>NC_132853.1:24987500-27487500 GCF_048164855.1 Canis lupus baileyi | reverse complement strand
AGATGGTACTAATTCACTAAAAAGCAAAAAGGAAAAAAATTATTTGGCTTATTAAGTTTAAAGTTTTACTTAGTTAAAAACCAAAGTTAAGTCCCTTGGTAAGATCTTTATAATGGTGTTAAACTAAGTCCCTAAGAAACAGTGTTAAATCCTTAAACCATTAAATCAGTGGAATTCATAAACCATCAAAAGCTGACATCAAAAGTTCACAATTAGAGACTCAACAAATACTTTATAAAATAGTTGGTTTTTTTTAGAAACAATATATGACTAAATATTAAAAAAGCATATGAAGCTTTCAAAAGTATTCAAGGAAACAGGGAAAGGAAAAAATGAGTGCCTAGGCTGGAAACCTAAAATATGAAACAGATATAAACAGGTTTAAAAAAAGTCAAAAGAAACACAATAAATCTGAAAACTTCCTTCTCTAGAACAAATTATGAGGAATATTGACATTCTTAAATATTTTAAGTCCTTACTATATTAAAAATATTTACTAGCAAATAAATCTATACGATTTTGTAGAGTAAGAATACATAATCACATGGGGGCAAACAGAGTGGATAAGCACATTAACAGTTTCTTGACACGGCAAGATTACCGCAGGCAACTTTAAGCTCCATACAGTCTTCTCCGAAGAGAACTGAGCTACACAAAACCACAGGATATACCCTTAGATCATGTGAATAGTTTTTTCTCAAATTGTCATTTGAACACCTCAAAAGTTAGAGTCAGTAAAACATTTATGATAAAAACACTATTGTAGATAATATACATAGTATTATATATTTAGTAAATAGAATTATAAATTTACCAAAAAGATCTACTGTAAGCCATCTCACTACATCTTCAGATATATCTTCTAAAGTTTAATTCATGAAAATTTATTACCAAAATAAGATATAACATCTATAGCATTTTCATACTGTGACAGTGCCTAAAAAAAAAATCAGTGATTTGCCAGAAAAACACAGCACAGATTTAAAAATATATTACTTGTGGGGGAGGGAGGGCACTGCCTAAGTGGCTCAGTCGGTTGAGCGTCCACCTCTTATTTTCAGCCCAAGTCATGATCTCAAGGCCATGTGAAGTTGTCTCTCTCTCCCTTTGTCCCTACCCCTGGTCCTGGTCCTATAAGCGTGCTTCTCTCTCTCTCACAAAGAAATAAAATTTTTAAAAATACATAATGTTTATTTCATGGTAAGTATGTACAGATAAATAGCTTGTATCTTTTTCATAGTAAGTAGATGAAGTTTATCCTGCAAGAGTTAACTATATAGCTACTATCCTACTGTCAAGCACCTCTTGGGGATCCCTGGGTGGCTCAGCGGTTTAGCACCTGCCTTCAGCCCAGGGCATGATCCTGGAGTTCCAGGATCCAGTCCCAGGAGCATTAAACAGGATGCATTATACAGCTGACCCTTGAACAACGTAAGTTTGAATTGTATAGGCTCACTCATAATCAGATATTTTTCAATATAACATGGTACAGCAAATGTATTTTCTCTTATGATTTTCTTTTCTCTAGCTTACTTTATAGTAAGAATATAGTATATAATACATACACCATGCAAAATATGTCTTAATCAACTTTATGTTATCGATAAGGCTTCTGGTCAGCAGTAAGCTATCAGCAGTTAATTTTTTGGAGAATCAAAAGTATGTGTTGGGATGCCTGGGTGGCTCAGTTGTTGGGCATATGCCTTCAGTTCAGGGCGTGATTCTGGAGTCCTGGGATCACGTCCCACATCGGGCTCCCTACATGGAGCCTGCTTTTCCGCCTTCTGCCTATGTCTCTGCCTGTTTCTCTCTTGCGAATAAATAAATAAAATCGTTAAAAAAAAAAGTTGTATGTGGATTTTTGTATGCTCAGGAACCAGCATTCCTACATTGTTCAAAGGTCAACTGTAATCGATTAACAAATATTGGATTTTTAAATACAACTCTCCACTATTTAATATGTTATGAATTTAATTACATATTAATATGTAATGTATATGCAGTAAGATTATTAGTTCTTCCTCTGTGTCCCCTGTGTAGCACCTACAACAGTGCTGAACATGTAGATGGTCTTAAGTAAATAACAGTGTACTTGTTCAGTGACTTTTATTCTCCATAATGGAACTTAAGGGAATCCAGGACCACAAACCTTAGGAACATTCACCACTGCCTTTGCACAACTAATATTTGATCCGTAAATTAATGTCAATAAATGTTGGCCTTTCTTATTTGGATCTCTACTATGCTGATACAAGGCATCAACAGATGAACACCTGCTTCCTGTATTTTGCAATCCATAAACTGAGTTTCTTTAACAACTACAGTTAAGTTACAAGCCAAACTCTCCAGTAAGGCAGTAATAAGCATTACTGGGGAGAGAGAGAGTCTTAAGGTGAACTTTATCCATGAAAAGCTCCTTAATTGTCATACATTTTTGTTTTTTAAATTTTTGGTGGGGGATCCCTGGGTGGCGCACTGGTTTAGCGCCTGCCTTTGGCCCAGGGCGCGATCCTGGAGACCCGGGATCGAATCCCACGTCAGGCTCCCGGTGCATGGAGCCTGCTTCTCCCTCTGCCTGTGTCTCTGCCTCTCTCTCTCTCTCTCTCTCTCTGTGACTATCATAAATAAATAAAAATTAAAAAAAAAAATTTAAATTTTTGGTGGTTTCCTCTTTATTGATGTTCCTCCTACTTTCCTCCCTTGCTCCCTGCCTCCCCAATTTCAGTCCATTCCATCTACACCCAAAAAAGAAGGTAATGAAAAGGAAGGGACTTGCTGGGGTTCTGAGCCACTTGGGCAGTTAGGAACAGAAAGCAAAACAATTAGAGGATATAAGAGTGATTGACAAGAAGTCTAATGCAGAAGTGCCTGCCTAATGAGCTGCTGCAAGCAGCATCAGCATAGGAGTTTATCTCTATCTACAGTTCCCGAACTTTAGAACAGAATTACTCAGGATGCCCAAGATTCATTTTTCAGACATCATCATCAAAGATGATCAAGGAAGAGGCCTACGAATTTGTATTTCGACAAACACCACGGGTGGTTCTGAAATAAGTGATCTATGCACCATACTTTGATATGAAAAACATTTATCTTTATGTATGGTATTTATGTCAAAACTTATATTTCATTCCACTAGTGATGGAATGGTTGAGAAAAGGTATTTTTTAAAACTGAAATGACTGACCGTGTTATCAAAGAGGCAGCCTTGAGATACTGGTGAACATCCTTAGTTCACCCAAATCTACTTAACAATAGTAAATACCAAGTCCTTTTAATAACATTTAGTACTTGATTAAAATAGGAGTATTATACCTGGTTTGTTAATTCAGAGAGAAATGAAGACTTACTGGTCAGTGAGAACTACCTGAGTTCTGGTTGTCAAAAGAAATTTCCCTTCTGCTTATAGGACTGTGGGTGGTCCAGTTACATCAGTGATTCTAAACCAGGGGCAGTTTTGCTCCTAGGAAGCATTTGGCAATGTCTGGAACTATTTTTGTCACAACTGTAAAGGAAAAGGTGCTACTGGGATACTGATAAACACCCTACAAGAAACAACAAAGTTTCCTCAACCCCACAAAGAATTATCCTGATCAACAATGCCAAGGTTGAAGAACCCTGGTTTGCACTATACCGTCTAGTAACATCAATGCCCATCGGAGGAGATCACATATTAAAGAAAAAAGAAAAAGCAGTTAAACACATATACCTTTTTAAAACAAAGGCTATTTCCTAAAGGTAACACAGCTCTCAACATGCTAGAAAGACATGGCAATATTCCATAAACCATCTTTAAAGTCTAAGATGGACTAAAATCTGTTGTACTGATTTCTTCTGAGACAGTGGTTTATTAACCTTTCATCTTAGGAAATATGGAGATTTTAAAAAGAACAAAATACAAATGCCTTACTGTACCAAATGTTATGGACTGAATTTTGTCCCCCAAAATTTGTGTATTAAGGCTCTAACCCCCAACATATTTGGAGACAGGACTTTTAGGGCGGCAATTAAAGTTAACGGAAGTTATAAGGGTGGGAGGGAGCCTAACTCAATAAAGTTCATGTCCTTAGAAGAGGAAAAGACACCAGACACTAATCTCTGTGCTTGAAAGAAAAGGTCTTATGAGGATGCAGGGAGAAGGTGGCTGTCTGCAAGCCAGCAAGAGGCCTCATCAGAAATCTAATTTCTGAGCACCTTCATCTTGGGACTTCTTGCCTCCAGAATTGTGAGAGAATAAACTTATGCAGTAGAAACCATCCAGTCTGTGGTATTTTTGTTATGGCAGTCCAAACAGATTAATCCATCCAGGGATTTTATTTCAAGCAACCTGAGAGGTATGAGCTAGCACTTAAAATTTTCAAAAGAATCCAACTTAATCTAACATACTACATCTAATGTGAGGAACAACTGCTCTAACACCACATGCTTGAAAGAATGTGCTGTTCAAGAGAATTCTAAGACTGCTCAAAATAAAAACTAAAACTATGCATAGGATGCAACCAAGTATTTCCTCCCACTACCTTTTATGATCTGAAGGTAACATCATGTCCCCTTCAGAATCTTTTGGCATTTCATCCATTTTCTGAGTTTTGTTTCTGGCAACATACATGTAAAACAAGGTGTTACAGAGACAGAAGTAATCTCAAGAGGTAAATAAAAGAATGAACATACTACATCACGGACGGGCCTTGAGAGTACTATGCTAAGTAAAATAAGTAAGAGAAAGACAAATACCATATGATCTCACTTATATGTGTTATCTAAAAAAGGGGACAGGAGGTATAAACTTCCAGTTATTCTATAAATCACAGGAACACAGTGTACAGCATGGTGACTATAGTAAATAACACTGTACTGCATATCCAAAAGTTGCTAAGAAAAAAAAAAAAAAAAACCCCACAAAGGTTGCTAAGAGAGTACATCTTAAAAGTTCTCATTCCAAAAAAAAATTTTATAACTGTTTATAGTGAGAGATGTTATCTAGACTTAATGTCGTGATCATTTTGCAATATTTACAAAGATCAAATCATTATGTTGTACACTTGGAACTAGTATGAGGTTACTGCCAATTTTATCTCAATTTAAAAGAATGAACAGATACTGATAAAACTGAATTGGGATCAATTACTTTTTCTATAGAAGGTGACACTCTGGGAAGAACGAACTCCTAATTCAAGATCTGCTCTTTGTAATCAAAAGCTAAGTCCACCAGAATTATTTTTAACCAGATTTACATGCATAACTAAAGTTCACCAGATGACATCATTTTAAGTAACACCCTGAAAACCATGGAGTTAAGAAAAATAATATTGTTTTGAAACAAGTATATGTATTTGCACATGAACTTCAAATGAAATAACTGTCATACCTGGTAAAGTCTGGTGGAACAGGAGTGGTAACAAAGGAAGCCATGGGCTTTCGATGAACTTGCTGAAACATCATGAGGATCTCTGAGCTCTTAGATATCAACTCACTCTTACTACAAGACCGCAGCTGTGTGAGAAAAAAAACTGAATAAACAAAATTAATATTTAATGGCATCTCAAATCCTTAATAAAGAATAAAAACAAATTATTTTGGTTAGTAGGGACTGAGTGGCTCTGCTGGTTAGGCAGCTGACTCTCGATTTTGACTCAGGTCATAATCTCAAGGTCTTGGGATGGAGCCTTGAATCAGTCAGCAGAGAGTGCTTTGTGCTCAGCAGAGAGTCTGCTTGAGGACTCTCTCCCCCTCTCCCTCTGTCTCTCCTCCTGCTCACATGTGCTCTTTCTCTCTCTAAAATAAAATGAATCTTGGGATGCCTGGGTGGCTCAGCGGTTTAATGCCTGCCTTCAGCCCAGCACTTGCTCCAGGATCCTGGAGTCCTGGGATCGAGTCCCACATCAGGTTCCCTGCGTGGAGCCTGCTTCTCCCTCTGCCTGCGTCTCTGCCTCTCTCTCCGTGTCTCTCTCATAAATAAATAAATAAAATCTTTAAAAATAATAAATCTTAAAAAATTATTTGGTCTATATATTGAAAAAATGAGATAAAGAAAAACAGAATGACTTTCAAAGTGGTTTTGAGAGTTAAGAATCTACACAGAATCTAGGTTATTTCCATTCTAATAATAAAGTCATTGAACAAGCATATTTGATTTTAATGCATTTTTTTCTCCTTACATATTAGCATAAATCCAACTTTCAGCAACCACAAATATATTTTAGCCTGGCATAGTAAAGCTATTATATATATTAATGAGAAAACCTCTATAAGTCAAGAGCCCTCAAACAAGGATTTCTCAAACTGCATTCCAGGAGAGAAAGAGATGTTAAGATGTCCCACAGATGTGGGACGCCCAGGTGGCTCAGCGGTTAAGCATCTGACTTTGGCTAAGGTCGTGATCCTGGAGTTCCAGGATCAAGTCCCACATTGGGCTCCTTACAGGGAGCCTGCTTCTCCCTCTGCCTGTATCTCTGCCTCTCTCTCTGTGTGTCTCATGAATAAATAATTTTTTTTTTTAAAGTAACAGACACAAAGAAGTCTTAACCCATATCAATTTGGAAAACACTACTTTATCTAGTGCCAAACATAAAAACTGAGAAATTCAATTTTAGTAAAATAAACATGGTCGCTAAAAAGACTTTCAATTCAAGACAATCAATTTGAAGTCCTAATTCTGCCAAGCACTCATTATACGACTTTCAGAGTCTGTTTATCTGTAAAACTGGAATAGTATCTACTGCTGCTTGCTTCACTGGGATTGTTATAACAATCACAAAGACATTTGTGAGAAAGCTTTATGAACTGTTAAAGATTAAACTGTGTCTCCATCAAACTCCTATGTTAGGTCCTAACCCCTAATAGCTCAGAGTGTAACTATTTTTGGAGATAAAGTCTTCAGAGAAGGACAGAGAAAATAGCCATCTGCAAGAGACATCGCAGGGTAAAGCAAACCTGATGTCACTGATCTTGGACTTCCAGCCTCCAGAACCGTAAGAAAATAAATCTGTTGTTTAAGCCTCCTAGTCTGTGGTATTTTGTTATGGATGCCCTACCAAATTAATACACTATCAAATCTCATATAGATGATATTCATCCCACGACACTATAACTAGGCTTATATCTTTAAAATGATAGTTGCATATAGCTCATGAAGAATGATATGACCAGTATATTAAAAATATCAAAACTTATAGCTTTTGTTCAAATATTTATTGAATGCATATTATGAATATCCTTCCTTGATCCCACTTTCTCCAAAGGTAATTCATTCAACTGAAGTTAATTATTGCTATTCACGTGTTTCCACATGTATTGTTTAGCGATGTTCTGAATGTTTCTAAACTTTACATAAATACTATCAAGATATGTTAGTACGTAGCCTACATCTTCTATTTACTAGTGTTTCTGGGATTTGTTTATTGATATTTAAGCAGTTTTAACTCATTTCAGCAGTTTTAAAGAACATCATTGCATGAATATAGTATAAGTTATTTTTCTCTATCAACGGACATATGGGTTGCTTCCCATTCTTCACTATTAAAAGTAACTCTGGGGACACCTGGGTGGGTCAGCAGTTGAGCACCTGCCTTCGGCCCAGGGCGTAATCCTGAAATCCCAGGACTGAGTCTCATATTGGGCTCCCTGCATGGAGCCTGCTTCTCTCTCTGCTTATGTCTCTGCCTCTCTGTCTCTCATGAATAAATAAATAAAATATTTAATAATAAATAAATATATGTATGTATGGGTATATATATATGTATGTAACTCTGGAGCGAAGACCCTTGTGCATAGTTCCTTGTACACATATGCAACTTTCTCACATTATGTCTTGATATAGGACAAGAAACACAACTTTTTTTTTTTTTTTAATTCAGGAGTATGTTGGCTATTTGGGGGCCCTTTGCTCTTTTCATTTTATTTTATTTATTTATTTTTTTTAGTTTTTATCTATTTATGATAGTCACACAGAGAGAGAGAGAGAGAGAGAAAGGCAGAGACACAGGCAGAGGGAGAAGCAGGCTCCATGCACCGGGAGCCCGACGTGGGACTCGATCCCGGGTCTCCAGGATCGCGCCCTGGGCCAAAGGCAGGCGCCAAACCGCTGTGCCACCCAGGGATCCCTGCTCTTTTCATTTTAATATGGGAATTTTACCAAATTCTGAGAAAATTCATGTTGAAATAAAGACTGAACTGCACTTATAAGATTCAAGAGTCTAGTACATTTGTAATACTGAATTTTCCTCTAGATGAATATATTGTAGTCCATAAAATATAACAGACCATAGATCATTAAACATAACTGTTTGATATGCCTGCCATTAAGGAAAAAAAAAGTCAATTATGGCTGTGCTGTATCTACTGTTAAAACACATCTCATTTCAGAGATAGTATAACATACAACTGAGAACCAATGAAATATAGAATATTTCTTCACTCAATTCTTTCTTGTTTTATAATAGTGTCTACAAAGGTCTTCAACATCTTTTATTAAACTTATTCAAAATTCTTAGTTTTTGTTACTATGAGAGAGATTTTTTTTTTGAAAGATTTTTTTCAATTTTCTGATTATTCCTGATATACAAAAACACTACTGATTTTTATGTCTTAAATATACATCCAGCAACCAAGATAAACTCACTAAAAAGGTGTAAGTTATATACTTTCTACATAGATAACCACATCCTCTGCAAATAACAAATTTTATCTCTTCCTTTCAATATATTTATACTCCACTTACACTACATTTATACTTAATACAGAGGACCAGAGCCTGGGTGGCTCAGTCAGTTAAACGTCCGACTCATTGTTTGGGCTCAGGTCATGATCTCAGGGTCATGGGATTGAGCCCATGTCAGGCTCCGAGCTCAGTGAGTAGTCTGCTTGAGATTCTCTCTCTAAAGTAAGTAAATAAATCTTAAAAAAAAAAAAAAAAAAATACACAGGACCAGCACACTCAGAAGTGAAGCAACGAAAAGGAGACAAACCTGGATTCTATATCAGAGAGCTTCTCATATTTTACACCATTTAGATTATTTCCTATAGACCTTTAAAATAAAGTTAATGTAGTTCCCTTTTATTCCTAGTTTGCTAAGTAATTTGGCCATGAATGAGGGTCAAATATAATAATGTTGCTTTAAAAATTAATATTATCCCCCCAAAATTTAATATTACCCTATTCATTTCTACCCATATACTCATATATATATATATATAAAGGTTTTGCCCTTTATTTATTTTTTTTTTTTAAGATTTTATTTATTTATGGGGGGGGGCAGAGGGAGAAGCAGGCTCCATGCAGGGACCCTGACATGGGACTTGATCTCGAGCCTCCAGGTCAGGCCCTGGGCTAAGGTGGCGCTAAGCCACTGAGCCACCCGGGCTGCCCCGGTTTTACCCTTTAAATTTTTATTTATTTATGATAGTCACACAGAGAGAGAGAGAGAGGCAGAGACACAGGCAGAGGGAGAAGCAGGCTCCATGCACCGGGAGCCTGACGCGGGACTTGATCCTGGGTCTCCAGGATCGCGCCCTGGGCCAAAGGCAGGCGCTAAACCGCTGTGCCACCCAGGGATCCCCTGGTTTTTCCCTTTAATCTCAAGTTATAATCAGGAAGATTTTTCTGATAATGAAACATTCCTTTGATTAACCCTGCCTGGTCTTGCTTTTTTTTTTTTTTTTTTTTTTTAAGATTTTATTTTTAAGTAATCTTTATACCTAACATAGGACTTGAACTCACAACCCTAAGATTAAGAGTCACTTCACCAACTGAACCAGCCAGGCACCCTGTTCTTGCTTGTTTTCATAAATAGTCTACTGATTTGTCTGATAGTATATATTTAAGATTTTGGCATTTATGTTTACAATAAAATTGAGCTTCAATTTCCTTATATTGTTCTTATAACAACTGATTTTTTTTTAAAGATTTTATTTATTTATTCATGGAAGACACAGAGAGAGAGAGAGAGAGAGAGAGAGAGGCAGAGACACAGGCAGAGGGAGAAGCAGGCTCCCTGAAAGGAGCCTGACGTGGGACTCGATCCTGGGTCTCCAGGATCACATCCTGGGCTGAAGGCAGCGCTAAACTGCTGAGCCACCCAGGCTGCCCATAACAACTGATTATTAATGTTACATCATCTCAAAGAATGATAGGTAGTACTTCTGTGTTTGCTAAAAAAAAAAAAATTACTTAAGGCAGGAGACTGATATTTAAAGATCTGATAAAAAAATTTTACCTTAGTCTGAATTTAATGCCTTTTGAAGAAGACTTATTACCAATAAAATTTACTTCATGTTTCTTGTTTAAATTATATACTTTCTATGGGTGCCTGTGTAGCTCATTCAGTTAAGTGTCTCTCAATCTCAGCTCAGGTTTTGACATCAGGGCCATTAGTTCAAGTCCTGTATTAGGCTTCACACAGGGCATGGAGCCAAATAAATAAATAAATATTTTTTCCTTAAAATTATCCTCTTCATATAGATTCTACTTCAATAAAGTTGCTCATATTTGTGTTTTACATATATATATAAACACAATGTAAACATTTACTTTTAAAAATTAAATTTCAAAAAAAATTTAAATTTCTACTATATTGGACACCTGGGTGGCTCAACAGTTGAGTGCCTCCCTTCAGCCCAGGATGTGATCCTAGAGTCCCCGGATCAAGTCCCACATTGGGCTCCCTGCATGGAGCCTACTTCTCTCTCTGCCTGTGTCTCTGTCTCTGTCTCTCTCATGAATAAATAAAAATCTTTTTAAAAATAAAAAATAAAAATAAGAAAAATAAATTTCTTCTGTATTTATACTCCAATTCTTCCTCCCAATATTAGACACTTACTTCATTTTTCTTGATAACCTTGCTAGAATATCATCTATTTATGTTTTTCAAAGATCCAATATTGGGTATACTGATACTTCCAACTATTTCATGGCACTCTCTTTTGTGAATTTCATCAGTATCTTCACAATTTCTTTTCCATTTTATGCCTCTACACTATTGTTCTTTTATAAAGGCTTCTTTAGTTGAATACTTAACCTCATTTATTCATAATTTTCTTAAACTGAATTTTAGTCTAAAATTCTCCTCCTAAATATCCCTTAGCTATGACTGGTATTTTTATAATTTATCATTTCAATTGCAATGTCCTCCTTAGTTCGGTAACTATGTGTATATTTAACTGAGTGCATACTTACATAAATTTTTTTTTTGTTTTTTTTCCCCACATAAAATTTTTTAAATAATGTTTTCATTTTTGATGTCTACCTTAACTATATTGTGGTCACAGAACATGTTCTTTATACAAATTTGTGAAATTTCTTCAGATTTCTTTTTTTTTTTAAGATTTATTTATTTATTTATGATAGAGAAAGAGAGAGAGAGAGAGAGAGAGGCAGAGACACAGGCAGAGGAACAAGCAGGCTCCATGCCAGGAGCCCGACGTGGGACTCGATCCCGGGACTCCAGGATCGCGCCCTGGGCCAAAGGCAGGCGCCAAACCGCTGAGCCACCCAGGGATCCCAATTTCTTCAGATTTCTAAATACCTTAGTACACAATCAAGTGTTGAAATGGTTTCATATGAACTGAAAAAGAATATGTATTCTCCATTCCAGGTTTCAGAGTTCCACACATAACTTTTAGATAAAACATCTTAATTTTTTTTCAAATATCCTCTATTCTTACATCTTGTTAGTTGGTGCGATCATTTTGTTAAATATTTAATCACTAGAGTGATTTTATCAGAACCTTATAATTCTGTCAGCATCTGCTTTTGGTATTCTGATTTTATCCTAGAATAGAAAATCATAACTGTCCTATCTTCTTTTTTTTTTTTTAAAGATTTTATTTATTTATTCATAGAGATGCAGAGAAAGAGAGAGGCAGAGACACAGGCAGAGGGAGAAGCAGGCTCCATGCAGAGAGCCTGACATGGGACTTGATCCAGGGTCTCCAGATCACGCCCTGGGCTGCAGGTGGCGCTAAACTGCTGCGCCACCGGGGCTGCCCCTGTCCTATCTTCTTAATCTTAAGGTAGACTGTTCCCTTTTTGTCAGTGTTCCTTTTCATCACTAGTAATGTTTTTCCCCCCACTTTAAATTCCTCATCATTCTCTAGATCTATGTATTATCAAGTAGATCACTGTGGGGTATCTTTATAAGTTCAAATTAATCTGCTTATTATTGATAGCAGTGTCATTCATTGACAATAATACTCAAAATTAAAAAAAAATACTCAATTCAAAAATAACCAGAACAGTAACAAGAAACTGATGGGACAAAGAGAATACAAACAGCAAGATGTTAGACTCAAACTTCACTATATCAGTAAATACAACGCATTTACAAGTAAAATATTGTCCAACCAGATTTGAAAGACCAGATCCAATTATATGCTATCTACAAGACACAGATTTTGAATATTTAGAAACAAATGCATTAAAAATAAAATAACAAAATAAGATATGTCACAGTAACACTAGTTAAAGATGAAGTGGCTCTGTGAAACCAAATAAATTTCAAAGCAAAAAATGTTATAAGGATAAAAAGGTCTTTTCACAGTGAACAGTAAATCAAGAGAACACAATTCTAGATGTTTAGGACCCAAACAGTATGACTTCAAAATACATGAAGCAAAAACTGATAGAACTGACAAAAGAAAAGACAATTATGTTGAAAATGTCAACAGCCCTCTCTCAATAATAAAACAGGTAGACAGAAAATTTACAACGTAGTAGACCTATACAGCATTACCACAAAACTGGACTTCATATTACATATTATTAGAAAAACTTCCTATCATGCAGAAACTAGGTAACATTTCTGAAGGACTCATGTTGAAAGGATATCACAAAGGAAAAAAAGCACTTTGAACACAATTTCTCAAATCAATAATGCCAGCTTCTGTGTTAAGATTTTAGAAAAAGAAGAGCAAAATAAATTCAAACTTAAGCAAAACAATGAGATCGAAACAAAAATCAATGAAATAAAAAAACAAAAACAACTGAGAAAAGCCAAAAGCTAAGTCTTTGAAAACATCAACAAAAATAGATATCCTCTAGCCAACTGATCAGGAGAAAAAGACACAAATTATCAATATAGGAAAGAAAGAGATGGGATCCCTGGGTGGCGCAGCGGTTTAGCGCCTGCCTTTGGCCCAGGGCGCGATCCTGGAGACCCAGGATCAAATCCCACATCGGGCTCCTGGTGCATGGAGCCTGCTTCTCCCTCTGCCTATGTCTCTGCCTCTCTCTCTCTCTCTCTCTCTCTGTGACTATCATAAATAAATAAAAATTAAAAAAAAAAAAAAAAGGAAAGAAAGAGATGATAACACTGCATTCTACAAATTTTGAAAGAGTAGGAAGAGAATATCATAAATTTTGCACCAATATTTTTGTCAAATTCAAATGAAATGAAAAAATTCCCTGGAAGACACCAACTACCAAAGCTCACCCAGTTAAGCAATCAACCCTTGATTTTTGGCTCAGGTCATGATCTCAGAGTTGTGAGACTGAGCCCTGCATTGGGCTCCACACCAGATATGGAACCTGTTTAGGATTCTCTCTTCCTCTCCCTATGCCCCTACCCATGGCACTTGCTCACTCTAAAAAAATTAAATGAAATAAAAAATAAGAATATATCAATTAGGGGATCCCTGGGTGGCTCAGCGGTTTGGCGCCTGCCTTTGGCCCAGGGCGCGATCCTGGAGTCCCAAGATCGAGTCTCGCGTCCGGCTCCTGGCATGGAGCCTGCTTTTCCCTCCTCCTGTGTCTCTGCCTCGCTCTCTCTCTGTGTCTATCGTAAACAAACAAATAAATCTTAAAAAAAAAAAAAAAAAAAAAAAAAAAGAATATATCAATTAAAGAAATTGAATTTGTAGTTGAAAATCATTCCACAAAGAAAACAAGGCCCCAATGTCTTCACTGGTAAATTCTATCAAACATCTAAAGAAATAATATCAATCCTACTCAACTTCTTCCAGAAAACTGAAGAGGGCATACTTTACAATTCTTTGAGGCCATCATTATTCTAATAACAAAGCCAGACAAAGATACTTCGAGAAAAATAAACTACCATCTAATATACCTCAGGTACAAAAATGCAAAAAGTCTAAACAAAATCTGATTTAATCAAATCCAATAATGCGTTAAAAGGACAATACATTGACCAAACCACTGTTTTTATCCCAGAAGTACAAAGTTGGTATAATATTTTTAAAAAAAGTTAATTCATTTAAAGAATGAAAAAAGAAAGCCATACGATAATCTCAAAACTTGCAGAAAAAAAAATGACAATATCCAACACTTCTTCCTGATGAAAAATCCCATTATATGGGAATAAAATTTCTAAACCTGATGAAGAATATCTATAAGAGAGCCGGCCTGGGTTGCTCAGTCAGTTGAACAACTCTTGATCTCAGCTCAGGTCTCAATCTCACAGTAGTGGCTTTGAGCCCCACCACAGGCTCCATGCTGGGCATGGAGCCTACTTAAAAAAAAAGAAAGAGAGAGAGAGAGAGAGAGAGAATATCTACAATAAACCCACTGCTATCATCATAAATTGACATTATACTAGAAGTTCTGGTCAGCAAAACCTGACAGGAAACTAAATAAAAAGCAAAAAGAAAACTGTCTGTATTCAAAGATAGCATGACTATCTGCAGGCAATTCCAGAAATCTACAAAATAGCTACTAGAACTAATAAATTTAGCAAGATTGAAGGATACAAGATCAAAATACAAAAATTAATTATAGGAGCACCTGGTAGCTCAGTGCTTGAGCATCTGCCTTTGACTCAGGTTGTGATCACAGGTCTGGGAAGTAAGTCCCACATCCAGCTCCCTGCAGGGAGCCTGCTTCTCCCTCTGCCTATGTCTCTGCCTCACTCTCTCTCTATCATAAATAAATAAAAATTAAAATAATAAATAAATAAATAAATAATAAATAAATAAATAAATAATAAATAAATACAACAAAAGAATACTACCCACAAGTAAAACAATTGATATATGAAGGAGTTGCAAAAAATTTTTGCTGGAAGAAGCCCAACATAAATTAAGTACATAATATATATAATTCCAATTAAATACAATTCTAGAAAATGCAAATTTATCTATGATAGAAAGCAGATGAGGGGGTTGCCTGGGGAAGGAACTGTGGGGAAAAGCAGGAGAAAAACTTACAAAGAGGCACAAAGAAATTTCGAGGGATGATGAATATGCTTACTATCTTGATTACAGTGACAGTTTTATAGCTATATACTTTATCAAAATTTGTCAAGTTATATATTTTAAATACATGCCAATTATTTTTGTCAATTATTCTTCCATAAAGCTGTTAAAATAAAAGCACATAGATCCCCAGATCTCTGCCCCCACTCTACCACAGATGATTTAAATTTGTTCCAACACTTAGCAGAAACGTGCTAGTTTATTCTCTGGAGGGGAAAAAAATAGTCTCTGGACTAGAGACACACGCACAATTAAGAATGGGAATACTAAAGAGAAAAACAAGAGTCTTTCAATAAATATTTATGTACCAAATTTTATTAAACTGTCAATCAAGTATAAAAACTGAATAAAAAAAAACTGAATAAAAATACTTTCAGACATCCAGTCTTAAAAAATTTATTCTGAAGGGCCACCTGGGTGGCTCCATCAGTGAAACATCTGACTCTTGATTTCGGCTCAGGTCAGGAACTCAGGGTTGTGAGTCTGAGCCCAGCATCAGAATCACTGTTAGGCAGGAGCCTGCTTAGGATTGTCTTGTTCCCTCTGCTCCCTCCTCCCCATGCTCCTCATTTGTGCTGTCTCTCTGTCGAGTGGCTCAGTGGTTTAGCACTGCCTTCGGTCCAGGGCCTGGTCCTGGAGACCCGGGATCGAGTCCGATATCAGGCTCCGTGCATGCAGCCTGCTTCTCCCTCTGCCTCTGTCTCTGACTTTCTCTCTCTCTGCCTCTCATGAATAAATAAAATCTTAAAAAAAAAAAAAAAGAAAAAAAAAGGAAAGGGAAAGGGAGAGGGAGTGGCAAAGGCAAAGATTGATCAATCCTAATTAACCTTTCAGGAAAGCTAAGGATGATATGTGATACTAAAACAAGTAAAGCAAGAGAGTAGAAGCCATGGAAATCAGGAAATATGGACTTTAACCCAAGAAAGAAGTAAAAAGGGGTGTCCAGGTGGCTTAGCCAGTTAAGCATCTACCTTTGGCTCGGGTCATGATCTCAGGGTCCTGGAATTGGCCCTCGGTCAGGCTCCCTGCTCAGTGGGGAGTCTGCTTCTCCCTCTGCTCCCTCCTCCTCCCCATATCATGCTAATAAAGAAATAAAATCTTTTTTAAAAAATGCAAAGTAGTAAATGGAATCCCCAGGATGATAATTAAGAGAATAATCTGAGGAAACATCTATGTATCAGGCACTCAGAGGAATTCAAGAATTCCAAAACCGAATATAACACAGACTAATATATCAAATATGTAACACTATGCACTTTATTCATTCATCTTCAACATTTTTGCCATTTTGTCCACTGCTATGTTCTGAACATCTTTAAAAAATGCCTGTTACCTATTTGATACTTAATAAAAATTTCCTTAACAGGGAGGCCTGGGTGGCTTAGTGGTTGAACATCTGCCTTTGGCTCAGGTTGTGATCCAGGGGTTCTGGGATTGAGTTCTGCATTAGGGGAGCCTGCTTGTCCCTTTGCTTATGTCTCTGCCTTTCTATCTCTCATGAATAAATAAATAAAATCTTTTAAAAAAATTTCGTTAATAAATAAAAATGTTAATTTTACCATAAGAATTACTACATATAATTGGCAACATTTTATCTCAAAATCACCACTTAAAGTCACAATGTCAGAAGATTTTCATCTTTTATAGATTCACAGATTTCTACAGGCTATTCCCTACAAAAATAATAGCGTTCTTACAAAACAGAATAAATCTTATTAAATAAAATTTATTAAGTTTATTAAATAAATAACATAATATAATTTATAATATAGTTTATGTTACATATATTATATATATTATAAAATATAATAATAAATAAATAAATCCCAAACACGATGGAGAAACTTGAGAAGAATCTGCTGATTCCTAATTCATAAAAATGCCTAATATAGAACATAGATCTCCCAATCTTTTGGTCTCACACAATCCTGCCCCTCCCCAAATTTTTTTAAGCCTGTTGATAAACTTTTATTTCATTACATTTATTATTTCATTACCTGGTGCTCTACCTCCTGAAGTAAGGATTCCAAGAGCTCTGTTTCCTGTGTTAGAGATGTCTTCTGACCTATTTAAAAGACAGCAAAACACCAACACTCAGCCTCATTACTGGTTTAAAAATGAAATTAACTTTCACTGAACATAGTCAATAACAAGGAATTGATTTCAAGTAAATAAAAGGTCACTAAAGCTACCCTAAAAAATTTCCCCAGAGCTTTAAAAGGCCTAATCTAATATTGCAGTAGCTTTGACAAGGGGATTTCAGAATCAACCTTAACTACAGTTTTAGACAAATTGCAATTCAGATCTATTAAGTTCATCTAGGAATACACAATGACAATATATTCTCTAAGGAAACTGTTACTGCTTTTTCTAAAAGAATACAAACATATATAAAAGAGTACATTTTTTACTCAAATCAACTCTTCTGAAGTACTTCTTTCCCAGAATTTAAATGTGGCTTAAAAAGAAATACAGTAAGTTGGCCAAATGTTACACTACATGTCAACAAATGGTATGTTCTTTAAACATAAGAATCTGTATAAAAAAAAAAAAGGCAAAGACAAAAACAAAACAAAAAGCCCAAACAGGAATAGTCTCAAGAAACTAGAAACACACAAGAATAAAGAACATAATAATAATTTATTATTACTATAGAGAATTCTGTATTACTAGTAATTCTGTATTACTGTACAGAATTACTATAGAGAAGGAAGAAACTGCTTTAGATGTTGGGAGAAAAAAAAAAAAAAAAAAGATGATGACAAGGAAGCCATGGCTGCTGAACCAGGCCATTTTCATTGTAAATCACTAGCCTAAAGAACTAGAAGCATACATATCCATGGGGTTAATGGGAGTTATATTAATTATGTGTAACGTTATTTGATTCAGAGGGACATTTAACAGGTGGAACTTTTACTTTCAAAGGCCATCTTTTCCTAGCCTATAACAACTCACCAACCTTTACCCTTTCAAGATGGAACTTCAAGGAGGCTCAAAGCACCACATATTACAACAGCATAGAAAAACACTCACCCATTAGTGTTATGAGCTTATTCTTTAGCTGTGTGTCTAATCGTGCAATCATCATCTCCACTGCATTCCTAATTTCCCGAACACGCTCATCTTTTGCATTTCTAACAGCTTCTACATTTCGTTCCTAGAAGATAAACAGGTAAAAAAAAAATTGAATTTTTAAAACAGAAGCAGACATAACACAATCACTGCAATTATTCTTAAAGTAAGCTGATTTCCTCTTTAAAAATTGTAATACAATCATACTTTTAAATTGTTTATATATCATAGGCAACTCACTGCTTTAAAAAATCGTGCACTGAAATGAAGCAGGAACAAAATTCTTAAAAGTAAACAAAACAATAAAGTACAGGCTCTTTTAACAGTGAAAGATATGTAATTACAAAATTCTGGTTCAAATACCATATACAAAACAAATACTCAAAGCCCCAATCATATCTGATAAAAAAACCACTATTCAAAAAGAAAAAAGTATACTGATGCCAGGTTCACATCATGTAAAACTAAAACAAATGAAAAATTTCAAACACTGTATGTACTCTAGTTTACAAAGTTTAAAACATTTTTTAGAACAGAGAAAGAAAAAAAAAAAAAAACCAGGATTTTCAAAGATTACAGAACACATTGCAGACTCTTAAAGCATACCACTAAAAATAAAAAGTAATCTTTCCTATGCTTATTAGAAATATAAGCAGTGAGAATTTCAAAGTTAGGACATGCTCCCTAAAGATCAAATTAAGTTGCCAAGAGAAAATAACAGTAAAAAAAGAGGAGTTAGATGAAGTCCAAAGAGAAGACATTCAAGTTATTTATATTCCAAGATTACTTTGTAGGTAGCATATATGCAACTCAGAAACTTTTTGTATAAAAAAAAATGTTATAAAATAATGCTTTGAATCTTGATTCCTGAAAGGGTTAAGTAAAGATATCTTAAATCAGAAAAGGCCCCAAACCTCACTAGCTACAACTGGCATTCCAGCAATTCCAAAAGTATATTCAGGGGACGCCTGGGTGGCTCAGTGGCTGAGCATCTGCCTTCGACTCAGGGCATGATCCCCCATCCAGCGATCTAGTCCTGCCTTGGGCTCCATGTAGGGAACCTGCTACGCCCTTTGCCTATGTCTCTGCCTCTCTGTCTCTCATGAATAAATGAATAAAATCTTAAAAGAAAGAAAAAAAAAAAGTATATTCAGTACTTAAATGTTTGAAACTTGTGTCACATTTCCCCATATAAATAATAAGTGGTAAATAACTCAACCAAATCTGTTTGACCTATAAAGTATCTGAAGAGTAGTGTTAAATATCACTCTTGCAATTCTGTAGAGTTCTAATTCAAGACATCAGAAATAGTTCATTCATTGGTAGCAGAAACTCTCCCAAAAGCTGAGGGTCCAAAGAATGACTCAATGACTTTGTAAAAGTCAATACTATTTACAAGTCGATTACGGACTATATCAAACAGGCTTATTTAACTCATTCACAGATTTTCTGTTTCTGCATAAGAAAAGGCAATTATCTGGTTCCAAATGTGGAACAGGCCAGGGGTTTGGATGCAAATTCCTCAGCTAGTTTGAAGTTGGTGAAACTGACTATAAATATATCTTCTCAAATTTTTAAATCTCGATTTCAACATAATTTGTATTGTAAAAATACATATATTACATAAGATAGACTATACAATGGATAATGATCTTTCAGTCGTAGTCTTACCACTTCTTGAACTAAGCTGATCAGTTCCATGAGACGCCGACGAAGTTTAGCCACTTCTTCATTCACTTTAGTAACATGCTGTTCATAAATTTCTGCCAAAGGTTTAAAGGTATGTCCACCATGCTATTTAAATTAAGAATAGTTTTAGAACATTTTTTTTTACCTCAACCACTCATACTTCTTTATTAACACTTCGTGGATACTAAGAAACTAGTAAATATTTTCAAATGAATTTTTTTTTGGCTGTCTACTTTGTTAAAATCCACAAGAGCTTTCTCAAGATCACTTGGCCCATATAGGAAATCCTTAATGATTACAGATAAAGAATTTCAGGAAAACATTTACACTCATCTAGAAATCTGTATTCCTTAGAAAGAACCAAAATCTTTAACCATGGCTCAAACCATCTGACACAACTTTATTTGCCACTCTCTTCTTGGTCAGCACTAACTACCCTTTTTCATGTTTTCAAATTTCTTTTCACTAGGCCTTTGCAAAATTAACTCCTTCTGTCTAGGTAGCTCAGTTGTTTGAGTGTCCAACTCTTGATTTCTGCACAGATCATGATCTTGGGGTCACGAGATTGAGCCCCACACTGGGTTCTGTGCTCAGCGTGGGGTCTGCCTGGGATTGTCTCTCCCACTCCCTCTGCCCTTCCCACTTGTGCCCACTCTCTCTAAAATGAATAAAGCCTAAAACAAAAAAACCCACAACACCTTACTATTAACAGGTAAGTTCTTAGCATTGTCTTGTTTAACAAAAGCACCCAACCATGGTCTCTAAAATAAAAAAGATGTAGATTTTTGTATGTCCACTTAACATATAGAAAAGAATGTTCCCATTGCTTCTTACTAAATCCACATATTTAATTAAGTACTAAATTGTAAGAATTCAGTTTTTTCTACTCAGAACATTAGTACTCAAATCCTAGCAGAAAACTCTCTAAAATGAGCTCTACTGAACCATGTTGCCTGTCATTCTCTCCCTGAAATATGCTGATACCCAAAAAATGATCAATTCTTTTCTTTTTTTAAGTAGGTTCCAACTCAGTCTGAACTCATGACCTGAGCTAAGATCAGAAATCTGACACTTAACCAACTGAGCCACCCAGGTACCCCAAGAATGATCAATTCTTATTGCTAACAGCTATGTCTAGTTGTCTAGCAACTTCTGCTCCCACTACAACTAACTCTCCCCACCAAAAACCTATTGGGTTTGTTCTCAAGCCTATTTACATGAATTGCACCTAGTACATAGGTATACAATTTAAATATTAATTAAACAGTGAAACTGTGAAACAAAGGCTGTTTACAGGAAAACTGACTTGAGTGTTTTAGACTTGATAAAAGGTACAATGCCTTAAAAACTACTTTTGAATTAAACTGGAAAAAAGAAAAAAAAAACCCATAAGATCAAGATGTTTGCGTTCATATTGTTTCACAAATATCTAAAATTGTTTCATTTGAAACTGAATCTGGAAATTGTGGCCAGGACATCAGATCAACTGTCCTTTAATCAGAAATAAGACTTTGATCCTACAATAAAAGATTTACAAATATACATTTTCTATTTTTCCAACTAAAATAATGTATTTATGTAAGCAATGCACATTCCAAATCTATATCTCCCACAAAAGAAGTTTATGGTGTATGTGATACCTTCTGCTACAAATCAGATGCATTTAAATTTCAATCTATAAGCAGAGTAAAATAATATTTTCTATCTAAATCTAACAAGTATTTTGGTGCTTTCCAGTCTCTAGCTAAAAGTAATATGCTAAATTTTTTCTGCTCACCATTCCTCCCCAAAGTGCACACTGATGGCAGATACACTTCTTACAAGTCCAGCAAAATACACTAAGCTTTTCATGGTGATTTTCACATCTATATATTATGAAAAGAAAATATAGCTTAAATTAATTAAAATTATATGATAATTACTGAATAAATTCCTAAGTTTAGAAAACAAGTTAATTTTAAACAGATTATAACTCAGGAAACAATATAAAATGCATTCCATGCTTCTATAAGCTAAAAAAAATCATATGTGAACACAAAATCTTTTAAACTATTGTTTTCATTAATTTATAAAGACTCTATACAATTGTGACAAATGCAGATTAATTTTTTTTATTTTTTAAAATATTTATTCATGACAGATACAGAGAGAGAGAGAGAGAGGCAGAGACACAGGCAGAGGGAGAAGCAGGTTCCATGCAGGGAGGCCAACGTGGGACTCGATCCCAGGTCTCCAGGATCACACCTCGGGCCAAAGGCGGTGCTAAACCGCTGGGCCACTGGGGCTGCCCAGATTAATTTCTAAATAAAGTGTAAATATAGCATCATTTCCTAGCATCACTGTAAGTTCTATCTTATAAACAAATCACGAGTCCATACCTACATGAACACATATACATATAAAAATATTTGTCCCACATGTGGCCAATGCTAACAATCAAGACACACACATAATATCATACTCCCATGAGAAATGAGCACTTCAATTTTAAAAAATGAATTTCCCCTTAAAATGGATATCCACGTGTAAAACATTAATTTGGACCTGGTTATAAACTGAATTGCATCCTCTCCAAATTCCTATGTTGAAGCCCAATATAAATGTACTTGGAGAAAAAAAAAAAAAAATGTACTTGGAGATAGGGTCTTTAAGGAGGTAAAGAAGGTTAAATGAGGTCCTAAAGGTGGAATCCTAACCGAACAAAACTGGTATCAGTCCGAGAAGAGGAAGATACCAGAAGTTTCACACACAGAGAAGAGGCCCTGTGAAGACACAGCAAGGAGGAACCCCACAATGTCAAAGAAAAAGGCCTCACCAGAAACCAAGTCGTTAATACCTTGACCTTAAACTTCCAGGCCCAATATTATGAGAAAATAAATGTATTCTGTAAGCCACCCAGTCTGTGATATTGTTATGGCAGCCCTAGCAGACAAAAACCATTAGCTTTTAACATGCAATATTTAACTTAAAATAGATAAAAGACCTAAAACTATGTAGCTCTTAGAAGAAAACATAGAGGAAAAGCTTTATGATACTGAATTTCAAAATTACTTCTTACTGACACCAAAAGCACCTGCAAGAGAGACAAAAATAAATAAAGTGAACTACATCAAAATTTAAAACTGAGGGTGCCTGGGTGGCACGGTCAGTTAAGCATCCAACTCTTGGTTTCAGCTCAGTTTGGGATCTCATTGTCATGAGATCCAGCACAATGCTGGAGTGTGAAGTCTGTATAAGAGTGAGTCTGTCTGTCTGTCTCATCTGCCTCCCCTCACTTGTGCACTCTCTCTAAAATACAGTTTTTACAAAATTAAAACTTCTGAGGGGATCCCTGGGTGGCTCAGCGGTTTAGCGCCTGCCTTTGGCCCAGGGCATGATCCTGGAGTCCTGGGATCGAGTCCTGCATCAGGCTCCCTGCATGGAGCCTGCTTCCCCTTCTGCCTGTCTCTGCCTTTCTGTGTGTCTCTCATGAATAAATAAATAAAATCTTAAAAAAAAATTAAAACTTCTGTACATCAAAGGACACAATAAACAGATTGGAAGGGCAATCTATGGAATAAGACTGTATTTGCAAAAAAAAAAAAAAAAAAAGACTGTATTTGCAAAGCATGTATCGATAAAGAGTTAATATCCAAAATAAAGAACTCTTACAACTCAACAAAAGAAAAAAAAACTTGATTAAAATACAGGCAAATTGGGATGCCTGGATGGCTCAGTGGTTGAGCGTGGGCTTCAGCTCAGGGCGCGATCCCAGTCTGGGGATAGAGTCTTGCATTGGGCTCCCTGCGAGGAACCTACTTCTCCCTCTATGTCTCTGCTTATCTGTGTCTCTCATGAATAAGTAAATAAAATCTTTTAAAAAAATATATGGGCAAATGACTTAACATTTTTCCCCAAAGATGTGCATATAATCAATAAGCATTACAAAGAGATGTTCAACATCCTAATCATCAGATAAATGTAAATCAAAACCACAAGATATTTCCTCATACTCATTAGGATGGCTACCTAGGGCAAAGATGGAGAAATTGGAATCCTGTACACTGTTGGTGGGAATGTAACATGATGCAGTTGCCATGGAAAACAGTATGGAAGTTCTTCAAAATATTAAAAACAGAATTCCATATAATTCAGCAATATCACTGCTGGTTGTATTTCCAAAAAAATGGATGCCTGGCTGGCTTAACCAATAGAGCAGAGCGTACAAGTCTTGATCTTGAGCCCCATGTTGTGGTGTAGAGATCACTTAAAAATCTTAAAAAGAAAAAATTGAAGGCAAGGTCTAGAAAAGATGAATACCTATGGTCATAGTAGCATTATTTACAATAGCCCAAAAGTGGAAGCAATCCAAATGTCCATGAATAGATGAACAGATAAACAAAATGTGATACACATACACAATGGAATATTAATTAATTATCCTTTAAAAGGAATAAAATTCTAATATAAACTACATTATGCAAAATCAAGGAATAGTAGCAAAAAGACAAACACTGTACGATTTCACTTGTATGAGTAATCTAGAGCAGTCAAACTTATAGAAGAAGCAGGAAATAAAATGGTGGCTGCCAAGGTTGGTAGAAGGAGAAATGGGTAATTATTTTTTTTTTTAATTTTTATTTATTTATGATAGTCACAGAGAGAGAGAGAGAGGCAGAGACACAGGCAGAGGGAGAAGCAGGCTCCATGCACCGGGAGCCCGACGTGGGATTCGATCCCGGGTCTTCAGGATCGCGCCCTGCGCCAAAGGCAGGCGCCAAACCGCTGCGCCACCCAGGGATCCCGAGAAATGGGTAATTATTGTTTAATGGGTAGAGAGTTTCAGATTTGCAAGATGAAAAAGTTCTGGAGATTGGTATACAATATGAATATATTTAACACTACTAAAGTGTATCCTTAAAAATGGTTAAGAAGTAAATTTTATATAAAGTGTATTTTACTATAGTTAAAAATTTTTTAAGTTTTTGGTTGCCTATTAAAGAGACACACTGTTGCATTTCTTTAAAAAATATATATTTGATTTACTTACTCATGAGAGACACAGAGAGAGACAGAGACACAAGCAAAGGGTGAAGCAGGCTCCCTAGGGAGCCTGATGTGGGACTTGATCCCGGGATCACGCCCTGAGCCAAAGGCAGACACTAAACCACTGAGCCACGCAGGCTTCCCCATAGTTGCATTTCCTAAAAAGCTTTTCACTAGGGGCACCTCTGGCTCAGTTGGTTGAGCATCTGACTCTTGATTTTGGCTCAGGTCATGATCTCAGGGGTGAGAGATTGAGCCCCATGTCAGGCTCCACACTTATCAGGGAGTCTGCTTCTCTGTTTTTCCCTCTCCCTCTGCTGTTCCTCCTGCATGCTCCCTCTATCCCAAATAAATCATAAAACAAAAGCTTCTCACTAATAAAGTACCCTGAACTTAAATGCATCAATAGGTCTACATTTTATATTTTTCATTTGCAAGTAATCTGAATACCAAATGGAAATAAAAGTGTAAAAAAAATCAGCATGTTAGATACTATCTGGAAGCTCAATTAGCATGATTCCACACTACCAAATTTAGAACACTCCTTTTATAATATAGGAAATTTATCGGAACAATTCTTTATCAATGGCATATATGCACCTTCAGCAAACCAAGGAAAAAGGGACCAAGAGGTAACAAGACAAAGAGAGGGACGCCTGGGTGGCTCAGCAGTTGAGCTTCTACTAGGATCAAGTCCCACATCGGGCTCCCTACTGGGAGCCTGCTTCTCCCTCTGCCTATGTCCCTGCCTATGTCTCTTATGAATAATAAAATTCTTAAAAAAAAAAAAAAAGAGCAAAGAGAGATTAGCAAACATTAGCAGTTTCACTCCTTTTATGAGAGGCTCTCATAAAAGCAGCCAATCAAGAATTAGAAGCTTCTTTCAAAACAGTGATACCCATACCATGCCAGAAGAAAAATACTTAAATGTTCATCTATAAACTGAAAAAGAAACTTTCAATAGTATCATTAAAGTAACATATGGCAATATCTATGAAATATTTGAACAAAAAAACTGAGGGCATACTTGTCCTTTTCATTTTCTTCATGTTTGGTGAGACTGCAGAGTTGAAGAGTATCAAGTTGCTGTGTTACTTCTTCTGCCCAACGACAGTTCACTAGTTCTCTTAGCTGGAGTGGAGCACTGGAGAAAAAATATGTATATATATTCTAATTCAGAAATTTAAGACTATTTTTTAACATAAACATATTCCAAAGGTAATCATGTGAGATGATGAATGTGTTAATTAACTCAATGGAATCTTTTCACAATACATACATATGTCTATCATCACACTGTACACTTCAAGTATCTTACAATTTTATTTGCCAACTATACCCCAAAATATTAAAAACACAATTACCATATAATCCAACAATATCATTTCCAAGGTATATATTCAAAAAAACTGAAGGCAGGTCTAGAAGAGATGCACACCCATGATCATAGAAACATTATGCATAGTAAGCCCCAAAGTGGAAGCAATCCAAATGTCCATCAACAGATGTACAAATAAACAAAATGTGATACATATACGTGATGGAATATAAATCAGCTTTAAGAAGGAATTAAACTCTGACATATGCTACAACATGCATAAAACTTGAGGACACTATAGAGTGAAGGAAGATAGTTGCAAAAAAAAAAGAAATTATCAAATAAACACATTCCTCAAAACCGAGCTCACAATCATATTCATATCATATTACTATTAAAATAATAAGTCAATGAAAAGTATGGTTTGCAATTTATTCCTACCTTAATGTCATTACAAAAAGAATTCACATTATAGACTGAATTCTCAATTCCTCAGTCTAAAGTTACACTGTCCAAAATGATAGCCACCAGTCACATGTGACTATGTAAAATTCGAATTAAAATTAAATAAGAAAATTTCATTACATAGTCACTAGACAAATTTCAAGTGCTCAACTGCCACATACCTAGTGGAACTAGATAGCAAAGCTATGGAATATCTCATCAATACAGAAAGTTCTATGTGATAGTGGTTTTCTTAAAAATTAATTAAAAAAAATAATACAAAGTGAAAATGGACAATCAAATAAGATGAAGAGGTAGTGTGAACAAAAGTGAAATATAAGTAGCTAAATATGTTTCAAAAGATGCTCAGTTTCATTTATTTATTTATTTATTTATTTATTTATTTATTCATTCATTCATTCATTCATTCATTCATTCATTCAGAGAGAGCAAGAGAGAGGCAGAGACACAGGCAGAGGGAGAAGCAGGCTCCATGCAGAAAGCCCGATGCGGGACTCGATCCCAGGTCTCCAGGATCACACCCCGGGCTGCAGGCGGCGCCAAACCGCTGAGCCACAGAGGCTGCCCTCAATCATTTTTTCAAAAGTGTATTAAAGGGATGCCTGGGTGGCTCAGCCGTTAAGCGCTTGCCTTTGGCCCTGGGCGTGATTTTGGAGTCCAGGGATCGAGTCCCACATCGGGCTCCGTGCATGAAGCCTGCTTCTCTCTTTGCCTGTGTCTGCCTCTCTCTCTCTCTCTCTCTCTCTCTCTTCTGTGTGTCTCTCATGAATGAATAAAATCTTAAAAAAAAAAAGTGTATTAAAAACAAGATGTTTTTCATTTAATGGAATGACAAACAATAGATTGGTAATAATCAGTATTGGCAAGACTTTTGGATCTATTATTAGGAAGGTAAAATGGTAAAAATCTTTCTTTCAATGTAATCTGGCATCATTCTATGAAAAAACCAAAACTGGAAACAACCTAAATGTCTGAATATAAGCATAAATAAATCAACATATAGTCACACAATGGATTATTATTCATACTCTTTAAAAATGACATATATGTTCACATTATCAAGGAAGGTCCTACCATATTTTATATTAAAAAAACCAAAATAGTATATCATTGGTTATATTTCTAGAAAAAAACTGTATGTATCAGTATACTCCTAGAAAAATGTCTAGAAAAATAGATATGAAATCTAAACATTTCTTTTGAAAGTGTTATTTAATGAAAAGATCAGACATGAAGTATCTGAAATAGAAGGTCTTTTCATTTTATCTGTATTAATTAGAAAACTTTTCAATTTTAGGGGTGACTGGGTGGCTCAGTTGGTTAAGCGTCCAACTCTTGATGTTGGTTAAGGTCATGATATCAGGATCATGGTTTGAGCCCCATGTTGGGCTCACACTGGGCTTGAAGCCTGCTTAAGATTCTCTCTGCCTCTCCCTGTGCCCCTCCCCACCCACGCAGGTTCAGGCTCTTTCAAATAAATCTTTAAAAAAAAAAAAAAGATTCTCTCTCCCTCTCCTCTTGCTCATCCTCTTCCCTCTCTCTTAAAAAAACAAAAACCAAATCAAAAAAAAAAAAAAAAAACCATTTTAAACTCTAAAAAGTTACAGAATGAGTCTCTAAAAGAAGGTAAACAAAGTATCTTATAAAATTCTGAGTCAGATAAATTAGTTTGCATTTCTTTATCTGGACAGATTGCTTACTGTATTCACAAAGAGAAGAAATGTACCAGTTTGCAGAAAAACTGATTATTAGGGCATACTCTAACCCTATCGCTTTACTATTTTCCAGTCACAAATAATCATAGCAAAACCCTTACCGGCAATGAGGACATTGAGCTCTCTGCTCCGTCAGCCAGCGCTAAGGAGGCAAAAAATTAGATTTTGATTTTAGAAACATCATTACTTTAATTTGTACATACTGAATACTTACATACCAAATTTAATGAGTGTAACTCTCTAGTGCCTGTATTAATTATAAGGAACTTATAGAAATAGCAGGCAATCAATCTACTATCTCCTTCTCATTATCATCATGACGGGGACAAATTTTCAAAGGGACAGAACTCATTCCAAAGTTAAGAAGCTATTCTCCATAGGAAAGAAGTGATTCTAAGGCTATCTGGATCTCACAAGGAAGATGTTGATAATCTTGACAAAAACAATGATACAGTGACCATCACTGTAAAACCGGTTTTCTAAAAACAAACCAGTGATGATATACTAACCTCTCATAAAATATCTGAAAAAGTCTAAGGTACTATTAAATTCCTTTCTGAAAAGTGAACTTATTTTGAAGAATATAATATGGATATATAAATTAGACCTAAAATATGAATAAGAATACAAAGCTTTATATCTTAAAAGTTTTATAGTTCAGTAATGGAATATTTGCATTGTTTGGTTTCTTTACAATTATAAAATGCTTTTAAAGAACAATATTTCTACAAAACTTCAAATTTTATTAATTTAATCCCTTTATTACTAGATAGGGAACAGCTGTAGATCATATAAAAAGGAGATGCTAAGGTTTTCTGAATACCCTTCCAAAAACAATAGCTTCACAGTTAAATATTAAATGTTTTAATTGAGCAGTAAACGTTTCAAGGCAAGTAACTATAATCCCATACCTATGTACTCCCTATAGCTGTTATTTCTATTTCTACAAAAGAAGATAAGCTTTAAAAGTCAAATAATTGACTCAGAAATGAAACTTCCAAGGAAACCTTAAAGATTAACAAAAGATAAAATAAGGAAAAGGGTACCTCACAGCAAAAAATATAAATCTGGAAGAAAAAAGAGACACAAAAGGATTCCTCTGTTCTTAATAACCTTGAAGATCATTTCTTTGGTCCCTCTGCAAATGTAAGATTTGGGTCAGTATTCTTCCTCTCCAACAATGCTCTGCTAAATTCATAGCACTCTTGTAGGGCTGCCTTTAGCCCACATCTCTCTAGTCTCATTTTCTATGTCACTCTAAGGAACCCAACAAGGTTAAATCTTTAGGCATATTTCCTCTTTGCCCAGGATATTCTTTTAGAGAGAGAGAGAGAGAGAAACAAGTGGGGGGGGGGGGGCAAGAGAGAGGGAGCAACAGACTCCCCACTGAGCAGTGAGTCTTGATCAATTTGGGTCTTGCTTTCAAGACTCTAGATCATGACCTGAAGCTTAACCCACTGAGTCACCCAAGGTACCCCAAACCCAGGATATTCTTCAACTATATTATTCCTACTCATCCTTTAGATTTGTTTATATGTCACTTCCTCCTGAAAGCTTACCCTGATTCTCTACAGACTACCATAGGAACCTGTACTTCTACTTCATTGTGCCTGTAATACTTTATTTCACTGACTTAGTTGTTGGTGTTCTCTGCCCTGCTAGACTATAAGCACTATAAAGTTGGAAACAAGACACATGGGTGGCTGCAGGTTAGGGATCCAACTCTTGATTTCAGCTCAGGTTATGATCTCAAGGTTGTGAAATGGAGCCCCATGTCAGGTTCTGCGCTCAGCATGGAGTCTGCTTGAGTTTCTGCCCTCCTCATCCCTCCTCCTTGCTTATTTGTGAACTCTCTAAAATAAATAAAAACCTTACAAAAAAAAAAAAAAAAAAAGAGACAATGGCAGATACTGAACTGCAAAGCCACCCTGGCATCACTGAATTCAAGAGTATATTAAAAAGACTAGGGACGCCTAGGTGGCTCAGCGGTTTGGCACCTGCCTTCAGCCCACAGCATGATCCTGGAGACCCAGGATCGAATCCCACATCAGGTTCCCTGCATGGAGCCTGCTTCTCTCTCTGAGCCTCTCTCTCTGCCTATGTCTCTGCCTCTATCTCTCATGAATGAATAAATAAAATCTTAAGAAAAAAAAAGACTAGGCAGGGACGCCAGGGTGGCACAGCAGTTCAGCATCTCTCTTGGACTCAGGGCACATGATCCCAGAGTCCCGGGATCAAGTCCCACATTGGGCTCCTCATGGAGAGCCTGCTTCTCCCTCTGCCTATGTCCCTGCCCCTCTGTCTCTCTCACGAATAAAGAAATAAAATCTTTAAAAAAAAAAAAAAAAAAAAAAGGACTAGACAGCATGACCAAGTGAGAGTTACTTCTGGAATACAAGGAAAGTTAACATAAAAAATCATTCAATACAATACACCACATTCTTAAAATGAGGGAAGAAACCCACACGATCATCTCAACTGATACAAAAAAAGACCTGACAAAATCCAATATCCTTTCATGATAAAAACACTCAAAACATGAAAAAGAGAATTTCCTCACTTAAGTCCATACATAAAAAAAAATCCAGAGTGAATATCATACTCAGTGGTGAATAATAACTTTTTTCTTAAGATCAGGAAAAAGACAAGGATGCCCATTTCACCACTTCTTTCTAACATAGTACTGAAAATTTCACAAGTGCGATTAAGCCATTAGAAGAAATGGAAAGCATCCCAACTAGAAAAGTAAGTCTTTGCTTGCAATGAATGACATAATCTTGTCAGTAGAAAACTCTAAAGATTCCACCAAAAACTGTTAAACCTAATAAGCAGATTCTCTAAAACTGCAGAACACAATTCTTAAAAACACTTACATTTCTATATGTTAGCAATGAAGAATTCAAATAATTAAGAAAATACATCTGTAACATTAAAAAAAAAAAAAAAAAAGGTAAAATACCTAGGAACAAATTTAACCAAAGAGCTGGAAAATTTATATATGGAAAACACCAACAAAAGAAATGAAAGCAGCCCTAAATAAATGGAAAGACATCCCATGTTCATGGATTGAAGATTTACTATTACTAAAATGACAATATCATCCAAAGCAAACTATAAGGGCATCTGGGTAGCTTAATCGTTGAGCATCTGCCTTTGCCTCAGGTCACGATCCTGGGGTCCTGGGATCGAGTCCTGCATCAGGCTCCCCACAGGGAGCCTGCTTCTCCCTCTGCCTATGTCTCTGCCTTTGTGTGTCTTTCATGAATAAATAAAATCTTAAAAAGAAAAAAAGCAATTTACAGAATCAATAGATGTCTTATCAAAATCCCAATGGTGGGGATCCCTGGGTGGCGCAGTGATTTGGCGCCTGCCTTTGGCCCAGGGCGTGATCCTGGAGACCCGGGATTGAATCCCACGTCGGGCTCCCGGTGCATGGAGCCTGTTTCTCCCTCTGCCTGTGTCTCTGCCTCTCTCTCTCTCTCTCTCTCTCTCTCTCTCTGTGACTATCATAAATAAATAAAAATTAAAAAAAAAAATGGTGCTTTTTACAGAAGAAGAGAAACCCATTCTAAAATTCAAAAAGAAACTTAAGGGACCCCCAAATAGCCAAAACTATCCCAAAAAAGATCATGTACACTTAAAACATGTTTTATGTCAGTTATATCTCAATTTAAAAAAAGGACTCATTTCCTACTTTGAAAATTTATTACAAAGCTACAGTAATCAAAATAGTTTGTTACTGGGGTGCTTGAGTGGCTCAGTCAATTGAGCATCTGACTCTTCCCAGATCATGATTTTGGGTCATGAGATCCAACCCCACATCACACTCCATGCTCAGCAGGAAGTATGTTTGAGATTCTGTTTCTCCTTCTCCCTTTCACCCCACTCACTCACACACCCTCTATTAAAAGTCAATTTAAAAAAAAGTTCATAGCACTTTTCTATATAAATAACAAAAATTATCAGCAACCCCTATATCCACCAACAGGTGACTGGATAAACAAATTATGGCATACACATACAATGGGATACTACTACTCAGCAACAAGAAGGAATACTATTGATCCACACAACATACATATATTTCTAAATAATTTTGCTGAGTGAAAAAAGCCAGACATGAGAGAACGTAACATTCCATTTGTATAAGAGTCCAAAAAAATGCAAACTTATCTACAGTGACAGCAGTTTAGTGGTTTCCTGGGAACAAGACAAGTGGAGGGAGGGAATGAATACCAAGAGGCACAAAGAAACATTGGGGGATTGTAGATATGTTCACCACCTTGATTGTAGTGATGGTTTCTCAAGTATATACATTTGTCAACATTTACCAAACTGTACACTTTAAATATGTGCAGTTTACTACATGTTAATTTTACCTAATTTTTAAAAACTGCAAAGTTAAAAAAAAAAACAAGAATCAGTAATTATAGGCAATCATAAAATGCTACCGATGCTGAAAATCAAGAGTCAAAACAACAACAACAACAAATACTGGGTAAGAAAAATGGAAGCAAAAAAATGGGAGAAAATACAAAAATAAGAACAAATAATGACAGAATCAACTGAGAGTAGCTGCAAGAATGAAGGAGACCTAGCCTGAAAATACAGCCAATGTTCCCATCATTTGGTTCCCATCATTGTGTACGGAGGCACTAGACAGTCATGGGTAGAGCAATGGCCTGGGAGTGAGTCCAGTCTTGGTATGTCAACAGCTACCATGGGACTTTGGACAAGTCTATTCATGGGTTTACACCACTTTGTTTTATCCAATGACACAAGTATCTGGCCTGTCACAGACAGTTAAATTTCCATAGTCAACAGAAATGGGATGGAAGAGAAAGAAAAGGCATACAATAAACAATATTACCATTTGGTTGGGGGAGTGCCCAATCACAAGAACTTTGCTCCTGTTTATTACCACCCCCCTCTCCCCACTCATCTCTCCAGCATCCTTGTTTTCTCTTTACTGGTTCAATCCCAATGAGACATAAACCTTCTCAACCCACCGCCTTTTTTTTCCCTTTACAACAAAATTCTGAGAATTTTTATACTTGCTGTCTCATTTGCCTCCATTCACTACCATCAAGTTTTTGTCTGCATTGTTCCACTGAAACTACTCAAGATTACCAATGACCTACACATTCTCAAATACAAGAGTCAATTCCCAGGCCAGAACCACAAGATACAGTTAACCTACTCCTCTCTGAAACATGATTTTCGCTTGAACTCTACGATGCCTCTCTTGTGGCTCCTTTTTGTTATTCATTGCTGAATCCTCCTCCTCCTCCTGATCTCTAAATGTTGACTGCCCCAGAGTTCAGACCTAAAAAATCTTCACCCATGAGGTAATCTGGTGATCTCATCAAGTGCCTTAAATACGGGCAGCCCAGGTGGCTCAGCGGTTTAGCACCACCTTCAGCCCAGGGCCTGATCCTGGAGACCTGGGATCAAGTCCCAAATTGGGCTCCCTGCATGGAGCCTGCTTGTGTCTCTGCCTCTCTCTCTCTCTCTCTCTCTCATGAATAAATAAATAAATAGTCTTTTAAAAAAAAAAGTGTCTTAAATACTATCTACATGCTGGGTACCTGGGTGGCACAGTGGGTGAGTGTCTGCCTTTGGCTCAGGGTGTGATCCCAGGATCCTAGGATCGAGTCCCACATCAGGCTCCCTGTGGGGACCCTGCCTCTCCCTCTGCCTATGTCTCTGCCTCTGTGTGTGTCTCCCATGAATAAATACAATCTTAAAAAAAAAAAAAAACTATCTACATACTAGTAATTGTCTCTAAATCCCCTTTCTCCACTCCAGATTCATATTTCCAACTGCCTACATCTCCAGTTAGATGTATAATAAAAATCTAAAAACACAAAAACAAAAAACAACCCTCAAACCTGACATAACTTGGGAGTGACTGGTGGTTCAGTTGTTAAGTATGTAACCTTCAGCTCAGGTCATGATCCTAGGGTCCTGTGATCCAGCCCCATGTCAGGCTTCCTGCTGAGCAGGGAGTCTGCTTCTTCTCCCTCTGCCCTTCCCCTCTGCACATACTTTCTTCTCCTTCAAATAAAATCTTAAAAAAAAAAAAAAAAATTGTACATCTATAGCCTACCCAACTTGTTCTTCCCCAAATTTCTTCTATCTCAGAATATTAGAAAACCATTAATTCATCCAAATGCCGTATAAAGGGGATCCCTGGGTGGCTCAGCGGTTTAGCACCTGCCTTTGGCCCAGGGCACGATCCTGGAGTCCCGGGATCAAGTCCCACGTCGGGCTCCCGGCATGGAGCCTGCTTCTCCCTCCTCCTGTGTCTCTGCCTCTTTCTCTCTCTCTCTCTCTGTCTATCATAAATAAATAAATAAATCTTAAAAAAAAAAAAAAAAGTCCTAAAGCCTATAATTAAAACAAAAACAAAAACAAACAAAAATGCCATATAAAACTTTCCTCACATCCCTTCAATAAGCAAATCCACTGCCTCTACCTTCAAAACATATCCAGAATAGCTCTATTTTTCACCACCTCCACTGTTACACTCTAGTCTAAACCACCATTCACATCCCAACTGGTCTCCTCACTTCCTCTCCCACCTGCCTACAGTCCAGTTTCTACATAGCAAAGTAATAAACAAAATCTTAAAAAAAAAAAAAAAAAAAAAAAAGGAACCTCTTTATTTATGAGAGAGACAGAGAGAGACAGGCAGAAGAAGCAGACTCCCCAGAGCAGGGAGTCAGATGCAGTACTCAATCCCAGAACTCAGGGATCGCGACCTGAGCTGAAGGCAGATGTTTAACCAAATGGATCACCCAGGCACCCCAAGTGATAGTTTTTAAACATTAATTACTTCATATCATTCCAAAGCTTTCAATGGTTACCATCACAGTTAAAATTCAAAGTCTTTACCAAGGCTCCACATTATATCTCCAAACTTATCTCCTTTCCCTCTCTCCCTTTGTCCACTCTGCTCCAGCCACGTTGGCTTCTTTGCTATTTCTCACAGGGACTTTGCCCCTTCTGATTTCTCTGCCTGGGACTTTCTTCCCCTAGATATTCACATCATCCCCACATTTTATTCTGGTCTCTGCTCAAATGTCATCTCTTCAGAGATCTTTCCAAGACCATTCATCTAAAATAACTAACAACCTGCCCGTACCCTCCTCCAAGTCCCCAGGCTATACCTTACTCAGTTGCATTTTTCTTCACAGCACTTACTGGTATCTAACATATGTCTATTTACCTTTTTTGTCTATAAACCAATTATTAAATAAGTCAACTCCCTGGGAAGTCAACACTTAACTCCAAGTAGGCATGTACTTAGTATCTGTTGAATGAACAAACACGTGAGTGAACATTCAGGAACCAAGACAGCTTTAGAAAGAAAGATTAGAACCAGATTGTCCAATTTATTAGCATAAAGCTAATATTCTAAGGGATTAAGGCAATGAATCTGAGGCTTCTGAGAAGGAAAAAAAAAAAAATTACTGAAAAACACCAATATGGCAGCAGGATATAAAATGAAGCAAAGAAAAGACTCAACATAGATCAGTTAAAAGATAACTAATTATCTAAGCATGAGATAATAGATGTCTATATTTCTCTCCTAAGATGGCAATTACAGAAATAGGTAGGACAGACAGAAGTGACAGCAGGAGACAGTAACTGAAAACACTTAAAAATCATTGGTGTAAAAGGTTTCATTCAAGTTTGGCAAAACAGAAGAAAAAGAAGTCAAAAAGCCCATTTGAAAAACTAAAATCTGATCTGGAACAACATTCAAGATGCTAAGTCAATGCTGAAAGAATAGATTTAAAAGCCATATACACAGAGATCATAGTTAAATCTGCAAGAGTAAACCAAATTTCCCAAAGTAGATGAAATTTTCCCAAACATTTCTAACTATAGGATGCTAGCAGCAATATATTTTAAATGTATTGCTTTAAGGAGCAGGAGGAAGTAACAGTGGAGAAATAAAGGCTCAACAAGATTTAAAGAAATCCCACAGGTCATCTGTATGCTGGACCTTCACCACTGAGTTCAGACACAGACTCTACCACTTAATTAACTACAGTGATAGAAGACAATTACCTAATTTCTCTAGCTTCAGTTTCCCGGTCTATGAAACATAGTTAATTAGCTGCTATTTTAACAGTAAAATATTAATACAAGTGGATAGTACTCTGCAGTTTCTAAATCACCTTTTAACTTATCTCACTTAAAGCCACCATCATCCTATCCTGTAAGGCAAATCTTGCTATCTCATTCTATGGCTGGAGAAACAAAACTAGAAACTCAGTCTTTGAGTTTCTCAGTTTATGAGTGGAAGAACTAGGATGATATGTAAACCTAGGTCGTCTGCACATGTGTAGTGTCAAAGACAAGCTTCAAAGCCAGACTTCCTGGATTCAAATCCAGCTCTATTATTTGCTAGCTGTGTGATTAGAAGCAAATGATTTAAGTGTTCCAGATATTACTCCCAAAAAGGGATATTTATTTTCCTTAGGCAGGAATGAAGAACCACAGAAAAATTTTTAGGTGAAAATCATGTTGGATGGCTTTGATTTTCTTGTAAAGGATATAATCTACTAGGACTAATGTGAGCAGGGCAATTTTCAACTATGATCTGGCAGATGTGCTACTGAATCACCACACACACACCAAAATAAATTCTTCTGTTTCACATCTTAGGCTTCCTCACAACTTTGAGGGGCTCACCTACATTCAAGTTTTAAAGCCAATGGATCATATTACTCTCTCAAATCTCTTGTACATGTAAGATTATATGATTTTAATCTTAGCCTCTGGGGGCACCTGGGTGGTTCAGGGGTTTAGCATCTGCCTTTGGCTCAGGTCATAGCCCCAAGGTCCTGGGATCCAGTCCCATATAGGGCTCCCCCATGGGGAGCCTGCCTCTCCCTCTGCCTATGTCTCCGCCTCTCTTTCATGAATAAATGAATCTTAAAATAATAATAATAATCTTAGCCTCTGAACCTATTACTAGCTTTTTCTCATCCAACAGTAATAAGCTCTCCCTCGAGTCTCACAGCACTGTTACTGCCTCTTCATGACACTATACATTCTTCTATATAAACAGAGTCCATTCTCTCAGCATGCACTCCTTCAGGGCAAGCACTTCACCATTTATCTTAGAATTCCTCAAGCCTAAACACTATGCAGGCAGCCACTTTATAAGTATTAGTTAAATGATTTAATAACATAAATAAACTAAAATTATAGCGGGTTTTGATTTCTAGACATCTCCTGGCAGTTATCACTGGACTATTCACCTCCATAGTACTAAGCAGTATACTGATGAATGGTCTATTAAGGAACGTTTTACACAAAATATAGAATTTTTTAAAAAATAGTTAATTTTAGGGATGCCTGGGTGGCTCAGCGGTTGAGTGTCTGCCTTCGGCCCAGGGCGTGATCCTGGAGTCCTGGGATCGAGTCCCACCTCAGGCTCCCCGCATGGGGCCTGCTTCTCCCTCTGCCTAGGTCTCTGCCTGCATCTCTCTGTCTCTCTCATGAATAAATAAATAAAATCTTAAAAAAAATAAAAATAAAAATAAAAAATAGTTAATTTTTACAACATCTCCTATATCCACTAAGAGCATGTAAAAAGAAATACAACTTACTCTGATACAGCTGAAACAACAAAGCTTAGAGCAATGAGGACACAGGCGTGCATCCCGCAATTTCTCCATACAAATGAAACATCGGAAAACTTCGGCAATGCTCTGAAAAATAAAAGATCTTGTAAGGTCCACCAGGATTAGACTACTGAATCAAAAGTAAAAAGCATATTTAAAGTAATTCACTCAACATTTACATTTATTTTGAAATGATATCTGTTTTAATAAATTTCACATCAGTACTGGTTGGTCAAGGTCCAGTGTGCCTCAGAACATCTGGAAAAAGTGCATTTTTTCTAAGCTTCACAATGGTTCTATTCTAAGGAAAGGACACGAAATGCAAACACAGACTTATGCATGAATATTTTTACTAAAACATAAATTATAATGGCAAGAATGTTTCAATTATAAAAGTTGTAACAGCTGACAAAAAAAATTATGACGACACAGATTATGAGTCCCTAGAAATACTTCTTGAATTATGAAATTGAAAAATGCTTATGATGTATAACATTAAGAAAAAAACGCAGACTGTATGACAGAGAATAAAAACTTTTCCTGCTATTTCCACAACGGGGGCGGGGGTAGTTGGATTGCTTTACAATAAAAAAAAAAAAAATTAGAAAAGATATATATCCTAATGGCAGTATACTCTGACCAAAAAAGAAACTAAAACAGATTCCAGAGATCCAAGTTTCTGCCCTGATGCTCCAACCAATTAGCTTGAGCCTGAGCTGCTCCTGAGAATTTTAATGTTAGCTCCATGAAGGCTTTGCAAAAAAAGAAAAAATTAGATAAATACAAAAAACAGTGTTCTTTGCAAGCCCCAGGTGAATCGATTTAGGAAATAACTGACAAGAAAACAGAATTAAACGCAGGTTGTTGTATATTTCAAGTTTATTTTTACAGTACTCACATTTATTTATACTGCCTCCCAAGAGAATTAAACGCTCCTAAACCAAGAAAACGTTACAAAACCTTGTAACACTTTCGCATGGGGAATTAAGGAGAAAATTGTTCTGGAGTCTAATCATGACTCTGCAGAACAAGAACGAACCTGTGACATGCAGACGCCGGCCGGGAATGGACATTAAGACCACTGGGTGAACTACTTTCAAGTGAAGCGCCCAGTAATAGAGTTGCCGCTTACTAAGAAGAATTTAGTATTAAGATTCAAAATTTGACAACTACTAAATAATTATGTTCAATAAGCCATCTTTTTTTTTCCTGGCCTTTACGTAAATATCCCAAACATCTGAAATCAGAACTCACAAGAGCAGATGTAAAATAATAGGTTGTTCTGGAAAATCACAAATAAAATCATAAAAGCCTATCTTCCTTCTATTTAGTAAGGGCAGAAGTCTTCAAAACGTACCGGTGGGAGGGAATGATTCCATTTGGAGGGAGTTTGGGATCCGCGCATGAACTCGCAAGAACTGGTAGCGAGTGCACGGCATGTCTAATGAATTTGCAGTTTTGCTCTACCCAGTTTGCAAAAACCCTCTGGGAAATAAGTACCGGTGCCAACACATCCAGAAAACGCCAGGATACGCACCACCTGACTTCGGGAACGGTCAGAACACAAGGCACCTGGAGGGCTGCAGACCGAGCACGACGTGCTTCGCATCGGGCCAGCCTTCACCACAGCGGCAGCGTCCGGGTGGGGGTGCCCTACTAAGAGGGAGGACTGGAGCAGGGCGCCCCAAATAAAGAACGCTCAGCGGGTGGCGGGGGGAAACTAACCACCACCCTGCTCAACCCCCTCACCTCCACGCTCTGTTCATCCATTGCCTCCGGTTCTCGGCGGGGCCCTCGGCGACCCGCGGAGTCCGTGGTCTGACCTACTGGGCGCCGGCCCGAGGTCGCCAGGTCAAGTCGCCGACGAGAACAGCCCGGCGTCCAAGTCAGGGAGCTCTGACGGCCGCCCCACCTGCGCGCCCCATCGCGTCGGGTTCGGCGCCAGCTACCCCCACTTCGCCATATTTATCCGCGCACCCGCCCTAGAGCGCAGTGGGAGGGCGAGCGGTGACCGCAGCTCCTTCCTCACGGCTCAGCCGCCCGCCAGCAACCGCGAGGCAGCCACGCGCCACGTGATGCGAGCGCGCGCGTACGGAACTGCTGCTAGAGCCCGGCGGCGCCGGTCTCCAGCTCAGAAGGTGCCGCAGGGAATTCGCAAACACTAACGGTAACCAGGGCAGCCGAAGGCGCGGCGGTGAGGGAAGGCGCGCTGCGCATGCGCGCAGGACGCTGCGTTAGGGGAGCGGAGTGGAGAGGCGGGCGACTAAGTTCCCGCGGTGCGGGGGCGCACACGAGATTTGGCTGCTAGCGAGCGCAGCGCTGCGTGCCTTTGGCGCCGGCCTAACGCAGGCGGCTGAGAACTTGGCGCTTGTTTCTGCGCAGCCTCTTCAGCCCCGCTGCCCGGGAAGAGCGGCGCTCCACCGGTCTCAAACGTTAGCGCGCCAAAGACCGGAACCACCTGGAGTGCTGTGGGAAACTTACTCCGAAGCCACACCCCTAGGTATTCAGACTGTGATTCTCGGGTGCGGCTCCACGAAATCAACGTCCTCGACAGCCGCGGTCGCTGATTTGGCTGCAGGTGGCCTGTGTGGCCCGCACCTTTGAGAAACCATGATGTATAGGATTCGTGGCTAGTAGTTCTTGCCCCGGAAAGAAGGCCAGAGTCTCGGGTATTGAGACTTCCGCCCCGGCTACTCCAGCAAAGCTCCAGATTTTGAAGCCTAGGGCGGTGTAGTTTCTCATTTCAGGGTTAGGAGAATGGGACCAGACTGTAGAGATCAGATCCACACCACTCCACACTGCATCTCTTGCCGCCTGAGGTGAGCTGTCGCACTGGGACTACGGAAAATGCAAGTGTCGCCTCTGTTCAGCTTTCCTATGTTTCTTCATGCAATTTTCTGCCAATGTAGGTCTAAGATTGCAGGAATTGAAGGTGTGAGACAAAGGGCTTACATCAAATTCTTAATTTGAATTTAAATTTTCCTCTGAAATACTGCGAACTATTTACACTTATCCCAATCTAGAGTGCACATGTAAAGAATCAGCAATATTCTTGAAAGAAGTTCTTAAGTATCAAGAGATTTGGACGATCTTGTAATGGGCAACAATTTTTTTTAAAAAGATTTTATTTATTTATTCATGAGAGACACAGAGAGAGAGAGAGGCAGAGACACAGGCAGAGGGAGAAGCAGGCTCCATGCAGGGAGCGATGCGGGACTCCATCTGGGGACTCCAGGATCACGCCCTGGGCCAAAGGCAGGGCCAAACCACTGAGCCACCCAGGGATCCCCAACGATTTCCTTTTTACTAGGTAAGCCATGGACAGGGATATAATTTAGTAGGATTAATTTGTGACTGAAAAGTTCTTTAGAAATTTTTTATGGTTGTGGTGTTTGCACGTCACCATTTGTACTAAAATACCCTCAATTGTACACTTTAATAATGGTTTTACTTAATTTTGGTACGTGAACTTCACCTCAATTAAATTATTTGTGGAACACAGTATTGTACTTGGGATTCAAAGAGTAATGAGAAGTGAAAAAAATAAGACAAATTACTACATATGATAAATATTAAATTCTTGTACTAACAGATATATTTGCCCAAGAATCCAAAAATGTTTAAAGATTTATTGGAGTAGTTCGTTAATAGTGAAAAATTGGAAAACCTATACAATTAGTTAGGGGTCATTAGTTGCAACCACAAAGTCAGATTCTGGCTAACTTAAGCAAAAAAGTAGTTGGCAAGATGCTAAGCTACGGCATGGGAGTTGGGAAATCTGTGATATGCCTCCTTCGAATCCCTCTTAAAGGCCAGGATGCCTGGGTGACTGAGTGATTAAGGGTCTGCCTTTGGCTCAGGCCCTGATCCCTGGGTCCTGGGATTGAGTCCAGCCTGGGGCTCCCTGCTCAGCAACAGTGTGCCTCCCCATCTGCCTCTTTCCCCCTGCTTGAGCTCTTTCTCTCAAACGAATAACTAAAATCTTAAAAAAAAAAAAAAAAAAAAAAAAATTCCTTCAGGGCAGAACTTGGCTGCCTTTCCCCAACCCCGCAAATCTAACCTCTCTATTATAGTCTTATCAATGCGCATCAATAAGGAACTGGAAGAATCCTGATATATCCATATATTACAGCTGTTCAAAAGAATAGATGCGTGGCATGAAAATATCCACAATATATTTACAATGAAAAAAAAACTGCAGCTAGAGTAGGTATAGTATCATCTTATTTTTGTAAAAAAATTATTTTTAATTTTCATATATGTAGAAACATCTGAAGAGATTGCAGATCAATTCTGGAGAGTAGGAGTACTTATATTTTTAACTACCTAACATTAAATTTGTATTAAGGTATAAATTAAAATTAATTTGTATTACTTATAACTTAAGACGTAAAAACACTATAGTCCCATAGAAAATAATTACGATGAGAAGTAAAGGATCTAAGGGTAGTAAGAGTGAAGATAAAGTGGAGGTTGGATACTATGAATATTTCAGAAAGATTTTATTAGCTAAAGATCTAGGGATGCAAACTTTTTTTTTAATAAATTAATTTTTTATTGGTGTTCAATTTACCAACATACAGAATAACACCCAGTGCTCATCCTGTCAAGTGTCCCCCTCAGTGCCCGTCACCCATTCACCCCCACCCTCTCCTCTCCTTCCACCACCCCTAGTTCGTTTCCCAGAGTGAGGAGTCTATGTTCTGTCTCCCTTTCTGATATTTCCCACACATTTCTTCTCCCTTCTCTTATATTCCCTTTCACTATTATTTATATTCCCCAAATGAATGAGAACATACACTGTTTGTCCTTCTCCGATTGACTTACTTCACTCAGCATAATACCCTCCAGTTCCATCCACGTTGAAGCAAATTGTGGGTATTTGTCGTTTCTAATGGCTGAGTAATATTCCATTGTATACATAAACCACATCTTCTCTATCCATTCATCTTTCGATGGACACCGAGGCTCCTTCCACAGTTTGGCTATTGTGGATGCAAACTTTTAATTCCAGTAACAGAACAGTGGTCATTGACAAAATATATCAGTAAGTACTCTGGACATGATCAGTGTGAATATTCTAAATCTAATGGAAGAAGTTATATTTGGGAATTTGACAGAATCAATAAACGAAGCTTGGGAAACAAAAGAATATATAGAGAAGTGCACAGATAACAATTTTAAAGGGGCTGAGGGAAAGAACCAACATTTAGAAGATACCTGTATAGGAAGTTACAGAGGAAAAATTCCAGAAACTGGTTGTGACTTCTTTATGATGCTACATTTTTCAATTCTACCAATCAATATCACATCCCAGAGCCATTCCATGACAAAAACTTCCCCTTAATATTAACTGAGTACTGAAGAAAATGTTATTGAAGTATGACTTATTTCTAATTTTAAAAAGAGGGTTTTCTGTTCTTCAAATATTCAAACTACACCGCACAATTTTAACTGAAGCTACTCTCCCAGCCACTTGTCATGTATTACAAATTTGTTAATGGAAAGTAAGATGTTCATAACAAATTTTTAATTATATGAAAATATAATTCTATAACCTGCAGAACTAATATTTGATGCATTTTTCCTAGTCTTTTCAATGCTTCATTTTTACTATACACAGAAATATTCACTGAAGGATAACTAATTATCAAACTCAAACACTTTACCATCTCATTGTGCTTCCAGCCATCGTGACACCCAGAAGTTAAGTGATTTGCTCAGGATCACATAGCTAGAATTTAAAAACTGCTATTTACATCTCAGACTCCAAAGCCCAATCTTTTTTTTTTTTTTTTAAGATTGTATTTATTTATTCATGAGAGACACAGAGAAAGAGGCAGAGACATAGGTAAAGGGAGAAGCAGGCTCACCACTAGGAGCCCAATGTGTGACTCGATCCCAAACCTTAGGATCATGCCCTGAGCCAAAGGCAGACACTCACTGCTGAGCCACTAGCACAATCTTAATTATAAAACTGCAATCTCTGCTTTCCCCTCCCCCATTTAATATAGCTTCAGCATTTCCCAGAACATTAATAGTAATAAGTTACTGGGGCAGCTTGACTTCTTAATATATGGATACACCATGATTTATTTTCCTGTTTACCTGCCATTAGCCAGGTATGTGTGTGTATTGCTAGTATAAATAATCCTGTGATTGACATCTTTGTATCCAGATCTATCCCTATGATGACCTTAATACCAATAGTTATTTAAAAATAGAGAAATTTAAAAACAAAAAACAAAAAACAAACAAAAAAAAAATAGAGAAATTTGGGATCCCTGGGTGGCGCAGCAGTTTAGCGCCTGCCTTTGGCCCAGGGAGCGATCCTGGAGACCCGGGATCGAATCCCACGTCAGGCTCCCGGTGCATGGAGCCTGCTTCTCCCTCTGCCTATGTCTCTGCCTCTCTCTCTCTCTCTCTCTCTGTGTGACTATCATAAATAAATTAAAAAAAAAAATAGAGAAATTCACACACAAACACATATATACACAAACTGGCAAGTAGTAGTTGCCAGTGATCCTCTGATTTCAGTTTCTTAGCTTTCATACAGAATGAACAATTACAGTTAATACAGGCTGAAGGAGAACAAAGGTACTTTGATACACAACAGGGACAATCTCAAACAACATTTGAAAGCAGAGTTCACATTGCTTAACATTAGCAGGCAGAAGGAATAGGGAAAAAAAAAGTGAGGATGTCACAGAAAATCCAATTTATTATTACTAAAGTTAGCTTTTGTGGAGGTCTAGAGATCACATATTAGCAGTCTCATCAATAAAGTGACTATTATCTATAATCAGAATTTTCAAATATAAAATCATACACATAATGTAATACAAATATTTTTTCTATCCTTTAATTTCCAAAGCATGCTAATTCACATCTGACTGACTGATGGTACATAAATATCCTTTCATGATAGGCCAGGACATCAGTGTTATCCCAATTACACAAAAACAGATGCAAAACAGTGTTATGTGACTTCCTTGCCTGAAATTATAAGACTAAGTTTGTGTGCATATATATTTTTAAATCCCTTTATTCCTATTCCATCCTTTTGGCTGAACTTTATTCATATATTATCTGCCCTTGTGATAGTCCCTCTCTTACGAAAGGCATCATTATCCAATCACCCCAGACAAATCTTCTTCACCATCCCCCAATCAAGTGCTAACAAGACATCTTCTTAAATCTTTCTGGAATTAATCTCTTCTCCATTGGAATTCCCATTTGAAGTCAATTTCTTCATAAGTCTGACATGAAAGATTTTAATTGCTCTGTTGCAGTTTTTTCTTCTTTAGTCAGTGGTGACAGCTAGAAAACAAATGACAAAAATCTTTATTTCAAAATCTCTAAAATCTGTTTCATTTAATTAACTTCTTTTTTAGGTTTCCATAAACTCATACTATGCCTACGATCACAAATTTAGGAAGGCAGGAAAAAGATAAATTTTTGGCTGTCTATACATACTGGGTATTTTTAACGTTTGAGCTTTCAAAGAACTTGGAATTAAGTTGAAGAAACACGACCAATAAATCAAACAGTTTAAGGACTGTAATTTAACAAAACTAAAGAAGTCACGTTTGAATGCCATATTCTAAAAGCATTTTGAAAAAAATATGAACAAAATAGTCTGGAAGATTCCTCAGAAGTAGAGATGTGACTAAATTTTGAAGGATAATTGAGATGTTTTTAGCTGCAAGTAACAGGAACACATTTCAAAATGGATAAATAACAAAACATTATCATTGCACATTAAATACAAAAAAAGGGCAGACAGACTTCAGGTCTGGTTTATTCAGCTCAACGTAAGATTTGGTTTCTTTCACCTTCTCTAATAACCCTGCTGGTGGCTTTATCCTCAGAATGATAGGAAAAAATGGCCTGAGCAGTACTAGGCATCACATCTATACACAATGTTTAGGAGAAGTTTTCTCTTCCCAGGAGTCTCTCAGCAGTGAAAAAACTCAATTTCCTACTTCCAAACGTTTCCTCCTCACATGTCATATGGGTTACAAACCCATTCCTGAACTAATGTTAGTTAAAGGAAAATCCATTCCACTTGCCAATCAGATACAACCCCAGTAAGCTGAGGAAAGCACCAACTTTGCCTCAGGCACAAGTGAGGGATGGAACATGTCTCAAGAAAATCAGTATTCTATTAGGCAGCAAGGGAGAGAACAGAAGCTGAGAAAACCACCCAGCAAACAGTATCCACCAAGAGCAGGTAGGAACAAAAGCAAAGGGATGAAGAAAAGACAAAGGGAAGTTTATAAAGGACTTCCACAGAGTACTAACCAACAGGCTAGCTAAAACAAAGGATTAATGGGGAAATTATAGGAGGTACAGCATGAAGAATCAAATAGTTCTAACTATATAGGTCATCTCTAGAGACTACCAAATCTGGAAAACACCATACCTACAGAATAATCTCTAGGGCAGTGCTGTCTGATAGAACTTTCTGTGGTGCTGAAAATATCCTATATCTGTGCTATCCAATCAATCAGTAGATGAAAAACTGAATTTTTAAATTTAATTTCTTTACATTTTAATTTACATAGCCACATGTGGGGATTGGGCTACCTAGTTGGTTTGGCTGATCAACATTTACCAAAAATATTCACATGGCTAAAAAGAAAAACAATCATATGCCTTAGTTCAATCCAAATAATTACAGAATTTTCTTCTTCTATCTCAAAAATAGAAATGGTTCTGGAGAGACTTTTCTCTGTGAGTCCATGTTTCTCTTTGTGATAACTATTCAAGAGATTTCAGACCACCTATTTCATAAACTTTCAAATAATTTGTCCAGGAATTAACCAATCCAAAACTCGTAGACAATTTTGTTCCTTAACACAAATGTTTCAGTAAAATACCACACACTCTGGGTTTTTAGGTTTTGTGTTTTTCTTTTTTTTTTTTTTTTTTAGAGAGTGTGTACAAAAGAGCAAGGTGGGCAGGAGAGAGAGAGAGAGAATCTTAAGCAGGCCCCAGGCCTAATGCAGAGCCCAATGTGAGGGAGGGGGCTCGATCTCATGACCCCGAGATTACAACCTGAGCCTAAGCTAAGAGCTGGACACTAAACTGACTACACCACCCAGGTGCTCCATTCTATTTTTAATACCTTTTGAATTATATTTGTTTTGGGGGTTTGTTTTGCTAATTTTTATTTTGGAATAAATCTAGTCTTTTTTTTTTTTTTTTGGATCTTTTGGTGGTCACCTTTATAATTAAGTGTATTTAAATCTTAATATCTTGGGGCACCTGCTTGGCTCAGTCAGTTAAGCATCCAACTCTTGGTTTTGACTCAGGTCATGATCTGTAGGTGGGAAGACAGGGCCCTACTTGGGTCTCCCCACTCAGCAGGGAATCGGCTTTCTCTCTGCTTCTCTCCCTGCTCACCTACTTTCTTTCTAAAATAAATAATCTTTTAAAAAAAAAAAAAAACCTTTAACATCTTCATATTAACTAAACAGATGAAGAAATTTATATATTCCCTTCCTTTCACCTCATTTTCTGTCCTCACTTCCCTATTTGTTTTTTAGTATTATCAATCCATGTGCTTTTTTTTTTAGTATTATCAATTCAAATATATTTTCTGTCCTTGCAAATGAAAAACTATGCATCTTGATAGATTATAGCAAAATAATATATGAACAGTTTTACTATCTGTTTTCTGTTGTCTATACATAAACAGAGCACTATTTGCCCTAAGTAGGCTTATCCCTTTCTTGTTTTTCATGTTCCCAAAATAATTTTAAAGGCCCTTTCGGTGATTTTAGAATATTTCAGAAGCCTGGACTTAATTTGACTTTCTTAAGTATCCTCACAGTACTGTCCCTATGAGTGATATGCTCCCCCCCTTTTAAATATTTTATTTCTTTGAGACACAGAGAGAGTGCATGCTCATGCATGGACACACAAGTAGGGTGGTGTCAAAGAGAGAGGGAGAAGCAGGCTCCCTGCTCAGCGATGCAGGGCTTGATCCCAGGACCCGAAGATAATGAACTAAGCCAAAGGCAGATACTTAACTGACTGAGCCACCCAGGCACCCCTGATATACCTCTTTTAATATTTCCTTTATGAGGTCTACCTTACATGTCCTTTAAACGCTGGGCTCATAGAACTATTTCTGGTTTTATAACTCTCTACAGATGTCATCCTTTTCTTCCACATTTTGATCATGAAAATTTTCTCTAAACTTTCTACTATCTCATTTTTAAAGTAGTAGATACAAGATCCACTATATCCAACATATTGCAATATGGCCATCATTGAATCTAAAATATGATCTCTTTTTTTCAAGGTTTATAACCAACCTTTCAGTCATTTCTCCTTATTTGTAATTATATGATTCAAAGTAAAAGCTCCCTATGCTAAGGTAGAAAGCTATCTACCTTCAATATAATTATTGTTCATTGCAGATACTACTTTTAACTGAATGAAGACCGTTATAGATGTTTAGATGATTAAAAATCATTATAACTATTTTCTGCACCATTTTTAAATCTCAGTCAGAAATATAGCAACTATTTATTGTATCCAATGGGGAAAATTTTTAGTTAATATCCAAAATATCACTTTTCTGGGACGCCTGGGTGGCTCAGCAGTTAGGTGTCTGCCTTCAGCTCAGGGCATGATCCTGGAGTCCTGGGATCGAGTCCCACATTGGGCTCCCTGCATGGAGTCTGCTTCTCTCTGCCTATGGCTCTGCCTCTCTCTGTGTCTCTCATGAATAAATAAAATCTTTTAAAAAACAAAACAAAATATCACTTTTTTTTTCACTCACCTAAATTTATCCTGTGCTTCAATAAATTTATGGATTTCTATACTTATATGTTGATACGTACATCCAGAACTATATATACCTAATCTCTTCTCAAGATTTGTTTCCTTAGAACAAGTTTATGTGCCTCTATTTTCAAGTCCTTTTTTATTTTTTTCTAATAAAGATCTTATTTATTTATTCATTCATGAGAGAAACAGAAAGAGAGAGAGAGAGGCAGAGAAACAGGCAGAAGGAGAAGCAGGCTCCATGCAGGGAGCCTGACATGGGACTCGATCCCAGGTCTCCAGGATCACACCCTGGGCTGAAGGCGGCACTAAACCGCTGAGCCATCTGCGCTGCCCTATTTTCAAGTTCTGATTGCATACTATGAAGAGTATGCAACTTGAGTCATATTTATAACAGTTATATACATATTTTTTTGCATTATTAGTATATGTCACCACCTTTAATGTTTTAAGTTTCCTACTTCCTATTCCCTGTGCCCTTTTTAATTGCTCTTTCCTCCTCTACTATTCATCTCCCAATGATGTAATATATGAAGCATATAACATCTGAGATACATCTAAGATCATTTTATAATTTTAATCAAGTATTGTTCTCTTTTCTGCCATTTGTAATATTAAAGAATTATTGACCAAATTAACCTCGGTAATCAACCTTTGAGATTTCTCTCACTACAAGCCCATAATTCAAATATCTTAAACCAAATATAGCTCATGGTTGGCAAAACAAACAAACAAACATGTATGCTGCCCCTAGCTGCATGCCCACAGCAGATAGCTTTTGTGCAATGCCCAGACACAGTTCCTCAATTCAGCCCTCTAAATAGCTATTACCAGTTAATGATTACAGTTGAGGGCAGCCTGGGTGGCTCAGCGCTTTAGCGCCGCCTTCAGCCCAGGGTGCGATCCTGGAGATGGAGGATCGAGTCCCATGTCGGGCTCTCTGCATGGAGCCTGCTTCTCCCTAGGGCTGTGTCTATGCCTCTCTCTCTCTCTCTCTGTGTCTCTCATGAATAAATAAATAAAATCTTTAAAAAAAATGATTACAGTTGACACCAGATATAAAAATCTGTTGGCCATCTTTTGTCCATATCATTAAGTTCTGCTTTATGATTCCAACTACATACAGGCTATCTTTTCTTTTGAAAGCCCTCAACTTTGCCTTAATAATAAATGAAAATTTTACAAATCCTTCAGTCAGCTATTTGAGATATAGTGCCTATGTCAGCAGCTCATATTGTTTTTTTTTTTACTCCATTATATCTGAAGAGTTTTACACAATCAGTGATAGAAGTTGATAATTTCAAGGATATTCACATGAAATCAGAAGAGTATAGGGAATGAAGGGAGAGAATGAAGGTCCATCTTACTAAGCTCACCAACCCAATTTAAGAAAAGGAGAATTTGAAAAGTCACTGGTATAGATGCTTTCCACATTTCTCAGTTTCACTAGTTCTTACAGGAACTACAAAATTGGTAGATTTAATAAGTATTAGCAAGTTTTCTCTTCTAACATGGCTATATAATTCAAGATAGCACACTTCTTTATTAACCACGTCAAGTCCATGTGCTTATTTTTTTATTTTTTAAGATTTTATTTATTTATTCATGAGAGATAGAGAGAGAGAGGCAGAGACATAGGCAGAGGGAGAAGCAGGCTCCCTGCACAGAGCCTGATGCAGGACTCAAGCCCGGACCCTGGGATCACGCCCTGAGTCAAAGGCAGACACTCAACCACTGAGCCAGCCAGTCATCCCTGCTTATTTTTTTTAAATCTTTTAAAAAAGATTTTATTTATTTATTAAAGAGAGCACGAGCAGGCTCCCTGCTCAGCAGGGCTCTCTACAGGGTTCGATCCCAGGACCCTGAGATCATGACCTGAGCAGATGCTTAACAGACTAAGCCACTCAGGTGCCCAGACATGCTTATTTTAAAACAAAAGAGCTATTTTATACTTCAGGAATCAAAAAAATCTCATTTTTATCAACAGTTAAACTAAGACTCCAGAATCTCAAAATGAAAGTTAACAGGGATTTATCTTTCAAAAAGACACTCAGAATTAAAAGTCTACAAATCCAACTTGTCAATTGAAAGCATTACCTCCAGGTCTGTTTGCTTTTGTAGTTCTTGTATCATGATCATAGTCTTATTGACAGTAGCACAAATGCGGTTCTTAGTTTCTTTCTGCTCTGCAGCTATTGGTTTAAAGCGTGCATGCAAAGTTTGATATCGAGACTTTACTGCTGACAATTCCTTTAAGAGTGTAACTGGATTTTTCTACATCAGGAAGAAAGTAATATATATATTAAATCATGAAAAGGAAAAATTAAGCTTCTTTTAAGGATTAAAATATATACAACACCATCCATTTAATTCTACCATCAATTTAATTGAACAGTATATAATTAATTATGTAACTATGTAACAAAGGATGGGAGGAGGGGAAAAAAAAAGCATAAGACCTAGATCCTATTCTCAAGGAAATTAAAGCTTAGGTACAGAAATAACCTACACATGCACACAAAATAGGAATATTAAAATAAGCAAATAAGTGACATTAAAAAAAAACTCCCATAAGATATATAACATTTAATACATATTTCACGATAATTACATGGTATTTTAACAATACAATAATAAATACTATTCAGAAGGTGACTAAAGGAACTATTTTGATTTGTTCTTAAACAATAAGAGAATTTAAAAATAAAACCACTTATAAAATTCTTAAACATCTATCATGGGGTTAAAGTATGTATTAAGTGACAACTGACCTCACCATACAAAATCATGCCAACTCAAGCAATTATATTTATAGGTTACATTGGTTTTTCAAATTCATTTTAGAATGTAAACACCATTCCATAAAAGACCTTTGTAAAAGGTCCTTTCCACCACTTGGTAATTTTCATTCCCTGATGGTTCCTTAGCAAGCCCTATAATATTCACTATTCTAAACTTTCTCCACTTCCTCCAATTCCCATGCACTCCCTTCTTGGCACATGACCTCACCAACTACTACACCAAGAAAACAGAAAACATTAGTAGAAGTTCCATCTTCCAAAAAAAAAAAAGAAGTTCCATCTTCCTGCCTTTTCATCCAAAAAGGAAAACATAAGGGGAATCCCTGGGTGGCTCAGTGGTTTAGCGCCTGCCTTCGGCCCAGGGCGTGATCCTGGCATCCCGGGATCGAGTCCCGTATCAGGCTCCTGCATGGAGCTGGCTTCTCCCTCTGCTTGTGTCTCTGCCTCTCTCTCTGTGTGTGTCGCTCATGAATAAATAAATGAAATCTTTAAAAAAAAAGGAAAACATCTATGGACATTCTCATCCCTGCTCAGCCTGTCACACTGCCAGTATTACTGTTGTTTGCTACCCAAATCCTCCAGAGCCTTTAATTTCCTATATTTCTATGACTTATCAATATCTCTCTACTTTTTGTTTTGTTTTGAAGTTTTTGTTTATTTATTTATTTTTTTAGTAATCCCTACATCTGGGATGTCTGGGTGGCTCAGCAGCTGAGCATCTGCCTTTGGCTCAGAGTATGATCCCGGTCCCGGGATCAAGTCTCACATCGGGCTTCCTGCAAGGAGCCTGCTTCTCCCTCTGTCTATGTCTCTGCCTCTCTCTGTGTCTCATGAATAAATAAATAAAATCTTTGAAAGAAAAAAAAAAATCCCTACATTCAATGTGGGGCTCAAACTCACAACTGACTCATGTGCTCCTCTGACTGAGCCAGCCAGGTGCCCCGCATTATCTCCCTTTGTACACACTCCAAGTATGTATAGATCTTCCCTATTCTAAAACGAAATTCAGGGCAGCCCCGGTGGCGCGGCGGTTTAGCGCCACCTGCAGCCTGGGGTGTGATCCTGGTGACCCGGGATCGAGTCCCACCTCAGGTTTCCTGTAGGGGACCTGCTTCTCCTTCTGCGTGTGTCTTTGCCTCTCTCTCTCTCTCTCTGTGTCTCTATGAATAAATAAAATTAAAAAATAAGTAAATAAAACAAAATTCACTCCTTCTCTTGACTCTATTGTTGCTTCAAAACCAGTTTCAGAGACGCCTGGGTGGTTCAGCAGTTGAGTGTCTGCCTTAGGCCCAAGGCATTATCTTGGGGTCCCAGGATCAAGTCCCACATTGGGCTACTTGCATGGAGCCGGCTTCTCTCTCTGCCTCTCTCTGTCTCTGTGTCTCTCATGAATAAATAAATATAATATTTAAAAAAAAAACTAATCTGATTCTTCTCATTCCGTTTCCACCAATCTTGTAGGTCTAATACACTTCCCCAATTTAACATCCCATAGACTAGTATCCTTTGCCAAATTATTGTAAACAATCAAAAGTTAGGTTTGCCCAATATCATATAATTTTGATACCCTTTCTTAGGCCTTATTTCCTTCTTGTTCCTACCTTAAAATGAAGTCTTGATTTTTATAAAACTATACTACCTTTGTTAGTTTCCTACTCTACAGATATTTCCTTCAGGGACCCTATCTCATGGCTATGGCAGAGACTCATTTTATGGCCCTGTATTCTCTATTTCCTTAGAGATGTTTCTGTTTTTAATGATGGAAATAGTAAATAAAGATGATTCTCATAGGAAGGGAAAAGAAGAGAAAATCTAACTTAAAGACTATTAAAATATTTCTGCAAGGACGCCTGGTGGCTCAGTGGTTGAGCGTCTGCCTTCTGCTCAGGGCGTGATCCCGGGATCCGGGATCAAGTCCCACATGGGGCTCTTTGAGGAGAGCCTGCTTCTCCCTCTGCCTATGTCTCTGCCTCTATGTGTCTCTCATAAATAAATAAATAAAATATTTTTAAAAGATTTTAAAATAAAATATTTCTGCAAGGAGTGATCAAGACCTATGGTATAAGAAATAGAAATAGGAAACGGACAACATAGAGACCTCATGAAAACATTTAAGAGATCTTAGTGGTATGTTTGTTAGGAACAAAGGAATAATAGATGACATCAAATGCATCATCTGGTATATAAAGGAATGTGTATATTAAGATGCCTTTTTGGGAATCTACTCAGTGTATACCCCAATAATATTGAGATCTGTCCTCTGACCCTCAGAGGTATTATTTCCCATCATGTTTCTAGATGGTAGAGACTGCAGTGGATCAAAGAAATACAGTAGAAAAACTGGAAAATACAGTTCAAAAAACTACTAAAAGATAGGAAAGAAACAATTAGAAAAATGGAGAATAGATCCAGGATGTTCAGTAAATCACTGATGGGATAAAGCATAAAAGAGGTTTTTCTGTGAAGTCTTTTCTTATGAATACAATAGCTAAGTAAAGTTATGAGATTTCAAATGCATGTGTTTTTACATGTAAAGGGCCCCACCAAATGATAGCACAATTAATGAGAAGGCCTATCCATAACCATAAAATGACCAAAAAAATTTTTAGAGTATGGATAAAATATTCTGAAAGTTCCAAGAGAAAAGGGTTAAGGAAGGGGGAGGGTAAAAAAAAGGAGGAAGACACAATTAGTATGGCATGAGTTTCTCAGCAAGAACACTGGAAGCTAAAATAACACAATTATGTTAAGAGAAAATAATCTCCAGTCTAGTATTTCCTATTCAACCAACTATCCATCATCTAAAGGATTAAATAAAGATTAAATAAAGACATTTCCAAACAGTCAACTTCTCGGAAAGTTGGCCTTTTATGTACTCTTCCTCAGGAAACTTCTAAAGGATATGCTTCACCTGATCAAGGAAATGAACCAAGAAAGAATGAGATGTATAATTCAAACCAGAAATAAAGCAAAAAGAATTACTGAAATGATGGTAAAGAAATCCCAGAAACAGGGATGCCTGGGTGGCTCAGTGATTGGGTGCCTGCCTTTGGCTAGGGGCATGATCCCGGAGCCCTGGGATCAAGTCCCACATTGGGCTCCCTGCATGGAGCCTGCTTCTCCCTCTGCCTGTGTCTCTGCCTCTCTCTTTGTATCTCTCATGAATAAATAAATAGAAATAAAATCTTTTTAAAAATTTTTTAAAAAAATAAATAAAAGAAGTCCCAGAAACAGGTACACAGGAGGTCTATACAGCAGGAGGATAGATAGCACTGGGAGGGATGTGGAAAAAAATGAAACTTAGGAATCATGTGATGTGTCTGACAATGTCAACAAGAGTTTTACCGTTCTGATAGAACCATCTGAGGCTAGGGTGCCTGGATGGCTCAGTCAGTTGAGTGTCCAACTCTTTTGACTTTGGCTCAGGTAATGATCTCAAGGTCATGAGATTAAGCCCCGAGGCAGGCTCACAGAGCCTGCTTGAGATTCTCCCTTTCTCCCTCTGCCCCACCCCTGGCTAGCTCGCTCTTTCTTCAATAAATAAATCTGGGATGACTGAGTGGCTCAGCTCAGGGCATGATCCTGGGTCCAGGGATCGAGTACTGCATCAGGCTCTCTATGAGGAGCCTGCTTCTCCCTCTGTCTATGTCTCTACCTCTCTCTCTGTGTGTGCCTCATGAATAAATAAAATCTTTTAAATAAATAAATAAATAAATCTTTAAAAAGTCTGACTGAAATAATGATACATGCATAGAAAAATTAGGTAAATTGAAGGGAAAAAAGAAAATTATTAGCTCCAGAAAAAAAAAAAAAAAAAACTAAAAAAAGCTCCAGGAAAAGCAGACATAGTATATTACATGACTGATAAAAGCAGTATTTGCAGAGTCCTAATGGCTATGGTCCGAATGTCTCTCCAAAATTCACTTGTTTATTTCTTTTGTTTTAGGGTTTTTTTTTGTGGTTGGTTGTTTGTTTTTTAGTAATCTCTATACCCAACATGGGGCTTAAATTCAAGACATTGAGATCAAGAGTCATATGCTCTTCTGACTGAGCCAACCAAGTACCCCTCAAAATTCATTCAAGTACCTAACCCCCAAGGTGATGTAATTTGGAGGTGAGTTATTTGGGAGGTGATAACTTCATGAGAGGAGAGCCACCATAAATGAGATTAGTACTCTGATGGAAGAGGCCCCAAGAGATCATCCCCTCTGCTCTGAGCATACAACCAAAAGTCTGTGACCCAAAAGAGGGCCCTAACTTATCTATGCTGGCACCTTGATCACAGACTTCCACCTCCAGAACTGTGAAACTAACTTTCTGTTGTATATAAGGTCCTAAGTCTGTGGTATTTTGTTGCAGCAGCCCAAGTGGAAGTGAATATGGATAGAGCAAGAAATTATAAAGTATTTAATCTTTATCTTCCATAACAAGAAGTTATTATTAATAACAGCAGCTAAGATATAGTGCATACTCTGGACTAAACTGTTCTAAATACATTATATATATTACTTATTTTATCCTCTCTCAACCTATGAGCAGATAGTAATATCCCCATTTTATAGACAAGGTAAGTAAGTTCACAGAAGTTAACTGATTTGCATAAATCACAGTACAGATCTTGGATTTTAACAAGAATAGCCTATATCCAGGAAATCAATTTCAGATTGGGGGAAAAAAATGGCAACACAAACATATTATTTAGAAATAAGGAGGTAGGGACACCTGGGTGGCTCAGGGGTTGAGCGTCTATCTGCCTTTGGCTCAGGGTGTGATCCTGGAGTACCAGGATCGAGTCCTATATTGGATTCCCTGCATTGAGCCTGCTTCTCCTCCCTCTGCCTATGTCTCTGCTTCTCTCTGTGTGTTTCTTATGAATAAATAAATAAAATTAAAAAAAAGAGAGAAAGAAAAAGGTAAATACAAGAAGATGCTGAAATAAAGTGGTGACATGCTTGAGGGTGGTAAAGTATGAAACAAGGAATTACTGTTTGTACTTATATGCTTTGTGCTTCTGTGACTTTTCAAATTATTTACAAAACCTAATTTGATAAGAATAAAAGTTTAAAGTTAGGAGAAAAATTGGTATGAGGGTAGAGGAGATCAAATGTGAGATGATAGTGGATTATATAAATATGAATGATCTTTAGGTAACTAGAAATGGAGCTCAGTTGTGAATTTCCCAGAGACCTGTTCATATAAATCAGAAGAATGATAAATTCTCCAAACATAAATTCACAGAAAAAAGAAATGTGACAAGAACTAAACTCATAGAGGGAAAAATGTGGCCAGTATACTAATCCTTGATGACCCACCAATCCAGGTAAAGAATTGGTGAACAAGGCATCAAGATACGTAGATTTTTAAAACTTAGCACCATACAACAGAGGAAAAAAAGTATTGTGCACATAGCCTATTTTGTTGGAGTGATTAGCTTCTTGGGAGCCACTGTGTTCTTTTATTAGTGTTTATAAACTAGTTGCACTTTATTTAATTTTGTGCCTGTAACACTTCAACTCCTTTGGGCTCTTGTTTATTTTAAGTGGGTGATCATTTATGACAGGTCATAGAAGTATACAAGATGTGCTCAGGGGTACCTAGATGGCTCAGTCGGTTAAGTGTCTGCCTTTGGCTCAAGTCATAGTCCCAGGGTACTGGGATCAAGCCCCACATTCAGATCTCTGCTCAGCGAGGAGCCTGCTTTTCCCTCTCCCAGCCCCCTGCTCTAGCTCTCTCTTGCTCTCTCTCTCTCTCAAATAAATCCTTAAAAAACAAAAAAACCAAAAACAAGATGTGCTAGGTAATGATCCTGCTAGTGACGAGGGAAAAGAAAATCCAATAAGCAAAAAGCTCAACACATTAAGTCTTTTAAAAGAATCGAAAGGAAATACGCCATTAGTTGTATTACAAATTTAAAAGACTTACAGGTAAAATGCTCATAAAAGAAAACAAAATTACCTTTCTTGAACAAATACAGGTTAAAAACATTATAATAGAAGCTTGTAGTTTATTGTATCTTTATATCTAAGTAGATTCTGTTTAAAAATGTTGACTTTAAAAAAAAAAAAATGTTGACTTTGGGACACCTGGGGGGCTCAGCTGTTGAGCGTCTCCAGCTCAGGTCATGATCCCAGAGTCCTGGGATTAAGTCCCACATCAGGCTCCATGCAGGGAGCCTGCTTCTCCCTCTGTCTATGTCTCTGCTTCTCTCTCTGTGTCTCTCATGAATAAATAAATAAATAAATAAAATCTTTTAAATAAATATGTTGACTTTTATGCAGAATTATTAAGACTCCAAATCATAGTAGAATAGAATAAAGATAAAGCATCTAAACAAAATTTTATGTATGTATGTGAGTATGAACATACACAAACAGACACATCATAGTGGTTGGTACATAGTAATGTTCAATGAAAATGTATTGCCTCTATCACAATGTAGAGCTATTAGAAGTTAGTGTAACTGGTTCTTTATTTTCCTGTTCCTTGGTATATATATAATCATTAGAACTAATGTCAGTGAAATCTATGAACATTAAGATCATAGTTTTCTTCCCAAATGTAACACAAAAAAGGGTGAGTTAGGGGCGCCTGGGTGGCTCAGGTGGTTAAGCATCTGCCTTCGGCTCAGGTCATGATCCCAGGGTCCTGGGATCAAGCCCCGCATCAGCTCCCTGCTCAGAGGGGAGTCTGCTTCTCCCTCTCCCTCTGCCCATCCCCCCCACCACCTTGTTCATGCTTGCTCTGTCACTCTCTCAAATAAATAAATAAAATCTTTTTTAAAAAAAAGGGGGAGGTGGAGTTACTGGATAAATATGATAAGTGTTTGAAGTTATAGTTCCTCAAAACTTGGCAGAGAATTACCATATGATCAGCAATTCCACCGTTAGGGGGGTGTGTGCGCGTGTGTGTGGACAAAAGAGTTAAAAACAAGGACTCAAAAAGATATATGTATACCCAGATACATAGCAGCATAATACCCAAAAGATGAAAGCAATCCAGTGTTCAATGACAAATAAATGGATTTTTTAAATGACGTATATAGGAACACCTGAGTGGCTCTGTGGTTAGTGTCTGCCTTCAGCTTGTGCCGTGATCCTGGAGTCCCGGGACCAAGTCCCGCATCTGGCTCCCTGCATGGATGGACCCTGCTTCTCCCTCTGCCTATGTCTCTGCCTCTCTCTCTCTCTCTCTGTGTCTCTCATGAATAAATAAATAATAAAATCTTTAAAAATAAATAAATAAATATGAGGTGTATATATATATATATATGTGTGTGTATATATATATATATATTATGGAATATTAGTCAGCCTTAAAAAGGAAAATATTATACATGCTACACTGTGGATGAACACTGACATTACACTAAGTGAGATAATAAATAACCTAGCCACGAAAGCATAGATATATGGCTCCACTTACATGAAGTACCTACCTAGACTTAAATTCATAGAAAAGAGAGTAGAATGATGGTTGCCAGGGATTGAAAGAAGTTGGGAATGGAAGGCTATTGTTTAATAGGTACAGAATTTCAGTTTGGACAGATGATGACATCTTCAGTTCTGGAGATGGTGATGATGGTTGCATAACAATGCAAATGTAATTAATTGAACTGAACTGTACACTCAAAAATGGTTACAATGATAAATTTTATGTTACATGTATTTTACCACAATGAAAAAAAAACTAAGAATGTAATATGGAAAAAAAAAAGAATGTAAAATGGTACAACTGCTTTGGAAAACAATTAGGCAGTTTCTTAAAATATTAAACATAGAGTTACTATATGGCCACCAATTCCGCTCTTAGGTATAAACCCAAGAGAAATGAAAGGAAATGTCCACACAGAAACTTGTACATGAATGTTTATAGTAGCATTATCAAAATAGCCAAAGGAAAAAACAACCAAACTATTAACTGATGAATGAATAAGAAAATGTGATACAGCCATACAATATTTTTCAGCTCTACAAAGGAATGAAGTAGGGTGCCTGAGTGGCTCAGTTAGTTAAGTGTCTGACTCTTGATCTCAGCTCAGGTGTTGATCTGAGGGTCATGAATTCAGGCCCCGTGTTGGGCTCCACACTGGGCATGTATCTACTCTAAAAAAAAAAAAAAAAAAGGAATGAAGTACTGATTCATGCTAGAACATGAGTAAACCTTTAAAACATTCTAAGTAAGTAAGTAAGTAAGTAAATAAATAAATAAATAAATAAATAAATAAAACATTCTAAGTGAAAAAACCAAGACATAAAAGGCCACATATTGTGATTCCATTTATATGACACGTTCAGACAGCCAATCCATTGAGACTATACAGACAGAAAGTAGATTATCATTATAGCTGCAAAACTCTGAATCTAAAAACCACTGAACTGTACATTTTTAAAGGGTGAATTTTATGGTATGTGAATTATAGCTCAAGAAAGCAGCTTTTTAAGAAAATATTAATGAGGGTAGCCCCGGTGGCGCAGCACGGTTAAGCGCTGCCTGCAGCCCAAGGTGTGATCCTGGAGACTGGGATCGAGTCCCACATCAGGCTCCCTGCATGGAGCCTGCTTCTCTCTCTGCCTGTGTCTCTGCCTGCCTCTCTCTCTCTCTCTCTCTCTCTCTCTGAATAAATAAGTAAAATCTTAAAAAAAAAAAAAAACATTAATGAAAGAAATGGAAGATAACACAAAGAAATGTGAATATATTCCATGCTCATGGATTGGAAGAATTAATATTGTTAAAATGTCCATACTACCCAAAGCAATCTATAGATTCAATGCAATCCCTATCAAAATGCCATTTTCACAGAACTAGAACAAAATAATCCTAAAATTTGTATGGAACCACAAAGACTCCAAATAGCCAAAGCAATCTTGAGAAAGAACAAAGCTGAAGGAATCATGACTCCAGATTTCAAGATATACTACAAAGCTTTAGTAAAACAGTATGGTACTGGCACAAAAATAAACATACAGATAAATAGTAAAAAAATAGGGAAGCCCAGGTGGCTCAGTGGTTTGGCACTGCCTTCAGCCCAGGGCCTGATCCTGGAGACCCGGGATCGAGTCCCACATCAGGCTCCCTGCATGGAGCCTGCTTCTCCCTCTGCCTGTGTCTCTGACTCTCTCTCTCTCTGTGTGTCTCTCGTGAATAAATAAATAAATAATCTTTTTAAAAAATAGCCCAGAAATAAATCCATACTTATATGGTCAGTTAATCCAAGACAGAGGACTCAAGAATATACAATGGGGAAAAGACAGTGTCTTCAATAAATGGTGCCAGGAAAACTGAACAGCCACATACAAACGAATGAAAGTGGACCACTTTTTTATACCATAGACAAAAATGAACTCAAAATGGGTTAAAGACCTAAATGTGAACCCCAAAACCATAAAACTCCTAGAAGAAAGTATAGGCTGTAATTTCTTTGACACTGACTGTAGAAATATTTTTCTTGTGATGTCTCCTCAGACAGGGAAGCTAAAGTAAAAATAAACTACTGGGACTACACCCAATTGCATGGTGAAGGAAACTGTCAACAAAATGAAAAGGCAATCTACTCAATGGGAGAAGATATTTGCATAGGATACATCCAATAAGGGGTTAATACCCAAAATATAAAAAGAACTCATACAACTCCACACCAAAAAACCCCCACAAATAATCCAATTTTAAAATGGGCAATGAACCTAAATAGACAGTTTTCCAAAGAAGACATACAAATGGCCAATAGACACATGAAAAGATGCTCAATATCACTAATCATCAGGGAAATGCAAATCAAAACTGCAACAAGACAACACCTTATACCTGTCAAATTGGCTAGTATCAAAAAGACAAGAGGGGCACTGGGTGGCTCAGTTGGTTAAGTGTCTGGTTTTAGCTCAAGTCATGATCCCAGAGTCCTAGGATTGAGCCGCACATCAGACTCCCTGCTCAGTGGGGAGCCTGCTTCTTCCTCTCCTGCCCCTCCTCCCACCTGTGCTCACTCTCTCTCTAATAAATAAATAAGATCTTAAAAAAAAGGAAAAAAAAACCCAGACAGGTAACAAGTATTGGTGAGGAAGTAGAGAAAAAGGAACCTTCATGCATTATTGGTAGAAATGTAAATTGGTGCGGCCACTATGGAAAACAGTATGGAGATTCCTCAAAAAATTGAAAATAGAGGGCAGCCCGCATGGCTCAGTGGTTTAGTGCTGCCTTGGCCCGAGGCGTGATCCTAGAGTCCCAAGATGGAGTCCCATGTCGGGCTCCCTGCATGGGGCCTGCTTCTCCCTCTGCCAGTGTCTCTGCCTCTCTCTCTCAATCTCCCTCTCTCTGTGTGTGTCTCATGAATTAATAAATAAAGTCTAAAAAAAACTGAAAATAGAAATGCCATTATGATCCAATAATTTCACTACTACTGTGCATTGACCCAAAGAAAACAAACACATACACATACAAAAGAAAACACTCTTTGAAAAGGTATATGCATACCTATGCTTATTACAGCATTACTTACATTATTATAGCCATGATATAGAAGCAAACTAAATGTCCATTGATAAATGAATGGATAAAGAAAATGTGATATATATGTACAATGGAATGTTACTCAATCAAAAAAAAGAATGAAATCTTGTCATTTGGAACAACATGGATAGACCTAGAGAGTAACTAAGTCAGACACACAAAGACAAAGTCAGACACATGGTTTTGCTCAGACGTAGAACCTAAAAAACAAAACAAATGAACAAACAAAGCAGAAACAGAATGAGAACAAACTGGTAGTTGCCAGAGGGCAGGGGTATGAGGGGATGAGCAAAATGGATGAGGGGGTACATGGTATAGGCTTCTATTTATGGAATGAAAATATCATGGGATGAAATGTACAGCATAGGGAATACAGTCAATTGTATTGTTATAGTGTTTTAGGGTGAGAGATGGTAGTAGCTATTGCTGTAGTGAGCATAGCATAATGTATAGAGTTGTCCAATCACTATGTTGTATACCTGAAACTAATATAACAGTGTGTATCAACTATACTTCAATTAAAAGAGGATGTTCTCTTCAATTAAAAGAGGATGGGGATGTGGGGGGGGGGAACATTATTTTAATTTGTACTTCTACCAATCCAAAATAATTCTTAATTATATGAAAATTTTTTCAAACTATATGGTATTTCTTATCTGCTAGCAAATGCTGTCAAAAATAAACATTAATGACATTAAGTAGTCAATTAATGTTAACAGACAATGCTTAAAAATTGTTTGCTTAAAAAAATTGTTGGGGAGCCTGGGTGGCTCAGTCAGTTAAGCACCTGACTCTTGATTTTGGTTAGTCATGTTCTTGGGGTCATGAGATCAAGCCCCATGTGGGACTCTGTGCTCAGCAAGGAGTCTGCATATGGTTCTCTCTCCTCTCCCTCTCCCTCTCCCCCTTCCCCAGCTCTCTCTCTCTCTCTCAAATAAACAAAGAAATCGGTAAAAAAAAAAATTGTCTTTACCTCCATGGGCATCTGTACATATAGTTATAATTTTATGGAATATAAATGGAGTTAATATTTCTAATCAATCTAAAGTTAGAAAAACTAAGTATATAATTTTATACAAAAATCACAGTTCATATAACAAATTTATAGTATATCATCATCTTCCTCAGAGAGTATCATGACTGCCATGGTTTCTCCCTCCTTATTTAACAACTGCTCTACAGTTATCTATATTCTCATTCAGAATTTCAGAGTTTTCCAGTGATTTGTACCTTTGGGTTCAATAATTCCTGATTAAGTGTTAAAAAAAAAGGTGGTCACAAATTTCCTTGACTATGGGTATAATCTCTCTAGCATGCTGTGACCAAGCTTCCAAACAAAAAGATTTTAAGATTCCATAATTTAGTACTTAATAATTTAACTCATAATATACTATTAGAAATACTATCAGAAAATCTTTTAATAAAATAATTTGTTAAAAATATATTTCTTTTGCAGATTACCTTGCTTGCTGTATCAGGATGATTAGTCTTGATTTCATATTCCAGCCTGTATTGAATGTAATCCAGATCAGAGTCAGCTTTCTGGAACTAAAGATCAGCACAAATAACATTTTGTGAACAAAAGATATATTAATAAACATGATGTACTGTTAATTATTCTTTCTTTTCTCCTTATATTTTTTAGTATTTTGATCACATGAAGTACACAAATTTTGGAAATATGGAAATAGAAAAGCATATAAAACCTCCATCATCTATAATACCCATGCTCTATTAAAAATTTAAAAACTAGTTAACATTTTAAAAGTTGTTTCTCTATACATCTCTCTTAGATTTAGAGCCAAAATTAAGAGTTCTACTTTGTGGGATGCCTGGGTGGCTCAGCAGTTTAGCGCCTGCCTTTCACCCAGGGTGTGATCCTGGAATCCCCCCATCTGGTTCCCTGCATGGAGCCTGCTTCTACCTCTGCCTGTGTCTCTGCCTCTCTCTCTGTGTGTCTCTCATGAATAAATAAATAAAATCCTTTTTTAAAAAAAGTACTTAAAAACAAAATAAAACAAAAAATGGCACTTAAAATGTCTTTCAGAAAGGGGCACCTGAGTGGCTCAGTTAGTTGAGCATTTGACTCCTGGTTTTGGCACAGATCATGATCTCAGGGAATCCAGCCCTGCATGGGGCTCTCCGAATTTGGCATTTATTTTCTCCCTCTCCCTCTGCTCCTCTCCTTCCCAATAAAATAAATAAATAAAATCTTTTTAAAAAAATGTTTTTCAAAAATGAAGTCTTTATATTTACTTATATAATTGTTAGATTAAATGCTATGATTAAATTATCCAATAATCAGACTTTGTTAAGCAGACTAATAATTACTACACATGTATATGTACGTATATAAAGAAAATTCCTGGGGTACCTGGCTGGCTCAGTCAATAGAGCATGCCACTCTTGATCTCAGGATTCATGCCACATTGGGCACGAATTAAAAAAAAATTTTTTTTAATTAAAAAAAAAGAAAGAAAAAATTCCTATTGGCTTAATTTCCCATATTGGAATATGCTCAGGGACAACATTTCTTTTACATTAAAAAAAACGTACTAACCTATATAACATTTGGATGGAGAGTATGAGGAAAGGGACAAGGGAGAGGGCAAACCAAATTAAACAAATTAAACAAAGACTACACATTCAAGACCTAATTTGTTTAATTATTGAAAAAGACTACAGTTCCACAGCTTTATATATAATTGATGATATTACTTAACAATCTAAGCATAACTTTTTTTTTAATTTTTTATTTACTTATGATAGTCACACAGAGAGAGAGAGAGAGAGAGAGGCAGAGACATAGGCAGAGGGAGAAGCAGGCTCCATGCACTGGGAGCCCAACGTGGGATTCGATCCCGGGTCTCCAGGATCACGCCCCGGGCCAAAGGCAGGCACTAAACCGCTGCGCCACCCAGGGATCCCCTAAGCATAATTTTTTAAGTAACTTCTATTATAATAAGATACCAAAGAGTGTGCTCTCAATCAATGATATGATGGAGTCAGCTAAATTTTCAAAAACGTTTGTAAACCAGTTGTTAAACACAGGCATAACTAAAAATTAAATTATAGGGATTTAATTTAATGGGTCCAGAGTTTGAGTTTGGAAAGATGAAGAAGTTCTGGAAATGGGTGGTGGTTGTAGTTGTACAACAATGTGAATGTACTTAATACCACTAAACTATAAACTTAAAATGGTAAATTTTGTTAAGTATATTTTACCACAATTAAAAATTTTAAAAAACAATGTGAGAAAAACAGCTTGGAAGTAGAATGTAATCCTGTGAAGAACTGAACAGAACATTTCATGATAAATACAAAGGGAAGTTTTTACTTATTAGTGAAGTCAATGGGCTAGGGAATAAGCAGGGGGGAAAAAGATAAAAGGATACAAATGTGATGCTGAAAATTAGAAAAACAAGATTTTCTGCTTTGAACCCTTCATTTTCATATAAACAAAGAAACTAAGTGATTTGCCTCTAGTTCTATTTTCATTACTATGTTTTTTATGCAGTTAGACCAAAGTCTATACACAATATACATGACATTAAAGCCAGTAAGAGTCTCAGAGATGGGGAAGGGGGGCAGTGTTAAGACTTTACCAAAGGTTTTTTTGTTTTTAAGTTTCAAACCTAATATCACAAGTTAGTCCTTTAAAAAATTCCCTCTGAGCATAACCTGGTAATATAGTCCAGAAAAAAGAAAGTAAAAGAACTGAGATATAATATATGGTAGAAGTTCTAGCCCTGGTATCACTAACAAGCTATGTGGCCTTAGGTTAGTCTTCCATCTCTCTGGGTCTCTTCTATTAAATAAAAGAGTTGGAAATCTAAGGTCCCTTCCAACACTAATATTCTTTTATTTCATAATACTAAAAATAAATCCAAGTTTAATTTATCAAAATATTAGAATTTAGAAAAGACGAATTTCCTTCTTCTAAGATATTAAAACTTGACATTTGAGTTTCAGATTTTAATGTTTATAGTTAAGATTTAGCTTCTACTATCTGTTTTCTTCCAAAACAAAGTTGACTGTCATTTCAGTTTCAACTATATAATTTCTGCAACCTGCCCATCGTTCTTCCCAAACACCAAAACCCTATAAGCAATATTGCACTACTCAGAGCTATTTACACAGCAGAGACAATATCGATAGGGTTCTAGGATCTGGTCATAAACAGAAAATTTTTTAGTCACATGGTAGGAAATTTGCTGACCAAATATTATTAGTCTCCAAAATTCATTAGTGGTCTAAGGGAACAAACTAATGCTGATAAACATTATTCACAGCCCTCCTCAGTTATAAATTAGCCTCTTTACGCCTTGTTAACAGTGAGGTTGCTCTTTAATTAACTTTAGCTACCTATCTTATTTTTAGTATTAGAATACTTAAAATTAGTGAAATTGGGGGGCAGAAATGCTGAGGGAGAGGGAGAGAAAGAATCTTAAGCAGGTTCCACGCACAGTGTGGAACCCAACATGGCTCTTGATCTCACAACTCTGAGATCAAGATCTGAGCCAACATTAAGAATCAAATGCTTAACCAGCTGAGTCACCCAGGCACCCCCAAAATTGGTGAATTTTTTAAAACCCAAGACATTCATATTTCAGAAACCAGTTTTCTTCTAAATCAGTAATAAAAATAAATGGAAACTTTTATACCCATCTTATGAGTGATAAATTAAATATGCAATTTAGCTGGGTGAAGTCCATTGAAATCAACATTAAAGCCCCCAAAACAGCCAAATTACATTCTGCCAATTGAACACTCCCCCTCCTTTTTAAGGATTTTATTTATTTATTTGACAGAGAAAGAAAGTGAGAGAGCACAAGCCAGGGGAGAGGCAGAGGGAGAAGCAGACTCCCCACTGAGCAGGGAGCCCAATGCAAGTCTCAATCCCAGGACCCTGGGAACATGACCTGAGCCTAAAGCAGATGCTTAACTGACTTAGCAACCCAGGTGCCCGCCAATTGGACATCACTGGAAACAGACTGGGACTGTAAGGAAGATACTATATAAACAGGAAAAGGGGGATCCCTGGGTGGTGCAGTGGTTTGGCGCCTGCCTTTGGCCCAGGGCGCGATCCTGAAGACCCGGGATCGAATCCCACATCAGGCTCCCGGTGCATGGAGCCTGCTTCTCCCTCTGCCTGAGTCTCTGCCTCTCTCTCTCTCTCTGTGACTATCATAAATAAATAAATAAATTAAAAAAAAAAACAGGAAAAGGAATAGTTTAGGTAATAATTTTGAGTTTTAGAATATGCTACATATTTTCAAAACATATACTAGAATTATATAATTAGCTTAACACTTTAAGTAAATGGCAAAAGATATTAAACTCCATTCAAGGGGCACCTAGGTGACTCAGTGGTTGAACATCTGCCTTTGTTTGGCTCAGGGCGTGATCCTGGAGTCCAGGGATTGAGTCTGGCATCAGGCTTCTCGCATAGAGCCTGCTTCTCTGCCTATGTCTCTGCCTCCCTCTGTGGCTCTCATTAATAAATAAATAAAATCTTTTAAAAAATTTTTTAAAATTAAAAAGTTTATAAAAAAATAATAAACTCCACTCAACTATTTGGCAGCAAGGAGAAAAGAACTCCAGACCAATTTAAAACATGAGATGAGAGAAGTTGGTAGAGGTACATTCTAGACTCAGTAATTAGGCTTAGAAATACATTTTCCATAGAAACATCATTCTAAGAGAGAATTAGGCATTTTAATACTTCCAGATCTAGGTTAGCAGTAGTATCAAACAAAGAAACTAGTATTTAATAAACACACTCCTTTCTTTTCATTCCCCTCTCTCCAGTGCAGATTTTAAAACACCTTTATCTCTTTCTCTAAAATAAGTAAATAAATCTTTTTTTTTTTTAAGATTTATTCATAGAAACACAGAGAGAGAATGAGAGGCAGAGACATAGGCAGAGGGAGAAGCAGGCTCCATGCAGAGAGCCCGACATGGAACTCGATCCAGAGTCTCCAGGATCACACCCTGGGCTGCAGGCGGCGCTAAACTGCTGCGCCACCGGGGCTGCCCTAGTAAATAAATCTTTAAAAAAAAAGTTAAATACATACCTGCAAAAAAATAAAAAATCTACAACATAGGCTTAATACTCATAAAATTGTAGGGTTTTATTTCATTTTGCCTGTCTTCTAATTAAATTACAATGAATATGCATTACATGTATAACTATTTAAAGTACATTTTTTAAGCATAAGTACATTCTATATACTAAGTCACTCTTAAAGATCATTGAGGTTTGGGCACCTGGCTGGCTCAGTCAGCGGGATATGTGTCTTTTGATCTCCGGGCTATAGTTTCAGGACTCATGCTGGTTATAGCGTACTTAAAAATAAAATCTTTATTAAAAAAAATTTTTTAAAGATCACTGGGGTTCCCCAATACCTATAGAATTAATTCCAACTCTTAGTATAATTCTTCACAAGATGACATTAACATACTCCCCACCAAGCTTCACATTTTATACCTCAGCCAGTGAATTTCACTGTTCCAAATATGCGAGGCTAATTTTTAAAATCACTGATCTCTGATAGTGCCTAGCAAACAGCACAGTTCAAATACTATATTGTGTAATACAGAGAATATTGTGAAATCGATAATATTTATAATGTGTGTATAAAATACTCATGATAAATCATCTTAAAATTATAAAGTTAGAATATGTCATCAATATGACAACACAGGTACATTCCCAAACTATAGAACACAAATAGTGGACATACTTGAAACAAAAACTTAGTATAAACTTGAGGGAGTACATGTTTGGCAGCAATTCTTACTTATGTATATATACTGAAAAAGTATTAATTTCAAATACTTTCAACCTCTAAATAGCGAATATTCTTTCTTTTTTCTTTTTAAGATTTATTTTAGAGAGAGAGAGAGCACGAGTGGAAGGAGCAGAGGGAGAGAAAACTCAAGCAAGCTTCAGGCCAAGTAGGGACCCCAACACAGGGTTCAAGCGTAGGACCCTGAGATGGAACCAACAGTTGAATGCTTAACCAACTGTGTGACCCAGGTGCCCCTGGATAGCATAGTCTTAAGGGGCCTCTGATCCCATGGGGGCAAAGGTATACAAATCCCTGCTTACTAGTTAGCAAGCTAATGTATCTCTGTAAATTTTTCTGGTGAGGTGGAGGTCCACTAAAGATCTATGGCACAAAGGAAAAAAAAAAAAAAAGATTAAAAACCATCACTTTAAGAGAAATGTAGCTTCTGTCTTAGTGTCAATGACAAGCTAATGAACATTGGCAAATGAAATGAATGTCTGTACTCCTAGATGGAGCAGGGGGAAAAAAATGGAAAGTACAATAAGTACCAAGAGACAGTCTGATTTTTTTGTCATCCAAAAAAAAAAGTGTGATTGATTTGAAACCCAAATGCTAAGCATATCGCTAGGTACAAAAAAGGCAGACACTGTTATTTATTTATTTATTTATTTATTTATTTATTTATTTATTTATTTATTTATTTATTTTTATTTATTTATTTATCCTCTAGTGCCAGCCTGCTCTAGTAACACTGAAAGTTTGAAGTGCTGTCATTTACAATTAGGCAGATTGAATGGGGAAAGGAAGAATTTATAAAGTTACACATTTCCTAAGAAAAATAAATTGTTCTATAAAGTTAAATGTATTTTACAATCACTGTCACTACATGAAAATCTTAGTCAAAACTTAGATTTCCTCAATTATAAAATGAGAACAAAAACACTGAATCAAAGAATCAAGGATGGACTTTCTCAAACTTTTAAAATGTTATATATTGAGATAAAATAGAAGTAAAACCTGTTAAAGTCTGAGAATAGATTTTATCAGAGATATTCCTGGGGCCCCTTAGTGGCTCAGTCAGTTAAGCATCTGCCTTCAGCTGGGGTCATGATCCCAAGGTCCCTGAGTGGGCTTCTGCCTCTCTCCCTGCCCCTCTCCCCTACTCATGCTTTTGTGCTCTTTCTCTCTCTCTCTCTCTCTCAAATAAATAAATAAAATATTTTAAAAATAAGAGGGATTCTTAATATTGAAACTTTGTACTATATATTTATATATTTTTTAAAGATTTTATTTATTCATGAGAGACACAGAGAGAGGCAGAGACACAGGCAGAGGGAAAAGCAGGCTCCATGCGGGGAGCCTGATGCGGGGACTCAATCTGGGGACTCCAGGATCACACCCTCGGCTGAAGGCAGGTGCTAAGCCAGTGAGCCACCTACCTGGGTGTCCCTACTTTGTACTATATTTGCGTAACAAAGGTAAGATATTTTTTGTTTCAAAACCTAAAATTTCCCAATTGACTTTAAATGAATTCAAATGTATGGTCTTTCATGTACTATTATTGAAATTGAAGATGTGTTCATATCAAAATACAGTTCAAGGCAGAAGAAACCTTCCTTCTCCTCACCATCTGGTACATTTTTTTTTTTATTCTTATTCTACTAATATATAATCTTTTACCCAGAAAACTTAATGGTTGTAAAGCTCTGGATAGAAAGAAGACTCAAGGGGATCCCTGGGTGGCGCAGCAGTTTGGCGCCTGCCTTTGGCCCAAGGCGTGATCCTGGAGACCCGGGATCAAATCCCACGTCGGGCTCCCTGTGCATGGAGCCTGCTTCTCCCTCTGCCTCTGTCTCTGCCTCTCTCTCTCTCTCTGTATGACTATCATAAATAAGTAAAAAAATTAAAAAAAAGAAAGAAGACTCAAGTGATACATCTAAAAAGAAATGCATTACATTGTTAACAATTCACCTTTTTTTTTTTTTAAGTGACTCCATGCCCAATGTGGGGCTTGAACTCAGGACCTAAGATCAAAAGTCTCATGCTGGGGCAGCCTGGGCCTGATCCTGGAGACCCACCCACTCCCTGCATGGGGCCTGCTTCTCCCTCTGCCTGTGTCTCTGCCTCTCTATATGGGTCTCTCACGAATAAATAAATAAATCTTAAAAAAAAAAAAAAAAAAAAAAGTTGCATGCTATACTGACTAAGCCAGCCAGGTGCCCCTCAATTCACTTCTTTAAAGAAATGAGGTCCTCAAATTAAGCAGTTTTCTTCCCTCAGTCCCTCACCATGTAATATCCTATATTATTAAAAAACACAAAATTCTACCCAAGTGCTTAAATAGCCCAAGAGAGAATGGTAGGAAATTAAAAGTCAAAGAGGAAAACAGCCACATTTAAGCTAAGAGAGATAACTCAGAATGTCTTTATATATAAAATTTGGGAACAAAATGGTTTTCTCCCAAGCAGTCATGTTCTTCATTCCCTACCAAATGATGTCCTTGAGTCCATGCCTAATATCTCAGATCCTTTTTTCCTTCTGGTATCCATTCTCCTGGCTTTTAAGGACATTTGCTTAACAAATAGCTTACTTTTTTTTAAATTTCTGTAATTTATTTAGAATATGTTATAACAGTTCTTGCTCTACTGTTAAGATATAGAGCAGAAATAGAAATCACACTAAGCAGGTTATGAAAAATTTATAAACAAGACCTATACACTAAAAACTACAAAACACTATTGAAAGGAACTTTAAAAGACCTAACAAATCGGGATCCCTGGGTGGTGCAGCGGTTTGACGCCTGCCTTTGGCCCAGGGCGCGATCCTGGAGACCCGGGATCGAATCCCACGTCGGGCTCCCGGTGTATGGAGCCTGCTTCTCCCTCTGCCTGTGTCTCTGCCTCTCTCTCTCTCACTGTGTGCCTATCATAAAAAAAAAAAAAAAAAAAAAAGACCTAACAAATGGAGAGATAACGTTCAAGCATTAGAAAACTCATTATTATTAAACTATCAATTCCCCAAATTATTCTCTAGATTCAACATCAATCCCACCCAAAATCTCAAAAGGCTTTTTTTTTTTTTTTTTTTTTTGGTAGAAATTGACCAAAACCAAAACCAAAACCTTATTTGGAAATGCAAAATGTTAAAAAAAAATAAAAATAAAAATAATAAAATAATAAAAAATAAATAAAATTAAAAAATTAAAAAAAATTTAAAAAGGAAATGCAAAATAATTTAAAAGTTTCAGAAAACAAGGGCAAAGTTTGAGGCCTTACACTAGATGATTTCAAGACTTACCATACAAAGACAAACCATAAGAGACTCTTAACTTTAGTAAACAGATTCAGGGTTGCTGGAGGGGATGGATATCCAGTTATCATCCGTAATTGGATGATGGGCATTAAGAAGGGCACTTAGTAAAATGAACACTGAGTGTTATATGCAACTGATGAATCAGTTCTACCTCTGAAGCCAATAATTAAAAAAAAAAAAAAAAAAAAGACTTACTCTAAAGCAACAGCAACCATGACAGTGTATATGACATAATGGAATAAAACTGAGCTCAGGGATCCCTGGGTGGCGCAGCGGTTTGGCGCCTGCCTTTGGCCCAGGGCGCGATCCTGGAGACCCGGGATCGAATCCCACATCAGGCTCCCGGTGCATGGAGCCTGCTTCTCCCTCTGCCTGTGTCTCTGCCTCCCTCTCTCTCTCTGTGTGACTATCATAAATAAATAAAAATTTAAAAAAATAAAAAAATAAAATAAAACTGAGCTCAAAACTCAGTAGAGCATGCGACTTTTGATCTCAGGGTCCTGATTCAAGCCCCACATGGGGCATGGAGTCACTTAAAAAAAGGGTTAATTGTTAACAATGTAATGCATTTCTTCTTATTTATTTTTATTTATTTTATTTTTTTAAGGGGGCTGTAAGAAATAATCACTTTATTCAATATTATAGTTGTGGAAATGGGAGTATATTTTCTTTAAGAAATGAAAAACTAAGAAGAAAATGCCACTAAACATCATTGGTGTGTCAGTACAGGCCAGCAGGAGAAATACTGTGAGAAGTTTGTCTCTTTGATACCAAGAAGACATTCTAGTTCAAGCTTTAATATGATTCCTATTTCTCACGAGATGCTTCTTTTCTGCTGCTTCACTCTTTTTCCATATTTCACATCAGAGGATTGGTACAGCCTTTAAAACTTCATTAACAGGAGCAAATCCAATATCCACAGATTTCTTGTCAAAAGGCATTTTTTAACCCATCAGGTAGCCCGGCAGTTTCATTCTCATGAATACTCTAGCCATGAAAAAACTCAATAGGACACAGACGAATCCAATGAATAGAAGAAGAAATCTATTGAGTTTTGGAATATTTGGTGCATTCGATCGGTCCAGGATTATGAAACCTAAACCTCCCATTGTAAACAGGAAGCTGGATGCAAGTCCTTCCATAATATATTGTCCATTTACTCTGGAGGCCAAGAAAGCTACTGGTCTCTGATGTCCATGTTCATCAGTCATAGTACCAACACTTGGAGGTTCAACAATAACATCATAAATTATTCCTCCGGTGATGAGGAAGTAAGACACCACCACCACAGCATACACCGTCATGGCCGACCGCATGTGCACCCAGGGCGGCTTCTTCAGCTTCAGGTTCGGGCATTCGAGCACTAGGAACGCAACGCGGTACAAGATCTCCATGTTGGTGGCGGCAGGGCTGCATTTCTTTTTAGATATATCATTGAGTTTTCTTTCAATCCAGAGCTTTACAACCATTAAGTTTTCTGGGTAAAAGATTATGTATTAGTAGAATAAGAATAAAAAAATGTATCAGATGGTGAGGAGAAGGAAGGGTGTCTGGGTGGCTCGGCTGGTTCTTGATTTCAGGTCAGATCACAATCTCAGGGTTGTCAGCACAGTCTGCTTGAGGTTCTTTCTCCCTCTTTCTCTACCTACCCCTCCCCCCACACACATTTTCATGCTCCCTCTTTCTCTCTTTTTCAAATAAATAAAATCTTTAAACAAACAAACCACCCCATACATACATGTTCAAATGATTTGTTACAAAGGAACTAAGGGGGTATGCCTGGGTGGCTCAGCAGCTGAGTGCCTGCCTTCCGCCCAAGGGCATGATCCTGGAGTCCCAGGATTAAGTCCCACATCTGGCTCCCTGCATGGAGCCTGCTTCTCTGCCTGTGTCTCTGCCTCTCTCTCGGTCTCTCATGAATATATAAATAAAATCTTAAAAAAAGAAAAAAAGGAGTTAAGGGTAATTCAACAGGAAAATGATAGTCTTTTCAACAAATGGTACCAGAAAAAAGGAATATCCATATGCAAAACAAATAAATAAATAAAAAGACTTTCTACCCTCACTTATACCACATACAAAAATTACCTCTAAATGGACAGAGATCGGGCATCTGGGGAGGCTCAGTGCTTGAGCGTCTGCCTTCAGACTCGGGTCATGATCCCAGGGTCCAGTTCCACACTGAGATCCTCATAGGGAGCCACTGCCTATGTCTCTGCCTCTCTCTCTGTGTCTCTCATGAATAAATAAAATCTTTAAATAAATAAATAGAGATATAAATGTAAAAAATAGGGTGTGTGGTGGCTGAGTTGGTTAGATGCCCAACTCTTGGAGTCAGCTCAGGCCAGAATCTTGGGGTCCTGGGATTAAGCTCCATGTTAGGTTCCACACTCAGCAGGGAGTCTTCTTCTCCTGTCCCTCTCCCTCACACTGCTCATCCAATCTCTCTCTAAAATAAATAAATAATTTTTTATAATAAATGTAAAAACTAAAACTATAAACCTTCTAGAAGAAAACATTTGTGGACCTTGAGTTAGGCAAAGATTTCTGAGATAAAACACAAAAAGCATAATCCATAGCAGAATAGATGTATAAATTAGACTTCATCCAAATTTTTTATGTGAGAGGGCAAATAACAGAAAAAATTAAAAGACTCTTGTAATAGTTAAAAAGACAAACATTTCAATTTAAAAATAGGCAAAAGATTTCAACAGATATTTTACTAAAGAAGATATTCCAACAGCAAATAAGCACATGAAAAGATATTCAATATCATTAACCACTAAAGAAATGCAAATTCAAACTATAAGGAGATATCACTATACAACTATTAGAATAGCTAAAATGAAGTCTGACGTGACTGAGTGACTCTTGATTTTGGCTCAAGTCATGATCTCATGAGTCATGGGATCGAATCCCACATTGGGCTTTATACTTGCTGTGGAGTCTGCTTGGGATTCTCTCTCTCTCCCTCTCCCTCTGCCCATCCCACTGGTGCTCAATCTCCCTAAGATAAATTAATTAAAAAAAAAAAAAAAAAAGGGATGCCTGGGTTGCTCAACAGTTTGGCGCCTGCCTTCAGCCCAGGGCGTGATCCTGGAGTCCTGGGATCAAGTCCCACATCTAGCTTCCTGTATGGGGCGTGCTTCTCCCTCTGCCTGTGTCTCTGCCTCTCTCTCTCTCTCTTTATGTCTCTCATGAATAAATAGACAAAATCTTAAAAAAAAAAAAAAAAAAGACTGACAATACTAAGATACAGAATGTTGGTAAGAATGTGGAGAAACTGGAACTCTAAATCATAGCTTTGGTAAAGATTTTAGTGATTTTTTATGAGATGAAACACGTATTTTTATCACACTAACCAAGAGAAACAAAAACATTATGTCCAAACAAACAGAATACAATGTTTATAACAACTTTATTCATACTAGGTAAAACCTGGAAACAACCCAAAGTCCATAATCTGGTAAATAGATAGTTTGTAATAGTCTATACCAATGAAATACCACTCAGCAATACAAATGGTCCAACTAGTAATATGCACAACAATGTGGGTGAATCTCAGAAGCCCTGTACTAAGTGCAGGAAGCCAGGCATAAAAAACTGTAAGCCATAAATGAACCCATTTACCTTAACTTCTAGAAATGGCAAAACTAGAGATCAATGACTGTTAGGGAGTTTGGGAAAAGGAGGTTGACTACAAAGGGGTACAGGGGACTTTAGGTGATAGAAATGTTCTATCATTGGTGGTTACATCACTGCCCACATTTGTCAAAATTCATCAAATCGTGCAACTAAAATTGTTGTAATTTTATTTTAAGTAATTGTAAGTTTATTGTATGTAAATTATATCTCAAAACTGATTACAAAAAAAGTAACGGATTCACATTTTATTCTGTTTCATTATTACAAAAAAAGAACTTTAAAACAAACATTCTTAGTTTGAAATTCAAGGATGAACTATATTGTACACAAAATTAACACCAATTAGGATTTGGAGCAATTTATCTTATGAAATATACAGCAGAGATTGTTTTCATTACTTACTAATTCATCTTAAAACTCAAAAAAAACTCAAGATTTGCCAGAATCTATCCAGATCTATTACAGAAAGAAGAAAAATACAACTACTCATTTAAACAAGGCATAACAACTTCAACTATAAAAATTGTTATTTTAATGCATTTCAGCATTAATTACGATAGTGAGTTTTTAACTAGTTAAAAGAAAAAAAAAGGTTTTGTTTTTGTTTTTGTTTTTAAATTAGGACTTCCTAAAACATATACTTTGGGTAATAAAATTATATACTTTTCAGCAACAAGGATTATCATAAATTACTCACAGATACTGAAGAAAGATGTAAAGCAAGAATCAAAATTCTGGTGTGCATTCTGCTTTCAGATGCTTTGACGATACTATTGCACTGCTAGCTGTAAAGTACAGTAGTGCAATAAAGTCAGAGCATTCGTTAGCAGAAATTGGTAGGAAAGGAACACAAAAGCATCTTGCATCAGTTGAAGCTTCAATGTGAAAAGAATTTAAAGAAGGGTTGCCATTTTGGACAGAAGACATCCAAAACCTAAGAACATGTATATCAATGTTAAAAAGAAAGAACTGAACTTAAATATCAAAATAATAGTTTTCTGATGACTAACTTATGATTAATATTCAACAGAAACATAGAGAAAGGAATTTTGTAAATACGTCCTAAGCTTTGGAAGTTATTAACATGGGTATTGTTACTACCTTAAGACTAGTATTAACAAAACCGGTTATAATTACTACTAAGGCAAAGTCGTGAAAACTACGTTTTGCTGAAATGTGTTGTTCAGCTCCCCCATTGAAACTGACTGATTAAGTAAGCATATCAGAGAAAACAAATGAAAAGCAAAATAAGTTTCCTCAATCTCTAAATAATCTATCTTTCTGGAATCTAAACTACAATAAACTAAAAAGCTCTTAACCATCTTATGGCTTCTTACCTCAAAAGTTTACAGACTCCCAGGAAATTAATGTCCTAAATAAGACGCTACCTAAGGGAATACTATGGAAGGGGATTTTAAGATTTCAATTAACCCCTAAAGATCTGAAATATAGGAAGAAATCATCTCTATTTCCTCATATGTACAAAAATCACGGAAGAAATAATAATGGTACAGAGGGAGGTTCTGAGATTTATGAATAAGGTTTTCTTGGATTCAAGCCAACTATCATTATCCTAACCTTTTAACTGGTAAGAAACCATTTAAATGTCAGATATAAACCCAGAAATAGAAATAGTATCACAGTATCCCACTGTACTTTTGTGCACTATCACTAGTGGTACCTTAAAAGAACACTAGGCAAATACCACTTGAACCAGTAAGTGAACGGAAAAAAAGACAACAAAGATTACACTAAAATGAGCTTATTCCTCCCTTAATAATGTTGATTGATGCAAAAATACTCTCCATTACTTTCACTAAACTAAATAGTCTAGTTCAGCTACTTAGATTCAACCCCCTAAAAAATAAACTCAAATTAAGGATAGCTGGAACATGAGTAAGTGACTTGACCTCAAATCCTAGGCCACATAACTCAGGTATTAGAATAGTTCAATTCTACTAGCCAAGGATCAGGTTTTAAAGACAAGTGCTTCAGAGACAAATGTTTAATTTTCTGGACTAGAAGTTAATTCAAACAAGAAAAATATGAAATATTTTAAAAATGAGAACCAGGCTGACTACAAAATTAGAATAAGTACTTTCTTTTCAAAGTTAAATAGTATCCACTCTCTTTCATTTATTAAACTTTTAACATTAGTTCTTCAACAAATCCTTTATTCGAGTAATGTAGAACCAAAACTCAGTGAAGTGTATAGTAAATCATTTCTTTCCAATCTTACAAACTAAACCATAAACCAGTTCATAGATAAGACATTTTAAAGCACATGGCAAATCTGAAGATGAGACATACCATCTTTTACTATCCAGTCAAGAGAAAGCAGTAACAACAAACTATAATAGTTCAAATACATTTTTTAAACTCCGATGATTATGGAAACAAACTAATAACTTTAAGGGGGGGGGGAAGGCTACCATTAGGTTACCTGCAAATAATTTAAGACTTGCTTTCTTCTCATCTCTTAAAAAGAATTTTTAAAACTACCCCATTATTCAAACACCTAAAAGCTTAAGAATCTGGCTATCTTATAATTTTCTAGAACTTTTTTTCAGGATGTACACTCAATCATTTTCTTCTTAAATTAAAATGTGTTCAATCTAAAAAAAAAAAAAAAAAGTACCGTGAGAATACTGACTTTCATGCAAAGTCCAAAAAACTCTTAATTGGTACCTCAAAAATAAACAGCCAACTTGAAGGGGGGCGAAAAACTGTAACTGAATTACTACCATTTACCATCTTACAATTAGGCAGAAATATCCATCCAAAGGGAGGAATTCAGAATGGGGAAAGGAGCAAGACACTTAAACATTTATGCCTGTTGACAGAATCAAACTAGGATACTTGACATGTTTTTGGTTCTTTTGTTTCTTTGTTTAAAGACAGTTAATTATAAAAAATAATAATAATAATAACAAAACTTTAAGCTAAAAGTTCATTATTACAGGTTTGGAAAAGGGCAAAAAATTCTTCCTTCTTCACTGCCATCCCCACCTCCATGCCATCCCCCACAGACTCTCACAAAGAAAATTAAAACTCAAAATTGTTATAATCAACCGAAAGCCTTCAAATCAAATTTATATATGATAGGCACTACAATTCATGAATACATCAGAAGAAAATAACATATATATCAAGCTCTCACATTTTCTAGAGGTGGGAATGGGGGTGAGTGTGATACTCAATTTCTTCCAGGATCACAAGTGTGGAGGTTAAAGTGACCCAAGGTTCAGCCTGGAGAGAACAGCACTGGCCACAAATGATACCTAAGCTGTAATGCCAGGGGGTAGGTAGGGGGGTAGCGGATTACGATGGAGGAGAAAGATTTGGGCTTTTTTTACTTAACTTTGTTATTTTTAACAACAACAAAACAAAACAAAACAAAACAAAAAAACCCCGACAGGTGTTCAATGATGGGCGCGTCCTCCAAATTCCACATTTTAAAGAAAGCCAGCCCAATCCAAACGTAATGCAAGGGGCAAAGGGCTGAAGATAGAACAAGGGGAACTAAGAAGAAAAAAAGCGCGGGCGATCAAGCTGGTAGTCTAAGAATGGGAGGAAGGGAATAAAGAGGACAAGTAACGGAAGGATCCATAGAAGAAAACTAGGACAGCCTTCAGCTTGGCGCCCCCAAGCAGGCCTAGAAGCAGCGGGAGTCCTTTCCAATTATTCGCCTCCGCCCCCTACTTTCATAAATGAATGAAATTCGACAACTCAAAGGTAGGATGCCTTCCATGTCCCAATTCCTCCCATGCTTCAAGAAAGGAGCCTGAGGTTCATTCAGGTCCCCGTCGCTCACATCTCTCCCCCACCCAAGGAATGCCACCTTCAAGCCGAACAGAAATTGGTCTTGGGGCTTCTTTGGCCGCTAGGAAGTTATGCACTCAAGTCTAGAACCTTTCTCAGACTTTCTCAGCCCGCCTTGGAGAACGTGAACCGCTCTGCCCTAATGGGATTTCTCTCCGCCCCCCTCCGTTGATTCCCCACCCCACCCTCCATCCCCCTTCCTCGGAGTGTGAACCTCTCCCCTTCTAGGAGCGCACGGGGATCATTCCAGTCACGTCTTTTTTTGGGGGGAGGGGGGAATGCATAGAACACTGCCTGCACGAGCCACAGCTCCTTGACGCGCGGAAAGGTAAGAACAAGGAACAAGGAATTCCAAAGGCCCGGCTACCTCAGCATCTCCCGCCATTTCCCTCACGAGTTTCCCGGATGTAACCCCTTCCCCCGCGGCGGTTAAAAGAGACCGAGCAACGGTGACTCCCTTTGATACAGGAGGAAAGAACTTGAATATGGTCCAGCTTCTGCAGCCCACGGTTTCCGGCGACGCAAAATTGCCTCCCACCTTGGAGGCCATCGGGAGAAATAAACTACCCAGTAGATCTCCTTCACTTTCCACTCACCATCAGTTCCAGCTTATCGACCTCCGCCTCCATGTTGAATAGTTGACATTCCTCAGACCGCGGCGGTGCTTAAGCCGCAAACCGTACTAGCACTGAGGGTCCCTATTGGACAGCTGTCACTCAACGTCTCGCACTCATTGGTTCCTCTGCTTCACTGGCGCCCGCCCATTGGCGACTGGGTAACGCCCCTCCACATGAAACACCTTCTCCAGTTGGGCAGAGACACAAAACGCTGCAGGAGGATTGGCTGCTGTATACTTTTTCTTTTCCATTGGCTGCACCCTCATCTCCACTTTCAATTTCATAGTTAGGGCTCCGCAGAGAAGAGCTTCCGATTGGTACAACCGGAAGAAGAGCCAACCAATGACACAGAAGCTTCCACAGGCAGCATAGGGGACGTGACACACCTTCTTAGGTCTCCTACTTCCCCTCCCCTTCGCTCCCGCCTTCCACTTATTCATACAAGAAGCGCCTCAGCTTTCATTGGCCAGTGCCCGGTGACCTCTTAGCCAATCACAAACCAGGCTGTGCCCCTACTCTACCCAGAGAGCGAATCGTGGAGAGACGTCTGCTACCATTGGTCCCTCCGTGATAAGGTTTTAATTTTGAATCTTTCTTTACGGCGAAGGAGAGGCCACTACCCGGACTCCATCTAATCCCGGGCTCTTAGACTTGTAAGTGCAGGGAGATCTCCCTTTGTTATCTGGACTCGCATCTTCAGTAGCTCGGCCTGTTGCTGCTTGTGTTCTTAACATTTAACGGAGGTGGGGGCTTTGGCTGGACTCGGCAAGATAGAATTGGGAAGAGGAGGCTTGAGGTTGGGTAAGAAGTGCTCGGCCTGCCTCCACCCTAACCATACTTGTATTTAATTAACACTCTGCAAAATATGTTCTGGAGTGAAGCATCTAACTTCTTTTGCACATTCCTTTTTATCTTTGCTATTCGGCGTTGTCCGGGGACCAGCAGCATCTGCATCACTTGGGCACTTATTAACGATGCAAATTATCGGGCTCCACCCAGACCCACTGAATCATAATATAAATTTTAACAAGAGCCCCCACCCCCATAATTCTTATGCACGCTAAAGTTTGCGAATATACGTTTCTTGACATGCAATATTATTATATTCCTTGATATGCTTTTAATATCGGCTGACGTTTTACAAGAGTGTCAAATAGTGTGCCCTGTTTACTTATGCCTAATACTGTGCTGGACTACGTTTTAGGGAGCTGCAATCTATTTAGAGAATAAGACAGGAACTAAAAAAGCAATGTTGCACAGCGTAGAACAAAAGCAAATATAATCAATTTCCAGAAATAGTCTATGAATGTTCAAGAGTAATGAATTGAACTAGTAATGGAAATTGATTAATTGACTGGAAGCTGTTTATGGGAAAGTGTAAGAAACCTACATAAAAATGTGTTTTACAAGAGGGTAATGAAATGCAATTGTCATTTTCATTGCTGTCACGGTTTTGAAAATATTCCCTGACCAAAAGCACTTTTATCACAGAGAGGAGTTTTAATAGAAGCAGCAGTGCCAACTCCTGCAGAAGACTGTAATTATTATTACTCTATTATTTATTGCATTTTCCTAGAGGACATAGTTTTGGAGCCATCCTTTAACCATGTGAAGGTGCAGTATGATTTGAAGAACTAAAAACCTCCCTCACTAAGAGATTTTTCCAAAATGTACTTGTAGTAAAGCATATTCCTTAGGAGACCACTTGCTAGCTAACACTTAGCAAGAATGATTTTTTCATTAATTTATTGAAAGAAATTTATTTAGTGCCTGCTACACTCTTGGCCCCAAGGAAACAAAGATGAATAAAATTTATCCTAATCTTGAAAAGCCCCCAGTCCAGCTGGGTGACAAACATGCAAAAAAAATTGCAATGCAATGCAATAAATGTTATAATTAGAGTATGTATAAAGTGCTATAGAGGCCTAATCTTGAAAAGCCCCCAGTCCAGCTGGGTGACAAACATGCAAAAAATTGCAATGCAATGCAATAAATGTTATAATTAGAGTATGTATAAAGTGCTATAGAGGCACAAAAGGAATGACATTTTCAACCAGTATAAATTCCATAAGAACAGAGACTATGTTGGCCTTGTTTAGAATTGTATTCCAAAACCTATCACCTCTACCTATCATGGTGGATGATCAGCCCTCAACAAATACCTGTGAGAAAAAGTAACAGCATCTTGGAGCTATATAAGTTGACCTGAACGAGGATACCCCAAGCAGAGGGAAAGGCTGATAGATAACTATACAAGAGAATGTTTTTGGTGGGGGCGCCTGGGTGGCTTAGCCAGGTAGGTGTCTGCCTTTGGCTGGGGTATATCAAGCTCCACATTGGGCTCCCTGCTCAGCAGGGAGCTGGCTTCTCCCTCTCTGCTTGTGCTCTCTCTGTCAAAGAAATAAATAAAATCTGAAAGACAGAAAGAGAAAGAAATAATTAATTTGGTGTTTGGTATATCTCAAGTATAAACCGCAATCGCTAGAAAGGATGAAACTGCAAAGAGCCATCAGACTAAATTGTGACAATCTATGAAATGTATGGTAAGGAATTTAGTTTATCCAGGGCATAAAAAGGAATCTTCAAATATTATTAAGCAAGGGAATATCAGGATCTTTTTCTTTTTTTTAACTAACAGCTGTGTAGAAAATGACTGGCAAGGAGAAAGACTGAAGGCAAGAGGATCATTAGAGGAATATTCAGAAAAACACAAACTAAGGAACATTTTCCAAAACAACTGGTCTGGAGTTTTCAAAAATATAAATAGGAAGGAAGGCAGATACTTACATGAAGAGACTAGGGAACTGTTGTGAATTAAAGGAGAACAAAAAGACACAACAGTTAAATGCTGTGTGGAAAGGGAAAGGGAGTAGCTGTAAAAGATATTATTGAGATTATTGAGGTAATTATGGACTGCTTATTAGACAATATCAAGGTTAAATTTCCTGACTGTGATTGTGGCTTTGTAGGAGAATGTCCATGTCCATATCCATCTTAGGAAACTTAAGTATCTAGACGTGAAGTATGATGTCTGCAACTAACTCTGCTCAGACAAAAACTAAAAACTATTATCATGTATGTGTATATATGTATGTTATATATATAAATGCATGTATATCTATCATATTTTTTTATTCTGAAGAATTTCAAACTTTGTGAAAATTTACAAAAATAGTGTAACTGATACTCCTATTATTTACCTAGATTCATCAATTGCTGTCTTTCTATTCAGGGGTGTGTATGCGTGTGTAATATATAATATATGTATAATATATAAAATTATATAAAATATTAGTTTATATATTACATATACTTATACAGATAACATATAGTGTATAATACATATACACTCCTCCCTGGGAGGAGCCTGATGCGGGACTCAATCCTAGGACTCTGCGATCACAACCTGAGCCAAAGGCAGATGCTCAATCACTGAGCCACCAGGCCCCCTATTTGTTTTTTCTTGAAGTATAGTTGGCACACAATGCTACATTTGTTTCAGATGCTGATATATGAGTGTTAATTATACTAATATAAATTTTCTCAAAGTTTGAAATTTTTAAAAATTGGGACGCCTGGGTGGTTCAGGGTCTGATCCCCAGATTGAGTTCCCACATCAGGCTCTCTGCAGGGAGCCTGCTTCTCCCTCTGCCTATGTCTCTGCCTCTCTCTTTCTCTGTCTCTCATGAATAAATAAATAAATCTTTAAAAAAAAAACAAAAAACAATGGGATAAATAGACTATAGCAAAACTAAAAAGGGGGAAAGATGGCAAAGGCAACTGAATTTAGGAGAGAAAGGGGAGGGATGGTGAGAAGAGATAGGGTGAATTAATCAGATAAATATTTCTAATTCATGTATATGAATATATATATATATAAGTGGAATATATATAATATATATTTTATATTCTATAATGGAGTATCCTAATTTCCTCACCTACCTTTTTTTGGGTGTGGTAGTACAGATCGTTTTTAATTGGCTTTAAATTCCTTTCAAAACAAGGCAGGTACAAAGGAAGGAAAAGTACTTTTCAATTAAAAAAAAAGGAAAAATGCTTTGAGTAATCATGAAAGAAAAGGGGCACCTACGTGGCTCAGTTGGTTGAGCATTGACTCTTGTATTTGATTCAGGTTCTGATCTCATGGCTTATGGGATGGAGCCCCGCATCTGGCTCAGTGCTCAGCTGGAGTCTGCTTGGATATTCTCTCCTTCTGCCCTGACCCCTCTCGTGCCTTCTCTCTCTCTCTCTTTTTCAAATAAATTAATTAATCTTTAAATTAAAAAAAGAAAACATGAAAAAAAGAGCTTCTATCTAGTGCTAATAGTAGGAATCCCACCTAGCCCAGCAAAAAGAATGTGTATGTCTCATTACTCTTACGGAAAGGGGACAAGGATATGTGTTTTAACCTTGAGGAAGACTGCTATATATCCTTTCAGAGAATCATCCTCTGTGTAATATTTAATGATTTTAATAAAACAGTGATAATAGGGCAGCCCGGGTGGCTCAGCGGTTTAGCACTGCCTTCAGCCTGATGCTGGAGACCCAGGACCAAGTCCCGCGTCAGGCTCCCTGCATGGAGCCTGCTTCTCCCTCTGCCTGTGTTTCTGCCTCTCTCTCTCTCTGTGTCTCTCATGAATAAATAAATAAAATCTTAAAATAAAACCCAACAGTGATAATAAAACAGACTTTAGCTTGTTGAGTGGAACACTAATCTAAGAATTATCTCAGGTTGCACCTTTTTACCCTTATAGATTTGACATGTTCTATCAATTCTCTGCCTGTGCCAATTACTGTATTTAATTAGAAGTTTAGTAGAGTAACAATGACCCAGAGTCAAGGACACACACACACATTTACACACGGAGAGAAGAGAAATGAAAAAATATGATTTAGTTCTTTTTTTTCATTGAAAAATAATCTCCAAAATGACATACATCAACTTGTGTGTAGGACTCTTTAGAAATTCGAATGCATGGGCATGTCCAGGAAAGGGATAGAAAGAGAAGGCCCAGTTTCAGAATGACAGTATTCTGTTTTTCTAGCTAATAATATATACCAGAGTTTATATATATATATATATAAAGAAAAATATATATATAAATATATATATATAAAGAAAAAAATATATATATATATAATTGGTGGCCTGTGTTCTGGGACTGAGCTGAGGAAAGGGATTGAGAAGTCTTACTTTTCAGTTCAGGATCATCCCCTATCTTCCGAATGATGATACAAATATGACCCTGCTATTGCTATGCCTGATGGCCTACAATTCAGCACCTCTATGGTTTGACTTATCCATCTTTACTGGAGAAGACATGATTGCCAGGAGCTGCCTGGCTAAGGACTGGAAGACAGACTCAAGAGGCCTATCTAATCCTTATAACGATTTAATTAGGGGCAGCCCGGGTGGCTCAGCGGTTTAGCACCGCCTTCAGTCCAGGGCGATGCTGGAGACCTGAGATTGAGTCCCGCCTCGGGCTCCCTGCATGGAGCCTGCTTCTCCCTCTGCCTGTGTCTCTGCCTCTGTGTGTGTGTGTGTCTCATGAATAAATAAATAAAATCTTAAAATAAGATTTAATTAATCCTATTTTTACCCCACCCCAAACTTTGAAAGGTACTAAGTGCTTTCAAGTCCAGAATCTTAAGATTCTAAAAATTGTCTTGCTTCCAGTTGATTGCCTATAGGCAGTCAAACCTCTGCTTTCTTCTTCTCTGCCAAGTCATTTACTACTCATCCACGTTCCATTTTCCATAACTTATTCTAAATTCATCATCTCCTATGTCTACTCCCGTTCTTTGTTTTATGGGTTTATGATTTTTTTATTCCTTTACTGACCTACCTTTCTTTCCTTCTTTCTGCCTTCCCTTCTTCCTTCCTTTCTTCTTTCTTCCTTTTTTTCCTTCCTTCCTTCCTTTACTTCTTTCTCTCTTTCTTTCTTTCTTCCTTCCTTCTTTTGTAGGCTCCATGTTCAGCAAGGAGTCCAGTGCAGGGCTTGAATTGAACCTGGGGTTAAGAGTTAGATACTTAACCAACTGAGCCACACAGGCACCCCCACCTTTTTAAATTTAATTGAAGTGGAGCTGACACACAAAGTTACCTTAGCTTCAGGTATACTACATAGTGATTCAACAACTCTATACATTATGCTATATTCACCACTCCTTGGGACACCTGGCTGGCTCAGTCAGTAGAGTGTATGACACTTGATCTTGGGGTTATAAATTCAGGCCCAACTTGGGTGTAGAGATTACTTTAAAAAAAGTAAAAACTGGGGATCCCTGGGTGGCGCAGCGGTTTAGCGCCTGCCTTTGGCCCAGGGCGCGATCCTGGAGACCCGGTATCGAATCCCACATCAGGCTCCCGGTGCATGGAGCCTGCTTCTCCCTCTGCCTTTGTTTCTGGCTCTCTCTGTCTCTCAGTCTTTCATGAATAAATAAATAAATAAAATCTTAAAAAAAAAAAAAGTAAAAACTGGGCAGCCCGGGTGGCTCGGCGGTTTAGCGCCGCCTTCGGCCCGGGATCCTGGAGACCCGGAATCGAGTCCCAAGTCGGGCTCCCTGCATGGAGCCTGCTTCTCCCTCTGCATGTGTCTCTGCCTCTCTCTCTCTGTGTGTCTCTCATGAATAAATAAATAAAATCTTAACAAAAAAAAAAGTAAAACTGTTTTAAAAATAAAGAAAAATATACTCACCACTCCTTGACTGTCTTTTTTTTTTTTTAAGATTTTTATTTTTTTAAATTGGAGTTCAATTTGCCAACATATAACATAACACCCAGTGCTCATCCCACCAAGTGCCCCCCTCAGTGCCTATCACACTGTTGACTGTCTTTTTTTGTGATGTTCCAGAAGGGATTGGACTAATATGTGCTAATAAATGTTTAGTAGATATATATGCATAATTTTATTATAAATTAACTGCTATCTAGTAATGATACATTTATTATAAACAATAATAAAATATATACTGTTTTTTTTTTAAGACTTTATTCATGAGAGACACGGGGTGGTGGGGGGGGTGCGATGGGGGGGCGGCAGAGACACAGGGAGAGGGAGAAGCAGGTTCCATGCAGGGAGCCTGACGGGGACTCGATCCTGGGACTCCAGGATCACGCCTTGGGCCAAAGGCAGGAGCTAAACCACTGAACCACCCAGGGATCCCCTATACTGTTCTTTTTTATTAAGTAAGTTCTATACCCAACGTGGGATTTGAACTCACAATCCTGAGATCAAGCATCACATGCTCTACCGACTGAGCCAGCCAGGCACTCCTATAATGTTCTTTCTTATAAATTTCATAAACAGTTGATTCTTAAAGAGTACTATTGTTGATTTTTACAGACTTCTCATATCTGTAGCCAAGCTACGGTTCCATTTTTTTTTTTTTCTAAGATTCTATTTATTTATTTTAAAGAAAGAGAGCAAGTAAGGGGAGGAGCAGAGAAAAAGGGAGAGAATCTCAAGCAAACTCAGAGCTGGGCATGGAACCCACTTGGGGCTTGATCTCAGAACCCAGAGATAATGACCTAAGCTGAAACCAAGAATTGGACGCTTAATCGACTGAACCACCCAGATGCCCTGCTATGGTTCCAATTTATAAATAAGTATAGTTCTAATAGGAATGTCAGTTGATCTTTTCATTTACTCTATGGAATAAGATAAAGTGAAAAATTCCAATAAAGATTTTTATTGGAACTTCAGTTATGTAAGAATAAGCAACTTCTTTGGTGAATAAAACAATTGTTTTCAAATACTGGAATAGTGGGACACCTGGGTGGCTCAGTGATTGAGCGTCTGCCTTCAGCTCAGAAGCTGGGATGGAATCCCACATCGGACTCCCTGTGAGGAGACTGCTCCCTCTACCTATGTCTCTGCCCCTCTCTCTCTGTGTCTCTCATGAGTAAATAAATAAATCTTAAAAAAAAAATACTGGAATAGTTCTCAATTTTTTTATGCTTTCACAATGTAACAACTACAAACAAGATACTTTTTTAAAAGATTTTATTTATTTGTTTGAGAGAGATCCTGTGCACAAGCAAGGGGGAGGGGCAGAGGGAGAGGGAGAAGCATACTCCCTCCTTAGCAGGGAGCAGGTCTTGGGGATTGATCCCAGTACCCTAGGATCAAGACCTGAGCCGAAGGCTGATGCTTAACTGACTGGGCCACCCAAAATATGCTTTTTAATCTGCATCATTAACATTTTTTTTATCAGTCACTCAACAATCAACAATGTAATGAATCAAGCTCTGATTTGTAGTGTGTTGTAATATCCAAGGTGTAAATACTCCCATCATAGACAATTTCAAGTTTTTAATGTGAAGTCACTGAATGTGGAATTGGAAAAAAATGAGCATTTTATAGCATTTTCACTATATAGATACAATAAGATAACCTCAAGAGCATAGATAATAGTAAAATAATTAGGAAGTGATGAGTTTTGTATCATATTTATTACCATTTTAAATATAAATTATCTAATTATAAGTTTACATAATTTAATGGTGGATGTGTTTAACAACTTAACTCACAGACTTCCTGAAAATGTAACAGTTGGTGCCAACCCCAATACACCATTGGAGTAGAGACAAAGGTATAGCCAAACTACCAAGTGCCAACCCCAATACACCATTGGAGTAGAGACAAAAGTATAGCCAATCTACCAAGTTTAAACTGGAATGTCCAGCTCTTTTCTAAAATCTATTTTTATAACTGAAGGGTTGGTGAATATAAAGAAAAAAGCAGGAGGCCAGTTCTCTGTGTCAGTTTGATGTCTAACAAAAGATATCAAAAGGGAAAGAGGGAACAGAAGTGGGGAGGGCTGCAGAGGGGCAGATGGAAGACAAGGAAAAGGAGGTTACCATGGAAGTCTCAAATTCTAGGGATTTCAGCCAGTGAACTCTGGACCCTGGATAGAGGTTCTTAATGATATTTCTCCAGAGAAAGTCATTGGCATGGATGTGGTGAGGTTTAATCATGTTTTAGGCAATGACAGGATTGCTGTCTTCCTCTGAGGTTTTCCTAAACATCTTCATTCAGAGTTTTTTTTTAAAGAAATGTCTTTTTTTTTTTTTTAAGATTTTATTTATTTATTCATGAGAGACACAGAGAGAGGCGGAGACACAAGCAGAGAGAGAAGCAGACTCCATGCAGGGAGCCTGATGTGTAGGACTAGATCCCCAGGACTCCAGGATCTCACCCTGGGTGGAAGGGAGGCGCTCAACCACTGAGCCACCCAGGCTTCCCAAGAGTATTATTGTTTTGTGTTAAGTTTGTTTAAAAAAAAAAAAAAAAAAAAATCAATCCTTTAGACATCCTTTGTATTTAATAATCCCTGCTTAGCCTTCTTTCATTATTTCATCAGGAAAGACAAGTGATATAATAAAAGTGAAGTCTGCTCCAAGTCTCTAAGAACAATTAAGAAAAACATTGTTAGTTTGAGACTTGGCATCAGTTCAATAAGATGCTATCAAGAACCTCTCCTTCTAGAAGGGCTGTTAATATATGCACTGTCACCCATTGCCATTAGGGGTGCCCTCTGCAAGACCAAAAGTCTTGGAACCACAGGCACTTCTGAATTTTTACAACCACAGTGAGTAAAAGGAGGTTCTTCAGCCAGTACCATCTGAGAGCTGAGCAAGCATAGAGCTGCATACCAAGTATTGAAAGGTTACTGGGTGAACAAAAATGGAATGAGTGTGAATTTTAAAGGCCAATTGTTCCTATTCAAATCAAAGTTTGAAGTGAAGGAGGCCCAGCCCTTGAGACCATTTTTAGTTCTGCTACTTGAATAACATCTTTGTTGCTCAGGTAGCAACAGCTGAGACCAGCAAAGCCCTTCTGTATATCAAACTAGCTCTGACTTAATTTTCTTCAGAAAAAGATCTACACTAAACTCTAAATACACTAGACAGGGTTTTTAAAAGCTTTAAAACTAATGTTTTGAAACATCCATGTCTTAGATTTGGGGTAACTGTTATTACCTTGTATATCACCTATTTAATTAACTGTTGCACCACAGAGTGTTAGAAAGAACTGGTCTTTGAAGACTTATTTATTTACTGAATTACATTGGGCAAACCATACTCTTTCTATGTCCCAGTTTATGCTTATGTAAAAATGGAAATAAAAATCCTCTTCTTCAGGGATAAAATCTTGCAAGGTGGTGAGGATTCACTGAGAAAATGTATTTGAAATTGCCTAAAAGCAAATGGACATTTAGTGGTTAAATTTGTTTCTTCCACTACCGACTCCACCTATCACAGTGGGTGCCCAGTAAATGTTACTGAAAAAAAAATTCTTTTTTTTTTTAATTTCTTTTAATAACTAACCATAACCCAACTATAGCCATTTTTTCTGTTAGAAAAAAGGGAAATACACTTGACTTAATGAAGAAAAGCAAGACAAAAAGCAAAACAAAATTAGAGATAATGTAATGCCAAAGCAAGTCTCTCTAAAGATACTTTAAATCTGGGTTTAGGGGGAATCACTGGGTGGCGCAGCAGTTTGGCGCCTGCCTTTGGCCCAGGGCGCAATTATGGAGTCCTGGGATCGAGTCCCACGTCAGGCTCCCGGCATGGAGCCTGCTTCTCCCTCTGCCTGCGTCTCTGCCTCTCTCTCTTTCTCTATGTCTGTCATGAATAAATAAATAAATCTTTAAAAAAATAATAAAAATAAAAATAAAAAATAAATCTGGGTTTAGGGATCCCTGGGTGGCGCAGCGGGTTAGCGCCTGCCTTTGGCCCAGGGCGCGATCCTGGAGACCCCGGATCGAATCCCACGTCGGGCTCCCGGTGCATGGAGCCTGCTTCTCCCTCTGCCTCTCTCTTTCTCACTCTGTGTGTGACTATCATTAAATAAATAAATAAATAAATAAAAATCTGGGTTTAAATTTTTCTTTACTTAAGGGTACTTCTGGGATGCTGGCAGCAACCTATTTCCTAACCAAAGCAGTAGGTATAAGGGTGTGCTCACTTTGTGATGATTCATTGAACTGTATAGTTAAGATTTTTGCATTTTCTATATGTACATATTATTCTAAAATAAAAATGTAAAAAAAAGTTTTTTCTACAGAAATCATGCCCAAGTTCAAGCAACGGAGAAGAAAGCTAAAAGCCAAAGCAAAAAGATTATTCAAAAAAAAAGAAGCCTCTAACTCTCAGCCCAAGCTAATTATACCTCCTCCTCCACCACCCTCACCAGAAAGGTAAGGTGAAAGTGTGGAAAGACAAAATATTGAAAATCTGATCCATTAAGGATAGGGTTACCAGATTTCGCAAATAAAAATACAGAATGCCCAATTAAATTTAAATTTCAGATTTAAAAAATGAACATTTTTTTAATTGTAACATTTATAATATACTAAAAATTATTCATCCTTCATCAGAAATTAAATTTTGACTGGGCATTCTAAATTTTATGTAGTGACCATAGTTCAAGAGTTTAAATGAAGTAAAAATCACAAGAAATTGTACTGGAGATGCACAGTAATTATTTTCTCCTTCCCTAGTCAATTTAATTGTATAAATCTGGGAACTAAGTGATGAAAGAAGGGCATAGGATTGGAATTTCAGTTTTAGTTTTGGTAAGTTTGGTCAGTTATTCTCTGGGATGCAGGTTTAAACAAGTTACTGAAAGAGACTCTAAGTTATAGGAACCCTAGGATACTGGTTCACGATGACATACTTTATACTTTTTGTAATTATAGCTCTCTTTACAGAAAAAAAATTTAAAATAAACAGGGCCTCAAAAAGCATTAACCATGATATTATCCTTAATGCTTCTCTGTCTTGAATATTGGAAATGGCCCCTGACTGGTCTTCCTTCTTCTGCTTTTGCCAACCTCTGCAGTGTATTTCAGTGCAATAGTCAGAGTGAGCCAGCTAAAAATCATGTCATATTGCCCCTCTGTTTAAAACTTTCCAATGTCTTTTCTAGGGTACCTGACTGGCTCAGCTGGAAGAGTGTGTGACTCTTGATCTCAGGGTCGTGAGTTTGAACTCCATGTTGGGTGAAGAGATTATATAAAAATAAATAAAAACTCTCCATGGCATCCTCTCTCAGAGTCAAAATTAAAATCCTTTGTACAACCCCACAGTCTGACTTGACATTATCTCATAATCCTCTATCCTTCAGTTTCTCCACCCTAATCATCCTGGCCCCCTTGCTATTCCCTAGACACTTCAGACAAGCTGCTATCTCAGGGCCTTTGCACTTACTATTACTGTTGCCTGAAATGCTCTTCTCCCAGATATTTGTATTGCTGGCTTCTTCACTTTTTATCTTTTTTTTTTTTAAGTAGGTTCCACACCCAACCAGGGGCTTGAATTCATGACTGTTGATCAAGAGTCACATGTTCTACTGACTGAGCCAGCCAGGCATCCCTGTATTGCTAGCTTCTTTACTTTGTTTCGGTTTCTTTTCTCAAAAGTTGCCTTCTCAGTGAGACTTCCCTAGCTACTCTACCTAAAATTTCACCTCCACCCAACATTTCTTTCCTGCTGTATCCTTTTCCTCATAGTATTTATTCACTATCTAACAATCCATATATGTTACTTATTTGCTTACTTTTACCTTTCTCCCAAGACATGTAAGTTCAATGAGGGCAGGGTTTTTCTGTATTTTGTTCATTACTGAATCCCTGATGCCTCTTTATATTCCAATTTACTTACTCTAAAAAAAATAAACTGTTGCATAAGTACATCACGGAACTCTAGAATTTAATGAAGAATTTGGCATTATGTAGTCTCTGCTCCTGAGTCATACTATAAAACTAGCTTGTTTTTTTTTTTTTTTTTTAAGATTTATTTATTTGAGAGAGAGACAGAGCGAGGAGAGGGGCAGAGGGAGAAAAAGAATCCAAAGCAGACTGCTGCCGAGCATGGAGCCTGACTCAGTACTCATTCTCATGACCCTGAGATCATGAGTTGATGCTCAACCAACTGAGCAACCCAGGCACCCCACAACTAGCTTGTTTTTAAATACAGGCTATTATTCCAACTCAGGAGTTTTTTATTTGTTTGGTTTTGTTTTTCCTACAGAGTGATTATTCTTTCAGCAGATACAGCCCTTAGCAGAAGCTTGCTTAGATCATCCTGGAATTTCAGATTTCCCAATATCAAAGATACAGTAAAACTTTGGACAAATAGAGTGTGGTCTATATACAAGTGGTGCCAGAACTGTATGGCCCAGGTATGTGTTTTACATACTGGTATGTGTTTGACATACTTGTTTTCAGCAATATGGTTTATCTACATACTTGGTATGTATGTTCACGTGTGTGTGCTCAGGTCAGCAGAACACTCAGGCTAAGCTCAGGTAAGAAGAAATTATGGAGTTATGTATGCCTTTGCTTCTGTAAAACATACATCAAATCACTTTCTTCTCTCTTTTTTCCTTGTCCTTATTGTGTTGCTTATAGAATTAAGGCTTGTTTATTTTTGAATTTCAGAGTTTAGAAGTATTGAAAGATACCATCTTTCCATCCCATTTCTGCCACCGAGAACTTCACAATCTAAGACAACAGTTTTGCATTTTGGAAAGTGAATTACACAAGCTCCAAGAAACAATGAAGGTTAGTATTGTTAAATAAAAAAAGAAATCCAGAATTAGGGAAGGAGAGGTACAGGCCAAGTGCTAGTCTGGGGCCTGTTTGCCCTCAGATCTGTTCCTTTGGCTTCAAGGCTCTGCTCTGTACTGTACTGGGGCTAACCCATGAAGGCTGTATGTCCCAAGCTCCATATCACCTGGTTCTGGTTGTACTTGGTTAATGGGAGTTGCTGATGAGAGACTGTCAGGGGTGTGGAGGGAGTGTATTTTTCCTCTTTGTTCTCTCCATTGAGCAATTTCTCCAGGATGGTTGTTGTCTCCCTCACTCCAGCTCCCTCCAAGTAAATCTACCATTTTTCTTGATTCTCTGAGTTAACCCACCTCTAGAGATCTGGTTTACTGCTCTTCCCTTTTCCTTCCAGCCTCAAGGTATTCATGGCTTTCTGCAGTTGCTAATCTCTGGGCTCCTTCAATGTCCCCTGTGTCCTTTTCAGCTCTTTCATCATTAAAGTAACCAACTCCCTACGTTACATTCCACCTCTTTTAAATACTCAAGATGATTTCTATTTTTTTGGCCTGATAGAGGGAGAAAAAAGCTATAAATATCAACTCTTTCTAAACTCCCATAAGCGGGATGCCTGGGTGGCTCAGCAGGTGAGCATCTGCCTTCAGCTCTGGGTGTGATCCCAGGATCTGGCTTCGAGTCCCACATTGGGCTTCTCCCAGGGAGCCTCCTTCTCCCTCTGCCTGTGTCTCTGCCTCTCTCTCTGTGTCTCTCATGAATAAATAAATAAAATCTTTTAATAAATAAATAAATCTCAAAAAATAAACATTGTAGTGAAGCTTTTGGTATTACAACCCTTTTCCCAGAATTTGTACCTCAAGGTGAATTAGATGGGAAGAAAGGCAAATCACCTAATTCGTTAGGTCTGAGTTTCCACATCTAAAAATGAGGATGATACCATCTGTGGTGAGCTGAATCAGTTGCCTCCAAAAGATATCTCCAAGTCCTAATCCCTAGAACCTGTAAATATTATTTAATATTATTATTAAAGTGGGGATCCCTGGGTGGCGCAGCGGTTTGGCGCCTGCCTTTGGCCCAGGGCACGATCCTGGAGACCCGGGATTGAATCCCACGTCGGGCTCCCGGTGCATGGAGCCTGCTTCTCCCTCTGCCTGTGTCTCTGCCTCTCTCTCTGTGTGTGTGACCATCATAAATAAATAAAAAATTTTTAAAAATATGTTATTATTAAAGTAATCTCTACACCCAAAATGGGGCTTAAACTTACTACCCCAAGATCAAGTATTGTATACTCTACTAACTGAGCCAGCCAGGCCCCCCTTAAGTTAAGGATTTTAAGATGAGGAGATAATACTCTATTATCTGGGTGAACCCTAAATCCAATGACAAATGTCCTTATAAAAGAGATACAGAGGGATGCCTGGGTGGCTCAGCAGTTGAGCTCCTGCCTTTAGCCAGGGCGTGATCCTGAAATCCTGGGATTGAGTCCCACATTGGGCTCCCTGCATGGAGCCTGCTTCTCTCTCTGCCTATGTCTCTGCCTCTCTCTGTGTGTCTCTCATGAATAATAAAAAATAAAATAAATAAAATAAAATAAATAAAATAAAATAAATAAAATAAAATAAAATAAAATAAAAATAGGGCAGCCTCGGTGGCACAGCGGTTTAGCGCCACCTGTAGCCTGGGGTGTGATCCTGGAGACCGGGGATCAAGTCCCAAGTCAGGCTTCCTGTATGGAGCCTGCTTCTCCCTCTGCCTGTGTCTCTGCCTCTCTCTCTGTGTCTCTATGAATAAATAAAATCTTAAAAAAAAAAAATGTCAGATCTATGAGAAAAAAACAATGCAGAAAAAAATAAAATACATAAATAAAATAAAATAAAATAAAATAAAATAAAATAAAATAAAATAAAAAAATAAAAGAGATACAGAGCAGAGCGCCTGGATGACTCAGTGGTTAAGCATCTGCCTTAGGCTTGGGTAACAATCCCAGGGTCCTGGGATCGAGTCCCCCATTGGGCTCCCTGCTCAGTCTGCTTCTCCCTCTGCCCCTCCCCCCTGCTTATGCATACATTCTCTCTCTCATAAATAATCTTTAAAAAAAAAAGAGAGAGAGAAAAAGAGAGATACAGAGCAGAACATGAACAGAGGAAAAGAGGAGCAGTGGAACTACAGGCAGAGACTGGAGTGACGGAGCCTCAAACCTAGGAATGCCCTAGCTATCAAAAAGGAAAAGGCAAGGGTTAGAGCATTGGAAGGTAACTGTCAACGTGATTTTAGACTTCTAGCCTCCAGCACTGTGAAAAAATGAATTTCAATTGTTTTAAACCATCAAATTTGTGATAATTCGAGACTGCAGCCATAGGAAACGAATACACTACCTTACTTCATAGGGTTATTTTTCATTTCCTAGGGCTGCCATCATGAAGTAGCATGGACTGGATGGTTTATATAACAGAAATTTATTTCCCACAGTTCTAGAGACTAGAAGACTAAGATCAAGGTGTTGGCAGAATTAGTTTCTTCTTAGGCCTATCTCCTTTGGCTTGTCTTCTCACTGTGTTCTCAAACGGTCTTTTCTCTGTGCATACACATCCCTGATGTTCCTCCTGTAGGTTCAAATTCCTTCTTTTTATAGGAATTGTGGGGGAGGGTTTGAGGGGGGACACAATTAAACCCATAACATTTCTTATTCCTTTTTATCAGTACTTGAATATACTACTACATTCTTGGCTGCATTAAGTTTTTTTCCTCTGTCAGGAACTTTCTTTCCCTATACCTTATCTCCCTTTCTCTCTTGAGATCTGATCAGTTGCAATTCATCTTTGAGATTATGGCTAAGTATCACTCCCCAGGGCATCTGGACAGCTCAGGCAGTTAAGAGTCTGGCTTCAGCTTAGGTCATGATCTCCAGATTCTGGGAACAAGCCCCACATCGGGCTCCCTGCTCAGCAAGGAATCTGCTTCTCTCTCTCTTTCTCCTGCTGCCCTCCCCACCACTCATTTTCTCTCTCTCTCTCAAATAAACAAATAAAATCTTTAATAAATAAATAAATATCACCCTCCAGTTTTCTCACTATTCATGCTCACAGCACACTTTATCATTTTCACTGAAGCATTTTTTTGTTTTGTTCTGCATGTGTGTGTATGTGTGTGTGTTTAATGTCTGTCTGCCTTCCTTACCAGACTGATGTAATAGACAAGGTTCACATTGTACCTATAGTGCTGGCATATTGCACACACAAAACAAATATATGAATGAATGAACTAACTTGTGATAAATGAGAAAATATTATAAAATGCATTGTATACTGAGAAAGCATTCAATACATGGTAGCTATTATCTTGATGACTCTGAGCCACAAGAACCAAATTAATCTGTTATTCATTTGCTAAATGTAATGTTTTCTTACAGGCTGTCTTAGAAAATTCTTCCTGCCCAAGCTGTGGTCAAATGTGTCACATAAGTGGTAAACTTACAAATGTGCCTGCCTGTGTTCTGACCACCCCGGGAGAATCTCAAGCTGTACTTCCTCCCTCGCTGCCACAGTCAGCCACCCATCTTCCTCCTCTTCCACCTCCGCCTCCACCCCCTCCACCTCCTCCTCTGCCTCCACCTCCACTACCTAGGGCACCTTTGCTGCTCAGAAAATTCGATCACACTAAAGCACTTCAGGTAGGAAAAAAATCTAGTAATGATGTGTTTTGGTCAGTGTATAATGGCATAGTAAAGTAAGGTGGCCTTTTAAGACTAGGCTAAGGGCTTTGAGAGGAAAGCTGCATTTTTTTCTGATTCCATATCTTAATTATGTCAATTTTTATGTTTTTAAAACTCAAGCTTTTAGGAACTCACAAAAACTGGATTTAGAAATAAAAGTGATTTTTTTTGTTTTGTTTTTTTTTTTTTTTTTTTTTTTTTTTATGGGCAGCCCTGTGGCGCAGCGGTTTAGCGCCGCCTGCAGCCCAGGGCGTGAACCTGGAGACCGTGGATCGAGTCCCACGTCAGGCTCTCTGCATGGAGCCTGCTTCTACCTCTGCCTGTGTCTCTGCCTCTCTCTCTGTGTCTCTATGAATAAATAAAATCTTTTTAAAAATACTTTAAAAAAAGAAATAAAAGTGATTTTTTAAAAGGATAAATGAATGAAAGCCAGTAGATTGGAATATTCTTAATGGCTTCCCAGTATATCTTTTACCAAAAGAAAAGCCTCCCTGGGAAACCAAATTAAGAACAGAAGATGGCTTAGTGAGTAAAGTCAAAATAAAAAGAGTTGGGATGCCTGGGTGGCTTAGCAGTTGAGCTCCTGCCTTTGACCCAGGATGTGATCCTGGAGTCCCAGGATCAGAGTCCCACATTGGGCTCCCTGCAGGGAGCCTGCTTCTCTCTCTGCCTATGTCTCTGCCTCTCTCTCTCTGTCAATCATGAATAAATAAATAAAATCTTTAAAAAAAAAAAAAAAGAAAAAAAGAGTTGGTGGATACTAAAGTATAATGTCATTAAGCTAGAGGACCACTCTCTATTAATTCCTTATCTACCAAGGAGATCAGAATGTTTGTGAATCACTAAGGTAAGCATGACTCTCTTTAAAAATCTGCTGAATTTTCACTCCAGATACATTTGGTTTAAAATGACTGAATTAATTCCAGAATCTATTATGTTTGCCATAATGCATACTTCTCTGGCTATACATTCTTGTTGTACGGGAACTGAGGCAATTTTTAGGTTAATTGAAGCAAAAGTTCACCTTGATTTGAGGAACTCCTTCAACTTTTGTCTTATTATAATGACTCCTTAGGAAAATGCATAGTTGCAGGGAACTAGCCTATCTCACATTTACTTTCAAAGCCTTACATTTTGATGAATACTTTGCAATAGCATTAGCATCCATGGGTACTGAAAACAGAATCATTCTTGGTTAAATGAAAAGGATTTGACAGGTTCCCAGGGTAAATAAGAGTTAGTTTTTAAGTGAGTCTTTAAAAACTATATCTGGATTTGCATTTGACTAGATATCCTGGTTACAATTTGAATTCTAACCTCTCCATGTATTTTAAGGCTGGATCATTAAAAAAAGATGGACCCATGCAGATAACAGTTGAAGATCTACTCACTGTGAAATTAAAGAAGACACAGTGTTTTGACGAAAAGAAGAAGGTAAGATGTTACCGACCCTACACATGGTCTTTCAGCTTTTAACCTGGTCGTCCCTTCCTGGAAAACAAGCATGAGTCTTATGTACAGAAGCCATACTGAAGTATTTGATGTTTTATTTGTGTAGTTTTAGATCTCCTCAACAAAATATGTAGATCCCAAAATTATTTAATTAGGCAATTGTATCCACCAACCATTAGTCTAAAGAGGTAGAGACATACTTTGAAGCTCTGGAATAAAACTTGAGTAGTGGATATATCTTATACTTTAAAATACTCATTGTTTCAGCATGTTTACATTTTGAGTGATATTTTTAAGTGTGTCTTTTGATACTTTCTCATTTTGTGATTAAAGTTTGCGCCATCACCAAAAGCACGGAATCCACTAGTTACTGTCTCTGACCTCCAGCGCGTCACCCTGAAGCCCAACTCCAAAATGCTATCAACTCGAGTTACAAATGTCTTAATGTAAGGGACTGCACCGTATTATGCTCTACTGTTACTTAAAAGAATTTTTTTTTTGCTTATCTCTAACTTTGAAAGTTATATATGCTCATTGTAGAAAACTGGAAATCCACAGAAAAATTTAAAGAAAACAGGGGCACGTGGGTGGCACAGTCAGTTAAGCATCTGACTTGGCTCAGGTCATGATCTTGGGGTCCTGGGATTGAGCCCCATGTCTGGCTCCTCACTCAGCAGGGAGTCTGCTTGTCCCTCTGTCCCTCCTCTCGGTGTTTCTCGTGAATAAATAAAATAAAATATTAAAAAAAATTTTTTTTTTAAAACCTAACATATCTTGGAATTGATGAAATTTGTGTGTGTATAGCATGTGTGTGCATGTATACATGTTTGTGTACCTGTATATGATCATATTGTACACATACATAGTTAAGGCTTTTCCAATTTAATGTGTCAAGACCTTTCCCCATCTTATCAAAAATCAGTGTAAAGCATCATTTTGACTTCTTCAGTATATACAGTTCATTACACGTAAACTTCATAAACTCCTGTTTTGAGACATTTAGGTTGTTTATGATCTTTTATTTCTAACTCTTCAGTGCACACCCTTGTCCATCATCTATGTGCATACTGAGTTTTTGTGCATAAGATGAATTCTTATATGGATAATTACTGAGTCAAGAAGTATTACTTATTAGGATGATTATATCACCTTATGCTCCTATCCGGATCTACTGCTTTTTTTTTTAATTTTAAGTACGCTCCACACAAAAGTGGGGCTTGAACTCATGATCCTGAGATCAAGAGTCATATCTCTACTGACTGAGCCAGCCAGGCACCCCTCTGCTGCTATTTTTTAATGTAACAAATAGAACTAATTTCAAGGGCATTGCCTTTAGAAATGACTACTTTGCTTGGGGAAAAATGATAAAATCTGGCAAGTTCTAACTTTTATATCTTTATTTCATCAGTACCCCTGGTAAAAGCCAGATAGATCTGCGGAAACTACTTAGAAAAGTTGATGTAGAGAGGTAATACACTTTATCTCTATGCTTTCTAAATCCATTTGAAAAGTTGGCATAAAACACAGCTTCTGATATTGCCAATACCTTTGTAGGAGCCCAGGTGGAACCCCCCTCACCAATAAAGAAAATATGGAAACAGGAACTGGGCTGACTCCAGTAATGACCCGGGCCTTGAGAAGAAAGTTTCAGGTAAGCTTGGGAGGGGGAGGGGAGAGGTAGGTTCTTTTTCTTCAAAATCATTTATTTAGATGATTTTTTTTTTTAAGATTTTATTTATTTATTTATTTATTTATTTACTTACTTACTTATTTTAGAGAGAGTGTACAAGCAGGGACAGAAGGAGGTTGAGGGACAGAAGGAAAGGGAGAGGGAGAAGCAGACTCCCTGCTCAGCAGGGAGTCTAACCCAGGGCTTGATCCCAGGACCTGGAGATCATGATCTGAGCTGAAGGCAGATGCTTAACTGCCTAAGCCACCCTCTTATAATAAATGGTACCTTATGCTTTATAAAACACTTTCATATTTAGGCTTTATAAAATTCTGTGACATAGCTAGCATTATCATCTCTAACTATGAATGTCTAGTTTTATTAATTCCTTTAGTAAGTATTTATTAAGCATTTCCTAAATGCCAGGCACTGTGCTGGAGTACCAGGGATATGGTGGTAAGCAAAAACAGACCTAGCTTTATTGTCATAGAGCTTTCAGCCTAGTGGGAAAAATAGACATTAGTCAAATAATCACATATTGGTATTCTACACTGAGGTAAGTACTATAAAGGAAAGGGACAGAGTCTGTGGGAACCCACAGAGGAACTTCATCTAGCCTGGGTGATTTAGGAAGGATTCCCTTAGGAAGTAATGAAGTGAGACTTGAAGAATGAATAGGCATTAACTGGGAAGCATACCTGTGGGATAAGGGGGTGGACCCACCATGGCTGTCAGGGCAGAAAGAGCTCCAGGCAAAAAAAAAAAAAAAGAGCATATGCAAGGGTCTTGTGATGTAGGGATCAGATCATGCACACTTGATAGGAAAAGGTCCTGGCAGCTTTCTTCTTTGTCACCTGCATGTAGGATCCATACACCAAAATCTTGTTTATCAGTGGGGCCTGATGTGATTTCTTCCAAACTCTGTCATCATCTCCCTATTCACCTCTATTACTGAATCTGTGGGGAGTAGCGATCCTTCTGCCACTCCTACTAGAGTGCTGGGACGCAAGGCTCCTGGACTCTTCTCCATCTCCCTCTGGCAGTAGAGACACACCAGAGACTTCACTGCTGACACTTTGCCACCCCAACACGGTCCTCCATTTGTTTGCTCATTAAGAATCAGTACCTTTTACAGACAGCTTGGTATCCCTCTTGCCAATCAACTTGGTCCTCCTGGACATTATACCACCTTCTTTGGAAGTATGGCCACATTCCTCTTTCCTCCTTTTGGAACATCCAGTAGGAGTCTACCCCTAGATCACATTCTTTGGTCATATCACAAATTATGAAGGTCAAGGACAGAAGGCCGAGGCCTCACTAAAGGACTAAGCCCCTTCCTTTCTTTGCTCAGCTCTGGGATTCTTTTTTGTTCCTGTCCTACCCCATAATTACTGTAATGAGTTGAGTAACATGGAAATAAATGAAAATATGATCAATAATAAGCAGACATATTGAGCTACAACATCAAAAATCACAGAAAAGATCTCTGTCATATGAGGTATTTGCCAAAATCCACTTAGTAGGAGGAAGTTTTTTATTTTTATTTATTTATTTTTTTAAGATTTTATTTATTTATTCATGAGAGACACACAGAGAAAAAGAGAGGCAGAGACACAGGCAGAGGGAGAAGCAGGCTCCATGCAAGGAGCCCGATGTGGGACTCGATCCAGGGTCTCCAGGATCACACCCTGAGCTGTAGGTGGCGCAAAACCGCTGCGCCACCTGGGCTGCCTGAGGAAGTTTTTTAAAAACTGTTGTTAGGATAGCCTGGGTGGCTCAGCAGTTTTGCACGCCTTCAGCTCAGGTTGTGATCCTGGAGTCCCCCGGGATTGGGATCGAATCCCACATCAGGCTCCCTGCGGGGAGCCTGCTTCTCCCTCTGCCTATGTCTCTGCCAGTTTCTCTGTGTCTTTCATGAATTAATAAACAAAAATTTAAAAAAAAAAAAAAAACTGTCGTTAGACATAGAATGACCCTTCCTACTTAGCCCTTAGGTTTCCTTTTTCCTTTAAGTCTGAAACAATTGTATTAGTTAGGTTTTGCATTTGGTAACAAAATTTGGTTTTGCATTAGGTAATAAAAATCTGACCACCATGGCTTAACCAAGTAGGGGCTTACTTTTCTTACCTGCATATTCCCTTGGGAAGTAGGTAGGCCATAACTGGTATAGCAGCTTCATCAAGTCCTCAGTGTTCTTTCATCCTTAATGTGTGGCTTTTATCTTCCTGGTAAAGAATGCCTACACCTCCTAAAGCCTGGTGTCCACATTCTAGGCAAGATAAGGAAAAAGGCAAAGTGCAAAAGGATATCATAGCTAAGCTACCCCTCATCTCTTAAAACAGGTACTATCTAGGAACTTCTGATTATATCAGAGAAACTGGGAAAGTGGTTTTTAGTGGTCTGGCTGCATTACTGCCCTACACAAAATATGGATTCTGTTAGTGAGGAAGGAGATCTGTGTTGGCCATAGGAACATAATTCATATTATAACTGGGACCCTTTTTTTTTTTCATAGATGGCTCACCCTAGAAGCCCAACTCAAACTCTGCCACTTTCTACAAGTAGCTTTGATGAACAAAACTGATGCCAAGCTTGCCTGACTCCATGTGATGATCCATAAAATATACAGATAAAACCACCCCAACCCTTTTTTAATATAGTAGGGTATGTATAAATAATTATGCTAATATATATAATTTCATTTGAAGAATTAAAGTATTGCAACCCCCCATACATACTGTGATATAAAGTGGGTATTGGGTATTTTTTAGTTGGCATGATCAATAAGAAAACAGATGGGAAAATGCAATCCCCAGAGTGATGTTTATCCTGGAATTACCCAATTTAGGTTCGAAAGCTTGTTCAAATTTAACTAGATAACAAATTTGTATTCAATAGGTACACTTAAGATATTAAGAAAATAACCTGATTTCCTTAAAAGTAAAATAAAATAAAATAACCTGATTTCCATTCTTGCATATTCTCAGGTAATTAAAAAGAAAAGTATTTCAGCCTGTCAAGCTAATACATTCACTAAGTACTGTAGACTTGGGATGCCTGGGTGACTTAGCGGTTGAGCATCTGCCTTTGGCTCAGGGCGTGATCCCCGGTGCGGGGATCAAGTCCCTCAGTGGGCTCCTCATAGATAGCCTGCTTCTCCCTCTGCCTATGTCTCTGCCTCTCTATGTCTATCATGAATAAATAAATGAAATCTTACAAAAAAAAAAAAGTACTGTAGATTTGATCAGTAAAAATGGTCCTCTAGATTTGATTTGTTTACTGTAAACAGTTAAAAGATAAGACCCTCCCCCATCCCAACCCAATTATTTTCCAGATGGATTTGAAGTAAAATATCCAATTTAACCATAAAAATTAGAATGTATCATGTCTAGCAGCTAGAAATGATATCCAGGTAGTCATATCTGGCTCTCTGAAGTCTGATATATTTTTTTCTTTGATATTTGCTGTCCACATTTGTGCAGCTAACTATGAATTTTATGAGAATCTCAACATGAAGCTTGAATTCCCACAGTGGTCTGCCAGGTATTCAGATAATTCTGAAGTCCATAGCAAATCCTCTATGAGACCTAATTCCTATCCTCAACAGCCTGTAGCTTCAATCACTGTAATAATGCATACCTCACTGAATTTTTGTTCTTTGTTCTTTCCTGCCAGTCCAGACTTGCCAGATTTAGCAATTATAAACATATGACGATCAAATTTGAATTTCAGATAAAAAACAAATAACTTTTAAATATAAATATGTCCTATTAAACAACAGATAAAAAAAAAAACAGATAGGGTTTTTTTAGTATAAGTATGTCCCAAATATTGCATGGGAGTTATATATTTATACTAAAAAATTATTTATCTAAAATTCAAATTTAACAGGACATCCTATATTTTGGCTGGTTACCCTATCAGTCAGTCCTCTACAAAGTTGCCAAGTATTTATGGGAACTCCCAGCTTGTCAGACATGTCTACTTAGTGGTAGACACAATTATAGCTTCAGTCAGGATCTCCATTACTAATGTGTTAAGTATCATAGAGGAAGGGGAACTCTGATTAGGGTGAGTTCCTGTAACTGGAGGTGCAGTATTAGCTTTGATTCCCTGCAGTTCCAAGAATAAGGATCACAGATGCACATAGATAGGAAATAAGGTGTTTCAGATTGTCACTGAACTTCCTAGCCTGATAGGAAGCAGCTACACAGATGACATCCTTGAAATAGCATCATTTTAGCATAAGCTAAAAAAGATATTTTAGTAATTTCCCAGAAGTGCCTATATCTCCACAGATACATATTGCTTTGAGATGCCAAATAGAGTGTTGTGGAAAGTGAGCAGACTGGAAAGCAGACCTGGGGACCATGTTTTGTTTTATGAGACCCACATTTATATTTATAGACACATTTATGCATGCAAATTATAGGTAATAAAGTTAAGAAACATACCTGCTTCTAGTTAAAAAAAAAAAAAAAAAACACCTTCCTAGCTACATTTATATTATATAAGGATAAAGAAGAAAAAAAAAAAAGAATAAAGGGAATGATCACTGAAAATAAAACATTTTAGTATTTGTAACAATGTTTTATGGGACATTTATAATGCTTATTATATTAATAAATCACCATGTATTGTCTCAATTTAAATGATTTGATGATTTGATCATTGAAAAGTTCATTAAAAAATGCTCTAGAAATCCTATATATAAACATTTATAAAGCTGCTATTGCCATTGTACCAGTATTAAAATGTTTTTTATCTTGTGTCTTTTACTAATTTTTATGACAGGTTTTATACTGTACCCATTTGAGAATCCTGTAAATGTTATGGCTTCATTTAACTGTTGTTAATTATAAACTTCCAATGTTTATTTTCAGACTGAATAACAACCAGGCAATATAAACACCAAAGTACATCTGGTTATGTTTTTAAATAAAGCAATAAAAAACCTTTGATTTTTCCTCATTTAATTTTTTTCTAGAAACGTAACACAGAAAAGTACATAATACATAAATTAATAAATCATAAAGCAAATGCTTATGTAACCACCAAGAAAGAAAGAGACATTATAAATGTCTTTAGAAGCCCTATCTCCCTAACTATCTAACACGAGTAACTACTGATTTGCTTGTTATAGTAAATATTTCCTTGCTTTTATTCTCTAAGTATACATCCCTAAATGCTATGGCTTATTTTGCTTGCTTTTGACCTATATAAATAGAATCATATATTATATACCTTACTTCTGCCTTCTTTCAATCAACATTTATTTTTAAGATTTAACCATGTTATTGTGTAGCGCCACAGATCACTTACTTTTTATTGGATGAATATAGTTACCATTCATTCCATTGTTAATGGAACTTAGGGTTGTTTATAGTTTTTGGCTTTTATAAATCATGCATGCCATTATGAACACTCTAGATACTATTTTCTAGAAACTGTCAAACTGGTTTTCCAAGTAGTTATACCAATCCGTAGTCCCTTCAACAAAGTATGAGAGTTCTTGTTGCTCCTGTTTTCTTCAAGAGAGTCTTTTCTATTTGATTTTTCAACATTTTATTTGGGAAATCTGTACAATGTTTATCGTTAATATACACTTTTTTGCCTGGATTTATAAATCAAAGAATTGTTAAGATGATTTTATATCGGCAAAGTCACATACTAAACATAGCAAATTGGGGCACCTGGGTGGTTCAGGGGTTGAGCATCTGCCTTCAGCTCAGGGCGTGATCCTGGTGTCCAGGATCGAGTCCTGCATTGGGCTTCCCACAGGGAGCCTACTTCTCCTTTTGCCTATGTCTCTGCCTCTCTCTGTGTCTCTCATGAATAAATAAAAAAATCTTTTTAAAAAATTAAAAATAAAAATAAACATATCAAATAGTATACATGGTGAGGATCACAATATAATTTATATTGATAAACATGTAGAATTTCTCATTTTATTTTTTTTAATATTTAATTTATTTATTCATGAGAGACACAGGCTGAGAGAGGCAGAGACATGGGCAGAGGGAGAAGCAGGCTCCTTGCAGGGAGCCCAATACGGGACTGGATTTCGGATTCTGGGATTACGACCTGAGCTGAAGGCAGGCGCTCAACTGCTGAGCCACCTAGGCATCCCAAGAATTCCTCATTTAAGTTGGATTTTCAAAAAAAAACTAGGATCTGAACACATAAAGCAGAGAAGGGAACAAGTAAAAAGCAAATAGACAAAATTTTTTAAAATATGTTTAAAAACCTATTGCAACTCCTTTCTGAATTCTTGTTAGTAACTAAGAGTTGGTTGAGAAGCCAAATATAGCTTAATTTATTAAAAATATCACCACCATGACTTAGGGCTCCATCCTTCCTTTGAGAATTATATGAAATGACTCTTTCCCCCCTACATTTTTATTGAGACATAATTAACATATAACATTGTATTGGTTTAAGGCAAACATAATGATTTGATAAATGTATATGCTGAAAAACTATTTCTACAATAAATTTAGTTAATATCCATTATCGTGTATAGTTATAATTTTTTGTGATGAGAACTTTTTTTTAAGTAAACTCTACCCCAAATGTGGTGCTCAAATTCACCATCCTTTTTTTTTTTTTTTTAAGATTTTATTTATTCATGAGAGACAGAGAGAGAGGCAGAGACATAGGCAGACAGAGAAGCAGGCTCCCCACAGGTAGCCTGATGCAGGACTTGATCCCAGGACCCCAGGATCACAACCTGAGCCAAAGGCAGACAACCACTGGGCCTCCTACGTGTTCCTCAAACTCACCATCCTGAGATCAAGAGTGCCATGCTCTACCATCTGAGCCAGCCACGTGCCCCGATGAGAACTTTTAAGATGTATTCTCTTAGCAACTATTTTTTCTGAGGAGGGGCAGAGAGAGACTTAAGCAGGCTCCATGCCCAGCAAAGAGCCCAATGTGGGGCTCAGTCTCACAACCCTGAGATCATGACCTAAGCCAAAATCAAGAGTCCATCACTCAACTGAGCCACCCAGGCGCCTCTCTTAGCAACTTTGAAATATACAAGACAGTATTAATATGTATAGTCACCATGCTATACCTGAATACTGGAACTTAATACTGGAAATATGGACCTTTTGACCACCTTCACCCATATCTGTACCTCTACCCCCTGGCCCAGCAACCACCACCAGGCTTTTCTCCATTTCTATGACCTAGGTTCTTTTAGATACCACATATAAGTAAGATCATACCTAAATGAGACAATTCTTGATACGGATTTAACACAGAGCCAAACTTACAAAGTAAATTATCTGTATTTATTATTATTTTGTCATTATTTGATATCCCAAGTAAGAACTCATTAAAAATAAATTATCTAATTCCATTTCTATCTTAAAAAAAAAGATTTTTTTAAATTTTTATTTATTTATGATAGTCACACACACAGAGAGAGAGAGAGAGGCAGAGACGTAGGCAGAGGGAGAAGCAGGCTCCATGCACCGGGAGCCCAACGTGGGATTCGATCCCGGGTCTCCAGGATCGCTCCCTGGGCCAAAGGCAGGCGCTAAACCGCTGCGCCACCCAGGGATCCCCGGAAAAAAAAAAGATTTTATTTATTTATTCCTGAGAAACAGAGAGAGAGGCAGACATAGGCAGACAGAGAAGCAGCCTCCTTGCCAGGAGCCCAATGTGGGACTCGATCCCAGGACCCCAGGATCGTGACCTGAACCAAAAGCAGACGCTCAACCACTGAGCCACCCAGGCACCCCTACTCCATTTCTATCTTAAAGCCAAAAGTATTTAAAAATAAAATCTAACCATTCAAAACTCCAATCAACTAAACCAAATATTGAGTTAAGGCTTTCCACATTTCAAGAAAGAATTGTTCAATATTAGAAATTGGAGAAAGTGTTCATTGCAGAAAAATTAGAAAATAGATGAAAATAAAAGATATTGAAAAGTACAGCATAGGAAAGACAGTCAATAATGTTGTAATAGGGACACCTGAGTGGCTCAGTGGTTGAAGTAGTGATCCCGAGGTCCTAAGATAGAGTCTCACATCGGGCTCCTGGAGGAGAGCCTGCCTCTCTCTCTTCCTGTATCTCTGTCTCTCTGTGTCTCTCATGAATAAATAAATATAATCTTTAAAAAAATAATAATGTTGGGGATCCCTGGGTGGCTCAGCGGTTTGGCACCTGCCTTCGGCCGAGGATCAAGTCCCACATCAGGCTCCCTGCATGGAGCCTGCTTCTCCTCTGTCTGTGTCTCTGCCTCTCTATCTGTGTCTCCCATGAATAAATAAATAAAATAAAATTTAAAAATAATGTAATAACTATGGTGACAGATGGTAACTAGTTATTATGGTGAGCATTTCATAAAGTATACAATTTTTTAATCACTATGGTGGACACCTGAAACTAATGTAATGTTGTATGTCAACTCTATTTCAATAAAATAAATTTTAAAAAATAATAAAGAGGGATGTCTGGGTGGCTCAGCGGTTGAGGGTCCGCCTTCAGCTCAGGGTGTGATCCCGGGGCCCTGGATAGAGTCCCACATTGGGCTCCATGCGTGAAGCCTGCTTCTCCCACTGCCTGTGTCTCTGCCTCTCTCTCTCTGTCATGAATAAATAAAATCTTTAAAAATAATAATAAAAAAGAGGACATCTACCACAAAACCTGCATACAGATGTTTGTAGCAGCTTTATTAATAATTTCCAATACTTGAAAGCAACTAAGATGTATTCTAGTAGGCAAATGGGTAAATAAACCATGGTGCATCTAGATAACAGAATATTCTTCAACACTAAAAAGAAATGAGCTATCAAAGCATGAAAAGATAGATAAAACTTAAATGCATATTACTAAGTGAAGAAGCCAACCTGAAAAAGCTATGTACTGTATGAGTCCAACCATAGGATAGTGTGGAAAAGGCAAAAATATGGAGATAGTAAAAAGATGGGTGGTTGCAGGAGGTTGGAGATAATGATGTATTAATGTAGGTTCATAGATTGCAACAAATATACCATTCTACTACAGGATATAGCGATGGGGGGCGGGGAGAATGTGCTCGTGTGTGGAGCAGAGGTTACCGTGGAACTTTCTGCACAACTAAACCTAAAACTTTTTAACCTAAAATAAACCTAAAACTTTAAAAATAAAAGTCTACTGAAATAGAAAACGAAAAAAAAAAAAAAAAAAGAGGAAAAAGAAATAAAAGTGAATAAATTCTAAAACGTTTTAAACATTGTAATATATATTTTAACATTTTGGTATATAGTCTTCCGAGACTGAGAAATTATGTTTTTAAAGCTTGTACTCCATAAACTTTCCAAAACCACTGGCTTGCTTTCCCACTGATGTGAGTGAATGAAATCTTTTATGGAAAGTACACAAGAAAGGAAATCCGTTCGCCTACCTTGCTTTGCCAGATTATCTCTTGAGCTGTGTTTCTCAAACTGTGAACTGTGTACATTAGGATTTAGTTGAAATGCAGGCAGTGATTCAGTAGGTGTAGGTTAGGGCCCGAGATCCTGCATTTCTAAGTAGCTCCCACGTGGACCTGCAGACTACACATTCTGTAGCGAGGTTCCAGAGTTTAAACTGAACCACTATTCTGTTTTTCCAAGAGTTTGACCAGCTTCCTTGGCAGTGTTTTTGCATTCCTTGAACTGCAAACTAGCTGTTTCCAATTGTCTCTTTGATCTCTCAATTCCTACAGTCACCGGCTAAGGAGAAACCTAAACAAGGGGCGGTATCGCCGTAGGGAACCCGCGGAAAATTAGGAGGAGCGGGAGGCGGAACCTAAAGTGAAAGCAACCAGGAACTGAAGAAGCGGAGGAGGGATTTCGAAATTGGACGAAAGCCGGTTGGGTTTTCTGGGCGGACCGGAAAGAGTCTAGAGAAGTCTCTGCACCATGGCGGGTCCTGTCAGCTTGCGAGAGCTTCTAATGGGAGCTTCATCCTGGACCGGCTCTGAAAGTCCGGAGGGAACCCCTACAGAGGGCGGAGGGAGCGTGGCTGGCGGACCGGAGCCTCCTTGGCGAGAGGATGAGATCTGCGTGGTGGGAATCTTCGGCAAGACCGCCCTGCGCCTGAATTCCGAGAAGTTCTCACTAGTGAACACGGTTTGCGACCGACAGGTCTTTCCCCTCTTTCGCCACCAAGATCCTGGGGACACAGGGCCTGGAATCAAGACCGAGGCTGGAGCCGTGGGGGAGGCTGGTGGAGCCGGAGACGCTGGGGCGGGGACCGGGGAGTCGGTTCGGGGAGCTGTAGCGGGCGCTGAAGGTAACCGAACTGAGCCGGGCTCCCAGGACTACAGCCTTCTGCAGGCCTATTACAATCAGGAAAGCAAAGTTCTTTATCTTCTTCTCACTTCCATCTGTGACAATTCGCAGCTTCTGCGGGCTTGTCGTGCCCTTCAGAGCGGGGAAGCTGGAGGTGGCCTCTCGTTACCTCATGCAGAAGCCCACGAGTTCTGGAAGCATCAGGAAAAACTGCAGTGTCTCAGTCTCCTTTACCTTTTCTCCGTCTGCCACATCCTGCTTCTGGTCCATCCCACTTGTTCCTTTGACATCACTTATGATCGAGTATTCAGAGCCCTGGATGGACTGAGACAGAAAGTACTGCCCCTCCTGAAAACGGCCATTAAGGATTGCCCAGTTGGCAAAGACTGGAAGCTAAATTGCCGACCTTGCCCACCTAGACTCCTTTTCCTTTTTCAACTCAATGGAGCCCTCAAGGTGGAACCCCCTCGGAGCCAAGACCCAGCTCATCCAGACAAGCCCAAGAAGCATTCTCCTAAAAGGAGACTGCAGCATGCCCTGGAGGACCAGATCTATAGAATCTTTAGGAAGAGTCGTGTCTTGACTAATCAGAGTATCAATTGCCTCTTTACTGTGCCTGCCAACCAGGCTTTTGTGTACATAGTTCCGGGAAGCCAAGAGGAGGACCCAGTAGGCATGTTGCTGGACCAACTTAGGAGTCATTGTACTGTCAAGGACCCAGAATCTTTGCTGGTGCCTGCACCCCTTTCTGGGCCCAGGCGATACCAGGTGATGAGGCAACATAGCCGACAACAGCTTTCTTTCCACATTGACAGCAGCAGTTCCAGTTCTTCCGGGCAGCTAGTGGATTTCACTCTTCGGGAATTTCTGTGGCAGCATGTGGAGCTAGTCCTAAGCAAGAAAGGTTTTGATGACAGTGTGGGCAGGAACCCACAGCCTTCCCATTTTGAACTTCCCACTTATCAGAAGTGGATCTCAGCAGCTTCAAAACTGTATGAAGTAGCTATTGATGGGAAAGAGGAAGACCCAGGGTCTCCCACTGGGGAGCTAACATCTAAGATTTTAAGCAGTATTAAAGTCTTGGAAGGGTTTTTGGATATTGACACCAAATTCTCAGAAAACCGGTGCCAAAAAGCTTTACCCATGGCCCATAGTGCCTATCAGTCAAATTTGCCTCATAATTACACAATGACTGTCCATAAGAATCAGCTTGCTCAGGCTCTTCGAGTGTACAGTCAACATGCTAGGGGTCCAGCCTTTCACAAATATGCCATGCAGTTACATGAGGACTGCTACAAGTTTTGGAGCAATGGCCATCAGCTCTGTGAGGAGAGGAGTTTAACTGATCAGCACTGTGTACATAAATTTCACTCCTTACCTAAATCAGGTAGCTAAAATTTTCTCAGCATTTTGAAATCAGAATTAAGCTGTGTTTCTATTCTTGTGGGGTTTTTAAATTATTATTTTTGAGTAATCTCTTTGCCCAAAAAGGCACTCAAACTCATAACCCTGAGATCAAGAGTTGCATACATCACTGGTTGAGCCAGCCAGGCAACCCTTTATTTTTGTTTTAAGAGAGGCTGTTCACTATGTATTGATATTTTTTAAAGAGCCCTACAGAAATTCAGTTGCATCAAATTTAAGTTTTCTCTCTTGCTGTAAAAAGAAAATAACAGCTATGACTACTAATTATTTTCTTGTATTTGAAGGATGAACCATAGGAAATTGGTAAATGAAAACTGTTAACATAAAGTTCAGAAATTACATATTCACATTTTTACCTTGGAGTTTTTGTTGAACTAAAAAGAAAATACAATGAAATGCAAGGTCACCATAATGAAAATAAAATTTACTTAGAAAGCCTAAGACTTTAGGTTGAAAATATATATCATTTTATGTATTTTCAGTTGCTTCTTGTGTGTGTGTATTTAGGCAAGGTTTTGTGTTTTTGATGGGTTTTTTTTCCCTTTTCCCTTCCAAAGAACTGTTTGGAAAATTTGGGGGGTTAGATGTATAGAATGTAAAATAAATTTGACTCTGTGTTGTGTGTATGAAATTGTATTTTCCAGGAGAAAAACCAGAGGCCGATAGAAATCCTCCGGTGTTGTATCACAATAGCCGAGCTCGATCTACTGGTGCCTGTAACTGTGGAAGGAAACAAGCACCTCGAGATGATCCCTTTGATATCAAGGCAGCTAACTATGACTTCTATCAGGTAGTCTCTACATTTTTTTCTTCCTCTTTTTCCTCCTCCCACCCCCCCCTTTTTTTTTGTTAACTACAATTTAAGTAAAAATACATATTTTCAGATGCAAAATATGTAGAAAAGTAAATGAGACTGGAATGTGATATATAGATAAGGGAAGGTTCTTTATATATATTTACTTACCCATTCATTGTTAACCTTGCTTTTTAGAGTGAAGAATGTGTTATTTTAAATGAAAAGTTCACAAGTTTGTTTACTTTGTTTTTTTTCCTGTATAGCTTCTGGAAGAAAAATGTTGTGGAAAATTGGATCATATCAATTTCCCAGTATTTGAACCAAGTACTCCAGATCCTGCTCCTGCCAAAAATGAATCTTCTCCTGCCCCTCCAGATGCAGATGCTGATAAACTTAAAGAAAAAGAACCTCAAACCCAAGGAGAGAGCACAAGTCTGAGTTTAGCTTTGAGTTTAGGCCAATCCACAGATAGTTTAGGTACCTATCCAGCTGATCCACAAGCAGGAGGAGATAATCCAGAAGTTCATGGTCAAGGAGAAGTAAAAACTGAGAAGAGACCAAATTTGGTTGATAGACAGGCATCTACAGTTGAGTATCTCCCAGGCATGCTGCATTCAAATTGCCCTAAAGGTCTCCTACCCAAATTCTCCAGCTGGTCATTGGTTAAATTAGGCCCTGCTAAGTCTTATAACTTTCATACAGGTTTAGACCAACAGGGCTTCATTCCAGGAACAAATTATCTTATGCCTTGGGACATTGTCATCAGGACTAGAGCCGAAGATGAAGGAGACTTAGACACAAATTCTTGGCCTGCTCCAAATAAAGCTATTCCTGGAAAGAGAAGTGCAGTTGTAACAGGAAGAGGAAGACGGAGAGATGACATAGCTCGAGCATTTGTGGGCTTTGAATATGAGGACTCTAGAGGTCGAAGGTTTATGTGCTCAGGGCCTGACAAAGTAATGAAAGTAATGGGAAGTGGGCCAAAGGAGTCTGCTTTGAAAGCCCTGAATAGTGATATGCCCTTATATATTCTGTCATCATCTCAGGGTAGAGGGCTAAAACCACATTATGCTCAACTTATGAGGCTTTTTGTTGTAGTTCCCGATGCTCCTTTGCAGATAATACTAATGCCTCAGGTAAGAAATACAGCCTTTTCCATCCTTAAACAAAAATGTTGATGCTTGTTTTGATTGTTTTTTAAAAGTACAATATAATATCAAAATAATTATTTCATTAAACAGGCCTAAAATTTAAATATCTTGTATGTCTAATATTCTAGTTCTTTGAAAATAAATCACGTGTTTACTAGTTTACACCATCAATTTACGTTGTTTAGTTCAAAGGCAGAATTTGAAGTTAAAAATCTGTAGAAAAGCAGGATACTGTTTGAGGCTACATAATGTAATACTGAGTATTCATTAGAGTTAAGAGTATACATTACCTTCTTAATCTTATATGGTCTTTGAACCTATTGCTTGTTTAGGCATTTATCTTTTAGGTGTTTCTTACTGAAAAATGTAAAAATAAGTACATTATCTTTATTTTTCAGGTTCAACAAAATAAGTACATTATCTTTATTTTTCAGGTTCAACCAGGCCCACCACCTTGTCCAGTATTCTACCCAGAAAAACAAGAAATCACTCTTCCACCAGATGGCCTCTGGGTTTTGAGATTTCCTTATGCATATGTAACTGAGAGAGGACCTTGTTTCCCTCCTAAGGAAAATGTGCAGTTAATGAGTTACAAGGTGCTCCGTGGAGTTCTTAAAGCAGTAACCCAATGAGTGTTTTACAGCCAGTTCAATCTTAAAGCTGGTGTTTGGTTTTGGTGTGTATGGGTTTGTTTTTGTTTTGGTATATGTATGCTGTGTTTTCTTGAATCCAAAATGTGTTTTGGTTACAGGAGTTCAGTATTAGGACAGTAGTTGTTCCATTATTTCATGATATTATTGATATTTATTGTAAATGGGCCTACAGTTTGCTAATAAACATTGGTTCTTCTAGAAAAGGGCATAAAATGCCTGGTTGATACCTGTATTTTGTTTCTGTTTCACTGTCCATGATAAAACATGTTTCTATCATAACTGAATGTTCCATAATCATGTTGAGCCAAAACTTTGTTTTGGTTAAAATGATATTTTAGCTGGGATTTTCCTTAAGATGCCACTTCTGAAATTATCTTCAAAATAAGATCATCCAGTGGATTATCTGGTAATGGTATGAGGATGTAATTGCAAAAAAAACCCTATTGTTTGGCTCACAATTCTGGTACCTAAGTTAGACTGTTTTGTTCTTACTATTTTATTCCTGGACTGATGAGATATCATGTTTTATTTTTTTAATTTAATTTTATTTCATTTTTTAAATTTGAGAGATACCATATTTTGAATGAATGCTATCTGAACTAAAACTTTTTTAAAAAAATTTTTTAAAGATTTTTTTTTTTTAAGATTTTATTTATTGATTCATGAGAGACACAGAGAGAGAGGCAGAGACATAGGCAGAGGGAGAAGCAGGTTCCCTACAGGGAGCCTGATGTGGGACTCGATCCCAGGACCCTGGGATCATGACCTGAGCCATAGGCAGATGCTCAACCCCTGAGCCACCTGGGTGCCCCTATTTTTAAGTAATCTCTATACCCAACGTGGGACTCCAATTCTGGAAATTAACCTATGTTCTTGCATCCCATCCTTATTTTTCATCCTTTTTAATTTTTCATTCCTTGTATATCATTTTTTAACAATCACTGTTAACTTTTTGTACTAAGCATGGTTCTTAGTTTGTTTTATCAAGTATTGCACTGCATTTGGAAAATACAACTAGATTGCTCTGTAGGACATATATTAATAGTTGATTGTTTTTTTCCTTTTAAAGACTAACTTATTGGGATCCCTGGGTGGCGCAGCGGTTTGGCGCCTGCCTTTGGCCCAGGGCGCGATCCTGGAGACCTGGGATCGAATCCCACATCAGGCTCCTGGTGCATGGAGCCTGCTTCTCCCTCTGCCTATGTCTCTGCCTCTCTCTCTCTCTCTCTCCGTGACTATCATAAATAAATAAAAAATTAAAAAAATAATAAAAAAAATAAAATAAAGACTAACTTATTTATTTTAGGGAGGTGGTAGGGGCAGAGGGAGCCTGAGAAGGAGAGCAGACTGTTTAGGGTTTTTAAAAAAGATTTATTTATTTATTTTAGGGAGAGGAGGAAGGGGCAGAGGGAGTCAGAGAGGAAGACAAGCTGACTCCTTGCTGAGCCCAGAGCTTGATTTGGGGCTTGATCTTATGACCCTGAGATTGTGTTCTGAGCTGAAACTAAGAGCCGACCACTGGCCACTTAACTGGCTGAGATACTTAGGTACCCTTGTTTTGCTTTGTTAATAGCCTATAAGACTTGAATAAGGGTTGGGTAAACCCTTATTACAACCCTTGTTACAAGTTAAAGGAACTGTAACAAAGTAGTTTGTAAGAACAGATAAGGTGTTGAAAGAGAAAACTTGTGACTTTTTTTTGTTTCTTTTTTGATGTCATTCTTACATGGAACAATTTTACATTCCTGCTAAAATGAGAAAGTGATTTTCCTTCATTACTTTTATTGACAGAAGCCATCCTAATTTGAACTTCTGTAGTTTTCAAATACAAAGTTTTACGCTATTTGTATTTATAGCCTGCTTAAAAGACAATTGCAGAACTTCATGTTTTTATTCATAAATTGGTTTATAGAGTGTTGCATTGGAGAAATATGGACTATACAATTTGTATTGCTTACTGCCTTTCACATCAGTAATATAAACCTTATTCAGCCAATTTCAAAAGTGATTTTATTAAAGAAGTTATATTTGTTCTGTAGCAGCACTTGCATTGCCTTTGCTTAGCAAATGCTTCTCTTTTTGTTGAGATATAGGCAGATGATTCAAAATGATTTTTTTTAAAGAATCACTAGGTCAGAAGGGACTTCACAGGATATCCTTTAGTCTGTTGGTAAGTCTGTTGTAACTATGAAAAGTTGTATAGAATTTTAGGAAGTGAATTATATCTTATTCAAGGAGTGCTTATTATTTAAAGGACTAATATGATAAATCTTTCTGTCATGTAAATTACATTATTCTGATTTTTTAAAATGGCTTCACATGTTGGTTTAAAGTCATGTTGCCCTATACTACTTAAACAGGGAATCTGTATCTTAGTAGAAAAACAAACAAACAAAATCTTCCAAGAAACAGTTAAACAAAGAAAGTAGGAAAATGGGGCTGGGAAATACTGATTCACAAAAATAATAGCTACCCTTTATTGAATAGCATAGGATAATAATAGCTATTTCATGAATGTCCACTTGTTATGTACTTTACTAAACATTTTGGATACATTGCCTCAAATCTTCAAAACATTTCAAGATAAATCTATTTTGTAGATCAAGAAATTAAAGTTTCAAGTGGTTAAATTATTTGTCCAAGGCTGCATAGAGAGGGAATAGCAAAGTCGTAATTTAAATTGAGTACTCTGATTTTATTTTATTTTTTTAAAGATTTATTTATTTATTTATGATAGACATAGAGAGAGAGAGAGGCAGAGACACAGGGGGAGGGAGAAGCAAGCTCCATGCCGGGAGCCCGACGCTGGACTCAATCCGGGGACTCGATCCCGGGACTCCAGGATCACGTCCTGGGCCAAAGGCAGGCGCCAAACCACTGAGCCACCCAGGGATCCCCTAGTACTCTGATTTTAAAGCTGTACTCTTCCTATGTCCTGCCTTCTTAAAAAATATAAAATTGAAAATTGCATGTCAGTTCCTTCAACTGCGTATTTGACTCTGATCTAAAACATGTGAATGGGTGAGTTTTTAATGTCAGAAAAATTGGGCATGATACCCCAAAAAGTATTAGTTTCTTTTAAGTCTTAGTTTCTTAATTGTTTCCAAACTGTATTGAATCTTTATATTATACCATCTCTCATTCCAGATTTTCTCCGGTGTAAAATAATACTATCATAGATTGAAGCCAAAAAAAAAAAAAAAAGATTCTATTTGCTTAAGAAACCTGGACAAGTCAGCAAGTCAGGTGGCTCAGTCCATTGAGCATACAAACTCTTGGTTTTGGCTCAGGTCATGAACTGATGGGTTGTTAGGATCCAGCCCCAGGTCAGGCTCTGTGGTTGTCAGGGAGAGTTGGCTTGAGGATTTTTCCTCTGTCCATACCCTCTCCTACTCACTGTCTCTCTCAAATAAATAAATCTTTTAAAAAAAGAAAAAGAAACCTGGATAATTTACTTAATTCTTGAATATTATTTTCTCTAAAATGGCAATGGTTAAGTAAATGAATGAATAAATTAATAAAATAGTAATGATAATCGCTATTTATCACAAAGGGTGTTTGTAAGGAGTAAAGGAGTATATATATAGGGGCACCTGGGTGGCTCAGTTAGTTAAGCATTTGCCTTTGGCTCAGGTCATGATCCCAGGGTTCTAGGATGGAGCCCCATGTTGGGCTCCCTGCTTAGCCGAGAGCCTGCTTTTCCCTCTCCCTCCAACCTGCTGCTCCCTCCTGCTTGTGCTCTCTCTCTCTCTCTCACTATCAAATAATTAAAATCTTTTTTAAAAAGTATATATATAAAGCTCCTAACAGACACATAAATAAGTTATTGAGAATAATTACAATTTATCTTGAATTTTCTTATTTATTTTACCTTTAAGGTATCCCATAAGTCTAATAGTTTTGGAGATGGTGAATAAATTTTGGTTTTAGTCCTATCTTTTATAATCAGGTAAACAGTACCTAGTATATGCAAAATCCTGTGGTAAATAAAACACCATGACATGTAGCTGTTTTATAGACTTGAATTTGTACCTTTCCTCTTGTATCTTGGGTCTTTTAAACCTGATTTAATTTTTGTTAGTTTGTTTATGCTTCAGATATGATAGCCTCTTAAATCCTTTGGCCATTTCTGTCTCCTTTCTGTCTCCTACAAGTTTGTGCCTGTCCTAAGATGCAGCAAACAGAATTGTACTCAGTTTTTGGAATGCTGCACAGTTGTGCACAGAGGCCAGCTAGTAGTTTATGTTTAATTTTCAATACTCTGAATTATTTTTATTGGCCTAAGTTGGCACAGCAGCTCACTGGTTTAGTGTTTTAAGGAACCAATTTACTGCATTTCCAAATATTGGATACCATCTAAAGCTTTAGTTTATTGGTCTTGTAAAATGAGGATAATAACTCTCTTATCTACCTCAAAAGATAACCTTGGTTCAAACTCTTAGTCTTGTTAATTGAAGTCCTTTACAAACTCTTATAAATAGAAGGGATACTTATTATTCTTTGTCTGTTTGTAACAGAACTTAGATCCTATCATATTCTAAATACAATGTAACTATTTTCCCCAAATCTTTCCATGCTAAAAATAGTCCTGCCCGTAGATATAGCAATAGAAATAATTTTCTTTCTTTCTTTCTTTCTTTCTTTCTTTCTTTCTTTCTTTCTTTCTTTCTTTCTTTCTTTCTTCCTTCCTTCCTTCCTTCCTTCCTTCCTTCCTTCCTTCCTTCCTTCCTTCCTTCCTTTCTTTCTTTCTTTCTTTCTTTCTTTCTTTCTTCTCTTTCTTTCCTTCCTCCCTCCCTCCCTCCCTCCCTTCCTTCCTTCCTTCCTTCCTTCCTTCCTTCCTTCCTTTCTTGCTTTCTTGCTTTCTTGCTTTCTTTAGATTTATTTATTTATTTGAGAGAGAGTACATGTGTGGCAGGTGGGGTAGAGGGAGAGAATCTTCAAGCAGACTCTTCACTGAGTGCGGAGCCTATTTCTGGGCTCCATGCAGGACTTGATTCCACAACCCATGAGATCATGACTTGAGCCAAAACCAAGAGTTGGAAGCTCAACCAACTAAGCCACCCAGGTGCCCCTAGAAATCATTTTCTATTTGAATAGAAATAAGACAAATTTCTAAAGTATAAATTATATATTGTGGTTCCCTTTTATTACACTCTTCTTAGAGGACTGTCTTATAACAGTTGATTATTACTTCCTTTCTCCTACTGAGTTATATGTACTTGAATTTCCAGTGATTTTTATTTTTGATTTTATCCTAGGTGTTTTCTCAATATAAATATGAGTACCCAGTTTAGAATCCCACTTAAAATCCCATTGTTTTTGTTTTTGAACATACCTGTGTTGTTTTTGTAAAACCAGTGTGTAGTCACTATATCTGTTATTAAGAATTTGTTTTGGTGGAGGGGTGCCTTGGTAGTACAGTCTGTCAAGCGGCTGACTTGGTTTCAGTTCAGGTTGTGATTTCAGGGTCCTGGGATCTAGCCCTGAGTAGTGTTCTGCACTCAGAGTGCTTAGGTTTCTCTCTTTTCCCCCTCCCTCTGACCCTACCCTTGTTCACTTGCATCCAAGCACTTTCTCAAATAAATTAATCTTAAAAACTTTTTTAAGATAAATTACCTGATAATCCACTGCTTTCCCAATACTCTGCTTGCAACATTTTAGTGAATATCCTTCTAGACATCTCTATGCATATATACACATGAAGATATGTTCTCAATTTTACATAATTGCAATCATAGAATACAAGAATATGAAAATACACTTGTTTTATACTGTACTTTTTATTCCCTCAACATGTAGTAGACATTTTTCCTGTCAGTAAACAGAAGTCTGTTATTAATGGCTGCATCATTTTCCCGTATGATTTACACAGTCTTTGTTTGATATTTAGGTTCTTTCCAATTTAGGGCTCCTACAATGATGAAACACCATGATATATACATATGTCTTTTTTTTTTTTAAGAATTTTTTAAAAGATTTAAAAAATTTATCTGAGACAGCGAACACAAGCAGGGGTAGGGGCCAAGGGAAAGGGACAGATAGACTCCGTACTGAGTGCGAAGCCCTATATGGGGCTTGATCCCATGACCCTGAGATCATGACCTGAGCCCAAGTCAGACGTTTAGCCAACTGAGACACCTAGGTTCCGCACATACATATATGTCTTTTATTAATACTTGTGAAGTTTTCTTTGCAGGATAAACTGTTAGACTTTGGATTGACAGGACAAGGGATATATGCATTTTGTGTTTTGATACATATTGCTAAATTGCCCTACAGAAAGTTGAACCATGCTCTAGCCTAGTATCAGATTCCCATTATCATAGTTGGGAATCCTGATGGCAGTCCAATCCAATCAGCACTAGTTTTCTTATTTCGAATAGTATCTCAATTTAATTTGTGAGTTCCTTCAGAACTCTTGGGTAAATATTTTCTGATCCCAATGATATATGTTCCTAGGCAATTGCATCTGTTATTAGAGCACCTATGATTTGGGCAATGCAATTGTGGATGGGATTTAAATGACAGCCTAAGGAATCATTAATCTTTTATTTTTTAGAAGATCAATACTATCTTCTCCAACCAACACCTTGAACTGAATTGAGATTGGTGACTTGGTTATAACATCAGCTACTAGCTTAGTGGTCTTGGGTAAACTACTTAACTTCTACAGACATCAGTTTTTTTTCTTTTTTTTTTTAATTTTTTTTAATTTTTTATTTATTTATGATAGTCACAGAGAGAGAGAGAGAGAGAGGCAGAGACACAGGCAGAGGGAGAAGCAGGCTCCATGCACCGGGAGCCCGATGTGGGACTCGATCCCGGGTCTCCGGGATCACGCCCTGGGCCAAAGGCAGGCGCCAAACCGCTGTGCCACCCAGGGATCCCCAGTTTTTTTTCTTTACAGTGAAACAAGCCAGTGATTTCTGATACACTTTCTTTTTAACATTTTTCCCCTATGATACTTGATTGTACTAAGTTCCATTCTTGGTTTAAATAATGTCTTATTAACTTTGGTGACTCTTGTAAATTTGACTCCATCCTGGAAGACATCTCTGGTCATATTGGTATAATTTAAAAAAAAAATGATTTTCTATTATCATTGCTTGCCTATTCTTTCATTAGTTTTAATTTTCTTGGGCCTCCAATAAGGTATATGTGGTCCTGCTTGGTTATTTGTATTCATAATTGTGTATACTTTTCCCAAATTTGTTGCTGATATTTTAGAGAAAAAAATTTTTTTAAAGATTTATTTATTGAGAGACACAAAGAGAGAGAGGCAGAGACATAGGCCAAGGGAGAAACAGGCTCCCTGCTGAGTAGGGAGCCCAATGTGGAACTTGATCTGGATCCCAGAGTTCTGGGATCACACCCTGAGTCAAAGGCAAATGCTCAACCACTGAGCCACCCAGGTGGCCTAAGAAAAATATTTTAACTTCTGACAAAATGCTTTACTTATATAGGATATTTTTAATGCTTTCATTTTACTTCATTAGATCCTCAAAATGCCCCCATGAAATTAGTTACTATTATCTTCATTTTATAGAATGTAGAAACTGAGGCTTAAACTAAATAATATGCCCAGTCACTTAGGTTGTAAATGGCCTATGTCTATGGGTTCGAAGTTCAGAACTCTATCTACTAAACCAGATACCTCTATATAGGAGGGTTAAATATTCTTAGTTACATAGATTCCGCCCCCCCAGGTGATATTTAGCATATGCATGTGTGTATTCCAATCATAAATAGTAGTCATTGAATTTAGAGAAAAGTTGCTATCAGGTTAGATTTTGGTAAAGGGAAGCAGAATCATGCATATCAGCTGATCTATAGGATATGATCTGACAGCCCTAAACAGATACTTTCCTTAATTCCTAATAAGGCAATATTCTTCAACTTATGAGTTGCTTTAAAATGTTTTGATTAGGGCAGCCTGGGTGGCTCAGCGGTTTAGTGCCACCTTCATCCCAGGGTGTGATCCTGGAGATCCAGGATCGAGTCCTACATCAGGCTCCTTGCATGCAGCCTGCTTCTCCCTCTGCCTGTGTCTCTGCCTCTCTCTCTCTCTCTCTCTCATAAATAAATAAATAAAATCTTTTAAAAAATGTTTTGGTTAAGGGATGCCTGAATGGCGCAGTGGTTGAGCATCTGCCTTTGGCTCACATCGTGAACCCAGGGTCCTAGGATCAAGTCCCCCATCAGGGTCCTCACAGGGAGCCTGCTTCTCCCTCTGCCTCTTTCTCTGTGTCTCTAATGAATAAATAAAAATTTAAAAATATTTTAGTTTAATAAATGTCATATTTGGAATTTTTATTCTTAGAGCTTTTTTCTATAAAGGATTTACCATTTCTTTGGGTATTTTGATACTAGATCAAGAAATAGACTTACTATGGTGGTAAATTGATGCAAAAGTCTTTTTCGGCTACCTTTTATTTTAAAGATTTTATTTGTTTTTATTTTAGAGAGAGAGCACACAAGCAGGGGGAGGAGCAGAAGGAGAGACAAGGAGGGGAAAGAATCCCAAGTGCTGGGCTCTGTTCCACTCCCCTGAGATCATGACCTGAGCTAAAACTAAGAGTCTGACATTCAGTGGACCCAGGAGCCCCTTTTACAGCTACTTTTTAAATTTTAATGTAGGCCACTGTTTTCTAGAATCTTCTAAATTTGCAAGGACTTCAACTATCTCTATTTTTGACCTCAAACTTTCTAATTAAGTCCTTCTTCCAGCTTATCTCTTAACTCAGGCAAAAGATCCTGCAGGCAAAGCATAACCCAATGGGAACTGAAACTACTCCCTCAAGCAATAAGGACTGCCCTGAGCCAGCAATGCCCCACCCATGATTTACTCTAAGATAGTGATCAGCTTGACTTTCACTGCCCTCCTCCTAAATGTAGCCACCTTTGTCCCATATTTTCTTTTTATAAACCTGGAAGTATGGATGAAAGGAAAACTAGTTGGGTCTTCTGGGATTCAGTTTCCTATCTAAGACTTTTCAGTAATAACCTATAACCTTGCGAATGTTTTCTTATTTTAAGTAGACTTGCAAGTCAACAAATATATCTTGACTGCCTATCCTGTATAAAGCGTGGGGATTGCATTATCACAGTGGAATGAGAGAAGAATGCCTCAAATTTTGGCTGATAAATTAGGACCCCTTATGGTATGTGTAACGATAGGGAAAACTCCATTTTCATCAAATGGATGAGTTTACTATTTGTTTTAGCAAGCTTTAACTACTCCATTAGTAACAGTTCTTTGCAACTTGCTAGAGTCAGGGCTAAGATGTGCCCTGGAATCTTTTTTTTTAAGATTTTATTTATTCATGAAAGAGAGGCAGAGACCAAGGCAGAGGGAGAGGCAGGCTCCCTGCAGGGAGCCTCATGCGGACTGGATCCTAGGGGCCCTGGGATCCCGACCTGAGCCAAAGGCAGACCATCAACCACTGAGCCACTCAGGGACCCTGGAATCTCCTTTTTTGATGAGGATTTTCTAATTGTCAGGCCTTCCCTGAAGGCTATCTTGGAGCAGCCTTTTCTGCCTGAGTGATGGCGAAAACACTGGCAGGTTTCCAAGCTTTCGCCTGTTTGGAGATTTTCAGAGAAGCTGCGGGTTCTACCCCAGAGCTAGATGACAAATGCTCACTACCGGACCTCTGCAGGTTCCTACCCAGCAGCCAGAGCGCGCCTGCGTACCGCAGCTCCTTTGTTGCTCAGACGCCTGGGGTCTGCTGCGCCTGCGTGGAGGGCTGGCGCCTACAAGTGCGCTGCACCGCTGGCACCGGCTGGGGGCGAGCAGACCTCGAGCAGCTGCAGCTGCCGCCGCCGCCGCCGCAGCCGCCGCAGCCGTTGCGACCGCCGCAGCGGAGTTCAGAGGGCCCGGAGGTGGGAGACTTCCCACACGGTGGCTGAGATGTCGTCCACCGCGGCTTTTTACCTTCTCTCCACCCTGGGAGGGTACTTGGTGACTTCATTCTTGTTGCTCAAATACCCAACCTTGTTGCACCCGAGAAAGAAGCAGCGATTCCTCAGTAAACACATCTCTCACCGCGGAGGTGAGAGGGGGGTCCCCAGATCTCGTTGGCGGAGGTGGGGGAGGCTTCCCCCTCCAACTAGAGCTGAGCGCCCTTTAGAGCTCCGCAAAAGGCTGGCGGGTGGAAATGCTTGAGAGTTTGAGGAAGAATGGGGTGTGCGAAAGAGGGCTCCCTGGAGGTGAAGGCGATGTGAAGGGGAGGTCTCTTGAAGGGAGGAGGTAAGGGATCTTGAGACCGAGCCATGGTGGGGGGAATCTCTCAAGTGCAGCGGTGTCAGAGGTTCTCTGAAGGAGGGTGTGAGAATTAAGGGTAGATGGAGCGTTTCTCGGCAGATGGAAGGATGATTGCAAGGGGGGTGGGGGGGGAGCGCCGAGCAGAGCCAGGGTACCCCGCCGGGGAACCGGAACCGACTGTCCGGAGTGGAGCCGGTGGCTGAGCTTGTAGGAAGATCTGGGGCGACGAGCTTCGAGGGTTGAGGAACTGCGTGAACCTGGAGCGTGATGCAGCCTGGTTGTCTGCAGTCCCTGGGGGCTGGCGCCCCACCCCCAGCCTCCCCTTCTGAGCACTGATGATTAAGAGGAGATGGAAACCTAGTCCCTGACTTGGGGACACTTCCCAAGGTCACAATTAGAGCTTAGGTGGGACTGGGACAGAAATTAGAGCGTTCTCGTTCCCAAGGGAGCAAACCTTACACCTGCTTTGGTTTTTTTTTTTTTTTAGCCCCACCCAGCACCTGAGCAATGACACCTGGGTTTCCTAAAGACAAAAAGATGATGTAGTTTATGACAGGACTATATTGTTTAAAGAAAACAAAGAAGGTGTTTCTTGGGAAAGTATCTTACTAAAAGGAGCCTAGATAGTCCATCCTGTAATTTCCCAAACAGCAGACCAAATCTTTGCCTCTTCATATCGCAAAATAATGAGTCTTTATTTCAAGTATGATGTGTAAAATGTTGTGAAATCTGATTTAGTCGATCAATTTTAACTGTTCTTTAGAGGTGAATGTTAAATTAGGTTAAAACTGCTTGGAATTTACAGGCCAATCCTTGAAATGGATTTAGTACTGTATTTTCTAACAAGAATTGGCCAGGAATACAGTTTTAAATATGACAGAAATACTTTGGCATTCTTCTGTATAACCTGTACAATTTTATGTTAAGCATAGTTCTGAAGAGTGACTTCAATAGTTATGCTAGTCCCTCTACTCATGAAAAGCATCAAGGGGTCACCAGCTAAATGCCCTGTTATTGCTTATTTGGTTTAATTAGATACATAGTTAAAGCGTAGGATGACATGACTGCTAATATGCCTTCAACTATTAAAACCCCAATCCAACTTTTAGTGTTTAAATTGTTGCTGTAGAAGCAATTTTCGATGGTAGTAGTCCTGTTATTCTGGAGATAGGCAGTATACATACTACAGTTGTGTTTACCTACTTTATTTTTTTAAAGACTTACTTGTTGTTGTTGTTGTTGTTTATGTAAGTAACTTCTACACCCAGTGGGGTCTGAACTCACAACCCTGAAATCAAGAGTTGCACATTCTTCTGACTGAGCAGCCAGGTGCTCTGTGTTTAATGATTAAACAAAAAAAAAGAAAAGAAAAATGTTCTTACTAAAAACCCAAACCAAAACAAAACTAGATTCTCTAAAAAGCTATCTAAACTGTCATTGTAGATAATCTAAATTTTATTTTAGAAAAAATGCATGTTAATTTTTTGAATTTTTGCTATGCACTACAGGTGAAAAAACAGAACTCCATAGAGGTTAGAAAAATATGTGCTAGATCAATTTAGTCAGTATTAAAACCAGGATAAGCTAGATCTACAATTCTTATTTACTATTGGAAATACTTTAAAAATATTTTTCCCTAGATATAAAGTCCTTTTCAGTTGTTTCAGTTTCACCCCTTACATAAAAATTTCCATTCATTATTTGCAAATATGGGATCAGTATTTGTATATTCAAAGATATATAACTGAAACTGTCATGATAATCTTGTTAAATATCTGCAGATTTGAATCTATTTACTTATATGATGGTCCTAATGCACTGTAGTAAGTCCCTATGTTGTTAGTGCTTAATATGCTTTTGTTGAGTATGTGCTCCAAATAATACAATTGAATCCAGAGTGATAGAGGAGCTATTTACTAAAAAAAATACTTTGTAACTCAAGATACCAAGTTTCTGGAAAATAATAGTTGAGGAAGGAGTCACTTCCTTGCTACTTTTTATTTTTGTCTTGGACACTGCCAACAACAATCACTAGTCTCTCTGTGCTTATTACTAACATTTGGGCTGATTCTCTATTGCCCAAACTTCAAATACCTGCTATTTCATGTAAATTCAGATCTATGACCGTTCCAAGACTGAAACATTGATCAATATATCTTATAAAGTATATACCAGAATCGCTATAACTCGAAACCCTTAATGTGTACTATATTGTGTCTGTATTATCACCCGGGTCAGATTCTAGACCACTAGTTAGCCTTGGGAAGAAGACTTAGTTTCCTTATTTGTAAATGGGGACTCTTTGCCTTGTTTCTCTTTGGGTTGAGAGGATTAGGTATATAAAATGGACTTTGAAGACTGTAAAATTGTTTTTGAAATATAAGCATGGATATAGGGATCCATATATGTATTATGTATTAGAACTTTGAATTGAATGAGAAAGAATAAGATCAACCTATACTTATGTTTTCAAAATTTTAATGAACATATTGCCTTTTACTGAGATTATCCTTGAAAGAGGAAATTAATGTTTAAAAAATTATTATTATTAATTTTTAAAGATTTTATCTATTTATTTATTCATGAGAGGCACAGAGAGAAGGCAGAGACATAGGCAGAGGTAGAAGCAGGCTCCATGCAGAGAGCCCGATGTGGAACTTGATTCCAGAACTCCAGGATCACACCCTGAGCTGAAGGCAGATGCTCAACCTCTGAGCCACCCAGGCATCCTAATGTTTCAAAAATTAAATTCTGTAGGTTTATTTTGTTCTTGCCTCTTTAGAGCATATACATTGTATTACATTATATTGTAATGGGCTATGTTAATACATCTGCCTCCCTCACTAGACTGTGAGTTCCTCAAGGGCAGGTTTCAGCTTTTATTAATGCTTCTGTCTCTAGCTTCTAGTGCAGATCCTAATATAATTAAAATAATAAATTATTATTACTACTATTTTAGATTTTATTTATTTGACACAGAGAGAGGGAGCACACAAGCAAGGGGAATAGGAAAGGGAGAAGCAAGTTCCCCATTGAGCATGGAGTCCGATGTGGGGCTTGATCCCAGGACCCTGGGATCGTGACCTGAGCCAAAGGCAGATGCTTAACCTGGGCCACCCAGGTGCCCTTAAAATAATAAATTATTGTCTTCTAATTATCTACTGCATGCTAGATCCCTCCTATGTGTCTCCTAAATTTATTTGACCAAAGAACACCTTATATAACTACAGTGTACTGATGAAACACCAATAAGATCAAAGATACACCTTTTGGATCAACTGGAGAGCAAGCAATACTCTCAAAGCCTATTTTCTTAATTTCTCTATGAAAGTATATCCATATATAATCCCTATTAACATTTTGAAGTATATCCTTTAAATACATATTTTCTGATACTTGTAATCATACTGTATATACTTTTTTTTTTCAGATTCCAATTGAGCTGGTTAGAGGTATGATTGCAGGGAGATAGGGAAATAACTTAGTCTAAGATTCCTCTATCTATCTCTATAAGCCAGTTGAATTAAGCAACAGACTTTTTTTTTTTTTAAGATTTTATTTAGTTATTCATGAGAGACACAGAGAGAGAGGCAGAGATATAGGCAGAGGGAGAAGCAGGCTCCATGCAGGGAGCCCGATATGGGACTCGATCCAGGGATCACGCCCTGAGCCAAAGGCAGAGGCTCAACCAGTGAGCCACCAGGCATCTGCCAGGTGTCCGGCAACAGGCTTTTTTTTTTTTTTAAGTCTATGTATTAAGGGTTCAGTGGCCAAAGAATTAAAAAAAAAAAATCACCTTCCCTCTTAATCTTTTACCCTTGATCTTGAGAAAGAGTATTGTCACAATCTGGGCATCCTGCCACAGAATGATTTGGCCAGTGATACGTTTGAGGGTAAGTTTACTATTGGACGCTGGCTGCTTCTGGGTTCCAAACTTTAATTGGACTTCCAAGGAAGAAATTGAAAAATCAATTTGAGTCTCAAAAGTATCACTGGAAGTGGTATTCTGTAGTTGCATCCTGAAACACATCCCATGTAGGGTATCAATTCTTTCTCTTCTTGTTCCCTCATTTCTATTTTCAGGGAACTCTTACTCACTTTTCAATGAGGACTTTTTTTTTTTTCCTTTTATTTTTTAGTAATCCCTGCACCCAACATGAGGCTCAAACTCACAACCCTGAGATCAAGAGTCGCATGCTCTTCCAGCTGAGCCAGCCAAGTGCCCTTTCAACAAGGACTTTTCCTCATTCATTTCCTCAACTGGCTCACTCCTACTGATACCTTATTAGCAATGAAGTTGTTTATCATTTATTTAATGATAAGTTAATATCATTTCCTGCTCAAGAAAGCAAACTAAAATGTACTTATTTTCAGGAATGGCTGAAATATATATGTCTTAAATTGTATATAAATTTAGAAAAATTAAATATAAAAATATCATTATAGAAAATACTGAAATGACAATTTTTATAGAGAAATTATTGAAATAATTACAGGATACATAACAAAAACCACTTATCACTGAAGAGAGCATACATGTGGTAGTTGGTAAATGCTGCCTGTGTATCAATATAAAGTTTGAGTATCAGTATACAGTTTGCATATTCTTCTGTACTATTGATGTGTTTAGTTTATTTATACCTATAAATACAGATTTCACCAGTTTTTTGGTTTTTTTCCCCTTGACATACAGAAACAAGTCTGCAGTGTTCCAGGGAACCCATATTGAGAAATGCTCTTAGAGCAGCCTGGGTGGCTCAGCGGTTTAGCGCTGCCTTCAGCCCAGGATGTGATCCTGGAGACTCGGGATCGAGTCCCAAGTCAGGTTCCCTGCATGGAGCCTGCTTCTCCCTCTGCCTGTGTCTCTGCCTCTCTCTGTGTCTCTCATGAATAAATAAGTAAAATCTTTAAAAAAATAAATAAATAAATAAATAATTTAAAAAACTAAAAAAAGAGAAATGCTCTTAGTATACACCATCTTTACTCCTTACAAGCTCTTTATTCTCTTAGGTAAATCATATATACTATTTCCAAGGCATGCTATAAATATTGAACGAACAAATGAATTTAGAAATGAAGAAGGGATGCACTTGAGTGTCTCAGTTGGTTAAATGCCTGACTCTCTTGATTTCAGCTCGGGTCATTATCTCAGGGTCATGAGATCAAGCCCCATGTAGGGCCTCATGCTGGCTTGGAGCCTGCTTAAGATTCTCTCTCCCTCTCCCACTGTGCCCCCCAACCCCCGCTTTCATGCTCCCACTCTCACACAAAAGAAAGAAAGGAAAGGAAAAAAATGAAGAAGGAACTTAACTTTTTTGCTTGACTTATTGAATAATTTCATTTTGAGTTGAGATAGGATCATGTCTCAAACATTAGGATATGTTTCATTTATACTAAGCTATCTTTTCCAATATCAGAAAATATTTCATTTTGGAGGGCTTTTTGTTGTTTTTTATGTGTGTCTGATGCACATGGTTATATTTGTCATTGCTTTTGCAAACATCACACACACATATAATGTATACAAAGATGTTAATAATAGTGGTTGGAAATAACTAAAACAACTCTACAATGTTTATTGGTTTATAAAACATTTAGAGGTAAAAAGAAAACTGAACAGTTATTTCTTTACTTCACAGCATCTAAATCTAATTAAAGATACAGAAGAGAATGTTTCCTTTACTTTATCTGTCCTATCAGAAATTAACTGATCACGGGGTACCTGGGTGACACAGTTGGTTAAGTATCTGGTTCTTGGTTTCAGCTCAGGTTGTGATCTCAGAGTCGTGTGATTGAGCACCCTGTCAGGCTCTGTGCTCAGCACAGTGTCTGCTTGAAACTCTCCCTTTGCCACCCCCCCCGCTCTCTCTCTAAAATAAATAAATAAATCTTAAAAAAAGAAAGAATTAACTGATCACAAAGTAATTATGAAGCACTATATATAAGAGGCTCAATGGTGAGCGTCTGCTTTTGGCTCAGGGCGTGATCCTGGAGTCCTGGGATTGAGTCCCATGTTGGGCTCATTGCATGGAGCCTGCTTCTCCCTCTGCCTGTGTCTCTGCCTCTCTCTCTCTCTCTCTCTCTCTGTGTGACTATCATAAAAAAAAAAAAAGAAAACTCGGGAAGTATATAGTGAAGCTATGAATAAAGTGAATTGGGACTTTTCAGAGAAGATTTTCTCAATGAAGTGAAAAATGTGAACTGGTAGAGGGAGGCAGTATGATGTAAGCAGAAGAATTATAAACATATTAGGGCACCATGTAAAATCTGTGACATTCATTCTCTTCCCCATTTCATAATTTAATAACTAATTAAAATTTAAACATTTGTTTATATATATCAGATGGTGATTTGCAAAGCCAGGCATTCTTTAAACTGATTATTGAAGGAAAAGAAAAATTGGTGGCAAGTGTGCTTCTATAAGTGATATGATAACTGGAAAAAAAAGGAATTCAATAGGTCATGATCCTGGGGTCCTGGAATTGAGTCCCCTTGGGGAGCCTGCTCCTCCTTTGGCCTATGTCTCTGCCTCTCTGTGTCTCTCATGAATAAATAAATAAGTAATCTTAAAAACAAAAAAAGAAAAGGTATTCAAATAATTTCGTGAGACAAGAGCTACATACCAATAAATAATTCCTTGGAGAGGAATGGCATACTTTTTAATTAGTCCCTTAGTTACTCTCCAGGCTTTCACCATATGTATCTAACAAGTAATTTATATTATCATTATGGACTTTATCTTCAAGCTTTAGAAACAAATAGAAGAATATGGGAATAGGGACCAATATGTATAGATATAAAACTGAAATAAAGGCATTCCATGAGTGACAGCATAAAAGCTGCTACATAGTGATGGAAAAGATGGGATCTGAAATCATATAGCTTATTCGTGAATCATAGTTCCCCTTGTTAGCTATGTGGCTGTACCCATTTTTTTTTTCTGATTGTGAGTCTTTCTTTCTTCTTTCTTTCTTTCTTTCTTTCTTTCTTTCTTTCTTTCTTTCTTTCTTTCTTTCTTTCTTTCTTTCTTGTTCATGAGAGACACAGAGAAAGAGGCAGAGACATAGGCGGAGGGAGAAGCAGGCTCCCCATGAGGAGCCTGATGTGGGACTCAATCTCAGGACCCCAGGATCACAAGCTGAGTGAAAGGCAGATGCTCAACCACTGAGCCACCCAGGTGCCCCTGGTTATGGGAGTTTTAATAAAATGATATGTAAATTACTAAGTACAGTGTATAGCTTCTATTAATTTTTTAATATTTCAATTATCTTTTCATTGTTTTATTTAATACTATTAATTTCATAAACTTATAAAATCAAAGATCTTAAGTAATAATGTTTTCATGCTTAAGTTGTTAGGCTTAAAGATTATTTATATATTTATTTATTTATTTGAGAGAGAGAGAGATAGCACAAATGGGAGGGGCAAAGGGAGAAGTAGAGAATGTCAAGCAGACTCCATGCTGAGCATGGAGCTTGATGTGGTGCTTGATCCCAGGACCCTGAGATCATGACTTGAGCAAAAACCAAGTCAGATGCTTAACTGACTGCGCCACTCAGGTGCCCCAAGCTGTTAGGTTTAAATGAATAATAATTAAAATCAATATGGAAAGCAGACATAAAAAATAGATATGCACACTTGGAATGTAAATATTAGTGAAAATTGTATTAACTATGGGAGTTTATTTCAGAGTACTGAATCTCTGTCCTATTTTTGCCTAACTCAATTTCCCCAAGCCAAAAGATCATTTCAATTCAAATATATGCAAAAGTATTAAGACTCCATGAACCCATCACCTGGATACAAACATTGACCATCATGCACTCACAGTTTTTTTTTAAAAGGCAGTTTCACTTAAGAATATATTTGATGTATTAATAAAAATTATTTAATTTCAACCCTTGAGTACACATAACTTTTTTTTTAAGTAGATGTCTTTTTAAAATTTTTATTTTAAATAAGCTTTATTCCCATCATGGGGCTTGAACTCATGGTCCTGAGATCAAGAGTTACATACTCTACAAACTGAGCCAGCCAGGCACCCTGAGTACACATACCTTTTAATATTTTGTGTGACAAAATTGGAAGTGCATACAAAATATTTTTGTTGCATATCAGAGTACAATGGTGGTTGTCTTGAGGAAAAGCACTTGTGCAATCATTTGAATGGTGAGCTGAATTAGCCTTTATTTTTTTTTCTCACTGAACGCCATTTTTACTTAAAAAAAAAAAAAAAACTAGACTATTCAACAGATATATTCTTGAAAATTATGTCTGTCATTAGAAGAAAAATAAGGTAGCTGCCTTCTATTAAGGCAGTACCAATGGTTACATTTGAATTTTCAAGCAAAAATTAGAAATTTGGAAAACTTATATCCTCCACTGTGAGCTTGATAGCTTTCTAAAGATTTTCCTGATGAGGTAAGGTATTAACAAATGTGACTTTATTTTGTTGTTGTTGTTGTTTGTAAAGATTTTATTTATTTATTCATGAGAGATACAGAGAGAGAGAGGCAGAGACACAGGCAGAGGGAGAAGCAGGCTCCATGCAGGAAGCCCGATGTGGGACTCAATCCCGGGACTCCAGGATCACGCCCTGAGCCAAAGACAGACGTTCAACCACTGAGCCACCCAGACATTCCCATATATGACTTTAAAAAATATTGTATAATGAGGGACACCTGAGTGGCTCAGTGGTTGAATGTCCGCCTTTGGCTCAGGGTGTGGTCCCAGGGTCCTGGGATCAAATCCCGCATCAGGCTTCCTGTGAGGAGGGAGCCTGCTTCTCCCTTTGCCTGTGTCTCTGCCTCTCTCTTTGTGCCTTTCATGAATAAATAAATAAAATATTTTTTAAAAAATTAAATAAAAAATATTTTATAATGAAATGTGTCAACATTTAGAAGATCCACATGATTCAGTGAATTAGTATTTTCTAAAAGAACAATGCGTGGTATAAAACCATGTATGACTGAAAGATCCATTCAAAGTTTAAGATGGACTTAGGGGTGCCTTGGTGGCTCAGTCGGTTGAGAACTGGACTCTTGATTTCAGGGTTGTGAGTTCAAGTCCTGTTGGGCATGGAGCCTGCTTAAACAAACAAACTACATTCAAGATGATTTTCATGTAATAGAGTATGAAAAAGTCATTCGTATGATTCAGATTCTACAGCGAAACTAACTTTTAAGAAACTACTACTTGTTAAAATTTGGTGCAGTATCAAAAAAGAATCTTTCTTTTCCAACTACCTATCTGAGGGTTGATATACATGTATGAAGCAGATATAAGAATCTAGCTACCTTCTATAAAGCAGTAAAGTGACTTGCAAAATGTAAAATAATGCCACTTTTTATTAAATAGTTTGGGAAGATAGTTAATTATTTTCATAAAATGATATGTTAACAAAAAAAAGTTATGTTAACATGTAATGGGTTTATTACTGCTATTTCAAATAAATAAATTAAAAATTTTGGGGATGCCTGGATGGCTCAGTGGTTGAGTATCTGCCTTTGGCTCAGGTCCTGATCCCAGAATCCGGGATCAAGTCCCACATGGGATCCTTGCAGGGGAACCTGCTTCTCCCTCTGCCTATGTCTCTGCCTCTCTCTGTTTCTGTCTCTCATGAATAAAATATAAAATCTTTTATAAATAAATAAATATGTAAACAAACAAACATTTTTAATATTGGGGGTCCCTGGCTGGCTCAGTCAGTGGAACATACAACTCTTTTTTTTTTTTTAATTTTTATTTATTCATGATAGGCACACAGTGAGAGAGAGAGAGGCAGAGACACAGGCAGAGGGAGAAGCAGGCTCCATGCACCGGGAGCCTGACGTGGGATTCGATCCCGGATCTCCAGGATCGCGCCCTGGGCCAAAGGCAGGCGCCAAACCGCTGCGCCACCCAGGGATCCCTGGAACATACAACTCTTGTTCTCAGGGTTATGAATTTGAGTTCCATGTTGGGCCTAGAGATTACTTAAAATTAAAAAAAAATTTTTTTTAAATATTGAATTTTTTAAAAGATTTTATTTATTCATGAGAGACATAGAGAGACAGACATAGGCAGAGGGAGAAGTAGGCTCCCTGTGGGGAGCCCAATGAGGGACTCAATCCCAGGACCCCAGGATCATGATCTGAGCCAAAGACAGATGCTGAACCACTGAGCCACCCAGGTTCCCCAATATTCAATATGTAATTATTAATGATATAACCCACATAATCAAGGGGATCCTGGGTGACTCAGTCAGTTAAGCATCTTGATTTCAGCTCAGGTCATAATCTCAGGGTGTGCCCCACTTTCTGCTCCATGCTCATCGTGGAGTCCACTTGTCTTTCTCCCTCTGCTCCTCCCCCTGCTCATGCACATGTGCTCTCTCAAATAAATAAATAAATAAATAAATAAATAAATAAATAAATAAATCTTTAACCCACATCAAAAGCTCTTTGAGTACTCAGAAAAAGAATCCTGAGACCAAAATGGCTGGGAACTGGGGCACCTGGGTAGCTCAGTCAGTTAAGTGTCTGCCTTCCTCTTGGGTCATGATCCCAAGGTCTTGAGATCAAGCCCTGCATCAGTTTCCTTGCTCAACGGGAGCCTGCTTTTCCCCATCCCTCTGCCTGCCATTCCCCCTCCTTGTACTCTGTCAAACAAATAAATAAAATCTTTAAATAAAATAGTTGGGAACTAAAGTTTAAAGCATTGACTGTGAAAAGAATTGTAATCTAAAGTGATAAGAAAGTATTTCATGGAGGAGATGAGAATTGAATTCATTCTGGTGTTAAGATTAAAAAATATTGGGAGGCTGTGGTGAAGAGAACGTTGCAGGCATATGCCATGTTTTGATTTTGATTCTCCTCTCTATCTTAAAAATAGTGCATATTTATTGTAGAGGGTTTGTAAGATATAGAAGAATGCGTATTAGAAATAATTTGTATTTCAGCCACCTGGAGATAACTGCTATTTATTTGACTTATTAAGTTAAACTACTGACTGCTTTATTATGTCAAAAAAGCAAAGAAAATGGAAAGACACAAAAGTCAGCTTGAAGGAGCTATGATATTTATTGACTTTGGTCTCTTGGTGAAGGTGGAAGGTAGTATCTGCCAGGCTTTTTTATTTTGAAGCTACTTTTTTTTTTTTTTAAGATTTATTTATTCATGAGAGACACAGAGAGTCAGAGACACAGTCAGAGGGAGAAGCAGCCTCCTCCTTGATCCCGGATTCCAGGATCACGCCCTGAGCCAAAGGCAGATGCTCAACCGCTGAGCCACCCAGGCATCCCTGAAGCTACTCTTTACTTTGTAATGAATAATTACTTTTTTTTTTTTGAATAATTACTTTTGTAAGGAGGTGTTTGGGGCTTTTTTTTTTTTTAAGATTTATTTATTTATTCATGAGAGACACAGAGAGGCAGAGACATAGGCAGAGGGAGAAGCAGGCTCCCCATGGAGAGCCTGATATGGGACTCAATCCCAGGACCCCGAGATCAGGACCCAGGTGCCCTGTAGGGAGGTTTTTTGAAACTACATAAATATCCCATTCCTCATCAATCTTTCAGTCCATTTATTAAAATGGACTCAATATTTTCTTTCTTTTTGGGAGCAGGGGAGTCAACATTTTCTGTTTTATTTGAAAATGGTAAAAAAAAAGAAAAAAAAAAGAAAAATGGTTTAAAATCTATTACTGTTGGGGCGCCTGGGTAACTCAGTTAAGTGTCTGCCTTCAGCTCAGGTCATGATCTTGGGGTCCTGGGATCTAGCCACATTGGGCTCCCTGCTCAGTGGGGAGTCTGCTTATGCCTCTCCCTCTGCCCCTTCCCCCCCCCCCCGAACTTGTGCATGCTCTCTCTCTCTCAAATAAATAAATAAAATCTTCTTTTTTTTTTTTTTAAGTGGATAAGCCAGGCAGCGCAGATGGCTCAGCGGTTTAGCACCACCTTTAGCCCAGGGCTTGATCCTGGAGACCCAGGATGAGTCCTACATCAGGCTTCCCTGCAGGGAGCCTGCTTCTCTCTCTGCCTGTCTCTGTCTCTTTCTCTCTGTGTGTCTCTCATGAATAAATAAAATCTTTTTTTTAAAACAGTGGATAAGCCAAACTAAAAAACAATCCGTTACTGTTATTATTTTGATGCTAACATTTTCCCAGGTTTGGCCAGTGAGAGCTTATTTAAAATGGCTTCTGTATCCTTTTGATTTCCTTGCTTTTTGGCACAACAGTCAGTAGCTTAACTTATTTAACCTGCTAATAACCATTTTTGTAGCACTCTTGTCTTTTTTGGTCATATTCCAGAGTGTTTTGTTCTTGAATATTGATTATTTGAATATAACACGTTTCTATAGTTTTTGACTAAAACAAATACCAACTAGATTTTTTATTATTATTATTATTATTTAGAGAGGGAGAAAGAGAGAGAGAAGGAAAGAGAGAGGAGGGGCAGAAGGAGAGGGAGAGAGACTCTTAAGCAGGCTCCATGCCCAGGGTGGAGCCCAACATGGGACTTGATCTCACCACCCTGAGATCATGACCTGAGCCAAAGTCAAAGGTTTAACCAACTGAGCCTCCCAGGGGCCCCAACACCAACTAGCTTTTTAAAAGTCATTTAACATATAAAAAAATTATTTAACTTCAAAGGAGCACTTACTTTTGACAAAAACTATAGTCTTCATATTTACTTCATCTGATTTCTATTGGGCATCAACTCTAGTAACTAAAGTAAACCTAAAATCAAAGTAGCCTTTTTCACATGGGTATTCCACTCTCTCTGCTAAACTATGGAACTCTAGAACATTCAGTTAATATATTCATTTCTTTATGCTTTGTGGTTTTTTTTTTTTTTTAAGATTTTATTTATTTACTCGTGAGAGACACACAGAGAGAGAGGCAGAGACACAGGCAGAGGGAGAAGCAGGCTCCATGCAGGGAGCCTGTTGTGGGGCTTGATCCCAGGACTCCAGGATCACGCCATGGGCCGAAGGCAGGCACTAAACCACTGAGCCACCCAGGGATCCCCATGTTTTGTGTTTCTATTGATTATTAAGTTGCCATAAAAGCACAATCTAACAATATAAAAGAAGAAGAAAATTTTAATACCCTCACAAATATGTCAAGATGGTATTGTATGTGAAACATTTTAATGCTAATACTTGAACAGTACCACAAACTTGAAGTGTTTCTTTTTCTTAAAAGAAATTGGCTATTTTTCTGAAGTATTTGGAATAATATTTCCTGAGTGTTTTTCCTGTGCCTTCCATTAATTTTTGTAATACTGAAATCTTTCAGTTTTAAAATATTTTAAAACTTATAGCTAGCATGTTATGTTAATTGATTCAACCAGTGTATATAATATTTTTTAAAAGATTTTATTTATTTATTCATGACAGACACAGAGAGAGAGAGAGAGAGAGAGGCAGAGGCACAAGCAGAGGGAGAAGCAGGCTCCATGAAGGAGCCTGACTTGGGACTCAATCTGGGACTCCAGGATCACGCCCTGGGCTGAAGGCAGGCGTTACACTGCTGAGCCACATAGGCATCCCTATATAATATTAGATACTTTTTATCTGTGTCATTTTTGTCATTGCAGTATTATTCTATTACTCATTCATCAGTCAGTGGACTGTCACCAAGCACCAGTTACCATAATAGTGGCAATATGATAATAATAGCAATAATCCTTTACTTTTACTGAATATTCATTATTTCATTGAATTTAATGCTGTAGTTATAAAATGCACATTTTTTTCTTTTTTGCGGTGGGGAAGGGATAGAAGGAGAGAGAATTTTAAGCAGACTCCATGCTCAGTGTAGAACCCAATGCAAGGCTCAATCTCGGGCCTCAATCTCATGACCTTGAGATCATGATCAGGGCCAAAAGCAAAGAGTTAGATGTTTAACTGACTAAGCCACCCAGGCACCACTAAAATGCACATATTTAATATGCTGATAAGAGAGAGCACATCTTGCCCAAATAAACTATTACACACCATCTGTTGTAAAATGCACACTAACTTATAAGATGTTAAAAAGGGAAAAACTATCATTTTTTGAATTGATGACATAAGGCACCTGACATGTGAATCCATTTAATTACATCAGTCCTGTGAGATAGGTGTTATCATCATCCTCATTCTTTTTTTTTCTTTTTAAAGATTTTATTTGGGGGGTGGGGGAGTACCTGGCTGACTCGGTCAGTAGAACATGTCGCTCTTGATCTCAGGGTCATGAGTTTGAGCCCCACGTTGGGGGTAAAGTTTACTTAACAACAATAAAAAATTTTTAAAGATTTTATTTATTCATGAAAGAGAAAGAGAGAGAGAGAGAGAGGCAGAGACATAAGGCAGAGGGAGAAGCAGGATCGATGCAGGAAGCCTGATGTGGGACTCAATCCTGGGACTCTGAGATCATGCCCTGGGCCAAAGGCAGACGCTCAACCACTGAGCCACCCAGGCACCCCCCCCAATTAAAAAAATAATAATCTCTATCTCCCCCCCAATCCGCCCCCCCCCCACCTCCCCCACCACCAGTGTGGGCCTGGAACTCACAACCCGGAGATCTAGAGTCTCACGCTCCATTGACTGAGCCAGCCAGGTATCTCTCATTCTTATAGATAAGGAAGCTCAGTCCCAGAGAGGTTATGTAACTTTCCTTAAGGTCATGCAAGTATCAGATAGATTTGAGAGCAAAGATCCTAACTCCACCTTCAACTACTACACTATACTGCCTTCGGCCAAGGTGATTAAAGGATTCACTTTTTTTTTAGTAATTTATAGGAAAAGGAGGAGTCAGTTTAATAACTTATGATATGATAAATGCCTTATTAGAGAGATGTATAAGAGAGTATGGGGATGTAGAGGAGATGGTTTAACAGTTTCTGAGAAGGTGTATATGTACCAAGTCCTCTTCTTTCTTTCCTATGACAGGCTGATATTGTAGCTTTTCTTTTTTTATTTTTAAGATTTTATTTCTTTATTCATGGGAGACACAGAGAGGCAGAGACATAGGCAGAGGGAGAAGCAGCTCCCTGTGGTAAGCCCGACTGGGGACTGGATCCCAGGACCCCAGGATCACGACCTGAACCAAAGGCAGATGCTCAACCATTGAGCCACCTAGGTACCTCCCTGCTATTGTAGCTTTATTTATTTATTTTTAAAGATTTTATTTATTTATTCATGAGAGACACAGAGAGAGGTAGAGACACAGAGGGAGAAGCAGACTCCCTGCGAGGAACCCGATATGAGACTCCATCTCGGGCCTGGGATCATGCCCTGAGCCGAAGGCAGACATTCAACTGCTGAGGTACCCAGGCGTCCCAATATTGTAGCTTTATAGAAATGTTTAGGTTCTAACCTTTCTGTGTTGCTGTGGCTTTGTTGTCATCTTTAATTCTTACTGGTGCAGCCAAAAAGCAATTCAAAATACCATTACATTCTTTAAAACACTTGTAATGTCTACATGCCATATAAACATCAAGATTCACTAGATATATCTTTTTTTTTTTTAAGATTTATTTATTTATTCATGAGAGACACAGCGACAGAGAGAGAGAGGCAGAGACACAGGCAGACAGAGAAGCAAGCTCCATACAGGTAGCCCGACGTGGGATTCGATTCCGGGACTCCAGGATCATGCCCTGGGCCGAAGGCAGGTGCTAAACCACTGAGCCACCCAGGGATTCCCACTAGATGTATCTTATTAAAGTGAATTTCTGGAAAAATTAAAAAATTCACATTAGGGGCGCCTGGGTGGCTAAGTCAGGTAAGCTTCTCTGCCTTTGGCTCAGATCATGATCCCTGGGGTCCTGAGATCGAGCCCTGCTCAGCGGGAAGCCTGCTTCTCCCTCTCCCTCTGCCCCCGTCCCCCTGCTTGTGCTTACACACTCTTTAAAATAAATTTAAAAAAATTTTTTTTAAGATTTTATTTATTTATTCATGAGAGACACAGAGAGAGGCAGAGACACAGGTAGAGGGAGAAACAGTCTCCCTGCAGGGAGCCTGACTCGGGACTGGAACCCAGGTCTCCAGGATCATGCCCTGGGCCCAAGGCAGGTGCCAAACTGCTAAGCCACCCAAGTGTACTTAAAATAAATAAAATATTTAAACAAAATTAAAAATTTAAGAAGTTCAAATTAGCCAAGTAAATGAAGTTTAAATTTAATGTTTTCACAGGTGCTGGAGAAAATTTGGAGAATACAATGGCAGCCTTTAAACAGTAAGTATACAAAAAGGTATTCTTTATAGTTTATCTATGATGTGATGATGATTCACAAAGTGAGGATAGCATACGTGTCACATCCACTTGTGATAATTGTTTCTATTTTATTAAAATCACTTTTTTTATTTTTTATTTTTTAGCTAGTCTGAAGTGTTACAAAGACTGGCTTCTGCATAACTGAAAAACTAGATCAGAGTTGTGGGTAATCAAAAGATACTATAGTTCTAAAGCTGAAAGAAGGCATTTGTAACAAGGAACACACTGTGTGTAATGCTAATTAGTCTTGGAGAGAAAGAGAAAAGGAGAAAATGAAACAACTGTTAACATTGGTTGCTGTTTATGAATAGGATTATGTGTCTGCCCTGTAATTCTTCTACAGACCTGAAACTGTGATCTGGTCTTTCTTGTTTGAAGCCTTATGAGTATTAATCCTTTTTTTTTTTTTTGAATAAGGTAAATTAGATTTTCTCTAATGTTTCAATTATTCACATTTCATATAGATCTCTATTAGAATACCTCACAGAAAAGCAGCAGGAGAGACAGAAATGAAAGCTGACTGATACTTTGTTCTCTGTCTTAGAGTAAATGATCATCATTAGTCTGTGGTAATGGTGAGAACACTGTTTTCTTTTCCCTGAAAAATAAAGCAGAGAATATGAAAAGTTAAACCCCATGGAAGACCTTACCTTTCCATATTTAGTAAGAAAGGTATTTTCTTATATATTTGTTGAGCCATTTTTATGCATACAATTGGGGCTGAGAAATCAGAAGTTGGCTTGAGTTTTTGTTCTGTTTCTCATCATTCAAAGACACCTTAAAATTTAGGGGGCACCTGGCTGGTTCAGTTGGTAGAGCATGTGACCCTTGATCTTGGGGTTATTTTTTTTTTTTAATTTTTATTTATTTATGATAGTCACACAGAGAGAGAGAGAGGTAGAGACACAGGCAGAGGGAGAAGCAGGCTCCATGCACCAGGAGCCCGACGTGGGATTCGATCCTGAGTCTCCAGGATCGCACCCTGGGCCAAAGGCAGGCGCCAAACCGCTGCACCACCCAGGGATCCCTGATCTTGGGGTTATAAGATCGAGCCCCATGTTGGGCATGGAGAGTACTTAAAAATAACAAAGACACCTGAGAGTTTATTTTTCCTGTTATCGGGTCCAAATGTACTGTTTCTCCATATTCTAGTTTCATCTAAATCCTATTCTACTGTGCTCATCATTGCTCACTCTTCCTGTTCTATAATACAATGCCTTTGAGGCGCCTGGATGGCTCAGTCGGTTAAACGCCTGCCTTTGGATCAGGTCATGATCCCAGGGTCCTGGCATCAAGCCCTGCATGGGGCTCCCCACTGAGCAGGGAGCCTGCTTCTCCCTCTCCTGCTCTCCCTGCTTGTGCTCTTTCTCAAATAAATAAATAAATAAAATCTTTAAAAAAAAAATGTCTTTGACTATAATATCCAAATTCTCTTATAGCCCTAAAAATGCAAAACTTTCTTCCTGTCTGTGGAAAGAACTTTACAGATTCTGAAACAAAATATTTTAAATTAAGTCAAAATAAGATAAAGTACGTTACTTTAAATTATCTTCTCTGGGTAGCCCTGGTGGCTCAGTGGTTTGGCACCGCCTTCAGCCCAGGGCTTGATCCTGGAGACCCAGGATCGAGTCCCACGTCAGGCTCCCTGCATGGAGCCTGCTTCTCCCTCTGCCTGTGTCTCTGCCTCTCTGTGTGTGTGTGTCTCTCATGAATAAATAAATAAAATCTTTAAAAAATATATAAATAAATAAATAATCTTCTCTGAGATCATATATATAACATTTCTTTCTCTCTCTATATATATTATATATTACATAAAGTATAAACCTAGATAATATAACTAGATATATATAACATACATAATGCATATATATAAAATTTATTTGTACAGTTTACACTGAGACACACACATACACATATGTCACCTACTACCACTGCCATATACTAGATTTATCAAATATTTGTTGCCTGGGATATAGTGATATATATTACCTGGGAAAAAATGCTTATAATTTTGATTTTAGCATTCTTTATACTTAAGATCTATTATTTTGTAAGTTTTTCCCCATATTTTTTGTTAAATTTTTATCAACCACCTTTATTTATGAATTTAAAATACACGATTATATAATAAACTGTTTCTAAGGATGGTACATTTGTATAATAAATTATTTCTAAGGATGGTATGTAAATATTTTTATCTTTATTTTTTTTAAGAGATGGCATATACGTCGCCCTGTAAAGCTCTTGTTTTTCTTTAAAGATTTATTTATTTATTCATGAGAGACAGAGAGAGGCAGAGAGATGCAGGCAGAGGGAGAAACAGGATCCCTGCAGGAGCCTCATGCAGGAATCAATTCTGGAGCTCCAGGATCACATCCTGAGCTGAAGGCAGACACTCAACTGCTTAGCCACCCAGGCATCCCAATATTTTTATCTTTATAAAGTTTTCATTTATTTATTTGAGAGGAAGAGAGAGAAGGAGCAGGGGGAGGAACAGATGGAGAAGCAGACTCCCCACTGAGCAGGGAGCTCAATGTGGGGCTCTATCCCAGGACTCTGGGATCATGACCTGAGCCAAAGGCAGATGCTTAACTGACAGATACTGTGCTTAAGTATGATGTATCTTTGATAGGAAGAGTAGATGAGGGAGAGATAGTAAAAATATAATGAGCAGCTAAAACTTAGATCTTATTTATGTGCATGTGTAGAGATATACTTCACAAAGCATACATATTATGAAATGGGGGTGAAGACAAGAGGATATTAGAAAATGCATAAATAGGTGGTGGCAGAAGCCTGGTTAAGATTAACCAGAAAATTGAAAAGCTACCAGGACTAGAAGAGTTATCATTTGGTATGGAGGAAGAAGCTATTTTTATTTTTATTTTAAAAATTATTTTAAGATTTCATTTATTTATTTGAGAGAGAAAAAGAAAGAGTGAACATAAGTTGGGGGAAGAGGTAGAGGGAAAGAGAGAAACAGACTCAATTCCGCGTCTCCAGGATCACACCCTGGACCGAAGGCAGCGCTATAGGCAGAGCAGGGAGCCTGCAGCAGGGCTATATCCCAGAGCCTCCAGATCCTGACCCAAGCCAAAGGCTGATGCATAATGACTGGGCCATCTAGGCACACCAAGAAACTATTTTTAAAATGTGAAATGTTTGAGGTGCCTGGCTGGTTCAGTCTGCATAGCATGCAATTCTTGATCTTGGGGTTGTGAGTTCAATCACTATGTTGGGTGTAGAGATTACTAAAAAAAAAAAAAAAAAGGAAAAGAACATGAAATGTCTGAGATTAAGATGTAAGGGTATGTAGATGAGATATGTCTAGGAAACTGAAAGGACTTTAGGAATGTGTGGAAAATTAATTCATTATGGCAGGGCTAAAGAACTAATTAGGAGTGACAAAAAATAATTGTATATCACAATTTCTTCCTTTTATTCTCTCTCTTCTTTCTTCTTTCTTTCTTTCTGTGATTCCTCTGAGAGTAAGAATCCTTCCATATTGGTCTCTCAATCCCTAATACCTAGCTCTGATGCTAATAGACTCTCACTAGTTACTTATGGAAGGAGAAATGGAATGGGCACTCAAGAACAAAGCAGGGGCACCTGGGTGGCTCAGCGGTTGAGCGTCTGCCTTCGGCTCAGGGCATAATCCTGGGGTCCTGGGATCGAGTCCCATATCCAGCTCCTTGTGGGGAGCCTGCTTCTCCCTCTGCCCGTGTCTCTGCCTCTCTCTCTGTGTCTCTATGAGTAAATAAATAAAATCTTTTTTTTAAAAAAAAAGAACAAATCAGAATATCAACAGAAAACAAATGGAGGAGACCGAACTCCATCCATAAAAAGCATAGAACCAAAGACTAAGGAATTGAACTACACACACACACACACACACACACACACACACACACAGAGTCCCTAAGCCCTTGAGTATGTAAAATCTGGCTCTTAAGAGCTAATAAAACTAGGTTATTAAACCAGGCCGCCTTTGTAAATACCCACAGGACAATTTGATCCCCGTGGTATTAATATGAATGGTAAAAGAAACAAATTGTTTTAGCAATAGCTGGAAGTATAAGTTGGCAGACAGTCAAAGTAATTAATCAGTGACCTGGTTCTCATGATACATTTTTCAGAATATCTAATTAATAGAATACTAATTTCTCATCTATGAAATGGGACTAATAATAAACCCAAGTAATGCAAGGAATAAGTGAGATTCAAATAAATTCCTTAATATAGGGTATGATATTTATTTATTTTTGGACTTACTATTTTTATTTTATTTTTTCCAAATTTTTATTTAAATTCTAGTTAGTTAACATATAGTGTATAGAGTCTCTTTAAAATTATTATATATTGTTTCTGTGGAATTCAAGTAATTTCACATCTTTTAGAGCTAGAGTTTTTATTTCTTCTTCTGGTAATATCAAAGCTTTGGTTCCTTTTTTCTGTTTGTAATCAACTTGTCAGAAAGTCAGCTATATTGGGGCATGTGAGTGGCTCAGTTGGTTAAGGCTGAGACTCTTGATTTCTACTCAGGTCATGATCTCAGGGTTATGAGATAGAGGCCAGCAGGCTCTGTACTCAGCAATCTGCTTGAGATTCTCTCTCTCTCTCTCTTTCCCTCCTCTAACCTCCCCCCACATGTACTGTGCTTGCTCCTTCTCTCTAAAATAAATAAATAGGGATACCTGGGTGGCTCAACGGTTAAGCATCTGCCTTCGGCTCAGGGCGTGATCACAGGGTCCTGGGATTGAGTCACACATGGGGCTCCCTGCGGGGAGGCTGCTTCTCCCTCTGCCTGTGTGTCTCTGTCTCTCATGAATAAATAAATAAAATCTTTTTAAAAAATCTTTAAAAATTCAGCTATATTAAAAAAATTCAGCTATAAAATATCTGGTGCTTCAATTGAATTAGATGCATATTGTTATTTATGGAAAATTTTGAAAGCCAAAGTGATTTTAAAAATTCCCTTTTTCTAGCTATTTGTGTATCAAATTTGGGATAATTTTACTGGGATAATTTACAAATTGTCCTGGATGTACTTACCCTTGCTTTAATTTTTTATTAGCTTGATAAGAGATACACAATAAATAGAAAGTATTTTTTATATAGTTACTAAACATTTCTAAAAATAGCCAACATTTCAGCTGAGGCAAACTTCAAACTTAGATTTCTTAGGTAAAATGTATAATTTTTTATTTTTTTAAATTGATTAAAAAAATTTTTAAAAGATTTTATTTATTCATGAGAGACACACACAGAAAGAGAGGCAGAGACACAAGGCAGAGGGAGAAGCAGGCTTCATGCAGGGAGCCCGACGCGGGACTCGATTCCGCGTCTCCAGGATCACACCCTGGGCCGAAGGCAGCGCTAAACCACTGAGCCACCTGGGCTGACCTATTTGTTTATTATTTTGGGTAGGCTCCATGCCCAATGTGGAACCCAAAGCAGAATTTTTTTAAAGATTTTATTTATTTATTCATGAGAGATACACAGAGAGATGCAGAGACATAGGAAGAGGGAGGAGAAGCAGGCTCCATGCAGGAAGCCCAATGCGGGACTTGATCTTGAGACTCTGGGATCACGCCCTGAGCCAAAAGTAGACCTCAACCGCTGAGCCACCCAGGTGTCCCAGAGTTGTGGGTTTTTTTGTTTTTTTTTAATACAGGACAATATAGATAACCCTTACTCTTACCTTCCATTCATATACTTATGTAAAAAAAAATAACAAAAGAAAAAGAAAGTAAAATATGCACATGACCAAAAATCAGTATTACTGGGGTGCCTAGGTGGCTGAGCCCTGTATCAGGTTCCCTGCTTAGCCAGAAGTCTGCTTCTTCCTTTCCCTCTGCTGCTCTTCTTGCTTGTACTCCCTCACTCTGTCAAGTAAATAAATAAAATCATTTAAAAAAAAGAAAAGAAATCAGTAGTACCAAATTTTTTTTTAGCTATATGAAGGATTTTAGGATTTTATTTCAAAACTGACTGTTTACTGGCTACATATATTGCTTACAGTTTCTACATTTCTTCTTTTTTAAAAAATTGAACACAATACTGTTTTCAACAACAATATTTACAGAAATTTAAAAATATGGAAAATATGGAAATATGGAAAAGTAATTCTACTAACCTAAAAACTTTTTATTTGCTTCTTGTTTTTTAAGATTTTATTTATGTGAGAGAGAGAGCAAGTGAGAGAGAAGAGAGAGAGAGGATGCTAGAACAGACTCCCCACTGAGATTGGAGCTAGACATAGCCAGATCCCAGGACCCTGAGATCATGACCCGAGCTGAAACTAAGAGCTGGCCACTTAACTAACTGAGCCACCCAGGCACCCACCAAATTAAAATTATATTTAAACTTTATTTTACATCAGTGGGATCATACCACACCTACTTTTTTCATTTAGATATACTTCAAAAATGTCATTCCATGTGACTATTTTATTATTGTAAGTATAGTACTTACTATGCCTGTAGATCATCATTTATGATCATTTAGGTGCTAGCTGGATAATAATTAAAATTTAAAATGTGAATAGAAAAAAAATAAAATGTGAATAGATATCTAATAGATAAGTAAAACATGGCTTCATTCCAGTCATTTAGAAATGTTTGATACCTACAATATGCCCAACATTATGAACATTAGAAAGCATGGAGCAGACATAGGCCTTTCTTCTCTAGGAATTTAATATCTAGTTATAGAGACCTGACTTGATAAAAAAAAAACCACTGGTAAACAATTTAAGTGCATGGGAATATATTGCACAAACATAATTTATCTACTTTTGTATCGTCTCATCCTACTCGGCTCAACACAGCTCTTACTCTTTCCATTCTTGAATTTTAAAAAGAAAAAATATTTCTTTGTAAAACTTTCTCCCTGCTTCATCCATGTTTACTTTTTCTTCATCTTGAAATGTAACCATGGTGATTAGTGCATAAAGTGCTATGTGGGCATTTTACATATACAGAGTTTTTTTTAAAACAAATACTTAATGGAGTACCAGCTGTTCAAGGTCCTATGCCTAGGCACTAGAAATACAACAATAAACAAGACATAGTCCACAAAACTTTTACTCAAAGAGCTACTGTCTCATTTGGGCAGGGAGGAGATAAATGGATAAATTCAAAACAGTGTTAGTAAATACTATGACAGTAAACCTGAGGTGCTTCAGGAAATCCTGGCAATTTAACAGTATATAAACTGGTGACCTAATCTAATCTGTGGGGATTGGGTTTCTTCAGAAACCACCCGAAATTGTGGTTTCTAAGCTCAGAACTGAAGGGTGACTAAGAGTTAGCAGATAAGGAGAAAAATAAAAACTTAATAAAATATGTATATAATATACATTCCATAAAATGCACAAAGTGTATAGCTCAGTGAATTTTAACATATATATGTGTGTGTGTATTTATATATATACACATATATACCTTTGTAACCACCTCCAGTTAAAGATATAGAACATTTCTAGCACCCTTGAAGCTGTCCTTGCCACCTTTCCCAGCCCAGACCTTTCCCTGTCCACACTACTTGTCCCTAGATAGCCATTATTCTAATTTCTATTATAAATTGATTTTGCTTATTCCCAATAACATAAATGTAATCGTACAGTATTTAAACTTTGTTTTTGGCTTTTCTTTCTTCGGTTTATATCTGTAAGATTCATCCATGATGTGTGAAATAACGTTATCTGTTTTTTAATAGCCAAATGCATTCATCCCTCTCTGATAGATACTTAGCAGAAATGGAATTGCAGAATCATAGAGTAGGTCTACATTTATACCTTCCAAAGTGATTATACCAATTGACACTCAAACCAGCAATGTAGAGTTCCAATGCTCCACTGTCTTGCTAATTTGTTGTCAGTCCTTTTAATTTAGCCAGTATAATGGATATGTAGTGCTATCTCATTATGGTTTTAACTTACATTTCCCTGTTGAATTTTTATGTTAAACATCTATCCATACACTTTTTTTTAAAGATTTTATTTATTTATTCATGAGAGACACAGAGAGAGAGAGAGGCAGAGACACAGGCAGAAGGAGAAGCAGGCTCCATGCAGGGAGACTGACGTGGGACTGGATCCCAGGACTCCAGGATCACGCCCCAGGCCAAAGGCAGGCGTTAAACTGCTGCGCCACCCAGGGATCCCTCTATCCATACACTTATTGGTCTTCTGGAAATCTTTTTTTTTTAATATTTTATTTATTTATTCATGAGAGACACAACAGAGAGAGGCAGAGACATAGGAAGAGGGAGGAGAAGCAGGCTCCATTTCAGAGAGCCCAATGTGGGACTCGATCCCGGGACCACAGGATCACGCCCTGAGCCAAAGGCAGATGCTCAACCACCAGCTACCCAGGCGTCCCTGGTCTTTTGGAACTCTTCATCTAAAAAAAAAAAAAAAGGAACTCTTCATCTGTGATGTGCCTGTTCAAATTTGTGTTTATTATTTTATTGTATATTGTTTTTCTGCGAAAGACATTTAAGGCTAAGAGAGTATTGAAAGACCGTGGAGCTATTTGGAGTGTAAGGTGCAAGGTGGAGAGGAGGTATAGAGAGCTAATATTATCATCACTGCTTTGCAAATAAGGAAACTGAAGCATAAAGAAGCTAAATAATTTGCCCAAGTAAGTAATCTATGCTTTTTCTCTCAACTTTATTGAGGTGTAATTGGCAAATTATATTTCAACTTTACACTGTGATGATTTGATATATGTATACATTGTGAAAGGATTCTTACCATCAAGTTAATTAACACATCCATCACCTCATGTTTACCTTTTTTTTTTTAGCAGTGTTTGTGCTCCTAACCTCTGTGATATTCCCTTTGTAAAAGTCATAGGTTCTTGAATGTGAAAGGAACCTTAGAGATTGTCTCATCGATCTAATCCTTTCAATTTTTCCTTTTTTTAATTTAAAAACATTTATTTTATCATGGTAAAATACACATAACATTAAAGTTAACATTTTAACTATTTTTTTTTTACACTTTAACTATTTTTAAGTGCGCAGTTCAGTGTCATTAAATATATTCATATTGCTATGCAACTATCACCACTATTCGTCGCCAGAACTTTTTCATCTTTCTGTACCAAAACTCTGGATCTATTCCCTAACCACTTCTCCCCAGACCACCATTCTACTTTCTATTTCTATTAATTTGACTATTTTAGGTACCTTTATATAAGTAGAATCATTAAATGTTTGTATTTTTGTTTTCGCCTCTTTTCATCTTGCATAATATCTTAAAGATTCATTCATTTATGTTATGGCATATATCAAAATTCCCTTCCTTTTTTTTAAAGATTTTATTTATTTATTTGAGAGAGAGAGTCAGAGAGCCAGAGCACAAATGGGAAAGGGAAAAAGCAAGGGAGCCCGATGCAGGGCCCGATACCAGGATCCTGGGATCATGACCTGAGCTGAAGGCAGACACTTAACTGACTGAGCCCCCGGGGTGCCTCAAGATTTTTTTATTTTTAAGTAATCTCTCCACCGAACGTAGACCTCGAACTTACAGCCCTGAGATCAAGAGTCACATACTCTTACCAACTGAGCCATGTAGGCTCCCCAGAATTCCCTTCCTTTTTAAGACTGAATAATATTTGTAGGTATATGCCACATTTTATTTATCCATTCATTAATTGATAGGCAATTAAGTTGCTTCTACTTTTGACTGTTATAAATAATGCTTCTATGAACATTCTTGTGTACATGTTTCTTTAAGTCTCTGCATTCGGATCTTTTCTGTGTGTACCCAGAAATGGAATTGCTGGGTCATATGGTAAATCTATGTTTAATTTTATTTTTATTTTTTTAAGGTTTTATTTATTTATTCATGAGAGAGAGACACACACACACACACAGAGGCAGAGACACAGGCAGAGGGAGAAACAGGCTCCACGCAGAGAGCCCGACATGGGACTTGATCCCGGGTCTCCAGGATCACACACCCTGAGCTGAAGGCGGCACTAAACCGCTGAGCCACCCGGGCTGCCCTCTTTTTTTTTTTTTTTTTTTTTTTAAGATTATATTTATTTATTCATGAGAGACACACACAGAGGCAGAGACATAGGCAGAGACGTAGGCAGACTCCTCAGGGAGCCTGATATAGGACTCCATCCCAGGCCCCTGGGATCACACCCTGAGCCAAAGGCAGATGCTCAACCACTGAGCCACCCAGGTGCCCCATATATTTAATTTTCTTGAGGAACTGCCATTTTATATTCCTGCCAACAATACACAAGGGTTCCAGTATCTCCACATTCTGGCCAATACTTTTTCTTTTTCTCTTTTCTTTCCTTCTTCTTCTTCTTCTTTTTGTTTTTTTTAGAATAATCACCCCAATGAGTATGAAATAGTGTCTTCTGTGGTTTTCTTTGTTTGTTTACTTATTTATTTTTATTTGTTTAAGATGTATATATTTATTTATTTATAAAGATTTTATTTATTCATTCATGAAAGACATACAGAGGGAGAGAGAGGCAGACACACAGGCAGAGGGAGGAGCAGGCTCCATGCAGGGAGCCCAACGTGGGACCTGATCCCGGGTCTCCAGGATCATGCCCTGGACCGAAGGTGGCACTAAACCGCTGAGCCACCAGGGCTGCCCAGATTTTTATTTATTTATTCATGAGAGACAGAGAGAGAGAGAGAGAGAGAGAGGCAGAGGGAGAAGTAGACTCCATGCAGGGAGCCTGATGTGAGACTCGATCCCAGGTCTCCAGGATCAGGCCCTGGGCTGAAGGCAGCGCCAAACCACTGAGCCACCTAGGCTGCCATTTATTTATTTGTTTGTTTGTTTGTTTGTTTGTTTGTTTATTTATTTATTTATTTATTTATTTATTTATTGTAGTCTCTATATCCAGTGTAGGGCTCAGACTCACAACCCCAAGATCAAGAGTCACACACATCTCTTCCAGCTGAGCAGTCAGGTGCCCCTCTTACTGTGTTTGACTGGATTTCCCTAATGATTAGTGATATTGATCATCTTTCCATGTGCTTCTTGTCATGTCTTCTTCGGAGAAACATCTATTCAAGTCCTTTCCTTATTTTGTTGTTTGTTTCCTTATTTTGTTGTCAGATTATTTTGTTGTTAAGTTTTAGGGGTTCTTTATATACTGTGGATATTAATCCTTTATCACATGATGATTTGCATGTATTTTCTCCCGTTCTGTGGATTGCCTTTTTACTTTGTTAATGTCCCTTGATGCACAAAAGCTTTTAATTTTGATGAAATACAATTTGTCTTTTTTTTCTTTTGTTGCCTGTGTTTTTGGTGTCATAGCCAAGAAATAATTGCCAAATCCAGTGTGATGAAGCTTCTCTCATATGTTGCCTTCTAAGAGTTTTTTTTCAGTTTAGATGTTATGGTTAGGTCTTTGATCAATTTTTAGTTTATTTTTTGATATGGTGTTAGGTAAGAATCCAACTTAATTCGTCTACATCTGGATATCTGGTTTCCTCAGCACCATTTGTTGAAAAGATTGTCCTTTCCCCATTGAATGGTTGAAAATCATTTGACATAGTATATGAGAGGGTTTATTTCTGGATTCTCTATTCTATTTCATTGATTTATATTCTATTTCATTGATTTATATTCTATTTCATTGATTTATATGTCTGTCTTTATGCCAACACCATATTTCTTTGATTGTGGTAGCTTTTTTTTTTTTTTTTTTTTTTTTGATTGTGGTAGCTTTATAGTAAGTATTGAAATTAGGAAGTATGAATCTTCCTACTTAGTTGTTCTTTTTCAAGATTGTTTTGACTCTTCGGGTTTCCTTAAGATTTCACATACATTTTATAGTTTTTTTTTTTTTTTTTTTTTTTTTTTAGTAATCTCTATACCCAATATGGGGCTCAAACTCACAAACCCAAATTCAAGTCACATGGTCTTCTGAATGAGCCAGCCAACTGCCCTTCAGGCATTTTAGGATGGAATTTTCTTTTTCTTTTCTTATTTAGTTATTTATTTATTTTTAAAGATTTTATTTATTTATTCATGAGAGACACAGAGAGGGAGAGAGAGAGAGGCAGAGACACAGGCAGAGGGAGAAGCAGGCTCCTCACAGGGAGCCCAATGTGGGACTCGATCCCAGGACCCTGGGATCACACCCTGAGCCAAAGGCAGATGCTCAACCGCTGAGCCACCCAGACATTCCTAGGATGGAATTTTCTATTTTTGTAAAAAACATTTTGCAAAATCATTGGGATTTTGATAAGAATTGCATTGAATGTGTAGATCAGTGTAGCTTAATAATATTAAGTGTTGTAAGCCATGAACATGGGACCATTTATGTATGTCTCCTTTAATTTCTTTCATCAATGTTCTATAGTTTTCATTGTACAAGTTTGTTACTTCCTTGGCTAAGTTAATTCCTAAGTTATTTTGTTTTTGTTTTTGTTTTTGTTTTAGGGAGGGGAGGGGCAGAGGAAGCTTGATCTCACCACCCTGGGATCATGACCTGAACCAAAATCAAAAGTCAGACACTTGACTGACTGAACCATACAGGCACCCAATTTTTTATTCTTTTTGATGCTATTATAAGTGGATTGTTTTATGATTTTATTATTTCCCTTTTTACATCATTCATTGGTAATATATAGAATTGTAACTGATTTATGTGTGTTGACTTTTTTAAGATTTTATTTGAGAAAGAAAGAGCACAAGCAGGGTAGAGAGACAGGGAGAAGCAGACTCCCCACTGAACAGGTAGTCCAATGCAGGGCTTGAACCCAGGACCCCGAAACCATGAACCCAGCTCAGCCAACTGAGCCATCCAGGTGCCCCTCTGTGTTGATTTTTTTTTTTTCTGTGTTGATTTTTTATATTCTGCTGCTTTAGTGAGTTTATTAGTTCTTGCAGGTTTTTTTTTTTATTTTTTTTTTTAATTTTTATTTATTTATGATAGGCACACAGTGAGAGAGGGAGAGAGGCAGAGACACAGGCAGAGGGAGAAGCAGGCTCCATGCACCGGGAGCCTGACGTGGGATTCGATCCCGGGTCTCCAGGATCGCGCCCCAGGCCAAAGGCAGGCGCTAAACCGCTGCGCCACCCAGGGATCCCAGGTTTTTTTTTTTTTTTTTTTTTTTATTTATTTATGATAGTCACACAGAGAGAGAGAGGCAGAGACACAGGCAGAGGGAGAAGCAGGCTCCATGCACCGGGAGCCTGACGTGGGACTTGATCCCGGGTCTCCAGGATCGCGCCCTGAGCCAAAGGCAGGCGCCAAACCGCTGAGCCACCCAGGGATCCCAGTTCTTGCAGTTTTATTTGTGGGTAGAGTCTTTAAGATTTCTACATACAAGATCATGTCATCTGTGAACAGAGAGAATTTTACTTCTTCTTTTCCAATTTGGATTCCCAGCTCCCTTTTTTTCTTGCTTAACTGCTCTGGCTGGAATTTCTAATCCTATGTTGAATTAAAGTGACAAAGATTGGCACCATTTTCTTGTTCTTTAATCCTACCATTTTTTAGATGTGAAAATGTGGGCCTAGAGAAAGACATTTACTTGCCCATAGTTACACAGTAAGTTCATAGCAAAGTGGGAATTGGTATCCAGACCTTTTTTAAATTCTGATCCAGTATTTTTTCTATTATATTGGGTTGACAGAAATATGGATAGCTGGTTATGGAAAGGGGCAACATGATTCTCTTATTCTGTTTAGAATATTTTCACATCAATATATTATAATAGATGACAGTATAGAGAAGTATCAGTGTTATGAGATTTTTTGCTATTTGTAACTCCTGATTTTTACATTTAACGCATATAATGTAAATTAAGTTTACTTAACTTTCAGAATGTCATTATTCTTCTTGCATTTCTTCAGTGCAGTTACAATTGGAACTGATATGCTGGAACTGGACTGCCATATCACAAAAGATGAACAAGTTGTAGTGTCACATGATGAGAATCTAAAGAGATCAACTGGGGTCAATGTAAACATCTCTGATCTAAAGTACTGTGTAAGTAAAAATGTATAATAAACTAATATCTAGTACATATTTGGGCCTATAAGATTTTTAAAAATAATGAATGCCAAAGAAAATTTTAAAAACTATTCTAACTTTCAGTGAGGATTTATACTCACTACAGAAATCTGTGGATACATCTTTGGAGACTTACTTTTATAAATATTTTAACAAAATTACCAAAGTCTTCAAATATAAAATGACTGGAGTTCAACTTGCTTCCTGTTTGATGTATGCTACAATTTATTTGATTCAGATTAAATATATGAATTAATTTTAGTCTTTAAGTATAGGAAACCTGATTTTAGTAGTTTACTAAATGGTTTACTGCCATTATAGTAAAGACTGGTAAATGGATGGAAAATAATGCTTTACTTTACCACCTAAAGAAAAGCTATGTTAACAGAATTCTATCTTTATGTGTACCCTGTATGTTTTTTGCATAGTTGTGATCCTACTCGATATTATATATATATTGTTTTTGAACACTTTAACATTATGGCATGATACACATTTTTCCATGCTTTTTTTTTTTTTAAAGATTTATTTATTTTTGAGAGAGACAGTGAGAGAGAGCATACAAGAGAGAGAGCATGCAAGAGACAGTGAGAGAGCAGAAAGGGAGAGAGAGAGAAAATCCTCAAGGAGACTCCCTGTAGAGCCCAATGTGGGGCTTGATCCCAGGACCCTGAGATCATGACCTGTGCTGAAACCATGCATCAGACCCTTGACCAACTGAGCCACCCAGGTGCCCCTGCTTTTAATTTTTTTAATAGACTTCAACTTTTAGAGTGGTTACTAGGTCATAGCAAAGTTGAGCAGAAAGTATAGAGTTCCACATAGCTTCTGACCCTCCACAGGTACAGCCGCCCCCTCCCCCACCAACATCCTGCACCAGAGGGGTGCATTTGATAAAATCTGTGAACCTATATTGACACATCATTATCACCTCAAAATCCATAGCTGATATTAGAATTTATTCTTAATGTTGTACATTCTATGGGCTTGAACATATAATGGCATGTTGTTTTTAATGTATAATGATGAAAAAAAAATGTATAATGAGGTATCAGCTGTCATAGTGTTGTGCATAATAGGTTCACTGCCTAAAAACCCTCCGTGTTCTGCCTTTTCATCCTTGCTGCCCTCCAGCCCCTGGCAACCACTGATCTTTTTATTTTCTCCACGCTTTTACTTTTTCCAGAATGTCTATAGTTGGAATTGTATGAGATTTAGCCTTTTCAGATTCCATGCTTATTTTTCTTTTCTTTTCTTTTTTAAAGATTTTATTTATTTATTCACGAGAAACACACAGAGAGAGAGGCAGAGACACAGGCAGACGGAGAAGCAGGCTCCATGCAGGGAGCCCAGTGTGAGACTCTATCCCGTGTCTCCAGGATCACACCCTGGGCTGAAGGTGGTGCTAAACCGCTGGGCCACCGGGGCTGCCCCAAATTCTTTTTTTTTTTTTTTATATATATATATATATATATATAGTTTTAAAAGAAATTTATTCATGAGAGACACAGAGAGAGAGAGACAGAGACAGAGGCAGAGACACAGGCAGAGGGAGAAGCAGGCTCCATGCAGGAAGCCAGATGGGGTACTCGATCCCGGGACTCCAGGATCACGCCCTGGGCCAAAGGCAGGCGCTAAACCGCGGAGCCACCCAGGGATCCCCCCCAGGCATTGCCCCCCTGGCATCCCCACCCCCGGGCATCCCTTATATAGAGTTTTTAAAAGATACAAGCATATGGATCCCTGGGTGGCGCAGCGGTTTGGCGCCTGCCTTTGGCCCAGGGCATGATCCTGGAGACCCAGGATCGAATCCCACATCGGGCTCCCGGTGCATGGAGCCTGCTTCTCTCTCTGCCTGTGTCTGTGCCTCTCTCTCTCACTGTGTGCCTATCATAAATAAAAAAAAAGATATAAGCATATATTTATGAAGACACGCATATAAATATATTTATTAAAAGTATCTAATAAAGTTATCTCATAGTTTAGTATATATATGTGACCAAAGCAAGCAAGTTATCTCTGTTTTTAAAATTATTTCCCTAAGTAAACCCCCATCAGGGAAATTATTTGGTAAAAGATTAGGAGTATGATAGCATCTTAATATACATTGAAAGTTGTAATTGCCAGCTTGCTTTCTAAAAGTGTTTAAGAGTTCTAAAACTCTGGGGCATCTGGCTGGCTCAGTAGGTAGAACATGTGACTCTTTTTATTTTTTTATTTTATTTTATTTTATTTTTTTTAGCATGTGACTCTTGATCTCAGGGTTATGAGTTCAAGCCCCATGTTGCTCACAGAGATTATTAAAAAATAAAATATAGTAAAATTTTTTTTAATTCTAAAATGTGATATTTGAGGAATTCCCATTTTGCCATACCCTTACCATTATTGGGTATTAAAACAAAAATTCCCTAAATTTAAATTTTAGTTAGCATTTATTTGATTATTTGTGAGTTTAAAGATTTTTTTCTGGATGATTGTTAGTCATTTTTAGAAATTGTCTATTCTTGATGCTTGTCTATGGAAGTATTTATATATTATTATTAGAAAGGTCCATATTAGTGCAAATTTTTTTTTCTTGTAAGATGTGAAAGTAGTTATATAATTAATTTGCTGTTTGGGATGTTCTGCCAAAGAGTGCCCTATGCAAACATAGGTAATCATAGTTAATGTTTTTATTCTTTTATTTTTTGAAGAAGCATATCTTTGTCTTACTGTAAGACACTAAAATGCTTTTAAATTTTGGGGAGTTAACTTTTTTCAATCATATCTTTTAAAGGAACTTCCACCTTACCTTGGCAAACTGGATGTCACATTTCAAAGAGGTAATATTTCCCATTTGCAGCTTATACATTTACATTAAAGTGTATTCATTTACACTGAGAATTAGATATACATGTGTGTTTTTATGTGATAGGAAGTTCCAGCTAAAAGTACTGCCCTCAATACTTACTCTCGCAGACCTACAAATCTGAAATCTTGACCCTGAGATGAAGGCTAGAGATTTAACTGGCTCATTCTATTTAAATTTATGTACAGTTAATTTAAGCCTAAATACTAATTACAAGAAACCTAGACATTATTGGGGCTACTTTGCATTTCTAAAGCTTCAAATTCTAGAAGATTACTATAACTTGTAGTAAAATCCATCATAAGTAAAATAAATGAAAAGACATTAGAAGGACACCTTTCAGATCCTTACTGATTCTATAACACGTGAGTTTATATCATTTCACTGTTCCCTATCTTAAATTATTAGAGAGAATTCTGTTACTCAGATGAACCACCCATTTCCTGGTCATTGTCACTTTTTAATCACTAGCATAGCAGTTTTCTCCCTTTTGAGGGAATATTTCTCACAAAGGAACGTGTTCCTTGGCCCCATTTGTTAGCTTTGTTACAATGGAACATGGTGATAAAGGTTGCTGAGCCAGTATAGGGTCCCACAATCACAATTCAGCCTCATGTTTTGAATCATCCAAACGTAGCCCAGTAGAACTACAAGATGCTACATGGTGTGGTCCTTGATGTGGTATGGTTTGCATATAGTTAAAACCTTAGTTAAATGTCAAGGATCTAAAGAACTGTAACTGCTCTGTGAACTAGACTTAAAATCGGCCAATATAATTTCTCCTTGACTGGAAGACTTAAGAAAGCCAAATAAAAATCAGAAAATTGTTTAAATTAGCTATTTCTAAAGGATGTTTAGATCTGAAGTTTTCTTGATTTTACTTTCCAGGTAAGTATCATTAAGCTGTATTGGTTTGCAGAAACATTTTTTTCATTTTTTATGATTAACAGGATTATATTTGCCAAGCTATTATAATATTTGTGTCAATTGCAGATTTGTGAAGATTAAAAATATTTCATTTCATAAGTGAAGGGTTTTTTGTTGTTGTTGTTCTTTGGGGGTTTTATTTTTTTGTTGTTGTTCTTGTTTAATTTTTCCTCTTGTAGAGCAAAGCCAAAGCCTCACAAAAAAATAAAAGATCCTTGGAGGAATAAAATGTTTTCATTTTTTTCTAAGGTTTATACCTTCCTTTCTTTTTTAAAAATTTATTTAATTTCTTTTATTTTTATTTATTTATTCATGAGAGACACAGACTGAGAGAGAGGCAGAGACATAGGCAGAGGGAGAAGCAGGCTCCTCACAGGGAGTTCGATGCGGGACTTGATCCCAGATCCTGGGATCAAGACCTGAGCCGAAGGCAGACACCCAACCACTGAGCCACCCAGGGGTCACCCTTTTTTTTTTTTTTTTTAAGTTTTTATTTATATACCTTTGTCATAAAGCCATAAAACTTTTGAATAGGCAGTGACCTTTGAGGCCATGTAATTCCATATCTCCTTGTGTTTTAGATAAGGAAACTGAGGCCTAGGGATGTAAATTAACTTTCTTTTAAAAAGATTTTATTTATTTATTTGAGAGAGAGAAATAGAGTGTATACACAAGACAGAGCACAAGCAGTGGGGAAGGGCAGAGGGAAGGAAGAAGCAGATTCCCTGCTGTGCAGGGAGCCCAACACAGGGCTTGATCCCAAGACCCTCAGATTGTGACCTAAGCTGAAGGCAGACACTAACCCACTGAACCACCCATTTTACACCCAGATGTAAATTAACTTGATTAAGGTCATACAACAAATAAATGACAGAGCTAGGACTTGAAACTAGGTCTCCTTCTAACCAGGCCAATGTTCAGCTGTACCTTACTGCCTCTCCATCTAAAGAGTCTCTCTCTCTTTTTTTTAATTAAGTAGGATCCATGCCCAACATGGGACTAGAAGTCATGACCCTGGGATCAAGAGTCTCATGCTCTCCCGACTGAGCTATCCAGGCACCCCTAACAAGCCTCTCCAAATGCCTTAACAGCAATGCCATGTACTCTCAAGTTTCAGACACCTAGAAAAATAATTTTTGTTCATATTGCATTCAGGTTTTTTTTTTTAATATTTTATTTATTTATTCATGAGAGACAGAGAGAGAGAGGCAGAGACACAGGCAGAGGAAGAAGCAGGCTCCATGCAGGGAACCTTATGTGGGACTTGATCCGGGGTCTCCAGGATCGCACCCTGGGCTGCAGGCGGCGCTAAACCGCTGCACCACAGGGGCTGCCCATAGGTGTTTTTTGTTTGTTTGTTTGTTTTTTAAGATTTTATTTATTTATTCAGGAGAGACACAGAGGGAAAGGCAGAGACATAGGCAGAGGGAGAAGCAGACTTCTATAGGGAGCCTGATGCAGGACTCCATACCAGGACAGCGAGATTACAACCAGAGCCAAAGGCAGACGGTCAACCACTGAGCCACCTAGGTGCCACTGTGTTCAGTTTATATCACAATTAACTTGAGACTCTGCCTCAAATGTGAAGTTTACCTTAAATGTGAAGTTTATAGGCTAATATATAGGGGGGGGGGGTGTCCAATTCCCCTGCTCAGAACTCATGCTTACTTTTCTTTAAATGCTAGAGAAAGACAGACTACCAACTTTCAGGGGAATACAGATTTTAGCCCTCTTGCTTTTTATTTATTCATGAGAGACACACACACACAGAGAGGCAGAGACACAGGCAGAGGGAGAAGCAGGCTCCATGCTGGGAACCCAATGTGGGACTCAGTCCCAGGACTCCAGGATCATACCCTGGGCTGAAGGCTGCGCTAAACCGCTGAGCCACCGGGGCTGCCCCTTCTTGCTTTATGGTTCATAATTTTACTGAAATAATTGTTTTTTTTTAAGGTGCTTTGATGTGCCACAAGCTACATTAAAAAATAAATATAAAGAAATAATATAAAAATTTATTAACCAAAGGGTTATTATCTATCCTGCTTACTTAAAAGTAGCCTTTAAATGGAAAATACATAATCTGATAATCTAAAGTTGATCAGAATGATCAGTTTTCAAGTTCTAGCACATTTATAGAGGTAACTTCACTCATTCTATTACCTAACACATCCTCTGGCATACTCCTTGCCTGTCACTCTTGTTTTCCTATTTCCGTTTTTGTAGTATTTCACAGGTGGTTAACTTCTGCCCAGAACAATACTGGGGACAAACTTCTTTCCTCAACTGATTTTCTATATTCTATGCTGGCTGAGGCATCTAATGTAAATATCTTCACATTACTTTAGCATGCTTTTTTTCTTAGTTATTAGTATAACTTTAATTTCCTTGTTTGTCCCACTATTAGATGCAGTATTATCCTTATTGTATAATGCTCCAAAGTTAGTTTTATCTGTTTGACTTTTTTCTAAGTTGATTTTTGCAAACATTTTACCTGAGTGTGAGTAATTCTTTGTCTGTAGCAATTCTTTTGACTGCCAAATTATTTTTTCCACACTTAACAAGCTAACAATTTTTTTTACTTAACTAAAATAGCACTGTTTAAATGAAGTGTAGTGCTAGAAATGTTCTGTATTTGCACTGTCAGTTACAATAGCCAATAACCACATGTGACTGTTGAACACTTAGAAAATGTGCCTCGTCCAACTCAGGGACTGAATTTTTAGTCTTATTTAATTTGAATTTTAATAGCTCTATGTGGCTAGTGGCTACCATATTAAACTGTGCAGAACTAGAATATCATGTTCAGACTTTTTAGATTGTAACAGAAACTAGTTTATACTAGCTTAAGAGGAAAAAAAACCACAACAGATTTATTTTATCATGAACTGTCTATAATAGTGGTGGATCTGTGGTTAAACATTATTAGATCCAGGGGCACAAAAGGGACTCTTTTTTATTCATTCCATAGTTCTGCTTCTTTTGGGTCTTACCCTCTTCCAGTGTAGATGGATTTTGTCCTTATGGCAGGGAACATGATCACTGACAACTCATTCATATCCTGCCTGCACATTGACCCAAAGGTAAAAAAAAAGAAAAAAAAAAAAAAAAAAAGCAATCTTCCCTTTAAGCTTCAAGGGAAAGTTCTAGATAAAGACACTGATTGGCCCAGCATGGGTCATGTGTCCATCCTTGAGCTATTCCCTGTGGACAAAGAGATGGGCTATTATAATGGGCCAGACCTAGGGCATATACCTCCCCATGAGAATAAAGGGGAAATGGGTCCTGTTTTTGAGAACCCAGTCAGAACAATGTAAAATAAGGGAGATGCAGTCTTCCAAGGGAAGAAAGAGTGCTGGATGGGTAAAAACAAGTTAAATTTTTAGATATTTACATAATTTTTACTGTTCAATTCAGTAGTCTACAATAAGTCTAAACTCAGTTATAAGTGCTAGAAATCCATCTCAAGATAGTTAAAAAAAATTTTTTTAGATACTTTGGTTCTTAAAAAAAAAAAAAGAATTTGGTTCTTCTAACAAAAAAGTCTAGAGATTCTAGGTCTTCAGACATGACTAATTTCAGTTGCTTACACCGTAATTAGTCTCTATCTCTTTTTCTTGGTCCAGTTTCATTTATGTTAGCTCTGTTCTCAGACACACCTTCTACACATAAACAACATCTGACAACATCAAAGTACACCATCCATTCAGCTGAAGATTTCAGGAGACCTCTCCTCATGTTCACAGTGTTATGGTCCATGTGCTGTGGCCAAGGAGACAGAGCCAAATGATTGAGAGTCAGTCAAAATGATCCAGAGCTCCATCCGAGTTACAAGAAGCAGTAAAAAGGCAATAGGAATGGAACACAGAACAGACAAAACAGTAATACTTTTTTCCTTTTTTTTTTCTTTTCTCATTTATATGCTGTCTTTACATATAAGTCTGTATTATAAATATTTTTTAACATGGCTTTAATTTACTGTGTTGATACACTTTGTATAATAAAGATGAAATAAGGGATCTTTTACTATTTTTTATTCACATAGTAGTGGGATTGAAGTTTCAGATGGGAGAGAGAATTTTATGATACTTATGCAGTGTGTACAGCATACTATGTAAATGATTCAAGGCAAAAGAGATTAGGAAAAATAAAAAATTAACCCTCAGGAAAGGTAAAAAATGATGAAAAGTCCTCATCTAATTTTTTTATGACTCTAATTTCTACTAAATTTTGCCTAGGAAAAGAATAAAAAAAGTTTTCTTTGAGTAGCTGTATTGATACAATTCTTTAACACACTCCTGAATTAGCATGTATTTCCCTTGCCTGAACATATATATTCTCAATCTCCAAAAATTTCAATGGTGATATCATAGCAAAACTTTCCAAACAACCAGTATCAACTAGTAGAGTATAGGGTTATTGTTTTTTTCCTTCTACCTCCTGGTTCTCAGGAAGGATCTGTAACAAAAGAGAGACTACCAAGAGAAAAACAAACAGAAGTTTATTAATTTATATGTGTCATTGGAGAAACTCAAGGATGAGTAACTCAAAGGCTGGTGAGAACTTGAGTTTATCTAGCATCTTAACAAACAAAGAAAATCCAATACATTTTCAGAGAAGTAACAAGACAAATAAAAAGGATTTTGAGGGGGTGGGGCAAAAAAAAGGATTTTGAGTTTCTAGGGTGGCAAATTGTGGGAACTTAAGTAGATGGGTGAATAATGGAAAATAAAGGCTAGTCAGTACTTTGTTGTGCAGAGTTCTGTGGTACTATCTGTAGATCTAAATTGTCAGTGATACGTTTCGTATGAATTTAAGTCTTGTTTCTAGGCAGATGGAAAAGGACAGAACACTTTTCTTATATCTGCCTCATCTCAGTTGCCTTCAGTTCAAAATAATCCTTATGCCAAAGTGGCATACTGTGGAATGGCAAACTCTGTTACCTTTCGGGGGAATGGTTAAATTAAAATAATGAAGTTGTTGCATAGCTACTCAATGGAGCATTTTAAAACCATTTAAAATAATAATTATATAATAAGTTTTTTTTTAAAGATTTTATTTGTTTATTCATGAGAGACACACACACACACAGAGAGAGAGAGAGAGAGAGAGAGGGAGGCAGAGACCTAGGCAGAGGGAGAAGCAGGCTCCATGCAGGAAGCTCGAAGTGGGACTCAATCCCAGGACTCTGGGATCATGCCCTGCACCAAAGGCAGACGCTCAACCACTGAGCCACCCAGGCATCCCCATAATTCTAAATTCTAAGTGTTTTAACATGCAACATTTATTTTTTACTTATGTAAAAAGATCAGGTTAAGGTCTGTAGGTACACTATATTCTAACTACTAAATTATGCCTAGGAAAAGAGTAGAGCAAGTATACTAAATGGTCACAATGGTTAAATCTAAGTTGTTGGATTTTAGATGAATTTCCTTTTCTTTATACTTTTCTTAATTTTGCTAATGTCCTATATGAATACATACTATTGTGAAAACAATAACTTTATCAATTTTTTTCTCCCTGATCATCAAAAAAGTAAAAGTTATCTTTTAAAAATACCTTCAAAAATCTTGCTTCCTCAGCATGCCAGTGTGAAGGAAAAGATAACCGAATTCCATTACTGAAGGAAGTTTTCGAGGCCTTTCCTAACACTCCTATTAACATCGATATCAAGGTCAACAACAACGTGCTGATAAAGAAGGTAGGCAGGCAGTGCCTCTTCTGGGTGTGCTGTGTCAGATTTCACAAACTAAATAAGGCCAGAGTAGGTGACTTCATAGATTGATAATGTTCAAGGAAATGTGATACTCTAAGGATCAGTATTGTCTTAAATAATGCCCTGGTAGAAGAGATCACTCTACTTACAGAAAAGCCTATTTTCAGAGTAAGTTGTCTTGTCTCAATCGTGGATAGAAAGTGAGCTCCTGTGAACCAATTGTTATGGCATCGATACAATTAGCCTCTTCAAATTCACTTGTTTCATTTGTAGTTAGCTTACATCAAGTGACTGGGCAGTCATATTCTATTAGATAAATCATAGAATGGCAAAATATAAGTAATTGCTTATGTTTTATAACTAATCTGAATTCACATATTGGTTCTTCCCAAAGTTTATACTATTTACTGGCAGAAAGTCAGTGGTAATCCATTTTTAAACTGAAGTAATGTAAGTGGATTTACAAATGTGCACATACATAAACTTTTGCATTTTCACACGTAGGTTTCAGAGTTGGTGAAGCAGTACAGACGAGAACACATAACGGTTTGGGGTAATGCCAGTTATGAAATTGTAGAAAAGTGCTACAGAGAGGTAAGCTTCAGAAATGACACAGAATGATCTTTCTTGCTGTTGTGTATCTATAAATGTTATCACAGTAATAACTTTTAAAAATTCTTATTTCAAAGCCTTGATACAAAGACAGATGGTAGAAGCACCTAACCAGAGGTTTACTGATAGAGGTAATGGATTTAATAGAAATAATATACTTGGGCTGGCTCATAGAATTCTTATTTTTACATGCTAATGTTAGTTGTTTGCCAACATTTTATTATGTACATTATGAAACAAAATATGATTCTTGTCTTTTTATATCTGTTCTTTTTGTTAGGTTATTGAAATTATTTGTGTAATTTTGAATTGAGGAAAGTATTCAGTCCTTCACTTCTTTAGTTGAAGCTTCTTGGTTCCCTACCTCCCAGGAAGAACTAATCAAATTAATCCGGGATCCTAATTATCAGGTGGTATATAAAAGTATGGCCATCTGAAATTTTTCTGTTTGAAGAAAATATATCTATAAAAAGTTAATTTGATATATTTTGACATGCTATGCTATACCTCTATAAGCAAGTTTTGCTATATACTATAGGTATTCTAAATATAGCATCTATACTTATATACTATAGCAGATATAGCTAGGAGAATATGAAATTTAAAATGTTAAAAAACCTTAAGCATTGAAGACTCTTTCAGAATACAAGTGATAGTGCAGAATAAATACTGCAACACAAGTAGCAATTCAAAATACAAAGATTTCTTTTGGGAAGGTCTACCTTTCCTATCAAAGAAGGCAAAAACATAGATCTAGAATTGGCACCATTATAATTAAAAGTAGAGTTGTACATTAACTAGTACATCAAAGTACCTTAAAGCAAGTAAGTTTTGGGCATCCCTGGGTGGCTTAGCGGTTTGGCGCCTGCCTTTGGCCCAGGGCGTGATCCTGGAGTCCTGGGATCAGGTCTCGCATCGGGCTCCCTGCATGGAGCCTGCTTTTCCCTCTGCCTGTGTCTCTGCCTCTCTCTCTGTCATGAATAAATAAATAAAATCTTAAAAAAAAAAAAAAGCAAGTAAGTTTTATTTATATGCCACAGGCTCTTTGAGATTCCAAGGTAGCTTGTGTACCAAAGGAGAAAACAGTAATCATTGGGATGAATGGCTTCAGATTGCTAAGAATTTAGGGCTGACTTTTCTAAAACTAATCATAGTTGTCTAATGGTATTTTCACATGTCATTAAAAGTGACTGTAATAGGATGCCTCACAACCTGCTAGCGGTTTTGGGTTTTTGTTTTTGTTTTTGTTTTTTTACATCATTCAAATACTTTTAAGAGTTAAAAAAAAAAAAAATAGCTGGCGCCTGGGTGGCTCAGTGGTTGAGCATCTGCTTTGGCTCCAGGGTCCTAGGATTGAGTCCCTCATCAGGCTCCCTGTAGAGAACCTGCTTCTCCCTCTGCCTATGTCTCTGTCTCTCTCTGTGTGTCTCTCATGAATAAATAAAATATTTTTTAAACTAAAATAAAAAATAGTGATAACAGTAAATACTGGAGAAGCTAGATCTCTCCTATATAGCAGGTGGGAATGTAAAGTAGTACAGCCACTCTCTTCATTAGTTGGTTAGTTTCTTATCAAGCTAAACATACACTTACCATATTAACCAGCAATCTTGCTCTTGGGCATTTATCTTAGAAAAATGAATTATGTTCATAAAATGAAACGAACTTATGCTCATAAAAACCTGTGTATTAATATTTATAGCAGCTTTATTTATAATAGCAAAATACTGGAAACCAACCAAAATGCCCTTCAGTGGGTAGATGACTGAATAAACTGATACATCCACATGATATAATACTATTCAGCCATGAAAGGAAATGAACTACTGATACTGTCCTCATCCTCAAAGACATTTTGCTTAGTGAAAAAAATTAACCTCAAAAGGTTACATCCTGGAATCACTATATTGTATCCCTGAAACTAATATAATACTGTATGTTAATTAACTGAATTTAAAAGAAACTTAAAGGAACCAAAAATAAAACAAAACAAATAGATTACATACTGTATGATTCCATTTATGTAATGTTCTCAAATTCTATTCTTCTATAGACATGAAGAGTAGATAAGTGGCTGCCAGGGGACAGAGAGGGGGGTGGGGTAGAGTGCAGGAAAATACAAAGATTTAACAGGAAAGAGTTATGTGTGCTGGAACTGTCCTGTAGCTTGATGGTGGTGGAGGTTACATGAACTGATACATTGTTAAAACTGCACTAAACCAAACACATGCACAAATGAATACAGATTTTAAAAGTGATGACAACTGAATAAGGTGATAACAGTGATATACCGGCCCAGGAGGGAGGGAGGGAGGGAGGGAGGGAAGGAGGAAGGGAGGGAGGGAGGGAGGGAAGGAGGAAGGGAGGGAGGGAGGGAGGGAAGGAGGGAGGGAGGGAGGGAGGGAGGGAGAGAGGGAGGGAGGGAGGGAGGGAAGGAAGGAAGGAAGGAAGGAAGGAAGGAAGGAAGGAAGGAAGGAAGGAATATACCAGTATCAAGTCTTGGTTTTTATATTGTTCTAGAGTTACATAAAATATTACTATTTGGGGAAGCTAAATTAAGGGTACATGGGACTCTGTTTTTACAACTTTTTGTGAATCTAATTGTTTCAAAATAAAAGGTCCACTTTTGACCCAGAATTGCAGAACTTTTCCCTTGATTCACATATTTTTCTAGAAGCCTCTGGCTTTCTGTTATTTTAGAACTTAAAAGGTCCAAAACTTCCAGCAGTCATTTTCAAGCATCATAGTAAAAATGTCTCAATAATAATTGTTGGTCATAGGGCAACCCCGGTGGTGGAGCGGTTTGGCACCGCCTGCAGCCTGGGGTGTGATCCTGGAGACCTGGAGCCTGCTTCTCCCTCTCCCTCTGCCTGTGTCTCTGCCTCTCTCTCTCTGTGTCTATGAATAAATAAATAAAATATTTTAAAAAAATAATTGTTGGTCATATAATGAACATGTCATATAATTAAGTCAAGTATCTTTTATTCTTCAAATATGATTTATGAGAATTCTACATTAGCCCTTTAATTCTCAAATGCTAGAAACTAAGAATATAAAAGAAAAATGGGGCACACAGTGTAGAGGGGCAAACATGGCACTTATTCCCACTGAATGACTTTTAATTCATTCTTACTGCAGTGGTTCTTAAACTTGGCTGTATGTTGAAATTACCTGAAAAGTCTCAAAAAAACACTAATGCCTGGATCCCATTCCATAAATTCTATTTATTTTACTCAAGTATAATTGAACACAATGTTTTTTTTTTTTAATTTTTATTTATTTATGATAGTCACACAGAGAGAGAGAGAGAGGCGGAGACATAGGCAGAGAGAGAAGCAGGCTCCATGCACCAGGAGCCCGATATGGGATTCGATCCCGGGTCTCCAGGATCGCTCCCTGGGCCAAAGGCAGGCGCTAAACCGCTGCGCCACCCAGGGATCCCTTGAACACAATGTTATATTAGTGACTCCACAAATCTGTACATTGTGCTATGCTCAGCACAAGTGTAGCTACCGTCTGTCAACCATACAACAGCATTACAATACTATTGACTATATTCCCTATGCTGTGCCTTTTATCCCCATGACCTATTCATTCCATAACTGGAAGCCTGTGTCTCTCCCTCCCCTCCTCTCTGGTAACCATCATTCTTTGTATTTATGGGTCTGTTTCTGCTTTTTGTTTATTCATTTTGTTTTTAAATTCCACATATAAGAGAAATCATATGGTCTTTGTCTTTCTCTGTCTGACTTATTTCCTTAGCATAACACCCTCTCAGTCCAACCATGTTGCAGATGGCAAGATTTCCAGATGTTCTAATTTAGAAGATACAGAGTGGCACCAGCCAGTCTGTAGGTCAGTGGTGTGCCAATATACCAAACTTTGCCCTCCCACCAGGGGCAGCCTTGCATGGTTTTCCAGAAGAACCAGTTATTGTTTTTAGTTCTCTGGGTCTAAAGTTGTGTGAGTTTTGAGGTTCAGTCCCAAGCCTATTTTTCCCATAAGCTCTATTATTCTTAGTGTATGAATTTGCAGAAATTAAATTTTTCAGGGGCTTGTACACTGTGTTATAGCTGAAACACTTGTATATGAATAAGCCTAAAATATTACAAAGTGGCATGTGAACATAGGGTCAAGAGAAATCCTCAAACTTATTTACTCAATTTTTTTTAGATAAAGAAGTGGGTAATTTAGACATGCTATTTAAAATAAATTACTTTTTGGCATGAAATTTTTATCTTTATTTTATTATTTTTTAAAGATTTTATTTATTTATTCATGAGAGACACAGAGAGAGAAAGAGAGGCAGAGACATAGGCAGAGGGAGAAGCAGGGTCCATGCAGGGAACCCGATGTAGGACTCGATCCTGGGACTCCAGGATCACACCCTGGGCCAAAGACAGGTGCTGAACTGCTGAGCACCCAGGGATCCCATTAATTTTTAAATATATTATAATTTTTAATATATTATTTTAAATATATAATATACTTCTTTAATTATATTATATATTTTTAATATTTTGTATGGAAAAAATCAAATTTACTGTAATTTCTGTTTATTTTAAAGACAAATATAGGAGGAACTAGGGAGATGGGGATATGAGGGGCTGTTTACTGAGCATAGAATTTCACTTTTACAAAATGAAAAGAGTTTCATATATATATATGAAGCTTGCATTTTAAGGGTTTTGGGATCTTGAACACATTTTCCAATAGAAACCCAAAATGGTGGCTAGATCCTTCGACTAGCTTATGAAATCCTATTTATATTTGATGCATAACATATCTGACAGGTGACATATTTGCAACAGTGTTTATATTTCATCTATAGTTGTATCAATATTACATTCTGTGTAACTATATATAGATAGGAACACATATATCTATATATGGATATATATGAATATATATTGATCTTTAGTTATATATTTTTAAGTGGGTATAAGGTTACTGAATATTTCATATCTTTATTTTTTTATCTTGTTCCATCAGGTTTAGTATTTTTAATCTCTAGTGATAAACACTATTACCAACAGACAGAAATGATATTGTAAAAGCAGAGAGTAAGAAATAGAGAAAGTTAAATATCATCAATTAACAGCTTAGGGCTCCATGATGGAACCTGACCCATTTGGCAAGGACTAGCCATTTTTAAGTGTGGTGTGTTTGGGGATAGATATTGATAATTCAGTACTTTTAACAAATGTCCACATACAGTCTTGGAAATTTTGAGGATGTGAAATAATCCTCATTATTTGACCAGTTGTAAAGTAATATAATATTGCTTGTGTCTTTTAGAATTCAGATATTCCTATACTCTTCAGTCTGCAACGTGTTCTGCTCATTCTTGGCCTTTTCTTCACTGGCCTCTTGCCCTTTGTGCCTATTCGAGAACAGTTTTTTGAAATCCCAATGCCTTCTATCATATTGAAGTAAGTGGTTGCTCTGTTTTCATCAGTTATCATTATAGGGGGACCAAGATCAAGGCTCCTTAATATCAATACCAATAATAAAGAATAGATTGCTATAGAGGCGGCTGGCTGGCTTGGTTGGTAGAGCATGTGACTCTTGATCTCAGGGTTGTAAGTTTGAGCCCCACATTGGGTATAGAGATTACTTAAAAAAAAATCTTAAAAAAAAATAGACTGTTGAAGTTATTTACATGTTGGATTAACTACCTATATTAATAATGCTTTTTGATATAATTAAGACATATTTTTCTAAAATGAATAATATAGGATTATAAATATTTCATCTTGACCCATTTCAGGTAACAGTGACTTTCTGTGCCCGTGTACTCAGAAGTCAGGTACAAAGAATTGAGCTTACTGTTGAAGCTTAATAATTCTTTTATTCTAACATGTAATAGCAATTGCTTTCCAACTTCCTTAACTTATTTATACTTCAATCACAATATGCAGCTGAAATTCCATTAAACTCCAAATTCATGGAGCACCTGGCTGGCTCAGTCAGAAAAGCATATGACTTGATCTGGGTAGGGGGGCTATTTTGAGTTTGAGCCCCATGTTGGGTATAGAGATTACTTAAAACAGAACAAAACAAAACAACAACAACAACAAAAAACCACCTCCAAATTCACCAAAAGTAGTAATACATTGAGGAAGAAAAACAACTACTACCACCATAACAACAACCAGAAAAAAGCTTTGGGAGAATAGGAAAAAGAAAGGGATATTGTTAGTTTATTTAAATAAGATACTTCTATATTGATGTAACTTCTCTCCGGAGTACAAAGCCTTGCTTTTCACACACTACTTTACTACAAACATAAAAATATAAAACACTTACCACTGCCTGGCAGATAATAGGCAGTTAATAAATGAGAGCTTTTATTGTTCAATTATCTTTATCATCATTATTAGAAAAAGTTTCATCTCACAATCCTGCACTCTTAGAATGTGATTTCTAGCTGTGAACTTCTAATAATCGGTCATGACAAAGGAATTTGGAACTCCAAGGGAGATCATTTATTATTTTCCTTTATTTAAAAGATTTTATTTATTAATGAGAGAGAGAGAGACAGAGACAGAGACAGAGAGAGAGAGGAAGAGACACAGGCAGAGGGAGAAGCAGGCTCCATGCAGGGATCCCGATGTGGGACTCTATCCCAGATCTCCAGGATCACACCCTGGGCTGAAGGCGGCGCTAAACCGCTCAGCCACTTGGGCTGCCCAAGGGAGATCATTTAAATGTGATTTCACCTAGGGGCACCTGGCTAGCTCAGTTGGTAGAGCATGCAATTCTTGATCTCAGGGTTGCGATTTCGAGCCCTACATTGGGTGTAGAGATTGTAGAGATTATGTTAAAAAAATTAAATGGGATCTCACCTACATAGAAACTTTTTTCATCCCAAAACAGAACTTTATTTTTTTTTAAAGATTTTATTTATTCATGATAGTCACACAGAGAGAAAGAGGCAGAGACACAGGCAGAGGGAGAAGCAGGCTCCATGCAGGGAGCCCGACGTGGGATTCGATCCCGGGTCTCCAGGATCGCGCCCTGGGCCAAAGGCAGGTGCTGAACCGCTGCGCCACCCAGGGATCCCCCAAAACAGAACTTTAAAAGATCAAGCTGAACATTAGAAGTAATTAGGAAATATTGGTAAGAAAAACAATTTGGTCGGTACCCTAGTATTCAGCATTTATGTTTCATGCTTGTTTTCCAATTTGAGTTTCTTTGTGATGAACATGTTTATTTTAACTATTCCCAATTATATTTATGGATAGTCTTTGTAGCTATTTCTTAGACAAAACAGAAATTACTTCTTGCCTATGAAGAAACTATTTATTCATGAGAGACAGAGAGCGGGGAGGGGGGAAGGGGCAGAGACACAGGCAGAGGGAGAAGCAGGCTCCATGCAGGGAGCCTGAAGTGGGACTTGATCCCAGGTCTCCAGGATCACGCCCTGGGCTGAAGGCGGCGCTAAACTGCTGAGCCACCCAGGCTGCCCACTAATAGCATTTTTCACAGAGCTAGAACAAACAATCTTAAATTTTGTGTGGAACCACAAAGACCCCAAATAGCCAAAGCAATCTTGAAAAAAAAAAAAAAAAAGAAAGAAAGAAAAACCCACAGCTGGAGGCATCACAATTCTGGACTTCAAGTTCAAGTTATATTATAAATCTGTAGTCATCAAAACAGCGTGGTACTGGCACAAAAATAGACACAGAGATTAATGGCACAGAATAGAAAATCCAGAAGTGAACCAACAGCTATATAGTCAACTAATCTTTGACAAAGTAGGAAAGAATATCCAATGAGAAAAAGAATGTCTCTTCAACAAATGGTGTTGGAAGAATTGGACAGCAACATGCAAAAGAATGAAATTGGACCACTTTCTTACACCATACACAGAAATAGATTCAAAATGGATTAAGGGGCAGCCCTGGTGGCTCAGTGGTTTAGCGCCACCTTCAGTCCAGGGCGTGATCCTGGGGACCAGGGATTGAGTCCCATGGCGGGCTTCCCGCATGGAGCCTGCTTCTCCCTCTGCCTGTGTCTCTGCCTCTCTCTCTCTCTCTCTCTCTCTCTGTGTCTCATGAATAAATAAATAAAATATTTTTTTAAAAAATGGATTAAGGACCTAAATGTGAGACCTGAAACCATAAAAATGCTTAAAGAGAACACAAGCAATAACTTCTTTGACATCAGCCTTAGCAACTTCTTTCTAGATATGTCTTCTGAGGCAAGGGGAACAAAATACAAAATAAACTATTGGGACTACATCAAAATAAAAACTTCCTCACAGGGCAGCCTGGGTGGCTCAGCGGTTTAGCGCTGCCTTCACCCCAGGGCCTGATCCTGGAGACCCGGGATCCAGTCCCATGTCAGGCTCCCTGCATGGAGTCTGCCACTGTCTCTCTCTGTATCTCTCAGGAATAAATAAATAAAATCTTAAAAAAAAAACACACAACAACAACAACAAAACTTCCTCACAGTAAAGGAAACAATCAGCAAAACTAAAAGGCAACCTGTAAAATGGGAGATGATAGTTGCAAATGACATACATATCTGTTAAAGGATTAATATCCAAAAAATATAAAGAACCTATAAAACTCAATACCCCCAACATGAATAATCTTTTTTTCACATAAAAACGTGATGTTTTGCCATTTGCAATGACATGGATGGAGCTAGAGAGTACTATGCTAAGCAAAATAAGCCAAAGAAAGACATACTGCATGATTTCACTCATATGTGGAATTCCAGAAAGAAAACAAATGAGCAAAGGACAAAAAGGAGAGGCAAACCAAGAAACACACTCAACTATAGAGAGCAAACTGTTGATTACCAGGGAGGAAGAAGGTAGGGGGGATGGGAGAGAGAGGAGATGGGGATTAAGGAGTACACTTGCTTGATGAGCACTGGGTAATGTATGGAAGTGTTGAATCACTATATTGTACACCTGAAACTAATATTACACTGTATATTAACTAACTGGAATTTAAATAAAAACTAAAAAAAAAAAAGAAGAAGAAGAAAGAATAGGGTCCACATCTTGAAATATGGAAAGGGGAAGAAAAAACACATGCTTTTAGCTTTTTTTTTTTTTAAGGGTTTTTTAAGTCACATTTTTACCCCATATATCTTTTAATTTGTAGTAAAATTTGGTTGTGTTTAAATGTACTGTATACCAGTGTTCACTTCAGCAGCACATATACTAAGTCTACTATATACTAAGTTATAGCAGACAAAGCAAGAGAAAGAGGCTTCCCCCCAGAAAAAGAGACATGAGCCCCAGTCACCCAGGGTCTGGAAAGATAACTTTCATTATTTTTTTTTTTACCTTTCAGTAGTGGTAGCAAAAGGTTAGCTCAAAATCAATAGAAACAGAGAACCCAAATGGGCTTTATTTTAATTTGCTTTTGTGTTTTTTTACAAATATTTTGAGCACATACTAAGTGCAAAGAAACTGTTTTTGGTTTGAGGTTCATTTTATTTTATCACACTGATAATTTCCTGTGTTTCTAATTTATGATTCAAATTTTATTTTGCCTCAGGCTAAAAGAACCACACACTATGTCCAGAAGCCAAAAGTTTCTCATCTGGCTTTCTGATACGTAAGAATTTTAGTTTTTTTTTATATATGAGTTATTGTTTTACCTGTATCTATTAAGTACTATGTTTATAATTTAAAGCAAGCTTCCTATATGTGATTTGTAACAAGGACATGTTGAGCACCTACTATGTTGGTAGTTGTATATGAATCATTTAGAACTACTTTAATTACTAGTCACAAACCTGAAGAGGAATCTTGAGAGATAATCTCATCCAGCTTCAGGATAAAACTGAGTGCCCTCCTACCTAAAGGTAAATGATTGACTTAGGGTTATCTAGCTAGTTAATAGCTGAGGTGGTATATAAAACCATTCCCTTCTACCTATTTGCTGTTTTCATGATGGAAAGAAGTGTGTATGGCATATAGCATATGTAAAAGTGTGTATTGACTAGCAGCACATTTCTCTGAAAAATCTGCACCAAAAAAAAAAAAAAAAAAAAAAAATCTGCACCAAGACTTAATAGCAGACAGGAAGCCCCACCTTTAGGATGGGCATCTACTTTAAAGAAAATACTTTAATTTGAGTTTAATTTTAGGTAAATACTACAATGTTACTGTGCTATATTTTGCTTTAAAATGGAACCCGGAATGCTTACATGATAGTCTTAATCACAACCTTTTAAGTTACTTAGCTCCTCTTTCAAAGAGTTGGAAAACTAGTTTTATCTTTTCTCTGTGCCACAGGGTTTATTCTTTTTTGTTTTATTCCTGATTTAATTTCTAGTTTCCAGGGACACTTTTTTTTTGGTGTTACATGCATATGATTTTTAGTTTCTATTAATCATTTTAATAGACATAAACAAAATAGAAATAATATGTATAACTTTCCAGTACAGTTCATTCCCATCGTGCTCAAATGATTTGTATTCTAAGAGTTCACTTTTAGGTCAATTATTTAGAACTTTTAAAAATGCAGTTTTCCTATTTATAGTGTAGTTAAAGGACATTAGGTTTCTAAGACAGCACATGAAAGACTAACACATTAGGTAAATGAACTATGATATTATAGAACTTGACCCAAGTCCACTACCTTATTTTAACTTGGAAAGTTAGAGACAGGCTTCTCAGCTCTCTCTCACTTGTCAGAGTGTCAACAGGGAAAGTGAGGAAGCCTCTTGTCATCCATCAAGTGGCTTCAGTAAGAATGGGTCTCTTGAGGACCTCGTTACAGAAGGAATAGAAAAGAGGTGCTGGTCTTCCAGCAAGCAGCCAGCAGTGAAAGGAGAACCCAGCACTCAGAACATCAATGCATCCATAGCAGTCATTCCTTGAAGTCATTGTTTTATTGCTAAGGCATTAGGATTAAATTCAACTAGGAATAATAAACTCTAAATGGGCTAAATTAGGACTAAGGACTAACTTTAGTCCCTCGTTAGAGCCAAGAAGTATCTAAATTTGTTCTTCTCTTTTTCTAGCTTACTAATGAGAAAAGCCTTGTTTGACCACCTCACTGCCAGAGGCATTCAGGTAAGTTTCTGGAATGATGCATTTTGGGAACAGTATAGCTCACCAGTTTAACACTAGTATAAAGGGCAGGAACTTAATTTGGTCCCAGTTCTGATGCTGCTGCTTTACTGGTTCACAAATGAAGATATTAAGTTTTGCCTTACATTTAACAAGAAAGCATTGGCATTTTAGTAACTGGAGTCCACTTGTGTAGGTGAGAGTACCTAAAGCCAGAGGGTGGGACAGTGTATATTTAATGAATAAACTAAAATCTCTTTAAAGGGTTCAGTGATTTCTTAACATTACAGGTTTAAAAGGCTGTTTCTAGGTATGCTGAGATTGTAGTATATAAACGCTATTATAAAAATTATTTTCGCCAGCCCGGGTGGCACAGCGGTTTAGCGCCATCTGCAGCCCAGGGCGTGATCCTGGAGACCCTGGATCAAGTCCCACATCAGGCTCTCTGCATGATGCCTGTTTCTCCCTCTGCCTGTGTCTCTGCCTCCCTCTCTCTCTGTGTGTCTCTATGAATAAATAAATAAAGTATTTTAAAAAATTATTTTCTATTTTAACATTTCTTCTTATATTTCTAATGCTTCTAATTTTCAGGTGTATATTTGGGTATTGAATGAAGAACAAGAATACAAACGAGCTTTTGATTTGGGAGCAACTGGGGTGATGACAGACTATCCAACAAAGCTTAAGGATTTTTTACATAATTTTTCAGCATAGAAAAGGAGATACTCAGAAGCACTCAAAGAAAACATGAAAAGACCTAAGGAAAAAAAAAAACCACAACAAGTTTGCCATCATTTTCCTAAGCCATTTCCAGAATGGTAAAGGTTTAATCATTTAAGTTTTTATTACCTCATTTTTAAGCTTGTCTGAGAATGTAGAGACTATATATTGTATATTTATTTTAAACAATATTGCATATTTTACATTTCTAAATAGTTTGTTTAGAAAGATAACTGGTTATGAGAAGTAGATTATTGATCAAGAGTTCTGTATATGATGCAGTATTCTAAGTAATTGTAAAATCAAAGACTCTTGGATAAATTTGACATTTGCCTTCACTAGAATAAGATCAACTAATTAGTAAAGCAAAATTGTTGAAGGCCACTACAGCTATTCTGAGTTGCCTTGTTATTTCAGTACATGTTAGTTTAAAAGGAAATAAAATACAGTGAGAGGAGATCTTAGAAATCAGTGATATAGTTATCTGACAAGCTATACCTTGTTAACAGAAGGGAAGACTCAAAAAAACTGAAACTTTATTACTTGATCAGAAATTAAAACTGTAGACATTTAGATTTCTTGGTTGCTGTTGTTAATGGGGACATTCTATTTGGAATCTTCTTCAGGTGTAACAGTGTTACCATGTCCTTTCTTTTTCATAAACATTAAAATTGGACTTATTAAATGTGAATTAAGACAAGATCCAAATAGTCATATATTTGTTTCCTCTAAAGACATGTAAATTTTCCACTTTTGGCAATGAATAACTGGGCCTATAACTAGATTTTAAATAACGTCTTGAATCCTAGTAATCATATGAAACTGACGAAAGTACATATCATTGTTTCTAATACTCACACTATAAACCGCCTGTTCCTGACCTGTAAGGATTAATTCTTCTGAATATTAAGTGGAAGCAGAATTGCTCAAAGCATTAGGTATCACTTTCTCAGCTTTTCTGATGTGACTCCCTGTAAATCTGTTTCTAATCTTTTTCACTAATTTTCATTATCTCTTTGGGAAGTCAATCTACTCTGGAACAAGGCTCTCTTACCTAGATTACATCTCTCACTTGGAATTTGCCAGCTAGCAACTATGAAGGATGATCATACTCCCACCTGTCCCTTGACGACATAAATAACATTTGCTTTTTTGTTTCAATTGAAATAAAGTTTTACAAGAACAAAATAAGTGTTCTTCATTGCTTTTTTGCAATTGTAATTCCAGAAATGCTTTATAGATTTTGGGGGGTGAAGAATTTAATGAGGTGATAAATTGATAACAGGAGTAAGCACACCTGAGATTTTTCTCTCGAGTAAGGAAAACAAAAAAATGTGAAACACTCTTATGGTAACAGAAGTTGCTTCTTGGCATTTGAACAAATAACTTGGGCAGGTAACCCATTAAATCAGTCATTTTTAATTTCACTTACTAAAATTTATTATACCGTTGCTATGGATTATTTTGATCACTTTGATATGACTCTTTTATTTTTTCTTTTTGACTTTTATTTTGTTATTATTCAGAGCAGCTCATATTACAGGGTCAGCATATTTTTTCTGTCAGTCAGTAGAAGATAAAGTGACCAATATGGTAAAGATGTTTAGAAAGTCATGTTTTAAAAGTTTGCTAATTTTGGGGTGCCTAGCTGGCTTAGTTGGAAAAGCATAGAATTCCTGATGTCAGGGTCATTAATTTGAGCCCCATGCTGGGAATAGTTTACTTAAAAAAAAAAAAAAAAAAGATTTGTCAATTTTATATAGTCAAAGTAACTTTAATTCACTTAATATAAATATATAGTATTTTCAATAGGAGAGTTGATATTCATGATCAGATAACATCTCAATACTGGTTTTCTGATTGGAGCATCACATTTTTTCTATTTATTTAAAGTAATCTCTATGCCCAATGTGGGGCTCCAACTCCAAGATCCCAAGATCAAGAGTCACATACTCTACCGAGTCAGCCAGGTGCCGCCAGAACATCATTTTTTTTAAAGATTTTATTTATGAAAGAGAGTGTGCACGTGCACACAGGAGCGGGACAGGGCAGAGCAGGAGGGAGAAGCTGACTCCCTGCTGAGCAGGGAGCCCAATGTGGGACTTAATCCCAGGACCCTGGGATCATGACCTGGGACAAAGGCAGATGTTTAACTGACTGAGCCATCCAGGCACCCCTGGAGCATCACATTTAAAAGAGCTTAAATACTTTTTCATTTTGAGATAGCTATTGCTAGGCATAGTGAACAGCATGGTGGGAAAGGTAGAGAAGTGGTCACAAGATGTGATTAGACCCTTCTACTGGGTGAGGCTGGCGCTAAATGTGACAGGCCCAGCTATAAGTCTAATCCAGCATGCCAATAGTGGCCCAAGTGTATGGCAACAGGCAACAGTTGCCAGGCATTTTAGTAAGCAATTGGCATGAGGGAGGTTTTTTTTTTTTTTATTATTCGTGAGAGACACAGAGAGGAGCAGAGACACAGGCAGAGAGAGAAGCAGGCTCCTCATGGGGAACCTGATGTGGGATGTGGGACTCAATCCCAGGACTCCAGGATCATGCCCTGGGCCGAAGGCAGGCACTCAACAGTAGGGCCGCCCAGGCATTCCTGAAGGAGTTTTAATATTGAAAGGGAAGTGAGAGCTTCCCTGTTGGACTAAAGTCCTGGACATGTAATAGAACTGAAGAGCGGAGTGATAACACTGGACTAATTAATTATAGGAGTAAGTTGGCACTGAGTTTCAGAACTATTAACCCTCTCATTTCTGGCCAGAACTAGTTCTAGAAATGGAAGTGGGGTCCTGACAACAGGTGAGCATTCAGAAGCCACAGCTGTGAAGAAAGTGGCTACAATGGGTTGGGGGAAAACATAAAACTTAAATTGTGGTAGGTTGTAGTATGGGAAACCATTAACTTAGAATGATTCATAACAAATGATTCTGCTTAGAGTTGTGCTAAAAAGGTGCATTTAAAAATATATAGTGAATTTGCTGTAGATAAAAGCTCCAATTGAGGGCACCTGGGTGGCTTAGTCAGTTAAAGCATCTGCCTTTGGCTCAGGTCATGATCCCAGAGTCCTGGGATTGAGCCCCATATCAGGCTCAGCCAGCGACTAGAGCTTAAAAGGAGAAGGGAAAGTCGGCACTCATCTCAAAGCTGCAAGAAATGGGGAACTTGAAGAGGGGAAACCGTTTGGTGATAAAAATGATGACTGTGTTGTGCTCTTTAAAATGACAGAAGATTTGAAATAACAGATATTTGAGTGGCTGTGCTTTAAGTATGTTACTAGCCCTTGGAGGAAAGGATAGTTGGAGAAATAGATTTAGGAGTTTTATATGCTTAATAGGTATGATTTTGCAAAGCTAGTACTTTAGAGGCGGTGTTAGTTCCTTCTCAGTATTCTGCTTGCAATTTGAATAGGTTGCTCTGCCACCAAGTGCCTATGAGTAGCCATACGTTGGTCTTGCTTGTCCAGTAGTTTTAAAAAATTTAGATTTTATTATAAGATAACAGGATGGGGCCTGGACAGCTTCCGCTGGGTGAATGGGGATGATTATGCTAAGAGGAAGCTGAGCAGGTATAGCTTTGTATTACCCATTCCCAATTTGACCAGAACGGCTTTACTTTTTTATTTCACATGGGAATTCCACATAAGATTTGATTTAAAATAGGAGTTTCCTGCGAAAACAAAATTGGCCTTTATAATCTTTGATCTAAGATCTTTTTCCCTTTCAGGCTTGAGTAGAACCTCTTTCCTTCTTCCCTCCCTCCCTTACTTCCTAAATCACTCTAAGTCTTTTTCATTGAAAAAAAATTTTATATATATATAAATATATATATTTATATATATATTATATATATTTTTATATATATATTATATATATTTATATATATATATAATATTTATTTGAGGGTCACCTGGTTGGCTCAGCAGTTGAGCAGATGTCTGCCTTGGGCTCAGGGTGTGATTCCAGGTCTAGGGATTGAGTCCCACATCAGGCTCCCTGTGAGGAACCTGCTTCTCCCTCTGCCTATATCTCTGCCTCTCTTTCTCTGTCTCTCATGAATGAGTAAATTTTTAAAAACTCTTTTTTAAAAAAGGATTTTAGGGCAGCCCGGGTGGCTCAGCGGTTTAGCGCCGCCTTCAGCCCAGGGCGTGATCCTGGAGACCCGGGGTCGAGTCCCACGTCGGGCTCCCTGCACGGAGCCTGCTTCTCTCTCTGCCTCTCTATCTCTCTCTCTCTCTCTCTCTCCCTCCCTCCCTCCCTCTCTCTGTCTCTCATGAATAAATAAATAAAATCTCAAAAAAAAAAAAAGATTTTATTTGAGAAAGAGAGAATATGTGTAAGGACAGGGTGGGGGGGCAGGGGAAGCAGGGCAGAGGGAGAGAATCTTCAAGTAGGCTCCACACTAAGCCGAAATCTGTTTGTTTGTTTTTTTTTAAGATTTTATTTGAGAGAATGTGAATATGGGCACAGGAGCAAGGGGTTAGGGGTGAAGGTGGGAGGGGAAGGGCAGAAGGAAAGGGAGAAGCAGACTCCCCACTGAGCAGGGAGCCCTACTTGGGGCTCAATTTCAGGACCTGAGATCATGACCTGAGCCGAAGGCAGACGCTTAATGGACCGAGCCACCCAGGTGCTGCAATGGTCCTTCTTCCTGGTCAAAAACTTCTCAAGGAAAATCAATGGGTGGGGGAGAAGCACAGGGCATGAACAGGTAACCCACAAATGTAAACAGTCAACAAACAAAAAATGTCTAATCTCCCTAGTCGTCAAGAACTATCAATTAAAACAACATTGAGTGAAATACCAATTCCCAACTCTTAGATGGGCAAGAGTGAAAGGCATGGAGAAACAGGCACTCATGAGTTGTTGGTGGGAATATAAATTGACAGAACACTTTGATTGACTTGACACTATCATTAAATACATCCTTTCATTCAGAAATTCCAGTGCTAGGATTAACATCCTAAGAAAATAATAGGATAGGGATGCCTGGGTGGCTCAGCGGTGAAGCGCTTGCCTTTGGCCCAGGGCGTGATCCTGGAGTCCCGGGATCGAGTCCCTAATCGGGCTTCCTGCGTGGAGCCTGCTTCTCACTCTGCCTGTGTCTCTGCCTCTCTCTATCTGTGTCTCTCATGAATAAATAAATAAAATATTTAAAAAAAGAAAATAATAAGATAAATGCTCCAAAGGTAACTATGCAGAGTAAAAAACTGGAAACAATCTAAATATGCAACATTAAGGAACTAGTTAAATTATAGATGCATACAATGATCTCATATTACTTTCATTACAGTAATATGAGATATTAATAAAAGATATTAAGTGAAAAGACTAAGTCATAAAGCTATATACTATGTGCACAAAAATATATACATTCATTTTAAAACAAATGATATCAAGTTTTCAGTTGTGGTTTTTATGATGATTGGATTATGAGTGACTTATTTTTACTTGTCTACAATGAATAGACATCAATTTTAATTAATCAAAATTAATGAAAAATCACTTAAAAATAAACACCTGGGGACACCTGGGTGGCTCAATGGTTGGGTGTCTGCCTTCAGCTTAAGGTGTGATCTCAGGATCCAGTATCGTGTCCCACATCGGGCTCCCTGTGGAGAATCTACTTCTCCTTCTGCCTGTGTCTCTTCCTCTCTCTCTGTGTGTCTCTCATGGATAAATAAATAAGTCTTTAAAAATAAATAAACAAATTAAATAAATAAATAAATAAATAAATAAATAAATAAACACCTGTCCAGCTACTATAGAATTGTGTGTGTCCAGGGTCTTAGCAGGTGACTCTTCTCCAAATCTGGGGTTCTTTCTTAAGGAAAGAAACCTTTGAGCAGACAGCCTGTCTACTGCCCTGCCCACCACTCCCTCATGATAAATTCAATAAACTTCTATCTCCTTTGGAAAAAAAAAAAAAGAAACTAGCCTTTAACTGCCAACTTGGAGTTAATCGAAGAATCCAGGTTTCCTGTTTAGTCAGCAAAGCAGGAAAGAGGAATTATGGCTTTTCTTTGGATGTGATCCAGAGATTGGAAATTCATAATTCCACAACTCAAAGAGATTTACTTGTTATTAATTTTTTGCTCTATTCCATTATTTTTCATAGTATATGGTTTTTGAGGTTTTAACATGGTTATGACATTATATAAATACTTTCACATCATGTTTTTTCCCATTTAACATGAACAGTTTCCCATTTTTAAAAAAGATTTTATTTATTTATTTTTGAGAGACATACAGAGAGAGGCAGAGACATAGGCAGAGTGAGAAGCAGGCTCCTTCTGGGGATCCTGACGCGGGACTCAATCCCGGATCCTGGGATCACACCCTGGGCCAAAGGCAGACGCTCAACCGCTGAGCCACCCAGGCGTCTCCCATCTTATATTCTTTTAAAAATATGGAATGCTGTCTGAGTGGCTCAGCTGGTTGGGCATCTGACTTTTTTTTTTTTTAATATTTTATTTATTTATTTATGAGAGACCGAGAGAGAAAGGCAGAGACATAGGCAGAGAGAGAAGCAAGCTCCCTGCAGGGAACCAGACGCAGGACTAGATCCCAGGAACCCAGGATCACGACCTGAGTCAAAGGTAGATGCTCAGCCACTGAGCCACCCAGGTGTCCCTGATAGCTGACTCTTGATTTAGGCTCAGGTCGTGATCTCATGGGTCGTGGGATGGAGCCTTCAGTCTAGTTGGGCTCTGAGCTCAGTGGGGAGTCTGTTTGAAGATTCTCTTCCTCTGCCCTTCCCCACACACTGTGCCTCAGGCACAAGAGTGCATGCTCTCTCTGTAAAATGAATAAATCTTTTAAAAAATATGGAATACTATTTAATCAAGTAGATGTGCCATGATTTACTTATTACCCTGTCATTAAAAATTTAAGTTGTTTCTAATTGTTTATTAGTATAAATAATGCTGTGATGGACATTCTTAGGTACACCTTATTCCCTCACACCAAATCATGAAATCCTAGATATTGAATATATTTACTTCTTTCCAACCCCACTCCTACCATCCTAGTACAAGCCACCATCATCTCTAGACTGAAACAGTACAACTGCTTTCTTCTTTCTAATTTTAATGTAATTTATTTTTGAAAAAGTAATATAGTTACTGGTTCATAGAGTACAAAAAGGGTAGACAGTGACATCTTTCTTTCTTTCTATCCTCCAATCACTGAATTCCCTCTCTGGAGGAAATAGGAAATCGATGTTATCATTCATTTATTCAGTCAATATTTATTGAGCACCTCCTGTAAATTAGTCACTTATTAGATCTGGAGGTATGGTATAATGGTAAGCAAGAGAGACATGGTATATAAGCTCTTGGATCTTACATTCCATTTGAGAATACAAACAAAAAGAATTGACAAATATGATAACTTCAAGTTGAAGCAAATATTCTGAAGGACATAAATAGGGGATTGAGAGAAAAAATAATAAAGTTAAGCTTATTTCAGGTAAATAGTCAAGGTAGGCCTGTTTGAGGAGGTGGCATTTACACAGATCTAAAGCAAGAGGAAAGAAACATGCAAAGAAAATGAGGAAACGTGCTTTAAGCCTCTGGAAGAGCTTGTGCAAAGGCCCTAAGGCAGGAAAGAGCTTGGAAGATACTAAGACTAAAACAAAGAGGAGAGAGAGAACACAAGTGGAGATATTTGCTTTCCATGGAAGAAGGACTTTTCCTCTATTGTAAATGAAAAGAATCAAGGTACAAATAAAAGCAGGGCTTATGGGTCTGCCTTCATCTGCCTTTAGCTCAGGTCATGACCCTAGATTCCTGGGATGGAGCCCTGCATCAGACTTCCTGTTCAATGAGGAGCCTGCTTCTCCCTATCCCTCTGCCTGCCACTCCTCCTGCTGTGCTCTCTCTGTGTGTCAAATAAATATATAAAATTGTTTTTAAAAATTCATTTGAATGATATTTAGAGTGCACCTATTTTGTGTCAGTCATGGGATAAGCACAAGAGATGGAAAGTTTTCATTTCTGTCTTTTTTTTAAAAAGTAAACTCTGCACTCAACATGGGGCTTGACCTCATGACCCTGAGATCAAGAGTCATGCTCTACCCACTGCTCCCCTCATTTCTGATTTCTGTTTTTAAAAACTTTATAATGATTTCAGTAGAAGGATAGTTCTATAAATAAGGAAGAGCAGTAACATAGTAGAGCTGCCTCCACAAATAGCCATGAAAGGAGGAAGTAAAAAAAAAAAAAAAAAGGACAGAAGAGCTAAAGGTGGTATAGTGGTATATTAGTCTTCTCAGGCTTCCATGACAAAAATACCAGAGACTGCGTGGTTTAATAGCAGGGATTTATTTTCTAAGTTCTGGATGCTGGAAGTCTGAGATCAAGATGTCAGCAGGATGGGTGTCTGATGAGATCTCTCTTCCTGGCTTGCAGATGGCACCTTCTTGCTGTATCCTCACACTTACTGTATCCTCACATGGCCTTTTCTCTGTAGGCATGCACAGAGAGGGTTTTGTTTTGTTTTGTTTTTATAAGTAGGCTCCACACCCAACACAGGGTTTGAACTCTCGACCCTGAGATCAAGAGGATCAAGAGTCAGATGCTTAACTGAGTGAGCCCCCCAGGTGCCCTAAGAAAGGTCTCTTATTAAAAGGACATCAGTCCTATCAGAGTAGGGCCCTAACTTTAGGGCCCCATTTAACCTTAATTATTTCCTTACAGGCTCTACTGCCAAGTATAGTCACACTGAGGATTAGGGCTTCAACATATGAATATTGGAGGTACATTTCAGTCCCCCTAAAATTCAGAGGAGTCCATAACGTGGGGATGGGGAAAAGTGAAAGAGCTGGAGATTGATTATGTGTGGGACAAAGTAGAGATGAGAAGGATAAATGGAGGAAATCTGAGAGGTTTAGAGAAGGAAACACTATGGCCACCCATGGTGGGGCTAGGTTAGACAGAAAATCTAGTATGGCCCGGAATTATCAGAAAGAAGCTGACGTTAGGACACCTGGGTGGCTCAGCAGTTGAGCGTCTGCTTTGGCTCAGGGTGTGATCCTGTGGTCCTGAGATGGGAGTCCCACATTGAGCTCTCTTCGTGGAGCCTGCTTCTCCCTCTGCCTACATCTCTGCCTCTCTCTGTGTCTCTCATGAATAAATAAATAAAATTAAAAAAAAAAAAGAAGCTGACATTTATTTATTTTTTTTAAATTTTTTTTAGAAGCTGACATTTTAAAAAAAAATGGTGTTATTGTTTTCTCTAGCAGTCTATGGGCTTGTTTGGTATCAGCTGTTTGTAAATCTCCAACTAGTTATCCTAGAAAACTAAGAAATAAACATCAGCTTGCTTCTTTCTTTCTTTCTTTCTTTCTTTCTTTCTTTCTTTCTCTTTCTTTCTTTTTCTTTTCTTCCTTCCTTCCTTCCTTCCTTCCTTCCTTCCTTCCTTCCTTCCTTCCTTCCTTCCTTCCTTCCTTTCTTTCTTTCTTTCTTTCTTTCTTTCTTTCTTTCTTTCTTTCTTTCTTTCTTTCTTTCTTTCTTCTTTCTCCTTCTTTCTTTCCCCTAAGTTTGAAAGTTTGGGTATTGCTGAATAATAGCAATAAATTACATTTATATAAGAATTTAGATTTTGTTCATTTTTACATATGTTCTCATGTATTTTTTACAACGACCTGTAGAGTAGGTTGATAACAACATTCTAATTTTTTAGATGAAACTGAGATTAGGGAATTGACATGGTCACCTGGCTAGAACTGGTATGGCTGGGTCTTCTTACCTTCCCACTCACTCTGTTATTTCTAATTTGTCTTCAACTCACCATTCAATACTATGAAAAATGAACTTTCTAAATAAAAGCTACAAAGGAGAAAATCTCCACATGTCAAATGCATTACTATTCTCTGACATGGCTTCAACAATATCGGTAGCACCATGGAGATGGAAATTAATGGTTGATATTCCCATCAGTAACTAAAACTATCGACAGTGAGAACAGGTGGAAAACATAACACTGCTTTGTTGGGAATGAAGGAATCTCAGATAAAAATGAAAAGTAAATTAAACATTTCTAAGTCTACCATCCAGAACTGACAACTATTAATATATTATTATATGATCCTTGGTTTTTTTCTCTTTAAGATTTTATTTTTACTTTTTAAATTAAAAAAAAGCTTTTATTTATTATTAGAGAGAGTGAGAGAGAGAGCATGAACTTGGGGGGGAGGGGTAATGGGAGAGAAAGAGGTAGACTCCCTGCCGAGCAGGGAGCCTGATATGGGGCTTGATTCCAGGACCCTGGGATCATGACCTGAACCCAAGGCAGACACTCAACTGACTGAGCCACCCAGGTGCCCCAAGATTTTATTTAAGTAATCTCTACACCCAGCCTGGGGCTCCAACTTATAACCCTAAGATCAAGAGTCACATATTCCACCAATGAAACCAGCCAGGCACCCTGAGCCTTTGTTTTCTCTAATGGAAAAAACTAAAATCCTACAGACAAATGTTATCTAAGTCCTATCACCAGTCCTATTCTCCTTCCAGTTTGGCTAATGGGGACCCTAGTATGAGATCAGAAAGAGGGAGAAGAGCGAGATTGGTATTGATTCTCTCTATAAAACTAAGTTCCAACTTAGTTCCAACTAAGTTCCTTGATTGAAAGGCAAGCTTATTTCAAGTTGGCTGTATTTCCAGGACTCTCTTTTAGGTTCCAGTAACAGCTCCCAGTCTTTCTACATTTTGTGAGTTGAAGAGTTGAAGAGTCTTGGCCATTTTACTATCCTTGTTTCCTCATACCTTTATAAATAATCTCTTATTAAGCAATATTCAAATTATTCTAATTTGAGTGTGCATCTGTTTCCTGCTTGTTCCTTGACCGATTCACATAGGAAGCTAGCCAAAATACAAATTTTTATTTTTTTTTAATTTTTATTTATTTATGATAGTCACAGAGAGAGAAAGAGAGAGAGGCAGAGACACAGGCAGAGGGAGAAGCAGGCTCCATGTACCAGGAGCCCGACGTGGGATTAGATCCCGGGTCTTCAGGATCGTGCCCTGGGCCAAAGACAGGCGCTAAACCGCTGCGCCACCCAGGGATCCCTTTTTTTTTTTTTAATTTATCAAAATACAAATTTTTAAACCTTTTTTTCCCCAAATTAATTCACTTAATTATTCATTCATTCATTTAACAAATATTTCAAAAAAACCCCATAAGTATTTGAATGCCCCAAGTGCCAGGCACTGGGCAAGGTGCTATGGTGGCTAAGTCAGTTGAGTGACTGACTCTTGATTTCTGCTGAGGTCATGATCTCAGGGTCCTGGGATCAAGCCCTGTGTTGGGATCTGTGCTCAGCAGGGAGCCTGCTTGAGATTCTCTCTCTCTCCCTCTGCACACTCATGCTTTCTCTCTCTCTCTCTCTCTGAAAGAAAGAAAGAAAGAAAGAAAGAAAGAAAGAAAGAAAGAAAGAAAGAAAAAGAAAAAGAAAAAGATAGATACAGTTCCTGTGTTTGGAAGAAGACTTACAATAAAAAAGCAACTTACATATGGCTAGTTATGATATAATAGAGGGTTAAGGGGGCAGCAGCAATTTTAGATTAAGTGGCCAGGGAAGGCCTCTCTGAGGTGATATTTCAGCCTAAAGTATGAGATAAAACATGAGGGAAGAGTGATTAAGGCAGAAGAAGTGCAATCAGTGGGAAAGTGCTTGATGTTTTCAAGGAGCGGAAGGGAAACCAGAGCAAAGTGAGCTGGGGATGCAGTGTAAGACTAGAGACCTAGGTAGGAATGAGATGTGTAGGGCTTTCCCCATAGGTCCTGGTAAAAAAATTTGCATTTTATTCTAAATGCAATCAGGAGCCACTGAAGGATTTTAAGCAGAGGAGTGATGTAGTACATTTGTAAAGATTATTCTTACTTCTGAGTAGAAATATACTGGAAAAGAAGCAGAAATACAGCAGTGGGAGTGGAGATGGTGAGATGTGGCTGGATTTCAGATCTATTTTGGAGGTAGAACCAATAGCGGAGAAAAGGGAAAAACTCTAGGTTGATTGGTAAGCTTTGCTTATATAACTGGAATAGTTGGATGGCAGAGCTGTTTACTAAAATGGGAAAGAAACATATTTCTGGAGGGAATATGAAAAGTTCTGTGACTTTTTGAAGTAAAAAGTAAATGACTTTGAAAAACACTATCCAAAGCCCAGGTATGGCACCCTTTAAGTTATACAACATAGCTAGACACCTCTGACCCCCCTTTGGAAAAAGGAATGAAGTGAACATTTATCCAGTATATTTCACACCTATCATCTTATTTATTCTTTACCACAGTCCTGTGAAGTAAGTGATACCATTTTTGATTTATAAATGAGGAAATTGAACCTCTGATGGGTTGAGTGGCTCACATAAGATTGCACAGCTAGTGAAGTGAAAGAACAAATCTGATATGCAAACCTAGTTCTTAAGAGACGAGGTTCAAAGCTCTTCAGAGGCTGGCTCTTTCTCCCTAACCATAAGTCACTGAATTTCTTAAATATGACCATAGGAAGAGTGTGGTAAAATGAACCTAATTAGGGGCACTTGGCTGGCTCATTCAGTAGAGCATGTAATTCTTGATCTCAGAGTTGTAAGTCTGAGCCCTATGTTGCATGTGGAGCCTACTTAAAAACAAAAACAAAACCAAAAAAAATCAAATTGGCTCTCATGTAACTGCTTTCCTTTATCTTCCAAGCAGAGGTTTGATTAAACAAATTAATATACGTCAGTGCTGGGCCTCTCCCAACTGTTGCATAGTGTTACACAGAGGGTATTTTTTCAATAGCTCATTCTTTTATTATTTTTCCTAGAGAGCACACATGCTTGTGGGCAGGGTGGGGAAGGACAGAGGGTAAGAGAGAATTTTTTTAAAAGATTTATTTATGTATTTATTCAGAGAGAGAGAGAGGCAGAGACACAGGCAGAGGGAAAAGCAGGCTCCATGCAAGGAGCCCGACGTGGGACTCCATCCCAGGTCTCCAGGATCACACCGGATCACACCCGGGGCTGCCCGGTGAGAGAGAATCTTAAGCAGGCTCCACACCCAGTGTGGAACCCAACACTGGGCTCCACCCAGGGCTCAATCTCACGACCCTGAGATCATGACCTGAGCAGAAATCAAGAGTCAGATGCTTAACCAATGGCACTACCCAGGTGCTCCAGGAATTTGTTTTAAGAAATCCAGGAGCTTCTGGGATCCCTGGGTGGCGGAGGAGGGATCCCTGGGTGGCGCAGCGGTTTGGCGCCTGCCTTTGGCCCAGGGCGCGATCCTGGAGACCCGGGATCGAATCCCACGTCGGGCTCCCGGTGCATGGAGCCTGCTTCTCCCTCTGCCTGTGTCTCTGCCTCTCTCTCTCTCTCTGTGACTATCATAAAAAATAAAAAATAAATAAATAAAAAAGAAATCCAGGAACTTCACCTTTCCTGTCCTCTTTGGTCTCTGAGCTCAAATATTAAAATGATAAAGCTATAATTTTGTGTATTTAAGTAAAATTCAGATGAACTATATAACACTTCACAAGTTCTTTCCTAGCCAATCCCTTCTCTGTGACTGATTCATTTCCTTTTTTCTTGGGTATATTCCTAAAGTCATCATTTTTAGGTCATGTGATTATGAAATAAGAAACATGTAGGCGGCTTTGCAAAATGAAACAGGATACACCTGGCCCTATTAATCACTTAGTGCAATCCGAATTTAACTTATCCAAAACTAGATAAATGATATCATCTTGGAAGAAAAATACCTCTTGGCTCAAGTGGGAAAGAAAGCTGAGAAGAAATACAGCAACATTTTTTCTTAGGAAAAAAGAGGTCTTTTTCCAAAGTCATTGGTTTTTGGAATAACTTCTCCCAAATAATTTGTTTTTAAAAGTTATAAGAACAGGGGCACTTGGGTGGCTCAGTCGGTTAAGCATCTGCCTTTGGCTCAGGTCATGATCCCAGAGTCCTGGGATCAAGTTCCGCACCTGGTTCCCTGCAGGGAGCCTGCTTCCCCCTCTGCCTATGTCTCTGCCTTTCTCTGTGTGTCTCTCATGAATAAGTAAATACAATATTTTTAAAAATTGAAGCAGGTTTTAAAGCAACATGTACACAATCTCATTTTGGTAAAAATGTATATATCTATATATCTCACCAAAGAAAAATATCTCAAAGGAATATACAGTAAGATAATCTTTGGTTATATTGGTATGTTTCTATATTTTCTAATTTTCTACAATGTCCACAAACTGGTTTTGTAATACGAAAGCTATTATTTTGTTTAGAAATAAAAACTAATTTCTAGAAAAATACAAATTTGAATTAAGCTCATTAAAAAAATGGTATTTCGGGCATCCCGGGTGGCTCAGTGGTTTAGCACCGTCCTCAGCCCAGGGCCTGACCCTGGAGACCTGGGATCGAGTCCCATGTCGGGCTCCCTGCATGGAGCCTGCTTCTCCCTCTGCCTGTGTCTCTGCCTCTCTCTCTCTGTGTGTCTCTCATGAATACATAAATAAAATCTTAAAAAAAAAAAAAAGATGGTATTTCAAACCAATTAGAAAATGGGATCATGAGACGACTAGGTGGCTCAGTGGTTGAGTGTCTGCCTTTGGTTCAGGTCGTGATCCCAGGGTCCTGGGATCGACTGCCGCATCAGGTTCCCCGCAGGGAGCCTGCTTCTCCCTCTGCCTGTGTCTCTGCTTCTCTCTGTGTTGTTTATGAATAAATAAATAAAAATCTTTTAAATAAAGGAAAATGGGATTATGCATATGGTATTGTGATATCTGCTAATTATCTATGAAATAAAAAATAAGAAAGAATCCCACATACCTTTTTACAGAATAAATTCAAAGTGAAGTAAAGATTTAAATGTAAAAAAATGAAACCATAAATTTTTTTTTTTTGTAAAAATAGGTTAAATTGGGGCACCTAGGTGGCTGAGTTAAACATCTGCCTTGATGAAGCAGTTGAGCATCTGCTTTAGGCTCAGGGTGCGATCCCAGAGTCCCACAACAGGCTCCTCATGGGGAGCCTGCATCTTCTTCTGCCTGTGTCTCTGCCTCTCTCTCTGTGTCTCTCATGAATAAATAATATCTTTAAAAAACAACAATAACAGAAAACATTTGCCTTCAACTCAGCTCATGATTCATGTTCTCCCTCTCCCTTTGCCCCTTTCCTCTACCCCACCACTTGTGCTCTCTCAAATAAGTAAAATTTTTGGGAAAAAAAAAAAAGGCTAAATTAATGTTACATTGTAAAAGCCTTTCTTCTTCTTCTTTTCTAGATTTATTTATTTCTGACAGACACGGAGAGAGAAGCAGAGACACAGGCAGAGGGAGAAGCAGGCTCCATGCACCGGGAGCCTGATGTGGGACTCGATCCCGGGTCTACAGGATCGCGCCCTGGGCCAAAGGCAGGCGCTAAACCACTGCGCCACCCAGGGATCCCTAGCTGATGTTTCTATAGTAAAATATTCCTTCAATCAAAATTAAGCATCTTCTATGTACCAGGCACTGTCCTAGATGTTGCAGGTTTAATAAGGAATAAGATACAGTCCCTACTCTCAAGAGATCGATGGGAATATAACTGAGGCGCAAGGGTGTAAGAAAGAGCACCTGGCTCCTGGGATCCCAAACAGATCAGGTGTGGCCACTTGCTACGGATAAAATCCAAAAGCAAAGAAACAAGTGGTAGTGAAACAAGAAAGGAATTTATTTCTGTGAGGGCAACACTGGGAAGACAGCAGACAAGGGTCTCAAGGACTGTCTCCAAAGTGCCCTGCTTATATGAGGAAAATGTGGGACCAAAGGCCAGCGGGTACGAGCAGGTGGGCATTAAAGGTCAGGTCATCGCTGTCTTGGGATCAGTCACATGAGATCTTGGTGTTTCGGGGCAGTCTTTATTGCTTGAGGGGTAGATTCAGTTTCAATCATGGGATGCTTTGCCCCCAAGGGCAAAGAGATAAGAGATAAACTGGAAAGGAGAACTTAATTAGAAAGTATAGATTGAGGTCAAAATGGAGGTAGTTGAAGTCCTCTTTTAGGAACTTCTAACTTATAAGGCATTATTATTATTATTTTTTTAAATTTTTTATTTATTTATGATAGTCACACAGAGAGAGAGAGAGAGAGAGAGAGAGGCAGAGACATAGGCAGAAGGAGAAGCAGGCTCCATGCACCGGGAGCCCGACGTGGGATTCGATCCCGGGTCTCCAGGATCGCGCCCTGGGCCAAAGGCAGGCGCCAAACCGCTGCGCCACCCAGGGATCCCGAAGGCATTTTTATATATATTTCCTTCCTTGATTTTTATAAAAGTTCTGTGAAGTAGTCATGAAGAAACAGAAGCTCAGTGAGTTCTAAGAATTGCCCAAGGTTGACGATCAAGTAAATCAGAGTATCCAAACAGGTTTTCTCATGGAAGAGTTCATGATATATACAAGGATTAATATTTAGTATCTGAATTTGGAGAAAACCTAGAGATCTGACTTAATTCTCTGTATTTTCTTTCTTTTTTCTGGTAGGCAAAAGGAAATTTTCATTCTTAGCCAATGAACACATTTGTACTTAATATTTTAGAGAACCATTCATGTTCTGGCTATTTATCTCTTGAGACTACTTAAGCAATAATCTTTAAAAGATCTTAAATGATAGTGTGGAGGCCGAGGAAAATTAAGGCCATCCCACCTAAAGTTTAGCATTAGCACAAGTACAACCATCTTAGGCCCCTGTGAATAAGAGCTGAACTTTACCGGGGAAAACTGCAGAATGTCCTCAATGTCCTTGGCAGGGAATCCCATATCAGAAAGACAACAGAGCCCATGCCCCTGGTAGAAATTCCCATATTAGAATGAGAACTGAGCTCAATACCCTTGAAAGCCCCATATCAGAATGTAAACAGAACTTGAGAAATTCCCTCCACCCCTTCTGAAAATCCCCTAGACCAGCCTATAAAAAACCCAGCTGTAACCCACTTCGGGGTCCAAGTTCCTGCTCCACTGTGTCGGGTATACTTGGACCCAAGCTCGAGTTTGCAAATAAACCCTCGTGTGCTTGCATTGGTGTCGGCTCCTTGGTGGTTTCTCGGATTCGCAGTCTTGGGCATAACAATAGATAACAACTCCAAAGTGCTCTTGTAGGAATTTTTGTTTTTGTCATAAAATTAAATTTCCAGTAGAGCAGAGATTTCTTATATTTTTCTTTTTGTCTGCAATGTGTACTGTAGTTAAGTTTCACTTTCCCTTCGGGTGTTACAGTCATGTATAAAAAGCTTTTATTACATTTAGATTCTGTTGTGTAGGAAGCTCATTTTATTCACCTCTGCTCTTACCCCCTTTCCCATCTTGGCAAAATGCATATGAGGTACATGATAGATCTTCATTAAAACTTCAAGTTGAAAAGAGCAAGAAAAGACAAACTGAATTATGAAAATTCTTTTTGTATGGATTGCAACATTCTTCAGGGTTCATATTTTAGATATTGCAATATTGCAATTCATATTTGCAATTAGAAAAACCAGCTAAGGGACCTATGTACTTTTTTCAGTATTTAGCGAATGAAGATAACATAGCTTTCTTTGTGTAAAAGCATTCTGGTTTAGCTTTTGTTTTGTTTGGGTCAGCATTTTCTTCTCATGTAATCAGTAGCCTGAAAAACACTTGAAGGAGAAAAAAAGTTTTGACTGCAGGAAGAGGTGATCTGGACATTGAGCAAGATTGTAAACATTGGCTCTGCTTTTACTGTCTGATGTTGGCCAACCTGAGAGAGGACTTCAACCGCCTCCATTTTGACCTCAAACTCTCCAACTGATTAAAATTTTCCTTCCTATGTATCTCTTATTTTAGGCAAAAGACCCTGCAGGCCAAGCATCTTTTACCCCCCTCAAGCTGCCCTGAGCCAGCAAGATCTCCCCCATGATTGAGCTCATGATAATGATGACCTGACCTTTACTGCCCACCTGGATGTACCCACCGACCTTTGTCTCACATTTTCCTTATATAAACCTGGGAGTATTTTTGGCACTTTAGAGACAGTCTTTGAGATGCTAGTTCTCTGTCTTCCCGGTATGGGCCGCATTGAAATAAATCCCTTTCTTGTTTCCCTATAACCTGTCTCATGGCCTTTGGATTTTGTCAGTGGTAAGTGGTCACACCTAGTCTGTTTGGGATCCCAGGAGCCAGATACTCTTGCATCCCCATGCCCTGGCTACAATACCACAAAATCCTGTTCAATACCACAGCTTAAAGAAAATATGAGATACAGTAGCCAATTTTGTTCCTAAGTGTGTGTAGAGAGTTTATTATGATGTATTCATTCAACAAATATTTGAGCAGACTGTGGAGACTACAAGGACACAGTAGAGAAAAACGCATGCAGGTCTCTGTTCTGAAAATCCATTCTGAAAGGTTTAATCCAAATGCTTGTGGGTTGACTGAATCACCATTGTGTACTATCTGATTTTAAGCAGACTTTTCTCTCTTCCTAACTCTCCATGGAATAGAACAATCTATATGCAGGAAACATGAATAGTATCTGGTTCTAGCTGATTAAAGGGATTAGTATCCCTTTCCTTTCATGGAAAATCGTTATTCTTCCTACTGCCTGGAAAAAAGGAACACCAAATACTGCGGGTAAAAGCGATATATAATCAACATTAACCAGTTTTGTTTCTGTGCTTTGCCATCTCCAAGATGTGTCCTCAATTGCATTTTGGAAATATAAGTTCCTTCAACTGTTATTTCTATCTTTTACACTTCTATGTGATATCAAGCAGGGAGTTGAAAACATTGGGAAGGAATAGACAGTAAATATTTTAGGCTTTTCAGACTATGGGGTCTCTGTCACAACTACTCACGTCAGCTGTTAGAATGCAAAAGCAATCATAGATTCTACCTAAATTGTTTAAGTGGAACTATGTTCCAATAAAAATTTATTTATGGACACTGAAATTTGCATTTCACATAATTTTCACATATCACAATATGTTCTTCTTCATCTCCTTTTTTCCCCCAACCATCTAAAAATGTAAAAAGATTCTTAGCTTGTGGGCCATAAAGAAGTGAGATTTGTTTTTTTTTTTTTTTTTTTTTATTTATTTATTTATTTATTTATGATAGTCACAGAGAGAGAGAGAGGCAGAGACACAGGCAGAGGGAGAAGCAGGCTCCATGCACCGGGAGCCCGATGTGGGATTTGATCCCGGATCTCCAGGATCGCGCCCCGGGCCAAAGGCAGGCGCCAAACCGCTGCGCCACCCAGGGATCCCCAAGAAGTGAGATTTGGCCCATGAATCATAGTTGGCCAATCCTTCATATGAAGGACTGGTTAGTGCAGTTAATTAGGACCTGGTGATGCGGCCAGGTTGTAGATTTAATTTTCACATGAATAATTACATCAGTTTTGCATTAATGAACCTGTTTCAATTTTAACGTCCACCTTTAGTCCTGGCCAGTAGCTGAAGATGTGGGCCATTAGGAGAAACCAGTTGAAAAACATTACTTCCTTATGCTTTCGTTTCTAGCATAGATTATTCACGCTTTTTCTGTCACTTGAAAGTTTCTGAATTCCACTTTTTCAAAGTAAGGTGACACAAATTGTTGTGTGTTCTTCCTCTCTAAATAAGGCAGAAAAGGCAGAAATCTATCTTGTTTTCATGTAGAAAAACTGACTTGTTGGCTAATTCTCTGAGAAAGCAAAAAACAGTTGTGTTGAGTATATTTAATATTAATGTTGGGGATCCCTGGGTGGCTCAGCGGTTTAGCACCTGCCTTTGGCCCAGGGCGCAATCCTGGAGTCCCAGGATTGGACTCCAGGCTCCCGGCATGGACCCTGCTTCTCACTCCTCCTGTGTCTCTGCCTCTCTCTCTCTCTCTGTCTATGATAAATAAATAAATAAATCTTTAAAAAAATATTAATCTTGAACTTTTTATTGACCAGGATCATTTCATTCTGTGAATGAAGCAACACCCTTAGGAATTCCCTAAGCCATTCTGCTTTTGTATTGGGAAATAAGAGTATTTTGGGGCACCTGGGAGGCTCAGTCAGTTAAGCGTCTGCATTTGGCTCAGGTCATGATCCCAGGGTCCTGGAATTGAGCCCCAGTCGGGCTCCCTGCTCAGCAGGGAGTCTGCTTTTCCCTCTCCCTTTTCCGTTCCCCTTGCTTATACTCTCCTGTTCTCTCTCTCAAATAAATAAATAAAATCTTTTTTAAAAAAGTATTCTTGCTTCATGCTTAGGTCATTTCTAACACTTTTGCAAGACCTAGAGCTCTGTTGACCTTAACTAAGCATTCCAGATAGCTTTGTGCTATTTTCTTATGAGAAGACATTAGTTTTCCTAACCTAGATTCTCTTGCCTCTTTCACATCTCTTAATTCTCTGCTTTTAAAATGGCTTTGTTTTTGAGGTGAAGCAACTGGCCATGGTGCATTTGCAAAGTGTGTAGAGCCCTTGGAGGAAATTTATAAACGAAGCCAATCTTTGTCAGTTAAAATTATAAACTGGCTTAAATTCTTTCAGTAAGAATGATTTCTTGATTACAATATAGCTAGGTTCAAGGCTATTCTAGCAAAGCTTTGTCACGTGGACTACTTCTTAAACCTGATATTACATTGAGGTTTGAAGGAGTGATTCCTGCTGGATTCTCTGTGTGATCAATCATACCAAAAACTTTGTACAAAAGACCTGGGTTCTGGATGCCTGGGTGGCTCAGTCGGTTAAGCTTGCCTTTGGCTCAGGTCATGATTGTGGGGTCCTAGGATGGAGCCCCACGTCAGGCTCTCTATTCAGCAGGGAGCCTGGTTCTCCCTCTCCCTCTATCTGCCACTCTGCCTAATTGTACTCTCTCTCTCTCTCATTCTCTATCAGATAAAGTCTTAAAAAAAAAAAAAAGGAACTGGGTTCAATCCCATCTTCATTAAGTCTGAAAACCTGGAATCATGCTTGATACTCTCTTTCTTGTATCCCAATCCCATCCAAGAACCCTATCATGTCTAATTCAAAACATATCCAGGATTGAATTCCTTCTTATTTCTTCCTACGATGCTACAACCCTGACCCAAGCCCAAACCATCTAGCTCCTGGATTACTGCAAAAGCTCTCCCTGCTTCTCCCTGTTTGCTTCTTCCCTTGCTCTTCCTCAGTCTATTCTTAACAAAGCAGCCAAAGTGGTCCAGTTAAAAACTTAAGTTAGATGACATCTGTCCTCTTCTTAAAACCCTCCAATGATTTCTTCTCTATTGCTTCATAAATCCAAAGGCCTTAAGATGGCTTACTTTATCCCCCCCAGTCCCCATATCTCTTACCTATTGTGTTATCTCTTATCTATTATCTCCTATTACTCTATCCATTGCTTACTCAGTACCAGCACTCCCCTCTTTACTTCCCAGACAACACACTTCTGCCTTGAATCCTTTGTACTGCTCTTCCAGAGGCGAAATATTCCAAGCAGAGCATACTTGTTCAGGTCTGTGCTTAAAATCACTAAACAAGCACAAAAAATGGATAAGATGAAAAAGACTGACGCAGTTAAGTGTTAGCAGGGCTGTAGAGGAGTTTGAACGCCCATACTTTGCTGGCAGGAGTGTAAAATGGTTCCATCACTGTTCATCATTAATTACTAAAGCTAAACATATACCTACTACATGACTCAGCAATTCTACTCCTAGGCAGATACTCAAGAGAAACGAGTGCATACCTATCAGAAGACATATACAAGAATATTCTGTTGTGCCCAAGATTGCGAATCCGAGAAACCACCAAGGAGCCGATACCAATGCAAGCGCACAAGGGTTTCTTAGCAAGCTCGCTTGGGTCCAAGTATGCCCGACACAGCAGAGCAGGGACTTGGACCCCGAAGTGGGTTACAGCTGGGTTTTTTACAGGCTGGTCTAGAGGATTTTCAGAAGGTGTGGAGGAATTTCTCAAGTTCTGTTTACAATCTGATACGAGGCTTAAGGGCATTGAGCTCTGTTCTCGTCCTTGAGAACAGCGTGTGGATCAGCTGGTCGGACGTGGGTGTAGTGGACCCAGGGGGTAATCCTGCCGACCTTGAGAGCAGTGGGAGCGGTCAGGATCATGGCTGGTCCTCCCCTGCCAACAGGATATCAAATGAGGGTCCTCATTTGGTGTTGGGCTTCATGCACAGCGGGAGTCCGCTTCTCCCTCTCTGCCCCTCCCCCTGTTTGTGTGGTCTCTCCCTCTCTCTTTCTCTCTCTCTCTCAAATAAACAAATAAGTCTTTTTTAAAAAGAGGACAATGGTTAAATTGTGATATAATCTATGAAATGGAATACTACATAGCAATAAAGAGGATAGCTACTTTTATATGTAACAATATGGATTAATCTTACAGACATTATGTTGAGTGGAAGAAGCCAGATACAAATGGATACATACCTTAGGATCCCATTTATTTGAAGTTTAAGAACAGGTAAAACTCATCAATGGTGACAGAAGTTAGAACAGTAGTTTGCTCTTGGTGGACATTGACTGGGAAGGGGCACAAGGGAACCTTCTGGGATACTGTAAATGCTGTGTTTCTCAACCTGGGCAGTGGTTATATGAATGTGTGTAAAAATTCATCAAGTTGTGCACAGGTGTGTGGTTTACATGCTTTAGAGTATGTTTATTAGATAGTTAAAAAAAGAAAAAGCAAATTCACCTATCTCAAACAGCCTTTTCTACCTTCTCATCACTTCTCACTCTTATTCTATTTTTATATACAGCACATATCACCAGCTGATATATTTTGTATAATTAATATATTGGCTTATTTATTATCTTTCTCCCCCACCAGGATGTAAGCTCCACGAGAGGGAGAAGAGGGTTTCATTTACTGCTGTCTCTTAGAGCTTAGAACAATGCTTGGAACATAGGAGATCTCAGTAAAGATCTGTTAAATAAATGAATTGCTGTATTTTAGCTTTAGCTCTAGATGTACTTACAAATCAATTTTTCCCTGGAGCATGAGATACTCTTCTTTCCCTATAATCAGCACAATGACTCATTTACAAACTGCTTACAGATTGTGAAATGGACTTGGGGACGATGACGTCAATCTTTGGGCTGAGTTGCAGGTTTTTTTTTGACAAAGATGTAAGTCGATTGACTTCTGGGCCCAAAGCTAAGAAGGCAAAAGAGTGGGGGATATCGGTTCATATTTCTCACTCTCCCAAGATTATTGACTTGCTCGGTATTATTTTCTCAGAAGCCAGAAAAGGAAAATAAATAAGCCATTGTCTCCCTAAGAAAATTGCTTGTGGGCATAGTCAAGATTTTTGACCCTGGAATCAGGTAGGAAAAATTAGCCAAGCAAATCTTAAGAAATGTAATACAGTGAAAATGGTCAGGGTGGTGGAGCTAGTCCCTCCAGATCTGGAATGCTCTTGTTGATTTGAAATGTAAAATTCAGGGAGAGGATGAGGAACATATAACAAAAAGATATTTGTTTTAGGGTAGAAGTGCAAGAATGTAGATATGAGAAATGAAATGAGTAGAGGATTTTGAGAAGTACAGGAGCATGGAAATAGTAATAAATGTGCAAACTTTTCAACTATAAGCTTAATCATAAAGGTAGAAACTGGCATGGTTAGAAATACATTTATTGAATATTTATAATGTGTTTAACATTTAATAGGTTTTTTTCACTTAGTCCTCACAACAGGTATTTAGGTAGATCTTTTTAGCTTTGTTATTTTATTAGAGGTCAGGAAATTGAGGTTCAAAGAGCTACAGAATTTGTTCACAGATGATGAGTGAAGGAACTCTGACTTCTGACACAAGATCATTTTCTTATGTGGTGATAATTCCCTCCTCTACCCACAATTATTACTATCTGTGCCATTCATCATCATAGCATATTTTACCACTTTATTATTTATTTGATCTCATAATTCCATTGCTAACAGGTTCAGCTACCTATGGCTTGTAACACCCTTCACAATCTGACTCCCCACTGTCTTTCCTGTCTTCTTTCTTCCCATTCCAAGCCATCCTTGGTGACAGAATAATTTTTGGTGAAAGCTATTTCTGATCAAAACTCCTTCAAGGGACACCTGGGTGGCTCAGTGGTTGAGCATCTGCCTTCAGCCTAGGGCATGATCCCAGAGTGCCGGGATTGAGTCCCATATCGGGCTCCTTGCTTGGAGCTTGCTTCTGTCTCTGCCTCTCTCTCTCTCTCTCTCTCTCCTTCTGTGTCTTTCATGAATAAATAACTAAAATCTTAAAAAAAAAAAAAAAAACTCCTTCAAAACCTTTCTTACCCTGTTACTTTTCTGATAAAGTTCAAACTCCTTAACATATTTTCTTGCTTGCCTGCTTTTGTTTTTATTATTAAGATTTTACTTATTTATTCATGAGAGATGCAGAGACATCGGCAGAGGAAGCAGCGAGACTTGATCTCAGAACCTGAGCCAAAGGCAGACATCAACCACTGAGCTACCCAGCTGCCCCACATAGTATGTTTCTACCTACCATTCCAGAATCCACCCCCATTCCAAATAGCCAAAACTTCAGCTACACCAAACAAATGCACTGTTCTCCGTGCAAGCAGCAGTATTCAGCACCTCCCCAGCAATACCCATTTGCCTTCCCTCAACCCTTCCCCAGCAATCCCATTTCCCATACCTTTACACAAGTTCTTTCTGCTCCTTAGAATCCACTTTCTCCTTTCTTTGCCTGGTGAACTTTGTTTACACGGCATCAATTTTTGTTTACACGGCATCAATATTTGTTTACACAGCATGACAAATATTACCTCCTTGATGGAGCTTTCCCTGAGGTGTTATACTGCTTTGCTTTATATTTTTTGACCATCTATTTATTTTCCCAAGAGTCTTTCAGCTTCCCAAGGAAACACATAATTCATCCATATCTTCAGAGCCTGGCATAAGCATATGCTCAATAGATGTTGTGATGGGTGAAATTAACAATTCTTCCACAAGACTAGTACATCTCTCTACTAGATAACATGCTTTGTGCTTACTAAGAATAAATGGAGACGGATGCCTGGGTGGCGCAGCGGTTTGGCGCCTGCCTTTGGCCCAGGGCGCGATCCTGGGGACCCGGGATCGAATCCCACGTCGGGCTCCCGGTGCATGGAGCCTGCTTCTCCCTCTGCCTGTGTCTCTGCCTCTCTCTCTCTCTCTCTCTCTGTGACTATCATAAATAAATAAAAATTAAAAAAAAAGAATAAGTGGAGAAATAAACCATATATTTCCAAAGGAGAATACTAATTAGTATAAAGATATTATATCATCAAATAAATTCTTTTTTTTTCATCAAATAAATTCTTAGTGTGGACTAGTTTCCATCAAATCCTCAAAAGTTTTTTTTTTAATTTGTTTTTGTTTTTATTTGAGTTTTGAGACCAATTTTTGAAAAGTTCATCTGGAGGGGTTCCTGTCTGGCTCAGTTGGTGGAGCATACAACTCTCGCTCTTCGGGATCAGGAGTTTGAGCCCCATATTGGGTGTAGAACTTACTTCTTAAAAAGAAAAGTTTATGTGGAGTGTTTATTGTACAATTATTTAAACTTTTCTTTATATTCATAAATTTTCATAATTGTAGGGAAAAAAGAGTTTATTTGGGAGGATGAGCAGGCCTACCAGCAAGGAAGTGTTACAGAAGAATTGTGGATGTGGGTAAACGAGGTGCCTGGCTGGCTCAGTTGCTAGAGCATGCAGCTCTTGGTCTCAAGGTCTTGAGTTCAAGCCCCACGTTGGGCATAGAGATTACTTAAAAATAAATAAATAAAATAAAATGCTTTGCCAATAATCAAAATTAGAATGGAAACAAAGACAAATCAATGGAATACAAACAGATATCCTTGAAACAGATCTTAGGATAGATAACTCTATGACACTTTCATTGTATTTATTAAACAAACATTTATACAAAGCTTACTATGTGCCAAGCACTGTTCTAGATTCTTTACAAATATTGACTTATTTATACTTTAACTAAGAATGAGTCTCTGGAGCCATACTACCTATGTTCAGAGTCTATCTCTGCCATTCACTAGCTGTGTGACCTTAGAAAGATTACTAAAGTTCTCTGTGTCTGTTTCCTTAGTTATAAAATGTGGATAATAAGTTATTTATAAAGTTTTTAAGAGATTAAATGAGTTACTATTTTATAAAGGGTGCATCACAACAGATAAGAAATAATATCATCGGGGATCCCTGGGTGGCTTAGCGGTTTAGCACCTTCCTTCAGCCCAGGGCGTGATCCTGGAGTCCCAGGATCGAGTCCCACATCAGGCTTCTGCATGGAGCTGGCTTCTCCCTCTGCCTGTGTCTCTGCTTCTCTCTGTGTCTCTTATGAATAAATAAAAATCTTTAAAAAAAGAAATAATATCAATAATCTGAAGAAACTGGATATAAATATCTAGTTGGAGTTTTGCCTCAGACCATATATTGAAAATAAATTCCAGAATTTAAAGAAGTATATCTAAAAAAATGAAAATTGATGACTTTCTAAATATAAAGGGGAAAAGAAACAATAAACTTTAATATATCAATAAAAATTAAAAGTTAAAAAAGATAAGTTAACAAAAGAAAAAGATTTAGAAATAGATAATTGGGATAGATGACAGGTGAATACACTTTTGTATCAACTTTTATGAATCAGTAAAGTATTATAGAAAAAAGGAAAATTACATAAGCAATTTACAGAAGAAAAATACAAATAGCCTAAGAAGAAAAATACAAATAGAGAGGTATAAGCATGTGGAAAAAATGTTCAATCTCACAAATGCAGGTCGTTTAAACCAATGATGTATCATTTTAAACAAATGAATTGGTTAGGATTTTAAACAGAATGCTTAATGCTGATAAATGAATCATAAGATAGGCTCTCCTATAAATAATAAATTTGGTATGATCTTTTGAAGAGCATTTTTGTTTATTTATTACTTTAAAATTTTATTTATTTGACAGAGAGAGAGAGAGAGAGAGAAAGAAAGAGACAGAGCACAAGCAGGGGGAGCGGCAGGCAGAGAGCCCCGAGCGGGACTCAACTCCAGGACCCTGGGATCATGACCTTAACCAAAGGCAGATGCCTAACCAACTAAGCCAGATGGGCAACCATATTTTATTTATTTATTTATTTATTTATTTACTTATTTATTTATTTATTTGTTTGTTTGTTTTTAAGATTATTTGTTTATATGAGAGAGAGAGAGAATGGCTGGGGGTGGTGAAGGGAGAATCTCAAGCAGACATCCTGCTTAGCAGAGAGCCTGATGTGGGCTCCATGTGGGGCTGGATCTCATGACCCTGAGATCATGACCTGAGTCAAAATCCAGAGTTAGATGTTTAACTGACTGAGCCACCCAGATGCCCCTTGAAGAGCATTTTAGAAAAATGTACTGAGTTTGAAACTGTTTATATATGTTGATCTTGTGATCTATTTTTTTTTTAAGATTTTATTTATTTATTCATGAGTGACACAAGAGAGAGTGGCAGAGACACAGGCAGAGGGAGAAGCAGGCTCCATGCAAGGAGCATGATGGGGACTTGATCCCAGGACTCTGGAATCAGGCCCTGAGCTGAAGGCACGCTCAACCACTGAGCCACTACTTTGCAGTAGTTTGTTATGGCAGCCCTAGGAAAGTAATACGCTCTTTTGGGGGAATAATTAATATGAAAAAAATAAATGTTCAAGGATACTTATTGAATTATTTTTTAAATTTTATTTTATTTAAATTCAATTAATTAACATATAGTGTATTATTAGTTTCAGTAGAGTTCAGTGATTCATCAGCTGCAAATAACACACAGTGCTCCTTACATCCAAGTGCCCTTCTTAATGGCTGCCATCCAGTTATTCCATCCTGTCACTCACCTCCTTTTGATTTTAATTATGAAAATTTAGAAGTGACCACAATGTATAAACAATAGTGGAATCATTAAATGAAATATATTTATAAGGTGCCAATAAAAATAATATTTTTGAAAATCTAGGTAAATATTACACAATATAATAGAAAAGGCAGGAAATAACACTGTATATTCCATGATTCAAATTTCATTTTAAAAATAATAAATTACATATCTATAGAAAAAACTGGTGGCAAACACTCTAAAAGGCTAATAGCGGTTAGATTATTTTCCTATAATTTTCTACAGTTATAGCAAAGTATAGATGTTAGAAATGTCAGAAAAAAGAGATAGCATATATAAATTTGATGGTCTCAAGGACAGACAACAAAGACAAAAAGAAAAGAAAGAAGCTGCACCTATCCAATTTATACTATTTCATTATTACGTGTATCCAATTTATACTAGTCATTTCTCCACACAGCTGGGACTTGTTTTACTCTGGAAATACAGACTACTAGCATAGAAGGTGGCAAAGACTTTCAGGCCCAAGCCTTTGTTTCTTAATGCAGAACCAAAAGTAGAGGCTATCAATTTGACTCTTACGTTTTATTTTCTTTGTATTCTAGTTTACGCAACTGACGAGAAAGCACTTAGAAGATTCTAATGAGGGGCACCTGGCTGGCTCAATCAGTTAAGCTTCTGCCTTTGGCTTGGGTCATGATCTTAGTGTCCTGGGATTGAGCCCTGCCTTCCTCTTGTTCCTCTACCTGCAGTTCCCCCCCGCTTGTGTTCTTTCTCTCTGTCAAATAAATAGATAGATGGATAGATAGATAGATAGATAGATAGATAGATAGATAGATAGATAGATAGATAGATAGATGATAGATACATAAATAAATTCTTTAAAAATTTTTTATATTGGAGTTCAATTTGCTAACATATAGCATAACACCCAGTACTCATCCTGCCAAGTGCCCCCCTCATTGCCCATCACCCAGTCACCCCAACCCCCTGCCCATTTCCCCTTCCACTACCCCTTGTTCATTTCCCAGAGTTAGGTGTCTCTCATGTTGTCACCCTCACTGATATTTTCACTCATTTTCTCTCCTTTCCCTTTATTCCCTTTCACTAATTTTTATATTACCCAAATGAATGAGACCATATAATGTTTGTCCTTTTCCGATTGACTTATTTCACTCAGCATAATACCCTCCAGGTACCTCCAGGTCAAAGCAAATAGTGGGTATTTGTCGTTTCTAATGGCTGAGTAATATTCCATTGTATACATAGACCACATCTTCTTTATCCATTCATCTTTCTTTTTTTTTAATTTTTATTTATTTATGATAGTCAGAGAGAGAGAGAGAGAGAGAGGCAGAGACACAGGCAGAGGGAGAAGCAGGCTCCATGCACCGGGAGCCCGACGTGGGATTTGATCCGGGGTCTCCAGGATCACGCCCTGGGCCAAAGGCAGGCGCTAAACCGCTGCGCCACTCAGGGATCCCCCATTCATCTTTCGATGGACACCGAGGCTCCTTCCACAGTTTGGCTATTGTGGACATCGCTGCTATAAATATTGGGGCGCAGGTGTCTCGGCGTTTCACTGCATCTGTTTCTTTGGGGTAAATCCCCAGCAGGGCAATTGCTGGGTCGTAGGGCAGATCAATTTTTAACTATTTGAGGAACCTCCTCACAGTTTTCCAGAGTGGCCGCACCAGTTCCCATTCCCACGAACAGTGCAAGAGGGTTCCCCTTTCTCCACATCCTCTCCAACAGTTGTTGTTTCCCGTGTGTGATGGTTTCCTGGTGTGAGGTGGTATCTCATTGTGGTTTTGATTTGTATTTCCCTGATGGCCAGTGATGCGGAGCATTTTCTCATGTGCTTGTTGGCCATGTCTATGTCTTCCTCTGTGAAATTTCATGTCTTTTGCCCATTTCATGATTGGATTGTTTGTTTCTTTGCTGTTGAGTTTACTGAGTTCTTTATAGATCTTGGATACTAGCCCTTTATCTGATAACGTCATTTGCAAATATCTTCTCCCATTCTGTAGGTTGTCTTTTAGTTTTGTTGACTGTTTCTTTTGCTGTGCAGAAGCTTCTTATCTTGAAGTCCCAATAATTCATTTTTGCTTTTGTTTCTCTTGCCTTCATGGATGTATCTTGCAAGAAGTTGCTGTGGCCAAGTTCAAAAAGGGTGTTGCCTGTGTTCTCCTCCAGGATTTTGATGGAATCTTGTCTCACATTTAGTTCTTTCATCCATTTTGAGTTAGATAAATACATAAATAAATTCTTAAAAAAAAAAAAAGGTACATTCCTTCACTGCGACTTCTCTGAGGAGTGATGAAATCCAAGGCCTTTCTCGCTTTCTTCCCTATACACACTTTTTCCTGGTTAAAGTGATCCCAAAACATTCTTTACCTATAGATTTACATTTTTAGGAAGATAATTTACCATGAAAGCGACATAACCTAATAGAAACTTATTCCTGGGGCACTTGGGTGGCTCAGTGGGTTAAGCATTTGACTATCGATTGCAGCTGAGGTCATGATCTCAGGGTGGAGAGATGAAGCCCTGCTTGGGCTCCACGTTCAATGGAAAGTCTTTCCGTTTGCCCCTCCCCTGACTCACACATGCTTTCTCTCTCTCCCTAGAATAAATACATAAATCTTTACAAAAAATGAAAATAAAAAGTTATTTCTAGTAATTAGGCTAACCTTAAAATGACTTGGGGAGTTGTAGTAAATGGTCACTTTTTTTAATGGTCATGTTTTGTATTGCCTGTGGTATTGGAAACTGGTAGTCTTTTAGAAAAACAACATGACAATAAATTTTTTTATGACAATAAATATTAAGAGCTAAGGAAAACAGAAAAAAGAAACAGAATAACAACAGTAATTTCTCTATTTACCATGATCTATACAATGTATTTGGCATACACAATTTCGTTTCATCATTATTACCACAGTCTCCAGAGGATCAGAGAGCTTAAGTAAATCATTCAAGTCACATAGGTGGTAATGGACAGAACTGAGTTTGGAACCCAGGCTGCTTAATTCCAAATTCTGTGTTCTTACCCATTCTGTGTTGCCATATACTGTTTACATTTTTTTACCCTGAGAATTGGACTCCTAGAAAGATATCTTTAAGAAATACTTTAAAGAAAAACACTATTGCAATGTTAGAAAAGAGAATGATTTGAAACAATATAATTGTCTAACAATAGAAGAATGACTATAGAATATTTTTCCTTCAAAATGGATTATCAGACTTTAGAAAAGCTAATGGAGACTCTAAGGATATGAAAAAATATTTCAGATACAATATTCAGTAAAAAAGTGGAATATGATAAGTTATATTTATTGTGCAAACATGAAAAAATATATATGTACAGGAGGGCAATTGAAAGTAGTAGATTGTGGTTGTAATAGACTGGATGTAATTTTTTCCCTCAAAATCTAGTTTATTTGTTATTATTTATTTATTTATTTATTATTTTGAGAGAGAGAGAAATCGCATGTGTGTGCAGGCAGAGGGGAGGGGCTGAGAGAGAAACTTTAGCAGACTCCATACTAAGTATGGAGCCCAAAGCAGGGCTTAGTCTCACAATCCTGAGATCAAGACCTGAGCAGAAACCAAGAGTCGGATATGCCACCCAGGTGCCCCCAAAATTTAGTTTTTAAAAAATTATATGAAATGAAGAGTTTTATCACATAATCATCTCAAATCTGGCCCCAGGCCAGTTTCTTTCTCCACTATACTTCTGCTCAGAACAGCATTTATCGTTTGTTTCTGTTCAGTTCCACAGCATGAGCTCTTGCCACTCGTATTCATGTGAACAAGGTTGACCCAAATAGAAATTGCACGTTCTCAGAAGTCACTTGTGACAGTGTTAAGCTGCACATTTTATTGGAGAATCTGTTTTCATAAAACAGGGTCTCCCCCCACCCCATTATAACATACTCCTTTGAACACAGCTACAACCTTATACACCTGTACACTCCCCTAACCACAGGGCTTCTCGACCTCAGCATCCTTGGCTTCTTATTACTAGTTGTCAGTAGCATCTCCTCCAAAAAGTGTGACAACTAAAGACATCTCCAGGTATTGTCAAATGCTCCCAAGGGCTGGGGTGGGGCGGGTGGCGAGGGAGTGGGCAAAATTCTGGTTGAGAAACACTGAATTGAAAGAATGTCAGTGGTCTAAGGTGAGAAATGTGTAGTTGGCCAGCTATGTCCTTGATTAACCACGAGAGGTCTCCCTAGACCTCATTATTGTTTTATTTATTTATTTATTTATTTATTTATTTATTTATTTATTTATTTTAAAACTAGGATTTTTTAAAAGTTTTTATTTATTTATGATAGTCACACACACACACACACACACACACACAGAGGTAGAGACATAGGCAGAGGGAGAAGCAGGCTCCATGCACCGGGAGTCCGACGTGGGATTTGATCCCAGGTCTCCAGGATCGTGCCCTGGGCCAAAGGCAGGTGCCAAACCACTGCGCCACCCAGGAATCCCCTCATTATTGTTTTAATCTGGAAAATATGGGGCTATGGCCACCACCAAATAATTAATTGTCTTGATTAGGTGGTAACAGCAAAAGATTTACAAAGAAGAGATCAATCTCCCATGCAGAATAATTCTACATAAATTATGTAGATATTCCATTCTATAGAGCAGGTGTGTAAATTCCAAAATTGTGCTGTATGCAGTGACTTCCCGCCAAAGAATGCAGTATGAAAGGGGAGTGGGAGTAACAATAGTGGAGAAACCTGACAAACAGGACCTCAGCCAGGTGTTCAAGGTCAACATCAACATTGATAAATCATATTAATAGATATGCCCTTGATATGATGTGATAAAAATGACACTTTACCTCCATGATCCTCCCCAAACTCCATGCTCTCAGTCTGATTATGAAAAAAATATCAGACAAATTCCAGTTCAGGGGCATCCTACAAATACCTGACCAGAACTCAAAGCTGTCAAGGTCATTAAAATAAGGAAAGTCTGCTCCACATTGGGCTCCCTGTATGGAGCCTGCTTCTCCATCTGCCTGTGTCTCTGCCTCTCTCTGTGTCTCTCATGAATAAATAAATAAAATCTTAAAAGAAAAGAAAAGAAAAAGGACATCAGGTAAATATTAAGGAAATCTGAATAACTATGAACTTAAATTAATCAAAAACATCAATACTGGCTCATTAAATTATAACAATATACCACACTAATATGAAATATTAATAAAGGGAAACTGTACAGGGGCAGGGTTATATGAGAACTCTGTACTCAGCTTAATTCTTCCATAAATCTAACACTGCTCAAAATTAAGTCTTTCATTTTTTCTTTTCTAAAGTTTACATTAATTTTTTCTTTAATTCTAATTCAATTTGCCAACATACAGTATAGCATCCAGTGCTCATCACATCACATGCCCTGCTTAATGCCCGTCACCCTGTTACACCCCCTCCACCTCTCCTTCAATAATCCCCAGTTTGTTTCCCAGAGGTTTTCTTTTCTTTCTTTTTTTTTTTTTTTTTTAAGATATTCATGAGAGGTATATATAGAGAGAGGCAGAGACAGAGACAGAGGGAGAAGCAAGCTCCATGCAGGAAGCCCGATGTGGGACTTGATCCCGGGACTCCAGGATCACACTCTGAGCCAAAGGCAGATGCTCAACCACTGAGCCACCCAGGCATCCCTGTTTCCCAGAGTTAAGAGTCTCCCATGGTTTGTCTTCCCCTCTAATTTTTCCTCATTCAGTTTCCCCTCTTTCCCTTATGGTCCCTTTCAATATTTCCTGTATTCCACATATGAGTGACCGCATATGATAATTGTCTTTCAAAAAAAAAAAAAATTGTCTTTCTCCGATTGACTTCTTTCACTCAGCATAATACCCTCCAGTTCCATCTATGTTGATGTAAATGGTAGGTATTCATCTTTTCAGATGGCTGAGTAATATTCCATTGTGTGTGTGTATATATATATACATATATATATATATATATATATATATATATATATATATATATCCATTCATCTGTTGAAGGACATCGTGGTTCCTTCCACAGTTTGGCTATTGTGGATATTGCTGTTATAGACATTGGAGTATTGGAGTGCAGGTGTCCCATCGTTTCACTACATCTGTAACTTTGGGATAAATATCCAGTATTTCAATTGCTGGGTCACAGGATCGCTCTCTTTCCTTCATTCTATAAGAATGAAGGAGACCCAAATTCCTGTTTCTGTTGTTAATCTGCATCATATTAGAAAGAAGGAACTTCTTTTTTTTTAATATTTTATTTATTTATTCATGAGAGACAGAGAGAGGCAGAGACACAGGCAGAGGGAGAAGCAGGCTCCATGCAGGGAGCCCGATGTGGGACTCAATCCCAGGTCTCCAGGATCACACCCTGGGCTGAAGGCAGAGCTCAACCACTCAGCCACCCAGGCGTCCCTCTATTTTTACTTCTTAAGGAACCTCCATATTGTTTTTCAGAGTGGCTGTACCAGCTTGCATTCCCACCAACAGTATAAGAGGGTTCTCCTTTCTCTGCATCCTCGTCAACATTTTTTGTTTCCTGTCTTGTTAATGTTAGTTGTTCTTGATGGTGTAAAATAGTATCTCATGGTGGGTTTGATTTCTATTTCCTTGATGACAAGAGATGCGGAACATTTTTTCATGTGCCTATTGGCCATGTGTAGGTCTCTGTTCAAGTCTACTGCCCATTTCTTGACTGGGTTGGTTTTTTTGGGGGGGGTGTTGAGTTTGATAAGTTATTTTTTTTTAAGATTTTATTTATTTATTCATGAGAGACAGAAAGAGAGAGAGAAGCAGAGACACAGGGAGAGGGAGAAGCAGGCTCCATGCAGGGAGCCCGACGTGGGACTGGATCCCGGGTCTCCATGATCACGCCCTGGGCTGGAAGCGACGCTAAACCACTGAGCCACCCGGGCTCCCCCGATAAGTTCTTTATAGATCTTGTATACTAGCCATTTATCTGATATATTATTTGCAAATATCTTTTCCCATCCTGTAGATTGCCTTTTAGTTTTGTGGACTGTTTTATTTGCTGTGCAGAAGCTTCTTATCTTGATGAAGTCTCAATAGTTCATTTTTGCTTTTGTTTCCTTTGCCTTTAGAGACATGTCTTGAAGAAGTTGCTGCAGCCAAGGTCAAAAAGGTTGCTACCTGTGTTAAAATTAAGTCTTTTAATTAAAATTTTTTTAAGATTAAAAAAATTTATTTATTCATAAGAGACACAGAGAGAGGCACAGACATAAGCAGAGGGAGGAGAAGCAGGCTCCATGCAGAAGCCTGATGTGGAACTCGATCCCGGAACTCCAGGATCACATCCAGAGCCGAAGGCAGACGCCCAACCCCTGAACCACCCAGGTATCCCAAGTCTTTTTATTTTTTAAAAAGCATCTGATCAAGCATTGTCTTGGAAAAATAAATGAAAAAGTTTTGAAAATGGTGGATTTGCTAGGATTATGATTTCTGACCTAAAAGGAATCATTTGGTGACTATAATTAGAAATGTCACCATCATGAACCAGTCAAACCCCTCACTTTATGCAGTGTTAGGTAAGAAAAGCAAAAATTGATCCTGAAGACAATTTAATAGAATAAAGGAGCCCAAGTACTTAAAAAAAATCTTTGGAGATTATTTCTATACTAACAAACAAGTAAATGTGGCACAATCATCTAATCAGAATATCAACTATTATATCTCACTGATACCCCCTTAAGTTGGTACTATATTCCAGTACTATATTCAGATGAGAAAGATTGTCTCAGAGATTATATATTTAAGATCATGAAGCTAGTACGTAGCAAAACTAAAATTCAGATTTTTACATCTGACTTTAAAGTCTTTGCTTTTGACTCCTGTGTATTATTTTCTGGCTATATTTGGCAGCCAAGGTTATTAACCTCCACTGTAGGGGTAAGTATTGCATAATTAAAAGAGTGCTGAGCAAAAAACAGAAGTCTGGAACCTTAGTCAGCTCAGGATGTTAATTTCCTTACCAGAAAATTGTGGATAATAATACCTGTCCTGCTTACCTCATTGGGTTATTTTAGGAGTCAAATGAAAGAATATGTGAGAAAATGTCTTGCAACCTGTTAAGTGTGGCATTGTATCATTAACACGTTTTTACTTTAGCAGCTTTTTGCAAACATGTCTGTGAGCTAATTGCAAAATGGAATGTGAGCGGATGATTGAGGGGAACTTCAGAGCAGAAGGCTTACAAGAGAATTGTGTCAGCTTCAAATCCTTCTTTTGAATGTAAGATCTCAAGTCTGTGGTCTTCATCACTGACTGCACTTATCACCTGGGGAGCTTTCAAAGGCATCCATGCCTAGGTTGCTCAACCCCAGGCCAATTAAATTACAATTGCTAGGAGTAGGGCATGGTCAGCACTCTGTTAAAAAGGCTCTCCCGGTGATTCTAATATGCAACGAAGGCTGAGAACTTCCATCTTAATTGATCTAACGTCAGCCCAATTCCATGGGACCCACAAGACCCTTCTTGCATAGGCTGCTCCTCACTCCTGGAAATCGCTGGAATCGGAATATTAGCATGAGGCAATGAGGCTAAAATAAAAGTCTGGTCAGCCAAGCTGCTAGGACAGCTGATGATACTGTCATTTGACTAAAGGAAATGGATCATTTCAGTTTCATTCAAAGAAGGAAGAGTCCAGTCATGGGAGGGAGAATGCTACAGCGGCCAGCTATACAATTATTTAGCACTCTGCCACAATCACCAGCGAGGCTAGCAGAGAGGTTGCCCCAGGTCTTTGTAAACTTGGTTCTGCAGGTAAGTTTATCTTGTCTATCATGCTTTCTGAAGAGTCTTTGTTGGGATCCTTGGCCTTGGTGCCTGACAGACCAAAGCAGCAATCAGCTTATAAATTAGTGAATTAATACTGTTCAAAGCCTGGGGCCATAGAAGAAAAAGCTGTTGAGCAAGAATAACTTTAGGTGTGCTACAGAATTCATGTAACGCAGAGCTAGAAACCCCCTTCTTTTAGAAACAGGCCCAGTTTCCTAACTGTATTGTTCTTCAGGATTTTTTGGTGAAAGAATTTAGGTTACTGGCAACCACTGCCAAGAAAGAGTAACGAGATGGAGAGGTCATCTGGAGGAACTGAGGGTCACCATTGTGAGGGTCTCGGTATCACCTTGACAAACCCAGGAACTTATTATGTCATAACACTTAGAGGTGAGCAGTCTTTTGGGGATAAACCCACATTAACCAAGCTCACGAGAAGTCCAAAACTGAATTACACAATGACCAGACAGTAATACCAGATGGTACATCCTCTACTTGTAAGAAAGACAACATTGGGAGCCACATTTGAGGCATAAATTTTAATTGAAAGTCAAGGATATGATTGAGAAATTAGTTGGGTGATCACAAAAGATGGTACCATCAAGTTATAGTAGCGGGATTCATTCAGTCTCTCTCTGTAAGAGTGACCAGTTAAGTAAAATGAAATACCCCAGACTCTGGCTGAAGCACCTTCTGTCTGGATCATGTTGAAGAGTCACTGATGAATTCTTGCTCTACAGTGGTCATTTTTTCTTTCTTTTTAAAAAAATATTAATTATTTATTTATTTGAGAGAGAGTGAGAGAGAAAGAGAGCACGAACAAGGTGAGGGGCAGAGAGAGAAGCAGACTCCCCACTGATCAGAAAGCCCAATGAGGGGCTTGATCCCAGGACTGGATCATGACCTGAGCCGAAGGCAGAAGCTTAACCGACTGAGCCACCCAGATGCCCCAGGGGTCACTTTTTTGAACCAGAGATCTCCAAACTTCTTTTCTGATTGTGTGTTCCTAACAGGAAAAAAAAATGTAAGCCATTTTTCAAATAATCTGTAGATAATTTTAATTTTTTGGTATCATCTTCTTGTCAGAGCTGACAAGAAGAATATTAGCTGACAGCTAATATTAAAGGTAAGAGAAATGTCAGCCCTACCATTTTATTGTTTGCTTGTGCTGTAATTATTAGTATTATATTTAATTTGTGGTTTCTTTGAAGAAATTTTGTTAAGCCTTTGTCCATTTTGTGAGAGCCAATTAAGTGAAAACTGAATACTATAACATTATATAATCTGCAAATCTGTTGAACGGGGCTTGGTAAACTGCAAGGTGCCACAAGCTGTGCTGACAGGCAAGCACTGAGTAAGGTCGCCATTGTCAACCCTCCCGTTGTGGAATTCCCATTCTGGGATACATCAGTAATGAAGAAGGCTATTCTTCAGATGATTATAATACACTGCATTCACTCAGAGCCTAGAATATTTTATAGGTTTAGATACAATAGCAATATACTGTAGTTCTTAGAACAATACTTTTAACAATAGTTCTAGAAATTATGCCCTAATCCTGAATTGGATATGGCCACTCTTATTTTTTTTAATATTTTATTTATTTATTCATGAGAGAGAGAGAGGCAGAGACACAGGCAGAGGGAGAAGCAGGCTCCCTGTAGGGAGCCTGATGAGGGACTCAATCCTAGAACCCCCAAGATCACGACCTGAGCCAAAGGCAGATGCTCAACCACTGAGCCACCCAGGTGCCCTGTACACAGTTTTATTTAAACTAGGAAGCAAAACAGGTGAACAGAGAGTTAATTTGGTTGAAAGAATCAGGATGAACTAGTTTTGCACCTCTCTCTTCAGAGACTTCACCTACAGGGCTTCCCAGGAACGGGAAGCCCTCTACAGAGTTTGAAAATTATAGCTCTAGAACATTAAAAAATTGGTTGAGATGGAATTTTGCTATAACTAGTGCTGTGTTATAATTAAGTCTTCAGGAACTAGAGACAAAGGAGATTCCATGTACAATTTGCATTGAATTAAGAACAACAGAATTCTGATCCATGTTTTATCCTAAAGTTATCATAGTACAGAGTTTTAGAATTTGGACTCTATAGTCAGACAGCATTGGGTTGTTCTTTTAATTTCCTCCACAGAGAATTTATTTATTTATTTATTTATTTATTTATTTACTTTTTCCTTTTTTTTTTTTTTTTTTTAACACAGGTCTCATGGCCCTGAGATCAAGAGTTGGATGCTTAACCAACTGAGCCACCCAGGCAGCCCCTCCACAGAGAATTTTATTTTATTTTTTAGTAGGTAATGCATACATATGATACAAAATGGTAAGATTCCCTCTCCTTCCTCAGCTCCCCTCCCTTAGTTCTTCTCCCTAGAAGCAACCAGAGTTACAAACTTCCTGTGTATTTTCCTAAAGGTAGTAAAGGCATATCAAAGCATACCTGTATATATATATATATACATATATACACTGTTTTAAAATATGTATTTACGTTTTATGTATATATATATTTAAAAGTGTTTATATATACAGGTATATATATATTATATATTTAAAAGTGTTTATATATATATATAAAACGTAAATACATATTTTAAAACAAACTGGCAAAATTTATACCATTGTTTTGCACCATGCTTTTTTAAAAAACTGAATTCTTGGAATTTGTTCATTCTTTTTTCACTATATATTTATGGAGCACTGTGATAGATTGTAATATTGTTCTCTACTTCTCATGATAGGGTTATACATCTTACTTTGACTTTGGAGACTCTTCTAGTTAAGGAAGGTATAATATACTTTTCTCTCTTGTCTTTGGGTTTGGTAATATTTTCTTTGGCCAATGGATTGTGGGTAGAAGTGACAGTGTGAAATTCTAAGTAGAAGCTCTAAGGGGCATCCTATGTTTTCATGTACTTTTTGTACATCAGTGGTCCCTAAATGAGAAGATACTAGAAGCCAGTCTAAACCTAACCTGTGACCCTCAGCCTAGAGCAGTGCTCTACATGTCAATTAGGGAAAAAAATGTTTTGGGGTCACTTGTTACCACAGCCAGAAGTAAATTAATGCTACTATGTGCTCAGACACTTTTCTAGGTATTTAAGTTCATTAGGGAACCAAAGATCCTCACCCTCATAGAGTATCTACATATAGACCTGCCTCTTTTTTAATGGCTACATAGTATTCCTTTGTATAGAGGCATTGTGATGTATTTAATCTTTTATTGATGGATTTAGATTATCTCAAAGCATCAATCTCAAAAGATGAAAAGCATATTTCTAATATCAATGCATAGAAAGCACATATTCAAGTTTTATTTAACTTACAATGAATAACCCACCAGGATGACAAAGTTGGTTTAAAGGAGAATGTGTGGGGTTCCTGAATGGTTCAGTCAGTTCAGAGTCAGACTCTTGATTTTGGCTCAAGTCATGATCTCAGGGTTGAGAGATTGAGCCCTTAGTCGGGCTCATGCTGGGCATGATGGAACCTGCTGAAGATTCTCTCCCACTAGCCTCTGCCCGATCCCTCACATGTACTCTCTCTTTCAAAAAAAAAAAAAAAAAAAAAAAAAAAAAAAAAGAAAGAAAGAAAAAAGAAAAAGAAAAGAGAGGCTGAAAATTGAAAATTATAGTCAGAGGATAAAAATAAATTCTGAAAACAATTGTTAATTTTTTAAAAATATTTTATTTGACACACACACAGAGAGAGCACAAGCAGGGGGAGTGGCAGGCAAAGGTGGAGAGAGAAGCAGGCTCCCTGCTCAGCAGGGAGCCCAATACAGGCCTCCATCCCAGGACTCTGAGATCATGACCTGAGCTGAAGGCAGACACTTAACCAACTAAGCTACCCAGGTGCCTCTAAAATTGTTAATTTTTTAAAAAAGATTTATTTTATTTTAGAGAGAAAGAGAGAGAGAGCAAGCAGAGGGAGGGCATAGGGAGAGAATCCTTGAACAGACTCTTCATTGAGTAGGAAGCCCAAAGTGGGGCTTCATCCCACTGAGATCATGACCTGAGCTGAAATCAAGAGTCAGATGCTTAACAGAACAACTCAGATGCCCCTAAAATTGTTAATTTTGATACAAAATTGGATAATGGACTACAGGGTAAAAATAATTTTTGAGGTTTCCTTCTATGGTACAAAAGAAATAATCATCCCCCATTATCAGTTTTAGAGAGTTGTAAAATATCTGGGCTTTCATCAACTGCAAAGTTACATTCCCCAAAGAGAGTTTTTGCTAACACTAACCATGCTACAAAAACATTTTATATTCATTTTTTTGTGCACATGTGTGAGTGTACCTTAAGAATAAGTTCCTCGAAGTGAAATTTCTGAGTATATCAATTTCTACTTTTTAGAGTTTACCAATTGCCCTTCATTGAAATCATACCAATTTACCTCACTGTGAACAACATACGAATGGCTGTTTCTTCATATCTTCTTCAACACAATGTTATCAAACGTTTTACTAACTCACAATCTGATAGGATAAAAATAACACCTCATCATAATTTAGATTTAAATGTATTCTTGTTATTTTATGATTGATTGAATATATTCTTTATATCTTTACAAGTTATTTCTTTTTCCTCTATCATGAATTGTTACTTCATATCTTTGACTTCAGAAAATGAGCCTTTACCTATCATATGTGTTCCAAATTTTGTTTTCATAGTTTTAGAAAGATTTTTAATCCTAGTTCTGATTAGCTGCATGACCTTGGGCAAATTAATTAACATCTCTGAGCTTAAGTTTATTCATCTGTTACATAGGGATAATAACATAGTCCTCAATCCCATATTTGAAACCCTGAGATAGAGATGTTTTAAATTCTAGGACTTTCAGTGCATATACTGTATATCACATAAAACGCTAGGGAGCGTGAGCTCTTTAAGCATTAGTATTCTCATGAGAAACATATGAATATACTAGATGGGATTAATAAAGCCAACGAATGACCTCATGTCAGTTGAAGTTTGCCATCAAATGAGCTGCATCAATTTTTTCTTGGAAGGTGGAGCATGGGAAAGTCTTCCATGGTTTATTATATTAGTTCGTTGAAAGTTAAAAATTGTGCAGAAGAGAGACATCCTCAATAACATTGCAACAGATTGGGAGATATAACCTATTGATTAGACAAATATTGAGATTAGCTCACGTGGGAAGGACTGGGAATGAAAAAGAGCTCCGTGAGAGTGCGATTAGTAGCTTGTGAAAATAAAGGAAGAAAAATACAATTGCTTGTATCCTGTCACGTTTTTTTACGCTACAGATTTTACATATTGAATACTACCGCTCTTTTATTGTTCCATATGAGCTGTGTCAAACTCACTTTTGATTTTCAGAGCTTTTTGGATTTTGAACTGTGCTTAGGGGACGTAGAACTATGGTATCTTTTGGGCACGTGGGTGGCTGTTAGTTAAGCATCTGCCTTTAGCTCAGATCAGGATTTCGGGGTCCTGGGATGGCGCCCCACGTCAGACTCTCTGCTCAGCCAGGAGTCTGCTTCTCCCTCTCCTTCAGTGCCTGCTCTCTCTCAAATCAATACTCCCCCCACCCCCGCGCCAAAGGGCAGCCCCGGGGCGGGGGGGGGGGGGTGGCGCTTAGCGGTTTAGCGCCGCCTTCAGCCCAGGCTGTGATCTTGGAGACGCAGGATCGCAGGATCGCAGGATCGAGTCCCACCATCAGGCTCCCTGCATGGAGCCTGCCTGTATCTCTGCCTCTCTCTCCTCTCTGTGTTTCTCATGAATAAATAAATAAAATCTTAAAAAAAAAAAAAAAAGACCTGTAGCATCTTTCTCCATAAGGTTCTTGTGAAGATTAGATTAAATGAAACAATGCATGCAAAGTGTCTATACCAGGTCCTAGAACATAGGAGGAGCAAGATAAATATTATTGTTGTTTTCAAGGTTGGAAGTGTTAAGCCCTTACAACTCTTGTTTCCAGACCCTTTAGCTTGACATAGAGTTTGGCTTCGTGTGGTAATTTGATGTTCAGATGCCTTTCCTTGTAAAGGTGACTGAAATATTTGAAGAGAACAGGAGAGAAGCATTTTTATTCTTTGGTAGCATAGAAGAAAGAAAGTGAATGGACTTTGAAGCCATATAGATCAGGGTTCAAATTTCAAATTCTATAAGATCAGCTTTTTAAGAAAAAAAAAAAAAGAGAAAATTACCTATCTTCCAGGTTGCTTTGAGGATTAAATATAACTAGATATAATATAAACTGCTCTGTGCACAATATGTACACAATAAATGATGGTGGCTGTTTTGTTGAGAGTATGTTTAGAAAGGCTTAGGTGCAACACTTACCCATTTACAGTCTGAAAAGCATATAATCAGCCACTTTCATGACTGAAAATGAGGGACTTGGACAAGGATCAGAGAAGGCATTTATTGTACATAAAGAAACAAAGCACTGTTACCATGATCTGTCCAGGGGAAGATGGCACCAGGCCCTCTTCCGTGATGTAATGTCATGGGACTTCACTTGTTGGGGGAGGAGGGGGAAAATTAAGCCTGGGAGGAGCAATTTCCCCTCCCCACACAGGCAGAAGGGAATATTTTCCCAGGTGATGATAGTGGCCTTTAGCCTCCAGGAACTTTCTATTGTACTGTGATTTTAAAATGGAGGTTTTATTATAGAATGTCCTTGAAGTTTCAGGTTTAATGTTGTCATACTACAAAGTAAGATTGCTATCTTGATCAGTATACTCTGAGGACAGGCCCTATCCATTCTTACTTGGATCCCTACTGGATTCAATTCAGATATAAACCTTGAGAGAGGGCCTACCATGTGTCAGTGCTGAAAACACAAAGAACATCTGATAAGGTCCTAGCCTAGGAGGGACTGGCAGAAGGATGGATAACTGACAACTCCTGACGGGGAGTGCAGAGTGTGGAGTGAAATAACAGTGCTATGAATAAAGGGCTATGAGGGTACTGGGGAGAAAAATTAATTTTTCTAGGGAGATTAAGGGGAGCTCCTCTGGAGAAGTGACATTTGATCTCATCTTTGGCCTGAGTCATTAAGCAAAAGGCTTTGAGATGAGAGGGAAAAAAGTAGAGGGAGGAGGAGAGGGGTGAAGGAGAGAATAACATTCCAACTGAAGGAAACTGTGGGTCAAGGTTGTGAGGCAGTGGGCATATTCATTCATTTGTTCACTCATTTATTGAACAAACAAACATTGGTTGAGGGGCAGATACTCTTCTTAGCATGAGGAAAACAATAGGAAGAAAGACAGACAAGGTCCTTGGTTCTTTTATGGAGTTGACACTTTAGAGAGTTGGATGGGGCAGACACAGAAAACAAGTAAATACGTGAACAAGGTAATTTCAGAGAGTGATATGTGGTATGAAGAATATGGGGATCCCTGGGTGGCGCAGCGGTTTGGCGCCTGCCTTTGGCCCAGGGCGCGATCCTGGAGACCCAGGATCGAATCCCACGTCAGGCTTCCAGTGCATGGAGCCTGCTTCTCCCTCTGCCTGTGTCTCTGCCTCTCTCTCTCTCTCACTGTGTGCCTATCATAAAAAAAAAAAAAAAAAAAAAAAAAAAAGAAAAGAATATGAGGTGAGAGAAGATATGACAGAGGGTACACTGGCAGGGAGGCATGAAGATTGGGTGGTCAGGGAGGCTTCTCGCAAGGCGGCATTTGACTTGGGGACCAAGTGGCAAGGAGGCAGCCTTCTGGGGCAAAGTGTTTCAGGTGGAGGGAACAGCAAATAAAAATACTATAACAGTCTAGGTAGGCCTGGTGCATTTGAGGAAAATAAAGGCAGCCAGCTTGACTGGAGCAGCACGAGCAAAGCGGCGATAGGCGAAGACCAGAGAGGTTGGCAAACTTGGTTAACAGTGCCTTATGGGCCATTGTAAGGAGTTTGTTTTGAAAAAGTACCATTTGGTGTGATGAGCACTGGGTATTATACTATATATTCGCAAATTCAATTTAAATAAGAAAAGAAAAAGAAAGAGTATCATTTGGTGTCGTGTAGAGAACAGATTGGAAGCCAGAAGATCAGTTGGGAGGCCATGCTTCCTCTAGGCAAGAGATGTTGGTGGCTCCAATTAGCAGACAGACGTGTCTGGAACAAATATACAAATATACATTTTTGAAGTAGACCTGACATGACCTGCTGATGGATTAGTGTGGGGGTGAGGGAAAGGAAGGTGTAAACATATCAAATGTGGATGTAGCAACAGTGGGAACATGGGATCAGAGAAAAGATGCTGGGAGAGAATGGCTGTTAAGGCTTTGGAAATGAATGTTTGGCCTCACAGACAGACAATGGTACCAGGCCATTAACAAAGCCAAGCTGATGACCTGTGAGGCCAGGAACCTCTCAAACTTTTACTGCCAAGCCTCTTACTTTTACTGGCAGTAAGTGTTGTTTTTTAGAACTCTTTGGCTAAACTTGAACAAATTTGTGTCTTTCCCTACATTCTCTCCATCTCATTTTTTGCCCTACAGGATAAATATCTATTCTTATACACTCTCTATTGGTCCCAGTTTCTCTCGTCTGTAGATTCTTCAGAATAGTATCATCCGAGTCAAGCAGGAAGCTCTGTTCGTAATAGGGACTGAGTTTATATGTACCTAGGGGCAATGAGAGGTGCTTGCTTTCAGAGAGGGACAGAAGTTGCTTCTACTACTTTGTTCCACTTTTACCTTCACGCTTAGCAACTCACCATAGTTGGCGCTTTTGACTGGAGGAGGCATAATCAGTCTTAATAAATATTTTTTTGTTGTCCTTTGGCTGGCTGGTTGGTTCTATTGTCTCCTGGTCCTACCGACCTGTTCCCTTCTCCTGTCCCCGGCATACACACTGCAGGCCTGCAGGGGTCCTCAGATCTCCCTCTGAGCCACTGCACCAGGCTTGTCCTCCTTAGCTAACGTTATCTCTTATTTAAACAGAAACAGTAGCCACCAATCTTGTTACATAACATCCAAGTATCCTAGGTGTTAAACTAATGCAGCATCTACTGTCAGGGAATGTTGATCTGGCAACACAAATATTCACCAGGAGAATATTGCTGAAACGTTGTAGCAAGTTTGATTTCCTGGCCTTACTTAGAATTTTGGAGGGGAAGGGACTTTAGAAATCATGCTATCTCAATCTTCTTTGTTTTCCACTGTGAAATTTGCCCAGAAGGCACATCAGGGTTAGAAATCAGCCTCATGGTAATCTAAAGAGCCCATCACATTTTAGATAAAGGATTGTTAAACCTTTCTTGTTCATGATTCTTTCTTATCTGAAGAGCTTCCCCACCCCCCCCCCCAGCTTTAGACTTTCCAAGTTTGTCAAATGTGAACAGTGACAGTGACATGGTGCTCCTGCTTACACCCAAACTGCAAATTTGAGATTGATATGTATGTATGATACTCATGATTTTTTGTTGTTTTTACGAACATTTTACTGACATTAGGACTGGATTCACATCCAACCATGCAACGTCTATCAACTGAACACAACATGAATGCGATGTATAGTAACTGAATCAGATCTATTTTAAAGACAGCTGGATAGACTTGCAGGTGAAGTTAGAGTCACCTGGGGATCTACTACCCCAGTAACAATTCTCAGCTTCTGTGCAAACCAGTATATGGAAGGAGGTGGAGTCAGCTGCACCTCCAGGTGCATCTCACATCCTGAGAGCTGCTCAATAAAACATGGGGTTTCCTACAGCTCTCTGAGGAACTGCAGAACCTTGGTGGTGATGTGAAAAGGCCGGGCCCCTCTCTTCCCCTCACCCCTGCGGGCATTCTTTCTCATCTCAAACTGACCTGTTTTACTACAGGGACACTGCCCACTCCACCCACCTGGTACCTTCCTGGATTTCCTGACTACCTGGGCTTATTTTTTAACCTTCTCTTTCTTGAAAAGCACTGATCCAGAACGTGGGCTTCTCCCTTCTGGTCACTGACCATCCTACTTTTGTAGGCTAACCATCCACATTTCCCTTCAGAAAACTTGGAAAACCAGCAGCAATAGGAGGCTGGGCGCCTTCCAGTTCCCCTACTACATCTTTCCTACTTTTAACTGGTTGGAATTACTGGCAGAACAGAGGGAAGTGGAGATATGCCTTGCTTCTGACTAGGGCCTGGGCTCGTTCGGCATTATCTTGCTAAATTCAACTGGCCCGGGTCCTGGGGACCTCTTCAGGTAACTTAGGCTCTGAGTCAGGAATGGCTAAGGTGCAAGGAGGCAGTTACTGTCCTGGCCCTACAAGTACTAGGCAGTCTCCCCACTCCTAACCCTAGGTTCTAGGAATCCCGGCCTTGACCTGGGGACAAAACCCAAGCGCAAATAAACGGTCTCCTTCCAGGCACTGAAAGCCAACCGTCCCCATCCGTCTCTCTGCTCCTCGGCCAGTGGCCCAGCTTAGCCTGGCACGGCAGGAGGAGCACGAGCCGCGGCGGGCCAGACCCGGCGCTCGCCGCACTCCCCGCACCCCAGCCGGGCCGGGGCAGAGGGGTGGGGGGTGGGAGGATGGGGAAGCGGGGGGCGGAGTTCCGTCCTTCGCTGATTGGCTCGGGGCGGATGGGCTGCGGCCGTGCCGAGCCAACCCGCGACGTGTTGCTAGGTGCCGAGGCGAGGGGATAGGCGCGGGGGCGCGTCCGTCACCTGGCAGCCCCCGGCCCCGACCCGGAGGGATGCGGAGTGGCGGCGGCGGCCGCGGCGGAGACTGTGGCTTTAAGAGCGCGCCCGGAGCCCGGGAGCCAGCCGGGCGGTCCGCTGCTGCTGCGCACCCCGGCGGAGCCGAGCCCTGCACTGGCCGGACGGGGCCGCCTGCGGCCGGGTAAGCGAACCCGGAGCGCGGCGCGGGCCGGGCGCGCGTGGGCGTGGGGCGCGCTGTCAGCGCGGGCGCCGGGCACGGGTCCCGGAGTCGCCCCGGCCCGGCGCCCGCGGAGCCCGCGGAGCCCGCGGAGCGCGCGGCGCCCTGTGCCCTGCGCGGCCGAGGCGGGGCCCGGCGCGGGGTCCCCGCGGGGGCTGCGGGCGCTAGGGGGCGGGCGGCGGGCCGCGGAGCCACGTGACCGGTTTGTTTACAAACACTGCCGGGCCCCGCGGCTCCTGCAAAAAACACCCGGGGTGCTGTGGGTCCCCGGGTCGCGGCCCGGGCGAGTCTAGGGCGCGTGGCTTGGCGGATGGGACTCGGACACCCGGTGGCTGTGGCTCCTCAGCATAGTTTCTGCGGGTTCGGGCTCCGTCGGGGCCCGGGGGCGGGGGGGCGGCGGCGGAGTTGCTTCGGACGCTCTCCTCGGTGACGCTGGGTCCCGGGGCGCCGCCCTCGGGGCCCCCGCCTGTGGAGGGGGGTGCTGGCAGCCCTCGAAACTCCCAGCGGCGGTTGGCCGGCCCAGGGCCGAGGTAACCGCAGCCGAGTTCCTGCCTGGCCGCTTCCCGGAGCCTCCGGCTGTCCTTGCCAAGGGGGTGGGCGCCGACTCTCTCCTGCCCGACGGGACCGAGGGGCCTCCCCAGCGGGCACCTCCCAGGACCTGGCGCCAAGGGGCAGCCCCGACCTCCCACTGCTTCAAGTCCACCCTCCTTGGCCGCTGACCTCCTGGGTGTCTTGACTCAAGTGGTGGCTCTTCCCCCGTTGGGGTAACCACCTGTTCTTTTGGACGAAGCCCAGGAGACTGCCACTTCTGACTTCACTCTCAGCTTACAACCGCCTAAAAAGCCAAGTGAGTGAGTGTCCTCCGTTTTTCTCTGCTGCATGTAGCAGACCCTCCCACAGCCCCACCGGTGTGAATGGCACACAAAACTGCTCCTAGCTTTGCTGGAGGTTTTGCTTTCTGGCCGCCTTGTCAATTTGCTGTCTTGGGGTCCTGAGGATCTTTTAAGCGAGTCCTTGCTTCTGGTGAATCTAAAGGCTAATGAGACATCTAGCTATTTATCTTTTCTTTGCCCTTCCTCTCTTGTTCCTCTCTTCTGGTCCAGTAAGGTGGGCTCCTCTGTCCTAGCGCATTGGGCAATCAGGGTAATTGCTTCCCTGTATCTCATTCAGTAACAGAACATGGGGAGAGCAAGGAAGTTAGGAAGTTTAGAAGTTAAGTGACTTGCCCAAGGTAACTCCTGTCACTGGCTCTGGGGAGGGAGATGACCTCACATGTTTGTTCTTCAGTACTCTCCTGGTTATGAAAACTCCAGGCCTTGTAGTCAGTAGGGTCAGATGACCACTCCCTGGCTTTGCTTTGACTTTGTCATTGCCACAGGATGCAAAGGTGGGCCGAATCTTGAGTTCTGTTTCTCTCCTCATTTCCTTAGCACTTATGCTAAGGCTAAATCTTGTCCCTGATGTGGAACATTTTAATTCCTCTGGGCTGTGATATGAATGGCTATAAGTTCTTTACTGAGAAACTGGTCTGGCCTGAGGAGAGTTGTGCAAACTTCCTTTTGGCACCATCCCTTATTCCCAGCTCCATGGTAAGGGTCTCAGGCAAGAGTGGGGGCCTTGGGCTCCTACCCCTCGAGTTATTTGCGTTATTGGTTTAGGATTTGGTAATAGAATTTCTGGGACCTGTCTTGGTATCTGGTCTTGAATTAAAATAAAACTTGCTGTTAGGGATGGAAAATGGAAAATAAACATCATGCACAAGAGTACTGTTTTCCTTCTTCCCTCTAGGAGAGTGGTTTTCAAACTTTGAGTGGGATCCAAAGTAAGGAATACCTTTTATATCACTGCACTGAGGTTCACAACTGTGATAAGTTCCAGGAAACAATTACCCTTGTTACCTGCTGTGTGCTCTCTAGTTTTTTCTTAATTAAAACAACAACAACAAACCAACTGCTGGTCATGGGCTGCTAATTTGATTTATTGACCAAATGGGTGAATGGGTGATGGCCCACAGTTCAAGAAACGTTGCTCTAGGGCAGAGGTCCTCAAACTTAAATGTGTACAAAGATGACCTGAATAGTGTTGAGAATTGCGGTCTGTCAGTCCACTCTGGAGATGTTTATTCTCAATGGGGTGCATTTTTAATAAGTGGACTATGAGGTTGTGATGCAGGTGGTCAATAAGAAACCCTGGTCTAATGGGAATTTGGACAATGAACAATGAAAGGCATTAACTGGATATGAAGCATGCAAAGCCTTAGTCATGTATGTGACCCACTCTATGCAAATCCAAGATCATTCATCTGCTAGTCACACTAGCCTAGACTTTGATAGGTCTAAGGGTATAGCATTGTTTGCTTTCAGCTGCTGTGAAGCGTTGGCTTATAAGACCCCCATCCCTCCCATACCACCGTGCCCAATCCATTTGAGGGCTGCTGTTCAGTGTTCTGTATGGCTGGATGTTTTTAGGTGCGTGGGGTTGGGGTTGTGAGTAGTGTTGATGAGTCTGCTGTACTATTCATAGATTATGTGAATTTTCATGGTTTTAATGAATTTAATAGTTTTGAGGCAGTGACATAGTTATTATGCCTGGGGTATTAACAGTTGGTCAGCAGAAAATGTTGATGTTGTTGAATAGCTGAGTATTCCAAGCCATGTGGCCTGGGGGAAGGGCAGGCAAGCTGGTGATTTTTCTTGGAGGATGGGGGAGTCAGGGTTTGTCAACAGTTTAGTAAGAAGAGGCACAAGCTCACCTGACCTTGCCTACCTCAGGCCTGGTTCTTATGATACCATGGCTCCTGTGTGCAGGTGAATCTTGTAAGTTACCTCTATCTTTACCTTCAAGTACAAACATACAACACCTGATGCATCCACATGTTAGATGTTTCCCTCTCACTGTGTCTAAACATGTTGGTAGAAGAAATTTCCTTATTAATCAAAACTGCATTTAGCTTCAAATAGAACTCTATCCAAATTCAAATTAAACTATGGTCCTTCCTGCCAAAAGTATGCTTTATATGGGAACACTAACTGTAGGATTGTTTAATGTTCAGTTTGGTCAGCTGCTTACATTTAGGATGTTTAGTGTTTTGAGCCTACAATAAAAAAGAAAGCAACAAATGGATGGCAAAGGATAGGATATCCTAGTATAGAAAAGCAGAGGGAAGAGATGTCTAGATGGGACTGAAATGGAGGATCAGGATCAGTTTCCTTGGTAAATTATCTTGGCATTTCTCTAGGGTCCATCAACAAACCAGTAGGTGAGGGATTCCTAGGTTGAGCAGCGGTTTGGCGCCTGCCTTTGGCCCAGGGCGCGCGATCCTGGAGACCAGGGATCAAATCCCACGTTGGGCTCCCGGTGCATGGAGCCCGCTTTCTCCCTCTGCCTGTGTCTCTGCCTCTCTCTCTCTCTCTCTCTCTCTCTGTGTGTGTGTGACTATCATAAAAAAAAAAAAAAAAAAAAAAAAGGATTATTTAAAAAAAAAAAAAAAAAACAAACAGGGATCCCTGGGTGGCGCAGCGGTTTGGCGCCTGCCTTTGGCCCAGGGCGCGATCCTGGAGACCCGGGATCGAATCCCACGTCGGGCTCCCGGTGCATGGAGCCTGCTTCTCCCTCTGCCTGTGTCTCTGCCTCTCTCTCTCTCTCTCTCTCTCTCTGTGTGACTATCATAAATTAAAAATAAATAAATAAATAAATAAATAAATAAACAAACAAACAGTAGGTGCCCTGACAATTGCATTCCCTTAGCATGAAGGGGTATAAAGTTCTGGAAAGGGAATCATCTTATAAAATTGTAGCCTCCCATTATGGAAAGCCAGAGCCTGCAGGCTGAAGGTATTTTGTTAGAGTAGATAGTTTTCAGTGATCTATTCCTTAACAAGAGATGTGACTTGTATCTTTTAAGGACCACACCTATTTGAATTTCCCTGGGATTTGTGAATATAGCCCCGAGTTTTTAAAATAAATCGGATTATGCTACTCCCCTGTTTAAAGTTTTCCTGTGGCTTCCTATTGCCCTTTAGACATAATCCACCTTGGTTCCCTGTAGGCACTGCACAGCCTATCCCTTTCCCCCAACTTCTCTTGCCCGGTTTCCTACAGGTCCTTACCTGGTCCATTTTGCTTCAGTCTGCTCTACCTGCACCAGCTTTCCTCAGGTTTCTATAACGTTGAAGGTTTGTGTTTGTTTTTGTCATTGGGCCTTTCTATTGGTAGTTACCCTTTGCAGAATGCCATTCTCCAGACGTTTACATGATGGCATCTCACTTGGGTCTCAGAGAGCCCCTCTGGAACAAGTCTTCCCTTCTCTGCCCCTCAGCCTCTCTTAATCCCTTCAAGTCACGTTAATACCATCTGGAAATACATTGTCTATTCGATGGCCCATGGAAGCTTGGGAGCTTCTGTCTCGCTCACTGCTGACAGTCCCTGGCACGGGTAGCACTGGATAAATATCTACCCGTTGGTGGAATGAATGAATGACTAGAGAGCCAAGATTTTGAGTCTCTAAGAGTAGGAAATAATAACTTTTATTTTCAGGAAGAGAAGAGGAAAAGAATTTTACTCTCCCTTTTCCTGGAGTGTGACAGAGTTCCCTTGGAATTTATTTCAGGATTTCTGCTTTTCACAATATTTTTCACCCTTTCATACTTTTTTTAAAGATTTTATTTATTTTTTCATGAGAGGCACAGAGAAGGCAAAGACATAGGCAGAGGGAGAAACAGGCTCCTCACAGGGAGTCTGATGTGGAACTCGATCCCAGAATTCCGGGATCACCCCTGAGCCAAAGGCAGATGCTCAACCACTGAGCCACCCAGGTGCCTCAGCCTTTTATACTTTTTAATAGATTTCTAAAAGCTCCTTTGTCATTTTGTTATGGTTGTCAGTAAACAACTCTCGCAATCCCAGTAGCTTTATTTTGTTTTCACTGTTCTGACAAGCATTTCTATCAGTAATCACATTTTTTTAAAAGATTTTATTTGTTTATTCACAAGAGACAGAGAGAGAGAGGGGAGAGAGAGAGAGGCAGGCTCCATGCAGGGAGCCTGATGTGGGACTTGATCCTGGGACTCCAGGATCACGCCCTGGGCCGAAGGCAGGCTAAACCGCTGAGCCACCCAGGGATCCCTCACACTATAAGTAAAGGCTGAGAGCCTGGGCTAGGAACCAGAAGGTCTGGATAGTTAGCTCTGTGACCTTGGCAATTTGCTAAAATTTTCTCTAATCTCTGTTCCTTATTTGTAAAATAGGGCTAATAGTTACTATCACACAGAATTGATGGGAAGAGTAAATGACAGGATGTATAGGAATGCAAGCACAGAGCCTGACACAAGTACTTGCTGTTAGCTTTTATTTGTTTTATTTTTAAAAGATTTTATTTGTTTATTTACTTACTTGAGAGAGAGAGGGCGCGCGCGCGAGCTGGGATGGGGGGGGCAGAGGGAGAGAATCTCAAGGACACTTGGCCAAGGGGCTGAGGCTTAGCCTGACATGGGGCTCGATCTCCCAATCCTGAGATCATGACCTGAGCGGAAACCAAGAGTCCCATACTTAACAGATTGAGCCCCCCAGGCTCCCTGCTGTTAGCTTTTAATAACAACAACACTCATAGTAATAGATTTCCCTCCTCTCTTTGGCAGGAATTCCCGATCTGTTGATTTGGGAGTGTGTGGTAAGAGGAAGATCTTAAATCAGTGCCAGTAAATGAAGACCAAACATGTCACTTATATCTATCAGAACTAGAAAGGAAGTTAGAAATCATCAAATCAGGGGCGCCTGGGTGGCTCAGTGGGTTAAGCCTCTGACTCTTGATTTAATCTCAGGTCATGATCTCAAAGTCGTGAGATCTAGCCTAACATGTGGCTCCATGCTCAGCATAGAATCTGCTTGAGATTCTCTCCCTCTCCCTCTCCCCCTCTCTCCCTCTCTCCTCCTCTGCCTTTCCCCCATACTTTCTGTCTCTCTAAAATAAATAAATAAAAAACCCCAGAAATCATCTAATCACAAATTGATGCCTAACTTTTACTAACACCTCTGTGGAAGAAGTCATGGAAATTTTTGGAAGGATATGTTGTCTGGCTGTTCCTCAGGCCATTCTTAGTTTTATCCTTGGATTAAGCTGGGCTGACTGGAAGCTGCATCTTTGGGCCATATTACCTCAGCCCCTCCAGGATTATTTTCACTGAGATGAACTTTGGTGTCCTGCCCTTTGCTTTCATGGAGGGGCACAGTCTGAAACAGCTTTAAAACTCTACTACATTTCTCATAAGGGTTGATGATGTTGAGGCCTTAAGCTACAATTTCACTTAGTGTCCCCTTTAAGTGGTTAATAGGAGAAATTGCTTTCAGGAGCGAATGCCAGAAAAAGCTTTGCCTCTCTGAGGAACCAGTATGATATTTCTTTGTAGACAATTGGAAATGGATAACTGATCATGTTTCTCTTTGCTTTGCATGCCAGGAAGCACAGAGCCAAATCCCTCATCCTCATTTTTTTCCTTGTAATTTCTATTTTTTTCTAATTTCAGGTTAATGATTTATAATTCTTTTAAAATTAGGTATATGCTTATTTGGGTATTAAACTCATTTCAGATTTTACATTTTGGAGATACAAACACTGAGTCTTGAATAGGCAAAAAGGACCTGCTTAAGACAGCTAATTAAGTCAAAACAGAGACTATAAACCATACCTTTTGTTTCCAGGCTCTCTGGAAGTAGGAGTACAAAGTCAATATTCTGGAAGAATGTCGACTCATGAATAAAACCCCAAATAACCTGTAATGTCTTGATCCTAGGCAAAGCCTGCCTCCTCTGTGATGAGGCACAGGAACATTCTGCCAGTGAGGTAAACACTGCCACTCGCATTCCTGGTTGGGTCAGCAGCACTATGCTCTCCTGTTTCCTGAGCTATGGCTTTCTCCTGTGGTCTTGAGAATGTGGTATGTCCAGATTTAGTGGTTTTGATCTGAAACTAGATTGCCAGCTCAGAATGAAATTAGTCTCTGTTGTTGGAGTTCTCTTGTCTATATTTCTTGTTAGAAGGGGAAGGTTTGGTATCCAGATGGCAGATAGGTGCTACTGAGGCTCAAACAAGGTCTTCTGGCTGGGTGTGAACAGTAGCTCAGTTTGGTTCTACTGAAGAAAATGGCATCATTTTATCTGATAAGAAATTTAATCATAGGAAATATTGACTTTCCTAATGATTTGTTTTGTTTTCCCATGCTGTTTTGGTTGTGAGTACCTGGGGCAAGAGAGGATAGACTTGGATGGAGCACATCCTGCCTGAGTCAGTAAAATTTTGATTCCTATTTTGAGCTACAGAAGAGGAACCTCTGCCCTACGGCTGAAAATGAACCTTTGGTTTTGCTTTATTTTCCTGGCTAATAATAATTCAACAGATAATATATAAGACCTTTGGGAGATAAAGATGGATTAAGATAGGGCCCCTGCCCCTATGCATATACTCAAATAAGAGTGATTAAGGCATATGTGTCAATAACCAGAGCATAAGGTACAAAGAGTTTATAGTCCTTATGGAGATACAGAAAGAAGGGTAGGCATTTTGGAGATGTGGCTGTGAAGAATGATGAGGATTTAAACATGCAGAAATGCTCCAGGGGGAACAGTGTGTGCAAGGGCTGAAAGTGTGAACCTAAGTGGTACTGTATGGGGAATGTTCAGTAGGCACGTGAGATATTGGAAGAGAACATTGGGATTTTGCTTGGGCTACTATTGCTACAATTATTTTTTTCCAAAACTTTGTTTTTTAAACAATCTCTACATCCAACATAGGGCTTGTACTCATGACCCCAGGATCAAGAGTTGCATGCTCTTTTGAGCCAGCCAGGCACCCCACTATTGCTACAGTTTAGAGTAATTCCATGGAAATGTACTGTTGCTTCCATTCACAGAACTCTGAAACAGATAATAGGCAGTCTCAAACCTGGCTCCTATGCATAAGAACTTCTAGTCCAGCCAAAGGCCTACAATATCAGAATGTTCAGGATAGGGAATCTAATAAAAGAAAGCAAATAATAATCCCCCCTCCCCCCAAAAAAATTCCCAAGTTTTTCTGATGTAGCCCACCCATACATGTCTGAGGTCTGGAAATCCCTGAGGTTGATCGCCTTAGCAGAAACCAACTACTAAGCATCTTTGACCTTTGGCCTCCTTTCCCTCACTGTATTTTTGCCACTTCCTTTTCTTCTCTTGTTTGTATCGCTCCTGCATATGTCATCCATTATATTTGCCTCCTGTTTATCTCTTCTTTTGCTACTTTGGCCTTTTGTCCGTTGGGGGTCCCTCCCTAAATTCTAAATTGATTCTTGGCCAAATGGACCATAAAGTAGAAATGAATTCTTTCAGTATTTGTTGTATTAATGGTATAAACATGTTTATTATTTATAAATGCAAATTAAATAGGGCTTTTGGTTAGTTTTACTTATGGCTTAGTTTGTTTCCTGTAGAATTTGAGGGAAAAATTAATATGACTGCAGCCTTAAAGCTAAAAACCTCTTAGCAGGAAGATGCGACAGGAACTGAAAACTAGCTTTTTCTTGTGCCAAATGTGTTGTCCTATCTTCTGGTTGAGGTTATTCCCTTCTTTCATTTTTGTTTTCTCGTGTTTCTATAATTAAAAGTTGAAGTAGTGAACTTACCCTGAGAGTTTGTGAAGATGTTTTATGAGAATTTGACACTTTTGTTTGTTGACTTAGTCTTCCTCTGGAAGATAATCTGCTTGTTGCTTTAAAGGGCTCAAGGACCAAGGATGCCCATCTTCAGACTCTTCTCAGGCTCATCTGGGTTGAGGGATCCATGGTGGGTAGAAGGTTGTCCCAGGATTCAAATGCTGGTTCGGGTACTTTCTAGCGGAGTGATCTTGGGCAAATTGTTTAGCTTCTTGTGCTTTCTCCTCATCTTTCAAATAAGGGTAATCATAATAATGCCTGCCTCCCTGGGTTGTTATGAGGATTAATTGAGATAATGCGTGTCAAGTACTTGGTCCCTCATGGGACCATAATAGGAAATTAATAAACTGTAGAGTTCTGAAGGCTTACTGACAGTTTGCTGCAGGGCCTCAGATGACTCCTCCCTACCTCCTTCCCCCACCTTCTGCATTTCTTCAACCAACCTTCCTGAGCTCTTACAGCAAGCTGGGCTTTGCCCTGGGTATGAAGGATGATTAACCAGATGTGGTCTTTGGTCAAGAATGGCTTACAATCTAGTGGGAAGACTGACCCATAAACAACTAGCTTTGTGGATGTTTCTTAAATTATATGAAAAAGCTGCACTGGCAACGTGCATGATGCCCCTTGATGTGTGTGCCATGCCTAAAAGGAATAGAAGCTATAATTTTCACTAAAATCCCATAGCAGGAGAAGTCCAGAAATCTGCTCTAGAACCAGTCTTTCTCTCCCACCCTACTCCTTTTCTTCTTAATGAGATGGCAATACTAGGTGATAGTTTAATAATTGTCAGGACAAAATACATCCATCTTCGAGCTGGTTGGGACTTGGGACTTTAGACATGCAGGCATCCTTTTGAAAGAGCTTCTGCCCTTTTTTTTCTCTTCAGTTTTAAGTTCAATTTCCAACTTCCAATTGTGAAAAGGTGGGGAGCCCAGCCACAGATGTCAGAGTCTAGAGTTTTGGATTTATTTGAATCAGGAGATTAAAGTGAGGATGCCAAAGGCATGCTGACAGCTGAACAACAGAATTGTATTGGCAGATTTGGGATGGATGGTTTGTAACTAATTGGGACCCCAGCTGTGCCCTGAGGGAGCAGCAGTTAAAGAGAAATCAAGGTCACACAATGCCCAGGGTCCAAAGACATTAGTTTATTCAGTAAATAATATTTGATCTTTGAGAGAGTGTGAGATACAGATGACAATCAAATAATCTCAGCAAAAGTACAATTGCAGCTGTGAAGAATGCTCTGCATGCCTGTGGAAGAGGAACCATTGGTGGAGGCTAAGGGGAGGGTTCCCTGGTGAAGTAACTTCTAAAGATGGGCTGCATTGCTTACCCTACTTTCCAAAATGTTGTTTTCTTGATAGATCTTCTAAATGACTGTTTTACATTGTAGTTCAAGAGTAGCCCGGTCTGGGGGACAGACAAATGGAGCAAGTCCCTCTTTGGATTCCAGATCATGAGAAAAATGTATTTGTTTGGTTTTAACCAGGATTATCTTCTCTGAGCATGGCCAAACACAAAACAAAGTACTGATCCTGAGGGCGGCAGCTCTGGGGGCTGGAGGAAAAGAGCAAATGTGGCTTTTTACATGTGGAATAGAGAGGCAGCATCGAGGCACCCCTTTCCTTGCTGGCCGGAACCAAATCTGACACTTCATTTTTCTCATACTCAGACTGCCCTGGGGGTCTGAGGGCAGGGTCCCACCCTGGGAGAAAGAAGCTTCCTGGGTTGGAAGTCTGAGGGTTTCTCCAGGAGTCAGAAGTCAGTGCCAGTCTGGGGTCTCGTGGGAGGAGGCTACCCTGGGTGGCACACAGATGGTGTGAAGGGCAGGGGAGGTGGAATGGGAAATGTCTCTGCCATCAGACAGCACCCAAGTAAAAACCACCAGAGGATCTTGTTGTGTGTCTTCTCAGAGCTTTGGCTCTACGGTACCGAGTGAGTACTGTGCTCCATTTGCCAGCCCAAGCGAGTTAACGTCACAAGAGTTTGCTGGCTTTTTAACTTTGTGGAGCATTAATGGTGTGTGAGTCCCACATAGTCGCCAGAATTAGATATTTTAAATGTACTGGATAGTGTTTAAGATTAAAAATATCAGCTTTATAGGGTGCACAGTTTCACTGAAGGTCACTCATTTTACTCAGTTAATTACCATTTATCAAGACTCTGGAGGGATTTAAAAAAAAAAAAAAAGACTGATGTGCCCAAGACTGGGAGTGCTGGGGAAGCCAAGGAGTGTTAAAGACTGGACTTGAGCTGCAGGAAGCTCCCAGTGTGGGAGACAGATGTGTGAACAATGTGATGGAGCACCATTCAGGAGAAAATAATTTCTTGCATGCTGGAAAAAGGGGGCTCCCACCTCTTCTTAGGGTCTTATTTGGTTATTAAGGGATGAGCAGGCATTTACCAGGCAGTGAAGATAGGTTAAGGCTTTGCAGGAGGCTGAACCAACTTGGGAAAAGGTAGTGAGTGAACGAGGTCGGTCTACTGGGGAAACAGGTTTAGAGTGAGCTGGGAAGGTGATGGTGAAGATAAGGAGAATCAGCCCCGTTTCTTGGTGCCATCTGAGGGGTTGGACCTTTTCCTATAGGCTGCTAAGAAACCACTAGAGGGGGAACCCTGGGTGGTGCGGCGGTTTAGCGCCTGCCTTTGGCCCAGGGCGCGATCCTGCAGACCTGGGATCAAATCCCACGTGGGGGCTCCCGGTGCATGGACCCTGCTCCCTCTGCCTGTGTCTCTGCCTCTCTCTCTCTGTGTGACTATCATAAAATGAATAAAAAAAAAAAAAAATTAAAAAAAAAAAAGAAACCACTAGAGGTTTTGAAACATGAGAGATGTGATCAGAGTATTGTATAAATAGAATTCTAGAATGGGCTGGAGAGGTAAAAGCTGAGTCAGGGAGACCAGTTTAGGAAGTTGTCAAGTGAATTCAGGATGAGGGAGGGTAGGGCTTACACACATCCAGGTGTGAAGATGGATATGGGAGACTGGATTACAGAGCCAGAACCAACCGTCTAGGGCACTGATGCAGTGTGACATAGAAGGGAGAGAGAATAAAGGGTCGTTCCTGCTTTGGCAACTGGGCCTTTAGGAGAAAGGAACAGAATTAGAGTATAGGTGGTAGGAGCCAGGGGAAGGGGAAAGATGGTGCTGGCTTTGGATGCATTTGGTGTGAAGTGCCTTCCTAGAAGCCAGTTAGAGACATCTTTTAGAAAGGGATCCAGGTTTCAGGAGCAGGAGGCAGAGGTTTAGAAGACTTGGGTGTGGATGGGAATGTGCTCATCATGGGGAACAGGCGGTCAGGCACATGGTAGAAGCACTTCAAAGGAGAGGGAGGAAGGAAGAGCAGCCAGGGAGATTGAGGCTCAGAGAGAGAGAAGAGGCAGGAGAGGCTTGAAGAGGCAGAAGGGGAGTGTTTAACAGAAAAAGCAGGCTGAAGCAGCCACAAGAGAGCTAACTGAATACAACACCAAGGCCAAATTCAAAAGTATTAGTATTGGGACTTGGCATGTTGGAGGCTGCCCATGTTTTTGTAACTTAAAAGCCTGGTTGTGATAAATGATATTCGTGGAGCTTTGCCAGAAGGTTCTGTAGCTCTTCCATTCCTCTGGAGAATCTATATCACTGGATAAAGCCAGATCATCAGAAAGTCATGGTCTTGGGTTGCCTTGATTTGATTCCCATGTAGAATCCCTTTTACTGAATTGCCCTTTGGTGTTAACTGTTATGCCGTGCATTTTCATGGAGGGATCCCTAAGAAACAGACTTGTAAGAGTTTTATGGTAGGAATTATTGGTGTGTGCTGAAGGTCTTGTCTATTGGGTTCACTGCTCATCATCTCCTCTGCAATCATGCATAGGAGAAATGTATTAGAAAATCTGTAGCTTGAATAACCAAGATTTATAGGAATTATGAACCTTATAACTACTGATATTTTCTTTTCTGCTTTGCTTACTGGGGAGCTCAAAGCCAAAGATGCAATAGAAATTCGATTAATATTTCGCAACTTAAAGCATGCATTTCTCTGTCCTGACTCTCTTTGTGTTCTTACATTTTTCTTACCCTAATTTCTTTATTTTAAGGTATCATTTATGTTTTTGTAAGTTACCTTAAGTTCTCTTTGGAGTTGGGAGTTGTATCAAAAACAGAAGGAAGTCATTGATGAACTTTAGCCAAGCGTCCTTGGTAATGAATCTTCAGACAGATCATTTGTGCTTTTTACCTGTTTTTTTTTATGGAAATGTAGAAACAACCCAAAGTAATATCTGATCTCTACAGAGCCAGCTAGTAACAGTTACGTCTGATATCTAGTGAATTACATGCAAGTGTCAGGATGTTAAGGGGAAGAACCTCTTCTATGCAGATGTTCTAACAGATGCAGTCCTCATGTGGGACCTCCCCAGGCAGAGTGCTGAACTAAGGTCCATGTGGTAATCTATTGCTCTGCTAACAGATGTTGCAAAGGCACCGTCCAGCAGCCATTTCTGAGTGGACTCTGCACGACTGACATGTTCTGTGACCTCGCTGAAACCAAGGTCTTACCACAATGAAGGATGTTGGATGGATACTGTACTCTGGGGCAGGATTCGGCTGGCAGAGACATCATTACAACATGGAATCAGGATTTTAAGGTCCGAAGGAATCCTAGCGATCATGTAGGATTATCATCTGATAGATAATCCCTGTGAAATCAAGACTAGGCCCTGTGTCCAGGGTAGAGATGAATGGTTGGCTTTGTTTATGAAAGACCGTGGTTCCTTGAATATCCAAGCTGGCTTTTATTATCTGGATGAATTTGAAGTACCACCTGGGTCCGGTGCTATACACAGTAGGTAACTATGAAATGATGACCCTGATCTTGTGTGTCTTGATGGTCAGCTCCAGAGTAGTTATTTGTTATTTCAGGGGTATTTCAGTGAAGTTTTAGTGGTGGCCCCATACTGGGAGGAGTTGAGTCAGTGTGGGCTGCAGAGGTAACTTTTCTACTGTGTTACATGATGGCGTGGTTCATTGTTTGGAATGATATAGCAATAATTTCAGATCCCCAGCTAAGCTTAAACCAGTGTACCTTTAAGTGGATCACTGTAGGCCCTAACCACCATGAGTCAACGAGGGAGATAGGAACACTGCTCTTTTGAGTCCTGTGAATAGGAACAGTTCCCGTGCTTTTTTTCCCTTGCTGGTAAGGACGATTATAGCTAATCAAGGTTCTTGAATGTTAACTCAGGTGCCAGGTGCTATGCTGAATGCTTCACTTGCAGTATCTCATTTGAGTCCTTTATCTCCTCCATGAGGTAGGCACTATTGTTATTCCTTTTCGGGTAACTTGCCCAGTGGTGATGCAGCCAGTGAGAGAAAACGAGACTAGATCCAAGTCCATTGGCCTCTAAACCCTATAATCCCTCAACAGTGGACTACACTTCCAGCCACTTATTTGATGGTCCAGGGAAACTGGGTTTCTCCACTCTTGGGTCTGGGTTCAGGATTCTGGTGAGATTAGGAGTTGGGAAGGAGGACCTTCCTTCTGGGATAGAAGCCTTCTATCCCACAGTTTATTTTTTCTGTTTCCCAGTCCTAGAAATGGCGCACCTGGTCCTTTTCCACTGCCACCTTTTATTGCCTCCAACTAGAACTTCTGTTTTTCTCGATACATGTATATATTTAACCTAGCCTCCCCACAAAGGCAAAGAATGGACCTGGAGGTCAATGACAGGCCTCTGATTAATACCCAGGACTTAGAAATCTCCTATAGCCCAGAAGAACCATAGTTCTTAGCATCTCTGCACAGGATCTAAATGGGGGCTGTCAGAGAATAATATTTCATGGGCCCTGGGGACCCAGAGTAACTTTGTTTCCTACCTCATTACTTGGAGGGGGAAGGGAAGGTCTTCAGTCACGTCTGCTACCACATGGGTTGGTGAACTGGTCTAGTCAGCAGCCTGACGGGAGGCAGAGGGAGGCAGTAATGGCTGCTACTGTGTGTTCTGTGCTGCTGAGTCCAGGCAGTACAAAAATGTGGTCCCTACTCTTGGAGCTTACCTCCAGTAGAGGATCCAGAGTCAGAAAAGGATAATTTTAGTTTCGATAGGATAAGTGTTAAGATAGTGAGCCCAGGGGAAGGACTAGTAAGCCCCATGTTAAAGGGCATTTGAGTGGAGCCTTTTTTTCTTTTTTTAAAAGATTTTATTTCTTTACTTGACAGAGAGAACAAGCTGGGGAAGTGACAAGAAGAGGGAGAGGGAGAAGCAGGCTCCTGGCTGAGTAGGGAGCCCGATGTGAGGCTCTATCCAAGGACCTGATCAAAGGCAGATGCCACCCAGGCATCCCTGAGCTAATGGGCAAGTTTAAGGGCCTAGTGAGGACAGGTAGGAAGAATGCATCAGGCCGAGGGAATGATATCAACAAAACTGTGGAAGGGTGAAATATAAGCATGGTCTTTTAGGGGATACTAAAGGAGTTTGGTTGCCAAATCTGAGCACTTAGAGTCCCTGACACAAGGTAGACCCTTTAGTGTCAGTTTAAAAGATAGGAGTATAGAGAATGAAGTGGTAAAGATGAGTCTGAAGCAATTCGTGAGTGTCAGTGGTAGATGGTTGTCAGTGGTAGTACACACCTGGAACTTACTGTGTACTTACTATATGCAGGTGCACATGTGGGTATTAGCTTAGCTAATCCTCACAGAGCCTTATGAGGTTGATATTATTATTTTCTAATGAGGAAATCATGGTCCAGAGAGGTTAAGTAAACTTGCCTGTGGTCACACAGCTTGTATAGGATAAAACTGACATTTGAAACCCTTGAATAAGATTCTAGAACCCATCTTCTAAACCACTACCCACTATTGTCTTTCTGAAGGCCATCAGAGTGGTCATGGTTAAATCTGCTTTTTTAATAGGTAACTGGTTGAACTGCAGAGGGTGGATTTAAGGGGGGAAAGAGGCTCAGAAGAAGCCTGATAGGGCTGTGTAAATCAGAGATGTGTTCTTTGTACTTCTTTAGGGCCTGTAGGGAGTATGGCCACTGAGGAAGCCACCTCTTAGAAGGACCTCAATAGCAATTATGGAAACACTCCTATGGTTCCTCCAGTGTCATCATGTCTTTGTCTCATCTTGAGATGAGAAGTCTAGGTTTGGAGAGACCTCACCCCAATAGTACCATCTCCTTTGGTGCCCGAGGACAAGCTAGAGTGTCCTCATGGAAGTGACAATGTAACTCAGGCCTCCTCTTCTTTTTTTAAGCAGCAGCATCTTTTTTTTTTTTTTTTAATTGATCACTAAGAGTAATAATAACTATAATTCTCATGTGTGTTGCATGCCAGCATGTATGTACTCTGACATAATCTCATTTGCTGTTTATAACCCTGTGTGTGTTGGTATCAGTTGGGGGAGCTGAGGGTCCAGTGGTTGAGCAACTTGCCAGAGGTCACTGAGCTAGAATGGAGTAGAGGTGGTTTGTGATTCCATGGGCCACTTCTTTTCCAAGCAGTCTTGGCCCATCCTCTACCAAAACACCTGATAAAAACAACAATGGGATGGTCCCCTCCTGTGGCTGGAGGTGTTACTTCCTCTAGTGAGTTCCCCTTCTGAGTTCTACCTTCCCTCATTCATTGAGTCCCTTCATGGCTTACCTGGAGAATCTGTACCTCCTAACCCTCCATCCTGGGGACACTCAGAACTTTCTCTTTTAAATTTCAGCTGCCTTTACAGCTCTTTGTGGAAAAGGTCCATCAGGTGGGACAGCCAGGTTTGCTGTGTGCTTCCTATGCCTTTGGCTCTCAAAGTAAGATATCTGAGGCCTTTGTTTTTAATCATAATAGTTCACATCTTTTCTTTCAATGTTGATCAGCAGGAGCCAGCTGGGGGTGGTAGCAAATCTTCCTTTAATTTCCACTGATGGATTATTGCTTCACTTAAAATGGTGTTTAATTTGTACATATGCCCCGAGGCTTTCTAAATATCAAGTTTGTTTGATTATTGTTGGAAATCAATTTGGACTCCACAGTTTGTTGGACTCTATGGGTTGTACTTATGAAGCCCCATGGAGCTATGGCCCTATTATAAGTACCAAGGTCCAAAAATCAAAATGTGGTGAGTTCTGCAGCCCCATACCCTTAATTTTTTCTTTTAAAGAAAATTCAGGGCACCTGAGTGGCTCAGTCGGTTAAGCATCTGACTTCTTCAGCTCAGGTCTTCATTTCAGGGTCTGCTCAGCAGGGAGTCTGCTTGTCCCTCTCCCCCTGCTTCTCCCCCTGCTCATGAGCTTCCTCTCTCAAATCTTTAAAAAAATTTAGAAAGAAAGAAAAGAAAGAAAGAAAGAAACCATCGATTTTTACCCTCTTTCTGAGAATTGACCCAAAGAAGCAGCTTTTAAAATTTTCCCTCAGGAGGGAAGAAGACAATAATAGGTGATTATATTTCAGATCTAGCTGTTACCTCTTTTCTGTGACAACCTACTCTCTCTCTCAGGCACAAGGGCCCTCTCTTGATTCTGCTTCAGCGTGCTTTCTATTTACTCCTCTCACTGCTTCCAGCTTGCCCTGTAGCAGTTGGATGAGATGCATATTTCAACAAGCCACTTGTTCTTTCCTTGCTTTTTTGGAAAAGAGTCACCTTTTGGATGCCTGTAAATTCCTGTTAAAGAGGGAGAAGAGCAGAGTGATCCTGAAACAGCAAAGTCTTATGCGGCTCCTTAGGCACTATGAGGTTTCTCTAGTACCAAGGAGCCTGGGACATTGCTTATGGGGTCAATTTTTCTCTTGTCTAAAGTTCAGACCTATGGTGTGTGATAAATGTGTACATGGGTACGTATTTGTGTGTGACATGTTCACATTTAGTACAGACTATAAATGCTTATTCCTCAGAAGGTAGCTTTGAACAAGTTTTGGAATTTGGATTTGAAGCTGAGCATAACCAGAAACCCCTGCCAGCCTGCAAACTTCTTTTTCCCGCCCCTACAGAAGAGAAGTGAGAGAAGAAATAATTCTACTCTGGGGAAATGCATAATTTAGAAGCTGTCTGCATGTATAAGAAAACAGACTCTGTGGCTATTCTGTAAACCCAGACTGGCAGCCAGGGCTCGTTGTTTCCTTTTCTTTCTTCAGTGTTTGTATAAGACTGATGGGACCCGTGCTCTGAGTGCTCCCCACTGGGCAGCTAAAGCTGTGTGGACTTCAGAAGCTGGCCTGAGGCAAGCCTCCAGCTCATTTTGCTGCCTGTCTTTCCTAGTCCTTACCCTGACCTACCACCCCTTCCTTTCCTGGAGATATTGCCCTTCCTGAGAGCAAAACAGGGGTATTGGAAAGTTCAAGGGTATTTCAGGAAACCTCAAGCAGGATACTTGGCTCTTTCTACCACCTTAACACCTCAACACCCTGAACACCCAACACCATTGATTGACCATGGGTTTTTGTTTTGACCGCATTCATCTTACCTACTATCAGAGGATGTCCAGGGTGAGAAGGAGGGGCTCTGGATCTAAGGGGTCATGTGTCTTCCTTCCTCATCTCCTGTTATGGTCAGGCCTAACTCCCAGGAAAAGCTGGGGAAACTAATTCTCACCTCCATATTCTTCCAAGTACTTCTGTAATGTTCAGTTTCACCTGATTTCACATCTTTAAAAATAGTGGTGGGTGGATCAAGTAGGGAAGACACTGTGCCTGGGCTCTTGTCTGAATCCCTTTAGCAGTTGGACATCTTATGTGTAATTGGTCACCCTGAGTGTGGAGTGCTCTGTGGCTCAGGACTGCACAGAGGGACATGCAGTGTAAGAGTAGTGTGACCACTGTTGTCCTTCAGTCTAGAGCTGGCCAGTGCTGTTGGCAACTCAGGAAGATGTACAGAGACCCAGGGATACAGTACTTTCAGTGACTGCTATGGTGGGAAAGATGTCAGCATCCGTTTGGGAAAATTTGGTTAGTAAGGTTTAGAGGAAAAAGAGAACTATGATTTGCAGCTTTCTCTAACCATCCAGATGGATCCCAGACATAATCCAGCAAGGAAGATCTGATTTTGTTGGTCTTCCTCCCCCATCTCTCTAAATAATTTTATCTTCAAAGCATGATGCAGGCATTAATTAACAGTGTGACTCTCCTGGGAGGTAGGCAAGTGGGAACACCATCCCTATTAGTGAAGCCCAGGGAATAGGCAGGCCCAGAAGCTTCAGGCAGGGGAGCCAGAGAAGCAGAGTGTGTACTGGACCTTGGGGCTTTGCCCTCAGACCTTTATTTGGACATAGTCTGGAAACCACCCACTTTCTCAGTGCCCTGGTGCCCAATAGAATAAAATTACTGAGGCAATGGCAGGAGAGCTGTTTGGTGCTATGGGATGACTAATGGAAACTTTGAGGATTGAGGAGAAATTCTGGTAAAATTCACTGTCCTTGTGAATTTTGGTTGCAGAAGTCTGAGTATGCCATTTGTTTCATTCATTTGCTTGCTTTCTTTTCAAACAAAAAAGTACTAAGCATCTATTTCTGGGCAAGGTATGGCAAAGGAAATAATGAGCTTAAAAGAGCTTGCTAGCTGTGAGGGTCCTTGCTGGTTGGGAACCTTTGTATCATGCTTAGTCTCAAGCAAAGGGTAGTGTGAGGTTTGTGGCCTCTGTAGGTGGTGGTTTTAAGTGTTGGAAGACTCCTGGCATCTGGAGATTGATTAGAAATACATGCCTGTTGATATAATGATTTTGTAGAGGCTAAACTTTTCCTTTTCATTTAGTCCCTTTTCTTGGTTGGCTCAGAAGAAGAGGCTTCTTAGGAATCTTCTCTCTGGGGCTACAGGTGGCATATCCTTAATCCTGGCCTTTTCTAGGGTTCCCTAAGAATAGTGATCATGCCAGTTTCGAAATGTTGGTTGAGGGTACCTAGGGTAACTGCTGAGAACCTTGGGTTGATATTGAACCTCCAACTCTAGAAAAGCAGCAACACTGGGATCTTCAGTAGTTTCATTCTCATAATTGGACATCTTGGCAATGATGGTAAGAAACAGAGAAGGAGTCATTTCTTCCTGTAAATGTTGCCGTCTCTGTTGAGTGGTAGTTGAACTCTACTTGCTTTGCAGGAAGTCCTGTTCCATCAACTAATGATATTCCCCTTATCTTGGTACTGCAGGCTGCTGAGAACCAGCCCTAGACCTCTGCTTGAGGGTCCTTCCTCTGAAGACATCACCAGTGTGTGGAGCCTGCCCCACACCTACCCCCTGCCAAACCACGGCCTTTACCTGTGTCTTTCGGTGTTTCCCCTGCGATCCATCCTGTGGGAGTGCCTCGTGGGCCACTCCAGAGTTCACCCCACGATCAGCGGCGCCAATGGTGAAGATGACAAGATCCAAGACTTTCCAGGCATATCTGCCCTCCTGCCACCGGACCTACAGCTGCATTCACTGCAGAGCCCACTTGGCCAATCATGATGAGCTCATTTCTAAGGTATATGTTCTCTGTAGGCCTTCCTTGCCCTCCTCTAGGTGGGGGGACACTTCTGGTTCATAAGGTTGTACAGGTTTATAGTTCTCCCAAAGAACCTGGGATATTTGTATTCTGGTTTTTTTTTTTTTGGTACAGGGAGGGCTAACCTGCATGGCTTTCTCACTCAACTGAGAGATAACTAAGTTGGAGGGATGATGTACTAGTTTAAAATTACAAACTAGTACTAGTTTGTAATTTTGGAAATTAGATGTCATCCCTTTTGGAGGCTGGGGGGCTGGTGGCTCATAGGCTGGAGGGGAGAGGGACTGAGGAGTGATTGGAACCTCTCACTTGGCTGGCTTAGCTAAGTTTGCAGCTAAATGCTATGTAGAGTGCTGCCTGCCTGGAAAATGAACTCTAAGAAAGGTGGTAGGGGCAGGGTATCTTGTAGGAGGGGCTTTTTTAGCTGAGATGAGAGGATTGCCTTCCAAGCTCCCTGGGAAGGTTATAAGACGGTTGGTTGAATTACTAAAATGAGTGGCCTTTGGGGAGGACCAAAAGTGGCTTGGTAAAGAGCTGACCCATTGACCTCAGGGATCTTTAGGGGTTCTACACTGTATTTTACCTCATGTAACACTTGGTCATAATCAGAAGAATAGAACCCTATCTTCCTGGAAAAGCTTTAGCGACTGTTTCCTACAATTGGGTTGGGGGGATTATGAATCAATAAACCCAACATCCCGGTGGGCAGTCCAGGAAGTGGCTCCTTCAAGGCAGTATTTTCAAGGGAACTCCCTCCTGGCCCTAAATTCCCATGGGAGGAGAAGTGGGTTTTACTAGGCTGCACAAAAAAGAGAAAGATTATGAGGACCTTTTCTCTTTAAAAAGCATCCTTCCTTAGAACTTGGGACTTCATAACATAAAAAAAACAAAACAAAACAAAAAACAACTTTATACATACCTAGACTAAATAAAAAATCGTGTTCTTGATCTGCTTTCAAGAGCTGTTAGAAAAGGTGGCATCATTTTCTCAGCCTCTGGCTTGGTACTACCAGCCAGAGAGGTATGAAAGATCAGTAGTTCTAGAACAGTCCTATCCGGCTGGCTGATTTGATAGGAAGTAAAGGAGGCTGTTTGAATAACTATGTCTGTGGTTGTGGGGCTTCTCAAATCAGAACTGAGGACAGAAGTCCTCCTCTTATGTCCATTCCAAGATCCAGGGTTACCACAGAGCTTGAACCCTAGAGCCCTCAGAATCTTAGCCTCTGGACCACTTTCACTTCTCTAGGTTTCTGCTAATTACTCTCTTTTATGCCATTTATGTTCCAGCCACCCTATAGCTTCCTTCTCTGTCGGCCTCATCTTGTCTCAGGTTCTTCTTGAATCTTTTGGGAGCGCCTTAAGTCTGGAATTTGTTGTTGTTTTTTTTTTAATTTTTATTTATGATAGTCACAGAGAGAGAGAGAGAGAGAGAGAGAGAGGCAGAGACACAGGCAGAGGAAGAAGCAGGCTCCATGCACCGGGAGCCCGACATGGGATTCGATCCCGGGTCTCCAGGATCGCGCCCTGGGCCAAAGGCAGGCGCCAAACCGCTGCACCACCCAGGGATCCCAAGTCTGGAATTTGGATGTGGGGAGGCTGTGTCAGTGAGGGAAGAGAAGAGTCAGTCCCCCTTGCCTTGGAAGGGGGCCGGCAAGCTTGCAGGGAAAATGTAAGCTGTCCTATTTCTGGAACTCTCCAGAGAAAATAGAAGCCAAGACATCTTTTTAATACCAGGAGAAAGTGCTATGTATCATAAGAAACTGAGGTAACAATAAAATAAATGTATTTTAGCACCTTCTATGTACTAAAAACTGCTAGTTGACACTTTAAACTGTTATCTCACTTAACCCTCATAAGAAAACTTTAAGGGAGGTGATGTTAATCTTATTTTATGGATGGAGAAGTTGAGACTCCTACAGGCTGTCCAAGAATGCAAATTAGAGGCCCAAAGAAGAGAGAGCAGTTACTTTGAGCACTTCAGGAAGGATTTCTGGAAAAGGTGGTGTTTAAGCTGGGCCTTGTTAGATGGACAGAACATGTGGAGATGGTAGTGGCCTTCTACACTGAGATTTGAGATTTGAAGCTGGTATTCCGGGCCTCGGACAATCTGGCCTTTTTTGAATGAAGTTTCTTGCCAGTTCCTTGCTTTATGTTCCAACCACTTGGAACTAAACAACGTCCCTGAATATGCAGATGGAGGTATTTTAGGCCTCTGCACTTCAGCCAACAGCAGCCGTTTTCCTTCACCTCTTTCCTCTCTCCCAGGAGCCTTTGTATGTTCTCTCTCACCTGGGACCTTGTCTACTAGTTTTGCATCTCTGGGTCAGAACCTGACCCATGGCAAGAGCTCAGGAAATTATCAAATAAACAGATGGGTGGAGCTTGAGCCTTGGGAGAAGACAAGTGATGAGCAAAAAAAGTCTTTGTTGGCCTCATGTCCTCCTTCCTGCCCCTTCTGGGGCAGAAAGGCTCATTCACAAGTCCAAGCCAAAGTCAGCACAGGCTTCAGTTTCATTGGCTACAACCGGCACACAGATGGGGTGCATTAGAGCTTGATGATTTAAAGAGTTGGGTTAAATGCCTGGCTGTGGGGAGGGAATGAGAGAACTGTGGCTGGCATCGCACAAAGATTCCTTTATTTCACTCCACAGCCACCCCCAGCGTTAAATAATCTATAGATTCTTATGCAGGTCCCCTTAACGGAAAGATTGTTGCCCCAGCCCCCTCCTTGAAAAATAGGCCTTTCTTTTCATTTTGTTTCTCTCTCCCATTTAAGAAAGTTCAGGGATAGAATGTTTCTCCTGTTCTCCCCTCCTGACACAATCTCCTATGCGGTTTTAGAATCTGCCCAGTGGGAGTTAGAAGCTGGAAAGCAGATAACTGGAGCAGCAGTGTAATTAAATGATACTTTGTACTTGTAACAGAGCCTTTCATCTGGAAGCTTGACATTCCGTTGTTTGGTTTAAAAAAAAAAAAAAAAAAAAAAAGTGTGTCTGACTTCATTATGGAGATGGCAACACAAAGGTCCAGAGAGCTAAAACTCTATTCGGCTAGTAGAGAACTGGGAACAAAATCAGGACTTTGGGCTCCCATGGAAATGTGTGATTGTAATGTTTTGAACTATTAGGATCTATCCTAATAGGGTGCAAAGAATCCTCCACTAGTTTTTCTGCCTTCCCAGCTTGCTATAAGCCCCAGAGGCCTCATTGCTTGGAATCAACTGTCCAACCTCAAGTCTCAGTTTCTCACTAAAAAAATGAGTGAAGTAATATTTGCTGCTGTATGTAATGCCTAGTAGCTAGCACTCACTGTGTGCTTACTATGTGCCATCTCCATAACAGTCCTATGAGGTAGGCATACCTTATTTGAAGGTAGAGTGAGGAGGTTTACCTCACTGGGTTTTTATGAGACTGGATGAGATCATGGGTGTGTGGGTGGTTGGCAAATCACAAAGCTCCTATGCAGATAGAAAGTAGTCCCTTTGCTTGTCTTGGTTTGCTGTCCAAAGGAGGTTTGGAGGGGGTGGAGGGGATTGTTCTTGCCTGATACCAAGCAAATTTGGTCTAGCCAAGATAGTTTCACTTTAGAATGTAGAGCCCAGGAGTTGGATTTCTCAAAAGGCCATAGAAGCAAAGTTGTATGTGTCTGCAAAAAGGTAACAGAGCATTTTCTCTGTAGGATGGGGATAGGGGGCCTTTTTGAGTTGATGATGGAACTATCTAGGGAATGTGCTGAGACATCCTACATTTTCTTTCTTAGGGGGGTGTTGTGGTCTAAATACTGGAGTGTTTGCAGGCAGAGGTATTTTAAGTTGGCATGAGGAATTGCTCATATTGTTTTTTCTCACTTAATGGTGCAAGCCCCATTATGAAAATATACTTGGGTTATAAAATAATAATAGTTTCAGTTAGACCAGCTAGTTGCCCCAAGCAAGAAAAATCTAATGTTCATTTCAGTGGGAACTGGCTGTTAAAGAAAGCTGGATCGTCATAAGCTTTTCTGTGAAAATTTTCTGTCTGTGATCCTTCCTTTGCTTCCCTCCTGCTGACCCCATCACCCTTTGATGGCTTTGTGAAATAGGCTATTTGGGAATGGTGAATTGGATTAATCTCTCACAAACTCACTTTGGGAATGGTGGCTTCATTCCAAGACACAGTTTGCTCTAGTGTTCTAGGTGCAGTGGTGTCCAGTCCAGAGGTGAGGCAGAAATCTCTTCACCATCCAAAGCTATATAAATTACTATATCAAATATTCAAGTCAGATTATCGCCTGGTGACAAGTACAGAATTCCCAGAACTATGGGTCATCTAGTCTAGCCTCTTTTCCTGAGGAAAGAGGCCACAGACAATTCAGTGACTGGCCTGAGGTTCCACAGCCTTAATGCCAGACATCTCTATCTCACACCCCCTCAGCTGTGCTCTGTGTGAGGAGCACTGGCTGTTTTTCAAGCCCTGGGCCTCCCTCTGAGGTTGGGCACTTTTAGGAGGACAGTTCTTTTTGTTTCCTCTTGGGTTCCATCGGGTTTACAGTAGTAGCATTTTGGATTTACCTGCCTGCCTAGATGTAAGATGCAGCATTGCTTTGAGAAAAGTGGCAGAGAGGAAGATGTTCTGAAGCCATGTATTGGTCTTCTGGCTACCGAGAAGTCCACCCTGCCTGCTGTTTCCTACCTCTGCTTCTGAGACCTAGTGTTCCACACCAGTGATTCTCAAGAAGACCTATACCCCTAACACAGTGGCCTAGAGGTATTAGACTTGGAGGGGTGCTGGTATGGAGGTACAGAGATCTGTTCCATCCTTTCCGTTCTACTTATCGGGGATTTGTTTCTCTTAATTTACACTGTCCACCAGCTTGTCTTTAATGTCTAATAAATATCCTAGAAAATTGATGTAAAGAATACATACAAGAATAGGATTTCTAAAAATCCACTAATTTCTTTTAAGTGTCTTGAAAAATTATAGTGAACTTTGGATTGTATGTAGTAGTGTTGATGGCTGCTGTGTCACATCAAGTAGCATAATTCATGAAGAATATGTACAATAAGATATGTCTCTTGAAGATAATTCTGAGCTTTTCTAACTTGCAAAAAATATATGAATTCTAATTTTATTAATTGAAAGATTTTTGGTATCTAGTAGATATGTGAGAATGCCTTTTACAAAAACTATAATTCAATAAAATTAGTATTTCTATTCCAGCAGGAGGAAAAAACCTTAGATTGTATATAAACATATAAATGTCCATATCATAGAAAGTGAAAATTTTGTTTCTACAATACTGGGATCTATAATTGTACCAGAGTGACTGATTTAAGAAAAATGAGGTTGAGAAAAACCATGTTGGTAGGACCTACACCATAGTGGGTACCTTTACTTCCTTTGTAATGTTGATAAAACATCATTGAACATTTGTTGATTTCCTAAAGACCATTTCTGAGGTACAGCAAAGGCAGAAATGATAAATTATGAGAAGAGTTCCAGAGTAAGCCAATAAGCTCTGTTTAAAAACACATTCAATTAGTAGGCTCCATGCCCAGTGTGGAGCCCAATGTGGGGCTTGAACTCAGGACCCTGAGATCATGAGATCAAGAGTCGGACATTTAACCTACAGAACCATCCAGGCACCCCCACTTTCAATTTAGCTTTTGTAAAGAAAATTACGTATTTAATCTAAAGTTACTGACTTCTTTTCCCCAACTATCTGACATTTAAAGCCCTAATCTTCTAATGAAGTATTATTTCTGGAGGAGGGCAAAAATCTGTTGATCCCTCAGGAAGGGGTGACAGGTAAACCAAGTCTATACAGAAAATCTCCAAAGGGATATAGTTAAATGACAGTGTTCCTTGGTGAAAAGAAACCATTTGGAGCTTGTAAGATGTAATATTTTATGCTATCTTCTCTCCATAGGGAGGGAGATTGAATTACTTCAGGTGAGATAAAACATAAATTAGTCTGGGATAATTTGTTTGTATAGCATGATTGCTCAAATAGGGAACCACCTTACCTGGATCCAGAAGCCTCTGACATATGTGGGTAATGGCAGTGGGGACTGTGCCTATACTTGCTGTTTTGTCTCATTGGTTCTGTTCTGTCATTACACATCCACTAAATCTGTACTATGTGTGTATGTAGCACTCTAGTAGTATTAGAATATTACCCTCAGAGGTTTTATCTTCAAGGAACTTGGACTCTAGTTAAGAGATAATAGGTTCATAAGTTATTCTTTTTTGAAGTTTGTATTTCATCTTATGTTTATCTTAGAGCAGTTATCACAGTGTAACAGTGCATGTCTCCATTAGCTTGTGAACTGCTTGAGGAGATAATTGTGATACCATCTTTGTTTCTCTAGCACTCCACACAGCTCCTAAAGACTGGTAGATTTTCAGTAAATATACGAATGAATGACTGTCAGTACTCTGAAATAGAGACAGACATAGATGATCTTAACTTGGGATCCATGGACTGGCTTTAAGGGATCCCTGAAATTGTATGTTTAATTCTGTGTGCATGTCTGTTTTTCAAGGGAGGGTTCCATAGCTTTCTTCAGGTTCTCAAAAGGTTGTTGACAAAACAAAAACAAAAACAAAAACAAAAAAACCCCTTAAGGTCCATCTGTCTAGAAATTGAAGTTCTGGGAAGACTTGGTAGAAGAAATGACATTGAGATGTGCTTTGAAGCAAGAATGTAGACACTTGGAAATGGGTGGGGAGGGGCCAGTAAAAAGAGCAGCATGAACAAAGAAGTGGAGGCAGGAAGCATGTGGGGAGCTTTAGGTCAGATACTGAAGAGCTATGAAAAGAGATCCAAGGAGTAGGTTGAAGCCAGATTGTTGGAAGAATAGAAGTCCTGATTTTATACTGCTGGCGTTTGGGTGCCATTGAAACTTTTGAGCAAGTAGTGACACGACCAGAGCTTTGCAGATGTTGTGGTGTGGTAGGTGAACTGCTAAAGAGGAGTTTGGAGATGGAGGAACTAGTGTGTATGCATTGCAGTGGTCTCTGGCTGTTTGGGGCACATGATGGTTATTCAGTGAAGATTTGTTGAGCATTGCTTGAGAAAGAAATACAAGCGTTCTAGGATTTTAAAAAACCTGCCATTTATAGTCACAAATAAGAGGGATTAAGTTCAGGAAGTCACACTCTTTGGATGGGAGGCAGACCTGTCCCATCGTCATGTCTGCTCCCTCTGAAAATGATATAGACACAAGTAGAATTGCTTACCGATTTATTATCAAAGGAGCTGCTAGGGACTAAGTCTGGTGAATCATCTGTGTTTTTTGCTGCGGACTGCAGGCAGCTGGAACATGAATCTGCTCAGATGTGATCCTTTCTATGTGGTTGCTTTAAATACCAAAAGGAAATGTTGACTTGAGCTATGAGGCGTACCCTGAAAACTCTGTGGTTTGCAAATGCCTGTAAGGTTCCAATCCTAAGATTGGTTTGTACATTAATGCCTTGGCATTCAGTAAGGATGCCGATGATTGCAAGCTTGTGTACTTAGTCAAAATCCAAAGAAACTCTTTTCAACAGAATGCCTTCTCTGGGAAACAAGAAGTAGGTGCAGGACCCTACCCCTATGTTTTTATTTGAATGCTGGCACTCGGTCTGTCTCTGGAATAGTAAAGCTGCACCATTGCTGGTTCTGCTGTTTTCTTTTTGGGGCCTGAACAGAATCCACCGTCATATTCTGATTGTTCAGTTTTTATTTCAAACAACATGCCAGGCTTTATGCTGGGTATTGGGGATAGGGATGAAGTCAGTGTGATTCCTGTACTTAGCCTATTATCTTTAGGGTACAAAGGAATGTGAGGCTCACTGTGGAGGGCAGAAGAATGTTTACATATGTGGTTGTGTTGTTGCCCTAAAAAACACAGGATGAAAAATGTACATTGCTGCTTAACTACTATTTATTGAACATATACTATGTTCCAGGGACTCCTTTAGACATTTTTCTTATTACTCCATCCCTTACTTTACAACAGCCCTTCACGGTGGGAATTAGGTGACTTGCCTAAGGACATAGGTTACCAAGAAGCTGTGTGTTGTGAGATCTAGATAGGTCTGTGCCCTCTTTACCATAGCTTGATAGTCATGGCCTTGGGTAGCTTTTTGGCATCAATTATTTTTCTTCTTTTTTTTTTTTTTCTTCTTCTTCTTCTTCTTCTTTTTTTTTTCTTCTTCTTTTTCTTCTTCTTCTTCCTCCTCCTCCTCCTCCTCTTCCCCCTCCCCCTCCTTTTTTTTGTTTTTTTGTTTTTAGGATTTATTTATTTGAGAAAGGGAGAGAGCACTCGTGCGTGCACACCCAGAGTGGGGAGGGGCAGAGGGAGAGGGAGAGAGAATCCAAGCAGACTTTGTGCTCAGCACAGAACCTGATACAAAACTTGATCTCAGGAGCATGAGATCATGACCTGAGTAGAAACCAAGAGTTGGACACTTAACTGACTGCACTACCCAGGTGCCTCAACATCACCTATTTTCTGGTCTCTCAGTAGTGTTGGTGGTAAACCCTACTCTACTGTGTTTCCCCTCCTGCCATTTCCCTTGCCTGAAGAGTCCTTCCTTCTCCCTCTTTCTTTTTTTTCTCTCTCTCTCATTCCTTCCTTCCTTCTCTTCTTTCCCTTCCTTCCCTTCCTTTTTCACTTTCTACCCATTCCTGAAGACTAGTTTAAGTATTTTCTAGGATGTCTTGCTGGACTAGAGGATCCTTTCCCTATGTTGAACTCCTAAGTTCACTGCAATTAATAATGACTGTCTTATAATAATATGGTCTGTGTTATTGTGGTTATATGCACTTTTTACATATAATTGTCTTCCTAATAAGACTCTAAATGACCTAGAGTCAAAGGCTCTTCAGAACGTTAGAGCTAGAGAGGCCTTTGAACCTGGATTTTTTATTTCAGCTCCTCATTTTATAGATTAGGAAACCAAAGCCCAGAGAAACTGAGTACTTCTTGACTTTGTACTTTGCCACCTCCTCTCTGCCACACCACCTACAGCCATGTACATAACTGGTGCTTGTAAATGCTAGAGGAAGGCCTGGAGGAGAAGGCTGACAGGGGCAAAGCAAAAGTATCAAGCTGTATGATCTTGGGCAAGACTGTTCCCTTTGGCCTTCTATTTTCTTCAGTCATCCAAATGAGGCATTAGATGAGACTGTCATTAAAGTGTCCCTCCCCTCCTCCCCCCATCTTCTGATTCTAATATATAGCAGCAACAGATGATACAAGGCAACGTAACTTAGTGGTTAACAATATTAATCTCTGAGCCAGACTGCCTGGGTTCAAAGCCTGACTTCACATAGTAGTTATGCAAAGCAAGTCACCTCTTTGTGTCTTAATGCTGTCATTGGGAAAATGAGAATAATATTAATATTAGATACCTAAAATATTTCTTTTTTTAAAAGATTTTATTTATTTATTCATGAGACACACACACACAGGCAGAGACACAGGCAGAGGGAGAAGCAGGCTCCATGCAGGGAGCCCGACGTGGGACTCGATCCCGGGTCTCCAGGATCATACTCCAGGCTGAAGGCGGTGCCAAACCTCTGGGCCATCAGGGCTGCCCTAGATACCTAAGATATTTCTGAGGAAATTAGGGGAGGTCATCAATATAAAGTATTTCTCACAGTGCTTGACATAATAGGAAATGCTCCATAAAGATTGGTAGTTGTTACCTTTGTATATTCACTAAGTAAAACTAAAGTGGCAAACATAACCAGATGCTGGCACCCCTAACTGTCCTGGTATATTGGCCCTTACTTCTTTCTGAGTCTCAGCTATTACCTATTGGCTATACCCTTGCCAGTGGTCTTCTGAGACCTCTATAATCGCCGAATTTCTTGTTCCTTGTAATTCCGAAGGGATGAGCAGGTCTCTGAAGATAAATAACAGCAGCAGCCTCTACTCTCTGACAGCGGTGGGGTTTGGCTTCCCTGCAGGCAGCCATGAGGGCACTCTAGAATTTAAATGGAAAAAACTGCCCCTGCCCCTTTCCCTTCTAGTCTGTCAGGTGGTGATTTTTCCTCCGACTCACACTGCAACCAATCTGAGACCTTAAACTGCTCTAACAGCAGCCTGGATTTGACTTCATAGCCAAGAATTGCTTGTCAGTTTGGTTCACCCTGTGATGCTTCCTGGTATGGATGGAGTAAGGTTCTTTGAAAGAAGCCATTTTCATTATTTTTAAAAAACAAGGCCCTAAAAGAATCTCTGATATCTTTGTTTCCAAAGCAGTGGGCCAGCTCCTGAGGGGAGGGTTTGACCTGGTGACCCAGAGTATTGTCTCTGGGGTCAGGGCTGCCAAGCCAAGGAGAGCTTTAGCTCTCTGCTTCCCTCCCCTCCCTTGCCTGTTGCTAGTGTCTGGACTGTGACTCAGGGGCAGAAGGGGGAGGAGTGGAAGAGAGGAGGAGACAGCTCCACCAGCTGCTGCTAAAAACAACAACATCTAATCAGTCCATGAACTCCCTCCCCTCCAGACCACAGTGATGTCAAGAGGCGGAACAGATGGCACTGGCTCTCCCCTCCTCCTTAACACCTTTGGGCCTTTGAAAGGACAACTTACATTGTCAAAACGAAAATAATTTAGTCTGGGGGACCAGGAGACTCCTTTTCCTCCCTGTTAGGGCTGGTCCCACCAATAGCATTTGCTTTAACTTTAACTCTCCAACAGATTGATGAGGGGATAGAAAAATTTTTCCTTGCCAAAACAAAAGATCCCAGAATGAAACTCCCTGCACTAAATCCTACCATTTATTCCTCTCTCTTTCTCTCTCTGTCTCTTTCTTTTCATGTATTCAACATTTAGTAAACTCCTCTTACATGTTAGATATTGGGAATATAGTTGCAAACAGATGTATGCTTTGTCCTCACCCAGCTTGTGCCCAGTACCTTTTGGTCACTGGAAAGCCCATCATCTGCAGAAGCAGCTGGTGGCAGAAGTAGGGATTCCCATCCTGAACTTGGTACCCAGGGTTGTCTGGGGCAGCTGAGAAACCAGCATTTCCATATTGCTTTCCATCCAATTTGCCTGATTTCATGAGGATGCCCACCTACGCACGGCTCTTTCCCTGACTGTCCCAGTCCTCCATTGCAGTGTCAGCCTCGGCTCTCCCAGCCCAGTAAAAACTGCCAGCTAGGCTCTTGAAGTTTGAGGTGGCCAGTGGATTAGACCCCCTGTTCTCTGATGTGGCTTTGGAGGAATGTCTGTTCTCAGGAACAGGCCTTCAACCATTGGGTGGTAGTTGTTTTGTTTACTTCTGAAAACTGTACAGTTCTACCCTAAGTCCCTCCCCCTTTAGATGCAGAATGTTCCAAATGACAGGTAGAGCTCTGGAGAGCCCTTTAAAGTTTTCCCTAGACAAATTTACCCAGGTAACCAAAGGAGAGAGGAAGCAGGAGAAACCAGACTTACTGGAGCTTGTTAAGCTCCAAGTCCCCATATTTCTTGATCCTCACTTCAGCAGGAGAAAGAAAAGGCAAAGTATATTTGTGGGGGAGGAAAGCTCCTCCCTGTCTGTCTCCTTCTCTGTAAAAACAACAGGCCAGTCTGCCCTGGGCACTGTGGGGGCAGGTGCTGGGTAAATACACAAGGAAGGAAAGCCGATAAGATAAGGTCTGACAAATCTAGGTCACCAGGCTGCTGCCAGGCACCTGTGTGACTGGTCACCTTGAAGCTGACAGGAGGGAGGATGGACTTTTGTTCGGGGCACAGGCTGACTTCCCATGCCTTTGTTTGTTTATTTAATAAACATTTGTTGAACACCATTATATGCCAGGCTATATGCTAAGTATTTCAGGCCCCTGTATGTCTCTGTCAGGCAAAATCTCCTTCTGGATCCCAGGCCTGTAAACAGTGCTAAAAAAAAAGAAATGACATCATGCAAAATCCAGTCGGTCCACTAACTTCCAGGGTGGGGGCAACTAGTCTCTTGGTAGAAGGGAGGGCTCTTTGGAGTCCTTATTCCGTCTTTCTTCAGCTAAACCAAGGGTCAGGCAAAATTTTCTGTGAAGGCTGGATAGTAAATATTTTAGGCTTTGCCGGCCATGTGGTCTCAACTGCCCAACTCTGCAGCCATAGAGAATATATAAACAAATGAGAAGGGCTGTGTTCCAGTTAAATACTTATGAAGCAGGTGAGAGGCTCAATTTGTCCCTTGTGCATCATTAGCTGATTCCTAGGCTATAAAACAAGAATTAGTGTTGTGAAGCGAATGTTGGAGAAATGGGTTTATGTGATTTCAGGAGGACTCTAAAACCAACATGGTGGTTACATTTGGTACGGATAATGTAGGAGCTGATGCAGTGTGCTCATTGACTAGTCCTGTTTGATATTCTGTGGTGTCAGCTACACAGGCCAAACTTTAGCCTCAGCCATCAAGCACCCCCAGATTTCCACTGAAGGTTACAGAGTGACTAAGCCAGACAGTGCACAAAGTTTTACACAATCTCATCACTCTCATGGGAAAACAATGTGGGGCCCTGCAGACACAGAGTCCGTGGCATCATTTTAAAAGCCCTGAATGCAGGGTTAAGATGCCTCTGCTCTAGACCTGGCTTTGCCACTAACCAGTGTGACACTGAGTAAATCATGTAACCTCTCTGACCATTCAGCATATATCGAATACTACTGTATGAGGCATTGGGGAAACAGCAGTGGACACATGAAAATGTTTGCCCTTAAATAACTTATGGTCTAGTGGGGAAGACAAATGGATAAATTATTATGAGATGTAGTGAAACACAGTCTTTGAGGAGGTGATTGTTCAGGATGCTATAGGGGCAAAGAGCAGGATGAGTTTTTTCTAAGAGAATGGGAAAGGGAGAGAGGTTCATTCTGAGCAGAGGCAGAGAAATGCCCTAGAGGAGATCATGCCTAAGGAATCACAGAAAGAGATGGAGAGGGTGAGAGGGGGAAGCAGGAGGTCAAAAAGAGTGCATTGCACTAGGTCCAGAAGGCTCAGCTAAGAAATTTAGATTCAGTTTTGTATGCTCTGGGAAGCCATGAAGAACACTTTAAGCAAGAGATGTTAATGTTTGATTGAGATTAGAATATTATACCATGGCCTATTTCACAAAATCAACGTATCCAGCTTCTAAAAACTGTATATCCATGAACTTTGTGTGGACAGGGATGTTGATATTGTATAAAGTTAATCAACACCGATAATTAAGCCAGTGCTATAATTCTCTGGTAATGCCTTCAGCTAAACAGCAGCCAGGTCAATCATCAGCAAACACCAAGCACCCATAACTTGGATGGGTTTTCAGAGGAAGGCCTTTCAGAGTTCCCTGCTTTGCTGGGCCAGGTATTCCCTTTTGCTTGGCCCTCTTGGCTGGCTTCTTGAAGCTCACTTAGTCATCATTAGGTGGCAATTGCAACCCCACGTTTATGAGTTTTTCTATTACATTAAAGTGAGAACTGAGTTGCAGAATTCACATGGCTTTTGGTGTAGTCATGGGGCTTGGGACAGTGAAAAGTGAAGGGAAGAAGTAGATGGCTTCTGCACTCTTCCCAAGAGTTCCCACTCTTCCCACTACTATGTCTGAACGTAGTGGAAGCCAGCCTTAGAAAATGGGGATTCTTGGCAGAGATTCTCAAATCTACAACACATCAGAATAATCTGAGACAAAAAAGCCTATCTTCAGGACCTACCTCCATAAATTCCTATTCTGTAGCTCTAAATGTGACTGGGAATGAAAGCCGTGCCAGGGGAAGGAAATAAGTCACTTTAGCCGCAGGATTTAAGGAGGCATCCACTCTTAGGGCTGTACAGGTGCAGGGGCAGCACCTCCTAGCGAGGCCCTCCTTAAATGCCATGTGCTAGCTTCCTGGCTTGCCTCACCCAAGTCCCAGCTTCCTCAGCACTTTGAAAGTAGCCAGGGCTTGCTGGCCCTACTGTTCCCTGTATGCCTTCTAGCCTTTTCCACTCCCTGAAGGTACAAAAGGGTTTTTTTGTTGTTGTTGTTGTCATTGTTTTAGATTTATTTATTTGAAAGATAGCACAAGTGAGATGGGGTAGGAGAGACCAGAGAGAGTGAGTCTCAAGCAGATTCCCTGCCAAGTCCTGAACCATACACCCTAATTGGGCCACCGAGCTACCTAGGCACCCCACAAAGGGTGGTTTTGACTAACATTTGTTTGAGAAAAGAAAGAGTTCTTTGGAGACCTTCTTCTAATAATGATGATAATAGTCCTCATTTTACTGAGTGCTAACTATATACCAGCACAAGTGCTGGGCACTATTTGTGTGACTCACATCTTTTGTCCTACCGACCAAGGGAGAGATGTACTACCATTGTTATCAGTTGGGGATGAAGAAAACGAGGCTTAGCCAAATTGAATTGGCCAAAGGGACTCAGTTAGGAAATGGTAGAACCAGAATTGGAATTCAGTTTGTGACCTCCAGTTCATACCCCTAAATGCTATGCCACTCTATTTCTTGTTTTTTTTTTTTTTTTTTTTTTTAAGGATGTTATTTATTTATTCATGAGAGACACAGAGAGAGGCAGAGACATAGGCAGAGAGAGAAGTAGGCTCCCTGCAGCAGCCCAATGTAGGACTCAATCCCAGGACCCTGAGCAGATGCTCAACCACTGAGCCACCCAGGTGCTCCTCTTGTTCTAAATTAGTAGGCTGGGCTGGGTTTCTCTGCTGTCTTAGCGCTTCCCAGGCTGTCTGCCTGGCTCTGAAATCTTTAGGTAACCCCCTGGGGTCTTGAACTTGCACCAAACATGGTACCCTATGGTCTATGTTTTCTTGTTTTTTAAAAAATAGGGTTTTTTGACCCATAGAGCCTTGGCAGACAGGGGAAGGGTTGAAGGAAGAGCATAGGTGATTCTCAGCAGAGGCAGAATAAGTTATTCTTAAGCTGTTTACTAATTAGCTCCTTTTGCTCCTGAAACCAGAAAGAAGAGGAACTCAAGAGTCAGCAGGGCTCGGAAGCCCTAATTAATTTGTGGTCCAACTGGGTCAGGGAGAGTGACCCTATGCAGTGGCTTTTTTTTTTTTTTTTTTAATTCCCCTCAGGGACATGTGTGCCTCAGCTCACTAGAGCAGAGTTCCACAGCACTGAGGGGAGGGATTCCACTCTGGGAGTTAGATCTCCTGTGAAACACATGTCTGCCTATTCAGTCCCTTCCTCCCTAACCTTCTGGCTGGGTTCCTGCTGGTGTTAAATTGCCCCAAATACTCAGTCTCTTATTTCACATCGTCAGGCAAAGATCCCACAGCCAAGGTGCCCTTTCAGCTTAGCTTTCCCATTGGCTGCTGCTCTCTGACAGATAAGCTTCTCAGAGAGGGAGGAGGGAAGATGGAGAGGTGGGTAAAAACTGGAGCAGACCCCTTTGTCCCTTTGTCATGCGGTGCAATGGGTCCTGCAGCTCCCCAGGATTGTATTTGACGGGGCAGGCTCTGGGGTGGTGGCTAAACTTCCAGCCCTTCTTTTATTGACAGATGGAACCTCACTTGGCTGAGGCACTATTATACATATGTTTAGACTTTACCTTAGGGTCGAAATTGGAGGCTGAAAAATTTTAACTGTCAAGAGACAAGGAAACTTTGTTCAATGTGTGGGCTGGGAAGAATGCAGGGGCTCCTGAGCCAGGCTCTGTTTCTGCATAATCTGCTATGGCTGTGCCTGACTCCCTGTCTGTTCAAACCTTGAAATGTTTCATTCCTTGGGCTGGGTGGAATGGAGACATGAATGCTACTGCTAGTCAGGAGGGGGAAGAAGCCAGTGGACAAAATGTTCCTGTGCCTGGATGACCAGCCACAGCACAGGCTGAGTCCCTAGGAATTGAGATGAAACCTTGCCTCTTTCTTTAGCCAACCCATATCTTGAGTAACAGATGAGTTACTGCCAGATGAACTGGTTTTAATTTACCTTTTTGAAGAGATAGATACACTTAAAAATGAGCATGGGGTTTGCAGGGTTAGCTTGCCTGTCTCACTGCTGTGTGGAATGAACATGTACTCCTGGATTTACACATCTTCTCTCTTCCCTGTCATTTGCAACCAAAACAAGTCCCTGGAATCTAGTTATAGAAATTATCATGTTATGTGGAGTTAGTTGATATTTCAGTCAGGAAATTTCCTCAAGACAAGGTTCTCAACCATGGCCTCTAAACACAACCTTGAAGGTAGGTGATATCATGATAGAACCCAAGAACTGGGCATGTATGTATAAGTTGATCTTGAGTATCCAGAGACCATTTTAAATGTGTACAGAAAGGTAGCAATTAAATGTTTGTCTTGGAATAAGCCTGGCCTCTGCATTCTCCCAGGAGCCCTCTCCTAGGGAAGATGATTAAAAATAGATCTGAGTAGCACTTCCTGCTTGGCAGATGGCTGATAGCAAATGCTAGGGCTTGCAGCTGACCTTTCCTTTCTGAAATCTGCTCTATGTTTCCATGATGCTAATTGAGTCCCTCTCCAGACCTAATCAAAGAGCTGGCTGCAAAAAAAACAAGGTTTGCTGTCCTGGCTGGGCTCAGTTCATGGAGCAACTTGAAAGTGCTGGAATTTGCATGGAAACACCCACTCTGTGGTCCAACTGGCTGGTCCTTGTTTAAAAACTAACAAGTTCTGCTTTCAGATTTGCTGCCTGGTGCTGTTAAGGATTCCACACCCTCTCCACCCCCATCAATAAGAAAAAAATTAGTGGAAAGAGGAGTGGTAAGAATTCCCTGTGTTAGATGTGTACACAATAGACAATGCTTACACTCATCCAAAAAAGAGGCAGAGATTTCTTGAGATTTGGCTTCCAGGAGTGGTTCTGTCCCTATCAGCTGTTGTATTTCCTCACTTATAAAACACTGATAATACTTGAGACAATGCCCTGAGGTGGTATCCAAATACGGAAAACACAAGATATGGTTGCAAGCATCTGTGGATCGCTGCTGAGTTCTCATGGAGTTATTCACCTCTCCTGGAAGGGAGATGGGGAGGTAGATGGGTCTTGCTGAGACTGTGCTAAGTGCTCTTGTGTCTTCAGTGGCAAAGCACCCCCACTGTATCCACCCTTTGAGAATGTTCTCATCCTCTTCAGTTCCATTCTCAAAAACTCTTAATGTTCATAATGTGTCACAATGATATACATTGTTTGGTACACATTTTTTGTATTTTTGTCCTGTTTTCTAGTTAGCTAGAGATTACAAGCACCTTCAGAACAGAGCTGACTTTCTGTATTGTTCTTGATGCCTGGCAAGGTCTGGGACATAGCTCCTCATTAGATACTTGTTGATTTATAATTATGGAGGTACGGTATTCCTCATTATGATATATCACAAGATTTTAAGTAGACCCTTATTACTTACTATTAATATTTAGATTTCTCCCCAGTTTTTTAAATCATAGACTATATTCATGTGACACAAAACTGTTTTCCTTGGGAAATGATTTTCCAATGCCTGATATTTCACAATGTGCCTGGGGCTTTTGTGTTGGCCAGGGAAGAATGTTGAGCACCAGAATATGTGAAAAGAGTTTAAGTCTCTGTCTTGAGGATGAGAGCCCTAAAATAGGAATTGTTGGATAAGATAGGCCAGCTGATGAACAGAAAAGGCTTTTTATGCAGATAAACAGGAAGTTTAAAAACATGAGAGAAGAGGTCTAACTCTGAGTCAGAAATGCTCATCTAATGTGTGAGACGTTTACTCTCTTGAGAACGTGGACTCACAGAATGTTTACCCTCGGAAGAGACCTTACTCAACCCCCTCATTTCACAGATGATGCAACTCCCAGTTCAGAGGATCAGGATCTTGCCCAAGGACATCATGCAATTGGAAGCAGGCGATCTAGCCTTGCCTGGCAGGGGTGGGAGTGAGTTGGCTGGTTGTTCTGACCCAGTCATGTTCTGTTTCTAGAAGGAGTACCCTGAATCACCGGTGCCCAGCTTTTACACTTTGGCAAGCACCTTATCCTCATTTATAAGAACCCTTGGGCTGTGATTTCATCAGGCCCCACCAGGGCACTTTTAATTAAATAACATTGGCTCTTCCTTCATAACTATTTCTTATAACTCTATCCCTTAATCCAGTCCTTTGGGTTGTGGAGGTATATGAATCTAGGGGTTAAATGTAGATGTATACTACTATGTTCACTGGAAACATCAGGAAAACCTGATGCTTGACAGCTGCCACAGTGGCGGGGAACGCATTAGTCAACCTACTGTAGCGTGTGCAACCTGAAGTCCAATTGTTAAGGCCCTGTGCTATGATTAGCATTTCCAGGAGAGCAAAGTGTTGAAGGTGTTAGGGAACACCAAATAAGAAATGAAAAATGAGGTTTAGAAGATAGTGGTAAACTTGGTAAGGGTAAAACCATGCTATATACAGAAATTTGAAGGAACTGGTGGAAGGAAGGGTGCTGCCATTAAAAAAATTTTTATTGTTTATTTGACAGAGCGTGTGCGTAAGCACACAATTAGGGAAAGCTGCAGAGGGAGAGGGAGAAGCGGGCTCCCCGCTGAGCAGGGATTCTGACTTGGGGCTTGATCCCAGGATCCTGGGATCATGACCTGAGCCAACGGCAGATGCCCAACCAGCTGAGCCACCTCAACACCCTAAGTCCTGGCATTTATGAAAGGCTGTTATATGCCAGTGACTTTACTTTCTGCGAGGTGGGTATTGTCATCCTATTTGGCAGATGAGGAACTTGAAACCAGAAAGGTGAACATATCCAAGAACACATGGTAGAGAAAGTGCCACAACTGGGAATTGAATCTAGTTCATACAACTATATAATTCTTCCACTATACCAAGCTACTAAACCGGGAGAAATTCACCCAGTACAAGGAAACCTTGATGTGAGCAACATAACAGCTTGAAAGCTATCACTCGGAGTTTTATTTGGCACCAGAGAAAATAATGATGGGGCATCCAGGAAGCTCTCAGGAGGCGGAGTTCAGCCTATATGAGGAATTTGGTAGCATTGGAGTGACCAGCAGTAGAATGGGCCTCCTGCGGAGGTAGTGAGTTCCCTCTCCCTTAGAAGAGGTTTGGTAGGAATGTGGATAAAAGCCATGTATCAGATGATCTTTGGAGATCCTTCAAATCCCGGTGGCTTATGAAATTAAAACTGGACAAAGTCATATGCATATTGTTCTGAGATCCTCTACTATAACCAAACTATAGTCTACTGCATGAGATTCCTGCAGACTGCAATTAGTTAAGTCTTTCTTTTCTTTTCTTTTCTTTTTTTTTAGCTATCTCCCCAAACATTTTTCTGGGTTCTCTGCTCATTCTTTGCCATGGTGCCCAGGTGCCAAAGAAGAGATTTTAAGTGATTTCTTTTAATTTTTTTCCGCTTGTTGTGAAATGAGAATCATTCATTCAGTTGTGAACTGGGAAGGCTGTTTTCAGGCTGGGTTGCAGAGAACATTCCTACGGTGGTCCTCAATCAGCCTTAAACATTGTAGGCTTACAAATTTAATTTTACCTATTCACTCAAGAGTGGCCAAACTCTGGTGAAACAATTCACCTAGCACAGCTCACAGGAATCTAATTGATAAACCAGGTTTCTAATTCATTAATTTATAGTGGAACAGGTAATCCTGAAAGCTCAGACTGTGTGTTGCCTTCCTTGAAAGTAAACCCACTTGAGTGAGAAAATTAAATTTAGGCAGTTGCTAAATAAATATGGAATCAGAGCAGAGGAAGCTGAATAGCCTAAGAGATTTTCATCAATGCTGACAGCTTGATCCATCCTTCTTCATCAAAGAGACAGAATTTCCAGGTGAACACTCTCTAGAAAAATCTTGGGACTTTGAATCAAAAGCCAAGGATTTGTGTTCTGACCTTGACTTATAAACTATATGAAACTGGGAAAGTCACTGGAACAGCTCTGGGTTTCAGTTTCCTCTGCTGTGTAGAGAATGAATCATTTAATGTATGTGCAAGTGTTTTGTATAGTCTGATGTCCTGTATACATGTCAGTATTAGTCTAATTGTGTTAGGCTCCTTTTAGGGAGTCACTTGGGACAACACCATTGTTTTCCATCTTTATTCTCCCTTAGACTTTGGAGCCTACTGCCTGAGTTGTTGTCATCTGTTTGTTGTTTGACCATGGGCATAACCTTAAGACCCTGGTTTTAATCTCTCTCTGCCTTAATTTTCTCATCTTAATGGGAACAATGATCGTCCTACTTCATCAGATTGTTAGAGGATTAAATTACTTGGTTTATATAAAACAATTTGAATCTTGCCTGGCATATAGTAAGCAATATTTACATGGTAAGCACTATATACAACTGTACTGTTGTTATCTCAGTTTCCAGTTTAATGAGCCAACTTAATCTCATCTGTAAACTCTCCGATTTCACTATAGTGATTGGTTGTTAAAAATATTTTAAAGGGCACCTGGGTGGCTCAGTCAGTTAAGTGTCCCAACTCTTCATTTCAGCTTAGGTCATGATCTTGGGGTTGTGAGATGGACCCCTGCTTCAGGCTTCGTGCTGGGCATAGAGCCTCTTAAGACTCTTCTCTCTCCCTCTGCACCACCTACCCCCCAAATATTTTATTTTTTAAGAGATTTATTTATTTATTCATGAGAGAGAGGCAGAGACATAGGCAGAGAGAGAAGCAGGCTCCCTACAGGGAGCCTGATGTGGGACTCAATCCCCAGACCCAGGATCACACCCTGAGCCAAAGGGAGATGGCTCAACCGCTGAGCCACCCAGGCATCCTCCCCCCTGCCACCAAATATTTTAAAAGCAACCTCCTCTATAGTGCATGGTTTCAGTTTGGAAGCCTTTTCTGGCCTTTTTTTCTTTTTTTCTTTTTTTTTTTTTTTTTGGCCTAGATTGGTTGCAGGGGAAGATTTACCTTGAGAGTCTGTAGGTTTTGCCCCCTGACATCAGATATCTTTTGTAGTGTAAAGATGTTTTATCTGCCAGTGTTGAGTTGGCTTTGGAAACAGAACTATAGATTAAAACAGAAATCCATGAAATTGTTATTTGTTCTTTCGTATATTAACTTGTGTTATCTTTTTACTTTTAGCAGTTTGTAGTGAATTATTTTAAAGGCCCGATGGTTTTGAGAGAAATTTGAGTTCCATTATTTCAGCTCCCTTAAAGTTTTAGTTTTATATTTGAACTGCAAAGGGCCCCAGTATTAATCACTGCCTGCCATTACATTCTGATTCTACTACCTCTGCTCTCTTTACTTAGAAGCCAGTCTCCCTGAACAGACCTAGATAGGGTGATCTGTGCAGCTTTCTTATGTAGAGGTTGGGCCTTGTCTGATTATGGGAATCCTCCACCCCTTTTCTTCCTGAAAAATGCCTATTTTCTGTGCCTTTTCAATGGAGAGCAAGGAGTGAATGCAGGATGTTGAGAGCTGGCAGCATTTGTTTTCCCACTGGCTGCATGTTTACATTGGCATCTACTGTCCTAACCCTTTGCCATCAACTAGGGTGTCTTATCTGCTCATGATTCAACAGAGAACAAACCCACGGCCCCAAACCACATCTGAGGCCCTTAGAACAGCTGGGAGAGGTGTGGGAGAGGAGTTGTGGGGATCTGTGGCAGGAGATTTGGAAGAGAGTCTGGGGAAGCTCTGGTAAGACAGTCCAGAGTAGTCTCACAACTCCCATTTTAAATCCGGAAGGACCGTGGTGGTGAAAGGAAACAGACATTTACTAAGTGTTGTTTCATGAGCCAGGACACTGTGCTTTATGTACGGGCATTTGTTTAAACAACATCCCTTTAGAATAGGGCTTTATGGAATAGGTGTTATGTTTCTCTCTTTTGTAGATGGGGCCCTGCGGCTCAGAAGGATGCAGTGACTTGCTTAAGGTGACACAGCTTGTTCCAAAACCTGCATCCTTTACACTGAACATCCAGCAGACATGGTAGTGAGAGGGAACAGACTCTCCAGCCTCTTTCTCTACTCCATCTTCCAGTTTCCTTTCCGTGTCTCTAGTTTAGGTTCATTCCTAAAAGCAGCCTGTTTCATGTAGGTCTACAGGAAGGTGAATTTGAATGGTCTGATCTTTAAGTGACTTAGATCCCAGAATATCCCCTTTAAGCAATAAAATGTGGCACCCAGATTGCTCAGCACCTTTTGTTTTTGCCATTCATTCCTTGCATCATTTGCATCATGTATGCTCCCATGCCCTTGGAATTTTATGACTCCACACAGCAGATATTTCCTCCTTGAGCCAGTCCCTTCCCAACCCCTCCCTTCATCTGGTTAGGGAATATGAGGGTGAACTGGAACCTTCCAAAGCTCAAAGCCAGGGGAGGAGGGCTCTGAGAGGCTATGCTTTTGTCCCAGGCAGCACACGTGGCTTCCTACCCCATCTCAAAGTTTCTAGACAGATAATGTGAAAGCTTTTTGTAAACCATAAACAAGTGTAAAAGACTTTGTTCTTTCCTCATCTTTCTTAGTGACCCATGTCCTCGTGTGGAAGTCCTACAGAGTCAGGAAATCCTTCCCTTATAATTAACCCAGGTCTCTCTTATTTCCATTTATGTCCATTTCCTCCTCCTCCTATTGCAGAGAAAATGGAAGAAATCTCCTTTAATCTTCTTTTCCTCTTAGCTAAAGACTCACTGTCCCTTTAAGTTGCACTTGGGTTCTAATTCTGGAAGTTTTTCATCATTTTCATTGTTCTGTATTATCACCCTTCCCACTTTTTTTTTTAAAGATTTTATTTATTCATTAGAGACACACACAGAGAGAGAGAGAGAGAGAGAGAGAGAGAGAGAGGCAGAGACACAGGCTGAGGGAGAAACAGGCTCCATGCAGAGAGTCTGATATGGGACTCAACAAGATCAGGCTGTGAGCTGGAGGCAGGCGCTAAACTGCTGAGCCACCCAGGCATCCCCTTCCCACTTTCTCCATATGCTTCCTCAAGGGTGAAATCCAAACAGAATCCAGTATTACTTTGCATGGGTTTCAGCCCTTTGGAATGGAGCCTGTGGCTTACCCTGACCCTAAATGGGAAACTCTACTGGGCCTGACCATGGATGGAGAAAAGAATGAGAAAGGAAAAAAGACTGGGCCCTCCCCAGCAGAATGTCAGACCTGCTGAGGCAGGATGTTTAGCCAGCACTCCAAGGACAAGGGTTTTGCTAATCTTCCTTTATATATCTTACTAATACTCCTACTGTCTTCTTGCTGAAATGATGTATAGCATGGTATATGGTGCCTTCAGCAAACACCTGGAGACAGTAGATTTGTGGATGCCAGGAGCTGCAGCAGGGGACATGGAAGGTGACAGTGGCATGAGATTTTGGAGAGTGGAAGTGAATTGGTGATGATGATTGCACAACCTTATGAATATATCAAGAGCCACTGAATTGTATACTTTAAGAGGATGACTTTTATGGTAAAATGTATTACATTTCAGTTAAAAAGAACTCAACTTTACATTTGTACTAAGTTCTTCTATAGCTATCTAATAAGAAATTGTAACAATGATAGAAATATATAAAGCCTTGAAGTGTATGAAGTGCCTTCTTGCATACACAATATCTCATTTATTTCTCATAGAAAGCTGGTATGAGTGTGAGTACTGTTTTACTGTACCCATTTTGCAGATTAGGAAATCAAGTCTGAGAGTAGTTAATTGGCTTGCTCAAGTTAGTAGCATAGCTGGTACATAGCAAAGCCACAACTCAAACTCTGGCAGTTTGCCTCTTTGAAGCCCATGTAATTCACACTGCCTGTGGATGGTAGGTCAGAGAAGCAAGCACTGAGTGCTTTAAAGGATTCACGGTATATGACTGGAAAGGATCATGGGGAGTGTCAGTCTCCTGTCCATTTTTATGGAGACCTTGAGTTGCAAAGAGTAGAACACTTGTCCTTTGTGGTAATAGTAGAGAAAAGGGAAGATCAAAGTCACTAAAGAAAAGGATTTTGAAAATCCAAGTAGATTAGAATCAGCCTTTTCATCTCTTTCTTTTCTAGGCTCCTGAAAAGGTCAAAGAGGAAAGAAGGAACTGACCTTCCTTTTACTCTGGACTTCATTTACCTTGTTTTACTTATTATCTTTAAAACCCCTATAAAATAGGTGTGGTTTCCATCTACAGATGTAAAAGATGTCAAAGCTGAGAGAGGCTGAATATTTTCTCCAAGGTCAAGGAGCTAATAAGTTGTAAACCATGATTTCATCCTGATTTTCTGATACCAAGGCTAGATCATCTTAGTGTATGCAGATAGGCACTGAGCTCCCAGATACTGCAGCCAGATAGGCAGGTGACATCTGTTTTCCTTCTCTCTCTGTTCACCTCTTGAGGCACATGCTTCATTAAAAATGGTTGACCTTTGTTAGGGTGTCTGAGGGACTCAGTCAATTAAGTGTCAGACTCTTGGTTTCAGCTCAGGTCATGATCTTGGGGTTGTGAGATTGAGCCCTGCTTTAGGTTCTGTGCTGAGTGTGGAGCCTGGTTGGGATTCTCTCCCTTGCCCTCTGTCTGCCCCCCCCCAACCCCCAATCCTTCTGCCTCACCTAAAAAAAAGAAAAAGAAAATGGTTAACCTTCCCAGTGAGAAGAGAGAGTGCAAGTTGGAGAGGTTCTGCTTCATGCTATGCTAGGAGGACTTCTTGCCTGACTCAGCTCAAGGGTGAGGACCTGTACCTTATAACCAGGGGAAGGAACCCATATGTTTGCTCTTGCCACCTCCCCCCAAAAAAGTATTCATTTTCCAGGGTCCTCCTACTTTTTTTTTTAAACATTTTTATTTATTTATGATAGTCACAGAGAGAGAGAGAGAAAGAGGCAGGGACATAGGCAGAGGGAGAAGCAGGCTCCATGCACCGAGAGCCCGACGTGGGATTCGATCCCGGGTCTCCAGGATCGCGCCCTGGGCCAAAGGCAGGCGCCAAACCGCTGCGCCACCCAGGGATCCCCTCCTCCTACTTTTAAACAGAATTGCTGCCTTCAGACTTTCAAAGGGGCCAGAAATCAGTGGTTTTGGATACTAAACAGGAAACTCAAAGCCTTTTCCGTTCCTTTGAGCTGGCTGGAAGGGCTGGGCCTGGAACTATTACTTTCCTTTAAAGGACAGAAGAAAAATATTGTGTAATTTAAAAAAAAAAAAAAACAACAAAAAAAATAAACCCTTTCCTGGAGTCCTGAACACCAGCCTTGGTTGATACACAACATGGAAAAGAGCTGTCTTGTTGCCTGGCAGTAATGACAGCAAACAAATGTGTCTGACAGTCTGTTTGGGATCTCCTGGTCTGAAATTCTGTTTGCTTCATTCTAATTGCTTCCTTAACTTCCTTTCAGTCTCCCCACCTTTGGTACCACCCTCACTCAAGGGAGTGCCAGGCTGTGCCTGGTTATGCCAGGCTGGGCTGGGCCCCACAGGATACAGTGACCCAGCCGGGGCTATTCTTGTCTGTGTCTATTTGCAAGATGCCTGTTGTTTTCAGTGGCTGTTTTTCCCATCATAAATGTTGACTTGGCGGAGGCCCAGAGTGGAAGCCATGGTGGAAGAGCTTTCAGAGTTCTTCCCAGGAAATTCAGCTGGTCCTGAGTGCCAGGCTGAGCAGACAGTTTCATGGTCACCCAGGAGGGTACCTCAGTGGATACTGCCTCCAACACACCCCTTTGCAGAGTGTGGGTATTGGCCAGGGCACTTTTGTAGAACAGGCCTGGAAGAACCATAGTGGCCCTGGGCAGCACCTCTGGGCCTGGCTGGCATTTCTCTTCTCTGCCATGTGTCCTCCCCATCCCCTACTCTCTAGGAATCCTAGGCTATGCCAGACTAGAGGAAATTACTTGTAGGCCCTGTCCTGAAGCAGACAGAAACCCCCAGAGTGGTCTCCAAACCTAAAATCGCATATGCCTATTAGTAAAAAGTTCGAGTATATACTCCTAATATATGGATACTTATATGTGGTATGCACATACTGCTATGTAATATATACATTATAAACATATATTCAAAGAAATTCTTCATTATTTAAAAGGAAGAAAAAAGTTATAAATTGGTTTTCAAATCTTATTGAAGGTATGTGATTTAATATGTTCTTTTAAAAAATTATTGGTCTATCACTTTCTGATATAGTAATTCTAAGGTATGTCCTAATGAGGGTATATTTCAGTACTTTGACAATTTCCCTTGCTGAAAAGCTCTTACAAAGAGAGGTAGGTTCAAATGCAACGTTGGCATGTTTGTACTTATGAAAATCATGATCCCCACGATCTAACCCATTTACCCAGTTACACAAAGGTTTCTGCAGAAATTTGCAGTTGCTCTTTGTTTGTTTTTAAGATTGATTGATTGATTGATTTGACAGAGAGAGAACTCAAGCAGAGAGGAGTGGAAGAGGAAGAGAAGCAGACACCCGCCACCCCCTGGCCCCCTGCTGAGCAGGGAGCCTGACATGGGCTGGATCCAGAACTCTGGGATCATGACCTGGGCTGAAGGCAGAGACTTAACCAACTGAGCCACCCAGGCGCCCCTACAGTTGCTCTTTGTTTGGAATACTTTTAAGTAGATTATGAAATTGTTTCCTAATTGTCCAAATACAGCGTACAGATGGGAGGTTGTAGAGATGGCTTATTTTAAACATTTTTATTGGATTTAAAATTTTTTGATTTTATAAAGTAACATTCACTCTTTGATATACAACCCTATGAGTTTTGATAAATACTTGGTTTTATAACTACTGCCATAATGAAAATAACAATTCTGTCTCCCCTGTTATGCCTTGTGGTCAAACTCTCCCCTTAGCAATGACCTTTGTTACCTACTTATCTTAGCCTGATGCATTTCAGATTCATCCATGATGGTATGTGTATCAACAGGTTGTTCCTTTTTTTATTACAGAGTACTGTAATATGTGAGGTATCAGTTTATCTACTCACCAACTGAGAGACATTTAGGCTGTGTCCAGTTTTGGACAATTATGAATAAAGCCGCTCTAAAACCATTGTCCTGCAGGTTTTTACATGAACATAAGTTTTCTTTTAACTTCGATAAATGAAACCATCAACTCTTGTCCAAAGTGGCTGTGCTATTTTGCAATGTATGAGAGAGTTCCAGTTGCTACACATTCTTGACAGCACTTGGTTTTGTCAGCATACAAAAATTCAACCATTTAACCACAACCATAGGTGTGTAGTGGTATCTCACTGTAGTTTCTGTTTGTTTGTTTATTTGTTTGTTTGTTTTACTTATGATGACCCTTTTATTACAAAGGATACAACTCAAACAGGCAAAGGGTAGAGATACATAGAGCAAAGGATGAGAGTAGAGGGGATGGTGGAGATTTCATGCCCTTTCAGGATACATCACTCACTGAACACTTTGAATTTTTAAAAAGTATTTACTTATTTATTTTTAAGATTTTATTTATTTATTCATGAGAGACACATACAGAGAGAGGCAGAGACGCAGGCAGAGGGACAAGCAGGCTCCCCCCAAGTAGCCCAATGTGGGACTCGATCCTAGATCCCAGCATCACGCCCGAGCCAGAGGCAGATGCTCAACCGTTGAGCCACTCAAGCGCCCCTTAAAGCTTTTATTTATTCATTTGATAAAGAGAGAGAGCACAAGCAAGGGGGGTGGCAGAGGAAGAGGGAGAAGCAGGCTCCCCACTGAGCATGGAGCCTGATGTGGGGCTTGATCTTGGCCCCCAGGATCATGAGCTGAAGACAGATACCTAATTGACTGAGCCACCCAGATGCCCTACTCACTGAGCACTTTGATGTGTTCACCAACCTGGAAGTTCTTAGAATGTGATTGTTCCAGATTTTTTAAAACATTTTTATTTAAAGTCAATTAAACATTTGGTGTATGATTAGCTTCAGAGGTAGACTTCAGTGATTCATCAGTCTTATATAAAATTACATCACATGCCCTCCTTAATGTCCATCACCCAGTTACCCCATCCCTCAAGCCCCCTCCCCTCCTGCAACCCTCAGTTTTTTTCCTATGATTAAGAGTATCTTGTGGTTTGTCTCCTTCTCTGAGTTCATCTTCGTTTTATTTTTCCCTCCCTTCCCCTATGATCCTCTGTTTTGTTTCTTAAACTACACATATGAATGAGATTGTATGATTGTTGTCTTTCTCTGATTAATTTCTCTTGGCATAATACCCTCTAGTTCCATCCATGTTGTTGCAAATGGCAAGATTTCATTGTCTTTGATGGCTGAGTAGTATTCCATTGTATATAGATATACCACATCTTCTTTATCCACTCATCTGTCGATGGACATCTGGGCTCTTTGTGGACATTGCTGTCATAAACATTGGGGTGCAGGTGCCCATTTGGGTCACTACACTTGTATCTTTGGGGTACATACCTAGTAGTGCAATTGCTAGTTCATAGGGTAGCTCTATTTTCAACTTTCTGAGGAACGTCCATATTGTTTTCCAGAGTGGCTGCACCAGTTTACACCTGCACCTACTAACAGTGTAAGAGGGTTCTCCTTTCTCCCCATCCATCATTTCCTGACTTGTTAATCTGAGCCTTTCTGACCAGCATGAGGTAGTATCTTATTGTGGTTTTGATATCATTGTGTTTTTAATTTGCATTTACCCCAGTGACTAGTGATGCTGAACATCTTTTCATGTGACTGTTTACCATCTGTTTATCTTTGGTGAAGTCTGTTCAGATCTTTTGCTTATTTTATTTTTTATTTAAACATTTTTTAAGGTTTTTTTTTGGCTGGGTACAGTACATTTTATGATACATGATAAGGTAGGGCTCCCTGAACCCCTCCTCTTCTTTAGGGGGTCTAGGATTGAAACTGTCTGGAGGTCAGGGGATTCTCAGTGTATTGAGGGATGCGTTGGGGCAAAGACTCCTCAGCAATTGAGGGCATCTCTCTTCCTCTTGCTCTCCCTGTTGCTGGTGGTCCAGGGGTCTCCTACTCCTTGAAAGCCATAAGATCACCACCTGGTTGCTGTAACCAAATTCATTGTCATAACAGGAAATAAGTTTGACACAGTGGTCATTGAGGGCAATGCCAGCCCCAGCATCAAAGGTGTAAGAGTGAGTATTACTGTTAAAGTTACAGGAGACAGCTTGGTTCTAACTGTATCCCAGAATGTCCTTGAGGGGGCCCTCTGATGGCTGCTTCATCATCTTCTTAATGTCATCGTTTTTGGCAGCTTTCTCCAGGCAGCAGGTCACATCCATGACTGACGTGTTGCAAGGTGGGGACAGGAAGTCCGTGCCAATGAGTTGCCCATTCAGCTCAGGAATGACCTTGTCTATAGCCTTGATGGTGCCAGTAGAAGCAGGAGTGATATTCTGGGAAGCCCCTTAGCCCTCACACCACAGCTTCCCAGAGAGGTCATCCACAGTCTTTGAGTGGCAGTGATAGCATGGACTGTGGTCATGAGTCCCTCCACAATGCCACGTTATCATGGATGACCTTGACCAGAGGGGCCAAGCAGTTGGTAGTGCAAGAGCCATTGCTGACAATCTTGAGGGGGTTGTCATACTTCTCATTGTTCATGCCCATCAGAAACATGAGGCATCCTTAGAAAGGAGCAGAGATAATGGCCCTCTTGGCCCCAGCCTTCAAATGAGCTCCAGCCTTCTTGATGGTAGCAAGGACCCCAGTGGACTCCACCACATACTCAACACTAGCATCACTCCATTTGATGTTGGTGGGATCTTGTTCTTAGAAGATTGAGATGAGCTTTCAATTCATGACAAGTTTCCTATTCTGAGCCTTGAATGTACTATTGAATTTGTCATGGGTGGAATGATACTGGAACATGTAGACCAAGTAGTTGAGTTCAGTGAAGGGGTCAATGATGGTGACAGTATCTACTTTGCCAGAGTTGAAAGCAGCCCTGGTGATTAGGTGCTCAGTACAGCCAAATCTATTTACTCTGACCTTCACCATCGTGTCTCGGGATGTGGCTGGCATTATACCAGAAGATGTGGCTGTCTGTCAAATGGGGAGGAACAGAGAGCCTCTTTGCTCATTTTAAAATTGGAGTTTTTGTTCCTTGTTGTTTGAGTTTTGACAGTTCTGTATGTATTTCAGGTACAAGTGCTTTGTTATATATGTGATTTCCAGATATTTTCTCCCAGTCTCTGGCTTACCTTTTCTCTTTGTTTTTTCAGAGAAAAATCTTGAAATTTTGATTAAGTTCACGTTAGCAGTCTTTTTCTTTTATAAATTGTTTCTGGGACAGGATCTAAGAAATCTTTTCTAACAGATTTCCACCTGCATTTTCTTCTCTCATTCATCTTAAGTCATTTTTTTATACAGTCCTATCCATTCCAAACTACAAAGATCATATAAAATGAACACATTGCTAGATACCAGTTCTCTCCATAGCCCAAGTTCCTTTTGAAAAAAAGTTATATTCTCATTCCCTGTTAAAACGTCACCTTTACTTTGAAGGGAGATTTAGTGGGCTTATTCTTTGGAAAATATTGCAGAATAAGAGTACCATACTACTGTCAGCTCCCTTTTACAGCAAAGGCCAAATACTTTGGAATGCTCATCTTTTTGCAAAAGAAAAAATTTAACTTCTGTACATTTTTAAGTACTTTGATGTAAATGAACTTCTTTGTGGTGTGCTATCCTATACAAAAAATTGCAAGGATCCTACTGTTTGAATATCCTGTTTTTTAATAATTTATTCATTTGAGAGAGAGAGAGGGAGGGAGAGAAAGAGAATGAGCAAGGGGAGAGGGAGAAGGAGAGGGAGAGAGGAAAGGAGAGAAAGGGAGAGAATCCTCAAGCAGACTCCCAGCTGAGCACAAAGCCCAGTGCAGAGACCAATGCAGGACTCAATCTCATGACCCAAAGATCATGATCTGAGTTGAAACCAAGAGTCGGAAGCTTAACTGATTGCCACTCAGGCACCTCAGGGAATGAGCTTTTGATAAAATACAAAATTCATCTGTGTTGAATCTTGAAAGAATTATGCCATGTGAGAGAAGCCAGACAAAAAGCACTACATACTGTGTGATTTCATTTATTAAAAAGCAGAAAATACAAGTGATAGTGACAGCAGTGGCTGCCTTTGGGTGAGTGGAAAGGAAATGAGGGAAGGCTATAAGATGGAGGAGGGACAGGAGGAGACTTTCAGGGGTGATAATCATGATTGTGGTGATGTTTTCATAGGTAGATACAAATAATGCACTTCAAATATGTAGAGTTTATTACATCAGTTATACACCAGTAAAGCCACTTAAAGAAAGAAAAAGAAATAAGAGGCAGTTCACCTCTGGAATAAATATTTACTAAATGCCTACAGATGCCAGATTCATGGGCTCTGTGCGAGGGGGTCAGAGAGAGTGAGGACTTGGCCCACACTTTCTGGGAGCTCACCATTGAGTAAGGGAGTTAGAAAATAAACCTATAACTTAGATCCAGTATGTGTTAAGTGCTAAGAAAGAAGAACAAATGGGGAACAGGAGGAGTCGAGAACATGAGTGCCAGTGGGTGCCTTTTCTGGGGGAGGTCAAGGAAGACCTAGGAAAGAGGAAGCTGAGCCGAGGCCTAGCATTGGTCAGGTGGATGAGCCTCCCCATCTGGGGGAACATCAGTGGCAAATTGGTGAAATGCAAGTTCCAGGAATTGCATGTGGTTTGTCCTGATTAGAGCAAAGGACACTATAGCAAGAGAAGAGATGGCAGAGGTTGGGGCCAGACCATGGAGCTTTTGCTTTCATGGCAGTGCCTGGGTGCATTTGTGCTCCAGGCTTGAACTAACAGGTTGTCCAGATCTCTGGTCTGTATCACAGGGACACTGTCTCTGCCAAACACTTGGCACAGACCTCCAGGCTTTTGAGGCTGGGACACTCATATTCATGCTTAGCTCTAGTCTGAGAGGTCTTATGTTCCTCAGGAATGTTTCAAAAGCCAAAGGAAACAAGCTGGTTTAGGTCTGAGCAGCAGCTGGGGAACATCTGCTTGCTTCTTACAGCTATACCTGGGAGCAAAGGTCTTTGGTGCATTTGTATGTTGGAGGTAACCAACAATCCAGCTGCCCCAAAAGCAGTTTTTCCACAAGTCAAGAATTTTGCCTTTCTTTCTGGCTGGCAGCACTGATCCCTAAAGTCCTGTATTTCTGACAATGGCTGTCTGGGGTGCAGTGATCTGTGTCCTGTTTGGTTCTCTCCTACCCTCTGGTCATCTGTTAACCAGTCACCACTGGATTTCTCCAGCCACTGAATAATAGAGGTCATGAGAGAGTCCCTAATTTATTTGTTTATTTTTAGAGTGGGTTTTTAGAGGAGACTAGGATGTTTGATTCAGAGTATGATTGTGATTGTCAGACCACATTAAAAATTCAGGCAGCAGTACAGAACATGGATAGCTCATGTCAGCCAGACATTTCAGTGTAACCAGAGGAGGAAAACACAGCGAGGGCCCATGTTAATGGAAGTAGATGCCAAACTGCATGGCAAGCACTGGCTCACCTTTCTCCTGTTACCTGCCACCCTTCAGCCGGAAGAAAGCAGCTCATATTTAAGCTAGAATTTAAAATGGGATTGCTGCTTAATGAGCATTCCTGTGATCTCAAGATCAAGTTGCTTATGCTTCAAAAGGAGAGCTCCTGTCCTTCCATTTAGGATTGTTACTGATATGGCAGTTAGGATCTACAAGAAGCGAGAAGCATAGGTGTGGTGGTTTATCTTTTTTCCTTGGGGAATTTGTGCCATCTTCTGCAGGGTTGGACCAAGAGGACGAGCAAAGGTGCTCACACTGATTTCCCTAACCAACTCGAGGAAAGCTGTGGCCACACAGATGCCTGAGATCAAGTGGGTCCAGCAAAGGCCAATGTGGATGATCTTGGGTGGATTAGTAAAACAGATGGTGTCAGGAGGGGAGAAGTTTTCAATGATATTGTGGACTTTGGTTTTTGTATCTTCTCACCTGGGCTGGAGAAAACAGTCCACATGTGGGCTGGCCTAAACTCTTTAACTCTGTTTATCCTGCCCTCCTGTCCTCTCCCATGCTATCTACCATCTGGACTGTTAAATGGCTGAGTCCCTTTTTTTTTTTTTTTTTACTGTGTCAATCCTGGAAGGTCATGATTGTTGTGATTTGGGGCTGGTTTCTTGAATGGGTGGGTGAAATGGATATCTAACTATTGATTTGTTTTCTTGCATTTCAGTCGTTCCAAGGAAGTCAAGGACGAGCATACCTCTTTAACTCAGTGTGAGTATCTCTGAATGGTACACCCATGATTTGGTGCAAGTCTTGTCAAGTGGGGGGAAAAGCAGCAGTCAGTGATAATTAAACAATGGACCCTGTCCCCTCGGCGCCAATAAAAACCCTGCAAAGCATTGCTCTCCACGGTAGGTAGTCGATTATCTTTAGGGATTTTTTTTTTTTTTTTTTTGCTGAATCTTTGGCTAAAAATAATACATTTACTACCCACAGTAGGGACATCAGAGGGCTATAGACTCATAGGGAAGAAGTTGAAGTGCTTCTGAGAGCCTCATCAGGAGGCTTCAGAACCAGGTATGAGATGAGTCATCAGGGAATAGAGGAGGTCAAACCAAAGACCTGGAGCTCTGCTGCAGGAGCGGAGACTGGAGGAAAGTCCTGGTTAGTGAGAAGCCTCCCCTCCCCCACTGCAGTTGTAGCCCGATAGGGCTCTGCATCACTGCTGGGAGCATCCCTGGGTGCCTGTAACCTGGAAAAGGAAGGTGAAGTTCACACAAGTATGATGAACTGTGAGAGTGGCAATCTAGCATGTTCAGCTTGATACGATACAGGGCTTGTTCATCCTTGTAATTAGGGCACGCCTGTGCCAATGTCATGTTTGACATCTTCAGCTGCATCCAGTCCTCAGTAAGCTCATGGTTGTGGTCTTCACAGTGTAGCCATCACTTAGTCCCCTTAGCTCACAAGATGAGGAGCATCAATCAGAAACATTCCAAGGAAAATTTCAAACCATAAAGACTGTATCAGTAGACTCACTGAATCAGAATTTGCAGATCTCAAATGCATTTCAATGGAGATGTTTCCATGTAGCTGCCTTTTTTAGGGGCTGTTAACACTTTTGGTCATAAACAACGCCCTTCTCAGTGTTGGCTTCCCTTGTGGCATCCATGCTCAGTTATTTTCTCACTGCAAGCTCAGCTTGAAAGACCAATGATGAGTGTGTGACTAACTACCCGTTCTCTCTGTCCCTTGGCACAGAGTTAATGTGGGCTGCGGGCCTGCAGAAGAGCGAGTGTTGCTAACAGGACTCCATGCAGTTGCAGACATTTACTGTGAAAACTGCAAAACCACTCTGGGCTGGAAATATGTGAGTACTAAGGAGTCTGGTTGGTGGCAAGAGGGCTGTGAAGGCAGTAGTTGAGAGAGCCTTCTGCTAGAGGATTGCTTTCTTCCACTGGCTTCTTCTGGCCCTGTGCGATTATCTTAGTTCAAGAACAGGCAGTTGAACCCAAAGAGCACTTCCTGGCACACTCCTGACTGCCATACTCATTCTTCCTTTTTCTCCTACTCATTCCTTCAGAGTTGCCCCTGAAACAGACAGATACACACATCTGCTTTTCAGCTTAATTAATAACAATAATAGCACATAATATTTCCTGATAGCCTACTGTGTTCCAGGCATATATTATCTTATTTACTCTTCACAGGGTCCCTAAGAGGTTAGGTCATATTTTAATCCCTATTTTATGGATGAGGAAACTGAGGCTAAGTGGGGTTAATCGTATTTCCAATCTTATCTAGCTGTTGTCTGGCCAAACCAGGACAGAGACGTCCAGGAGCCTAACTGCAGAGCCCATGCTCTTTGCTCCAGTAAATGTCCCCGGAACATCTCTCAGGTCCTAGGTCCTGTGCTAGGCATCATCAAACATATTAATGTCCACTGTTAGATACAGTCATGGCTGGACTCTCCGTATTGGATGTTCATTCCTTTGCTCTTTAACTCAACAAATAATTTTAACCTCTTCTTGACACCTGGAGTGAGCAGTTCTTTGCTAGGGTGAGATGAGGTATGGATGTTCAGTGAAAACAAACTTTTGTTGTTGTTATTGGCAGATATATTTATGACGGGCAGATATTTTCACGGGCTTTATCCTGCCCGTCATTGTGAGAATAATGGAAAATGAGTCTTCCGGTCTCTGGGAGGACAATTTCTTCCATGTAAATGCCACAAATTCCATGTCCTGTCAGTTGTACAGGGTGAGTGTGGGGCTGGCTCATATGACCTGTGGTTAGTTAGCTGTTAGTTAGCTTCGGAAGAGCCTGGAGGAGTAGTCAAAACTGCCTGCCGAGTGATAATGATGTGTCAGTGTAAGCTTGTTGATTGTGACAAACACACCACTCTGCAGAACTCCGGTAATGGGGGAGGCTGTGCGTTATGTGGGAGCAGGGAGTACAGGGGAAACCTTGCCTTCTGCTCTTTTTTTTCTGTGAACCTAAAACTGCTCTAAAAATATGAAGTCTATTTCAATAAAAATGATGCTGAATAAAAAAGCCCAGCATAAAAACATGATTCCGTTTAACCAAAGTTAAAAACATGCAAAACATAACTACCATAGGTGGAGTCTGCAATGGAGCAGCATTGCCTTTAGATTCCATCTTTCACATCTACTTTGAGATATTCATCTACCTAGATGGCATGTTTCATGATGCCAAGATGGTCACAGATCCCTATGGATGCCTTGATTGCTTCTAGTGGGAAAAACTATCCTTGGATATTCTGTTTCCTCTGTATGGCCAGTGCCCCCCGACCCCAGGTGATCTGGGGGCCACAGTTCTGGGTTTGATTATTCAGAAATGTTCTCCTCCTGTTCTTCCAACTTCTTGGTCATCTTGTTCCAATGAAGATGTACAGGATTACAGATAGAAGATAAATGTGAATTTATTGGTTTTGCTCCTTGAGGTAAAAATGAATCACTCCTTTGACTCAGGTTTATTAAAAGCCTTTGTGTTGGATACAAAAGTAAATGAGATCTAATACTTGCCCTTAGTTGGGTGTTTACAGTCATGTTATCAGGGAGGAAAGCTACAGGTAAACAGATAAAACAGCTTGACAAGCATACTGATATGTACACGACAGTAGAGAAACATCCATCTCCCCAAATATTTATTGATTACCTCTCATGTCCCAGGTCAGGACTCCAATCCTTCATTCCATTATTTCTTCAGACCTTCACAGTAATCCTGTGAAGTACTTTTAATTATCCCAGTTTTGTAAATGGAAAGTTGCAATTGTAAACAAAAGTGGTTAAGTGATGCTTCTGGTGCCAGGAAGCAAAAGCAGGCTTCAGTCTGGGGTGTTTCTGTAGACTCTAGATCTAGTGTTCTGTCCACTAGAGTCCAGTTAATGACATTTTTCAAGTGGCTTGGGGGCTGTTGAATTTTTTTTTTCTTTTGGCTTTTTTGCTTGTTTAATACAGATATACTCTTACTTTCCTAGTTTTCTTTTTATTTACCTCCCCCCCTATCCTGAGCACACTGCCACAGAACAATAGGTCTTATTCTCGAACCACATTCCTTTGTTGTGTACACATCACACAACACACACACACACACACACACTGAGCTGAGGAATAATGAAGTGTCAGGGAAATTACTGCTGAGTCCACAGCTCTTGTGTGTGTGTGTGATGTGTTTGCACATTCTCTCTCAGTGCCCTTCCCCTCGCCTCTCCCCTTTCCCCTCTCCGCTTTGTGGAATGATTTGTCTCTCAACACAAGACTCAACTCTGAACTCTTGTCCCGAGACCCAAACCTCTGGAGCTTGGGAACAGAAGATACAGTTCATACAGATGCCTCCCAGAACCTATGGCCAGTAGGGTTGAGTTACTAAGTTGGAAGACTCCGAAAAAGAGTTGTTGTCCACTGCTTCTGCACATTGGACTCAGCCATCTAATGACTGTGATAACACATGTTTGTTTGTGTGTGTGTTTTAAGATTTTATTTCTTTACTCGTGAGAGACAGAGAGAGGGAGGCAGAGACCTAGGCAGAGGGAGATGCAGGCTTCCTATAGGGAGCCCAATGCAGGACCCATCCCAGGACCCCAGGATCATGCCCTGAGCTGAAGGCAGACGCTGAACCACTGAGCCACCCAGGTGCCCCTGACCTGTGTTTTTCATATAATACACCAGATGTTTTTATACCTCTATGCCTGGGAATACAATATCCGTTTGAGCCTATACCTATGCAGGGCTCTTTTTCTATGGGGCTTCTTAGCCTGCAAGCCCACACACAGCGTTATAAATTTAGGATGGTAATCTATCAGGTGATTTATATTGAGTTTTCTCTCTGGAGGCCTGGCAGCTGGGTGGGGCTTGAGGGCTGCCAGGTTCTTCAGCCTGGAGTTCACGTAGCTCTGATCTCCCTGGAGAAAGGCAGTGAAGGAAAAACAGACTTAATACACTTGACATAGAAATAGCAAGATAAATAAAAAAGAGACCTATTTGGCCTCACAATACTTTCTCTCCCTGAGTGTTTTTTCTCTAGGTGTAATAAAGTACAGTTGAGGATTATGACATAGAAACTTCATGGATACATCCACAGAGCACATTTCTGGTCAACGTCAGAAACCAAGTTCCCCTGATTTTACATGTGCATGTGCATGTGCCCACCCGCACACAGACACACATTCACTTATCAGTTATTTATTGAAGACCTATTAAGTGGCAGGCAGTCCTCTATGAAGTGAACAAAATGAATGGAAACTTCTGCCTGTCATGAAATTTGTCTTAGTAGTGAAAGACGATATGTAGAACAGATATGCAGCTTGTACTGTGTATTTGAAAATAAATGCTGTGGAGAAGAATGAAGCAGGTAGAGAGGGGAAAGGGAGTTCTGGGGTGGAAGTCATGCTATTTAAAGTAGAATAGGAAAGACCTTACTAAGATGGTGACATTTGGGCAAAGACTTAAAAGCAGAGATCCTGAAGAAATTCTGTTGTAAATATTGAGAAAATTTTTAGAATATTTAAATTGCAAAGTGTTTAAACTCTGTTGTAAATATTGAGAAAGTCTTGGTGCTGCCTCAGCGCTGGAGCTCAGTGAAGAGGACGTAGCATGTTCGAGTGGTAGGAATTCTCTCAGGCTGGGCAAAGCTGGTCCTGATCCCTATCATTGGCCTGCCTTTGCTCCTGTGCTACAGAAGTCACCTATTTGTCTTTGGTCATTTGGTGTCTTTTCCTTTCTGTCTCCTAGGAACATGCCTTTGAAAGCAGCCAGAAGTATAAAGAAGGCAAATACATCATTGAACTAGCACACATGATCAAGGACAATGGCTGGGACTGATCGGAGGGTATCCACCTAACCCAGTGTCTACATGAACACCATCCAACCGAACATTCTACCCAAGAGTGAGAGAGTGACTGAACACTTGGTTCCATCCATTTAGGGGCCTTGCCATCTGGGGCATTCTCCCACCCTGACGCCGCCTTTCTGGTGACCGGCCTCTAAATTGCTGTCTCTCTGTCTCTTTGCTTTGTATCTGTTTGTGAGTTGATCCTGGCTTCTCTCTCTGTTCTCGTGTTGGCTGAAAACAAAACAACAAAAGGAACAGATGCTTGACCTCATGGCAGCAGCCCACCTTGATAAGGGCCCTAGGGCCCATGTAAGCGCTGCCCGATGGCCTCTTGTCAGGAGAGCAGTGGCACAGCACAGGGGTGTGCGGAAGAGGGAAAGGGGGAGCCTTTGAGGATCCCGGGGGTGGGCAGGGGATGGGACGTGAGAGGTAGGAACAAAATTGTGCTGCTCCTGGAGTCCTGGTAACTTAGGCTTGAAATAATCGACTTGTCTCAAAGGACAAAGAGAAAAAAAAAATACCTCATGACTGCATTTCTCTCTGATCGGAAGTTTCTGTTCCTGACACCAACTGTGCCAGGTTAGCATGTGAGCGCAAGAACTGGTCCTAACTCTAGTGGGGGCAGGGGACTGGTTCTCCTGGGTTGAGTTGGGAGTGTCCTGAAAAGAGAGAATGAAAAGCCCAGGTGGTTTTGATAACTCTGATGCCTCACTGCTCCTTCTGGTCATCTTCACCTCTTCAGCCACTGTAGGTGAGAGGAGGGGGGTATTTGTAATGGGTGCAAGATCCAAACATCCCAAAGACCTTGGCCACCAACCAGTTAAAATCAGTAATTGAGGACGACAGGGAACAAAGGGGACTGTAGTTTGGGAGCTCCTGTAGAGATGGCTCAGATATTGGGCCAGAAAAAATAAAAAGTAGAACCAGCTAGCAATTCTGATTGTCTAACCTTTTTTTTCCTGACCCCTAATAAGAGCATTATGGCAAAGAAGGGGGCGGGGTGGGACAATGCTGGGAATAGTTTAGAGTTGAACCGTTACAGGTTAGTGCATCTTCCCCTTTGGTATGCAATGGCTTCAGAGAGATCAGCAATTCTTTGTACATAGTTTTGGGTGTTTTTCTCCAGTTCTATCATTGTAGAGTGTGGAAAACAAAGTCCCAAGGCTTTGAGCTTAGAAGTAACCTGGCCAGTAGATTCCTCATACCCCTAGCTATTCTTGGATTTGAATGCGTTGTGTGGAGAGAAATTGTCAGAGTGGTCCAGCAGTAGGGAGGGCTTAGATATGATTGTCAAACATCAAGTTAAAAATTCCAATATTAGCCCCTGCCTCCCATCTCCCAAAACAAACCGAAGTTCATTATATTAGGGAAGCGGAGAACAAATCCTTAATAAAGCTCATGAGAGAGAAGAGTTTGTTACAGTTAACCAACAATGTGAAGTGTATTATACCAACAGTTCAGCCAGTCCACGGTGCATAACCGAAACTCATTTAACTGAGTTAATTTTATGGCTTAGACCGAAAATGTAATTATTAAGGTATGTGCAGGTTATATTAGGTAATTCTCAGCATCTCCTTCTCTAAGTAGGCTGATTCTGTAGGAAAATTCACTGTAAAGTCACAAAAGAGTGAGTTTGTAGAAGCAACAATCTGTAAAATTGAATCAAGATTTAAGCAGCCAACCCGGGACATTTCCAGAATTTGAATTTTCATAGGGAGTAGATCATGGTAGAAATGCCTTTTCATGTCTCTGTGCACTGATTGCATAAAGGGGACCTGAGCTAGGTGTGGTCCTGCCCTGGAGGTGATGGACAGCAGGACTGACAGGAAGCCAGGTGGCTCTAGGTTTAGCAATAGACCGCTTCTTTAACACAAAAGGATTCTTAGAAATTGAATCTTATTCCCAAAGGCTTTTTACCCACATCTTCTGGTACTTCAGCAACCCTGGAAGATTAAGTTCTCCCCACATTACTAAAAATCAGACTGAGGTTCAGAAGAAGCTTTTCATTTCTGCTCCCAGAGAAAGAGTTCTTCTGGCTTCCAGGGCCAAGATCTCAATAAAAAAGCATTTTCAACTTTCACATTCCTAAGCTGGCTTGCTGGCACAAAAATCATAGATCCCCCTTTCTGTCTGCCCCGAAGTAGTGGCTGTCACTTAGAGATTTTGATTAGCACCTTAGCTCAGGGAATGTCCTGGCTGTTGATGCTCCTTTCCATAGAAAGAAAATGGGGGTTAAACACAGGTAGGTGTTTTGTCTTTGAGACTAAAAATTGAGTGTGGTGACAGAGAAACCAGACACGGGGTGCCCTAAAATTTTCGAGGGGCAGAGGAGACCAATGTGCCACTGTTCTTCCTTGGGGATGAGGCCTCTGACTGCCGCATGGATCAGAACAGGCTTCAGTTAGACCCAGGTTCTAGTTTTTGGTTTGTGTTTTTTTTTTTTGTTTTTTGTTTTTTTCCAGTTAACCGATTGAGCATCCAATGGGTGCGTGGCACCATACTTGGTGCAAAAGATCTGAGTAGAATGTTGGTTTTTCCACAACTACAGGGGAAAAAGAAAACAACTCATTAGGCTTTCCCTTTGTGTCAATGAAACCAAAAGTGCTTCTTATAACTTTAGCTCCATTCATGGCTTGTCTACCTAACGTCTAGCAGTATTGGATTGACCGCAGCTGAGTGATGAAGACACATCAACTCATGGCCTCAGTCAGTTCATTCTTTAATTTCTTCACCAAATTATTGACTCAGAGTATAACCAAAGACCTCATCTATTCACCCCTGACAGGTTCAGGGAATTGGAGTTGGATGGTAAAACCTAGGCAGGATGCAGGGAGGAGGGCAGGGGGAAAAGGAGAAGCAAGAAAGGGAAAGGCATGACGTTCTATACCTCAACCAGCAGCTGCCTTCATGTGCAACTGAAGTCCGGCTGGCAGACTCTCTAGGTCCATCTTCCCTGTGCTGTCTTAGGTCATGTGGCCTCAGTGGCCCTGGATTACACCCAGATCCCCGAATGCTAACCTTAGGCTGCTGATGGGTTGATTTGACATGAATCAAATACAGCCAGACTTGATGCCCACAGAATGTCAACTGGGCCTGATAGAATGCTGCCCCCACTCCAATGACAGCAAGACCATGGAGATAGGATGAGCAAATCTTTACTGGTGGGTCAGTGTGTGAAAAAGAGGTGTCCCCTTTATAAAAATATCTTCAAGTGGATATATATATATATATATATTAAAAAAGTTGCTTGTGAAATATTCTTTTGTAAATAATATTTAATTTTTTAAATAATATATTTGGTGCTGTTTTCTCAGATCCCCTGAGAGCACTTTTTATTTTCATTTTTAAATTCTATGGTTTATTCTGCATTTCTTGAAGTATATTTTAAGGGAAACAGTGATCACCAATATAGTCTTCCTTAAAAAAAAAAAAAAATCTGTATCCCTTTAGTCTGGACAGAGGCAATAAGGCAATGCCTCTCTGCATTTTTTTTTCCCTGATGGAACAGACTCTGCAGTGCATTACCAGGTTGAGAACTGAAATATTTTCTTGCACCAATATTGACTAGAAAATAAAATAAATAAAATCAGATTTAGTAACAAATTAGCGATTCCTCTTGTTGGAAGAATTTCCAACAATTTGGAATCTTGTTTTTAATTTTTGTGCGTACGTGTGTGTGTAAAGCACTTTGTGTTGTGCCTCCTGTTTTCTTCTTTACTGAGGACACTATACAGTTTACACCTTGGGCACATAAGGCTTTCTTCTCTTTCTCTCGGCTGGTCTTGTTTCGAGTGGACCAATAGCACAAACCATGAGGATTTTGTTTTTCTGAGCATGGAGCTATTGCCAGTTTGCTCCTTTTTCTTTGTGTGCTCAACTTTCACAGATCGTAAAGGAAATCTGTTTGTGAAGATTAAGCAGAGTCAAATCTGTGTATTTCTGAGATGTGAGTGTACTCCTTACATACCCCAGGTTTCCACTTGTGGAAGCCACATCATTAACTGGTTTGGGTTGAAAGGACATCAGTAAAATAATTCACATACCTTGTAGGTAAAACAGTTTTATTTTAAGTTCAGATTGCCTCAGGTTCAGGAAGAGGCTGGGAAATCAAATCTTGAATGCAATCAAGTTACATATTTTAACAGAGTCTGCCTCGAATGAGAAAACACGCTAGTGGTCAAGGTAGAGGAAAGAGATGTTTAATTTTCTTAAGCAAAATACGGTCATGAAATCTGCCAGCAGTGAAAGGTAAAGCCAAGAAGAAACAAGCTATTCCCATTACCAAATTTAATCTGCCTGTATATTTTTATGTAACATTTTGGTGAAAGTGAGAGTCGGTTCCCTTTTCCAACCTGCAGAGACGATCTTTCAATACAGAATCTGTCTATGCTTGTGTTTACAAACTGTATTTGTTGGGTTTGGGTTTTATTATATTCCCTATTTTTTTTTTGTGGCATTTTTCAGGTCACTTTGCTTCAATAACAAAGATAATTATTTTCAAATAATTTGTCTTCACCTTTTCCTGTATTTGTACATAGTGATTCAGTATTAGAGAAAAGTGCATTGTTTCTGTCATATTTCCAATCTGTGTTGGTGCTCATTTGAGAAAATAAAGTTTTCAAATATTCTTTGGAGGGCTCATCTGTCTTAATTGACCCAGCATGTTTTATCTTGACTTTAACGTTTAAAGTAACCGAAAAGCCTGTAGGAGGTCATCTGTCTAACCCCATTCACCGAGCTGTCAACTGAGACCCTGCAGGATTGTTTTCTCCAAGGACAGTTGGCCAATTAATGAATAAAAATCAGGTCTCCTGCTTATCTGCAAATGCTTCTCTTATCTTTAGATATCAGAAATGCATGAGTGACCTTTAGGATTTTGGTCTACTAAACCCCATATTTTTAAACTGCAAACTTTTCTGTTTACACCAGTTGCTTTGGGGAAAATTGGATTGCATTAGGCAGAGAAATAAAAGAATCATAAAATAACAAAATTCAGTCACAAAGAGGCAGCATTATCTCTGAGTAATTAGCTAACGAAGGGAAAGAAGTATTCACAGTTATAGTATATGGAAAATCAGGTCTTCTCACTCACTAAACAAATATTTATTAAACAACTGTTAGGTTCTAGGCTCTGGGTGAGGCAGTTCGACCATTCTAATAAATCAGCTGTTTTTCCTCCAGTATCCTCCATATGCATAGCCTTGCATACATAGTTTTGTATTCTGGTGCCTTCATTTAACAGACTAAATATTTTTGCCTAGACATCAATTTATACCATAACTTTTTCAAAAGCTTGCCCCCACAACTTACAGGGTTCTCACCTTGTATAGGCAACTTTAGTGAAGACAGAGGATATTAAAACTGCACAAATGCGTGTGTGTATGTGTGTGTTTTCACACTGGTTAAAGTATTTTTAAAAGCCTGTTCTCTATAAAACAAATACCTTATCTTCTTCCCATGAATTTTCACCTATCCATTCTGGGCTGCAGTTGACTTTTATTTGTCCTTGAGCATATTATCTTATTCCTGTGACCTGTTTTGCTTCAGTGGATGTGTCTGTTATCATTTCCCTCTTGTTTGCCTTTGGCATACCAGGGGGAGAGAAAAGATAATATGTGCGGGAGACAACCAGTTCCAATCCAGCAATCCTTGGGTCCTCCTTTCCAAGCTCTTACAGCCTACTGGCTGTCCAGGAGATCAGGCCAGATCCTGGGTAGGGTCCGTTGCCTACGTGACCCCTCTTAAGATCCTGGCAATGAGGCATTATCTCACGTCATCCCAGGAGTCCTCACCACCCCAAGGGAAAGCGATGACAGATGCCGATTATACCCATTTTGTAGATGATGAGGTCAGGAAGGTTTCATGGGGATGACAGGGTCAGGAATCCTAGCCTGACTTTGCAGCCGTGTTTCCCTGCACTGTGTCCCAGATGTCAGCCTCTCTCTTCCTCTAGCCTTCTTAATTCTTCTGTGGCTTCATAGGACACTTTCTCAGTCTGCCCATCATGACTGCTTAAAAAGTAAGGATTCGGGATGTGAATCAGCAAATTATTGTAGGCAGAGCCACAAAGGTCACTGCTACCTGAAAAGTATTATGTATTTCATAGTTGAATGTAAGCAAGGCTTTGTTGGTTTTTAATACTTTGTAGTAGATCACATGTGTAATCCTTGGCCCCTTCGTTAATAGTAGGTACCTAACAACTGCTTGGTCAACATTGAATTGATGTGGATAGTGGAGAACTAACTGCTTTTCAAAATCCGTTTAATATGTTAGTATCCCTAAGAGGAGAAGAGAGGAGGTTAACATTGAATGTTTCCTGCACAAGATAAATGGTTACATCAGGAACAGTTTACTATTTGCATTTATTTATTTGACAAGTGTGTATATATATATAAAATATGTAAGTATATATAATTATATATAATATGTACATATATAATTATGTAAGTGTATATACAGTATATACTATATTATATATACACTATATATAATATATACTATATAATTATAATTATATACATAACTATATAACTATATATGTATATTTTTTGAACATCTATTATGTGCCTAGTCTAGTCAGGAAACTAACCCCAGGGAGCAGAAAATCAGTGGTACTAATTGTGCAGAGTGAGAGAACAAAGGCTTATGCATGATCCTCCCTAGTTGGCCAAATATCCCCCCACATCAGCCACCACCCTCACTGGCAGCTGTTTCCTGCAGAAGCAATTGCTCATAAATCCTTTAATCTGAACCGAGAGCAGGGCACAGGGCAATCTCTGGAGTTAGTGCACCTGCTTTCAAATTCTGGTTTCACTTAGTAAGAAGGTGATCTATGGAAACGGCTCAGCTCAGTGCCTGGCACGTAGTAAGGAGTCAGTGATAAAATAGTGGTGATGATTACCAAGTGTCATATTGAAGTGGGAGTGGGATGAAGAGGACTATTATATTTGATCTTTATGTACATTATTTGCTTAATTTAGCAACAACTCTATGAAGCAAATACTCCAATTTTCAGAAGACAGAACTGAAGTGCAGAGTGTAAATTATATGCTCGTGGAAAAGCTGGGATTTTTAAACTCTTGTTCTGATTTGAAGCCAGACCCCCTGCCCCAATCTGTGGCCCCAGCCTGCCATTCAGGAAGCAGGAATAACCACCAAACAGGAAACTTTCTGGCAGATCAGACCAAGAGTATAACCAAACTGTCATGGCTGTTTTGTTATCTCCTATTTTACTTTTTTTTTTTTTCCATGAAATAGAAATTCTGCTTTTTCCATTGGAAGCCCAGAGCTCAGAACTGAGGAAGAGTTTGAGTTGTATCATTATTTTATATGGTTTCAGGCATGTTGATTGCAGGGCTATGATTTTAAGGAGGAAAAGTGTTGTTTCAATTGTTCAGACTGATAGAAAAGATGAAAATGCAAATCATGCCCATGTGGAAGTATCCTAACATACACCTCCATCTCTGTGGGGACCTTTTGAGGGTAACTCTCCAGGCCAGCTTGGAACAAGCCAAATATTAAAAGTTCATGTGGCATGACGGTACTTCTAATCACTGCCTTTCCCCGCCCAGGTGATAATGGGATCATTTTAATGACAGGATACCTGGGAAAGCTGAATTTACAAGATGTTAGCAAATCATTTGAAAACAATGACAGAACTATTGGGTTATATTTATTTTAAATTAAGATCATGCTAATGGTTTATTCCAAGCTCAGAAATCAGCAGGGTCAAATAGAAAGAATGTTGGCTTTGGAGTTGGACAGGTGGGGATTTGAAGCCTGACTGCTTATCTTTTGATCACTTTGAAGAAGTCACTGCAGTTCTCAGGACTAGTTTCTGTCTTCTGTAAAGCAGGGACCAGCAACCACACTCAAGTTAGTGTCAGCATCAGATAACAGCCATGAAGTGCCCAGCACATAGCCTTGATCACATAGGCCTTAGCACGTGTCACTCCCCGCTCCCCCCCGCTCCCCCCCCCCCACACACACACACAGAGCACTGCTCTCACATAGGATAGTTAGGATCCAAAATTCATCCTCCTAACACACCTCTACAAAGGAGGAGAGGAGGTTAGGTCATTAACCCCTGGTCATGGGCCTCAGAAGTAGCAGACAGACATTAGAACCCGGCACCCAGCTGGTGGCCCCTGCACCATGCTACTTGGTTTTAGTTCTAGGGTGTGTACATTTATGGGAAGAAAAAAGGACAGACAGAAAAACATCCCTGAATTTTGGAATCTTGCTTTAGAATTTTTTTTTAAGATTTATTTATTTATTTATGATAGAGAGAGGCAGAGACACAGGAGGAATGAGAAGCAGGCTCCATGCCAGAAGCCCAATGCAGGACCCAATCCCGGGACTCCAGGATCGCGCCCTGGGCCAAAGGCAGGCGCCAAACCGCTGAGCCACCCAGGGATCCCCCTAGTATTTTTATAATAACCATTTTTGGTGATCTTCAGTAAAGTATAATTTGCTCTTGATTGTTCCCCCCTAGTCTGATAGGCAACATGCAGAGGAAGCAGAAATCTTCATTCACCTCCCCAGCCTCCCTTGGACTGTCTGCCTCTAATTCTAGTTCTCCAGAGCAAGGCCATACAAGCACAGCAACCAAGCCTGGATGTTTTGTTTATGGCTTTAATAATGGAGTCTCTTGGGAAAATTTTGGTTTCCCATTCCCAGAAGCAAAAACTCATCCACAGAATGTTCTTAACGTTTATTACCATTTATGTTTTTCTCCTACCATGTTCTTTGAGCCACCTTAACAGACTTTAAAATGTCCCTTCAGGGCAGCCCCGGTGGCACAGCGGTTTAGCGCTCCCTGCAGCCCAGGGCGTGATCTGGAGACCCTGGATCGAGTCCCATGTCAGGCTCTCTGCATGGAGCCTGCTTCTCCCTCTGCCTGTGTCTCTGCCTCTCTCTCTCTCTCTGCATCTCTATGAATAAATAAATGAAATAAAAAAAATAATAAAATAAAATGTCCCTTCAAAAAAAGTAGTATAATTTGAGCTGCCGTTCATTTGCCTGGTATGTTCTGTACTAAACCAGCACAGTGTCAAAAAATTTAGAATATAGGTTGATAATGCCGCCGCTGCTGACATCATCCTACGTTGAACATGCTGTGTATTACCAAAACTGCCACCGACCCAGCAGGAGCTTGTTTTAGCTTCGTCCAGTTCCCTGGACTGATTGCCACTGCCATTGGAAGAACAGCACCCACTTCTTCTGAAGGCACTCAGGCTTGAAGTTGTTTCCATGGTGATGAGACAGACCCAAGACCCGGGTTTAATTTCATTTTATATCTCAATGATATAAAGAAATAGCACCAGCAAGAATACCAGCCATCTGAGGGAGGAGGATGGAGGAAAGGAAGAGCCACTGACCTTCTGGGACCCTACCTATCAGAAGGACCCGTGGGAGTTTCTATTAGCAAGGGGGAGTGGGTAGTCATCTGGCAAAGGAGAAGTCAGAGTTACCACAGACTTAACTGGTTTGGACCTGTTGTGTCCAATGCATCAGGTGTTTCATCTTGCTTTGAGTAGACCTAGGTTTAGCTGGAGGGAGATTTGCCCAAAAAGGCTGTGCCATAAGGTAGGCAGAACTCAACAGAATGCCTGTAAAGATCCTTTCTGCCTATGGGCAGGACACTTAACTGGCATGTGGGCACCAAAAAGCAGGTTTTCAGGCTCCATTTAGCTCTGTGACCTTGGATAGGTTGGTTATCTTTTGAGGCTCCACTGACTCGTCCGTAAAAGAAAGTTTTGGTGGGGCGCCTGGGTGGCTCAATTGGCTAAGCATCTGTCATCAGCTCAGGTCATGATCTCAGGGTCCTGGGATCAAGCCCCACGTTGGGTTCCCTGCTCATCAGAGAGTCGGCTTCTCCCTCTGCCCCTTCCCCCACCCATTCCTTCTCTCTCTTAAATAAAATCTTAAATAATAAAATTTAAAAGTTAAAAAAAATAAAGTTGTGATAAGAACTAAGTGTGATAATGTACATCAAGTGCTGAGGGTGCCTGGCACCCTGGAGCTTAAGAAATGTCAGTTATTGTTGCGATAGTAGTGGTGAGGCAAGGCAGGGATGTGTGTTTTTCAAAGTGGAAAAATGCATGTGAATCACCAAATGGGAAGAATCATAGTAGGATGGTTTATAACTATCCTTTTTCTTTGCATGCATTTAACAAGGGGGAGTGGGTAGTTGCCCATTGAAGAAAAGTCAGAACCAACACTGTAGTTACTGGTTTTGACTGTAAAGCATAACTGTAGAAAGGTTTCCCACAGGCCCTTTGCTGCCTGCCTTCCACTGGGTCCCTCCAGCTCTTGATCTAGGCCTGTACTATGGTCCTTAACAAATTATATTACCTGTCTCCTTCCCTAGGATTCCTTCCAGGGCAGGAACCCAGACTTTTTACAGTTGACCGCACTTGCAGCTCAGTGAATGTTTGATGAACAAACATTCGTGTGGATATAAGGATGGTCATCAAACAAAAGAATTATTCCTTTCAACCCCAACCCAAGAGGAAATAGTAAAATTTATTGACTGTTGTGGGGGCGGGGGAAGGAAAGATTGTTTTAGCTTTCATCTTCATTCCATTGGAAACAATAAGGTAAATGAGAGAGAAGCTTAGAAGATAGGAAAGGTCACTAAAGCAGACCTGTGTTTCACATCTCATGGTGGGAGTAAAGGTTCTCAAATGGTTTCATCCACTTCAACCTAAGTATAAGGGGTGGGCAGCATGGGATGGTTGGTGGTCATTCATGTAATAGCAAGGGAAATGGGGTATGTTGGACACACCTGAGCAAAGTTTGGGGGGCACAAACATGAGTCATTTTAGCCGGCTGGTCAGAGAGTGATGTACTATCTGCTGCTCAAGGAAAGTCCTCAACAGTCTGGCCTGGTAAGACCATGTAATGGGCTCATTCAGTTATGGGTTGGGCAGTCAGTGAACATGGACTCTAATTCTTTCCATGGGGTCTTTCTAGCTTTAATCTTCTTGTCTCCAGACCTAATTAATCTCTCTGATCTCTTTCCCTCTTTCATCCCTATCTCTTTAAAGTCTAGGGAATCCCCTCCCCTTTTTTAAAGATTTTATTTATTCATGAGAGACACAGACTGAGGCAGAGACATAGGCCCAGGAAGAAGCAGGCTCCCTGTGGGGAGCCCGATGCAGGACTCAATCTCAGGACCCCGGGATCACAATCAGAGCCAAAGGCAGATGCTCAATCACTGAGCTACCCAGGAGCCCCTAAGGAATCCCTTTCAAGTAAGAGATAGAGGTGAGGAAATCTTGCTTTCTTTTACAGTAGTTTCTCCCAAATGCTTTGTTCTTGATTAGAATCTTTTTTTAATCTTTGATATCTTAGGATTTTTTTAAAAGAGTTTATTTATTTATTTATTTATTTATTTATTTATTTATTCATGTCTCTGCCTCTCTCTCTCTCTCTCTCTCTCTCTCTCTCTCCCTCTCTCTCTCTCTCTCCTGAACAGAGAGTACCCCACATGGTACTCAATCCGGGGTCTCCAAGATCAGGCCCTCGGCTGAAGGTGGCGCTAAACCGCTGAGCCACCCGTGCTGCCTGGCTTAGAATTTTGAAACTCAAAAGCCCCCAAAATACAAAGTTTTTCAAGTCAGATATAGCTTACGGATTGCAAAATTCACCCTATTGAAGTGTATAGTTGAGTTTTAACCGATGTATAGTCATGTAACAACCATCACAGTTAAGATATAGAATATTTAAATCACCTCAAAAAGTTCCTTTATGTCCCTTTTATAATGTGACCCCTCCTATTTCCAGCCCCCAACAGCCACTGATCTATCTTCTGTTAATGTAGTTTTGCTTCTCCCAGAATGCCATATAACATGTAGCCCATTCAATCTGTCTTCTTTTATAATGCTTTAACATATACTTTGAGATTCATCCATGTTATTGCATGAATCAGTAGGTCATTCCTTTTTGTTGCTGAATAGTATTCCATTGTTTGGATATACCGCAGTATGTTTATCAGTGATGGATATTTGTGTTGTTTCCAGTTTCTGGCTATTAGGAAAAAGCTGCTACAAATGTGTGGACAGTTTGTAGCATATTGTGTATATATTTTTACTTCTCTTGGGAAAATCCTTCAAAGTTAGATTGCTGGATTATATGGCAAGTGGTTGTTTAAATTTAGAAGGAACTAACAAACTTTTTCCAAAAAGGTTGTGCCATTTTGCATTTCTACCATCAATCCATGAAAATTCTGTTTGTTTATGTTTCAATTTAGCATTCTGATAGATGTGGATACTCTTTCTCTTTTTTCCCTGGTTTCTTTTGCCACATTCCTCCCATGTAATAAATGTACAAAAATTCCTATCTGACCAAACAAGGAAGAGAGTGCAGAAGAAATTTAAAAGTGACTTTACATAATAAGCAAAAATATCTCTTTTGCTTCATAAGAAAACAAAGACAAGAATGAAAAAATGGAGCCAGAAAGCAGGTGTTGGAAAGAGGGACCCAGGTATAGGATCTCATAAGCTCTCCAAAAGAGCTTTTTGTCATTCATCTAAGTAGGAAACAGTTTGTCCAAATTTTCTGATTTATCCATTTAGAAAAATCTGCTTCTGCTCTGGGCATAGATTATAAAACCAACTCCTTCTATTAACTCTTGTGTTCTAACCTAGTCTCCTTTAAACCAGAAATGGGAGCTTTTGCAGAAAGATGGCTGTGGTGACAGCATTGCTAAAACAGCCACACATAAAATAATTATGACGGATTGCACATTCAAAGGAAACCTCACCTTGATCCCAAATTATGTTATTAGTTCTTTAGAAAGTGATTTGCCACGAAGGCTTGAAATCTTTTGAGGAATCATCTTGTTCTTTTCCTCGTTACTCCTCATTCACTTCATTGGCACACACATTTACTACAAGAGAATCTTGCAATTTATAATCTTGGCCATTTAGTTCAGGGCCCTAGTGAAACTCTTACAACCTCTAAAAGAGGATGCTAAAATCAGCTTCTAGAACACTCAGACCAGAAATAGAGACTACAACCCCTTCCTTATACATGGGAATTGAAAGAAGGCATTTCTTCCAGATGTGTATGGAATACACACTGGGAGACCTGTTCCCAGAAGTTGTTTCTTGTACTTCTCTGTGGCCAACAGGAGGAACAAAATACCCCATAGTCTACCCTGAGAGTCTCTACATCTTCTGCTTTTCCTCCTTCCTTCTTTTGCTATTCATAGTCAGAACTGCCTCTACCAATCACCTCTTTTTCCAAATTCAAGAGAGCAAGAAGCGAGACGGGTGGGAATTTTGAAGAACTGAGGTAATTTGCTGACTGGTTGGCAATGCTTACTTTTGGTTTCTAGGCAATAAATCATGACTTACAAGCAAAAGGCCACTCCTGGTTTCAGCTACCATCTGGATCCATATTCCCCAAGGCCCTGTATCCAGGGTGACCGAATACTTTGGTAAATGCAAAACCTGCTGAAATCGAGTGTCCATGTTTGAGAACCAGACTCTAGACATTTGGTTCAAAGAGTGATGGTGACACAATGGGGTCAAGTGAAGCTGTCAGGAAAAGAGCTACTAATAATAGCTCATATGTATTGAGCACTAGCTCTGTACCAGTCATCAAATGCTCCACATATTTTTTTCATTAACCCTCACTAACCCTATAATGTAGGTTCTATTATTAACTCAAAAAAAAACAAAAACAAAAACCCCTGAGATACCTGGCTGGCTCAGTCAGTGGAGAATGTGACTCAATCTCGGGGTTGAGTTTGAGCCCCACATTGGGCATAGAGATTACTGAAAAACTGAAAAAAAAACTTTAAAAATAAATAATAATAAGTTAAAGAACCCTGAGGCTTAGTGAGATAGTGATGGGCCCCTGGCTAGTAGATGATAGATCTGAGTGAAACCTAGGCAATGTGACTCCAGAATCTAAATTCTTAACCATTCTATATTATAACTACTATTAAAGCCCCATCACAGTAAAAATCCCCAGGTAGATCAGTCTGACAACAGAAAAGTGTGAGAACAAGATGTTTCCCAGATTTTGAAATCTACTTTGAAAATCAATTCAACAGGTCGTACATTTATTTAACAATAATTTTTGAACATGTACGGATGCTGGGGATACAACACAGGGTGACTATGGTTCCTGCACTCATGGACCTCAAACAATCATAAAAGAGAGTTTGTGAAGAGAAAATTGCAATTTAAAAAATGATGAGTTTAATCAGAGGTATGAAGAGGTAATGCCAAAGAAGAGAAAGAGGTACCTAAATCTGGCTGTGAGAGAAAGAAAATGTTTCGTAGAGGAGGCATGTAGGGAGCCGGGTCTCAAAGAATAAAGAGGAATCACGAATAGACAAGGTATGCGCACATACGTGCACGTATATAAGGGAGGGCTAGTGTTGCACCCAGGAGAGGAGGAGGAAGCATTGTGGGTAGAGAGGGCAGTCCAGCCTCACTATTCCAACCTGAAAGAGCATGTTTGGTGATGCCTGCCACACCGAGTTCAAGGTAAACAGCAGGAGAGGAGGAAGAGGCTACATAAGATGGGTGGGGCCAGGTCTTGAAGGGTCTTATATGAGTTTGGGTTTTAACTCCGGCAGCAAGAAGCCATTCAAGGATTTTGAACAGACACATGACATAACCAGGTGGGCATCAGATTACAACTTGGTCAGTTCCAGAAGGAAGGATGAGACAGAGAGAGGTGAGATGGGAACAGGGAGATAATTTAGAAGGATGCAGTATTATTGCAGATGAGAAAAGATGCAAAACCTTGCCAAGGGCAGTAACCGTGGGGATAGAGAGGAAAAGATGAATGAGGCTATGACTAAGAAGGCCGACTCCACAGGACTTGAGGATTGTTCAGTGAGGTAGCATAGGGGTTAACCGCCCAGACTGTGATTTCAGACTGCATTGATTCCACATACTTCCTAGCAGTGTGACTTGGCCAAGTTATTCAAGCCATCTGCCTCAGCCTCCTCATTTATAAAATGAGGATAATAATAATATTTACAGCATAGGGTTATGGTAAAGATCAAATGAAATCCATGTGCCTAGAACATGTGTCTGGCATAGTAAGTACTCAACAAATTTTCTCTTTTCATTATTTTAGTGATAGAAAGAGAGGGATCTGGGCTGGGTCCCAGGTTTCTAACCTGGGTCACTATACCAACACCAACTAAATGCAGGTTACTCTCTTTGAGAGAGCTGTAGTTTAATAGAGCACCTATTAGAAACACTGTGGAACTGATCCTAATAGACTACAACTTAAGTTTGCTGTACTTGTTTAGCCATGGAAGTAAAAAGTGACACTGCTGAGTAGTTCCAGGTTCTGGGCTGCCTGACCTGACTCACAGCAATATTTTCTGATTAAGTTTCAAGTTTTTTAAACATCAAAAACATTTCATGTGATCCTAATTTTCTAAAAGTCATCTCAGATCCCTGAAAAAAGTATTAGAAAAATGCTTCCTGAAAAGATAATTTCTTCAAATTTATGTATATGTATATATATGTGTATATATATATATATATATAATATATACATATTTTAACAAAGCTTTCTAGGACTTTCTATATGTTTTTCCTCTAGACACTGTCGTATAAATAATTTTCATTCAATAAGTATATTGCCCTTCCATCCATTCTTTGACCCACCTATCCACCCACCCAACCCTTCATCTACTCACCCATCCATCTACCCATCCACACTATGTGGTGTAGTGATGAAAAGCATGGAATTTTGAGCCAGACACACCACTATTAAGCTTTACTACTTAGTAACAGTGAGACCTTGAGGCTATCCTGTCACCTCTCTGAACTAGTTCCTTGTTTGTAACATGAGGATTCAAACAAGTATCTCCTGGGGCGCCCTGGCACCAGTCGGTAGAGCATATGACTCTTGATCTTAGGGTCCTGAGTTCAGGCCCCATGTTGGGCTTGGAGCCTACTTAAATAAATAAATAAATAAATAAGCAAACCACCAAGTATCTCCTCACAGTTCTCCTGTGAGTATTAAATGAGACAATGAATATAAAGTATGGAGCACAGCATAGTGTATATACTAACACTTGATTACTGGTAGCTGCTTCTATTATTCTGCAAGCCAAGCATCATTCCAGACACTGAGCATACAGCAGTGAACAAGAGTTAGGGGCCCTGCCCCCATGGAACTTTCAGTCTAGAGGAGGAGAAAGGTATGGATAAGTGATTTCTCCCACCAAACAATCCCATCTCATTATACAGCACTACTATCCTCCCAATTTTTTAGTTTCATAATTGAGGAGTCATCTTTGATTCCTCTCTTTTCTATCAACTCCCACCCCCACATGTAACCCATAGGATAGTCTTTTTAGCTCTACCCCTAAAATATATCTCAAATCTGGCCAGTTTTCACCATCTCCAATGCTACCTGGTCCAAGCATTCATCTACCTTTCTGTGGTCTCCTGCAACAACTTCCTTAACTGGTCCCCTTACTTTCACTCATGCCCCTTATAGCACATTTCCAAAAATAGCCAAAAGGATCCTTTAAATCAGACTTTGCTGGTCCTCTGCCTAAATGCTGTAATTAGAATCAAATTCAACATTCAAGGCCCTACATACTCTGGCTCCTGCAGCTTCACTACCCACAACCATGTGGAAATTCTTTCTGTACCTTGAATGCATCAAGCTTGCACTGAGGTCTCCGCTGCTTAGGATACTCTTCTCCACATCCTCCCATGTCTGACTCCTTCTCACCCATCATTTCTCTGATCAGATGTCAGCTCAGAGGTCTCCTCTGGCAATCCTGTCTCATTACCCTTGCCCCCCACCACTCTATTCTCTTACCTTGTTTTATTTTCTTCATATCATTTCTCTCTCTGCCCTCCCTCCCTCCCTCTCACTCTTCCTTCCTCCCCGCTCCCTTTCTCGCTATTTTTCTTTCTTTCTTTTTTTTTTCAATCTCTACACATAGCTGGTCTCATGAGGGGCGGAACTTTGTCTTCTCGCCTCCATATGCATGTGCCTTGGATAGTATTCAACACATAGTAGGTGCTCCGTAAATATTTTTTAAATTAATGATTGAATGAGTGAAGTAGTTCCAGTAAAATGTGTGTGATCACAAGAACAATACTGCTGGGGCAGCATGGTGACAGCTGCTCAACGATGTATTGGAAAAGATTTCCATCTGTCTGAGAGTTAAATTCAGTCCTGCCTGATAGCAAGAACTTGGACCAGAATTTTCTCAGGATTTCTTCCAATCTGAGATTCTGGGATCCATGCCCTTCATCATGTCCTGAAGTGTCCTTTTACCTGGTTCTTAGCAACACACAGATTAAAAAGCTATTGTGGCCAAGTGTTTGGTGAAATGAAGACCTGGCCACCATTCTTAACCAAGCAATCAATTCCCTTCCTAAAACATGCACTGCCGAAATTCTACACAGGTTATTTTATAGCTGACATAATAACAAAGACTCCTACTTGTAGTGCACCTAATATATTCCATTCATCTTATATATTCTTTTTTTTAATGGATATATTTTTTAAAGGTTTGATTTATTTATTCATGAGACACACACACACACACAGAGAGAGAGAGAGAGAGGCAGAGACACAGGCAGAGGGAGAAGCAGGCTCCATGCAGGGAGCCTGATGTGGGACTCCATCCCAGGTCTCCAGGATCACACTCTGGGCTGAAGGCGGCGCTAAACCGCTGAGCCACGTGGGCTGCCCAATCTTATATAATCAACTAATTCTTTTATCAGTTCTGCAGAGTGTATTAGCCTCCTTCTGATCTTGAATATGTGGAACCTGCAGCCAGGAGAGAGATCCTTACTTATCTAAAGTCACAAAGTTGGTAAAAGGGGGAGCTGGGGTTCAAACCCAGGTATATCTGGCTCTAATGTCTAGGCTGGTTCTGTAACAGTCTAGGGGGCCAGTTCCTTAAAGTGAGGAATAGATGGTATGGATATCGCTAATGCTAATTTAGAAGAACAATCCTGAGATAAAGAGTCATAGAAAGAAGTCTCTGTAATTAGCCTGCTGGCCCAGCAGGAATGGCGAGTTTAATCTCCTATAGGTCAGAGCTATTGGGCATCTGGGTATTCAAGGGCAGGACTGTAGGGACCATGGAGAAAAGTGTTTTCAAAGACAAGAGGGGCTTCTCTTGCCTGTGTCAGGGAGGGCAGTATGCTCAGAGTGACAAAAACATGCTGGGGGACAGTAACACAGAAGAGGTTATAGGGAAGCAAAAGGTTTACAAAAAGGCCCTGGACAGAAGGCAGATGGGGGTGGGGGTGAGCTGGAGTAGAAAAGGAAGAGAAGTAAGTGCATCCACAGCAAGAGACTTGGAAGGATTTTGTAGCCCCTGCCCTTCTCCCAGAATATTCGTCATTGCATTTCTGGCTGAGATACACTTTCACTCTCATTAGAGCCTTTCACTAAGAGGCAAGGAAACTCTGCGGAGTGAGGGAAGACCTTCATGGGCAACTACCACCAAAATCCCAAGTCCTTAAATGTCACCACCTCAGAGATCCTTCCTTCACCTAAATGAGACACACACACACCCCATTCTCTATTACTGCACCTGATACTTCTCTCAATAGCATTTCTCACAGTTTATAATCATATTTATTCATTTTCATAGTCACTGTTCCCCTAGGGCAGAGACCGTCTTTGTTTTATTCACCAGTGTGTGTATTCAGAACCTAGAATGGTGTGAGGGAAATGTTCAAAAACGATTTGTTGAGCGTCTGAAGGAGTGAATGTTGTCCATGCAGCTGATCCTTAAATTGGGTGGTCTTCATGGCCTGTGAATAAATTACAGGGTTCTCATCCCCCTTAACATGTGCGTATTGATAAAATCAGGTTAGAGTTAATACCAAGGATAGGTTCAAAGGGTAATTAAGGATCACTATCCAAGAGGTCTCAGAGAAGTCTTGCTTCTTTGCCTACCTTGAGGTGAAGCGATTTCTGGGCTGCCTTTATGGAAATGAGCCTAAGTCATTTTAGCCCCAGCTCTCTCCCCCACACCCATCCCCAATCAGTGCCCAGTTGGGGGCAGATCACGGTGGGGCAGGTCATGCTAGGGCTTGCCCCACTTTGTGCTGCCAGAAGCTCTGGCTGGCTCCCATCAGGTATATGCCGGCTGTTGGCAAGAAGGAAGGAAGCAAGCTGTAGCAGGAATAAAGTCCACCACCCCTCAGACTCAAAGCCGTTGTTGGCTGAGGGAAGCCAGCTGGTACCAGGTTAAAGAGACCATTATTTGCCATCTAATAAGCAAGTATTTGGTGGGGGTGGGGGGTGCAGATTATTTCTCAGCAAGTTGGAAAACAGGGCATACATGATATTTTGTTTCTCCTTTGGCTTTGCTGATAGTAGAGTTCACTCTTGAGGTTTGGTTGACCTGGTTCTTTTCAGGGAGACCTTGAAATATAGATAAGCACACGATAGTGGAACAGACATATGCCTTCCCTACTTGTCACCTACTCATTCTTCCTGATGCCACCCTTTGTTCATGAACTATGATCATGGTTACTAGGGAAGAGAAATGGAGCCAGGAGAGTCCTCACTGTGGCCTTGGCAAGATAAAGAGCGCCGGAGGCCAGATAGGGCCTCAGTTTGGGACTTCTAAGTGGTATGAATCTAGAGAATGAAACAAAGTTCTACTTGTTCCTGTGAGCCTTCATATCTGAGATGTTTACGTCATGAGTCTACAGTTAGAGATGCTGTCTTTTTTGTTCACTAGTAAGTATGAGAGGCTTGGAAGGCCTTGGTTTGCCCCATTTCCTGCCTTTTATTTTTCTGGAAAGAAAATTAGGAGTTTATTAATCACCTACTGTATCCCAGGTATGGTACTAGGCATATTTTTCAAAGTTGTCTCATTTCACTTGTATTATAATCATTTATGGAGAGGGCAGCCCCGGTGGCCCAGAGGTTTGGCGCTGCCTTCAGCCTGGGGTGTGATCCTGGAGACCTGGGATCGAGTCCCACATCAGGCTCCCTGCATGGAGGCTGCTTCTCTCCCTCTCCCTCTGCTTGTATCTCTGCCTCTCTCTCTCTCTCTCTCTCTCTCTCTGTCTGCATGAATAAATAAATAAAATATTAAAAAAATCATTTTGGGAGAGATTATTGTTCTCTTTATACACATGAGAAGATGGAGGTTTAGAAAAGTGGAATAAATTTACTAAGCCCTCTCAGCCAAGAGGCTGAGTCATAATTTGAACCCAGGGCATCTCACTCCTAAACTCGTATGTTTTTCTCATCCAGGGTTCACAAAGAACAAAAATGCTGGAACACAATACATGGCGGCCTAACTACGTTGCTTAACAATATGAATCTACACTAAACATTGCTTAGCACATTTGCTTTTACTGGGGAGAGACAGAGGAGGGAGAGACAGGTGTCCTGAAAGCAATTTTTTTGCTGGGGTTCAGTCTGCTCTCAGCACCTTGTCTCATCCAGACAATCAGAGCCTCTCTAAATAAGCCACCATGTTATTACAGCGTCAGATTACAGCATCGGAGAAAAAGCGACCTCGGTAGCTTGGATCAAACCCCAGCTTGGACCAGAACTTCCGTCCAGGGGAGCTGACTACTCTTATTGCAGAAGAGCCACAGTTTTGCAGCTCTGTCCAGGAATATCTGTGGGAATAAAGGCTCCAATAAAATGAAAGCTATCCTGCATGCTTGTCTCCTACCCTAAATCGGAGGCAGCCCAGCAAAACAGAAATCCCAAAGCAGTGACTTGTCCTGGAGGCCCAACCTGTATCCAGCTGTTCTTTTTGCAGAAAACAAGCCCCCAGCTCCGCCTTCCGGGACCGAGTGTGAGCTCTACACCCCACCTCCAGGAAGTTTGCTGCTTCCTTATTTGAGATGTATTATTAAACTGTAATCATACTGTGAGTGGAGCCAGCCAAAGCAGTGGCTATTAATAGGGAGGTGAAGAAAGCTGACTCAGGAGGAGGCTGACTTAGGCTGGAGGAGAGAGCCTGGCCACCTTGGCCTACAATCCTCAGCGAGAGGTCAGACAGAGAGACAGAGAGAGAGACCTGAGCTCATTTCGCTCCCAGGCCGGAGTCAGCACTCTCTCAATTTCTCAACTTTGGAAATAGAAGCCTGAAGCTGTCCTGAGCCAAGGTCTATGCAGCCATTTCCCCCAGGTCCTTGGGGAGCCTCAGAGTCCTGAACACAAATAGTTTGAATAGCTCTGCTGCAGCAGAGTTGTAACTCTTCCCTCACAACGTGACCTGGACTGGGCTGTGGGGGCTTTACCTCCTGCTGCTCCCCTCAACCCCGAAACCGTCTTCACCCAGCCCTGAGCTGGCCAGAGCTCCCCACTGGCAGAGATGTCAGAGTAGGGAGATTCTATTTCTGGCTTCTTGATGAGGCTTGGGGAAGTGGATATTTGGAGAGGTGGAAGCAAAGAAGTGAAGGTCCACGGCGAAGAAAGGGCATGGTGCAGAGAGGCTTGACATGTGGCAGGTCATTTTCAGTAATTTCTGTAAATGCAGTGCATTTCTCAGGGAGCTAAGACTCCAGCCATTTGGTAGATTCGCCATCACCTAGCAGCTGGGAGCAGGATAGACTCCAAAATCTGGCCCATGCTATGCCACAAGAAAAAAATAGAACTGCTCCCAGACACTGGGTTCATAGTATCCCTTACCACGTACCAGGCACGAACACATGCTCTATATGCTGCTTCACTGTGTTCTCACCAGCCCCAATAGGTATCATCACCCTCTTCTCAGAGGGAAAAAGTGAGATTCAAAAAGGTAAAGAGACAGTCACAGAGCTAGAAGGTGACAGAGAAGGGACGAAAACCTAGGTCAGCCTGAGGAAAAGTCAGGCTGCCGCAAGCGGCCTTTGTGCCCAAGGCACTTCCCCATCTCTTGGGCTTCTTCTACATGGACCCAGTTGTCCCTCTGCTGCTACCCTGGTGCTCACACTGAGTCAAGGTGATGGCACTCTGTGTGTGTGTTGCTGGGAGGTGCTGTGATCTCCTCACTGTTCTTTTAGTTGGTTAGGCATGCCTACGTACATCTCCTCAACGTGAAAGATTCTGGATCTCTGAGGAAAGAGGGTCAGATGGAGATAGGACATGAAAGATTTTTTTCCTGTCCCTCCTAAAAACATTTACTAAGCACCTATTAGACTCAGCTCTGGGTGGCTTGGGCACATTCAGATTATGGAACAATTTAATGACACTATCGATCTGGTCTTTTTCTCCACTATTTTTCATATATCCTAGGAACTATCCGCTGGAGTTTATCTCTTCAGTTACACAGGTGTCGTAATAGACACCTTAGTCACTCAGAGGTATCTACCAAATACTTTGCCATGGAAAAGTGGGCTTTCCTTCCACTGATTGTCATATGGGTCACTTCCTAAACCTGAGAAAGATCCCCAGGACCCTGGACCACAGCTCCCAAGCTCTAGCAAGTTCATGAGGGAAGAATTTCAGCTCCCAGTTGTCAGGGAGCCCAGACACAGAAGTGGACCAGATCAAGCTCATGGGGATTTGTTGATCATTTTATAGCCATGGTATAGCCCATCCTGAGAGGGTTGGAGAGTAATCTTCATGCCCTCAGCAGTAGATAATCAAAGGTATTGGTTTTGGGTCTTATGAACTCTTATGGCCAATTCTTTTTTCTTCCTTTTTTGAAAGACAAACAGATAACCTAACAGTAATAATGGTCAACAGGGTGGTGGCAGCATCCAGGTTCAGACAGCTGCCTCCTTTCACTATAGTCAAAGTTAATTAATTCCCATTGTACCTTGAACTAGGTCACCTGCAGGTCTGTGCTGAGTCCTGACCTGGCTGTCAGGGGAAGGCATTTCTAGTCTGGCTTTTGATGTGCTGTCTTGGGCAGACGGGTGGAAAAGGGGGTATTTTTCACCTTTGCGTGGGATTGTCTCTCCTCTTCTCCCGGGAGGTGACCATTTTCAGATCTGTGGGTGGGGAGGAAAATCTTCTCTTCCAAAAATAATCTCTTTCTGCAGTGGGGTTTGAAGCTGGACCAAGCTGCTAATGCTATTTTTACCCAGCTTGCAATTCAGGGTGTAAATAGCAACTCTGGCTGTTTTTTCCCACAGCTGACAACAGAGTCAACCTCTTCAAGGCAAAGGCATCCTGGCATTTTGCACAAAGGAAACAGAACAAAGTTAGCTCTCAGGCCTAGGGAGTGATCCTTGACCATTAGGTCGGTATACAAACAGGGGTGGCATCTCCATGGTTGTGTTATCTCAGTCACTGCTGTAAACACCAGGCCTCTTGATAGCTCCTCGGCCGAGACCAGTTTAAAGAAACTCCATGTGGAATCACGAGGGAAAGGCAGGCCCATAAATCTCGCCTGAGCATGCTGAGGGTTCCAGGAGCTTGAGCAGCTCTAGGCTCCAGCTGGCTGTCTCCCTTGCCCTCTCTCTCACATTAGCAAGCATTTCTTCCAAGGTTGCTGTCCCTGGAGGGTTTCTTGCCCCAAACTTACCAGATGTAGGAGCTGAATAAAGACAGAAAAAACACCTACTCGAGGCTATCCAGACAACAGGATGTCTCTAAAAATATATGCCTCCTGTCTCTCAAGTGATAAGAGACCCCACCATCTTCAGTATTAGAAATATCATTTAGAGGTCATGGTAAGAGGACTGGCTGCCTCCATGCTGCGTATGAGCAGAAGCTGCGAGAAGCTAACCAGAGCCCTGGAGTGTGTCTCCAACTGGCTTGGGTGAGGCAGGAAAGTTTAGTGTCACAGAGGACCCTTTATTGGGACTGTCCATGAGCGGGGTGAACCAGCAAAGACCGGAGTGAGTTCACGCCCCTTCCAGGCCAACTCTCTTACCCAAATCTTTCCCTGGGGCCCTTGGATTGAAATTAGAAAGGAGCTGTGAGTCAGCAGGAATGCCCTTCATTCTGAATTACACAGCAACTCTTCATGGAACCGCCCATTCCCTTCCTCTAGGTACACATTAGTCAATCATCAATAAGAGAATTTCTCAAATAACTCCTGCATCCTCCTAACTGGGCATTTAGGCACATGCTTCAAGTTTCAGGTTCTCCCAGCAGATGATGTGTGAGGTAAGAAAGGGATTGGAGGGCAGGTTAAGCAGTGGAGTAACCCCCAAATTTGCTTTTTTTGGAAGCGGTTTCTGTGCAGCTCCTCAGAATTGATTCTGGGCAGCTGTTAAATTGCAAAACTCGTGCCAATTATCAATGGCTAAAGTGGCAGTGGAAAGCTCCCAATAGTTAAGAATAGGGGCAGGTAACAGATGAGAAAAGAGCTTTGCATTTGAAGAGAAGATGGGGACAGATTGTCTCACTCTGCCATGTTGTGGGTTTCCACTGATAGCTTGGGTTCCCGCCCAGAACTGGCCAGCAAAATCTACTTAGTGACCTCCAGCAAAAAGTCCACCAGGGAGTTGGGCAGGATGAGTTCAAAGCTTTGTCTTAAGCAGCCGGAGGAGGCCAGTGCTGGGTTCAGGGTATCCTGGTTCTCACTATGCTCAGTCACATGAAACAGCCAACACTACAGGTTCCAGTAAAACTTGTTGAATTTTAAATATACCCTGATGTACCAAATGTACCACCTGCCAAATGTCTAGTTGATCTGGTCTGGTAGTTCATTCGTCCGCCAAACTTCAAATTTACAAACAATGGTTTTTGGGGGAAATCCTCTTGGAGCCTTGATGGTAGATGTTTACCTTAAAGAACAAAAACCAAAAAAACAAAAAACGGAAGGAGGAAAAAGTGCCCTGGTGAGTGAAACTAAAAGCATGTGGCAGACAGTCATATTTGCTAGACTGACCGTTTGTTTTGAAAAGTGTTCCCAGCCCCAGCCTTGACACTGAGGAGATTTGGAACATGGTAGCAGACTTCCTGTCTAGTATTTCCCTAGATTTCCTGGAATCCAATTTGAAGTACCATTTCCCCTGTGTCACCAAGGAGTTAAACTTTGGCTCTGCTCTCCTGGTGACTAATAGGCACCGTGTGGCTCTGAGATCAGCGAGAAACTGACAGTCCGTGTGGGAAGCGTGTGAGGTTTCTGTGCTCCTCAAATGCCTTTGATGGGCATGGTGAGCAAGCACAAGGATGGTTGCCACTTAGTGCCCCTGATTGTGTAATCTCAACGTGAATTCTTATTTCTTCCTATGAATTTTTCATGATTTAATTTAATTTAGTTTTTTAAAGGTTTTATTTATTTATTCAGGAGAGGCACAGAGAGAAAGGCAGAGACACAGCAGAGGGAGAAGCAGGCTCCCTGTGGGGAGCCTGATGCAGGACTTGATTCCAGGACCCCAAGATCACAACCTGAGCCAAAGGCAGATGCTCAACCACTGAGCCACCCAGGTGCTCCAAATTTTTCATGATTTTAAATGAGAATCTTTAACTCCTTCTGGAGCTTGATATTACCGTGGCGTGTGGTTATTCCACAGAGAATGATACTTTAGACAGCTAATTTCTCTACTTTGAAAAATAATCTGTTTTGACTGAAACGAGGCAGAATCAACTGACGTGTTAGGAAGACTTGGTCTTTCTCCTCTTGCTGTTTTCACCCTTGTGAAAGGAGCGCAATGAGCCTTCTTCACCTCCTCATTCTTCCCTGGAAGGAGGAGTGGTGTCATATGACTGGTGAGTTTGCAAGGAGAAGCTGTGTCTTATACTTTTCTCTTCCTTTCTTCTTGGAGGTCAACACTGCTCCTCCAGGGTGGGAAGGGAAAGCCCTCCTGGTCCGGCTGCCTATTACTGAGTGGCCAAATCTGTCTAATTCTGAGGTTGAGTATTAGGAAGCTCATTTGTCTGACAGTATCAGCCACATTCTCTCTAATATGAGCTTTATTAGTAATAAAGTTTATTTTTGCTCCTCATCTAGCTTACGACAGTTCTCTACTTCAGTTCAAAACTCGCAGATAAGTGGGGGGACTGCTGTGTTGGGACCTCTACAAAGACCCCAACATATTTACTGGGAGACTTCCTGGTGGCTAGGAAAAGCCTTGTTTTGAAGTGAGATCCTGGTTTCTAGAGCCAGGTCACTACTTTCCTGTAGAACACCAGGTTCTTTAGTAGTCAAGTAACTAAAAGGGGTTTATAGAAGGTGTTCCTCCAAGCTGGAATGTATCCATTCAAAACTTATTTATTGAATGCCTATTATGTGCCAGGGGTATAATGATCAAGATAGATACGGTCTCTGCTGTCGCGCAGTTTATTATCTAACTAGGGTATATCAATTAGAAAGTTTAACATTCCAAGTGAAATAAAACAACCTCAAACAGGCTTAAGCAATAAAGAGAATTTATTGGCTCTCGGGAATCCAGGCACAATTTGATCCAGGTTTCAAACAACAGGGATCCATTTCTTGGTTCTGCTTCCTCTGGGCAGTTTCATTCTTTTGTTACCACATGATGCAACCCCTCCTCTCTCCTGCCAGCTTTAAGCTTTTCACTATGGCTGCAGCAGAAATAAGCCATGCCATTAACAGGCTAAAAAGAGTCCAAGTCCCAACATTCTCTCCCAAAGTCCACTCTGATTACACTATTTTAGGTTACAGGCCATCCTTAAAGCCACAACTGGGCTCAGTGTGAGAGGATGCATGGATGAGCTTATAGCCAAAGGAACTCATCCCTAGATGAAAGAAAGTTGGGCCCTTCGCACGTGGCTCAGAAACTTGGAGACATATTAAGAAAAGAGAAGGTGCAGCAACCAATAGTTGTCCATGACAGAAGGAAAAGAAAATAAATAAAATAATTCTGCTCTGAGGGAACAATTCAATCTGCAGAAAACGTAGACATTTATTATTACCTGGTAAGTCAAGCACAATTCTGGGAATCCAGAGATTTGGGTTCCAGATTCTCTGCAGGATCCCTATATAGGACAGACCTGTAGAAAAGTTCTGGAGATTAAGTAGCCTTTGCTTCTTTTTTTTTTTTTATTTATTTATGATAGTCACACAGAGAGAGGGAGAGGCAGAGACACAGGCAGAGGGAGAAGCAGGCTCCATGCACCGGGAGCCCGACGTGGGATTCGATCCCGGGTCTCCAGGATCACACCCTGGGTCAAAGGCAGGCGCCAAACCACTGCGCCACCCAGGGATCCCGAGCCACCCAGGGATCCCAGCCTTTGCTTCTTGATCAGTCCCCTCAGGAACTGCGGTTGGGTTGGATTCTCCTATTCTGATTCCTTTTCTCTTTTTGGAAAGGAGGATGACACGTGTCTGAGAGGAATGCAAAAAGGATAATTGAGGTGCTTTCCACAAAGCACCTGTCACTAAATAAACCCAAGCTATCTATTAGCATGTGCTTGTTATTCTTTTAGTCTTAAGGATATTCAACCTGTGGTTTAGAGGCCAAACATTAACCACACTGGGGCAGATCAGCACTAAGGGAGCTATAAGCCATGAAGATGCACAGGCCTTCAGTGTTCTAAGTTCGAAAGATCTATGTGAAACAAGATACAATCCAAGTGAATTGAAAATGGACAGAAACGCAGTCAGACATGCAGGATAGAGAGGGTGTTTCAACTTACTACCAGAGCTAGTTCTCAAGAGATATGAGTGTTTGCCACGCAACTCAAAAGTACCAGCTGGCCTAGGCAATCCTTTAGATCTTCATTCAGCAAACATTTAGGTACCATCTATACAAGAAGCTAAAGTAGGAACCCATAAGCAGTTATGAGGTTGCCAAACATATCCTTTTTAGAAAAAAGAAGGGACCTCCATTTATAAATAGGTAAATTATTATGAGTCCAGATTATTATATGCAATATTATATATGTTATATGAACTAAAGGTCTATTACACCAGAGCCAGAAGGTAATTTTAGGGTCATTTTGGAGTGGAAGTTGAAGAAGGAGTGAGCCATGAGTGAATCCTATATTAAGACATAAACAAATATATAGGATTAAATTGAAAGATTACAATCAATTATACTTTTTTTTGTCTCCCAAATAAATATGACTCAGTACCCTGAGCACCCTATGGCAGCAGTTTACTTGTACCTTACTGCTCTTATTCTGACTCCTATCATAGTCACTTATTTATTCATTCAATTATTCAGTCATTCATTGAATATTTAAGACAAGCTTGACATGCACCAAGTACCGTGGCAAAGGCCAAGATACAAAACAGAGTGACACATGGTCGCTGTATTCTAGGAGTTCAATCCAAGAGAAGAGGAGGCATATAAAAGATAATTATAATATGACATGAGAAGTGCTCATAGAAGCAAGCACTGAGTGCCTTAAGGTGAAGTCTTCACAAAGGAGATGGTATTTGAATTGACCTAAAGATAACAGGAGTTTTCTAGGCTGAAATTTTAGAGCATCTGGAAAGTCCCTGCATGGTGTGCTGAGAAAATGGTAAATGAGTTTGGTCTGAAAGGGTCTTAAGGTATGTAGGGAGAGTGTCAGAAGGGAAGTGGGGTTAAAGGTAAGTCACGTAGAACTTTGTAGCTCTCAATGTGGGCTTTGGACTTTATTTTATAGATAAAAGGGATTTGTTGAAGGACTCAGTAAAGGAAGGGCAATATTAGACTTGGGCTTTAGAAAGACATTCTAATAGCAGTCTGCAGGAAGGGTTATCCTGGGGAAGGACTGGAAGAATCAAAAGCAACAAAAAGGATATTTCAATAATCTAAATGAGAAGTGATAATGTCCTGATGGTTGAAAAAGAGGGAACAGAATGGGTTTAAGGAAGACTTAAGAGGTTGAACCAATAAGACTTGGTAATTGATTGATGGGAGATGATGTCGGAAAGGAAAAAGTTAAGAATGACTTAGGAATCAATAGCCTGGGTAGATAAGGAAATGAGGGTTCCATTAACCTGACTGTCGAGTAGAAGAAGAACAGGTTTGTGAGGAAAGATAAGGGCATACTGTGTTTAAGGTGGGTGCATGACATTCACTTGGGCAAGCTCCACTTGCTGTTAGAAACATCTCTCTAGAGTTGACGGGAGAGATAGAGGCTAGAGATTGACCAGGGCCTAGGTGGGTACTGAGACCATGAAATTAAATAGCATGGACCAGGCCACTAAAGGGCAAAGATTTTGAGGGCAGTAGGAATTTGATAATCCCCATAGCCCCTGGCATAGTACTTTGCATAAAGCAAGCAGAAACTATGTAAAAATCTACAGATACATACATAAATAAGCCAATTTGGAGGTTGCTAGTAACACCCAGATGCCCTGAGACCTCCAATTTGGAGCCTCTGCAATTTTATAGATTTATTTTAGGGTCAAACTGGCCATAAGAAAAATGCAACTAGCATACTAATATTCAAAGAGATTCTAGCCTTCCACTAAATTCCATTAAAAAACTACTAGTATCACCTTGTGTATTTCTTTGCATTTCATCTTCCAGAAAAGATACCATAAAATGAGGAAGCTGGAGTAATACAGCTTATAAGAATTAGGGGAGTTTAGTTGCAGTTGCTGGAACACAGAAATTGGTGTCAATGTGTTTGATCTTTAGAAAAGTCATTCTGAGGGCAGCTTCATGGTGTTTTAGGAACTAAGTGATGTCTTCTTCAAATGTCACTCAATGTCACAGTTCTTTTGCATTTGCTCATTCTTTCAACAAACATTGTTTGAGCACTTCCTATGTTCTAGACATTGTGCTAGGGACGAAAGACATCTTCCTACCTTTCAAAGAACTCAAGAGTCCAACAGTTAAAATATACTGGAAAGTATTATGATAGAGGTAAGCACTGTGTGCAGATGAAGGTAGAGAAAGACAACCCAACACAGAGTGGAGGAAATGAGGGTGGCAACATGGTTAGTGAAGTCTTTCAGAAAAGACAACATCTGAGCCAGATGATATGAGAGGGGTAAGGGTTCCAGATCAGGAACAGAGCAACTGTAAAGGCAAGGAAGAATAGAATTTATTCTCGTTGAACACGGAGGGGATTGGCAAGACATGAACTAGGAGTGGGGGGAGGGACCTCATCAGGCCCTGATAAGCCCCTCTATGGAGTCTGAACTTTTAGCTTGAAAACAATGGACAGTCACTGATGGATTCTTATGGAGGACTTCAGAACTCTTTGATTTTTAGTTTTTGTCTGATTTCCTATTCTCCCTCTGTCTGTCTGTTTTGACAGCTTATCTTCCTTCCTCCTTCCTTCCTTCCTTTCTTCCTTCTTCCTTCTCCCCTGTAAGCATGATTTTGGAAATTGCAGCTGCTCTGGCCAATGCCTAAAGTGTGAGTGATTTATTTATGTCTTGTCCATGCTTGGATTGAGGAAAAAGGAGTTGTAGATCCCTGAGACCTGAATTTTGATGGTAGTAAGAAGCAAAGTGAGAGGATCCCAGAAATAATTAATATCACCCAGAGAGTCTCCTTTTACTCAAACCTGGAGATACCTATATTCAGGTTTGAGGAAGGCAGGAGAAGTGATAGGTGTAGACAGGAATCTTCTTTTTTTTTTTTTTTTTTTAAGATTTTATTTATTTATTTATGAGAGACAGAGAGAGAAAGAGAAAGGCAGAGACACAGGCAGAGGGAGAAGTAGGCTCCATGCAGGGAGCCCAAGGTGGGACTCAATCCTGGGTCTCCAGGACCAGGCCCTGGATCGAAGGCAGCACTAAACCGCTGAGCCAAGTGGTTTTTTTTTTTTTTTTTTAAGGTTTTATTTATTTTTTAAAAAGATTTTATTTATTTATTCATAGAGACACACACAGAGAGAAGCAGAGACACAGGCAGAGAGAGAAGCAGGCTCCATGCAGAGAGCCTGACGTGGGACTCGATCCAGGGTCTCCAGGATCACACCCTGGGCTGAAGGCGGCGTTAAACCACTGAGCCACCCAGGTACCCTTTTTTTTTTTTTTTTTAAGATTTTATTTATTTATTCATGAGAGACAGACAGAGAGAGAGAGAGAGAGAGAGAGGCAGAGAGACACAGGAAGAGAGGCACAGGCAGAGGGAGAAGCAGGCTCCATGCAGGGAGCCTGACGGGAATCTTCTCATGAGAGATTTACACTCTCGATACTTAAAATTGGGCCCCTGGACCAGAGAATCAGCAGTGACACCTGGAGATGTTTAGACAAGTGGAATTTCAAGCTTCAAGCCCAAGCCTACTAAATCAGAGTGTGCATTTTTTTTAACACCTAGGTGATTCTCACACACATGGAAGTTTGAAAAACCCTGATCTACAGGATAGGAAAACTGCATAGCTGGTAAATCTTATGTCACCATGTTGCAATCTTGTTGTTTTGCATGGCTGATTGATATGTAATCAGTTTGTCAACCTCTATGATTATAAATTTATGTCCTAAAGTAAACTTAATCAGGGGTTAAACCACTTGTACTCCACTGAACATTTCCAAGAAATCTCCTTGGAACCAGTGATGTTGAGATTCCTTTAAATAAAGGGTTTGCTGAATGATGGATAAAAGATTCATTTTCCCCCCTTATTGTGACAAAATATACATTAACATAAATTTACCATTTTAACTATTTTTAAGTGTACAGTTCAGTAATAGTAAGTTTATTCACACTGTTGTGCAACCATCACCACCATCCATCTCCAGAACTTTCTTATCTTCTTAAACTGAAACTCTCTGCCCATTAAATAGTAACTACCATTGCCCTCTCACCCCAGGCCCTGGAAACCACCATTCTACTTTCTGTCTTTAGGAACTCTACTCTAGGTGTTTCATATAAATGGAATCATACAGTATTTGTCCTGTTCGTATCTGGTTTATTTCACTTAGCATAATATCTTCAAGGTTCATCAATATTGTGGCTTGTATCAGAATTTCCTTCAGGAAAAGACTGAATCACATTCCACTATATGTATCTGCCACATTTTTTTTTTCACCATTCATCCATCAATGGACACAGGAGTTACTTATGTTTTAGCAATTGTGCATAATGCTCCTGTGAACATGGGTGTAGAGAGATTCATTCCTATCATCAGCATTCATACCAGGCATGCAGCTCCTCTTCCTGGCATCTCCACATTATTTCTAGAGGTGTGACACAATAAACATAAAATTCACAGTTAATGGATGTTCTCAATGAATTTTCTTTAACATATCTAGTCTCTAGTTGACTCCTCATTAAGAAAAGGGAATTTGCTATTGCTTGGAATGAAATGTCTGTTCCGTTTAGTGTCTCTGTCTGAGAGCAATGGCCTCCTGAATATAAACTCAGAGCCAGAGCCAAGACATTAATCTGTGAAGCTTAAGTATTGATTTGGTGACGCCATTCTCTTCCCCTGATGCTATTCCTATCAACTCAAATTATCTCTGTGAATGTAGGAACCATTTTTTTCTGGGTGCACTGGGCAGCTGGTGACAAGCTGTTTGCTGATGAGCTGTGACAGAGATGAGCAGTCAGCTGCTCCTGGGCATTAGACGTCCTCCCTCCCAGTGCTACTGGTCAAAGGAATTTGCAGCCCTGAAGCCAAGGGGCAAACACCCACTTGGGCAGACTCAGGGCTCCAGCCTGATTTCAGAAACCCCAATAGCTCTCAGAGAAAGGGGAAGAGTCCCTGAGCTTGGTGAAATTATTCTAAGGAATTATATAAAGGGTATTATTTCCTCATATTGATCATATTTCTTTTGTGGACTCTCCAGTTTAGGTGTGCTGCTTCAGGGAGCTGGTGGGACTGCTTACCCTCAGGCATCCAGTGGGGGCGCTCTTCCACTTTCCATTTCATGCCTACTGTTTCACCCCTGGGTCAACTCTTTGGGTTATCAGATGTGTGTGTGAAGAAGAGAGGGTTACAATCACACCAGCTCATTTGGAAAATAAACACTGAAACTCTGGATTTCATTTTCTGTGCAATCACTTTTGCTTTGAAACTAAATCTAGACCTAAAGACAGGAACAACACAAGTTTCCAATTTTCATGTTAATTCCTGGCCCTCAAGGATGATTAACTTTATCTAGAAACTGAAAACACATTTGGGCTAATCTTTTATGAGATCTGATTAAGAGCTTTACAGCAAAGATTTGCACCACATTAGAAAGGCTCAAGCAATTTAGGAGAGTGCACATGTAAGGAATTTTTTTTTTTTTTTTTTTTTTTTTTTTTAGGAATTTTCCTTTTACCCGATTATAAAAGAAGAGCTAGAAATCACAGCCAACTGCACAAGAAGGGAAAGGGTAAGGACCGGCCTGTTTGAATCCAAAGGAAAAAAGTTTGCATGTTGGTGAGCACATTTGAAGACTTTCCATGAGAACCACTGACAAAACCAAAAGGCATAACATGTGATGAGGTTATATGCATGCAGAGTCACAGGAGCATGTAATGTGCTATAAGGATTCAAGGAAAGTCTGGGGACATGCATAAGATAATAAAATATCTGTAGGCCACTGTCTAGAATTTATACTTTGCCTCTTCTGGGGTTTTATCCTGATCTCTCCACATCATATGCCTTCCCCTGTCTTTTGCCCTCCCCATTAATACATGCTTATCAAAATCTCACCACCAGACACCTCACAGATTGACACCTCTTAGCCATAATCGTTCTTTTGCGTCCTGTCAAAATGTGTTGTATATGCTAGGGCAGCCTATCTGGCATTAATGACACATTTCTTAGTGGTCACTTTCAAGACATTTTTTCACATGGGTGGTTTGTGCTCCTAAACCAGTCTGTAAGTTCTTTGAAGTAAGCACTATTTGAGGGTGTATTTATTAGAGTGTCCTAAAGCAGTGCTCCCTAAACTTTAATATTCATGGGCATCAATAGGGGATCCTACTAAAATGAAAATGTTAATTCAGCAGGAGTAGGTTGGGCCTGAGATTCTGCATTTCTAACCAGTTTCTAGGTATTGGTGCTGGTTGGAAGACCACTTTTTGAGTAGCAAGGCCCTAAAACACCCAGGATGGTGCCTCAACTAAACAAGTAATGCTTTATATTGGTAGTAGTTCCCAAATTCCTCTCGTGAGGCCAGATCCATTCAAGTAAGTGCTACCTCATGATCAAAGGGTAAGTCCTCTTCCTTTCGATCATGAGACTGCCCTCTAAATTAATTGAAACCTGAGGACGTAATTTTGTTATAATGCAATTGTTTGAATTTGTGTTTAAATTCGAGGAGTATGAGTGGTTTTACTAATGTAATTTGAGAGGACTGATGAATTATTTGGCTGTGCGTGGCCCAGCCCTGATGCTAGGCCACTCTTGATAAGAGCCACAATTATACTAGCTGATCCCAGAAACAAGAGCACCCACTAGCCTGCATAGTGTTGAGAGTTGTAACTCCCCTTCTGGACAAAGGGCCCTCACTTTTCTCCAGATGGGTTAAGTAGGTGGAGGCAGAAACAAAGCTTACTTTTGTTGACCTGGGTCCAGTCTATAGTCTCTGTTTCCTATAAGAAGTCCTGCTCTGTCAGAGACAAAGAACTCCATCTTAGTTTCACCTTCAAAACAAGGAAAATCGGTCTTCACTTTTTTTAAAAAAGACAATTTTTTTTAAGTTTTAAAGATTTTTATCTATTTATTTGAGACAGAGAGCATGAGAGAGAGAGAGATCATAAGCAGGGGAGGAGTATAGGGAGAAGCAGACTCTCCCACTGAACAGGGAGCCCGATGCTGGACTCAATCCCAGGACCTGAGCTGAAGGCAGATGCTTAACTGACTGAGCCACCCGGGCACCCATAACTAGTCTAACTATACAAAGCAGACTTCAATAAATGCTTTTTAACTAGGAGGGATAGACCAGAAGGGCTGGCAGCACAAGTGAAGCTGTGGAAATGTCTGACTGGTCTCATGGCCTAGTACCAATAGGTGGACAGGCCAGCCTCTCAGGACCTGGCTTTATTTGTCAGTAAAACCAAGGTGTGGGAGTGGAAGATGTTTACCAGCACCAAGAATCTGTGATTCTGATCATCATATCAGGGAAAGGCACAGAAGGAGACAAGAACTCCACACTTGGCTATTCGACAGCACAGTGGGACTGGGAGCCTCTTGGCATGTGCCTATCCTCTTTCTGGTCTCAGCCCCAGTGCTGGTCCTGACAAGACACTAAGTTGTCCTCTCCTAGATAATTCGGTGCCTCCCATCTGCCAGCCTGGTATAGAAAGACTTGAAAAGATATGCCCTGTGCTGCCACCTAATGGCTCTGATTCTATCAAGGTGATTCGTCAGCACCATTCGGCTATTACAGAATCTCTAGGCCCTTTATAAAACGTAATCCACCAGCTATGAGAACCTAGCAGGAAAGAATAAACATAGGGGATTTCCAGGTGCCATTGCATCCCCAGAATCAGGAACCATGATTGTTAAGGACCATAATTTGTTTTTTGAACTTTGTGATTTCCTCCTTGTCATTTCCTGTTTCCCTGTAATGATTAACAGTAAAACTCTAAAAACAGAAAGAGCCCGAGGAAGCAGGGGACTGCGGGGACAGCAGTCCAGGGGTTGGGGTAAACAACTCTAGGGGATGGAGTGGGTGGCAGGAGCTGAATAGCTGGAAGGAAAGTAGGTTGAGTCCTCAGGCTTGTTTGAAAATGGAAGGAGGGGGTGGAATAAAGTTGTGTTCTAGTGGGAATGAAGGTAACAGTCTTAAAAGCATTGTCATTCTTTCCTGTTTTGCCTTTAGATGTACCAGTCTCTTTTTCCATACAAGATGAAGCAATAGTAGTAGTCCACTAGTGTTATAGTTCAGGGGCCTTTGTAGGAAATGATTGTCTTAGAGTGAAGATCTTAAATACAAGTATCCACAAAAGGGCCAAGCAGATAAGGCTGGGGTCAGCCTTGGGTAAGTCTATAGTGAGTGGGGGACTGTGGTGGGCTGGACAGGACTTACCTATCCTGAGAGGCAACAGCTGCCCAGCCCTTGGTGGTCATGGCCCTAACCAAATTGTGTGCTCACATTGCTTGATCTTTCTAATTTTCGAGAGAAGCTGGAAATTTACATTAATATGTGAAGTCTCTTTAATTTTAAATGTTGGCAGCTAATGCTCCTTTGAAAACAAACAACAGCAACCTCATATGGGCCAAATAAAGCATGTCAATGAGATATTTTTAGCCCAAAGGCCAACTTTTTGAAAACTTAGACCTAGAGCAGTTTGCATTCTGGAATCTCAAAGCATTAATATGCTTTTTGTGAGGCATATGATCTGTCAACAATAGCAAACTACTATCAAACAAGCAAATATTGGATAAATCATATCTGAAGGGTTTGAGTATATTCATTCAATAAATCAAGAAGCATTGATTGAGTGCCTAATATATGCTAAGTAATGATAAATGAAACTTTTTCTATAACAGGCCATATAGCAAATACTTTAGGCTTTGAGGGTCAAATAGTCTCTATCATGACTACTCCGCTCTGCCAGTTATAATTACAAAGTAGCCTTAGACAATACATAAACAAATGGGTGTAGCTGTGTTCCAATAAAACTTTATTTACAACAGGCAGCAGTTCAGATTTGGCCCGTTGGCTATAACATGCCTATCTCTGATCTAAAAAATCTCAAGCCAATTTGAAGTCTAATGCAGCAGCTTTCTTTAAGGAAATCTACATGTTTATGCTTGGCCTATTCAGACAAGGAATTAGGGTGGTATCACTAATATTTTTAAGTTATAGGGCAGCCCGGTAGCTCAGCGGTTTAGTGCCGCCTTCAGCCCAGGGCCTGATCCTAGAGACCGGGATCGAGTCCCACATCAGGCTCCCTGCATGGAGCCTGCTTCTCCCTCTGCCTGTGTCTCTGCCTCTCTCTCTCTCTCTCTCTCTCTCTCTCTCTGTGTGTCTCTCATGAATAAATAAATAAAATCTTAAAAAAAAAAAAGTAAGTAAGGGGTAAGTAGTTTACCCCAAATAGATCTCTGTTACCATTTAGTATAATGCAAGGTATCATAATTATTCTATAAACATAAACAAGTTACCATAAACGTTGGAAACAATGCTGGTCCAACTAAGCCACTGAAGTTAATTTGGCAATACTGAATACGAATTTAATTTAGGATAATTTTTCAAAAAGGGAACCATTTATGTGAGAACATTGAACAGTTGACTGAGCTAGTTATCTTAATGGAGTAATTCAATTCCTTATTTTTTTTTTTAATTTATTCATGACAGAGAGAGAGAGAGAGAGAGGCAGAGGAAGAAGCAAGCTCCGTGTAGGGAGCCGACATGGAACTCAATCCGGGGTCTCCAGGATCACACCTCCGGGCTGAAGGCGGCGCTAAACCGCTGCGCCACCAGGGCTGCCCCAATTCCTGTTTTGATTGCATTTGAAACTGTTGTGAAGAAGCAACGTAAAGCTGAGCACACCTACTTGTCCCCTGAGTCCTAGGACTCCCTTACTACTTGGAACTTTCTTTAAAAAAAAAAAAAAAAAAAAAAGGAAGAAGAAGAAGAAAGAAGAAGAAAGAAGAAGAAAGAAGAAGAAGAAGAAGAAGAAGAAGAAGAAGAAGAAGAAGAAGAAGAAGAAGAAGAAGAAGAAGGAAGAAGAAAAAAGAAGAAGAAGAAGAAGAAGGAAGAAGAAAAAAAGAAGAAGAAGAAGAAGAAGAAGAAGAAGAAGAAGAAGAAGAAGAAGAAGAAGAAGAAGAAGAAGAAGAAGAAGAAGAAGAAAGAAGAAAAAAGAAGAAAGAAGAAAAAAGAAAGAAGAAGAAAGAAGAAGAAGAAGAAGAAAAGAAGAAGGAGAAGAAGGAGAAGACTTCATTTATTTATTTGACAGATCACAAGCACCAGGAAGGGGGAGAGGGAGAAGCAGACTCCCCAGTGAGCAGGGGCCCTAATGTGAGGCTTGATCCCAGTACCCTGAGTTTATGACCTGAGCTGAAGGCAGATGCTTAACTGAGCCACCCAGGCACCCCCTACTTGGAACTTTCAAAAAGATGTTATGAAGAGAACAAATGAAGCAATGTATCACATCTATCTTTATATTCTCAGCAAAGTATTAATAGGTAGAAGATTCTCAAAATTTTTTGCTTTATGAATGGAAGGCAACAGACTCTGGCCATGTTAACTTCTTTAGATGTCACTTTTATGAAATATTAACTAAAGATACCTAGCTATTTACATGCCTGTAGAGACTGTGTATTGGGTGCCAAAAGCTATTCGTAGCTCTCTTCTCTTTCACTTTCTTCTACCATAGACTGCCTTGCAGGGAAGGGGACCATGTGTTCCAATTCTGGCCAACAAGATATAAACACAAGTATCTGCTTGGGGCTTCTGAGAACATTTCCTGAGAGGGACTGATTCAGTTTGGCCTCTTATCCCTTCCTTTTTCTTCCTGACCTAGAACACAGATACAATACCTTAGAAGTTCAGTAGCCATCTTGTAACATTGGCAAAAGTGACACACTAAGAATGGTGGAGTAGAAAGAAAGAGGAAACCTTGACAATGTCATTGAGCACTTCATTAGCCCTGAACTGACCACATTTGGGTTTATTAAATGAGAAGAAATACAGTCCCCATAGGGTAAAGCCATTGTCTGGCTTTCTGTTACTTACAACCCAACCCAATACTATCTATCTGGGGGTTACTTAGAGTTTTCTTCTATTCTTATACTCCATCAACATTGCTCAGGATATGAAATTTCCAGCATCCAATGCAGTTGTATTAATTTTCTGCCTCTTCCCATGCCACTTTGAAAAATTGGGTTAAAGACATTTAAAATCTTGTTGTAAACTCAAATAATATATAAAGATCAAAATTCATTGGTATTCTCAGGAAGAAGTCTTGTTATAATACATCAAGTTCAAAGAAAACATTCTACAACATAGCTTCTAAGAATATCAAAGATATTGTCAACAGATTCCTTCTGAACTTGTTTTACGAAGCAAATATATTATGCCAACAAACTGTCCAAAAAATATTTAATAAAAACTTTTAACAAAAGTATTTTTAATATTTAAAAGTATTAAAAGTATTTAATAATAATGAATATGGTCTACTTTTAACAGTTTCATGGCCCCCAAACCATTGTATTTTGTGACATATACATTAGCTTATTATAAAGACCTTTCAAATCTTGGGTTTTAGGAGCACCCAGTTGCCAAATTTTGGGCAATTTGGCCATCAAAAAAATTAATGATGGTAATGGATTATAACATATTAAATGAAATGTAAAAAAAAAATCTATGAGTTCACAGTGATTCAGAAGCATGCCAGCTAGTAAATGTAGATGAATAATGGAGTTTGTAAATAGTAATTGCTTTGGATACCATTATTAACAGACGCTAAAACTATTGAGTGAAGGATGTTAGGGAACGAGATAATCACATGGCTTCAAAGTAGCATCTCAGAAATCAGCTAATAATTCCAAAAGGAAAATGTGTCTTTACTTTGGTGAGACCTGGTAGACATGGTCTTAACCAATCAAACTTTGGCATCACCAATGATAAGACAGTGGGCAGTTTTCTGATTTTATGCCCTAAGAGGTACACAGTACCCTTTATGCAGAATTCTTGCCTGAATCTAAACAAGGAAATAGGCAATCCAGAATTTGAAAAAAAAAACTGTAAGACAACTAGCTTATATTCTTAAAAAAGTTCAATGTCATGGAAACCACCAAAAGGCAGAGATTTTTCTTGACTAAGAGGGTGTAAGCAACCAAATGCAATGTGTAAATCTTCATAAGACTGCACAATAGAGGAGGAAAAAGTCTGCTTATAAAAGACATTTTTTAAGATCATTGGAGAAATTTGAATATAGAGAGTATATTATATTCAATTGTATTATTGAATTAATGTTAATTTTCTTAGGTGTGATAGTAGTGGTATTGTGGTTATTTATTAGAATGTCTTTTCGAGAAGATCAATATATTAGGCATTTAGGGGTGAAGTGTCATGATGACTGCATCCTGCTTTTTTTTTTAAAGACTTCATTTTTAAGTAATCTCTATACCCAAAATGGAGCTCGAACTTACAACCCTGAGATCAAGACTTGTATGCTCTGGGGCACCCAGGTGTTAGACTCTTGGTTTTGGCTCAGGTCATGATCTTGCAGTGGTGGGATGGATGGGATTGAGCTCCCCCACCCCAGGCTCCATGCTGAGCAGAGCCTGCTTCAGATTCTTTCTCCCTCTCCATCCCTTCATCCCTCTATCCTCCCTCTCCCTGCCCCTTCTCCCATGTGGGTGCACTCAGTCTCGTGCTCTCTCTCTCTCTCAAATAAATAAATAAATAAATAAATAAAATCTTTAAAAAATAAAAAGTGTTGTGTGCCCTACCGACTGAACCAGCCAGGCAGTCCTGAATCCTACTTTTTTTTTTTTTTTTTTTTTAAAGTATGGTGTATGTTTGTGTATGTGTAGAGGCAAGTGCGGCAAAATTAAAAATTAAAAATTGGTAAATCTATATAAAGGATTTAGGATGTTTACTCAGCTATTCTTTTAACTTCTTTGGAGGTTTAAAACTTTTCCAAAAAAAGAGAGAGAAAAAGTCTTGGACTTCATACTGTATCTAGGAATTTTTAGAATACTGTGAACAATTGTCATAATCACCTCCTGGTAGATACTAAGATATGCTAGCTAGACATCCTGATGCAAGGTCTAGGTGTCGCATAAGGATTATCAGTAAAAAAAAAAAAAAGAAAATAGTGTTACTACAAGCCAGACACTATTTCAGGCAGCTGGGATACCTGAATGAACACAACAGCAATCTGTCCTGTGGGGAGACATGGCATTGGGAAGCAGGCAGGTAGAAACAGTAAACATAATAAGTAAGTAAATTGTGCAGTGCTATGGAAAAAAATAGTAGAGAAGGGGTTGGGGAACATATATATTTTTTAATTTTTAAGCTGGGCAATATTAAAGTAGAGACTTAGATCCGTAAATGAAAGGAACATAAGGATTGATTTAAGGGATATACAGATAATGTTCAAATTTTCTATACTATTCTAGAATATGCTGGTTTGTTTTCACATGAAGAATCCTGCACTCTTATGTCACATAAAACCATTTCAGTTGTATCACCCACCTAGGGTGATCACCAGTCCTGGTCACTTTTTATCACCAGGACCAAGGGATTTCCCAAGAACAGGACATTCAGTGCTAGAATTGGTACTGTCCTGGGCGAACTGGAATGTTTGGTCACCCTAATATTGCTACTTACCACTGGTGTGACCTCGAGCAAATCGCTTAGCTTCCCAGAGTCTGTTTTTGTTTCCTCATCTATAAAAAGGAGATGATATATGTGCTACAAAATGGATGAACCTTGAAAATATTGTGCTAAGTGAAAGAAGCCAGACACAAACATCACATATTTATTATATGATGATTCCATTTATTTATTTATGTATTTGTTTATTTTTTTAAGATTTTATTTATTCATGAGAGACATACAGAGAGAGAGAGAGGCAGAGACATAGGCAGAGGGAGAAGCAGGTTCCCTGCAAGGAACCAGATGCGGGACTCGGGACTCGATCGCAGACCCGGGATCACAACCTGAGCCAAAGGCAAGCACTCAACCACTGAGTCACCCAGGTGCCTTGATGATTCCATTTATATGAAATTTTCAGAATAGGCCAATCTGTAGAGACAGAGGGCAGATTAGTGGCTGCCAGGGCCTGGAGGGAGGGAGAAGTAGGGTATGACTGACTGCTCAGGGGTATGAGATTTCTTTTGAGGGTAATGAAAATGTTCTAGAATTATATAGTAGCAATTGTACAGCTCTGTGAATATACCAAAAACCACTGAATTGTACATTTCAAGATATTATGATATATGAATTATATCTCAATAAAGCTGTTATTTTAAAAATTTTAGTAAAACAGTATTACCATATAACCAACAATTCCACTCTTAAGAATAGGCAAATCTCTAGAGACAGAATCAAAATTAGTTGTTACCTCAGGCTGGGAGGAGTGGAGGAAAATGAGGAGTGATTGCTACTGGGAATGAGGTTTCTTTTTGGAGGGATGAAAATGTTCTAAAATTGATTGTGGTAATGGTTACATATCTCTGTCAGTATACTAAAAATAATTGAATGGTACACTTTATTTTCAATTTTTAAAAAAGACTTTATTTATTTATTCATAAGAGACACACAGAGAGAGGTAGAGACATAGGCAGAGGAAGAAGCAGACTCCCTACAGGGAGCCTGATGCAGGACTGGATCCCAGACCCCAAGATCACAACCTGAGCCAAAGGCAAATGCTCAACCACTGAGCCACCCAGGTGCCCTGAATGGTACACTTTAAATGGGTGAATTGACTTGCATGGCATGTGAATTATACCTTAATAAAGCCATGAAACAGGTAATATAGTAAAAGTATTTTAGGTTGAAAAAAGGAGATGATAATACCTTTATCATCTAACTCTAAATGAGTTTTTGCTCTCATAACACTCACACTCCCTCCCCAACATACACTATTTATCACACCAAATCATCATTGCGTATGCTTTTTTCTTGCCCAGTGAGCTGAGAATGCTTTGATGACAGAAACCTTCTAATTCCCTGAGGGCCAGTTTCCTGGGCACATAACCTACACGGTCATACAAGACCCCATACTCAGAAGAGCCTCACATTTGGTTTAACGCTCTGCTGTCACTGTTTGAAATTCTTACTTTCTGAGCCAGGTGCAGGTGCCCCTCATTTCCATTTTGCACTGGGCCCTGCAAATCTTGCAGCTGTACTGAATCCAACTTTGTAGCCCAGCATTTAGCATAGTATTGATGCTCATTGGGTGTTTTCTTTCCCAATCCCGGAACCCTGAGGACAGCGCATTGACCTTCAACACAGATTTATGGAGAGTCTCCTATGTGTGCCAGGGAGTGTGTCAACAGCTGGGGACACAGTGGGGGGTTGGGGGGGCGGCCAAAGCAGGCAGCAGGCAGCAGCAGGGGAACTGCTCAGAAGGAGGCTATTCACGCAGGTAAATGTGCCCACCTAACCACTTGTCTCAAATGGCAATGACAATGTTTGACTCATTTGTACTTTTAGTTCGAGAAAAACACATCACCTGGAGATCCAATTTTGTGAGTTCTGCTTTATTACAGGAAATAGAGGACTCTGATGAATGAGGATGGGACTTTAGTTCTTTTCCACAGTGTGAATAAAAAGTCAACGCTGCCTTTTTTGGTCTATCACTTTGTCATCTATTATTAAAGAGATCTGTCAGCACCTTTTAATCCAATTTAGTTTCTATGTACAAAACACTGTGCTAGGCACTGCTGCTCATGGGAAGATTGTAGTTGGATCTTTTTAAGCTTGTCACACAAGCTCTTTGGGTAATGATTACGGTGGGCTGCAACGTCGTGGAAAGTCTCAGTCAAAACTCTGAAATTCCTGATAGACCTGGCTTCTACCTGCTAGATCTTCTTTATTATGGCAAATTCCAAGGATGACTCCTTAATCTCTCTACATTTCAGTTTTCTAATTGGTTCATACAACCCTGGTGTCAAAGGGCTATGGTAAAGATTAAATGAGGTAGTGCAACACATAACTTTTGGCACAGTGGCACTTAATAAGAAAGCCACAGTAAAAACAAAACCTGAAACATCCTGTAAAACTGTGTTGCTCTACATCTTAATGTAGCCATCTTAATGGCTAACTAGGACTGTTCCTGGCATACAGCCATACGTCATAAACTACATCTGTCTGCAGCCACTGTTCTACTAGCTAGAGGTGAAGGCAGATGATTCTAACCAGTATCTACCTATTTTTTTTTAAGATTTTATTTCTTTATTCATGAGAGACACACACACAGAGAGGCAGAGACACAGGCAGAGGGAGAAGCAGGCTCCATGCAGGAAGCCCGACGTGGGACTCGATCCCAGGTCTTCTCCAGGATCACGTCCTGGGCTGAAGGCGGGCACTAAACCGCTGAGCCACCCAGGCATCCCTCTACCTAACTCTTTAAAGTCAGTAAGGTCCTCTTCCTCTCAGCCTTGTGTTGACCCCACACCTGGGTCCCATGCTCCTGGGCACAGTGTCTATTTGGAGGAAGGCTAAGTGATGGGGCTGGAATGCCTGCAACAGCTGGTGGGGCCACCGAGGGGTCAGTTTGGCCTGTCCTGGCATCTTTAGCTTCTTTAGAACCTGGAGCCCACACCTAGACTAGCACAATCTACTCACTGGGCACCTAAACACTTGGGTTCTCTCCCACCACCACCCCTCACTGGCCAGTCATCAGAAGTGGCTGCCACCAGCAAGAGGGGCAGGACCCCGCGACAAGGCAGCTTCTGCTGAGGAAAGGCAAGTCTTGGAAAGATGTTCCTCTGCGAGCTGTCAGCCGACTCTCCCAGCAGGCAGAAGGATGACTGCCACAGTTCTGAAGCAGGGAATTCTAGGAAGGCAGCACACCACAGAGTCCATAACAATAACTAAATGGTAAGAATTTCTGTTGTATATACCAATCATTTCTAGGATTTCCGGAATGAGGATGGGTTGAGGGGATGATAGAGAATCATGAGATATGCCATCAAACTTCACAATTATCTGGGAAAACTCACTGAAAACTATATATATTAGAGTTATGTGTACTTTACCAATCTTAGCATTGATCCAAGCAAAAAATTTCTAAACAGATCTACAAAAAGTACAAAGAAGTCTTTACCACAAAATATCCACCATTTACAAGATTGTGGTTGCTTTCTTTAAAAATCTTTATTGTTTACAGGCATAACATTTACATAATCAAAAAAACAGCAACAAAAGGACTTGGTTTCTGGAAATTGACAGGACTGTGTTTGATCCCAGCTCTATAATTTATTCTCTGAGTCACTTCTATTTAGTGACCAATGTAGTGAAAATAATATTACCGACCACACCGTATTAATGAGATAATGTACCTGGTGGACCCAGCACATTCAAATTTCTTAATCTTTCTTCTTCTTGTCCTCCTCTTTCTCGTTATTATTATTTATTCTGCATTTCTCTGTCTGAGCACAGGAAAAAATACTGGGTTCTTACTCTCTAATTACTATTCCAATAATCCACATGTGTAGTCTATGTTCTAGTACATTGATGTTGTTTTGTTTAGTATTTAATGAAATTCTTACCCTATATCCATTTTATGATGTTCCCATCTCTTAACCTAATTAGACAATGAAGTGAGGCCTCTTTGTTGACAAATTTTAGTGTCACTTGAAAAATATGTTCACTGGGAAATATCTGTAACTGACCTCGATTCCATGGGCTATTGTATCTCTTAACACTGAGTAAACAGTGGGGAGATTTAAACCACTTGGACCACTCACCAGGAAATTATTTTCAGAGATCGTCTTCATTTCATTTCCCCAGTAAGTCAAAACTATGTCGGGTGAAGATCATAGCCCTATTTGGGAATGTCCTTGAGATCTTATATATGGCAGGATTAACCCTAAAGGCAACATTCACTGAGAGGCACTCTGCAATATAAACAAATCAAACATAAATCTTATCTTCAAGGAGTTGGAAATTTTATAGAGATAAGACATGTATATACAGAAATTAATACAGTATAAAAAGCAGTAAATATCTATTATGGACTGAATGTGTTGCCCCAAAATTCCTATGTTGAAATCCTAACCCCCAAAGTGATGTTATTAGGAAGTGGACTTTTGGGAGTTGATTCAGCCCTTGTGAACGGGATTAGTTCCTAAAAAATAGTTCCTTATATATTAGTTCCCCAAAGAGCTCTCCCACCCCTTTTGCCATTTGAGAACACAGCAAGAAGGTGGCCATCTATGAACTAGGAAGCGGCCTCACCAGACCCTGAAGCTGTTGGCAGCTTGATCTTGAACTTCCCACCCTCCAGAACCATGAGAAATAAAGTTCTGTTGTTTAAGTCACCCCACCTATAGTATTTTTGTTATACCAACCTGAATGGACTAAGACAGTGTCATAAGACAAATACAGAAAAAAACACAGTAGAAATTCAGGAAAAGATTTATTTCTGACTGAGAAAGTTAGGAAAGGCCTTGAGGAAAAGAAACCTTCATACTGATCCTCATACTTGGGCCTGGAGAGATGGGAAAAAATTGGACATGCGAAATAAGAGTGTCATGGAAAGGGAAAATTACTATCAGTATTAAAAAAAAATGATGATGGCCACCTGGGTGGCTCAGCTGGTTAAGCGTCCAACTCTTGGTTTCAGCTCAGGTCATGATCTTGTGGTTATGGGATGGAGCCCCGCATCGGGTGGGCTCTGCACTCAGTGCAGTCTGCTTGAGATTCTCTTTCCCTCTCCCTCTGCCCCTTCCCATTCGCAGGCTCTCTTTCTCTTTCTCTCTATCAAATAAATAAATAAAATCTTTAAAGAAAAAAGTGCCAGTAACAGTTTCCACATCACAGGAAATGTTGCGATTTCCTCTTTATTTTAGGAAAAACAACTGATGGACCTTTTGGTTACTAAAAGCAAGGTCTAGGACGAAGAGGAAAAGTAGAAGTCAAGAAGCAGCTGAACTGCCCTGAAGAATCCAATAAACGTGTCTCCCTTGAGATACAGAGATTGTTCCAGAGTAAAATGATATTGACTTTCTTTTGAGAAGCCCCAGGGCAGGCCCCAGGGGCTTAGAACTTCAAGTAAGGAGGCAAGGAGATTGTATGAAAAGAGTGCAGTTAGCAATAGGGCCGCAGGTTGTGGGTCATAAGAAATGGCCAGTAACTAAATTCTCCATGGCTGGAAGGGCCAGTCAACTCCAGCATCAGCAGGACCTATTAAACACCTCCATTTTTCCCAAAACTTCAGTGGAGGTTATTGATTATTCAACTGTCTATTGTAAACAAAACCAATCAGGCTCTCATGGGCTTGCGATCTACTGGGAGACACAGATAATGAATAAATCATAAGAGAGCAACAATTGCTTCATACAGCTTTAACGTAGGTTGATATGATAGAATGTGTTGATAGATACTTAACACAAGTTAGCCAGAGAAGGTCTGTCTAAGGACATGATTTTATGCTGAGGTCCAAAGGACAGGCAGGAGCCAGTCAAGTGACAATAGGAGGAAAGAGCATTCTAGGGAGACAGCTCAGCTGGTGCAAAGGCCTTGAGGCTGAAACAGGTTTGGCTTGCTCAAGGAATCAAATGGCCAAGTGGCTGGAGCATTAGTGAGGAAGAGGCTGAGGAGCAGGCAATATAATCGGAGGTTGGTTTACCATAAAACCAATGGAACGGCATTTTGCAACATTTCCATAAACAAGTGAGAAGTTATAGATTCCTGATTTGGATGTTAGGGCACCTTCTCTTGAAATCTGTACATTTATTGATTAAGCAAATAAAGATTCAGATTAAAATTTAGTAGAATATAAAACAAAGTGAAAGATGAGCGATTAAGGCAATAGTAAATACTCTGACATTGTAAAGTGAATTCAACAACAAAAACTTCAAATCCTATGGAAAATACTAGTGTTAACAGAAGACACAAAACTTAAATAGAAGTAATAAACTTTTAGATTGTTTGATGATCCAGTTAATGAAGATGAAAGAATCATGGGTACTTAACAGCAAAAGATTTTGAGTTCTTGCTGATTTGACACAAACTATTGATGTCATGAAAGTAACATAATCCTCAGGATTTACCACTCAAAAAGGACTCAGACAACAAACCAGTTAGGTGGTTATTGCCAAAGAATATTTACGATGAACTTTTAATAAGAAAAAACAAAATGCCTTGAAATAATACAGCTCATCTGTGATAGAAACTTGATAGGTTTCACCAAATCTGACAACAGTCCTAAAATTTTACTGAAGAAACTCTGCTTCATAAAAACCAAATTCTTAACAACAATGTTGGAGGAAAGATGATCTTTCTTTCCTCTCCTTAGAAAATAAAATGATACTAAAAATTGTCACAAAGGAGACAAAGTATTTGCAGCCAGAAAAATGTAAGAAAAAGTATTATAGTTGTGAGCAGTTAATTCATAGAAATATGATACTCTGCTATTTTTCTGAATTTGATATTTGTAATATTTGTCAACTTTTGTAAATATGAAATTTTGTGGTTGCTTCTCAGATTCAAAATAAATATTCATTTTCAATTTCTTTTTTAGAAATAAAAAAAGGACTTTTTTAAAAAAAGATTTTTATTTGAGAGAGATGAGCAGAGGGGAGGGGCGGAGGGAGAAGGAGGAGCAGACTCCCCGCTGAGCAGGGAGCCCGATATGGGGCTCTATCACAGGACCCTGAGATCAAGACCTGAGGTGAAGGCAGACACTTAACCGACTGAGCCACCCAGGTGCCCCTAGAAATACATTTTTTTTAATTTTTTTATTTTTTAAATTTTTATTTATTTATGATAGTCACAGAGAGAGAGAGGGAGGCAGAGACACAGGCAGAGGGAGAAGCAGGCTCCATGCACCGGGAACCCAATGTGGGATTCGATCCCGGGTCTCCGGAATCGCGCCCTGGGCCAAAGGCAGGCGCCAAACCGCTGCGCCACCCAGGGATCCCTCCTAGAAATACATTTAAAAAATAATTCAGAGTTAGGAGGTGAAAAGCCCCAACTGAGAGAATTCACCCAGAAAAGCTTTGGGTGAATTCAGAAATTTTGAGGAAGGGTTTGAATTTCCTCTAGGACCCGGGGGTGGGGGTGGGGCTCTAGTTAAGGGAACTATGCTCTGTGAGGGACATGGGGAGTTCATGACTGGCAGGAAGAATGAACACACTGAGGGAGCAAAACACAGGACACACCATGGTAGAGGGACAAGTGAGAAATTGGTTGGACTGAAACAAAGGTTAATAATAATAAAAAATAAATAATAATAATAATAAAAGGTAACACACCCAGAGTGCTCATTGTAGAGGAAGCACTGTTCTGGGCATATATGAACCCATTCATTTTAGAAAGATGGGCTGCAGTGAGAACATGGTACACTCTGTATGCCAGGCTAAGGAATGTAGACATATTTTACTGACAGTGGGGAGCCACTAAAGGTTTTTGCACAGCTGTTGTTATGACACAAAAGAGAGGAATCAGAATTGCTTTGATAGGAGAGCCTGAAGACCCCCACCCCCGAAATTTTGAGTAACTACTTGTGTGAATAGCCGTGTGTTTCTTTTCTGGGGAGAACCGATAACTTCCGTCCAATCTTAAAGGTGTCTGAGACTTCAAAAAAGGGCTAAGAATCACTGACTTAGCAATTTCAAGCCTCGATGACCAGCAGCATAATAGTAGCATTGAAGAAAAAAAAAGGGGTCCCAGGGAAAAGAGTAAAGGAGGTGAGGTTGGCTGGAAGAGTAGACAGGATCACTTCCCCCTGCAATTTCTTGCTTTTATGACACTGTAGGTGGATCTTCCGGTGGGCACCAGACATGGAGAACCCAGCCTTCTAGAAACTGTAAGCTGCAGCTGCAGGCAGGCACCTGACCTCCATCACAAGCTAGATGTTGAATGACGTTGTCAAGGAACACAGAGAAGAAGGCCAAGGACAGATCTTTGAATATATTTAATCTGTCTGCTGGGCTTTTTCCTAAGTGCTTTCTGACAGATTATTTTTCTCTACCCAGGAAATTCACATTTTGAACTTTAGTTCCTAAAATACATTAAATCACAATGTGGAGGGGCAGGAGGGTATGCACATAATGACTACTTATGTGGTTCACTTCTCATCTGAGGAAACATGATCAGGTGCTCCTGACCCTGTTAGAAAAAGTGTGGGTACTTTTGAGCTAAGTTAGGAAGTGTGTGGGATAATTGTTATCACTCAGATGATCTACTTCTAGCCCAGTGTTGGAATCTCAGAAACCCACAAAATTTCTCCTCTCCCTAGAGAGGAAGAAAAAGATACCTGTTACTCTTTTCCTGTTTATGCCACGAAAGCTACTTAAAATGTTTGAGCCAATCCAAATTGATAGCTTCTGTCCTCAATCAATGTCCCAACCCAGTTATTCTACTGTGTAGAAATACCTCGAAGAATAGCCAGCATTTTCCTATGAGTTTGTGGAATTTTGTGTGGGTATGTAATTTCAAGAAGAAAGGGGCAGCAGTTCTAATCTGTCATACCCAGAAACTACTTAGTTGTCAACATCATGGAACTTTGTAGAGGCAGTAAAATGTCTGTAAGTGGCCATCATAGTCACCACAGGTAATGTATACTGAAAGCTTACTTTTGACCAGACACTGAGGTAAGGCCATATATTCATTATTCATTTAATCACCACCAGATTCCCATAAGATCACTTCTGTTTATGGGTCTGATTTTATGGATGCAGAAATTGAGGCTTAGTGAGCAAAATTCATGTTCCTAACCACTCCTAGACTATTCCTGCTTTACTCTGGGGTAGGAGCCATCTGCAGACCTTCACATGGCCTTAATCCAGTCTGTGGGCCTGGGCCCATCCATTCAAGGGGGGCAGCAATAAGCACCCTAGATCTACTGAGGTACACTCTAACTCTGCTTACCTAGGCATCCTTCTACCTGGCTCTGAACTTTGCCTGTCTGGATGTAAATGTCCTCACTTCCATGAACTTCACACATTGCTGACATCCCTTATAAGGCAGCTAGGTTTGGCCCCACTACCTACAGAAGCTGGGGACACAGCTAAAGAAACAGGGACCTGGATTAAACACAACCCCTGAAGTGAGGCCAATTCTAAGAAAACACTCAGCTTTTGCTGGCAGACAGACAGTAAAAAATACTGGCAGATTAGAGATATAGAGGTGTTTACCCAGGGGTGAGAGGGAGCTAGATCACTGAAGGGGAGCATGTTGCTGGGCAAAACTGTTGTAGGGCTAAAGGCACAACCCAGAATATCAGAGCCTCGCTGAAAGGAAGGTAGTCAAATGGTGAGAACTTCCAGAAGGATCGATATTTAAGAACCAAGACAGGTGTCATGGGATGGACTTTCCCCACCTGCACCCCCTATTATGGGTTGAATTGTATCTTTTCAAAATTCATATATTGAAGTCCTAAGCTCTAGTACCTTAGAATGTGATCTTACTGCGAAACAGGATGCTTATAGATATAATTAGCAAAAATGTGGTCATTAGGCAAGGCGGGGGGTGGCTAATCCAGTATGACTGGTGTCCTTACAAAAAGGGATAAGTTGACATAGATGCACACACACACACACAAAATGTCATGTCAAAGTGAAGGTAGAGACCAGAGTGATGCTTCTATAAGCCAAGGAATGCCAAAACAGGCCAGGAAACTCCAGAAACTAGGAGAGAGGCACTGCTGCCGACACCTGGGTCTCAGACTTCTAGTTTCAGGAACTGTGAGAAGATAAATTTCTGTTGTTGAAGCCACCCAATTTGTGGTACTTTGTAAGAGCAGCCCTAAAAAACAAATAAAAACGAATACATTCCCTTTCTCTAAAATTGTAGCTCTGTTCCATTCTGCTTCTGGCCAATCTAGTCCTGATTTCCCGAACCGAGTCCTCAGAGGAAACTGATTGAGGCAGAGGGCGTTTGGATCAAAATGGCTCCTGCAGAGTTTGCAAGGTAAGCAGAGCTCAGTGGAGGTCAGCAGGCAGAGTGCCGTGGGTACCTTCCACCCTGCCTTACACCGTGAGGAGCACTGTGGCTTAAGGGAGGGGTCCCCAGTGTGGGGCTGGGTGCTAACACTCCTAGGGATCAAAATATTCAACCCCAGGTCAGGAGCATGGGTTTTGCTTCACCTGGCTCTTAAAAGTCTTTGTTCTCAGTCTTTCTCCCCTTCATGTCATCAGGCTGTTAACCAATTTGCCTTTAGTCACCTGATGAAGGCAGCAGGTTTCCATGGTTACCTACAAGCAGGCAGCAAGGTGCCATTCCCAGGAGGTCGCAGGATAAAGCAAATAACAGGGTCCCTGGCACAAGAAAAATGACCTGGATCCGACGATCAAAATGGGATAGTGGGGACAACTGGGTCTCAGAAGCAAGTCAGAAGCCCAGGAATGAGAGCTGGGCATGAAGGCTGAGGCGGAACAGCAATCCTGTAGTACTACCGTCTGCCGGATATGGAACCTTTATCATGACCCAGGTGCTACACTATATATTTCATGTACGTTTTTTCCTTCTGGTCCTTGGTTACTAAAGTCTTCTGTTTTATCAAAGAAGAAACTGGGTTTCTGTGATCATGCAGCTGGTAGGGCAGAGAAAGGATTTGAACCCAGGTGCTGAGTATCTTCCATCTATCCCTCTAGATCTGCTTTCTGGTCTTCTCCATCCCACAGGTGACGTGCATGGGCTCCATCAACAGCCTCCCTTGCCCCTTGCACTACAGCTCTCTTTTGTCTATATTTTTCATATTGCATGGACACTCATCCCTTTATTTTTTAGGTTCATTTTTGTTTTTATACACGTGATACATGTATATAATAGTATTAAAGTTGTGTAAAGATTTCCAATAAAAAATCAGTCCCCTATATACCTCCCAGTTCTACTCCCCAGAGGCAATCACTTCAACTCTTTTAGCTGTTTTTTCTCTAATATTTATTACTTTTTTCTAAATAGTATATTTTATTTAACTTCTTAACTGACTGATTTTAGATATAGTCTACTGACCTTCCTTCCACCGTGGTAAATGAGGATTTTGTTTCTCCATACCACCTTTCCCATTTCCCTTTTTCCTATGTTCCCTGCAGAAGCACATCAACCCTTTTGTTATACCAAAGACAGTGTTTACATTAGTATGGCCAAGAAATGCTATTGACAGACAAGCCAAGCTGCCTTCTCAACCACACCTCCTTTCTTCAACAATTTTCATTTATCCTATGTTAAAAATTGCCTTGCATTTTCCTTTGATATTTGTCCATGAATCCATCCAATTTTCCCCAAGCATTTCAATACCCTGTCATCTACATACCAACCAACAATATTCACATATGTCACTTCCACAGTTTTCCCAGAGCTCTCTCAGAATCTTCCTTTGTGCTCCTATATAGACAGAATGTTCTCTGAAGCTGTACACACAGCTGCCAATTTGGAAATTCCTAGCCTTTTATTTTTATGTGTCGTTAAAGTGTAAAACAAAATACAAAAAAACCCAGACATGTCTTTTTCATAATAAATCCCTATTTAAATTTTAAATAGTAATCTAATAACCCACTGTTTTGAAAACTGGAAAATAAAGGAAATGAATGAAGCATTTATCATGCCATTCTGCTTTTTCTATTCTAACCATATCCTTGGATAACCACATGGTAGGTAAAGGGAAATTTCTCTTTGTGGAATTTCCACAAAGAGAACTTCCATAACAAATGATAAAAGCATCTTTGAAATAAAATACCACCATTTTGTAATTTCTCTCTCTCTCTCTCTCTGTCTCTCTCTCTCTCTCTCTTTTTAATGTAGACTCCACACCCAGCATGGAGCTCCAGCATGGGGCTTGAACTCATGGTCTTGAGATTGAGACCTGAACTGAGATCAAGAGTAGATACTTATGGACAGCCTGGGTGGCTCAGTGGACAGCCCGGGTGGCTCAGCGGTTTAGTGCTGTCTTTGGCCCAGGGTGTGATCCTGGAGACCCAGGATCGAGTCCCATGTCAGGCTCCCTGCATGGAGCCTACTTCTCCCTCTGCCTGTGTCTCTGTCTCTCATAAATAAATAAGTAAAATCTTGAAAAAAGGAAAAGAGTGAACCACCCAGGTGTCCCACCATTTTGTAATTCTTTCTAAGGTATTTATTTATTTATTTATTTATTTATTTATTTATTTATTTGAGACAGAAAGAGTGTGCACAAGAGAGATTGAGAGCAAGTGAGAGAGAGAGAGAGTGAGCATGTATGTGCGAATGTGCAGGGCGAAGAGGGTAGGGAGAGGGAAAGGGAGAGAATCTCAAGCAGACTCCATGCTAAACTGGGAGCCCCATGCAGGTCTCACTCTCGCAAGCCAAGATCATGATCTGAGCTGAAACCAAGAGTGGGTCGTTCAACTGACTGAGCCACTCAGGTGCCCCCAATTTTGTAATTCTTAACAAATTAATGGATCTTTCATTGAGCATCGATTTCTGTTGATGTCACAAAAGGATGACCAGATATTATGTGCCTCCCAGTGAAAGAACTCAATATCACCTATACAGTAGTGTTAATTAAAATAAAAAATCAAACTTGAATCTGATTGAGCATTGATATCTAATTACCAATATATAGGAAATACAGATTTAAAAAAAAAAAAAGAAAACAAGTAAAATTACACCTCAGGGTGCAGGCAGCAAAATCCAGGTTATGTGAAATTTTAGGACAAATAACCTGGCTTATTCAACTAATAAATTGCAAGGAATGGAAAAATGGGAAGGCAAGGGAATTTAAAATTTAAAGAGATTTATAAGACATAATGGCACATTGCAATGTGTGGTTCTTATTTTGATCCCAATTCAAACACATTAAATATAATTATGACATTGGAAATTTAAATGCTAAATATTTGATTATATTGAGATCATTGTTAATAATTTGGATTGATCCGACTGCTTAAAAAAATTCTTATCTTGGGGATCCCTGGGTGGCTCAGTGGTTTAACACCTGCCTTCCGCCCAGGGCATGGTCCTGGAGTCCTGGGATAGAGTCTCACGTTGGGCTCCCTGCATGGAGCCTGCTTCTCCTTCTGCTTGTGTCTCTGCCTCTCCCTCTCTTTGTGTGTCTCTCATGGATAAATAAATAAATAAATAAATAAATAAATAAATAAAATATTAAAAAAAAAATCTTATCTTTGGGGCACATGGGTGGTTCAGTCATTAAGTATCTGACTCTTGGTTTCAGCTTGGGTCCTGGTTTTTGGGTTGTGGAACCGCCAGGAGTTGGACTCCATGCTTAGCGGGGAGTCTGCCTGAGATTCTTTCTCTCCCTCTGCCCCTCCCCTTGCTCACACATGCACATTCTCTTTTGTTCAAATTTTAAAAATTCTTACCTTTTTTGAGACATATGAAAATAATTACCTAGAAGCTCTCTGAACCCTTTATTATTGGGGATTTTTGTGGAGGCTTCATCACAAAGACATGATGGATCTTCTTTGGATTGGAAAATGGGGAGAGAGAAAGGGCTAACATTTCCAAGACTCTAATCATGGCTTGGTCTTTCTGGGATCATCCAGGAACCTAACCAAAATCACCTCATTAGAACAAAAGATATTCCTATCACCAACAAAATGACAAAGATCTTTGGAGCTCTATGTCAGGAACCAAGGTCAAAGATACGTTAGAACAGAAAATTCTTCTACTACTCCCTATTTACAAGAATTTTAGGAGTTCTGTGCCAGGAACCAGAGACCAATATATATATTTCTTATTATTTCATGGTAGATTATTTCCATAAGATAGTATCTTACTTTTACCATTGTGATGCAGTCTCCAAGATTTTGTCATGATGATACCTTAATTAAACATAACAGCATCAGTGATCACAATAGTTAACATTTATGGAGTCCCAGGCACTGTGTTAAAAGCTTTCTATGCATTATCTCGTTCAGTGCTCACCACAACTTTATGAGGTTGATATTATTATTGGCTCTATTTCATAAATGAGGGAGCTAAGACCTTATTTCAAGTCAGTGGAAAGTCCCGGACTCCCACCCAAGGATATTTAAGTGCAGAGCCTGTGCTTTTAACCTCTAACCTCTCTTTCCTCTAAATTAGGAAATTAAGTTTAAGCAAGATCATTTATTTGTTTATACCCTTGCCTTGTTCCAGAAAGGATTTCAGGCATCTGGTTAAGTAACTTGTCCAAGATCACCCAGACAATAAGTGGCAGAGCCAGGAATCCAATCTCTTTCTCTCATGAACTGTATAAACTAAGTGAGATAATACAGATGTAGCTCACATCATATATTTCCTCATAAACATGAGAAGGGGAAATGGGGACATTTTCTTTGGCTGGTTTTCATTTTCATTCTGGTTAGACATGTTCTCAGCATTAGAGTTCCTTGCTTTATCTTTAGAGAAATAATGAATAGGGCAAGAGGGATTCCAGAATAACAGGACTGGGCAGTTCTGACACGGGCTGCTCATGACAGGTAGATGGAAGGAAAAAGCTTGAGACTATGGTTATAAATATGCTTGGTACATGGCAGGCAACCTGTAAACATGGCTTAGTTAATACAGATCTTCAGGAGGAAGGAAGAGAGAACAAAGAGAGGGTAAAACAAGGAAACAAAGGAGAGGAGCCATGTGTTGGGGGCCGTGGGGGGAAGGCAAAGTGGTGGTGGTAGGAGACACTTATACTTGTTCAAGTGTGAGAATAAAAATAATAACTGAATTTGCTTGTGCAGGGTTTCAGAGAAAAAAATGTAAAATGTAAACACCACCAAAACAGCCATTAAAAAAACACATATATCCTAAAAATCACTTATCTCAACTCAGGGAAAGTCCCTACAAGTCTGAGCAATTCAGAGTTTTGTCAATCCCTCTGGGTCCTTTCTTCTTGAGTCTGTAGCATTGTCCTTTTTAAGGCAAATACTTAATCCATTTTTTTACCCTAAGATTCAGTCCACATGGAGTTGTATAAAGAACTGTCTTTTCTTGGCATAACTCGAAAAATAAATAGAATGAAATATATACTCATTCATTTTTATATGCCTAAAAAGTAGAGCATTCATTTGCTTTCCGTTTGAATTATTATAAAAACATCACAGAACTTGTTCTTAATCTTTTTTTCCCTTTCTTTCTTTCCTTCTTAATTTCTTTCTTTCTTTTTTCTTCTTATTTTTTTTTTTTTTAATTTTTTTACGAAGGAGCTTGTCTCAACTTAGTACCCTTAACCAAACATGCTTTAGTGTCAGGGCAAGAACTGGCTATAAAGAAAATACAATTCTTTTAATAGCAGCTCTTTTGCCCTGGCTGTTCACTGAACGCTAACTATGGAGGCAAGATGCATTTGAAACTACTCATTAAGAACCATGATGTTTCACTTAAGTTGGACTGTGCCACTTGGATAATGTGAAACAGAAGTCACTTATTGAGAGGCAGGGACAGGAAGAGGAAATGGCTGACCTATAACTAGAGTTCTCCAAAGGTGGTAGGTACATTTATTAATCTCTTGGGACCTATATTCAGTCAGCAACTTGAGCTGACTAGCATGTGTGTTGAGTAATGTTTAAATCATTAGAGTGCACATATAGGAATTTAACATCAGACATTTATTATATTTCCCCATCCTTCCTTTCTAGACATTTCCTTTTTTACCTAAACTATGCTATTCAAAAAAAGCAACTCAATTCAGGCTTGTTGGACAGAATCTTGTGGAATATTGATCATTAGAATTTCTCTTTTGCCACCAGACATGGACAAAGAGTCCTCTGTTCTAAATAAATTAATCTAGGGCAAAGAAAGTTCCACATCTCTTGCATTTAATTTGGAATTATTCCTTCTTTTTCCAAAGGTGGTATAATGTATATATTTATTTTTAAATGTACGTATTATATTTTTTAAATGTAAGCAATTTAATCTTGTTTTAAGGATAAAAAACAAAACAAAACACTTCCCTCAGGTAATTGAAGGAGTTGCATATTCTACAAAGTAAATAACAAAACCATGATGTTCTAGAAATACATGCAAATAGTAGAAAATGTATCATTATGATAACCGATGGCTAAAAAGTCTGACCTAAATTAAATTTAATCCCTCACTGACTCAGGTCCAATGCAAATAACAGCCTTGACACAAATGCAACAGAGTCACAAATGTATTAGACCTAAATACCCAATAAAATGATTTGAGACCTAGAAGATAGGTGCCCTGATACTATTTTTAAAAAATTATGATTGATAAGACATTCTCAGCTCTGAGAAGCCTTGAAAGAAAAATGACTCACTCCATAGAGGCATTTTTATAAGGGAAGTGGATTTAGAATATAATGGTGACATTTAGTCATTATAAAGAAGATAACTTCATGGAGAGTAATTTGATATTTATAACAACATCATTGTCAATTAAATTTTGTAAAGAGTAAAAGTGAATCAAAAGGTCCTTGGTGAGCAAAGAAAGATGAAGTGGAAGCTCTATAATGGGGTAGTTAGTGGTTAGAAGAGAAGAAAAACAGAGGAAAGATTGTACTAATTGATTCAGGTTTTCATTTTTAATTCTACTGGTGTTTAGGTGGCATCGTGGCATCATAGCAGAATATATTAGTGTATATAAATCCAGGTTTCTTATGGCCAAATCTTCTTGTGGATTTCATTGTCTCCTTTATTTTTCTCTTTGAATTACTCATCTAACATACAATAGTTTTTCTTCTGCAAAGCTTCCTTAAGATTTTGTTTTGTTACAATTTTTGGTTGGTGACCCCCTCCTGAGAGACGGTTGTTTACTACATTCTAAAAAAGCCATAGGCGAGGAGTGTCTCCATTGTTCTTTGGTTACACATTCCAATCTATTCAAATTGTGAACCAACTTGTTTTTCTATTGTCTGCAGTCAATAGCTTCATATATTCCTTATTACCTTCTGAAGACAATACAGGTATTGTAAATGTCAGAAACATACGTAAGTAATCAAACTCCATTGTATAGTATATTGTGCCAAGAATGTATTTTTCACACATGGTGTGTTAGTGAAGAAATAAAACCTTAAAAGTAAAGTATTTACTATGAGGCTACTTAATACAGAAATGGTGGGCACCCTGGGGCAAAAATTAATTAATGTTTAGGAATAACTTAGTGACTTTTAATTGAAACCTCGCTTATTTTACAAGTGCAAATCTGGGAGCTAAATCACATTTTGAGTCTATGGATTTATGACTGGAATAAGTTTCTGCTGAATTAGGTCTTATAAAATGTGCCTTCTTAGAAAAGTAGCCCTAGCTCCAAAATACATGCTCTTTTGGTTGCTTTATTGCACCCAAAGCAAAATTCCTGAAATTTGACAATCACATAAAACATTTACCTTAATTAATAATAGCACATGTTTGAGAATAACACCTGTTCAATAATTGTTTCCTAAGATCACAGAATCTGGAAATGCGTTCACAACTTCACCTGCCCAGCAAACAACTATTTCATTTTTAGGATAGAAAAGATGAAGCTTTATCCCTTCATTTTGAAGGCTATGTTTAACTGAAATTACTTAGTGTCCCCCCCCCCCCCCCCGCCCATATTGATGGTTTTGCTTTCTGCCATTTCAGTTTCCTGCAGTCAGCGGCAGGCAGGAAGCAAATGATTTTTCTGATAGATTCTCAGAAAGTCCATAGCAGCCTAATGCTATGTCGTTGCAATATCTATGTCATTCATCTCTCTTTGTCTCATCATGTAGGCATCTTATTTTACATTATCAGGAGAAGAAGGGTAAGTACAGTACAATATTTTGAGAGAGAGAGAGAAATCACATTCACATAACTTTTATTATAGTATAGTGTTACAATTGTCCTGTTTTATTTTTTGTTTTTGTTGTTAACCTTACTGTGCCTCATTTATAAATTAAACTGTATCCTAGGTGTGTGTGTAGGCAAGGTATCATAAACATACCTTGTTTTTACTGCACTTCACTTTATTACACTTCACAAATACAGTGTTTTTTTTACAAATTGAAAGTTTGTGGTAACCCTGTGGAGAACAAGTCTGTTGGCTCCATTTTTCCAATAGCATTTGCTCATTTTTTGTCTCTGTGTCACATTTTGGTAATTATCACAATATGCCAAGCTTTTTCATTATTATTATATTTGTTATAGTGATCTGTGATCAGCGATTACCTCACTGAAAGCTCAGATGATGGCTAGCTTTTTTAGCAATATTTTAAAATTAAAGTGTATATACATTGGGGAGGCCCTGGGTGGCTCAGTTGGTTAAGGGGCTGCCTTCAGTGCAGGTCATGATACTTAGGGTCCTGGGATGGAGCTTTGAGTCAAGTCAGGCTCTCTGCTCAGTCTGCATATCCCTCTCTCTGCATATACTCACACACACTCTCTCTCTCAAATAAATAAAATATTTAAAAGAAATAAAATATATATGTTGGTTTTTTTAGATATAATGCTATTGTACAGTTAATAGACTATAGTGTAAACATAATTTTTATATGCACTGGGAAACCAAAAATTCATCTGACTTGCTTTATTGTGATATTCCCTTTATTGTGGTGTTCTGAAACCGACCTCACAATATCTCCAAGGTACAGGAAAAAACAGTATATATAGGGTTCAGTACTATCTGCGGTTTCAGGCATCCACTAGGGGTCTTGGAACATAATCCCATGGGTAAAGGGGGTGAAGGGAAGACTACTGCAGTATATTGTTGTAAGGCCTATTTTCTTTGTGAGCATCTGCTTTGTATTTTCATTCATTCCTTGGGGTTTGTAGCTTGGTAAAACACAAATCGCAAATGTATTTATCTAAAAAGTTTAAAAAAAAATTTCATGACTCTTCTAACTCCCAACTGGAATTTTAGAAAATCAAAAGGAAAGTGATAAATGCTAAATTTTTAAAGGATAAAAGAACAGAATGCCTGGCTCATTTACTTCTAATTAAGACCTGCATGAAACCAGGGATCCCTGGGTGGATGGCTCAGGGTGGCTCAGTGGTTTAGTGCCTGCCTTTGGCCCAGGGCGTGATCCTGGAGTCCCGGGATCAAGTCCCACGTCAGTCTCCCTGCATAGAGCCTGCTTCTCCCTCCTCCTGTGTCTCTGCCTCTCTCTCTCTCTATGTCTATCATAAATAAATAAATCTTAAAAAAAAAAAGACCTGCATGAAACCATAAAAATGGAAATGTGTTTATGTAACCCATTTAAAATCTTACCAATCCAGAGAAAATATTAGCCTTCACTGGATATGTCAATACAGAGTTTTGCAATATAAGAAAAGAAAAAGAGATCAAAAGTATAAGATCCAGTGGTAATTTCCTTTTCTTAAAATAGTTTTTCTCTACCACATACAGCTCAGAAACCTTTGCTTAAACACCCAAATGAATTAAGTTAATATCCACAGATGATGGTTTGCCTTTTGATATTAAGGAAAAACATTGGTGAACATATTGCACAGAGACATTCATTTGTTTGTTCACCCACAAAGCTATTCAGCAGCTAGTGTGTGCCAAGCACTGTGCTGGGTTTATCCAAGTGCCAAATGCCTAACCAAGTAGGGTGGATTATCAAGACTCTCTGCAGTGAAATTTAAGTGTATCTGTAGGTTGTCTTTCATTTTCAACTCATTGTTTCATTGAAATTCATATTCTTTTAAACATTTTCTCTCATATTAATGGCTAAGTACAATTTTTTAGAAAAAATTTATTTTATTTATTTTTTAAAGGTTTTACTTATTTATTCATGAGAGACACAGAGAGAGGGAGGCAGAGACACAGGAAGAGGGAGAAGCAGGCTCCATGCAGGGAGCCCGATGTGGAACTCCATCCTGGATCCTGGGATCATGCCCTGAGCTGAAGGCATCCCAAATAAAGTTAATTTTAGATCTTCCATGGTATAGATTCAGTCTGAAAAATATTGTCTCTCACATTGTCTCAAGTGAATTACTCCATGTTTTAAGGTCTGTGTTCTGGGACGCCTGGGTGGCTCAGCGGTTGAGCGTCTGCCTTCCACTTGGAGCGTGATCCCAGGGTCCTGGGGTCGAGTCCCACATCGGGCTCCCTGCACGGAGCCTGCTTCTCCCTCTGCCTATGTCTCTGCCTGTGTGTGTGTCTCTCATGAATAAATAAATAAAATCTTAAAAAAAAAAAAAAAGACTTTAAGATCTGTTGAGGCTGTCAGGCCTCAATCAAAGCCTTGGCTAAACCACTGTTGTTGAAAAGCTTAGTAAGATAGCTGTGAATGTTAAGATCATTCAGGTCAGTGTGTTACTTTGATCAGAGATTTTTGCCCAACCAAGAGGACTGAATTTGACATCTATTCAAAATGATGGATCAGTTGGTGGCAATATATACTCTTCTTTCTAGGTTATCTGCTTATGTACCTGTCACTGCTAATCTCTCCTTTTGGCCTAAAAAAAATTGACTTCGTGGCATCCCCCTCGATCCTTCCCCTATTGCCTGTAATAGTCTCTGCTTGTTAGTATTCAGATAAGACTTTCTAGATTTGTTATTTTTTTTAGTTTAGAGTTAGAACCTCATTTTAGCTCCTTGATTTGAATTCTCTAATTCTGGTGAAATAGGATTCTCCAGTATTAAATCAAGATGTCTCCAGGGTAACAGAGCAGAGAAGTGGTAGGATATGCTAAATAAAGCTCTGAGCCATTTCAAACATTATGTGGAAAGCAACCAGAAATAATCAAAGGCACCACAGAATTTCAAAGAAGGGTACTCCTTGAATGAACATATATTGAAGAAATAAAAATGCATGTAGAACAGAGCCAGGCATATTATCTTTTGTGAAACAAAAACAGAGGAACTAAAAAATATACTCATATTTGATTATATTTGCATGAAAAAACACTGGAAGAACAAACCAAAAAGAATAAAAATTGTTATCCATTAAGTAAAAGAGCTGGAGGGGGCAAGTGAAGCAGTTGAATCTATTCATGTATACCATCTTATTTAGTTTTGACTTTTGAATCATGAAATACAAAATTAAGTTGAAATTAAAAAACACTTGGAAGATGGGGATCCTCAGTCAGTAGATCAAGATCTATAAAGTTATCTTTAGGCCTTTCCAGGGGCTCCTCAGGCCAATTGCTTCCACCAGGCCCATGAGTCTCCAACCTAGTCCCCAATCTTGCTCAAGTACTAAAGTTTCTGCAGCCTCTATTTGTTTGTATTCGATGCAGATGTCAGAAAACGCAACCCAAACTAATGTAAGCAAAATAATAAAAATAAATAAATAAATAAATAAATAAATAAATAAATAAATAAATAAATAAGTAATTGAGTGAGGTAAGCCAAAAAGTCCAGGCATAGCTTTTCAGACACAGCTTAATTCAGGCATTAAACTATAGAACACTAGGATCCAGTCACCAGCACTACTTCCTGAGTTAGTTCCATTCTGTAGTTGCTAGTAGTCTCTGGCAGCTACAGGCAATCAATGCCACAACAACCAATTACAGAAGAAAGACCACCATGTCCTCTAGTAGCTCCAGTAAAAGTCCCAGAATTGAGTCTTAGGGGTTTTTATTGGTCTATTTCGAATCACGTGCTCATCTCCCAACACATCACTGTAACCAAAGAGTTAGCATTGTCTTAGTCGAGGTCATGTGCTTCTCTGTGAGCACAGGAGTGAAGTGTGCTTCCTATGAAGTGTGTTGATAGAGAGGAAAGACATAATCCCCCCAAGTGAAACAGGGGTATGTTGTCAGCCAGGGATGTTAGATGCTGGGTGGTGAGAACACTGAATGTCTACCAACCCACCGTCTCAGAAAGACTCCTTTATTCTTTAGGGACTTTACTCAGAGTGCTCCCTCACACCAGACATCTCAAGTTTTGTGGGGAGACAACCAAAAGTAGCTTTTTAAAAAGAGATGTGAGACTCCTGAGCTAAAATGAGTTTCTCACCCTACAACAAGCTATTCAGAGAATGTTTTAGTTTTGAAAGCAGGTCAGAAAAATTGCTGTTTTCATCAAGAAAGAGCAGAAGTTCAATACAAATTTTTTAAATCCCAAAGACTGAAATTTATGAAACAGTTAATGATGAGCAGTTTAATAGAACTGGTTTTCCTGAGTGAGACTAGACAATAAACTATTTTTGTGTTATTCTTTTGTTACAAAAGCTGGATAATTATTTGAGCCTTTAAACTCTCTTTGTATTTCTGAATGATGACCATAGCCAGGCTTTAAATAAATAAATATTCTCTTTGTATTTCTGAATGATGACCATAGCCAGGCTTTAAATAAATAAATATTCCACAAGGAAAAGACTGAAAGGAGACATTCTTTCCAGGGGAGTTTCTACTCTATTATTCCATGACTGGTCTCAATTAGCTTTCTGCCGCCGCCACGCATTAGTGAAAATGGCAATGGGCGTAAAGAACATGCCCATAGGTCTGTGGAAGATTTCCATTTTCTCTTCATTTCTGGCACCACTGTAACACTTCAGTCCAGCACACATAATCAGTTGGAGTGCATGAATAAAACTCTACTATATATAGTATGAGTGAATTCCAGGATGCAAACTATATATAGTTGAGCTAAATAACAAGTTCGGTCTCATGTTACTCAGCTTGTCAATGTTTAAAACATTCAACAGTTCTTTCCAGTCACTCCTTGTTGAATGCTGGTCCTTACTGGTGTCTCCTTTGTGCACTACTGCTTTCAGTGAGGCTGTTTTTACATCTGTTTCTGGACTTTTGCCAAGTAGTGGTTGTTTCTGTCTGACTCTCGTGGACAGAAATGGGCAGCCATGTGGTTGGGGAATTGCCTGAAATCTTTTTGGAGGCCACTTGGAGGATGCTGATGGAAACGGCAGATAGAGGGCTAAAGAACTCACCCAAAGCTATCTTTTTGTGCTACCACTCCCCATACACATCTTTTTGTTTTCTCGTGGAAATTGCTCGTTCTGGTAGGCACTTACCCAGCCAATTAAGTAAAGCTCTTCTAACAGAAAAATCTCTTTTTTTTTTCTCTGAACTGCCAATTTCCATTAGCAGGGCATTGAGGGATCCTATGAACATTTATTTGGATGTTGGGGATGCCGACATGAACTAGATGGTTCCTTTCAAATTGTTCATGGTCTAAACTGGAGTGGAGGTAAAGGGACACACCAAAGCAAAAATAAAATATATACAATGACTGGTACTTTAATAGTGCTTAGTAAAAGTTAAATTGTGGGCACAAGGGAAGGTTCCATTTACTTCATATCTTAATCCCTATTTAAATATCCTCTCGTCTAGAGCAGCTCACACTTAGTATTTCTTCCATATTCAACTCATTTAACAAATATTTATTGCATATTGACTCTGTGCTCATTGCTGGGGCTGCAGCTGTGTTGGGCTTTTTTTCTAGTTTGGGAATAAGATAATAATAAAAAAAACCCAAGATATTATATAGTGCTAAGACAGGCTAAGGGAGGGGCACCTGGGTAGCTCAGTGGTTGAGCAACTGCCTTTGGCTCAGGTCATGATCCCAGGGTCCTGAGATTGAGTCCCACATCAGGTTCCCCGCAGGGAGCCTGCCTCTCCCTCTGCCTATGTCTCTGCTTCGCTCTATTGCATCTTTCATGAATAAATAAATAAAATCTTAAAACAAACAAACAACAGGCTAAGGGATAGATAAGGACAAGGGAGAAGGTATGTAAAGAGGGAAAGTTTGCAACCATAGCTGCAGAGATCACAGAAGATCCATGTGGAGAGGTAACATTTAGCTGAGACATGATTGGTAAGAAGTAATCAGCACATAGGGAAATCTGAGGAAAAGCCTTGCTCTCGGGTAAAACCGGAAGGGCAAAGACTATAGGAAGGAAAAAGTTTGGTGTTTCGGAAGTGGAAAGAAGGCCAGTGTGACTAGAGCCTAGAGTGACAGGGGGCATTGATGAGACTTGAGGTCAGAGAAATCAGTAGTGGCCAGATCCAGAGGTCTGGGAGATGTTGGTAGGGTATTTGAATTTTATCTTCAGTGCAATTTGAAGAAGAGGATATACTTTTCCAGTTATCAGGTATATGTGTTTCTCATCCAAGGTATCTGCTTCAGCATCTAAAAGAAACAGAATTAATAATTATAATATTGGCTGCTTGCTGAGCACAGAATTAGAGCAAAGGTAGATGAAAGGTGTTGAGGGATATTTTACATAGGCTACCGATAGGTCCATACCAGTGGGGATTTCCCCTTTTGGATGTCTGGACATTTGTGAGCACCAGATATATATACTCAATTCTCTTGAACAGATTTTCATTCTCCAAGTCTTCTTGTTTTTTAGGGTTGACAGGAATCTCTGTCCATTTGTCTCTCTCTATTTTTTTTTTATCACATTGTCACCTTTCCTTGCTTTCACAACTTTCAATACCTTGAGTATCCTCAGTTTATAAATAATAGTCTCCTCAAAAATCTAATCCAAAGCCTATTATATAATGGATCTTCATAGGAAATATATAGCTATATAATATCCCATCATGGTTAGTAAATGATTGTTAGAATTAGTCCTAGAGAGTGATACTTCCTGACTTGGTCTTTTGGTTTGGGGGTGAGTCTTCCTTTCAGACTTGTCACCCTATAATGACTGACCATACTATGAATGTGATTTTTACAATTAAAAAAAAAGATTTAATTCCAGTATAGTTAATATACAATGCTATATTTGTTTCAGGTATACAATATCGTGATTCAACAATTCTATACACTATTCAGTGCTCATCACGATAAGTATGCTCTTAATCCCCTTCACCTAGGCTTACCCATTCCCTGGTCCACCTCCCCTATGGTAGCCATCAGTTTGTTCTTAAGAGTTAAGAGTCTGATTTTGGTTTGTCTCTTTTTACCTTGTTTATTTTATTTTTAAAATTTCACATATGAGTGAAATCATATGTTATTTGTCTTTCTCTGAGTTATTTCACTTAGCATGATACCCTCTAGGTCCAACTATGTTGTTCCCAATGGCAAGATCTCATTCTTTTTTATGGCTGAGTAATATTCCATTGTATATGTATACCACTTCTCCTCCTCCTCTTGCTGCTGCTGCTTCTTTTATATACCACATCTTCTTTATCCATTCATCTACCCATGGACCTTTGGGTTGCTTCCAAATCTTGGCTATTGTAAATCAAACTGCAATAAATAGAGGGGTGCATATATCTTTTCAAATTAGTGTTTCCATTTTCTCTGGGTAAATACCCAGTGGTGGAATTACTAGATCATATGGTAATTCTATTTTTAACTTTCCTAAAGGGTTTTTTTTTAAGATTTTATTTATTTATTCATTAGACAGAGAGAGAGAGAGGCAGAGACACAGGCAGAGGGAGAAGCAGGCTCCATGCAGGGAGCCCGACGTGGGACTCGATCCCCGGTCTCCAGGGTCACACCCTGGGCCAAAGGCAAGTGCTTAACCCCTGAGCCACCCGGGCTGCCCTATTTTTAACTTTCTTGAGGAGACTCCATATTGTCTTCCACAGTGGCTGCACCAGTTTGTACTCCCACCAACAGTGCACAAGGGTTCCTTTCTCTACATCCTTGCCAATACTTGTAGTTAATATAAATATGTTTTGATGTGAAACAGAATCTTTACACAAAGGATCTGTCCACCTAGCAACTTTAAAAATCATATAAAATAAGTAGAGTAGTGATTCTTCTTTTGGGAGCTTGTCTGCTCATTCATTCAAGTACATGGAGCCCCAGGCAGTGAAGTGGGCACAAGGGATAGAACAGATGCATGATGTACACTTAGCCTCTGGGTCTGATAAAGCTTTTATGTGTATCTCTGGTCCTTAAAATGAACAAATTGTCCATTTACAAACTGTATAGTTATAACTGCCTGGGTTTAGACGGTGTGTTCTCCATGTAGCTTACAAATATCTGTCTTTAATGATCTTCCTAAGACTAACAGCCATCACAGCTCCTGCTTTCTTCTCTTCCCTCTCTCTTCTTCCTTCCTACCTCCAGAGTGGTTGCTGCTGTTGCCATGACAACCAGAATGAAAAGCCTTGGAACTGTATCTTTTACTATAGGTGCATGCCTCCCCATAAGGACATTATTGTACATCAGCCAAACTGGACTCTGGGGGCTCTTCTTTAAATATACCATTAAGTCATGTTGAAATTGGAACTCCAGAGGCGAGATTATGATGATATTTAATTAGGGACTTAGGAATTATCAAATCTTATTTTCAACTAGCCATCTCTTTCTTTGAGGACTTCAAAGAAAATATGAACAGTAATGACAAAGCAAGATATAGCATGCTTTTTGCTAACTGGGGCTTTATGTCTAAACCCCAGTTGGCTTTCTCGTGAGTACATTCAGGTCTAGTGGAGATGGCTTTTGGCCTAAGCCAGGTTGGCCTGAGCAACCTGTTTGACTAAGAAGCAACTCAGATCTGTCCTTTGAGCCCCAGGCTCTGATAGCCATCTGCCTGTTTAATATTTCCCCCTGGGTGACCCTTAGAAATCTTCACCTGATCAATCTTTCCATCCCTACTCTTCCCCAACCTGCCTCCTCTCAATAAACAGCTCCACCATTCGGCCAGTGGCCCAAGCCAGAAACCCAGGCGTCATCATTGAGTCTTCCCTTTCCCTGGCCTTGCCCCATACCTGATCCCTATCAAGTCCTGTCAGCTGTATCTCCAACACGAAACTCAAAGAGGTCTGCTTCTCTAATTTCCACTCCTACCTCTTTAGAACAAAATGTAGTCTGCCTGCATTGCAATAGCATTCTGACTCTTCTCTCTGATTCCACTTGTTTTTTTCTGAAGCTCTTCCCTTCCATACAGCAGCTAACCTGAGCTTTGAAGAAGGTAGATCAGACTGTATCACTTTGTGCTTTGAAACTCTCCATGGCTTCCCATTATACTTGGAATAAAATCCGTATTCTTCACACTGACCTAAAGGGCCCTGCCCTGAGCTCTCTGAGCAACCTGTTAAGCCTCATTTTGTGTCACTCTCCACCTGGCCTCTACTCCAGTCACACTTTTCTTCCTTCAACTCCTCATGTGGCTTGCAAGTATCTGTATTTAATTTACTTTGAAGTCAAATCGCTGCCACATGTCCTGGTTTTCCCACCATGCTCCTTTTCCCACTCTAAGCCTTTACACTTCCAGTCCTCTTGCTGGAACACGTCTACATCACCCTTTGCCAGCTCTTTTCTCAGTGGCTGCTTCCTCCTCAACCTTGAGGTCTCAATTAAATTTTACTTTCTCCATGAGCTCTTCCCTGACCACCCTATCAAAAATTGCCTTTACCCACCAATGATCCTCTACAGAATATTCTGTTTATTTCCTACCTAATGCTTCCCAGAACATATAACCATTTTGTTTACTTGTTTGTGTATTTACTAAGTTTGCCTTCCCAACTAAGAATGTCAATTCCTTGGAGGCAGGAACTAGATCTGTTTTATTCATAATAAATGGCATATAGGAAGGGCATAATTAGTATCTGTTAGATACATGAATGATTCTGTCTGAAATTCTAGCAGCAACTTGTGCAGCCAGTAAAGAAATAAGAAACTCATTTTCTTATTCTGAATTCTGAATTTTCTTATTCTGAAATAAGAAACTCTTTTTCTTATTCTTATTCATTATTAAATGAGACATGGGCAGGGTTATGAGAACCCAACACAGGATGTTGAGACACTGAAGACTAGCAAGAACATTGAGTGATTATACGCTCCAAAGGGGGTGTAGGGGGAGTGAACAAATGGTGTTCTCAGAGCCCAGTAAGAGCTGGAACTATGGAGGAGGGATCACCCAGCTAGAAATGTAGTCTGGAGAGACACCGCCACTATCAGTGGCAGCAGCTTAGCAGGACAGTAATAGAGGAAATACCCAGACAAATACCCATCCTCTAATTAATGATCCACACCCTTCTTTGGTTGAAGCCAACTGAAAAATAGCAGGCAAGGAAACGCTGGTGAATTAATCCATTTGTAGCTCAGCTTTTCAAAGCACAGAGTAGGTGATAAATGGAGCATAATAAGCAGAGGCGTTAACCCCTAGCAACTGGAACTCAGGCTGGTCTTGCTCCTATGACTTAGAGGTCAATCAAATTTGAGGTTTATGCTTGGAATTTAACTACCATTTATAACATTATGCCCAAGGAAAAACTATTTGGATTTCTAAACAACCAACTTACTAATAAACTTGGAAACGGGGATCCCTGGGTGGTGCAGCGGTTTGGCGCCTGCCTTTGGCTCAGGGCGCGATCCTGGAGACCCCGGATCGAGTCCCACGTCGGGCTCCCGGTGCATGGAGCCGGCTTCTCCCTCTGCCTGTGTCTCTGCCTCTCTCTCTCTCTCTCTCTCTCTCTCTCTCTGTGACTATCATAAATAAATAAAAATTAAAAAAACAAAAACAAAAACAAAACTTGGGAACGGGGCAGCCTGGGTGGCTCAGTGCGGCTTAGCACCGCTTTCAGCCCAGGGTGTGATCCTGGAGACCCAGGATCGAGTCCCACGTCAGGCTCCCTGCATGGAGCCTGCTTCTCTCTCTGCCTGTGTCTCTGCCTCTCTCTCTCTCTCTCTCTTTCTCTGAGTCTCTCATGAATAAATAAATAAAATCTTTAAGAAAAGAGAAAAAGAAAACTCTTATCTTATTTGGCCACCTCATAAATCAAATTATGGAGCATTTTGACGATATGCATTGGATCCTTACAAAATACATGGGATCAGTATTTGGCAAATTAGATTTCTAGGTCCTGTCAAACAAGTTACAGAAAAAAATATAACTAGAATTTTTTTTTTCTGAGTCAGAAATCCTTAAAGTCTTTGAGTTCCAGTTTTCATCCTGCTCTAAACAGTTGCTATGCGAGAACATCCATTTCTGGCTTGTTTTGGTCTACAAATATGGAATTGTACCCTGTTGATTTTAGGGATATTGGTTATCTTGGAGTTTTCACAAGATCTTACCCACTATGCTGGGGGTGGGAAATAAGAAGTGAAATGCAAGCCTTCTGAAAAGCTGACAATGCAGCTTTGGGGAAAATGTTTCATCTTTGTAACTTCAGGCACTGGGAGTTGCGGCTGGCTTGCATAGCTGGTGGAATCACAATGTCAATATACAATTCCTCTCTAAAAAATCTTTATTTTAGAATATGACTTGAATGCTCAGCAGATATATTGAATATCTCAATAGGAGTGCCGGGTCCTTAGGACAAAGAGGCAGCTGCCCAATATAATGTATCTTTGTTAATTAAATGCGAGATCTGTGAATGGAGCTCCATAGCAGCAAACAGCAACCTCATTTCCAACTCATTTCTCTCTTTGCTTAAAATGTTCTAAATATTGGAAACAAGAACTACCAATATTTAATAAGAATGTCCTCCCACTTTGTCTCTCCTCTGCACTGTATAGCAAGAGAGCATGCAATATATTTATTGTGTTTATTGATTTATTTACATTTACAAAATAATAGACTGCCAGTTTTTAGAGAGGCTTGATTGTATCTTTCCACAGTGTAGAAAAGAGGCAATTTATTCTAGGCTTTTAAATGTTTGAAACACAGAGGCTTGTAAGGAAAATTCAAATCTGCCTGTGATTTCCTTCTGTTCTGAGATTCCATAGACAGAAAATCCTCTCCTAAAAAAAACTACATACTACATGGCACAGATCCCGAGGGAAGCAAAGCAGGGTAGATGACAAAGAGAAACATAAACCCAGTGGGAAAATACTTGGAAGGCCACTCTTCAACAATAAATATCTTAATTAAATCGCCCAGGACCTTATTCTATAATGCTATGCACCAGGTGTTTCTGCCTCCATTTCGATGCTTGGCATTATTCCCTTTTTGGAAATGGCACATACTGTTGGGGTGTATCCAGCTGAAACACACACAACATAATGTGCAATACTATTCAAATGTGGATCTTTTTCAGTGTAGATATTAAAATGGCCTCATTTCTTTCATTCTGTGGACTGACCTTAATGGGTCACCCAGGATAAGAGATGAAGTAGAAATAAGGCATTTTCACATTTATTGACACAAAAATACAATAATTGTAGGCTTATGGAAACTAAGCTTAAGAGATACAAAGCATTTACTGGTTTCTTTCAGAAACCTCTCAGATGTGGGAGAAATATGTGTGAGATTTGGGTTTTCATTTATCCAAATATGAGGATTTTTGTCTGCTAGAGTCAACCGACTGATAGTAGATAGAAAGGATTAGTGTGGATCTTATTTGGCAGGCTTCACGGTAGAAACCCATATGCTCTCTGACATTGATTATAATTATTTTTCTGTCATTCCCAGGTTAAGTTCTTAGCAGGAATGTGAGCCAGCTCTCTCCCTACGATGCCTCCTGCTGTGAAACCATCTTTGGCAGTGAATCTTTAACAAAAGATCAGGAACTTGACATTTCTTCTTAAGCATAAGAAGAAAACGTGTCCAATGCTGGAAGCAAAAATAGGGATAGAGCTTCTAAATGGTTGCAGGATGGAGCAATGAAACAGGAAGAAACATTACATGATATGCCAGTGGTTTTTTTTGTGTGTGTGTGAAATAGCAACTGATGAATACATATGGAATATGTAGATTATATAATGTTATGCTTTAATATCTTTTTAAAGTAGAAGGGGATTAGGGGTGCCTGGGTGGCTCAGTTGGTCAGTTGGTCTCAGGTCATGATCCCAGAGTCCTGGGAGAGAGCCCTGCATTGGGCTCTCTGCTCAGGGGGCTCTCTGCTTCTCCCTCTTCCTCTGTGTGCTCTCTTTCAAATAAATAAAATCCTAAAAGAAAATAAAGAAGAGGGTGGTGGTCAATATGTTTAATTATTATTTTGGACCAGGTGTATCTTTATGATTTTATTTTTTTATTTTTTTATGATTTCATATTCTTTTTTTTTAATTTTTATTTATTTATGATAGTCACACACAGAGAGAGAGAGAGAGAGAGAGAGAGAGGCAGAGACATAGGCAGAGGGAGAAGCAGGCTCCATGCACCGGCTGCCCGATGTGGGATTCGATCCCAGGTCTCCAGGATCGCGCCCTGGGCCAAAGGCAGGCGCCAAACCGCTGTGCCACCCAGGGATCCCTGATTTCATATTCAACTGATCTTCAAGGAGATTGTTAGGATAGTAATTGAAACAGAAATTTAGGATGATATTATGAGAAACAGAAAAGGTAACCATTGTTGTTCTAAATGACTAGACCCGCAAAGAGTTAAAAAAATTTTTTTCCAGAAAGAGCATGTACATTCAAATTTGTGAATTTATTAAACAGAGTTGCAAAGTCAGTTACTGGTGGGAAAGTTAAATAAAGTACTGAGGATACTTCCATGGGGTGAGAAATTTCCATCCTCACACTGTTCACCTACAGTAAGGAAATTGCTTCAAAATTACGTTAAATAGCAACAGATGGGAAAAGTGGTGGGGTGGTCAAAAATGAACAAATTAGGGGCACCTGGGTGGCTCAGTGGTTGAGCATCTGCCTTTGGCTCAGCTTGTGATCCTGGGGTCCAGAGATTGAGTCCCGCATTGGGCTCCCTGCATGGAGCTGGCTTCTCCCTCTGCTGATGTCTCTGCCTCTCTCTCTGTCTCTCATGAATAAATAAATAAATAATATCTCTCTATATATATTTTAAATTACCAAATTAAACATAAAAGTGTCAGCTTCTCTTCTAAAGGATGGCTATTTCCACCTCATGGCTTAATGCACTGTAATGATTGGTTTCCCCATTAAAATCAAATGAAGAATATAATTAAGTAAATCCTTCAGGTTACATGTCTTTTAAAATTCCACTAGCTGAAGGGCTTACCAGAGGAAGTCATAAGTACTTTAATATATGCCTTCCACCATAAATTTAGTTCAGATGTGACTTAAAGTCAGCTCAAACCTCATCATAGGCACTTTTAGCCACTGGACTGATAAATATTTTTTTTGCCTAACCATTTGGACAAAGTTCCTATTGGTATTTCTCTTCCTACCTTTGTGAAAACTTTAGCCAAAATAAATATGTACATGTTTATGCAGGAGAATGAGATTAAATGAAAAGTTTTGATTTAAAAAGGACACCACAGATGATTGAAAATGGTAATGGACTTGTGCATACTACATCAAAATTCATCGCAGGAGGATACATTACTCACCCTTGTAGTTTTTAGATATGGAAAATGTTTATTGTCCTTCATGTTTTAACGTGGAGATTTACATTCAGTTACAAAATCACTATTCAGGGGGATCCCTGGATGGCTCAGCGGTTCGGCGCCTGCCTTTGGCCCAGGGCGTGATCCTGGAGACCCGGGATCGAGTCCCACGTTGGGCTTCCGGCATGGAGCCTGCTTCTCCCTCTGCCTGTGTCTCTGCCTCTCTCTGTGTGTCTCTCATTAATAAATAAATAAAGTCTTTAAAAAAAAAAAAACAAAATCACAATTCAATTTCTATCTCAAATCTTGATTGTCATTATTATATCAATAAAAAAATCATATCTCTAGAAATAATTATAATTACTTGTCCTTGGGGGTCCATTTTTACCTCCCTGGTTTGGCATAACCAATACTTATTTTCTTACTGCAGGTGAAGATGCTCATCATACTTGGGAAAAAAAGCTAATAACAATTCTCCACTGCTAGGCAAATGAACATATCCTCCAGGATGGTCTGCCTTATCTCTTCCATTAGCATAACTGCTAACACTTATCAAATGTGCAAGTCTGTCTGCTAAACATTTTACATGCATTCTCTTATTTAATTCTCATAAAATCTTAAATACTATTATTTAAGCCCCCACCACCACCACCACCACCCAGTGAGAGAGGTGATACCTTCATGTGTACTGAGGAAACTGAAACTTAGAGAGATTGTCTTGCACAAAGTCATGCAGGGAGGAAGCCATCTCTTGTGACCCTCTGTGTCAGTTGTGTCTTCCAGGAAGCAGACATTGAGATGGAGTTAAGCAGGGTACCTGGGTAGCTCAGTCGGTTGAGCATCTGCCTTCGGCTGGGGTCATGATCTCCAGGTCTTGGGATTGAGCCCCATGTCAGACTCCCTGATCGGGGAGAAGTCTGCTTCTCTTTCTTTTTTAAGATTTTATTTATTTATTCATGAGAGACACAGAGAGAGAGGCAGAGACACAGGCAGAGAGAGAAGCAGGCTCCATGCAGGGGGCCTGATGTGGGACTCGATCCTGAGTCTCCAGGATCACACCCTGGGCTGAAGGTGGCGCTAAACCGCTGAGCTGCTGAGCCACCGGGGCTGCCCTCTGCTTCTCTTTCTTTCTCCCTCTGTTCCTCCCCACTGCTCATTCTCTCTCTCTCTCAAATAAATAAATTAAATCTTTAAAAAAGAGAAAGAGAGAGAGATGGAGTTAAGAGTCTAAGGATTGATTTTGGTGAAATAGTTATAATAAAAAAAAGGGGGGGGAGGAGGTATGATGGGACAGGGAAAGCCTCTGGACTCTGGTGTGAATCTGCCACTTGTGAAAGAAAAGTAGGGAGGAAACAGGATTGAACAAGGAGACACTTGGTACACAAGTTTTGGTCAACTCACATGGAAGCTCTGGAGCAAAGGTTGACAATGAGAGGAGATCCATGCTGGCTAGAAAGAGTCAGGCCCTAGTACTTCCACCATGTTCAATTATTGTCTAGGGGCTATTCAGGAAGAGCATGACCTCAGCTCAAAAACTGAGGTAGAGTCTGAATATGGTGCTGCTGGAGATCATTGGCTAATTCCTCTCCTTGCCACTAGGTGGAAGTTCTTTCTTGAAGGGAGATCCAAGTAATGCATCTTCCTGACTGCCACAGTCTACCCTTTCACCATCCAGATCCACTACTTCATTTACATTTAGGGATCAGCTCCTCCAGGCTTCCAGTGGGTCTTTCTTCTTGCAGATAAACTTAGAAGAGGAAGATTAGTAAGATGAACTATAGTCCTTGTCAGTGCAGTTTTGTGGCCACAGGTGGTACTCATCCTCTCCCTCCTCCACTACCCACTCTAAATTGACTTGCACTTAGCTATCACCTCTATAGGCTTCAGTGACTTACTTGGTGGTGAAACACAACCTTCATTTTTAAGGGGTCTGAGCCACTGGTGACCATAACTTTCTCAGGCTTTGGTTGCTGCACTTGTCCATATACATTCTTAGTTGGGCAAGGGAATACCATAAAGCACCCAAGTGGATTGCCCAACTTCCATATATACTCCTCCTTGCCCCCATTTTTAAAAAAGATTTATTTGACATAGAGAGAAAGTATAAGTAGGCAGAGGGAGAAGTAGACCCTTCACTGAGCAACAGACTGATGTGGGTCTCAATCCCAGGACCTGGGATCATGACCTGAGCCAAAGGTGGATGCTTAACCAACTGAGCCACCCAGGTGCCCTGCCCTGCCCCCATTTTGTAACAACAGCCAATTACTTTTGCCAAGATGATGAGTCTTCTTGCTTGCTCATTCATGGACACAGGGATTAAAAGTACCCAGACAGGAGCCATAGCTTGTAGTTCAAGCAGAGCTCTTGCTGGTTCCCCAATCCTGAATTTTTATTGGGGCAACTGCTCTCAGCCTCCTGCTCTCCATCCTTGCTTTCTTTGGATGATGTATGTTAAGCAATACTCATTTTGGCTGCCTATCTATTTTGTCCCTTGGTATATCATATTCTATTCACCATTTCTGCAACTCTCTTTAAGCAAGCCTCCTTGACTGTCATTTCATTTTGCTGGTCATTACAATAATTGTGGGATTCCCCCACTCACCCCCAGCCTCAGCTTATGGTAGTTAAGTGCTGCCGTCTCGTCTCTATTGCTTCAGGGCCCTATCAGGCTCATTTCTGTCAGTGAGCTAAGCCCTGTCACAGTCTCTTCTCCTACTAGTGGCCCTAGCCATCACTGAAATTCTTACTGATGCTGGTGTTTCTCTCACTAGCACGTTCCTTTTTTTTTTTTTTTTTTAAGATGTTATTCATTTGAAAGAGAGAGCATAAACAGGGGCAGAGGGAGAAGGAGAAGCAGATTCCCTTGTTGAGCAGGGCGCTCGACACAGAGTTCCATCCCAGGACCCTGGGATCATGATCTGAGCCAAAGGCTTAACCAACTGAACCACCCATGCGACCCTCACTAGCATATTCCTGATAGCTCTGACAAATGAAGAAGCATACTCTGGGTGTATGTACTATACATATATGTAATATAATTCTTCAATAGGTCATCTGGCCTGACAAAATATCTATTCCAATATGTCTACTTCCTTCACTTTCTTGATCCTTTACCATCTATCAGGGCAATTCAGACATTTTGACTTCATTCAGAGTGGACCATCACTTTCTTCATGCTTCTAAGAGTTGCACCATCCCCTTGGGCTCTTGCTAGATGTTAAATCCTGTATCCTGGGAGAGTAGAGATATGAGATTTTAATAAACTATCTTTTATCCAGTTTTAGGTTCTGGCCCCTTTGATCAAGCACCCTCGAAATCCCATCTCGCGAGTACTCTCAGGCTCCTGCTAGGACATGCTGGCTCATTCTTACAGTTCCATTGGGAGAATACTCTCTTTCTTCCTTTATCAAACCCAGCTGAATCATGCTGCAACTTAATGCAGTTGTTGACCTAACACCCAGGAGAGGAGCTTAGGCAGATGTTGAGGAGGATCCCTGTTGTTTTCTGAAGCTGAATATTCTCCAGTGTCCTTTCATACCCAGAGTGCTACCTCTTAATACAGACGGGACACCTCTGCAATCAGGGGCATGTGCCAGATGGCCCCATCCCATATGTCATGGTCCCAGGTTTCACACACCTGACAATGCCCTAATTATAGCATGACGGACAGACTCCTCTGAGCATTCAATCATATTTGAAGCTCTGCAATACTACTAATGTTTAAATTTGTAGTCTGTATTGATAGTTCCATCCTCAGCTCTAGGAGGGGCCACATGACTGGCACCTCATTAACCAGAGTGTTGCATTCTCAGCCACAGTGAAGGGTTTAGGGGGGACATGTGAGCAATCTGAGCCAGTGCATCTCAGGACTTTAGACTGATGGGAATGAGAAGGGTTTTTTTGTGCTTTGAGTGATAAGGACATTAGCCTGCAACTACTGGTCACCACCTTCCTACCATGAAATGAACATATGTCTGGAAATAAGGGACATCAAGATAGCTGTGGTCCTAATACCATCATTTGAATTCCTGACTCCAGGGATGCCTGGGTGGCTCAGCAGCTAAGCATCTGCCTTCAGCTCAGGGCGTGGTCCCAGAGTCCCGGGATCGAGTTCCACATCGGGCTCCCCTTGAGGAGCCTGCTTCTTTCTCTGTCTGTGTCTCTACCTCTCTCTCTGTGCCTCTCATGAATAAATAAAATCTTTAAAAAAAAAAAAAAAAAGAAACCCTGACTCCAGATGTGCCTGAAATCAATATATTCCTGGACTTTTTAGTTACTTAGGCCAATACATTCTTTTTCTTTTAGATCATTTGAGCTTGGTTTTTCATCATTGAAAGTAGCTACCTCCGGATAGTCATTCACCTAATCAGTCAATATTACCTTCAGTGTGCCAGACATTGTTCCAGTGTAGGAATACAGCAGAGAACAAAATAGGCAGCTCCTTGTTGGCCTACGACTTATATTTGGAACTCATATTTTAGGAGAGAGAAAAGAAGAAGGAAAAAGGAAAATATTCAAACATTGTATATCAATTGATGACTAGTTTTGTGGGGGGTGGGGGGAATAAAGCTGGGTAAGAGGAAGGAATGTTGTAGGGTACTCAGGGAAGGACTCACTGATACAGTGATTTTGAGTAGAGACCTAAGGTATGTAAGGGGAATGAGCCATGAGATGATCAGTAGGAGAGTTCCAGGAAGAAGGAACTGCAAGCTCAAAGGTCTTGAGGTGGACATATGCTTCCAGAGCAATGAGGCCAAAGTGTTGGGAGTGTGATAATCAAGAAGGTGAAAATAGAATATGATATCAGACAATTAACAGGTGCAAACCATCCAAGCCCTTGATGGCCACTAGAGATTTGTCGTTTTACCTAATGTGGGATGGGAATCCAATGTTGGGTTTTAAGAAAAAGAATGACATAGACTAACTTTTATTTTAAAAGAATGAATTTGGTTGTTGAATAGAAGCAGGGAATCCAGTTAGGAAACTGCAATAATCCAGATGTGAGATGATGTGGCCAGGACAGGGTGGTCCAGTGGAAGTGGTGAGAAGTGGACTGATATGGGTATATTCTGGAGGTAGAATAGACAAAATTTGCTCATTAATTGGACCTGGGGATAGGAGAAAGGGAAGAGTCAAGGGTGACTCCAAGGTCTGTGGCCTGAGCAACTGGAAGTTTAGGATAAAATTATGGTCCTTTTTTATGTCAAGTCTGAGATCCCTAATAGATATCCAAGATCTGACATTCACATGTTTAGGGGAGCAGTCTAAGATAGAGATATATATCAGGGAGTCGTTAGTGCATAGATGATATTTAAAGCTGTGAGACAGAATGAAACATGAATACAGACAAAGGAAAGATGTGAGGGCTGAACGCTGCAACACTTCCATATATAGAGGTCAGAGAAATGAAGAGGAATGAGTAAAGAACACCAAGAAAGAACAGCCAGTAAGGTAGCTGATTTTGTACATTGTGAAGAAAATTATTCAAGGAGGAAGTGATCAGCCATGTAAAAAGTACAAATGGTGCTGCTTTCTGGGTCAAGAAAAATGAGGGCAGGAATTTTATTGCTGGGCAATGTGGAGCTATTTCAGCACTCACTGCTATGTTACTAACAATTGACTTTTATTTCATTTCACTCTCCTATTTAGATATAAGCTCTGCATCATTCTGTTTTGTTCACTAATGCATTCCTAGTGTCTAGGATAGTGTCTGGCATATGGTAAATGGTCAATAAATATTTCTCAATAAATATTTCTTGAATGTAAAAATTGTAAAAAAATGTGAGTTTTTTCTCAAAATTTTTTGTGCAAAATATCTTGCATTTTATGTTTTGGTAGAGGAAGTAATTGCATAGCACCAGATTTTGAAATACACTGAAAACTTGACAAGAGATTTACCCTCACTAAGGTTTTGTTTCCTTATCCATAAAGTACGCTGAACAAAAATAAGGTATGTTTGTGAACATGCCCAGAACATAGTAGGTACTAATAAATGCTTTATAAATCTGGAGAAGATGGCCAGATCACACAGTGGCATACAAATATACTCCAGATAAAGAAGTCATTTGACATGGGAGATTTCATTTATTTGAGAATCAAAAAAATGTTGCTAGTAAGTTGCATTTCTAACTAAAAGTACTTGAGTGCATTTCAAAGTGGGGTAAGGGCCATGATACATTCAGATTCCTGTGGCTCTTATGGTTGTTTCACAGTAAGATGTAATAGTTTTGAGGTGTGTGTGTGTGTGTGTGTGTGTGTGTGTGTGTGTGTGCTCATCAAGCTAAGTGTATTTTAATCCCATCTTCCCACCCACCTCCCCTCTGGCAACCACCATTTTTGTTCTCTGTATTTAAGTCTGTCTCTGGGAAACAAACTAAGGGTTGCCGAAGGGGAGGTGGGTAGTGAGATGGGGTAACTGGGTGGTGGGCATTAAGGAGGGCACTTAATGTGATGAGCACTGGGTATTGCATGCAACTGATGAATCACTGAATTCTACCCCTGAAACTAAAAATTTTAAAAAGAGAGTCTCTTTATCTTTGTTCATTTGATTTGTTTCTTAAATTCCATATAAAAATGAAATCATGTTATTTGTCTTTCTCTGACTGACCTATTTCATTTAGCATGATACCCTCTAGGTCCAACATGCTGTTCCCAGTGGCAAGATCTCATTCTTTTTAATGACTGAGTAATATTCCTATTCCATTGTATATGTATACCACATCTTTTTTGCTTGTTTGTTTACCATCTTTTCTTTATCCATTCATCCAATGTTAAAAATTGAGTTGCTTCCATATCTTGGCTATTTAAATAATGCTGCAATAAAATGAGGGGTGCATATAGCTTTTCAAATTAGTGTTTTCATTTTTCCTTGAGAAAATACCCAGTGATCAAACTACTAGATAATATGATAATTCTATTTTTTACTTTTTTGAGGAGCCCCCATACGGTCTTCCATAGTGGCTATACCAGTTTGCATTCCCACCAACAGTTCACAGGGGTTCCTTTTTTCCCCACATCCTTGCCAATACTTGTTATTTCTTGTATTTTTTATTTTAACCATTCTGACAGGTGTAAGGTGATATCTCACTGTGGTTTTGATCTGAGTCTCCCTGATGATTAGTGATGTTGAGCATCTTTTATGTGTATGTTGGCCTTCTGCATATCTTCTTTGGAAAAGTATCTATTCAGCTTCTTTGCCCATTTTTAATTGGATTATTTGTTTTTTGGGTGTTGAGTTGTATAAATTTTTTGTGTATTTTGCATATTAATCCTTTATTGGATATATCATTTGTAAATATCTTCTCCCGTTCAGTAAACTGTCTTTTGTTTTGTTGATGATTTCCTTCACTGTGTAAAGGGCTTTCCTCTGCTGCTGCTGCTTCTACTGCTGCTTCTTCTTCTTTCTTCTTCTTTTTCATCTTCTTCTTCTTCTTTAGTACCTTGTGTCTTATTGTTGATTCTGTAGTTCAAGTCTCATTACATTATAGATCTAAAGTGGGTAGACTTTTAAAAAGTTTTTTTGGAGGGGGCCCTTGGATGGCTTAATTTGTTAAGCATCCAACTCTTGATTTCGGCTCAGGTCATGATCTCAGGGTCACGAGATCAAACCTCACTGCAGGCTCTGTACTGGGCCTGCAGCCTGCTTAAAATTCTCTCTCCTTCTCTTCCTGACCCCTCCCCCCAAATGAAATAAGTGGGGTTTTTTTGTTTGAGTGCCATTGACACACAATGTTACACTAGTTTCAGATGTGCAACATAGTGATTCAACAGCTCCATACATTGTTTACAAGCCAGATTACGGAAGCAGCCCAAGTGTCCATGGAGGTTTAGATGAATGGATAAAGAAGATGTGCTGTATATACACAATGGAATATTACTCAGCCATCAAAAAGAATGAAATCTTGTCAATTGCAATGACATGGATGGAGCTAGAGTGTATTATGCTAGGTGGAATAAGTCAGTCAAAGAAAGACAGTTACCATATGATTTTACTTGTATGTGGAATTTAAGAAACAAAATAGATGAGCAAAAGAAGAAAAGAGAGAGACAGACAGAGAAACCAAGAAATAGACTCTTGGCTCTAGAGAACAAACTGATGGTTATGAGAGGGAAGGTGGGTAGGAGATGGATGAACTAGGTGATGGGAATCAGATAGTGCACTTGTCATAATGAGCACTTGCTGATGCATAGAATTGTTGAACCAGTACATTGTATACTTGAAACTAATATGACACTGTATGTTAACTATGCTGGAATTAAAAAAAAAAAAACAACTCTATACATTATGCTCTGCTCACCACAAGTACAGCTAGCTACCATCTGTCATCATGCAGCATTACTATAATACCAGTGACTATATTCTCTATCCTATACCTTCTATTCCTGTGACTTATTCATTCTGTAGCGCAAGCCTGTATCTTTCATTCCCTTTTACCCATTTTGCCAATATCCTCACCTCCCTTCCCTCTGGCAACAGTCAGTTTGTTCTCTGTATTTATAGGTCTGATTCTGCTTTTTGTTTGGCTGCTTATTCATTTGTTTTGTTTTGTAGATTCCATATATAAATGAAATCATATGATATTCATCTTTTTCAGTCTGACTCATTTCACTTAGCATAATATTCTCTAAGATCTAGGATGGGTAGACTTTGGTGAGACCACTTTCCCTAGACCTATACCTTCCCCTAGATCACCCTGATCTGACTCTTAGAGAAGGCTCCAGAGTTCAGTGGAGCAGATCCCAGGCTTGGAAAAACTGCAGATTTGTTAGGATCAAAGTGTTAACCTCAAAATGTTAACTAGGAAGATCCTCAAGGATCTTGTAGGTTTAAAGTGGGTAAAGATTATATTTTAAAGAAGATTGGCCTTCAGTGGGAGAAAAATGTGCTGAATGAGAAGGTTTAAAAGGGGATGGGATAACTAGTTAGAGTGGAGAATTATTCTAGATTATTATTTAAGCACCCTGGGCTTGCAGCCAAATCTCTTGGGTTAATATTTCTTCTCCTTTTTTTCCAGGAGTAGGCAACAGTGTAGCCTTCTGTCATTTTGCTTTCTTTGTCCATTAAACAATCAATGGGTGATTACCCTCTGTCTCTTTGGACCCAGAATATTTGGCTATCCTCTTACCCTTAGTTATACCCATTATCAATGACGTTTTGGTATTGATATACTGGACATCTTGGGGATGCCTTGATGGTGATTGAAGTGCTGATCCTTTGGAAATCAGTGCTCATGGCCAGGTACTAAACATTACAAGATGCTAAGAACTTGAAAGTCGTATATTTAGAGAGACCCTCCAAGGACAGACTTCCAAATAGGGACAAATTTTATATTTAGTATGCCGCTCCTCTAGTTCTCTTGATGATATTATCTTTTGCCATGAAATATGGGTTATGGGGTGCCTGGGTGGCTCAGTCTGTAAATCGTCTGCCTTTGGATCAAGTCATGATCCCCTGGAGTCTGGGGATCGGGCTCTGCACTCATCAGGGAGCCTGCTTCTCCCTCTCCCTCTGCCCCCCACTCCCTGCCCCGCCATGCACACACACCCACTCTCTCTCTCAGATAAATAAATAAAATCTTTTAAAAAGAAATGTGGATTATTATAGTAATAGGGAAAGAGAGGCTGAATCAGAAAAGATTTTGAAACGTGACTACTGGAGGAGGGATTTTTAAGTCTTAAAGTATACCTTTCAAGGGAATGGCTCAAAGCATCACACTGCAGATTCCTATTTTGTACTAGGACGTTACTGGGGCAATAACATCTCCCAAGTTACTAAATCTGATTGATCTTTGTTCTTACTATCTCTTTTATTTAGCACTTCCTTAATATTAGATATTGTGCTTTGTGTTACATATATTATCCCATTTACTTCTCACAGAAATACCTATGAGATAGGCACTGTTAACATTCTCACTTCATTCAGAGAAAACTGAGGCATAATGTCAGCATCAGTAAGCCCTTGGTGGTGTGTAGCATCTGGATAGTGGGAATTAAGTGACTGGTGAGGACCTAAGAACAAACACCATTAAGAGTGACTTAACAAAGGCTAAAGCTTAATTACTGTGGAATAAGAGGATGCAGAATTCAGGAAAGTGCTTTCCTAATGTTTTTTAGGACTCTTATAAGAAATAGATTAGGGGATCCCTGGATGGCTTAGCGGTTTAGCACCTGCCTTCAGCCCAGGGCGTGATCCTGGATCCCACGATTTAGAGATCATGACCTGAGAAAAATCAAGAGTCACTCAGGTGTGCAGGAACTTCCTGTATTAATTCGAAGGAATATTACATACTCAGATGTCCTCTGCTCCATGTAAACTACTACCTTCTCTCCTTTTATTCCTAGTTCAGGCAACTCTCCTCTGGTCTTCCATAATATATGTGTTAGCACATATTGCATAAGCATATTACATTTATTATTGCATATTATATGCTCATTTGTCTGCATCCTTCACCTCATTGTGGATTATCTGAAGGCAAGGAATGTGATTTGTTGTTTTGTCTTCATAGGAATGAATAAATGTACATAATAAGTCCTTAGTGTTTTTTGAGTGAAAGAAAAAGGATTGAGAAAGAGAGGGAGAGAATACTACATTTATTCTTTGAAATCACATATATTATTATCAGGACTTCTGACTACTCTGAATTGAATTCAAGAATAAATGCCTTGTCTCAACAACTTAGAAGCCAGTGTCTGATGTGTTTTATTTTTATTTTTTTATGTGTTTTAAAAGCATAAAAATATGATCCTCTGCTTGTGTGAAATTAGTTCAGTAATTTAATAGCTGCAGTTGGTATACAGCACATTTAAGCTACATGGCTCAGTGAGAATATATACTGTTATCATGTCTGTTTTAAAGGAGAGAAAGACAAAAAATAACATTTATTTCTAGAAGCTTAACTCATTTAAGCTTTTGTTTCATTAAGAACAATTTTCAGGGCAGCCCGGGTGGCTCAGGGGTTTAGCACCACCTTTGGTCCAGGGCGGGATCCTGGAGACCCGGGATCGAGTCCCACCTTGGGCTCCCTGCATGGAGCCTGCTTCTCCCTCTGCCTGTGTCTCTGCCTCTCTCTCTCTCTCTCTGTGTCTCTAATAAATAAATAAAATCTTAAAAAAAAAGAACAATTTTCACTTGAAACTCGTTAGATTTATATGTAAAATATACAAAAATCTAGAATCAAAAGATATTACTTTTTATTTTGTTTTGATATATAATCAATTCTCTCATTTTATTTTCAAAGATTTATTTGTTTATTTCAGAAAAAGAGAGAGCGTGGTGGGAAGGGGTGGCGGGCCAACTCCCCATTGAGCGCAGAGCCCAATGCAGGGGCTCACCCTGAGATATGACCTGAGCTGAAATCAAAAGTCAGACCCTCAACCAACTGAACCACCCAGATGCCCCAATTCTCTCATTTTAGATAGGAAGCATTTAAAAATATTTTCCACTTCATCATTTGGTTTACCTCTGATTTTGTAGTCTGACCCAATATCCCATGACTATTACATCAAGACAATGAAATGTTGCAAAACAATCCTTTTATAAAACAATTAAGTTTCTAGAAAAGTAACCCATGTTTTCCTTTTGTTTTGTACTTCGATTTTCATTGTTGAAAACTTTCTAATTGCTTTCTAATTGCTTTAACATTTACAGATTTATTATTTTAAAATAATTTAATCTAAAAATTATTCTACAATTATTACTTTAAAATAAAGCCTTGGATTAAAAACTTATTTGGACATTTATGACAACTAAAGCAGAAAATGTCAGATTTTAGAAAAAATACTCTTTGGAAAAGTAATATCTTGCTAAACGTGGACATATGTGTTCTTTATGAGAACAATTTATATTAGAATTTGTTATTTATGCAAATTTTAATTGAGTGGAGAATTGCATGTCCAGTGAGTTGTTGTTGTTGTTGTTGTTGTTGTTGTTGTTGTTTGAGGATTTTATTTATTTGACACACAGAGAGAGAGAACACACAAGTAGGCAGAATGGCAGGCAGAGAAAGGAAAAAGCAGGGAGCCCTACTCCGGGCTTGATGCCAGGACCCTGGGATCATGACCCAAATTGAAGGCAGATGCTTAACCAACTGAGCCACCCAGCTGCCCCTGTCCAGTGAGGTTTTGTGAAAAGATTAATTCATTTTAGGAAAAGAAGTAAAATTATTAAACAGAAAAAATAATAATTTAGAAAAAAATTAGTATGTAACTCCATTAGCAATTTGGATTCAGGCAACTTATCTAAGGAAGCAGTTATTTGTATTTGTGAAATTGGGGCAGAATGTGAGCAGGCTTCATTTTATCTTGTTAGGTCATCTTAGAATGATGAATGGTTGAAGTAAAACAGGAAAATCTCAAACATCATCCGGGTGAGGAGTGCTCGACTCTCATTGTGCATTGGAATTACCTGAGCAGCTTTCAAAAAATGCCCTTCCTCAGGTCCAGCCCTTTGCCCCCAGCCCCTCTCAGTCTGACTCAATTGGTCTGGTGAGGGGCCCAGCGTCAGTATTTGTGTGCATGTGTGTTAAAACACAAAGCTCACCACCTTTCTTTCTTTTAAGGATTTTATTTATTTATTCATGAGAGACACACAGAGAGGGAGAGGCAGAAACACAGGCAGAGGGAGAAGCAGGCTCCATGCAGGGAGCCCAAGGTGGGACTCGGTCCCGGGTCCCCAGGATCACGCCCTGGGCTGAAGGCGGCGCTAAACCGCTGAGCCACCCGGGCTGCCCAGAGCTCACCATCTTTAAGTGTACAGCTCGGTAGCTTTAAGTACATTCATAGTGTCATGCAGCAATCACCACCATCTACCTCGAGAAACTCTTCATCTTCCCAAACAGAAACTGTACCTATTAAAACGTAACTCCTGGGGCGCCTGGGTGGCTCAGTTGATTAAGCATCTGCCTTTTTTTCAGGTCATGATCCCAGGATCCTGGGATCGAGCCCCACATTGGGCTCCCTGCTCAGCGGGGAGCTTGCTTCTCCCTCTCCCTCCACTGCTCTCCTTGCTTCTGTTCTCTGGCTCTGTCAAATAAGTAAATAAAATCTTTAAAAACAAACAACAGCAACAAAAAACCGCCCATAAGTCCCCATTCCCTCCTTCTCCCCGCTCTTGGTAATCCCTGCTATTTTCTGTCTTTGTGTTTGACTATGCTAAGTACTTCATGCAAGTGGAATCATACAATATTAGTGGGGTTTTTTGTGTGTGTGACTGGCTACTTTCACTTAGCATAACATCTTCAAGGTTCATCCGTGTTGTAGCATGTGTCAGAATTCATTCCTCTTTAGGGCTGCCAGTATCAGCAGTTTTAAAAGCTCTACACGTGATTTTAATGTGCAACTGGAGTTGAGACTGACTCACCTTGTCCATATCCCTCCTTATTCCAATGAGAAAATTGAAGTTCAGAGAGAGGAAGTGACATTCACTTGCCATCCACTTATTCATTACATATTTACTGCCCACCTACTATGTTCCAGGCATTGTGCTGGGTACGGTTAGGCTCACAAATGGCCAAGTAAATCTGAACTCAGATCTCCTGATTTGAACACTTTGGACAACTTCATAGGTTCTCCTGCTATAAGACACCCTTTCTCCTATGTTTAAAAAAACTACAAATTTCAGTAGCAGTAAGATATATTATTTTCCACTTTGGGGCTATTTCAGGAACCAATTTTTAATATGCTTTTATATAGACTTCTATTTACAATCACTTTATTTTCTCTAATTATAATCAAAGTAAAATATAGTAATCATGAATCAAGCCAAACTATTAATTTAGTTGGGAGTAGCTCACTTACAGTATCTTTAAGTTTACCCTCTATGCCAAGAACTACCTGGTAAATAAAAACATAGTATAAAATCCTTAAAATGCTATTTCTCTAAAAGATGGGTGGGAAACCTCTAGCTTTCAATTTTATTTCATCTGGCCATGGCACACACCCAAAGAATTTATGCTTAAGGCCGTGAAATTATAACCTTATTTTAAAATATATAATAGCAATATCCTAAAAATGTTTTCTTTGTGTAATAAAAATCAGCTAATAACGTCCAAAGAACAATTTTAAAAAGCACACAAAAGGAACGTTTCATATTTCTTTAGAGATAAAGTCATGAAATCATTTTACTTATATAAATTTTACATGGTAATAAAATATACATGACATAAAATTTACCATTTTAACCATTTTTAAGTGTATAATTCAGTAGCAGTATATACATCACCATGTTGTATAACTAGCACCAATATCTATTTTCAGAACTTTTTCATCATCCCAAACCAAATTCTGCACCCAGTAAATTATAACTCTCCATTCTCCACTCCTCCCTAATCCCTGGTAACCCACTTCATACTTTCTGTCTATGAATTTGTCTATTCTAGGTCCCTCCTATAAATGGAATTATACAATATTTGTCTTTGTGTCTGTCTTATTGGGCTTAGCATAAAGCCCTCAACGTTCATCCATGTTGTGGCATGTGTCAGGATTTCCTTCCTTTTTAAGGCTGAATAATATTCCATGATAGGCATATACCATATCCACTCATTTGTGGATGGACATTGGGGTTATTTCTACTTTTTGGCTATTACAAATAATGCTGCTACGAATGAGGATGTGCAAATGTCTGCTCCAGTCCCTGCTTTTGATTCTTTTGTGTATATACCTAAGTGAAATTGCTGGATCACATGGTAATTCTATGTTTAATTTTTTGAGGCACTGTCATACTGTTTTTGCATAGGAGCTAAGCCATTTTACATTCCTGCCAGCGATGCACTAGGGTTCCAGGTTCTCAATATCCTTCCCACCTTTAGTAAAATTTCAACCTTTTATGTAATTCTTGATATCAAAATGTTTAACCCCTTCATCTTTAATAAGTCTGCATTTCTCAGTTGCATGGTCCTTTCTCAGTCTAACATAAATGTTTAAATTCTTATTCTCTGTCTTAAACGTATACCTTCTCTGGTTATAAAACATGTTCTCACTGAAAACCTACAACTCATGTGGTCCATATTTCTCCAGGTTTCACCAAGCTGAGAATACTGTTAGGGTCACATCAATAGTAATATCTGAAATTCTCCTGCCTCTTGCTCTGGGCAAATCCTCCCTCTTCCTCTTCTGCCTTGCTTGAGGTTCTCTGGAAATCCTCAGGAAGCCTCCCTAGGAGCTTGGACACAGTCACTGGTGTAATTACTGGGAAAGCCGCTGGAGGGCAGCAGCTCCCTTTCACCCTTGACCCCAGTCCTGGAGAGGATGCCGCCATCAGGGCCGTAGCATTTCTAAACCAGAAAACTCTCCAAGTGTGGATGGCAACTCTATCGAAACATGGGGTGGTCGTCTTCCATACTTTTGGTCACACTGTCACCTAGGCTTCATAGAGTCCTGTGTGGAAAAAGGAGCACAAGTCTGAATCCAAGATTAATAACTGAGAAAAGAGGACAGAAAAAAAGTCCCTGACAGCCTGTAGCTAGCAGCTAATAGCTGCCCATAGTGTCCCTCCACTGAAGATAAACAGTTTTCACAGAGTAACAATTATTAGACAAGGTCACTCGGTGACTACGGTGGAACAAGACAATAACATGACCACACCATAATCAGATCTTGCCATGGACAGAATGAGGACATTAGGCAACCATGAAAATAAGCAAATACTCTCCTGGTCTAGCGATGTGAGTGACTCCGGCCTTCTAAGTAAAATTTAGAAACCCAGTCATGGAATTGTCCCAGCTTCTTGACAGAATGCAATCTAGAACAAGACTTGCTTTCCCAAAATCAACCAGCACAAACTCAAATTCTAACAAGACCTTCCCTACTGTTTCTTAACCTAGACACTCCCAGGTGATTAAGATTGCTTTCTCCCTTGTTGCAACAAGTTTATAAACCTACACTGATTTGACAATGGTTGTATTACCTGTGGCTTTTGGCCTGCAGGCCATTGTGACCACTCTGTTTTGTATTGCCTTCATCCTCCCTCCTCTTCATTCTCATGAAAACTGATGCCTGTAAAATGGCTGGGTTAAAATTTTTTTTCTGTATTTTCTGAAAATTTTGCAATGAACATGGAATACTTTTATAGTAAAAGAAAGAATTACACCTTTAAAATAATAGGACTCGTTTTGCTCACGGCTCCATTGGTAGGGAAACTTTGAAGACCCCTATAATTTTCTCCTTGACTTACACATCAAAATTATGTACTGTACCCTTTCTCTTGTTGTCAGTTTTCTCTTTGCATTTCTCTTTACTTTTTTATCCTTTAAACGTTTTTCTTGGTTCACGCACATATTTTCACTCTTATTCCATTCTTCCTTCTGTAAGCTGTAATATAAGGATCTGTGAACTTTCAAAGGGATAGCAGCTTCTGGAAGAGATGGCACCACTTTCTCCTGCCCACTTGGAAAAATCACTACTTGACTACGACTTTCCTTCCCATTGGCCGTGAATGGGGCTTCAAAATGCTACTCTACACTCCAGGTAGCTACAACTGGCATCCAGGAGCTGACTTTCTAGATGAAAATGGTTTGTCATCTCCTGACATAGGTAATAGTCTTGAAAACTAAATCCCCCTCTTTCAAAATTTATGATCACCTCACCTAGGCTGGGGTAACACTCTTGAACAATCCTTAAAGAAAATTATATTGGAAGGATGATATTTAAACTACTTAGATTAAGGGGATGCCTGGGTGGCACAGTTGGTTAAGAGTCAGACTCTTGTTTGGGCTCAGGTTATTATCCCAGGGTTGTGAGATCAAGCCTTGCGTCAGGCTCCGTATTCAGTGTGGAGTCTGCTTGAGACTCTTTGTCCCTCTCCCTTTTCCTCTGCCCCTCCCTCCTTAAATAAATAAATAAATCTTTAAAAAAAAATCTACTTAGAAGAACAAATGTGTTCACTTTTCTTGTTCTCTAAATTACTCATAATTAGGAACATATGAGAAATGCTTCTAATTATGAATAGATCTATCTTATCCACTATAATGAGACTTTTATATAATAATAAACTGTTTTCCTTTATTAAACTTTTAATTATTAAATTTTTAATGAGTAAATTTTCCTTATTGCATACCCCCCCAATTAATTTCAACCAGTGATATTTTTAGAGTTTCTACAACTATGTTTAATATTTCAGAGTAATGCATATCCTTTTTTATGTTTCCCTAAATAAGTCGAAGTTAAAGATTTTGTAACTTGTCAAAGTTTTAGTCTTGGAAAATACATTTTCCAGACTAGCTCAAAGGAATGCATAGGAACCATTTTAGTTTTAGCACAGAGCTCCATACAATATGACCATTAGAGACAGTTTCATTTTTCATATCTTCATGTTCCTACTGGCATTAGATTTTTTTTTTTTAAACCACTGAAAAGCTTACCACTTCTCTCAGTGTTGGGGCCCAGATGAAAATCTTTGCAAGTTCAGAGAAAGCGAAATTATTATAAATAAAAACCTTTGGATACAAATGGAAAAATATTAATAAGATCAATATTCCCTCCATATTGTTGCATTCCTGAGGCATATCTTTGACAATCTAAAAATTTTTAAGAGGTACAGAAAGAGAAACAAGCAAATAAACCAGTTTTGCCTTTTCTTTTTACTTAATTGATAATATTCCATTGATACTTAATTTTGTATATAATCAAAGTAAACATTGTGTCACACCCTCTTTTCAGAGTGTATTAACTTGCTAATTCTGTAGACAATCCTGAGAGATTAATACTATTCTTTTTTTTTTTTTTAATTTTTATGATAGTCACAGAGAGAGAGAGAGAGAGGCAGAGACACAGGCAGAGGGAGAAGCAGACTCCGTGCACTGGGAGCCCGACGTGGGATTCGATCCCAGGTCTCCAGGATCGCACCCTGGGCCAAAGGCAGGCGCCAAACCGCTGCGCCACCCAGGGATCCCAATTAATACTATTCTTATCCCTATTTTAAGAATGTGCAAACTGAGCCATAGACAAAATTAATAATTTACCAATGTTGCCCAGCTAAGTACAAGGTAAACTAATATGGAACTCCAGAAATCAGGCTATCATAGCAATAATCTCTCCTTTACTGGATATAATCTCCTCAGATAGCAAGTAACCCTCCAACCTTTTCCTGGATCTAAGGTGGGCCAACCAGTGCACATAGGAGGGGTGGGGAGAGAGAGAATCTTAAGTAGGCTCCATGTCCAGCCAGAGCCCCACTTTAGGACTGATCCCACGAAATCCAGTCAGATGCTTAACTGACTGAGCCACTCAGGTGCCCCCTGTAATTCCTGTGTTAAGCCATGGGACAGGGCTGTAAACATTTGGAGTCTGTGTATCCCAAGAGAGAGGATATCCTGACCATACCACCTGAGCCACAAGCTTTTCCTATAGTTCTTGCCTTTAACCCTCAAGACCTGCCTTGTTTCCAGTTGAATCCAAACCTGCTTTTCCAGCCTTCCTATAAGTTCTGTAAGCTTCTCACATTAACTTACAATAAACGCTCTTCTGCGTGAGTTGCCAGAATTAGTTTCTGTTTCTTGGACCAAAGAATGCTAATATTGTTGGAAGTTAGGGAAGATGTCTGTTGTTTCTTTCAATTCTCTCCAACACTAGTGTATACACAAAGGAGATACTTAGTCCCTGAGAGCACTGGCTCTGGAGCTCAGCTGTTTGACTCTGATCCCAGCTCTACCGGTTACTAGTTTCCTATCTAAAAAATGGAGATAATAATAGTACCTTCCTCAAAGGGTTGTTGTGAAGATTAAATGAGAGAAACATAAAATGCTTCAAAGGGCATCTGCCACATAGTAAGCACCCAGTGAATGTTACTTTGTTTCATTGTCATCATTCTGATTTCTGGTCTAATAAAATTATTCCAATTATGATGCAACATACAGTAATAATTTTAATCCACCATTAAAATTTAATTCTTTGCATTTTTAAGTAAGGTGTTTTTAAATTTAATGTAAAACTCTCCAGAGAGAAAATTTCTGAATAAACTTATATTTATGAAAAGATGCACTTTGGGTTCTGCAACAGCCTGTCATTTTAATACATATTATAAGTAGCAAAATAGTTCTTCTTATTTTAACCCCTTTCTGAGAGACAATGCTGCGAATATATTAATTTTTCATATAAGCTGGTATCTAATAATGAAGCATTGTAATAAATCTTCATTCATGGTGAAACAATAATCTTGAAATCTGTATAGATAAAGCCACTTCATTTTCGTTTACGTAATTAACGAAGTTTTAAAATATGAATCTTGAGTAAAATTAATAGGTTATTTTTTTTTCTCTGAGAAGAAGGTTGAATTCACTCTGGACTTTTTCGGTATAGCTATAGTAGATAAGTGATTATCAAATTTGTGAATTAGGCAAGTGAGAAACATACATTTAATTATTTTTTTCTATTGACCTGAATTATCTTCATTGGCTCCACTGAACTCGTTAGATAAATATTCAGCCCTCAAATTGTCTTTCCTGTTTAGAAGATCAAAGCATGCACAGAGATTGGTTCCTGTTAAAAATGCAGTTCCACCTAAAATAAAGGCAAGTATCTGTTAAATATCATACCATCAAAGTTAAGCCATCACTGCATATCATTGCTTTTAAAATTAAATTTTCAATTATGAAATTATTATGAATAGGTGAGAAAGTTCTCATCATGGAAAATAGAGACAAAAACAAATAGGACAGAGAAATTTAGAGGTGTAGAGATAATGCAAGAAACAAAAGAAAACATCAAAAATAAAACTATTGAGATGCCTGGGTGGCTCAAGTTTGAGCATCTGCCTTTGGCTCTCAGTGTGATCCTAGGGTCCTGGGATCAAGTCCTGCATCGGGCTCCCCACAGGGAGGCTACTTCTCCCTCTGCCTATGTCTCTGCCTCTCTCTGCCTCTCTCTGCCTCTCTTGAATAAATAAATAAAATCTTTATTTTTTTTATTTTTTTTTAAATCTTTAAAAAACAAAACAAAAATAAATAAAACTATTAAAAACATTCTCAGAGAGATATGGGAGGATATGCACTCATGAAATAAATAGCATCCTGGGAAATTGAAAATATTATAGCAGAAATAAAAACTGTAATAAATTATATGGAAGGTAAAGGTGAGGAAAGAAAAGGGGGAACCCAAAAGATGGAAATTGGAGGGTGGGGGGGAAGTATAGAATCACTACAAAACGTTTAATTTCTTTCTTTTAAAAAAAGATTTATTTACTAGGTGCCTGGATGGCTCAGTTGGTTAAGTTTCCAACTCCTGGTTTTCACTCAGGTCATGATCTCATGGTCTTGGGATAAAGCTCTTTTTTTTTTTTTATTTTAGAGAGAGAGCACTCATGAATGAGGGAGGGACAGAGGAAGAGGGAGGTAGAGAATCTCAAGCAGACTTCATGCTAAGCAGAGAGCCTGACATGGGGCTCCAACTGACGACCCTGAGATCTTGACCTAAGCCAAAACCAAGAGTCAAAATCAACAGAGCCACCCAAGTGCCCCTGTCCAATTTCTACTTAAAATGTGAACACCTCCAGGGCAAGGATTTTGTAAGTTTCCTCCAGTATCTAAAACAAAGCCAGACACATACTAGGTCCTCAATAAGTATTTTTTAATGTAAGGGGTTGGAGAAATAGAAAGCAGGGAAAACAGAAAGGAGCAAATTAGGAAACTACAAGGACATTCTCAGTGTAGTAAGAAATCAATTTCCAGAGTGAAAAGATCCACTTAGCACAAGAATGCGGAAAGACCCACATCAAGATACATGATTGTGAAACTTTAGAATGCCAGAGAGAAACTTTTCAGAGACGAGGGAAAAAATCCATGTAAAAGATCAAGAATCAGAGCAGCTTTGAGCTTCCCAAAGTTGGAACTATGTTAGACACTAGTTAGAAGTTCTCATCATGTGATTTTTATACACTCTTTCAAATGCCCAATGATACAAAGAAACTTACGTCATTGATGCCCAGTGACAGATGGTAATCTACTTTAATATCATGCAAGATTAGTCCTAAAAAATGTTTTTAAATACAAATTAAAAAAAAAGATTAGTCTTTATTTGCAAGCATCTACACAAGCTAAATTCTTTCAAAATATTGTCATCAAAGATGATCAGAGGGATGCCTGGGTGGATGCTTACATCTGCCTTTGGCTGAGGTCATGATCCCAGGGTCCTGGAATCAAGCCCTATGTCGGGTTCCCTGCTCAGTGGGGAGCCTGCTTCTCCCTCTGCCTCTCCCCCTTGCTTGTGCTTTCCATCTCTTTTTCTCAAATAAATTTTAAAAATCTTTAAAAAAAAGATTAGATGGGATATAAGGTTAATGGATGACAAAAGGAGCTATCAGAAATAAAAGAAATGAAATCACAGAGCACCAAAAAATGGAATGGGAACGAGAACTCTGCAGTTTGAGCATCTACCAGGGTTATTACTGACTAAACCTTACTAAGTGACATAATGCTTTCTCATTGCCTCTTTTCAACTATATTTGGAAGAGATTGAAGTGAGAAACAAAAAAAGATTAGAAAAACAAATTCATGACTAAAAGTTTGTGGCTTGATTTTAATTCCCTGGTGCTAAATTAAAATTAAACACATTAACTATTCAATCTATTTTATATGCCCTCATAGCATGAAATTGCAACATGTAGACAATGGAGGCAAAAAGTGAAAATTAAATGACACAAAATTGATTCTCAACTGTCCCTCCAATGAAGTAGAAACAAATAATGCTTACCTCTGGTCAGTATTCATGTGGCAACCATTGTTAGCAATAGTGCCACAAGATTCCATGTTGTTGGATTGTTGTTTTTTTTTATGTTTTTGTTTTAATTTTTGGTTTTGGTTTTTTATTTTTTTTTGAGAGAGACTGTGAGCAAGCAGGGGTTGACGGGCAGAGGGAGAGAGAGGATCTCAAGCAGACTCCCTGCTAATCATGGAGCCCAATGCAGGACTCCATGTAAGGCTCAATCCCACAACCCTGAGATCATGACCCAAGCCAAAATCAAGAGTCAGACACTTAACCAACTGAACCACCAGGGGGCCCCGGGATTATTTTTGAATATCTGGAGCCTTAAAATTGTGACAAAAACTCCACTTAGTCTAATTTAAGCAACAAAGAGAATGCATAGGATCCCAGAAATAGGAAGTCAAAAGAATAGGATCTGCTTTGAGCATAATGGTTCTAGAAGGCAAATAATGTTTATTCTGTGCCTGAATCCCTGACTTAGAAACCAGCTAAGAACCACAATGTCTCTGGACCTGAAGGCCCTACCTTTGTTCTTATTATACCAGGGACTGAAGGTATGCACTCTAACCTCAGTCTGAATACTTGGAAATCTACCTGGAGAAACATCCAACATCTACCATCTGAGATCTTCCAACTTCTTTGTATTGAACCCATACTTTCTTGGATTGTAGCTTGCTGTCTTTTACTATACCTTCTGGAGGTAAACTTAGTACCAGCAATGGGAGCTCTATTTGTCCCTTTCAATGCTTTTTTTTTTTTTTTTTTTTTTTAAAGTAGGGTCCATGCCCAGCATAGAGCCCAATATGGGGCTTGAACTCATGACTCTGAGATCAAGACCTGAGGTGAAATCAAGAGTCAGACACTTAACAGACTGAGCCACCCCAACACCCTTCAATGACTTTTTACTTCAGTGGGGGAACTCACTTCCAGTTCTTACCCTTCTTTACATCTCTGTGGAGAACAGGATTATTTCCTGTCCTGCTGCATTTTCTCAATATCCTGAGTTTTATTTCATGAGAAAATTGCTCTTTGAGAAGAGTAATTTAATCAAGTTCTGGGAGAGGAAGGTCATGCTGGATTGTAGCAATTTTTACACTTCTTTTGTGCTGCTCTTGTAAAAATAATTTATTCTTAATTTTCCTTACAGTTCTGAGTGTTGTCATTTTTTTAAAAATTTATTTATTCATAGATACAGAGAGAGAGAGGCAGAAACACAGGCAGAGGGAGAAGCAGGCTCCATGCAGGGAGCCCGATATGGGACTCGATCCCGGGTCTCCAGGATCACACCCCAGGCTGTAGGCGGTGCCAAACCGCTGCGCCACCGGGGCTACCCTGTCATTTTTTTGTTTCTCCAGTATCCTTGGTGTTGGGAGAATTAACTCATTCTAGTTCATAGGACTTTGAATCACAATACTCTCCGATAGACTTGACCTCAATGGGTAGGACTATGACTAGGATCTGGCAAATTCGAGTCCCTCAGAATGATTGGTTCAGAAGTTAGGACTGACCAAGGATGGCCAACCAGATACTTTCCCTAGAATTTGATACATTCAAGTTTGGAGAGCAAAGTAACATAGTCATGCTGTGATGTAGGCCTGGACTACTGTGGCTATTCCCTATATCCTGATGAAAAGGTGAAGACATCAAGAATGAAGATATGAAACCAAGATATGAAGTGAGAGAATGAAGACAAGCCAAATAGAGATGAGAAATGAGAGGCAGAAACTTGATTTAACACATTCTTCTGTTCTTCCCAATATGTGAGCCAATAAACCACTTTTTTTTTTTTTTTTGCTTAAGCTAGTTTGAGTTGAATTTTGTATTTGTAATTAAGAGTCTGAACTAATAGAACTCTACTTCAAGATATTCACATGCCTAACAAAATCCACCTGCTGGAGGTCTGAGGCTGATTTCTCCCATATCTTTCTCTTCAAATTTCAATCCATTAGAAAACAGATCTTGGGAGGATTTCCTTGTAAACTGTGTAGGGATAATGTGGCTTTAGCCTGAGTCTAAATTAATGTCTCTCTCAATTCCCCTCTTATCTAGGCCTTCCAAATTATCTCTAGAGAGCGGAATCTGCAAGGAGGATACTTCCTCAGTCAGCAGTGCATAAGGTCATGACCTGTCTCATAAACTCTGTCACCAGCAGAGTGTATCACCCATAGTTGATGGTATAAGACTCTGGACCCCTTTTTTCAGTGCATTGTTCCTGCTTCCAATAGCTTGTCCTGATGTCACTAATCACAGAAGTCACTCTTACCTGATGGTGTAGAAAAAGATGGTACCTTCAGAGAACCTCAGGAAATCAATTTCTGCAAGTTTTTTTCTCCCTTCGCTCTTAGCACCTCACCCCAGTTCCTCCCATATTAATCACAGTATCTTACTCACAGGATTTACGGCTCAGAATGAACCAATCAGAGCCCATCTCTCAATTTTCTGAATTGAATTCCAATCTCTTCCTCAGGTACAATAGTCCCTTATTATCCTCAGTTATACTTTCCACAATTCCGGTTACCCACAGTCAACTGAGGCTCAGAAATAGATGATCCTCTTTCTGATGGGTAACCAGAAGGTCCATAGTAGCCTAAAGTTACATCACAATGCTTACATCATTCTGTAGGCATGTTATCATCTCACATTGTCACAAGAAGAAGAGTGGATATGGTACAATATTTTGAGAAAGACCACATTCACATAACTTTTATTATATTGTTATTATTCTATTTTATTATTAGTTATTGTGAATCTCTTACTGTGCCTCATTTATAAATGTATCATAGGTATGTATATGCAGGGGAAAAAAACATAGTATATATAGGGTTCAGTACTATCTGCCATTTCAGGCATCCACCGGGGGTCTTGGAAGGTATCCCCCACAGATAAGGAGTTATTGTAATGCAAACTTCAAAATCATTTTCCTTTCTCAAGGCCTTTATATAAGCTCTTCTCTTTAATGAAATTGCTTCTCCCAGTCATCTCACTTGACTAGTTTTTTGTCTTCCATTAGACCTCAAATGTGATTTCCTCAACTTAAATATTAGCTCCTCCTAGAAGTTTTCCTGCCAAGTCTATTCAAACTAGGATTGGCAGTGTGATCTCCATATCATCAATCTTTTGTTTCACAACAAAAAGGAAAAACCACTGCTCAACAAGCCTAGCATAAATGTACTCAGGTTTAACTGTTTCTTAGGGTCATTCCATATGAAGGATCCCATGTCACATAAAACTTATATGAAATGAACTCTGTGTCTGTGTCAGTTTAATTTTCAGATGTAGGCAGGGGCCCTAAGAGGGTTGGGGAAAACTTTTTTCTCCCTTATACTTGTATAAAATAAATATGAAAGAAAGGAGTCCCTTTTGCTCTCTCTAACCTGTAACATGAATGTACCTGACATTCTTTGGCCCTCTCTGACCACAGGGGCCATTGTCAAATGTCATCTCACCCAAACAACAGAAATCTTACTGTAGGGGTGCCTGGGTGGCTCAGTCAGTTAAGCATCTGCCTCCGGCTCAGGTCATGATCCCACGGTCCTCGGATTGAGCTCCGCATTGGGCTCCTTGCTCAGTTGGGAGTCAGTCGACTTTTCCCTCTCCTTCTGCCCCCTCCTGCCCCACCCCCAGCTTGTGCTCTCTCTCTCAAATAAATAAATAGAAGTCTTTTTTTAAAAAGGAAATCTTACTGTAAAAATATTGGTGAGTAATAATTTTTTACTGAAGGTTTCAAGGGAGACAGGGAAGTGGTTATAACAATACACCACTTGCAGCATGTTTTAAATATTTTCTTGAACATTTTTCTCTCCCTAAAGTTACTCAAACATCAGTCTCATATATTTCTCTTTCTCAAATCTATTCAACTTCCCACCCTGTCTTTGATACTCTCACTTCTCCTCCTCCTCTTTCTCTCCCAAGATCTTCCTCTTTGGGCCTCTTCACCTTCCTAAAGTAGAACAAGTGGTGTTCTTCTGGTTTCTTCAGTTTAGAACCTCACCTCCTTAGTAGGTACTCTGAAGAAAGAAAGGCTTTACCCATGATACACCAATAATAGACTATGGGAAAGAAAAGGGGATTCAATCATTTTTCTTTCTTTTTTCTTTTCATTATTATTTCTATTTGAAATTGCACAAGGGAGGAAATTTTTTGAGTGTGCAATACAGTAGAGAATATACCAAAATACGAAGCCTTCAAAGACAATCCTTTGCACCTAGACAGAGTGTCTGTTAGGGCACTAAAGGATTAAATTATTTGCCTTGGCTTTTGTACTTCCTTAGTGCCAAATGGCCAGTTTTAAATCATTTACAGCTCAACTTGTTAAGGCTTCTCTGTATACATCCTAAAAGAATGTATTGCAAATACTTTCTGTATGATTTTTAACCCACTCATGCTCTCTCACTTAAGGTGTCTTTTATGTCTTCCAGATACAGCCCATTTCTGATTAAAAAAAAAATGTGTTGCTGAATCTTTCTTTGAATGAGTAAGAGCTCAAGATGCAATAGGCTTCCTGCTAGGCTTCCTTCCTTTCGCCAGTGTGGGCTGTTAACTATATGAATGTAGGTCTAAGGAAACTGGAGAAATTTTCAGCATTACACCATTCAAACAAATGTTCAATGTCCAACCAAATAGCTAATTCTACATGAGACAAAAATAGATGAAAATGTGTTATTTGTGATTCAGCTTGACTTGCTTTTTTGACTTAGCAAAGAACCGATTTCATTTTTATATCCTGCTCTGTTCTCTACAGTGCCTTAAAAACATAGTATAGAAACTTAAATATATATATATATTTATATAACAGATATATATCTGTTATTCCCAGTGGCCCAAAATGGATATTTTTAAGTCTAAAAGCAAAAATAGAATGGAATTCACTGTAGTGCTGCTTTCAGTGTAATTTAGGTCTTTTGAGGGGGGCAGGTGTGTTAAAGAATCATACTGTGTTTTCACTGGTTATAAAAGCAATATGTTTGTGGTGAGGACAACATAATGTATAGAGAAGTTGAATCACTATGTTGTACACCTGAGGTTAATGTAACATTACATGTCAACTATACTCAAATTGAAAAAAATGTTAAAGGTACTATTAGATAAAAATGTAATTCTTAAAAATTTTAATTCCAGTGTAATTAGCATACAGTATTATATTAGTTTCAGGTGTACAATATAGTGATTCAATAATTCTATAGGTTACTCAGTGCTCATCATGAGAAGTGTACTCTTCATCCCCTTCACCTAATCAGATCATTAATGAACAAATAAGCAACAAGCTAATAGATTTCAAATATAATGCAACATCTCAAATGAATCTCTATATAAAATGTTGGAAACTCTTGAAATTCTATGTATATGGAATAAAACTCAATTTATGACTATTTTCATAACACTATCCACTATATATTCTTGTCACCATAAGTCTAATTTTATCTTTTTTAACTCCACAACTAGGCAATTATGGCAGATTGTTACATTAGCAACCTCAGAAACTATATATTTTGGTATAGGCATCCTTATAGTCTACTGTCATCAGCTCAGTTTGGCCATGTGACTTAGTTTGATTAATGTGGCACGGGGAAGCATGTACCAAGAGAGGCTTGGTAACTGCTTACACTTTGAGACTTTTCCTCTGAATGCTGTTTTAGGGCTCTGAACCACTATGTACCTGAACCAGATGTCCAGCAACTCTGTTGTAGCATCCACATGAAAAAACGAGGATGCTCAATTAGCCCTCAGATGTCCCAGCCATCTCAGGTGAGGCTCCACATATGAAAGAAGGAACCATCTTGAACATTTCAATCCTATCAGACACCATAGAGAACAGAAGAACAGCCATCTGTGCCCAGATCTAATTGTAAAATAATTCAAAACAAAAATTTGTTATTTTGCTTAAGTCTTTAAGTTTTGGGGCAATCCCATGCAGCAATAGACAACCAAACCAGCAATATAATTATTTTATAAGCAAATAGTTGTTTATGTGCATTTACATTTATACTAATTTATTTTATCACCCTTAAAGAGTAAATATAATCCTTTATTATAGGATAATTTTTCTTCTTCATGAAATAAATCCATTTGAATATTAAAAATATATATGTTTATTGTGAAAAATTATAAAAGACATGAAATAAAAATCATCAGTAAAAAAAATCATTAGTAATCCCCAAACCCAAAGATAATCACTATTAATATTTTGGGATATTTCTTTCAGTATTTTTTCTATAGACATGGCTAGTTTTAAGGGCATGGAACCTTGTGCAGTCACATAGGACTCGTGTTCAAAAGGCCCTACATTTGGTTTAAGGCTCTACTAATGCTATCTTGGAATTATTAATAATTTTTGAACAAAAGATCCTATGTTTTCATTTTGGTTTAAGGCTCTACTAATGCTATCCTGGAATTATTAATTTTTGAACAAAAGATCCTATGTTTTCATTTTACACTGGACCCTTATGTAGCTAGTTCTGTCTACACACATTCATGTACAGACATATACAGATTTTATACACATATATTACATAGATATATAATGTATTCATAATCTATGTTGTTAAAACCCCAAAATTGGGGCACCTGGGTGGCTCAGTGATTGAGCATCTGCCTTTGGCTCAGGTTGTGACCCTGGAGTCCTGGGATCAAGACCCACATCAGGCTCCCCTCAGGGAGCCTGCTCCCTCTGCCTGTGTAAATGTTATTTTTATTTATTAATGTTTTATTTATTATTTTTATTTATTTTTTAATATTTTATTTATTTATTCATGAGAGACACAGAGAGAGAGAGAGGCTGAGACAAGAGACATAGGCAGAGGGAGAAGCAGGCGCCATGCAGGGAGCCTGATGTGGGACTCGATCCTGGGAATTCCAGGATCATGCCCTGAGCAGAAGGCAGATGCTTAACCTCTGAGCCACCCAGGTGTCCCTGTAAATGTTATTTTTAATACTTGCATAATATTTCATCATATGAAAACAATCATGTATTTAAATATTTTTCTATTTTGACACCTAAATTATATAAAGCTTTACTATTATCATAAGGAACTTTTATTTTTTTTTTTTAATTTTTTTTTATTTATTTATGATAGTCACAGAGAGAGAGAGAGAGAGAGAGAGGCAGAGACACAGACAGAGGGAGAAGCAGGCTCCATGCACTGGGAGCCTGATGTGGGATTCGATCCCGGGTCTCCAGGATCGCGCCCTGGGCCAAAGGCAGGCGCCAAACCGCTGCGCCACCCAGGGATCCCCATAAGGAACTTTTAAAATATTGTTTTAAAAATGTATTTCGGGCAGCCTCGGTGGCGCAGCGGTTTAGCGCCGCCTGCAGCCCACGGCGTGATCCTGGAGACTCAGGATCGAGTCCCACATTGGGCTCCCTGCATGGAGACTGCTTCTCCCTCTGCCTGTGTGTCTCTGCCTCTCTCTCTCTCGCTATGTATCTCTAATGAGTAAATAAAATAAAATCTAAAAAAAAAACTGTATTTCTAGGAGCACCTGGGTGGCTCAATTGGTTAAGTGTCTGCCTTTGGCTCGGGTCATGATCTCAAGGACCTGGGATGGAGAGCCATGTCTGGCTCCCTGCTCAGTAGGGAGTCTGCTTCTTCCTCTGCGCTGCCACACCCGCCCCCCCAACCCCCCCACTGCTCATGCTCTCTCTCTCTCTGAAATAAATAAATAAAATATTTAAAAAGTATTTCTAATTATTTCCTTAAAATAACATCTCAGAAGTAAAACTAAAGGGATAAAGGGACTTGAACATTTTTTGGAACTTTGTCTTTAAATTGCCAAATAGCTTTTCAGAAAGATTACTATTACCAGCAGTGTAAGAAATTCTCTTCATATCCTCAGCAGCAGAGAATATTATAATTAAAAAGTACTTGGTAATTGAGTAAGTTAAAATATTATCCAGTTAATTTCCATTTCTTTAACTACTAGTAAAGGAAGCTTTTAAAAAATATATTCATTAGTCATTTTTATTTCTTCTTGAAATTGCCCAAGAGTGCAAATTTCTCTACATGGTTTTTAAGGTCTTTTGTGTCCTACCACTCCAGCTTTATCTTCCCCAGGCCCCTCCTTCTCAACACCCCCAACTCTATTCTAATTTCCAACCATACTGAATTTTATTCAGTTCCTAGAATTTGTCATGCATTTTCTTGCTTCTGGCCCTTTAAATATCCTACATACTCTTCTGGACATCTCTTCCAATATCTGTGTCTGGTTAATTTCTATTTGTCCTTCAGTTCTCAGCTTACACATTTCTTTCTTTGAAAGCCTTCCCTGAACCCCAAATTAAGCTGGGTGTTCCCAAATCACCTTGGTCTTCTTTTTCTCCTCCTTTTTTTAGTAAAATTTTTATTTTGCGATAATTTTAGATTTACAGAAGAGCTGCAAAGATGGTATAGAACACCCATATATACCTTTCACCCAGCTTCCCTTAATGTTAACATGTTCACAGCTGTGACACATTTGTCAAAACTAAAACTGAACATAAATGCTATTACCTAGACTTTATTTGGCTTTCACTAACTCTTCTGCTCCTGTTTCAGGATCCAGTCTAGATACTGTATTGCTTTAGTCCTGTCTCTTCAGTTCTCCTGTACTTCTTATGTTATAGTACTTCATTCTAGTTGCTTCCCCTTGTAGAATACAAACTTTGTGACAGCAAGGACTAATACTTTTTACCATTGTCTCCCTAGTTCTTATAGTATCCATAGTAGCAGGTGCTGTATATGACTGCATATAAGGTAAGATTTTAAAAAAGAATATCTTGGGGTACCTGAGTGGCTCAATTGGTTAAGCATCTGAGTCTGAGTCTTGATCTCAGTTCAGGTCTTGATCTCAGGGTTTTGAGTTCAAGATTGGCATTGGGTTCTATGCCCAGTGGAGATTTTCTCTCTTTTTTTGAGAGATTAAAAAAACAAAACAAAATAAAACAAAAACCTCTCAAAAAAATCACATTCCATTTAAGTTTTTACAAAATCTGGGGATGCCTGGCTGGCTCAGTGGTTAAGCATCTGCCTTTGGCCCAGGGCATGATCCTGGAGACCTGGGATCGAGTCCCATGTCAGGCTCCCTGCATGGAGCCTGCTTCTCCCTCTGCCTATGTCTCTGCCTCTCTCTGTGTGTGTCTCTCATGAATAAATAAAATCTTTAAAAAATAAGTTTTTACAAAATCTCTTGTATTATGGTACATTTTCTTATTTTATTTAGAACAATAAAATAACATTCAAGGCTAAAATGACCTCATTGAGAGCCTGGATGTTTGTAGAGATCATCTGTTGGAATGAGTAAAAATGGAGGCAAAGACATTGAAAAACATTTAGTTATCTGCATTTTTAGTATTTTAGGGGTTTGACCTCACAGTTATAAGGACGGGATGTCCTTATAAACAAGGGTTTTAAAAAACAGGGAATGGAGACAGAAGGAGAAAGCCTTTTTATAAAGTTCACTTAATGTTTTTAATTTAAATTTTGTTAGTTGCCATATAGTGCGATATTGGTTTCTGCAGTAGAATTCAGTGATTTAACATTTACACACAACACCCAATGCTCATCACAACCAGTGCCCTCCTTAATATCCATCACCCATCTGGCCCATCCCCACCCACCTCTCTCCATCAACCCTGAGTTTTTTCTCTCTAAGAGTCACTTTTGGCTTCTTTCCCCTCTGCTTTTTCTTCTTTTCCCCCTTCCCATATGTTCATCTGTTTTCTTTCTTAAATTCCACGTATAAGTGAGATCAATGGTAATTGTCTTTCTCTCTGACTTATTTCACTTAGGATAATACACTCTAGCTCCATCCATGTCATTGCAAGGGGCAAGACTTCATTCTTTTTGATGACTGAATAATATTCCATTGTATATGTATACCATGTTTCTTCTTTACCTATTCATTAGTCAAGGGACATTTGGGCTCTCTCCATAGTTTGGCTATTGTTAATAATGCTGCTATAAACATCAAGGTGGATGTACCTCTTTGAAACTGTATTTTTGTATCCTTTGGGTAAATACTTACTAGTGTAATTGCTGGATTGTAGGATGGTTCTATTTTTAACTTTTTGAGGAATGCCCAAACTGTTCGTTCTCCAGAGTGGCTGCATCAGTTTGCATTTCCACCAATACTGCAAAAGGACTCCTTTTTCTCCACATCCTTGCCAACATTTGATGTTTCTTGTGTTGTTAATTTTAAGCATTATTACAGGTGTGAGATAGTATCTCATCATGGTTTTGATTTCTATTTCCCTGATGATGAACATCTTTTCATGTGTCTGTTAGCCTTCTGGATGTTTTCTTTGGAAAAGTGTCTATTCATGTCTTCTGCCCATTTCTTACCTGGATTATTTGCTTTTTGGGTGTTGAACTTGGTAAATTCTTTATAGATTTTGGATACTAACCTTTTATCTGATACATCGTTTACAATATCTTCTCCCATTCCATAGGCTGCCTTTTAGTTTTGTTGATTGTTTCTATTGCTGTGCAGAAGTTTTTTTTCTTGATGAAGTCCCAGTAGTTCATTTTTGCTTTTGTTTCTCTGGCCTCTGGCAATGTGTCTAATAGGAAGTTCCTATGACAGAGGTCAAAGAGGTTTCTGCCTTTGTTCTCTTCTAGGATTCTTTTTAAATATTATTTATTTATTTATTTATTTGAGAGAGAGTGAGAAGAAGAGCAGAGGGAGAAGGACAAGGAGGCTCTGCACTAGCACCCAGGGTGAAGCAGGGTTTCATCTTAGGACCCTGAGACCATGATCTGAGCCAAAATCAAGAGTTGGAGACTTAACCCTCTGGACCCCCAGGTACTCCTCTCCTCTAGGATTTTGATGGTTTTGTGTTTCACATTTAGGTCTTTCATCCATTTTTAATTTATTTTTGTTTATGGTATAAGAAAGCGGTCCAGTTTTATTGTTCTGCATGTTGCCATCCAGTTTTCTCAGCACCATTTCTTGAAAAGACTGTCTTCTTTCCTGCTTTGTTGAAGGTTAGTTGACCATAGAGTTGTGGGTTCATTTCTAGATTCCCTATTCTGTTCCATTGATGTGTGTGTCTGTTTTTGTACAGTACCGTACTGTCTTGATGACTACAGCTTTGTAATATAGCTTGAAGTCTGGAATCGTGATGCCTCCAACTTTGTTTTTCTTTTTTCAGAATTGTTTTGGCTATTTGGGGTCTTTTGTGGTTCTATACAAATTTTAGAATTGTTTATTCTAGCTCCGTGAGAAATGCTGTTGGTGTTTTGATAGGGATTGCATTAAATGTGTAGATTGCTTTGGGTAGTGTAGCTATTTTAACAATGTTCTTCCAATCCATGAGCATGAAAAAGAAAAAAAATGCAGCTATTCAGGGGAGAAAGTGGAGTACTTCTTTAGTCAGATCTACCGCATATTACCTGGAATTGCTACAATACCTTCCTTTTTTTTAAGATTTTATTTATTTATTCATGAGAAACACACAGAGAGAGATGTATAGACACAGGCAGAGGGAGAAGCAGGCTCCATTCAGGGAGTCCGACGTGGGACTCGATCCCGAGACTCGATCCCGAGACTCGATCCCGAGACTCGATCCTGAGACTCGATGATCACACTCCGGGCTGCAGGCGGCGCTAAACCGCTGCGCCACCGGGGCTGCCCCTACAATACCTTCCTAAACGTATCTCTGAACCCTCTCTCATCCATCTACAATCTGCTCTCCATCAATGTCTAGAGTGATCGTTTCAAAATTCAAGTCTCTCACTTAAAAAATTATAATAGCGGCTTCCTGCTTGGCTTAGTCAGTAAAGCATGCAACTCTAGGGTCATGAGTTCCAGCTCCACGTTGGGAATAGAGTTTACTTAAACAGACAAAAAATGCAATGGTTTTCCAACTGGTCTTCAAAAAAAAATAAAAATAAAAATCCTTAACAACCTACAAAGTCTTGAGTGCTCACTATCCTGCTTACACTTTCAACCCACCAACCTACAAATCTCAGTCCAAGCCTCACTTCTCTGACCATGTCTATCTTCCAGATACAGACTTTCAGCATTTTATTGAGCTTTTTAAAATAGCCCTTGTTAGAGTTATGGTTGTAATTATAAACTCTATGAGGTCAAGACCCAGGTCAATTTTTGCTCACTTTTGTATCTCCAACATCTAGCAAAGTACCTGGCACAGGTAGTTTGTAAGTACCTGCAATTAGCTGAAAAACATGAATGAGACCTTTCAGCAAGAGTAAATTATCTACGTAATGGTCTAATGGGGTAACCTTTAATATTTGTACTGTTTGGTTTCTGGGCATCCAAACATTACTCTAAGTCCTGATATCATGAAACTTGACCATCTAACCTGATTAAGACCATTCAACTCTGCAATTCTGACATCAAATACATGTCTAGCTTAAGTGAAGTTTTTTTTTTAAGATTTTATTTATTTATTCATGAGACACACACACACACACACACACACACACACAGAGGCAGAGACAGAGGCAGAGGGAGAAGCAGGCTCCATGCAGGGAGCCTGATGTGGTACTCAATCCCCAGTCTCCAGGATCACACCCCAGACTGAAGGCGGCACTAAACCCCTGGGCCACCAGGGCTGCCCTTAAGTGAAGTTTTATTTGGAGATCCTCATTTTAAATATCAAACTAGTAATCAATAACTGACATCTGGTGTCTGATTCTCTGAAAAGTCATTTCCATTTAATTTCAACCTAATAATTATTACACAGGAGTTATTCCCCAAGTTTTCTTGGCTGAGGTCCTTCTTCAGACTTTCCAAGGTCCTCCCTTGTTAAGGACCTTTCAGGGATCCCATTTGAAAATGAGGGCTCACATTCCAGTATTTGTATCTGACATAGAGAAGGAACATAAAACTCCATGCAGCATGTACTTCATAAAATCTCCGTGAAGAATGAAGTTTCTCTTTTCTGTATCTTATTCAGTTCTGTAGCTGGTATACCTTTTATAAGCATGAAGAGTAATTAGGAGTTACAGGGAACTGTATCTGGTTATATAGAAGGCATTGCCAGATTACAGTTCTGTGTACTTCATATAATCTGTGGAGTAAGGCTGAGTTAACAGCAATTGTATCTCCCCTGGATACAGTGCTCTGTGCAATGTGTCCTGCTTATAATTTGCATGGATAAAGTTATTACAAGAAGTTGTGTTTTGTAGTTCTCAAGGGGGAGGAGTAGATGAAACAGGTGAAAGAGATTAAGAGGTACAAACTTCCAGGTATGAAATAAATAAGTCACAGGGATGAAAAGTACAATATAGGAAGTATATCAATAACATTGTAATTGGGCAGCCTGGGTGGTTCAGCAGTTTAGCACCTATCTTCAGCCGAGGGCGTGATCCCAGAGACCCAAGATCGAGTCCCACATCGGGCTCCCTTCATGGAGCCTGCTTCTCTGTCTGTGTCTCTACCTCTCTCTGTCTCTCATGAATAAATAAAACAAAACAAAACAAAACAAAACAAAACAAAACATTGTAATCACTTTGCATGTTGATAGATGTAACTACACTTATCATGGCAGATAATGTATGGAATTGTCAAATCAGTATGTTATACACCAGAAACTAACATAACATTGTATGTCAAATACACTTCAATTAAAAAATTAAATTAAATTAAAATGATGCATCAAAATATTAAAGAAAAATAAAGGTGTTTTACACAGAGAAGCCATGATGCTCTACATTCCCCAGGCTACTTCCTTACTCTCTGCCTATAGGCCTAATCCAGAGTTCCAATCCCACAGAACTCTGTTCCTGAAATGCTCCATTCACATCTTCTTTCTCTTTTTCCCTTATTGTCTTTTCAAATGATCATTGAATTAAAAAGAAAGCCTTCCTACTTTATTTTTCCATAACGTTTATCATCATCCAACATGATAAATATTTTATTTTATTTAAGATTTTATTTATTTATTTGAGACGGAGTACAAGCAGAGTAGCAGGCAAAGGAATAGGGAGAAGCAGGCTCCCCGTTGAGCAAGAAACCTGACTCGGGCTCAATCCCATGACCTGGGGATCATGACCTTGAGCCAAAGGCAGATAGTAAACCAATTGAGCCACTCAGGCATCCCCCATAATAAATATTTTATTTGTTCCCATGATTTATTGTCTGTTTCTCTTCCTCTCACTAAAATGTATGCTGCATGATGCAGGAATCTTTGACTATTTTATTTACTGTTGATGGTCCTCATGCTTAAAACACTGCTTAACGCATTGTAGGTGATTAACAAAGATCTGCTGATGGAATTAATGATGCCTAATCTACAGAATAAAGAACATTCTAGGGATGCCTGGGTGGCTCAGGGGTAGAGCGTCTGCCTTTGGCTCAAGGCATGATCCAGGAGTCCCCGCATGGAGCCTGCTTCTCCCTCTGCCTGTTTCTGCCTCTGTGTGTGTGTGTCTATCATGAATAAATAAATACAATCTTAAAAAAAAAAAAAAGAACATTCAAGACTAACTATATTATACATAGGGTTAAAAGTTCTTCATTTCAGTTGCTGAGCAAAATTCTCAAAGTTAAGGAAAAAAAAACCCTACTACTTTGGAAGAGAATGTAGACATGTGGAAGAAATGAGGTGCAGAATTAGGGAATTTAGACTGGAAATAACACCAAGGAGTGAGCACTTGGAGACAGACTAGATATAGCTCTATATAACACACGCGGCTGGAGCCTTGGTTGCTAGAAATAACTGCCCTGAATAATTCCTGGGAGTTTATGTCATCACGGCTCTGCATGGCTCCACCTGCCCTCAGGTCTTGACCACTTAACTTGCTTTCTTGCCAGACAGGTGTAAAGAGATGAAAGCAGAGTCAAGGACTTTATAGTCATGGGAACAGGGTAAGGCAAATTACTGGGGGTGAGGACTAGGCTTCTACAGCAGTTAAAGGAACCTGGTCCACCTGACCAGACCCATACAGGCTCTGACTTTCCCAGGGCCTCCTTGGAGAAGCCAGTTAGCACAACTCAGAACGAAATTTTTTCCCTTCTTTCCTGCATTCCAACAGATTGTACAGAGATCCATACAGCCTCTCCAGAGATGTCTCATATGATCAAGCAACCAGCTGTGTCTCTTCAAGAAGCTGTACCCCTTTTTTCCTTATTCTTCCTTCTCTGAAATTATAGTCATCACCCCTCTTCACCCATCCCCAATACACAATAAAAATTAGCTCTCTAAACTTTGTCTTTAGGGTTTTGTTTTGTTTTTTGTTTTTTTTTTTTTCTAGAAAACTGGGGCTAAGACATAGAGGAGTTATCACAATTCAGAAAAATTGTGCAAAACATAGACATATTTTTTTAAGATTTAATTTATTTATTCATGAGAGACACACAGAGACAAGCAGAGACATAGGCAGAGGGAGAAGCAGGCTCCCTGTGGGGAGCCCAATGTGGGACTCAGTCTCAAGACCCCGGAATCATGACCTGAGCCAAAGGCAGAAGCTCAACCACTGAGCCACCCAGGTGTCCCATAGACATATTTTTGAGCTTAATTTCTTGTGTGCCTTACTGCAAAAAAGTATGTTTCTACATCAAAATAGTTATAATATTAATATCTAGCAAAGTTCAAATAACCGTAAAGTGAAAGATTGGTAGAATTTCAAGTGAAGACCACAAGACATGGAGATGAGGTATTGTAGTCAGAATGACCTGTCTAAAATTCCTTTTCATTCATTCATTTATTCATTCAATCAACAAAGAATATGAATATAGGTGCTAGAGACAGGACAGTGAACAAGACACATGAGCCCCTCCCCAAGGATCTTAAATATTCCCAGAGGAGGTAAATGATAAACAAATGTTTATCATAATATCAGATGGCAATAATTGATATGAAGAAAAACAAAGAGAAGAGGATAAAGAGTGATGAAATATTTTTTAGATAGGATGGTCAGGAAAGGCCTCTATGGGGAAAACCGAAGCAGATACCTGAGTGAAGTGAGAGAGGTATTCAAGTAAACACCTAAGGATTAGCACCCAACTATGCACACATATAAATTGTTAGATTAGGGATCCCTGGGTGGTGCGGCGGTTTGGCGCCTGCCTTTGGCCCAGGGCGCGATCCTGGAGACCCGGGATCGAATCCCACGTCGGGCTCCCGGTGCATGGAGCCTGCTTCTCCCTCTGCCTGTGTCTCTGCCTCTCTCTCTCTCTCTCTGTGTGTGTGACTATCATAAATAAATAAAAATAAAAAAAAATGTTTAAAAAAAATTGTTAGATTAGCTTCGAACTAAGAATAAATAAATAGAATGAGGCAAAGAGAAAAGTGTTTGCTTTCTTTTTTTATCTCAAAATCATCTAAGCCTGAAGCTCTCCTAAATTCCTCTTGGTGACTGGTTATATTTTTAAAATTAATCAACATAGCAGAAATTGAAGATACTTCTTTCTTCCTCAGTGTGAGGTTATTTCTTATCTTATGTTAGCTCCATGCTTTGCCTGGTATTATCACTGTTTATTCATGCATCTCATATCAATGTAGTATGCTATGTACTTTGAATGCAAAGTCTATATATTTTCAGCATTACATTTCCTGAAATATCCACCACAGTGTCTGTCATAGAGTAAGCAAATAATTATTTGCTGAATTAAAATTGTTAATTCTACTATATAGTAATTACTACGATTACTATAGGTAATTTTTGGATTAAATCATCTGACTCCTCAAAAGTCCTAAAATACAAATAAATGTTTAGTTTTAGTCTCTTTGAAACTATGTTTATGCATGCACTGATTTTTTTTTTTTCTTTAGAGAGAGAGAGAGTGTGTGTGCACATGTATCTGTGCGGGCAGTGTAGGGAGCCAGGAGACAGAGGGAGAGGCAGAGAGAGAATCTTTTTTTTTTAAAGATTTTATTTACTCATTCATGAGAGACCCAGAGAGAGAGAGAGAGAGGGATCACGCCCAGGACCCCAGGATCACGCCCTGGGCCGAAGGCAGGTGCCAAACCGCTGAGCCACCCAGGAATCCCTGAGAGAGAGAATCTTAAGCAGGCTCCAGGCCCAGCACAGAACCCATGGGGCTCAATCTTACAATTGAGATCATGTCCTAAGCCAATATCAAGAGTTGGATGCTTAACCAACTGAGCCACCCAGATGTCCCTGCATGCACTGATTTTTAAAAAAATAAAATATCTTGCCTTGGACAAGTTTACCTAACTTCTCTGAGCCTTAGTGTAGAGCCAATAGGAATAACAGTTCTTATTTGATAGTACTTGTTGGTGCAAGAATTTTAAGAAGGACATAGTATATAGGGCCAGACACATGGTAGTATTTAATAAATTGTTGGTCATTCAATCAAGAAATTAGGAATTTTCAGGACATCTGGGTGCTCAGTGGTTGAGCATCTGCCTTTGGCTCAGGGCGTGATCCCAGGGTCTAGGATCGAGTCCTGTATTGGGCTCCCCGCAGGGAGCCTACTTCTCCCTCTGCCTATGTCTCTGCCTCTCTCTCTCTCTGTGTCTCTCATGAATAAATACAATCTTTAAAACAAAAACAAAATTAGGAATTTTCAAGGTTGATGTAAAACTAGGTTATTTGATCATATGCGCTAGTTATTTGTTAACAGCATGTGTCATTAGTTATTTCCTATGAAGATACCATGATATTATCACAAAATACTTTCTTTAATCAGTCTTATTGAGATTATTTACATGCAACAAAATTAATCAATTATGTCTATAATCTTTGATGAATGCATACAGTTGTATAATTAACTCTACAATCTGTAGAATATTAATATTGCTGTAAAAAGTGTCCTTACATTCACTTTGCAGATAGTTCCATCCTTCCACCCCCAGACCTAGCAATCACTGATTTGTTTTTGCAAAAGATATTTTTTATTTACTAAGCAAATATTTATGAAAGCCTTCTATTTGGAAGTCCTTGAGTTAAGATACTTCATAGAATACAAAAATAAGTAAGACACAGTTTGTGTCCTTAAATAGCTTAAAATCTAGCATAGTTTTATATAATTCTGAGATTACTCGTCTACAAATAAAATGGGACTAAATTTCAACATGAACTATGCCTACGAACAAGGAACAAGAAGAAAAAGTATTGCAAATGATCACTAACTTTTAGAACACTGAACAAAATAATGTACCTTCATGATGCCACTAATTATGATTTCTTTTAAAAGGCACAAATTTATGATTGCATGATGTTCTGGATAATTATTAAAAAGTAAACTATTTTTAAAATCAAGTGACATACATACAGAAAAAAAGTACAGAAATCCTAAGTGCACAGCTTGATCTTTCCAGGATATTTAATGTCAACTTAGACCAGCTTTCTGACCAATACAGTAAAAAGACAACATCCTAAAGCTTTTTGGTTTAGATAGAATAACTGCATCATTGGAAGAAAGAAAGAGATAACAGAATGATGCCCTGTAAAGGCTCACATAGAATTGTGGGGATAAATAGTGAGAAAATGGATGGTACATTAAAATTCATGAGGAGATGCCATTTAAGTTCCATGAATAACAAAGTGATTATTATTCAGGATCAAGTTTTTCTTTCATCATTACAGAAAGACACAAAATCATTATCGTGATCTGCCATGTGTTTTTCCTTTGTTATTGGATGCTGGGACAAGCCTATTAAATGTTTTGTGTTACCCAGGGGAATGGTCACAGTGGTGAGTAATGGTGGTCTCAGGGCACATGGCCTTCTACGGTTCTCATTCTATGTATATTTAGACCAGAGGAAAGGAACAAGTTAAAAAGATGGGCAGAATGGCTAGGTGGGCATTTTCTTGTGGTTATAAAGAACTGAGTCTATTCTTAACCTTATTGCCTCTTGCTGCATGCTTTACTCTTTCCAATTCCAGAATAGACGAAGCTGGTATTTGCATTTGGAGCCTCTTTAGTCAATACAACGGGACTACAGTTCTTTTGAAAAGGGGTAATGTATGTGAATTGAGAAAGGGTAATAACATCAGGAGAAGAAACAATCTGGAAAGATACTCCTATAAACATTCATATAGGTGGGTCAAAAATTTACCTACATTATAATTCCATAAACAAAGAATATATTGCTCTTTATTTTCTTCAGTGAACATAATTTTCCTTGCAAACTTCCATAGTGGGAGCAAACGAACAAACAAACACCCCCTAAACTTTAAGCTTGTCAATTCAAGGTAACAATCTTTCCTGTTTAAGTAATCACTACTGAATAATATATTTTCTTTTGGATAGGTGCAAAATCTTCCATGTTACTTCCTCCTTACCCTTGCTTCTTTTCAAAATAGTGTCCGGCTGTAGTAAAGGATTTGTGATCTCATGGTGTCAGGGAGAGAAGAGGCCTCAGGCCAAAAATACATCCTTGTGGCAGAATGGCATCCCTGGACTGGTGGCCATTGAGGGCCCCTTTGAGATGTGGCAGGTTTTACCCTGCCTTTAGGTAGTGTGCTGGTGTCATCCCCTGGGTCCGTGGTTCAAGCCGTTCTCTCTAAATACTGTAGCCTCTTAGTTTCTGCAAGACTCTCCCCAATTTCTGTGCTTTCTCACCAGCATGCTCTGTAGGCCACATAGGAGCCAGGACCACTGCTTCCAGCCAATCCATCCATGCACTTCTCTCTGTCCCTACTGAACAATCACTAGACTGGATGTTGCACCAAGTCAAATAGAAACAGGGCATGATTTATTTTTTCCCTTTGACTTTCTCTTCATGCTATTTAACTTAACTCCCTTCTCTAGAAAGTTCCCCGGTGGAAGAAATTAAGTCACAGGGATCTAACTCCTCTTTCCCCTTTCAGAGTCTCCCTCTACCCTTTACTTCCTCTTTCTTTCTTTTAAGATTTTATTCATGAGAGACAGAGAGAGAGAGAGAGAGAGAGAGAGAGAGAGAGAGAGGCAGAGACAAGCAGGCCCCATGCAGGGAGCCCGACGTGGGACTCAATCCCAGGTCCCAAGGATCACACCTCGGGCGGAAGGCTGCGCTAAACCGCTGGGCCACCGGGGCTGCCCTTCCTCTTTCTTTCTGAAAAGGCTTTCCCCATATCCTCCGCTTCACTAGAAGGGGGTGGGCACTGTATGGCTCCATATTAATGGCAGATGGCATCTTTTCTATGGCACTTATGAAAGACATCATTAAGAGTGGATCCTGATAGAATAGGGTAAGTTGTCTTTGCCTGAAAGACAACTGGGAACTAGGGTTTAGAAAATACTGTTCTGGCTTCCTTTTTTTTTTTTTTTTTTTTTTTTTAAAGATTTTATTTATTTTTTTCATGAGAGACACACAGAGAGAGAGAGAGAGAGAGAGAGAGACAAAGACACAGGCCAAGGGAGAAGCAGGCTCCATGAAGGGGGCCTGACGCGGGACTCCATCCCAGGTCTCCAGGATCACATCCTGGGCTGAAGGCGGCGCTAAACCGCTGAGCCACCACCGCCCACCACCCCCCCCCCGCCCCCCGCCGCCCCGGGCTGCCCTCTAGCTTCTTTTTGAGGGAGCATTAATTAAATGTTCCCTAATTATATTGCTATGGTGTGTTCAAAAAATCGTGACCATCAAGGAGAGAAAGATGAAATTTATGGTTTCATATTTTAGGCTGCTCATTATTTAGGCTTTTTTATGAAAACAATTTCAAAATTACTTTCAAAAAAATTAGTATTTGAAGCTTGAGATGGGTTACATTGAAGACAAATGCGTTCCAATTCTTATTTGGAGGACTTTGATCCCATTTCTTTTTTATTTGGCTTGTCTTTTCTTCTCTGTCTTCTGAAGCATCAGAGAAAGATTAATATTCCCAACGACAAAAGACACATGAATGTGTTTGAGCGACGGTTTGAAATATAGACTTATTATTTTCTGTTAACAATATGGTGATGCCTACTATTCTCTTTTTTCTGCTCGATGTTTATCGATGAGAAATCTGCTGATAATGATAATGATAATAATAAAAATAATATTGTTGTTCCTTTGTAGGAAATCTTTTTTATCTTGTTGCTTTTAAGATTTTCTTTCTTTCTGTTGTGTTCTGTGTTTTACTTTGTTTAGGTGTATATGATTTTTTATTTTTTCTTTCATGGCAATATTACTTTTTTCCTACTCTGTCTATTCCATCACTCTGGAACTCCATTTAAATGTATCATGGACCTTTTTATTCTATTCTCTATATCTCCTATTTTTTCATATTTCCCATGTCTTCATAGTTAAGTGCTACATTCTAAGTGATTTCCTCAGCTTTGTCTTCTACTTCATCATTTTGCCTTCATTTGTTTAAACTCTATTGAGTGTTTAATTTCAACAAATATTTTTTTGAATGTTTAATACTATTATTTTTTCAAATATGCCTGTATGTTCTTTTATTTCATTATGGTTTCTATTCTTTTACCTTTTTAATATTTTAAAACACTTATTTTATAATCTCTTCAGGATTTTCTTATTATTTCTAGTTCTTGGGGTTCAGTTTTCCTGTTTGCTGGGTTCCTGATATCTCTAACGATGGTTCATTTCTTCATGTGCTGTGCATTTTTGTTGTTGTGAACTCATCTTACTCTACAGAAATTATATTGCACTCTGAAAATATCCTTGCAGGAGACTGTCCCCATATAATAGTCTTTAATTTTCCTATAGATTTGCATTTCCTATCTGTTTCTGGTATCTAGTGATTTCTTTTTCTTAGATTTCTTTACATGTTTTGTTGCATAAGGCAAGACTAGACCATTCAGATTTAATTCACCAGCTTGCCCATGTAGTGTAAAAGATTAATTTTCTGTCTAATTTACAGTTGAATGAAGAAACATAGCTAATTTAATGTGAAATAAAAGTTATGTATAAGTGTAAAATCCTAGAATTATCAACTAAAATTTCAGTATTTTGGTAATCCTTAGATTAATAAATTAGATTTGTTTCCTTTGTCTAGATTATGTTTCCTTTGTGTGTGTATTTACTTTGTGATGAGATTTGTAAAACCCGTGGATTGGATAAAGCTTGGCAGTATTTTGTAAGGATTGGGTTTAATTTTGTATAGTCAAATTTTATGTACTAGATGGAAAAGCACTGAAAATGAAATTTTTTTTTTATTTTTATTTATTTATGATAGTCACAGAGAGAGAGAGGCAGAGACACAGGCAGAGGGAGAAGCAGGCTCCATGCACCGGGAGCCCGACGTGGGATTCGATCCAGGGTCTCCAGGATCGCGCCCTGGGCCAAAGGCAGGCGCCAAACCGCTGCGCCACCCAGGGATCCCGAAAATGAAATTTTTTTAAAGATTTTTTATTTATTTATTCATGAAACACAGAGAGAAAGAGAGAGAGGCAGAGACACAGACAGAGACAGAAGTAGACTCCAAGCAGGGAGTCTAATATGGGACTTGATCCCAGGACTCCAGGATCATGCCCTGGGCCAAAGGCAGGTGTTTAACCACTAAGCCACTCAGGCATCCCTGAAAATGAAATCTTAGATAAAAGCCTACTGTTGCAGCAGATATTCACATTTAATAAGAGGAAATGAAGCTAGTGACACATTTAATAGGGGATCACACACAGTTGGCAGAAAGAACAATGGCCTGGAGATTTGGAAAACTGTACCTTGGGCTTTGCTCTGCCTCTTTCCAGTTATATGATCTTGGGCAACTCACTGAAGATCTTTGCGCCTCAGTTTCCTCATCTCTAAAAAAGGGGGGCTGGAGTTTAAAATCTCATAATTCTAGACAGTGCAGAGATAGTATCATTTGAAAATGCTTTGAATAAAAAAAATGAAAATGCTTTGAAATCTTAACATTGCCAAGTAAAATAAAATAAGAGGTAGAGAAATCCTGACACAAATTGTTCTTTTTAAAATAGTGTGCAAAAATAAATAAAATAAAATAGGGTGTAATATTTAGAAAATAAAGTGAAAAAAAATCTAAGAACTAGGTTTGAAAAAACTCTCCAACAAGATTATCTCAGATTTTAACCTCATAATTAAAAAATGTAAGTCCTGGGACACCTGGGTGACTCAGCGGTTTAGTGCTGCCTTCAGCCCAGGGTGGGATCCTGGAGACCCAGGATTGAGTCCCACGTCGGGGCTCCCTGCATGTAGCCTGCTTCTCCCTCTGCCTGTGTCTCTGCCTCTCTCTCTCTCTCTCTCTCTCTTTCTCTGTGTCTCTGATGAATAAATAAATAAAATCTTTTAAAAAACAATGTAAGTCCTGTTCTTTGCTAATTTTTTCTGGTATAAAGAAATGGCGCTTGAATAATTGCACAACCATGTGAAAAAATAGAACCTTGACCCATACACAAAGTCAACTCAAAATGGCTTAAAACCTAAATGTCAAACCCAAAACTATAAAAACTCTAAAAGGAAACATATGAGAAAAATCTTTGTGACCTTGGATCAGGTAGATTTCTTAGATATGACCAAAAGCACAATCAAAAGAGAAAACATTGATATATTGGACTCCATCAAAATTAAGAACTTCTCTTTGGATGACACAATTAAGAAAATTAAAAGACAAGCCTTAGACTAGGTCAAAATATTTGAAAGCAAATATATCTGATACAGGACTTGAATCTAGACTATAAGTAACTCTTAAAAGTAAATAATGAGAGGCGCCTCGGTTGTGCAGTTGGTTAGGTATCTGCCTTGGGCTCAGGTCATGATCTCAGCGTTCTGAGATTGAATTCCGCATGGGGCTCCCTACTCAGTGGGAGCCTGATTTTTCCTCTGCCCCTCCCCCACTCGTTCTCCCTCTCTCTCTCAAATAAATAAAATCTTTAAAAGCAAAAAACTAAATAACAAGAAAATAAGCAACTCTTCTTTTACACAAGTTGACAAAAGATTTGAATAGACACTTCCTCAGAGATGCATGGACTACAAAGTAAATACAGAAAAAGATGTTCAACATCATTGCCATGGAGGTATGCAGATTAAAACCGTAATGAGGGATCCCTGGGTGGCGCAGCGGTTTAGCGCCTGCCTTTGGCCCAGGGCGCGATCCTGGAGACCCGGGATCGAATCCCACATTGGGCTCCTGGTGCATGGAACCTGCTTCTCCCTCTGCCTATGTCTCTGCCTCTCTCTCTGTGACTATCATAAATAAATAAAAATTTAAAAAAATAATAATTAAAACCATAATCACATACTACTGTTACCTGTTTGAATGGGAAAAACAAAACAAAAAAAACTGATATACCAAGTCCTAGGAAAGGTGCAGGGCAACTGGAATTCTTATACATGCTGGTAAAAGTGAAAACGCTCCAGTCTTTTTGGAAAAACAGTTTTGAACTTTCTTATAGACATACATTTATCATTTAACCCAGCAATTCCACTTCTAGGTACATACCAAAGAGAAATGACAATATACAGTCATTCACAAATCTGTATGTCAATGTTTATAGTGACTTTTTGCATGATCACCAAAAACCAGAAACCACATAAATGTCCAACTAGTGAATTGAAAAACAAATTATGGAATACTACTCAGTAATAAAAAGGATTGAATTATTGATGTACATTACAACTATAATCAACTCTAGATGAAACTAAAGGTCATTATGCTCAATGAAACAAAAAACCAGACTTAAAAGTTCATTCATCTGACATTTTGGAAGAAGCAAAACTCTAGAGGCAGAAAACAAATCAGTGGTTGCCAGGGCTTAGAGGTGAAGAAAGAGTTTGACCACAATGGGGCACAAGGAAATTTGTTAAAATGATGAAGTGCTTTGTGTCTTTATGATAGCAGTGGTTACAAACCACATGCACTTGTCAAAATTCATAAAGCTCAAAACTCAAAACTAAAAAAAATGGATGAGTTATACCATTTGGAAACTATGGCTCAATAAACCTGAGTGCTCTCAAAAGATTTATAAACAATGATAATCACAGATTTTAATGGTAATACTTAAAAGTACAACCTCTTTTAAGGGGCATCTCATTGGCTCAGTTGGAGGACTGTGTGATTTTTGATCTAGGGGTTATTTTTTTTTTTTTTTTTTTTTAAATTTTTATTTATTTATGATAGTGAGAGAGAGAGAGAGAGGCAGAGACACAGGCAGAGGGAGAAGCAGGCTCCATGCAGGGAGCCCGACGTGGGATTCGATCCCGGGTCTCCAGGATCGCGCCCTGGGCCAAAGGCAGGCGCCAAACCACTGCGCCACCCAGGGATCCCTGATCTAGGGGTTATGAACTTGAGCCCCACTTTGGGTGAGAGATTACTTAAAATAAATAAATAAATAAACTTTAAAAAGGTATAATCTTTTTTTCCCTATCTTTTCAAATGAAAAAAAATGTATCATAACTGAGAAATCAACAAGGAAAATAAAATCATTAAAATTTAAAATATCTGGGATCCCTGGGTGGCGCAGCGGTTTGGCGCCTGTCTTTGGCCCAGGGCGTGATCCTGGAGACCCGGGATTGAGTCCCACATCGGGCTCCCGGTGCATGGAGCCTGCTTCTCCCTCTGCCTGTGTCTCTGCCTCTCTCTCTCTCTCTCTCTCTCTCTCTGTGACTATCATAAATAAATAAAAATTTTTTTAAAAATTTAAAATATCTAAAATCTATGTGCCTTAAAATAAGTTATTCTAGGGGTGTCTGGCTGGCTTCATTGGGGGACATACAACTCTTGATCTCAGAGTTGTGAGTTCGAGCCCCATGACGTGTGTAGACATTAGTTCAAAATAGAACCTTAAGGGGGATCCCTGGGTGTCTCAACGGTTTAGCACCTACCTTCGGCCCAGGGCCTGATCCTGGAGTCCTGTGATTGGGTCTCACGTGGGGCTCCCTGCATGGAGCCTGCTTCTCCCTCTCCCTCTGCCTATGTCTCTGGCTCTCTCTCTCTCTCTCTCATGAATAAATAAATAAAATCTTAAAAAAAAATAGACCTTAAAAAACCAATATAAGTAATACTAAATATATACAGATTTTAAATGATTGCGTTAGTTATTTTTTTACCTTTTTCACTTTTTAATTTTACAAGTAAAATGTCAATAAAAATTGTTTTTCAGAGAAATACTGTTTCATTTTTCTTTCAAAATAATATTGATTAAAAAAAATAATATTGATGCTGAAGTTTCTCAAACCCAGCTTGCCACCTTCAGGCAAGTGAAAGATTTACAGAGACTATGACCAGAGATAGAACATTAATTTTGTAGATTTCTCAATAATCCATAATTAATCATATCCTGATACTCTATTATTAGTGCCTTTGTGAGATTTCCTCTATCCAGGATCTTTCCCTGACATTTACAGGAATATTCCCAACTTTCAAATCTCAGTTCAAATTCTACTAACTCCAGAAAGCCTTCCCGTGATCACTCCAGCTAGTTTTTCCTCTTCTAAATATTTTATCTCCTTGAATACATGCAATGGTATTGAACGTAGGGATCATGCCTTACACATATTTTTATGCTTCTGTATGGTTATTAAAAAGGATACATATAAGAGTTGTGTATTCTAATATTTGCTGAATGAATAGGAAGTTAGAGTAGTCATTGAGCCTTCTTTGGAAAGGGGAACTACTTTAAAATAGAATATGGAATTCTACACATTTATTCAAGATTATATGCATACATGTAAAGCATCAATTTTAATTGACAAAAATTAGAAGTGTCTCAATCCATATTAATCTCTCAATTAAATTATATCACTGATGAATGATTTAATGACTGCTTGGTGAAGGGTGTGTGATACTAAATCAGATCTTAATATCTGGACACCAGAGACATGATTACAAAGAGAAGAAAGTGTGATGATTTCTCTCTCTCTCTCTTTTTTTATATGAGACCGACTTACCTCTGATTCTTTTCTTTTTTTAAGATTAAAAAAAAAATTATTTACTTGAGGGAGAGAGTGAGCAAGCATGAGCGGGGGTGGGGGCTGGGGGCAGGAGGAAAGGGACCAGCAGACTCCCCATTGAGCAGATAACCCAACCTGGGCTTGATCCCAGGACCTGGATATCATGATCTGAGCCAAAGGCAGACACTTAACCAACTGAGCCACCCAGGCACAGTGCCCACCCCCCACGTTTAAAAGATTTTAGGGCACCTGGGTGGCTCAGTGGTTGAGCCTCTGCCTTTGGCTTGGGTCGTAATCTGGGAGTCCTGGGATCGAATTCCTCATCCGGCTCCCCGCAGGGAGCCTGCTTCTCCCTCTGCCTATGTCTTTGCCTCTCCCTGTGTCTTTCATGAATAAAAAATAAACAAAATATTTATTAAAAATTTTACCTGAGAGAAATTTACCTGAGAAAGAGAGAGAGAGAGAGAGAGAGAGAGAACACACGAGCAAGGGGATGGGCAGAGGGAGAAGCAGACTCCTGCCTGAGCAAGGAGGAGGGTGATGATTTCTTTTACTTTGGACTGAAAGGTGGATACTTCTCCAAGTTCCATGATATGTCCATCTATTATTTTTTTCCAAATTGCTGACATCTTACAGGCACATTAATAGAATATATAGCAGTGGTATGGGGTCCACCACCACATCACTCATAGAAAAATTCTCAATTGTTTCTGTCTAATTCTACCTGATTTAGGAAATGAGGTTCTTCTTCATACTTCCATTCCCTCCAGAATGTACAAGCTTCCCTCCCTCTCTTTCAGTGCTACATGTATCCAACACTGCTAAACAAACTGGTCATAAGTTTTGGGTTTTGGTGTGTGTGTGTGTGTGTGTGTGTGTGCGCGCGCGTGTGTAGTGCCCTTCAGTTACATTTATTCATGCCACAAAGGAAAAAAAACATGTCTACAAGTGCACAGTGATGCTCCATGTTCCCAACTAACAGAGCTTGCTGAGATTTACAGCCAGACTGGCATTCCATCTGATGTGTACTCCAAGTAAAGCTGGTTAATGACCCAGAGCAGGTGCAGGACTGACTTGAAACTTTCAAAGCTTTACTTCTTTTATCAGCATTCCTGGTTTTATAAATGATGAAGCCCATCAACTTCATTCCTACCCAAATCTCCTGGTAAATCTGGGTACAGTGAGGTCTCATGGGGTTCCAAAGATTTTATTTATTTTTTTAAGATTTTATTTATTTATTAATGAGAGAGAGAGACAGAGAGAGAGAAAGAGAGAAAGAGGCAGAGACATAGGTAGCGGGAGAAGCAGGCTCCTTATGAGGAGCCTGATGCTGAACTCGAGCCAAAAGCAGATGCTCAACCACTGAGCCACCCAAATGCCCAGGATCCAAACATTTTTTAACAAGGCTTTGAATTTGAGGCATCTTGACTCAGGATCCCTGGCTCTGATTAGCATGGCCAATAACTTGGAAAGGTCACCTGGATTGATTGATTGATTGATTGATTGATTTGAAAGATTATTTTTAAAATGTGTTTAAATTTTTAAAGATTTTATTTATTTATTTTAGAGAGAGAGAGAGAGAGAGAGAAAACAAGCAGGAGGAGTGGCAGGCAGAGAGGGAGAGGGAGAGCAGGTTCCCCACCCAGTAGGGAGCCTGACTTGAGGCCATCCCAGGATCCAGGAATCATGAGTGGAGCTGAAGGCAGACCTTAACCGACTGAGCCTAGGCATCCCTCACCTTGATTTATTTTTATTTTTTAAAAAGATTTATTTATTTATTTATTTATTTATTTATTTATTTATTTATTTATTTATTTATTTATGATAGACACAGAGAGAGAGAGAGAGAGAGGCAGAGACACAGGCAGAGGGAGAAGCAGGCTCCATGCACCGGGAGCCCGATGCGGGACCTGATCCCGGGACTCCAGGATCGCGCCCTGGGCCAAAGGCAGGCGCCAAACCGCTGAGCCACCCAGGGATCCCCGATTTATTTTTAAAGGAGGGTTCCACCTTTGAGAATGGTTCATCTTCTTGAATTCCTCCCATTAGAACTTTCAAGCCTTTTTCCCTTGCCCACTTTGAGGGCTCTATTCCTTTTATTGTTCCTCCTTTCTCATTACTTTCTTCCTTCTCTCTTCCCTCTCCCTAGGTCCAGTCCTATCAGTCTTGTGAGGAAAAAATAACCAGTTCTTCATGCAGAGGACATTCTGGTCTTGGTCCTTAGGTCAGCAGTGTCCTTGGATCTTTGTTTCTACTCTATTGAGGGCTGGAGAAGAAGAAAGGTCCTTGGTTTACAAGTAAGATAGAAATAGGGAAGGAAAATACAGAGAAACAATCAGATTCATATTTTGGTATTCAAAGCTGCCACAAATGCAGATTTATAATACTACCTTCACTAAAAGTTTGTTCTGCTTCTTCCAACCCTGATCCTTTCTCAAAATATGAACTCACTTTTCCCCCCTTCATCAGTATCTCTGTGTTTCCACTTTCCTAAACATACCTTCTAATTGTACCTCAATGATTTCATCATCATTCTTTAAAATCATCATATATACGCTGTAGCAGTAGCATCTCGTTCAGGCTGTTCTTTTCTTTCATTTCCTTTAGTTGATTCTAATCAAACATCTCCATATGCATTATGTACATTTTCAATTTGGTCTCTAATTCCCTTCTCACTCACTCACAATCTGCTTTCTCTCTGCCTCTCTTTATCAAGACAACTATTGTTTTGGTCAAATTCATGAATTAGAAAATATGCCTGTACTTTGACACCACCACTCACTCTCTTGCTGTGACTTCTTGTTATGATTAGCTTTTTACGTATCATCCCCTGCCTAGGGTTGTAACTTTCTGGATTTTGTTAATTAATATCTTTGATAATTTTTCTTATGCTCCAGTTATTTCTCTTAAGTTGTAACACTGATTCTATACTCTCCTTTCTTTCCTGAAGATGATTTTAAAATTCTATTCCATTTTTATAAATCTCTAATATTGAGCCTCCTTCCTTTCTTTTGGATGTTCAGAGGCAAATTGCTTGGATTCAAGAACATTTTGAAAGACTACCTATAAAATAGCACAGTGCAGTTTATACTTCTCACACTTCTTTAAATATCACTTCTTTCAGGTTTTTCTTGTGACCCATAGATAACAGGAAATAGATTCAATGTTGTTTGCAACACTAAAATTTCTTCTTAGATTCAACCCATGTGTTTTCTATTTTTACTGTCTATTTGTATCTTGTTTGCCATTGTAATCTGCAAACTCACTGGGCAGGAAATAATTGTTGATCTTTTAATTTGGAGTAGCTTGGGGCATGTGGCTATTAATGGTAACGTGTTTTAAATGTCCTTGGTTTTAAAATTAACATTAAACAACATTTGAGTTTTTCACTTTTACTTTTCTTCATTCTTGGTTTGAGGGTTTTTTTCTGGATACTCTCATGAGGTGATTCTCTATCAAGAATGAAGTCATTTTACAATAGCTGACTTGCAAACATTGAAAGAAAACACATTAGGCACCAAGATTTAGATAATTCCATCTCTCATTACAGTATAGTGGTTATTAATATGGCAAATCCTGGTCCTATTGCCTCTTTGTTTTGTTATCTTGGGCAAGTATGTGAGCCTTGACTCTCTCATGTGAAAATTAGATATAATAATCTATCTCTCTGATATTTTGTGAGGAATAAATGAAAAATTCACATTAAATATTTGAATATTAAGTGCCTCAAAAATGTTAACTATTCTTGGTCTGAAATGATTCTGTTCATTTTCTTATGATGTGACTTTGATAGAGGTGCCATATACTAAAATACCTTGCCCTGTACTCACCAATACCTTGCCTGTACTACAAATGTATTTTTCTTTTCTTGGTTTGTTTTTCTGATTTGTAATATTTTGAATTTCTAACAGAATCTAGAAGGTTGAGAGAATTCTTGAATGGATAAGAGAAATCTGAGAGGTACTTCTATTGCCAGGTTTTTCCTGTAGTACCCAGGCTTTGGATACCAAGCTGTTAGCTGCATTTCATTTGGTATCATTCAAAATCCAAAAATTTGCATTTTAGGAGTTGTTAATCAGTCCCCTGTAAAAGCAGTTGGTACATTTTTAATGAGCACAGAGAAATCTTGGAGTCCAATGATATCTTTTGAGGCCTGATCAGATAGGAGCAGTCTGGCCTTTAGTTCACCATGAAGGGGCAGTTTGAGTTGTCTTCTTTGGCACTAAGTATCGGTTAACTCTAGTAATAGGAATGTTTGAAAAGCTCAAGAAACAATCTTCATCTAGTATTGATTTTGTTACAATTGACACTACAAAATTGGAAGGTTCTATACCAGTAAGATCTGCCCACCAAAATACCTCTTCTGAAAAAGTTGCCCAGCTTCTGATAGTTGCATATTTGTTTAATTTTTTTCTGATAGTGCGACTTCCAAGGAATCCATATCCATTAAGTGAACTTAATTTCTCTGAAGACCAATAATTTATTCACCATCCAGAAAACTCAACAAGTATTGATGGCCCATTTTGAATCAGTTTGCTGAGCTGAGGGTACCGTGGTTTTCTGAAGTTCTTGCTCTCGTGTCTAGTAGGGGGAAAGGGGAATAAAACAAATTGAAATGTAGGGTCCTATGAAAGAAATGAACAACGTGGGGGACGTAAGCTTTGGACACGACAGAACTAAAAGTTCAGCTCTGAAACCCAGTAGTTCTGAAATGAACAGATCAGGAGCAAGGTGAGAATGTGTTGCGGAATGACGCACTCTAGGAAGGCTCCAGCTTCTGGCAAAGGGTCACATCATGTTAGGTGTGCGAAGGCAGAACAGGGTTACAGTGCCCACAGTAGCTTAGAAAAGGCGGTGTCACTGGGCTCTTCTGCGCACAAGTAGCAAGGGGTCCTTCCGGACCTGGGGGATGGCATCAACGCCCTACGCGCAGCGCACACCCGCATGTGGCGGGAAACCCTCGGGTCTGGGCCATCCGCCGGTGGCCTCGCCGGGTCGCGTGGGTGGGGAAAGCTTTCCGGCGGCGGCGCGCCACGTCACCTAACAGCTCTCCCTCCCCTAGTTCCTAGTCGCACGCGCGGAAGTAAACACCTTGACGTCATCAGGGCGCGTCTCCTCTTTTCCCCTCCCATCTCCCCAGATCGGTGGACGTGCTCACCTCCGCTCCGGGCCAGGTCTATGTCCCGGTTTCCCGCCGTCGCGGGCAGGGCGCCAAGGCGGCAGGAGGAGGGCGAGCGGTCAATAGACCTTCAGGAAGAGCGGCCTTCGGCTGTTTCCATCGCTGATAGAGGTGCGGTCCGCGGGACGCAGCGGAGGCCAGCGGGAGTTTCGGCAGGGGGGGGTTTGGGGGGGATAAAAGTCCGCCTTTGCCGGGCAAAGAAAAGTTGGAGAGGAGACCGCATCGTTCTCTTCGCCCTCCAAGCCGGAGGCGAACTTTGCGTCCAATGAGCACTTTGCTCTAGAGGGGGGCGGTCCCAGATCCAAGTTGGGTGAAAACCTTGTTGGGGGACAAAAAAGTGAACCCCAACGCCTGGACGCGTTCTCCTCGTAAAGAGGCTCATAAAGCCTTTGTTCTCTACCCATCTATTCTCCCCCCCCAACCCCCACCACTCGTCGGGCCGCCAGCCTGCCTTTGGGTATGGTATGAAGGGAGCCAGTTTCCAGGAGCCAGTTTCCATGGTTACCCACCACTTGGCCTTCTGGGATATCAGTCACTCTGAACAGGGACCTAACTTGAACCATGAATCAGAAGCAAACACAGGTGGCTCTTTTAAATTCAGCTGAGAGTTTCCTGCAGTGTTCTAGGTTTTGGTCTATTGTTTAATAAAATTGGGGTTTTGCACTTCTATATAGGTGTGCTTGCGTATACATTGGCTTATGCTAGGCTTACTTTGGCAAGTACTCTGAGTCATGCATTAGCAAATGCTCATGTTGTTAGATTTTACTAAAAAGTTGTTCTGGGCTTGTAAACCATCACATACAAATTGGACATAGATGATTTACCTGAGAAGTCATGGATTGATCCCTTCCAGCCCTAAAATTCTGTTGTCTTTATTCAGTTGTGGGAAATTGAGTCAAATGTACCTTTACAGTCCTTTTAATTGTGCAATTGTTTTTCTGTTATTACAGAAGAGAAAGGATGCACATCACAGGAGGGAGGAACTACTCCAACTTTTCCTATTCAAAAACAAAGAAAAAAGCTTATTCAAGCTGTGAGGGACAATTCATTCCTTATTGTTACTGGAAATACAGGAAGTGGTAAAACAACTCAACTCCCAAAATATCTGTATGAAGCAGGTAATTTTATTCTGGGATAATATTGGGAGAATTTAAAAATATGTCCTTTAAAAAACTAATAAGACTTCTGTATTGCACAAATAACCACCATTTGCTCTACAATCCCAATTCTTCTATTGGCACAACCTCCCTATATCCTCCCTGCTTTTATACGGTCTTATTTCATATTCAGGAATTAATTCAGATGACGATTTTTCTACTTTCAATACCATAATCTCAAATACAGTTATAGATAGATATTGATTCTCTGCTATAGAATGAAATTGTCTTGCAGTAGACTATTAACCATTAGGTATTGAAATACTTTTCAGAAATATAGTGATATCTGTTGGTGACATTAATATTTCTTGGTTCTTTCTCCAGAGTATTATCAGGTAAATATTTATTCCCTGACTCTGTAACACCAAGCCAGCTAACAAATTGCCCTTAAAGTGTCTTTTCCTTCGATATGATAAAACTTTCCTATCATAAGGTTGGTGCAGAGCAAAATTATGTTGGATATTATATAAAAAATAAAAATTTCTTAGCTGATACGGACTTACTCTGATGCATCAAATCTAATGTGCCATTTACTAAGACATACCACTATTTTACATCCTATTAATAAAGAAATACCATAAGTTGTAAGATACATCTTTCAGAGATACTAAAATGGTAAAAAAAAAAAAAAAAAAAAAAAGAATCTAAGAAAGGTGATATATTTAAACTTCTGTGGCAAAAATAAATCTTTAAAACAGTGTGTTTTTAATTTGCAGAGTTTTCTTTTGGAAACCTTTAAACAGTTTGTGTTGATTGGTCAGAAACAGTTTAGCTCTAAATGGAAGCAATTACTAACAATTTTGTGTTTTTTACCTTTGGTTTTGATAGGGTTTTCACAACATGGTATGATTGGTGTGACTCAACCACGAAAAGTAGCTGCTATATCAGTTGCTCAGAGGGTTGCTGAAGAAATGAAATGTGCTTTGGGATCCAAAGTAGGGTACCAAGTTCGTTTCGATGATTGCAGCTCTAAGGTACAAAAGTTTTATTGCAATTTAAGTTCTGTAAACTTATAGAAAGATTGGAGAAAGTTATGAAAGATTTAACTTCAAATCTGCATTTATATTTTAAAGAAATAAGGACTCATATTAGAAGTAATTTTTGATGCCCTTTGTTAAATGATTTAGCTCTTAAGTGTCTAGTAGTTTTACTATTTTCTCCCTTCTCAATTAATTTTATAAGGGACAGTTAGGTATATATTTTTTAAGGATTCTCTTATTTTAAGTTTTTTTTATCTGAAACTTACATTTGTATTCTTTAGAACAATATTTTATTGTACTAAAACAATTTTGTATTGTACTAAATGGTAACTATTTTAACCATTTTTAGGTGTTACATTTCATTGGTGTAAAATATATTCAGTTTGTGTATCCATCACCACTATCTATTTTCAGAACGTTTTCATCATCTCAAACAGAAACTGTATTTACTAAACATTGACTCCCCCATTCCAGCCTGTGATAACTTCTATTCTACTTTCTGTCTTTACAAATTTGCCTTTTCTAAGTACCTCATATAAGTTGAATCTTACAATATTTTCCTCTGTGTCTAGATTGTTTCATTTAGTATAATGTTTTCAAGGTTCATCCATATTATATATTTGTATTCCTGAAGTCAGTGGAAAACAGATAACTTAGCAAAGTCAGTAAGCAAGTATCATCTGTGTTATAAGCAAGTATCATCTGTATTCATGACACAAGTTTAAAATTGTTTTCTTTTTAATAGTTAATGGTTATAGTTAGTGTACAAGATACAAAACAATCCCTATTTAAATACAGTCCCTAATAGGAATGGCCATCAATTAAGGCACACAGTGACTCCCCAAAATGCTATATTTGCATTCCTAGTGTTACTGCTAGGGAATTTTCTTTCTTTTTTCTTCCTCTGTTTTATGTATATACTGTTGTTAACTTCTAGCCTTTGGGCCTTATTCTCACCTTGTTTTAATGCTAATTGGCTGACACTTTTTAAGATAAGCAAATCATCAGGAAGGAAGAGAGTGAGAGGAAATTGCACCTGACCATTTCTTCTACCTTTTCTCCTGAGTCCTTTAAAACTGGCTGAGACAGGGAGATGGATCCCATTTCATTGTGTTTCTCACAACTTGCTCACAGGAAGAAGCTATTGCATTATCTTACCACTTTCCCTGACTACTTTATATCTCCTTATTGATTAGTCCCTTTTGTTGCTTTATCCCAGAACATTCACCTTAGTTCCTTATCTCTGTCCCTGTATAGATGACAAATTCTACAATGTACTATTCTTGTTATTAGAAGATTTTATGTACTTTTTTATTTAGTCAGATTAGTTGGATCATTTAATGTCTGTACACTTGGGGGGAATTTAGTCTATGAAGCAGGGGTGAATTTCTGTAACACTCTCTCTATATATAAGTTGATATACTCTGCTGTTTGAACATTAGGAAACTGCAATCAAATATATGACTGATGGATGTTTACTGAAACATATTCTGGGAGATCCAAATCTTACCAAGTTCAGTGTCATCATTTTAGATGAAGCCCATGAGAGAACTCTAACTACAGTGAGTATTTTAATATACTGGTTGTTTGTTAGTTGACTTATCTGGGGTAGCTTTTACCCTGTTGAGAATTGCCTGGTCTTACTTACATTTTAATGTATTGAAATAGGAATTCTTTGGTTAGGAAAGCAAAATATTTCAAATAAGTTGGTTGTTAGGTATACTTTTGACTTACTAGAAATTTACTTCTTTTTCTAGGACATCTTATTTGGTTTATTGAAGAAGTTATTTCAAGAGAAGTCTCCTAATAGGAAGGAACATTTGAAGGTCGTGGTGATGTCAGCAACTATGGAATTAGCCAAGCTCTCAGCATTCTTTGGAAATTGTCCAATATTTGATATACCTGGAAGGCTTTATCCAGTCAGAGAAAAATTCTGCAATTTGATTGGCCCACGAGACAGAGAAAATACTGCATATATTCAAGCGGTATTATTTGGCATCCTTTTTATGTCTTTTTTTATATTTGTGATTCTAATTGAGTAGTTCAGTAAGTCCTTTTTTCCCTTTTATTTTAATAGTAGCCCTTATAGGTCCTAGAACTTTTTTTTTTTTAAGATTTTTAAAATTTGGGATGCCTGGGTGGCTCAGCAGTTGAGCATCTGCCTTTGGCTCAGGGCATGATCCTGGGTCCAGAGTCAAGTCCCATTATCTGGCTGCTCGCCAGGAACCTGCTTCTCTCTCTGCCTGTGTCTCTGTGTTTCTCATGAATAAATAAATAAAATCTTTAAAAATAAAAGATTTTAAAAATTTATTTATTTGAGAGAGAGATTATAAGCACAAACAGAGGGAGCAGCAGGCTCTCTACTGAGCAAGGAGCCTGACAGAGGGCTTGATCCCAGGAGCTGGGATCATGACCTGAGCCAAAGGCAGACTCTTAACATACAGAGCCACCTGGTTGCCCGGTTCTAGAACTTTTGACACTCAAATTTCATTTTTCTGTGGAATAAGGGGAGGTGGTTGGGAGTGGCGGACTGCATTTCCATCAATGTATTATGCTTGTTTCTTGCTTTAGATTGTGAAAGTGACCATGGATATCCATTTGAATGAAATGGCTGGAGACATCTTGGTTTTTCTAACTGGTGAGAATTCAGTATCAGGTTTAAATGTTACTATTTATGAATGCAATGTGGCACCAAAATAGAGTGTTACCTTTGTTGGGAAATCTGGGCTTTAATTCATATTGCCTTAGCTTTGTATGATTATCTGAATAGTTTGAGATATTCTATCTTATATAAGATATATAAGATAATTCTATACTGCTGTAAAAACTGCCAGTCTCATTAGTAAAACATATATAAAACACACTGACCTTTTAGTAAAAAGATATTAAATGGTAAACTATTAATTTTTTTATTAGTCTATCTTCTGTAGAGCTATTCTAACACTAAATGGTCCTGGGTCTGAATGATTAATTCCTTTATGTCAAAAGACATCCTACTAGTTCCTTTTTTTGAGTGGTGGGATGGTACTGTGTGAAAGCAGTACATAAGGTGTTGAATCCATGTCTCATAGACAAGCCTTTTTTGGAAGTCAAAAATAGATTAGTTAAATCCTAAACTGGTGTGATTCTTCAATTAGCAGCATCCCACTAACAGAAATGAGTCATTTCATGGTTCACCTCCTACTCTGCTTGTACAGATGTCAGAAGTGAGACATTGTAGCAATCTCTGCCTTTTTCAGGTTACTTAAGTATTTTGAAATACACCTAAATGCAGTATCTCCTGGACTAGATTCTCCTATATTTATGATTAGCTTTACTGAGTCTTCCTCAGATAATGTATTAGCAAAATGAGAGAAAGGCTTGAAGATTATAAACATTTTTATTTCTATAGATGTTTAAATTCCTTGGAAAGTAGTGTTCTATTAATTTTATTGTTGAGATTTTTTTTTTAAAGATTTTATTCATTTATTCATGATAGACATAGAGAGAGAGGCAGAGACACAGGAAGAGGGAGAAGCAGGCTCCATGCCATGCCAAGAGCCCGACGCGGGCCTCGATCCCGGGACTCCAGGATCGTGCCCTGGGCCAAAGGCAGGCACTAAACCGCTGAGCCACCCAGGGATCCCCCATATTGTTGAGATTTGTTACAATTATGTGTTCATCTTTTTTAGATAAAATGCAATTGAAAATAACTAGTATGCAAAAATAATAATTTTAATCTAGAATGCTTTTTTTTCATTCTTAAATTAATTTTGCTGTTCAATTGCTGATGTTACTTTCCCTCCGTCATTTCAGGTCAGTTTGAAATTGAAAAAAGTTGTGAGTTACTTTTTCAGATGGCAGAGTCTGTTGATTATGATTATGATGTTCAAGATACAACTCTGGATGGTTTGTTAATATTGCCATGTTATGGATCTATGACAACAGGTAATTCCTCACTAGAATAGAAAATTTGACTAATTTTTTTTAATTGATAATCACATGTACAAATAGTGTACAGATCCTAAGTGTTCAGCCAGTTAATTTTATAAACAACTCATTTTTGTAACCAATACCCAGATCATGAAATAGAACTTTAAGGGAACCAGCATTCCTTGAGAGAAGTTATTTTTTTTTTTTCCAGTCTTTCCATATTCACTTTTTTAGGAGCCTTGGACATCCTGTCTTGGTATTGTTTAAGAGTGGGCTGTGTCCTCTCCCAGCAGAACAAACATATTATTGGTAATTTCTTGAAATTAGGAGTATAATATCTTGATAGTAGTGCCGTAAGTTAAAACTAATTTAGCATTGCCAAAGAATTTCTAGAAATTATATACATCCAGGTACATCTGTGACTAAACACTGTGTTTGTTTTCTTTTGAAGTAGCACACATTAGTCTACTTTTCAAGAATGATGGTGTTCTTTTGTGATTTCATTTTTTTTTTAAAGATTTTATTTATTTACTCACAAGAGACACAGAGGCAGAGACATAGGCAGAGAGAGAGAAGCAGGCTCCATGCAGGGAGTCCGAATATAGGACTCGATCCTGAGACCCCAGGATCACGCCCCGGGCCAAAGGCAGGCGCTCAACCACTGAGCCACCCAGCCATCCCTCTTTTGTAATTTATTTTTTTTAATCTTTTATTTATTTATTTATTTTTAATTTTTTAATTTATTTATGATAGTCACACACAGAGAGAGAGAGAGAGAGAGAGAGAGAGAGGGGCAGAGACATAGGCAGAGGGAGAAGCAGGTTCCATGCACCGGGAGCCCGACGTGGGATTAGATCCCAGGTCTCCAGGATCGCGCCCTGGGCCAAAGGCAGGCGCTAAACCGCTGTGCCACCCAGGGATCCCCTATTTTTTTTTTTAAGATTTATTTATTTATAATTCATTCAGAGAGAGAGAGAGACAGAGGCAGAGGGAGAAGCGGGCTCCATGCAGGAAGCCCCACGCAGGACTCGATCTGGAGTCCCCAGGATCACGCCCTGGGCTGCAGGCGGCGCTAAACCGCTGTGCCACTGGGGCTGCCCCCTCTTTTGTAATTTCAAAGAGCAAATGCAAACTCGTATTTGGATATTTGTTCATAATAAATATTGTTGAATTAGGTTTAGAATATGTTTAGTAAAATGATTATGGAATTTGATATGTAAAACTAAAGGGAAATTAGAGTTTGGTGGTGATTAGCATTTAATATAATGTAAAAAGCATTTGAATGTTTTTATGTTTTATATGTGTTTTTATTTTTGTTGAGTAGAGGTTCTTAATTTTACATTAACAAAAAACGTTTAGGAATATGTGTTTTGGTAAATATAGACAACATGCTATTTTTGAAATCTCTTATTATTTTGAAATCTATTTTTAGGTTTTTATATCTTTAAGGGAATTCTTAGAGTCATTATTAGATAATTAAGGTTCTCATTGTTTTCTGGAATTTGATCTGGTGACTCCTTCATAATTTACTTTGTTAACTGCTAAGGTAATTCAAAACTCATTACAGTTGCTTTGTTATTAACCATTAATAATATAAATATATTTTTCTATATAAATAATTTCATTCTTTCCTTTGTTATTGTCACATTGAAAATAACATGCTGAGTCTGCTATTGAGTCTTGTTTAATGTTCTAAACCCCAGTTTTTATATTATTAAAGGTTGCTAATGACCTCTTCTTTCTCAAATCTCATGTGTTTTTTTTTTTTTTTTCAATAGTTTGTATTTTGGTTTTGTGATGATAAGTCTCCTTGAAATGCTGTCCTCTGGGATAATATTTAATTACCTGGTTCTCCTGACCACTCTTTCTCTAAGTATGTTACCCTCTCACCCTTCCCAGCCTTTGTTCCTCTCTAAATGTGACTACTTTTTTAAGGTTTTATCCTTAGCTTGCTGTTTCCTTGGAATTCTTTGTTTTGGAGAGGTTGACTCCCAGGACTCACCCTATCACTTCTGTATGGATGACTATCTCTATTTAAGTCTCACTCCTGTAGTCTAGAATTCCTGGATCTCCTCACAAGGCTTTCTAGACTGTGCATCATATCATCTGTGATCATTCAGACCAAATAAGTGACAACTCCTGCAGGTGTTTTTATTTTTGTTTTGTCCTGTCCAGATCATTCATTCATTCATTTTCGTTTTTCATTGTCATCATTAGAGTTGGGATCCTCAATTTCCTTTCCTGAGTTGTTAACATAACCTGCTAACCTGTTTTCCCTGATGTAACTTACCATCCTACCTGCAGTGGTAAGCATAATCTTTCAGAAGCACAACTCTGATCATGTCAGTTTCCTGTTGGGTATCTCAGCCATTTCTTATTACCAACAATTAAAATGCTGACTTAATAACTTGGCATTCATTATCTTTCCAGTGTGATTTCAGCCTGCTTTCAGCCTTAATTCCCAGTGTATGAGATTTCTGTGTTGGTGTATATATGTGAACGGTAAAGATGTAGAACTGGGTATTGGTAGAGCCATTACTGAAGGGCTTTGTTTATTTTAGTTTCCCTTCTGGTTCCAAGGGCTCTATGAGGGCCAGATACTGGTGATCCATCATGAGCATAGTAATATTTACTGGAGCAATTTATAACAATGCAAAGAGGCATTCAAATGGAGCTGATAAGGTACTGAGTAATGGGTGAAATGAAGTTGGGAGTGGTAAGTTCCTGGGATCTTAGGCTTTTTTTTTAAGCCTGGCTAATACAAGACAGCACTTATTTTCTTTATTATTGCTACTTTGGGTGGTGGGGATATGTTATTTCCTTTATTTCCCATTATTTTTTAGGAATAGAAAACTTGTACTTGGGAGTGAGGAGAGGGAAGAAGGGTTTCCTGCCTGTAGCCTGTTGTGAAGGGTGAATCAAAAATGACTCAGATCTAGGTTTAGTAAATAAGTGAAGATTATGAGGTGAATATGTTGTATTTGCTTTTATTTCTGTTAGCCATGAGGGTGGCTGTTTTAAAGGGACATCTTAAGATACCTAATTGACATAAAAAATTTTCAACTGTCAAATGTGAAGAGGTGCTCTGGTATCCCTTTTACTGCCAAGATTATATGATCCTACTCCCTGGGCTAAACTCCTAACCCCTACCCTTTGTGGTAGTTTTCTCAAGCTCATAGTGTAGGCAGTATTTTTTAATCTGAGTTCCAGATTTTTCACTTTCTGTTAGACATTCTGTGAAGTCTTATATCAAGTGCTAGCTGTGTCTAGGACCTTATTCTTGTTTCCTCAAACCTTTTTGCTCTTCTGTCTTCCCTCCTTTGTTTAAGATTTTGCAGTTCATCAGGTTTACTGAAATATACCTGTTACTTCATAAGCAAAAAATATTTGCATGGAATTTGACAATTTTAGCACTGAAAGCAATTATCTAAACTCAGTGCTTCTTAGCCTTTTTAGAGGGTGGAGTCTCATATTCTTTTTAAAAGATCATGAAAGCCATGGTTTCTTTCTCTAGAAAAATGCACACATACCCATATTTATTTTTCTTGCATAATTAGGCCTCTTTTTTTTTTTGGATAGAGACTAAGTAATGTTTCTGAGGTCACATGGTAAACCTGCATTTGATAACTGGTTATTCAGTAGGAGGTGAAAAATAGTACTTGTGTTTTCAGAATATATGAGGAAAAGGAAAGGAGCTTTACCTTGTATTGTATATAGTATTTTAAAAGATTAATACTTTTGTATTAATCCAAAAGTAGTTTGCTTGCTTGCTTGCTTGCTTGGTTTCTTGCAAAATGAAGACATCTCAATTTGGCAGGTATCTAGAATTTGAATTTTCAGTGATACTTTCCTTACACGTTAAGATTAAAGATGAGAGAAAATAAGGCTAGTGAGCTTCGCATAAAAATTTTTACTCTACATGGAGTCTCTCCAAGTGGGAAAAATTTTCTTTTGTCTTAAAAGCATACATAGTTGTAAAGAGCACATAGTTGTAGAGTATGTAGTTGTAAAATAAAGTCAGAAAAGTAAGATAATTAAATCTCACCAACATGGTTAAGTGATAATCACTACTAGTATTCTGAGGTATATTGTTCTAAACTTGTTTTATATATTTAAGTGTATATTATTGTTAAGTTTTTCTAAGAAAAATGGCATTTTGTTATACATGTTCTTTAATGTTTTTCTCTTTAAAACATTAAAGTCCTTTCTCTTTTAGCCCTTCTAAATTTCTAAAAATTTAGAAAATTTTAAAGAATAGAAAAGTACAGAAACAATCCATTTGCCACTGTGCAGAATTAACACTCTTAGTGTCTCCATATTTTTGCTCCAATTTTCCTTTAAGAAAAATTATTCAAAGAAAAATGATATAATTTCATTATAATGAATTCAAGCAGTGTCCAAAGTTACAAAGGTGAAAGTAATCACTTCAAGTTCCTTCATATAAAAATAACCGTGTGTGTGTGTGTGTGTGTGTGTGTGTGTACATGCAGAAGGATAAGCAAACAAATAGGTGGATTGATAGAAATACTTTTTAAAAGTGAGATTATACTGTTATTTGCTTTTTTAAAAAGTTTTTATTTTTTTTAGTGTTTTTATTTATTTTTTTATTTTTTAAAGATTATTTATTCATGAGAGACACAGAGAGGCAGAGACATAGGCAGAGGGAGAAGCAGGCTCTTCACAGGAGCCCAGTGTGGGACTTGATCCTGGATCCCGGGATCACAACCTGAGCCGAAGGCAACTGCCTAACTGCTGAGCCACCCAGGTGTCCCAAAACGTTTTTAATTTTATGTAAATATACTTGAAGGAATTATTAAATGTCAAGTAACTCTTTACCACTTGAGAATATGATATAAAATGTTCCTTTTAAAAAAAAAAAAAGGTTGCTTTCAAGTTTAAAAAGATGAAAAATTTTAAGAGGCTGAAGTTAATCACTTCTTTTTAGAAGATTGGAGATCTTATCTGCTGATCATCTGACTTGGAAGATAAAGATTTAAATACTTTGATTTTTCTGTATCTTTCCCTTCTGATTTTTGTTAGTTATTTTTACATTGTTTAGGTGTTTATCATCAATCCTGTTGACCATGGTTTTTCCATTCTGAAGTTACTTTTGGCTAAGGGTGCCTATGTGGCTCAGTCAGTTAAGTGTTTGCTTTAGGCTCAGGTCATGATCCCAGGGTCCTGGGATCAAGCCCCACCTTGGGCTCTGCTCAGCAGGGAATTTGCTTCTCCCTCTCCCTTTGCCTGCTGCTCCCCCTGCTTATGTTCTTTCTCTCTCTCTCTCTCTGTCTCTCTCTCTGCCAAGTAAATAAAATGTTTAGGATAAAATAAGTTACTTTTGGTTAATTTTCATTTTCCTGGGTTTTGTTCACTTTTTTTTTTTTAATAGAAGAGCTCTTGAGTATTATTTTTGTTATTACTCTTTTATGTTTGAGAATATCTGGCTTTTGCCTGTATACTTGAACTATATTGTGACTGGATTTTATGTTCTTGGGTCACACTTTCTTTTCCTTAGAACTTGGTAGATATTGTCCACTTGTCTTCTGACTTATAATGTTGCCACAGTTCGGAAGTCTGAGGGCAGCCTGATTTTTTTTTCCCCCTTCCTAGTAAGTGATTTGCTTTTTCTGTCTGATTGCCTGAAAATTTCTCTTATGTTTAAAATTCAGTGGTTTTAATTAGGAAATTTTTGGTGTTGAGCGTTTTATATCAGAATTTCCTGGAATTTGATGTGCTTTTTTAAAAAATCAACTTTATTGGGGTATCATTTATATGTAACAAACTATGAGCGTTTCAAGTTCAATGAGTTTTGACAAATGTACATACCTGTACAATGACCACCACAACCAAGATGAACTTTTATATATGTTCTTTTGATCTGAATACTCAATTCTTTATTTCAGAGAAACTGTCACGTTGTATCTTTGAATATAGTTTTTATCTATTTATTGGTTTCTGTACTTCAGTTATTCTTATGTTGGATTGCCTGTGTTCTGTGTTTTTTAGCTTCCTTCTAGTTATTTTTTTAATTGCACTTACTGATTATCTCAAGCCTTTTCTCTGTGTCAGGAATTTGATTTTCAGCTGTGTTAGTGAGAATTCTTAAGACATTTTTACTCACCCAAAACTAACTTCTTGAGGGAAGCTGGGTACAGTTTTAGCAGTGTTGTACCTCTTTCTTCTCAAAACTGTCATCTTCCCCCCCGCCAAGAAACAGTTTCTGTTTACTACTTTAAGTTACCTTCTTTTTTTTCTTCTCTTTCTTTTTCCTTCTCTCAGAAATAGTTCTTTGGAATCTTTATGGGGGACCTTGGAACAAGAAAATTTTTTAAAAAAGATTTTATTTGGGGGTCCCTGGGTGGCTCAGCGGTTTAGTGCCTGCCTTGGGCCCAGGGCATGATCCTGGAGTCCTGGGATCCAGTCCCACATCAGGCTCCCTGCAGGGAGCCTGCTTCTCCCTCTGCCTGTGTCTTTGCCTCTCTCTGTGTGTCTCTCATGAATAAATAAATAAAATCTTTTTTTTAAAGATTTTAAAATTAAAATTTAAAATCTAAATAAAAAATTTAATTAAATTTTATTTAATTAAATTAAAAATTTAAATAAAAAATTAAATTTTAAAGATTTAAAATTTTTAAAGATTTTAAAGATAAAAAACAATTCTTTTTTTAAAAGATTTTATTTATTTGTTCATGAGAGACCGAGAAAGAGGCAGAGATAGAGAGGGAGAAGCAGGCTCTCTGTGTGGAGCCTAATGGGGCATTCGATCCCAGGACCCTGGGATCATGACCTGAGCCAAAGGCAGATGCTCAACCACTGAGTCACCGAGGCATCCCAGGACAAGAAATTAAATTAAAAATTTAAATAAAAAATAAAATTAAATTTTAAAGATTTTTAAATTTTTAAAGATTTTAAAGGTAAAAAAAACAATTCTTTTTTTTAAAGATTTTATTTATTTATTCATGAGAGACCGAGAAAGCAGCAGAGAGAGACTGAGAGAGAGGGAGAAGCAGGCTCCCTGTGTGGAGCCTAATGGGGCACTTGATCCCAGGACCCTCGGATCATGACCGGAGCCAAAGGCAGATGCTCAACCACTGAGCCACCTAGGCTTCCCAGGACAAGAAATTTTGTGAGGAAGTTTCAGTTAGTCTTAACATATAATATGCTATATGTATATATCTAGGAGTGTCCCTTCATTATGAGTAATATCTCATATCCTTATTTCTTTGTAAACTTTGGAACATCTTTCTTAGCTGTTAGCCAATCCCCTGCTCCCCTCACTGATAACATCCTAGGACTTTACTACATCTTAATGAAAGTATTCCGTTTCCCCTTTCCTTCTTGAAGAGTGAGAATGTGCTTTAGGATATGTTTATTTAACTTTTTTCCAAATCTTTATAAACAAACATAAAACTGGTATGTGTTGGAGCTCCTGGCTGGCTCAGTCAGAAGAGCATGTGACTCTTGATCTCAGGGTTGTGAGTTTGAGCCTCACACTGGGTGTAGAGATCACTAAAAAAAAAATAAATAAACTTAAGGAAAACTGGTATGTGTTTGTACTTGGGGAATATGGTATTAAACTGGGAGTGAAATGTAAATGAAATAAACATGAGTCTTGTCAAAACAGCAGTTTCAAGACTTTTCAGTTGATTATAGTGAACAAAATGGTAAATGAAACGGAAATTTTGTTTGACCTGAACACTTAAAAAATTAGATATTTTTAGAAATGAGTTGATTGAAAAATGGACTAGATAAATATGTTCAGAAAGGCCATTTTTAATGTATGCAAATTTTAGGGTAGTGTGGAATTTTAAAGGTAGAAAGGGTCTTAACTTATTTATATAATGCATTTTTTATTTATCAATTCATTGAACTCTCTTGGACACTTTCTGTGGTCTAGATATTGTTCTAGGTAGTGGGGATATGTCTTGAATAAAAGAAAGTCCTTGTTCCATGGAACAACACTGTGGTAGAATAAGTAGATCATAAATAATGTATAAACATAATGTGAACTACAAAGTAGTATAAAACTCTTTTGAACCATTTGGAAGAAATGAGCTACCTAAGTCTAATACTTGAAAAATAATTCTTAACACTTAAGTTTTTTGCCAAAAAACTGTAAAAGAAATAGGTCTTTTTGGAATTATTTTTGTATTCACCTTAAAGCTTCTCCACAGATCTTTTATAAACTGCCTTTCTAGCACTTTTTTACTTGTGAAATTAATTTCTGAATAATGTGGAAGAATAGCAGCATTACTCAACTTGGTTTCAAACTTGTCCATCTGTGTGTAAATCTTAGCAAGTCATTGACCTCTCCGGAATTTAGTTTTCTCATCTATAAAATGAGATGATTGGCCTAGTTCCCTGATTTTTAACACTATGCTCATCTGTGCCACTCTTTTTCTCCCTTACAGTAGTTCAAGCTTGTTCTGTTATATATACTGGGAACACTTGGATCTTTTTAAGATTTTATTTGGGAACAGGTTTTGTTAAGATTTTCTCAGCGACTGAAAAGAAAACAATTTGAGATTGCTTATGTAGAAAAGATGAATTTTGTAAGCAAATATGGGCATAATTGTGGAAAATAAATATATCCAGGCATTTAATTATTTTTCTTCTTACATATATACTTACTCTTCTAATGTACAATAGTAAATATATAACAGTTTAAAAAGTTATGAAACATATAAAAATGCTATTAATTTCTTTTTATACCCCCAATAGATTGACTTGTGTACTCGATGAAATGATCACTCCTAATTTTTGGAGATTATTGAAGTACTGTGATCCGTCCAAACAAATCTCTTGCTTTGAAGTTCCTTGATCTCTATAACTTAAATGATCTTTTGCTTTGTCCCACTTGAGCCACCCGTCCAGAAGCTTTCCATCCTAGACTTTGTCATTACCATCATTTCTGATCTCAGTTTTAAACATCTTTCTGATGATTACTTTCTGTTTTTGCCTAATACTCTACTGCTTGTAATTCAACAATTTTCAGAATGCATTGACACATGTCCTTTATCGGGCCTTTACTTACTTTCTTTCACCTATACTGTAATCATTTCCTTGCAAACATTCTTAACCCTCTTGTCTTATTTTGTGCTTAACCTGGCAGAGAGCAAGTCTGGCTAAATCTGTCTTACTACTTATTTTACACCCAGTCCTCTCAAGTGCTGGGAAGAGCCAGGAACTCAGAAATACTCTGTCAACTTTCATGGCTTTCCTCCATGTGCATTAACCACTTCCCTAGGTTCACAAGTTCATTTTTCCTCTTTGTAAGAGACTAGCCAATCAAATAGAGCATCTCCTGGATCTTACTCCAAATTTCAGGAGAATCAGATTGCTCCCACTTTGGGGAGATGTTTATCTTTAGTGCCATAAACTATGGCTGGAGCAACAGGGTACTATAGTATAAGCATTGCTTGTTGGGGTTCACTCTTCAGAATGTGTGGGTAGGGGAAATGACTGTTGTGTTACTTGCTTAGAGAGGTGGGCATTAGAAAAATATCCCAAAAAGTAAAAACCATTTAGCTAATCAGTTTTTGAGGTAGAGAGAGGTCCTGAATGTGTAGTCATTGGATGGGCTTCAGAGAGTCCCTGAACACCCTGAAGTTATTTGAAATTTGTGTATGTGTGTACATATGTGCCTTTTAATGGAGAAGAGGGCCACAGTTTTTAAATATACTCAAAGGGAGCCATAGACCTATATAAATTTTGTTATAGGGTTTATTTTAGCAATAATAATCTGTGGTTTAATAGATCTAAAAAAGTTAGCAGTAAAAGGAGCAAAGATAAATTTTGCTATTTTGAATTCAAGATAGTTAAAGAGGTGAAGGAAACATAACTTTTAATGAAAAGAAAGTTTTTCAAACGTGGAATTTGATAAATGCATGTTGTAAATTAACATTTGCTCTTTACATGTATTTTAGATCAACAGAGAAGAATATTTTTGCCACCTCCACCTGGAATTAGAAAATGTGTCATATCCACCAATATTTCTGCAACATCTTTGACAATAGATGGAATCAGGTACAACTTTTAAGCCACTTAGCTTTGAGTTTGCTCCTTGGTGCCTTCCACTAATTTCCTTCTCACCTACTTGTAATCACCTACCATTTTTAATAATTATTGATTGCCATGGTTAGGAAATGGAGTGGGAGGTACACATAGTATTCCCCCCCCCCCCTTTTTTTAAGGTTTTATTTATTTATTCATGAGAGATACACAGAGGCAGAGACATAGTCAGAGAGAGAACCAGGCTCAATGTAGGGAGCCCGTTGTGGCTCGATCCTGAGACTCTAGGATCACGCCCTGGGCCAAAGGCAGGCACTTAACTGCCGAGCCACCCAGGTGCCCTACACGTAGTATTCTTGATCATACTTTTAACTACTTGAACTTGGCAATTTGTAGCTTTCTCTTCCCAAATTTAAGATTATGTGTCATGCTTTATGGGTTTCATTATTCATTGAATAGAAAGCCAAAGCTGTTTTTCTGGGATCCCTGGGTGGCACAGCGGTTTGGCGCCTGCCTTTGGCCCAGGGCGCGATCCTGGAGACCCGGAATCGAATCCCACATCGGGCTCCCAGTGCATGGAGCCTGCTCCTCCTTCTGCCTGTGTCTCTGCCTCTCTCTCTCTCTGTGTGACTATCATAAAAAAAAAAAAAACAAAAAAAACACAAAGCTGTTTTTCTATACTCATTATCAGCATATATCTAAGATGATTTGATATTTCTTTCTCACCTGGCACCTGCACTTGGTGGAGTTAAGTGTTGTATATCCAAGTGTTTAGCTGAAGGTACTGTTGCTCACTTTTCTCACCTTTTTGTGAAATGAACTATGATGTGAGTCTCTTATTTTTAATGTAATCAATGATGCCATCAAATTTTTGAGTATACTTAATGGAGAAACACTGGGAAATTTTAAGTCTAGACTGATAGTTAATGTGAAGTTCTTTTACCCTATTGAACCACAGTCCTTTTGGATATTTATCTTTTATCCAGTATATTTTGTGTCTTTAACTAAAAGTCTGTCTGTTTGCCACAGGAAGACTAGACCTAAATCTCAAAGATCCTTTATCTTTCTTTTTTTTTTTTTTTTTTTAATTTTTATTTATTTATGATAGTCACAGAGAGAGAGAGAGAGAGAGAGAGGCAGAGACACAGGCAGAGGGAGAAGCAGGCTCCATGCACTGGGAGTTCGATGTGGGATTCGATCCTGGGTCTCCAGGATCGCGCCCTAGGCCAAAGGCAGGCGCCAAACCGCTGCGCCACCCAGGGATCCCTCAAAGATCCTTTATCTTTCTTTTGGGTAAAATGATCACCTGGATCTGAGAGGAAATTTAATTTCCTTTGCTTTTCTCCTTTACTTTAAAAATAAATATTTCACTAAGGGCTGTCATTTCTTCAGAGTAGGTTAACCTCTTAATTTTCTGTTTCCAGTAAAGACAAAAGTCATTAAATATTTTTATAATATATTATAATATATATATATTATTTATAATAATATTCCAAATAATATTTGGAATGTTCCTTTAGTGAATGGTAGACTTACTTCTATTCCTAACTTAGTTGTTTACCTGACTTGTTCTCTGTTTTATTGATTTAAATGCTATTGTTAAAGGCTACCTGGAATTAGGTTCTGAACCTATTAGAGTGGTCTAGATGTGTCTTGTAAGTTTGTTTTTTAGAGGAGAAATTCACATAATGTAAAATTAACATTTAAAGGTGAACAATCAGTATTTAATACATTTATAGTGTTGTATAAACACTAACACTATCTCTACTTCTAAAACATTTTTATTGCTCCAAAGTAAAACCCTGTATCCTTTAAGCAGTTATTCCCTATGCTCCTCTCCATTCCAGCCTTTGGCAACCACCAACCTATTTTCTGTTTTTATGGAGATTTATTCTGGATATTTCATATGAATGGTCATATAGTATGTGACCTTTTGTGTCTGGCTTCTTTCACTTATGCTTTCAAGGTTTATCCACACTGTAGCATGTATCAACACTTTATTTGTTTTAATGGCTGAATAATATCCTATTGTATGTGTATACCATAATTTGTTTATCCATTTATCCTTTAATAGTTAATAGACATTTAGATTATTTTTACCTTTTGGCTCTTATGAATAGTGCTTCTACAAAAATATGCCTACAAATATTGGTTGAGTACTTGTTTCAGTTCTTTTGAGACACACTTAAGAATGCAATTTCTGGGTCATGTGGTTCTGTGTTTAACATTTAGAGGAAGCTTCAAACCATTTTGCACTTTGGCTTAATCATTGTACATTTCCATTAGTGATGTACAGGTATTCTCATTTCTTGACTTTTAGGCTTTACGTTTAATATAAAAGTCATCATGTAGTTGTTAGTTTGGTAGAAAAGGAGAATCCAAAGTAGCTAAAAATCAAGTCTTATTTTCTAGAAACTTAACTGGTTTTCGTTTTTCTTAGATATGTGGTAGATGGTGGCTTTGTGAAGCAGTTAAATCACAATCCCAGATTAGGGTTGGACATCCTGGAGGTGGTTCCAATTTCAAAGTAAGTTTCTATGTCAAGCTTTTTTTGTTCAAAAAACAACTTGATAGATAATTTTTAACTGTTTTAGGGGTATGATGTTAACTACTTAGGAAATTTACAGTATGTTTTGGGGACTTCTCTTTTTCTGCTTCTAAAGGAGTGAGGCGTTACAGCGAAGTGGCCGAGCTGGCAGGACTTCCTCAGGAAAATGCTTTCGGATCTATAGTAAAGATTTTTGGAACCAGTGTATGCCTGACCATGTGATCCCTGAGATTAAGAGAACTAGTTTGACATCTGTAGTTCTGACCTTAAAGTGCCTTGCCATACACGATGTTATAAGGTATGTAGACAATTTGAAAAAAGAAAAATTTGTTAGGATGGAGCCATGTTATTCTTCAGAATTCATTTGAAGTATTTGACTCTTACATCCCTTTCATTTTGAGGTTTAGCTAAACCCAAATAAAAGGCTTCTTTGCAATGCTTTCCTGTGATTTGATTCCTTGTTCTTGTTTTAACCTTGGCCTAAATATTCATGCTGATGTTTATTTGGATCATTTAGTGACCACTGTTCATCTGTAATGGAAGATATATAATGACCTTTATTCCAATCAGAAACTGGTTTTCTGGTAGCATCTTTTGTATGACCAGCATTGTACCAAGTACTTTGAGAGATAGAGTAATACTCTGTGGTAGTATTTTGCTTTTACTAAACTTAACTTATGTTAGGGAAATAAGATTCAGACACATGAAACAAAGAATGGAACAACTGTTAAATTACTCAAATGTTAAACTATATAATTAATTGGCATAGGATAGAACATTGTTGTAGGGGCTTGAAATTTCATATTATACATGGTAAAGGAAATGATGAATTTTAATTTAATTTAATTTAATTTATTATTTTTTAAAGATTTTATTTGGGTCTCCAGGATCATGCCCTGGGCTGAAGGCATGATGCTCAACTGCTGAGCCACCCAGGTGTCCCTGAATTTTAATTTTAGTCTAAATTGACTGCGAATGTGAAACTGTCAGGAACCTTAGAAGGTGACCATGCATTCTTTAAATTCATAAGTAGGAAAATAATTACTAGGCGTACCCAAATATGTATTGTATACTCTTGGAAAGCCAATTAAAATATATTTTGGACAGTTTAAGAGTAGATATTTTCTAAATGAGAACATAGATTTTAAAAAGAGGAAACCATATAATATATGAAATTCTAACTGTAATCATGAATGATTCCAATGAGAAAGAAGGATCATTTGAAGAAATCCAAATCCCTAAACAGAAAGCTTTCAGATGAACCTAGGTTTTAAAATAACATTCATAATATTATTATTTTTGTGAATAATATAATTACAAAGCAACATATAATCAAGAATAAACATGTATTAGAAAAAAAGAATATTGAGAGTGGCATATAATTAAGAATATATTTAAAAAGTAGGAATCATAATTACTTAATATCATCTGCATTGAGTTATTTTTCCATCTTAAGTTTTAAGACTTAGAATGTTAACTAAAAGTTCCAAAATGCTAGAAACAAACAAAAGATTTCTTTCTCTTTTTTAAAAGATTTTATTTTTAAGTAACCTCTACACTGAGTGTGGGGCTCAAACTCAAAACTCCAAAATCAAGAGTCACATACTCCACCAACTGAAACAGCTGAGTGTCTCCCTCCTCTCTCTTTTTAATATGTGTGTAGTATAAGGAAAAATAGAGCCAGTATTTGGGATATATGGTAGAGTACTCATAGATGACAGAAGGAAAATGGAGCTTTAGGGGTGCCTAGGTGGCTTAGTTGATTAAGAGTCTGCCTTTGGCCCAGGTCATGATCTCTGGGTCCTGGGGGTTCAGCTCTCTGCTCAGCAGGAGTCTGTTCTCCTTCTCCCTCTGTTTTCTCTCTCACTCTCTCAAATAAATAAATAAATAAAATCTTAAAAAAAAAAAAGAAAATGGAGCTTTTCAATTATTGTCTTGCTTCTTTTTTCTCTATCAAGAATGTTTTTAAAATCAGAAAGATAAGAACAAGTCTAGGTAAGGAATTGATGACCACGATGGATTAGGAAATAAGATAAAACCTAATGACCATAAATGAGTGTCTTGAGGCTTTATACATTATTTCCATAGTACTAAAAACTTGCAGATTTAGGGTTATCTAAGAGAAATTATGCAGAATAGGTTGCCAGAAAATTGTGAGAAATACAATTTTTGACGTCTTTATTTAGGAAAAGGGTGGAATCTGGAAATAATTACCCAGTATGTTTGAAATTGATCTTTAGCAAATTCTAGCTTAGTTTATTAGAAAAATGGTTTTAGAGAATTTGATGGTGATTTATAATAATCTGTATGGCTCAAACTGGTTCATGAAGAATATGTTAAAATAAACGATTTTCTTTTCAGTTTGAGGACAAAACTAGTCCACATAATGGGTGTACCATAAGAATTTATTGAACAATAACCTAATATATCTCTTGTTTTCTACACAGTATATAATAAGATTATATTTGACATCTTTGTGAATAAGATGACAGTACTGCTGATTATAGTTGCCTAATAGCTAAATCCAGAATGTATTGATTAATGGCTTAGCATAGCCTAGATGGAAGTTTGGCTGATAGTATGCTGAACTTTGCTCTTTCCTCATGACCATTTCAATAAAACTATTAAAGATATTAAAATCATGGTTATCAGATTTTTGGAAAATGTCTAGATATCTAATTAGTAGTTGATTAAAACCGGAAGATTTAGAATGATCTCAATAAGCCAGAACCTTGGACAAAAATCAACAAGCAAAAGTCTGAAAGATTACATTTTATATCCTGTGTTTTGGTTATACATTAAGGAAATTCACGTGGGAAAGATCTGAAATTATCAGATCACCAGAACTTAGTATGAGCTTGCAATTACTATTCTGTTAAGAAAACAATAAAAAATTCCTACTGGCATAAACTTTAATTAATAGATTGCAATATCCAGATGACTGGAATTATAGCATTCCTGTTGGTCACTCTACATTTGGAGTTCAGTTTTGGATATCCTCACATTTTATGAGAATTTTGACAAGCTAGAGTGTTTCTGAAAGATGATAATTAGGTATGTTGGGTCTTTTAGAAAGCAAATATTTTTTAGTATATGTGCTGCCAAAGGAAGCACTCTTAGAAAGCAAATAATACAAAGAGTGCTTGACAAATTTGGTAAATAAGGGAGAAAAATAATGATAGGTTTTTTGTTTTTTTGTTTTTTTTTTTTTTTTTAGCAGATCTGAAAGGGCTCTCATATAGAAGAGGAAGCTGACTAGTTTGGTATTGCTCTAGGACAGGGGTCGAAAACTATGGTCCAGGCTCACTGGCTGTTTTTGTAAATAAAATTTTATTGGAACACAGCCATGCATATTCATTCAAGTATGGCTGCTTTTGCTACAACAGCAGAGCTGAATAATTGTGACAGAGACCATATGGCCTACAAAACCTAAACTATTTACTATCTGGCCTTTTACAGAAAGTGTTTGTCGACTCTTGCTCTAGAAGATACCAGGACTTGTTGGTGCAAGTTGTAGGAAAACTGATTATAGAACAGTCTACGAGATTTTTGTTTATTTGTTTTTAAGTAGAGCTGTGAATCCTTGGATGGACTTTTGTGTAAGGTATTGGACCTTTTGTCCTTTGTTGGAGTTTTTCAAGGTGAGAAGTTGGAGTAGATGACTTAATCATCTAAGACTTGCGGTGGAAAAAGTAATCCAGTGCAGAGAGTATTAAGTAATTATTGTTCTTAATAATACAATATGTATGTAAATGTTCATGCTTGGTTATATGCCACCCTTTGTGAATATTATTGTCTTATGTTCACTAATAGTTTTGTGGTTATTAAGAGAATATCTTTATCTTCAAAGATATTTATTTAAGAGAGAGCTAGTGTGCATGTGGGTGAGGGGAGGAGAAAAGGGGGAGGGAGAGGAAGAGGGAAAGATTCCTAAGTAGATTCCGTGCTGATTGTGGAGCCAGATGTGGGCCCCATCTCAGAACCCTGAGATCATGACCTGAGCCAAAATCAAGAGTGGGATACTCAACTGACTAAACCACCCAAATGCTTCTAAATTGTCTATTTTCAGAGGATGCATGCTGAAGTATTTTGGGGTGAATTGGCATTGTATTTGCAACTTGTTTTCAGATAATTCAGGAGAAAATAAGAATATACGTAAAGCAAATATGGTAAAATTAATCAGCTATACTTAACCATTTTATTAAAAGCCATGCTAAAGTACTGTTAATTGTAATGTTTGCCCACATTCAATTGATTTTTCTCCACTGGTTTATAATAAAATTGTATAATAAAAGCTGTGGTTTACAGAACAGAGTAGATTTGACATTGGCTATGAAGAATGGGGCAGGATTAGAATAAGCAGAGAAGAATGAGTGAGTGTTCTAGCTAAGGGGGAATCAAAAAGAAATGCTTCTTGAATTAAATAGAAGAGTGTGATTCAGTACTGAATTCTACTCCTGAAACTAATATTGTACTGTATGTTAACTAACTAGAATTTAAATAAAAATTAAAAAAAAAAAAGAGTGTGATTCAGAAAAAACAGTTTCTTCCTTTGTTGAATGCTGCTCATGATCAGAATGCTTAGGAAAAAAAGAGAGAAGAGGGCTTGAAAATAGATCAAGTAAAAATTTTTAAAGAAATTTTCAAGTCTGTATAAAATCTTACAGTGGTCAAAAAATGGAATCTCACTCATATCTCATTTAAACACACAGGTTTCCCTATTTGGATCCACCTAATGAGAGACTTATTTTGGAAGCTCTTAAACAACTTTACCAGTGTGATGCTATTGACAGGTAAAACAAAAACAAAACCAACCATAGCAGATCTTAATTTCTTTGTTTCATTTTATTATTTTTTTAATTTTTAATTTTTATTTTAATTAAACTCTGTGCCACACATGAGGCTCAAACTCATGACCCTGAGATTGAGAATCACATGCTTTACCTACTGAGCCAGTCAGGTACCCCAGTTTCTATTTAATTTAATTTAATTTAATTTAATTTAATTTAATTTAATTTATTTGAGAGAGACACACACACACACACACACAGAGTGTGTGCACGTGGGCACAAGCCAGGGGAGCAGAGGGAGATGGACAAGTAGACTCCATGCTGAGTATAGAGCCTGATGCAGGGCTTGATCCCATGACCCTGAGATCATGATCTGAGCCAAAATCAAGAGTCGGATGCTTAACTGACTGAGCCACCCAGGCATCTCCTCAATCTTTTTAAAATAGGGTTCTTAATAGTTTCCTTTATCAGTAGAAAATGATTTGTTTAAATTGAATGGATTATTTTATATGAAGTTAGCATTTTTCCTCAGTTTTTCTTTGCCATAATTCTGAATTTAAAAATTACATGGTAAACTATGTTATATCTGGTATTATTTAACAGTAATTTTTTTTTAAAGCTTTTATTCATTTATTCATGAGAGAGACAGAGAGAGGCAGAGACACAGGCAGAAGGAGAAGCAGGCTCCTCACAGGGATCCCGATATAGGACTCAATCGCTAAATCAGGATCACACCCTGAGCCAAAGGCAGATTCCTAACCACTGAGCCACCCAGGCGTCCCATTTACAGTAATTTTTGAGTATAATTTCAATGCCAGGCTGAGTATATATCTAAATAATAAGAGAGCCATAGTCTTGGTTCTCATGATTGTGTGATGGGGAAAGATTTGGTAATTATTCTCTGATTTCTTGGAGGACATCTTCTATGCTTCTGTAGCATTTTGTGTCTTTTTTTTTTTTTTTTTAATGTACTTTATTCTGCCTCACTGCTTATTTTTTGGATGTATTGGCCCTTGAAAGCAGGGAACATATCATCTTAACGTTTTCTTTTACCAATGATCAATGTGTCATGTTTCTTATATTGAATTGAATTTCTGGATTTGATTTAAGGTAATATAAACTGTATCTGATCTTTCTGAAGATGAACATTTCCTTTGTACTCTCTCAAGGTAGAAAGACTTAAGAACTTTTTCTTTCTTTTAAGGAGTGGCCATGTGACCAGATTGGGTTTGTCTATGGTGGAATTTCCTCTCCCTCCACATCTGACATGTGCAGTAATAAAGGCTGCTTCTCTGGATTGTGAAGATCTACTACTTCCAATAGCAGCAATGTTGTCTGTGGAAAATGTCTTCATTAGACCTGGTAAGAAGTTTATTTAAAAAATAATGGACTTTATTTTTTAGAGCAGTTTTAGGTTTAAAGAAAAATTGAGGATAAGTACAGATGCACACAGTTTGCTCATTATTAACATTTTTTTGTTCATGTAGTACATTTGTTATTATTGATGAGCCAGTATTGATACATTATGATTACTTAAAGGGTCACTGTATTGTATATTCTTTGGGTTTTGACAAATCTGTAATGAAACATTTCCACCATTACAGTAATATACTAAATAATCGCACTGCCCTAAACATCCCTTGTGCTCCACCTATTTATCCCTACATCCCTTCCCCCAAACCCCCAAACCCTCTTATAAGCAATGAGTCTGAGAATTCCTGTTGCTCCACATTCTCACCAGCATTTGGTATTGTCATTGTTTTGGATTTTGACCATTCTAATAAATGTATACTGGTATCTTGTTTTACCATGCAGATCCCTGATGACATACGGTGTTAATCATCTTCTTCTTCTTTTTCTTTTTTTTTTTTTTAATATTTTATTTATTTATTCATGAGAGACACAGAGAGAGAGAGGCAGAGACACAAGGCAGAGGGAAAAACAGGCTTCCACTCAGGGAGCCTGACGTGGGACTCGATCCCGGGTCTCCAGGATCACACCCTGGGCCGAAGGTGGCGCTAAACCGCTGAGCCACCCGGGCTGCCCTAACCATCTTCTTATATGCTTGTTTGCCATTGTAGATCTTTTTCTGGTGAAGTGTCCATTCAGGTCTATTCATTTTCTTATGTTATTTTATTTAAAGATTTTATTTTTAAGTAATCTCTGCACCCAACATGGAACTCAAACTTAGAACTCTGAGATCAAGAGTTGCATGCTCTACTAACTAAGCCAGCCAGGTGCCCCCAGATCTTTTAAAAATTGGATACTAATAAATAAATAAATAAATAAATTAATTAATTAATTAATTTTCTTATTGTTGAGCTTTAAGAGTTCTTTGTACATTTCAGATACCAGTTCTTTATCAGGTATGTCTTTTGCAAATATTTTTCTGAGTCTGTAGTTTGTCCTCTCATTCTTTTGATGTTGTCTTTCATAGAGCAGAAGTTTTTAATTTTAATGAAGTCTAGTTTTCAGTTACTTCTATCACAGGTCGTGCCTTTGGTGCTGTATTTGGAAAGTTATCAGCATCCTCTATCACATCCTCTAGGTTTTCTCCCATGTTATTCTCTAGGAATTAGATGTCCATTTGTTCTAGCCCCATTTGTTCAAAAGATTATCCTTTTTCCATTGAAACGCCTTTCTTCCTTGTTAAAGATCATTTAACTGTATTTGTGTGGGTCTGTTTCTGGGTCCTGTATTCTGTTCCATTGATCTCTTTTCCTGTTTTGTCAGTACCACACTGTCTTGATTATTGGAGCTTTGTAGTAACTCTTGAAGTTGGATAGGGTCAGTTCTCTGACTTTGCCCTTCCAAAACAGTTCAATATTGTTTTGGCTATTTTCCCTTTCTATATAAACTTTACACCCAGATTGTTGATATCCATAAAATACGTTGCTGGTCCTTTACCTGGGTGGGATTATGTTGAATCTGTAAGTCAGGCTGGAAAGAACTGATACCTTGACAGTTATTGAGCCTTCTTATCCAAGTACATGAAATATCTCTCCATTTATTTAGATTCTCCAGTGATTGACTGGCATTTTTTATTCCCATATATCTAGCCCTATGAGGGATGGAACTGAGGATAAACGAATTTTACATTTTGTTATCCTTTAACTGAGCTGCTTGAAATAGAGAGTTGATAATGTTCCTGGCTGAGAGTTAATTTCCTTTCACTGGTAAAGGAAGATAGTATAGTGGAACTTTGCCCTGTTATAGTACATTAGTAATATATTAACTTTTCTTCCCTAGACTCAAAAGAAATGGAAGTTCAGCCGTTGTATCCAAAGAATTATTTTGAGATTTCTAATGTCTTTAAACTTCTACTTCTTTCCTTTCTTGGTGTGTCAGTATGGGACACACCTTACTTCATCAGCTTTATTTTCTCCTAATGGGAGTGGAGAGGATCACAATTTTTTTTTTAAAGAGCCTCTGGGGGGAGCCTGAGTGGCTTAGTGAGTTAAGCTTCTGACCCTTGTTTTCAGCTCAAGTCATGATCTCAGGGTTGTGAGATCAAGCCCCTGCATATGGAGCCTGCTTAAGATTTTCTCTTTCCCACTGCCTCTGTCCCCTGCCCCCAATTAATTAATTAATTTTAAAAAAGCTTTGGAATAGACAGTGTATCTTGCCTGCAGCCAAGGCTAACAATAGTATGTGCTATCATACTGGCCATATCCCTTTATAGGCTGAGTGTTGTGTCCAGATTGGTTTATTTATTGCTAAGACAATAATGGAGGATACATTTTTCTATAAAAGTACTCTGGTTTAATCCATGTGCTGCCTATCTCAAATATATTGTAGTCTTTTTTTTCCCTCTCACTTTCTAGATTGTAGTCTTAAGTGTCAGAATTTTGGTTCTAGTAATATACAATTATTTTTTTTCTAGCAAAGACTATATATGCAGTAAGTAAGGTTGGCTAGGTGGTGGGTAGGGGGGTGGGTGAAATAGGTGAATGGAATTAAGAGAAACAAAATTCCAGTTATAAATAAATAAGTAATGGAGATGAGAAGTACGATATAAGAATACAGTCAGTAGTATTATAATAATGTTTTATAGGAAGTATGCTTACTGTCGTGCATTGAATAATGTAAAGAATCGTTGAATTGGTATGTTGTGCACCCGAACCTAATGTAGCATGTTTGTCAGCTATCCTTTAATAATAAACTTAAAAAGTGAGTAAATAAGTAAGTTTGGCTGGTTTTCAAAGCCAAAGATGCTCTAAAAACTATTATAGAGTGTTGAAGTGAGAGTCAAGAGACCAGGGTTCTAACCTGACTCCCTGAAACCTAATTATCTGACTATTGGCCTAGTTTTTCTGGACTTCATTCTTCATTTGTAAACTCAGGGAATTAGATTAGATTAGGGTGATCCAGTCTAATAGTCTTGTAAGGCCAGAAAAAGGAGCTGTTTTTCCTCTTTGGAATTTTTAAATAGATGAAACCACTCTGGTGTTAGTTTTTTTTTTTTTTTTTTTTTTTAAGATTTTATTTATCTATCCATGATAGACACAGAGAGAGAGAGAGAGAGAGAGAGAGAGAGAGAGGGAGAGGCAGAGACACAGGCAGAGGGAGAGGCAGGCCCCATGCTGGAAGCCTGACATGCGACTGGATCCCTGGACTCCAGGATTGCGCCCTGGGCCAAAGGCAGGCGCCAAACCACTGAACCACCCAGGGATCCCCTGGCGTTAGTTTTTTAATTTTTAATTACCTTTATAAAATTTAATATTATAAAATTTTAAACTTACAGAAATGTTGAAAGAATAGTAAAGAATTCCTTTATATGTTTTACCTTGTTTCAGCAGTTTTTAGTATTTTGCTATATTTGTGTTATTCTTTTCTTCTTTCTCTATCTCTATATGTATGCATTTTATTTCTTTTTTAGAATAAAAAAGGGAACGTTTTGAGAATATTACACTCTCACCACAAAATATTGATATGCATATTTACTAAGAATTAGGGCAATCTCTTATTTAACCATAGTCCATTTACCAAAATTAGGAAATTTAATATTGACACAATACTATTATCTAGTCCAGAGTCCATATTCTAATTGTCCATTGTCACTAGAATATACAAAAGTAGTTTTAGGATTCCTCAGATATACCAATGTCTGCTAACAGTTTTTATTTTGAGGTAAAATGTACATGTCTTGAAACGTATGAAAGTTGTTAATTCAATTAGTTTTGCGAAGTGCACACACCCATATAACCCATACTCCTGTTAAGATATGGAACAGTTTTAAAAAAAAAAAGGTATGGAACAGTTTTATCACTCCAGAAAATTTCCTCAATACCCCTTTGCAGTCAGAATCTAGCTATCCCACCTCCTCCCAGTTAGCCACTTCTCGATTTTTTTTTTTTTTAAGTTTGGCTTTTCTGAGACTTCATGTAAATGGACTTACATAATATGTACTTTTTTTGTGTTTGGCTTCTTTTGGTCAACATAATGTAATGAGATTCATCTATGTTGTATTTATTAGTGCTTTGTTCTTTTTATTGAATAGTAATTCCACTGTATGGACATACTACAATTAGTTTTTACCAATATTCTATTGATAGACATTTGAATGGTTTCTTATTTGGTGCTATTTATGAATACAGCTGTTAAGGGGTTCCTGGGTGGCACACTCCATTAAGCCATGGACTCTTGGTTTTGGCTCAGGTTGTGATCTCAGGGTCTTGAGATCGAGTTGGAGTTGGGCTCTGGGGCTTAGCACAGAGTCTGCTTGTCCCTCTCCCTGCTTCTCTACTCCTCTCACCCTCACTCTCTTGCGAGTGTATACACTATCTCTCAAAAAAAATAAATCTTAAAAAAAAAAAAAGCTGTTTTGAATATTCCTGTCTAGGTTTTTTATAGATGTATATTTTCATTACTCTTAGTTAACTACCTAGGAAACAAATTGCTACAGTATTGAGTAGGCATGTGTTTCCCATTCAGCTTGAGTTGTGGGATCAAGCTCCTCCTCCCTCCCTCATGGAGCCCTGTGTTGGGCTTCAGGCTCAGTGGGGAGTTGGTTTGGGATTGGGATTCTCTTTCTCCTTGTGCCCCTCCCCCTGTTTATATTCTCACTTGCTCTCTCTAAAATAAATAAGTCTTTAAAAAAAAGAAAAGAAATTGCCAACCCTTTTCTCAAAATGGCCATGCCATTTTAAAATTCCATCAGCAGTGTTTGAGAATTCAGTTTGTACTACGTCTTCCTCAACATTTGATGTTGCCTGTCAGTTAATTTTACACATTCTATTCTATTTTATACATTCTATTATATATTGGTGATCCCTCCTTATGGTTTAATGTGCATTTTCCTGCTAACTAATATTTTTATACATTCATGTGATTATTGGCCATTTGTCTGTCTTCCTTTGTGAATTGTCTGTTAAAATATTTTACCCATACTTTAAATTTATTAAAAAATTATGGAATCTCAGAGTTTTTAATTTACTCTGGATACAAGTTATTTGGTAGGTATGAGTTGCATGTAGTTGTTCCTACTCTGGGCTTTTCTGTTTACTTTCTGAACAGTGGCTTTTGATGAGGGGTGCTTTTGAATTTTGAGAAGTTTAATACATCTGTTACTATTTTTTGTGGTTACTACTTTCTGACTGCTAAAAGATCTTTTCCTTCCCCAAGATCGTGAAAATATATTTCTCTCTCATATTTCTATGGATATTTACCTAAAAGCTCTACAGTATCTAGCTTTTAATAAAGTTTAGTACAGTGATCCATCTGAAATTAAGTTTTGTATATGGTATGAGGTTGAGGTCTAGGGTACTTTTTTTTCCTCTGTGAATATACACTTATTCCAGCACATTTATGGAAAAGATTTCTTTCCCCCACTGAACTGCATTGTTACCTTTGTAGAAAAATCTATGGGTATATATATATGACTCTTTCTGGACTTTATTTTATTCATTTATCTGTTTGTATATCCTTATGTCAGTGCCACTTAGTGTTGATTAAATAGCTTTATGATAAATTTTGAAATCAGACATTGTAAGTCTTTCAACATTGTGTTCCTTTTTTTTTTTTTTAAGACTTATTTATTTATTCAGGATAGACATAGAAAGAGAGAGGCAGAGACACAGGCAGAGGGAGAAACCGGCTCCATGCCAGAAACCCGACGCGGGACTCGATCCCAAGTCTCCAGGATCGCGCCCTGGGGCAAAAGCAGGTGCCAAACCGCTGAGCCACCCAGGGATCCCATTGTGTTCCTTTTTTGATACTCTTGTGGTTATTCCATATTCCTTGCATTTCTATAAAGATTTTAGAATCAGCATACCAGGTTTTTCTAGAAAAAGTCTGCTAGAATTTTGATAGGGATTGTGTTGAACCCTTTATTCTTGTTGCTAGTCTCCTTGCTGAGGGCTTATAATTTACATCTTTAATCACAGTTTACTCAATGAATATTTTATTGCTTCATGTAAAATATAGAAAACCTTGCAACAATTTAGTTCTATTCATTCCTCCATCATGTGTGCTATTGTTGTCATATATATTACATTTAGTACCTTATAAACTTCAAATACAGTATTATAATATTCCTTTAAACTTTCATATGTCTTTGAAAGAAGTTGTGAAGAAATGAAAAATTAAGTCTATTCCAGTACTGGAAGTAGAAGGCCAGGTATTGGCTTTAAATTTTTTTTCTTTTTAAGATTTTATTTATTTTAGAAATAGAAAGCATGTGGGAACAGAGGGGAGGGGCAGAGGGAAAGGGAGAGAATCTCAAGCACAGTCTGCACTGAACACACAGGCCATCACAGGGCTCACTGGATTCTGTGGTCCTGAGATCATGACCTGAGCTGAAACCAAGAGTCAGATGCTCAACAGACTGAGCCACCTAGGTGTCCCTGATTTTAAAATTTTTATTTAGAATCTTCTGTGTGTGGATGGATTATTTTCTCAACTTTTTAACTTTTTAGGTTGTTCAGGTCTTAGGTTTTAATTATGTGTTCTTTGTTTTTTTTATCAGGTCATTGAATTGGTTTTTAGTATCTTGAAGGCCTTTATTTGGGACCTACACTTTAGGAAAACATTATTTGAAAGTGACCTATATTTGTAGGCCCTCAAGGAAAAAGGAGACTTCTCTTTGTTAGTCTAATATTTGGCTTTAGGTATCTATGAACATAGGTCTTACTCTTTAGAATATTCAGATAATATAGCCAACAGGAATATATCTTATATTCTTTGCTTTGATTTGGTGAGATATTTTTGATTAAATCTTGCCTTTGTGAAGCACTTGATGTTAGTCATGTTAATGGATATGAAACGTGAATTACCCCTGAAGCACTGAGGTGTAGCTAGGAGATTTAGCAGTGTCTCCAAATTCCACATAATGAAAATGTAACTATAAAATAGCAGTGGCCTTTTCTATTGTTATGTCAGGCACAGGTTTGAGGGTTTTTTTTCCTTTAGATACTGACCTAGGTCTCTTTTTATTTTTTTTATTTTTTTTATTTTTTTTTTAATTTTTTATTTATTTATGATAGTCACAGAGAGAGAGAGAGAGGCAGAGACATAGGCAGAGGGAGAAGCAGGCTCCATGCACCAGGAGCCTGATGTGGGATTCGATCCCAGGTCTCCAGGATTGCGCCCTGGGCCAAAGGCAGGCGCCAAACCGCTGTGCCACCCAGGGATCCCCTAGGTCTCTTTTTTAAAAAAATATGTAATACATGAGGTGTTATTGTCAAATCTATTACATTTCTCTATTAATACACCCAACAATACAATTTTATAGGTAATATTTCATGCAGTTTCTTTTAAATCACTAAAGGAACATAATAGAAGAAATATTTTCTTTTCCATTTACCTACATATTTACTTTTGCCAGTGCTTTTTTTCAGTGTCATTCAAATTACTGTCTGGTGTCACTTGCCTTCAGCCTGAATAACTTCCTTTATTATTTCCTGTAAATCAGGTATGCAAGCAATTAATTCTTTTAGGTTTTGTTATCTGGGAATGTCTTTATTTTGCCTTCATTTTGAAAGATTATTTTATTGGATATAGGATTCTTAGGTGGCAATTTCTTTCAAGACTGTGAATAAATAAATCATTCCACAGTCCTCCAGCATCCATTACATCTAATGAGAAGTCATTTGTTAATTTTATTGGGATTCTTTTGTGCATAATAAGTCATTTTCCTTTTGCTGCTTTCAGTATATTGGCTATCATGTGTCTGTGGGTCCTTTTGCTTTTATCCTACTTGGAGTTCATTAAGCTTCCTCAATGTGTAGATTAATGTTCTTCATCAAATTTTGGAATTTTTCAGCTATTGCCTTAAAAATGTTTCTGCCTCTTTTCTTTCCTTCTGGCAGTCCTATTATACAAATAAATGTTCGTGTGCTTAATGGTGTCCCACATTTCTCTGAGGCTGCTCATTTTTCATCATTCCTTTTTTTCTTTATTCTTCAGATTGCATAATCTCTCTTGATCTATATTTTGATTCTTTCTTCTTCCAAAACCATATCTACTATTGAGCCCCACTTAGTGAAGTTTTCATACTTTTTTGTACATTTCAATACCAGCAGTCAGCTACTGGTTGTTGGCTGGAGGTTGTACTTAATACTTTTAAGTTAGTGAATTTTTTACCTTTTACTGTTGGATATGTGTTGTGTAGTTTAGAGACTGTTTTCACAGTTCAGAGTTTATGAGTTTGTCCTGTGTTCAACCATAGACTGGAAGCTCAAATGTTGCCTCTCCTTTTTGTACCTTTTGTATCTCCTCAGAAGGTATAACCTTGGGCATCTGCATAGTCTTACAGAACATCAAGACAATTATGGGTTTAGCACGTTTCTCTGATCTTCCTATTAAGTTTTTGGCCTATCTGCCTCAATTTCTAATGGTAACACTTTAAGCTGTTAGTCTCCACTGATTGGTAGCTCATTGCTCTGCTGTTTTTGACAGTGCCTTTGGGGCATTAATTATTCCATAGTCTGATCCAAATAAAGTTAGGTACCTTGGCAGGGGTAAAGTATTGCTGGTTTTTAACAATGCTTGTCTCTTTCCTCTCATGGGTAGAACCTCTGTGCTATGGAATAGGAGCTGGGAGTTGATTGGGAATCTGCTCTTCACGGGCTGCCCCAACAAGATCCTCCCTGTAGAGCAGAAGCTTGAAGTGGGAGATAGGGAACTGGTGCTTTGGTTACCACCACTGCCCAGTATACATTTTCCTCAGCACAAAGCTTGGTGAGATGGTATCGGTGGATATTCACTGGCTGCCAAAAACAAAAACAAAAACCCGGTATAGCTCTCTGAAACTGAGAGTGGTGGGAGGTACCACTCAGCTGCTGAACTCACTAGAACAGCACTTCTGCAAAACAGAGCTGTAAGCACTGCCATTACTGTTCCTCATTCATTAGCTGTTCAGCCTTGATTATTCTTATAGAGCAATGAGCTGGAGGTAAGGGAAAGGCTGCTGTGTTCAGGCTGCTAAGCCCTCTTCCACACAAAGCTATGGGGGGGTTGAGTGTAGTTCCCACTCAAATGTGATCCTTCATTCTGTTCTTTTTTTTTTTTTTTTTTTTTTAATTTTTATTTATTTATGATAGTCACAGAGAGAGAGAGAGGCAGAGAGAGAAGCAGGCTCCATGCACCGGGAGCCCGACGTGGGATTCGATCCCGGGTCTCCAGGATTGCGCCCTGGGCCAAAGGCAGGCGCTTAACCGCTGCACCACCCAGGGATCCCCTTCATTCTGTTCTTATTGAATTCTATAGATTCAGTCAGTCTCCAGAGACTTTGAATGATTGTCTTTGGTGATTGACTGGTTTAACAGATGTCTCTCTGGGAGAAAGGTTTCACCCACTCCTCACATCACCATTTCCAATATATGTATATAGTTAAAAATTCAATTCAAACACTACACAGAGAACTAAATGAAAAGTAAGTCTTCTTCTCATCAGACCCAAGGACTAAACATGTCCTAGAGATAACAATTGCTATCAGTTTTTTGTTCATGTTTAAATACTATGGTTTTTATATAAATATATAATTAATTTTAAAACCTGAATCATTAAGAACTTTAGCTGCTGCAAAATGCAGCTTCAGCTTTTGAGCATGTGACTTGTTAAGATCTTGTTACACCCAAAATGTATATTGGCTTTCCAGCTGCTTCTAACATGCATTTGTAGTCTTTATAGGTTAAACAGTCCTTTCTGGCTTGGGTCTTTGTAGATCCACCTAATTTAGTTTTTTATATACTTACTGGTAAAACTGGGCAGTATTCTAACATCTAACATTAAGATTATAAACATCAAAATGATCATACTGTCAACATTTTTAGTGATGTCTTTTGCTATAGTAAACTGTATACAACATCTGCTAGAATGCTAGTATAGATATTGCTTTAGAAGTCACACAATGAAGTAAGAGCTGTTAAATATTTTTTTAGGTGATAAAAAGCGTTGCCTCAAAATGGAACAAATTTAAAATAACAACACTGGGTTGTTCCTAAAGTGTTTATTTTAATTGTGATATTTTTGAAATAAAGGGCACTTCATGTGTTAGCTCCGAGGACTGTTATTATTATTGAAATCTTCTGTGGAAAAAAGAAAAAAAAAGAAATCTTCTGTGAAATGGTTTTGTTTTCTGATGGAGTGCTCTCTAGAAAAGTACCAAATTATCTTCCCAAATGGAGAAGTTTAGCTGATAAAACCTTGTTTTGCTGCTTCACCTTGTTACTTATAGTTCTTGCTTCAGTATCATCTACCTATTTGCATGATGTAAAACTGATAATAGAATTCCATCTGGGGAAATAGTAATAAATTAAAGACAGTGATATGTCTACTGGAAAGTAATTAAAGATGAATAATCAGACTGTTGTTTAAAGGACAGACTTGCTGAGATTGTAGGAACTATGTGTGACATGGGTTTTGACTTTCCTAGACATATCCTGAATTTACTGTGGGACTTCTGCCTCTTTTAATTTCTATTAATTAGGTTATTTTAGGGGAGAATCAGGGAAAAGGAACAAAAAAATGTTATTTGTTCTCTTGACTTTGAGAATAATGGAAAAAGAGAGCAGAGACAGAGAGAAGCTATCAATGTGAGGTGGACAGCCAGGGAAGCAATATGCTTCTACATTTTTTTTTTTAAAGATTTTATTTATTTATTCATGAGAGACACACACAGGCAGAGACACAGGCAGAGGGAGAAGCAGGCTCCCTGCTGGGAGCCTGATGTGGGTCTTGATCCCAAGACCCTGGGATCACACCCTGAGCCCAGGGCAGAAGCTCAATCTCTGAGCCACTCAGGGGTCCCAGTATCCTATGTTTTTTTTTTTTTTTTTTAAGATTTTATCTATTTATTCATGATAGACAGAAAGAGAGAGGCAGAGACATAGGCAGAGGGAGAAGCAGGCTCCATGCCAGGAGCCCGATGTGGGACTTGATCCTGAGACTCCAGGATCACGCCCTGGGACAAAGGCATGCGCTAAACTGCTGAGCCACCCAGGGACCACCCCCCCTTATTTATTTATTCATGATGGACATAGAGTATCCTACATTTTTAAAAATGTGAGCAAGTAGACACTAAACAACAAGGATCCAACACTAACCAGGTAGAGTTAATCTTCACAAAATATGAGCTGAGCTTAACATTGTGATCTACACTAAAAGTTGGTGCAGTTACTCTGACATTTTAGTAAGAGATGGTAAGCTACCTGTGTAAATTATGCTGGTGCCAAATTGAATGGTTGTCTGGGGCAGAGAAAAGAACTGAGCCAAGTGGGAAGCTTCTCTGTGGCTTTATAGCCCAGGGGTTCAAGGAATCTGGTGCTCTACATTTCTATAGCATGAAACACAATTCAGGGACCCTAGAGCCCCTGCCTGATAAATAGGCGTGTCTCCTAGTGTTGGGAGCCAGAACACGGTGATGAGTGTAGTGCAATTTGAATTTTGGCATAATACCTTTTGGGCAGTGGTGATTCAGTGCTGGAAATGAAATGTTTTGGCTTAAAAATCAGTTTCCCTAAGTGGTTCAGGAAATGGGAATTGTATTTTCATCTTGGTAAGGCTGTTTGTATGGCCTGTAATTAATCATATTGTTACTACTTTTGTCTCTAGCTGCTTCCCTCAGTTGTTACCTAGGTAACAAGGGTGGAAACTACTTAAAGCCTGGGATGAAAGACTTTTTATCTTCATAAGTGTTTTCTTTAATCAGATTGCTTTCCTCCTAATACCAGGAACTGCTGCTTTGCAGATTTGCATCGTAGTAGTCTATATAAGTGCTGCTCTCTAGTATCAGGCAATATGGTGCTTATGCTAAATTTAGTTGTGATGTGTATATTAAAGCAATAGGAATTGTGGTATGATGTGGTAGAATGAATGAAGGAACCCTAGGAAATTTTGAAAAAAAGTGAGACTCTCAAATTTAGCTTGGGTAAAGTATTACGTGGGGAACTTGGGCAGTCAGAGAGCATATGAATCCTGAGTGGGATTGGGTCAAAATCACTAACAGATAAATCTCAAAAACAACGTTGAACTAAGGAAATCAAACACAAAGTACATTTATACAAAATTTAGAAACAGGAAAACCCTTCTATGAGGTCAGAAGTTAGGATATGATTACTTGTAGAGGGTATAGGTAGTTATTGCAAGGAGAGCAAAAAGAGGGCTTCTGGATGCTAGTAATACACTGTTGATCTGAGTGTTGAGTATATTGGTATGTTATGCTTGTTAACATTGAACTGTACAATTATAACCTGGTTGTTTTCTGCATACATGTTTTACTTCAATATAAAGTTAAAAAAGGAAAGAAAAGGCTTTTAGTAGTTCAGTTCTGCTTATAGGATAGTCCTGTCTAATTGCCCTTAATTAGGAATTGGATAAATAGGGACTGGTTAAATTGTGTTATGTTCCTTATACCCCTGGGGATACAATGTAGCTATTTTGAGAATGAAAAATTCTACAGGTACTGACAAGAAGCTATTATTAAATAAAGGAAGTTTCAGAACTTATAACCCATTTATGTAAAAATAAACCACTATATACATATGCTGGTATATACTTAGAAAATATCTTGAAGGACACACATTCAATTGATACTTAACAGTTGGTTAGCCTTGAGGATTGGTTTATGGGTAATGTGACAGAGTGGGGGAATGCTGAACTCCTGCATACTTTCTTTTTACTGTGAACATGGGTTACTCTTATAATCAAAACAAACTTAAAAAATAAATTCTAAATTCTATTTTAAAGGCAAGCATATTGGGAGAATTATTGTTACTATTCTGGTTAAATCTCCAAAGTATGGTGAATTGCTCCAAAGTATTGCTTTTTTATACATCACAAGAAAAGAAAAGAAGAAAAGAAGTTATGGGAGTAATTAGAGGTGTTCCCCTCACCCCGAAGAGTTAATATAGTTCCACCTTATTCCACTGTAGATGATGAAGCAGATTCTGACCTTGAGTAAACAAAGCGAATGTAGGCATTTGATATAAAGTGTAACTAAATTGTCTCTCCAATTGTCATTTTAGTTGATCCAGAGTACCAGAAGGAAGCAGAACAAAGACATAGAGAATTGGCAGCTAAAGCTGGAGGATTTAATGACTTTGCAACTTTAGCTGTCATCTTTGAACAGTGCAAATCAAGGTATGTGAAATAGTTCTATGTACTAAGAAATTGTCTGTTTGAAATATAGCTCCAATGCATATTTATTATGTAACTTTAGACAGTAAGGTTCAGTGGGGATACTATTGACCTCAAGTTATTTTTGTGAACATAAGTGAGATTTATCTATGCCAGGTAACTGTTACTAAGTAGGCATTTATTATATAATATTAGTTATCTTCTTCATTCTCTCCCTAAACCTTTCCTGAAGGTGACCTTATAGAATTTTGGTTCTGTAGAAGTAGCATGGATGAGAAAATAATTGGGCATTTGTTAAAGTATATATGTATAAGAGGAAATTCATTTACAAATTATTTTAAAAGATTTTATTTATTTACTTGACACAGAGAGAGAAAACAGCAGAGGAAGGAGTAGGCAGATGGAGAGGGAGAAGCAGGGCCCCCTACAGAGCAGGGAGCCTGATGCAGAACTTGATCCCAGGACCCTGGGACCATGACCTGAGCCAAAGGCAGATGCCCAACAGACTGAGCCACCCAGGCACCATACAAATTATTTTTTAATTCACTCAGACACATTAGTTTTTTCAAATTCTTTAATTCTTTAAAGTGCTTTCTCAGTAATTGGACAGATCTCATTAAAAAAACTGACTATTGCTTATTTGTTTCTAGTTTTGTAATAGGTATGAGAATGTTAAACTATCTTTTTTTTTTTTTAAGTAAATTCTGTGCTCAATGTGGGGCTTGAACTCATTTTGAACCCAAAATCGAGAGTCACATGTTCTACTGACTGAGCCAGCCAGACGCCCCTGTTAGACTTTCACTTATAGAAGGTATTTTCAAGATACCATTATTTTTGTTTTGCAGTGGAGCTCCAGCTTCGTGGTGCCAAAAACATTGGATTCATTGGAGATGCTTATTTTCTGCATTTCGTGTTGAAGCTCAACTTCGGGAACTAATCAGGAAGCTTAAACAGGTAATTATTATAATAATCTTTCCTTGAGTAGCATTTTAGCAAGATTCTCTGAATACCGTACCCCAAACTATAGGAAATTATGAGATGTTCTGATCTCTGGTTTGTAGGAATAGGCCCCATTCCTAGCTGCATGTAAGTACCAAGCACTATTACCTCTTATCCTTTGGAGAGATGCTTTTCCTTGTCTTGGGTAATTTCCTCACTTTTATATGCTAACCAGTGCTCAGCTGAACCCTTGTGGAGGCCTATCTCTGTCAAGTTCTCTTCTCTTCTGAACTCTTGGCCTGTAAATTCTAGCCATCTTGGTCTTCCTGGATTCTCGGCCCTGTTTCTTTAGCTGGGGGAATAATGCTCCAGGTTCCACATGGATTATTCCTTCCCTGAGCCTTCATCCAGAATCTCTCTCAAGGTTGACTGTAAGCAGGGGCAGTCATTGGACTTATTTCATTTATTTCTTACACTTCATTTATTTCTCATGGATCACTATTCTTATTGCTTGATATGCAGTGCTTTGGAAATCATTATTTCATATATTTTTGGTTGTTTCAAGCAGAAGGGTAAATCTGATCTCTCTTTTTTTAAAAGATGTTATTTATTTATTTGAGAGAGAGAGAGCTAGCGATTAAGGGGAAGAGCAGAAGGAAAGGGACAAGTAGACTCTGCACTGAGCACAGAGACTGTTGTGGGGCTCAATCTCACGACCCTTGAGATCATGACCTGAGCTGAAATCATGAGTCAGACGCTTAAACAACTGAGCCTTCCAGGTGCCTCAAATCTGATCCCTCTTACTTCATTCCGGCCAGAAACAGAAGTCTTTAGAAATGTATAGTTTTCAGAATGAAAGATTATTTCATATTATTCTGTGAGATTACCACTATATATATATTATTTCTATAGCAAAGTGATTTTCCAAGAGAGACCTTTGAAGGCCCAAAACATGAAGTACTACGAAGATGTCTTTGTGCAGGCTATTTCAAAAATGTAGCTCGAAGGTAAGCAATATGAACTTGAGAAATGAATAAGAAATACTACTGTATTTGACTACAGTGTTGAACTATTTAATATATTAAAGATTGATGATTTATTTAAGCTCCGTGATTATGATGACATCAATTACAGTGACTCCATAATTGTCACTTGTGAAGGGAGAGCTGCAGTGGTTCAGAGTGGGATATTGGACCTCAAGTTTGGTAGGAGGGAGTTTGTAGGACAGCTGTCTAGAATGGGGTATCAGTACCTAAGTTGAATGACAAGGGTTTCCTTGCAAGGGGTAGCTCTGTGTGGAGGTTGAAAGACAAACAAGTTGAGTGAGCATGCCATCTCTGAGGAAGGAGAGCTCAGGGTAGAGTGTCAGCAGTTGAGCAGGATGGGGAAGGCACTCATATGGGAGGTGTTTGGTGTTGCATTTAGAGTCTGAGTGTAGTGAGAGAGGGCATCTTCTTAGGGGAAGGGGTAACAATAGTGATGATGGGAAACTTATTATATACAAAGGAATTGATCACATAATTTAATATATTAAGGAATGGTGAATGGAGTTAGAAATACTGAAAGGGAGAAAATAGAAAATGAGAATGAGCCCTGTAGTGTTGGATTGGAATTTTAGGGTATCATTGTGAACTTAATGGTTTTCAATATACTTAGATGGATGGATAGATAGATATAGGAATAAAAATAGATGTTACTGTATATATTTATAATATATATTTATATGTATGTGTGTAAATATTTACATTTATACAAGATCCTAGCTCTGAGATGAAGTGAGAGCAGTAACATAATAGTAATGAATATAGTTAGTGCCCAGATTGTGACTTGAAACAACCATCTGCCGCCTAATGGACTGTTTGGAGAAATAGGGGTAGGAAAGTACAAGATGAGCCCAGAACATCTTATTTTATCAGTAAGCAAGAAGAGGTAAATCAAGTTTGAGGGCATGTTAGAAGTATGCTGGAGCTACTTGCTTGAATAGTCCCCAGCTGATCCAATATAGGACATTTTAGCATCAAAATAAATAATGATAGTAATGGATTATATAGCCTACTAAGTAAAACATGAAATCAATGGGTCTGTAGTTATATAAATTAATAAATGAATAAATTAAAAGTTTAATGACAAATGGAATTAGACGTGCACCTCTCTACAAAACTCTTATTAATTACAAAGAGAAAAGGAAAAAAGTAACTTTTTTCATGGAGTAGCCTGGCAGATGCTACCCAAATCAAGCCATCAAAGTGAACACTATCAGTCATGAAACAAATTGAAATCATATTCTTCCTGAAAGGATATAATGAAAAATACAACTTCACTTTTGTGATGTTTCTGCCAAAGATACATAATCTAAATCTAATCATCTTGAAACAAACAAACTCAAATTGAGGAGCATACTACAAAATTATTACTAAAAAAGCTGTCAAGATCAGGAAGGTCAAAGACTGGGGAATATACCAGAATGAAGGAGACTAAGGGGACATGAAAAATAAAATTAATACTTGATTCTGATTTGGATCCTTTTGTTGTAAAGGATATTATTAGGACATTTGGATAAAACTTCATTGGGATCTGAGGATTAGATGTTAATCATCCTTCAGTGTTAATTCTCTGGTTTTGATGGTTGTATTATGTATTACATTTATGTAGGAGAATGTTCTTTTTTTTTTAAGATTTTATTTATTTATTCATGAGAGACACACAGAGAGGCAGACACGTAGGCAGAGGGAGAAACAGGCTCCCCTCAGGGAGTCTGATGTGGGACTGGATCCCAGGACCCCAGGATCATGACCTGAGCCAAAGGCAGATGCTTAACCACCTAGCCACCCAGATGCCCAAGAGAATGTCCTTGATTTTAGGAAATGTACACTCATGTATTTGGAGATGATGGGGCATAAGGTTGGCAACTAACTCACATAATTCAAGTTAAAAAGATTTTTGTACTGTACAGTATGTAAACAAGTATAATGCAGTCTGATCTGTGTTACAATGGGACTATATACAAAGTATTATAGGAAATCATCTGTAGTGATAATTGAACTAGGGCTAGTATTTTGACAAGTCTTTCAAATAATATTTATGTAGGGAAGTATAGAAGAGGATAGGAATTATTTTTAAAGATTTTATTCATTTATTTGAGAAAGAGGTAGAGAACAGGAGTGGGAAGGAGGGGCAGGCAAGTAGGGAGCCCAATGTGGGGCTCAGTTCCAGGACCCTGGAGTCATCACCTAAACCAAAGGCAGACACCTAACCAACTGAGCCACCCAGGCGCCCCAGAAGAGGATAGGAATTTGAAGTTAAGAACATGAATTAGAAAAATGATAGGTGCAATGTTCTAATTATCAGATTTTAGAATAGTGAAAATTATCCCTTTAAAAAGAGATGTAGCATACTATATAAAGAACATTGTATTTAAGTCAGAAGACCTATGTTTGGGACTTGCTTTCACTATACATTAACTCTGTGATCTTTAGAAGACTAGTTGATTTATTTGAATCTCAGTTTTGACTTCTAAATAAAAGTACTTTGCTCTCAAAACTTGCAGGTTGTTTTGAGGCTTTATTATAAAATCATTCTAGAAACTTTAAAGCACAAATATGATATTACTGTTAATATTACTAATTATTGACCAGAAATGTTGTACTTAACTGAAATGACTGTTTAGTTTATATATAATGAGAAGTTGTATCATTATTTAAGAGGAGTTGGTAGAGAAGTTATAGTGACAGTTGAAAAAGTTTAAACTTCTGTTTGTAGCACTCTTTGTGGTAAAACATAATTGTTCATTGTTAGACTTGGTGGTCTATTTATTTCATTGTTTTACTGTTCTTTATCCTTTGATTTTGTTTTATTTGTTTTGGTTCTTAGATCTGTTGGGAGAACGTTTTGCACAATGGATGGGCGTGGAAGCCCAGTTCACATTCATCCTTCCTCAGCAGTAAGTGCTTTATTATTATTATTATTATTATTATTATTATTATTATTATTATTAAAGTGTCCTATTTTTAATAAAGGAAAGAAATTTGTAAAGGTGTAGGAATTAGTAATGCACAAATGTCTTCTACTTTTCACTTTGAGGTTAAGTTTAGCCTATATCTTTATTACATAAAACTGTAAGGTACTGGTTGGCCCATACCTCCTGATTGAAGAATATAGGAATTAATTCAGAAGAATTTGGGCTATTAGTATGTGGCTGATCAAATGTGGAATAAGGCGGCTTACTGAGTTATCATCCTTAAATGAATTATTTTATATAGCTTCATGAACAAGAAACCAAACTTGAATGGATCATTTTTCATGAGGTATTAGTTACCACCAAAGTCTACGCAAGAATTGTGTGTCCAATCCGTTATGAATGGGTGAGAGACTTGTTACCCAAGTTGCATGAATTTAATGCACATGATTTGAGCAGTGTGGCCCGACGTGAAGTGAGAGAAGATGCAAGGAGGAGATGGACAAATAAGGAAAATGTAAAGCATCTAAAGGGTGAGTCAATCACTTGTTCTTGTGATAGAAGTCCAAGAAGCATAAATATTGTTACATAGCATAGTTTCGGGCTCTGTCCCCTGAGAAAGCAGAGTTGTCATGAGTCTCAGACTTTACTTTCACTTCTGTCTTTCCTTCCAGTTAATCATGTTTCCTTAACCCCTCTGTCTACAACATTATTAATAACAACAGTATCTGTTGAGCCTTTGTCATGTGCTAATAACTTGCATTACCCCATTGAGTTTTCACAATAACCCTATGAGTTAAGTACATGTAAGTATATATCCCCGCTTTATAGATAAGGAAATACTTAGCATATAATAATTTGCTGAAAATTCCATAGCTAATAAGTTGTGAGTCTGGATTTTTGAATCCAAGGAAACTGACTTGATGTGATGGCCTATACTGTTAATTATAATGACATACTGTTTTTCAGTAGGTCTTTGCTACTTTTATTTTGCTTATAAAATTTTGTGAACTATTACTTCAGAACATCTTTTTAAAATTTTTTCTAGGGATCCCTGGGTGGCGCAGCAGTTTGGTGCCTGCCTTTGGCCCAGGGCGCGATCCTGGAGACCCGGGATCAAATCCCACATCGGGCTCCCGGTGCATGGAGCCTGCTTCTCCCTCTGCCTGTGTCTCTGCCTCTCTCTCTCTCTCTCTCTCTCTGTGACTATCATAAATAAATAAAAATTTTAAAAAAAAATTAAAATTTTTTCTAGGGGATTTTTCTGTGAAATGTTAGGTCCCTAGTTGAGAGACATAAACAGTTATACTGAACTAGGACAGAAAGTTTAATTTTCACCTCATAGGTACAAAAGGCTTTTCAGTAAAAAGCTTTCTGAGGCTGATTTTTAAATAAGATTTTATTTTTATTTACTTATTTATTTTTGAGATAGAGAGCACATTCTTGTAGAGTGGGAGGGCAGGGAGGGGCAGAAGGCAGAGAGAGAGAACCTCAAGCAGCCTCTGTGCTAAGCGAGCACTCCATCTCTCAGCCCTGAGATCATGACCTAACCCGAAATCAAGAGTCGAATGCTTAACCCACTGAGTCACCCAGACACCCTTAAAATTTTATAATAAAGGTCAATTTGGGATGTGAAAACCAATACCTTTTAAAAAATAGATCTGTTGAGATAGATCAGTGGTTGTGAGAAGCTGGGGGTGAGAGGAGGAGTTGACCACAAAGGGACAGGAGGGAATTTGGGGGGTTGAGGATTCTGTCTCCTGATTTTGGTCACAGACTGTATGGAATAGTAAAAATTCATAGAACTGTATGCTAAAAAGTGTATATTTTACTATAGATAAATTATACCTTGGGGATCCCTGGGTGGCTCAGCGGTTTCGAGCCTGCCTTTGGCCCAGGGCGCGATCCTAGGGTCCCGGGATTGAGTCCCGTGTCGGGCTCCTGGCATGGAGCCTGCTTCTCCCTCTGCCCGTGTCTCTGCCTCTCTCTCTCTCTATGTCTATCATAAATAAATAAAAATAAATTTTTAAAAATTATACCTTAATTTTTTAAATGAAAAAATGTATAAACTATACAGCCTCATACAAAAATTAATATATATAAAAAAGAAATGTAAGTATAGATATCTGCTGATGGATTTTCACAAGCATTACCATTCCCCCCCACAATGTATATTGTCATGAAGACCTAACTATATACACTTGGCCAGAAGAAATACAGTAGCAGAAATGAGGGTCATGTCCTCTCTACATTTAGTAACATTCATTTATGTCCTCAGCTAGAGTTATGTCTAGTTCCAAGAACCCATGTGAATACTCATACCAATGCAAGAACTTAAGAGTCTAAGGCATTGGGGCGCCTGGATGGCTCAGTCAGTTAAGTGCCAGACTCTTGATTTCTGCTCAGGTCATGATCTTAAGGTTGTAAGATTGAGCCCTGCACCAACTGTGCACTGAGCGTGGAGCCTGGAGCCTGGATTCTTTCTCCTACCTCTGACGCTGATTGATGGAGCAAATTGTATTATCCTTTTTTAACATCATGAGAAATAAGTAGGGGTGCCTGGGTTGCTCAGTCTGTTGGGTGTCTTCGACTCTGGTCGTGATCCCAGGGTCCTGGGATCAAGCCCTACATCAGGCTCCCTGCCTGCTTCTCCCTCTCCCTCTGTTGCTCCCCCTGCTTGTGCGTGCGCTCCCCCCACCTGCAAATCAATAAATAAAATCTTTAAAAACACCATGAGAAATAGAGTGGTAAGGAATTTTGCCCAAGATCTGGAAGAGTCTAAAAATGTAGTGTTTCATTGCATTGTATAACTCTACTACATGTTTGAATTAGGGTCAGTTGTTCTAACATTTAGGTCTCCATGCTTGCTTTCTCCCCTTCCTTCCCTTTCCCCTTCTGTTTCCCCTTCCCTTCCCTTCTCCTTTCCTTTCCTTCCCCTTTCCTTCCCTTCCCCTTCCCTTTCCTCCCCTCCCTTCTTCCTCTTCCTTCTCCTTCCCTTCCTCCTTCCCCTTCCCTTTTTTTCCCCTTCCCTTCCCTTTTTATTTTTTAACTGTAGACTACACTGTTTCTTTTAAAAGGACAAATTTTAATTTACTTTTTTTCCCCCTTAACATTGAAAAATCAGGGCATGTCCTTCTCCTAATATTTCTTGTACTGATTTTCACAACTGAAGTTTTACTGGACTAATTTGTAACGTTTTCAGATGGAATCTCAAAAGAAGTCCTAAAGAAAATGCAAAGAAGAAATGATGATAAATCCATATCAGATGCACGTGCTCGTTTCCTTGAGCGAAAACAGCAGAGGTCCCAGGATCACAGTGACACACGGAAGGAAACAGGCTAAGTGGTGAACCTCCAATTCAGGAAGTAGGAAAAGCAGCCAGGAAATGTGCTTCTACTTTGCCATTTATATCAGACAGCACTACCAAGAGGAAGTGGTCAGCAGCTGTTATTAGCATATAAGCTAAAAGCAAATCAAAGTTCATCAGTACCAATAAATGGAATTTTCAAAGAAAAGATTGAGTTGCCATTGTCCTAGGCAATGATATATGAAACCAATGAAAGACAATACATGTAATATTTTCCTCACGTCAATTTTGCTGGCCTTAACTGGTATCAAATGCTGTCATTGAAATATTTTCAAAGAACACTGAATTGTATTTAATCAGCGTGTATTCCATTTGCATTTGAAGTATTAAAAATTATTTTCCTTAAATCTCTTTAAGGCCTTCTTGTTGCTATTAGAATAGTATTATATCAGGTTATCAGGTATGTGACCATTTCCTTCAGAAGGCTGAATATAAGAGGTTTTTACTCAGCAATACTTAGATGTCTAACTGTTTAATTGCTACAGAGCTTTATAGATATTTAGAGAAAAGACTTAATCACTTAGTAAATAAGAAAATTGCCTATGGCAAGTTTCTTTGTTGAATTAATATTAATCCTTAAATTGATTTTTCTGGGATTATACAGATTCCTTTTTATATAAAAATATATTGTTTAAGACAGTAGCTATAGCCATTAACCAAAGGACAGATGATATATATATGTTGTTGTTTTTTTTTTTTTTAGCTGTCCCTACATACCTGTATCAGCATCATGTATGTAGGTGTGACAGTGTTTCAAACAGCCCCTCTACCCGGCCTACGCTCTTGGCTCCAGCTGCTTGGGTAGGACCAATTAAACATCTGTTACGCTCATCTTGAAATGGGATTTCTTCAAAGCAGCCAACACTACATCACCAGTGTTTCAAATTGGAACCTTGAGGCTAGTTAGTATAACACTCAGGCCACACTCAGCACTTGCCCACTCTGTGTTTACTGCCTTGTATTCTAGTTATTTGTGTATCTGTCTGTCTCCCCCACTAGATTATACGCTCCTTGTGGGCAGGGACTATGTCTTTTTCATCTTTGTATCTTTTATGGCACCTAGCACAGTGCTTTGCACATAGTAGTCATCAATGTTTGTTAAATAAAGCTATTAGTGTCATTAAAATTCAAAAGGTAGTATAATGTGTGTTTTTAGATATTTTTTGTGAAAATTAAGAATCTAAATTTTTCATAGGTAAATAACTTTTCTTTGCTGTCTTAACAGTTTTCTGTTCAATACTAGAAACTTGAGTCTTTATTGAAAAAGCACATCAGGACCCAAATCTGTGTGTTTGTTCTTAAAGTAAGGTGAGTGATGATGGCTCCCTTAAGATTCCCAGCATGGTTAATTTGTCTGTTGTAATCTTCATTGCTCTTGACCCTATTTTAGCACATTGGTCTTACTAGGTTCTCTTCTCAAGTATATGTATCAGTATATTTCCTTAGATGTGGGGTAGGGATATATGTGGGTTCTTAGAATGAATACACTCTTTCATTTCGGTAAAAATTAAGCACACATTCTAAATCTATAATCCCTAGTCACATTTCATCAGTTGTCCCAATAATGTCCTTCCTTTATAGCATTTCCCCCCAGTTCAGGATCCAGTCAGAATTGTGTATTGTATTTAATCTCTTTTAGTCTGGAAAATGTCCTCAGTCTTCCTTGGTCTTTCCATTTAACATTTTTTAATAATATTTTTGACATTTTTTAGTAATACCGGCTATTATTTTCTTTTAGAGAGGGAGAGGGGGAGAGAGATTTTTTTTTTTTTTTGGGAGAGAGATTTTTAAGCAGCACTGAGCTTAATCTCATGACCCTGAGATCACAACCTGAGCCAAAATCAAGAGTCAGATGTTCAACCAACTGAGCCACCCAGGTGCCCCCAGCCTAAGTTATTTTATAGAATGTCCTCAGTTTGGATTTCTCTACTGTTTCCTCATGGTAGGAACACATGGTTGGAATTTCATGACTGGAAGACTGCATAAATAATACCAATGTAATTCCTAAGGCATCAAATCTGGAGGTATGTGGTATTTAACCCCTATTAGTGACATTAATTTTGATTACTTGGTTAGGGTATTTTGACTTCTTCAGTGTAGTTACCCTTATTATTAAGTAATTTGGGAGAGGGATATATTGAGATTATGTTTTTTTGTTTTTGTTTTTAAGGATTTTATTTATTTATTCATGAGAGACACAGAGAGAGAGAGAGGCAAAGACACAGGCTGAGGGAGAAGCAGGCTCCCTGCAAGCAGCCCGACGTGGAACTTGATCCCGGATCCCGGGATCACGCCCTGGGCCAAAGGCAGATGCTTAACCGCTGAGCCACCCAGGTGTCCCGAGATTATGTTAAATAGCCTATTCCTAATAAATTATCACTCTCTGGATTTCTCATCAATTGATGATTCTTGCCAAACCTGTTTTATTTTTATGGTTGCAAAATGGTGATTTTTTTCCCCCTAACTTTTTTTTTTCCTAAAGATTTTATTTATTTATTCATGAGAGATACACAGAGAGAGAGAGAGAGGCAAAGATATAGGCAGAGGAGAAGCAGGCTCCCTAGAGGGAGCCTAATGTGGGACTTGATCCCAGGACCCTGGGATCATGCCCTGAGCCACCCAGTGCCATTTTTCCCCCTAATTCTTTCCTATATATATTTGTTGGCATTATAAAAAATAGCTTTCTTTGAAGAAGAATTTCCAATAAACAGATGGGTGTTAGGAATAGCATAGATCAAGACAGAGAATTAGAACGCCCAGGGGCTATTTGAGAAGTATGGCAAACAATCCAGTTTATTCGGTGCAAAGAGTACATGTAGGATAGTAATGGGCTGAAAATATTGGTTGAGAATAGATTATGGAAGGCTTTTAAAGCCATCCTATGGACTTTGGACTTATTTTTTACTATATCAATTTATTAAAGGAGAATGACATCATTAAAGCTTTAAGGTAATTGTCACCATAGTTCCTATAAAAATAGTTGATTTCCTCTGAGAGGCTATCAATAGGATGAGAGGAATACTAGATCTAGTTAAGAAGGTAGAAAGAACCTTGGAGGAACAGTGGTGGTAATGGACAAATTTGTTCTTAAAAAAGTGAAGATTCACCTTCAAATTACTAAATGAAAAAAAACCAAAACAATGAAAACAATGTTATCATAGAAAAATGGCCAACAGACATGTTTTCTCACAAAAGAGGAAACATGAATGGTAAAACAAGATACTAGTAATTAGGGAAATCAGTTGAAAACAGTGAGATGCCATTCGTTTTCATCAGATTGGCAAAAATCAATATGCCTGAAAAGTGTTGGCATAGAATAAGATGCTTTTATTTTAGGGAACATTTTGGCAATATCTAGTAAAGCTGAAGATGTGCATAACCAATGACCCAGCAACCCAACTTTAGATCTATATCCTAGGAACTCCTTGGGATTATATAAAATACTCTGTTCCTCATGAAATTTGACTCATGTAGACTTAGCATCAGTTGATGATTAATGTTAAATACATAAAAATGTCAAATACATCATTCATTAAAATATATGTATTACATTGTTTCTAATAGCAAAAAAGTCGAAAACCATATATGTATCAATAGGGAAATTGTTAAATAATTGTGATATGTTCTTATGGTCAAATTCTTTACACAGTGAAAGTGATTTTTGAGACTCTTGATGCCTACTCTTAAAGGGCTTTGCAGAACAGGTGAACCAGTTTCCATTCCCAACAGCAGTGTAGTAAAGTACCTCAAAAATATTCTTCTAGGGTACCTGGGTGGCTCAGTTGGTTAAGTGTTTGCCTTTGGCTTAGGTCATAATCTCAGGATTCTGGGATTGAGCCCTGCATCAGGCTTCCTGCTCAGTGGGGAGCCTGCTTCTCCCTTTCCCTCTGCCTGCAGCTGTCCCTGCTTGTGCTTTCTTCTTCCTGTGTCAAATCTTTAAAATCTATATATTCTTCTAGTTATAGACAAAAAAGGTGCCTAGTTATTATGTTAATTTAGATATTCAGCTCTTTTCCTTTATGTTCAAACTGAAATAACTTTTCCCTTATGTTCAAACAAGAAATAATTGATTTGAATTTGATAAGGCCACATAATAAATATTTTAGGCTTTCAGGACATACAGTCTCTTTGGAAACTACTCTGCTAAAAAAAAGGTGGGGGGGGAACTACTCTGCTGTTGTAGTATAAAAGCAGCCACAGACAATACATAAACAAGTGGGTATAGCTGTGTTCCAATAAAAACCTTATTTATGGACAATGAAATTTAAATTTCATATAATGTTCATATCAGGAAATATTTTTTTGATTTTACTTTTTTAAGTACTTGCACTTTAATCCAGGAAAGCTACTTTTCACATAGCCATTCTAATTCAGATTACTTCATTTGTAAGAAAAGATCTTAATTTCATAAAGTATCTGAGATCTTTCTGGCTTTTATTTTTCTTATAGCAGAGTTGATAGGATTGAGCATAATGTTAGGTATCAATAAATTTAAATTATCTTTATTCTCCCCAGAATTTTCAGAGTACTCTTTTTACTTGTTAGCTGTAACTGTAACCCGAAAATATTAATAATACAAAATTCTCTTGGGAAACTATTAAATATTTTCAACTTTTTTTTTTAAGATTTTAAAAATTTATTCATGAAAGACACAGAGAGAGAGGCAGAAACAGGCAGAGGGAGAAGCAGACTCCATGCAGGGAGCCCGATGTGGGACTCAATCCTGGGACTCCGGGATCACACCCTGAGCCGAAGGCAGATGCTCAACCACTGAGCCATTCGAGCATCCATTTTCAACTCTTTTTTAAAAGATTTATTTATTTTAGAGAGAGTGAGTGGGGAGAGGGGCAGAGGGAGAGAATCTTCAAGCAGACTCCCCACTGAGTGAGGAGCCCAATGCAGGGCTTGATCTCATGACCCTTGAAATCACCACCTGAGCTCTGAATCCAAGAGTTGGATGTTTAACTGACTGAGCCCTCCCCGCTTTTTTTCCACACCGAATGTGAGGCTTGAACTCAACCTTGAGATCGAGAATTGCATGCTTGGGTGCCTGGGTAGCTCAGTGGTTGAGCATCTGCCTTTGGCTCAGGTTGTGATCCTGGGGTCTGGGGATTGAGTCCTGCATCTGAGAATGAGTGGCAAATTATTCATTTGACCTACTTAGTGTTAGCTCAACTTACTGGAAACTGAAAAATACTTCAAAAAAGCCCCCCAAGATGACACTAATAATCTTTCCATAGTATAGCTCTGATTCCTCTCCCAATCACACAAGCTCCATCTCCTTTCTTATTCTAGTCCAAGTCCTACTCTGCCTAACTCAGCTTATAATCTATTTATCCTACTTCTTAAGCTATTATAACATTTATTGACTATACCAGCTATTTAATTCAAGGCTCAGGGCCAACTTATGTTGTCACTAGTCATACCAGGAACTAGCACAACAATCATTTATAAATATCTGTCATATACAAAAGGCACCAAACTGGGTGTTATGCTGTATTTTGGATTAATCTATCTCATTTCCTATAGATTAGCTGAGAACCAAGTAATATTAGGTTAAGAAACATGTAGATTTTATCTGGACAAGTAATGTGATTCTTTTCTTTGAAAATGCATAATAGGGATCCCTGAGTGGCGCAGCGGTTTGGCGCCTGCCTTTGGCCCAGGGCGCGATCCTGGAGACCCAGGATCGAATCCCACGTCGGGCTCCCGGTGCATGGAGCCTGCTTCTCCCTCTGCCTGTGTCTCTGCGCCCCCCTCTCTCTCTCTGTGACTATCATAAATAAATAAAAAATTAAAAAAAAAAAAAAAGAAAATGCATAATAGCTGGGGTGCCTGGCTGGCTCAGTCAGTAAAACATTCAACTTTTTATTTTTTTAAAGATTTTTATTTATTTATGAGAGACACCAAGAGAGACAGAGACACAGGCAGAGGAAGAAGCAGGCTCCCTGCAGGGAGCCCCTTGTAGACAAAAAAATTTGAAAATGAGGGTTTTTTTTTAAAGATTTTATTTATTCGTGAGAGGCATAGAGAGAGAGAGGCAGAGACACAGGCAGAGGGAGAAGCAGGCTCCCTGCAGGGAGCCCGATATGGGACTCGATCCCCATCCCGGATCTCCACGATCACACCCTGGGCTGAAGGCGGTGCTAAACCACTGAGCTACCCGGGCTGCCCTGAAAGTGAGTTTGGACTTGGGTTATCCTTTTATAGCATATAGTACTTAGAGATTGACATTGTGTGCCATTCTGCTATTCCATTTAATTACCTTTCAAGAAATGAATTTTTAAGCCTTCTTGAGAAATGAGTATAATCTCATCTCTACATCTGATTTGATGGCTTAGTTAGATAGCCTCAAAATAGAAGGTAAAGGGCTGTCTTTATCAAGTTTTTTATTTTTACCTTCAAGAGGCATTTCATGCCTCTTGGTGCTAACAGAGCTGGCTCCAAAAAGGAAAAGATTTTAAAGATTGTATTTATTTATTAGAGATTAAGAGGGCACAAGCAGGGGGAGGGCAGAGAAACAGGGAGAATCAGCCCCCCAGCTGAGCGGGGAGCCTGATGTGGGACTCTATCCCAGGACTCAGGATCATAACCTGAGCCAAAGGCAGAAGCTTAACTGACTGAGCCACCCAGGTGCCCAAGAAAAAGAAACTGAAATCAATAAATGAGGTAGGCTTGTATGAGTGCTATATATTTTTCTTTACTGGAATGTTACGGAATGAGTAGTTCTGTAGTTGTACACTGTACAACATTAAACTCACAGTTACTTGGAATAAAAAGCAACCAGGAAAAGGAAATAACCAGGTTTTTGTTCATTTTATATAATCCACTTTTATCAGTCATGTCATATTAAGGTAAGTCATTTTTTAAAAAGTAATTCGTAGTGTATCCTAAATTTGGCACATACTCAGATCAGGCTACATATGTAGGAATACTTATAAAAACTCACAGTGATGAACCTGAGGACTTTAAAATTCAGAATTGCTTTCCTCATATAAAAAATTGTTGGGACGCCTGGGTGGCTCAGTGGTTTAGCACTGCCTTCAGCCCAGGGCATGATCCTGGGGTCCTGGGATCGAGTCCCACGTTGGGCTCCCTGCATGGAACCTGCTTCTCCCTCTGTCTGTGGCTCTCATGAATAAATAAAATCTTTTAATAAATAAATAAATAAATAAATAAATAAATATTGCTTAATCAAAAGATTTTAACATTATTTAATTTTTCATTGTATATACTGAAAGGCATTTGTTGATCAAATAAATTAGATTATACTTCCTTGAAATTTTATTATTTTTTTTGAAATTTTATTATTGAGTTAATCAAAACCTTGTCTACCAGATTTTGGTTTTTAACCATTCTGTTCTGAGAGTTTACGCTATACGTGCTGCATACGTGCATTGCTATTAGTAGAACTATCTGGAGTGTGACAAAACTTTAAGATTGCTAAGAGATGGGTCATGCTTTTCTTTGGAGACAGTAATAACCCTAGGAAATGAATAGAGACAGTTCTGCGTATTTAGAAAGGAAGGAAAAAGTAGTTCATAAAAATCATTCCAACACCCTGATCCTCATCATTCCTTGATTGTATAGGTCTTCTCAAGCTTGTTGTGACTTTAATTTTTGGATATGAAAGGGATATTGTGACATGACACCTGACTCCCTATTGATCAGCAGGGTTGTAACTCTTCTGGTTTTTCTGTCCACAATGTTCTGTATTTGAACCAACTTTTCTGAGATGACTTAAGGTAATGTTATGAGCCAACTTCATTCTTTTGCTGGAATCTGATTTAACCTTTAGACAACATGGGAGGGGCCTATATGACTGAATTCCAGATTGTAATCCCACAGGGCTAGTCTGGGGTATTCACTTGGAACATGCTCAATCCTGACACAGAATAAAGATTCATTATAGATCTTATTTGCCATCCATGATACATTATAAAACTTGTCTACATAAATTAGATTTAGAATAAGCCTGAGTAGTGAATGATACTGAGTATAAATTTAGGTCCATCTCACACTAAAAAGGCCATGAAAAATTGTTATGGCTTTGTAAATGTTTCTTTTCAAGTGACCTTTGACCTAATCAGTTTCTTGTCCAGGGCCAAAATAAAGCGGGCACTATAGGTTGATAACCTGAGTCAGTGTATTTGATATGCTGCTTTTTACATAATCCTGTGGGATTCATATCAGTGGCCTTTGGGGGCTGAGATGTTTCAAAGCTGCTGTTTAAGTGGCAAAACCACTTATTGGATAAATGCTAAAGTATATCCCTCTTGGTTCATTAAAATCTGAATTTTAAATCATTGGTACAGTGGGTTAGGCTTGAAGTTCTGCTTTAAAATTAATCTCGGGCAGCCCAGGTGGCTCAGTGGTTTAGCGCCGCCTTCAGCCCAGGGTGTGATCCTGGAGACCCAGGATCGAGTCCCAAGTCGGGCTCCCTGCATGGAGACTGCTTCACCCTCTGCCTGTGTCTCTGCCTCTCCCTCTCTGTGTCTCTCATGAATAAATAAGTAAAATATTTAAAAAAATAAAAAATAAAATTAATCTCATGATGTTTGAGAAATACCTTTACTTGGTGGCTCATGCTGTTTTTAAAAGGTCAAGTTAAAAGGCAGGGGCCTTAATTTGGGGGCTGCTTAAACAACTATCAAGGAATCCAATGAATGTTCTGAGGTGTCATTCTCACTGGTTGTTTTATATATAATTTTTTTTATATAAAACATCATAATATTATATTTTACATTGTATATACATGGTATTTCCTGGCATTAAATATAAAATTAGGGATAGAATAACAGTTTCTTGTTCAAGTTTTTGAGAAACTGACACTCCTCAAAATAGCATATGAGCAATGCAGTTTTTGCTAATGGTACTTGCTGTGACTCAGAGTGAGGAACTACTATTGAATATTCTGATTAAAATAGCTTAAAATCGGAAGAATTTGACCATTTATTTGTATTAATATGGCTACTTAGTAAAACATTTTCTGAAACTAATAGCTGGGATGATACTACATTAATAGCAGTAGATATAGGGGTGCCTGTGTAGCTCAGTTGGTTAAGCATCTGCCTTCAGCTCAGGTCATGATCCCAAGGTCCAGGGATGGAGCCCCACACAGGCCTCCCGTCTGAGCAGGAAGCCTGCTTCTTCCTTTCCCTCTGTTGCTCCCCCTGCTTATGTTCCCTCACTGTCAAATAAAATCTTTAAAAAAAAAAAGAAGAAGATACATTAAAAGACTTTGTCATAGTTAGGAAAACGCCCCCCCCCCCCCCCCAAGCCAGCATTTTTGTTATCTGATTTACAAGTTTATCTTCTCTAACTTAAGATAGCACCTGAAAACAAAGCCATTTGGTTATTGCTCAGGTAAATGGGAACAGTGACTCAGCCTTCAGGACTTCTCAACCAAGGGAAAACCTTTCCTGTCTTGATACCATTAGCAGGAACAGCTTACTGCCATGAAAAGCTCTCTTTATTACCTCAGCCCAAATTATTGATCTTTAGAATGCACAGGTTTGGGTTTTAATGTTTATCCTCTGGATCATTTTTCCTCTTGAAAAATTTTGGATTTATTGATTTGAAGGATACAGTGTTAAAAATGAACTGGTAAATTGTAATCTATTTTTCTTCTGTCTAAATGACTTCTGAAAACAATGCATTTATTATATTTCTATGTGTGATGACACAGCAGTCATTAACAGAACCTCAGTGCACTTTCGGTTAGATAGTCCAGTCCACACATTCAAAGATCCAAGCTAAAATCAATTGCTTTGGGAATTCTAAATGTACTTAAAATTACAGGTCTCTATGAAAATGCACGACAATTATTAACAAATTAAAGAAAATTTTGGTGATCCATTCAAGATACAGCTCTTGTATCCCAGATTTTGAGATTAGATATGTAACCTGATTAAGCTACTACTTTTACTGTAGTAAAACAATAACACCTTTAGATTTTTAACTTAGAATTTTTCTAATTCCAAAAAGGATTGAAAGCAGCTATTAAACTGAAATTAGAAAGGTTATTTCAAATGTCGCAGAATACAGAACATCTTGAAGCATTTGGCCTAATAAAACAAAACGCAATTTTGCCTAGCATAAATACTCTTACTCTTTGCAGAACAGTCTTCTGTCTCCTCTCTTACCTGCCAAACATTCTTCTCAATTCGTGTGATATATTTTGGGAAAAACATTAAAAGCAATTTAAATGATTAAGCAAACCTCTCTAAGCAAAATTGCTTAACACACAAAATTATTTTACACCTAATAGGGTTTTATGTTTAATTGAAAAGGGCACTAAAAAGGATTACAGTGAAAAAAAATAAATAAATAAAAAGGATTACAGTGTACTTGTTTTTCCTCAAGATCTTTCTGGAAAAATAACATCTGTTATAAAGATGAAAGGCGCAGAACTAAATTCTTGTATTCTTTATTGCATTTGTGTTAATAATGAAATACTACAGCTTACACCTTAGAAATAAAGCACTGGAAAGGTTATTAATTGATAATGAATATTGTAGTTATCTTAATGCTGTTGGAAGACAAGATTCTCCAGCTTTGAAGTACTTACTTTCCCAAATACTGCTAATTAACTGGCAATGTGAAAGTGGTCCCACTGAAATACACCGCTAATAGTTAACCCCGTTTTCCAAAAATGTTTTTAGCCACACCTTAGAAGAACCTCAGAGGTTTCAAACCACCCCCTTAAACTCATTATCGAAATCTCTGACTCCTTATTTGCTGTCGCTAAAAAACTTTGCCTGCCACAATTTTGGCCCCATTCTGTAGTATTTACGAGGTACTCAAGGTCTCTATACTAACCTAGACCCGTATCACATACATGTCGGCCAAAATGTCCGCAGAAATAAGAAAGCTATCGCCAAGCCAGCCGAGACACCTCATAAACGGCCTTCACTGTCCTTTGAGCCAATTATTTAGGTAACATACAAAGAGACTGCTGGTTCTAGTTAGAATCCCACCGTCAGCTTCTCTAAGCGTCAGAAGGGTGTGCATAAGGGCAGGGGAGATCTCCAACCCCATCTCATTCCTCCACCCTGAGACGTAAGAAACCACCCACGGTACGAAAGCAGGCGGGGGAGGAATGCTGCAGCCGGCTGCCAGGAAAGCGCTCTGCTAGGAGGCCGTTTCCCTGAGTCACGGAGAGGGCGGGCGGCTGGGCCCACCTGCCCAAGCCATGTCCTCTTCGTGAGGGGCTCCGCTTAAATAGGCAGGGCCCACAGGGTATGGGAATAGCACCGCTATGCCCCGACGCGGCCCAACAGCCACAGCCATTCCCGAGAGACTGCCTCTCCCCCGAACTCGCTCTGTATTCTGGCAGCAGTCAGCCGACCCTTCCCGACCAGCATCACGTGCACGCGGAAGTGCGTGGGTGGGACCGAAGCGCCCACGGAAATGACGTCGCTCACTGCTAGTCGCATGATGTGGCAAAATGCAAAAAAAAAAAAAAAAAAAAGCGGGGGGAGGAAAAGCAGGAGGCTGGGGAAAGTGATGAGTCCAAAAAAGTAGTCCCTTTGAGTCCTCTAATTTACCCTCGTAGCGCAGCAGCAAGCGAGGTTCTCGGCGCACTGCGCCCCGAATTCCTGCGCCCCACTGCACCGCGGCACTCCGTGGAGGGGTACATAAGACGGAGGGGGTGAGGTGACTTGGGCGGAGTTCTGTCGTCGGGATCCCTCCGCAAGGCTCAGCCGTTTCCGGAGTCTGCGCTGCGCCCGGTTCCGCCATTGCGGCTCTCCCGGACCCTGGAGCCTCCGCCCCCGACCCGAGCTCTTTCGTCTGCCTGCCAGTTTCCTGCGTCCCCGGAGAGTATCCTGCTGAGCCCAGCCTCCCCCCTCCCCCTTCTCCTCCTCTCCCTTGGAGAGCCCGGGCAGCCACTGCCCCGCAGCCCCAGTGACAGGAGGAGACCATACACCCCGACAGCGCCATGGCCCAGATTCTGCCAATTCGTTTTCAGGAGCATCTCCAGGTGCGGCCGGGCCCGGGCCAGTGAGGGCTGTGGAGAGGGTGATAGGAAGGAAGGAGCCGGAGTTTGGGCCCAAGTAGAAAGAGCAGGATGGGAGGGGTGTGGGTATTGGTGCTTGGGGTAGGTGGAGGACGGGGGCGCTATCTTGGAAAGCTTAAGGGTTAACGACGTGGGGCTTGGATAGAAAGGACGAGAGTCGGGGTGCAAAGGGCAGCGAGGCCAGGCCTGGGTTCGAGGGCCTCTTTTCACTTCCTGGGTGATAAGAACTGCGCATTCTAACTCCCTCCCCTTTCGCCGTTTTATTCAGTTCATTCATTTGTGTAGATTGGGCGGGCGGGGGCAATTCTTCCGCATGTCCTCCAGAGCAAGGATTTTCATCCTCCTAGGCCAGTGCAGAGCTGTCACCTACCATTGCTCTTCTCTTACCCTTTCCCCTTCGTATCTGCACCCAACAGTTGTGGGGCGGGTGGGCTGGGGAGGAGCAACCTTTTTTCTTCCTCCCTCTGCGGCTCTCTACTGGGAAAGGCACCTTCCCCTGGGGGCTGTGGGTACGGCGGCGACTAGCCTCTTGCCTTCCCCGAGGCAGTAGGAACAGAAGGTCACTGAAGGAACAGAAGGAGGATAGAATGGGGGAACTTATTTCTCAGGGCGGTGTCAGTCTCAGAGTGCGTGGGGTCAAGGTCCCTAGGGGTATTCTTTTTTTTTTTTTTTTTTTCCCCTTATTTCTCTAGGGATGGTGTGGCTTTTATTCCCTCTTTCGTTTTAGGAGGTAGGAAAGAGTTATCAAGAGGTTATCTCGGGGTCTGCTGGAGTGTACTAGATAGTTGTGGGCTTGGTGTAAGTACCTCCCTCAGGATTGCATGGAATTGAACCGAGCCCTGGAGATAGAGCACACCTGCTCTGAGACATGCAAAGTTATTTGGTCTGTAATTGGCTTCCTTTTAGTAGGTTCTAGAGTTCTTTCCCATGGTGCATTTTCCTGTAGGCAACATACTGTCTTATCTGGCAGTGTGCCTGCAGCGGGCCGAAGCAGATGATCATTGGAGGGCTTGACTGAATTAAGCCTCTGTGAGCTTCTGATTTTTTCTTAGTTCACCAATCCTGGTTTTACTTTGGCTGCAGTAATTTATTCATATTAATTTGCTTTCTTCCCAAATATTCCCTTAAAGAGGCCAGCCTCAGCTCAGTCTTCTGAAGGCCTAAATTCATAATGATGAAAGATGCAACGATTTGACATAATATTAACATTAGTGACCTATTGGACACCTTATCATTGAAGACTATTTACTTTCTCCAGGTGATACACATAAAGGATTCTTGTTAATAAAAAGGTTGAATATGAATATTCAGACTATGGTAACAACCTCATTTCTTTACAGGTATTCTCTTGGCTTGCATGAGCAAGAAAATTTTTTACCTTTAAGTCTTAAAATGTAAGGAATCTAAAAAATAAGTAAAGCACTTCAGTCATCTGTAGTTTTCAGATAACTCGTCTGAAGTAATGGAGCACTTAAAAAAGGTTTAAAAATGTTAAATGAGGGAGTGGACACAGAAGTTACTGTTTTTGCTCAATTCAGGTTTTAATTGCTGTGGTTATTTCTGTTAAAGTGGGGTGTAAATGAACGTAGAAGGCTAGAAAGATATTTTTGGGTGTGAGGTGAAAACAGGCTCATCCTCACATTAGAGTGTTTCTGAAATATCTTTCTGCAGACAGAATGTTTACAAATTATAAATGGCAGGTACAGTTGTGTTTACAAGGCAGAGGTATATCCCATTAGTAAACCTTCTTTCTTGACTAGTGGTGGTTTGGGCAGTAGCTTTTCATTTTTATTAAAGAGGAGACAATTGTTAAATAATCCCAAAGATTGGAATCCAGCCTTGTCACTAATTGAAGACAGATTTAATATGGGTGTGATTTCTGAGTTTCTGCACATACTCAAGTGAGACCATTTTCTTCTGAAATAATTTGAAGATTTGAGTATAAAGCAGCTTTGCAAATGTATTTGAAAAATTCAGCCATTTTTTGTAGTAATACGTCATGCCCAAAGTTAAGCTTGCTACTCCAGATGATGATTCATTGCTCAGAGCCCCAATCAGTAACCTCTTCCAGAATATCTCCTAACTTCTCATTTTTATCCCTTACAAAATTAATAAAGATGATTTTAATTGATATCTCAGGGTTTTTTTTTTTCTGAGTCCTGCCAGTTCAAATAGCAGAAAACTTCCGAAACACTTAGAATAAAAATTGGGAACAAGAATTGAGGAACTTGAGTGTAGAATTAGCTTTTGTGAAAGTTTCTAAAGGTGAACGGTAAATTTGTTTTTAACTACTCTGGCCGACTGAAGTATCTGTCAGCAAGGCTTGGAAATAATCAAATGAATGTTAATATTTAAAGTTATGAAGTATTTTGCTTTTTGGGTTTTTTGTTTTTTGTTTTTTAGGATAGGCTGATAGTCAACAGATGAGTGCCTATTTGAGCAAGACATTGCTAGAGTTGCAGATTCTAAAAAAAAAAATCCTAGACTACACATAAAATGTTGCTTGGAGTTCTCACTTCTTGGCACATTAAGTTTCTTTATGCCATTTGCACATTCTGCTGTATTCCCAGGTTCTTAGGTTCTGCAATAAAAAAATCTCCCCACTTTTTTCTTTTCCCTTTGATCCATAAATGCCAGCATGGAATGTGTTGTGAATTATATGGTAGGGGTTCTTACTATGGTTGTTTTGATTTGAAAACAGTGCTCAGTATCACTGTGATATGCTATATGCTTAACTGTACTGCTTGGAGAGGCATACTGCCTGGAATTCTGCTACAGACTAACCTGGGAATGACCCCCAATCTTAAGATACATCACGTTTTTCAGAATTTTCCTAATGGTCAGTTTACTTAGCTTAAAGGGGTGTGGCTAATTCTAGTGAATATACTTTCACTCTATTTAGGAAATAATTTAAGACATGGAACTGTGTGCGTGTGTTTATAGAATCACGATCATTTTCATTTTAGTGTAATACATGATTTTAGAAACCATAACCTATGATATTTGAATTATATTTAACAATATATTTTTCCTGTCACTGATGTGGTTTTTCCTTTGGAGTATTACTGTCCAGTAGAACTTTCTTCCAGGGTGCCTGAGTGGCTTAGCTGGTTAAGCAGCAGACTCTTGATTTTGGCTCAGGTCATGATCTCAGGGTTATGAGATGGAGCCCTACTTTGGGCTCCACACGTAGCATGGAGCTTGCTTAAGATTCTGTCTCTCCCTCTCCTTCTGTCCCTCCCTCCCTTAAAAAAAACAACATTCTTTCATGATGAATATTTATACTAGGTACATAGGGATAGTGAAATGTGGCTTGCTGACTGAGGAGCTAAGGTTTTACTTTATTTCTTTTTAATTAATTTAAATGTAAGTGGCCACATGAGGCTCTTGTCTATGACATTGGACAGCACAATTACAGGCCAAACTGATGGGCTTTGTAAGAGTGAAGATTTATCTGATTATCCACATTTACATTTTATTAACTACAATTAAAACATTATTTGAGAGTAGTAGTTGGAAAAAAAGTGTTGGTTGAATACTGTCTCTTTTGGGATGTGGTAGTGATGAACAATGATTAATGAATGGAGAGAACAGCAGACTTCTCGTGAGAGCCTGTTTTTCCCTATGACTGTGGTTTGGTGTTTTCAGGTCTTCACTTAATCCCTCCAGACATCCTTATTAAATAAAGAGAGTGAAATTCTGCCCAAGGGAATACTGTCAGAATAGAATTTGATCCTGGGTCTTCAGATACAAAATATTTCATGAAAATAGAATGGCTGTGAGAGAAGTTATACAATATCCTACTGTACTTTTTTCTGTTGAACTTTGCTCTGAGAGTGTTATAATTTGACCCAGAATGTTGTCATTTCAGTGTGTAAGGAGTATAACATTTTCTTTTCTTTTTTTTTTTTTTTTGTAAGATTTTATTTATTCATGAGAGAGAGAGACACACACACACACACACACCTGGGGGGGGAGGAGGTGGCGGGGGGGGCGGGGGCGGGCAGAGACATAGGCAGAGGGAGGAGCAGGCTCCATGCAGGGTGCCTGATGTGAGACTCGATCCCGGGTCTCCAGGATCATGCCCTGGGCTGAAGGCAGCGCTAAACCGCTGAGCCACCTGGACTGCCCAACATTTTCAAATGAGATATTTTACCTTCCTTTTTGAGGATACTGATTTTTCAAAATCTGGTGTGTATTTTACACTTAGACCACATCTTAATTCAGACCCTATTTTCATTAGAAATATTTGATCTGTGTTTAGCTTTCATAATATTTGCAGTTGAAATAGCAGATTTGCATATCTAGGTTATTCCAAACATACTTAAGTTTTCCATAATTGAATCAATTATCAGTTACCATTTTGTTTTAATTATTTTAATTTTAAAATCTGTCACAGTAACCACATTTCAGGTGCTCAGTATCACATGTGGCTTGTTAAATGTGACTCCACTATAGAAGAACACAAGGTTAAGACTAACCTCTTCTTTTTCTCAGTAAAATAGGCCTACTGCCTCAAAAAGTTACCATAAAGGCCTGAAATCATTTATGTGGAAGTATTTGGTGTAGCACTTTAGGAACATTGTTAGCTATATAGTTTTTGTCTAGTGTATTTTATTCCTGTATTTCACAACAAGTGACACAGTATTTTTTTTGCAGACCTAGATATTTATGATTTATAAATATTTGGTACCTAAGATTTGAGTACTTACCAGCAACTGTGTTAGACTAGGGATAGAGTCGTGAACAATACCGACTATAGCTTACATTGATGAGTTGGCAAAGGCTGTCAACACATGGTTGCAACCATGGATGTTATTCAATGTTAGATGCTGTGCAGGACTTAATACAAATATTCATATGATACAAAATCGATCCCGGTTTGAAACTGTGCGCAAAAGAAAGAAATCTTTAAATCACTTTTTTTTTTTTTTTTTTTACGGCCCATGAGCACTTGCTGTCTGCCATTGGTACATTTTTAATTAGTGTTCCTTGGTCAGATACATTTGTTAAACCTGATCATATTTGATAAAATACCCACCTGGAATGCCAGTCAAACCCATGCTAGTGTTATATATGTTCTTCTATAAGATGGTAGTGTTAGGGGCACCTGGGTGTCTCAGTTGGTTAAGCAGCTGTCTTTTGCTCTGGTCATGATCCTGGGGTTCTGGGTTCAAGCCCTGCGTTGGAGACTATGCTCAGCCAGGAATCTGCTTTTACCTCGACTCTCCCTCTGTTCTCTCTCTCAAATAAATAAAATCTTTTTTTTTTTTTAAAAAAAGATGATAGTGTTAAAGTGAATGTTCTCATTTAGATGGGAAATGAGTTCATAACTGATATTTCAATTTTTTTTTTTTTTTTTAATTTATGATAGTCACACAGAGAGAGAGGCAGAGACACAGGCAGAGGGAGAAGCAGGCTCCATGCACCGGGAGCCCGACGTGGGATTCGATCCCGGGTCTCCAGGATCGCGCCCTGGGCCAAAGGCAGGCGCTAAACCACTGCGCCACCCAGGGATCCCGATATTTCAATCTTTTATATTAGAATGAGGTTATTTTTCTAAACTTATTTACATATATACCATGCTAAAGCTACTTTACAAAGTCAGCTTGTAAGTCATAGCAAAGTTTATGGCTCTTGATGTTTTCCCCCCTTTCTTGGCCAAATGCCTGTGGCTAATGCCCTTAACCTGAAGGGATGGCAGGATGCTTGGATCTGAATACATTATACATAACCCATCTGTCAGTTTTGGATTTTATGTCTCCTTTTTTTTGTGTTATGAGAGACATAATTTATTTTGTCCTAACTTAAAGGGAATAACTATTCATCAAATCTTAATTGTCCTGACATCCATAATATCAAAATTAATTGACCACTATAGATTTTTGAATACCTACTGTGTGTCAAGAAGGCAGGTAAATATTTTATGTTTATGATCTCATAATTAGCAAGAAAATCCCGTCAGGTAGGTAGGGTTAGCCTTATTTTGCACATGAGGAAACTGAAGTTCATAGCAGTTAAGTTGTAGAGTTACATAGTTGGTGAGTGGGTGGTCAGGCTTTATTACTTGGTCTTTTTGCATTGTGGCACATTGCCTCATTTGGTGAATGATTGTATAATTTGAACTGCAAAATATAGTACAATTTGTTTGCATCTGTGCTGTGGTGTTCTTTGATGTACACATTTTACCAGTGATTTGTTTTTAGGTCAGTAGGGTTTTTTAAAATATTTATTTATTCATGAGAGACACAGAAAGTGAGAGGTAGAGAGACAGGCAGAGGGAGAAGCAGGCTCCATGCAAGGAGCCTGAAGTGGGACTTGATCCCGGGTCTCCAGGATCACGCCCTGGACCAAAAGCAGGCCCTCAACCCCTGAGCCACCCAGGCGTCCTGGTCAGCAGTTTTTATATTAACAGAAGAGTAGGGGCCACTTAACCAACATTTGATTTTCTGTGCTTTAAATGGTTAGATGATTTCTTTTTTCTTTTTTTTTTTTTTAAGGTTTTATTTATTTATTCACGAGAGACAGAGAGAGAGAGAGGCAGAGGGACAAATAGGCTCCATGCAGGAAGCCTGACGTGGGACTCGATCCTGGGTTTCCAGGACTTGGACTGGACTGGACTGAAGGCGGCGCTAAGCCGCTAAGCCACCGGGGCTGCCCTGATGATGTTTTTTTTTTTTTTTTTTTTAATTTTTATTTATTTATGATAGTCACACAGAGAGAGAGAGAGAGAGAGGCAGAGACACAGGCAGAGGGAGAAGCAGGCTCCATGCACCGGGAGCCGGACGTGGGACTCCGATCCTGGGTCTCCAGGATCGCGCCCTGGGCCAAAGGCAGGCACTAAACCGCTGCGCCACCCAGGGATCCCTGATGATGTTTTCTTTATTCAAGTTCCTACTAGAAAATTGTGCAGAATGATTGGGATCAGGTTAACTTGTAACGAGATTATCTTTATTCCTCTCATAAAGCTGAAATTCTCAAATGTGTCTATGGTGTTTATCTTAATGAAAAAAGTGAATGTGTTCCAGTCTGAAGCCACTTCAGAAAACAGGAAACTGCTACTTTATTATTCACGATTTTGTATTTATACTGATACAAAACTTGAATAGGAAAACATGGTGCTGGAGTTGGGGGCAGGGTAGAAAGTGGAAGTTGAACATGTTTGCTTAGTGTGAATAGCATAACCATAGAGGGAAAAATGGTTACAAACTTGTAGGGTTGTGCTTTGGAGGTAGAACTACCCAGTAATATTAGTACTTCCTGTTCTGAATCATTGGGTAAATAGGGACTTTTTTAAATGTTCTGAAGTAAAGCTGATTTTAAAGCTTATTTCTGAAAGAACAGGGATTGAGTACATTGAAACCATTTTTGCCACATTAAGAAATTTTAGCTGTGTGCTATTGTAGAAAATGTCTCAGCTATTTAAGCTCTTTTTATTCTTTTTCAACTTCCTCATTTATTAAGTTAAAATAATACTTTTTGAAAAAAAAATAATACTTTTTGGCCATTGAGAAGTTAGACTGTGGTGTGTTTTTTGTGTTTATGTAGTAAGACTTGGCTTATATAGACACTCAAATGTTAGTTTTTTGCCCTATGCTAGAGAGGAGTCTCCCTTTATCTAGTAAAGTGGAACATACATGCCAAGCTAAAGGAAAATACCAGCTATGTGGTTTTTGAAGCCAAAAACTTATTCTTTCATTTTCTTCATGCAGTCCATTTCTTGAGTAGGAAAGGGAAGAACCCTAATTAGTGATACATGCTGGGGTTCCTAGAGATTGCAGTTTCTGATGACCTTGATCTATATCTATATAGGTAATTTTGTTTGTTTTAACAAAACAAACTTATTTTAAAGTTTTAGAGGACAGAGGCTGAAATGAATCCTGGAGGAGAAAATAGGGTGTTGGCAAGGGTTTATTATTTGTGGAGGCTCTAGAGCAGAATCCATTTGACTGAGAATCAGAGTAGAATCAGAAAATGGGATTTGGGTTGAGAGTTGCTTTCATCTGTTTCTGACTAGCTGAGAAAGAGGACTTAAAAACCACCATTGTGGACACAGTGAAGCCAGAGACTATCTGTGTATGTTCGGTTTGGCAAACAGCTGACTTTGGATCACTTCTTATTTGAGGATGAATAATTAGAGGGGAAAAAACCCGTAGGGAGAGCATGGCTTAAAAAATTCATGTCTTTCCCCATTCTGCAATACTATATATTCCTCCCCTTTGAACTGTGCAGATCTAAGGTAGTTTTCTTTTTTTACCAGAAAATATTCTTCAAGAAAGTGTTTCCATATATATATATTCTTTAAAATGTGTTTCTCCTTTTTTTTTTTTTTTTTTTTTTTTAATTTATGATAGTCACACACACACACAGAGAGAGAGAGAGAGGGGCAGAGGCAGAGGGAGAAGCAGGCTCCATGCACCGGGAGCCCGATGTGGGATTCGATCCCTGGTCTCCAGGATCAAAGGCAGGAGCTAAACCACTGCGCCACCCAGGGATCCCTCGTTTGTTTTTTTTTTTTTTTTTTTTTTTTTTTTAAGATTTTATTTGTTAGAGAATGAGCAGGGGAAGGGCAGAGGGAGAGGGACAAGCAGACTCCCTGCTGAGCAGGGAGCCTGACTCAGGACTCCACCCCAGGACTCTGAGATCCTGACCTGAGCTGAAGTCAGATGCTTAACCAACTGAGCCACTGAGGTGTCCCAAGAGTTTCCTTATATTATTATTATTATTTTTTAAAGATTTTATTTATTTATTCATGAGAGACACAGAGAGGCAGAGACCTAGGCAGAAGGAGAAACAGGCTCCTCACAGGGAGCCTGATGTAGGACTCCATCCCAGGATCCGGGATCAGGCCCTGAGCCAAAGGCAGATGCTCAACCGCTGAGCCACCCAGGCATCCCGTTTCCTTATATTAAAAGCCTTACTAAGTCTCCACTTTTTTTTTTTTTTTTAATGTAACTTCTCCATGCTTTCCCTATTTCCTTTGCTTTATTTTTCTCCAGGACCCTCATCTCAATTTAACATGTTTCACTTTTTTTTTTTTTTTTTTTTTTTTTATTCATGAGAGGCACAGAGAGAGAGAGAGGCAGAGACACAGGCAGAGGGAGAAGCAAGCTCCATGCAGGGAGCCCGATGTGGGACTCGATTCCGGGTCTCCAGGATCAGGCCCTGGGCTGAAAGCGGCGCTAAACTGCTGAGCCACCCAGGCTGCCCAAATCTCCACTTTTATTGAGTCCTCTCACAGTTACTTCTGTTTTGAATACTACGATACTGTTCATTGAAAGCTATTTTAGGCTTGAAATTATCTGGATTGATAAGAGGTAAATGTAACATCTAATATGTTTTCTGGCCTCACAACTACAACTGCTGGATGTAGCAAAGAAACATTTTAAACATCCCTCAAGAGGCATCTTGGTGGCTCAGTTGATTAAACATCTGCCTTCAACTCACGTCATGATCCCACAGTCCTGGGATTGAGCCCCACATCAAGCTTACTCCTTGGTGGGGAGCCTGTTTCTCCCTCTTCCTCTGCCACTCCCCTTGCTTGTGCGCTTGCTCTCTTGCACTCTCTCTCCCTCTCCCTCTCTCTCTCTCTCTGTCAAATAAGTAAAATCTTAAAAAAAAATCCCAAGACCCAATCCATCAGGGATATATTTCTGGGGACATAATCTAAGAACAAGTGAAAAAAAAACCAGCTCTTTTAATATGCAAATGGAAATTTTAAACATATTCTAATATTTCCATGATTGTTCCATAATAGATTTTTTTATAAAGCACTTCAGTGGAATGGAGATGACTTTCCAGTGTTAATGAAAACACTGATGTAAAAAAGTGCATATGAAGAGTTAAAGTGGTTTCTGAAATGTAAAGAGTAGAAAAACATTTTCAAGTAAATTATAATTTTATTTATTTTTAAGTATGCTATATTCCCAAAGTGGGGCTTGAACTCACAACCCTGAAATTAAGAGTCATGTACTCTTACTGACTGAGCCTGCTAGGTGCCCCTGTAAATTATAATTTTAAATATATTTGTAAACTGAGTCAAATGACTACATGAGCTATGTGTTAAGCATATCTAATCCCTATATTAACAGGACCAAAGTTCTTTTAAAATTGAGATGAAGTTCATATAACTTAAAAGTAACCATTTTAAAGTGAACAATTTAATGGTATTCAGTACATTCACAGTGTTTTGCAACCATTATCTGTATCTAGTTCCAAAATATTTTCATTGCCCCAAGAGGAAACCCCAAATTCATTAAGCTATATCTCATTGCCACCCCCACTCCCATGTCCTGCAACCACTAACACACTTAACGTCTTTATGGATTTACCCTTCAATAAAATCTTAAAATATGTGACCTTTTTTGTCTTTTACTAAGCATAATGTTTGAGGTTCATCCATGTTGCAGTACGTATCCGTACTTCATTCCCTAATGGCTCAATAATGCTCCATTGAATAGATATACTACATTTTATTTGTCCTTTCCTTAGTTGATGGACATTTGGATTCTTTCCACTTGTTGGCTATTACAAATGAATGGTGCTGCTATGAACATTAAAGTTTTTGTTTGAATACCTGTTTTCAAGTTCTTTTGGATATATACCTAGGAGTGGAATTGCCAGGTCATATGGTTTAGAACTGTGTGTTAAATTTTTGAGGGATTGTCCCACTGTTTTTCATAGTAGCTGCATCATTTTACATCCTCCCCAGCAATGTATATGAGAATTCCGGTTTTTCCACATTCTAATATTGGTCAAAAGCTTTTTTGAGTATCCAGGGAATCGTTTACTTGCCAAAATGAATACCCTATTTGGGCACATATGATATTCTTAGTTCTGTCTGTTCTCTCCCAGGTTTGTAACTCTGTCTTCCCTTAAATTGTATGTCCTGCTTCAGATTGTATTTCCATTTCTTAGACATTGTGTATACCCCTGCATATATCTGGGCCAAGCATGCATCCTTGTAACCTCAAGGCACCCTTATAATTATTGTGTGCAGCTTATGCACTGAGTAGAGAAGGCCATAGTGCTTTTACTGTAGAATTCTGTATATTAGTGTAGTGTCTGGCCTACAGTAGCTGCTTATTAATTGTTTATGTGATTATTGGAAAAATACTATAGAACAAGGAAGAGATCTAAGGAAATAAGTTTTTTTTCTACTGTAGCTAGAAGAAAACTTCAGAAAATTGTTGGCATCATCTGTGGCATATTTAAAAACTTGATATAATATGAATAGAAAGGCCTATGGAGCTAAAAGCCTGCAGTAATAAAATATATACAGAAACAGTTGATCCTGGATACAGGAACAGAATTGCCCCTGTGGAAATCAGCAAGGTGGAAGATTAACTTGAATTTTTTGAAAATTCTGTATTTAGAAATCACAATTAAAACAGGAGTTGTGACAGACTAAGTTACAAATCTAAGAACTATAGAAGCCAAAATAATTGGAATGAAAGCTTTTTCAGATAGTGGAAGAAAATTTAACAGATACAAAGTAAGAAACAGGATTTTTAAATTAATTAATTAATTATTGGAGTTCAATTTGCCAACATATAGCATATAACCCAGTGCTCATCCCCCTCAGTGCCCATCACCCAGTCACCCCAACCCCCTGCCCACCTCCCTTTCCACTATCCCTTGTTTGAGCAACAGGATTTAAAGAGTTCAAGGTTTGAGACAGGCCTGGGGAAGTTTAGTCCCATGAACTCAATTAAAAAAAAAAAATCTGCAAGCATCAAAAGCTTACCGTTTCCCTGACCAAAAAGCTAAAAGGTAGTCTTAAGTGTTAATTCTGAATGTCAGACAGTGAAGCGGTATTTATAGGGTTTGGGGATGGAAAGTTTTTTCCACTTTTTAGAAGATATGAGCTACAAATTGTACACTCAAAACCCTCTGAACCTAAAATCTGTTATTTTCCCTATAGGTTGTTATCTTAGTAGTAATGAGAAATTTGTAACTTAATACAAAGGTAAAGAAAGACGATTTCACACAAAATTTATACTTCAATAGTAGGTTATAAAATATTGATGTTAAATTGCCACATAATAGATACTCAATGGGTATCAGAAAATAAATCCTGGTCATTTAGTCATTTTAATGTTTCAGACTCCCTGAATTTGTTAATGTTAAATGATATTAAAAAAGATTGTAACTTTTTTTTCCCCAAAGATTTTATTTATTTATTTATTCATGAGAGACAACAGAGAGGCAGAGAAACAGGCAGATGGAGAAGCAGGCTGCCTACAGGGAGCCTGATATGGGACTTGATCCCAGGACACTGGAATCACATGACCTGAGCCAGAGCCAGATGCTCAACTACTGAGCTACCCAGGTGCCCCACTTATAACTCTTCTTGCTGAGTGTTATTCACTGTTGAACTTGGAATTTTTGGCATTTAGGTTCACAAGAAAATATTTCAGTGACTCAAATGTAAAAAAAAAAAAAAAAAAAAATGGTTTCAGTCTTGTAACTTATATCACCTACATGCTGATCATGCTTTAAATGATTGCTCCAACTAGAAAAATGAGCAATAATTGTATAATGTCTAATTTCCTAGCAGGTCTATTGGTATAGGGTAGAAAAAGACATGAATATGTGCAGCAGTAACGGAGTTGACCGGAATCACTGGGCTCCCACTTAAAAATAATTTTGGGAAGTTAGGTCATAGAATGAAGTTTCCTTGGAACCTTTACAGTTTTAATAGTAAGGAAACTGACCAGATGTTGTAGTTATCTATACCAGGAAACCAAGCCTTTGGTGTCTGCCTAGGGACATTTTAATCATCTTTTGAAGTTTTTTTTTTTTTTTTCTTTTGAAGTTTAATGTTAAGTCAGCACTAGGTATTTATTATAATCTTGAACCCTCATAGTAGCCTCATTTCTAGTTCTTTGAAAAGAACGTTTGGACGTACTATGACCTACCAACCCCATACCTGCCCCATACACACCTATCATCAGTGATGGCTTTGGTGGCATTCTTGTTTTGTACAGCTGAATGGCATGCAGAAAAGGGTGGAACCTTGGAGAGTCTGCAACATATAGGGCATAAAAATTTCCCTATATTCCCTTGCAGCTTGATCAAAATTGATGTGTGATATTCCATGTAATTATTGGATTGTTTTTTAATAATGAGTCAAATTTGAAGTTTTTTAATTTTCCAGTCGGTAATTGACTATAAGTAGGAAAAATTCTCTTTGAGTTTCCTGATAATTTCTCAAAGCTAATAGTCTTACAGTCCTTCTTGAATGTAGTACTTAATTTTGGAGCAAGTGACCAGGGTCCAGTTCTTAAGAGACAGTGATTTCCTCAAAGGCTAAGATGGAGTAGAAACCAAAGGGTCAGCAAGAGTTAAAGGCATTTTTACTTGCTTGAAATGTGTGGAGCACACAAAACAATGGCCAGTATCCTGTTGATGGAAGAACTAAAGGAATCCTGCATTCTCAGCATTTTTCTTCATTTCCTGTAGAAGACAGCAACTGCAGCTTTTATGTGACATTCTGCTGGTTTCATGGCTAATTTCAAGGGCTCCATGAAGTGGCTACTATCAGCATTTTTTGTCACTGTGATTGATATTAATAAAGGCTGAGAATGTTTAGGGACTTTAAAAGGAAATTATGCTGAGTGAAATACTTGGGATAGGAAGTTAACCAAATCTTTAGGCACTTAACTTCAAAATAACTGCATCAAGTGATGCCCAAATATCAGCAGGTCTCTCTCAAATTGTTTACTTCTTAATAGGCGTTACCACTACAGAGCTAAGTCTTTATCAAGATACCAGATTCAACTACAGAAAAGGTATCTGAAATAGGACTGTATACATAGAGCACTTACAAAATAGTCTCATCTGAAACGTAGTAGCTCATATATACTTCCTTTACATTCTAACTATTCAGATGAAAGGAGGAAGGATCTGGAAAGTGTAAAGCCAAGCACTAATTGTGAAACATAAGTTCTTAGTAATACTGTCATAAACACAAGTTTTAAGGTATTTTGATTTTCAGCTGATAAATGAGTTTCTGTTCTGAGTTTACTACTCATTCATTAGGAAGCTGTCTGTCTCCCTGAGCATGCTTATAAAGAAGGCTGTTTGCAGTGAATGTTCCTATTTGATCAAATGTAACAACTGCTTCTTGAAATTAGTAGGCTTAAAGCAAGACTAATATTTCTTTAATTGTATAATGTTTGTAGGCACACACAGTTGTGATTTATTGCTGAGAATGGAGATTGTGCTAACAGTCTCCTTTTCAGTCCAAGAATTGGGCTTGAAAAGTAGCATGGTTTTACTTTGTTGTACTGCCCTTTTTAATAAATGTATACTATTGGGTTACATATATCCATAGTCCATCTGGTCCCTTTAACAATATTTTCTAGGAAAAAAACAAAACAAAAATTTTCTAGGTTGATCACTAATATATTCTCGTAAGATGCTGACTCACCATTGCTGGGTTCCTCATTCCTTGTTATATGGAGGTTTTCCTAAGCTGTCTTTAGTACCATGTGTTTTGAACAAATTGGCACACCCTAGGTTTGACAATGTCATGGTGTCAGGGTCCCTGAGGTAGATAACTATAAAATGACAGAAATTCATAAAACACGGAGTGCTTACGTGCTAACTCGCTTTAACCTTTCATGTAGCACCTAGGCATGCTGTGCTCACCCTTGAGCAAGCATGGACACTTTCTCTTTTCTATTTACCACACATACAATCAAATCAAGTCTAGTTTCAAAACCAAGCTTTTAAAGTGTTAAAAACTGATGAGTCTTTAACTTAGATTTCTTAATCTAGTATTTTTGAAATTGTTTTTTTCCATATTTCTTTGATTTTTCAGTATGATCTCTTTCACACTTAGGGTTTTTTTTTTTTTTCTTTCTTTCTTTCTTTCTTTTTTTAATGATAGAGAGAGAGAGAGAGAGAGAGAGAGAGAGAGAGAGGCAGAGACACAGGCAGAGGGAGAAGCAGGCTCCACGCACCGGGAGCCCGACGGTGGGACTCGATCCCGGGTCTCCAGGATCGTGCCCTGGGCCAAAGGCAGGCGCCAAACTGCTGCGCCACCCAGGGATCCCCCACACTTAGGTTTTTTAAATTAGGGTTTCATCATAGAGATGTGTACTCTTTCTCCAAAAGCTTTATCATATTGAGAAATTGACACAGTGGTAGTTTACCAAGCATAGAGATGGCTTCTCTTTTTTCGTGTTCTCTGAAGAAAGTGCATCTTATTATATCTGCACATTCTTAGTCTTTTATAATGTTGGGCCTTTGCTATTTGAAAGCTTAGTGATTTCTTTTTTTAAAGATATTTATTTTTTATTAATGAGAGAGAGGCAGAGAGAGAGAAGCAGGCTCCATGCAGGGAGCCCAACACGGGACTCGATCCCGGGTCTCCAGGATCACGCCCTGGGCTGAAGGCAGGCGCCAAACCACTGAGCCACCCAGGCGGCCCAAGCTTAGTGATTTCGTTAGGGGAAAGAGGCACCCAGATTGAGGAGTTTTTCTTGGGTTCTGACTTCTGCTAGTATTGAACTTTGCAGATTTTTTCTCCAAGCCTCCTATAGCTATCTGGACTCTGAAACTTGAAAATTTTACTTTTCCCTGCTTCTCCCATTTTGTTTGAAATTCTTGTGTAACGTTACCAACTGTCTTTCATATTTTGCTGGAGTTTAATGTTAAGTAAGTTTTCATTTTCTCCTTATTAGACTTCCAAGAAAACGTCTGAAAACCGTGCTCTTCCTTAGACTGTGGTGATGGAAATATATATTTTGTGCTTTCTAATACAGTAGTCACATGTGACTGTTGAGTACTTGAAATGTAACTAGTGTGACTGACAAACTGGATATTAAATTTTATTTAGTTAAAATTGAATAGCTGAGCAGCTTGGGTGGCGCAGTGGTTTAGCACCACCTTCAGCCCAGGGCGTGATCCTGGGGTCCCAGGATCGAGTCCCATTTCGGGCTCCCTGCATGGGGCCTGCTTCTCCCTCTGCCTATGTCTCTGCCTCTCTCATGAATAAATAAATAAATAAATAAATAAATAAATAAATAAATAAATAATCTTAAAAAAAATAAAATTGAATAGCTGCATATGAACAGTGGCTACTATCTTGGACAGTATAAGTGCAGCAAACCTCTTAGTTCTGATTGGACAGACATCTGGTGTACAACGCCTTTACAGAACAGCATAACTCTTACACTTGAATTACATCACTCTTTGGTTTGATTATCATCTTTACCTTTTGAAAGATGTATTGTTCCTTCCTGCCCCATAGGTAAATTGCCTAATAAAAATCTATTCCTTATAATTTAATTTTTGGGATGCCTGGGTGGTCTTTGGCTCAGGGCATGATCCTGGAGTCCTGGGATCGAGTCCCACATCGGGCTCCCTGCATGGAGCCTGCTCCTCTCTCTGCCTGTGTCTCTGCCTCTCACTCTCTCTGTCTCTCATGAATAAATAAATAAAATCTTAAAAAAAAAAAAGGACTGGCTTTTATACAATTTAATTTTCAATTTCTCTAACCTTATAAGAGAATATAATTCCTTTTTAAAAACTTTAAAAAATAAATTTGCAAGCTTTCCTATAAGACTGGGGAGAGCTATATCCCAGTCACTTAGATTTTTTATTTTTTGCAATATTTGCTTTTGTTTTAAACATTTTAAAGAAATTCAAGCTGTCATGCCATTTCATTTCTAAATAAAATGCTCCAGCATGCATCTTTAGAAAATAAAGAAATACTTCTTATAATTATGAAATTATAGCTGCCTAATACTTAATAATCCTTTAATATCTTAAAAAATAGTCCATATTCAAATTTCTGATTGTCCCCAAATATTATTTGGTTTGTTTAAATCCATATTCAGGCAAGATCTACATGTTGCTTTCAGTTATGTCTCTTAAGTTTCTTTTAAACATTTTTCTTTTTACAGAGTTTCAAATTTACAGAAAAGTTAAAGAATTCCCATATACATTCTTTTTTTTTTTCCTTAATAATTTTTTTTCTTAATTTTTTTATTCGTGAGAGGCACAGAGAGAGAAGCAGAGACACACACAGGCAGAGGGAGAAGCAGGCTTCTTGCAGGGAGCATGATATGGGGCTCAGTCCTGGGACCTGGGAACCTGGATGATGGCCTGAGCCACCCAGGCACCCTTCCCATATACATTTTTTTTTATTCTTTTAAGATTTTATTTATTTATGAGAGAGACGGGGGGTGGGGTGGGAGGCGGGGCAGAGACGTAGACAGGGGGAGGAAAAGCAGGTTTCCATGCAGGGAGCCCGATGCTAGACTTGATCCAGGGACTCTGGGATCACGCCCTGAGCCAAAGGCAAACACTCAACCACTGAGCAACCCAAGCATCCCTCCCATATACATTCTTAACCAAGATTCAGCAGTTCGTCACTTTTTTTTTTTTTTTTTTTTACTAGATTTATCCTCTTTGTCTCCATACATACATTTTGTACTGAACTGTTTGAAGGTAATTTGCAGACATAATACCTCTTTATCACAAGTATACTGTGGGGTATATTTATTGAGAATAATAAAATGGTCTTACATAAGCCACTACAGTTAAAAGGGAAGAAACTGGCTGATAGAATCTTGTTATCTAATCTCAGGCCTTATTTACATTTCATCAGTTGTTTCAGTAACATCTTTTATATCAAAAGTCCAGGAACAAGAGTTGCTTTGTGTTGTTCTGTCTCCAAGGTTTTTTTTTTAAAAGCTATAACTCTATATTTTAAGACTCAGATATGTTTGAAAAATGCAGGTCATTTGGGGGGCTTGAGACTTGATCCCAGGACTCTGAGATCATGACCTAAGCCAGAGTCCGATGCTTATCCAACTGAGCCACCCAGGTGCCCCTCTCTTCCCTTTTGTAGTAAGAAGTATCTTGGGAAGACTATGTAAATATGTATGTGACCACATATGTAATAACCACACTACAGTTACCAAAGGGAGGAAATTTCATCTGTTAATTTTAGTACAGGTTGATGAATCTTTCCTGAATCAATTATTGTAATACTTGCAAAAGAGTGACTTTTTAAAAATTCCATTGGTCTTTCACCATTTTAAAGTTTGCTTTCTTTAAGGAACAGCTTTTCATTTTTTGTTACTTAAATTTTTATTTATATTAGTGTGAACTCCTGATTTTAAAAACCTCTTTTAATCTGTAATTGTCCTGAAAAGTAATTGACTGTATACATATAGCAAAAGGAAATGCTATCACTCTATATAAGATGATTCTCACCTCTGTAATATTAGTTAGGCATATTGAAGAGCAAAGATGGAAGAGGCTTGGATAAGTTGACCTGGAATTATGTAGGTATGTGCTGACTGGGAACCTCTGGTTTTGGAAAGGTATAGTATAGGTGTGTACCTTAAACTTTTCTGTATGTTGAAAGAAATTCTATGCTTGCTTTACATTTTACCGTCTTTTTTTTTTTTTTAGTCTTGAGCTCTTTAGGGCAAAGAGAATTTTTTGATGATACTGACCTTATGCCATCTGTTTGCATTAGGTTTCCCAGCTTGCTCTCTCAGCACAGGTGTTAGAGGAATATTTGCCAAGTTTGTTTGAAAGCCTTAGCAATGTTCATGGTGCACCTAAAGAAAAGAATTAAAATAGGGTTACTTAGTATGAAAATGTTATGTGATTTTGAAGATTCTGGTCTATCTAACTTTAGTCAGTCAAATTAAAGAACAGAATTGAAAGATTTTAAGTATAATTTCCTTTTTTTTTTTTTTTTTAAGACATTTCAGTGTCTGAGTAAGTTAAGCAGCCAGAGACCATTACTCTGTTATCAGCAGTCAAAAGATATTCACGCCCAGGGTTGCGAACAACCCAGACAGCTGAATTAAACAGATAGTAAAATGCAAATACAAAAAAAAAGCTAATTTTGAACTGGCCTTATATACTAATGTGTTGTGTGTTCCAATAGCATCTGTCAAGCCTTTACTACGTGTCAGAAATTGTTCTAAGTGCTTTACATTAAACCCTCACAATTCTGGGGTAGATCCTGACATTTCAGATGTTTCAGAAGAGGAAACAGATAACTGATTTCCCCAGATCATTTATGTGGCAAAACTGGGGCTAAACCCAGACATATTTTTCTTATGAAGAATCCACAGAACCAACTAAATTTGGATAGCACTTGTACTTCATAATCAAAGTTATATATTTTTATAGTAATTGTCTACTTGAATGAACAACCTGTGTTCTCTAGATAATGCAGAATCTGAAATACCGCGTCACACTACAAAAACTGAGAATGTAGTGGTTTTTTTCCCCCCCGGCATGTTTTTTTTTTTTTTTTTTTTAAGATTTTATTTATATATGAGAGAGAGAGAGAGAGAGGCAGAGACATAGGCAGAGAGAGAGGCAGAGACATAGGCAGGGAGAGAAGCAGGCTCCATGCAGAGAGCCTGATGTGGTACTCATTCCCGGGACTCCAGGATCACACCCTCGGCCGAAGGCGGCGCTAAGGCGCCGCTAAACCGCTGAGCCACCCAGGGATCCCTCCCCCAGGCATGTTACTTGAAATTGGGATGTGGAGGAGAGGAAAAGGAAAAAGAAACACTTTTTTTTTTTTTTTTTTTAAGATTTTACTTATTAGAGAGAGAAAGCACGAGTAGAGAAAGCATGAGTAGGGGCAGAGGCAGAGGGAGAAGTGGAGCAGGGAGCCTGATGCAGGGCTCAATTCCAGAACCCCAATATCATGACCCAAGCCAGAGGCAGACTTTTAACCAACTGAACCACCCAGGCACCCATTTTTTATTATTTCTAACCTGTAACTCCAGGACTCCCCAGAGTTTTGGGCTAGCTGATTAACAGTAAATTTATTAAGCTTTTTGGAAATTAAACTGGGCTTAAATGTCAAGTCCTATAGTAGTACCATTTAAGGACCAGGACCCAAAATGTAGTATGGAAATCAAAATAATTGCAACATTCGAGTTTTTTTTTTTTTTCTTTTTCTCAAAAGGGAGCAGTTGATAATTCATATGGCTTCGTGTATATACCATTAGTGGGTTTTTTTTTTTTTTTTTGGGAGGATGCAAATCTATACTTTCATATACATAGGCTGTCCCTAAAATGGAAAAGTATCTCTAATTGCTGGGGAGAAAAGTATTACTGGAAACATAGGTGGGTGACTTTTCATAGTATACCTTTTGTACTGTTTGAGTACTTTGCCATACATGTAATAACAATTCAAAAAAATACATAACCCCTTTTCTTGGACCTACGTTTATTGATTCCATATTCTTTTGAATTTTTAATCAAAAGTTAGAAGATTTTTGAAGTTAAAAAAAATTTTACTAGAAATTTCCAAGTATATAGCAAAACAATATCCCCAGCTTCAGTAGTAGCAATATTTTGCCAAATGAAACTATAAAAAATGTAGCCAGAATTTGAATATTATTGTGTATTCTCTGAAAATAGCTGCAAGTTTGAAGACTCATATATCCTCTGAATTTATTAATGGGTTTTGCACAGCTTCTTTGGTTGGTAGCTCATATACCATCACACGTTTACAAATAACTAAGAATTTTTTATGGGTAGTTTGTGCTGTTTGAAAATAAAACCTTTTTAAAGACATTGTTGCATTAAAATTTTTTTTATCTGTACAGATATTAGTAGACATAGTTCCCTAGTATAACCCTTTTATATGATGATCTATTTTATTAAGGATGTACCTAAGCCAAATTGCTATTAATGATGGTGTCTTGTCCTGTTACTTTGTTTTGGGATGTTTCACTTTTAAATATGTTATAGGAAAATATGGGAAGAATTGGTGAGTGTTCTGAGCACTTTCACTGAAAAGTATCACTAGTAAGGAAAAAAATCTCACTGACCTTACTTGAAGTCATCAAATGTAACTTTCTGTTAACTGATAGGAATATGTCTCTTAAAGTTCTGTCACTTATCCTAACAACTGGGAGAGGCTTTTTATTTAGGAAGGAGCAATTTCCTGGATAGTAGTGTAAATGGGCATCACTTCAGTATGCTTTTTTAAATGTTTAAGCATAAAAAAAAATAAAACATTTAAGCATGTGGAATTGGTGAGAGCTTGACATTTGCCTCTTGTTTAATTTTGTTTTGTAAATAGAATACGTATGTCTATTTCACATGGAGTATTTTGAATAGCACTAGTACATTCATGGTAGAGAAGATAAAAAATATATATGCATAGCTTTCTTGGTAGAATGTGTAATGAAGAATGAGAAAAGAATGTATGATTATGTAGATTGCAAGGAGCACAAGAACCCCATCCATTTGTAACCAAGTCTGTTTTTTCTGCAAATAGCCCTGAGGCCTAAGGTCCGTGCTGTTGACAGCATGCTTTTCTGATTGCATTTATTTGAAGGGACTTTACTATTTTCTTCATCTACTATCTTTCCTAATAGTTTTCTTTTCTTATAGTTGTCTTGCACCTGACTCTGAGGAATAATTTGGGATTCAGTTAGTTGCTATTTGACTAACACTATTAAATTTTTACTCTTTCTCAACATTGTAGAATTTAAGCTGTGAGAATTGAAATTCAGAATTGTCCTATGTGCATGTTTGGTGTAGTGACTTAGAAACATAGAATTCTTTTTTTTTATTTTTTTATTTTTTTTACAGAATAGTTAAGATAATGTGTTGCTTTTACACATAGAGTTCTAGGGAGTCATTGGAATTTTTTCTCCACAATTATTAGAAAGGTAGCTATGGATTAAATTTACAAAAGTTTGAGGATCATCCACTCAGAAAAATAGATGTGTATAATAAACCTCTGACACTGGGGATCCCTGGGTGGCTCAGCGGTTTAGCGCCTGCCTTTGGCCCAGGGCGCGATCCTGGAGTCCTGGGATCGAGTCCCACGTCGGGCTCTCGGCATGGAGCCTGCTTCTCCCTCTGCCTGTGTCTCTGCCTCTCTCTCTCTCTCTCTCTCTCTCATAAATAAATAAATAAATCTTTTAAAATAAATAAATAAACAAACAAACCTCTGAAACTAGATGGACAATTTGGTTCATTGAGGTCCCCAGAAGCCCACCCACAGACCCTTTATATGCAGTTGGAGTCCTCTTTTGTTTATCTTCCTTCATTAGTTCATAGGAATAAATGAAAATTAACTTTTAAATTTTTTTTTTTTTAATGGAGACTCTTATTTATTTATTCACAAGAGACACCGATATAGGCAGAGGGAGAAGCAGGCTTCAGGCAGGGAGCCTGACATGGGACTCGATCTTGGGTCTTCAGGATCAGGCCCTGGGCTGAAGGTGGCGTTAAACCACTGAGCCACTGAGCCACCCAGGGTCCCTAATTTTTAAAGTTTTATTGTAACCAAATTTATTATAAATGATATCCCAGCTTGTATACTTGCTTTGCATTGCAGCATATACTTGAGTTTGTAAAGCTAATCTATTTTATTACCATGTTTGTATTAATAGTTAAACAGTTGCTTGACTCCTTGCCCTGGTATTCAGTAACTAAGTTACTGTAACTACACATAACTGGTTGTGCTTGCAGTCATTGAGGTATAAGAGGAAAATTAAAGTGCAGTCTTTTTATGTTGTATTTTATTCAGATCCTGGCCTGATTATAATTAAGTCCTATTAGCAGAATTTGACAGAAAGAATTTAGATAAAATACAATGAACTTTACAGAGCCAGTCCATAAGAGAGTAGTGAATGGTGGTTTCTGGGGAAGGAATTTGGATATCTAGGGGACTTGGGCAGAAGGAAGACTTATTTTTTTTTTATTGTTGTGTTTTTCCTGTGCTTTTTCATTTTTGTTTGTGTTTTGTTCCATGTGAACTTATAATCCATTAGAGAAAAGAAAAATATTGGCCAAGGCTAATAAAACCTTCAAGTAACTTTTTAGTGGGACTGTTAGTAGCTGTTACACTACATTTAGTCACCCAGAATGTTGATGACCCACTCTGGTAGAGACCTTCTTTTAGCAAGTGCCTTTTGATCTTACACACTTAACTGGTTTTCAAGGATCTACTATCTTTAGATCCTCTGTATTTCTTTAGCAAACACTTCAATATCTTCTGAGTATTCAAAGCAAATCTGATTCCATTATTTTCCTTGTTAAAACCCTTAAGTAGCTTCCTTTTGCTTATTGAAGACATTCGGGATTCTTATGGGATACATTTAGCTCATCATTCTGGCCCTTGATTGTCTTTAAAACCTTAATTCTTTACTCTGCAAGCCTTTCATAGTCTGTAACTTCCCGTGTTACAGAAGTACTTGCATTTCCCTGAGCAGACTACCCTTTCACATCTCTGGGCGCTAGTATTTGTTCTTCCTTCTGTTGAGTATTCTCCTGTCTGTCTCCCTTGAACACATTCCCTTAGCTGTGGGCCTTTTTTTTGACAAGCTCCCTCTTACATTTCTTTGTTTTGGCTTTTTTTTTTTCCCCCAAAGCATTGCTAATTGTTACTTGTCTGTCTGCTTTTGTTAGTATGAATTCCTTTAGATAAGAACTCTGAAATTTTAAATATCTTTTTATGGTGAACTTAATTTTCAGATTCCTACAGTCCAGTGCATGTGAACAAGTGACTGCTAAATATTAAAGGGGGTAAGGGAAGACAGATCTTAAACAAAGAAACATTGATGACCTCAAATCCCCTGATCACAAAGACTAGCTCTTAGGTGTAGCACTTTCCTTTGCTCTTTTATGTATTTGTTCCATCTCTTAGTTTTAACTCTGGAGTTATACATCTCTAATTAGAACTACAAGGTTATAACAAAATAATTGAATGCCATATTTGTTAGGAGAACAAACAGTCCATCATTTGGCTATCCAAGTGCCTTATTTGAATGGATGTATTGGAGTTGGCACTGTTGACGTTAAAGCATTAATGGTTAAATGAAGATTTGTAATGATGACAATACACGAATATATCAAGTCTTTCTGATTCACTTTGTAACATGATTTATTATGTTTTTGTTTTTCCCCCCAGCTCCAGAACCTGGGTATAAACCCAGCAAACATTGGCTTCAGTACCCTAACTATGGAGTCAGACAAATTCATCTGCATTAGAGAGAAAGTAGGAGAGCAGGCCCAGGTGGTAATCATTGATATGAATGACCCAAGTAATCCAATTCGAAGACCAATTTCAGCAGACAGCGCCATCATGAATCCAGCTAGCAAAGTAATTGCATTGAAAGGTATAAAAGATTGTGGGGATTTGTTTCTTTCTTTTTATCTTCCTATGCATAATTTATTCAAATACAGTTGATTAGGATTTACTTTTCTTAGTATATTGATTAAATTTGGTTAAGTCTGCAAAGTTAAAGCTATTACTAAATTTGATTTTAACTACTTTCATGACTTGGCATGTTTCTGTGAAATGTTTTATTTTCTACTCAGCAAAGACTATTTGGAAAAAATTTAAGTTTTAGATTGAATGAATTTAAATTTTATACCTCCAGTGTAATAAGATCATGCTAGAAATATAACTCCATATGCAGAAGATAAGAAATTAGGGATTCATATTCTGGAATAAAATGCTTTAATAGCACTGAAACATTGCAGAATTTTGTTATGAAGATAAACTTAACCATTTATGCCGTTCCTTTTTTATACTTCAGGTGTGTGTTTCTGTTAGATTATCAAGTTCTACAAATGTCTTGAATTGGGTGCTTGGCTGGCTCAGGCAGTAGAGCATGAGAGCATGACTCTTGATTTCAGGGTCATGAGTTCAAGCCCCACGTTGTTGGGTGTGGAGCCTACTTGTAAAAAACATGTATTAAATTAACACTGATTGTTAGAAGTGTGTATATACATGGATGGATATTAAAGCTTTGGAATCAAGGGTGTTAGACTTTATTCAGACTGACTTTTTGGTTCTCACAGTAGGGAATGCATAACCTACCAGTCTAAGCAGTTCAATGAAACTCCTACTGTCTGGGAGCCTATTTTAATATTTTTCCTTTGAAGTATACAGTGAGGATATAATTGCTCCTTTAAAACAAAAGTTTGTGAGAAGACTAAATGATAAGCTGGCTGACTGTAAAAGAGGCATTTAATTGTCTATGTTTTGCTTTGTTGTTTCTTTTCTTGGTAGTAAGAGGAGTTCAGATTCCTAGTAATTTCTTCATAGATTTGTGGATGAGTAGTCAAAGGCGCTGAGGGTTTTAAACAGATTTTTTTTCTTCAAATGATTTAAACTTTGTGTTTAGTAGTGATACTGGTTGGATATTAAATGCAGGGTTGGAGGCAAGCATATTCAAATAACTGTGTCACCTTTACATATCCAAGATAGAGTTGTTGATCTCATCTTAAGGAAAGATGGTCCAGCTTTCACCTAGGACCACACGTTTTATGGCAGCAAGCTTCTTGCTTCTATTAAACAATACATATATTATACTTGAAAGTATTAGCTCCCTTCAGCCTCCTTAAAGAATTTAAATTCAACTGCTTAGCAGCTCTTACACCTCTCTATTAAGAGGCCATCGTTTTAATTTTCTCACAATTCTTTTCTATTTTTAATGTTATTGTTATCTTATCACATTTCTTAATGCTTTCTTATGTGTGCAGATGGTGAGTTATCTCAAATTAGATTGTATCAGTTATTGTCCTGTTATATAAAAAGAATAAATTGAAAAGATTATCAGAGCATTGTAATAATAGCATTCTAGATTTATGCCTATATGTCTATATTAGAGTTAAGCTGTCATCCTGCCCTTGCCCTCCTTTCCAAATCACCCTACATACGTATACTCCAACCCTTTTTGTGTGAAAATAAATAAAAGCCTATTAACTAGAGGCTGGGAAAGGCAGCAAAGGAAATTAAGACATTCCCAAATACTGCTTCCCTCTGAAGACAATTGTAAACCCTTTGCTTCTTTTTATAAACAGGACTATAACTCTAACAATTGTTCAAGTCTGGTTGTGGTTTACATATTGTGTGGGATGGGAATAGCATTCTTTGTTTTATGGAAGAAATATTTTACACATATGGTAAGAAGGGTAATGGTACAAAGCTGTTTGTTTTGTGTCCCATCCTGCCCCCCCCCCACCCCTGCCCACTATCTTTATAAGTTTTGTTTTTCAAGAGCCAGATTCTCTGTGGCTCAGGAATAGAGTTTTCCTTAGTGTCGAAGGACTAATCTGTATTAGTCTAGTGACAGCTGTGGGCTTTGACCTCTATTAATATAGACCAAATCACTTTTCAGACTGATGATTTTCAAATTACAAGTATAAGCCTTTGCATCTGACTTGGTAAACTCTTAACACTCAAGGCAAATTTCATCCTTCTTTTACTGTTTGCTGTCTTATTTGGATGAAGCCCAAACTTTGTTCATATCTCTAGTATATTAACAGCATCTGAAACTGTTCTCCTTTGTCTCCTTTTTTCGCCAGCACCTCTACCTTTCCCTTTGTATCTTAAACCAGTGAAATGTAGCATGCATTTCTTCTCTTATGTGCTTAATACAAGGCAGAGTTGAAGTAGATCCTCCTCCAAAAAGGCAGTTTCCACAAGATTTGGTGGATGGGGAATGACTGCCTTTTAAAAAGTAGATGTTTCCCCATGTGCTTGTATCAGATTTGTTTTGTTCTGTATTACCTACAACTAATTTAGTTCGTGCATAAAGTAAACATTCTAATTATAAGCATGAAGGCTACAACCTTGTTTTCCATCACTATTAAGTCTTTAGATTCATTTTTAGTTGGGATTTAGAATTCTATAGAAATGATACTATTTAAAATGTCTTTAGTAGAGGTATTACAGTTTTTGCTTCAGCTGTAGATATAGATTTTTGGCTTAGTCTCAGCTATCTCTTCAAAGGTTGCTGCTCTATCAGTATGACTTCTGTAGTTGGTTATTAGTCTCCTGATAGAACCATTTTGTTTTGAAGTTACAGATCTTGTTACAGAGATAGTCTAGCTAGATAAAAATTTATCCTGAACTTTGCTTTCTTTATGATTCATAATTCTTAATTTTGTTTTTAGCTGGGAAAACTCTTCAGATATTTAACATTGAAATGAAAAGTAAAATGAAAGCCCATACCATGACTGATGATGTCACCTTCTGGAAATGGATCTCTTTGAATACGGTTGCTCTTGTTACGGATAATGCAGTTTATCACTGGAGTATGGAAGGAGAATCTCAGCCAGTGAAAATGTTTGATCGCCATTCTAGCCTCGCAGGGTGCCAGATTATCAACTATCGTACAGATGCAAAGCAAAAGTGGTTACTTCTGACTGGCATATCTGCACAGGTAATGTTTTTTTTATAGTTTTTCTTTTTTAAGAAATAAAGATTGTTAGCTTAATGGCTTTATACTGACATACATTCTCAAAGTACTCTTACCAAGTGAGATTTTTTTTCAAGATAGTGTAAAGAGATGGTTGTATTTGAGGCACACTTTAAATATTCATATTAAGCTTTAATAAGATAATGTTGGGGCCAAATTTTAAATTAAGAGGTATTAAATCTAGGGATGCCTGAGTGGCTCAGTGGTTGAGCGTCTGCCTCCGGCTCCAGGCGTGATCTCGGGATCTGGGATAAAGTCCCATATCAGGTTTCTTGCAGGGAGCCTGCTTCTCCCTCTGCCTATGTCTCTGCCTCTCTCTCTCTGTGTCTCTCATGAATAAATAAAGTATTTTAAGAAGTTAAAAAAAAAAAGTATTAAATTTATATTGAGAGACTAAATTTACAAAGAATTCTAAATCCTGCCAAAGGTGATATGAAGCATTTTAATTATTTTACTGGTTAATGAATCTGGGAGTTATTGATTCATTGGGTCCCCAAAATTTATTCTCTTTGATCCTTTGTAGCAAAATCGTGTGGTGGGAGCTATGCAGTTATATTCTGTAGATAGGAAAGTGTCTCAGCCCATTGAAGGACATGCGGCTAGCTTTGCCCAGTTTAAGATGGAAGGAAATGCAGAAGAATCAACGTTATTTTGTTTTGCAGTACGGGGTCAAGCTGGAGGGAAGGTAAGTCTTGGCTTTGGAAATTATTATGTACTGAGAACTTGTCTTTGTTTCTTTACTAATTAGTCCTCTGATTTCAAAATAGTCTTCTCCTTTCATTGTTAATTTGTTTTTAATATTCAGATTTGTGGTGACTTAGTTTGTTTAAATTTTGCTTCTAGTGCTACGTACCTAAAATAAATAATGTTTTCTTATGATACGTGTTTAAAATGAATAATGTTCTTTAACAACTTTTTTACATCACCTGTTTATGATTAACACTTTATTTTGATTGCCTTAACCAAAGGCCTTAATCTGATGGTTTTCAGCTTTACTGTGTATGAGAATCATTAGGGTTGCTACAGTGTACATTTGTTTGCCTTATATCTAGAGAGTCTGACTCAGTAAGTGGAGCCAATAATATATTTTAAATGCTCCAGGTGACTAGATTGATGTGGACCACAATTTGAATAATATGGTCTTAAGTCGGCTTCTCAACCCTGACTATACATTGGAACCACCTGGACAAATTGAAGTACTTATATGTTGGGGTTCTTAATTACAATAGTTACAATTAAAATAATTACAAAATGCAAGGCCTGGTTGATTAGAATATAAAAAGTTTAGCAAAAAGATAATAGGTAGTTTATAATTAGCTAGGAAGGTTAAAGACTAAGGTTGGATAAAAAATGAAGAGGAATAAAGGAGAATGGGCAGCAGCCACGTTCCTAGCAAAAGACCTGACACAGAACTCTGAGGATTCAGGTGCTACTATGATTTTATTGCTGGATGCCAGTTAGTACTGCTGGCCTGGAAACTCCGTTTAGCTGCTGTTGTAGCTATCAGAGTATAATCTCTGAAGTCTTCCATAACTAGTTAAAAAAATTAACAAAACTGATGAATCACTAGCCTCTACCTCTGAAATTAATACATTCATTAAATGTTAATTAATTGAATTTAAATTTTTAAAAAATATGTTTATTCAAACTGAAGGTTGCTAGGGAGGATGGGGGATTGGGGTAACTGGGTGATGGATGTTAAAATGGGCACGGGAGGTAATGAACACTGGGTGTTCTAAGACTGATGGATGAATCATTGAATTCTACCTCTGAAACTAATCACTATATGTTAATTGAATATAGATCTAAATATATATAAAATAAAGATTTAAATATAGATTTATAAAAAATAAGCTCAGAAAAAAAAGAGATAAGATAGAGATTGCTTGAAACCTATAGCTTCTTAGCAGAGAGAGAACATATGCACAGAAAGTTACAATTCTGCCGAAAACTTCAGAATAAGAATCCCTGAACTGAGGAATGAGCCATTCAACCTTTCAATATGATAAAGATAGAAAGCATTGGTATTTAGTCTACGGTCATGCCACCTTGAACGTGCCTGATTTCCTCTGATCCTGGAAGCTTAGCAGGGTCAGTCCTGCTTAGTACTTGGATGGGAGAAAACATTGATATTTTGGTCTGAATTTAACAAAAAGACACATAAGTTTTAGAAATCAGATCTTATCCTTAAGACCTAAAGCTGAGGGACGCCTGGGTGACTCAGTGGTTGAGTATATGCCTTCAGCTCAGGGCGTGATCCTGGGGTCCCAGGATCGAGTCCCACATTGGGCTCACCATGGGGAACCTGCTTCTGTCTCTGCTCTCTCTGTCTCTCATAAATAAATAAAATCTTTTTTTTTAAATCCTAAAGGTGACATACCTTTTGAAAAATCTTACTGAGAAAAAACTTTTAATATCATTTTTATAGCATCTGAAGACCTGTTTCTAGGTTCTTGAGCCTATTTGATACATTGTGCTATATATCTTTTGTAATCTGCCATGGCTTTTAGAAGACAGCTATGTTCTCTGCTGTAGTGTGTCATGGCTTTTGAAGGAAGACAATTCTTAAGTATGGGTAGTTATCCTAATTAAGGATGAGACCCAGAGGTTTCTTATAGTACATATCTTGGAAACCATGTTGTTTTTTTGAGTTCATTCCTGACATGACTAAGCTAAAATACATAATGCTCCCTTATTGAGACTATTTAGTTTCTTTTGCTTGGCTGATGTGCAGCATCAGATATTTTAAACCAGAATGTTCTCATCCATGACATATATGTGATTAGAGAGACAACTTAGGTGTACACTTTCAATATCTGTGTTAGAGTATAGACAGAGAAGAATTTAACAAATTAGAATTCTGTTTGTAAGAAGTAAATTATAATTGAAAGCCATGAGAAAAGTACCTTCCTGGGTCATATATTACCATTATGTGCCCTTAATTTAAGGTAGATGAGGGTGATCCCTCTAGCAAATAACTTCTTAAAGTTTTTAGGGCAGCCCAGGTGGCTCAGTGGTTTAGCGCTGCCTTCAGCCCCGGGCGTGATCCTGGAGTCCCAGGATCAAGTCCCACGTCGGGCTCCCTGCATGGAGCCTGCCTTCTCCCTCTGCCTATGTCTCTGCGTCTCTCCCTCCCTCCCTCTCTCTCTCTCATGAATAAATAAATAAAATTTAAAAATAAAGTTTTTATCTTGAAATAATACATATTCATAGGCAGCTACAAAGACCATACAGAGCAATCCCTGTGTTCTTTACCTAGTTTTTGGTTATATCTTACATAGCTATAGTGCAGTAGAAAAACTGGAACTTGACATTGGTACACTTGTATTATTCTATATCATTCTGCAGGAGTAGATTCATGATATATACTATTTCATCACTACAGATTTAGCCCTGCTACTCCTTATAGTCATACCTACTTGCCCCTGCTCTTCCCCAGTATCTCTAACTCCTGATTATCTCTAACTCCAAATTATTCTTCATCTGTATAATGGTCACTTCAAGAATGCTACATAGAACACCGTAACATGTGACCCTTTGAGATTGGCTTTTTTTTTTCCACTTAGCATAATGCCCGTGAGAATTTATTATTATTATTATTATTATTATTATTATTATTATTATTATTACTGGGGAGTATTCCATGGTATGGTTGTACTGTAGTTTAATACCTATTTTAGGACATTTGGGTTGTTCCCAATCTGAGGCTACAAATAAAGCTGCTGTGATGAACTGCTAAATGATACAGATTTGTACCAGGTTTACTTTCTTTTGTATAGTTACATATCATTGAAGTTGGCACACCACCTACAGGAAACCAGCCCTTTCCAAAGAAGGCAGTGGATGTTTTCTTTCCTCCAGAAGCACAAAATGACTTCCCTGTTGCAATGCAGGTATTTTAAGCAAACAAATGGACTTTTAAAATCTCTCCTCTTAACAAAATTAATCCCAAAATTATTACAGTCAATATAATTTAGTAGTGCTTAGAAAAATACCCTTTATTTAAGTGTAAAGTTTACTAGTGAAACTTTGTAAAGAAAATTCTTAATTTTCATGTAATACATAAACTCTGGGTTATCCTAAGTTCAAAATTATGTTTTCTCATTTATACATTTTATTCATACTCTATTTACTATAAGAGCTTGGAATAGTAAATGTGCTGTAAAAATGAGGAAACCATATATATTAACTTTTCATATAAGTTTGTTGTCAAAGTTCTAAAATTTATCCTCTCTAAAATGGAATTGGGTTAAATTTTAGCTTTATAGATTCATAATTTACTGAATTGTTGATTTTCTTCATACAGATCAGTGAAAAACATGATGTAGTATTCTTGATTACTAAGTATGGCTATATCCACCTCTATGATCTTGAGACTGGTACCTGTATCTACATGAACAGAATCAGTGGAGAAACAATCTTTGTTACTGCACCTCATGAAGCCACAGCTGGAATAATTGGAGTAAACAGAAAGGGACAAGTAAGGAAACCTTGAAACAAGCAATGAAATAACACTACTTTTTAACTTTACTTTTTTTCCCCCAAAGCAAATGATTTGGATGTCAGAAATAATATATACATAAAAATACAGAAGCATATGTTAAGAGTCTCTCATTGATTCTGTCTCAGAGAAGAAACTTTTGACATTAAAGCCACTTAAGATTTTGTTTATCTGTCTTCATTGTCAAAAGAATCTACTCTCAGGGTGCCTGGGTTGCTCATTCCATTAAGTGTCTAGATCATGATTTCAGCTCAGGTCTATCTCATGTGTTAGGGGATCCAGGGATCAAGTAGAGCTCTGCACTCAGCAGGGGCAGGGTGGGGAGGGGGGAGTTGCGTGGGAATTCTGCTTGAAGAGTCTGTTCCTCTGCACCTCAAATAAATAAATCTTAAAAAAGAAAGAAAGGACTCTCCATGCAAAGAAACAAGGGTCACATTTGACAGATGTTTTACTTTTGTTTAATACAGGTTTTTTTCTTCCTGTGATTGCTAAGACAGATGATCAACTACTGGGGAAAGAATTCTTTCTACATCTCTTTTTCTAATTCGTTAATTATTATTAAATATTTAATGTTAGAAAGTGATATGTTACAGTAGGTGTTCCGGGGTACCTGGAAAGCTTATCCAATTAGATAGGGAAATATTAGCTATTCTGAAATTGTCACAAGTGATCCTTTTTCTGTTTTCTTAGTATTTTAGTGTAATCAAAAATATCCCATCAGGAGGTATCTATTTTCTTAAAATGATTAAAATTTCAAGGAATACTGTTACTGTTTGTTTTTGCCTTTTGCTAGTTTTACTTTAAATTAGTATTTTTCCTAGATAGTAAGCAAAGGAAGTAAATAGGGTTTTTTCTCTTTTGTTCTACTAATTTTTGGAAAATGTTATGTATGTAAAGAGGCAAATACTATAGAGAAAGGGAGTCTTTCCTATCCATTTCCTATCTTATCTCCACACCTGGTTAGGTGCTTCTGCTTTATGCCCCTAGAACTTAGGTAGCCCTCCTCATTTACATCTATCACAGTGAATTAAAATTGCTTGTTTATCTGCTTCCAACACTATTCCTATTCTTCATTAGGAAAGGGGCTTTTCTTTGTTTAAAGGTATTTCTATACCAGTCAGTGTCTTGGCACTAAAACAACTCTAAAAATTCATTAGCTTTCATTTATTTAGTTGTTTGGATCTCTCTCTTGGAAAAATCAAGAATGAGTTGGCCTTTTGGTGAACTAGGTTAGTGATAATTTAATAATCATGAAGTTATTAAGCCAAAGACCTTATTTCTGCTGCTGTGCTGATGTTTTTAAGATAATAATACTTAAAATATCTGGAAAAATTTCGCCATATATATTGGCTATTCATAACTGATTCTGTAAATTTATTGATTATTCTCCTTCCCAACAAATTTTCTGTTCCAATTGCTTGGAGTAGGGGTTTGGGTGTTTATAGTGACCTTAGGCTTCAAGGCATTTCCTCTGGTCTCTGATCAAAGCCAATTCTTGTTGGACATATGCCCTGAGGGAATGAGTCTTCCTCAAGCTTAAAAGCTACGAAGAGAACATTATTGTCAATATCTAGATTAAATTCCGAACTTGGCAGAACTGAGTGTGTTAGAAGGTAGGGGAACCTTCTCTGTCTCTTGTACATACTAAGTACTGGTTGCAAGAAATTTGTTAGAACAGTCTAAAATAGGATAAAGATGAAACTGTGGATTTGGTGTTTGGGGAAGGAAAAGGTGTGTAGCATTCAGTAAGAAGCTTCAGACATTGTAGTTGGAACTGGATTTGTTCATCTTTCTTTTCCTGGGTGCTAAGCACTACCTTAAGAATGAGGGTCTGAGGGGCAGCCCCAGTGGCTCAGCGGTTTAGCGTCGCCTTCAGTCCAGGGCCTGATCCTGGAGTCCCAGGATGGAGTCCCACGTTGGGCTCCCTGCAGGGAGCCTGCTTCTCCCTCTGCCTGTGTCTCTGCCTCTCTCTCTCTCTCTCTGTCTCTCATGAATAAAAAAAAAAAAAAAAAAAGAATGAGGGTCTGGAATGCAAATGACTTAAAGAAAGAAAGTACTTCCTTCCTTTAAGTCTTAATTTGTAGTAGAATGACATGAAGCAATACAGGATAGCCTAAGCTTTGGGGATAAGGGTCTGACCTACATGTGAGAACATTTGGAAGTTAAAATGTCCTCATTTTTCTCAAAAGGAAGAATAGAACAGACAGGGTACACCATTACGTATCTATTTGGTTGTTGAATTCTCAGGTTGTATTTTGATTCTTGTTAGTCCTGGGACAGAAATTGCCCATTTTCATTTATTTAACAATACCAAGCACTTATTTCAGGCAAAACACTGTCTGGTGCTAATAAATACAACTAAGGAAAGATATGTCCCTGTCCTTATGTAATAGTGGCTGAGAAATATGAGAAATTTTAGAATAAGAAATGCTATTAGGATAATATTAGTAGTTTATAAGCTGAGGTGTATAACAGCTCTGGTGATGGGGAGAGGAATGGATATGTAGATAGTGAAGTGAAGGCTCCCTTTCTCATGTCAGGTGATAGTTTAAGTTTTAGACAAGTAAGTAAGGCAGCACTCCGTGACTGACTTTTTAGGAGCACTAAGGGTGAGTAACTCTCTTCCAAATGGAAGCAGTTAGAAATGCTTTTACTGATGCTATGTTTATTAAGCACCTACTGCATACCTTGCATTATATTAGATGCATGAGGATTCAGTGATCCCTCCCCTCTTTGAGTATATAACCTGGCCTCTTGCAGTATAAATGTAATTAAAGAAAATTACTGAAAATCTTTGTTTAAAAAAATTCCTAGACTTAAACTAAAAGGAATATATCTTAAACTTCTTACAGCTGAGCCCTAGATGTCATTTAAATTGCAAAGCTTTTTCATATTCCTGTAGGTTATCCAGATTGTCTCCTAAGAATCAATAAACCATATGGAGAGTTGCCTTTCAGAGCTCAACTAAATGAGAGTCTTAATCTTTGATATTAACCATGTTAAGAATGAATGGGTGATAGCAAAGCAATTAGTTTGGACAATATGAAGATAGTATGAAGTAGGGAGTTTTTTATATCACAGAATGGCCATATTTTAGGAATCCCCAAATGGCTTAGTCGTCTTTCTCTTGGCCTCTTTTTGTTTTTGTTTTTGTTTTGTTCGGTTTGTTTTTTTGTTTTTGAGAGAGAGCGCACATGCATGTGTGCAGGAGCAGAGGAGGGGAAGAAAATTCTCAAGCAGGGTCCATACTTCATCATGGAACCGATATGGGGCTTGATCCCATGACCCTGAGATTATGACCTGAGTTGAAATCAAGAGTCAGATGCTTAACTGACTGAGCTACCCAGGTACCCCTAAATATTTTTTTTTTAATTTTTAATGGCGGGATCCCTGGGTGGTGCAGCGGTTTGGCGCCTGCCTTTGGCCCAGGGCGCGATCCTGTAGACCCGGGATCGAATCCCACGTCGGGTTCCCGGTGCATGGAGCCTGCTTCTCCCTCTGCCTGTGTCTCTGCCCCTCTCTCTCTCTCTCTCTCTCTCTCTCTCTGTGACTATCATAAATAAATAAAAATTTAAAAATTTTTAATGGCAGCAAGAATGCAGTTGTTGTAATTTCATTACCTTTATGACTCAGTAGTAAACAGCTCTAAACAGATTTGGTATCACTGATATCCAAATGAATACATTGCAGCTATTCATTAATCTTTAAATTGCAGGTTCTGTCAGTATGTGTGGAAGAAGAAAACATAATTCCTTATATCACCAATGTCCTACAAAATCCTGATTTGGCTTTGAGAATGGCTGTACGTAACAACTTAGCTGGTGCTGAAGAACTCTTTGCCCGGAAATTTAATGCTCTTTTTGCCCAGGGGAATTACTCAGAGGCAGCAAAGGTGGCTGCTAATGCACCAAAGGTAAATAGTTACGGAAATGAAGTTGCCATGATTGGATTAATGTTAATATATTCAATTTCTAATAATAATAGAAGTGGAACCAGCTTTCTATAGAGAAACTAACCCTTTTTAGGTTGCACTTTCCTCTAGTAGTATATGCTACTTGTCAGTGCCTCTAGAGTTGCTTAGCTTTTTAAAAGTCAATGTCAGAAGATTATGTAGATCTAGCAAACTAATTTACATAGATGTAATGTTCAGTTATAACACCATTAGCCTTCATCAATGATAGCCACAGATTTTATTTCTAAACTTGAAAAGTAAATAGATCCTGTTTAGTTTATGATAAGATTTATCTGAAATTTCACTGTATTCTCATCATCTTAGTATGTTGGACTGAATTAACACCCTACACACTAATCAGTATCATGAAGTTTGTACTTAACGTGAAACTGGAACAATAGTTAGCCATAATTACTTTACGCTTATGCTGTTCTCTTAAACATTGGCATTGTGATTGGATTGGTATATTTCTGATTCTGAATTATTCTCATAACCTTGAACCAGAGTTGTGACAGACATTAACTGAATCTTTGCTATTCAGTGTGTGAAGATTTGAAATTTGTTATATTGGTAGAAGAAATCCTGCTTTCAAGATTGACCAAGAGATCCTTGGAGTTATTAATGTGATGTTAGATTACCTTTGAAAGGAATCTTTAACATTCCTCTTTCTTAAAGGGAATCCTTCGTACTCCAGACACTATCCGTCGGTTCCAGAGTGTCCCAGCCCAGCCAGGTCAAACTTCTCCTCTACTTCAGTACTTTGGAATCCTCTTGGATCAAGGTCAGCTAAACAAATATGAATCCTTGGAACTATGTAGGCCTGTACTTCAGCAAGGGCGGAAACAGCTTTTGGAGAAATGGTTAAAAGAAGATAAGGTATATTAACTACGTTAACATACTTTTGCTTTGATTGTATTTAAATACGATGGTAGCAAGGTAGAAACATCTAGGCTGCCCCAAAATGTCCATTATTTACTGCTTATAGGAATAGAATAAGGGCAGACCTTGTATGAGATGCATTTAACTCACTACCTCTTTAAAATGTATTTTTTATGGCATGTTGAGATAGGGTATCTTTGTTCAGTTTTTTTAAGTGGAATCCAGGATTTTTGCTTGGTGCTTAAAATTACTAACCTGGAAGCAAATTGCTATCCTTTTGCTTTAGAAAAAGTTTAGTATGAGAAGCTTACTTCAGTATATATTCATATTTGTTAACATCTATAATACTTATTTCTACATAGGAATATATTTTTGTATCTCACATCCCACATTTGATATGCACAGTAGCTTCAACCATACAAACACCACATCTTTTAGAACTTACCAAGTATGATGAAAATGGTAATTGCTACTAATAACTGTGTTTTTTTTTTTTTTTTAAAGATTTTATTTATTTATTAATGAGAGGCAGACACACACACACACACAGAGGCAGAGGCAGAAGCAGGCTCCATGCAGGGAAGCTAACATGGGACTCGATCCTGGGTCTCCAGGGATCAGGCCCTGGGCTGAAGGCAGTGCTAAACTGCTGAGCCACCTGGGCTGCCCATGTGTTTGGATGTGCAAGGGAAACATAAAATGTTGGATCATTGATAAGATACAAGACATCAGGATTGCCTAATTAGCACTGTTAGAGATTCCCAAAGTGATTTCACAGAATGTTAATTAGCATTACATGGAAAAATATTTAACTAATTTCTTGAAATTTACTTAAATTGTACTCTTAAAATCTGTTCTTAACCAGTTTTCTTTACTGTAAAGTTTCCTTATGCTTTATGTTTGCCCAGTGATTTCTTTTTACACAGAGCATCCAATAGTACTTAAAGCACATTATGGAAAATGTTGCTTATTTGTAAGGCAGCTAGCAAGTTTAAACAATTCCTTGGTGGCATTATTCCTTTCATACCAACGTAGAAAGCCTTTTTCTACAAAGTGATAATGCTGAATTACCCTATCTTCTGTCACTGTCAAGTGAGTTGGTACTGTTCAAAATAACTCTGAGTAGTGAATAACTTTTAATGTTATTACACCTTTCAGCTTTAGCATATATTGGTAATATTTTTACATTACTAATTCTAAGCCCTTGTTCCCTTTTTTTTTTTTTTTTTTAAGTCCTTGTTTCTTGACCAGCTTCTGGTAATCTTATAGGATACTGGAGAATAGTGCTTCAGAGTTGGAGTAGTGGACAGGAGTCTGCTGAAGAGTAGTTGCTAGCCACACTAGCGAGTATTTGAAGTCTGTCCTGAATGTTTAAGGGAGGATCGGAACAGCCAAAGTAACTGAGTTGACCCATATAGCTGTGTGAAAGCTTTTTGGATATCAGTACCTTTCTTGTAAATGGTCATATGATTTATTTATGGTGAAAGGGACACTGGTCAACTCTAAATTAGTGTATTCAGTTAAGAGGTATAGACTCTGAGGCTGCCCTGGTGGCTCAGCAGTTTAGCACCGCCTTCAGTCCAGGGCCTGATCCTGGAGTCCCAGGATGGAGTCCCACGTCAGGTTCCCTGCATGGAGCCTGCTTCTCCCTCTGCCTGTGTGTTTCTGCTTCTCTCTCTCTCTCTCTCTCTCTCTCTCTGTCTCTCATGAATAAATAAATAAAATATTAAAAAAAAAAAAAGGTATAGACTCTGGTAGAACTTTTTTACTTGTCGGTGATAAACGCTATCCTTTGACATAACCAATAAAAGTAGAAAATCAAAACTCTTAGAGAAACTGTTTTCCTCATTGGGCAGCTAACTCAGGTTAAATAGTGCAGAGGAGAGGGTATCTGTGTACCACCTAAAAATTCTAAAGTTTTTATCTCTGACCTCATAAAGTTAGTATGTTCTGCTTTGCAACCTTAGATCCAAAATTCAAAATAATAATGATCTTAGATCCTATAGACATACAAATTATGCCTTAATATTAGGAAGGGCCCTTAGGGTAAGCCTCATCTGGCTCCTAAAATATTAAATTTTCATTTGATAACATTACATTAAAAGTTTGATTCTTTTTTAAAAATTGGGACCATGCAGATCTGATTATCTGAATATTCATAATAGATAGAAGTACAGGATTCTGCTTTTTAAGTACCTACTTTCTTAACAAAGTAGTTGGTTATATCTATAAGTATGAAGTCTTAGTGAGCTTTTTATCCTTAAGTAGGATGTGTGAAGAATTCTACTGAGACAGTGCTTTGAATACAAGATCAAGAGTCTTTACTAACCACAATGCTTGCATATTTATAATATATTCTGGGACAATTGAGTAAGTGCCTGTCATAATAGCTAATATGTATAGTGGAAGTAATATCAATGACTCATTTATAAAATAGCTCATGGATCACTAAACAATCTCTTTTTCCTTTGGACAGCTGGAATGTTCTGAAGAACTGGGTGACCTTGTGAAATCTGTGGACCCTACATTGGCACTTAGTGTATACCTGCGGGCTAATGTCCCAAATAAAGTCATTCAGTGTTTTGCAGAAACAGGTCAAGTCCAGAAGATTGTTTTATATGCTAAAAAAGTGAGTTCAGTGAAACAGATTCTTAATATAAATTCATGAAAGCATTGAAATATTAGCCTATAGGAATGGTCAGTGACTTTAATAGTGGATTTCTTTAAATTTTGAATTACTTGAAAAAGTATAAAAACTCTGTTTTAGCTCCACATATAGAATTACACTAATTAAAAAATGATACTCTGGGGCTCCTGACTGGCTCAGTTGGTAGGCATATGAGACTCTTAATCTCAGGGTCGAGTTTGAGCCCACAGTGGGTACAGATATTGTCTTAAAAAAACTGTTTAAAAAAAAATGGAGACATTCTTACTTGCCTTCTCAGAATTTAAGATGTCAGGGGCCTGTTTAACCTGTTAGAACAAACTTTGAAATTCATTGGAACTAAGTAAGTCATTTATAAAAACTTACAGCTCTCCATTCAAATATGTTATCACCAAAGTGTCTATTTGCCTATTATGAGTCAAACATGTTAAGTTAAAACTGAATTTGTACTTGCACCAGTAGTTCTATATTAGAAAAATTCTGTTGTAGAAAAAGCCTTTAAATGATATAAAAATGAAATTTTACAGCAGCATTACAAATTTTTGTCTATTTGTAGGTTGGATATACTCCAGACTGGATATTTCTGCTGAGAAATGTCATGCGTATCAGTCCAGATCAAGGACAGCAGTTTGCCCAAATGTTAGTTCAAGATGAAGAACCTCTTGCTGATATCACACAGGTAAAGGCAACTTCTGTAGAAGTTGATTTAAAAAGTGAATGAGGGGGATCTGAATTTAAACAGCTTTGGAGAAGGGGCACTGTGGTGGTTCAGTGGTTGAGCATCTGTCTTTGGCTCAGTTCATGATCCCAGGGTTCTCGGATTGAGTCCTGAGTCAGGCTCCCCAGAGGGCGCCTGCTTCTCCCTCTGTGTCTCTGCCTCTCTCTGTCTCATGAATAAATAAATAAAATCTTTAGAAATAAATAATAAACAGCTTTGAAGAAGAATGGGTTAATTTTTTAATTTGTAGAAGTTAGAGCTATGTCTGTCTGCATAGATAAACCTCAAGTAGCTTATTAAACAGAAAACAAGTTGCAGAGGAATGAACAGGAAGGTACCACATATATACAGTTTTAAAACATGCAAAACACTCTCTTATTTAGAGATATATATGTATTAAAAATGAACAAAATATAGGAATAATAAAACAAGGATGGTTGCTGCCATTGGATTAGGGAAGAGATGGATATTGGGAGTGGAACTCAGACTCCTTCATATTTTGTATCTTTTAAATAGTTCATCAAAATTTTAAAGCCATTGTTTTGATTGTATTCTGCTATTATATATAATATCTTGATTTTTTTTTTTTTTTTACCACAACTAAAAGCTGTAGAGGACAAAAATTTATTCTTAAATTATGAAGTTTTAAATGATATTTAAATCTGGGATTCAGTCTGGCAATTTTTTATATAAAGAGATACCTAATTTCCTTTCAGGTACAAATTGTCAATAGTATCATAAATCAAGTTTTAAATATCTTAAAACAATTTTCTTCAAATGCTTTTTTTCCAGATTGTTGATGTCTTTATGGAATACAATCTAATTCAGCAGTGTACTGCATTCTTGCTTGATGCCCTAAAGAATAATCGCCCATCTGAAGGTCCTTTACAGACACGATTGCTTGAGATGAACCTTATGCATGCACCTCAAGTAAGGTTTTCCTGCTTTTTAGGCATGTTTCCACTGTTATAGTAGTTATTGACAGCTTCTTAGATTAAGCTCTTGGAAGCTACTGAGATGCCTTTGTACTCTCTCCTTATTTATTCACAATTGAATCTTAATATGTAATCTGGATATAGAATTATTGATGTAAATGGGATATAAGATAAATTTGTCCTATTTGTGGTTTCTTAGGTTGCAGATGCTATTCTAGGGAATCAGATGTTTACGCATTATGACCGGGCTCATATCGCTCAGCTGTGTGAAAAGGCTGGTTTACTGCAGCGTGCATTAGAACACTTCACTGATTTATATGACATAAAGCGTGCGGTTGTTCACACTCATCTTCTTAACCCTGAGGTATTTTTAGTTTCTTACCTAAAAGATGGTGATATGATTGATTGGTATACTGAAAATGTAGGACTGAATAATAGTAATTTCATTCCAATAAGGTTCAATATTATTTCACATGTGTATTTATTTACCTGTTATTTTGTCCTCCAGTGGTTAGTGAATTACTTTGGGTCCTTATCAGTAGAAGACTCCCTAGAATGCCTCAGGGCCATGCTGTCTGCCAACATTCGTCAGAATCTGCAGATCTGTGTTCAGGTGGCTTCGAAGTATCATGAACAACTGTCAACTCAATCTCTAATTGAACTTTTTGAATCTTTCAAGAGTTTTGAAGGTAATTAAGAGTTTGAGTTGTTTTTAATTAGAGAGCCAAGAGAGATATTATTATGATCATGTACTGTTGGAAATTTTATCTTTCTACAAGCTTAATTTTATGGGACAGTTTGAGTTTTATTTAATAAATGTCAGCTCTTTTATGTCAGGTTTTTTTATCATAATTGAATAAAATGAAAATACTAATCAGGTATAATAAGATTTCACACTTAGACCATTCTGACTCTTAAAATGATAAATGTTTCTAGCCAAGAACATTTTGTGACTTGTCACTATACACTAGGTTTTCTCAGCCTTTGCACTATAGATAATTTGGGCTGGATAATTTGTTTTAGGGACAAGTTGTCACGTGCATGCAGGATATTTAGCAGCATCCCTGGCTTCTACCTGGCTTCTTTAGATGCCAGTAGCATCAGCTCCAACAGTTGCAACCACCAAAAGTGTCTCCAAACATTGCCAAATGTCTGTCTCCTGGGAAGAAAATCACCCCGTGTGAGAATCACTGATATACTGAATACTAACGTAATCACTATTGGGTAACTGTTAGGTTTAATAGCTAAACTTTGGTTTCTAGTTATCTTTTTTCCCTTCTTTTTGTCATTTTGGTCTAGTCAGAAAGAATAAGATTTCTACTACTTAAGTTTCTCGATTTCTGTATATTAACTACACACTAAATTGATTTTGTTCATTCAGGTTCTCTAGCCACGTGTAGATATATAAATTTAAAGTAATTAAAATTGAATACAATTAAAATTTTAGTTCTTCAGTCACAGTACCACATTTCAGGTGTTTAATAGCTGTGTACTGTTAGTAGCTACCATATTGGACATGCCGATATAGCACATGTTTTTATTGTTCTGTAAAGTTTTGTTGGACAGCACTGCATTAGTCTTTTCAAACCACTTTTGTAGTTTTGCTATTAATTGCATATAGGAAAAACCTGTTATAAAGGACTTCGTTTAAAATTTCTCATATATAGGGAGCACCTGGGCGGCTCAGTCTCTTAAGCATCTACCTTTGGCAGAGGTCATGATCCCAGGCTCCTGGATCAAACCCTGAGTTGGGCTTCCTGCTCATAGTGGGAAGCCTGTTTCTCCTTTCCCTCCGATTGTGCTCTGTCTTGCTACCTCTCTCAAATAAATATAAGATACATATCTTATAAGATTTATTTATTTATCTGAAAGAGATAGCAAATAAATAAATTTATTTATTTATTTTTAAAGATTTTATTTATTCATGAGAGACACAGAGACAGGCAGAGGGAAAAGCAAGCTCCCTATGGAGAACCTGATGTGGGACTTAATCCCAGGACCCTGGGATCACAACCTGAGCCAAAGGCAGATGCTGAACCACTGAGCCACCATGTGCCCCTAAATAAAATCTTTTTTTAAAATTCATTAAAATTTTTCATGGAATATGGTGTGGTTTTATTTAAAATTTCTCATATGGAACATGGTATGATTAGCTTTGGTATTAAGTAGTTGCCTCTTTCTCAACTACTAGAAAATATTGAATGATCTGTTTTGTAGAGATTACAGTGTATATTCATTTATTGAATTGGTTATTGGATTAATTAGTATTCTTATTAAGCTTTTTGAGCAACCAGTTTTTATTTGGGGCTATTCAATATAACATTTATTTTTAAATTGAGGTATAATCAACATACTATTTTTTTAATTGCTTAAATATTTTTCAGTTCTATCATTCTCAAAGGTGCACCTATACTTAATTTCAATTATTTGTCTCTTTAAGGTCTCTTTTATTTTCTGGGATCCATTGTTAACTTTAGTCAGGACCCAGATGTGCACTTTAAGTATATTCAGGCAGCTTGCAAGACTGGGCAGATCAAAGAAGTAGAAAGAATCTGCAGAGAAAGCAACTGCTATGATCCTGAGCGAGTCAAGAATTTTCTCAAGGTAAGTGGTTTTGAATAATGCACTTTCTGGCTGGAATGAAGATCAGCAGTTCTACGTCAGTATCATCATAGTTTTAAAATATTTGTTTTCCCTAAATGGAAAATTCTCAGCAAAATTGTGTGCTGAATTATTTCTTCCAAATTTAACATTCTGTGGTTTCCTTTGAAATAAGGAAGGGAGTTGGTAAGTAATACTTAAGAAGGACCATCTCTTTAAAAGAAGAGAAAAATGGCACTATGTCGAAGAAATTTCCTTCCACTTGAATTTTTGAAGAAAAATTTTGAAATGTGGTTGGAGATTCTCAATGTCACTTTAGAATTTCAAGTATGCTCCCTTTGAAGATAAGAACAGTTTGTCCTCAGTGTCCTCTTTTATATACAGACGACTATCTAAAGGACTTAGATTTATCTCTCTCTCAAATTAGCTATTGTTTAGAAACTAAATATTAATTGTGTATAATTCATTAAACTGAAGGTACGATCTAACAAAAACCCCTCAGCTTTGCAATACTAGTTACAGAAAACTGCCTGTGTTGCAGTAAAGAGTAATGATTTAAAGATTTTTAGCTCTTCAAAACATACCTAAAGACAGTTAAATTAATGTTTACTTAACTTTAGCTTTATTCTCATACCTTCCAGTCACACTATGAGGAAAATAAAAGCTTTAAAATTGGCAGTTGTCGATAAAAATCAGGTAAACTATAGGATACTTAGAGAACCCCTTAAAGATATATATATTTTGCATTTAAATAATACACGAAATGATTCTAGGGATTGTATGTAAAGTTCTTAGTTTTTGTCTTTTTGGAAGAATTTTTACATTGACACTAAACCCAAAATGTTTATTTTGTAATTAAGTAGGAAAACCAGGCTTTTCCTATTCCTATACTGTTATTTTAGATAATCTATAGTTTTATTAACTGTTCTTTTGAAGAATTACTACTGGGTTCTAGATTAAATAGCTAAATAGAGGTTTTAATGTAATGAAGTAGTTAAAGTATAGAAGTTGCCTTATATTTTAGATTAAAAGATAAACTTTTCTCCATGGTATAGTTTATATAATACCTTGGCCATCACGAGTATTCTCAGTAGCCTAGATAGTATGATATGTTTGAACCCAAGTCTTTGTGGTATCAGAAAGCCCTCCAAATGAGAGAAAGATTTGATGCTCTATGCTTGACTAGAGTACCATGACTACAATTTAGTTCCTTCTTTGAGTATCGGTACTGTTTCCTTTTTAAAAAATACTACCAGATTCTTAGATTCCCTTTTCGTTGTTGTTAAACTCTTGACTGTTAAGCTTCAGTTGTCATTTCTTTAGAATTGCATTTGTATTTTTTAAGTGATTTATGTGTAAAGCAGGACTAAATGAACATCACAATTAAGTGAAAATAGTTATTGAGCTTCAAAAAAAAGAAAATCCTCTGGATTTTAGCATAGTGTAGCCTTAAGTTGCTTAGCCCCTGAGATCTAATGAGAAGAGGACTCCCCTTCCACACATCATGCTGTGAATTAGGTGCAAATCTGATAGAGTGGGGAAATGGATGTGGATTTTGGGCTTTTAAACCAGTGAGACCTGGTTCAAATTCTATTTCTGTTATTAGCTATTATTTGTTCATTCGGTATTTACCTAGCTGTTACCTCAGGCAAATTAACTTAGCCTCAGTTTTTCTGACCAGAAGCTGTGTTGATCTAGTCAGTACCTTGTATTGCCATAGGTATTCAAGTGATAACCATTGTTAATAAACTGTTGGTGGGCCTTGGAAATAAGGTAGTCAGCCTACCTATCTTTTTCTATCAAGCAAGTTTTATCATTGGTTTTAAGTTATTCATGACTTTGTGAAGGAATTTTAATTCCAGCCCAAGTTAGAGGTAAACCTTGTGTCTTATCTTCAGTCTGAGATGGGAGCTCAGTACTAAGATGCTACTATTGTATTCAACCTTTCACCCCAGTAGTAAAAATAGAACATACTAGACACTTTACTCACTTTCCTTATTGACCTGTACAATATAGCTGTAATGCTACATCTCATCATCACTGCCATTAAATTTCAGTTTGGAGATCCTAGCTGTATAATAATTGGTGTTATATGTAAACTCTGATAAGAAAAAATACTCTGATCTTGAACATTCAAGTGGCAATTCCATGTTAGCCACCAGGAATACAGAGATTGGTAGATTATAACTTTGTCTTTAAAGGAGCCTGTGAGCAGGAGGAAGTGGTTTCAGTAGCATCATTTGGCTCATACGTTCACCCTGTAGAACTATAGCTATCCATAGAAAGCATGGAACTGTTCTTTGGACCCATGATCTGCTTTCTACTACCTTTGATCTTTTTTTTTTTTTTTTTTTTTTTAATAATTTTTCTTTTCTGGTTGTACTTAAACCACACTGGCCTGCTTGTTATTCCTCAAACTCCCTGAACCTTCTCCTGCCCCAGGACCCTTGCTTGTGCCCCTTTCTACTTTTTTTCTCAAATCTTCAAATCTTCATGATTAGGATTCCTTACCTTTGTTCAGATTTCTGATGAAATGTTATGAGAAAGGATGTCTCAGATTACCCTGTTTAGAATAAAATCTATTCCTATTCCATCTTCACCTCTCCCATATCCTGTTTTATTTTTCCTTAGAACACTTAATATTATAAGACATTATTTTTTCCCACTAGAACATATGTTCCTTGAGGGAATGCTTTACTTTGTTCCTTGCTATTTCATTGCATAAGAACAGTGTCCGGTATATGGGTACTCAGTAAATATTAGTTAAGTAAGTAACATAATGTTTAAGAAAACCTCTGAATGTGTTTATATAATTTCAATTTTGTTCTTCAAATCTTTAACCATATAATAGCTAGAGGGTTAAGCTTTTTAATACATAATTTAAAATATTAATAGCATTACTCCCATGTGTGAAATCATGTGCAAATTAAGGCAGTCAAGAAAATACACTAGTGTTTGTCTACTTTTCCAATCTTAAATTTTCATTGGAAATACATTCTGGTTATCTTTACCAACAGAAACCTCAAACACCCATGCATGCATGAGAATAGAACACATAGGTAATCTTCCATTATTTTCAAGTGTATTTTCTAAGTGGTAAAGTATGTAATATTTTATGTGTATATTAAAGAGGATAAAGAAGATTAGTATATTGATCCACTAACTTTCTGATGTTCATTTAGTAGGAAAAATTTGGCTAACTGAAATATTTTGGATAGGTAGATCCAACATGTTTTAGAAATGATTGTAGTTGTTAGTACAGGTTTCCATGGTGCTAAATACATGCTTTAGACTTTCCTTAATGTGAAAAATCTGCAGCTGGACTTCCACTTCAGATTTACAGCCATTTTGATTTTTTTTTTTCATGATTTCCCTGACTCCTAGATTTAGTTGGGTATTCTCTGAACATTTCATAGTCTAATCTTCAAATTTATGATTGGATGAGTGATGTGCACTAAACTTTAGGAACCATTTTATTTTAATATTGCAAATAATATTCTGAGTGGCTGTCATTAGGGAAAGTCTAACCTGCTTAGTTGTGCTTCCTTAATAAACTGACATAGAGGAATCATTTATTGAGGAATGTTTCACTGTGTATAAATGAATTCCTGATGGAAACTGTTATTTTTTGTGCTGTACCTTATGTCTGTGGAATGTAACAGGACATGTATCAGGTAAATGCCCAGTACAGGTCTTAGCTACCTGTCTGTACCATCTGTGTCAATCTATAAGTAGGATTATAGCTTGGTATTTGTAATGGTAAAAGTAATTGGTAATTTAAAGATGTCTTTTTCTTTTTTAAATGTGTGGTGTTTTTTGTTTTGTTTTGTTTTTTTAAATCATCATGCTGCTCCTTGTAGGCTTTATTGTAATAGTGTTAGAAGTTGGCCATATAGATTGGAATTGGGAGGGGTGAAAAAGAAATCATTAGTTTGAAATAACTATGAGCCATTTATGCCATAATTTTTATAATGTGACTATAGTTCTTATGAACTCCAAACTCAGTTGCAATGTTACTATTAATGAAAGTCCCACTGTGATGATTTTATATCCTAAGTGCCACTAGTGGCTCATAAATCTTAATTTGTTATCTTTTTTTTGGTAAAGGGTGTTTTGCACTGAGGCTAAGTCTAGCTTAATAAAAATTTAATGAAACTGGGATGGGCACACACCATCTACTGGGGCATTTCTTTCTTTGAGAGAAGAGCCAAGTTTATGTGAGCCTCTCTTACCAGTGTAGAACAGCTTCTCATATTTTACATAGATTTGATAGCTCAAAAAAGGAGAAAATTAAGGCTACTTTTTGTTCTTTTTTCAGGAAGCGAAGCTAACAGATCAGTTACCACTTATCATTGTATGTGACCGATTTGACTTTGTCCATGATTTGGTGCTCTATTTATATAGAAATAATCTTCAAAAGTATATAGAAATATATGTACAGAAGGTAAGTAATATTTAAAAATACCTTATTGTAAATTTTACTTCTCACACTCTGGAAATCTTCATATCCTTTGAAATTCTGTACTACAAAATGGGAGTAGTCTGCTACAGTGCCTTTCAACTTTTTTTTTCTCCTTAGACTTCTTATTTAGATTGGAAATTTACATTCATATTAAGCCTTTAAAGCAGAACAAACTGCTATAGTTGGAAAAGTTGGATGACCTACACACTAGTTAACTTGAACCCAACCCCTGAAGTATATCCATGTAGAAGTCATAGACTCTAAAGCAGAGTTTTAAAACCATCTTAACATAGATATTTGAAACTTTACTTTGTAACTAGAGAAAAAAGAAAAACAGTTTTATTCTAATGGAGACCTTTTAATTAGTCTTCCATAGACATTCTGTGACTATAGCCTCTTTGGACAGACTGACTTTATTTAGAGCAGTCGGAGGTATGAATTAACCAACCCATACTTCCTGCTAACTTTTTCTACTAGCAAATTCAGACTCTTGGTTTATTACTGAATTTTAAAACTGAGCTTCAAAGAGGGAAATGAGTTTAATTTTTTTAAACTCCTTTTTTGCTTTGCTTGTTAATAACATAATGACTTCTTTTTTTTTTTTTTTTTTTCTTAAACCATAGGTAAATCCAAGTCGACTTCCTGTGGTTATTGGAGGATTGCTTGATGTTGATTGCTCTGAAGATGTTATTAAAAATTTGATTCTTGTTGTAAGAGGTCAATTCTCTACTGATGAGCTTGTTGCTGAGGTTGAAAAAAGAAACAGGTGTAGTACCATTTGAACCTACATAACTCCTATAAATGAGTAGTCTCTCTTAGCATGCTATTGGATAAAAAATAACAGCCTGTCATTTGCCTAAAAGCTATTCAGTAAAATGTGCGTCATAATTCCCTGGAGACCTCCAATTGAGAAGTGAAGATAGCTTGAGTACTGGAAAAAAAATCTGTTTCTAAAACATTACAGTTTTGTCATACAGACATTATTTGCGTGTTTATAATTAAAACTGTGTGGTTTGACTATATGTTTTTAATGTAAACTACATAAAAAGCCTCTTTTTAGTTAGGTCCAATACCACTGTTTTAGTAACTAATTCTTCTTTGGTTAATTTTTCTCAAATGAGAGAAAAAAGTTTCCTGTGTAACTCTGGGTTAAACTGATTTATTTTGAACCTAAATGTGATAACATGAATTCTGAATTTCCAGTGGAAGAGAATAGAGTATAAGTGCTTCTAATACTGTACTATGAAGTCCTTTTTCTAGCTGGGACATTTTGATGAACTAGTGTTTAGAAAGTATTGATATAGTGAATGAGGTTGGTGGATTGGTCGAACAGTGGAAAGTTACTCTGGGTATGAAAAGATATAAGAAAACCTGTGGGGTTTAATTTTAACCTTAGTATAGGTATCCTAAAAATGATATTCATAGAATTTGCATTTGAATATTTCAAACAGAAAAATTGTGTAAAGACAATGGAGATATATATATACACATATATATAATACTGATTTTAAAAGCTTGAGCCTCATTTGAACTGATTATAGGTCATTACAATTTAACATTTAGAAAGAGGTTTGAGTTGAGTCTTAAATCTAATACCTGAAAACAATCTTTTGTTGTTGTTGCAAGCAAATAGCCAGAGAATTACAGTTAGACTATTTGGTCTTTAACTTACAAATTATATTATGATAAGCTAGATTAACATCTGAGTCACTAGTCTGGATGTGCTTTAGCTAATCTTTATTCTTTCGGTTGCCATGGCACATCTGCTTAGGTTGCACATGTTTATAGGATCTTGATTTTTTTTTTTTTTTGCCTTAATATTAAAGTTGTGTCTTTACTCTAATGGGAGTATGTTCATAATAACTATATGATTTTGATAGCCAAAATATGGCTTGTTGTTTTTCCTCTGGGTATTTTTTTTTTAATTTTTAAAAAAGTTTATTTAATCTTTATACCTAACGTGGGGTTTGAACTCAGTACCCTGAGATCAAGAATTACGTGTTCCACCAACTGAGCCAGCCAGGCACCTCCCTCTGGGTGCTTTTAATACTTAAACCAGGGTCAGGAGTGTTGGGTCATCAGGACCATTAAAACAAAAGCTAATATAGCTCAGTGAAACCATGATCCTTGGTGAAGTGATCATATGACTGCTAGAATTATTAAACCCAGAGCTTCTGAAGCTACCAGATTTTGTTCCCATTGTGTATTTAGTGTACTGCACCCTTTTGCTATAGGTAATGTCTATTAATTGTGTTAGATTTGTAAGGAACCTTAGATAATCTGGCCTGTTTTCTCATATGACATCCCCATCTTCTAAACAAAATTTCTCTGAGGTCTAGATATTTTGTTTAGTATAAGAAAATAACAATATGAATCTATAATCTCTTTTTTCTATATCCTATCTGAATAATGTAGCAGATAGATCTTGGAGATTCTAAAGATAGTCTTTTATACCTTTTGTGTAATCTTGGGCAAATCATTTCACCATCTCTGAATCGTAATTTCCCAATTTGTAGTAGAATTGTTGAGAATTCAAAATTATGTATGGGAAAGCATATTATATACCATAATACTTCTGTAATTAGCATTGTCAAGAGTTGTGTGTTTTTTTTTATAATATAGCATGTGTGGTTTTGTGTTGTTTTGTGTATATGTGTGTTTCGTTTTTTTGTTTTTGTTTTTGTTTTTTTAAATATTAGATTGAAACTACTTCTGCCTTGGCTAGAGGCCAGAATTCATGAGGGCTGTGAGGAGCCTGCTACTCACAACGCATTAGCCAAAATCTACATAGACAGTAATAACAACCCAGAGAGATTTCTTCGTGAAAATCCTTATTATGACAGTCGCGTTGTTGGAAAGTATTGTGAGAAGAGAGATCCACATCTGGCCTGTGTTGCTTATGAACGTGGCCAATGTGATCTGGAACTTATTAATGTGAGTACTATTAGTTAAATATGTATAGAGAGAAGGCTGCATTTTTAAAAACCTGTTGTATAATGTTAGATTAGTGAATTTTGAGTTTCACAGTGGCTAATACAGAACATTCCTTGTAGATGTGTGCTTTTTAAAAAAACTTTATTTGCCAATAATTATGAATTTAAAGTGGCCAAAATAGTAAATTAAGTCTGTATTCACCTATTAACATTTTAACTCCAGTAGTTTTATCACTTGTGTTCTCGTACACTCATTCTCATACATAAACATACATACACACCATACATACAAATATATGTATACATATGAGAATAGGTTGCATACCTCTTCAGTGTATATTTCCTAAGACTTAAATATTCTGTTTCATAACCACACTGTAGATACCAACTTGAGTCATCCTGACACTGATAGAATAATTTAAAAATCTGTAATATTCTAGTTTTGTCATTGACCCAATAATGTCCTTTTTAGCTTTTTTTTCTAGGATTGCTTATTGAATTTTAATAAAAACTTGGTTGTGACCTACTCAAGCTTATATGTAAAAGTGATTAATTAAAAAATTATTAAAACCATATACCAGATTATATATATATTAACATACATGTATATAATATATATATATATTATATATATATCATACAAAATAACCTTTAAAAGCAAAGTTAGTCTATAAGAAGTCTTTACTTTTTTACCTTGAAACTAACCTTTAATATCTTATTTAGGTTTGCAATGAGAATTCCCTCTTCAAAAGTCTTTCCCGCTATTTGGTACGCCGAAAGGATCCAGAATTATGGGGTAGTGTGCTGCTGGAAAGCAATCCTTACAGGAGACCCCTAATTGACCAGGTAAAATTGGCAATTGTGTTTAAGGCTCATCCTTTCAACTATGAATAAAACCTTTCCCATCATCATATCTATATGTACTTAAATGGATCATATTTAACTATGAGAAGTCAGTAAAAAGTAGAAGAAAATAAAATTAAACTAATATACATATATCTTGCACACATATCATAAAATGAAAACTTTTTCTTAAAGATTTTATTTTTGCGAGAACAGAGTGCACTTGAGCACAAGCAGGGGGGAGGGTAGTGGAAGAGGTAGGAGGAGCAGACCCCTTGCTGAGCAGGGAGCCTGATATGGGGCTCAATCTAAGAACCCTGGGATCATGACCTGGGCTGAAGACAAATGCTTAACCTACTGAGCCACTCAGGTTCCCATAAACGTTTTTTCAAAACCCTAAAATTAGAGGTTGTTATAATGGTTCTTAAATTCTCCTGGTAGAAGTATAAATAAGGAAGCAAATAAATTGAGGGTTATTTTTCATTCCTCTCCTAGGAAGCATTTCTAAGGAAAATTCCCATGTTAGATACAAAGCTTCCTGGAAAAAATATTGAAGCACCTGGGAGCCATATAATTAGCCAAAAATAGAGGAATTACTGAGTCCATATTGCCACATCTGTGTGGTTGAATTCATATGTAGCCATTAAAGTTATGGATAATATTTTAATCAGAGAAAAAGAAATTATCTTATTAGGTGATTTTTCTAAAGAACAGAAATACACATAATGTGGGTATATGTGGATTTGTGTAGAAAACCCTTCATGTTGTGAATTTAAAGGTATTTATTCTCAAGTTTTCTACCGAGATGCCAGCCTAAGAGTAGAATGTTTTCTTCATAACTACCTTGATTTTCAGTACCATTAACTCCCTGTGTATGTATGTAATCTGTAGGTTGTACAGACAGCCTTGTCTGAGACTCAGGACCCTGAAGAAGTATCAGTAACTGTCAAGGCTTTTATGACTGCAGACCTTCCTAATGAACTCATTGAACTACTGGAGAAAATTGTCCTTGATAACTCTGTATTTAGTGAACACAGGTATGTTATAAGAAGAGTCCATTGGCTATTTCTATTCAGTCTTCAGTTACCGTCTATCACTTTTGAGAAGGAACAAAGAGACAAAGATTAGAGAAAGTTGTTTGAATTCTGACTCTTCTAATACCCTCCTTTTCTAACTCTGCCCCTGAGAAAAAACTCCTCATAGCCACAGTGTTTATTCTTTATGACTGATAAGCTTTTGAAATAATGCATTCAAATTTTTGTTTTCTTAAAAGGAATCTGCAAAATCTCCTCATCCTCACTGCAATCAAGGCTGACCGTACACGTGTTATGGAGTATATTAACCGCCTGGATAATTATGATGCCCCAGATATTGCCAATATTGCCATCTGCAATGAGTTGTTTGAAGAAGCATTTGCCATTTTCCGGAAATTTGATGTTAATACTTCAGCAGTTCAGGTAGGTCTTCACATTCACAAGTTGATTCAATATTATGTGTTGTCCTGTTAGGCCTGGTGCCCAGCAAAATCGATTGCTTTGGCTATAGAAAAGCAATAAAATCCTAACTGTTTAAATGTAATTGCTATGTGGCAAGATTGATTCAATTTTATTGATTGATTCAATTTGAACCCAAATTCAAATATTGGTTGCCTAGGTCTTGATTGAACATATTGGAAATTTGGATCGGGCATATGAGTTTGCTGAACGCTGCAATGAACCTGCAGTTTGGAGTCAGCTTGCTAAAGCCCAGTTGCAGAAAGGAATGGTGAAAGAAGCCATTGATTCTTATATCAAAGCAGATGATCCTTCATCCTACATGGAAGTTGTTCAGGCTGCCAACACTAGTGGTACGACTTACTTTTATGTGTTTGTGACCTCAGAAAATGTACCTAAGCTATGATTAAGCTAAGCATTAATATTTAGGTCTATTCCGAATTTATATAGGAGTTAGATACTGCATGGTTACTTATGAAGACATTTACCACTTAATCTTAGTCCACATACAGAGAGGTTCCATTTTGTGAATTTAAAAAGGTCCATAGGGAAGATTAGTTTTCTGTTTTGAAATCTCCTAAAATTCTCATCAAATTCTAATCTTACAACCTAAAGGAAAAGGGGAATTCAGCTATTCATTTGGTCAGTGGTAATACAGAAATGTAATAGAAATTTTGCTATTTTAGATAAATTTTATTGTTTATGTTATTCTCTATGTTATTTCCTTAGAAAGGAAATAAATAGCAGTTCTCACTTGAGTGAAAAGATAAATGTTAGGATGTTAGTGTTTGAATTTATTTTCTTCTTTATACCTAGGAAACTGGGAAGAACTGGTGAAGTACTTGCAGATGGCCCGTAAGAAGGCTCGTGAGTCCTATGTGGAGACAGAATTGATATTTGCCTTGGCTAAAACAAACCGCCTTGCAGAGTTAGAAGAGTTCATCAATGGGCCAAATAATGCTCATATCCAACAAGTGGGTTTCCTATTCCGATATTTTTCAGAGAATAAAAATAAACGGTTAAGCCACTTTGTTAATAGGATCTAAACCCGTCACAACTGATGATTTCCAAGGAAAAATAATGTTTCTCAGTATTAAATTGGGTTATGACTTTAGAAAGAGGATTGAGTTTATACTTACTGAAAATAGATTGTTTGTTTCAGGTTGGCGACCGTTGTTACGATGAAAAAATGTATGATGCTGCTAAACTATTGTACAATAATGTATCCAATTTTGGACGCTTGGCATCTACTCTGGTTCACCTGGGTGAATATCAGGCAGCTGTTGATGGAGCTAGGAAAGCTAACAGTACTCGAACATGGAAAGAGGTAATCTCAACATCCATTTGAGTGAAGAATTAGGATTCTTAGAAATCTTTTTAAACTGATTGACTTAACCAGCCATGTTTATATTTGAGTTTTCATAATTGAAATTTTTGTTATAGGTCTGCTTTGCCTGTGTAGATGGCAAGGAGTTCCGTCTTGCTCAGATGTGTGGGCTTCATATTGTAGTACATGCAGATGAATTGGAGGAACTTATCAACTACTATCAGGTAATGAACAGGAGTCTTGTATTAATTGAGATCTATTGCCACAGGTAGTCTTATCTTTAATTGTGTATTTCCTTATTTAGGATCGAGGATACTTTGAAGAACTGATAACCATGTTGGAAGCAGCATTGGGACTTGAGCGAGCTCATATGGGAATGTTTACCGAATTAGCTATTCTGTATTCTAAATTTAAGCCACAAAAAATGAGGGAGCACCTGGAGCTATTCTGGTCCAGAGTGAATATTCCTAAGGTAACCCAACCTTTTAACATTGTGAGGTAGCTCTATAGCTGTAACTGAAACCTTAAAATATCTTTTCTTTTTAAGGTTTTAGCTAGAATACAGACCCATATCTAAAGCAATTAAATCTTTCTAGGTGCTTAGAGCTGCAGAACAAGCTCATCTTTGGGCAGAATTGGTGTTTTTGTATGACAAGTATGAAGAATATGATAATGCCATAATTACAATGATGAATCATCCAACTGATGCGTGGAAAGAAGGACAGTTCAAAGATATCATTACCAAGGTGTGTGACTTCTTCAGAATATGAAGCTTCAAAAGGAGAGAGCTCATTAGGAAATAACTTACATATGGATTTTTCCCATTTTAGGTTGCAAATGTGGAACTATATTACAGAGCAATACAGTTCTACTTGGAATTCAAGCCTCTGTTGTTAAATGATTTGCTGATGGTGCTGTCTCCACGGTTGGATCATACTCGTGCAGTCAATTATTTCAGCAAGGTAATTTAAAAACTTGAGAACCTCATAGCAAGGCAGTAAGGCATATCTGGATAACTTTTGTTGAACAATAAGGATATGCTACGTTTGTAACAAAACTCTTTATTTTGAAGGTTAAACAGCTACCACTGGTGAAACCATATTTGCGTTCAGTTCAAAACCACAATAACAAATCTGTGAATGAATCACTGAACAACCTCTTTATTACAGAAGAAGATTATCAGGTAAAACATACAAATATGTTTATATGCAAAAACTCAAAACTCAGATTATGATTGAGTCACTAGGTTGATATGTTTTGGAGTAAAAAAAAAAAAAACACATTATCTTTTAGGTTTGTAAACAGTAGGTACTTATATGCCTGCGATCTAAACTTAGTGTTTTCAGGAACGATAAATCTGAGCTCTAATTGTCTGTTTTGTAGAATTTTGCTTAGATCATGTCTTGGTTAATGCTTAAGAAAAAAATACTATTGTTACTTTGTCCTTAAACACCTAGATTGTACGTAAGGCTCAAAAAAGCCTTTGATCTCTTAACTAGTCTATGAAATTATTTGGTATTAAGTATATTCACTGCTTTTCTTGCCCAGTAGCATATTAGTATCTGTCTTTTAATAAACTTTCCCTTGTGAAGAATTTTGCAAACATAAAATCAGAAGTAAGATTAAGCTAGTTGCCTTTTTTCTTTATCAACATGATGGGTTCAGATCTTATACTGCTCTATATTACTAAATACCATGTTGTGTTGTATCAGGAGTTTCTCTAAAGCATAAAATCTTTCCTCCAAATTATGAATCCTCCCATTTTCATAACTATTCAAGTTCTTGATACTAAACACTTTGGAAAAAATTGTATCTTTAGAAATTTTATAGAATCTGGGACATCTGGGTGGCTCAGCGGTTGAGCATCTGCCTTTGGTCCAGGGCGTGATCCTGGAGTCCTGGGATCGAGTCCCACATGGGGCTCCCTACATGGAGTCTGCTTCTCCCTCTGCCTATGTCTCTGCCTCTCTCTCTGTGTCTCTCATGAGTAAATAAGTAAAATCTTTAAAAAAAATTTTTTTTATAGTACCTTTGAGCACTTTATTGTTACGCAGTCAGATTGAAGAACCTTGATACTTGTTCAGCTTACAACTTTCTAGCCTGACACTTGAATTTAGGCTGTCGTATTGTAATAATAGCTCATTGGTCAATTTGTATTTTATATATACACTTCATACATCATATTGATCAAGTCTTATACATTCAGTCATATACAGTAATGACTTCTTGATAAAAAATGATGGAACAAATTTTAAACTAAAATGAAACTGATTTGGCATTGTATGGTTTTGTTTTGTTTTTTAAGGCTCTGCGAACATCAATAGATGCTTATGACAATTTTGACAATATCTCACTTGCTCAGCGTTTGGAAAAACATGAACTCATTGAGTTCAGAAGAATTGCTGCTTATCTTTTCAAAGGCAACAATCGCTGGAAACAGAGTGTAGAGCTGTGCAAAAAAGATAGCCTGTATAAGGTGGATAAAGGTGGTGGGGCTGGTCTGTTAAATCGAGTACTAGATGATCTGTCTTAATCCTAAAAATGGTATATTCGAAGTGATGTGGTCTGTACAAGTATAAGTATATGAGAATTGCCCTCAAGCCCCCATTTGAGGGAGATAGTAATTATCAATTTCTTGATTCTAGGGGTCTTCTGTTTATGTCAAACCTCTTAAAAAAATTTCCTTGTCTTCTTTTCTTTCAACAAATCTTCAATTTAAATGATATAACTGGGATTTATTCCCCCTATTGTATTACTTGTTTTGCCAGTTTAGTGTATTTGAGTTTAAAATTATTTGAGTTTAAAATTATTTGACCTTCATCCTTTTCTTTGAATAGGATGCAATGCAGTATGCCTCTGAATCTAAAGATACTGAGTTGGCTGAAGAACTCCTACAGTGGTTTTTGCAGGAAGAAAAAAGAGAGTGCTTTGGAGCTTGTCTTTTTACCTGTTATGATCTTTTAAGGCCAGATGTTGTCCTGGAAACTGCATGGAGGCACAATATCATGGATTTTGCCATGCCCTATTTCATCCAGGTCATGAAAGAATACTTGACAAAGGTAATGGTGCCTCTGGGTGTATTCAGAACTACTTACCTTGAGGATATATAAAATTCCATGCACAGATTTATTTTTTTCAAATGCTTTTTCTCTAGTAGAAGTGTAAGTCATTTGGTTGTCATAAAATATTTTTGTTCTCCAGAAATGTGTAATATCTGGCAAATGACATTGAATGGAAAAGGGAACTTAAACATAACTTGTCAGAATTTTTACCTCTTCATGTATTACTGAAGGTGAATAGTACTACTTCTATATTGTATGTTTGGTTCTTTTTTTTTTTTTTTTAAAAACATAAAGATTTTTTTTCTCCCCAAAATAAAATCTTCCTTAAATCAGTTCCTATAACTCAGTTATCCATAACTTGGTAGTGTAGATTCCCTTTGTTTGGTTGCTTCTTGACTTTAGTATGTCTGCCTGTTTCTTCTGGGGAAGCAAAATCTATATTCTTAACATCCCATTAATCTCAATATTTTGATAGCTTCATCCCCAATTTAAAAATATCCTAGCAGGTTAATAATTAACATATTACCTAAAAGTGCATTAAACAAGCTGTGGGTATAATCATCTTACAAAATTCATTTACCTATCTAGTGTTACTTTTTGATGTCATAATATTTTTTTTTTTACTCACTTGATCCTCAACAGTTAGTAGCTCTTTTACTGTAGAACATTTTAAAATGGTCCTAAAGGATCCACTTGTTAAAAGTAAAACATGCTTATTAAAATCAGTTTCACATCTGATCTCTTCAGCATGCCTGAGGAAAGGGGGGAAATGTACTATCAATGACCCCCAGTATGAATATTTCCTTAGGGTGCCATCTAAGTAGATACCATTGTGTTCCATTATAATTTTATTTATTTGAGAGAGAGAGGAAGTGAGCACAAGCAGGGGTGGGGGGTGAAGGGAGCAGAGGGAGAAGCAGGCTGGCTCTCCCCACTGAGCAGGGAGCCCACCATGGGGCTTGATCCCAGAATCCTGGGATCATGACCTGAACCGAAGGCAGACGCTTAACCAGCTGAGCCACCCAGACATCGCTCAGTTTTAATTTTTTAAGAATTAGCATTTTTGGTATAAAAACTGCTTCAAGTCCAATGTAAGAAAACTGTTGCCTTATATTAGCCATGATGAGAATAGCTTCTTTTCATATGCATAATGCCAACTTATGAGACTTGGCTCTAAGCTGCTGTTAACCGAAATGCTGTAAGTTTTACTAGCGATTAAGCTGCTTTCTTTCACACTGACTCTAGCATAAATTCTTCTGCAATAAGCTCTGAAATTTAAAAAAATATATTCTAAATTTTGCTTCCAGTATGCCCTTTATTTTCACTTTTCTCATGCCTTTTTTAGTGGTTAGATGTTTCTCCCCTAAACCTTTGTTGCTGATTCTACCTTTTTATGCTCAATATGGAATTTGATTTTTTTCTAAGCTGCACCTTCTGAATTCCTTTGCAGGTTGATGCAATAAAGGAAAAGGTGAAAGTTGATTCTTTTCCATCTTTAAGTCTGGAGGACTAAGTCTAAGAAACTTGCATGATTTTTTTTTCCTTCCTTTTCTACACTGCTGCTGCTGCTTTTTCCCCCAATAAATTTTCACTAAAGCCTCTGCAAGTCCCTTGAAACATAACTATAATAGAGCTGTAGGACATTAGTAGATGTTTGCTACTAATCGGCTAATAGGCTTTAGGAAGGGCAGGAGGCTAATCAGTAGTTGGTTCACAGTCTCTCTTAAATATATTATTAAAAACCGAGCATGGTGAGTTTCCATATTAATTACAAAGTTTCAGGAAATTTCTCTTCCCTGTCAGAATATCTGGACCATAATAGGATTTTCTTAATACTCTAAATAAATTTAAGCAGCCTCTGGTTTTATTTTGTGAGCTTGCCTGACAGTTGTTGAATTTATATATGTGTGTGTGTGTATATATATATATACATATATATATATACGCCCTAAAAGGCTTTTTGGGGTTTTTTTTGGTATTGAAGGACTGTGATCCAGTTTCTGATCTCTTGATTCTTACTAATTTTTTGCTGAAAGTAGATACAAGAGATACTAGCTGCTTCCGAAGAGACTTTCCTCATGTTTCTCCAGGTGTCCAGTTCTTATGGTGCTAGTCCATTTTCAAGAATTAAAACTTTTTTAATCATGAGAATAGCTTGCTATAATTGTTGCCAAGCAACATGGATTATTTCTGTATATAATGAAGCAATATTAACTTCTTCCTATAATAAGGCATACCTCTGAAGCTACCTAAAATTTGCTCTCTTATTCATCCGTTGGCTTGTCCAAGGTCAAATTTAGGCACCTTTTGGTTGCTGCTTCCTTCATTGGCTTGTCTCCATCCCAGTTTAACTGAAACAAACTTAATGTCTGGTATCAAATTGTTGTAGTAAAAGGGTGGGAAGGTAAAGGAGAGTTGAAACAAATTTGAAAGAATTTGGGTGGGGCACAATGCCTTGGAATCATATTTAACCAAACTGGAATCACCATTGGAACTTAAGGCAAACCTGAGTAAAATGCATTGTGTGTGAGGCCCTTCAGCAGCTAGTAAGCAAGGCAGTTAGAAAGCGTGTGTGTGAAAAACAGGTAATTGAACTGCAGTGTTATGCATTGTTTTAAATCAAGCATGTACAACAGTCATTGCAATTACATCATACTACTTTTGAAACTCTTAAATAAGCATTGCTGTGGGCTGTGTGTGTTTCTTGAGAGCCTGTATAGCAACAGTCATCTTCAGATCTCACTTCTTGCTTCAGTACTTTTGCCTTTTTTTCATGCACACATACACCAAAATAACTGACTGCATGTTAACTTTTCCTCTGCAGCATATTGCAGTCTTTGTGGAAAAGCCTTTTACATTATAGTGAATTTTTAATAGTACAGATGGAACTGAACTCAGTGACATGCTTACCTATAATTTTTCTTTTTAAATCCAAGGATCAGAAACTTTTGTTACAGCTCTTAACAAAAGCTTGTGTTCATAAAAGCCTTCTCTGCTTCTCTTTTTTGAGCAATCTAAATTGGGTCAGTAGAAACAAAAATTAGATGTTGCGATGCCAGAGGCTGTCCCATTATATAGAAAAATAAAATTTTTTTGCTTAATTTGATGCTATTCCTTCAGAGTTCTTCTCCCCGCCACCCCCCCCCCCCCCCCATGCCCAACCTATCTGTGTTCATGCCTGGGCATTGCGCTATTCCTAGCTCTTCTGAATCTTCAATATACTTCTTTAATAGGACATCTTTCTTCAACATCTGACTCAGATTCACCTCTGACATTAATGTTTAAACCTGTGTTCACTTAAGATTCTTTTCCTTAAAGTCTGGAAATGTTTTATGCAGTGGTGACTTTTTTTTGGTTGGTGTTTCATTTTTCTTCTAGTAACTTGAAAGTAATGTACACTCATACATGTATGCTTTTTTTGTATAACCTCTTGGATACTGTTAACAAAACTCCAAATGACCCTGATGGCACAGACTGTGCTTTAAAGTATACAATTGAAAGAATTTTTTAAGTTTGAATACCAGATATTGGGTATTTTTCATGGTACTTCTACTCCATAGTTGTTTTTAATTTGATATTGGGGTAATTTCTAACACATGAACACTTAGGCTATAAAATAGTAAAATAGCATGCAAAAGCAAACCAACCCATTTTCCTAGTGTAGAAAAACCACATTTTATCTGAAGGTGTCTAAGGTGTCTACCTCAACTTACTTTTCTCAAATTATTCCCTGATAAACTAGAATGAATTAGACTTATGTATAATATTTAATATGGGACAATTAAAATATGTATAAAATACTGTCCTGACCTTAATAACCTATGTGAAGACTCACACTATTTTAAATAGTTTCAAATAGAAACTAGGGATTGCTTTGACCTTTTTAGGACCCAGTCTTTATACTTTTTCACTAAAGTCTGCATGTCTTTTTTGGTGAGTAATTTTCACTATTTGCTTTACTGAGTAATATGCCATGAACATTCATTAAAAGTTTTTCCTGCACTCTGCCCCCCCATCTTACCCAATGCATTTAGGATTTTGAAAAACATGAGTAATAGATAACATCAAAATCTGAAGCTTTAGTTTTATTTCAAGTATAATGATAGACTTTTAAAATATAGTTTAAAAGACAAATATAGTTTAAAATGCATTTGGATGTTGTTTAGTAGACATCCCATAAGCCCACTATCCTAGTATGATTTCTCCCCAATTCTTTGCAGAATTACAGAACCAAATCATGTTAGTCCTGGAACAAATGTTGCAGAATATCTTAATGCAACTATATCATTATACAGACAAGGAAATTTGAGGATCAGTGTGATGGTTTGCTAGGGTCACTCAGCTAGCTTGTGGAATGACCTATGTATTCCAGCTCCTTTCTTTCACTTTTTTCTTTTTTTTCTTTCTTAACATTTGAACTTTACAGTATTAGGTCTGATACTATCCACTTTTATTTAGAGTAGTTAGCATGTAATAGCCACTTAGTTCTTTGACTTCATTAAAAGCAAAGAAAATTCTTCCTCAAAGACATTGGGGCAAAAATTAGGCATTCCTACTACTATTTCTACTTCTTAGAAAATAGAGCATTAAAGCACGCAGCCTGTCTTTATCTAAAAAGATGGAATATGGAGCCACTTTGTGTCTTAAACTTCAGTCCACATATGTAGCAATTATCTGCAGACACTATGCACAAATGAGAAAAGATAGCTTATTCTAAATGAGTATTTGTCCAGTCATTAACTCATTTCACTTTTTTGAATATCTTTTCCTTTGGGAAGGGAAGTCTTGCCTGGTCATGAGTTCATTATTATTACCTTTGATATGGTTTAAACTTCATTTGAAAAAGTGGTTCCTTCTTGTTATTTCCCTCCCTCAGGCTGGCTGCATCCTAGCATGCCCAGTTTTAGCCTGGCGTGAGCTTTTATGGCATTTATAAATCCCTCCTTCCTGAGGGTTTATAATGACAGTGCTAAAAAATCACCTTGACTGAACTGTGAACATTGCCATTGAATTTGAGGGGGCCTGAGAATGTTCTTTAGTCTGTTTTATTTTGACAAATTTAACATACTAAGGCTTTTCCACTTTCTGCCATAAACCTAGGTTTATAATACTTTTGAGGTACTAAGTAACATTACCTGTTTTTCTCCAGGTGGATAAATTAGATGCTTCAGAATCACTGAGAAAAGAAGAAGAACAAGCTACAGAGACACAACCTATTGTTTATGGTAATCTCGCTCTCTTTTTAACCCCACAGAAAATAGTAGACAAATGTTTCATTCTTTAGGGATCCTACCTCAAAACAGAAATATAGCAAGTTTCTAAACTGTAGAAGGCTCACTGAGTTTAGGAATAATTCTGCCATCTTTTTCTGAAAATAATCTTAAAGCAGACATTGACATTGTTGATGAAGGTCATCTTAAATGCATAGACAGTACTTAAAAACAGTCACTTAAGATCATAAGTTAAATTTTCCTATTGCCTGCTCACTGATTGATTCATAAATTACTAAGAAAGAAGTATTAATGAATTCAGCTTTCAGAAGTACAGAGGTAAGAGAACATGCCAAGGCTGTCTTTAGTGTGCTTTACATAAAGAGTACATCTTTTTAAGTTCTAACCAGGGCAGAGAACTGGGTTATTTCCATTTGAGAACTTTCCAGAGAGATAGGATCTCGAAAGTCTCAGTGAATATTGAAGGCAATTTAATTTCTTCTTCCACGTGCAATTCTGAACTACTTCCTTTTCCCTTTCACTCTTGGTGAACAGACTCGTTTGAACAGTGAATTAGAAGCGTTACAACCCGGTGTTCTTTGGAGGAAGGCATAAAATTGTGACCATTAGATCTTAGCTTGCTAAAGGAAATAATAATATACAAATTATTGCGAGAACTCATTATTATAGTTAAAAAGTATATGGGGAATTTAGAGGACTGTGTAGTTTTGATAAAGTTGGAGAAGACCAATTTAAAAGTAGATTAAAGATGATTAGATTAAAGCAGGCTAAAATTAAAAAAAAACAGGCTAAAATATTTGAGTGAGATGTTCGACATATTTGAGATAAGGAAACAGTAGGAACAATACTGCTTTGGGGACACCTATTGAATTTGGCTTACTTTCAGAGTGTTTAAATGGAGAGTCCTTCTAGGCAGTTGAAAATTTCAGTATCAAAAAAAAGAAAAAGAAAATTTCGGTATCGAGGTGAAAAGCGGTTTTTACAAACTGTTGGTTTCCAAAAAGAATTTGCTCACAATAATTTTGGTTTTCATGAAAAAAGACATGAGGTCACTTGTCTGAGAGAAACCTGATACTAGGCTTACGTTCTAGTGGAGGATTACGAATACTTTTATAGGAGAGTGGGTAGATAGCCTCCTTTTAGATAGCCAGGTTTCCTACAGGTTGTTTTCTTTATGTGATCACCATTATTTAAAATACATAAGAGTGTTGGGCCGCCTGGCTGGCTCAGTCAGTAGAGCATGTGACTTGATCCTCAGGGTTGTGATATCGAGCCCACTGTTGATGGGTAGTTTACTTAAAAACTTTTTTTTTAATGAAGTACATAAGAGTGTTAACATAGTTTTTGAAACAGTATATATGCTCTAATGTATTCATTCCCATTGCATATTTGAATATGTTTTGTTATTTTTGATTTCTCTTACTTAGTACTGGATTCTTTGCTAGGTATGCATTAGGTTGCTATTTCATTACTGTTTAGATAGCTTAAATCAGAAATATTTTTAAGATTGATTGATTGATTAAGAGCTTGGATCTGGACAGGGGCTGAGGGAGAGAGAATCTCAAGCAGACTCCTCTCTGAGTGCAGAGCTTGCCATGGGGCTTTGATCCCATGACCTGAGAGTCCAGATTCAGATGCTAACCTACTCCAGGTGGCCATTTAAATTAGAAATTTAAACCTATCTTTAAAAGTTCATTTGTACAACAAAAAATAAAAAATAAAAAATAAAATAAAAGTTCATTTGTGAGAAAAACACATCTATTAAAAAATTAAGCTTTCCTGTGCTTACTATATTGTTCCCAGATACAATGTGCAAATACCAGCTAGTGATAAGCTTATTGGCAGCTGTCTTGCTCGGTCATGTGGCGCATGCCTCTGCATATTGCCTTAATGAAATAACATAGTTACTGTTACAGTTCTGCCCTCTGCCTTGAATTGTTGGCTTTTTAGGCAGAACCATTCTTAGGATGATTGTCCTGCCAAAATTGTAATAGTCAAAAGCACCACTACAAAACTCATTCTAAGTTGTGATAATGTTATTAGAGTTGGGGAGATTGGAGTGTAATCATCCTATAATGCTAACGGTTTCTCCCACCTTCCACCCCCCATCCCCTGCCCCTTCTTGTCTTTCTTGTTTTTAGGTCAGCCCCAATTGATGCTGACAGCAGGACCCAGTGTTGCAGTCCCTCCCCAGGCACCTTTTGGCTATGGTTATACTGCACCACCCTATGGGCAGCCACAGCCTGGCTTTGGGTACAGCATGTGAGAGAGAATGCTGATCCTGTAGTCGCCTATTTTCGTACTGAAACATCGTCTCTACCCACTTCTCAGTTTATAATGGGAAAACAGGCACATGTTCTTGTAACCTTTATTTCATGAAGGACTACTTTTTGTTTCTAACTATAAACTCGGATCACCTGTGTTAAAAGCTTATTTCACATTCCGCATCATTTTAGAATTTATTTTCAAAGGGGAATAGTTTCAATGTTTTATTCACTTGGGCTTTTTTTTCTTCCCCCTCATTCTTTGAAGAACTGCTTAATAATCTGTTGTGAAGAACCTGATTTGCACTCTGTAGTGTTTAAAGAAAAAAAAACTCTAATATTGAATCTCTTAAATTTAGTGTATGTAAACAGCTTTCGATATGTATTGTCTAAATGCATTTAAATCTCTTTTACTCAAAAGCTACAGCAAAAATACTGGTATGTGACCACGTAAGACTGTCAATGCCAACAAAGACAACACTAATCAGCATATCCTACAGTGGATTGCAGTGCTCTCCAAATTATTTGAAAAATGCATTACAGACAACTTGCCTGACTTTGAGCATAAAAGGCCCTCTAACCTATGCAGGTTTCCTCATTACGCATCTAGAAAATGCTAGTGTGTTTTTGCTCACTTCATACGTAACAGGTGCCCTTATGTTGTGCTGTATCCTGTGCTTTTTCTGTGGGACCATTCCATTCAGGAACAGAGCACCATGATTCCAATCTGTGTGTATTTACTAACCCTTCCCTGAGGTTTGTGTATGTTGGATATTGTGGTGTTTTAGATCACTGAGTGTACAGAAGAGAGAATTCAAACAAAATATTGCTGTTCTTCAGTTTTGTTTGTGGAATTTGAAATTACTCAAATTTAAAATAAATTACTGGACTGTGGAAATAACATGTAGAATGGCAGTTTTAATTAAATACCTCTCAAACTTAAACCAAAAGAACCATGGTTGTAGTGGTTTCATATTGGATACTGAGGTGGAGTACTGTGAGGCAGGAGCGCAGCAGCAGAATGAGCACTGGGATACGGAGAAACACAGCATTATATCATGTGCATTCTGTAGTTAACAAGGTACATGCAGTAGTCTGAAGAACTAGCACTGTAGTGGGCTACATTTTGGCTGTCTCCATCCTTTTAACCAGAGGGCACCTAGGTTTTGATATAAGCATTTCACTTAAATGAACAGATCGTGGATGTGATATTAACTTGAAATAAAAAGATGTAAGCATGTATCCCTTACCATGAATAGTAAGGGCCCTTACATTATGGGTACTTTGACTTTTTTAATCCAGTGTTTGAATTCAACCCTTATTGTTGATGGCTAATAATGTTACTTTAAGTTCATTTCATTGTTAATCCTCACCAGAAGGATGCTCTTTAACCACCATGTGTTTGAGTTTCTTCCAAATTTCTTTTTTGGGATTGCGTTCTAGTGTCAAAGCATTATGGTCTGAAAATATGCAGGGGACAGTCCCAATCTTTGGTATAGGTTGAGACCTGATTTGTGACCCAGGATGTGGTCTATTCTGGAGAAAGTTCCATGTGCACTTGAGAAGAATGTCTATTCAGTTGCATTTGGATGGAACATTCTGTATATATCTATGAAATCTATTTAGTCCACTGTATTATTTAAGGCCCTTGTATCTTTGATGATTGTTCTGCTTAGAAGATCTGTCATTTGCAGAAAGTACAGTGTTGAAGTCTCCTACTATTAGTGTATTATTATCTCAGTATCTCTTTACCTTGTTATTAATTGATATACTTGACAGCTCTCCCATTAAGGGGTATAAATAAATACTCATGATTGTTTGGTCTTCTTGTTGGATAGACCCTTTACGTATGATACAGTGTCTCTCTTCATCTCTTACTACAGTCTTTGGTATAAACTTTATGTGATATGAGGATTGCTACCCCAGCTTTCTTTTGAGAACCATTTGAATGGTAAATGTTTCTTCACTCCTTCATTTTCAGGCAGGAGGTGTCCTTAGGTCTAAAATAAGTCTCTTGGGGATCCCTGGGTGGCGCAGCGGTTTAGCGCCTGCCTTTGGCCCAGGGCGCGATCCTGGAGACCCGGGATCGAATCCCACGTCGGGCTCCTGGTGCATGGAGCCTGCTTCTCCCTCTGCCTATGTCTCTGCCTCTCTCTCTCTCTCTCTCTGTGACTATCATAAATAAAAAAATAAATAAATAAATAAGTCTCTTGTAGATAGCATATAGATGAGTCTTGGTATCTAGTCTGATACCCTGTGTCTTTTGATGGGATCATTTAGCCCATTCACGTTCAGAGTTAACTATTGAAAGATATGAATTTAGTGTCATCGTAATACCTGTTCTGACCCTGTTTTTGTAGATTGTTTCTTTGGGCTTCCTCTTTCTTTTACAGGGTCCCCCTTAATATTTCCTGCAGAGCTGGTTTGGTAGTCACGTATTCTTTCAGTTTCTGCCTATCCTGGAAGTTCTTTTCTCTCTCCTCGATGGGATGAGTACTGGGTGTCACACTATATGTTGGCAAATTGAACTTCAATAAAAACAACAAAAAAAAGTAAAAAAAAAAAAAAATCCTCACTAGAGTTAGAGAGCCCCCTACCTAGTGTCTTGTATTGCTCTTGAATTCTCTACATAAAGCAAATGACCATAAGCTGCTTTGGAAGACTTTTCTTCTTCTTCTTTTTAAACTTAGAACCCTTGCCCTTCCCCACTTTTAATCATCCCATCCCTTACTTTCCTATCAAAAATTATAGTATTAGATGGAAAATCCCTTTTCCTTTTCAGTTTCTCCTAGTGAAAAGATCCGGCTGTTTGTTTCTGCTGGATCTCTGCCCACCCACCCACCCACCCCCACCCTCCTTCATTGTTAATCAAAATCACCAGGGAGAATAACCATGGTCGCTGGGGGTTCATTCTTTTCAGAATTCAAGATTTATTCTTGTGGACCTTTCCTGTACTTTGAATCAGTTGTGGGTTTGTTTTCTGTCTTTCCAATGGAATAATTCATCTCTTAAGTTTTAAATATTCAGTAAAGGTTTTCTTATAAATTTAAGAAAAAAAGCTTTAATGTGCTATCTCCAATGCTGTGGAGTTGCCACATAAACCACCCGTAATGGGCTATAGTTAAACTGCTGTGGTATATGACATAGATTCACATCCTGAGCAAGCTGAACCTCTGACCATGTTCCCTCTTGTGTATGTTAACATGTTGAATACTTTCCAGAATTATTTGCCAGGAGTATGTTGAAATCACAAAATGCCTATCTCAAGAGTTGGCGGTAAAGTGTTATACAATAAGTGGTATAACAAATTGGTAATAAACTTTAAGTTGTCTTCCCTAACATTACTTTGAAGGATGGTCTGGGAGGAGGAAGTAAAAACAAAATGGGCTATTAAGAGTTCTTATAATTGTCTAAGTTTAACTGAAACTGGAAGGAAGGAAGAGCAGCGAGATTAATGGGAGTCTTCTCAGGAAGTAAGCATGCTTTCCATGATCTTTTGTCCTAGTATCGAAATATGGCCATTGTACCAAAAAATCTGATACTTGTTAACTATTTCAACATAGTATAGTAAGAACAGACAGACATGATGTCCAAGTAGTATGGCTGCTTGAATTTTGTGTAAATTGATTTAGTCATGTAGACATTTTCACATGAGTGGTTTTCAAACTTCTTAGTATCCTTTTATACTCTTAAAATTATTGACAATCCCAAATTAGTTTAGGTGGAATTGTACATGTTAATATTTACTGTATTAATAATTAAAACAAATTTTAAAAATCACTTAAATATAACTATAAAACTCCTTGCATGTTAATTATGAATCAACCATATATCTCAGAGTGGCACTGCACTGTTTTTTTGCAAATCTCTTCAAAGTTCATCTTCACAGAAGACTGCTGGATTCTATTTGCTTCTGTATTCAGTATATTCCCTTTTTTAAGTATGTGAAGAAAGTCTAGCCTCATGGAGATATGTAATGAGGAAAGGAGTATTTTAATAGCCTTTTGAGATACATATGTGTGGATAGTAGTTGAAATGTGGAATCTGAAACCATAACAGTGAACTTTTTGTAATGTTATATTAAAATCCATTAGTGTTCTTTGAATGGATCTTTTACCCATGCATGATTTGTACCCTCCTGCATTCGTTATATGAAAAATACTGATTCACTAAGTTGAATAGGTCTTCTAAATGTTGACAGATATCTTTTAAATAATTTGTTAGGAACACTGATCTTATCAGAAAATCTTTTTTTTTTTTTTAATCAGAAAATCTTAAGTTTTGGGAAACTTAGGAGGAAAGGCAGAAGTTTTCCAGAATATCTGCCAAACACCCAGGTCTGGATGGGTAACTAGTTTGTCAGTTTTTGCAAGTAAAAATCTAATATGACAAAGTTCAGTTCACAACTCAGCCACACATTTTTTCCTCAAGACAACATTCATACATCAGTGTGTACTGGACCAGAAGTGTTTAATGTTAGAGAATATCAAGACAAGGATCAAATTTAATACTTCTTTTTTACTACTTTATCAAGGACATGAAGTGAAAACTTTGTTTTGTTTTTTACTGTAAGTATAGGGCAGTGAAGTACTACTTGTATAGGTTAGGGTGCTCCTGCCTTGATTTGTGAAAGGTGCTAACAGTTTTATCCACCTTTACAAATGTCAACACAGAAAAAAAAAGTGTCTTAGCATTATGAAAATAGTTTTGACCCCTTGCAAGTATCTTAAAGACCCTACGGGCTCTACAGAGTATACCCCAAGAACTATAAGATGAAGCACCCTGTAAAATAAATACTAAGTATAGGAGAAATAAGCACACTATATTTCCAGATTTACTAGCATTTGTATACAATTCATCTTAGTAGCTATACCATGACTTCTTACAATTACTTGAGTCAGCCACAGCAGGCCATCCTGTTGGGAATGTGCCATCTTTGAACTTGGGAGTCATCATTCTCTGAGGCAAGCCTCAGAAATTACCTGAGCCAGAATCCTACATTTACAATTGACTTCTCTTCATCTCAGTTACATACTATTGCATCACTTTTAAACCTAGTATAAACCTTCTATTTAAAAACAGTTGCTACCGTGGCATCATTCACAGATGCAATTTCTCCTGTGCTGTCATATGTCAGCATAAACTCTATAAAACTGACTAAATATTAGAAGCAGTAGTTGTTAGTGTTCTGCCCAGACTCCACTGACCTTAGACCCTGGAAGTTGAGTTATTGTGCTGCTTATGTTGAAGTTAAACACAGAAGACTGGAACTACTTTTTTTTTTTTTTTTTTATGATAGTCACACACACACACAGAGGCAGAGACATAGGCAGAGGGAGAAGCAGGCTCCATGCACCGGGAGCCCGACGTGGGATTCAATCCCCGGTCTCCAGGATCGCGCCCTGGGCCAAAGGCAGGCGCCAGACCGCTGTGCCACCCAGGGATCCCGGACTGGAACTACTTAATGTGCATCTGTTAACCAAAATTCTCCCTGGTACCACCAGTTCTTAGGAATATACTTGATTTAGAAATACTGTCAGGATCCCTCTAAAAGAAGGTTTCATTCAAGAAACTGTAGCTTCTGAGAACTGGGACCTCCGTATTCTGCAATAATAGGCATATAAAGATCAGAAGGGAAATAAAAGTACTCTTAAATCTGATTCCTTAAATTCTAGGTAAAGAAACTGTAGGATGTTGGGATGACCTACTACATTCACTTCACAATTACAAGTCATTTTACAAGTTTTTCAATGCCTTCATTATTAGGAAAGTTGAGGGAAGTAAAAGGAATTTTTATAGGCCATGGTGTAGAAGCACTACTGAGAACCTTTGGCCAATGTGGGTCAGGGAAATGAACGTGAAGTACTGCACAGGTAGGTTACATCCACTGCTATAAAACCTCAACCTTGAAACAGAAAAATCTAGGAGATTAGATAGTAATCCCACTGTGTGGGGCCATACCATGATCTATTAACGATTGGCTATCAGTCATCCAAAAAGTGATCGCAGGAAAACAAATTCTAGTTTGCATCCAATGGGAATACCTTGAACCCCTGATCCTTCAAGAGGGTACAGCAATGCTGTCTTAGAGAAGAAGAGCTCTTAAAACATAGGGACCTAACTATGCACGGGAAATGCTGTCCCCTGTCCCCCACCCTTGGATTCCAATCTTGTGATCAGTTTCTCACAAAAACATTTTTTATTTCAGCAATCACTTGAACCATCGGGATCACTTAACCAACTTTTTTTTTGTTAAGCCCAAGATAACTGTGAGCCAAGTACATGACAGAAAAAAATGGGAATGGATTTTCACCTCAAAAATACTTAAGCTGAGTGTGGGAAGAAATTCAGCTTTTATTGTTAGAATTTACAGTTTCCAAGCACATCATGTTGGGACTATCATACAAAATTCCTAGTAAAGTTTTAGGTGACCAGTGACTTTGTCAATTAGGTCTGCTGGTCCTGGCCCAATTCCCAAGACAGTTCTAGAGCCTGGTGCAATCTGAGTACGTCCAGCATCTTGGATTAAACTTACAGTCAGTCCTAGCATTTTCGCATGGGTCAATAATTCAACCAAGGTTTCTTCATCAGGGGCTTTGACCACCACTTTGGGCTGGCCACAGTATTCCCATTGTTTGAGCAACTCAGGGTTTCTCCTTTGAATTTGCTTGTAGGCAGAAACAGCAGCATGAGAGCACTGGGCAGCCACTTTCCCTTTTCCCATCTTTAAGTCATTTCGAACCACAAGAATCATTTTATACTCCCCACTCTCTCCTAAGATGCTTGCTTCACTTCCAGTCTCTGTGTCTGTCTCGCTGACCGAGCTTCTGGGGATCATCCCAAAGCGTACACGGAGGCCCCAGCCCAGGCACATGCCACAAGCAACTCCGGCAGCCAAGCTGAGTGCACCAGGATGAGCCAAATATTCCATCACCAAGGATTTGGAGAGCATCTTAAAGGAAAGGAAAGGAGTTATCACTATCTAGCAGTGAAAAGATACAGGCTTATCAGACAAAACATCCTGACAATATATGTATGCGGCAATATCTTAAAATTATATGAAGTCATCCAGAAAAAAAGCAAAATAGGGGTGCCTGGGTGGCTCAGTTGGTTAAGCGTCTGCCTTTGGCTTAGGTCATGATCCCAGGGTCCTTGGATCCAGCCCTACATCAGGTTCCCTGCTCAGCAAGGAGTCTGCATCTCCCTCTCCCTCTGCTGTTGCCCCTGCTTGTGTTCACTCTCTGTCAAATAAATAAAATCTTAAAAAAAAAAATTATATATATATATATCTTTACTGTTTTTTCTCTTCTGTGTACTAGAAAAAGATTCAAGAAAAGTAAAGCAGTTTAAGACTTTGAATCTCAACATGAGGAATATCTATCTTGTTCTTAGATACAATAAAGCTCTGTTCCTCAGTCTTCCCTAAGTCTTGTAGAAGAATAAAATATTCCATTTTACCAAGTTGTCTAAATGACCCAAAGAAACCATGAATAATTCATCCCTTCTCTGGAATATAGTGCTCATTTACTTGTGTCTTTATAATCAAGTAGTTCTCAATGGGGATGGTACCAAGTCCTCAAAAAGTTTCTGGCTGTCAAAACTGGGCCTGGAGTTGAGGTGCACTGGTGACATTTTCCTAGACCTAAGCATGGAATGTTAAAAATCTTACAAAGGAAGATTTGTTCCATTAGAAATTATTCTAGATGGGGATCCCTGGGTGGCGCAGCGGTTTGGCGCCTGCCTTTGGCCCAGAGCACGATCCTGGAGACCCGGGATCGAATCCCACGTCAGGCTCCCGGTGCATGGAGCCTGCTTCTCTCTCTGCCTCCCTCTCTCTCTCTCTCTGTGACTATCATAAATAAATAAAAATTAAAAAAAAAAAAAGAAATTATTCTAGATGAAAAACTATTAACACCTGAGACTAGAACCCAACTTCATTATACATATGGACACAAAGTATTTTTTGCATAGTTCTAATATACACTGAATTTACCATATAAAACAAAGATAAAAAAATAATAAAACAAAGATCATCCTTTATATTTTAAAAATTCCTGTTACCTCAGCTAGCTGTTGACAGTATTTGAGTCACCAATAAAACACCTATATCAGTCTACATTTGAAACCATTAAATTCATAATGCTTCCATGTATAGGCACAACCATCAGTTTCTTCTAGTGGGAGAGTAAGCATTTATATACTGAAATACATGAGGCCACCATATTTGTAGTGCTTATAAGTAACACCTTCTGTTATGCATTGCATAATCTACATGGCATAGATGGCAGTCAAATTTCCTTTTCTCAGGGATCCCTGGGTGGCTCAGCAGTTTAGCGCCTGCCTTTGGCCCAGGGCATGATCCTGTAGTCCCGGGATCCAGTCCCGTGTCTGGCTCCCGACATGGAGCCTGCTTCTCCCTCTGCCTGTGTCTCTGCCTCTCTCTCTCTCTATTGTGAATAAATAAATAAATCTTAAAAAAAAAAAAAAATTCCTTGTCTCATGTATGTTAAAATGAGGAGATTATGTTAAGGTTTTTGAAATTAAATTTTTTTTAATTTTTTTTATTTATTTATGATAGTCACACAGAGAGAGAGAGAGAGAGGCAGAGACATAGAGGAAGAAGCAGGCTCCATGCATCGGGAGCCCGACGTGGGATTCGATCCCGGGTCTCCAGGATCGCGCCCTGGGCCAAAGGCAGGCGCTAAACCGCTGCGCCACCGAGGGATCCCGGTTTTTGAAATTACATGATAGATTGTACAATTTTTTTTTTTTAAGATTTTATTTAAGTGAGAGTGAGAACGCAGAGCACAAGCTGGGGGAGAGGCATAGAGAGAGGAAGGAGCAGACTCCCTACTGAGCAGGGAGCCTGATGTGGGGCTTGATCCCAGGACTCTGGGATTGTGACCTGAGCCAAAGGCACATGCTTAATTGAGCCACCCAGGTGCCCTTTATTATATATTTTAAATGAGGATGGAGTGTCTGGCTGGCTTAGTCCATAGAGCATGTGCCTCTTGATCTCAGTTGTGGGTTCAAGCTCCATATTGGGTGTAGCTCCTTGCTTGGCGGGGAGTATGTTTATTCCTCTCCTGCCGCTGTTCCCTGCTCATGGCTCTGCACCTCTCTGTCTCTTTTGTGCAAATAAATAAAATCTTAAAAAAATAATAAAATCTTAAAAAAAATAAATGACAGCATAGGAGATGTTAAAATTTTGGAGATATAATCCACATACTACAAAATTCACCTTTTTTAAAATACACAATTTACTACAATTTTGTAATATATTCACAAGTTTGTGCAACCATCACCACTATCTAATCCCAGAACATTTTCATTGTTTCAAAAAGAAATCCCTGTACCCATTAGCAGTTGATTCTCATCCACCTCTGGGCCCTAGGCAATCACTAATCTATTTTGCCTATTCTGGACATTCATATAAATCAAACCATACAGGGATCCCTGGGTGGCGCAGCGGTTTGGCGCCTGCCTTTGGCCCAGGGCGCAATCCTGGAGACCCGGGATCGAATCCCATATCGGGCTCCCTGCATGGAGCCTGCTTCTCCCTCTGCCTGTGTCTCTGCGCCTCTCTCTCTCTCTCTCTGTGACTATCATAAATAAATAAAAATTAAAAAAAAAAAATCAAACCATACAATAGGTGACCTTTTGTTTCACGCTTCTATCACCTAACATGTTTTCAAGGTTCATCCATGTTGAGGCATGTATCAGTACTTCATTCCCATGTTCTTAATGCTGCTCTATTTTGCCTTTCCCAGTAGTCTAGATGAGGTGACACTTAGACAAGAGAAGCAGGAATGAAAACAGAAAGAAGTGGCTCAGGCACCTGTGTATGATTTGGAGATTCACTGGAAATCTAGTGATAAAAGAAAGGGAGTTCAGAATTACCTAGCTTTGAACAAATGGAGAAAAGAGGTACTCTTTACTGATGAAGAAAATTTTTGTGATATAGCAGGTTTGAAAAGTAAAAGATACTGAAATCAGTTCAAGGGATATTACACTTGGTTTGACCAAAAGACATCCTGGTTAGAGATGTCCAGCAACAACAATAAGAAAGGATATGCCATCTTAAAGGTCAGAAGATAAGTCTCAGCCAGAAATACAGATTTAAGAAAACTTAACATGTAACTGTAGTTACTCAAGTGATGAAAGTAGTGAGGCCACTGGGAAAAGTATACAGAGTGAAGGAAAGGCTAAAACAGAATCCTGAAGAAATGAACATTGAGGGATCAGAGAGTGACGTGGAGTGGCCAGAGGTAGGAGGTTGTCAGTACCTAGTTTCATTCCTTTCACTGTTGTCTAATCTGGTGACATGGCTGTACTGACATAATTTATGGATCTAGATGCCTTTGCAGTCAGGAAAAAAAAATTAAATTTTTAGTAGAACCTACATTATCTCAATACATCTATCATTCAGTTACTACATGAGGTTTACGTGTCAGCAGGACTTTTCTCTGATAATCTAACAACTAGGGAAACCTGGGTGGCTTAGTGGTTGAGCGGCTACCTTCAGCCCAGGCTGTGATCCTGGAGTCCCAGGATCGAGTCCCACATCGGGCTCCCTACATAGAGCCTGCTTCTCCCTCTGCCTATGTCTCTGCCTCTGTGTGTCTCATAAAAAAAAAAAAAAAAAAAAAAAGGTCTAACAACCAGACTCCAAAATGAACAAATATCAAATTACATAAAAATTATATATATAAAACCTCCATGTTAACAATTAGAATGTTCTGCACTAATTTTAGGTTGCAAAGTAACCAATATCCTATATATCAGATTCAGGTACTAACTGGAGAAGGGAACTGCATATAGAGGACCTGTTGTGCATTTCCATCATGGTTGTTGTGGGGGGAAAAAAAAAAAAGGACATGAAGCTCACATTAAAGACAAGAAAAATAAAGATCCAACAGAGAAGCTACTTATCCCCAGTAGCATAACTAATAAAAGTAGTATAAAATATACTCATCCAGAGGTCATGACAGAAAACTTCTCATCTTCTCAACTGTATCTAAAAAGATATGTACCAGTAAGAGTCAGCACCCCCCACCAAAAAAGAAGTTCCAGAAATTACTAAGCTTACTGCTTTGGTACCGTATCTCATGAGAACTCCAATTCTTTTTTTTTAATTTTTTTTTTTTTTTTTTTTTTTTAATTTATGATAGTCACAGAGAGAGAGAGAGAAAGGCAGAGACACAGGGAGAAGCAGGCTCCATGCACCGGGAGCCTGATGTGGGACTCGACTCCGGGTCTACAGGATCGCGCCCTGGGCCAAAGGCAGGCGCTAAACCACTGCGCCACCCAGGGATCCCCGAGAACTCCAATTCTAACATGTTAATATTAACATCCTTAGGATATTCTAATCTCCTACCAGCCTAATCACATTTTTTTAAAAGATTTTATTTATTTATTCATGAGAGAGAGAGAGAGATCGAGAGAGGCAGAGACAGGAGCAGAGGGAGAAGCAGCCTCCATGCAGAGGATGCAGAACTCGATCCCAGAACTCCAGGATCACGCCCTGGGTGGAAGGCAGGCGCCAAACTGCTGAGCCACCCAGGCGTCCCCTTAATCACATTATCATGTAACTCCTCCAAAAGGTGTTTCAGCCTGTCCCCCTTTCTGCATATCCAATACAACATATCAATAAACCCAGTGCTTAAGACTACGGAAAAGAGAACTATTCTTAGTCTCATGGATAATCCTGGGCAATGATGACACTGCAAAACAAACATGTCCTATAAAACCCTCCTCCTGGTGGGTTCTAATTCCTCTACCAGATTAAGGCCCTTTCACCAATGCTCTTGATCCATTCCCTTCTGAACCATGTTCCACCCATTAATTCCACTCCACCGGCCATACCTTGGCCTTTCCAACCCTCCCCCACCCAAAAAAAAACACCTTCCTCAAATCCTCTTTGACTCTTAAACCATTGCCTGACTTTTCCTCTTCTGTTTACCTCTAAACTTTAATTACCTGCCTCCTTTCCCCACTCAACTGAAATTGCTAAGGAATTAGACACTTGTTAATTGCCAAATGTAGTTGCCTCTTTTAGGCTTCATCTTAAGCTTTCCCCACCACTCGTTGATAACTTCTTTTTTACTCTTCTTCCCCAAATTCTTTAATCTTCCACCCTGTTGGGGCACCTGGGTACCTCAGTGGTTGAGTGTCTGCCTTTGGCTCAGCTTGTGATCCTGGGGTCCTGCGATCAAGTTCCATGAAAAATAGAGACCAAAACAAATAAATAGGACAGAGAAATTTAGAGGTATAGAGATAATGCCAGAAACAAAAGAAAATATCAAAAATAAAACTACTGGGATGCCTGGGTGGCTCAGTGTTGAGTGTCCGCCTTTGGCTCAGGTCGAGATCCTGGAGTCCTGGGATAGAGTCCCACATCAGGCTCCCCACAGGGAGCCTGCTTCTCCGAGTATGTCTCTGCCTCTCTCTGTATGTCTCTCATGAATAATAAATAAAATCTTAAAAAAAAAAAACAAAAACAAAACCATACACACAAGTTTCACCCTATTATCATCCTACCTTTCTCATAGCTTTTTTCTGTCTCCTCCAGCTCTATGTCTCGTTCATCCCCAATGAACATAATACACCTGCTTTGGCCCTCTCTTCAGTCTATACCTACAATGTCCAATATAGTAGCCATCAGTCAAACATAGTTATTTAAACTTAATTAAAACTAAATAAAAATTCAACTCTTCAGTTGCACTGAGCCATATTTCAAGTGCTCAACAGCTCAACAACTTAAAAGTGGCTAGCAGCTACTCTATTAAGATTTTTTTTTTTAAGATCTTATTTCTTTATTCATGAGAGACACACACACATAGAGAGAGAGAGAGAGAGAGAGAGAGAGAGAGGCAGAGACACAGGCAGAGGGAGAAGCAGGCTCCATACAGGGAGCCCGACGACGTGAGACTCCATCCCGGGTCTCCAGGATCAGGCCCAGGGCTGAAGGTGGCGCTAAACTGCTGAGCCACCTGGGCCGCCCTCTATTAAGATTTAGAACATTTCCATGCAAGTTCTATTGGACAGTGATAGTCTATATACTCTCTTTCCATTGAACTGACTGATATTTATGGAGGGTCTTTTGTGCACCAGGCACTGTTCTGGACCCTAAAGATAGAGCACTGGAGAAAACAAAGTCCTGCTATGGAGCCGACATCTAGTAGGAGGAAAGAGACAATCTCATTTATTTCCAAACTGTCATAGGGCTCCTAAGGCCTCTCCTGGGCTCCTAACTTGAAATTTACAGCTTCTGCTAGAGTGCTATGAATTATTATACTCTGTCCCAAACTGAATTCGGTATCTTCTTTTTCCTCTCAAATTTCCTTTTACTGTATTCTTGATTTCTTTCTTTCTTTCTTTTTTTTAAAAGATTTATCCATTCATGATAGACACAGAAAGAGAGAGAAAGAGAGAGAGAGAGAGAGAGAGGCAGAGGGAGGGAAAAGCAGGCTCCATGCCGGGAGCCCGACGCAGGACTCGATCCCAGGTCTCCAGGATGGCGCCCTAGGCCAAAGGCAGGCGCCAAACCGCTGAGCCACCCAGGGATCCCCTGTATTCTTGATTTCTGAGTAACCCTGGCCTTTTTTTCCTATGTCCTACCACATCCAGTTACCAAACCTTGTTGAATTTATCTGTACTAAACCTCTCTCTCTACCTTTACTATCACTGCCCTAATGAACTCTTGGCCCAAAGCCTCCAAAATTAACTTCTCTAACTGATCCTTCCACATTTGCTTCATGCATGTCCTAGTTCACCCTAGTCCATCTGGCATTAATATTATGCTTCTAAAACACAAATTTGATCCTGTAGTTTCCCAGATCAAAAACCACCAGATAAACGCCTTAAGTATAAAACAAATCCCTTAGCACAAACTCAAAGCATCACATAATTTGGTTACAAACTACTTTATCCTTCTAATCTACTCTCCTGCTACATACTGTACTACCCAGCCACCCCAAATTACTAGATCCCTTCAGGAATCAATCTCTCCCACAAAATTTTCTACTTTTCTCCACTTAAATACACAAATACAATCTCTTCAGCCACGAAGGCTGATTCAAAGGACACCTGTCTCTTAAGTCTCTTATCTCCCAATCAATCTTAATTATTTACTCTACAGAACTGCTGTAGTAATTACACATAATCATCATACGTACATCATATTCTCAGCGTCTGGTACCTGGGGAGTACCACGTTAAAGGACTAAATACTTCTCTGAACATTTATGTCTGTGTTACGCGGAAAGACCCATTTTTCGGTCATATTCGTGGAAACCTTTTCTTTCCTAGTAGGACTCAACAGCTTCATACTCTGCGGGTATTCGAGAAGTACTCAACAGAATGTAAGGCCTGCGCGGTATTTTCTCACATTCGGAGCCAGCGCATCGATGCTGCCTGACTGGAGGCTCTGCCTGGAAACCAGAAATTCTGGGTCCTTCTCCTTCCCAGGATCTTGGTCCCTTCTCCCAAAGGACGACTGGCAGAACAAGAACAGGGGCTCCAGCGTCCACTTGGGCGGAAGAGTTTATGGAGATGAAAGGCTGGGAGAGGAGGTATGGAATGAGGTGGGAAGAAACATTCCAACTGGAGAGAGAATGGAGAATGACATCCCTCTCCTCAGCCCTGTGAAGGGCCGACTTACCGAGCGAACTTCCCCGGCGCCTCACTCGTGCCTCTGCGTTTTTTCCCTGCGGGTAGTGAACACGCTTCTAACCCGCGAGTTACCTCTTCCGGGACTCCCTAATAAGTTCCGGATCAAGAACGGCGAAGTGAACAGTCATTCTTTCTCTCGCCCCGCCCACAGGTCCCGAACCTAGACCCGAATTGAAGTCCCGCGACGATCAGCGGACGTTGCCGAAAGGAGAGGGGGAACTTTTGTGTTTTTAGAGGCGGTCCCCGAGGGGGGGCTGAAGGGGGTGGGGTGGAGAACGGACCGGAAGTGACGTATACGAGTTCCGGTTGGCCGGACCCCAGCGGCGGGTGTGAGAATCCGTCGGCAGCCGCTTGCAGGATCCTGAGATCGGGAGACGCCGGGGTCAGAGCGGGTAGGTAGGTATACGAGCGCGTGGAATTGGGGACGGAAGCCTGACACTATCCTCAGAGCTTGGCTTCTTCCGGAGCTCTCCCACTTAGACTATGCGGATCTGGGGCACCGTGATTTCGACTTCAGGCAGTGTTTTAGGGCGCTGGTGACTCGGAGTGTCTGTCTGGCGGTAGCCTGGTTATCTGGGACACCTCCTCAGGGTTGGCTACCAGTACAGTGAACCCATACATTGGGTTTCCTGCCGTTCGCTCTCATTGTCGCAGACTTGGAAGCTGTCCTAAACGTTCTGTAGAGTACCCATCTCTTCTCCGAGGGTATCTAGGACCTCAGAGTAAATGGAGAAGATCCTCCCTGCTGATGACCAAGCTGTTTCTCAGGACCTGTCAGTGTGACCTCCTCAACCACTAACACATGGCACTAAACGTATTCATTCGCTACTAAACAAAATTTAGGCGTGTGAGTGCCATCTGAAGCGTTGGTGGCCAAGGGAATGGGGCCTTCCCGCCCTTGATCTTTTGCAAAGAACTGTCACGGATCTCCTACTAATTTTTAAAGGGTAGGTTCTCTACCTCTTCCAAATCCCTGGCCACTCCCCGCCCCTTTGTTGTTCTCTTGCAGTGGAGGTATTTGCAGTACAACCTGGAGATCAACTTAATCTCTAAACTTCCAAGAAGCCATATGTGGCCCTGTGTCACACTAAGATTACCTCATGACTTCTAGTAGGTTTAAACTATTATCTTTTGCTTTTCTGCAAATCTATGCAAAAAATCTCATATAGGCTCTGGCACTGTTTTATCTATCATGGCAAGACAGCCCCTTTTCCTAACTTTAATGTCTTTCAATTCTCCTTTGGGGCTGATGTCAGAAATTTTGTAGACAGACTACACTGATCTTTTGGAGAAGCTTGTACAAGTATTTCTGGTGTTGTAATGATAGAGAATTAAATGTTCTGACTCCTACTGCCTATGTGTAGTATGAACTATGATCTTTAGTTGTGTATTTTTAGCATAAATGATGATAATAAGAAATTATTCATTAGGCAACATTCATGCATTCTAGAATGTGGTTTTATTGACCTTTGGAGGAGGGATGGTAGTACCCAGACAAATGTGGCCAATTTGTATGGGTGTGAAATGATTCTATAGTGGAAATCGTTTGTATTTTACTTCTTTGCCTGTGTTATAAAACACTAAAGCTGCCCCCCCCCCTTTGAGGAATATATCCTACTTGATTAATATAGTTTAATTTCTGTGGTTTACGTTCCAGAATAAAGATTGGTTGGTTACCTAACTTTCTGAGCTGGTCTGGATCGTGACGATAAAAGTACTGCTCACGTATTTCATAGAATTGTCATAATGATTAAGTGAGATAGTAAATGGGAAATCACTGTATAAATGAAAATATGGTAATGTCAGTTTACTCTGAAAGCTGGAAATGTACCAGTGCAGAATTCTGTTGCTTTGTATCATTTCACAATTTGATGTTTTATATTGTGTCATTTATCTGAAAATATTATCATACACTCTTCTGAGATGATCTTTGCCCTACTATTGACCCCAATAAAAACTACCTAAGAGTAGTGTGATACTGTAACCCATTGAATTAGTCACTGTGGTTAATAAGTAGGTGACTAGAAAATGAATATAGTTTTGCATTTGGGAGTTTAAATCTGACCTTTGTTGGTCATCATGTATTGTCACTTAAGAATTTACAAGTGCAGAAGAAGGTTAAGTTTTTGGTGTTTACATATAGTTAACTAAAGGTAGAAAGTAGCCTTACTTACTTTATTAAGTAAAAAATTTTATCATTTTACCTGAAACTTACTGAAAGCAATATTTAGAATTGGAAGCATCCTCTGTGAACAGATAGTTATAATCTTCCCCAGAAACAATCAGTAATTGGCTTGCCTGAGATAATATGGTTTAGGTAGTACCAGAGCCTGAACTGGAAATGAGGTCCTAAGTATTCTTTCTGTTCTGCTAAGGTTGTCTCTAGGCATCTTTTTATGGTTTGGTAATATTTCCTGGTCTGCATGAAAATGGTTTCTTTTATGTATTAAAGGGATCTAAAGGTTTTCATTTTTCCCTCTTTTTTGCTGATTTAGTCTTGTAAATTCTAGGAAAACAACATTGTGCATGGCAAAATTTGTAGTAGACTGGAATAAGGAAAGAAAAAAAGAAAATTAGTTCTGTTCTTCAGAACTGTTATTCTAAGTTCGTGCTTCATTACTATCAGGTATCAAGGTGTCTTCTTTCTAACAAGTGGAAAAGAGAGTATCTTTGTAACACATGTCTCTACTGAATGAATGTTGTTGGTAGTAAGTAGGAGGCAACTGCATTAATTTCTTTATTCCTGCTAAAAGAAATTCCCTCCCCCAAACAAAAGAAATTCCCCCAACTGTTTGTAATTTTAATATTGTTACATTAATTATCTATTAATCTATAAAGTCATTTCTCGATTTTATTCTGGGTAAATAGCCACTGTAGAATACTTAATTCTTTGTCTTGTTGAGAACCTTTTTGCTTCTGCAGATTCCACAAAACCTATTTAGTCTCTCCTTTTTTTTTGGAGATTATAGGGCCAGATACTTATTATCACTGCTCTTTTGTCCAGGGCTCTTTGTTGGAGAGAGTGTGTGTGTGTGTGTGTGTGTGTGTGTGTGTCTACATCTGTCTGTCTTTGGTATAGAAATAAACACCAGATTAGAGAATCTTTACTAACCTCAGAAACAGATTTGATTGTTGTTGTATTAATCTGCTTTCACAGACTTGCAAATATTTTGAGGAGTAAACTTTTAAAGTGTTTATTGCTTCAAGAAACTCTGGGAAAGCAACTTTGTATAGGGTTTGCCAAACTGATATTATATATTATGTAAACCTTCTGTAAAGCTCATTTGAAAATATTATGCACCTTGAAGGTTTTGGAAATTTGAGCAGAAGATACTTTTCTGTGTCAGATAAAAGATTAAGGCACTTTTATTTTATTTTATTTTTTTTTAATTTTTTTTTTTTATTTATTTATGATAGTCACAGAGAGAGAGAGAGAGAGAGAGAGAGAGAGGCAGAGACACAGGCAGAGGGAGAAGCAGGCTCCATGCACCGGAAGCCTGACGTGGGATTCGATCCCGGGTCTCCAGAATCGCGCCCTGGGCCAAAGGCAGGCGCCAAACCGCTGCGCCACCCAGGGATCCCAAGGCACTTTTATTTATTTTTAAGGCATTTTTAAATAAAGCAAGGGCAACCCACTGAATAATCCTATGCTAGCTTGTCTAATGGTAGTTGGTAGAATTTGTCAGTATTCAGAAATATATAATCTTTTCAGTAGTTCATTATGATGTTTTCTCTTGTTCTTGAGGTTCTTTAATAATAAGCTTGGTCTTTATAGATTTTTTTGGAAGGACTAGGTAGATAGTGTTAAGAGCCAGGGCTAATAAACTAGATTGTCTTGTTTCAAATTCCACCTCTTAATACTGTGCAACCTTTAGGCTGGTTACTTAACCTCTTGCCATCTCAATTTCTTCCTAGACAATGAAGTCAGTACCTTTACTGTTAGGGTTAAATGAATAGATTTAAGTAAAGCATTTAGAATGGCATACAGTTAACAATGACTGTCACCACTGTTATCCTTCTGTAGCCTACTGTACAGTTGCTAAGAGAAAACTCTTTCCAGCCCTCTTTGAAAGCATGCCTTTGTTGCTGCTTACTTGATCATTGTTTACTCAGTATTTTTGTTTTGTTTCAAGTTTTTATTTAAATTCTAGTTAACATATAGGGTAATATTAGTTTTAGGAGTAGAATTTAGTGATTTATCACTTACATTTAGTGCTCATCATAAGTGCCCTCCTACTGCCCATCACTCACTTAGCCCATCTCCCGCCTCCCTCCTTCCGTCACCTTTCAGTTTGTTTTCTGTAGTTAAGAGTTTCCTATATTTTGCTTCCCTCTCTTTTTTCCCCCTTCTCATTGTTCATCTGTTTCTTAAGTTCAACAGTGAAATCATATGGTATTTGTCTTTCTCTGACTGACTTATTTCACTTAGCATAATACACTCTAGCTCCATCCATGTTGTTGCAAACGGCAAGATTTCATTCTTTTTGATGGCTGAGTAATATTTCTGTGTGTGTGTGTGTGTGTGTGTGTGTGTGTGTTTATGCACCGCATCTTTATCCATTTATCGGTTGATGGATATTTGGGCTCTTTCCATAATTTGGCTGTTGATAATGTTGCTATAAACATCAGTGTGCATCTTGTTTGCTCAGTATTAATGAAGGTTCAGTAAATAAATATATATACATTTAATTGTGTGTATATTTTACAGCATATGTGAGACTTTTTAAAAACGAGGTGTTCTTGTAGGCTATGCTTTCATTATTTTTGTATTATTGTTAATAGTTTACATTATTTGTATAATCAGTAACAATTTGAGAATTGAAATTTGAGAATTTGTTGGCTGATGATGTCTTCTAGCACTTTCTTTGCATGGGAAGAGTATTTTGCAATGACATCTAGTGCTCATATCTGTTCATTCATCCAATCAGTGAGCAAAAATCTTAAATTCTAGGTCTTTTTACCAGGTTTTGAGGAAAACAGTGGGAAGCAAAGACAAACATCTTTTAGTTGGGAGGCTAATAGAGATAAAGGTATTTGAGTTGGGAGCCTAATAGAGAAAAAAGTAAATACAAAAATGAACGATTAAACCCACTGTAATAAGTATCACGAAGGAGATAAACAAAGGCCTGAAAGAGAGTTAATGTGGATTTGTGCCTATTTGAGACTTAGCACAGTATACCGGAATATAGAGACATGAAATAAGGTAGGAAATATACTCATGGTCCAGGTTATGTAGAGCTTTACAGGCCATGGAAATTAGTTTGGATTTGATTTTGAGTATAATAGGAGGTCCTTCTACAATTTCAAATAGGGGAGTAATATAATTTGTAAGAAGACCACTCATGTTTGTATGTGAAGGATGAATTGAAAAGGACAAGAATAAAAATGGAAAGAGAAGTTAGGAGTTCATGGCAGTAGTCTAAGTGAGAGATGAAGATGGCCTGGACCAGAGTGGTGACAAAAAAGTGGTGAGCTGTGGGTGGATGGATACTAAATATATTTGGAATCAGACTAGGTCTTGGATTAAATCTGAGGAGTAAGGAAATGAGAAGAGTCAGGGATGACTGTGCTTCTGGATTTAGTAACTGGGTGGATAGAGTTGTGCCAAGTACTAGGAGAGGGAAGGTTTGGGGAGGACCAGGTTTGTTACAAGAAGGGGGATGGGAATGAGGAAGAAAGGATATACTAAATTTGAGATGCTTAGGAATCACCATATGTGCTCTTAGGTGTATAGATCTAGAGATAAAGACCAGAAATATAAATTGAGGCTAGTATTTTAAACTGCAGGACCAGAAAAATCACCTGGAGAGAGAGGGAAGAGGAGAGGGCCCAGATCAGGTAAAAGAGAGCTGGCAAAGGGGCCTAGGAGCGTTTGAAGGAAGAATGATCAGATACACAAAACTAATAAAAGTAGTTAAACCTAGCAGGGAGCATACTAGATAGATGAGGAACAGAGGGAAACAAGATTTTTCAGTTTGTATACACGCACATATATACATCTATGTTTTTATATACGTATATATGTAAGACATGTAAAGCATGTGAAAAATTTTACTTATTCAGAATTCTTTAAAAAGGGTCAGTTCTGGGCACCTGGGTAGTTCAGTGGGTTAAGCATGTGCCTCTGGCTCAGGTCATGATTCTGGGGTTCTGGAATTAAGCCCTACATCGGGCTCCCTGTTCAGTGGGGAGTCTGCTTCTCCTTCTGCCTCTCCCCACTGCTAGTGCTCTCTCTCACTCTCTCAAATAAATAAATATATATATGTATCTAAATAAGATATCTAAATAATTTATTATTATTATTATTATTATATACTTAAAAAAGAAAAAGATCAGTTCTGTCAAATCTTGCTCTGTGGTCTAAATGAGACCAAAGTCCAGTGAAGTTGAAACTGATGATCTGACTAACCACTTCCTTATTGTTGAGTCTGATTCCTTCCAGAAACTTTCAAGTCTCCACATTGCAAAAAGCATTTAATCAAATATACTATACAAGTTTTTCTGCCTCTTTTTAAGTTTTTAAGGTCTATTTATAGGAGATTTTATACTGCTTCTATGGAGCAGATTTTTCTTTAATTTTTTATTAAATAATCATAGGGATATCTCTAGGATCTCTATGCTTTCAAAACTTTTATTTTTAGAAATTTAAATATTTGAATTTATCAGTACTTTAATCACTATGGATAAGTGATGCATCTCAAAGTATGCCTAGCAGATAGTATGTACTCAGTAAATATTTGTTGAACAAGTAAGTGAAAAATTCATTTTCAGGGATGCCTGGGTGGCTCAGTTGATTAAGCATCTGCCTTCAGCTCAGGTCATGAGCCTGGGGTCCTTAGGGTCAAGCTGTGCATCAGGCTCCCTGTTTAGCAGGGAGCCTGCTTCTTTCTCTCCCTCTGCACCTCCCTTGTTCATTCTTTCTCCCTCTCTCTTTCGCTCGCTCGCTTGCTTGCTCTCTCTCAAGTAAATAAATTAAAATCTTAATAAAAAGAAATTCATTTTCACTGCTATATAAAATTGCATTGTATAATTATATGCCAATTTATTTATTTGTTCTTCTGACAATGGGCATTTGTGTTGTTAGAGCTTTTGCTATTAAGACCAGTGTTGCTAAAAAATATTATTGTACATATCAACTCTTTATATGCAAGAGGTTCTTTTGGCTATATGTCTAGACATAGAATTGCTAGCGAGGTTATACCAGTATTCAATTTATACACGTTGTCTTCCAAACTTTGCTATTGTCATCTTAATTTCTGCTGAAAGAATCCATGTAAAGAATGGTATGGTGAATTATAAAATTGAATATTGAATAGCAGAATGATCATAAATTCTCATCATTGTATGCATACCCCTTTTTTAAAAATTTTTATTTATTTATTATAGTCACAGAGAGAGAGAGAGAGAGAGAGAGAGAGAGAGAGAGGCAGAGACACAGGCAGAGGGAGAAGCAGGCTCCATGCACCGGGAGCCCGACGTGGGATTCGATCCCGGGTCTCCAGGATCGCGCCCTGGGCCAAAGGCAGGCGCTAAACCGCTGCACCACCCAGGGATCCCCTGCATACCCCTTTGTAATATGATTTTACTGTTACTCTGCTCCTTGACTGTGTACTTGGCTATATGATTTGCTTTGACCAAGAAGACATTAGCAAGTATGATATAAGCAGAGACTTGAAAAACTTGCATATTGGGGCTTTTCTTCTCATACAGCTCTTTGGAACCCTGAGCCTACCATGTGAAAAAAGACCAGACTAGCCTTCTGGGATAGGGGACCTTACACGAGGCATCCCAGCTGAGACCTGCCGTTCAAGAGCCAACCTACCTTAGACCAGAATTGCCCGGCCTAACTCACAGAATTGTGAGAAATATTAGATGATTTTTGAAGTCACTAAATTTTGGAGCTAAATTGTTACATAGTAAAACATACTGGATAAAAATGGTATCTCATTGTGATCTTGATTTATATTTTTTGATCGTCAGTGAGATCAAGTAGGTATCTTCATTATTGGCCATATATCCTCTCCTATGAAATATCTCTTTATGTCTTCTGCCTATTTTACTTTTGTAGGGTTGTCTTTTAATATTTTCAGTTCTATATATAATCTGCCTACTTAGTCCTTTTCAGTTAGGTGTTTTCTCTGGTTTATCTTTTCACTTAAGATATCTTGTAATGAATTTAAGTTTTAATTTCGGTGTTCTGTTTATTAATGTTTTCCTTTATGGAAAGCTCTTTTTTGTGTGTCTTAAGAAATCATTCCCTACCCCAAGGCAGAAAGGTATTTATATTTTCTTCTAAAAGTTTTGCTTTTTGACTTTTAAATCTTTAATCCACTTGGAATTGAATTTTGTGCATGGTTCAAAGTAGTAATCCAAATTTTCTTTTCTTATATGGATAACCAATTTGAATAATTTCTCCTTTCCCAACTGCTCTGTCTTGCCGTAAAGAGTTCCAAAAATACAAGAATCTTTTGAAATGCCCTCTATTCTGTTTCTTGGTCAGTTTCTCTATTTCTATACCTATACAAGACACCTTCATTATTTATTACTATAATATATGTGTATAAATACATGGAGACACAAGACCTTTGATGGATACATGTATCTTGCAAATATTTTCTCTCTTTCTGTGGCTTACCTTTTTGGTTTTCTTAACCATGTTTCAAAGAGCAAAAGTTTTTAAACTTTATAAAATCCAGTTTATCAATTTTGTCTTTTTAAATCCTAAGAAACATTTGTGTACTCCAAGACTACAAAGATTTTCTCCTGTTTTTTTTTCCTAGAAGCTTTATAGTATTAGTTCTTACATTTAGATCTATGATCCACTTCAAATCAGTTGTTGCATTTGAGAAACAAGGGTCAATGTCCACTTTTTTTTTTTTTTAATGATAGTCACAGAGAGAGAGAGAGAGAGGGGCAGAGACATAAGCAGAGGGAGAAGCAGGCTCCATGCACTGGGAGCCTGATGTGGGATTCGATCCCGGGTCTCCAGGATCGCGCCCTGGGCCAAAGGCAGGCGCCAAACCGCTGCGCCACCCAGGGATCCCAATGTCCACTTTTTCATAAAAATACTTAGCTATCAGCAGCCCGGATGGCTCCGCGGTTTAGTGCCGCCTTGGCCCAGGGCATGATCCTGGAGACCCGGGATTGAGTCCCACGTCAGGCTCCCTGCATGGAGCCTGCTTCTCCCTCTGCCTGTGTCTCTGCCTCTCTCTCTCTCTCTCTCTCTCTCGAATAAATAAAATCTTAAAAAAAAAAAAAAAAAACTTAGTTATTCTAGTGCTGTTTGTTGAGAAGACTTTCCTTTCACCATTGAATTGACTTTCCATTGACCATGGAATTGCTTTGTACGTTTGTTGAAAATTAATTGACCCAATATATGTAGGTCTAATTCTGTTCCACCAATCTATGTCTGTCCTTTTGCCAAAACCACACTATCATTACTGTAGCTTTATAATAAATCTTGAAATCAATTAGTGCAAGTCTTACAGCTTTGTTCTTTATCCAAATTGTTTTAGCAGTTCTGAGTTCTTTGTGATTCCATATAAGTTTGAATCCATTTGTCTTTTGATTTTTTAAAAAGCTTGCTTGAGAGGCGCTTGGGTGGTTCAGTTGGTTAAGCATCTGACTTTGGCTCAGGTTATGATCTCCCAGTCCTGGGATCGAGCCTTTGGGCTCCACATTCAGCAAGGAGTCTGCTTTCCCCTCTGCCCCTCCTCTTGTTCGTGTATGCGCATGCTCTCTTTTTTTCTCTCTCTCAAACAAAACCCTTAAAAAGAAAAAGTTTGCTTGAGTTTTGATTGAGATTGCATTAAACCTATATATCAGTTTGAGGAAAATTGTCATATTAACAATATCAAGTCTCTCAAATGATGTCCATCAATCTAGGAAATACAATATATCTCAAGTAGTACAAATAAAAATAAATCCAGTCCAGAAACACTGCAATCAAATCGCAAAACACTGAAGTAAAGAGGTCTTGATCCTCAAAGAATTCGAAAAGAAAGGACACATTGCTAAAAATGGAAGAACAATTAGAATCAAAGAATTCTCAACAGCAACAATAAAAGCCAAAACAACGATTGATGGACTCATTTTTTGAAATTTTAAGTCTTTATCTTTTTAATTTACATTTCTCCCATTCTTTATACTCTTCTGGGATTGCAATTAAACAAATAATAGACCTTCTCATTCTGTCCTCTGTGTCTTTTATTTGCTTATATTTTCCATTCCTATCTCTGCTGCATTCTTAATAAATTCCCTGGATAGCTTATCCAGTTCACTTCATCTGTATTTGATCTATACCTTTATCTGTCCATTGGCTTTTAATTTCAACAATTATTACTTCTAGAAGTTCCATTTGCTTTTCTTTCCTTCAAATCTATGTAGGTGTGATAGTTTTTATTGTGTATTCATTCATCTTTGTGATTGCATCCATTGTTCTGTAAACATTTTATACATAGTTATTTTATAATATACTTAATCTGTACCTGAATTTTTAATATCTTTTGTTCTTGTCCTGAAGAGGTAGGGGATTGGTGGGGCCACTTGGAAGGGTTTACAGTGATAATGGCTTGTTTTCTGGAACTTCTGTGAGTTTATTGATTGATCTTATTCTGTTGAGAATCCAACAGACCTGATTTACAAAGAGGGTTTACATTTCTGCTTAGAGTTAGAAAGACACCTCTGACTTAGGACTACATCAGTGGCTCTGTGGTTGTAGCAGATGAAATATTCTCTACCTTCTTTTGGGTCTCCTGCTGGACCTAGGAATTAAGTTGATATGACATATTAGTAGGAGAAAAGCATAAAACTTTACTAATTGTCTTTACATGTAAATGGAAACATTCACAAGGGAATGAAGACCCCAAGAAGTGACCAGAGCAGGACGCTTTTATACCTTTTAGACCAAGAAACAATAAATTTGTGAAGACATGACAAGACAAAGAAGTTCGATCCAAAGGTAGTAAATGGTAAAGACGTAACTAGGAAGATAAGGGTTAATTTAACAAAGCTTGTTTGTACAGATTTATCAGCCCCAAGTTCCCATCTCTGATGATAAGAGTGTCTTCCTTCCTTCTGGTACAGGGTGGATACCTTTGACATGGGAGTTTTATTTCTTGCTTTCAGAAAGAAAAAAGAGAGTAAATGTGTCTGTTTAAAGAACAGAGTGCCATTTCTTATAAATTCCTTTAATTCAAAGTAATCAGTATGCCAAAGTGACATATTTTGGGGTGACAGTCTGTTTTTCTTCATGGATTTTTGCCCAAAGAAAAAGTCACTGATACAGCTTCCCACCTCCAAAGTTCAGTCTTCCTACAAAGATGTTGGTCTCAGAATCTTTCCTCCGGATAGCTTGAGCACTCTCTATTGCCTTTTGCTCTTACCATTTTCCTTCCTACTGCTCAAGTTTTCTTCTTTTCCTACCATGCCTTGCAATCTTCCTAGCTCTTAGACCATTCAGTCTCTCTGGGTCAGTTGTGTAGTTTACTTATTTTTTGGAGAGATAGAAGGGAGACGTTGGAGACTGCCTCTTCCCTTTGTGAAACCAGTGATATCTCAAAGAATATATCCAGTCCTGGGTACAGTTTTTACAGAAAGGATAGAACCCTCAAAATTCCTAGTACGTGTATCTGACTTCACATAGTAAATATTACTAGAAAGTTTAATTTACATTTTTCCATGTGTTGTGTTTTAGTTTATTATTTTATAAAACCCTATTTGGATGCTAAGAATTCATTGTTACATGTAGTGACACCATAATTTATCTATTCAGTAGGTTCTAATTTTCTTAAGATAGAAGTGAAGGTACCTAAGTGATTATTATCAGGAAGCTATATAATATTTAAGAGAAAATGAAACCCCCAAAAAACCCTTTAAAGTGGGCAAAGAATGACAGTTCAACGTAGAAAGTGTTGTAGGTAATTCTGGCCTCTTTAATGTTGAATGACCAAAAAATACCAATATTTATTTTCATTTACCCATTTAGTGGGTCTAGTGACGACATTTCAATGGATGGATAACAAAGTTCTAGTATTTTTCTAAAGAGATAATTTTTAAAAATCTGTTTCATAGATCATAAAGCTTAGAATTATCTGGATCAAATCCATCATTTTGATTTAAATAATCTGAAATGTGTACCTTGGTCATTTGCAGATATTCTGTGATTTAACTCATTTTCTTATTAATGACTTGTATGGGCTAGTTTATATTCCTAGGCATTTAGGGGCAGTAAAGTAGGGAGTCTGTTAAGCAATCTGAATTTAAAATTTTGTCGGGGGGATCCCTGGGTGGCGCAGCGGTTTGGCGCCTGCCTTTGGCCCAGGGCGCGATCCTGGAGACCCGGGATCAAATCCCACGTCGGGCTCCCAGTGTATGGAGCCTGCTTCTCCCTCTGCCTGTGTCTCTGCCTCTCTGTCTCTCTCTGTGTGACTATCATGAATAAATAAATAAAATCTTTAAAAAATAAAAAAATAAAAAAATAAAATTTTGTCGGGAGTACACAAACAGTAAAAACCCACAAAGAAATGACTGAAAGAAGCACAGGTGAAGTCACAGGATTTTAATGACAGTCCATAATTTATCTCTTTGTGAGAATCAACAGAGATGAGTGTTCTCTTTACTAATGGGAAATGTTTGTGAATACTAGAACATGCTAAACTTTTGGAACTGTTTTGTTATTGTTTTATTTTTTCTTGACTCAGGAATTCATTGATGAGAATTGAAAGGACTCTCACTAGACTGTTTTGTGTAGCAGAAGAACCATTGATTTTGGATGTATAAACCGGAGGTTGAACTCTCACTTTGCCATTTGTATGCTACTGAATTGCTGTTGAGGGCCCCTTTAGCCCTGAATTTCTCAATTGTAGAAGGCAAGGATAAAAACAACTGTTCCCTAACAAGGGTTGTTAATATCAGTTTAGCTAATCTGCATCTAAACTATAAATCACTATACAGCATAGTTCTTGTTACATAAATCCAAACCCTAACCTTGGACTGGGTTAGACTATTAGAATAGACTATTAGAATTCTTAGACTATTAGAATAGAAAGAAAATTATGGCAGTAATTTACTTTATGTGCCTGATAATTGGATGCAGAAAGAAAGAATCAGCTATGTGAAGTAACATTCCCAAGGTCTCACAGTTAACTGAATCTCCCAACTTTGGAATGTTACTCTTTTTACTGTTTTAGATCTTAACCTTACTCCCCCATCTTTTTGGTGAAAATGTTTGCCTAAGATTGCACTGGTTATGAAAAACTGAATGAACATTTAGTAGATTGAGAGAAAATGAGAAATGGGATTTTTCAAGCTGTAATTTTGCAAATTATGTATTTTCTCCATTAAAATAAAATCATGGGGCAGCCCCCGTGACGCAGCGGTTTAGCGCCGCCTGCAGCCTAGGGCATGATCCTGGAGACCCTGGGTGAGTCCCACGTCAGGCTCTCTGCATGGAGCCTGCTTCTCCCTCTCTGCCTGTGTCTCTGCCTCTCTTTCTCTCTCTCTGTGTGTGTGTGTGTGTGTATGTGTGTGTCTCTATGAATAAATAAATAAATAATCTTTAAAAAAATAAATAAAAATCATGTTTTTACCCATGGGAACATAAAATTATATCTTTACATATTAGAAGTGAGAGATAAACATTCCCCCCAAAGCTATGAAACTCTGAAAAAGGGGGGTCCCTAAAATGTTCTCCAGGTTGTAGCTTTACTTAAAATTTTATCTAATTAAAAGTTAGATCCGGAACAATGGCCTGTTCAACAATTAGAAGACTATTTAATGTATTTTACACTTCACTAAATTAAGTTGAAGGACATTTTAAGCCAGAAATATAGACCCTTATAATCTACTGACCTATTATTGGGAGATATATTGAGATTTTGAATGCATAAATTGTATCCTAACTTGGGGTTTTAATTTGTCTAATTCCCCTAAGACTTTAGAAAGTTCAAAAAGAGGGGCGCTTGGTGGCTCAGTTGGTTACATAGCCAGCTCTCAATTTCAGCTCAGGTCACAATCTCGGGGTTCTGGGATCGAGCTTTGCATCAAGCTTCCATGTGGGGCTCTGAAGCTCAGTGGAGAGTCAGCTTGAGGATTCCTTCCCTTTTCTCTCTGCCCATTTCCCCCTCTAAAATAAATTAATAAATCTTTTTTTTAAAAAAAGTTAAAGGATTCAAGGACTTTGTTTTTTCATATACTTTATTCAACTAATGAATTTTCAAAGAACACACTTTTATACTGCCCAGCCATGTGATAATCTCTGGTTCTTAGAGCCAGATGATCTAAGAGTTAGTGATATTGTGCATGGTGTTTGAATTATCTTTGGCTTTTTACCCCTGCACAAGTGGAAAACTGTATCAAAAAGCCTCACTAGTCAAAATATATTTATTACTGTTTGTTTAGATTATCTACTAAATTTCCAACAATAAATTGCAATTTCTTAATCTTAATAGTTGTAGAGAAGTCTACAGCTACTTTGAAGAAGTCTGTGAATGAATGTACTGAATAGCCCCATTAACTATACATGCTTCTGGAAGCAAGAAAGGTTACTGAAAAGTGTAATATTCATGCATGCCTTGTATGAAGAACAGTGTGCATTATTGAGAAAGCTGACTTAATATTTTTGTGAGAATGTAGAATCACTTGAATAAATCATTTTTTTAATGAAATGTGTTCATTTTATTTAGGAATACAGTGGCCAAGAAAATTAGTCAATGGCTTCATCACTCTTTTCATGTTAAATTCTCCACTGATTCCTATTACTCTGGGAATTGCTATTTTCATGTCATCCTAAATGTTATTTGTGTTGCTTTAGGGAACGCAAAGTAATTTAGTTTCACATTGTTTTTGCATTACAAATGTAGCTAATGTTTAAAATGAATGGAGTATTATAGTCTTAGCAGTGGATGTACAGCCTACAAAGAACCTTTGTGAGCTGATTTTGGCAGTATTTTCTCAACACTCCTGCGAGAAACAAAACACCCCACATGTTTTAATATCAACCTTTTATTTTAAATGCTTCAACTGTACTTAAAATCTGCTAGTTGCAACATTTTAAAGTATTTCTTGTATATAAATATATCCTCACAATGAAAATTATTATTCAATGTTTGATTTATGCTTCTTTCTTATTTATGTCTTCTCATCCTATCCACAGACCTATAGAGTTTAACAGTTTTATTCTTAAAAATAAAAATTAAGTTGGGGTACCTGGGTGGCTCAGTCAGTTAAACTTCTGCCTTTAGCTTGGGTCATGATCCCGGGGTCATGGAATGGAGCATGGCATCTGCCTCCCCACTCAGTGGGAAGTCTGCCTCTCTTTCCCTCTGCAGCTCCCCCTGCTCACTTATTCTCTGTGTGTGTGTCAAATAAATAAATAAACTAAACTAGAAATAAATATATAAACTTAGTCGCAGGCTATTAAAATTGTTATTATGGGCAGCCCTGGTGGCGCAGCGGTTTGGCGCCGTCTGCAGCCCAGGGTGTGATTCTGGTGGCCCAGGATCGAGTCCCACGTCAGGCTCCCTGCATGGAGCCTGCTTCTCCCTCTGCCTGTGTCTCTCCCTCTCTCTCTATCGCTCATGAATAAATTAATTAATTAATTTTAAAAAATTAAAATAAAATAAAATTGTTATTATAACTCACTGCAAAGTAAGCTCCATTGATTGTCAGGAATATGTGCTAGATTCCTGTTTCAGGAGATTTTAGTCCTTTAAACAATCTAGGAATTCTTTGGATTTATCCACATGCCTCAGAATCTAACATTGTTTCATCACAAATTTCCAGAAAAAAACTTTGTAAAGACTTTACTTTGAGAGAACATGAGTTTATTTTTTTATGTAAAATTTTTAAGTTTTGTAGTTTTTTATTTTTATTTATTTATTTTTAAGATTTTATTTATTCATTTGATAGAGCACAAGCAGGGAGAGTGGCAGGCAGAGGGAGGGAGAAGCAGGCTCCCTGCTGAGCAGAGAGCCCAATGTGGTGCTGATCCCAGGATCCTGAGATCATGACCTGAGCCAAAGTCAGATGCTTAACCAGTTGAGCCACCCAGGCACCATGAGACCATGAATTTAAAGTAGCTGTGCAGTTTTGTGATTTTTCTCCAGTTACATTCAGCTGGTCAGACAGACCTTAAGAATGCAGGTTGTTCAGGGACATGCAGTTGTGCAACATGGTATATGATTGAGGAAGATGGGGACAAAGGAATTAGGGGTGTTTTCAAGGGAGTTATTTTATTATTTTATTATTTTATTTTATTTTATTTTATTTATGAGAGACAGAGAGAGAGGCAGAGACACAGGCAGAGGGAGAAGAAGCAGGCTCCATGCAGGGAGCCTTACGTGGGACCCGATCCCGGGTCTCCAGGATCACGCCCTGGGCCAAAGGCGGCGCTAAACCGCTGAGCCACATGGGTTGCCGTTTTCAAGGGAGTTTGAAGAGACAAAGAATAGTGTAAAATATTTTCAAAAATGCTTAAAATGCAAAAAAGTTGTGATGCTTTTATAATCTTAACTAGAACACAGGTAGTTCTTTGCATGTTTGCCTTATTAGTTCTTTCGGAATGGCAAAAGTTTTTCAAAAGTTGTTTTTAAAACTGTGAATTGGGATCCCTGGGTGGCTCAGCGGTTTAATGCCTGCCTTTAGCCCAGGGCATGATCCTGGAGTCATAGGATCAAGTCCCACATCGGGCTCCCTGCATGGAGCCTGCTTCTATCTCTGCCTGTGTCTCTGCCTCTCTCTCTCTCTGTGTGTCTCTCATGAATAAATGAATAAAATCTTAAAAAAAAAATAAAAATAAAAAATAAAACTGTGAACTTATTTTGTTTGTAAGAAGTAGACTGATTAAAAGAAAATAACTTCCCTTGGTTATTCCTTACAAAACAAAATTCCAGACTATTTTGTTTTCCAGAGAATTGAGTAGGAAATGTCAGTAAGCTGTTTTCTTTTATAGCGTATTGTGTAAGAACACATTATTTGCTCAAATGAAAATTCCTATTGCAATATCTTTAAAAACATCTTCAAATAATTGCATAATACCATTATTATAAGTAAGAACTCAAATATACTCAAGTTGTTTTGGACAAAAGTTTTTAACTCAGCTATCACAGTCTTTTGCACAGGGACAAGTTTTAAAATTTTTTCTTCATAACATAGATACCCCTTTGTGACTTGTTCATCCTTTTGCCACAAATTAATTACATTTTACTTATTGTGATGTAGGTGAATGGCTGTTCATCCCTGAAACAAATTCCCTACAGAATTAGGCTTGATACGAATGCATCAGATAGAAAATCCCAAACATCCTCAGTTAATTTTATTTATAAAGCCCAGAAAGCATGATTTTTGGAATAGATTTACACTTTGTGAACCTGTTGTGATTCTCTGGTTTTAGAGATTTTCACAAAATAACGTCATTTATCTTTTTTTTGGAATTGCTTGGGCTATATCTTTTGAAAACATCCTCACATAAGTATGACTTAAGTTTGCAGAATCAAATTTCCAGCTTTTATGAATTCTTCTGAATGTACTCTCTGAGCTCCCATACTTGCTTCTGTACTTTCTTCCTCATCATTACAGCTAGTATATATTGAGTTCGTAGGAAAAGTGAGAGAATATAATTAGTATTTTATATGCATTACCTTGTTTGATCCTCATAGCAACGCTTTGATATATGTCATGTTATCTCTATTTTACAGATTAAAGAAACTGACATTTAGAGAGATTTAGAAATATGTCCAAGTTCATAGATACTTAAGTTTGAGTTTGAATCCAGTTCTGTTAGACTCCAAAACCTATTTTCTTCCCACTAAGTTAGATATTATGTATCTATTTCATTTTAAGTGAAGTCCTGTGCTCGTCTGGCTTCCCCACCAGAAGGAAGGACCCTCTGGAAGACAAGGACCTTGTGTTATTTGTATTTATGTCTTCAGAGTCTGGTACAGCCCCCAGGATTTTTTTTTTGATCCCCAAATTTTTTAAATGAGAATTTTAAAAATTTTTTCAGTGAAAGACACTGAAATAGCAATGAGGCATGTACCAATGAAGTAGTTCCTCTAGTGTAAGCAGTTTACTGCCTCATAAACCTCCTACCCTTTTGATGTGGTTATACACATGCATGTACAAACACACACACATACATGCATTCTTTCATTCTTACCAATACCGTGGCACCGAGAATTTGTTATCATTTTGTAGATCCGAAAATCAAGGTCTAGGAATGCCTGGTAGCTCAGTTGGTAGAGCATGACTCTTGGTCTCGGGGTTGTGAGTTCTAGCTTCATTTTGGGTGTAGAGATTACTTTAAAATAAAATCCAAGCAAACAAAAAAAGAAAATCAAGATCTAGAAAAAATGAGATTTGCTTAAGATCACATCACTAATTAGTGACAAATCTGGGATGCAAATCCAGATTTTCAAGCTTTCTTATAATCATCTACTCTAGGCTATCCATCTGTGCTAGTGGAAACCTATACTTTATTTCTTGATTTCTTTATTTGCTTATTGTGAAATGATGGCAAGAAAACAAAGGTGTTCACAAGTGGATTATGTCTAAAAGAAGACACCTTCTGTGGGACACCTGAGTGGCTCAGCGGTTGAGCGTCTGTCTGCCTTTGGCTCAGGGCATGATCCCGGAGTCCCTGAGTCCCGCATCGGGCTCTCTTCAGAGGAACCTGCTTCTCCCTCTGCCTATGTCTCTACCTCTCTATCTGCGTCTCTCATGAATAAATAAATAAAATCTTAAAAAAAAAAAAAAAAGACACCTTCTGTTGAAGTAATGGATGTATGCTCTTTGTTCAGTCTTTTTATATATAGTCTTTCACTTATTTTCCTTTACAAAGCATATATTTTGCAGGTAGTAATTATAGTTAGAATTTTAGTCAAGGAATAAAATAGTTCCAACTAACTATAGAAAGACCGAACCCGTGACTATATCATATTCTAATCAGTTGAATATAGGCTTAACAGGATTCCTGGCACACTCAGTGTTTTAAGGACTCTGCATTGCAAATCAGACCAAAGTACTGTGCTTCTTCTTCTTTTTCTTTAAAATGTATTTATTTGGGGGGTGGAAGGGGCAGAGGAAGAGAGACAATCAACTTGATCTCAGCACCCTAAGATCATGAACTGAGCTGAAATCAAGAGCCAGCCAACTGACTGAGCCATCTAGGCACCCCAGAGTTCTGTGCTTCTTGAGTAGAAAGATTTGCTTTACTAACACCTAAAAGAATTATAGCAGTTATAGACAATCTTGCATTTTTGTGTAGAATAATTATGTCAGCACAATTTATATATTATAATACAGGGGTTTAAAGTAAAAATTTATATCTATACATGTAATATAAAACATGATATAAAGAATAAATTTAGCATAAACATTTTGGAATGACTAGAAAAGTTTACAACTACATGACTTTTATACTTTTGCTACTTCTATTAGGGTTTCTGTACAAATTATTCAAATCTTGATTATAATAGAGAAGATGGAAGTGTAAACACGTTATTCAAATAGTGTGTAGAATATTATTACCATGTTGATTTCTCAGTTTTATTCAGTCATAAATGCAAAGCAGAACTATGTAACATGTCATTGGATTTTATTTTGCCTTGTTAGCTCCTCAAGAGTTATTGATCTATGAAATGGCAGAGAATGGAAAAAATTGTGACCAGAGACGTGTAGCAATGAACAAGGAACAATATAATGGAAACTTCACAGGTAAATTATGGTGGTTTGGAGGTAGAAGATCTACAGGTTTAAATGATATCCTTTTCATTGGAATAAAATAGAAATATATCTAGTATTTACTATCTTCTGTTAATAATATGTTAAGATACATAAGATTCTTATATGTCTTTATATAAGATTACAGAAGTCCCAGCCCCTTGTTTGCATTTTCTTTTTCCATGGTTTCAGTTACCTGTGGCCAATTGCAGTCCAGTAACAGAATGATCTATTATCAGAAGTCCAGTAAAAGCCTAATGCCACAATGTAATGCAACAATGCCTGCATCATTTACTTCACTTCCTCTCATTACATAGGCATTTTATCATATCATGTAATCTCAAGGACGACAGTACAATAAAACACTTTGAGAGAGAGAGTTAACATTCACATAACTTCTATTATAGTGTATTTTTATAATTATTTTATTATTAGTTACTGCTATCAATCTTACTGTGCCTAATTTATAAATTAAACTTTATCACAGCTATATAGATACAGGAAAAAACATACTATATATAGAATTTAGTACTATCTGTAGCTTCAGACATCCACTTGATGTCTTGGAACATGTCCCCCACAGATAAGGGGTGACTACTGTAATTATCTTTTGTTTATGCTTCATAGTAAATGAAATTATGGGCCATTTGGTGAACTCTTCACAGTAAATGAAATTATAGGACCATACAGGCCTATATGGTGAATTTTGACAGTGATAGCAGAAGCAGCCTAACCACAGTCACATCAGCAGTGGTCTAGGTACAAGATGATGATTTGTTAATCTTATAGTATGGTTAATATTTATTTGGGATTGTTTGGTGCTCAGTTTTATCGTGCTGCTTTGTAACTTTAGAAGTAAATTATAAAGTTATTTATTATAATAATCCTAAACATACAAATATCAAAAAAGTCAGAATGTGATCATTGTGGGTTTATCTTAAATCTTTCATTTGCGACAAATAAATTTGTATTTTAATCAAAATCAGAATTTGTGGTAAATTTCAGTATTTTCATACTCTTTTCATACATTTACCCCCCCCAAAAAAAAACCCTGAAAGCCCTGAAAATTATGGCTTTTATTTACATAGATGGTTCAAGTAGGAGCTTTCCTTACTGTGTTGAAAGGACAATGAAAGATTTTCCATTTCTGTTCATTGTAATAGTTTTCTTTTTGACTTCTAAATTGTTTGGCATCTCAAATGTATTGCAAATAAACTCTAGCATGGTGATAATATATTATAGAAGTTATCTTATGTTGGAAGAAGTACAAACTATGTGAAATAGTAGCTCCTCTTTGTCCTGATCACTACGTTGCCTTGGAGAACACATTTTGCAGCACTTCTCTGACTTTTGGTTACTCCGATTATTGATAAATTTTATACCATTTCACCAAGAGTTTCAGGTTTCAGAGATAGGCGTGCATATGTCATATAGTCTCTTCACATTAGGAGCTTAGGCATAGTATTTTTTCTTTCTCTCTAAAGGAATGCACATTTATATATTCTTTCCCTACTGCCTACTCCCTTGAAATTTAAAATTAATGTTAGTATGGCATATTTACTCTCCTGTACAGTGTTTCTTTTTTTAGCTTAATATTTCCTAAGGATTTTGCTGTAATTGTACATGAAGAACTTAATCATTATGGCTGTTTAGTTTCCCATCGTATGAGAATTACTCTTCTGTTTTCTGTTGTTAACATTTAAGTTGATTATAATCTTTTGTTTAGACAGATAACATTGAACTGAATACACTTGTACAAGAAACATTTCACCTCATACTTAATCATTATTAGAAATGGGATTATTAGGGATCCCTGGGTAGCTCAGCAGTTTAGCGCCTGCCTTTGGCCCAGGGCGCGATCTGGAGTCCCGGGATTGAGTCCTACATCAGGCTCCCTGCATGGAGCCTGTTTATCCTTCTGCCTGTGTCTCTGCCTCTCTCTCTCTCTGTATCTCTCATGAATGAATAAATAAAATCTTAAAAAAAAAATGGAACTATCTGGTATATGCATTTGCAATTTTGATATTAACCTTAATTGTACTCTTACTAAGTGTCAGACTCTTCTGAGAACTTTACATATATTAACTCATTAAATCTTTTCAGTGACGTTAAAATAGTAAGTACTATTTTCATCTTCATTTTAGAGAAGGGAAAACTGAGACATAAAAAAATTAACTAACTAACTTGCCCAAGGTCATTTGACTTGTAGCCAGGATTTGGAACCAAGTAGTTTGCCTTCCCATTTGGAACTCTAAACCACTTTGCTCTGTGATATGATGCTGAATTACCCTTCATAGAAGGTGGGCCAACTTAGTATCCCAGTAGTGTACAAGAACAGAAATTTGTGTCCTGACAATAAAATCACTGCAAAAATCATTCTTAGAATATAGCAGAAGTACGTTAGCCAAAACTTATTATAATGTGAACATATTGCTTGTTTTTTGAGGTTTTTATGCAGTCCTTTAAATATGGGTTGTAAAAGTAGATTAATTTTGAAAGTGATGAGGAGAAGTAAACATTCTGTTTTACCTTCTGCACTAATGTTTTTCAGACCCCTCTTCAATGAATGAAAAGAAGAGGAGGGATCGGGAAGAAAGGCAGAATATTGTCCTGTGGAGACAGCCACTCATTACCTTGCAGTATTTTTCTCTGGAAATCCTAGTAATCTTGAAGGACTGGACCTCAAAGTAAATATCTTCCATTACCTTTTATATAAACCTTATTTACTAACTTTAGAAATCTTTAACAATCTCCTACTCTTTACCAACTGCTCTTTCAAAATGAATTAAATTTAAAATATTTAGGAACATTTATTTTCCTTTCTGAAGTTTGCAGAAAAATAGATTAGGGGAATATATTGCTATTTGCTCACTGGATTATTACAGTCTTTTATGCAAAGAAGAACCTAGAAAACAAGATATTTTTTTTTCTTCTGGCTTTACCTTTAGAAGAAATTGGGCCTGTGTACATTAGATACACTGATTCTTTGGTAGGGCAGGGTCCAGGATATGTGGCACTTTTACTGATAATTTGAGTCAGTGAAAAAGGACTCTGCCATGGAAATGTGTTGTATCTTTAAGGTCAGTACTTATAAGCCCTGTTTCAGATATCATAACAAGCAAGTTGAACCTTTACATACTTTATCATTTTGGCTTGTCTTTCTAAGTTATTATCTTTAATAATATCCTGTTTTTATTGTATTTAGTTTCTAAAACATTTTGTAACCTTTTTCGGTTCATTTGCTCCTTAAAGCAACTCTGTGAAACTAGTGAAACAAGTTTATGATTACAGTTGGCTCTTGAACAACATGGGGTTTGGGGATTCCAACCCCCACACATTTGAAAATCTGTGTATAATTTTTGACTCCTCAAAAACATAACTACCAACTGGAAATTTGTTGGCATAATTTTGACTGGAAATTTTTGGAGATATATATATATATATATATATATATATATATATATATATATATATATATTACATGCTGTATTCTTAGAATATAGTAAACTAGGGAGAAGAAAATGTTATTAAGAAAAATATATGGAAGAGAGCAGCCTCAGTGGCTTAGTGGTTTAGCGCTGCCTTCAGCCCAGGGCGTGATCCTGGAGACCCCGATCGAGTCCCACATTGGGTTCCTTGCAGGGAGCCTGCTTCTCCCTCTGCTGTCTCTGTCTCTCTCTCTCTGTGTGTCTCTAATGAATAAATAAAATCTTTAAAAAAAAAAAAAGAAAAGAAAAGAAAAACATATGGAAGAGAAAATAACCTTTACAGTACTATACTGTAAAAAATCCACGTGTGATCCCTGTGCAGCTCTGACCCATTTTGTACAAGGGTCAATTTTATTATGATCTTGAAAACAAAAAACCGAATCAGATTAGTTGTCTTACTCAATGTGCGATACTTAGGGACTCTGACCCAGGTCCTCTAACTTGAAGGCCAGTCTTCTTTTCATGCCTCTCCCAGTGGGAAGTTGAGTTGTAAACAAGATCAGTCTTTTGGGTAAGGGAAAGGCTACAGTTGGGCTTATGATAAGAAATTGAGTGTTCTATACCCATGTATCTTCTCTTGACCTCTGTAACCCAAGAGACCATCGTGTTTAAGGACAGAAGAGTTCAGCACAAAAGATATGATTCTCTAGCTATGTTAAATAACATAAGTGCTTCAATAAGAAATTGTTTTGGAAGTGGTAAATACTGAAAGTGAGACTGAGATATTTCATTTATTTTTGTTTTTAAATTGTTTTTAAGATTATGGCATCGTCAAAGCATTGTGGTGTCTTTTTTACTGCTGCTTGCTGTACTTACAGCTACGTATTATACTGAAGGAGCACATCAACAGGTAAGAGGTTCTGCTTTTCTGTTTTTGTACCTCATACCTCCCAAAGAATTTTAAAAAGGGACTATTGTGGATTTGATAACAGTTTTTAACCGCTACATTTTTAGACTTGGTTTTGTCTTTTAAATTTATCTCATAACTGATATCTTAATGTCTTTCTTTTAAGACCAAATATTAAAAATATTCTTGTGTCAGTTCATGGCTGCTGAGCATTTACGCATCATTTTTATTTTCAAGGTTTCAAATGTAACTTTCCTGATTGTGTTTAGTCAAAATAGTCATGAATCCTTTAATCAGCACCAAGTCTTCATATTTTTTTTAACACACTCCTGTGATCCATCCAAACAGATATATTCATCTTAGATTGAAAGTTAGGTTTTATAAGTCTAAAATAGGGAGAAGTTAATTTGCCAGTAGTCTGTAAGTACAACATAACTGAAAGGAAAATAGGACGTTTTGTTAATAACTTTTGTTAAAATAGTAAGACATTAGTGTATTCTAATAGGAAATGGTTTTAAATGTGGTATCGTTTTATATTTTAAAGCAGTTAACCTCTAATTGCAAAGAAGTTTTTATAGTTTTAAATGCATTTCTCTTAAATATTTTGAAGAAATCTATGCCAGTAAGAGTTTGTGAGGAACTGGTTTGATGAATTTGCTTGCCGGTATGAGAGTCTAGGACCTAGTGTCTGGAATGCCTCCAACAAGTCCTTTGCTCAGTGGACTTTGTTCAGTTTGCTCGTTTAAAAAGCATCTGGGTCTTAAAGTTACAAAAATAATTTTATTCCATTTTTTACTTGGATAAACAAGAATCTATTCCATTCACAAATACATAAATAACTGCCCCACTCTCATGCTGTTTATTACAATGCTTTCTTAAACAAAATGCTTTTTGTAACTTTTAGATAGATTTAAAAATTTTATTCTTATAGTTATCTTATTAGTAATTTGTGTTTTTCCTGTAAATGTCATTATATAGGAATGGTAGGACTTTAAAGGTGTAAAAACAAGAGCTTTATTAGAATCAGATGAATTTGTTGCCTCTCTGCCATCATATATATGAAGAATTAGGCCTTTTGAAGGGGTTTTTACTCTTAATGCTTTCTTCCTACTAGAAATTTATATAGTTGGTTTGTTTTATTTTGATCATAGGTGGTATATAACACATTTTTGTTTAACAAATTTGTTGAGTTTTTTTTCACTGGATCCTTTTTGTTTTTCAGTATGTGCAACGTATAGAGAAACAGTTTCTTTTGTATGCCTACTGGATAGGCTTAGGAATTTTATCTTCTGTTGGGCTTGGAACAGGGCTGCACACCTTCCTCCTTTATCTGGTAAGAATAACAATAAGCAAGATTGAAAGAGATGTTTCAATTGGTGCTTTTACTTCAGAAGTTAAAAATCTAAGATTTTTATTTACCTTTGCATTTTAAAAGCATTCTCATCCTCAAATCAGTGTTTTAAATTTGATTTAGAATTCTGTTTTTTTTTTTTTTTTTTTCCTTTTGGGTTGAGGATTTAAAAAGAGAAGGATAAAACCCTTGGGCAAATGAGATTGTTTAATTAAATTAATTCACCCGGGAAATGTTTTTTCCTTCCAGATTTTGGAATAATGGTTCTTTTGCTTATGTAATTATTATTTTAATAGTTGAAGTTCTTTAAATGTACAAAATAACATGTAAGGCTTAGAATTAATTTAAACAGTTTACTTTGTTAATCAGCAAATGAGAAATGGTGTCTTCCCTCATGTCATCAAACACCATGTATACACACTTGAATAGTCATTTTGGTATTCTAACTGAATGTGGTTAATGAAGTGTTATTCATATAGAATTAAAAGCTTCCTTAAGCCCTTTTAAATCAAAATATAAAATGTACCCCTCCTAAAAATATTTTATTTATGAAATTGGAGAGATAAAAGATAGGTTTTCCAAATGTACTGAAATAATAGCAGAATTAAGACCAGGAGATGAAAAGCAGGACATCTAGGGCACAGAATGTAAATGACATTTTTGGGGTCATGTAAATATGGGCTTGATGAGTGAGTGCTTCATTAAATTTTGTGCCGGGATGTCTCTCTTATTTCACTCTATTCCTGTTCCTGAGGAATTGAAAACCATTCCCTATTTGAAACAGCTTGATCTTGGTTGGGGAAAGACAGGTAAAAAGTTGTCACAGCAGTACTAATTGCTGAATAAAGTTCAGCACAGCAAACACTTGCAACCTTTATGCTTCAATGAATTCATTTCTGAAGCAGGGAAGTATTAAGGAATGATTGTTCAGAAGACTGCTGACTTAATGGCTTGAAGAATAATTTGAGAATTAATCTGTAATGCATACCTTCTCCAAGTTTATAACACTTGAAAATCTGAAATTTTATAATTCTGTTCATGATTGGTTGCTGATTTTATCCCAAATAGGGACATAAATCTCAGAGAACTAATCTATATCAGTGTTTCTTTAATATTTACATTCTTAGAAGTATGCTATATTAGAGGTTGAGGGAGAAGAGAAAAGAAGGAATTAAAGAGTCTAGGTTACCTTCTGTTCTTTTCTAGACCTTTCCTCTGAGACTCCTTGGGGAAACCAGATTAAGGAACTCATTTGTAGCATTTTATTAATTTAGGAGTATCCAAAAAGCAACCCAGGTAGCAGATTCTGCCAAACCTTAAAGAGAGATTCTAATGAAATTGCACAAGTTAAAGAAATTTGAAATAGGGAAGTTTTATGTTTCCTCTTTCTTTTCATGTCCATGAGAAACCTTTATGAAATGACATTTATAAAATGTCTTAATGTGAAGCATTATTTAGTTCCTTCGATCCATGAAGGACTTAGAAACGTACAGTCATTTATTATTAAATTCATTTGAGTGAAAAATTAGGTCTTTGCCATAAATTAAGCAGCTACTTCTGCTGGGGGATCAGAGTGCAGATGTAATAGAGTGTGGTTAGGCTTTTCATAAGTGTGGAAGGAATTCCTCAAGAGTTACTTGAAGAAACATGTTATACTCTCATTAAAGTCAATACTGTATATATTATACTAGTTTACCAAGTATATAGATTTAATCAAGGAGCATCTAAAACTGTGTTGCATTTTACATGAGAGCTATATAAAACTTTTGTGGCGGGGATCCCTGGGTGGCGCAGCGGTTTGGCGCCTGCCTTTGGCCCAGGGCGCGATCCTGGAGACCCGGGATCGAATCCCACATCGGGCTCCCTGCATGGAGCCTGCTTCTCCCTCTGCCTGTGTCTCTGCCTCTCTCTCTCTCTGTGAGACTATCATAAATAAATAAAAATTTTAAAAAAAATGTAAAACTTTTGTGGCACAGTGCCTTGGTGGCACATTGAGTTATTTGCCTGACTCTTGGTTTTGGCTCAGGTCATGATATTGGGTTGTGAGATTTAGCCCCACTCCACGCGTAGCATGAATTCTGCCAAAGTTTCTTTCTCCCTCTCCCTCTGCCACTCTTCCCCTTGCGTGCACACTGTCTCTTAAATAGATAAATCAATCAACATGATAAATAAATAAAAGTTTTGTGGCGTTATCACTGCTGATAATAAACTGGGGTCCAGAATGGATCAGACTACTTTTTCAGCATTAAGTAAATTTGATTTTTGTTTGTGAGTAGCATTTATAATTATTTTAAATGTGCTAAAATTAAATACAAGTAAAATAACCATATCTGCATTTTGAATATATGTTACTGGCTGTACTGGGGGAGATAGGTTGAAAGTGGGAGAAAAAGAAGATAGGGCAGTTATGATAACCCTTCAGAGAGATACAGGCTTCCATGGAGATAGCAAGAAGTATGGAGAGCAGGGGAAATTACAAAAAAGAATTTGCAGAGAGACATCAAACAGAATGGAACTAAAAGATGGTATAAATTTTTAGTATTTCAGAAGAGTGATTGGAGTAGTAGTAGCATTTGGATGAAACAGGATACATCTTAGAGAAATGTGAATAGTACAATCGCTAAGATACTGTGATTTAGTTATGGGGGAAAGAGCCAAAGATAACTGTTGGATTTTGCTTAGAGTGAGTAGATGCTGATACCATTACTTTTTTTTTTAAAGATTTTATTTATTCATGAGAGACACAGAGAGAGAGAGAGAGAGAGAGGCAGAGACACAGGCAGAGGGAGAAGCAGGCTCCATGCATGGAGCCCAACGCGGGACTCGATCCCAGGTCTTCAGGATCAGGCCCTTGGCTGAAGGCAGCGCTAAACCGCTGAGCCACCCGGGCTGCCTGATGCTGATGCCATTACTGAAGAGAAAACAATTTTGTATTATAAATATCTGAAAAGAGAAATTTTAAAAGATGTACTATATTGCAGGGTAGATGACATCTTCACCTGATTTGAGTGGGTTACTCATGCCAGTGGTTGGACAGAAAGAAAAGGGAAATTTACAAAGGACTAAGAACACCCACTCCCCCTCCCTCCCTCCCTTCCTTCCTTTCTTTTTCTCTCTCTTTAGAGAGAGAGAATGAGAACATGCCTGTGACAGGGCAGGGGGAGGGGCAGAGGGAGAGAGGTAGAGAGAATCTTAAGCAGGCTCCACACCCAGTACGTGATCTGATGACCCTAATTGGGATCATGACCAGAGCCAAAACCAAGAGTCAGTCACTTAATCACTGAACCACCCAGCTGCAGTGCCCTATTTCTCTCCTCCTTTCTTCCCTCCCTCCTTCCCTCCCTCTCTCCCTTCCTTTCTTCCTCTCTCCCTCCCCCCTCCCCTTTCCTTTCCTTTCTTTTCCTTTCCTTTCCTTTCCTTTCCTTTCCTTTCCTTTCCTTTCCTTTCCTTTCCTTTCCTTTTCCTTTTCCTTTTCCTTTTCCTTTTCCTTTTCCTTTTCCTTTTCCTTTTCCTTTTCCTTTTTCTTTTCTTTTCCTCCCTTCCTTCCTTCTTCCCTTTCCCTTTCCCTTTCCCTTTCCCTTTCCCTTCCCTTTCCCTTTCCCTTCCCTTTTCCTTCCCTTCAGGCTGACTGGCTGGCTTGCTTTCTTTATTTTTTGCATCAGTTTTAGGGTTACAGAAAGGATAAAGTTTTCATGTACCATTTTACACACACAAACACAGAGTTTTCCTTTTGTTTTGTTTATTAATTAAGGCATAATTGATATTAAATATTATTTTAGTTTTAGATGTACAATATGATAATAGTTTCACTATTATTAACATCTTACTTTGGTATAGTACATTTGTTACAATTAAGGAGCCAGTATTGATACATTATTAACTAAAGCCAATTATTTACATTAGAGTTCATTTTTTATTTTACAGTTCTATGGGTTTTTTTTTTTAAGATTTTATTTATTTATTCATGAAAGACACAGAGAGAGAGAGGCAGAGACATAGGCAGAAGGAGAAGTAGGCTCCATGCAGGAAGCCCGATGTGGAACTTGATCCTGGGACTCCAGGATCCCGCTCTGAGCCAAAGGCAAGTGCTCAACCGCTGAGCCACCCAGGTGTCCCTAGTTCTATGGGATTTTTTTTTTTTAAGATTTTATTTATTTATTCATAGAGACACAGAGAGAGAATGAGAGGCAGAGACAGGCAGAGGGAAAAGCGGGCTCCATCCAGAGAGCCCGATGTGGGACTCGATCCAGGGTCTCCAGGATCACACCCCGGGCTGCAGGCGGCGCTAAACCGCTGTGCCACTGGGGCTGTCCCATATGGGATTTGACAAATAGATAATGTTATGTATCCTCCACTATAGTATCATATGGAATAATTTCACTCCACTAAAAATTGCCTGTGTTCTTTCTACCTATTTACTGCTACCTTCCACCTCCCCTCCACCCATAAACCCTTAGTAACCACTGATCCTTTTATTGTCTCTGTAAGTTTTGGCTTTTCCAAAATGTTACATAGTTGGATTTGTATATTATATGTTTACTCCCTGGCTTCTTTCACTTAACAATATGCATTTAAAATTCCTCCATGAAAAAAAAAATTCCTCCATGTCTTTTTATGGCTTGCGGCTTCATTTCTTTTTAATGCGAATAGTATTCCATTTTCTGGATGTACCACCAGAGTTTGTTTCTCCCTCTGCCTGTATCTCTGACACTCTCTTTGTGTCTCTCATGAATAAATGAATAAAATTTAAAAAAAGCCGGATGCCTGGGTGGCTTAGCGGTTGAGCATCTGCCTTTAGCCCAGGGCGTGATCCTGGGGTGCTGGATGGAGTTCCACATCGGGCTCCCTGCATGGAGCCTGCTTCCCCCTCTGCCTGTGTCTCTGCCTCTCTCTCTCTGTGTCTCTCATGAATAAATAAATAAAATCTTTAAAAAAAAAAGAAAAACTGCTATGAACATTTTGCCTGTATAAAAATTTTCAACTCATTTGGGCAATTATTAGAGACATGACTCATGGATTGTGTATATTAATTACTGGTATACAGGAAAGCAGTTAACTTGTATATTAACTTTGTGTACTACAACCTTGCTATAACAATGTTCCAGGACTTTTTTGTTTGTTCTTTAGGATTTCCTACATTGATAATCATCTCATCTGCAAATAAAATTTTGTTTGTTTCTTCTTAATCTGTATATCCTTTCATTTTCTTTTTGTACTGCATTAACTAGGTCTTCCAGTATGATGTTGAATAGGAGTGGTGAGGGGACATTATGCTTTGTTCTTAGTGGGAAATATCTGGTTTCTCACCATTAAGTATTATGTTAGCTGTAGGATATAGCAAATGTACTTTATTGAGTTGATAAAACTTCATCTCTATTCCTAGTTTGCCCAGGGTTTTATCATGCATAGATGTTATTTTTGTCAAAAGAACACTTTTTTAGACAGTAGTGATCAGAAATGAATGAAAGACCAATATATCAAACAAATTCAGTATGTAAAGGCTTGGGGCACAGTTTGTTAATATTAAAAAGAAATAGAAAGACTCAGCATATGACATTTCCATTTGACCAGATTTAATTTTTAGACCTTTTCATTTAGACATAGGCTTTCCTTCCAGAATTCCTTAAGTATAATGGGGATTGTGGAGAAAAAATGAGCATCTTCAAAAAATAGTTTTCAGAATTGAGCAAAAGGAAAATGTAAGATATCACTGGTCTTTATTTTTCAATTGCCTGGTTGGGATGGAAGTCAGATTGCAAGGAGTTCACACTACTGTTACTACTATTAATACAATAACAAACATGATCATGGTCCTTACAGTAATACTAGCAAAAGTGAACTTTATTATTTTTAATCCTTATTTGTTGTTTATTTTTATGGTGTACATACCTCCAGGAAGATTTTACATTCCCATCATATTTGACCCCAGCCATAGATTTGCTTTGACCAATGAAATGTGAGTATAAGTGATAGCTACTGCTTCCTGGCAGGAGCTGCAAGGTTTGTCATACTCTTTCACCTGTCTGTTGTATGAAGATGGAGCCTGAAACTCTATGATGAGCAGATTCCCTTTGCCATGCTGTGATGGATATGTATAGTCAGGGAGAAGTAAACTTATTTTAAGCTATGTAGATTTTTGGATTGTTTGTTATTGTAGCTTTACCTGAATAATAGGCTAGCTAACAGTACTGAATGCTTACTGTGTGCCAGGCTGTGTGTGTGCTCACCACTTTACATGAATTATCTCATGTATTCCTCCCAAGAGGAAAGTAATCAATAACCAGATATGGAGGGAAAAAATTCATCAGTAAGTATCGACTATCCACTTGTAAACTTTGGCAATTTTGGAACAGATCAAAATAGCCAGGAGCAAAGCAGAATCAAATAAAAGTTTAAAAATTTGATCTGTGTTATTAAGAAGCTATTCTAAATAATTGGTTTATATTTTGGAGGAAATATAAGCTACTCTAAATAATTTGTTTATATTTTTAAAACTTAACATTTTCTTGGTGCTAGATGACCAAGGAATATATCCTTTTTGATCACCACTCTTTTTGCTTTGTATCTGTGAGATGTGATTGTATTTGGAAAGTCCTAATTATACTTCTTTTGACTTATGAGCCTTTATTATCACTTAGGAATGTGATACTAGCATTCTCACGTCATATATTTGTGCTAATGAAACTGGCACATTTTCTATGTACATATATAACTCTTCAGTCAAGAAAACAAGTGACCAAGTTAGGAGATTAGTCTGGTCAGAATTTAACTATCCTTTTGACAATAATTTGCAGTAAAATAGGTGAAAAATAGGGGAAAAAAATAAAAACAAAAGGAAGAATGGGATGTCTGGGTAGCTCAGCGATTCAGCACCTGCCTTCAGCCCAGGGCGTGATCCTGGAGACCTGGGATCGAGTTCCATATTGGGCTCCCTGCATGAAGCCTGCTTCTCCCTCTGCCTATGTCTCTGCCTCTCTCTCTCTGTGTGTCTCTCATGAATTAAAAAAAAAAAAAAAAAAGGAAAAGATTTAACTCATTCTTTATCATGGTACTCTTTACTAGAAATTATGGCTTAAAAATGAAAGAGGGAAATTTTTCCTGTTTAAATAAGCAACACTTCCCAGTTAGGTCCTTCTCAGTATAGAAGTTAACTCTTTTAGAAGTTTTAATTAGAACTCATTGTACAACTAAATAGTGATCTCAGAGTGTTACTATATTTCCTACAATATTAGATACTTGTATATCTGCCTTTAAAATGGAAAGATTGTCTTGGAGCATCGGGTTGGCTCAGACAGTAGAGCCTCTGACCCTTTATCTCAAGGTTGTGAGTTCGAGCCCCACATTGGGTGCAGCGCCTACTTAAAATAAAAAAATAAAATGAAAAAATTGTCTTGGTTTTTAAGTTTGTTAATAATTTCGTTTATATTTTAGGTATAATTGAAAAGTTATAACTTAATTCAGATGGCCTGAAGGTCCTCATTACTTCTTTAAACATCAGAAGTAAAAGTCGTTGCTTGATCCACATTAAATTTAATGAAAATCAATAGAGAAAAATGACCAGTTTGGGCTACCATCAAATATTCTAAGTTGATTTGAAAACAGTGGAAATCTAGTAGTTTTCCGAGAACAGATATCTAGCCACAAAGTTAGATACTGTTTATGCAGAATTACTGATTACTAACCAGACAGTAAGGGAATGGAAAGTGAATGGATTTTTTTCTCAGAGGCCAAGGGGAGTTAATTGGGCCTCTAGGTTCGTTGTTTTTTTTCTTTAATTGTCGTAGTCAACAAATGGGCTTCAGGAAGTCTGTTAATGCCCTGAAACTACACATATTGTTATGTTTCGTTGCAAATATGCATTTTTCTTGTTAAAAAGGACCTATTATATTAGATTCACCAAAGACTAACCCTTAAGAACCACTCTTCTAGAACTTTTTTCCTAAGTATGTCTATATTTGGCTGCCACTAGGTGGCATTGCTAATACAACTAATGTACAGTACTATATTTGCAAGTTCTCTTCTAGATAAATATGAAACCCTCAAAAAGTTCTACTTAGGGATGCCTGGGTGGCTCAGTGCTTTAGCATCTGCCTCTGGCTCGCGGCATAATCCCGGGGTCCTGGGATTGGGCTCCCAGTGAGGAGCCTGATTCTCTCCCTGCCTATGTCTCTGCCTCTCTTTCTGTCTCTCATGAATAAATAAATAAAATCTTTAAGAAAAAAAAAAAGTTCCACTTAGATTAGAGTCATATTCTATTATTTATCTATATTTACACTTACATAATATCAATTAATGCACGTGAGTGGAAAATAAATTTTCTTAAGAGTTTTCTGTATTCATTAATTAGTTTAACAATTATTATCCTTTCCTTCCATCATAACATAAATATTTACAGGTAGGTCATACTTCCTTGACATGCTCAGTTTCAGATATAATGCCAATTCCATTCTTTTCTTTATTATTTAAGAATATACAGGGATCCCTGGGTGGCGCAGGGATCCCTGGGTGGCGCAGCGGTTTGGCGCCTGCCTTTGGCCCAGGGCGCGATCCTGGAGACCCGGGATCGAATCCCACGTCGGGCTCCCAGTGCATGGAGCCTGCTTCTCCCTCTGCCTGTGTCTCTGCCTCATTCTCTCTGTCTCTCTCTGTGACTATCACAAATAAATAAAAATTAAAAAAAAAAAAAGAATATACAAGTGATTGAAGGTGATTTTGTTATGGGACTAAAGTCTTTCATTCCTATCATGGAAAGTGATAAAGGTATTCAGAGTCAAGCAGCTGGGTTTGAATGCCTAATAAAATATTACTAACTGTGATATTTGGCAAGTTTCTTAACTTTTAAACCTTAGTTTAGTCAGCTGAAAATGGGAATGATAATAATAGTACTTATTGAATAAGCCTGTTTTGAGGATTAGATGAAATAACACATGTACTCTTCAGTTCAGTGGCTAATATATATATAAGGTTTTCAATAAGTGATGACTACTATTATCATTATTCTTACTCTGATTTTACTTAAAAAGCAGTCATTTCATTTTACATACTTTAGCTATTATTTTTAAGAAATTTTAATCAACATTTCCCACAATTGATTTTAAAGTAGCATTATGTTAGCATAGTTGAAAACCACTGATCATTGTTCCATTTTCAGTGATGATAGGTTAGGCAATTTGGATCAGTTCTCTCAGGAAAGAATCTTTAAAAGGTTGATATTAAAGAGGAAGCCTAGAGAGGTGGTACTGGACAATGATATGCCTCGATAAACCTGCAGGCTTTGGATTGGAACCCTAAGGGGCCACATTTTAAAGTAAAGATGGGGCAGCCCGCGTGGCTCAGCAGTTTAGCGCCGCCTTCGGCCCGGGGCCTGATCCTGGAAACCTGGGATCCAGTTGCATGTCAGGCTCCCTGCATGGAGCCTGCTTCTCCCTCTGCCTGTGTCTCTGCCTCTCTGCCTCTCTCTCTGTGTCTTTCATGAATAAATAAATAAAATCTTAAAAAAAATAAAAATAAAGTAAGGATGAATTAGATATAAATTAGGCCTTACAGGAACTAAATCTCAGGCTTAACTCTCAAGTGTGAAGGAAAATAAAACCATCCTAGGCTTCACCTTAACTTTATTTTTTTCTTGTATAAGTCCAGCACTCAATCAAAAGTAATCAGATATTTGAGGAGACCAGATAGATTGGTCAATACAAAGAAATAATAGGAATAGATCCATTAAGGGTCCATTTAATGAAGTTATTATACATGTATTTTAATCTAAAAGCAATGTGTTCAAGGTAATAAAAAACAAGTTTAAGTATTTCAACAGAGAATTAGAGACTATAAAATATAAAAAAAAGCCAAATGGAAAATCTAGAATTGAAAAAACATAGTAACTGAAATTAAAAACTCTATTAATGGACTTTCAGTAGACATAGCTAAAACAGGACTAATAAACTGCAAAGTTGGCCAGGGAAAAATGTCAAGAATTAAAAAGGATTGGAGAAAAAAAAAAAAACATGTACTTCAAAGAAACTCCATTAAGACTGATTTCTTACTATCAAGGGTTTGTTGAGGAGTCAAGGGCTGACAGTGGAATGGTATCTTTTTTTTAAAAGATTTACTTTTTTTTAAGATTATTCATTTGAGAGAGAGAAAGCTACCCAGAGCATGAGCGGGAAGGAGGGTTAGAGGGAGAAGGAGGAGCTGACTCCTCACTGAGCAGGGAAGCCCTATTCAGGACCCAATCCCAGAATCCCGGGATCCTGACCTGAGCTCAGGGCAGACACTTAACGGACTGAGCCACCCAGGTGCCCCAAAGATTTATTTTTTATTTGAGAGACATTGCATGCATGTGAGAAAGTGTGAGCATGAGCAGGAGAGGGAGAGAGAATTTCTCCCAACCAGACTCTGCACTGAGCACGGAGCCCAATTTACGGCTCAATCTCATGACCTGGAGATTACCACCTTAGCTAAAACCAAGAGTCAGAGGCCCAACCAACTGCGCTACTCAGGCACCCCTGGAATGGTAACTTTAAAGGGCTAAAAAAAAAATAGCTAACAACAAAGGACTCTATACTCAAAGTATTCCTGTGAACAGTGTAAAATAAAGATATTTTTAAAAAACAGAAATTTTGTTTTTTAAACTAACCAGCTAACATTCTCTAAAGGAAATAGTAAAAGATGTTCTTTGAATCGAAGTAAAGTGATTCTATATTGAAGCCCAGATATTCAGGAAGGAAAAGTTATAAAAGAGTAAATATATGGATAAATTTAAATTAAGATGAGTAGTAATGATAATGTCTTGAGAGATTAAAATGTAGCAAAAGAATTAGAATATATGATCTACAAATCAGATGTGTAATAATTGAAATTGTTGAAGATCATTCTAAGGTATATATATTGCCCTGTTAAAGCAAGATATTAGTTTATATAATACTTTAATAAATAAAGACTTATAATCTTTAGGGGAAGCATTACAGATATATAACTATCAAGCTAATAGGGGCAGGTAAGAATTGAGTAGTATTTTAAATTTATTTTATTTTATTTTTTTGATAGAGAGTGCAAGCGGGACATGGGGGAAGTGGTGCAGAGGGAGAGGAAGAGAGAGAATCTTAAGTAGGCTGTATGCACCCCAACATGGGACTTGATCTCACAACCCTCAGATCATGCCCCAAGCTGAAATCAAGAATCCAAGGCTTAACTGACTGAGACACTCAGGCATCCCCAAAATTGAGTAATTTTTAAAAAACCAAGGGCCCCTGGGTGGCTCAGTTGGTTAAGCATTTGACTCTTGATCTCAGTTTAGGTCTTGATCTCAGGGTCATCAGTTCAGGTCCTGTGTTGGGCTCTATGCTGTGCGTGGAGTGTAATAGAAAAAAAAAAAAAAAGAAAAGAAAAGGAAAAGAAAGAAAAAGAAAAAAGCCAAAAGAAGGCAAGGAAGAACAAAATGAATATAGAACAGGCAGGATGAATAGTAAGCGTTCAATGGTAGACTTAAATCCAAATATATCAATTTTTATGTAAGTATAAATGGAGTAAATATTCCTTTCTGTTGTCCAAATAAATGTAAAAAAATATTTAACTGTTTGTTGTATACGAACTATGTAAAATATGAATACACAGAAAGATTGATAGTAAAAGGATGGAAAAAGATGAGCCCATTTAGTGTCAACCAAGAAAAAGCTTATGTAGTTATATTGAAATCCACGTGGAGTATGAGGCAAGAAGTGTAATAGATAGGATCCATTCATTCTTTTTGTAAATTATTATTTTATTTTTTTAAGAATTTTTTAAAGGTTTTATTTATTTATTCATGAGAGACACAGAGAGAGAGGCAGAGACATAGGCAGAGGGAGAAGCAGGCTCCACACAAGGGAGCCCGACGTGGGACTCGATCCCTTGTCTCCAGGATCACGACCTGAGCCAAAGGCAGATGCGTTAACCGCTGAGCCACCCAGGTGTCCCTATTATTTTATTTTTAAAGTAGGCTCCGTACCCAGTTCAGAGTCCAACACAGGGTTCAAACTCACAACCTTGAGATCAAGAGTCAGATGGTTGGGGGCACCTGGGTGGCTCAGTGGTTGAGCATCTACCTTTGGCTCAGGTTGTGATCCCAGGGTACTAAGATCCAGTCCCGCATCAGACTCCCAACAGACAGCCTGCTTCTCCCTCTGCATATGTGTCTGTCTCTCTCTGTGTCTCTCATGAATAAATAAGATCTTAAAAAATAAAAAAGAATCAGACACTTGGGGCACCTGGTTGGCTCAATTAAGTGTCTGATACCAGATCTTAGGGTCATGAGATGGAGCCCTGCATCAGGCTCTCTGTTGGACGTGAAACCTATGAGATTCTCTCTCCCTCTCCTGCCCACTTAGCCTCGGTCAGTCACTCTCTCTAAACAAAACAAAACAAAACAAAACAAAACAAAACAAAAAAACTTGGATGCTTACCCGACTGAGCCACCCAGGCACCCCTAGAATGCATCCTTTTTTTTTTTTTTTTCTTTTTAGATTTTATTTATTTATTTGAGAGAGAGCATGAGTGGCAAGGAGAGACAAAGAAGCAGACCCCACTGAGCAGGGAGCCCGATGTGGGACTCGGTCCCTGGACCCCAGGATCATGACCTAAGCTGAAGGCAGATGCTTAACCACCTGAGCCACCCAGGCACCCTAGGATGCATTCATTCTTTTTTTCTTTTCTTTTTGCATCAATTCTTAATAATAAAAGATTCAATTCATCAGGAAGATATAATAGCTATAAATTTGTATTTATTTAATAATATATACTCAACATATAAAAAGCAAAATTGGGAGCATCTCACTGACTCAGTCTGTAGAGCATGCAACTCTTGATCTCAGGGTTGTGTTCAAGTCTACTGTTGGGGTTACTTACTTTAAAAAATAAAAATAGGGCAGCCTGGGTAGCAGTTTAGCGCTGCCTTCAGCCCAGGACCTGATCCTGGAGACCTGGGATCAAGTCCCATGTCAGGCTCCCTGCATGGAGCCTGCTTCTCCCTCTGCCTGTCTCTCTGCCTCTCTCTCTCTCTCTCTCTCTCTCTCTCTCTCTGTGTGTGTGTGTGTGTGTCTCATGAATAATAAATAAATAAATAAATAAATAAATAATCTTAAAAGAAATAAAAATAGGGCGGCCCGGGTGGCTCAGTGGTTTAGCGCTGCTTTCAGCCCAGGGCCTGATCCTGGAGACCTGGGATCCAGTCCCACGTCGGGCTCCCTGCATGGAGCCTGCTTCTCCCTCTGCTTTTGTCTCTGCCTCTCTCTCTCTTTCTCTCTCTCTCTCTCTCTCTTTGTATCTCTCATGAATAAATAAATAAAATCTTTAAAAATAAATAAATAAAAATAAAAAGCAAAATTTGGCAGAACTACAGAGAGGAGATAACTTCCATAAATTAGTGGGAGAGTATAGTAGAATTGTTGGTATAGTTCTTTTGCCAAAGTACAAGGTATATAACATACACATAACAGTTGTATTTCTGTATACTACAGTAAACATTTAGAGAGTGAAATTTTTTAGAAGGTACTATTTATAATAGCGTTTTTTAAAAAAGCAAAATCTAGGGACGGCTGAGTGGCTCAGCAGTTGGGCGTCTGCCTTTGGCTCAGGGTGTGATCTCAGCACCCCAGGATCGAGTACTGCATCAGGCTCCCTGCGTGGGGCCTGCTTCTCCCTCTGCCTATGTGTCTGCCTCTCTCTCTCTCTCTCTTTCTCTGTATCTCTGATGAATAAATAAATAAAATCTTTAAAAAAAAAACAAAATCTAGGAATACATTTAATAAAAGATGTGGTTGGCCTCTGCATAAATTGTAAAATACTATTGGAAGCAGAAAGATCTAGGTAAAAGAAGGGATGTATCATGTTCATTAACTAAAAGATACAATATTGCAAGGCAGCGAGTTCTTCCCATTTTAATCTACAAAATCCGTGCAATATCAGTCAAAACTTTGTAGAAATTGACAAACCAATTATTAAAAGTTTTCAATGCAGTAGCTTTGTAATCAATCTTGATAACCAATAGGATATGTCCCTTTATTGTGTGTTTGTTTCTTGAACTAGATAGAAGATACTTGTGCTATAATAATTCATTAGGATGTATGCATAATGCACTTTTCTGTATATACTGTACTTAAATATCCTGTTTTAGTATATATAATCATTTGTTAGAATTTTATATTCTGAGGGTGTCTAGGTGCCTCAGTTGGTTAAGCATCCGATGCTTGGTTTCAACTCAGGTCCTGATCTCATGGGTCATGATATCAAGGTCTGTGTCATAAGACTGAGCCACGAGATTGAGTCCCATGTCGGCCTCCAGCTCAACAGGAGTCTGCTTGGATAATCTCTCCTCCTACCCACCTTCCCCACCCCAACCCCTCTCCCCGCTGCTCACATGTGCATGAGCTCTCTCTCTTTCTCAAATAAATACTTTTTAAAAAAAGAATTTTATAGTTCTTTTGCCAAAGTACATATGGGTAATGTCTGCTATAGTTATTGTATTTTATTTTATTTAAGTTTTATTTATTTAAGTAATCTCTATACCTCATGTGGGGCTCATACTAGGACTCCAAAATCCAGAGTTGCATGCTCCTCCGATTGAGGAGGCACCCCTGCTCTACTTATTTTAAATTGGCATCTAACTACTTCCTAAAATCAGAAATACTCATTTAGATAACATTCATTTTTCAGAGACTTTTTCAAACTAAGACTGCAAGGAAATGGGTTGTCTTACGTATTCTCAAAAAATTAAATTCTCTCATAAAATTATCACTGTAGTAGTTCATTTTAGTCCACTTTAAAAACCTTGAACATTTACTCAGTGCAAAACAGTCTGAAATACTATGTGAATTACAAAAGGAATTGGATATGTAGAGCAGAAGATATATATTACATAAATAATTATACTCCAGGATATTGTGGTAAGTACTCACATAGTGATACTTGTAAATTGTTTTGGGACCCCTAAAATAAGGAGGAATTCTCTTGGACAAAGAAGAATAGGAAAAGTTCATGAAGATGGTTTTGTTGAGGGAAAGACAGTGAATGCAGAGATATAAAAATAGGATATCTTGGAAAGAAGACCAATGTGAGAAAATAAGTTGGTGCCAAATGGTAGAAGGCTTTGAATGTCAGACTAGGGAGTTTATGTTTATTGTGACATAAAGAGATTTTCAAACAAGTTTTAACATGTGTTTTAGGAACATAACTCTCGTAGCAATGTGGAGGATAGATTTGGTGGGAAAGCAACTGAAAATGAGTCCAGTTAGAAGGTAGCTGGCCAGGTGAGAGGTAGCAATTACCTGATCTAAAGCAGTGGCAGGGGATCCCTGGGTGGCGCAGCGGTTTGGCGCCTGCCTTTGGGCCAGGGCGCGATCCTGGAGACCCGGGATCGAATCCCACATCAGGCTCCCGGTGCATGGAGCCTGCTTCTCCCTCTGCCTGTTGTGTCTCTGCCTCTCTCTCTCTCTCTCTGTATGACTATCATAAATAAATTAAAAAAATGTTTAAAAAAAAAATAAAGCAGTGGCAGTAGGAAGAGTTTCAAATTTGGGGGATTGGATAATGTATGGCAGTGCAAGTAGCTGAAATAAGAAAAACTAAATATACTATAAAATATGTATACTAAAATTTGAGCTTCGCTTCTAAAATATAAGCTCTTGGGGCACTTGGATGGCTCAGTCAGTTAAGTGACTGACTCTTGATTTCAGCTCAGGTCATGATCTCTGAGTTGTGAGATTGAGTCCCATCCTTGGTGTGGAGCCTACTTAAAATATTTTCTCTCTTCCTCTCTTTCTGCCCCCCCAGTCAAACAAACCCAAATATATAAAATAAAATATAAGCTGACAGGAATTTTTTCTGTTCTACTTACTGCTATATTCTTGGTATCTAGAATAGTATCTAGTGCATAGTAGGTATTCAATAAATATATGTTGAATAGTTAATATAAAATCTTTGAAAAAACCTGGGGGTGTGCAGAATAAAACAGAATAGTTGGACTTCTTTTATTGGCAAAACCAACTGTCCCTAACATTTGACTATTTGTGACTGTTGATGAAAAATGACCTAATCTGTATATGGCTTTTTATTATTTTGCATAATAGTTTTATACTGAGCATCACTACAGCCTCCTTTTTTTTTTTTTTAAAGATTTAATTTATTTATTCATAAGAGACAGAGAGAGGCAGAGACATAGGCAGAGGGAGAAGCAGGCTCCATGCAGGGAGCACAATGTGGGACTCGATCCCAGGACTCCAGGATCATGCCCTGAGCCAAAGGCAGATGCTCAACCGCTGAGCCACCCAGGCATCCCTCACTACAACCTCTTTAATTCCCCAGCAGATAAAACTATATACATACTCTCTGCTTTACGTACAACATTGTAATATGGTCTTTGCATTAAATTTACATAAATTTAGATAAATACCAAGTACAATGAATGACTTAACATGTGATTTTTTTAAATTATTATTTAGTGTATATGAACATGCTTACCAACTTTGGTATGTCTGTATAGTAAAGTATATTATTTTTTGGTCTAAGAAAGTATCCTTACTAGATAACAAAATAGAAATGAAATAGCATTTATACGGGTGCCTGGGTGGCTCAGTTGTTTAAGCATCTGCCTTCAGCTCAGGTCATGATCCCAGGGTCCTGGGATCTAGCCCCACAGTGGGCTCCCTGCTGAGCAGGGGAGCCTACTTCTTCCTTTCCCTCTACCTGCTGCTCACCCTGTTTATGCACTCTTTCTCTCTCTCTCAAATAAATAAAATCTTTTTTAAAAAAAGAAATAGCATTTGTAAACTACTTCTGATTTTATTTCTTTTGGGGGTGTGGGGAAAACACCGGTTTTATTTATTATGCAGGCATTTTTTGTTCCTTTGTGTGATGTCTCTTTCATGAGCAAATTTTCCCTGGCGAATAGTACAGGCTACTGATTTTATTCATTTACTTTACTCATGTTTTTTTTATAAGTATATCATATGTAAAAAGGCTTCTGTAGCTGGCAGGTTTTTCTCAGATTGTGCCTTCTAAGCACTCTTCTTTTGGATATTCATTTCCAGAAATCCATTAACAAATCTATTTTAGTCTTAACAAGCATGTAGCAGGTTTCCTTTCAGAAGATTTAGAACATGAGTGATCCAGGAATGCTTATTTACTAGTGGAAATTATGCCCAGAGTAAAACAATAAGTTAATGAATGTAATGTTGTTGCTGTTAACCTCTTTGATGCATCACTGTTCAGATGAGTCAAAATTTCCACTTTAATAATGGTCTGACCCAGGGCTAGACAGCCCAGTGGTCAGCATTTTTTTTGTAAAGAGCCAGATGGTGTCTTAGGCTATACAGTCTCTCTTGCAACTCCGATCTATCATTGCAATAAGAAAGCATCCAAGGACAATGTGTAAAGGAATGAATGTGGCTGTTTTTTCTAATCAGCCTTTACTCACAAAAACAGGTGGCTGCCTGCATTGATCTGCAGGCTCTAGTTTGCTAACCCGTGCTCTAACTCACAGAGTGACAAGTACATTAGAAGAAGCATATTGAGTTTGAAAGCTTTAGTGAGCTAGCCACCTTCTAAGGATTTTTAAAAGACATGTGCACTTGACTCAAATGGATGCATTTGCCAAAAAAAAGGAGTGATCACTTCTCTCTTCCAGGTCATAACGTTAGACTTAACATGATGCTTTATTTTTTTTTATTTTTATTTTTTTCATGATGTTGATGTTTTATAAGAGAATATAGTTGTGCAAATGCTTGAATGGTCTAGAAAACCATCAAGGGGAAAATAATAGCAACTTTGCATGAAGAGGAAAGTAGGAGAATTTCCTCAAAATAAGCTAATGACAGCAAGATTTTATTCTATGTTGTAATTGTTGATGTGTGCAGTTATTAAATACTGGTTTTAAGAACATTGCAATTATTTTGAGAAGTAAATTTATGGATTAAGTTTAGATTGTTATAAACAGTTGGGAGAACTGATGGATTATTTCAGTAGCCACCTTAGAATTACTTCCCATTACTAGAAAAATATGGTTCATAATCCTGTAAACAACCAGGTTAACATAAACAGGAACTTTGGTACTTGATAATGAGAAATATATCTCAGGCATGCTCCTTATACGCACATACATTATTATTCACCAAGTTACAACAAGCAGATAATTAAAGAGCCGTTTGTAAACTGTAAGTGTGATTAAGACTTAATTTAACCTGTTCTATTTAACAGTAACAAAGAGAATAAGTCCTTTGGCAAGAATTTATGCCTTAAATAATGTGATATTGAACACTTTTGACACTAGGTGGAGCACTTTGCTGGACAAAGCCTTAACAAGCTCTATATTCCTTCAAATAAACGCAGCTCCTAGAAAAAGTCTGATGAGAACAGTTACCTATCAACGATAATGATAAAAGACACCCAGATATTGAGCTATAAATAGAAGACTGAATATATTTTGCAGATAACGCTCCCCTTTGTGTGTATGTGTGTGTGTATACACATATATACATATATGTATATATAAAGATTTTATTTGAGAATTTTTATTTGAGAGAGCATGAGTAGGGGGAGGGGCAGAGGGACAAGCACACTCCTTGCTGAGTCGGGGAGCCTGACACAGGCTCCAGCCCAGGACCCTGAGATCATGCCCTGAGTTGAAGTCAGACACTTAACCAACTAAGCCATGTGGGACTCCATCCCAGGTCTCCCGGATCACGCCTTGGACTGAAGGCGGCGCTAAACCGCTGAGCCATCCGGGCTGCCCTTCTTAATACTTTTTGACTGTTGGCTCTTTAAGGCCTAAAGTAAATATTACTTGGAAAACTGCATGCGTAGGGATTGAAATGAAATACCAAAATAGGTTCAGTTAAAAAAAATAGTAACTATTTAATTCCATTGAGGTAGAATATTCTTTTAAAAAATTGTTAGCTAACCTCTTTACCTTTTTCCTGCTTGACTTCTGACTATTGCTTAATTGCTCACCTGTCTATACCTCTGCAAGAGGGAAAAAAAAAACAGCGAAGACATTGGCAAAAGTAGGATTCTGGTATAACGTGATACTGCTCTGTATAGGTATAATGACTCTGGCTATAAGTATGCAATGATTCAGGGCTCTTGCGGGAAGACCAAACAGGCCCTTCTTAGAAAAGATCTGTTTGTGCTTTTTTTGATGAAGCATGATCAGCTTTCCTCCCTGCCTTTCCCCAAGGAATGACTCATCTATTAACTCTTGTGAGTATCACCACATCAAAAGAAGAAACCAAGGCCTTTAGGACATAGGGCCAGGTTTTCACATAACAAAAGGGGTATGCATAGACTGGATAACTTCCTGCCCTTAAATCACTGTTTATTAATGTGTGCTTAAATGAAAGGTAAGGAGATTTGGTTTAGCTGAAATCTGTCCTGTTGGGTATGTATATGTGTGTGTGTGTGTGTGTGTATGTATATATAAAACAATTTATGATAACCTTCTTAAATTCTCTATAAATATGTGGCATGCTTCTCCTGAACACTTAAATCATCTTGATAATCAAAAGTTGCTTAGGTTTAGATAAGAAAAGTAAAACATGTCTAGGGGTACCAGCCTGGTTCAGTGGGTAGAGTATGCAATTCTTGTTCTTGGAGTTATAAGTTCAAGCCTCACACATGGAAACATGTCTTATGGATTAATTCAGTATAATGAAAAGGACTTCAACAGCATGTCCTTATAACTTGGGAGCTTGAACTGTAGAATTTACTATACATTTTTTTGGGTTCGGTTAGCAGTTTTATACTTCCTATAATACTTTTACTGTAGGATCTCGTATAGGGGCGCCTGGATGACGCAGCCGGTTGAATGTCGGAGTCTTGGCTTCAGTTCAGACTGATCTCATCCAGCCCAGAGTCAGGCTCCTGCTCAGCCTAGAGTCTACTTGAAGATTCTTTCTGCCCCTCCCCCTACTTGCGCACATGCATGCATGCTTTCTCTCTAAAATAATTTTTTTTAAATCTCATATATTCTTGCTGTCACTTAAGTTGTACATGAATTATTATTACTACTACTACTACCACTACTACTGCTACTATTAGGCTTTTAATCAAATGAATGTGAGATAAAAGTCTGATTGTATCTAGTAAGTTACTAGCAAATTCAGAAAACAAACCCACATTAATGCCCAAATTACTGGTTTTTGACATATGATACTGCATTTTATAGAGAGGGACATAGGTTTATTTTATTTTTTAAGATTTTATTTATTCACTCATGAGAGACACAGAGAGAGAGAGCGAGAGAGAGAGAGGCAGAGACACAGGCAGAGAGAGAAGCAGGCTCCATGCAGGGAGCTCGATGTGGGACTCAATCCCCAGTCTCCAGGATCACACCCTGGGCCAAAGGCAGGCGCCAAACCGCTGAGCCATCCAGGGATCCCCGGGACATAGGTTTAATTTGTAAACTTGAGACCTTCCTCACAAAGACAATATAAGCACTAGTTAAACTTTTCAGTGCCCATTTGGAATTAACAGTTTTATGCTCTAGCCTTCTAGAATGATTTGCTGTACACCATAGCCTTAGGTAAATTGTTTTCTGACTATGATGAGAAAAGCAACAATTAAAGGAATATGAGAAGTAGAATTCCTGTTTCCAAAAGCATTTTTAAAGTCCCCTCAAAATTGGACTTAAAGAAAACAAAGGTTTTGCAAGTTGTACAGACAACCATTTGTCATCTCTTTTCATTTATTTATCACCCAGATATTCCTAATGAATCACATTCCAGACTAACCACTGACTCCTTTTGTTCCTTGGTGAAGGAGTGTGGCAAACAAATGTTTTCCCAGTGAATCAGCACAGGATTCTTGATTTTATTACCTTTGCCCTAAAATTTCCAGACAAAACTAATTGGAAATTTTGCCTTTGGGATCTCACTTGACTTCTGTGTATGGATGATGGATTAGGCTATGAATTGACATTACAGATGTTGTACAAACAACTCTAGTCTTTAGGAATGTTTTATCAGTTCTAAGGGAGCCGCCTAATGTGGAAGAATGTCTGTCTGTCCCCTTATCTTCCTTACAAAAACTCCTGCATATACATACTGCACTCTTAATATGATATCATATTCTTCATTTTGGTTGATAAAGAGGTGTGGCTAAATAGTCTAACAATTAACTAATATAACCATTTTAGGGTTTTACTTTTAAAAAATGTCTCAAAAAATAAAAAATACTAATTTTTTTAAAAAGTCTCTACAAGATAGGGCCACCAGATAAATCCAACAGTAAAGTTCAAAAGTAGAAAACATTTTTTTTTTAATGAAGCAGCAATGCACATACAAGTTTGTCATTTTGCTAATATTTTTTTCAGGGATTAACATAAATATCCCACAACTCCTAATGTGTTTGTAGTACCAAGACTATTATCGGGGTTTTTATAGGTACTACATTATTATCCAGGCATTACTTACAGCTTCTCTTTGCTACCAAATTAGGGTATTTTTGTGTCATATGATTTCAGGAATGGTGATTTTTTTTTTATATTTTATTTATTTATTCATAAGAGACACAGAGAGAGAGAGGCAGAGACACAGGCAGTGAGAAGGAGGCTCCACGCAGGGAGCCCAAAGTGGGACTCGATCCCGGGACTACAGGATCACGCCCTGGGCCAACGGCAGTGCTAAACCGCAGAGCCACCCAGTCTGCCCAGGAATGGTGATTTTATCTCTCTAGGACAATTTTTTTTAATTCTAAATTTGTCTTAGAACTTTATATTACTATTCCTGATGTTAGAGTACAAATTGATCTCATAGAATTGTCCTTAAATTTTTTTTCAATCAATCCCTAAACATCCTTTTATATTCTTCTCATGAAAGAGTTTAAATTGTATAAATATAACTTAAAATTTATCTTTAAAGAATATTTTAGAAGTTAAGATGCTTTTTCCACAAATATCTATATCTGCTCTTATAAGAAATTTTACCTCCAAATTAACTATGATTTTACTCTTATCCTGACATAGCATTCCCTGGCCAAGCAAGCATCGTTTATCTTGGACAAGGCAAATTATTCCATGATCAAAATTTTGGAAAATATAATGTAATACATCTCATGAGACTAGATAGATATATGAGCCTTTGAACTGAAGCAAAACCAGATGTCTGATAGATCGCAAATAGCTGATCTTATTGAGGTGACTTCACTTAGAATGACTATACTGAATTACTTTAAAAAAAAAAAAAACGACCTAAAACCTGCCTTTTTGATGAGTGTAACTGTTCATTACAATCATAAAATTCCTTTCTTAATATTAACAGGAACTTCTATTGGCAGTAATTAGGAATTCTCAGGAGTTATGAATAAAGTCAATGAATGTAACTGTGAGTTGGTCTCTAGGAAACATATAGAGCTTACTTTGCTGGGGAGTAACAGTCTGGGCTAGATTTGGCTATTTAGCTTCTTTGATTACCACCTTATAGGTTAAAGGATACTGACTTTTACTGGAGAAATTAACCTACAAGGATCTTCATTTGCCACTTTTCCTTGGGTAGTGCTCCTTGTATTGATCTTTACCTTGCCACACGGCACATCCTTTTAAATGCACTCATTTTGTATCACATCACATGGTCTATCTTGATGAATGTTCCATGTGTTCTTGAAAAGAAAATGGCTTTTGGCTTTAAGTGGTGTGTTCCATATTGTTCAAATGTTCTATATCCATACTGGTTGTCAATTTAATTGTTCTATCAACTAAGAAGAATATTGACATTTCCAGCTGTAATTGGGGATGTTTTGTGCTGTAATGGTGGGCTTCTTATAGATGACAAGTACTGAGGTCTTGTTTTAATCCAATCTGACACTCTGCCTTTTCATTTGTATGTTTGGTCCACTTATAATTAATGTAGTTCTCAATATGGTTGGGTTTAAATGTAACCTCAAACCATTTGTCCCACTTATTTTTTATTCTTCTTTTCCTACCTTTTTTTGGATTGAGCATTTTTTTAGTATATATAATATAACTGCTTTGCAATAGTATATTCCCGTTTCTCCCTCCCATACTCTATGGTGTTGTCATATATTTTACTTCTACATGTGCCATAGTTTTTTTTTTTTAAGATATTATTTATTTTAGAGAGGGGGGGGGGATGTAAGTGCAGGAGGGAGGGGCAAAGGGAGAGGGAGAAGCAGAGTCTCTGTTGAGCAGGGAACCTGATGTGGTTCTTGATCCCAGGACCCTGGGATCATGTCCTGGGCCGAAGGCAGACATTTAACCAACTGAGCTAACCAGGTGCCCCCATAGTTTTTACTTCAGACAATGATATTTTTGAAGAGATTTTAATGAGAACGAAAGGTCTTTTATATTTCAGTACTCTTTACTCCTCTGTGTACTTTAAATTTTTCATCTGGTATCACTTTTAAAGTTTTTTTTTTTTAATTTTATTTATTTATGATAGTCACACACACACACACACAGAGAGAGAGAGAGAGAGAGAGACAGGCAGAGACATAGGCAGAGGGAGAAGCAGGCTCCATGCACCGGGAGCCCGACGTGGGATTCGATCCCGGGTCTCCAGGATCGCGCCCTGGGCCAAAGGCAGGCGCCAAACTGCTGCGCCACCCAGGGATCCCCGGTATCACTTTTCTTCTATCTGAGAACTTCCTTTAATGTTTGTTACAGTGCAAATCTGGTAAAACTAATTTTTTTGGCTTTTGTTTATCTGAAAATGTCTTTATGTTATCTTCTCTTTTGAAGTATATTTTCCCTGGATTCTAGATTTTTTTTTTCTCTCAGTATTTCAGAGAAGTAATTCCATTGTCTTTTGGTTTGCATTATTCTGATATGAAATCTTATCTATGTTTCTCTGTAGATAATTTATCTTTACCCCTCCAATTGCTTTTAAGATTTTCTCATCATTATTGAGTTATAGCAATTTGATCATATTATGATTATGGTTATTTGTTTTATTTTCTTCATATTTGTTTAGACTGAGGTTTATTGAGTTTCTTTCTTAGCTTTGTGAATTGATGGATTGGTATTTTCCTGCACACACTCCTCTTCACCAACACATACCTTCTTCTCTCTTTCTGGGATTCCAGTTACATGTATAGTAGACTGGTTGGTATTATTCCACAGATTGCTGAGGTTTATTTCTTTCATACACTTTACTCTCTGTATCCTTTAGGTTGGACACTTTCTATTGCCCTGTCTTCAAGTTCTCTAATATTTTCTTTTGCAGTATCTAACCTATTGACAATCTAGCCAATGAATTTTTCTATTCAGGTATTATATTTTCAGCCCTACTAGTTCAATTTTTTATACTTTATTTCTTCCCTCATGTGTTTATGTTTTCCTTTAAATCAGGTATCAACAAACTTTTTCTGTAAAGGGCCATGTAGTAAATATTTTAGATTTTGTGGACTACAGAGTCTTTTCAAAGCTATTCAGTTTTGCTATCGTAGCACAGTATTAGCCAGATACAATAGGTAAATGGATGCACATGGCTGTATTTGAAACTTTCTTTATAAAACTGGTGTGAGTCAAATTTGGCCCATAGTTTAAAGTTTAAAGTTTGCCTTGAACACTTTTATACTTACTGTTTTTAGGTTCTTGTCTGCTAATTCCATTATCTCTGACATTTTGTTGCTATTGACTAATGTTTCTTTGGTTATGGGTCATATTTTTGTGCTTCACAGATCTAGTTGTTCCTTATTGGATGCTGGGCATATATTAAATTGTTGATTATATGGATTTTGTTGTCTTCGTTTGCAGAGTGTCAATTTCTTTGTTTTGGTGGGCAGTTACCTATGGATCAGCTTGATCTGTTTAAGGGCTTTTTTTTTTTTTTTTTTTTTTAAAGGAAAAACATGTTAGAGCCTATCTGGAGTAACTATACTCTAGGCTTTTTCTAAGTCTTCCCTGAATGCTGAGTCTCCATTCTAGCTTATTGAAGTATAAGTGTTTCCTAGTCCTGTGTGGACTCTAGGAACTGTTTAATTAACAATTCCTTGTTAGTTGTTTTCCGACTACTTGTACTTTGCCTAGCCTAATGGAATCTGACCCTGGCCTGCAATGTAGCTTTGTATGTCAAAGTCTCACAGGGACATTGTGCATATTTCTAGAGTTCTTTCTCTACATAGCTCCCTCTTCATCAGTATTCTGTCCCATAGATTTCAACTATTCAGCCTGCCTAAACTCAGATTTACTTCTGAACTAACCAAGACCTTTTTTTTTTTTTTAAGTTTATTTATTATTATATACCCAACATGGGGCTCAAACTCACGACCCTGAGATGAAGAGTTTGTGCTCTTCAGACTGAGCCAGCCAGGTACCCCAAGATCACCATGCTTTGCTGGGGCTGTTTCTCTTTGGATTTTGTTATTGACATGGAATGTGTCTACAGATATAAAACCAGAGCCATCATAGGGGTTCCTCATTTGTATCCCTTCTCTCAGCAGTCAGAAATCAAGTACTGTGGTACAGTGCCTGAAAAGAATTATTTCATAGGTTTTATCTAGTTTTCTAGATTATTGTAGATGTAAAAGTCCGTACCACTTCATGATCTGAAGCAGAAAGCCCCTAACCAAAGACCAGGACATCTAACCCATACATACCAATACCTGCATATTTGTAGATTTTGAAAATAAATTTAAAAGGTAGTTTGAATATGTTTAACCTTTAAAATTATTTTAAAGCCATTTTTTAGTTTCGGTGTTTGGATTTTTCATGTAAACTAATATTTATTTTAGTCAATTCAATTATATTTAGGAACCACCAGCCTAAATGTTGAAAAGAACTTTTGAAGTTTCTTATAGTTAGCATAGTTTAAACTAAAATGTCAAGGTACAGGCTAAATGGACTCTTGAGAATGAACAAAGGACAAGAAGCAGAGTTATTTGTGTCCATTTTGCTGGGAACCACCACATCTGCCTCTAAGGCTGAGTAATCATGACTTATTAGTGTGGTTATGGAAAGTATATATCAGTTTAGTTGTGTGAATGAACTGTCCTTTCTTTAGGGGAAAAATTCTCATCAGATTGCTGAAATTTTCCCTTTTTAGAATTACTTAAAATTGAAACTATGAATAAGTCTTTTATCTTGTTGGATAATGTGTTTGATCTGTTGAGGTACATACTTTATTATATTTCTAGAATAGAAATATAATTTTGTCTTTCCTGTGCATCCCAGAAATCTTACTAGTTTGGCATCCAGGACAGTTTAATTTTTGTTCACTTAGAGTTCATTTCTAGAGTTGAGGTGTAGTTCCTACATCTTACAGAAGACAATTGTGTGGGGGTAATTTGGACAAACCCTTCACTTTCTGGTTTTACTTACTGATATCACATTTTTCTTTGTGTTTTCAAACATCACAGGTGGAAGTTACAACTTTTTTTTCTTTTAATTGTATCTGATACTTAGCTATGTGTACAGTAAGAAATTTTTCACTAATTCAATTATTTTGGATTCCACAAACTTTAAACTTTTGTAAATTTATTTTTTTTAAGATTTTATTTATTTATTTGAGAGAGAACACACCAGGGGAGGGGCGGAGGGAAAAGCAGACTTCCTGCTTAGCTGGACTTGGACACTTGCTCTCAGGACTCCTCCGGGATCACAACGTGAGCTTAAGGCAGATGCTTAACTGACTGAGACAACCAGGTGCTCCTAAACTATTTTTTTTTAATGAATCACAAACTAATCCTTTTTCCCCCAGCTATGATATCTCTTATGCATATAGTATTCAAAGAAGCAGTTGTGAATTTCGTGGTTAATCATAATTTTTAAGGAAAATATGACTACTCAAAAGTGTTTATATACTTATTTTTTAAAAGTAAATATTACTGTTTTTGGATTTCTGTGAATTAAAACTCAAGAAAAAAGGAACAGACTAAAAATTTACATATAATTTTTTGGTCCAGAAAAAACTAGTAATTAATTGATTCAGTGCGAAGTGTAGAACTTCATTTTTTAGATTTTATTTAAACAAATAATTGCATATAGGGAGAAATGTAGCTTAGATTTATGAATATATTTTTCATATTAATCTGCAACAGAAAGTTTTATTTTAAATCACTTTTTATCTTGATAGCAATAGTTCTTTAATGCTTTATTTTCATTATTGCATCCTGTGCACATTTGTCTTTGAACCACAAATTCTTTTTTTTTTTAAACTTTATTTATTTGAGAGCTCACAAGCACACAAGTGTGGGGGGAGGGACAGAGGAAGAAGGAGAAAGAGAATCTTTTTCTTTTTAAAGATTTTATTTAGGGTAGCCCCCGTGGCTCAGCGGTTTATCACCACCTTCAGCCCGGGGCATGATCCTGGAGTCCCAGGATTGAGTCCCACGTCAGGCTCCCTGCATGGAGCCTGCTTCTCCCTCTGCCTGTGTCTCTGCCTCTCTCTCTAAGTCTCTCATTAATAAATGAATAAAATCTTTAAAAAAATTGTTTTAAAAAAATAAAATAAAGATTTTATTTATTTGAGAGAGTGAGCGAGAGAGAGCACAAGCAGCGGGAGGGACAGAGACAGAAGGAGAAGCAGACTCCCCAGTGAGCAGGGAGACCAATTCAAGGCTTGATCCTGGGATTCCAGGATCATGACCTGAACTGAAGGCAGAGGCTGAACTGACTGACCTACCAAGGCACCCTGGAGAAAGAATCTTTAGCAGGGAGCAGACTCCCCACTGAATGTGGAGTCTGACATGGGATTCAATCTCACAACCCCAAGATCACGTCCTGAACTGAAGTCAAGATGCTTAACGACTGAGTGCCCATGAACCACAAATTCTTTTACCTTATAATTTAAAAAGGCTCTCATATCTACCGAGACCACTTTATGTGTATGTGTATAGAAAGAGTGTGAAAGAATAAAATGTATATTTTCTACATATGTAACATATAATTTCATGTTATATTATTCATAATACTGTGTTAAAATTTTTTAATATATTATTCTATAAAATTTTATTCTACAGATATAGTATTTTTCATCATAATAACTAATGGCTAGTACATTTTAAGGGCTTATTCTAAGCTGAGTACTTTTTATGAGTTGACTGATTTAAACCTTACAATATACCCAGAATGGAGGTTCTGAAGATATTTGATTTCCATTTTATAGATTAGGAAAGCAAGACTCAGAAGATACGTGGCAGAGGCCAGAACCAGAACCAGAACATCTAGCTCTAGAAGTTATGCTATGGCCACTGTGTCTACAGTATGCTTTACCCCTGTGTGTTAGAGCAACATGTTAAGGATGTCCAGGGTTTAGCTCTGACACCTCATGAGAACTTTGGAAATTATTGTTAGAGTTTATTGACATATTTGATTATATTTAGAATTTTGAACTTTGGACCTGATGTCCCAGGAATTTATATTTTTAATAAACTCCTTAATTAGTTCTTATGCATGCCCCTTGCCTTGGCATTCATGTGCACTTGGGAACCATTGTATCTAAGCTTTTATCACACATCTAATATTAATCCATTTTAACCTATGTGATTATTATTAATTTATAACATTTCAAAATATAGATACAAAATAACACAAAAGCTACCATAGAAAAACTTGCTTTAAAAGAAAAACTCACTGGGGTTCCTGGGTGACTCAGTAGGTTAAGCATCTGCATTTGGCTCAGGTCATGATCTCAGGATCCTGGGATTGAGCCCCACATCAGGCTCCTTGTTCAGTGGGGAGTCTGTTTCTCCCTCTGTCTCTAACCCTCCTCCCTACTTGTGCTCTCTCACTCTCTCTCTCAAGTAAATAAATAAAATCTTAAAAAGAAAAGAAACACTCACTGATAGTGGTTCCACAGCTTTATTTTGTTTTAGGTTCTATTATCTTTGGGAAAGGTAAGTGAGGTAATTACTTCACCAACTGTTTTTAACTAAGTAAAAAAAGTGGTATTCTCAAATTATGCAAAAAGGAATAGGGCACAGGAAGTTTTTTGTCTCAGGCTATAACATTCTTACAATTGAGAATATAGACAAAATCAGAACAAAGCCAGAAATCATATGGTTTCTAGGGGCTGGTGTTGGGGGAGAAGACTGACTACCAAAGGACACTAGGGAACTTTTTGTAGTAATGGAAATGTTCTATATCTTGATTTGTTGTGGTTATACAGTTGAATATATTAGTCAAAATTCATTGAACTATAGACCTAAAAGAAACAGACTCTTACTATATGTAAATTATACCCCAGTAAATCTGATTTTTTTAAAAAAAGCAAGCCTGTGATGCCTGGTGGCTTAGTGGTTGAGCGTCTGCCTTTGGCTCAGGTTGTGATCTCAGGGTCCTGGAATCGAGTCCCACATCAGGCTCCCCAGATCCCGCATCAGGCTCCCCACAGGGAGCCTGCTTTTCCCTCTGCCTATGTCTCTGCCTCTCTCTCTGTCTCATGAATAAATAAAATTTTAAAATAATAAAGAAAGCTAGCCATGAAGAAATTCTGAGAAGTATTATTTTTTTCAAATTACCAACTGCAACTTGAAATATTTAGACAGATTCTTTTTTTTTTTAATTTTATTTAATTATTCATGAGAAACACAGAAAGAGAGGCAGAGACACAGGCAGAGGGAGGGAGCAGACTCCATGCAAGGAACCCAATGTGGGACTCAATCCCAGGAATCCAGGATCAAGCCCTGTGCCAAAGGCAGACAGACACTCAACTGCTGACCCACCCAGGCGTCCCAGTTAGGTGGATTCTTGTTCTTTAAAAGCTAAGATTTTGGGGGGCACTTCAGTGGCTCAGTAAGTTGAACATCCAACTTTTGATTTCAGCTGAGGTCATGCTCTCTCAGGGTCATGAGATTGAGCTGCACATTGGGCTCCATGCTGGATATGGAGCCTGCTTAAGGTTCTCTCTCTCCCCCTCCCTCTGCCCCTTCTCTCCCTCTCTTTCTAATATAAATAAAAGCTAAGATTTCTCTATGTATAGTAATTAAGATACTGTTAAAATGATATGTATATTGATAATTCCTTTTTCCTTAATATTTCTCACCAGAGGTTTCTCTTATTTGTTTTATAGGGTCCACATATAGCTTCAGTTACATTAGCTGCTTATGAATGCAATTCAGTTAATTTCCCTGAACCACCCTATCCTGATCAGATTATTTGTCCAGATGAAGATGGCATTGAAGGAACCATTTCTTTATGGAGCATCATCTCAAAAGTTAGAATTGAGGCCTGCATGTGGGTAAGATGTCTGTTTTCATCTTTGTCTAAAATTAACCTCACTATCTTGATACTTTGTTGTACTTCATTGAAATTGAGTCCAGATATATATCCACATAGCAAGTCAGTAGATAACTCATGAAGTCACCAATTATCTGCTTCCAGGTAAGAGAAACCCTTTACAGCTTCCCCTATTCATGAAGAACATTCATAAGGAAGGCATGAAGCCATAGGTACCACAAAGCAAGGGGTGCCAAGTAGACAACAGGAAGGAAAAGGAGTACAGATAATGCAACTATACTACTTTGCAAAATTTTACCGATGTTTGTATATTTGACAAACACATAGCAAGTGGCTATATCTCAGTCCCAGATTGGTAAACATTTTATGTCTCTCTCCTATATTGAGATACTCTGTGTTTATTCTTAGGAGGCTTATTTCATTTTCTGAGTTGTTAATAATACTAAAGTAAGGTCAGATTATTTCTTAATAAACCAAATTTTACTATAGTGGAGATATCAGACTATATGGTGATCTTTTAGTTGTACCAGTTATTCTTTTTATGGTTTGCTTAAATATATTTTGGGAAGCTTTTGGACTGTATGTTCAGTGGCAGGTTATTTTAATCCTTACAAAGCATTCTTTTCTTTTTTCTTTATGCCTATGTTCATTCAAATGTGCATCATTGAGAAATAGTTCCTATGCTAAAAACTTTCTTTTATCATTTGGACTCATTTAGTTATATGTTCCTGGTAACTTTTTTCCCCTAACAGTGTCTTATAAAGTAAAACATATGAAACAGATCACTTAAAAATCTTAACTAAAATGAGCATGAATATCATATCCACAGAAGAGGAAGATTTTTCAAATATATTTATTTAAATGTTAGTAAGTATGTTTGATGTGTTTTTTTTTTCAAACTATTGTCTTTAATTTTATTTTTTATTTATTTTTATTTTTTTAGAATTTTTTTAAGATTTTTATTTATTTATTCATAGAGACAGACAGAGAGAGAGAGAGAGGCAGAGACACAGGCAGAGGGAAAAGCAGCTCCATGCAGGGATCCCGACGTGGGACTCGATCCCGGGTCTCCAGGATCACACCCTGGGCTGCAGGCGGCGCTAAACTGCTGCGCCAATGGGGCTGCCCTGTCTTTGATTTTAATATAAGTTATTTGTCTGTTGTAGTATATATACTATAACCTAATATGTTTGTTTTAAAAGAATTATAAGGAAAATGCCATATGTTGAATTTGTTGAATGTGAAAGACAGGAAAAATTGTATTTCCTGTTACTCTTTTATAAACACTGGAAACAAGATCATTGTACTAGCTGTGTATGTTTTATAAATTTGACCATTAATCTTTTGATGAAAAATTGTTATTAAAATAACAAAAGATACTTGGATCATGCTAGAAAGAAATCATGTATATAGATTTTGGTTTTCTATTTTCCTTCTGTTATTTTACAAATGATTTACATGGCTGGATTAACGCTAATGCCAACAAAGAAAAGCTTCCATTGGAGCTGGCAGTGATAATTGCCTCCTCCAGCTCCCATAGTTCATATTGTCTGAAGAGCTCATTTGGCCTGGCTCCATGCATGCCTAAAATTAGTTAACTTGGCTGGTGTAGCAGCTTGCTTTCCCAAACAAATTTTAAGCTGCTAAAAAATATAGATTGTTCCTTAAATTTATTATCCTCACAGCAATCAGCATTAGGCTTTGCACATAGTACAAGAATGTTGATAAATATTAATTGGCTGAGTGCTCCTCATACTTCCTTTTTTGAAAGTATTTTTTGTGATGTATAAAGTATAGCACATATCAAGTTATGTTTAAATTGGTTCCTTTTGTTCTCGACGTTTATATAGATAGTCCTTTCAACAAAAGGTACTGGGAAAACAATATTCACATGCAAAAGAATGAATTTGCGTCCTTACCTTGTGCCTTACATAAAAATTAAAATGCTTCGAAGACCTAAATTTATGAACTAAAACTATAAAACTCTTAGAGGAAAATGTAGAGACAAATCTGTGTGATGTCACATTTAGCAGTGGTTTCTTAAATATGACCCCAAAAGCATAGGCAACAAGAAAAAAAAATAGATAAATTGAACTTCACTAAAATTAAAATATCTTATACATCAAAGGACATTAATAAGAGAGTGAAAAGACAACCCTACAGAATAGGAGAAGATGTTCATAAATCATATATCTGATAAACGTTTAATATCCAGAATCTTTGAAGGACTTCTGCAAATCAGCAACAAAAGATAAACAACCCAATTTTAAAAATGGGCAAAGAAGTTGAGTAGACTTTTCTCCAAAGAAGATATACAAATGGCCAGTAAGTGTACAGATTGTCAGCATCATTTAGTCATTGGGGAAGTGCAAATCCAAACCACAAAGAAATATCCCTTTACACACATTAGGATGGCTGCTATTTCTTTAAAAAGAAAACAAGTGTTAGGATGTGGAGAGATTGGAACTCTCGTAGATTGTTGGGGAGAATGTAAAGTGATTCAGCTGCTGGAGAAAAGAGTTGAGTGGAATTTCAAAAATTTAAAACATAGATTTACCATTTGATCCTCCTCTAATTCTGCTCCTACATAGATACCCACAAAGAACTGAAAACTAGGACTCCAGTATAATAAGTATATATACTTGTACTTCACTTTCATCAGCATTATTCACATTTTCAGAAAGGTGGAAACAACACAGTGTCCCTCAGCAGACAAATGGGTTATCAAAATGTAGGTGACCATCCACTGCCAAGGCCTGGCCAGGGGCTGCTTTCTGCTGCTTGGGCATCTTGTCCAAAGCTAAGGCCTTAGGCTTGGTCTCTTCCAGGTTACATGGCACTCAGTTTCTGAATGCCTATAGGAAGGAGCTCTTTGACCAAAGAACACCACTTCTTACATAGCCTGGCTTTGTTAGGGGTGCCCCATTGCAGAAAGGCCCTCTGGGCCAGGATACTGCTAGCCTCTGGAAGTACCTTATTCTGCAACAGCTTTTACTGCCAGGCTCAAAGTGCAGACCCCAGCATCCAGACTTGGGCTTCTGTGGGAAGGAGCCTGCTAATTTTGGGTTGGATCTTTGAGCTTCCTTGTATTTGATGTCTAGGTACTTCTCTGACAGTTGGAGCAGGGAGGGAAGGGAATTAAAAGAGAAAGGGAAAAAAAAGGTAGTATATACATATGATTGAATATTACTCATCCATAAAAAGGAATAGAGTTTTGGGCAGCCCGGGTGGCTCAGCAGTTTAGCACCGCCTTCAGCCCAGGGCCTGATCCTGGGGACCTGAGATCAAGTCCCACGTTGGGCTTCCTGCATGGTGGCTGCTTCTCCCTCTGCCTGTGTCTCTGCCTCTCTCATTTATTCTCTCATGAATAAATTTTTAAAATCTTTTAAAAAAATGGAATAGAGTTTTGATTTGTGCTATAATATGGATGAACCTTGAAAACATTATGTTAAATGAAATAAGCCATTACATAGAAAGACAGATATTATATGATTCCACTTATGTGAATTGTATAGAAGAGTGAAATTCATAGAGACAAGAAGTAGATTTGATGTTACCAGAGTTGTGGGAATGAGAAGTTAATGCTTAAGAGGTGCAGAGTTTCTGTTTGGGTGATGAAAAATACTGTAAATAATAATAATGATAGCTGCACAATATTGTGAATGCAGTTAATGCCACTTAGTTTTATATTTTAAAATGGTTAAATGGAACCCAGTCATAAAAAAGCTCATACTACTGAGGTTGAGAAACCTAATTAGAATGTGTGGGTCTTAATTCTTGTACTTTACCCTTCTATAAATGTGATCCCATTTATGTTCATATTCAACTGTTTTTTTAAGAGAATGTCTTGCTTGATTTAAAATTTATATCTTATTTGAAATTTTTATCTAATTTGTACTTATTAGCAAAGTAAAATGTCTTTACAGACTTCACTGTCATTATAAATGTACTGAATCAGTAAAATTATTAAAATAGGAAGTACTTCCAATGATAAGATAAAAGACTTGGGCTAACCCTCAGTTTGAAATTATTCCTATGGGTCTTTGAAACAAGCGGAAATGAATTGTTTGATATTGCTGATCATTAGTTACTTTTTTTCATTGCATCTTTTGATCTTCCCCAGTTTAGATGTACCACCAATGCATGGCTTCACAAATTTTTTACTCTTGAATTCCAATAACAGTTATTATATATCCAAGCACCTTAGATTCAGAGTGAACAGAACTGAACAGTTTCTATCCTCACAGAGTTTTACATTCTAGTGAGGGAAATAATTATGAAAAAAATGTATAATTGAGTATCATGGGAAAATTATGTATATAAATATGAAGGAGAATACTGTATAACAAAAATTTCCCCTAGTGTGTGATTCAGGGAGGATTTCCATGAAGAAGCAGTGTACCAGTTCAGATCTAGGAATGATAAGGAGTAAAGCAGGACAGCAGGGCAAGGGAGAAAAAGAGCATGTGTGTTGACTTTTAGATAAAAAGCATCACCTTTTAAGGTCATTATTTGTTAAGTTCATGGTTAGAGGATATTTATTGTGGTAAAATATACATAATGTAAGTTTTACCATTTTAACCATTTTTAAAAAGATTTATTTATTCTAGAGCAAGGGATAGGGAGACTAATCTGTATTCTACTTTCTGCCTCTTTGAATATGTCTAATCTTAGACACCCCATCTAAATGGAATCACATAACACTTGTTTTCCATGTCTGGGTTATTTAACTCAGTGTAATGTGTTCAGGTTTTATCCATGCTGTAGCATTTGTCAGAATTTCATTCCCTCCTGAAGCCATTTTAAAACTGACCTCAAGGGAAACTGGAAGCAAATTTTCTGTTTTATTTGCAAAACAGTCTTGATAATTCTACTAGAATTGGTAAAATAGTTTTTTTAAAACATTGCTGTGTAAGAGCCCTGAATTTCTCAATGGTTTCAAGCTTACCCTCCTAACTTCTGCTTTTAACTTCTGATTTATGTTTGTAATTGGAATATGTTTTGTTTTTAAAAATTATTAATACACAGATTATACAAAACTACCGTAATTTCTGAGAGTCAGCATATATATAATTTTCTGCTTTCCAGATTTGTATTATTAAACTTATGATTCCCAATGTAGAAAAGCAAAACACTGCTGATTTACTTGTGAATCCACTTGACAAAACTTTTTAAAAGGATAAAAATTCACTTTTCTCCTCCCCCAAATCTTTGAATAAAATTGACACTTGAAGAAGATATTTCCCTCTTGCTTTTGCATGTTTGTGCACGTTAAACTCTTCTCCAATTCAAGAAGCAGAGATTTCAGGGTAATCAATTGATATAGAGCACATGGCTTTAAGAAGAGCATTCTAAATTATCGTTTGACTAAAAACCACTTGCCTCTTTGTTTTGCAATAAGGAAGCCAGTTATTTCTTCCCCTTAATTAAACCTAGGCTGGCAGTTTTTAGTGTTCCACAGTTCTGTTTTGGCTTTTTGTTATGATTTTGCAAGAATTATAAAATTGTTTTGTAAGAATCATGAAATTATAGGACTTCAGTATCAGATAACTGATTAAAGAAACTTTTATTTCTAGGATATAATGTGTTTTGGGGAACCTGTCTAGATGACTATATTTCTTTTATTTATTTGCATAAAAAAACAAGTATTGACTTATGATCACCCTTCTTGTTTCTTGATAATGTGGGAAAACATGAGAAGAATTAAACAGTAACAATAAATATGGTCAACCGAGCTGCATAAGATAGTATGCAGCTCTTGATTTTATTTCAATCTACTATTACTTCCTTTTTAATTTTAAGGAAACTCGTCATGAGTTTGTTTTTTTTTTCTTTTTTTTTTTTGTTTTTTTTGTTTTTTTTTTTCGTCATGAGTTTGAATCATATGATTGCCTTCAGAACTATTGAACGTTTGAGTTAACAGGTTTTAAGAGAAGTTCATGTTTTGAATAAAATGTTGCAATTAACTTTTCTTCCTATTTTTTGTAATGGGAAAAAATTAAGTATAGAGAATTATATAATTAATCTAATAATCTCACCCAACCTCAGCTAATACTAATTCCTGGCTAGTATTGATTATCTATATCCTTTGTCACTTGGTTGTCAATTATCTTGAAGCATATCGTATATACCATGTCACATTTCATCTGTAAATGTATCAACCTTAGACTTAAAAAACATTATCACACCCAAGAGAAATTAGGAATAGTCTTTTCAAATCCATTACTCCATTAATGTTCAGGTTTTTTTATTGCGTTTATTTCCTTGTTTTTCATTGCGTTTATTTCCTTGTTTTTCATTTCAAATTTGTTTGTTATTGATACTGGGTTGTTTGTCAAATATAGTTTCCCACCATCTGGATTTTACTGATTGTATCCCAATTGGTGTAGTTCAAATACATAAAAAAGTTCTGTTCTCTTTGTTTCCTGTGAGTTGATAGATTAGAGGCTTGAAAAAAAAAATTTTTTTTTTACAAAAATACACTTCATAGTCTTGTGTATTTCTACCACAAGGTATAATAATGTCTGATTGTCTTTCTTTTTCTGACATTAGCACCATTGTTACACAAGTCCATTGTTTTATTAGGGGTTATATACTGGGGGTATTCCAACCACATCAGAAATGTTCTGACTAGGGACACCTGGGTGGCTCAGCAGTTGACCGTCACCTTTGGCTCAGGGCATGATCCTGGAGTCCCGGGATCAAGTCCCACACCAGGCTTCCTGCATGCAACCTGCTTCTCCCTCTGCCTGTGTCTCTGCCTCTCTCTCTCTCTCTCTCTCTCTCTCTCACTCTTTCTCTTTGTGTGTGTGTCTGTCATGAATAAATAAATATTTTTTAAAAATATTCTGACTAGAATATTTTTATAAAGAAAAACTTCTTTTCACCAATTTGGTTACTCTGAGATATCTTTCATATAGGTAAGACAGGATAAGTAATGGATTCTTTGCCTTTATCTGTTTTTTAATTTTTATTCATTTATGTTTATTTTTTAAAGATTTTATTTATTTATTCATGAGAGACAGAGAGAAAGAGAGAGGCAGAGACACAGGTAGAGGGAGAAGCAGGTTCCATGAAGGAAGCCTGATGTGGGACTCAATCCCGGGACCCTGGGATCATGCCCCAAGCCAAAGGCAGACGCTCAACTGCTGAGCCACCCAGGCGTCCCTTTACCTGTTTTTTTAAATAATAAATTGGTTCTCTCATATTCTCCAAAGTTGACTAATGTTAACTTTTTTTTGTTTAGTAAATATGATTTGTGTTTTATTCATATGTCCTTCAATGTATATGTCTCTCCTCCCTCTCATCTCTCTCTCTCTCTCTCTTTCTCTCTCTCTCTCTATTAAGTATAGCCTGATTCTTTTGGTGCTTAAGGATATTCTTTTTCAGAACTCTTGCTTCACATATGGATAATGAAGTTTCACATGGAGATTGTTGATTCCACGTGTAAAAATATAGCACAAAATGTTAGAATTTGATAATGTTCTTTGGGGATTCTTTTCAAGGCATTTGAGGACATAGTTATAGTACAGAGAAAATAGACCTAAAATTGCTGCTGAGAACTACGAAAGCTTTTTCATTCACTATGACTCAAGGCAGAGAAGGATGGTTCAAATTTGTGAATTTTCCTGGAGACTGTGTACCTTTTACATTATTATCTATCTTGTATTTAAGCCTTTTAAGTCCAAATCAAGTTCATGATTCTCTTACCTTGTTTTCATCCTTATGTCCTGAGTTGATTGAAAAAAAAAAATTCTCTTCAAAAACAAGAATCCACAAAGTGACTGAAACATGAGTCACTCAATGTCCTGAGGAAATAAACACTTTTTCCTGTGGTGAAAATTTATCTGTCCTAATGTTGAGTTTTCAAGGGGCTTCCTGACCACGATTTGTTAAAAGTTTTAACTCTGCACAAAAAAAAGTTGTATTGAGATTAAAGCAACACCCTAAACACCAGAAGATTTTCCAGAAAAAAAATTTTTATTTTTTATTTTTTTGAAAAAAATTTTAATATTTTATCTAACAGTTCTATTAGTGAATACTCATTACCAAATCATTTGAAAATTTGAAAAGGGGAAAATTGGCAGAAATAACAGTGTAAGTAGAGATGCTAGAGAACTAACATTTAGTGTTTGCAATGCACCAGATATTATCTAAGATTTTAATGTATATTACCTTGTCTGACATTGCATAGACAATATAAGGGCCAGGAATCACACTTACGTGCTCTTGATTATGTAATATATGCTTTCCTCCCTAACACATACATCTTATCATGCTTTTGGTGATATAGAAAAATATAGATTTGTTCTGTGTAGTGTCATTGTGTTGGCAACAGAATCTCATGTGAATATTTTGGTTTTTTCACATAGGGTATCGGTACAGCAATTGGAGAGCTGCCTCCATATTTCATGGCAAGGGCAGCTCGCCTCTCAGGTGCTGAACCAGATGATGAAGAGTATCAGGAATTCGAAGAAATGCTGGAACACGCAGAGACTGCACAAGTAAGAACAGTAGGAAAAAAAAAAAACAGAATACCTTAATTATCCTTAAAGAATTTATGGCTAAGGTGAAATTGTTAATAGTTACTTTGCAGAAGAAAATTACCAGTGTAAAAATAGAAAATACAGGGTTTGGGATAGAATATTCAGAAAAGCTGAAGTATAAAAGTGATTATAATCTTGATTTTAGAATAGAGAGATACAGAAAGTCCACAAGACAACTCACATTAAGCTGAAACACCTGGCCAGAAAGTAGGGTAAGTTGATGTTGCCAATGAAGTTAAGGAACTGAAACATTTCTTTATCCATTATGTGTTTTTAAGTATTACCAAGCAGACCACTAACAAAATAAAAAGGACAAGTAGATGGGTCAGGTTATGAGTCCAAAATAGTAGAACTTGTAAATTAAGTTTTTGAGAATAACATCAAAATAGTTTGCCATGTTAGGGCAGCCCAGGTGGCTCAGCGGTTTAACTCCGCCTTCAGCCCAGGGCGTGATCCTGGAGACCCAAGATCGAGTCCCACGTCAGGCTTCCTGCATGGAACCTGCTTCTTCCTCTGCCTGTGTCTCTCATGAATAAATAAATAAAATCTTAAAAAAAAAAAAAATTTGCCATGTTAGAGGAAATTATTTGGAATTCCTAATTAAGAAAGGACAATTACAAGGTCAGCTCAGTTGGTAGAACATGCATCTCTTGATCTCAGGGTCATGAGTTCAGGCCCATGTTGAGAGTAAAGATTACTTAAAAAAAAAAAAAAAAAGATTTTTGGGACACCAGGTTGGCTCAGTCAGTAGAGACTGTGATTCTTGATCTTGAGGTCATCAATTTGAACCCCACATTGGGCATAGAAATTAACTTTTAAAAAAACCGAGCAACTTGAGTGGCTCAGTCAGTTGGGCATCTGCCTTCGGCTTGAGTCATAATCCCACGGTCCTGGGATAGAGCCCTGTATCGTGTGTGTGTGTGTGTGTGTATAAGTATATTATTAAGAAAGAAAGGACAATATAATATACTAATCCTTTAACAGTGAGAGGGAAGAAAGGCTGTGGCCTTTATACCTGAATATAAACTATGTATCAACTTGTATCTTAATGTTATAAAATAGGTATTTTATTCTTTGTAGGAAAATTACTAAGAATATTATTAACTGATTGAGTCTCCATCTTAGGAATGATAGTAGAAATCAACATAGTCAAAAATAAAAAGGATATAAAAGAGATTTTTGAATTATTATATATAAAATAGATCTCCCTTTCCAGTGAAATGAAATGGAAAAGTTGTCTTACTGGGATGCCTGGGTGGCTCAGCAGTTGAGCCATCTGCCTTAGGCTCAGGGCATGATCCCAGAGTTCCAGCCAGGATCAAGTCCCATGTCAGGCTCCCTGCAAGGAGCCTGCTTCTCCCTCTGCCTATGTCTCTGCCTTCTCTCTGTTTCTCTCATAAATAAATAAATAAAGTCTTAAAAAATAATAATAATAATTTGTGAAAAGTTGTCTTACTGTTTTGTGTTTTTAAGTGCGTGTACCCACGTGAGCAGACACACATTTTTATTAGGAATGAGTTCATAGTTTTCCTCTGAGTGGAACCTGAGGCTCAAAAAAAACCATTACCCTCGAGGGGGAAGAAAATATATATTTTAATGACAGATGGGCTTTTTAAAAAGGCATTTTGAGGGGCAGCCCTGGTGGCTCAGCGGTTTAGCGCCATCTTCAGCCCAGGGTGTGATCCTAGAGACCTGGGATCAAGTTCCACATCAGGATCTCTGCATGGAGCCTGCTTCTCCCTCTGCCTGTGTCTCTGCCTCTCTCTCTCTCTCTTTCTCTCTCTCTCTCTCTGTCTCTCATGAAAAAATAAATAAAATCTTTAAAAAAAAAGAAAAATTTCAAATATGAATATAGAATAGCCAAATAACCAAACATAAAACAAATGAATCAGAGAGATTTGAGCATCTGCTCTGTGTAGAAAGAGACAAGTTGGCCTTGGTATTTGCTTTGCCTTATCTATCAACCAGGTATTATGTCTCTTTTCCTCACAACATAATGCTTATATTAATGCTAATAGTTGTTACTAATATAAAACAATTTTTAAATTATTTTAATGCCTTTTAAAATCCAATATCTAATTTAACCCTTATATGGAAAGGTACCTTTCTTCTAATTTTATTGAAAACTTCAGATCTAGAAGTTGTTACCTCCCTAATTTTACACACTTAGAAGTAGAGCTAGAACCAGAACTCAGAATGCCATTGGTATATTCCAATTACTGAAACCATGTTCAACTGTAGACTAAATGGCTAAGTATTTTCAGTAGTAACAACTGATACATTTGGAATTGTGGCAATAATAATGTATGTCATTTAACATCTCAAAAACTCCTCTCTCCATCTATATTAAATGAGCAAACTGAAAGTAGAATAAGTCTAGGATCCTTGCAGTTTAAAATTTTTATGCTATGGATTGGATGCCAAATAGGCATAAGTATTGTTTTCTGTTAAGTCAACTAATATACTATTTTTGTTTTCCTTTTTTTTTTTAACTTTTTGTTGTGGAATTAACAGTTTTTCATTTGCATAGTTTTTTCAATTTCTTCTCTCCATTCTACCAGCTCTGCAAAACACTTTGTTTCTTTCTTTTTTTTTTTTTAATATTTTATTTATTTATTCATGAGAGACACAGAGAGAGAGGCAGAGACATAGGCAGAGGGAGAAGCAGGCTCCATCCAGGGAGCCTGATGTGGGACTCAATCCCGGGACTCCAGGGACTCACACCCTGAACCAAAGGCAGACGCTCAACCACTGAGCCACCCAGACGTCCCTGCAAAACACCTTTCTTTATCACTTTCCACTTGGTGAAACCTATAAAATATTATCAGTTCTGTCTTCTTTCTTGGGAGTCCTCACTCAGGAGCTAGCGCCCTGTACACACACTGTAATCTGGACTGTATTCTCTTGGATTCCCTTTGCACAGTTACTGCTTTTACAGTTTGGATCTCTTGTCTTCTTTCTTTTGTTTTTGCTGTTTTTTCCCTTTCTTTCTTTTTTTATTTTTGTAATTTCTACTCCCAACATGAGGCTCAACCTCACGACCAAGAGTTGCAGACTCTTCCAAGTGAACCAGCCAGGGCCACTTGTTTTCTTCTTTCTTAATTTACTCCCTCATTTTGGTTGAACACATTCTACCATAGCTTCCTGAGAAAGATTGAGTCGATGGAAATTCTGAAAATACTGTGTCCTTTACTCACACTTAATAACTGAATGTAGTATTCTAAGTTGAAAATCATTGTTTTAACTTAGAATTTGGAAGTCATTGCTCAATTATCTTTAGACCTGTGATGTTGATATTGTTGGAGCTAATGCCATCCTGACTCTTCTTCATAGACAGTCTTTTTAGGTTATTTTATTTTCTTCTCTATATACTGTTAGATTCATTATCTGAGGTATGGGTCTTTAAAATTTTAAATTTTAAAGTTTTATTCTAAGCACTCAGAAGCTTGTCAATCTAGAGTCCATTTGTTTGGGGAAATGTTCTTGTATTTTTTCTGTGTCTATTCACCTTTTTAGTCTCTATTTTTGCTTTCTGTAATTCTTATTATTTTGGTGTTGGGCCTCCAACATTCATCCTTTTAAATTTTTTTTGATAATTTTGCTTCTAATATTTATCACATTCTACTTTACATGCACGGTCTTTATCTTTTAACTCTAATATTAAAATGGTTTTCCACTGTCATATTTATTTTCAAAAAGTAATTTTTACTATATTTCCAAGAAATGATTTCTTGTCTTTTTTTAAGATTTATTAATTTGTTTTTGAGAGAGAGAGCATTCATGAGTATGAGCACTGAGGGGAGGGGCAGAGGGAAAATGAGAGAGAATCTCAAGCAGACTCTGCTGAGCATGGAGCCCAACTCAGGGCTCAGTCTCATGACCCTGAGATCATGACTTGAGCCAAAATCAAGAGTCAGACACTTAACTGACTGAGCTACCTGGGCACCCCAGTTTCTTTTGTTTTTAAAGATACCCTAGTTTCTTTGGTTTCTTCAGTTTTTTTGTTACTCCAGGCATTGTTTCTGTTTTTTCCTTTGTTCTGCTTCCTGTTGGAAGCTTTCCTCCAACCTGTGATCCTTATTTTTCTGTTTATATGTAAGAATAAGGCACTTAAAAGTTGAATGGAAGCTATGTGTGTGGAAGCAAGTTGTAGGAGTGGCAGGCCATCTTATTTATTGGAACCTCCATATATCAGTTTCTGTGGCTCTTTCATTTGGGATAGTTCATTTTCTCTAGTGATGGACTCTCCAATTTTTTGCTTGGGGAATATAAACTTTGTTGCTAACATTGTAAAACGAGGCTATAGAAGTGGGGTTAAAGATGACCATTTACCATATAGACTTACCATTTAACTCGTTAGTGTTTAGTCTAGATACCTACACAAACATGTCCTGAGCCCAGAACCTTTTGGTTCACTTTATCTAGAGACTATACTTGATGTCTTTTATGGGACTAGGAGGAATTATCTGGCTGTGCTAAGTAGTGAGGGGACCTGGGAGTCTACTTATACAGTCTCCTTGGGGACTCAGTTGGTTGAAATGTCTGACTCTTGATTTTGGCTGAGATCACGATCTCAGGGTCATAAGATTGAGCCCTGCATCAGGCTCTGCACTTAGTTAGCAAGGAATCTGCTTTTCTCTTTCTCCCTCAGCCCCTCTTACCAATGGTGCTCCCTCACTAAAATAAATAATCTTAAAAAAAAAATACAGTCTCTCTGGTTTTAGCCCTACCTCAGCCTCTCCTGCATTTCAGCCAAAAATCCTTTTTGGAGTTATGTAATATGCATCACTTTGCTTCTCTTTCAAATCCTTCACTGTAGGTTCTCAGGTATAATATTTTTTCCATCTTTCCTTACCTTCATTAATGTTCATTTCATCAAAGACAGAGTTCATGTTTCTATTTTTTTTTGTTTTGGGGGCTTATTATTAAGATAGGAGGTGTTCCAGCTATCTCTTGCTGAGTAACAAACTATGCCAATATTAAGTGTTTTTTTTTTTTTTTAATTTTTATTTATTCAAGAGAGACACAGAGAGAGAGAGAGAGGCAGAGACACAGGGAGAGGGAGAAGCAGGCTCCATGCAGGGATCCTGATGTGGAACTTGATCCCAGGTCTCCAGGATCACACCCTGGGCTGAAGGCAGCGCTAAACCGCTGAGCCACCTGGGCTGCCCAATATTAAGTGGTTTTAAACAAGAACATTTATAGTGCTCACAGATGTGAAATTTGTTGAAACGAGTTTGACTGTAAATTAGAGAATTTACTTTTTTTTTTAAGATTTTTATTTATTTATTCATGAGAGACACAGAATGAGCAAGAGGCAGAGACACAGGCAGAGGGAGAAGCAGGCTCCATGCAGGGAGCCCGATTCAGGACTCGATCCTGGTCTCCGGAATCATGCCCTGGGCCAAAGGCAGGCACTAAACCACTGGGATCCCCAGAATTGACTTTTAAGATGGTTTACTTACATGACTGACAAATTGATGCTGGCTGTTGGCTTGGAGTTCAGCTGGACTCTTGGTTTGGGATTTCAAGTTATTCTTCATGGAGATTTTTGGGCTTCCTCATACCATGGCACTTGAGTTACAAAAACATCTGTTCCGAAGGAATTTAGGTGAAAGATATAAGGTTTCTTAGTTGACATAATCTCAGAAATCTCAATCACCTTGCCACATTTTGTAGGCCAAGTAAGTCACTAAAGTTAACCCAAATTCAGAGAGTCAAATTAAATTCCACCTCTTAGTGAGAGGAGTAAGGAAGAATTTGCAGCCTTCTCTAATCTACCACAGGGACAAAGGTCTTATTTGATTATCTTGTAGTGGGAACCTTCCTGTAATATTTTTAATAGGAGGGACACCTGGGTGGCTTAGCAGTTGAGCATCTGCCTTCAGCTCAGGGCATGATCCTGGAGTTCCATGATCAACTCCCAAACTGGGCTTCCTGCATGGAGCCTGCTTCTCCCTCTGCCTGTGCCTCTGCCTCTCTGTGTCTCTCATGAATAAATAAATAAAATCTTTTAAAAATATTTTTTTAATAGGATATATCATTGGCAAACCAGAATTTCTTTATAGGAGGGGAATGGGTTGGTAAATGATCTTGAATGTGTATAATGTAAGAAGTTGTTGAAAAGAATTTAGACAATGATGCCTGGGTGGCTCAGCAGTTGAGCGTATGCCTTCGGCTCACGCCGTGATTCTGGGGTTCCAGGATTGAGTCCCATATTGGGCTCCCTGTGAGGAGCCTGCTTCTCCCTCTCTCTTTCTGTGTCTCTCATGAATAAATAACTAAAATCTTTAAAAAAAGAAAATAATTTAGACATATTTATTTGAATGGGGGAAATGATGAACTTGTCACATATCCAAAAGTTGTCTCTCCTGTGACAAGAGGATATAGTCATGCTGAAACTATAGAGGTAAACTTTGTCTTAGAATTAGTGGGTAGAGGTTTTCTGAGGCCTACAATGGCTCAATGTTGTTAAAACAACTGCCTATCAACTTTAATTGTGTACAAATGGAATTGCTATTTCGAAAAGAATGAATGCCTTATCTCTCTCTGTAATATCTTTCATGGATCCATGCACAGCACTTCCTGCGTTGTGTAGAATACTAACTGGATGACTCATTTCATTCTTTACAAGTTTTTAATTCTGGGATTATAAATAATACATTCTGTAAACTTGTTAACATCTAAAAGCTCAATCTCTAAAAACTCAGATCCTCTAAAATTTGATAAAATTAATTATTCTTTTTTTAAGATTTATTCATTCATTCATTCATTCATTCATTCATTCATGAGAGACGGGGGGGTGGGCGGCAGAGACACAGGCAGAGGGAGAAGCAGGCTCCATGCAGGGAGCCGGACGTGGGGACTTGATCCCGGGTTTCTAGGATCATGACCTCGGCCAAAGGCAGCACTAAACTGCTGAGCCACCCGGGCTGCCCCAAAGTTAATTATTCTTCATCTTGTATGTATGATTTGAGCTTTTGAAGACTTTTGAGTCTTAAAGATACTTAATCTTTCTTTACCATTAGGGCAGTAATCTTTTTTGCTCATCTATTACAGCCCTGATTATTTTAGTTATTTTTTGACTGGATCTTCTCTAATTCTGCTTTGATGGTTTTGAGTTGTGGAAACCAGCCTGCACACTGTCTTCTGATGGTTATGAGGTTTGGCTGCTTTTATACTATAAAGCCAATAATTACAATCACTGTTTTAGGATAAGCTGTATATTTCTTATTCCTTAACTTTATATTGGCTTATATTGAAAAACCAAGTAAGCAAAGTGTGGGCATTCTTTTTCATGTCCTTAAATCAGAAGTTAAATATTCGGGCAGCCCCGGTGGCCCAACGGTTTAGCGCCACCGTCAGTCCAGGGCATGATCCTGGAGACCGGGGATCAAGTCCCACGTCAGGCTCCCCGCATGGAGCCTGCTTCTCCCTCTGCCTGTGTCTCTGCCTCTCTCTCTGTGTGTGTGTCTCTCAGGAATAAATACATAAAATCTTTAAAAAAAAAAAAAAGAAGTTAAATATTCTTTTTTGTATTTTAATACTCTATTTATTTTTTCCTGAGAGATAAAGAGAGAAGCAGGGACGGTAGAGGGAGAAACAGGTTCCTTCTCTCCCAGATCATGCCCTGATCCAAAGGCGGACACTCAACTGCTGAGCAACCCAGGCATCCAAGAAGTTGTTATATATTCTTTATGAATGTTTCATTTAAAATTTCTATGCAGGGAAATCCCTGGGTGGCTCAGCGGTTTGGTGCCTGCCTTTGGCCCAGGGTGTGATCCTGGAGTCCTGGGATTGAGTCCCACATCAGGCTCCCTGCATGGAGCCTGCTTCTCCCTCTGCCTGTGTCTCTGCCTCTCTCTCTCATGAATAAATAAATAAAATCTTTTTTAAAAATAATAAATAAATAAATAAATAAATAAATAAATAAATAAATAGAAAATTTCTACCCAGAAATACAGTTATATGTATTGTCAACCAGTTTTACAAAATAATTAAATGAAGTAATATGATAAAAGACTAATTCTTCATCCCTGACAACTATTGATTTCAATAAAACTATGTATAAGACCCTTAAATGAAGTGCCACAGTACAATTCTGAAGTTGAGATATTTTTCCTGATTTGGCAGGAAGCACATTCAAGAACATATAGTGAATCTCAGAACCAGCACCCAACCCAGTTTTCTGACATCTAGATTAGTTTTCTGCTTACTGTACAACAACATAGCAACATTTTCCTCTAGGTTAATGCAATAAAAAGTGAAGAACTAAATTAAAATTTGTTTTCTTCTGTATTTGATTTTTCTTTCTTTATGGCCTTTCCTTTTTTTTTTTTTTTTTTTTTTGACCAGTTTTCATCAGTTCTGTGGTTCATTATAGATTTTAGCATATGTGAGTATAGTTATCCCTGTATTTTTTTCCCCAGGTTTAGACAAGGGGTTGTGTGAGGTTTATAATTTTCATTTATTTATTTTGTGGTTATAGAGGATGGAAGTAGAATAGTTGGAGAGGTGATTATTGCCAGTTTTCCACATTATGAATTATCTGTCAGAGTCCTAATGTTTTAAATCATTTAAAGAAGAGTTTCTAATTATGGCTTAGCAGAAATAAGTTTTTGTTTTTGTTTGTTCTTGGAAACACTGTGGACTGTTACTATGTCCAAGTAAGATCTATTATACCTCAGCTATTTGATACACTTTTGTGACACATTCTCATTTTTGTTTTTAAGGTTTTTCACTATGCAATTAAATTTGTAACAATTTACAAGGATTTTTTGTCATTTTATTTGTAAACAGTAATCTTAAAAACATTTTTTTATGTTTTCTTCCTTTTTTAAGATTTTATTTATTCATGAGAGACACAGAAAGAGAGTCAGAGACACAGGCAGAGGGAGGAGAAGCAGGTTCCATGTAAGGAGCCCAGTGTGGGTCTTGATCCTGGAAATCTGGGATCACTCCCTGAGCCAAAGGCAGATACTCAACCCCTGAGCCACCCAGCCATCCCTTTTTATGTTTTCAGTAACAAATTTGTCTTAGAGTCTTTGCTTCTGTTATTTTTCCAAATTTGCATATTTTAAAAGTACATTAATGCTTAAAATAATAGGATTGGAACATTCCAGAAGTAGTAAAAGCAAAAAGTGAAAGCCCACATGCCTACTTCCCAGAGTAGTATAATAATCACCACATTCTAGACTGTTTTCTTTCCATATATAACTTTTAAAAATAAAAACTAGAATCATACCATAAATATTAGTCTGAAGTTCCTTTTTTCACATGTATGTCATAGACATTTGATACTGATTTTAAAAATTGTGTTCTTGGGGTACCTAGGTGGCTCAGTTGGTTGGGCATCTGCCTTTCAGCTCAGGTTGTGATCCTGGGACTAGCCCTATGTTAGACTCCCCAGTTAGTAGGGGTGTGCTTCTCCCTATGCCCCTATTCCTGTTCATGCTCCATCTCTCTCAAAAATAAATAAATAAAATCTTTTAAAAAATAAAAATAATAAATAATAAAGCTGTGTTTTATTATGAAGTGACACAGGTCATTGTGGAAAATTTGTCTGTATATTTAAAAATAATTCTTCCATCCTTCAGTCTGTTTTCCTATAAGCATCTATAAGAGTGAATCTGTTTATTGCTTTGTGACTTGTTTTGAATATAAACACATCCTATGGGGATGCCTGGGTAGCTCAGTGTTTAAGCATCTGCCTTCGCCTTTGGCTCAGGGCATGATCCCAGGTCCAAGGTCCAGGGATCGAGTCCCACATTGGGCTCCCCGTAGGGAGCCTATGTCTCTCCCTCTGTCTCTGTGTCTATTTATGAATAAATAAATAAAATCTTAAAAAAAAATACTCAGCTGTAGCCGTGAGTTCAGTTGGGTTGGTGACCGCCTATCCTATAATTAATTAATTAATTAGTAAGTAAAAAGTAAAAACATCCTATGGACCTTTTTCAGTGTCATTAAATATTTTCCACATCTTTGCTTTTTATAACAACTTTCTTCCTGGTTATAAAGTATTCTTTGTATGACATGATGAAAATACAGATAAACAAAAAAAAGAAAGAAGAAAACTTTCATCTAACTGGTTTCTTTACCCAGTTTTTATATTTAGTGTATGTCTCACTTTGTTGTTGATTGATATTTTTAAGGAGATTCCTTTTGTCATATGCTTCCACTATTTTTTCCATATTGTTTATTCTGAGTGTTCTTATGTTTTACTTCTTGGATAAAGAAGTGTACTTTTTTATTTGATTGACTGATTGATTGATTGATTGATTTTTAAAGATTTTTATTCATCCATTCATGAGAGACACAGAGAAAGGCAGAGACACAGGCAAAGAGAGAAGCAGTTTCCATGCAGGGAGCGCTGCGTGGGACTCGAACCTGGGAATCCAGGATCACACCCTGAGCCAAAGGCAGGCACCCCACCACTGAGCCACTTAGGTGTCCCATGTTTACTTTTTTAAAAATTCTAATATCTTAGACTTTTCCTTTTGGAATAATGTCTAAAATTATCTTGCTGAACCCTTATGATTATGTAGTGAATATTCAGCCATATTCCCCTTTAATATTTTTATGGTTTGATTCTTTTACCCTTATATATTTATTAAAATATTTTTATTTATCATATAATATAGAAATCTGACTTTTTCACCTTTAAGTAACTAGCTATGTATATATCATTTCAACATTTTCCCAGTGGTATGGCTATCTTAGTTTTGTCTTACACTTTATTGGTATAAATTGGATATTATTTATTTCTAAATGTTTCTGGTACATAAAAAGATACTAGGTTTTTATTTGTTAAGCTATAACTTTAATGACCTTTTTTTATTTATATCGTATTGGTTGTGATTTAAAATTTTTTCATACTATTCAGTTTCACAATGATCCAAAAGTTTATCTGACTTTGGTGTTATAATCTCCTCACAGATACATGTATTTTGAAAACCCTCAATTTGATAAGAGCAGTAAAATATAGAAAAGTTGAATCAACCAGCTAGAACAGGGAATTAAGGAGAATGAGTAATATGAATGAATATTTAAATTTTAAGATTGCCTGAAACTGAGGTAGAAAATGTGTTTTTTATTCATTTAGGTAGAGCCCTTTGATAGAATAGGTTTATCAGCAGGAAGAATGAAAAAAATACTTGGCTTTCAGTGCTTTATCATGTGCTCTCCAACTAGGCTAAAGGGTGTATGTGCTTTTACTAGGAAACTATTACTAGGTAGCAATCTACAGCCAAGTATTTGCTTAAATTCTACTTTTGACTAATGATTAGGTTTTATACTATAGTATTTTGAGAGGAATAAGAGATTATTAATCGATTCATCTAAATTCAGATTCCTTATGGTACCTAATTTATTTTCATGAGTACAGCACTGAGATTAGGCAGTATTTTTCCACTAAGCTGACTTCCTTTTGTTCTTGGCTTTCTATCATGTTTTCACTTGATGTCTGTGGGAGGTAGACATGAATAAATGTAGCTTCCTATGACCTTGAACTATTCTGGCATAATTATAAAATTTAAGTCAAGATAGCTGTCTGTATGCTTTATGGACTATTTCATGCAAGGTCTTTTTTATTATTTTATTTAGAGAAAGAGAGAGCACAAATGTGCAAACAGAGGGAAAGGGAGAGAATCTTCAAGCAGACTCTGCACTGAGTGGGGAGCCCAGCATGGGGCTCGATCTCATGACCCTGAGATCACCTGAGCCGAAATCAAAAGTCAGATGTTTAATTGACAAACCCACCCAGGTGCCCCTCATGAAAGGTTTAATTATTCTCTTCATGATATTCTTTTTCTTCTTTGTACCTGATTTTTGTTAATGTCACCATCCTCATAATCACAGTCAAAACTGAGTCATCTGACTCTCTCCTTGTTTCCCATATCCAGTCATTCTTCAAGGCCTATGACTCTATCTCCTCAGTATCTTCATATTTGCCCTCTCTGGTTCAAATCTTTACCACCTCTTCCCTGAACATTTCCAGTGACTTCCTAATAGGTCTCCTCTTTACTAGTTTTCTTTCCTCAAATCTGTTCCTGCAAAAAGCAACAAAAACGACTTTCTGAAAAAATACCTTTAGTCATGAAACTTTGGTGCCCAAAAATCTTCCTAATCCCTGGAAATTGTTTCTCGCTATAACTTTCTTGTGTCGTATTCTACCTTCTTTTAAAACTATTTTTGAAAAAAAAAAAAAAAAACTATTTTTGGGGCAGCCCCGGTGTCTCAGTGGTTTAGCGTCGCCTTCAGCCCAAGGCGTGATATTGGAGACCCGGGATCGAGTCCCACGTTGGGCTCCCTGCATGGAGCCTTCCTCTCCTTTGCCTGTGCCTCTGCCTCTCTCTCTCTCTCTCCCCCTGTCTCTGTGTCTTTCATGATTAAATAAATAAAACCTTTAAAAAAAAAAACCTATTTATAGACTTTTTGGAGTACCTGGCTAGCTCATTCAGTAAAGCATGTGAGTTTTGATCCCAGGCTGGTGAGCCTAAGCCCCTTATTGGGGGATAGAGTTTTCTTTAAAAAAATAAAATAAAATAATAAAATAAATTTTTTTAAAAAGGGCAGCCCGGGTAGCTCAGTGGTTTAGCACCACCTTCAGCCCAGGGCATGATCCTAGAGACCTGGATAGAGTCCCACATCAGGCTCCCTGCATGGAGCCTGCTTCTCCCTCTGCCTGTGTGTGTCTCTCTCTCTCTCTCTCTCTTTCTCTCCTCTCTGTGTATTCTCATGAATAAATAAATAAAATCTTTAAAGAAAATAAAAATAAAAAGTATTTTTAAAAAATAAAACTATGGACTTTTCTTTTCTTTCCCAGGAGTCTGTAAACTGCTTGAGAAGGGAGTACCAAAATTATTTTCAGCAACACTTGCCTAGTCTTGCACATACTACTCATGTGGTAGATACTTTGAATAAACTAAGGAATATCAAGAGAAAAAGTGTACATTACATGAAACATTTTCACTTAATAATCTCACTCCACTGCAAAATAAAATGTAAACTGCAGTGAGTGAACACAGATCATTTTATGTAAGAAAGACTGAATTTTCTACATCTTTGAATTTAATAGGCACCTCAGAACGAGGCTTGAAGGTAATATAGGAAACACCAGTAGTTAAATGACTAATTTTTAAATTCACATTAGGTAAAACAAGATTTATAAAATTCCATATTTTAGAAACATGAAATTTCTTGTGGCACCTTATTTATTCTCTAAGCTGCATAGCCGAAGAAAAGGGGAAAATTAAAAACATTAGGAATAAAAAATTTTGAAAAATAAAGTAACCTATTCACTTGATGTATCATAAAAGATTACAGCAGCCAGTATTATTGAAGCAGTGGGAAATGGGAGCATGGGGGTGGTTGTGGTATTTTTGTGTTTAAAGCTTACACAATAGAGCAGGAATGTTGTACATATTTACTTGGGAGAATATGGTTTGAATAAGTTTGCTTTCCTAAACACCATCTCTCCAAGTGACCTAGCTACTTGGATTCTTTTGCACAAAGTATTAGGTTGCTGATTGTGTGAAATTTACTGTTTCTTATTATTCCTATAGGAAATTGAAAATTAAGGCAGAAGTAGAAATTTAATATTCTTAAAACTTTATCTGTTAAGGGGTGCCTGGGTGGCTCGGTTGGTTAAGCATCTGCCTTCAGCTCAGATCATGAATTTGGGGTCCTGGGATCTAGTCCTGCATTGGGCTCCCTGCTCAGCTGGGAGTCTGCTTCTCCTTCTGTGTCTCCCCCTCCCCTTGCTCATGTTCTCTCTCTCTCTCTCAAATAAATAAATAAATAAATAAATAAATAAATAAATAAATAAAATCTTTAAGAAAAACAACAACTATCTGTTAAGAGAATGCAATTTTTTCCTCCATATTTAGTTTGCTTTTCTCCTGAATGTAAGTCATGAGTCTGTGGTACACCATCTTAGGTTAAGTATTTCCTCAAAGGCGATTTTACAGTTTCTGGATTTAATCTTAATTTAAGGGAACATATTTTTAGCTTCTGTGTAGGACTGCAATATATAAATTGATGAATACTTGCCACTTAATCTGATTTATTGAAGCTAAATCCCCAAATTAAGTTTAAATACTAATATCTTTTACTAGTCTTACTATATTTAAGGCCCAAAACACTTTTTTCTTAGGCTAATAAGATCCTTTCCTATTCAGAAATTTCAGGTTATTTACATTACTTTTTTAGTGAAAACACATAACACAAAAAAGTTCATCAGTTGTAACGGTAGTTCTCATTTTTATGGCTGGTATGTTACTCTGTATGTAGTAGGATAAATTACCCAGTGAACATTCCCCCAAAGTACAAGATGATAATTAAAGGTTCTTTTCACATTCTTTTGGTAGTGATAGAATATGTGTTTGAACATTGGAGTTTAGAGACTATGAGAAAGTAATAATGATTATTTATACACCACTGAAGTGTTTTATCATACCTTTGATACTCTTGTCTGTTAAGCACATTTTCCAATGAAGTGTTTGCAGTTGCCCATACCATGTCAATGCCTGCTAGTTTTTACCCCTGTGAACTCTCTGTTCCTTTACATACAGAAATTTATGAAAGAGTTCATGATGTTGATGATCTGAAACCCAACAGGACTATTTTTGTATACTTCAGTGCCAGTTGAACACACTGGGTGTCAGTTGTTGCTGGGACCTGTTTTTGACTTTCTCAAACCTTTACTGGCTGTGGTTTGTCTGGCCATCACATGACTTCTCTGAAAATTCCCCCTCCCCTTCATTTCCAGTAAACTGTTTGAGTAGGAGTGAGTCAGAGTGAAACCAGCTTCCCTGTAACCGCAGGGCTTGTTAAAGAATTTGTCAACGTGGACTCTAGAGGGTTTGCATTAAGCTTTGCAGTAACTACTATGATTTGTGTTGCGTCAGGACTTCCACAGAAAAGCTTCCTGCTCTCAAGATCTTTTCCCTGTTTGCAAAGGGTTAAACTGATAAACTTTGCCATAATGAACAGTAGAGACACATGTTAAACACTTTTCTTTATCGTTTAAAGGCGTGTCAAAGCTACCAGGGCTTACTGTAGTTTCTCTTTTCAGAATCAACCACACCCAACAACATTTAGTTTTTGAAAAGACAGGCCTGCTAGATCTTCTTTCAGAGCTGGCTCATGATTTTACCACAAAGTACAATCAAGATTAAGCAATTTTAAGTGGTCTCTTTTGAAGGATTCTGTTGCAGGATATTGCGACTGCTAGCACATTTAGCTTTGGTACACAAAGGTCACTTGCATTGGGCTCAACAAGAAAAGGTAGCACTTGAAATAGTTCTATAGTTGTAGTTTCTAAGCACACATACTTAGCATGTTTTATTGTGGAATTCTTTTTTTTCTAAGAGTTTTTATTTGAGAGAGAGAGAGAGCACGAGCAGGGGGAGGGGTAGAGGGAGAAGCAGAAGCAGACTCTTTGCTGAGCAGGGAGCCTGATGTGGGACTCAATCCCAGGACTCTGGGATCATGACCGGAGCCAAAGGCAGAATTTAGCGACTGAGCCACCCAAGCACCCATATTGTGGAATTCTTAATACCTCATTTTATTTGCTTTCCCAGGAAACTTTTACTTTATTTTGAACTCTTTTCTCGGTACCTCACTCCCAGACTTTTAATCCTTATTTGTTTTCTGAGTCTTCTCTATTTCTTTAATCTATTTTTATAGTGGTATTAGCTAACTGGAGAGGAGTTGCAGCTTGATGCAAGCTGCTGAATGAATGGCCACTAGGAAACATATCTACTCAGCGTGCATTCCTAAATCTATTTGATTTTACATGGGTGTTTCTGTATTTAATCATGTCATTTCAACCAGGCTTTTTTTAAAAAATTTAATGAATACATTTAAATCCAACCAACTAAAAATCATTTTTATTCAGCTTACTTTTTTTGATAACAAAATAAATTTAGAGAAAACAAGTGGTAGAATATTTTGAGCTTGGGCAGCCCAGGTGGCCCAGCAGTTTAACGCCGCCTTCAGCCCAGGGTGTGATCCTGGAAACCCGGGATGGAGTCCCATGTTCAGGCTCCCTGCATGGAGCCTCCTTCTCCCTCTGCCTATGTCTCTACCTCTCTTTCTCTTTCTGTGTGTCTCTCATGAATAAATAAATAAAATCTTTAAAAACAAATATTTTTGAGCTAGTTCTTCACAGGAAAGAATACAGAATAGTGGAAGTTTAAAATTGTTATATTCTAGCAATGCTCACTAACTCTCAGTGATCAATGTAAAATAGAAAAAAAATTCTTTTGATGAAGGAGCACTTGAAACTAGATTTTAAAATGAAAATAAACGGTTAATGTAGCCTAATCATTAGCAAAGCACAGTAAGTAATAAATGTTTAAGATTTTTCTTGTTCGTTTGCTTTGGATATTGGAGTAGAATATAGGTTTTTTGGGTTTTTTTTTTTTTTTAGTAGAATATAGTTTTATGCCTGCTTCATTCTTTTCATTTGCACACCTATTTACAGATATGGAAAAAAATTAGCAGTGGGTAGGTATTAGGTTACCTTTGTTAAACTAATTTAAAGATTGTTTTTTTCAGGGCAGCCCGGGTGGCTCAGTGGTTTAGCACCGCCTTCAGCCCAGGGCCTGATCCTGGAGACCCAGAATCGAGTCCCATGTCAGGCTCCCTGCATGGAGCCTGCTCCTCCCTCTGCCTGGGTCTCTCTCTCTCTCTCTCTCTCTCTCTGTGTGTCTCTCATGAATAAATAAATAAAATCTTAAAAAAAAAAATTTTTTTTTTCAGGTTATGTTTCAAACACCTTTTGTAAAATGCCTTTGGAAAGGCCTCTTTCATTGAAACATGGACCAACAGACTATGTATGCTGTGGTTTTGCTCATGAGTTTGCAAATCATCAATGTATAAACATAAACCCATCCTATGTTATACCTGCTAGTGCTCCCAGGGGTCTTGTCTGAAGATCAGAGTTTAATTGCAAGACAGGGATAATAGAATAACTGTTATGCTCATTTCCTATTACAGAAGGTGTTTTTGTTTCTAATTAGCCAACATGTTTTTGGTTTGTTTTAATAGATCTATAGTTCTCTCTTGTTGAGTTCTACTCTCCTGGTAGAGTGTCCTTCCCATTTTCCTTTGGTACACAAAGGTCACTTGCATTGGGCTCAACAAGAAAAGGTAGCACTTGAAATAGAAATGTAAAACCCTGCCTGGGCAGCCCTGGTGGCTCAGCAGTTTAGCGCCGCCTTCAGCCCAGGGCCTGATCCTGGAGACCCGGGATCGAGTCCCACGTCAGGCTCCTTGCATGTAGTTTGCTTCTCCCTCTGCCTGTGTTTCTTCCTCTCTCTCTCTGTGTCTCTCATGAATAAATAAATAAAATCTTAAAAAAAAAAAAAAAAAACCCTACCTGTAATGCTTTTTAAACTCAAGCACTAGGATACCTGGAAGAGGGCATGATAATTAATTCAGTACTTCCCTCTAAAGTATGCATGTACTCTAGATTTCTCTGTCTCTTTCCCTGATGTGGATCTGCATCAATTAATCAAAATCTGTAAAAATTTGTGTTTACTACTTCATGAGATAAAGATTTCAGTAAGTTCACAGCCTGTTATTTAAAGCAGTGCTAGCATTTGTAGGTTTTAAATTTGCCTGTCTCATATGATGAAAGGTGCCACCCTCATTCTAGCATTGTAAGATTTTTTTAAGCACTTCCCTTTTCCTTTTTCATAACTATAGATTTTAGTTGGTTCCCTTTTCAGCCTTTCTAGAGAAAGTAATAATTTACTTTTTATATCTAACAGCCCCTAAAAGTCTTCGATCCCTTTTTTTCAAGGCTCTTTATCTAATTCTTTGATATCTTTCCTAACATGAAGTTATTGGATCTGCATAGATTTTTTTAAGGGCATTACTATACTCATGTTTTTGAGATATCTACAGCTATTGTCCTATTTGCAAATGGATTTTGCTGATATTTGTAATAAATTATTGACTTCAATAAACGGTTTACTTGGGAGATTTACAAGTTTACTTGTAAACGTCAATAAACCATTTACTTGGGAGACTACTCCCAGTTCCCTTTTCTTTGTTCATAATGTAAAACTCTTATAACCCATCTTTTATTAAGTAATTTTTCCCTAAATGTGTTCTCTTACTGTGATCTACACTGCTGTGTTCCTTTGTACTTGCTCAAGTTCTTCCAATTTACTGTCATGAATTTGGCATTTCCTACTTTAAAATTTTAATTTCAGCTATGAATTTGGAACTTAAACTCTTTGCTCCTTTTGTCAGGACCATTTTATAAATTTGTTAAGCAAAATGGGTTCTATCTTAGGAAAGAATCCCACTATTTACATGTCTCTTTAATAGAGAAGATCCCATTTATCTTTATTCTTTGTTTTCAGTCTCTTAAGTTTCCTATCCTTGATAGTTTTGTAAATTCAATATTGACTTGATTTTCATAGCTTTAGGTGTTTAAGTGAAGTTCATCTCAGTGGCTTTCACTTTTATCCACCCACAACCTAGTATTTTTGTCTTACATACATAGCAGATTGTCATATGCTTTTTGTTTTCTCAATTCTAGTTTGAATTTGGAAATAAACATTGTTCATTAGTTATTTGTAACCAAAATATAATCAACTATAAAGTGCTAAAAAAGAAGGATGATTTTCCCACCCCAGCATCAAATTAAGACTTGGTAAATGCCCTTTCTCATGAGACATGAGGAGATCACATGAGGAGATACTGACTTCAGACTGGAAAAAGGGAGAAAAGAAAAATGCATGACTTGTATAACGTGTCATTTCTAATAAATCTTGCATACTCAGACATTTTCCCTGAGTGTCTAGAGCACTGTTGTTCTTCTTGGACTACAGGGTCTGTTTTTATTTCAAATAGAAGCTAGGCAGGCACTGATAAGAATAGATGCCTGCCTGCCTTCCTAAGAAATACTATATGGTTTCTTTTTCTTTTTTTTTTTTTAAAGTTTATTTTTTAGTAATCTCCACACCCAATGTGGGGCTTGAACCTACATCTCTGAGATCAAGAGTAGCACTCTTCTGACTAAGCCAGTCAGGTACCACTTTTTTTTGTTTTGTTTTTTGTTTTGTTTTTGTTTTTGTTTTTGAGAGAGAGTGTGTGCACACACGTGCCCCTGAGCGGGAGAGGGAGAAAATCTCAAGTAGATTCCCTGTTGAGCACAGAGCCCTAAATGAAGCTCAGTCTCACAACTCTGAAATTGTGACCTAAGCTAATATCAGGAGTCACTTGCTCAACCAACTAAGCCACTCAGGCTCCCCTTAAGTTTTTAAATTCCAGTTAGTTAACAAATAGAATTAGTTTCAAGTATGCAATATAGTGATTCAGCACTTACATATAATACCCCATTCTCATCACCATAAGTACGCTCCTAATCCTCTTCATCTGTTTAACCCATCTCCCCGAATTTCTTCCCTCTGGTAGACATCAGTTGTTTTCTATAATTAAGAGTCTGTTTATTGATTAGCTTCTCTTTTTTTTCCCTTTGCTCATTTGTTTCTTAAATTCCACAGATGAATAAAATCATATTTGTTTTTTTCTCTGACTTATTTTACTTAGCATAATACTCTCTAGCTCTATCCATACCATTGCAAACAGCAGGATTTTATTCTTTTTTAAGGCTGAGTAATATTCCATACGGTTTCTTTTCAACAGATATCTAAGCAGGAAGAAAGAAATAGAGGAAAAGGAAGCAGTAGATACTGGTCATTTTAAATGCAGATAACGTGGACTTCAGTTTTAATTTGACTGGACTATGTAAAGGGAAAAAAACTGTTTGCTTAACTGAACTTCTAAAAATACTTCTCTTCTTTTTATCTGACAGTGTTAACAAATACTGATGATTGGCCCCTGAGAAAGCCTTCTGAAACCTTACTTCTTCCATCTTGTCTTTCCTCCTAGACTACTCATGTGTTATTTTATATCTAATAGATTATTTGTGAGTTTTAAGATTTATAAATCATAGTGAGATAACCATTATGGTGTAAATAACTAAAGAATTACATCTTATTTCTAGAGACAAAAATATGTTAAGAATTAGCAGGAAGGAGTAGTAATCTTTTTTTTTAAGATTTTATTCTTTAGTAATTTCTACACACAACATGGGTCTCGAACTCACAACCACGAGATCGAGTTGTATGTTCTACCCACTCAGCCAGCCAGGTGCCCCTAGGAGTAGTAATCTTATCCATTTCTACCCTCTTATGGAGGAGGATTTGGTAAGCTAATTGGTGGCACTACAAGACAGATTTGATAAATTTTAATTTTTTTTTTTTAAGATTTTATTTGAGAGACAGAACAAGAGAACACGGAGAGTGAGAGGGAGAAGGAGGCTCCCCACTGAGCAGAGAGCCAGGTGTAGGGCTTGATCCCACGACCCTGAGATCATGACCCGAGCTGAAGGCAGATGTTTGACTGAGCTACCCAGGTGCCCCTAAATTTTCAATTCTCAATGCATCTCCTTCCTTTCTTCCTACATTACACCCCTCTTCCTTCCTTTATATTAACATGCTGCTTTTCTCTTTTTGAAATTAAAAATAAAATAAAACAAAAACCTCTTATCCTCTTTGTTGTGAGATTGTACTAGAACTGAGCTCATAATAATGCCAACTAAGAATTCTGATGAGATACTTTATTTCATTGGCTCTCAGGTTTTTGTTTTTGTTTTTAAATATTTTGAGTTACTGAGTTATAGAACTTTGGTCTGTAGTTTTATCTCCTATTTATCATGGTAATAGATACTGTTATCACCATTTTATAGAAAAGATTAAAAAACTCTGGCTCAGGAAACTTTAAAGACAGTATAATCCCTGCCGTATCATTTTGATGTCACAGGAGGTCTGTAGAATTGGTGTTTGTATTGTTTCTCTAAGTACTTTTACTTCATCTTTTTTGTTTTTCTTGTTCTCCCTTGCATGGTACATTTCCTGAGTCATTCATCACCTCCTTTTGTTTTTTTCTACCAATCCCTGTCCCCCTCCCATATACGCACACTAAATTTTCACAATATGCAATTTACTAAAAGTGCCCTAAGTAATAGAAATTTTTGAATATGAGCAGGAACGAAATCTGAATTTTCTTTTCAGATTTCTAGAGGATCTAGTTTTTTAGTACTCATTTACTTTAACTAGTTGCCAAAATAAATGTTTCTTACTGTTTCAGAGAATACACAGATCCTCTTTGCTTCTGTTCAGTTTTCATCAATTTTGATTGATTTGAGACATATTTTATATATAATCTCCTCTTTTTTAAAGGGGAAAAATGATTTTTATTTTATGTTCTAGTTTATTTTTAATGTGCCAGGGTAAAGGAAACCATAGTCCCACTTTTAGGTAGTAACAAAAGCAAGCAATAGTAATTCTAGCTGATAATCCAATATTGTTTTACAGTCATTATCTTTAATTCTCAAAAAAATTAGTGTACTAGCTGGGAGATGAAGAAGACAGGACAGTTGTTTGCTTGTTACACATCAGAGTACTCAAATTTCTTATATTTGTCATTTACAGTCTTGATTTTTGCCACATCTATGAAACAGTTATACCATTAGTCCCTTGTTTTATTTTTTCATTTTAACTACTGAATTCTCTTTTTTTTTTTGAATGAGGTATAATTGAGATATATTTGTATTCATTTTAGGTATACAACATAATGATTTGACACACATGTATGTTGTGAAATGGTTACCACAATAACTTTAGTTAACATCCATCACCACACATAGTTAGAATTTTTTTTTCTTGTTGTGAGAACTTTCAAGATCTACTCTCAGCAATTTCCAAATATACAATACAATATTGTTAACTATATCAGCATGCAATATACATCCCCAGAATTTATTTGTCTTATTACTGAAAGCTGGCATCTTTTTACCACTCTGACCCACCCCTCCTGCCCCCTGCCTCTAGCAACTTCCAATCTTTTTTCTGTATCTATGACTTCAGAGTTTTTAAAATATTCCATATATAAATAAGATTATACAATATTTGTCTTTTCTGTCTTATTTAACTTAAAACTCTCAAGGGCCATCTATGTTGCTGCACATGGGAGGATTTCCTTCTTTTTTAATGGCTAAATAATATTTTAGGATGTTATATGTGTTTCCCACATTTTTATTCATCCATCAGTGGACATTAGATCGTTTCCATATATTGGCTGTTATAAATCATGCTACAGTAAACCTGGGAGGGGTGCAGATATTCTTTTCAAGATATTGACTGTTTCCTTTGGATTAATATCCAGCATTGGAATTGCTGGATCATGTGGTTGTTCTATTTAATTTTCAAAAACTTGCCATATTGGCTATACCAATTTTAATTCCTCTAAACAGTGCACATGGGTTCCCTCTTCCACACCCTCACCAACACTTGGTGTCTCCTGTCTTCTTGATGATGGGCTTTCTGTGACATCTGGTTGGCTCAGGGATGTGAGCTTGAGACCCATGTTGTGTGTAGAGCCTACTTTAAAAAAAAAAAAGGTAATAGACTTTGTAACATTTATAAGGTGATATCTCATTGGGGTTTTGATTTACATTTTTCTGATCCTTAGCGATGTTAAATACCTTAAAATGTACCTGTTGGCCATCAATAGATTGTCTTTGTTAAATATATCTATTCAGATCCTCTGCCCGTTTTTTAATCATATTTTTTCTATTGAATTGTAGGAGTTCTATATTCTAGATATTAACTCCTTATCGCATATAGGATTCATTAATATTTTCTTCCATTGGGTAGGTTACCTTTTTGTTTATGTTGATGGTTTCCTTTGCTCTACAGAAGCTGTTTGGTTTAATAGAATCCCAGTTTATTTGCTTTTGTTGCCTTTGCCATAGTGTCCTATCCAAAAAATTTTTTGCCAGAACCCGTGTCAAGGAGCCTATTTCCCTGTGTTTTCTCTAAGTGTTTTATGGTGTGGGATCCTTTATTCAAGTCTTTAATCCATTTTGAGTTGATTTTTGTGTATGGTGTAAGAGAGGGTTCCAGTTTCATTCTTTTGTGTGTGGCCATCCAATTTTCCCAACACTATTTTTTGAAGAGACTATCCTTTTCCCATCGTATATTTTTGGCTCCAGTGTCTTAAATTAATTGGCCATATAGTTTCTTTCCGGGCTCTCTATTCTTTTCTAGTGATCTGTTTGTTTGTTTTTAAGTTAACTCCATACTATTTTGATTACTATAAAATATAATGTTTGGAATCCGGAAGCATGATGCCTCCAGTGTTGTTCACCTTTGTCAAGATTGCTTTGGCTACTCTGGGTCTTTTGTGATTCCATACAAATTTGGGGATTGTATGTGAAAACTGCCATTGGAATTTTAAAAGGGATTACATTGAGTCTGTAGATTACTTTGGGTAGTATGGATATTTTAATAGTATTCTTCCGATCTATGAGCACAGAATATCTTTTATTTGTGTCTTCACAATTTCTTTCATTAGTGTGGTATAGTGCAAATATAAATGGGATTATTTTCTCTTTCTGATACTTCATTATTAATGTATACAAATATAACTGATTCTGGGAGCACCTGTCTGGCTTAGTTGGAAGAGCATACAACTCTTGATCTTGGGGTCATGAGTTTAAGCCCCACCTTGGATTGAGAGATAACTAAAAATAACTACACTTATTTTGTATCCTCCAGTGTTACTTAATTTGTTTATTTAATTCATTTATTCTAATACTTTTTATGAAGTCTTTAGGATTTTCTATATATAATATTTTATCTACAAACAAACATAGTTTTACTGTGTCTCTTCTGAATGAATGCCTTTTTTTTTTTTTCTTGCCTAATTGCTCTGGCTAGGATTCCCAGTACTATGTTGAATAGATGTGGTGAGAGTGAGTATCCTTGTCTTGTTCCAGATCTTAGAGGAAAAGCTTTCTGTTTTTCATGATTGAGTATGAAATTAGCTGTGGGCTTGTCATATGTGGCCCTTACTATGTTGAAGTACATCCCTTCTATACCAACTTTGTTGAGAGTCTGTATCATGAATGGATGTTGGGTTTTGTTAGATGTTTTTCCTGCATCTGTTGAGATGATCACCTGATTTTATCCTTCATTTTGTTCATATGGTGTATTTCGGTGATTTTATGTATATTGAATCATACTTGCATCCCTGGGATAAACCCTAGTGGGTGAATGATTCTAATAGTGTATTGTTGAATTCAATTTGCTAAAAATTTTTGAGAACTTTTGTTCATCAGAGATACTGTCCTGTAATTTTCTTTGCTTGTAGTATCCTTGTCTGGTTTTGGTATTGGGATAATGTTGGCCTTGTAAAATAAGTTTGGAAGTGTACTCTTCTATTTTTTTGGAAGAGTTTGAGAAAGATTGGTATTAGTTCTTCTTTAAATGGTTAGTAGAATTCACCAGGAAAGCCAGTTGGTCCTGGACTTTCACTTGTTGGGAGGTTTTTGATTACTGATTCAATCTCCTTATTAGTAATTGGTCTGTTCAGATTTTTTATTTCTTCATTATTCAGTCTTGGTAGGTTGTAGATTTTTAAGAATTTATCCATTTCTTCTAGGTTGTCCAGTTTTTCAGTGTGTTATTTAAGTCTGTTTTTTCTTGTTGAATCTGGATAACAGTTTGTTATTTTTTCAAAGAACCATCTTGGTTTTATTGATCTTTTCTATTGTCTTTTTAGTCTCTATTTTATTTCCACTGTGATCTTTGTTATATTCTTCCTTCTGCTAACTTTGGGCTTAGTTTGTTCCTGAGGTATAGAGTTAGGTTGTATTATTTAACCTAACGCTCAGGTGGCTCAGCGGTTGAGCATCTGCCTTCAGCTCAGGGCATGATCCCAGGTCCAGGAATTGAGTCCCACATCAGGCTCCCTGTGAGGAGTCTGCTTCTCCCTTTGCCTGTGTCTCTGTGTCTCTCATGAATAAATATATAAAATCTTTTTTAAAAATTTTTTTTATTTCTTTTTTTTTTTAAGATTTTATTCATTTATTCATGAGAGACACAGAAAGAGAGAGAGAGAGGCAGAGACAGGCAGAGGGAGCAGGCTCCATGCAGGAAGCCTGACACAGGACTTGATACTGGGTCTCCAGGATCAGGCCCCGAGCTGAAGGTGGCACTAAACCACTCAGCCACCCGGGCTGCCCTCTTTTTCATTTCTTAATGTAGTCATTTATCATTGTGAATTTCTCTCTTAGAACAGTTTTTGTTGCATTCCTTAAGTTAAGCACAACTTATGTTGTGTTTCCAGTTTTATATGTCTCAGTAGTTTTTTATTTCACTTTTGAGTCCTCCTTTGACCAATTGGTTGATCAGTAGCATGTTGTTAAATCTCCACATACTTGTGAATTTTCCAGTTTTCTTTTTATTTTTTCCAGTTTTCTTTTTAATTTCTAGTTTCATACTATTGTGGTCAGAAAGGATGCTTCATACAATTTCAGTATTCCTAGTTATTAATACTTGTCTTCTCTCTCAAAAAAAAAAAAAAAGGGCACCTAGGTGGCTCAAGTCAGTTATGATCTCAGGTCATGATCTCAGAGTCATGAGATCAAGCCCTGCACCAGGCTTCATACTGGGCATGGAGCCTGCTTACGGTCTCTCTCTCCCAGGCACCTGGGTGACTCAGTTGGTTGGACATCCAGCTCTTGAATTTGTCTCGGGTGGTGATCTTGGGACTGTGGGATTGGGCCCTCTGTGGGGCTCTGCATTCAGTGCAGAGTCTGCTTGTCCCTCTCCATCCCCCTCTACCCTTCCCTTAGCTTGCATGAGCATGTGGGCTTAAGCGCTCTTGCTCACTCTCTTTCCCTCAAATAAAATATGGTGGGGTTTTTTTTTTTTTTAAGATTATTTATTTATTTATTCATAGAGACACAGAGAGAGAGAGAGAGGCAGAGACACAGGCAGAGGGGGAGAAGCAGGCACCATGCAGAGAGCCTGACCTGGGACTCCATCCAGGGTCTCCAGGATCACGCCCTAGACTGCAGGCGGCGCTAAACCACTGCGCCACATGGGCTGCCCTAAAATCTGTTTTTTAAAAAAGATTCTGTCTTTCCCTCTGCCCTTCCCCATTCTTTCTCTCTTTCTCTCTTTTAAAAAAATACTTATCTCATGTTCTAATATATGATCTATCCTGAATAATGTTCCATATGTGCTTAAAAAGAATGTGTATTATGCTGCTTTTGGATAATGTTTTGTAAATGTCTATTAAGTCTAAATGGTTTTACAAAGTATCATTTAATTCTACTGTTTCCTTATTGATTTTCTTTCTAGATGATCTCTCCATTGATGAAAGTAGGATTTTGAAGTCTCCTAACATTATTGTATTGCTATTTCTCTCTTTAGATCTCAATGTTGCTTTATATATTTAAGTGCTAATACATGGGTGCATAAATATTTGCAAATGTTATATTTTCTTGTTGAATTGATACCTTCATCATTGTATAATGGCCTTTGTCTCTTATTACTGTCTTGTCTTTTTTTTTTTTTTTTTTTTTTTTACTGTCTTGTCTTAAAATTTGTTTTGTCTGATACAAGTATAGCTACCCATGCTTTCTTTTGGTTTTCATTTGTGTGGAATATCCTTTTCTATCCATTCACTTTAAATCTCTGTGTGTTGGGATGCCAGTGTGGCTTAGCGGTTGAGCATCTGCCTTCAGCGCAGGGTGTGATCCAGGGTCCAGGGATTGAGTCTCACATCCGGCTCCCTGTGAGAAGCCTACCTCTCCCTCTGTATCTTTGCTTCTCTCTCTCTCTCTCGCTCTGTCTCTCATGAATAAGTAAAATCTTTCTAAAAAATAAGTAAATTTTAAAAGAAAAGTGAGTGTCCTTAAAGCTGAAGTCTCTTGTAGGCAGCATATAGATGAGTCTTGTTTTTTTAATCCATCCAACCACTCTGTGCCTTTTAATTGGAGAATTTAATCCATTTACATTCAAAGTATCTTTGATAAGTATGGATATATTGCCATTTTTAGAATTGTTTTCTGGCTGTTTTGTAATTCCTTTGCTCCTTTCATCTTTTACTCTCCTCTTTTGTGATTTCATGATTTTCTGTAATGGAATACTTATATTCTTTTCTCTTTTTTGTGTGTGTGTATCTACTATAGGGTTTGCTTTGTGGTTACCATGAGGCTTAAATAAAACATATTTATAACAGTCTGTCTCAAGTTAATAACTTCTTAGATTCAAACACATTTTATTTATTTATTTATTTTAATTTTTATTTATTTATGGTAGTCACACACACAGAGAGAGAGAGAGGCAGAGACACAGGCAGAGGGAGAAGCAGGCTCCATGCACCGGGAGCCCGACGTGGGATTCGATCCCGAGTCTCCAGGATCGTGCCCTGGGCCAAAGGCAGGCGCCAAACCGCTGTGCCACCCAGGGATCCCTCAAACACATTTTAAAGCTCTACATTTGGGGTGCATGGCTGTCTCAGTCCATAGAGCATGTGACTCTTGATCTTGGGGTTATGAATTTGAGTCCTCTGATGGATGTAGAGATTACTTACATTAAAAAAACAAACTTCTTAAAAATGGTATATCTAAATGACCATTATGTTTTTTAAAAAAACTCTACATTTTTATTCTTCTGTCACATTTTGTTTTTAATGTCACAATTTGCATCTTTTTGTCTGTGTACTCATTAACACATAATTGTAGTTATAGTTATTTTTGCCCTTTTAAACTTTATACTAGCTTATAAGTGATTAACCCACCTTCACAACATTAGATTATTCTGAATTAAACTATGTAAACTTTACCATCAAGATTTATACTTTCACATGTTTTCTTGTTACTGATTAGCATCCTTTTGTTTTAGCTTACAAATGTTCCTTTAACATTTCATATAAGGCTAGTCTAGTGGTACTAAACTCCTTCAGACTCTGCTTGTCTGAAAAACTCTTTCTCTTTGCTTCAGTCTGGACACCTTTGTCACATAAAGTATTCTTGATTGGCAGGGTTTTGTTTTTTGGGTTTTTTTCCTTTTAGTACTTTGAATGCATTGCACCATTCTCTTCTTGCCTATAAAATTTCTGTTGAAAAATTTGCTTATAGTGTTATGGGAGTCCCACTGTATGTAACAAGTTTTTCTCTTGCTGCCTTTACAATTCTTTCTGCCTTTAACTTTTGACAGTTTTTAAATATAAAGTGTCTTGGTATGGGTCTCTTTGGATTCATCTTATTTGGAGCTCTGGATGTCTGTTTCCTTTCCTAGGGAAGTTTTCAGCTTTTATTTCTTTAAATAACTTTTTTACCCTTACTCTCTCTCTCCTCTTTCTGAGACCCTTATACTGTCAATACTTGTCCACTTAATGTTCTCTATAATTCCCATAAGCTATCTTCACTCATTTTCTTTTCTTCTTGTAGTGCAACTATGCAAAACTGTCATTTTCTTTTCTTTTCTTTTCTTTTTTCTTTTCTTTCCTTTTTTCTTTTCCTTTTCTTTCTTTCCTTTTTTCTTTTCTTTCTTCTTTCTTTCTTCTTTCTTTCTTCCTTTCTTCCTTTCTTCCTTCCTTTCTTTCCTTTCTTTCCTTTCTTTCTTTCCTCTGATTAGAGAAATGTACTATCCTGGCTTCAAGCTTGTTCCTTTTTTCTGCATCATCTTGTTTACTGTTGAACACCTGTATTGAATTTTTTGATGCAGTTATTGTATTCTTTCTTCAGTTCTATGACTTCTGTATGGTACTTAGGTTTTTATCTTCCTTGGAATTCTTGGTTTGTTTGTATTCTGTTCTCATCTAAGTGAGCATATTTATGATTATTATTTTGAACTTTCTATTAGGTCATAACTCATCTTCATTTCATTAAGGTCTTTTTTGATGTTTTACCTTGTTCTTTTGTTTGGAACATATGCCCTTTTTTCCTCATTTTCTGTGACCATCTGTATTGGTTTCTATGTAGAAGATAAAACATCCACCTCTCTCAGTCTTGAACAAGTAGCCTCCTGTAAGAAATGAACTGTATCTTTCAACCTTGCTTTAGCTTATAGTGTTATAGAGTTGTTTGTCAGTCCTTTGTGATTGTGTCCAAACAGCTTTATTTGTTCTTAGTGACTCCCAATAGTTGAGGGTGTGCCAATACCTGTCAATGTCCATAGGAGGAGTTGCTTAGTCAAGCATCTAGATGCATGCTGATTGGAAAATGGACACTCAGGCAGCAACTTTTAATGTATGCAAACATAGCTCTTTCAGGGAAGATTGGGAAATGGGCATTTCTGTCTGCTCCCTCTGCACTAAGCCCTGGTGAGATAGTTACCTAAGATGGTCTGTTTGCTACTATCCTATTAAACCCATGAACACAAGCCTCACTGGCTACCAGACCCAGGCTATCAAGGAATGTGTCCCTTGCATGGCAGCCATAAAAGCTGGTGCCAAAACACCAGCAACTGGGGGCAGGGCAGTATGGTATTTACTGGCTTCTGGAGTCTCTAGAAAGGATTGCAGTGGGCCCCTGGGATTGTTAAATTACAAGCCTGCTGGGACACCTGGCTGACTCAGTTGATAGAGCATGTGACTCTTGATCTCAGGGTTGTGAGTTTGAGCCCCAGGCTAGGTATAGAGATCACTTTTTAAAAGGGGGGGGGGGAGAAACTTGCCCCTCAGGCCAAAGCTTTTTTAGATAAACAAATAGACATCTTTCATGGAAAGACCCATCTGCTGCATTTGCACTGTTCCTTTGGTGGATATGCACTTAAGGACTATTTCTCTGTTGTAGTCCTATGTGACCTGAGAATGTAAGCCCCACTGGCCACTAGAGCCAGGCAACCAAGGAGATCCCTTGTATAGTAACTGAAAGATCCAGGGCACCAGACGTGTCCATACGCTTCTTTTTGGGAAAACCCAGAAATCTGAAAATGGATAAAGGGACAATGTGAAGATGGGACCTGCCAGGCTTTGTACCTCTGGAGAGTATTGCAGTCAGCTTCTAGATACATTTTTTTTAATGATTTTTTTAATTTATTTATTTGAGAGAAAGAGCACAAGTGGGAGAGGGTACAGAGAGAAGGAGAAGCAGACTCCCCACTGATCATGGAGCTGGATCCCACAACCCTAAGATCACAACCTGAACCAAAGTCAGATGCTTAACTGACTAAGCCACCCAGACATGCCTAGATCCATCCATTTTAAATTAGAAGCCCATCTTTCAGACCAAACCTTTCAAGATAAGCAAATGGTCCTTTTTCACAGAAAGACAGAAAGAGTTTTAGTCCACTGCCTGTATACTGGGTCCTGAGGTCTTAGTCATGATGAGTCGATGTTTTTAAGAACATAAGTTTAAGAACTGTCTTTTAGTTTGGCTTTGCAGTCTCATGAACATAAATCCTACTGGCTTTCAAGCCCAGATATTTTGGGGATGCCTCTGTCAGGTGGAAATCTAAATATAGGGTGCCAAAAGTATGGGTTTGGTGGGGAGCCAAACCCTTCATTCCTCAGGAAGAAGATGAGAATTGTACATTCCCTCCCAGTTGCAGGTTGTCTCACTGAGGTAGGGTTTATGGTGAGCTGTTTTCAGGCCTCTTCTGCCCTTTTGATGTGAGTTTTTTTTTCCTCGTTCACCTGATGTGTTGGAATAGCTCAGCTAGTTTCTGGATTTCTTTCAGAGGGAATTGTTCTGTATGTAGCTATAGATTCTATGTGTATATGGGAAGAGGTGGGTCAGTTCAGGAGCTTCCTATGTCACCATCTTGAATCAGAACTCTGTAATCTCTTAAAACTTCTAAATCTCTTAAGTTTTCTCAAAATAAATTTTCTTTGCTTTGCATTTGTTTTGTTTTGTTTTTTAAGACTTTATTTATTTATTCATGAGAGACCCACAGAGAGTGAGGCAGAGACATAGGCAGAGGGAGAAGCAGGCTCCCTGGAAGAAATTCCAGTGATCGTCTCTGATGTAATAATGTAAAAGCCATAAATTTGATTTTAAAACCTTTCATTTTTAGTAGTTGTTCCACAGCTCTGTTCTGGTCAGTTTTTTTTGTTTTTTGTTTTTTTGTTTTTTTTCTATGTGTATATGCATTTTGTAACCTGGCATTTTTAGTAGTTGTTCCACAGCTCTGTTCTGGTCATTTTTTTTTTTTCTATGTGTATATGCATTTTGTAACCTGGCATTTTGTAACCTGTCATTATTAACTACTTACTACTTTTGGAATCACTTTATTTTATCAAGATAATATCCCTGCTTTTGCCTATAACTCTAGAATTTATTTCTTTACAGTCTTTACCTTATATGCATGCTTGAGTGCAATACAATTCAAAAACAATAGATAATATATGACTTAAAAATATAACTCATTTAAAGGAGACTTACTCAAAATATATAAAGGAGATTTATTTAAATATGCAGTATTAAAGCATAGCAGTTAAATTATTGATATTGTTTTTTTTTAAGATTTTATTTATTTATTAATGAGAGAGAGAGAGAGGCAGAGACACAGGCAGAGGGAGAAGCAGGCTCCATGCAGGGAGCCTGATGCGTGACTGGATCCTGGGTCTCCAGGAACAGGCCCTGGGCTAAAGGCGGCGCTAAACCGCTGAGCAACCTGGGCTGCCCAAATTATTGATACTGTTGAGGAAGTTAACAGCAAGATAAAATTTTTGTTCACTTGAATTTAATGAATTAATCTACATTTTTAAAATTTTATTTATTTATTCATGAGACGCAGAGATATAGGCAGACAGAGAAGCAGGCTCCCTGAAGGGAGCTGATATGGGACTCATCTGGGGATCACGCCCTAGGGCAAAGGCAGACTCTGTACCCCTGAGCCACCCAGGCAGGCATCCCAATTAATCTACATTTTATGTGGAAAAAAAATATGAAGAGCCTATGATACGGGATAGAAAATTGCAATTTGGACATGTTTTAGTGTGAAAGGTTTAAAGATTAAGAGTTATGTTTCATTGCAGTTTCTATGAAAATGAGAATTAACTTTAATTGTGGTACTTAATACTATTTAATATAATTTCAATGTAGAAAATATTTAGTTACATGGTTATTAGGATCTTAGTAACAAGTTAAGAACTGTCTTTTATATTTATATATATATAAATATATATATATATTTATATATAACTGTCTTTTAATATTTCAGACTACTCACCCACAGTGCTGAAACAGCTTATAATATTAAATCATCATTATTATTTAGCTCCATTTCTAGTTAATAGAATTTTACTTCCTTGATGCAACATATTTGACTAGGGCCAAGGAACTAAAAAATCATTTTTAGATGGTGAAAGAACTTCAGGAATACAATATATTTTAAATTCCCCTTGTATACAAGGAATTATTACTGAAGCAGTTGCTCTGTGTTTTTTAATATGATCTGTGGAGTCACTTCAATACCAACTCAAGCTCAGCAGAAGTTTTAACATATAATGCATGAAGAAGACAGATAATTTATAAAATTGTTCACCATTTATCATCACATTGATAGTAATAGTTGGTCTCAAACTAACATAAGCTATTAACCAGATACATAATTGTCTCTAGTAATACTGCATTCACCTAACAGGCTTAGGTATTTTTTGTTGCTCTTAAAGAGATGCTGAAATTTCCCATGATCATTTATGAAAATTGAAATAAGTGTACTATTGCCAGTTGAAGATAAATGTTATTTCATGTGTTTAAATCCATCTGGTATCTTTAGATTCAAAGATTAGTATTTTGCAAGCTAATTATAATTAGCCATATAGTGTCTCTTCTTCCTTAATCATAAATATTTTTCTTAGGAAAAAGAAAGATGAAGTAAAACTAGTGCAGGAATATTCATACTTGAAGGCTCTATCGGTTTTTTCCTTTTTAATCCTTAAAAGTCTCAGTGATAAGGATTTATTGTAACATTGCTTCATTTGTCTTGTAGTTATTGGGGAAAGGCTCCTCCTGTCTCTCATTCTTAATTTAAGAAGCATGTTTAGTTAAATACATAATCACAATTGGTGGGAGTGGGAAAGATAATTTTACTAACTTGTATTTTAGTTTTTAAAAACTCAAATGAGATATATGGTTACAAATTGTAAATGCATGCTGTTTATTTAGGGAGAACTAGAGAATAAAACTTTGCTCTCAGGATTTAAATTGTGAAATAAGTAAATGTTGTGAAATGTGAATCCAGAGAAATGAAACTATTAAAAGGAATTTGTTTTTAGTTGTACAGATTTTTTTTAATGACGAATGATAATTGAGGAAGTAATCAAGCTGAACTTGGTGCATTGTACCCACAAAGACACCAAAATCATTAAAATGAGATACTGATTTCCTTTGATTTTTTTTTTAAGATTTATTTATTTATTCATGAGAGACAGAGAGAGAGAGAGGCAGAGACCCAAGCAGAGGGAGGAGCAGGTTCCATGCAGGGAGCCTGATGCGGGACTCGATCCTGGGACTCCAGGATCATGCCCTGGGCTGAAGGCGGGCGCTAAACCCCAGAGCCACCTGGGAATCTCTGATATTTCACTTGAATATCGAATGCTTAACATATCAATTTATTAAACTTTTTCTTTAAAATGTTGTTAATTATTGATGTACTTTTTTTGGCTTATTTTATTTACTGGCCTAAAAAGATTAGCAAATAATGTTTGAAATGATTCTTTTGAACTTTAGTAAAAGAAGCTTTTTTTTTGGCTCTTGGTGAGGGTGTGGGAGGAGGCATGGAAATTGAATTTATTGTCATAATATACCTACCATACACTTCAATTTTTAAAAAAGATTTTATTTATATATTTGACAGAGAGCACAGGCAGGGGAAGCAGCAGGCAGAGAGGAAGAAGCAGGCTCCCTACTTATTTTAAACTGATGCTGAGCAGGGAGCCGGATGCAGGGCTCCATCCCAGGACCCTGAGAGCCTGCTTTGAGCCAAAAGCAGAGCTTAACCAACTAAGCCACCCAGGCACTCCACAATTCTATTTTAAAAGCAAGCAGAAATATAAATAAACGTAGGCATAGACATTGTTACTTTAAAATCAACATAATAAGAAAGAACTGTCAAATATGCAAATATTTAAAAGTACTGAAGTTATTAACCAAAAGAACTTTTAAAACTACAAAGTTCAATTACATTTAACATGTAGAACATTTTAGACAATAAAAGTATGATGTTTCAATAGATTATGTCAGTAAAGCCTTAGAGCCATATCAGTAAGTTTTGAATATATGGCTTTAAGTGAAATAAGTCTAGGGGATCCCTGGATGGCTCAGTGGTTTAGCATCTGCCCTTGGCCCAGGGCGTGATCCTGGGAGCCAGGATCGAGTCCCATATCGGGCTCCCTGAACGGAGCCTGCTTCTCCCTCTGCCTGTGTCTCTGCCTCTCCGTGGGTGTATGTGTTTCTCATTAATAAATAAATAAAATCTTGAAAAAAAATTTTAAAAAAGAAGTCTAAAATAAAAACAAAATACATTTGTGTTTATGAAATCTAAAAATATCGGTTACTATCGGAAAGTATTTTAGATTTGATATAGATACTAGTACAATGTTCCCTGAGTTTTTTTTTTTCATTACACAGCAAGGAAAAACATCAAGAAAATATTCCCTCAAGCTGCGTATTCTGCTACTGTTCACTTCTTGTAATGAAAACAAGTGTACAGACTTCATATTAGTTGAACTTAAATGAACGTTCATGGATTGTTTAGTATATAAATGTAACTTTAATTCTGAGAATATTGTGAAAGTCCTGGAAAATAAATTACAGGAACTGAAAGTAGCATGGTCACTGTGTGTGTGTTAAACACATAATAAGATTTGTGAAATCCATTTTCAGTAGATAACTTTCAGACTTTTTAAAAAGTAAAACTTCCCATTAAAAAGCCACTTAATTTGTTTTCCTTGTAAGACACGCAAGGTAGAAATTAATTTTTTTAAAAAGTTAAAGAGAGATTTCTACTTCATTTATTTAGATGAAGTAACTTTTTCCCCTGAAATGAAACTTCTTACAGCACCCTTAAGGATAATTGATGATGGGCACCCAGGCATTTGAAAGAACAAGGAGCCTATTTTCTGTTGTTCTTATCTAATTCCTCTTGAGTAAAGAGATTCTGCCCCAGAGGGTTAAAAGGACTTTTTTTTTTTTTCTTTTTAGATTTTATTTATTTATTCATGAGAGAGAGAGAGAGGCAGAGACACAGGCAGAGGAAGAAGCAGGCTCCACGCAGGGAGCTCAATGTGGGACATGATCCCAGGTCTCCAGGATCACCCCTGGGCCAAAGGCAGGCGCTAAACTGCTGAGCCATCCCCCAAAGGACTCCTTTCTTTCAGGATGTTTTTAAAAACATGATTCCATGAACTTCTGTAGGCTTAAATATTTTCATTGTTCTGTATATTTTATGGTGATCTGCATAATGTTTCATCTTTCTTTTTCTTTTTTTTTTTTTAAAGTAATTTCTCTACCCAACACGGGGCTCAAATTTATAACCCCAATATCGTGAGTCTCATGCCCTACTGACTGAGCCAGCCAGGCACCCCTAATTTTTTTTCTTTATATAAACCAGTTGGGGGCAGCCCAGGTGGCTCGGGGGTTTAGCACCGCCTACAGCCCAGGGCGTGATCCTGGAGACCTGGGATCAAGTCCCACGTGGGGCTCCCTGCATGGAGCCTGCTTCTCCCTCTGCCTGTCTCTCTGCCTCTCTTTCTCTCTCTCTCTCTCTCTCCTCTGTCTCTCATGAATAAATAAATAAAATCTTGAAATTAAAAAAAAAATTGGTATGGTTATACCTCTTTTCCAATTTAAATGTGTTTGTGTGGGGGTGCCTGTCTGGCTGTTGTAGAACATGTGACTCTTGATCTCAGGGTCATGGATTCAAGTCCCACTTTGGGCATAGAACTTACTTTTTTTTAAAAAAGTAAAAAGGAAAAAAAATTGTGTGTGTATATGTATCATTCTAATAGAAAAAAACCCATCAATTTAAAATGATGGTACTATCATAGTCACTTGATTTAAATAAATAAAGATTCTAAAGTCTTTAAGATAAAACGGGATACCAAACTTTCTAAATAAAACACTTTGTTGGGATCCCTGGGTGGCGCAGCGGTTTGGTGCCTGCCTTTGGCCCAGGGCGCGATCCTGGAGACCGGGGATCGAATCCCACATCGGGCTCCCGGTGCATGGAGCCTGCTTCTCCTTCTGCCTATGTCTCTGCCTCTCTCTCTCTCTCTCTGTGACTATCATAAAAAATAAAAAAATAAAAAAAATAAAACACTTTGTTGATCTTTTCTACACTATTTTATGCAAAAAAAAAATTTTTTTTTGCTGTAATTTTACATATTGAGGACTACATAAATGGTATGCTAGAAAAGTGTTCCCACATATGTCCACTTGGGAAATACATTTATAAAAAGTATGTTGTCTTGGGGGATCCCTGGTTGGCTCAGCGGTTTGGCGCCTGCCTTCGGCCCGGGGCATGATCCTGAAGTCCCAGGATGAGTCCCACATCGGACTCCCTGCATGGAGCCTGCTTCTCCTTCTGCCTGTGTCTCTGCCTCTCTCTCCCTCTCTGTGTCTCTCATGAATGAATGAATAAAATCTTTTTTTAAAAAAAGTATGTTGTCTTTAAAATAAAATTTGCATAGACCTTTTTTCCTTTGTTTTACTTTTTCTTAACAATTGAGTACCATCTTAACGCTCATTAAAATGCATTTGCTGGGGATCCCTGGGTGGCTCAGCGGTTTAGCGGTTTAGCCTTTGGCCCGGGGCATGATCCTAGAGTCCTGGGATGGAGTCCCACATCTGGCTCCCTGTGTGGAGCCTGCTTCTCCCTCTGCCTGTGTCTCCAGCATGCGTTCTCTCTCTCTCTCTCTCTCTCTCTCTCTCTGTGTCTCTCATGCATAAATGAATAAAATCTTTTAAACAAAAATGGATTTGCTATAAAGACACCAAGGGCTGTAATGGAAGGCATTTTTCTGAATTTGTATTTTTAAATTTTGGGCCATATTAGTTAAAATTACATAACTAGTTTATGCTCTAATGGTATTGTTTGATATTTTTAAAATTCAAAATATGTCTATTCATTAAGGCTTACCAGGTTTTATTTAGTGCTGCTAATGAATTATAATTTAATGACTTGGGGATTGATTGTGTAAATTATTAAAAATAAATGGAAGTATAATTTGTTTTAAAATAAGTTATATATAGGGTAACTGGCTTCATTATGTATTAAATAGGTTTCAAATCAATAAAATCAGAAGAAACAGCAGGTGTTGGGGAAGATGCCGAGAAAGGGGAACCCTTTTGCACTATTGGTGGGAGTGCAAACTGTTGCAGCCACTCTAGAAAACAGTATGGAGGTTCCTCAAAAAGTTAAAAATAGAACTACCCTACAATCCTGCAGTTGCACTATTAGGTATTTACCTAAAGGATAAAAAAATACAGATTTGAAGGGGTATATGCACCCTGATGTTTATAGCAGCATTATCAGCAATAGACATACAATGGAGAGAGCCCAGATGTCCATTGACTGAAGATGTGGCGTATGTGTGTATGTGTGTGTATGAATTGGAATTTACTCAGCCATGAAAAAAAAATGAAATCTTGTCATTTGCAATGTAGAGTGTTGTGCCAAGCGAAATAAGTCAGAGAAAGACAAATACCATATGATCTCACTCATGTGGAATTTAAGAAAGAAAACAGATGAACATATGGGAAGGGGAAAAAGAAAAAAAAAGAGAGAAAGAGAGGGAGAGAAACCATAAGAGACTCTTAATGATAGAGAAAAGCTGAGGTTTGATGGAGAGAGGTGGGTTGGGATGGGTTAGATGGGTGATGGGTATTAAGGAGCGCACTTGTGATGAGCACTGGGTGTTGTATGTAAGTAATGAATCACTAAATTCTGCTTCAGGAACCAATATTGCCCTGTATGTTCACTAAAATTTAAATAAGTTAAAAAGAAGAGGGGATCCCTGGGTGGCGCAGCGGGGGATCCCTGGGTGGCGCAGCGGTTTGGCGCCTGTCTTTGGCGCAGGGCACGATCCTGGAGACCCGGGATCGAATCCCACGTCAGGCTCCCGGTGCATGGAGCCTGCTTCTCCCTCTGCTTGTGTCTCTGCCTCTCTTTCTCTCTCTGTGTGTGACTATCATAAATAAATAAATAAATAAATAAAAAAGAAGAAGAAAATACGTCTATCATCATAGAAGAAAAAAAATCAGTAAATCAATAAAATCAGTGCTTCACACTTAATGCAATAGATGCCAATTTAAGAAGAAAATTAAATCTTCAGGGGCGCCTGGGTGGCTCAGTTGGTTAACCATCTGCCTTCAGCTCAGGTCATGATCCCAGGGTGGTGGGATCAAGCCCCAAATGGGGCTCTCCACTCAACAGTGAGTCTGCTTCTCTCTTTCACTCTCACTCTCACTCTGTGCTCTTTCTCTTAGATAAAATCTTTTTTAAAAAGTAAATCTTTAATTAGAAATCTGAATAAAAGTAGAAAGTACTCTCTGCTGCAGTAGTTCAGTTTGTTTAAAAATATTAAATCTCGGAGCACCTGCCTGGCTCCGTTGTAGAGCATATGACTCTTGATCTCAGAGCTTTGAGTTCAAACCCCACATTAGGTGTAGAGCTTACTATTAAATCTGATATAATTGACTTACTGAAAAAGGAAGACTTATCCCAAAAAGAAAAATTCTCTCTTTGGAAATAAATTGTAAAATTACAAAACTGCATTGTAGAATTTGGTTAATGATTGACTTTGGGAGCCAATATATTTTAACTTGAAAGTGTTTATCCTGTTAATATCTTTTAAAATATACCTTATTGGTTTAATTCCTTTGACTTTCTCACCAATCTCAGCAAATAAGTAGGAGGGAGTTAGTGTTTAGTTCTGTTCTATTTTCTTTTCTTTTCTTTTCTTTTCTTTTTCAAAGAAAGATTTTATTTCTTTATTTGAGAGAGAGAGCATGCATGAGCAGGGGGAGAGGGAGAAGCACACTACCTGCTGAGCAGAGACCCTGATGTGGGGCTCAATCCCAGGAACCTGAGTTCATGACCTGAGCCAAATACAGATACCCAACCAGTTGAGCCACCCAGTCATCCCTGTTCTATTTTCTTTTAGTGAGCCCGGCAGCCAACATGGAGCTTAAACTCACCACCCTGACTGAGATCAAGAGTCTCATGCTCTACCAACTGAGCCAGCCAGGTGTCCCCAGATTGGCACTTGCACGAAAAAATATATACATATATAATTGTAGCATCAACATACAGGAAAAAGAAAATCCTGGATATATGCTAGCCAGCCAATTGCATGTTTCAGCATGGGAGATAACATAGTGAAAATTAAAAGAGCACTGATTTCAGAGTCTGAAGGATCTGCCCTTTTACACTGTAGGAGCATTGAAAGGCTCAAGTAAAATGTTTTTGAAAACATTTCATAAAACTAGTACAAGCTGTGAAATGTAAGATGTCATTTTGTTTTGAGGGGTAATAAATACTTATTCAGTTATTGCCACATAAGCATTTTTTTCATCTTCTGGCTAGTGATCAAGAGGTATCTTCTTTGGCTGTCTTGAAAAATCCTATGATTTTTAACTGTGATGTTAATCAGGGAGAAAGTCTGACAAGTGGTGGAAGGAAAGAGAAAGACACATGTGGTAGGTCAATATTTCCAAAAGAATGAGTTGGTTCAGGGTACCTGGGTGTCTCAGTCAGTTGAATGTCTGACTTTTGATCTCAGGTCTTCAACTCGGGGTTGTGAATTCAGGCCCCAAGTTGGGCTCCATGCTGGGTATGAAGCCTACTTTATTTTATTTTATTTTTTTAAATGAATTATTTATTTATTTATGATAGTCACATGGGGGGGGGCAGAGACACAGGCAGAGGGAGAAGCAGGCTCCATGCACCGGGAGCCCGACGTGGGATTCGATCCCGGGTCTTCAGGATCGCGCCCTGGGCCAAAGGCAGGCGCCAAACCACTGCGCCACCCAGGGATCCCTGAAGCCTACTTTAAAAAAAAAAAGTTTTGGTTCATAATTAGTTTATGACATTTTGTTCATCCCTAGATAATCCAGAGATAATCTGAAAACTAAAGTAACTCTTTTGGCCTATTCTTGAATTGTGGTAAAAGTTTATCTTCAAGGGTGTAATTAATGTTCTATAAGAGCTTATTTGCATATTTTCTAGTACAACCTGCTATGATTTTTTTTTTTTTAAACCATCAGAAGCAATGATTAAGTGAATCAAGTTGTGAGACATTTAATATTATAAACTCTGTAAAAGACCCATCTTTGATTCTTCTTTTACTTTTTATTAATGTTTTGATATCTTCTTTTTATACAGGACTTTGCTTCCCGGGCTAAACTGGCAGTTCAAAACCTAGTACAGAAGGTTGGATTTTTTGGCATTTTGGCCTGTGCATCAGTAAGTGAATTGTATTAAAAGTGAGAAATTCCAAGAAATACTAGATTTATATTTGATCCAATTTGTTTTTATTTTTTATTCTTTTTCCCTTTTTTTTGAAATTTTACTTATTTATTCATGAGAGACACACAGAGAGAGAAACAGGGAGAAGCAGGCTCCATACAGGGAGCGTGAAGTGGGACTCGATCCCAGGACTCCAGGATCACACTCTGCCTGAGCTGGAAGGCAGACGCTCAACTGCTGAGCCACCCAGGCGTCCCATCCAATTTGCTTTTAAAGATAACACACTAGAAAAAAATAAAGATAACATCTGAGTGAACAAAAATGCCATCACTTTAGATGAGTATGTAATTTTATTAATCATTCGTCGTACTCATCAAATGAACTGTTTCTGTTGGATAGGTTCATATCTTGTTTATTGACTTTTTTTTTTAAACAACTTTATTTTTTTTATTTTTATTTATTTTTGATAGGCAACACAGTGAGAGAGGCAGAGACATAGGCAGAGGGAGAAGCAGGCTCCATGCACCGGGAGCCCGACGTGGGATTCGATCCCGGGTCTCCAGGATCGCGCCCTGGGCCAAAGGCAGGCGCTAAACCACTGCGCCACCCAGGGATCCCGTTTATTGACTTTTTAAACATTTCATCTTGCCATGATGACTTCAGACCTAAGTGGCTTGTTTCAGTAATAAGAGATTTTTTTAAAAGATTTTATTTATTTATTCATGAGAGAGACACACAGAGAAGTAGAGACACAGACAGAGAGAGAAGCAGGCTCCATGCAGGGAGCCCAATGTGGGACTTGATCCTGGGACCCCAGGATCACACCCTGGGCCTGAAGGCAGGCGCTAAACTGCTGAGCCACCCAGGCATCCCAATAAAAGAGATTTTTTTTTTAAGATTTTTTAAGGGATCCCTGGGTGGCACAGTGGTTTAGCGCCTGCCTTTGGCCCAGGGCGCGATCCTGGAGACCTGGGATCGAATCCCACATCGGGCTCCCAGTGCATGGAGCCTGCTTCTCCCTCTTCCTGTGTCTCTGCCTCTCTCTCTCTCTCTCTGTGACTATCATAAATAAATAAATAAATAAAAATTAAAAAAAAATAAAAAATAAAAGATTTTTTAAAAAGAATAAAAGAGGTAAGATTCTTCCTTTCCATGAAGAATTTATAAAATGAAGGGCATTTAACTAAATAACAATGACTTCATTCTTACCAGAGTTATAGATAAGTACTCTTTTTCCAGAATTTCAAGCATTAGTTATAAGGAAGAATTTATATGAAACCTGTTTTGGCGGATATTTACAATTATCAAGGTAATTGAAACCTCTCAGGCAAAGTTATGTGCAACTTTGGCTACAATGAACTAAGAAACCACTTACGTCAAAATTGTAGTTAATAGGGACAGCTGGGTGGCTCAGTGGTTAAGTGTCTGCCTTTGGCTCAGGGCATGATCCCAGAGTTCCAGGATCGAGTGCCGCATCGGGCTTCCTGCATGAAGCCTGTTTCTCCCTCTGCCTGGGTCTCTGCCTCTTTCTCTCTCTTTGTGTCTCTCATGAATAAATAAATAAAATATTTAAAATGTATATATAGCTAATATCTCAAACTGCAGATTTGTGAAATTGACATTCCTTGATGAGTTGGTATTTATCCTGGTCTTTTTCTAATATAATAGAAGCAGTTATGTTTGAAATGGAACATTTTGATCAAAGTTTTCTTTGGTAACCTGTACATAATTTTTGGCAGTTCAGTGGTGGATTTGGCCAGTATAACTAGTTACACCTAGTTGATAGGATAAAAACCGCTACTGTAAATATAATTCACAAAATTATTGTCTAATGACACACAATTCCCTTACCCATTATGTACTAGAATATGAATTCATCTTTGAGTACTCCTCCCTTAGCAAAGCAAATGGCTATAAAAGAGGACATTTGGTGCCAAAATTTCTAATGTGATACGAACATTCTAGAGATTTACATGTGCTTGAATTATTGTCTTTTGAACCTGGCAATATTAGAAATTTTCATAATCTGATTTTTCTTTATAATGTAGAGCTCTTTATCATAATATTGACCTCAACCATTTGAGCAATTTATAAGTATATTGTAGTGTGATATAGTAGAAAGAGAATTGCCTTTGGCATTCCTTTTTTTTTTTTTTAAGATTTTATTTATTTATTCATGAGAGACACAGAGAGAGAGAGGGAGGCAGAGACGCAGGCAGAGGGAGAAGCAGGCTCCATGCAGGGAGCCCAACGTGGGACTCTATCCTGGGTCACCAGGATCACACCCTGCGCTGCAGGCAGTGCTAAACCACTGCACCACCAGGGCTGCCCCCTTTGGCATTCCTAAACCAGTTTGCCTCTTAGTAGCTATGTAACCTAGTCAGGTTACTCTCCAAACCCTGGTTTTCTAATTTTTAAAATGGGGCAATAAGACACTCATTGTAAAGGTTGATGTGAGGATTTAAGGAAATATATGTGAACTAACACAGTGCTTAGAACATTATTGTTCCACCATCATCTTTTATTGTTATCTGTCAGCTTTCATTCAGTTATGAGTGTTTGGAATAAAGAGATGAAAGATATATTCCCTTTCCTCCTCAAGGATCCTGAAGTCTAGTGAGGGAGACCATTGAAATACAGGAATAAATAGAAAGTGCTGTGAAAGTCAACAGAATGGGATTAAGCTGAGAGGCCTAATGGATAATAATGTCCTTACTTTGGAGGCTAAGTGAACAACCATGGGAGCCACATTGCCTGGGTTGAAATCCTGCTCTGCTGCTGAATGAAATCCTACTATCCTGAATAAATTGTCAAACTTGTCTCTCACTTTTCTTTTCTATAAAATGAGTGTAATGATACCTTTTGGCATTGTTTTGGGGATTAAGTTGATGATGTAGAAACATTAGAAAAGCACCGAACAAGTCAAAGCATTCAAGAAAAATTAGCTTTCATTATTCCTAGGGAAAACATGGAATACCTTCAATTTATTAAAACAAAAAATAGTATTTATTCTTTGGCACTCATCTATCCCTGTGTCCTCACTGTGAAAATCAACTTTCTATACTAGTCAGTCTTCTTTATATTTGACTAGGAATAATCAATATTGAACATAAATTGATAGATCATTCTGGCCTTCTAGGAACTTTTTTCTGGAAAATTTTTGATACTTAAAGTGTTAAAAGCATATATACTTCAAATAAGTTTTTTAGTTATTTTGTTGTTAACATTCAAACTAAGATAAATAGGGGATCCCTGGGTGGCTCAGCAGTTGAGCGCCTGCCTTTGGCCCAGGGAGTGATCCTGGAGACCTGGGATCGAGTCCCACATCAGGCTACCTGCATGGAGCCTGCTTCTCTCTCTGCCTATATTTCTGCCTCTCTCTCTCATGAATAAATAAATAAAATCTTTTTAAAAAAGAAAACAAAGATAAATAAAACTACTAGTTGAGGGAAAATTTCAAAGCTACTTAGTAGTTCTTTTAATCCCAGTCTTCCTTTATTTAGTCAGCAGTTGAAAAAAAAAAAAAAAAAGAATAAATAGTATGTAACAATAAATACACTGATTATGCTCTACTGAGGGTATCCATACACTGAGGTGTCCAACATGTTTAGCAAATTCTAATTTTTAATCTACTCTTTTACATATCTTGTATACTTTAATTTCTTTTTCAACATGAGGTAGAGCCTGATAATAAAGGAAAACAAAATTGCAGTCCATGGAGTTATGAGGGTCACGTGAGAAAATATAAAAAATGATCCATGTAAAGCTGTGCAGATGGTATTGTTATTACATGAGTATAAGACAGATGAAATTGCATAAAACATTTGAATTTGGGGGACACCTGGGTGGCTCAGTGGATGAGCATCTGCCTTTGGCACAGAGTGTGATCCCAAGGTCCCAGGATCAAGTCTCTCATTGGGCTCCCTGTGGGGAACCTGATTCTCCCTCTGCCTGTGTCTCTGCCTCTCTCTCTGTGTCTCTCATGAATAAAAATAAAATCTTTAAAAAAAAAAAAAAAACAACCATTTGAATTTGGATGAGCAAAACAAAACTGAGTTATTAAATCCAAGTGTTATAACAAAAGAATACTTGAATTCTAATTTAGTCGTGGCATTGTTTTTAAAAGAACATATGTCACAAATATTTTTTAAACAACTAGGCTTTGCTTTGAAAGTTCAAAAATGAAATTATATAAATTAATTAGCTTCTGAGTTCTGCCAACTGCCACAAGGACAGAGTGCTTCTATGGGAGAAAAATGGATGAAGTGCTCAAAAACAGCTTGTGGTTTCTTTGCATTTTTACATGAAATTGTCTTTCAGCATTCTTGAAATGTGGGAATGTTTGGAAAAGGTATTTGTTGTGAATCACTTCTTTGTCTGGGACTGAGTATTCAAAACATCTGAATCTATGTGCTCATATTTCCACACTTGATTTTCTTTTTAAAATATATTACACAGCCCTACAGCCTTGGTCTGTCATACAAATGATGAGATTTGTATGTGCAAAATACAAATTATGAATTTATGTTGAGGAATAAAAGCACATCTACATGTAAATGTATTTGTAATTTTTTTTAAGATTTTATTTATTTATTCATGAGAGACACAGAGAAAGAGAGAGAGAGGCAGAGACACAGACAGTGGGAGAAGCAGGCTCCATGCAGGGAGCCTGACGTGGGACTCGATCCCGGGACTCCAGGATCACGCCCTGGGCCGAAGGCAGGCACCAAACCACTGAGCTACCCAGGGATCCCCTATATTTGTAATTTTAAAAGAATGTTTGCTGTATAGATGTGAGTGATTTCTAGATAATATGTGAGAATATTTCTAGATAATATTCTTTTTTATTTTTTAAAATATTTATTTATTCATTCATTCATTCATGAAAGACACAGAGAGAGACACAGAGACATAAGCAGGGAGCCTGATATGGGACTTGATCCTGGGACTCCAGGATCACACCCTGGGCTGAAGGCAGGTGCTCAACCCCTGAGCCACCCAGGCGTCCCCTGAGCCACCCAGACGTCCCTCTTTTTTTTTTTTTTTTTTTTTAAGATTTTATTTATTTATTCATGAGAGACACAGAGAAAGAGGCAGAGACACAGGCAGAGGGAGAAACAGGCTGCTCGCAGAGAACCCAATGTGGGACTCGATTCCTGGACTCCGGGATCATGTCCTGAGCCAAAGGCAGATGCTCAATCCCTGAGCCACCCAGGAGTCCCTAGATAATATTCTTATTTCAAGCTGAAGATTTTAGAACCCTATTAACTACTAAAATAATCTTAACTCTTTTTCTTCCTTTATACCTCACCTTAGACACAGCTAGCAAATGGCAAAATATCTGCTGAATGATACTAAATTCCTGTGGGTCCATTTTTTTTTAATCCAATTCTAATGTGATTTTTTAAAGAAAAGTATATTTGTGAGGTGTTAGCTATAAGTAGTGTAAGCAGAAGGACAGCTGGGTTTGCTTTGAACAGCAACCTGAGATGAATATGAGACCCAACTTACAGAAACATTAGAATACTTGCCTAGCCTTCTGAACAGTCTAGTATTGATCAGGGAACCTATGAAAGCAAGGCTTAAAGCATAATTCCACATAGCTGTAGGTGGTAAATTAAGCTGTTGGATTATATATTTTAACCTTTTTTTTTTTTTAATAGATTCCAAATCCTCTATTTGATCTGGCTGGAATAACATGTGGACACTTTCTTGTACCTTTTTGGACTTTCTTTGGTGCAACTCTGATTGGAAAAGCAATAATTAAAATGCATATCCAGGTAATTATACCTTCTGGTTTACTGCCTAATGATGATGAACCCATTAAACAGCATTGAAAATTAATTCCTTTGCTCATTCTAATATGAATTGTTAATATTTGGTTCTGCTTCTTTTGGTTGGTATCTTACTTAGGTATTTAACCATGGAAAGTTACTTGGAGGTTAGTGAATTTGGTGCAGGTTTTCCCTGTCCTTATTGGAAAATTGTGCCACTTTAAGACTTTTCTCCTTGTTTTCTTTCCTTCCTTTTCCTCTCTCCCTTCTTGTCTTTCTTTATTTTACTTTTTGCCTTGTGAAACTGCTCATCCAAGACTATTACCAAGCAAAAATAGTGTTCCTATATAGGAAAATGCACATTATTTTCATTCATAGTTCAAAAATGTCATATTTTTGCTGACCATTAGCTGCGAGAAGATTGCCTTTCACTAATTCTACTTTTCTTTTATACCCCCCAATAATACTCCTCTCAAGGCACCAGTCCTTTACAGAAAACCAGCCAGATGTTAGTGTGGGGGAGAATGGGGGAAAAGGGGAACTCTGAAGAGGTGAAGAGCTGTGGTTGTGGTTAGAGAAGTTAGAATCTGTTATTTTTCAAAGCCAGTCTTAACAAAAGCTTTAGGATAGAGGGGTGTGTGTGTGTACGTATGTATGTATGTGTGTGTGTATATATATATATATACATATATATACACACACATATGAATAGAAAGAGAATAAAATGGAATGAATATGTACTTCTAGAACTATGATATGAATTACTTTTAAAAGGACAAACTCACTAGAAAAAAATAAAATTTAACTAAAAAGAATTTCTTAATCAGTGATGTTTGCAACACAGAGACATTCACAAAAGGAAAGGCAAGAGCAGTGAGTAATATTTGTGCCCTAATAAGATTCCTTCAAAATTAAAAGTACCTCTGTCCCAAGTTTCATCTTAATACCTCTCTGCCTTCACTTATTAGAAGAGAAGAATGAGACAGAAAAACTTTAGCTAAAAAAAAAAAAAAAAAAGAAAAAAAAAAAGAAAAACTTTAGCTGCTTTTACCTGCCCAGTTTCTAATATTAGATTTTGGTATTTGGAGTAAGTTTATTGAGCCTAACAAAAATTAAAAAAAAAAAAAAGTTTATTGAGCCTATCCTCTACTCCTCTGCCATGATAATCACTCACAATTCCAAGGGCATTCCTCCTTCAAGGAATATATTTTCTCCCATTTACATTTAAGTATATTGTTCAATGAAATGAGTTTTTTAATATTGGAATGCTAGTTACTTTGGTAAATACTACAATACCGTATTAGGATTTTTTTTCAAATAATACAGTACGATTGTGAGTAGTAAATTATTTTGCAGTATATCAGAAGATAATTTTGTCTTTGATCTTTTTAGCTCTTTCTGAAGGAAGGGGGAAGCTATCATTTTGCTTTTTAAAAATTATTAATTATTCCTAACAAACAATAACAAATTATTTTAATTCCCTTTATAATAGCAACTTCTCTGAGAATCCATAAGCTTTATGCACCCAGCTTTGTGTAGTAACTGTCTACATAAATTATGGTAAAATGTATTATGCTAAGAGTATTCTGTAGTGATAGGGCATGCAACTTAATCAGATTTTTCATTACAAAATATTAAAAATAGTATATTTTTAAACATTCTCAGTTTTTTTCAAGTTCTGATAATGCTTAATTTTTTTGTATAGTACTTCACACTTTAAACCACTTAGTGTTTATGAGCTGATTTTATTGTTATAATCCTCAGAGAAATTACTACTCCCAATTTGTAATTGTCTTACAAATGCTTAGGAAGTTAATAAGTAATAGTAGCCTAAGAAAATAAGTAACAGCTGAAATTTGAACCTGTGTCTACTGGCTTCAAGTTCAGTGTTCTGTCTGTTCTTTTCAGTTGCCTTCTAAACTATAAATTATTTATGTGATTAAAGAAACTGAATTGTTTACTGTCTGCAATTTATCAGGACCTGTGCCATGCAATGTGCATTGGTCATCTCAAAACAATCCTGTGAGATGGTTATTATCCGTATTTTCATACATAGGCGAACTGATTGTTAGAGAAGACAAAAATTCTTCTTGTGCCTAAAGCCCTGGAATTCGGGATGCCTGGGTGACCCAGCAGTTGAGCGTCTGCCTTCGGCTCAGGGTGTAATCCTGGGATCCAGGATCGAGTCCCGCAGTGGGTTCCCTGCGAGAAGCCTGTTTCTCCCTCTACCTATGTCTCTGGCTCTCTCTCTGTGTCTCTCATGAATAAATAAATAAATCTAAAACAAATAAACAAACCTGGAATTCAAACCAAACTCTATAAATTTAAAGCTATACCCAATATATATGTGGAAAGAAAAAAAGAAAGCCAAAATCCTTTTACATTTCTGAAAGCAGAGAATCTGAGTTCCTTCACTAAACTGAGACCATGGATATGTTTGCTGTGTTCCATTGTACAATGGATACAGACTTTCTAAAGGCATGTCACTTGATGTACATCCAGATGAGCTCCAGGCAACAAACATTTCTCATTCTTTGGGTAAGCAATAGTAACACATAATATGAATATTTTAACTGTTTCTGAAGTAACTAGAGGGAAACCCCAGATACAGATTTTTCTGTAATCTAGTAAACCCATTTTTTTTTTCTGGTTCTTTTCCCCTTTTCTTCAGCCTAAAGTAGTCAAAAATATTGTCATTTTTATTAATATCTTGCTATTTGTTAAACTTCCCCTAAAAACTTCAAAGTAGCTGGGGCACCTGGGTAGCTCAGTGGTTAAGTGTGCCTTCCCTTCAGGTCATGATCACGGGGTTCTGGGTTCAAGTCCCACATCAGGCTCCTCGCGGGGAATCTTCTTCTCCCTCTGCCTATGTCTCTGCCTCTCTGTGTGTCTCTCATGAGTAAATAAATAAAATCTTTAAAAATTTTCAAATTAGGGGCAGCCCCGGTGGCGCAGTGGTTTAGCGCCTCCTGCAGCCCAGGGTGTGATCCTAGAGACCCGGGATCGAGTCCCATGTTGGGCTCTCTGCATGGAGCCTGCTTCTCCCTCAGCCTGTGTCTCTGCCTCTCTCTCTCTCTCTCTCTCTGTGTCTCTCTGTGTCTCTCATGAATAAATAAATAAATAAAACCTTTAAAAAAAATTTTTTTTTCAAATTAGACCACCTTGTAATATCAGATTGGGATTTCCAAAGTCGTTATATTTATACTCATACTTAATATTTCACATACACTATAACTTTCTCACTGTGTGTATTATTTCTTGCCTCTTTATCTTTCCACCACAGACACATAGAAATATAAGCTCCATGAAGGTAGAGAGTTTTGTCTTTGGCTCACTGAGGTATTCTAGTGCCTAGAATATATCATGTGACTTGTAGTAGACAGTAAATTTTTTTAAAGATTTTTTTTAACATTTTATTTAAAATCCGGGACCCCAGGATCACACCCTGGGCTGAAGGCAGGCACTAAACTGCTAAGCCACCCAGGCTGCCCAAAGATTTTATTTTTAAGTGATCTGTACACCCAATGTGGGGCTCAAACTCACAACCCTGAGGTCAAAAGTCCCATGCACTACTGAGTGAGCCAACCAGGCACCACTCAGTAAATTTGAGTTTTTTTGAGATTTCATTAATTTGGGGTACCTGAGTGGCTCAGTGGTTGAACATCTGCTTTTGGCTCAGGTCGTGATCCTGGGGTCTTGGGATTAAGTCCCACATCAGGCTTCCTGCAGGAAGCCTACTTCTCCCTTTGCCTATGTCTCTGCCTCTCTCTGTTGTCTCTTATGAATAAATAAATAAAAATCTTAAAAGAATTAGTTTGAGGGAAAGAAAGAGAGTATGCACAAGCGTGAGCAGGGAAAGGGGTAGGGGAGAGAGACTCTCAAGCAGACTTTGTGCTAAGTGCAGGGCCCTATGCAGGGCTCAATCCCACAGTGCTTATTAGATCGTGACCCAAGCTGAAACCAGGAGTCAGATGCTCAACTGACTGAGCCACCCCGGCACCCCACCCTACTAATAAATAAATTTTTAATAAATGAATATAAGATTTTTCATTCTATTGAAGGACCTTCTTTTATAAATAGTTTCTTCTTTGTTCATTCTGGCACTGTTAGTTTTCTACGCCCATATCTTTTTTTTTTTTTTTTCCCTACTCAACCCTTTCCTCTACACACATGGTTGAGTGGGCTATTTGGTGGTCTATGGTTTTTGTTTACTTGGTAGAATCTCCACTCTGACCTCTAGCCCGAATGACTCTGAGATGAGACATATGTTCTTAAATATCTGACACATTTATGTCTTACCCAGCACAGTGAATTTTCAAGCTGTTACATATAAAAAGAAAGTCAAAGTCTTGTTTTGTTTTCAAGCAATGGAATTATGCAATTATCTGGGCATTGGCTTATTTTCAATGTTAGGAAATTATGGTAGGGAAAACTCATGGTGGTGAAATCACTGAGAGACAAAACTATTAGCTCTAATTCTTAGTGAAAGATTTATAGCTCCAATGGCTGGCTTTTATAGAAACTAGAAGGATCCCTATATATGAGTGCTTTTCTCCCTAAATAATCTGTAATAATTGTCTTGTTAGTTTCATAATCTTCATACACCATGTGTATAACTGTTTATGAAATCATCATCCATCTTGTAACTATTTTTAACATCTATATGCTTTTTTTTTCATAAGATAGGTAGTATCTTTTTTAAATTGTTACATAAACAGGGACAACTGGGTGGCTCGGTTGCTTGAGCATCTATCTGCCTTTGACTCAAGTCATGATCCCAGCATCCTGGTATTGAGCCCACATTGGCCTCCCCACTCCTTGGGGAGTCTGCTTCTGCTTCTCCCTCTACCCTTCCCCCTGCTTATGCTCTCTCTGTCAAATAAATAAAATAATAAATACATACATACATACGTACATACATACTTCAAAAAAATAATTGGGGCAGCCGCAGTGGCACAGCAGTTTAGCACCGCCTGCAGCCCAGGTTGTGATCCTGGAGACCCGGGATCGAGTCCCACATCGGCCTCCCTGCATGGAGCCTGCTTCTCCCTCTGCCTGTGTCTCTGCCTCTCTCTCTCTGTGTCTCTCATGAATAAATAAATAATAAAATAATAATAATAATAATAATAATAATAATAATAAATAATTGAGTTGAGGATATTTGCTACCTGTTAGCACTAAATGCATCTTTACTTATAACTAAAGTATCAGCATCTTTACTTAATGGAGAGTACTGGGGCACATGGGTGGCTCATTTGGTTAAGCTTTTGCCTTCAGCTCAGGTCATGGTCTCAGAGTCCAGGGATCGAGCCCCACATCTGGCTCCTTACTCAGCGGGGAATCTGCTTCTCCCTCTCCTTCAGCCCCTACCCCCTGCTTGTGCACACACTCTGTCTTCTCTCAAATAAATAAATCTTTAAAAAAAAAAAAAAAAGGAGAGTACTTCAGTAGCACCAAATTGAAAATGACCCAATTCTGATCATGATTCTCAGTAACCCATTGATGCTTTTGCTTGTACATAAGCCTAAAAGTCCAAGATCATTCAGGTTCTGAGAATGAAACTTTTGTAATAACTTCTATAAACTTTCAACGAAGGATGTACAGGCTTTTCAGGATCCTCTGGATTAGATTTAACCCAGACCCATGTCCTCAGTTTGACCAGCTTTAATTTTGGTATAATGGCTGTGTGGGAACCCATGACTTCAGTTTGTATACTCCACTCTAAGATCCATGGTACATGTGGAATGTCCACCCAGCCTTGGGTTTCATGACTCACATTTTTCCTTCAGACATAGTCATGTATCCTGTAAGACTTGATTCGTGCTTAAGGAAAAACATCTTTAAAATACAAAGTAGGTAGCATTTGCGAGGCAAGTGGTGTTTTTGTTTGTTTTTTTTTTTAAGAATTTTAAAAATTGTATTTGGAGCAGCACCTCGCCTTTTTAGACTCTTAACAGATTATTAATTTATATTGAGGTTTTCTGATAACAGATACTTATTTTAACTGGTATTTTCTCTACAGAAAATCTTCGTTATAATAACATTCAGCAAACACATAGTGGAGCAGATGGTGGCTTTCATTGGGTGAGTAATTATTTGTGGATTAATATTAATGTCATCACTGTTCAAATAGAAGAAAATGTATAAAAAATTTTATTGGGACAGAATTTTTCTGATACCTTTTTATTTTTTGAGGAGAAATCTTTTGCCCTGTTATTAGTTAAATTGAAGACTTTCTTACCCTACAGCAGGGAAAGATGAAATTTAAATAATCCTTATTTTAGATTTTTAATTAAATGTTAATTTTAAAGCCATAGAATTCTTGATTTAAAAAAAACTGAAGTTTGAGACTGTTGCTCCTCCAAAAAAATAAGAAATCCTCTTTATATAAAAGACATGTGTGTATTATTACAGTTTAATTGTGCTTTAGTACAATGCTATGATTTTTAGCCAAAATTGGATGCCAGATACACAGTTGCATTTAATTTAAATATAAATCTTACATAAAAATCAATATTTCGTTAAATAAGGCATAAGATGGTATAATATTACAAAATATGTCAGTTATGAACCTATTACTTCACTAGAGAAAAAATCGGCCATTTTAAAAGGCTAGACTATCCAAAGCTTTTATTTTTGTGTTTATAGTTGTGAGTAAAGTCAGTTACAATTTATGCTTTAAATGGTAATGTCACATACTTGTAGAGTACTTTGATAAAACAGTAGACTCTTTGGTTAGTCAAATTAATTATCAACTAGAATGGGAATACTGTCAGATAATGAAACTTTTTTTATGTATTTTTTTTTTATTCAATGTTTATAGGTGAAAGGTTTTCTTTTCCTTTAATAGTTTAACTGGTCAAGGGCACCTGGCTGGCTCAGTCCATAGAGCTGGCAACTCTTGATCTCTGGGTTGTGAGTTTGAGCCCCACATCGGGTGTAGGGATTAGTTAAAAATAAAATCTTAAAAAAGATTAACTGCCCAATGGTAGAAAGTACTCTTTATGTAATTTTACCATAAATCTTTATCTCAAAAGCCATTTATAAAACAAAACTTCTGGGGATGCTGGGTGGCTCAGTGGTTAAGCATCTGCCTTTGGCCCAGGACATGATCCTGGAGTCCTGGGATCGAGTCCCACATCAGGCTCCCTGCATGGAGCCTGCTTCTCTCTCTGCCTATGTCTCTGCCTCTCTCTGTGTGTGTCTCTCATGAATAAATAAAATCTTTTTAAAAAATAAAAAAAATTTAAAAATTAAAACACTTATGAAAATTTTTGCTATTTAAAAAAAATTGCCATTTGGAAGTGAGTTCATGAGTATTAGTTTTATTCTTTAAACCGTGTATTTTATATATATATATATGTATATGTGTATATTCTCTTCTATATATGATATATTTTACAATAAAATAGTATTTAATATTTTCTATTATGGTTTTAATATAATAATTGAAGAAAAACATATTTTTGAGAATATACTCAGTGGGGCCAGCTACTGGTTTTATTACTTCCTAATCTTCTGATTATAAATGTGGATTATAGCTTGTCCATCAAAATGTAATTACTCTAGTTTTTTGTTCTCTGGATCCTTATAAATAACTGGTTTATAAGTTACCATACATCACATTCAGAAACCAAGCAGAAATATTCTTTTTCCTTATTTTTAAATACAAAGAAGACATTTCATCTGTTTTTAGAGCTATTATTCCACCTCTAGAATTCCAAAGGGCCTAGAGCTGAGTACTACACAAACCCAGAAGTTACCTGAGTGACTGTGGATGTAGCACTATACCTTCTTCCCTTCTCCTGTTCCAAAGCTGAGCATTTGTAAAAGGAAGTTTTTCCAGGCACGTAGCAGCTCTATCCATCGGGGCATCCCACTCTTGATTTGGCTCAGGTCATGATCTCAAGTGTCATGGGATCAAGCCTCCCAGTGGATTTCATGCTCAGCAGGGAGTCTGCTTAAAGATTCTCTACCTCTGCCCCTTCCCCCCACTTGCTTACATGTGCATGCACACTCTATATATACAATAAACAATAAATTAATCTTTAAAAGGGGGGCAGTTTTTCAGCATTTTATACATACTCACTACCACTATCTTCTGTGTCCCCAGCCTTTGGAGTTTCTAAAAAGCTAGATTAGGTAACTACCTATCTTATCTACACACATCAAGTTACATTCCCTTCCAGTCTGTTCTCCATACTGCAGTTAGTAACATTTTAAAAATATTAATCTGAAAAAAAATAAATAAATAGATAAAAAAAATAAAAATATTAATCTGAGTATGTCACTGCCACTGTCCTTCCTCCAGCTCCTCATCTTCTTAAAACCCTTTTCTTCGTTTTTTTGTTTGTTTGTTTGTTTGTTTTACTTTCTTAAGATAAAGCTAAAATATTGTCTAGAGAGCCTTGTATGATATATTGCATATAATTTTCTTTTCTTGAGTCTTCCATCTATGGTCTTTACTTGCTTGTGGTTTTTCCTTTGCCTAGTTCAGGGTTTCTTAACCTTTGCACTATTGACATTTTAGGCCAGCTAGTTCTTTGTTGTGGGAGAGTATTCTATGCATTGTAAGATACTTAATTGCATCCTGTCCTCTTACTCACTAGATGGTACTAGTATCTCCTAGCCATGACAATCAAAAATGTCTGCAGACATTACCAAATATCCTAATGCACTTATGCCTCCACTACCTCCACCAACCCCACTGAGAATCATTGGCCCAGATAATGCCATTCATTCATTCATTCATTCATTCACTCATTCATTCATTTATTCATTTTAAGTGGGTTCCGTGCCCAGCACAGAACCCAACACAGGGTTTGAACTCATGGCCCTGCGATCAAGACCTGAACTGAGGGGATCCCTGGGTGGCTCTGCGGTTTAGCGCCTGCCTTTGGCCCAGAGCGTGATCATGGAGTCCCAGGATCAAGTCCCGCGTTGGGCTCCCTGCGTGGGGCCTGCTTCTCCCTCTGCCTGTGTCTCTGCCCACCCTCCTTTCTCTCTCTCTCTCTCTCTATCATGAATAAATAAAATCTTAAAAAAAAAAAAAAAAGACCTGAGTTGAGGTCAAGAGTCAGATGCTTAACCAACTGAACCATCCAGGCACCCCTATATAACATCCTTTAGATTTCAACTATTATATTAACAAAATGCCTTCCCTAACTGCAATCAGATATCCTCTTTTCTAGGGACATCTGTTCATAACAGTATGTACTACATGCATTGACAGTTGTGTTTTTACATTTATGTTTGAGGGTATGTGATTATTATATTGTATCTATAGCACCTAGAATGATAAATATATAATGGATATAATGAACACAGGGTGCCCATGTAAAGATCTGGCTGATAAGAATTAGCATATCATTTCATAGCCCAGAATCTTCTGTTTTCCCAGCCTTTGGAGTTTCTCAAGTTATATAACTTATCTACAGTAAACAGAAATAATAGGATCTTTATAATCTTAGGCCAACAAATTAAAGTTAGAATTTCTTTTTTTTTTTAAGATTTTATTTATTTATTCATGAGAGAACAGAGAGAGAGGCAGAGACACAGGCAGAGGGAGCTGCAGACTCCATCCGCAGGGAGCCCCATGCGGGACCCATCCTGGGACTCCAGGATCACACCCTGGGATGAAGGCAGGCGCCACCGCTGAGCCACCCAGGGATCCCCTAAAGTTAGAATTTCTTATGGTTTTCAAAAGTAGTTATTTCTTACCTTTAATATCTCATCTAGCACAGCCTTCAAAAAAAATCTAGTGGTGGGCAGCCCAGGTGGCTCAGCGGTTTAGCACCACCTTTACCCCAGGGTGTGATCCTGGAGACCTGGGATCAAGTCCCATGTCAGGCTCCCTGCATGGAGCCTGCTTCTCCCTCTGCCTGTGTCTCCCTCTGCCTTTGTCTCTGCCTCTCTCTCTGTGTGTCTCTCATGAATAAATAGATAAAATCTTTAAAAAAAAAATCTAGTGGTTCTTTTTTTTTTTTTTTAAGATTTCATTTTTAAGTAATCTCTATACCCAAACCCAACATGGAGCTTGAACTCACAACCTCAGGATCAAAAGTTGTATGTTCCTCCAAATAAACCAGCCAGTGACCCAGTGATTCTTCCTTCTTTCTTTTTTTTTTTAAGATATTATTTATTTATTTTTTTTAATTTTTATTTATTTATGATAGTCACAGAGAGAGAGAGAGAGAGAGAGAGAGAGGCAGAGACACAGGCAGAGGGAGAAGCAGGCTCCATGCACCGGGAGCCCGACGTGGGACTCGATCCTGGATCTCCAGGATCATGCCCTGGGCCAAAGGCAGGCGCTAAACCGCTGCCCCACCCAGGGATCCCAGATATTATTTATTTATTTATTTGAGAGAGAGCATGAGCAAGGGGAGGGCCAGAGGGAGAAGCAGGCTCCCACTGAGCAGGGATCCTGATGCAAGGTTCCATCCCAGGACCCAGGGATCATGACCTCAACCTAAAGCAGATGTTCAACCAACTGACAGCTGAGCCACCCAGGTGCCCCTGATTCTTCCTTCTTAAAGATGGTTTTGCATAAAGTTATCCTAAGATATTCAAGACCTGCTAGAATCCAATCTTTATTGAATTAAAGGGGTGGTATTATATATATTTTTTAAGATTTTACTTATTCATGAGAGATACAGAGAGACAGAGACACAGGCAGAGGGAGAAGCAGGCTCCACACAGGGAGCCCAATATAGGACTCGATCCTGGGAATCTGGGATTATGCCCCGAGCCAAAGGCAGACACTCAACCGCTGAGCCACCCAGGCGTCCAGTGGTATCATATTTTTAAAATTGTTTTCAGGAGATAGATACTGGAATGTCTTGATATCCTCATCTTTTCCCCAGTGTTATCCACAAGGATTATCTCATCAACTTCTTTTCTAGATAACGTATTAAACAGTATAATCAGACTTAGCAGATGATAATAATTCTTTATTACCAGATACCAATTGGTATATTTTTCATATCTGTCAGGAAAAAATAATCTTCTAATCAGATACAACAGTTGTGCTTGACATGATTGGTTTTCCCATATTTTGAAGTAGGAAATGCTTTTAAATACAAGTGTTCGGGATCCCTGGGTGGTGCAGCGGTTTGGCGCCTGCCTTTGGCCCAGGGCGTGATCCTGGAGACCCGGGATCGAATCCCACGTCGGGCTCCCGGTGCATGGAGCCTGCTTCTCCCTCTGCCTATGTCTCTGCCTCTCTCTCTCTGTGACTATCATAAATAATAAATTAAAAAAAATTTTTAATAAATAAATAAATACAAGTGTTCAAATGGAAGTACCTAAGTGACTTGGTTAAGCATCTGCCTTCGGCTCAGGTCATGATTCCAGGGTCCTGGGATTGAGTCCTGCATCAGGCTCCCTGCTTGGTGGGGAGTCTGCTTCTCCCTCTACCCCAATCCCCTGCTAGTGACTTCTCTCTGTCATACTCTCTCTTTCCCTCTCAAATAAATAAATAAAATCTTAAAAAATAAAACAACACAAGTATTCAAATGAAAAATAGACTCACCAAGCCTAGACTGAAAATTAAAGTTCAATAAGGAGAATGAATTTTTAGTAGTCATAAATTGATTATTATAAATCATAATAAGTAGTTTAGCAATTTATTTCAGAAAAGAGAAGAAGTTAAATTGACTCCCTTGACCCATTGCTGAGTTGAACCAAAAATAGTACCTCTAGCTTGCTGTAATAATATTATCTTCTGATTGTTAGTTGTCTCTCTTTACACTATTGAACTATAAATCATTTAGCACTTGATCAAACTAAACTAGTAAAGTTTGGAATATAGCCTTTTGAAGGATATTTTGAAGCTATATATAGTTTTATTTTTTATTATTATTATTTTTTTAAATATTTTATTTATTTATTCATGAGAGACACAGAGAGAGAGAGAGGCAGAGACACAGGCAAAGGGAGAAGCAGGCTCTATGCAGGGAGCCTGACGTGGGACTTGATCCCGGGTCTCCAGGATCGTGCCCTGGGCTGAAGGGAGCACTAAACCGCTGAGCCACCAGGGCTGCCCTAGTTTTATATATATAAAAACAACTATGGGAGTGATGAGTTACAATTATAGAGAAAAAAAATCAAAAGACAAGACCAAAAAAAGCAACAACTCAAATTTAAAATGATGATATACTAAGACAAGGAAGAATGAAAAATGAACCCAAACAGTAAAGAAGAGCTAGGAAGTAGAATATGAATAGTGTGCATAGCCTTTGAACAAAATAAATTGAGATTTGAATATGAACTCTGCCCCAAACCAGTTATTTAACTTCTCTCTGCATCCACTTCTATTTGCTCTTTTTCAAATAATACATCTTTCTTTTTTCAAAAAAGATACAGAGCAGCCTGGGTGGCTCAGCGGTTTAGCGCTTGCCTTTGGCCCAGGGCATGATCCTGGAGTCCCGGGATCGAGTCCCACGTCGGGCTCCCTGCGTGGAGCCTGCGTCTCCCTCTGCCTGTGTCTCTGCCTCTTTCTCTCTGGATCTCTCATGAATAAATAAATAAAATATTTTAAAAAAATAAAAAATAAAAAAAAGATACATTTATTTATTTGAATGAGTGAGCAGGAAGAGGGGGAGAGGAGGGACAGAAGGAGAGAGAGAATCCCAAGCTGACCCCCCCGCTGAGCACAGAGCCCACACAGGGCTCCTTCCCACAATCCTCAGATCATGACCTGAGCTGAAGTCAAGAGTGAGATGCTTAACCTACTGAGCTATTCAGGCACCCCTCAAACAGTATGTTTCTTTGGGTAGCATTTCTTCTCTAGTTCAGGAGGCAACTGACAACCTTTCCAACTTCCAAACAAACGGAAATGTCCTGTATAAAAATATTTTACAGTTTAGTTGAAGCATACTCATATCAGTGATATAACATTCCAAGGCATGTGGATTTTTAAAACGCCTTCAGTCTGTTTTTTCTTGCCTGTGGGGTTTTTTTTGTTTTGTTTTGTTTTTGCCTATGTTTTTAGTCTTATTTCCAGTTTCTGTTGACTGTTAGAAAGGTAGACTTTTAAGTGACTATATTGTGTACTCTCAGGGAGGATTGAGGGAAAGCCTAAATCCTGACCTTTAACTAGGATGAAGTTTTGTGTTTTTTTTTTTAAGATTTTATTTATTCGGGATCCCTGGGTGGCGCAGCGGTTTGGCGCCTGCCTTTGGCCCAGGGCGCGATCCTGGAGACCTGGAATCAAATCCCACGTCGGGCTCCTGGTGCATGGAGCCTGCTTCTCCCTCTGCCTGTGTCTCTGCCTCTCTCTCTCACTGCGTGCCTATCATTAAAAAAAAAAAAAATATATATATATATATATAAATATATATATATTTTATTTATTCATTCATGAGAGACACAGAGAGAGAGAGAGAGAGAGAGAGAGAGAGAGAGAGGCAGAGACACAGGAAGAGGGAGAAGCAGGCTCCACGCAGGAGGCCCGATGCGGGACTCGACCCCAGGTCTCCAGGATCATGCCCTGGACCGAAGGCAGGCACTAAACCACTGAGCCACCAGGGATTCCCCTTTTTTAAAAAAAAATTATTTATTTATTCATGAGAGAGAGAGAGAGAGGCAGAGACACAGGCAGAGGGAGAAAGGATGAAGTTTTTCATCAAAGATTGTACAAATAATTCTTGAGGATATTAATATCTATTTTTATTTTTTTAAACCGATCTTTGCATTTTTTTAAAAGATTTTATTTATTTATTCATGAGAGAGAGAGAGAGAGAGAGAGAGGCAGAGGCAGAGGCAGAGGGAGAAACAGGCTCCATGCAGGGAGCCGTACACCGGACTCAATCCCAGGTCTCCAGGATCATGCCCTGGGCCGAAGGTGGCACTAAACCGCTGAGCCACCTGGCCTTCCCCAAGGATATTAATTTCTAAATTAATTTATTTATGTAAGTATTCTCTGCACCCAACGTGGGGTTCAAATTCACATCCCAGACCAAGAATCATATACTCTTCTGACTGAGCCAGCCCAGGTGCCTCAAGGATACTATTTTTTTTTAACATAGTGAGCACTTTACATAGTTATTATTACTGTTTACTTCTAATTATAACTTTGTATGATGGATATTTTTCCCTCTTATTAATAAGGAAATGGGCTCTGAGTGGTTATAAATAACTCATTTATATAATTTCTACTTTAGTTTTTTTTCATTGAAAGGGTATTATACTATATGTAGTCGTTTTATACTTTTCATTTATTATGTTACCAATATTATTATGTGTTGCTGAATATTATTCATTTTGGCTGCTGTATGTTATTCCATTGGGAATTATTAATCCATTTACCATCGATGAACATTTGGGGGCAGCCCGGGTGGCTCGGCGTTTTAGCGCCACCTTCCGCCCAGGGTGTGATCCTGGAGACGCAGGATCGAGTCCCATGTCGGGCTCCCTGCATGGAGCCTGCTTCTCTGCCTGTGTCTCTGCCTCTCTCTGTGTGTGTCTCTCATGGATAAATAAATAAAATCTTAAAAAAAAGAAAAAAAAGAAAGAAAGAAAAGAATGGGCAGCCCGGGTGGCTCAGCGGTTTAGCGCCACCTTCAGCCCAGGGCGTGACCCTGGAGACCGGGGATTGAGTCCCACGTCGGGCTCCCCGCATGCAACCTGCTTTTCCTCTGCCTGCGTCTCTGCCTCTCTCTCTCTGTGTCTCATGTCTGTGTCTCTCATGAATAAATAAATAAATGAATAAAATCAGAAAGGAAAAGAAAGAGAGAGAAAGAGGAGAAAAGCAAAGAAAAGCAAAGCAAAAAGAAAAGAAAAGAGAAAGAAAAGAAAAGAAAAGAAAGAAAAGAAAAGAAAAGAAAAAGATAATTTTGTCTAGGACCAAATTTGGGCAAATTCTTACCTGTCAAACTGCTCACTGCCATCGCCCCACCCCCATATCTTGGTGGTGCAGTTTAGTATTAATTTTACAGAGGTATGAATGCTATACTGATGACTGAAAGAAATATTCCTTTCCAGAGGGCTCTAGCCTTAATGTAACTAGGAAGTAGCCCAGCTAAGTATAATACCCTAAGTATACCCTTGGCCTTTGGTATTTTTAGTACAGTATGTCATTGTATGACAGTCCTAAGATCGCAGAGAGAATGTAAGCTCTACCTTCAAAATTTACTGGGAATTTATAAGTAAATAGATCCCTTTCTTTTCTAATTATTATTAGAAATAATAATTGGTAGATTTATTACTTGGACAGTTCTGGAAAGCAATCGCTAATGGCATTAGTTTTTTTTGTTTGTTTGTTTGTTTTTTAATGATAGTCACACAGAGAGAGAGAGAGAAAGAGAGGCAGAGACACAGGCAAAGGGAGAAGCAGGCTCCATGCACCCGGAGCCCGACGTGGGATTCGATCCCGGTGTGGGATTCCATCCCGGGTCTCCAGGATCGCGCCCTGGGCCAAAGGCAGGCGCCAAACCGCTGCGCCACCCAGCGATCCCTAATGTCATTAGGTTTAAGGAAAGGTATCTCTGTTATCTTTTCCTAAATCAAAGGGTTTGTCTAGTTATATACGGAAACCTGAACAGATGTAATGAATCAGTTTTGTAATCTGAGAGATGTTAGAATACAGATAATAGTCTTGAGAAAAAGCCTTTTGGTTTATGGTATGTTTTGTAGAGGGACAGAGAAAGGTTCTGGGAAAAAAAAAAAAAAAAAACAACTAGGCATGTAATAGAGTTTTGAACTATTTGGTGTCTTAGGTTGAAATAAGTAAGGGAACAGAACCAAACAAAGAGAGAACTTCAGAGCTTGCTTACTGCTTGCTTGCTTTATAAAGTTTTATTTATTTATTTATTTATTTATTTATTTATTTATTTATTTATTTATTCATGAGAGACACAGAGAGAGAGGCAGAGACACCCGCAGAGGGACAAGCAAGGTCTATACAGGAAGCCTGATGTAGAACTTGATCCTGGGACTCCAGGATCACTCCCTGGGCCGAAGGCAGGCGCTAAACTGCTGAGCCACCCAGGGATCCCCAAGTTTAGAGCTTTAAAGGCATTATATTTGTTTCATTTTTTTTTAAATAAGATTTTAAATGAATTTTTATTTTAAACTTTCTCCAATGAGAGAGACCTGGACATATTTCTTAAAGAGCATGACCAAGTCTAACCTTAAAATCATGATTAAAATGACATGTTCCAGTTTTCTCACCAAATAGAGGATGAGAATTCCCAGAAAATAACATTAAGCATATGACTTGTAACAAACCATATGCAGAACATTGGCTCATTGTCAGGTTGCCAGGGTCTTATTGGAAGACAAAGTCCCTAGTTTTACCACACAGGAAAGTTTCCATAACTCAATCATTGAACTTGGGGGAGGGGGTTGGCTGGAGCAGGGACTTTTTACCAGATACAGAATGTTCCATACTCTGCTGTCTCCTGTTTCTGAGTTAACTTGATGTTTGACCTCAGAGTGGACTTGCCTGTGGCAAGAGAGATCGTTTTAACCAGTGAGTAATTAAGTGCTTGAATCTTAACAATGTTTCTTGTTCCTTACTCTGTAACAAGTGGTCAGAATGAGCTATGTTTGCCTGGACTTTATTCTACAGAAAGAAGATCTATTCTTTCATTTTAAAATATAAAATGGTTAATGTAGTTGATTCTTTTTTACTTTGATCATTAATAAAATAATCAGAAAAAGTTATGGAAGTATAGAATACAAATATTTGTATTAACTGAAGAAAGATACTCTAAGTTTTTTGTTTTTTTTAAAGATTTCGTTTATTTATTCATAGAGACACAGAGAGAGAGAGAGAAAGAGGCAGAGACACAGGCAGAGGGAGAAGCAGGCTCCATGCAGGGAACCTGACGTGGGACTCGATCCCTGGTCTCCAGGATCACACCCCAGGCTACAGACCCTGCTAAACCCCTGCGTCCAGCAGGGCTGCCTGATACACTTAAGTTTTAACACCCTAGCTGCTGAGACTCAGTCGTATACACTAACTTTAGCATAATCTGCAGTTTAGGTGGAAAACTCCTGCCTTTTCATATCCTCTTCCTATAGTTTCTTATTTTCTCTTTTGACACTTTAACTCTTCTATATTTTTGTTGGAGATATTGTGAGGCAGCATAGCTAACGGATAAAACAGGAACTCCGAAGTTACACTATATGAGAAATTGTCATTGTACTGGAAGTTACTACTGCCCATAGTTATATAATAATAATGCCCACTCAACATTTCTGTAGAATGATGAAAACTAAAACTGAACTATATTGTATTACATAGAATTGTTGATTAAAGGAAAAGGTAGGTCAAGGTCATGTCTGACACATTTTAAGTGTTCTGTAAATATTTGTCGACTAAATGAATTAATTCATTATTAGGAGAGACGAGACGTCTGTATATTTTTAGGCTGAGGGAAAGACTCTAGTAAAGAACTAGAGATGAGGGATCCCTGGGTGGCACAGCGGTTTGGCGCCTGCCTTTGGCCCAGGGCGTGATCCTGGAGACCCGGGATCGAATCCCACGTCGGGCTCTCAGTGCATGGAGCCTGCTTCTCCCTCTGCCTATGTCTTTGCCTCTCTCTCTCTCTGTATGACTATCATAAATAAATAAAATAAAATAAAATAAATTAAAAAAAAAAAAAAGAACTAGAGATGGAAAATAGAAATGGGGATCCCTGGGTGGCGCAGCGGTTTAGCGCCTGTCTTTGGCCCAGGGCGTGATCCTGGAGACCCGGGATCGAATCCCACATCGGGCTCCCGGTGCATGGAGCCTGCTTCTCCCTCTGCCTGTGTCTCTGCCTCTCTCTCTCTCTCTCTCTGTGACTATCATAAATAAATAAAAAATTAAAAAAAAAAGAAAATAGAAATGAAAAAAGGAAAGGATGTGGATTGGAAATTAACATTTAGTAAGAACCTGCTAGGCAAGGGGATCCCTGGGTGGCTCAGCAGTTTAGTGCTGGCCTTCGGCCCCGGCCATGATCCTGGAGTCCCAGGATCAAGTCCCACATTGGACTCCCTGCATGGAGCCTGCTTCTCCCTCTGCCTGTGTCTCTTCCTCTCTCTCTCTCTCTCTGTGTCTCTCATGAATAAATAAAATCTTAAAAAAAAAAAAAAGAACATGCTAGGCCAGGTGCTTTACATACATTTTATTGCATATGCGTAATAAAACCTGTAAGGTACTGTCGCTGTGTAGATGGGGAATCTGAAACACACAGAGAAGTTAAATTCATGTAAATGCAAGAGATGGAGATAGGATCCAAGAGGTAAGATCAAAAGCCTAAGTAGATTGATTATTTTCTTTAACAATTTCTTCCTTCAAATCTGGAGTAAAGATTCCGGGATCTTTTGAAATAGGAAAGAGGAATGTTGAGGGAATGCTATAGAAAGCAGTGAAGTAATCTACTTGAATTTGTAGTTTTGGACAAGAGCACTAGTTTCAAATGCCTATTGTGTGAATTTGATAAGGACTCAGCGTGAATTCTTTCTGTCCATTCCTTTTTACATGTATATTCACCTTGTTTAGCTGTAACTAGTTGCTGCAGGTGTTACTTTGAGGGAGAAATCTACTGGCCTTTGTACTGTAGGTTTTTTTTTTTTTTTTAAGATTTTATTTATTTATTCATGAGAGACACAGAGAGAGAGACAGAGACAGAGACAGAGAGAGACAGGCAGAGAAGCGGGCTCCTCGCAGGGAGCCCGATGCAGGACTCAATCCCAGATCCTGGGATCACGCCCTGTGCCGAAGGCAGACGCTCAACCGCTGAGCCATCCAGGTGTCCCCGTACTGTAGGTTTAAATGCATTTTCTTTTTAATTCTCTCTCATCACCCTTCTAGGTTAAGTTCATTAAGGACACAGATCACAACATTTTTCTTAGTTATCTACTGCATTTAGTGATTTTCTGCCTAACTAATGTCGGAATAATTATATTGTTCTTAGATGAGATTGAATTCTGATCTCTTTTTTTTTTTTTGCCCACACACCATCATGCCATTTTGAATGACTAAAGGTCAGTAAGTTTTTATGCCCTTTCACCATGAATTTAAAATTCTACAAACTCAGGACACCCCGGTTGCTCAGTTGTTGAGCATCTGCCTTTGGGTCGTGATCCCGGGGTCCTGGGATCCACTCCCACATTGGGCTCCTTGCAGAGAGCCTGCTTCTCCCTCTGCCTGTGTCTCTGCCTCATTCTGTGTGTCTCTCATGAAAAAATAAATAAAATCTTTAAAAAAATTAAAATAAAATAAAATTCTATAAACTCTTCTTTATTCTTGTCCTTGGATATATGTGTCCCTGTTGCTGATTTCATCCTTAGAACACAGTGGGTCTTCAAGCCAGACACAGATTTATTACTGTATAAAGCTGCTACCGGTTTGCCATTTTCTAGAACTGGAATCAGTTGAGTTTTTACAGGGTATTGTTTTGGCAGCCAGTCGCTTAGGTTCTTATAGACCACTCCTTTAGCTCTGGCTTCATTCATTAACATAAATGCCTGCTTGGCTCCTGCTGTTCAAGTCTACATTCTGATTTGAAGTTTTGTTTTCAAAAATGTCCCTTTAGTGATTGCATAATTCAAAGAGTAGCTGCTAATTATAAGGAGATTTTACCTCCATTCCGACTTTGATAGAAAACAATTCTAAATGTTCAAAAGCAAGAGCAATTGCAAATTCTTTTTTTAAAAGACGTCTGTGATGGAAATATGTTGTGAGCCAATAGCAACAATACACCTGATGTTTCTAGATAAAGCAGTGGTCTTCCTTCTACCCAGCTGCTTAGAAACTGATGGTGTCATATGTTTATAATACCACTGAGCACACAATGGACCAACGTTGAGTACAAAAGAGGTTTTAATCATTTGAAAGAGACACAGATGTGTATGAAATTCAAGATGTTTTAATTCCAAATCCTGAGGTTGAATCACCATGAATTTCAGACAGTGCCGGAGATTATCAACCCAAACTTTTGTATCTGAGGAAGCCCTGGATTTGTTAATGTAGTACATAATTTTCATTTTGGCTTTATTTTCTGTTGGGTACTCTTTCTTTCAAGATCCTAAGATATAAAGGAATTTGGCTTGGGTGGGCTACCACATTTCAGATCCAAAAGCAAGTAGAATACATCGTTAACAATTTTTTCTTGTAATATTAGCTTCAAAGATTCAGATTCTCCATTCAGTTATGTGGGAAAATTAATAACCCTTTCATTCCAGTCTTACAGAATTATGGGATCCCATTTTTATTAGGTTAAATATATAAGTTGATTTGCAATTAGCACCAGTTCATTTACTTGTCATATTCCTGGGTTAATTAAGTACCAATTTGTTTCTTTTTTTCTTTCTCTAATCTCTGAGAACTGGAAGGCTATAAATATTAATGAAGGTCAGCAAGATGGCCTTTAGCTTCTTCAGAATGATTGCATGATAAACTACACTCCTCCTTCCTCTCTTCTCCAGAACAATCTACCTTATGAGGAGACAGTTTCATTTGGAGGGCAATCTATCATTGTTGAATCAGGCCTGGAGTCTGAGATCCATTCTGAGTCACTATGAATAGAGCTCTAGTATTGGTTGGGCCCCAGGGAAACTGGTGGTTAAATACTGTGAGAATCTTTATCAGACAGGAAATGACAACTCATTAAAATACTAACCGTTAAGCCTGTTTAGATCACTGCGTGGGGGGTGGGGGGAGGGGTGACGGACAACTTAACTCTGTAGTGTTTGACTAAAATGTGCACATTTCTGGAAACAAGATTATAAGACTGTTACCAAGAAAGGGAATTAATTGCTAGAGCGCCTTGCTGGCTTAGTCAGTGGAGCATGAGACTCTTGATCTTCAGAGTCATGTTTGAGCACCATTTTGGGGGTAGAATTTACTTTAAAAAAAAAAAGTTAAAAATTAAAAAATTTAAAAGGAATTGCAGGACACCTGGGTGGCTCAGTAGTTGAGCAGTTGAGTGTCTGCCTTTGGCCCAGGGCATGATCCTGGAGTCCTGGGATTGAGTTCCACATCAGGCTCCCTTCATTGGAGCCTGCTTCTCTCTCTGCCTGTGTCTCTGCCTCTTCTGTGTGTCTCTTATTAATGAATAAATAAAATCTTAAAAAAAAAAAAAAAAGGAATTGCTAGTCCCATCATCTTCTTGAACTTTCAGCATGCTATCGTTGCCTCTTATGTACAGAAGACAATACCAGCCTGTAAAGGGGGAGTGGGATGGGAAAGAGCTTTTACTTTATCCCTGAACATATATCCTACTAGTGCCTTCATTGTAAAATTCAGTCTCTTTAGCAGAAGAATCTGTTGGCTTGAGTCTAAGAGACAATTTTCCATATAATAATAGGGCTCTCTACTCCTATCCTTCTAGGCCAAATTTCAGTTGATAGAATTCCCTGGAGTTACAGGATAAATCTGATTTATTGATTTATATATGGTGATCCTCACCCAATCAAGAAAATTCTGAAGACCCTGATATTCATTTGAAATATAATTATGTTCTAACTGAGGGCACAGGGTTTCAGTCTCTCAAGGTTTGGCTATCTAGATTCTTAAAGACCATCTTTATAAATGACCATTAAGAAGTCTGAGCAAAAAAGACATCCAGTCTGCATCTTTGTAGAAATAGTTTTTTTTCTTTCTGATATATTACCCAACAGCACAGCATTGAATTGGTCTGCTAACTATACCTTTTTAGGAATAAGGTTAAAAAAAAAATTTCTTTTTAAGATTTTATTTATTCATGAGAGAGAGAGAGAGAGAGAGACAGAGAGAGAGAGAGGCAGAGACACAGGCAAAGGGAGAAGCAGGCTCCATGCAGGGAGCCCGATGCGGGACTTGATCCTGGGACTCCAGAATCACGCCCTGGGCTGAAGGCAGGCTCTAAACCACTGAGCCACCCAGGGATCCCCAGGTAAAATGTTTATACCTCTTGAAGTTTAGCTTCATGGTCAAACAGTGGTCTCCACCATTGGAATGGGACTAAAGTAAAATAACTTTTTTTTTTTTTTTTAGAACTTCTATTTATATTTACTTTCATCTTTGTTATTTTCTTTTTTGTGTATTTTTTGTTAGGGATATAACATTATAGTAGCACATAGATACACAGTTTATATGACTATATACATATGGAGGATGGCTCCCTCAGGCCACATGTCAGAAAATCACACCTCATGGAATACAAAAATGGGCTAGGGGAACAGTGGGAGTTCCACAATACAAAAGGGATTTACAGAGAGCCTTTTGCAATTGATTGTTTTTCCTGTGCCTCATTAATCAGATTTATAATTCCTAATTTTAACTAAACTAACCCTCATAAAACAGACAAGTGACTTTAAAAGTTTACTATAAAGAAACAGTTGAAGGAAGAGAGTAGTAATAGTATAGTCACAAGAAACCATAAAAAAGTTGTAGCATTAACATATAACCTGTTCCTAGTATACATGTCTATAGAAATCAGCAAACACATTTAGAAATTACTACTTTTAATCAGGACAAATGTGTAATATGCCTTGAAATATTCACTCATGATAGCACAATAGCCATCGTACTTAGTAAGACATTTAAAATTAAGAATTTTCGAGAGACCTTGGGTGGCTCAGCAGTTTAGCACCATTCGGCCCAGGACGTGATCCTGAAGTCCCGTGATCAAGTCCCACATCAGGCTCCCTGCATGGAGCCTGCTACTCCCTCTGCCTGTGTCTCTGCCTCTCTCTCTCTCTGTGTCTCTCATGAATAAATAAATAAATAAATAAAATATTTTTTTAAAATTAATTAAAATAAGAATTTTTTTAAATTTTAGCTTTATTTTATCCTTTTAAATTTGTATTTGTAAAAAAAATTTGTATTTGTGCATTTTGCTATTTGCATATGTAAAAATACATATATCAAAAATGTTTACAGACCATTGGTCTAAGCTCCTAGCCTTAAAAGCCACTTTTTATGTTATCAAAAAGTACTAGGCATCATTAGTTTACTGCAAAAAATCTGTATAATGCTTTTGAATTCTAACTACAGTAGAATTGATTAAACCCTAACTTTTCTTTAATACTACCCTTGGCCTTAAGTTTATTCTAAAAACATTTTTCTTCCATTTACAAGCTATCAGAGATTTGACTAATCACCTCCTGAGAATATTATTTAGATATTATGATTAATCATCAGAGGGATGTTAAATAAATCAGCCTCAAAGCACAGCACAACCAGTGAAACGAGGATTGTTTTTTTTTTAAAGGAAATTTATTTTTTTTTTAAGATTTTATTTATTTATTCATAGAGACAGAGAGAGAGAGGGGCAGAGACACAGGCAGAGGGAGAAGCAGGCACCATACAGAGAGCCTGACGTGGACTCCAGGATCCCAGAGATCCTGGACGTGGGACTCCAGGATCCCGGGTCTCCAGGATCACGCCCTGGGCTGCAGGCAGTGCTAAACCGCTGCACCACCCGGGCTGCCCTGAAACGGGGATTAAAAAAAAAAAAAAAAACAAACATTGTGCCTATAATTTTTTCTAAGAAAGATAAAGGCTTATTACCCTATAGCCTTACTAGGAACTGATGTCAGTATGTTTTCTTTCTTTCTTTCTTTTTATGATTTTATTTATTTATTCATGAGAGACAGAGAGAGAGAGAGGCAGAGACACAGGAGAGGGAGATGCAGGCTCCATGCAAAGGAGCCCGACATGGGACTTGATCCCGGATCTCCAGAATCACCACCTGGGCGGAAGGCAGACGCTTTAACCACTGAGCCACCCAGGCATCCCCAGACAGTATGTTTTCAAGAAAGCCATTGTAATCTACACGCATTAATGCTAAGATCCTCAAAAAAGTGGTTAAGAATGGAACAGAGCCTATATTAAATAAAACATTTACTTTATTCATACCCACTTAATTCCTTATTTTAACTGCTTAACCTTTATATAAGACAGCTCTGTGTAAGTAGGTCTAAACAACAGGACACATCAATTTTTTTTAAGTTCATATTATTTCTGTTATTAAACACTGTGCCCAACTTTTATGGTGGCACAAAGTAACAATAAAAACAAAAAAATAAGCTGGCTGGAAAAATCCAAACAGAATCATGAATAGGAAAATTTCAGGTTTTCTAATGACAAGTCTTAGTTTGATGACTGACCATGATGGAGAAGAAATTGAAAGTAAATCAAAAGGTGTGTTTTTTATATCTGTTGAACCAGTTTATTTGAGAGTTAATTTCAAAGAAGTCCCTTGAAAACAGGAATAATAATGACTGATAAATTTTTGGAATGGGTGTGAGCCCAGGAATAACCAACAAAATGAAAATTTAAGCATTGTGAAAAATAATCATACCACCCACTCTGTGCAACCTCTGCTGATTGTGATGCTTCCTCTGGAAGATTTTCTGGCTTTTGTGGGTACAAAGAATAATGGAGACCTTTATATACAATGAGTCAGTATGGGGAGAGTTTAAAATATAGATTTCTTATCAGATAAATGGTTTTCAGAAGCAGAGTCACATGTGTATTAAACACTATAGAAAAATAATATAGATTTTGTTTGCATATTGGTCAGGGACCTTGACAGAATTTTACAAAGAAATTTGTCCTGTTTCTGTTTTAACACCTACCAGAATATATAAGCTTGACAAAATATTGTTCTCATGAAACCAACTTTCAAGTTCTGGATGGGTTTGGACTTACGTGTTTTTTTGTTTTTGTTTTTTGTTTTTTTCCCTCTTTTGTTTGGATTTTCTGAGGGTTTTTTTTCCTTTATTAAAATCAATAACAAAAATTCAAAAATTGTTAGAAATTTGTTTTTTAATGAGTTCTATATGCCAAGAAAATAAATATCAAGATAAATACTATTCACAAAGCTTTTTCTACCCACTATGTTGAGGGTCTACAGTAAGGAAAAGCATACGAGATCAATTTTGGTTTTTGTTTTTTATGTTGTTTGTTTTTTTAAGGCTTTCTTGCTTAGAAAAGGTGGCTGCTGACAAAGCTAGTTTAAACATATTTAAGACCAACAGTTGACTGAAAAATAGTTTTGTCTGTGTTTGTTCCCTTCCAACTTTATGTTCTTCTATATCACAAAACTGTAATATTTTGAACTTAATCTGCACCTAATGGCAGATGGAGTACTCATTCAGCTACCGGTTGAGATGAGTCTTTGGCCAGGTGCACACACAGGGCACTCTGAATTTAATGGCTTTCAAAGAATGGCATTGCAGCTATTTCCTAAGCCAACTGCAAAAAACCACTGAGATGGAATGCAAGTTATTCTTCCCACTCCCCACATATGTACCTTAAATCAATCTTAAATGTCAGAATGGACTCTTCTGTCTGCGGCTTGAAAATAACTTGAGGGATGAGGTCATAGGCTGGTTATTATTGTTTGCCTTAAATGCATGTAAAGAGTGACAAATGTAATCACAATTTTTATGTAGTCCATTACTAAAATAACTTTAGTGTTAATTAAGGAAGCTCTAGGGATGCCTAGGTAGCTCAGTGGTTGAGCATCTGCCTTCCTCTCAGGGCGTGATCCCAGATCTGGGGATCAAGTCCCACATCGGGCTCCCTGTGAGGAGCCTGCTTCTCCCTCTGCCTGTGTCTCTGCCTCTCTCTGTGTGTTTCTCATGAATATATAAATTTAAAACATTTTTTTAAATTTATTTTAAAAATTAAGGAAACTCTAGTTTAAGTGTGCTTTGTATAAACTGAGGCAACTGTGGCCTAAGCCATTGTTTGTAGAGATAGAGCAATGAAAATAAAACTAAAATTTTGATGAATATATAAAAATTAAGAGGATCTGACAAATAGTTATGTAACTTAATACCTGTATGTTCATTTTTTCAGATTTATTAGATCATGTGACATTTTTTCATGATAGTTTTGGTTAATATATTGCAATAAAAACTTTTAACTTGGGATGCCTGGGTGCCTCAGTGGTTGACAGTCTACCTTTGGCTCAGGGCGTGATCCTGGAGTCCCAGGATCGAGTCCCACATCAGGCTTCCTGCATGGAGCCTGCTTCTCCCTCTGCCTATGTCCCTGCCCCTCTCTCTGTGTGTATCTCTCATGAATAAATAAATAAAATATTTAGGAAAAAAAAAAACTTTTAACTTCTCCGTTTTCAGCTATTTTCCTGGTCTCTTACGAGAAACAACACCAAGACATATCCCACCCCACCAAAAACTATTCAAAGCATGTAACACTATAGTCCCTTGATAGTATTAATCGTAGCATTAGCCCAAGATAACTGAAAATTGCGCATCACTAAATGTAAATGTAAGGGTGCCTGGATGGCCCAGTTGGTTGAGTGTCTGCCTTTGGCTCAGGTCATGATCCTAGGGTCATGGGATGGAGGCCTACATCAGGTTCCCTGCTCAGAGGAGAGCCTGCTTCTCCCTCTCCCACTCCAACTGCTTGTGCTCCCCCTATCAAATAAATAAACTATTTTTCATAAATAGATAGATAGATAGATAGATAGATAGATAGATAGATAGATGATAGATTAGATAGATAGGTAGATAAATGTAAATGTGTAATGGCATATTCTCTATCAACTAGAGTGGAGCTCTTAGTGGACTTAACAATAACAATGGCAGTCATTTAATTTTTCAGATTATTTTGAAGGGAGTCTAGAATGATTGTTGCTAGTCCCTTCCTTACTCCCTTCAACCACAGCAACAAAAAAGTGGAACCTTTCTAACATTTGGGTTTTAGTTCTTCATTTTCTCTTTCAATAATGGCCCCAGAATGGAGCCCAAGAATGATTTGAGGGAAACTGTAAGCCAAATTTCTGCTCAACTCAAGTGTGAAGTTACAAGTCTGAAGAAAGAACAAGGCACATATATTGGAATCCAATTCTTAGAGGAAAAGAATTTTCAAGTCATTTCTTGTATAACCTAGCTATTCATTTCATTTCAGTCATTTCAGCTTTTATAAATAAAAGGGTTTTCTTAATCTTAAAAAAATATAATGCCTGGACTCTGGCTATTCTTCAGAGTTTATTTTTATTTATTTTTTTATTTATTCATGAGAGACACAGAGAGAGGCAGACATAGGCAGAGGGAGAAGCCGGCTCCCCATGGGGAGCCTGATGTGTGGGACGAGATTCCTGGACCCTGGGATCATGCATGACCTGAGCCAAAGGCAGATGCTCAACAACTGAGCCACCCAGACATCCTTTTCCTTGGGAGTTTATTTTTATTTATTTATTTATTTATTTATTTATTTATTTATTTATTTTTAATTTTTTATTTTTTATTCCTTGGGAGTTTTTTGTTTTTTTTTTTTTTTCCTTGGGAGTTTAAAACAATGACATAGGGTTGTGGGGTTTTGAGGGGGTTTTTTTTTTGTTTTTTGAAGATTTTACCTATTTATTTGAGAGAGAGAGCTTGAGCACAAGCAGGGAGAGTGGTAGAGGGAGAGGTAGAAGCAGGCTCATGCTGGGTAGGGAGCCCTCCAGCTCTATCCCAGGGCTCCAGCTCAAAAGCAGATGTTTAGCCAACTGAGCCACCCATGCACCTTGGGTATTGTTATTAAGAGTAAATATGAAAAAAAAAAAAGTGAATATGAGAGACGCCTGAGTGGCTCAGGGATTTAGCGCTTGCCTTCAGCCCAGGGCATGATTCTGGAGTCCCAAGACTGAGTCCCACATCGGGCTCCCTGCATGGAGCCTGCTTCTCTCCCTACTTATGTCTCTGCATCTCAATCTCTCTCTCTGTGTCTCTCATGAATAAGTAAATAAAATATTTTTTTTAAAAAAAGAGTGAATATTAATCAATATCCGAAGCAAGGTTCTTATAACTCCCATCTTCAAAGCCCATTTTTTACACATGTATTTTACTGGAATTCTTTTTTTATATTCACTTGGTTTGTTTCAGGTGTAAATGGATGAGCTACTTGCATTCCTTTATGCATTATGTAAGGAAAAGGAAATTTACCCAAGGAAAATTTCTATTTTAGAGAGGAAGTTTGGGAGAGTCTGGCTGGCTCAGTCAGAGTGTTTGACTCTTGATCTTAATGTCGTGAGCTTGAGCCCCAAGTTGGGTATAGAGATTACTTTAATTAATTAATTAATTGAGAAAGTTTGTCTTGTTGCCCTGTTGTAGTCAGAATCATTACTGATAAACAGCAACATAACTCAGACACAGCTCTTCTGGTTTACACCAGAATGGGTAGTAATGTAAAGGCACTTAGGGCAGCCCGGGTGGCTCAGCGGTTTGGCGCCGGCGGTTTGGCGCCGCCTTCAGCCCAGGGCCTGGTCCTGGAGATCAAGTCCCACATCGGGCTCCCTGCTTGGAGCCTGCTTCTTCCCCTGCCTCTCTCTCTCCCCTCCCCCCCTCTCATGAGTAAATAAATAAAATCTTAAAAAAAAAAAAAAAGTCAATGAGAGAGACTGAGACTGTAGGTTAAGAGACTTTGCCCTCTTCCATCTTTCATGTCTGTCATATGGGTCTTAGGGTCTGGTCAGTGCAGCCATTGCCTCCACTACATGTGTCTATTCAGCCTTTTTTTCCCATATCCTGCAGTATATATGAAAGGAGCTTTTTGTACAGCTTCACCCCACACTGATCTCCTTTCTTTCTCCAATTCTTTGGACTGTGTCTTCTGTACCAAAAAATTTAGTATTGATTTGTAAATTCTTTTTTTCACAGATCCGTGTGTATGTGCGTGTGTGTGTGTGTGTGTACATGCACGCATGCCTGTGTGTTTTGAATCTCCATAAAGATTTTAGGTTCCTTGTGGGCATGAACTATTTCTTGCAATTTTTTAATTTTGTTTTCCCTTAACATTGATTACAATGTCAGGCACAAAATAAGGATTCCATTAAGTATTTGGTGGTTGATAGTTAACAGGATCAAAGAAAAGTGTCAGCCAGGAGTTATGTATGTGTTAGCTTCTGGTAAAGATAGTAGCAAAAAACTTCTCTTCCTATGCTCCTCTGCTGTTTATTACAGAAAGCAGTAACTGGATTGTTCTAGAAAAGAGGAGGTGAAGTTAGCACTTAAAAGGGAGAGCATTAGGTGCTGTTGCAAATACCTATTGACATACCTCAGGAGATTGGGCTCTTCTACCTTTTAGCCCTATTATGGCAGATGAGAACATTTAAAAGATACAGAAAATAGAGATGTTTCCTAAATTGCCTCAAGTTACCATTTAAAAAAAAAAAAAACCGCCTGCAAGCATTTCTAAAACGGGATCTTGGTAGCTGGTTGCCAAACCGGTTTAACAGCACTGCCTCCACATACTCTGGGTGAGAGGGAGCTCCGAGCACATAAACTAATCAAAGATCACTATCCCAGTCATTTCAGAACAAGTTGTTTAGTAATGTACTGTAGTTTCTATGCAAACCATCTACCATAAACCACGAAGTGATTCAAAGTTCATAGTTCCTCCTTTGTTCCTTTGTTAATCACTGACTTCTGACTAGTGGGAGGTGCCTCCCAAATTTGCTAATGCATTCTTTTTGGATAAGGATGACGCACAGATTGTCCTAATAAGGACTTAGATTGAGAAAGGACCGCCCCCCTCTGAGAAGATGGGACAAGTCAGAGAGAGGGCGGGCAGTTTCTTTTTCAACTGGGGATGACACAAGCATAAGTCATTTCCTTATTAATCGGTTCAAACCAGTTCTTACAGGAACTGGTGGTGATAAATGTGGGACTTCTCAGAAGTCATTCATTTGATTCTTTGTGCCACCCCAGTGTGTAGCATCAGCTTAGCTGGCCTTACTCTGAGGATGAACTATTCTGCCAGAAGGGGCTCAGCTCCTACTTTCTCAAACATGTTGGTGGAAGAGATTTTTCTCCTATAAGGTGTTGTTTAAGGATGAATTTTATCCACTAAAAAGAGTTTGGAGGATTTGCCAACTCTGCTGATTATTGTACTTTTTTTTCTCTTCCTATCCAATCCCTGCTTTTTGAATCCAGGCGGTAAGTGGATTTTTCTTTAACAGTTTTCCTGCTTTTCTTCCTAAATGTATCTTTTTCCTTGGGTTATTGTACCCTGCTTCCAGTGCTGTCCCCGGCATAGGTCCATCTCTGCAGAAGCCATTCCAGGAATACCTGGAGGCCCAGCGGCAGAAGCTTCACCACAGAAGGGAAATGGGCACACAACAGGTGAGACTTGCCTCCGTTTTCTTCTCTTCCCTACCCTCACAGTTTCAGGCTGAAATTATGTTCACAGCACTCACTGGCATTTTTAGGCAAACAGAGAAGTTTGTTGTCAGTCTTCCTTAACTGAAGTAGAGGCTGTATTTACTTTCTCCTGGGAAGTTGTCTAAATCAGAAATGTAACTTCTGTTTTGTATCTATGTTCTCCCAAAAAACAAAGGTAGGGCTAATGGAAAATAATGGATCTGTTATGTAGAATGAGTTATTGCCTTGATCTTAAATGATTTATTAGCAAATATACTTCCCAAGTAAATTAAAAATTAAAATTTGTAGCATTCTATAGCATAAGAAAGTATTAGACTTAGGTCACCTGAATATCTCCTTTCATTTTGCCCAATTTTTCTTTTCAGAGATGGAAAAACAATCCTTTTTTTTTTTTTTTAATCAACTAAGGCTCTTTATATATCTGAACTTAAGAACTTTAACTTAAACTAAGCCTGCCTTTTCTGTAAACAGTTCTGTGGCAAAGGAAATGACTAGAAGACAATGAGTAAGCAGTAACCTGAAATGGGAAACTTGAAGGAAGCATACTTGTTGGATTTTTTTTTTCTTTTTTTTTTTAATGTAGGTTCCACACCTAGTGTGGAGCCTGGTGCTGGGCTTGAACTCACCACTCTGAGATCATGACCTGAGCTGAAATCAGGAGTCAGGTGCTCAACCAACTGAGGCACGAAGGCGCCCCCATTGTTGTTTGGGGGGTTTTTTTTGTTTTGTTTTGGGGTTTTTTTTGATGGCCTTAGATCCTTTGTGACCCTTTGTTGCCCTCAGTTGACCAAACATGACTTCAGGAAAAGATAGCATATTTTTTTTAAAACTGCTCTCAATTCTGGAACAAGAATACTACGTAACAATCTTGACACTACTCTCTACAAGTATCTATATGGCAACTTACAGAATCTGATCAATTTTATTCTTACGTAGTAAAAGATAAGAGGCAACGTCACACTGCAGCTCATTTTAAAGTGTGTGAATCAACATTGACTTTACATCTAGCGAAGTGAAATCTTAATAATTGGCTATAAAAAGACCAGAATGTAGACTGCAAGGTACCTAGAGACTTAAGACTTCTTGTTTTCATTTAGACTTTATGTGCTCTAAGTTCTCATCATTTTCCTTAAATATTATAAATGATTGCCTTTTTACTGCTGAATTAATGAAACATTTCTCGTGGATTGTTCTGCATTTATTCTTGCAGGGAGAAAACTGGTTGTCCTGGATGTTTGAGAAGTTGGTCGTTGTAATGGTGTGTTACTTCATCCTGTCCATCATTAACTCCATGGCACAAAGTTATGCCAAACGAATGCAGCAGCGGTTGAACTCAGAGGAGAAAACTAAATAAGCAGGAAAAGGTTTTCGCGGCAGAAGTTAGAATGGATGGGTTCTGCCTTAAATTGGGAGGACTCCAAACCAGGAAGGAAAATTCCCTTTTCCAACCTGTATCAATTTAAAAAAAAATTTTTTTTTCCTGAGAGCAGTTTAGTCCATATTTTGCACTGACATACTTTTCATTTTCCTTTGTTTGTTAAGGTAAGGTATTCACCCTCAATTCAATCCAACTTCTATTTTATTAGGGTGGAATATGATGTTTAGCAGCAAACTTAACAGAAACTGGCCTTTTCTTTGTTACATTCAAAAGGCCAACATGGTACAATTAAAGAATTGCGGACACCAAAAAACTGTTCCAAGTATGTCGAATATGTCAAGCCATTTAGGCTTGTCAGAAATGACTCCTTTGGTTTTTTTTCTAAGTCATTAAAATGTATATAAATTATACTAGATTGGATAACAGTCTTGCATGTCTATCATGGTAAAATTTAATATGCCATCCTGCCCAACCCTTCCACTCCTACCTTTAAAAAAAAAAAGGCCATTTTATGAAGCATTGCACACCCTCTTGGGAAACTGATCGTCAAATTTTGAAACAGTATGAAACAATTCTGGTTGGTGTCTCATGAATGAGCTGACACCATTTTTTTATTCTGTATATTTAGAATGAAGTCATGAACAAACTTTATAAAGACATCTTTGATCATTCCAAAATTGTGTCCGTTTTCTTGAGCGTTTTGATTTTTTGCTTTCTTTTAGCTACTACCAACTAAGGGTCAGCCTTGCCAGATCCACCTGCAACCATAATTTCTTAAGCCTTTCATTTATTTGCATGTAAGCCCCCACCAAGGCACTTTTTTGTTAGGCTGGAATTGGGCAGCTTGCTACACATTGCTGAGATGGCACCTTAAGAGATTTGCATAGCGAGGGGGTTGTGAAAAACAGGAGAAATGAAAGTGTACAGATTAAAGGGCACCAAAGAGAAATAACTCACTTTTTTCCAAAAAACTACACTCTCATATCTGTGTTAATTTTAGCTCAGCATGTACTCTGGTTTTGACAAATTTACGTTTATATGTAACCTAATTTTCTTGCCTTTCTTCAGTAAATGTTACGTTCTTTTGTGAATTTCTTTTGGAAGGTTTCTGGTTGAACTTGGCCATTTTGTTTTGCTTGGGAGGAAAATAAACAATTTCACTTTTTTTTCTTTAGGAATATTGTTTCTGACATTATGTTAAGAGTAGAATTGGGTTTAAATCTCAACAGGCCAGGAATGCCTGATGGTTTTATAAAATCCTGCCTAAATGTCTGCTTATTTTTGCCTACCGTCGTGACATCTCCATGGCTGTACCACCTTGTCGGGTAGCTTATCAGACTGATGTTGACTGTTGAATCTCATGGCAACAGCAGTCGATGGGCTGTCTGACATTTTGGTATCTTTCATCTGACCATCCATATCAAATATTCCCATTTAAACATTACCTAGCCTCATAGTTTATGGTCAAAAACTCTGGTCCTTATGTCTGGTGGCACTTTGAATCTTTTATGCCATGATGTTGCAGCAGTATTGAGAAGATTTTATGGAAAATTGGGATGGTCTCCATGACCATAACTAAATAAAGAAAGGACAAATAACCTGCCTTGTGGGTTCTGCAAAGGTTATTATTCTTAACGGTCGTTTTTTCTGCCCAGGGACCTTCTGGCAATGTGATTGTTCTTTATTTGAAAAGCAGTACCCAGATGCTCTATTTTAAATAGATTCATATTAACCAATATAAGTTTTTAGATTCGTTAGGATTAGCATAAATTGCTAAGTCAGCTTCCAGTTGTGTTTTCATCTCTTCCACCTGCATTTTATTTGGTGTTTGAAGAAAGGAAAGAGGAAATCAAATATGAATTGTACTATCTGAACTAAATCTTTAGAGTGTATAGGTAAATTTATTTCAGGGAAGGGTATTCAAAAAAGAAAAATGTTTCTTAGACTGAGGGTCCAAGTATTTAATACATTTGACTTAGGTTGATGTTTTTTTCACTTTGAAATGAATCTGTTTGGAATACAAATGAGAGCAGTTGTCCTCCTTCCCTCCACTAAGCATTCAGGTGTGACATGCTCAGATAGTCCTGCTGGATTCCTGCTGGAGCAGAATGTCACCCTCTGTTCCACTGGTTGGTTGGTTCCTTCCACCAAAGTGGACACAATAACTACATGATCCCAAAGACAAACCTAGTTGGTTCCAGGTGATGGGACAGCAGAAAATGTGTAAGTGGATGGTTTGATATTACTGCAAATAAAAAAAAAGGGTCTGGGAATTCTAATTCCGTCTACTTTGTTTAAGTGTCATTTTGTGCCTTAAATTTTCGTGGTACTTTATTATGTCTCAACTCTGGAGCAGTGCAGTACGAGATAATGGACTACATCAGCAGTTTATACACTTACATACCAGGGAACATCTCCCTTCAAACAGTTTAATGCAGTGTAAGAAACTCGCTAGTGTTTGCTACACTATGTATAATCTGGAGTGTGGGGCTTGAAAGAAAGGGGGATTTTTACTTTCATCTGGATGATGGCCACCCTCATTCTCTAAAAATTGGAAAAAGATAAGGCTAGAGTGAAGTTTCTGAAGTACACTAGTTCCGTATCTGCAGTAGCAAGTGTTCCTGTATAAACAAGCTCAGCCTGTAATTTCCATTGCGCTGTATGCTAGCTGTAGCTTTAGCAGGACAGCATGAGGCTTGTCTTACTTTCACAACTCAACAGTGATTGCTTCGAGTACAATTAATGCATTAAACTAATTGGAATAACCGGTTGACCTTTTGTACCCAGAGGTGAACTGTGTTTTGACTGACCCATGTGTAAAGAGCTCATAGGAGTTCCCAGCCTTTTATAGTGTCAAAAAGCCATATGTTTTCAGAACCATTTCCCTCCATGTGCAACAGTCTATGTTAATGGTGGTTTACAATTATGCCTCTAGTATAGGTGACCTTAAGGAACTCTTAAACTCTGAGCCCAGATTTCATCTGTAAAAAAACAGAAATAGCCAGGTTGTTCTAAGGCTTCAATAAAGATTTTTATTCATGAGCCACACAGAGAGGCAGTGAGAGAAACCGGCTCTATGCAGGGAGGACTCCAGGATCACGCCCTGGGCCAAAGGCAGACACTCTAACTACTGAGCCACCCAGGCTGCCCCACATGGAAGAATTTTATTAGAACATCACATTTACTCCAAAAACCTGTGTTCTTATTTACTTTATGAAGTAGGCTCTTCTCCCAGCATGGGGCTTGAACTCCTGACCCTGAGATGAAAGTTGCATCCTCTACAGACTGAGCCAGTCAGGCGCCCTAACATACACTTTTTTTTTTTTTTTAATTCATTCATGAGAGCGAGGGGCAGAGGGAGAAGCAGACTCCATGCAGGTATCCTGATGTGGGGCCCGATCCTGGGTCTCCAGGATCACACCCCAGGTTGCAGGCGGCACTAAACCACTGAGCCACCCGGGCTGCCCACACATTTTTAAATACTCTTAGCATGTATGCCCTTGTTATGGTGTAGATAGAGTCTGTGAAAATGTCAAACCCAAGATACAAATGAATAGAAAAGCAGAAATTAAAGAATCAGTTGACTTGGTAAAACCAAAACCTTGTTAAATGTAAAAATAAGCCCCCAGCTAGGCAACATAAAGTACAAAGCACAGATACACAAAGTTTACTATAAAATAATTGAAAATACTTTTCTAACATTAGCACCTTAAAATGTTGGTTTATTTATTATTTATGATAGTCACAGAGAGAGGCAGAGACACAGGCAGAGGGAGAAGCAGGCTCCATGCACCAGGAGCCCGACGTGGGATTCGATCCTGGATCTCCAGGATCGCGCCCTGAGTCAAAGGCAGGTGCCAAACCACTGCGCCACCCAGGGATCCCTCCTAATTTATTTTTAAAAGGACATTAGTACTAAAAAAGTCGAAGGTAGAGGAAAAATAGAATATCCACTTTTAATACCTGGTTAGAAACACCTCATCTTGGGATGCCGTGGTGGCTCAGCAGTTTAGGGCCTGCCTTCAGCCCAGAGCATGATCCTGGAGTCCTGGGATTGAGTCCCATGTTGGGCTCCTTGCAGGGAGCCTGCATCTGTCTCTGCCTCTGTCTCTCATGAATAAAATAAAATCTTAAAAAAAAAAAAAAACAACTTCATCTAGAATATCCAATGAGGTTTGATGGGTATAAATAGTTAAAACAGTTAAGAAAAAAAAAAAAAGTTGTCATGCAAGACCTTCCTCAATAGACGTAAAAGTTTTATTTTTATTAGAAAAACAAAAAATTTGGTTTATTTTATTCATAGTTATTTAATGTGCTCACAAATAGTTAAAACAACTTAAGCGGGAATTTGGGTTTTTTTAAGTAGGCTCCACATCCAACGTGGGGCTCGAACTCACAATCCCTAGATCAGGAGTCTCATGCTTTACTGACTGAGCCAGCCAGACCCCCCAAAGCAAGAGTTTAATAGCCATTTGTGAAAGCCAAGAAACATTCCATTTGTAACTGACATTGATCAAAGCTTCTCTGGTATTCATAAAACATGGTAAGTGAAATGCTAAGCAAAACTGTTGCATCTGAAATGTTTGTTCCTTTATTTTCAAAGACAACGAGAAGAAAGCACATAATGTACTTGAAAATTCTAAAATCAATTGAGTCATTTGTGTCTGGTAGTCAGGGGATTAGATTCCTGCCCTTTTCAGCAAGGCCAGGAGTTCACCTGAGGTAATGCATTTCCTTGGGCGTGAGGCCTTGAATTGCAGCAAATAACCTACATGTATTTGCATATTTAACCAGTACTCATAAAAGAGATTGTAATAAAAACCTGTTCTGGACAGCTGCTTACTCATTGCCTTTAGAATTGCGTGGTACTGGGATAGGCAGGTGCCAACTGTTTGCTCATTCTCTTTGACCTACTAGCCTTGCACAGTTTGCTGTGTGGGTGTTGATACTACTAAATTAAAAGAAAAACTTTATTTTAGATGGCCCCCACTCTCCACCCAAACACCCTGGATTCATTTGAGATTTGGGATTCTAATTCTGTGTAGTTGGGAGACTGGCCCAAACTGTGGCCCAGCGTGAGTCAGTTGTAAGTGGCTGGCTGACTCTATGGGAACAGAAACGAAATGCAGCTTAGACGGTTTGTCAGCCAAATCCACAAATGTGTGGCTTTTTGAAACATTGGACATCTGTTCCTTTAATTTAAAATAAACTTTTTTAAAAAGCACAAAGTTGCTTGGCTCCTTGTTTCTTTGTGTCAGCAGCAGTTACTGCTCTAACTTAGGAAGCCTAGAATCAGAAAATTTGGAGTCTTTAGGGCAAAGATTCAGAGAGAATGGAACAGAATTGCTTTGGGAGGGGAGGAGATGATTTTACAGGATAGAGTCTGGAAATCCCCTTCATGGGTAATCAGCCCAGGTGTTCAACCCGTTTGTTAACTATTTCCAAATGACTCAAAGGACAGAGGGAGGGCTTGGACACACTCCAGCAGTATTTCTACAATGTAGTCTTTATTTGCATTGGAAACCACATTCCTGAATTCTTGAGGGGAAGGCTTATTCTGGGCATCTAAGAGGGACCTCAAGCCATCTATCTCAGCTAACAGTTACTGTCTTCTTTTGAGAGTTTCCAGGGGGTAAGTGCAACTTGACTTGATACCCTTCTACCTAAAGGCCTCAGGAGAGGCCTTGTTCTCAGAAGGAAGCCTTTGTATGCCACATGTCTCTCCCCCACCTTATCCTAAATGTGCCATTTCCTTTTGTTGCTATGTATCCCTTTTAGGGGGTTAGAGTATGAGCAGCTTTTTCCTTCAGGCGCTTTTGACTGACCAACCCCACAGCATTGCTTAATTGTGTGTGTCCCAGCCTGTTTCCGATGGGAAAAAGAAAATCTATTTCTGTGGCGTAAAGCAGTTTGAGATTTGAAGAGAAATGTTTCTGCCTTTCCCTGAAGGTGGGAAATGACTGTTCAGATTAGTCTTGTCCTTCTTTGGCCACCATGCTGTGTTGGAAACAAAGAGCTCAGGTTCTCAGCAGTAGTACAGAAGCCAAGTGCACCAGTCACCCCAAGAACTATGTTGTTCTCAACCTCTTTACATTAGTTAAAAGAAGGCTGGGGTGCCTGGGTGGCTCAGTGGTTAAGCATCTGCCTTTGGCCCAGGGCATGGTCCTAGAGTTCTGGGATCGAGTCCTACGTCGGGCCCCCTGCATGGAGCCAGCCTGCTTTTCCCTCTGCTTGTGTCTCTGCCTCTCTGTGTGTGTGTGTGTCTCATGAATAAATAAAAAAAAATTCTTTAATAAATAAAATATGAAAGGTAAAAATGAGAGGATGCCTTTCATTTTTTAATGTACCTCCCAGCCTCTTGAGAGGTCCTTTCACTTGAGTGACAGGACTAAACCCCTGACGAGCACCAAACTTTCTCTGCCTCACCTCACAGTGGCCAGGCTTTTGAGGCTCTTCAGATACTTCTGCTCCATTCTGACCATTGTATCAGCCCCTCTCCACTCCCATGGCCCTTCTATGGTATATTTCTTTGTGCATAACCATGTAACACCAGCAATCAAGATTAGCTCCTAGAAACAACCTCCGATGTGCCCTTTACCAGGAAGTACAGTGGATTACTGTAACTGTGATAATGATTGTTTGCTTACTTTGTACCAGGCGCTGTTTTCAGCGCTGTTTGGTATTGTTGAACATTAAAATCCATACAATGACCCCTGAGAAAATTAAGGTAGAGAAGTTTAGTAGTTTGGTGTAGGAAGGAAGGATGCGGGATCCCTGGGTGGCGCAGCGGTTTGGCGCCTGCCTTTGGCCCAGGGCGCGATCCTGGAGACCCGGGATCGAATCCCACGTCGGGCTCCCGGTGCATGGAGCCTGCTTCTCCCTCTGCCTATGTCTCTGCCTCTCTCTCTCTGTGTGTGACTATCATAAATAAATAAAAATTAAAGAAAAAAACAAAAGGAAGGAAGGATGCAGAAAAAGGATTCAAACCTAAGCATTCTGGCTCTTAAACATTCAGTTCTACAGAAAAGTCCAGGACAGAAGTCCAAGCTTGTTTGTGTCTACATACTTGTTTCATCTTGTGATCACAGGCAATGGAGAAAGAGACAACAGAAAATCAAGCCCAGAGCCTTAAAAGTTTTGCTATCTAAATAGATGAGCAGTCTTTGTGCTTCCTTATATCACAAGGTTGGAAAAGCCGTCTCCATTCTTAGCCATCCTGTGTGGGCAGGTTCCCAGTCCGGCGTTTGCTGTAATTATGATTACAAAGCAATTTCTATTTGTATAGACCTTTTTTCCTCTTTCAAAGCACTTTCACACGTTAAATTTTACTTGATCTTCATAACCCTATGAAATATTTAGAGCTAAAGTGGCATTAGCCACATTGGGGCAGGTGGGGCTGGGGGCATTTTTAAATTCACTTTTTAAATTTCTATGGGTTTAAGGTACTGTGGGAAAGAGACAATGCTAATGACAATCTTCTCCCTCTAGGAGCTCGGAGTCTTCTTAGAAGTAATAATACATATATGAAGGTAACTACAATGTAAGGTGAAGTCTAGCTAAGAAAAGAACTGGGGAGGCAGCCCCGGTGGCTGGTGGCTCAGTGGTTTAGCGCCGCCTTCAGCCTAAGGTGTGATCCTGGAGCCCCGGGATCAAGTCGGCTTCTCCCTCTGCCTGTGTCTCTGCCTCTCTCTCTCTCTCTCTCTCTCTGTCTCTCATGAATAAATAAAACTTAAAAAAAAAAAAAAAAGACTGAGGAGAGGATGAAAATGGCTGACTAGGAAGGATCAGGAAAGGTTTCATGAGGATGTGGTATTTGAATTGCCAGCTAGAGTAGGGAAAGGGAAGGTAGTTCAACCAGAGAAAGCCTTCTGAGACAGCAGGAAAGCACAAGTGGGAGAGCTCTGTGTTTGGTGGGGAGAAGAGAGCCACCTAAAGTCAGTCCACCCACCCGTTATTCTTAACCCCATTTTGTATCCTTTAAAGCACCTGCATAACTCACAAGTAGTTTATCTGTTTTCTAGTTTTTGCTCTTCCTCCACTAGAACATAAGCCCTGTAAGGGCAGGCACCGTCGTGCTCTCCATTGTTCACCCTTGGCCTGGCACTTGGTAAGCTCACAGTGTTTGCTGCGTGAATGTTGCAGTGGTCTAGGTGAAATCGCAGTGGAGAAGCAGACAGGGGAGGCTACCTGAGTCGACATACCAGGTTACTAGGCGAGGCCAGAGTAAAGGAGGTGGAGAAGTCAAGAAGGAACCCGAGAAGACAACAGTGCTGATCCATCACCAAGCCAGGAATACAGGAGGAGGTGCAAGTTTGAGAGAGAGAAATGATGGTCTGTTCCAAACATGCAGAGGGAAGGTACTGCCCAGCATGGGTCTGTATCTCAAGGTTTCTTTTTTATTTTTTTAAGATTTTATTTATTTATTCATGAGAGACACAGAGAGCGAGGCAGAGACACAGGCAGAAGAAGCAGGCTTCCTGTGAGGAGCTTGATGTGGAACTTGATCCCAAGAGTCCAGGATCATGACCTGAGCCAAAGGCAGACGTTCAACCACTGGGCCACCCAGGTGCCCCTATCTCAGGATTTCTAACTCCTAAACAGGTGAGTGTGTTATCCATTATACCTCTTTGTGACTTGTCAGAGAATAAACTGGAATTCTTTTTTCAGAGAATTCTCTAGAGTAATATGTCCCTTATACTTTCCTGTAAGTGATCATCTAAGCCTTATTGTTATGTAGCACTGTTCTTGAAAAGATGCATTGTAACCAGACCTCGGGGCCACAGGAAACTGCTTTAAAATTCCTCACCCCAGTTGTATCCTGCTTGCTTAATGAATGGTTCCTCCCTATGAGAACTGGGAGGATGCTAGTTCCTGGATAGATTGTCTTTATAAGGAGAAAAGTTTGGCAATGTGATTTCCTGTATATTTCTACTGGAGTCCAAGATTCCAGGAGTGCTAGCCTAGACAGCAGTGGCAGCCACCTAGAGCCCAGATGTCATGAGTATTCCCAAGAAAGTATGAGGGCATCCTCCCAACTGCCTTTGCCAAGCCAAAAGGCAGAATCATGGCTTTATTACACCTTCTAGAGCATGTGGTCAAGGCGGCTTTCCATTTGGCTGCTTTGGTGCTGGGGTTGTTTACATGTTTCAATAAATGAGTTACGCTTATTGAAGTTGGCTGGCTAGGAGTTCAGAATAAATGACATATGACCACAATTATACCACTCACCAGGAGCGGGAGAGTTCAGAAGAAGAGATCTACTTGTGTATGATCCTTTGGTGGAGAAGAGAGGTACAAAACTTGAGTATTCCGATCTTAGGTGGGTGTGCAGTTTTTGAAGCCTGGGAGAATTGGGGTGTCACTGTTCCTGGCTTTCTGATGGTATCAGACATAATGAGATGCCAATCTAGTAAAAGCATGTATGTAGGAGTGCTTTGCACAATTTCAGAAGAGAAAAAGGAAGCTGAAAATAGTGGTTTTAGAAAAATGTAGAGCCTCTAGTCAAATTTTCAGATGCTCTACATATCCTTCTTCAAACATAATCCATTGGAACATAAAAGACATCCCTGCTCTTTGCAAGGAGGAAGTAAAAAGTTCTTTCATACAGAGATGCCTGGCTGGCTCCGGTCAGTAGAGCATCTTTTGATCTTGGGGTTGTGATTTCGAACACCATGTTGGGTGTAGAAATTACTTTTAAAGACAAAAAATGTCTCGGGGCGCCTGGTTAGGCTCAGTCTGTTAAGCATCTGCCTTCAAGTCAGGTCATGATCTAGGGGTCCTGGGATCGAACCCCGTGTTGGACTCCCTGAGAGCCTACTTCTCCCTCTGCCTCTTCCCTTGCTTGTGCTTATGCTCTGTTGAATAAATAAATAAAATCTTAAAGACCAAAAATGTCTCAAGAAACTACGTAAGGGGTGTCTAGCTGTAAGTGGAGCATGTGACTCTTGATTTCAGGGTTGTGGGTTCAAGCCCACTTGGATACAGTGATTACTTAAAATTTTTTAAAAATTAGGGCAGCCCAGGTGGCTTAGCGGTTTAGCGCCGCCTTTGGCCCAGGATGTGATCCTGGAGACCTGGGATCGAGTTCCACGTCAGGCTCCCTGCATGGAGCCTGCTTCTCCCTCTGCCTCTCTCTCTCTCTCTCTCTCTCTCTCTCTCTCTCTCAAACGAATAAATTAAAAAAAGATTTTTTTTTTAATTGTAAAAAGTTCTTTCATATACAAAAGCTACCCTACATTTTAGGGTGCTTTTTAGGCTGCTCCCAGACTGTGTGTGTATGTGAGATATACTTACTAGTCTTCCCTGCAGTAGGCAGTGTGTTCATTAGAAGGACATGTTGATATAGTAGGACTCCAAAGTTAGTCCTTCATTTCCCCCTTCCTCCTGTTTGTTCCCTGAACATACATGGAGCATCCTGTAATTTCTACACCTATTTATGTGATAGTTTACAGAACAATGATGCTGCTTACTACTTCCACTGCTTGTTACTGCCTTCTGATTCGTTTAACTTATTCCTCCATTCTTCAAACTGTCTCCAGTTGTTAATACCCTTTTAAAAATCATTTGGATTATTTTATCTTTACACTTTTTTTTAAGATTTATTTTTATTATTTATTCATACAGAGAGACACAGAGAGAGGCAGAGACCTAGGCAGAGGGAGAAGTAGGCTTCCCACAGGGAGCCCAATGTGGGACTCGATCCCCAATCCCAGGATCATACCCTGAGCGGAAGGCAGACGCTCAACCAATGAGCCACCCAAGCATTCCCTTTACGATGGGTGTTTTTTTTTTTTAAGATTTTATTTATTTATTCATGAGCGACACAGAGAGAGAGATAGAGGCAGAGACACAGGCAGAGGGAGAAGCAGGCTCCACGCAGGGAACCCGATGTGGGACTCGATCCCAGGTCTCCAGGATCACACCCTGGGCTGAAGGCGGCGCTAAACCGCTGAGCCACCAGGGCTGCCCTACACTGGGTTTTTAAAGCTTTGTTTAAAATAAAAATATGCTGGGTGCCTGGGTGGCTTAGTTGGAAGAGCATGCGACTCTTGATCTCATGGTCATGAGTTTGAGCCCTACACTGGGCAAAGAGTTTACTTAAAAATATATATATTTATATGCAGAAGAAATGAATAATATAAAAAGGAAATCTTCTGAGACTGGTACTCCCCCAAAGAAATTACTATGAGATTTAATATGTATCCTTTCAAAAATGCTCTGAGCTCCCCATTTTTCATGGTATTGGGAGCCTGGGAGAAGGGGCAAAGCAGGGGCAGCCAGGATCACTGGGTCACCTCTCAGTATCTTCAGGTTAGTGATAGACCGCTCCATCCCTGTCTGAACAAAATTAAACAGAACCATATAGACAAATCTGTGTGGTTTTCATAACATTTAACAGCCATTTCTGTTTGTCTTGGCTACTGCAGCATAAGTAAAGGGAACAGTGGGAGTGGCCAAACTTTAGTAGTCTTGGAATTCCTGGACCAGGAGTTTAGATTTTAGGCAAGGACTTACAAAGGCATTTCTTCATTCTCAATATATTGAGTTTATATTGTCTTAAATGGGTCTTTTGTATAAGATGGCTCAGAGACAAAAAAATTTTTTGAAGATTTTATTTATGGGGCACCTGGGTGATTCAGTTAAGCGTCTGCCTTCTGCTCAGGTCATGATCTCAGGGTCCTGGGATGGAGCCCCGCATCAGGCTCCCTGCTCAGGGGAGAGCCTGGTTCTCTGACAGAGCAAGAGAGAGAGGGAGAGGGAGAGAGAATGAGAGTAGAAGAGGCAGAGGGGCTTGATCCCAGAACCCTGGGATCAGGCCCTGAGCTGAAGGCAGATGCTTAACCAACTGAGCCACCCAGGCACCCCAAGGCAGTGTTTTTTAGACATTTATATTAATCTATAATCTCTACTATGAACCAGATATATGCTTTGCAGCAAAGAATTTACCAAATGGTGAACTCCTTAAGGACAGAGGCCAGGTTTAACTTTTTTTTTTTTAAGATTTTATTTATTTATTCATGAGAGAGAGAGAGAGAGAGAGGCAGAGACACAGGCAGAGGGAGAAGCAAGCTCCATGCGGGGAGCCCTACATGGGACTTGATCCTGGGTCTCCAGGATTAGACCCTGGGCCGAAGGCAGGCGCCAAACCGCTGAGCCACCCAGGGATCCCCTAACTCATTTTTTAAATCTGCCTATCCTGGCACTGTCTCTCCTTGCAGGTGATTAATGGATGTTTGTTGAATTAAGCTCACATCCTGCCTTTTTCATACCGTTTACATGAGTGGAGCTTAAGCAAAGTCCTTTTTTTTTTTTCCCTAAAAGGAAACTTCCATCTTTTGCCTTATGTCATGTTTCTTACTATCATGTTCTCATGACCTCTCACTTAATAAGGATCAGCTTTGTTCAACTCCCGTACCTATAGTTCCCAGGCCTTTGCTCCTGAAGTGTCTAGAATAGCCCTGTCCATCAGAAATATAATTCAAGCCATATATCTAACTTAAAAACTTTAGTAGCTACATTTTAAAATGTAAAAAATAAATAAATAAATAAATAAATAAAATGTAAAAAAAAACCACATATACCAATTTGGGTTGTTTTTTGTTTTCTTAAAGATTTTATTTATTCATGAGAGACACACACGCAGAGAGAGAGAGAGGCAGACACATAGGCAGAGGGAGAAGCAGGCTCCATGCAGGGAGCTCAATGTGGGACTTGACCATGAGACCCCAGGATCATACCCTGGGCTGAAGGCAGACACTCAACCGCTGAGCCACCCAGGTGTCCAAAGTATACCAATTTGTTTTTTTTTTTTTTTTTAATTTTTATTTATTTATGATAGTTACAGAGAGAGAGAGAGGGAGGCAGAGACACAGGTAGAGGGAGAAGCAGGCTCCATGCACCGGGAGCCCGATGTGGGATTCGATCCTGGGTCTCCAGGATCGCGCCCTGGGCCAAAGGCAGGCGCCAAACCACTGCGCCACCCAGGGATCCCAGTATACCAATTTGAATACTAAACTCAGTATGTCCAAAATATCATTTCAACAGCTAATTAAAAATATTTATATTGTACATTATTTTATTCATACCGTCTTCAAAACCCAACATGTATTTTATACTTAAAGCACTAGCTGCACATGGCACCTTACTGGACAGCACAGGTACAGAATCTTTGAATTTTTGTGTACTCACCATGTATATAATTAGATAAGCCATAATAGTGTTCATCTTACTGGCTCCATCATTAGCAAAGGAGATAAATTCAGGTAAGAGAATTATTTACTAGATGACACGTTATTTAGCTTACTGTTTCTTTTTAAGCTATATTCTTAGATTTTTCATCTTTAGGTAAATTCCATAATTCAGAAACCATCAAGTCTTTTTTTTTTTTTTTTTTTTTTTAATGCTTGTAAGCTATTCTTTGCTTGTAAGCAATTCTTGGGGCGGGGGGCATCAACCTTCCTTTTTATCTGTTCCTGTCACTGGCTCCCTGGGATCTAAATGATTGGGATTTTCTTTTTTCCCTCTTCTCCCTTAAATGCCATATCTTCTACAACACTGACTCCACACTGTGTTGCCCAGAAACTGGAAATATTTACATTGTTTATCTTAACTTCTTGTGCAAGCATTCTGGCTGGTGGAAAGGGGATTCCATTTATTAATAAGGCGGACATTGCATGATCTGAGACATTTCAGAGTATAAGAGTAGGAAATTATTTAATTAGATATGTAAAGCCAGATTTTTTTAGCTCTCACATCCCCTAAAACCCATAGAAAACAATGTGATCGATAAGATGAGCAAACATCGCTTAAATAATTGATTATTTGCCAAAAATGACAAGTTAGTGAGTAAAGCCATATTTGGTAGGTAGGTTAAAGAACAAGAAAGGGTTGACTGCCAAACTTTGGGCTCATGGGGAGAGAATACTGTGATAGGAACATATGGAGCATGTTTTAAAACAAAATTTTGGACAGGATTTCAAGTGTGATAAACATGGCGGTCAGGAGAAGAATCACTGGTATGCACACTGCAGAAGAGTCTACAGAGCCAGTGAGGAGGTGTTTCAGACAAATTTAAAGCCCAGACCAGAGCTCCCAGTTTGATGTTCCCTGTACTACATCTTTCCTGTAAAAAAAAGTCGAACATGGACACAGGGAAGATAATAAGTAATAATTAGGAAGCTAGGATTGGAGCATCAGGACATTCAGAGAAACTCAGCTACACTGTAAGGTTTTTCATTTAGACTATGTGGTATTAACCTCTACATCCTTAATATCTAGGTCAGTGCCTGGCACAGACTAGATATTGATTGAATGAATGAACTGAGAACAGTGAATTGTGGATACATTCACTAAGATCTAAGTAACAAAGGAGAAAGATGTTGCAGATTGGATAGTGTTGGCAGGGGCAAAGCTAGAAGCAAGAGGGAATGAATGGGACCAAACATGTTCTACAGCTTAAAGAACTCTTGACAAAAGCACAAATGAGGGCAGCCTGGGTGGCTCAGTGGTTTAGCGCCGCCTTCAGCCCAGGCCTGATCCTGGAGTCTTGGGATTGAGTCCTGTGTTGGGCTCCCTGTATGGAGCCTGCTTTTCCCTCTGCCTGTGTCTCTGCTTCCCTCTCTCTCTCTGTCTCTCTCAAGAATAAATAAATAAAACCTTAAAAAAAAAAAAAAAAAAAAAGCACAAATGAAGGAGTGTGAAAAGACTTGAAAATAAGTAGTTTGATTTTATACTTACTGCCTAGCAGGGGTACATCCCAGGTCTGTGGGATAATGTGAGTGAAAAACATAGTACTCCAGTTACCCAGTAATCTAATATATTGCAAGATCAAAGCTTCTGGGTCTATCTGCCCAGGAAGTTATGATTCTAATGTTGTCCTGACTGGCTGTTTTCTCTACACAGAGTACATTTTCAGTGACATCCCTTATCTTGAAGCTTTGGCATCAGCTTTTTTGGTGGTTTTTTTTTTTTTTTTTTAATTTTATTCATTTACTCATGAGAAACACACACACACAGAGAGAGAGAGAGAGAGGCAGAGACACAGGCAGAGGGAGAAGCAAGCTCCCTGCAGGGAGCCCAATGTGGGACTTGATCCCAGGATCCCAGGATCACGACCTGAGCCAAAGGCAGACACCCAACCGACTGAGCCACCCAGGTGCGCTAATTTTTAAGTTAAAATCACAACTCTAATAGCAAAAATTTTTTGTTACTCCAAACAGACCAAAACAACTTTTCCATGGAAATGTTTAAAACAAGTCTGCAAATATTTAGGTATCTACACGCATCAAATAATGCACTTGTGTTGTGGATCATAAAAAAGGCTCTATTTGGGGGGATCCCTGGGTGGCTCAGTGGTTTAGCATCTGCCTTCCGGCTCAGGGCGTGATCCTGGAGACCCTGGGATTGAGTCCCACATCGGGCTCCCTGCATGGAGCCTGCTTCTCCCTCTGCCTGTGACTCTGCCTCTCTCTCTCTCTGTGTCTGTCATGAATAAATAAATAAAATCTTAAAAAAGAAAAAGGCTCTATTCGTATAAGTGAATAGACCCAGAGCTGTGTCTAATTGGGGCTTTCTTCTAATATTCACCTGCCATTGACTCCATGAGTTACCAAATTAGAAATAAACTTGTCCCTTTGGTACCTCATGAATTCCTTTCTTAAATATAAAATGATTTATACTGGGATGCCTGGGTGGCTCAGTGGTTGAGTGTCTGCCTTTGCCTCAAGTCGTGGTCCTGGGATTGAATTCTGCATCGGGCTCCCCATGGGGAGCCTGCTTCTCCCTCTGCCTGTGTTTCCGCCTCTGTGTGTTTCATGAATAAATAGATAAATAAAATCTTAATAAAATGATTTAATACTTATGACTTTCTTTTTTTTTAATTTTTATTTATTTATGATAGTCACGGAGAGAGAGAGAGAGAGAGAGAGAGAGAGAGAGAGAGAGAGAGAGGCAGAGACACAGGCAGAGGGAGAAGCAGGCTCCATGCACCGGGAGCCCGATGTGGGATTCGATCCCAGGTCTCCAGGACCGCGCCCTGGGCCAAAGGCAGGCACCAAACCGCTGCGCCACCCAGGGATCCCTACTTATGACTTTCTTTTTTTTTTTTTTTTAATTTTTATTTATTTATGATAGTCACACAGAGAGAGAGAGAGAGAGAGAGAGGCAGAGACACAGGCAGAGGGAGAAGCAGGCTCCATGCACCGGGAGCCTGATGTGGGATTCGATCCCGGGTCTCCGGGATCGCGCCCCGGGCCAAAGGCAGGCGCCAAACCGCTGCGCCACCCAGGGATCCCTACTTATGACTTTCTTTAAGCTTCACTTCTAGCAGATACCTCAGAATCAGCTTAACCCCTGGTGAGCTCCAGATCTTCATTAATGCTGGTTCAGTTTGGGAAATTATTTCAGTCTTTGGATGTTTCAATGTAAAACAGTTATTTTTAACTTTATTTTGTAAAAATAATTATCTGAGTATTTTTCAAGTATACTTGTGTTAACAAAGTACAGCACAGGGGTGTGCCTTTTAGTGGTTGAACAGACCACTTTTACATTCCTTAGAAATAAGATATGGCTCAGAATTTTAATCATAGCAACAGTTGATAAGAAAAACAGCAAAAAAGTAATCATTTCCATATGGAAAGAAAAGAAAGAAACCAGTGAAGCTGTGAACTGTCATTTTTCCATATAAAAATAAATCACCACTGGTAGATTTGGCAGAAGGGGCAAATGCTCCTATTTGTTTCCTATTTTACATTTATTAATACACTGCATGTGATGTATTTTACAGAAGTACACAATTACCCTCAAACTCAGTTGCCAATTTCCAAGTGTGCTTTGTCCTTCTGAGTGAGACTCACATCTCTATGTGTCAGTTTCATCAAGGACAATATTTCCTTGGTGATAATTTTCTCAATTTCATGAAATTCTGGTGAAATCTCTTACCCCTTTTACTGATGAGCACAGTTTCCACACCAGCTGAATACCTTTAAGTAATCTGAAAGCACTAGTTGAATAAAAAGTTTCTCTGTTCTTGCATTTCAAGATCTCAGAGAAAAACTGATCCAATTTTCTGATGCCTAGAAAATTTAAGAAAAGCAAACATTTACTTACTTACTTTTTTTTAAACTTACTTTTGTATGTAAGCATGATATACATTTATTTATTTTTATTTTTTATTTTTATTTATTTATGATAGTCACACACAGAGAGAGAGAGAGAGAGGCAGAGACACAGGCAAAGGGAGAAGCAGGCTCCATGCACCGGGAGCCCGATGTGGGATTCGATCCCGGGTCTCCAGGATCACGCCCTGGGCCAAAGGCAGGCGCCAAACCGTTGCGCCATCCAGGGATCCCATGATATACATTTATTAACAAAATCTGAGATCTCTTTTTAAATAGCTGCTTCAAGTGGAAAATCTGTTAGAGAATAAAATATTCGAGGTATTTATAAATCTAGCATTTGACAATTGCTCCCCCCTGTGGTTCAAAGCACTCACTTCAATTAAAAGCAGAACTGCAATTTCTTAGCTTCAAATTGTGTGGTGAAAGTTTAGCTGTTATTTTAGTGAATCCTTTTTGGAATAAAAAAGGGAAGACTTAGAAACATGGGGACAAAACAGAATATTCCCTTTTTTTTGCATACTTCCAGAGTTCCAACATCTCAGCAAAATGTTTCCAAATTTCTTTACAGGAGCACCAATTTCTTTCTTACAAATGAAAATATCAAGTAGACATTTTCATTGAAAACATGATGATGTCTCTGTTTAAAAGGTTTTCCTCCTTTTCTGTGGTCATAGTAAGCCAAAGAAAATGGCATTTGACTTTGTTCCTTTAAGGTAGAGATATGAAAACCTTTCAGAGAAAGTACTATTAAAAATATTTTAGCCTGAAAATGACTTAAGGTACTTTTTCTCCTTTGTTCAAGATTAGAGGTTGCAGTAACTGGCCACAACCTGTTCTAACAAAGTGAAACTGTCCAAAAAGTCCTCTTCTTCGATTCCAAATTTTGTGTACTGATGAATGTAGGCTCTGGTGAAAGAAACAGAAAATGTAAAATATAAGATTCTCAGGCAAATGAATAACTCTTAAAATCAAACAATAAATAGAACTTTCGTAGATCCGAATATTTGAAGATGGCAGACTCTCTTAAATGTTTTTTTTTTTTTTTAAAGATTTTATTTATTTATTCATGAGAGACGCAGAGGGAGAAGCAGGCTCCCTGCAGGGAGCCCAATGTCGGACTCCATCCCGGGTCTCCAGGATCACGCCCTGGGCCGAAGGCGCCAAACCGCTGAGCCACCCAGGGATCCCCATCTTAAATGTTTTATATTTGCTTTAATGTTTATTCCAAAGAGTCACAAACTGTGAAAGTTTATGTCAAGCTTCCTGTCTTTTTTAGTGTCCAAGAGAGTGACAGTAAGAAGCACATGGGAAGGGGCACCTGTGGCTCAGTGGTTGAGCATCTGCCTTTGGCTCAGGTTGTGATCCCAGGATCCTGGGATCGACTCCTGCATCAGGATCCTTGTGGGGAGTCTGCTTCTCCTTCTGCCTAAGTCTCTGCCTCTCTCTCTTTGTCTCTCATGAATAAATAAATAAATAAAATCTAAAAAAAAAAAAAAAAAAAAGCAGCACACAGGAAAAAAAAGCACATTCAGATTTGGTTATCAAACCCAGCACACATTCAACACTCTACAGAGATGACTGGCATCAATATAAACTCTTAAAAAGTACCCAAGAAATTTTACCCAAGCCTTGAAACTGCAGAAACATTCATCCAGTTCTAGGAATGAAGTGAAGTCTCTCAAGGATTTTACTTAATTTGCAGTTATGCTAGGTAGCCCTTTTAATACCCTGTACCCCCAAAATGTTCTGAGGCAGGAAAAATCATATTAAAAAGAATATCAAGGGCAGACATGGATTAAATTGAGGTAAGAAGGCCTGCTGCCATTTAATGGGAGTGGGAAGAGAACGATACTAGGAAAGGGCAGTCCTGGGAGTGCGGGCTTATGAAACGGTCATGAGCAGGGGCCCTTGGGAATCCTGGCTAATCATAGAGGCCTTGCCCATTGATATGAGGAATTTTCCTTTGACATTAAGTAATTGCGGCCAAGGTCAGAAAATCTGATAACACATTTCTTAGTACCAAGTAGACATTTCTTAGAAGCAGATGGAGTTGAACTCACAATATTTCTTGCTGAACAAGATCAGGATCTCTTCCATTCTTCCAAGGATCTTATTTTAGAAAACTATTTTATTGTCCAGCCTTGTAATGAAATTTCTACTTTCATTTCATTCAGAAACAAATCCTCGGGGATCCCTGGGTGGCGCAGCGGTTTAGCGCCTGCCTTTGGCCCAGGGCGCGATCCTGGAGACCCGGGATCGAATCCCACGTCGGGCTCCCGGTGCATGGAGCCTGCTTCTCCCTCTGCCTATGTGTCTGCCTCTCTCTCTCTCTGACTATCATAAATAAATAAAAATTTTAAAAAAATCCTCTAGTCAATTAACAGCACTGTAGTAAGTAATTTTACATGATTATCTCATTTAATCATCATTGCATATCCTCAGTGTAAACCCACTGTGCAGATAAAAAAATGACACCTGAAGTAACATGATCCAGTTTCACACCTATATAGTGGTAGCCACGATTATTCCAGGCTGCAGGTTGAATGTGTTCCCCCAAAATTCATACATTCAAATCCTAACCCCCAAAGTGATGATATTAGGAAGTAAGGCCTTTGGAAGGTGATTCGGTCATGAGGGTGGAGCCCTCATGAATAGGTTTAGTACCCTTTTAAAAGAGGTTCTTTGCCCATTTGGCCATTTGAGGGCACAAGGAAAAGACACCGCCTATGAACCAGGAAGTAGGTTTTCATCACACATGGAATCTGCCAGCACCTTCATCTTGGGCTTCCTAGCTTCCAGAATTCCTGAGAAATAAATTTCTGTTGTTTATAAGATACTCGGTCTGGGCTATTTTTGTTATAGCAAACCAAACAGACCAAGACATTCCAGATCCTGCCTTGTATTTTAAGATATTATCTGCCTAAGGTTAGAAAGGTTTGTAGATTTTTTTACTTACTTTGAAGCAAACATATTCCAGGCTTTGCCCACAATTGTATCAAGTGGTTTTAGTAAGAACTGGCTATTGCTGACCAATGCTGCAGACTTCTCATATTTGCTAAAGGCTCGCTGGGTTTTCCACACATTGAAAGCATCAATAGGCTCCAACCAAGAAGTATAGAGAGCTGGATCTTTAAATCCTCCTAGAGTAAGACAACATAAGCCATTGTTTATATCATAAATAATTAATTTTGGAAACAAATTAATAAACAGGTATTTTTTTATTCATTTCACCAGAAATCTCCTTTAAAAAATATTTTATTTATTCATGAGAGACATAGAGAGAGAGGCAGATATATAGGCAGAGAGAGAAGCAGGCTCCATGCAGGGAGCCCGATGTGGGACTCGATCCCTGTTTTGCCTTTTAAAATTAGCTTTATATCGCTTTTGGATAGATAATTCATACTCATTTTAAGAAAAAAAAACAATTCGGGGATCCCTGGGTAGCTCAGCGGTTTAGTGCCTGCCTTTGGCCCAGGGCATGATCCTGGAGTCCTGGGATCAAGTCCCACACCAGGCTCCCTGCATGAAGCCTGCTTCTCCCTCTGCCTGTGTCTCTGCCTCTCATGAATAAAATCTTTTAAAAAAAGGAAAAGAGAGAAAACAATTCGTATCATTCAGAAAAGTATTAAGAAGAAAATTTAATGGATGAAAGACCCAAATGTGAAAAAGAAAACCATCAAAATTCAAGAGGAGAACACAGGCAACAACTTCTTTGACCTCAGCTATAACAACTTCTTACTAGATACGTCTTTAAAGGCAAGGGACACAAAAGCAAGAAATGAACTATTTGGACTTTATCGAGATAAAAATTCTACACAGCAAAAGAAACAACAAAACTGAAAGGCAACCTTCAGAATGAGAGAAGATGTTTGTAAATGACATATCTGATAAAGGGTTAGCATCCAAAATGTATGAAGAACTAATCAAACTCAACACCCAAGAAACAAATAATCCAGTTAAAAATGGGCAGGAGATGTGAATAGATATTTTTCCAAAAAAAGACATCCCAATGGCCAACAGGCACATGAAAAGATGCTCAACATCACTCATCATCAGGGAAATAGGAATCAAAACTACAATGAAATACTACCTCACATCAGTCAGAATGGCTAATATCAACAACACAAAGAACAGCAGATGTTGGTGAGGATGTGAGGAAAGGGGAACCCTCTTAGACTGCTGGTGGGAGTGCAATTGGTGCAGCCACTGTGGAAAACAGTTTCCTCAAAAAGTTAAAAATGGAACTACTCCACAACCCAGCAATTGCGCTATTAGGTATTTACCCATGGATAAAAAAATACTGATTCAAAGGGATACATGCACCTTGATATTTATAGCTGCATTATCAACACTAGCCAAATTATGGAAAGAGACCAAATGGCCATCAATGTGAATGGATAAAGAAGTTGTGGTATACAGGGGTGTCTGTGTGGTTCAATTGGTTGAGTGTCCAACTCTTGATTTCCACACAGGTCATGATCCCTGGGTCCTGGAACGAGCCCTGTATTGGGCTCCCTTCTCAGTGGGGAGAGTGCTTCAGGATTTTTTTCTCTCCCTATGCCCCTCCCCAAGCTTATGCTTTCACTCTCTCTCTCTGAAATAAATAAAATCTTAAAAAAAAAAGAGAGAGAGAGAGAGAGAAAAGAGAGAGAGAAGTTGTGTTATTCATATATGATGGAACATAACTTAGTCATGAAACAGAATGAAATCTTGTCATTGGCAATGACGTGGATTTCACTTAGCATAAGCGAAGTCACCGAGAGAAAGACAAATAGCATATGATTTTACTCTTATATGGAATCTAAGAAACAAAATGGACAAACACAGGAGGAAAAAGAAAGAAGTAAACCGTAAAACAGACGTAACTACAGAGAACAAACTGTTGCCGGAGGGGAGGTGGGTGAGGGGATGGGTTCAATGGGTATTAAGTGATGATGGGTATTAAGGAGGGTACTTGTGAGGAGCATTGGGCCTTGTACGTAAGTGATGAATCACTAAATCCTACACATGAAACTAGTACTATACTATATGTTAACTAACCAGAATTTTTTTTTTCAGATTTTATTTATTTATTCATGATAGACATAGAGAGAGAGGGGCAGACACACAGGCAGAGGGAGAAGCAGGCTCCATGCCAGGAGCCCAACGTGGGACTCGATCCGGTGACTCCAGGATTGTGCCCCAGGCCAAAGGCAGGCACTAAATCACTGAGCCACCCAGGGATCCCACTAACCAGAATTTAAAATAAAAACTTAAACAAACAAAGAAGAAAATTTAAAAGTCAACTGAACATCTGAAATGTCACCACCCATAGAAGACCATGAACATTTTGCTGACCCTCTTGTGTATGTAATTTTATACAAACACTGTTCTGTAATTTGCATTTTCATTCACCAATATGTTGTGAATCTATTTTCCATGTCAATAAGTATCACTCATATTTAAAGTTTTATTACATGAATATACTATAATTTATCACATTTCCTACTATTGAGCATTTAGGTTGTTTCTGCATTTTTGTGTGTAAGACATTGCAGTGAATATCTTTGTAAGAATACCTCTCTGTACCTATGTCATTTTCTGTGAGTAAATTTTTGGAAGTTTGATTACTTTATATATTCTCTTATTATTTCTCTTAATTTAAAATCTAAAATGAAGAATATGAAAAAAATATTCTGAAGAAGGAAAAACTATACCAATTAACACACTTGAAATGATCTCCTTTTTTTTTCAGCCGAAAGGTCTCACATTTATTACTGAAGCAACCCACTGGAGTAGAGGCATAGTAACAAGAAAAAATCATTTCCCTGATAAAACATGTCTATTGGCTAGGTAGGAGGGATGATTACAAAGTGATAAGATAGGAACATGTGATCTTCATGCAGCTTAAATATGTGTGCCATCTCATGATGTGTAATGCCTTATAGACCCAGCTTGGTTCTTCTCTAGTGACTGACTCCTCCTGGAGTTATATCTGATTTTATTTATTTATGGGTAGCCCGGGTGGCTCAGCGGTTTAGCGCCTGCTTTTGGCCCAGGGTGTGATCCTGGATACCCAGGATCGAGTCCCACATCGAGCTCCCTGCATGGAGCCTGCTTCTCCCTCTGCTTGTGTCTCTGCCTCTCTCTCTGTCTCTCATGAATAAATAAAATCTTTAAAAAAAATTATTTATTTATTCATAAGTAAATGAGCACGCTGTGTTCAACGTGGAGTCTTCTTGAGATTCTGTCCCTCTGCCTCTCCCTGACACTTGCATGGGCACTCTCTCTCTCAAATAGATAAATAAATCTCTAAAAAAAGAAAGAAAATCATCAAATAAAGATAAGGCAAGCCTGCAGATCTGCCATAGAAATGCAAAGCTGATAAAAGTTCTGTTCTTTGAACTTCCTGAAAATTTTTATAACAAAATGCTGTCACAGAGATCACTAGTTGTGCTACATTACCTGTTCTCCCCTTCTTTAGTGACAAAACCCTCAAATTTTAATTGTGGTCATGGCCACCCCTGCAGCTAGGTGTAGCACATGAGTCAGTCCCAATCAAAGGTATATAAACACTAGTGTGGTGTGCAACCCTAGCAGGAGGAGAGCAGCATGCCATCTTTTGCTCATTCCTATGTGATTTGATAGCTAAAGCTCAAACAGATGTCTTGGACTATAAGGAGGAAGCCGTAAGGCCAGTACAGTAAGAACAGTAAGGTTTAGAAAAAAGAATTAAACTCATATCTTTTTTCAATCACATCTGGTTTTAGTGTCCAGTCACATACCAATATAATGGTTATATTTTGCCACTAAAACACATAATTATTATTTTCCTTTCTTTAAAAATAAATTTAGGGGGATGCCTGGGTGACAGTGGGTTAAGCGTCTGCCTTTGGCTCAGGTCATGATCCCAGGGTCTCTGCAGGGAGCCTGCTTCTCCCTCTCTCTCTTTCTGTCAAATAAATAAATAAAATCTTTAAAAAAATAAATTCAGAGACTTCCTTTTTTTTTTTTTTTAAAGACTTTATTTATTCATGAGAGACAGAGAGAGAAAGGCAGAGACATAGGCAGAGGAGAAGCAGGCTCCCTGCAGGGAGCTTGATGTGGGACTTAATCCTGGAACTCCAGGATCATGCCCTGGCCCTGAGCTGAATGCAGACACTCAACCACTAAGCCACCCAGGCATCCCTGGAGACTTCCTTTTAAAAAAAAAAGAAATGTTACCATGTACATGTACAAAATGTATATATTAATTTCATCTTTGAACACCAATAAAAAAAAAAAAATTTCATCTTAATTTCTGCTTACCCAGATCCGCACTGTGTACATCTTTCCCACGAAGGATGACCAAGTTAGCAATGGAAGTGTTAAAATGAAGCTCCCTGTTGAGAGACACTTTACCAAGAGTAGGAAGTCCTGGTAAAGGAGGCCGTACCTGCCAATTAATACCTGCCAATGGAAAAAAAGCAAGAGACTTTATAAATAGCTCTGAGCAAGAAGAGAAAAATATATTATAGTATGTTTATTTTACATAAAATTTTATTTAGTAAGTAAAAGTTGCTTTTTTCTACTAAATGTTTAAAAATTCTTATCTGGTTTACCTGAAATGATTCCAACTATCCAATCCTGAGAAAGGCATAAATTATTCTTTGTAGAGTATTAAATGACGGTGATAGATACATACAATGGAATTCTCTTCACCAAAAAAACAGAAATTACTGATAAATATAACAAACAACATGGATAAATCTCAAAAGTGTTATGCTAAGTGAAACAAGCTTGACTCAAAAAATTATGTACCATATGATTCCATTTATAGGACATTCTAGAAAAGGCAAAACCATAGGAAAAAAATTCAGATCAGTAGTTCCTGGGGGCTGGAGTTGAGGGGAAAAGAGTGCCTACAGATGAGTATGAATAATGATCCTCCATCATTTTGGGATGATGGAAATCCTCTATCTCAATTGTAATGGAGGTTACACATTATAGAAGTTTGTTAAAATTCATAGAACCATACACCAGAAAGGGTGAACCTTACTCTATATGCCTGTGCAAACAAACAGGACACATACAAAAATGTTAGGGATGTACAAACACAAAGCAAAAAGTTTGAAAACTGACCAGTCATATGGAAATATGAAGAAAATCCTCTTAAAGTATATGTCAGATAGGGATAAAATTCAGCACAGAGTAACAGACTGATTTTCAGCAAAAATAGAAACACAAGAAACCAAAAATGTTTGCATGCTGAATTCAATAATAAGACAAGCCAATTTAAAAATCAAAAAGATGTTTGAATGGAAATTTTACCGAAAAAAGATAAACAAATCCAACAAGCACATGAAAAGATGCTCAACATCTTTTGCATTAGGAAAATGCAAACTGAAACCACAAGGAGACACTACTTCACACCCATCAGAAAGGCTATAATCAAGAAGACTAACAATGTCAGGTGTTAGCAAAGATGTGGTGAAGCTGAAACCCTCTTAAACTATGAGAATATAAAATATTGCAGCCACTTTGGAAGGAGTATAGCAGTTCTACAAAATGTTAAACACAGACTCATCCTTTGACCCACCATTACCACTTATAGGTGTATAATCAATAGACTGAAAACATATGTCCACACAAAGACTGAATACAATGTACACAGCAGCAGTATTCATAATAGACACAAAGTGAAAACAAGCTAAATGTCCACCAGCTGTTGGACATCTGAACAAAATGTGGTAGAGCCACATAATGAAATACTACTACTCAGCAATACAAAAGAATGAACTACTGATACATCCTATGTCATGGATGAATTTCAAAGACATTAAGTGAAAAAAGGTCAGACACAAAAGACTGTATGTTGTATCATTCAATTTACATATGTCCAAAATAGGAAAATCTATAGAAAAAGAAAACATACAAGTGGTTGACACTAGGAATAAAAAATGGGAATTGCCTTAAAATGAACACAAGGATCTTTTTGAAGTGATGGACATGTTCTACAACTAGCTTATGATAACAGTTGTATAACTCTGAAAATTTACTAAAAAATCACTGATTGTACTCTTATCATAGGTGAAGGCTATGGTATATAAGTCACCCAGCAATAAAAATATTTCAATATTTGTGACATGCTGTAAAAGCTATAGTTGTTAGATAATTCATCACTCTATATTAGAAATAAAAGGTAATCAACTCTATCCAAAAGTTTCAAAAATAAATAAAAAGTAAATAAATAAAAGGTTTTTTTTTTTTTTTTAAAGATTTTATTTATTTATTCCCTCCATGCAGGGAGCCCGACGTGGGATTCGATCCCCAGACTCCAGGATCACACCTTGGGCCATAGGCAGGCTCTCAATCACTAAGCCACGCAGGCGTCCCACAAGTAAAATTTAAAATGAGAAGAGAAGTAACAAAAAAGACAGTATAAGAAATAAAAACAAATCCTGGGACACCTGGGTGGCTCAGTCAGTTAAGCATCTGCCTTTGGCTCAGGTCATGATCCCAGAGTCCTGGGATCAAGCTCCACATTGGGCTCCCTGCTCCTCAGGGAGCCTGCTTCTCCCTCTCCCTCTGCCTGCTCCTCACTCTGATTGTGCTCTCTCTCTGCCAATAAATAAATAAAATCTTTTAAAAAATAAAAATAAAAACAAATTCCAGATTGGTTAAAACTTAAGTATTAAACATAAAGCTGTAAAAAATACTGGGGAATACTAAAGAATATTTTATATCTGAGGCAAGGCTCAGAATCTATAAAATAAGAAGATATATGGGTTTGCTCACATAAAAATGGAAAACCTCCATATGGAAAAATACCATACAAAAGACAAAAATGATGGACAAAAATATTTGCAATCTATGTAACAAAAATGGTGTATAAATCCATAACATTGTATTTGCTTCCAAGACACCACTGATTATAAGAAAAAAATGTTGTCAAATTATGTCAACTAAATGATTCACTTAGATCATTCAATTTCATTCTTATTGAAAGAGTTCTTTTAGAGTAAATTAGGTTTAGATTTTTAAAAATCCTATCACTCTTTGAGCATCCATAAAAAACACATATAACAAAATAAATTGGTTAAGGTTTTCCAAAAATGTTTTCACATTTAGTGACTTAATTACTTTTTGACTTGGCATTAATGATGCCAATTTTTTTTCACACATTATTATCCTCTGTCTCCAGAGCATTGGTGACATAGTGGGGTTTTTTTTTAAAGATTTTATTTATTTATTCATAAGAGACACAGAATGAGAGGCACAGACATAGGCAGAGGGAGAAGCAGGCTCCTTGTGGGGACCCCGATGTGGTACTCGATCCCTGGGCCCTTGGATCACGCGCTGAGCCAAAGGCAGACACTCAACCACTGAGCCAGGTATCCCAGTGATGTAGCATTCTTTAAGGGAATCCATGGAAACAGTAAGTTGTTGGCTCTTATACTAGCTTTGCTATCAAGTAGAGAACCATCAACGTTTGACTCCTGATTAAGGAATGTGCCTGTTTAGGATGACTGCCTCTTCACTACTCTAGTATAAAACTAAAGATTTATTTTCTGGAGAGGATATGATTGAGGGTCTCTGGTCTGGAGAACCAAGGCAGAGTTAAGGACAAGGTACATACTGAAACCAGAGAGATCTACTAAAACCCATAAAAACCCCTCTTCTTTCACCAGATCACTTGGGCTTTGCCTAAACCTTCACAGCAGAATACCCAACCCAGGAGACAGGCAAAGAGAATATCCAGGATGGCAAATGTACCTTGGTTGTAGAGGGCAAAAAGTCTCGATTGAAGTAGGGCAGATGGCTTTAGGAGAGCTTGCTTGCTTGCTTTCTATTTTTTATTTTTATTATTTTTTTAAGATTTTTTTTAAAGATTTATTTATTTATGATAGACATAGAGAGAGAGAAAGCGAGGCAGAGACACAGGAGGAGGGAGAAGCAGGCTCCACGCCGGGAGCCCAACACGGGACTCGATCCTGGGACTCCAGGATCGCGCCCTGGGCCAAAGGCAGGTGCCAAACCGCTGAGCCACCCAGGGATCCCCCCCCCCTTTTTTAGATTTTATTTATTCATGAGAGACACACAGAGAGAGGCAGAGACACAGGCAGAGGGAGAAGCAGGCTCCATGCAGGGAGCTGGATGCAGGACTCGATCCCGGGATTCCAGGATCACACCTTAGGCCAAAGGCAGGCTCTCAACCGCTGAGCCACCCAGGGATCCCCTCTTTCTGTTTTAAAAAGATGTATTTATTTATTTTGAGAGAGAGAGAGAGCGTGCATGAGTGGGGGTGGGAGAGGCAGAGAGAGAATCTCAAGCAGACTCCCCGCTGTGCATGGAGCTCAACATGGGCCTCAGTCTCACAACCCTGTGATCATGACCTGAGCCAAAATCAAGAGTCAGATGCTTAACTGACTGAGCCATCAAGGTGTTCCAAGTAGGCAACTCTTGATCTTGGGGTTGTGATATCAAGCCCCACATTGTGGGTAGAGAAAGAGAGAGAAAAAGAGAAGGAAGGAAGGAAGGACGGAAGGAAGGAAGGAGGGAAGGAAGGAAGGAAGGAAGGAAGGAAGGAAGGAAGGAAGGAAGGAAGGAAGGAAGGAAGGAAGAAAGGAAATTATAATGTAGCTTGGTTCAGAGAGCCAAGCCTAAAGTCATGAAAAATTATTCACAGGCCTCACACTGTAATCAAGAAACTGCCAGGATGTGCCCTGCTGAATTGTTAAGGGCCAATGACTCCTATGTGCCTTCCATTTCCCCCTTTTTAACGAGGCTATCTACCAGTTATGCTATGCCTATTTAACCGTAGTCTATTGATCGGGGGCAGGAGGGGGGTGTGAGGAACTGTACTCAAAGAACAATACTCAAACAAAAACAAAAAAATCGGGCATCCCTGGGTGGCTCAGTGGTTTGGCGCCTGCCTTCAGCCCAGGGCGTGATCCTGGAGTCCCAGGATCGAGTCCCACATCGGACTCCCTGCGTGGAGCCTGCTTCTCCCTCTGCCTGTGTCTCTGCCTCTCTCTGTCTCTGTATCTCTCATGAATAAATAAATTAAATCTTAAAAAAAAAAAAAAATCCCCAAAAAACAAAGCACTATACCAAAAAAAAAAAAAAAAAAAAAAAGTCTCACCTGAGGAGTGTAAATCTGTACCTGGACCTGGTTTTAGATGACAAGATTCTGGAATTTAACCTGATGTGCTAAAGGGCTTTGGGAGAGGTTAAGCCCATTCTGCATATGGGAAGACATGATTCAGTAGGAGGCAGAAGGTGGATAGTGGTAGCCAGCCTCCAAGATGAACTCCAATGATCCTTCCCTCCTGGTATACAACCCTTATGTGGTCTCTTCCCACATGGCATAGTGCTTAACAACCTTAATAACCTAAAGGATGATGCAGAAATGATGGCACGTGGGGATCCTAGCTGGCTCAGTTGGTGCAGCATGTGACTCTTGATCTCAGGGTCGTTGAGTTTGAACCCCACATTGGGTGTAAAGATTACTTAAATAAAATTAAAACTAAAAAAAAAAAAAAAAACAATGGTGTGTGACTTCCAAAGGTAGGTCACAAAAGACATGGTAAATTCTCCTAGTTCCCTCTGGGAACATTCATTCCTTTCGTTGCCAGGACATGTGGAAACAGATACATACCTGGCTGATGGTGATATTAATAGAGTCAATCTTCATAAGGAGCAGCCTAATATATGAGCATTTTTTTAAAAAGATTGATTGATTGATTTATGATAGACATAGAAAGAGAGAGAGGCAGAGACACAGGAGGAGGGAGAAGCAGGCTCCATGCAGGGAGCTTGACGTGGGACTCGATCCCGGGACTCCGGGATAGAGCCCCAGGCCAAAGGCAGGCGCTAAACCGCTGAGCCACCCAGGGATCCCCTATATGAGCATTTTTAAAGCTATTTGCCTCAACCTGGTTCGTGACATAAATATATTTATTCATATATACTCAAATATATGAAAATATTTATATGTTCAAAGCTATATCTATAACTGTGAAAACATGTTGACATTCAAAGTCCTGCATGGGAAAATGACTAAGCGAACTATGGTTTATTGACCTAAGAGAGCTCAGAGCAGCTTGTCTTATACTATACCTGAGGAACACTGTGCTCCTTGAGATGTTAACAGGTATTACTAGAAAAACAGGTACCAAGGCCAAAAAATTTGGTAAGCATTCCTTTAAGATGAAACCTTTCTATTTCTCTCCAAACCTCAAACAACTATAATCTAGTGATAAAGTATATGACTAGTATGTAAAACAGAAGAAATCCATCCACTTTCATAGTATTGAAACCTAAGTTATTGTTATTTGTGGTAAAATATATGCTACTAAAAAAAATCACTGGTAGTAGTGATTTCCATCCAGTTAAACATGACAGACTGAACATACCAGTCTACTATCACTCTCTCCTCAAATCAAACAGGGACTTTTTTTTTTTAAGATTTTATTTATTTATGAGAGAGAGAGAGAGAACGCACACACAGACACATAGCCAGTGGAGCAGCAGGGACAGGAAGAAGCAGACGGCTCGCTGAGCAGGGAGCCCAATGTGGGGCTTGATCTCAGGACCCTGAGATCAAGATCTGAGCCTAAGGCAGAAGAAAACTGACTGAGCTACCCAAGCGCACCTTACAGGGACATTTTTAAAAGGCATAAACAAAAGAACAAGGAAGGGAAGACAAGATAATGGGAACAACATTTTGGAAGCTGGAAAGCAAATGAATTAGTGGTGACTTCAGGGAAAGCTGAAACTTCTGCCCACAGTAAGGTCCTGAAAGCAGGCCAGGTTCTTCTTAAAAAGGGGGAAATGAGAGGATTAAAGATCTACATGCCAAGTGGTGAAAGCCTTAGACGCTTCCTAGCTTCCTCACTCCCGGCAGCAGAGGACGTGCCCCCTCCACCCCCCCGCCCCCCATCCTAGAAGCTGTCGCTTCGGGAAGGCTAAACCAGTGAGGTTCTGGCCTCCACCAAACTAAGTGCTGCGCCCTGCCTTCCAGGCTCTGAAGATAGAGCAGTAAACAAAATAGACAGAAATCCCTGCCCTCCTAAAGCTTACATTATACTGAGATCAATGGAAGATCCACAGTGAGGAATTCCAGAATGTTAGATACAAAGAGGAAATCCTAAAAGATTTAAGAGAGAACAAAACAGGATTAGGAATCAGACTGACATGGGACTTCACAGCAACATTGGAGGCTGGAAGAGAACAGAACAATGCTTTCAAAATTCTGAGCAAAAATGACAAATAATGGCTGGAATATATATATATGCCTTCCCTGTACTTTCTCTTTTTCTTAGGAAGCTTCTGGAGAGTATAGCCTATCAACACGAGGAAATAAACCAACAAAAACAAAACAACAAAGGTAGACACGAAATCTAGGAAATCAGAATAGAAAATGAGGTGGCGATTTCAGTGTTTGCTTATCTAAACCTGAAAGGATGGCTGGGTGGCTTAGTAGTTGGGTATCTTCCTTCGGCTCAGAGCGTGATCCCAGGGTCCTGGGATCGAGTCCTGGAGAGCAACCAGGACAGTCTGGGATAAGACGATGATGGCTGGGGCGCCTGGTGTCTTAGTGGATTAAACATTTGCCTTTGGCTCAGGTCTTGGCCCTGGAGTCCCTGGATGGAGCCCCGGAGTCAGGCTCCCCATTATCCTCTCTGTGCCTCACATCCTGCCCCCCTGCCTGCTCATCCCCCCCCCTTTCAATCTCTCAAATAAATAAAATATTTTTTTTTAAAGATTTTTAATTTATTTATTCAGAGAGAGAGGGGCAGAGACACAGGCAGAGGGAGAAGCAGGCTCCATGCAGGGAGCCTGACATGGGACTCAATCCTGGGTCTCCAGGATCATACCCTGGGTTGCAGGCGGTGCTAAACCGCTGCACCACCGGGTCTGCCCAAATAAAATCTTTAAAAAGAAAAAGAAGGGACGCCTGGGTGGCTCAGCGATTGAGCCTCTACCTTCGGCCCAGGGCATGATCCTGGGGTCTCGGGATCGAGTCCCATATCGGGCTCCCTGCATGGAGCCTGCTTCTCCCTCTGCCTGTGTCTCTGCCTCTCCTCTGGGTCTCTCATGAATAAATAAATAAAATCTTTAAAAAAAAAAAAAAAGAAAAGAAAAAGAAGATGAGGTCTCCTAAAGGGATATTTCCAAACAGGTAATGAATCTGGCTCAGTTGTAAATAATATTTACCTATCAAAAGTAATATAAGCACTGAAGATTAATCTAATTCAAAAGTATGTTATAACCATATGGTAGGAAGTAGGGAGGGAGGGGGAGGGAGGGAGAGAGAGAGAGAGAGAGAGAGAGAGAGAGAACAGAGGAAGTATAAAATTCAATTCTCAATTTCATATTAGGAAGGCAATTGATGGGGATACTTGGGTGGCTCAGTGGTTGAGCATCTGCCTTTAGCCCGCGGTGTGATCCTGGAGTCCCGGGATCAAGTCCCACATCAGGCTCCCTGCATGGAACCTGCTTCTCTCTCTGCCTGTGTTTCTGCCTCTCTCTCTGTGTGTCTCTCATGAATAAATAGATAGAATCTTAAAAAAAAAAAAAAAAAAAAAAAAAAAAAGGAAGGCAACTGATAATATCTAAACCTGAAAGGATGGCTGGGTGGCTTAGTAGTTGGGTATCTTCCTTTGGCTCAGAGCGTGATCCCAGGGTCCTGGGATCGAGTCCTGTATCAGGCTCCCCAGAGGGAGCCTGCATCTCCCTCTGCTCATGTCTCTGCCTCTCTGTGTCTCTCATGAATAAATAAATAAATAGTTTTTAAAAAATAAAAAATAAATAAACCGGAAAATAAGTAACAGCATAAGCAAGATACTTAGAAATATGGAAAGCAGTTTCATCTGGGCAGTGAGGAAGTGTAAGACAGGGAACTGCTCTTTTCCTCATTATAAATTCATATTGGACAATTTCTTGGCTTTTTTAAAAAAATGAGATATAATTTATATTCAATGCAACGTATGGATATAAGTATACACTTGATGAGTTTTGACTATTTGATTTTTTAAAAGGTATGTTCATGTATTACTTTGAAAAAAATAAAATAAATAAAATAGGGGCAGCTGGCTTGCAACTCTTGATCTCGGGGTAGTGAGCTTGAGCCTCATGTTGGGTGTAGAGATTACTAAAAACAAACAAACAAACAAACTTTAAAAAAAATGTCATGCTCCTCTGAATTTTTTTCACTTTGGGAAATGAAACTGTAAAGTGATTAAGAAGCCCTCCTGGGATGTCTTAGTGGGTTTTTGTAGGAGCTTCTCTGACCAGAAGAAGGCACCATTATTTCGACTGGCCCAAGCAAGTTTATACTGAGAATTCCAGTATAGGCACCTTTCCCAGGTTGTGGCTTGCATATTTTTAAAATACCCCTTACCTTCTTCCATTTTTGAATTAGAAATGAGCATCTGTCTCAGATGTTTGAGGAGGCCAGCCCAAGTAAACGTGCTGTATGTCAGTGAGTTCTCAGACATTTGAGGAATGTTACGAATACCCAGCATCTTGAATTCAGGATGGGGAACTAAATTCTCCATTAAGTCTCCTGTAAAGAAAAAAATCTGAACTAAACTTTTAAAAAATACATATTTTTTAAAAGATTTTGTTTATTTATTTGACACAGAGAGAAAAAGCACACAAGCAGGAAGAGAGGCAGAGGGAGAAGCAGGCTCCCTGCTGAGCAGAGAGTCCTAAGCAGGGCTCAATCCCAGGACCCAGAGATCATGACCTGAGCCAAAGACAGACCCCTTAACCAACTGAGCCACCCTGAACTAGACTTAAATTCCATGTTTCCATTGGCTCATATACAACTATGGTTTGATGGTTTGGGGGCCAAACATATTTTCTCCTCCAAGGCCAAATTGCTTAAAATAAAAAATGTAAATAAAAATTTGGAGACAATGTCTATGTCAGATCACATATTTTGGCCCCTATTTTAGCATGAGTGAAAAAAGACACTTTGCCAAAAAGGAAACAAGAATTTAGAAACTAAAACTGGAAACATGAATAAAATATTTAGCTACACTTCAGGAAAATAAAGTAAGCATGAGAGCTAATATGCTTTTATCATCATTCTATAGTCACTAAATATTCCTTTAGAAATTTTCCTAGGGGCGCATGGGTGGCTCAGCTGCCTTCAGCTCAGGTCACAATCCCAGAGTCCTAGGATTGAGCCCCACATTGAGCTCCCTGCTCCGCGGAGTCTCCCTCTGCCTCTTCCCTTGCTCGTGCTTGATCTCTCTCAAATAAGTAAATAAAATATTTTTTTTAAGAAATTTTCCTAGCTCTCTTATTTTATCTAGTTAAATGATAATTAGAATCTTTTAAATCAAATTCTACTAGGGAAAAAGACAAGATTAGTGATTCCTGAAGACAAGAATATGCCTATCTTTAGAAACTTATATTTGTAATGAAACAGGATTATGGAGAAAGGCTAATTTGTTCTGCACTCAGAGCTGTTTTATATATTCATAGAAAAAAACTAGAGAGAGAAAAATATATTACTATAACAACATGAAATGTAAATTTTATAACAGTACAAACTCATATCCTATATCCTAAGGAAAAGCAGATTTTGACACAAACATCTACAAAGTGCTGCACAAATTGATCTTATGGCTAATGGAGTTTCCTCTAAACATAAGAGGTTTTTTTTGTAAAATACCTAGAGTTGAATTTATTGCATAGCACAAATAAATAACAGTCAACAAACATAGCCTGAGTAAAAATACATGAATTATTAACTGTCATAATCTGCTTTTATCTCTAGCCTTCTTGTTCACCTACTCTCATTTTAACCATTCTGGGACCTTGTTGAGATCCTGTTATGGACTAAAGGTTTGTTCCCCCCTCAAATTCATATATGCAAATCCTAACCCCTGAGGTGATGGTATGGTAAGGGTGGAGCCCTCATAAATGGGATTAGTGCCCTTATAAAAGGGGCCTGACAGAGCTCTCTAGCTCTTCCTGCCATGTGAGGACGCAATGAGAAGATGGTCATCTGAGAACCAGGAAACAGGCCCTTACCAGACTACTACCAGTGCCTTGATCTTGGACTTTCCAGCCTCCAGAACCATGAGAAATAAATTTATGTTGTTTATATAAGTCACCTAGTATATAACACTTTGGTTACAGCAGCTTAAATGGACTAAGACAAACTAATCCATGGACCTCCTGACTTCTCAGTCCATTAGTATTCCCCTTGCTTTACTTCTCTTCTTACCCAGTTACCTGCCCTTGTCTCTTCATCAAATCTTTCTAGTGAAAATCCAATCTTGGATCAGCCCCACTCCTCACATTCTCTGTGCCTGTTAAAGTACAGCTGTAGAAAGTCACCCCATATCACAGATTGGACCACTCAGAATTTAGATGTCAAACACCGATGCCCACCAATGCTGATGCTTTGTGGTAAAGGTGCCATCTCCTCAAACACCTGAGTGGAGCCATGTGGATATCTTGGGTCACTCGGGGCAGAGACTCTGGAGCACAACAGACATATCTGAGAAACACCATGGAGGCCAATGTGGCGGGAAGAGAGTGAGTAACAGGATATAAGATCAAGAAAGCAGTGGGAAGCCAGGCAGAGCAGTCTTACATGTGATTCTAAGAACACTGGTTTTAACTCTGGGTAAGATGGGAAACCTCTTAAAGGTTTTTTTGTTTTTTTTTTTTTAATAGATTTTATTTATTTATTCATGAGAGAGACTTATAGAGAGAGGCAGAGACACAGGCAGAGGGAGAAGCAGGCTTCATGCAGGGAACCTGACGTGGGACTCGATCCTGGGTCTCCAGGATCACGCCCTGGGCTGAAAGCAGCGCTAAACCACTGAGCCACCCGGGCTGCCCCTCTTAAAGGTTTTGAGTAGGAGAATAACAGGATCTAATAGGATTTAACCTTTTAGACAAGTAAAGCCAGAGTTCAGTCTGGTCGTTATACTTAAGAAAAGGCCATCCCACAGGATGGCAAAGGTTGAAGTGGGAAGACCAGGTAAGCTATCCTCCAGCTAACTTCTCATATGACATTTCCATTTAGATATGGCAAAGGCACTTCACACTTAAGATGTCTAAGACCCACCTCTTTCCCTACCCTGTACTGTGCTCCACAAACCAGATCCTTTTTCACTGTTCCCAACTCTAGTAAATAGGGTCTAGTGAACAATCTACACTGTTATGTAAACCAGGGCCCCTTGAATTGTGCTCTGTACCACCCTTTCTGTTATTTTTCAGATCTAATCCATCACCTAGATCTTTGCATTTTACCCCAGCCCCAAACTCTCCCAAATCCATCCTCTTTAGTTCTATTTGTTTAGTCCCACTTAGCAAGGACTGATTATATGAGAGGTACTGTTCTGAGGACAAGGGACATAGTGATGAGCAAGGCTGACAAGGCCTTGCCTTCAGAGAGCCTGTATTCTAGTAGTTAGAAACAAAGAATAAAAATGGTAATAAATGAACAGAACGATGTCAGAGAATAATAAAAGCTGGGAAGGAAACAAACGAGATGATATTATAGACACTCATCATGAAAAGCCATGTTAAGGAACTCACAGCGACCTGAGACTGGAAAAATGGAAGGGAAGTGGCTTTGAAAACATTCCCGGTCAAAGGAGCAGGAAGTTCATGAGGACTGCAAGAACAGACACCCTGGTGAGAATGAGCTGGGCTGTAGGACAAGTAATGAGGCCCCTGAGGCTGTGCTGGTGAATGAGGGAGAATGACAAGAGAGAAGGGAATCTGGAAGACAGAAGATGAACCACATACAACTGAGGCAATGGTAGACTTTACTGCAAGAAATCTGGACCTAAGATTTTAGAATCCTTCCCCCCCGCCCCGCCCCAGTAGGCTTCTTAGAGCCCTGGATCTAAGGTTTTAAAACTGAGCAACTGAGGGAGTGAAAAAGAAACAAGCTTATGGGGGAAAGCTGTTTTAGACATATTATGTAGAAGATGACCACGAAATGTATACAGACAGATATCATGCAGAAAGGCTGCTGGATATAGAAACCTGGAGCTCAGGGAATTGGTTGGAATTGGAGATAAACCAGTAGGTTAGAGAATACAAATGGTGTTTAGAATCATGGAACTGAGCCAGTTATTAGAGAGAGGGTCCAAGACTAGCATTTCGAGCTTGGGAACAGGCCAGAAGAGGAGGAAAGAAAGGAATAAAAGAAGTAGTCAGTGAGATAGAAGGGAAATCAGGAGAGGAAGGTCACAAAAAACAAAGGGAAGATTTGGAAGACAAAGGTCAACCATGCCAATTTCTACTGATAGGCTGATAGAAATGAGGACAGCAAAGTGTCACTGAATCTGGCAATGTGGACATGCTTGTGACTTGTAAAAAGCAATTTCAGAAGAGTGGTAGGGGAGAAACTAGGGCAGAGTGGGTTGAAGAGTAAAGAAATGAGGAAGATCGGAGGATAGCAAGGACAGACACCCCTTGCATTGTTCTAAAGAATAACAGAGAAATGGGTTCAATCACTAGAGGTGAGGTCAAAAGAGAGTATTTTGAGTGTGAGAGGTGCCAGAGAGTAGATGTAATGGCAGCAATCCAGGAAAGATGCATGAAAGGACAAAAGATGAGTAAAGAATTAAGTCGGGGATCCATGGGTGGCTCAGCGGTTTAGTGCCGCCTTCAGCTCAGGGCCTGATCCTGAAGACCGAGGATCGAGTTCCACATCGGCCTCCCTGCATGGAGCCTGCTTCTCCCTCTGCCTGTGTCTCTGCCTCTCTCTCTGTCTCTCATGAATAAATAAATAAGGAGCCTGATGTGGGACTTGATCACTGGGCTTCAGGATCAGGCCTGAGCTGAAGGCGGCACTAAACCGCTGAGCCACCCGCGCTACCCAAATAAAATCTTAAAAAAAAAAAAAAAAAAAAAATTAAGTCCCTGAGAAAGTACAGGGAATGGGACCCAGAAGCCAAGCAAGATTGGCTTTTGATAGGAACAGGACACTTCTCCCACTGTGATACCAGGTGAAATGCAAAGGTGAGCCCAGACAGCAAAGTAAGGTTTGCAAACATAGTGAGGCTGTAGAGAGAGCTCCTGTGTGGCTAAATACCTTTACTTTCTCCGTAAGGTCCATTGAGAAATGACTAGATTAGCCTGCAGACTCAGCCTCCAATCAGCTATGCAGAGGCAGTCCAGTGGATTTTTCAAAAGTAAAAGTGATTATGTCACCAACCTGCTTAAAATCTTCCAGCAGCTTTCCCCCATTCTTTGGGAAAGGCCTCTCAACAGCTCACGAGGACCTGCAAGGCCTGTCCCTGCTTACCACTTTAGCCTCAGATTTCAGCCACCCACCCCTTACACCATTCTCTGTGCTCCAGTGCCACTGGACTTCTCTTTGTTAGACGTGCCAGGCTTCCTTCTGCTGCAAGGCCTCTGTACATGCTATTACCTCTGCACGTGCTACTGGCTCCTCCCTCCCTTGGGCCAGTCATCTCCGAGTCCTTGTCCAGCTCTCGGCTCAAGTGTTATGTCCTCAGGGCAGCCTTTTCTGTCCCCTTCAGCCTAAGTTTGATTCCTTTGTGACACATTCTCTTGAAACTGTACTTTTATCCTTTGGAGCACTTAACTCAGTTTCTTTTTTTTTTTTTTCTTAACTCAGTTTTTAATTATATGTTCTTGGTGTGCTTTATTTGCTTAATGTTTCTCTTTCACATTTCACAGTGAACACAATGCCTGCATTGGCTCCCACTGGATCCCCAACATTTAGCATAGTGATTGGCACATAGCAGGAAGTCAAGAAATATTGGTTGAGTAAACAGATGTGCAATATGGTAAGTACTATGACATAGACAGAAATTAACAAGACACAGGTCTCTAAGGAAGCTGAAAATGAGTGGGACTACATAATATGTACATGACAGTATTCCCCTCTAAGGAAACACATGGTGTTAGTTTACAGTGGTAGCATCTGGGAAAGGGTAAGGAGGACACTTATTTTTGATTGCATATTCTTTTGCACTCCTTGAATAGGTGTGTGTGTGTGTGTGTTACTTATTTGTTTTTAATTTGAGAGAGAGAGAGAGAGAGAGAGAGCAAGAGAGAGTGTGAGCACGAGCAGGGGGGAGAGGCAGACAGAGAGGGAGAAGCGGACTCCCTGCTGAGCAGGGAACCTGATGCGGGGCTCAATCCCAGGACCCTAGGATCATGACCTGAGCCAAAGCCAGACACTTAACCGACTGAGCCACCTAGATATCCCCGTGTGTTACTTTTAAAGATAAGCCAACACACTTAAAAATAAAGGTACAAAATACTAAGTGACACAAAAGAGATAGAGAATGTCATAAAGTTCAGAGAAAAGAGGGTTAGGTTAAGGCCTAGGTAGGAAAGCTTTATAGAAAAATCATCACTTGAATTGGACACTGAAGGACAAGTAAAGTTTCAAAAGAGGTGATGAAGGGAAGGAGGAAGCGATTACTAAGGAGAAAGAACAGTAAGCAAAGGGTTTAGTGCTGGAAAGACAGACTGAAGAAAGACAGTGGAGATAGGATGAAAAGTAGGTGGGGATCCATGCAGAGGCGGCAGTAGGTAATGAAGCCAGAAAGTTAGGGTTCAGGGCATTAGGTGGAGGCCAGGCTAAGGAATTCTGACAAATCTGGGCACAGGATGAACATGAAAGTACAAGTATTAGATCTGTGCATTGGGGAGGCTCTTTTGCAATCAGTGTGCAAGATGGATATAGGGGGAAGAGGCAGGCAACAGGAAGGAATGCAGGGTTAGGACCACCTTTTAAGACAGCAATGTCAATTTTATGTTATCTCTGTTTTATGAAAGAGAGAGAGAATAGAAAGAGGCTAGTTTGCTTTGTATTCAGGGAGAGTATGCAGTATTTGTTGAGAGATACTGACAACCTGAGCCAATGTCAGATAGACTGGGAAGGAGGGGAAGAAGGTAGGCAGATGGCAGGGATGGCACCAACAGGTCTGGACATACTAATGAGATATGAAGACAGGGAGAAAAATCCAGGTGATAGAAATTGAGGAAGAGGGAGCTGGGGAGATACGGCAGGGAAAAAAGATGGATCCATTTAGAACAATCTAAATTTAAAGAAGCAGGAAGCAATTAAGAAAGTTGAGATAGGCAATTATTTGGGAAGGAGATTAGTATTGAGGAGAGTCTACATTATAGAGTCATTTGCATCTAGAAGATTTACTTTATTTATTTTTAAATTTTTATTTATTTATTCATGAGAGACAGAGAGAGAGAGGCAGAGACATAGGCAGAGAGAGAAGCAGGCTCCATGCAGGGAGCCTGATGTGGGACTCGATTCTGGGATTCCAAGATCACGCCCTGGGCCAAAGGCAGGCGCTTACCTGCTAAGCCACCCAGTCATCCCTCATCTAGAAGATTTAAATTGATAAGGCACCACTTGACAAATAATCTAAAAAGAGAATGATGGGTTTCTTTATGGGGTGATAAAAATGGTTGCACAACTCTGTGAATATGCTAAAAATAGAACTGTATACTTTAAATGAGTGAATTGTATGGTATATGAATTATATGTCAAAGTTGCTGTAAAAAAAAAAAAAGTTGCTGTAAAAGGGCGGCCTGGGGTGGCTCAGCCGTTTAGCGCTGCCTTTGGCCCAGGGTGTGATCCTAGAGACTTGGGATCGAGTCCCGCGTCGGGCTCCCTGCATGGAGCCTGTTTCTCCCTCTGCCTGCTTCTGGACAGAGAGGAGGACCCAGTGGGGAATAACGTTGAGGCGTTCAGAACATAAGACTTTCCTACAAATTATGTACAAAAGGACAAATACCTAATGGATTTCTTCTGTAGTGACATGAACCTTCCACAGAATAAGTAGGCTGGAACACACTTCCCAACTGATGCGCAAGGACTTGGTTTATATCACTAAAGGAGATCTGCTTGATGTTCATCAGTTTCGCGCAGATCTTATGAATGGCATCATTTTCATGAACAAGTAGGGCATCTGAAGATCGGTATAAGTGAGAAAGAGTCAAAACGGAGTTGTAGTTCTGAACAATAACCTGGAGAGAAAGGGGTCAGAAAAAAAGAAAGGCAAGAGAAAAGAGCAGTTAGGAGGGTAGATTCTAAAGGCATCCTCCCTGGGTTCAAATCCCAGGTCTGTCACTTTCTAGCTGTATGATTTGGGATGAATCATGTAATCTCTCCATGCTTCAATGTTCTCACTTGTACAGCGGGGATAAAATTCTACTAGTTCCTAGAGTTGTAAGGATTAATGATAGAATGCAAGTAAAGCACTTAGAACAGTGTCCTATATATAGTAAAGTCTCAATAAATAGTGACTATTGCTATCACACTTTCTTCTACAGGATTTCCTATAGTACTTAACTCACTTCTGTTTTATTATTTTTCTTACAAGGCTGATCAACAGAAAATTGTCCTATATAGAAATTTCTTCCAAATAGAAAGAAAGGTAAATTCTTGGAAGGTTGGCAGTGGCATGATGAACCCCAACATGATGTCAAGGTCCGTCTTTTACATGCTATAGTCACCAGGACTAACCCAGGAATGGGTTCCTGAGAGAAGATGCACAATTGTCTTCTTCAGAAATTTTTTAAAATATTTATTTAATTATTTAATTATTTATTTATTTATTTATGATAGACAGAGAGAGAGAGAGAGAGAGAGAGAGAGAGGCAGAGACACAGGAGGAGGGAGAAGCAGGCTCCCTGTGGGAAGCCTGATGTGGAACTTGATCCCGAGATACCAGGATCATACCCTGAGCCAAAGGCAGGTGCTCAACCACTGACCACCCAGGTGCCCCTTCTTTGGAATTTTTTAAAACAAGGACACCTCATGTGTTTGGAAAAGTTTAATCAAAGTTGAATGAATTGTTCACAAAAGTGCCATATTATATAGTGAATGACTCCTGATGTAGTAACTTGACATTCCAAAGAAAGGGGGAGATCAATTTTTTACCTATATTTATTTCACTGCAAATACAAAATATAAAATTTTCTCTCTTTTTTTTCAAGATTTTATTTATTTATTCACGAGAGAGAGAGAGAGAGAGAGAGAGAGAGGCAGAGACACAGGCAGAGGGAGAAGCAGGCTCCATGCAGGGAGCCTGATATGGGACTCGATTCTGGGTCTCCAGGATCAGGTCCTGGACTGAAGGTGGCGCTAAACCTCTGAGACACCCGGGCTGCCCCTAAAATTTTCTCTTTTTTTAGAAGTTTTATTTATTTAAGTAATCTCTACACCCCTGTGGGGCTTGAACTCACAACCCTGAGATCAATAGTCTTGTGCTTTTCTGACTGAGCCAGCCAGGCACCCTCAAAATATAAAATTTTCAATTAATATGTTCATACCTCACCAGTTCCATAAGGCCATATAATCTGATTCATTTTCAAAGAGTTTGAGTACTGATCTTGTAAATTCTGTGTAACGAAGGCTCCTAGCCCTGATCCTGTGCCCCCAGCCATACTCATTATGATGAAAAAACCACTCAAAGAGTCACATTTCTCTACTTCCTTCTGGATGAGGTTCATTATAGATTCTTCGTGCCTGGGTCCATGAACAGAGTAACTATGCAATACAAAAGAAACAAACACAAACACCTTTCAGTTTACTCAGAAAGAGGCAATGCAGAGAGGAAGATATAGGATAGATAAGGTTTTTTAAACCCATGGATGTGAATTAACTCTCATGAGAGATACAGGTGCCTTGATAGATTAAATTTAAAATTTAAAATATACAAGTTAAATATATTTAAGAGGTGAATAGGACTGCTGGGTACAGAAAATTCTCTTTTCTAGGCCATTCCTATAATTGAAGACTTCAATACCAGGATGTTCTGCAAGTTTATGGTGCAAAATAATATTCAATATTCATAATAATACTCCTACAGCAGTGGTTCTCAAACTTGGCTGCACATTAGAATCACTGAGGGAAGCTTTAAAAAATCCCAAGATCCAGGCTTCACCATAAACCACTTAAATCAGAATTTCTGGAAGTAAGACTCAGGCATTGGAATTTTCCAAAGAACCCCAGGATGTACTACTGCCTTGCTGTGTTCCCTATTTGCTAGAATACCTGCCAGATAAAGATAAAGATATTGTTTTGATAATAAGTTAGTTGGCAGGATGACAAGGAAGAAGTGGAAACCCCTGTTGCAAGAGAGCTTTGGTTTTATCATTACCTGGACCTGAAGCACAGACATGTATGAAATGGAATGAAGAAGTTCTTCTGGTAAAGTCACCCTCTAAATTTTAAAATAGCAATTTCAAGATTATATGCTTGGTATATAAACAGTATAGCTGTAACTTTGCTGTCCAGGTAGCTGTATCTAAACTAAAAATCATGAGGAATTACTCTTACCCATAGGCCCAGTTGTTTCCAGAACCTTCTTTTTGACAGAAGCACGAATGCTGGGCATATTTCCATTGGCCAGACTGGGCAGCCTTTGATAGTGTTTGATTGATAACTTTTGGTTCCATATCAACAAGGACAGCCCGGGCAATTGAAACTAGAGGGAAGAAAAAGACCAAAAGAAAAATATTTCATATATCTTATTTGGGTTATTTCAGAGTACAAATTTATAGGTAAAAAAAAAAAGAAAGAAAAAGAAATCCAAAAGTTGATAAAATTTTTTTTTTTTTTTAAGATTTTATTTATTTATTCATGAGAGACACAGAGAGAGAGAGAGAGGCAGAGACACAGGCAGAGGGAGACAAAAGTTGAGGATAGAAAGATCTGTCCTATTGCTTAGAAATTTTTTTTTTTTTTGCTTAGAAATTAAAGTGGGCAGCAGCAAGTCTATGCAGATGGTTAATAATGCCTAGCATTCTGCTAAGCAGGATGAATCAATGTGGGCTAAAATGATCACTGGGTCAGGTCTACAAACATCTGTTGAGAGCTTACAATGTGCCATATACTGTGCTGGGAACACAGAGATGGACAACATCAATCTAGCCCTAGATGGACTAGTGGAAGAGATAAAACTTACTCACAGTATGATGTGATATGATCCACGATGAATCCACATTAATAAAGTAGCACATTCAGATGTATGAAATACCATGGGTACAACAAGCTGCTCACGATAGTTGAAGCAGAAGATGGAGAAGGAGGGGGTAGGGGGTAGGTAGGGTAGAAGAAATAATGAATGGGTATGGAAAGCAGACAGGGCTCAGATCTTAAGAAATTCTGTTATTCAGTGCTAAAAAACTTAAAATTTTTTTCTTTAAGATAATGTGAAACCACTGAAAATGTTAAGTAGGTGAGGAGTAGTCAGATGACTTATATTATTTTTAATTTATTATTTAAGTAATTTCTATACCCAACGTGGGGCTTGAACTCCTGAGATCAAGAGATGCATGTTCTACCAACTGAGCCAGCCAGGTGCCCCATCAGATGACTTTCTAAATACAGCAGTGTGGAGGATAGATACGATAGACTTACAAGAGTCAAGGCAGGGAAACTAGAGGACCTGAAACAATTCAGGTAAGAGAGGACAAGAGCCAGAACTAAGCCAATGACAGTGAAGATGGAAAGAGAAGAGATATGTAGGAGGTAAATTAAGCAGATCAGGGGATCCCTGGGTGGCGCAGCGGTTTAGCGCCTGCCTTTGGCCCAGGGCGCGATCCTGGAGACCCGGGATCAAGTCCCACGTCGGGCTCCCGGTGCATGGAGCCTGCTTCTCCCTCTCCCTCTGCCTATGTCTCTGCCTCTCTCTCTCACTGTGTGCCTATCATAAAAAAAAAAAAAAAAAAAAAAAAGCAGATCATTATGTTTGACAGTATGTGGGCAGTAAGAGTCCAACTTCTAAAGGAAAGATAATGAATGCCCTAGGGTATGGAGATGTTGAGCTTGAGGTACACATGGGAATGCAGATGCGGATGTCTACTAATCAGTCTGCAGCCTGGAAGAGAAGCTAGGCTACAGATTTGAGTCATTAGCGTCAAAGAAGTAGCAAATCACAAGAGTAACTGAAATTGCCCAAAGAGAAATATATGAGTGAGGACAGAGGAGAGAGAGCTTGAGATGCAACCACTGGAGAAGAAAAGTTCAGAGACTAAGGAGGAGTGGTTTTTTTTTTTTTTTTTTTAAGATTTTATCTATTTATTCATTAGAGACAGAGAGAGAGAGAGAGAGAGGCAGAGACCCAGGCAGAGGGAGAAGCAGGCCCCATGCAGGGAGCCCGATGTGGGACTCGATCTTAGGACCCCAGGATCAGGCCCTGGGCCGAAGGCAGGCACCGAACCACTGAGCCACCCAAGGATCCCCTAAGGAGTTTTAAGGAGGAAGTTTTATAGTTAATATTATAAAATCCAGGAGAGAAGTTAAGTGAACTGGGAAAAGAAAAAGTCACTGGATCTTGTGATAAGATTACTAGGATTTTTTTTTTTTTAAGAGAGGGAGGCAGGGAAAGGAAGAGGGAGAGGGAGAGAATCTTAACCAGGTTCCATGCCCAGCATAGAGCTTGATCTCACCACCTGAGATCATGACCTGAGCTGAAATCAAGAGTTGGATGCTTAACCGACTGAGCCACCCAGGCACCCCACTAGGATCTGTTCTTTGAGCACTTTTTTTTTTCTTTGAGCACTTCAATTGGGTGTAGGGCTAAAACAGGACTGAAGTTGGTTAAAGAGGTTCACCTTTGAGAATCTTAGATGGGAAGGTAAAGAGATAAGTAGGAAAAGAAAAGCTTGGGGTGCCTGGCTGGCTCAGTCGGTTAAGCATCCAACTTAAGGACACTTAATCTAGGGGTTATGAGTTCCAGCCCTATATTGGGGTAGAGTTTACCTAAAGAAAAATTGCAAAGCTTATTCCAAATCTTTGGACTCTGTACCACCCCACAGTGCCTACATCCCCAAGGGAATAAATCTTAAAAAAAAAAAAATTTAAAAGCTGTAGTCATAAGTTGTTTGGTCGGTTTAATTTGTACTTATTTTTTAAAAGATTTTATTTATTTATTTGATGGAGACAGAGAGAGAGCACAAGCAGGCAGAGCGGCAGGCAGAGGGAGAGGGAGAAGCAGACTCCCCACTGAGCAGGGAGCCTAATGCCAGGCTTGATCCCAGAATCCCGGGACCATGACCTGAGCCAAAGGCAGACAGCTAACTGACTGAGCCACCCATGTGCCCCTATTTGGCTGGTTTTAGATTGGTGAGATCTGAGCATGCTCATGTGCTGAGGGGAAGTTGCCACTGGAGAGGCAAAGGTTGTTAACATAGAAAAAAGGGCGGAGAGCAAAGTCATTCCCTATTAAGATGTGAAGAAATGGGGTTCAGACACCATGTGGAAGAATGGCCTTGAAGAGGAGTCAGAGTACAGGAGAGGACTATAGATGGATCACACATACCTCCATTTTCCTCCTCACTAAAGAATCTTTCTTTGGAAGATGCTTGATATGCCTCATTTTCTCGTTCAGAGCAGAGTCCTTGGGGACAGTGTGAGTCACTATACAGAGCATCAAATACTTCAAAACCAATCTGATTGCCACACTGACCAAGTTGCACTGTTACTACTGACATGCTGAGATGCAAAGTAGACCTATTCCCTCAAAAAAGTAAGCAACCTGTAATAGAAAAACATAGGCTTTGAGAACCATTACAGTACTAATAAACAAAGAACAAATAAAATGTCATATGTACATAGATTAAAAAATTAATTTTAAAATGCCATATAACGTGTTATAGATTTAACAGGTATGTTGTCTAAGCAGCTAATCATTCAAGGAAGTTGTTTTCTTTCTCTACGTAGTTTTGGGATTTGGAATTTACTGTACCCAGATGCATTCATAGACAGCTCAATAGTTACTGAAATCTGATTTGTATCCACTGTGTCCCTAAGCATGCATTTTTAAAAAAGATATTTATTTTATTTATTCATGAGAGACACACAGAGAGAGGCAGAGACAGAGAGAGAAGCAGGCTCCTCACAGAAAGCCAATGTGGGACTTGATCCCAGGACCCTGGTGATGGCGACCTGAGCCAAAGGCAGGCGCTCAACTGCTGAGCCAGGCAGGTGTGCCCCTAAGCATGCATTTAAAACAAAACAAAACAAAACAAAACAAAACAAAACAAAACGAATGTTAGTTGAAGCAATTCCTAGTACGTACTTTACACTACTGGGACACACAAAACGCAGAAGTTAGCTCAACAATTGCACATTTAGGGGATCCCTGGGTGGCACAGCGGTTTAGCGCCTGCCTTTGACCCAGGGCGTGATCCTGGAGTCCCGGGATCGAGTCCCCGCATCGGGCTCCCTGCATGGAGCCTGCTTCTCCCTCTGCCTATGTCTCTGCCCCTCTCTCTCTATGTCTATCAAGAATAAATAAATAAAATCTTTAAAAAAAGAAAAAAGAATTGTACATTTAATTAACCTTCTCTCTCTTCTAAATAATGACTTTCTTTCTCTACTGATCACCTTCTGCCTGGTAACTACAATAACATAAGAAAGACTGCATTTAGCTTAGGCAAGAGAGCAAGGGAGACAAAGCTTGGAAAGAGAGGGTCAGATGAAATAGGAGAGCAAGTCTTCACCACTTTTAACAACGAAATGAGACAATTTTTGGTAAAGACCTCACACCAGGTTTATGCAGCACTGGAAAGAGCAATGATCTTCGAGCCACACTGTACTTTTAATTTTCAAACAACCCTGCAAACTAGGTATTCTCATTTTATAGATAAGGAAACTGAGGTTCTGAAAGGTAAGTTTCTCCCTTTCCCCACCAGTCCCAGAGGCTCCCCATAAACCCCACTCACTGACAGACCCAAAACCAGCCGTCTCTCCGCTCTGTTCAAACTTCAGAGGGCCAACCCCCTCATTATGCGCATGCTCACTTTCAATACCAAAAAAAGCTATGGAGAACTAATGCGCATGTTCACAAACGAAGAGTTTTGTTGTGGGTTCCCCCCCCCCCCCGCCCCATTCAGAAAGGTTAATTACGCATGTTCAATTTCAATTTATCAACTTCAGACATGGCACGCATGCTCATTGCCCATCAAACGCTTTGGCCAACAATGCGCATGATCTAGCTACCATAAGAGGCTTCGACGGGGGTTCTGCGCATGTTTCTGCCAGCACCCGGTTCCAGGCGATAGCTCTACGCATGTTCATTGCCCACACTTAGGCTTCACAGAACCTTGTACGCATGCTCTAGCGCTGAACTTGAGGAGCCAGTCTAGGGCCTAGGCGCAGACGCACTGAGCCCAAGCAGCCGGTGATGGCGGCAGCAGCGGCGGTGGCTGCAGCGGGTCCGGGCCCATGAGGCGACGACGGAGGCGGGACGGCTTTTACCCAGCGCCGGACTTCCGAGACAGGGAAGCTGAGGACATGGCAGGAGTGTTTGACATAGACCTGGACCAGCCAGAGGACGCGGGCTCTGAGGATGAGCTGGAGGAGGGGGTGAGGCCCGGGGTCCCGGGGGGCCCGAGGTGACAGGGCCGGGGCGGCGGCGCGGGCCCTGGAAGCCCGGCGCGTCCGAGAGCGCGGAGATCCGGGCGGGCGCGTGTAGTCTCCAGGAGGAGCGTAGGCGCCGCGCGGTCCGAGGCGGGGGAGCGGGCGGGGCGGACCTGGCACTAGGTGTGAGGCCGCTGCGGGGCTCGCAGGTGCAGGTCGCGCCGGTAGCCCCAGATCAGCGCAGCCCGGAGCAGTCTATTCGTGGAGGCGGCGAGAAGGGGTGCGTGGTCGATTCCTCGAGCTGTGGAACTTCGGTGTGGCGGGGCGCGAGTGGTGTAAGCGCGTGTTGGGGGGAGGGGGACTGCGCTTTCTGGGTGTCCCTGAAGTGCAGGTGAAGTGCGGAAGGGTTTCCCTTCGGGTATAAGATTTCATATATTAAATCTTCAGACCTCCCACAACCACCTCTCTTCTCGGCCTGTCGCTTCTCTCCTAGGAAGCGCTCAGCTGTTAGAAGTGACAGCTGAAAACTTCTGTCGGGAGTAGCGCTGCCGCTGCTGTTACAGCCACCAGGAGTTTTATTTCGGGAGCAAGGGGGCTCTGCTGCATCTTCCAGGGTTTGTTTGTTTGCTTTTTTTTTTTTTTTTAACCCCCCCTTCCGTGTGATTTTTTTTTTTTTTTAAGCACTTAAAACGACACACGGTATTTGTAACTTTTCCCCTAGTTGAAGATGTCTACATTTTTTCGAAATACTTTGTGTAATTTTGGGGTGGAAAAAAACCAGCGTTGACAGCTGTGATTTGGCTTGCCAAAAATAAATTGCTTGAACTGAGACTTGTGAATGGTGGTGTGAGGGCTTTCCTTGCTGTAATTTAGGGTACTAAATTTAGAATTGTTTTTTCCTAATACATAGCTTGGTTTTACCATTGATGTCTTAATAGTTTGTTATTCTTTATGGAATAAAGAATATTCTTTTTTCAAGATAAATTTACTGAAAAATCAGAAATTGTGCTTGAAGTTCAAAAATACTGCTGTCATACTACATCACTGATTGTGGGCAAATGATCATCAGTGATAACCTCATGATAATTTAGGTTCTGAATCCCACTGTCTAGGTTAATACATGAGTTAAGGACGGGTGTCAGATATTTGCTCTATGTAAGGGGCTTCCCTTTTCCTCACCTGATTTTCTCTTCTGGAAAGTAAGTTGTGCCCTGCTTGTTGCTAGATCCAGGTACTATAAGTAAAGAGCTTTGGATATTTTAAGAAACTAAGTGGGCTGAAATAATATTATTCTTTTCATAATCAAATGAGTCTAAATAAAAATCACATAGTGTGTAAGGTAAGTATTGAGATGTGTACTTTTTAATATGTTTGCGTATGGAATTCCAGTTAGCCTTTTAGTGGAATACCTGATACACTACATACAATTTGAAACAAATATGGAATTACTTTCACTATGTATTGCATACTCTCATTAACTATATTGGCTCCATATGGCAGTGGCTTTGGAGCAGGGCAGGAGAGAAAGCTGGATAATTCAGGAGACATTAAAGCCCTTGGAAGTAAAACACTGAATTAAGATTTCTTTTAAGAACTGGGACCTCCTTGGGTGCCTGGGTGGCTTAGCTGTTGAGTGTCTGCCTTCCTCTTAGGTTGTAATCCCGGGGTCCTGAGATTGAGTTCCACATTGGGCTCCCTGCATGGAGCCTGCTTCTCCCTCTGCCTAAGTCTCTGTGTCTCTCATGAATAAATAAATAAAACCTTAAAAAAAAAAAAAAAAAAAAAGAACTGGGCCCTCCTTGAGATGTATTTTTCACCTACTCATGTACATTCATTTTGCTGGCAAATGCAAGCAAACAGGTTTTTGAGAGTGTGTGGAAGAGGAGGCCAGAGAAATTGGTAGAAATATAAAAGAAAAAGAAATATGGCCTCTACCCTGGGAAGGAGAACTTTGGAGAAAAAGCAAAGGTAAAGAGGATTTTGAGGAACAGCAAAATACATCTTACTTAGCAATGCTTTTTGGAGTTGAAAATATTTTTTTTTGAATGTTATTCTAAGAGGTTCCTCAAGGTGGACAGACAAGCAAAAAGAGTTGAGAATGGGATTGAGTTGGCCAGTGACATCCAGATATCTCTAAAATAAAATTTTAAAATTCTAAAGGATGAGAAGCTTAGATTCTTGGAAAATCTGGCTATTTGTAAATATACATTTAGTACACACACTTTTTAAAATATCAGTGCACATTAGAGTAGTCCCACTTCTTCATTTTATAGTACAGAAACTGAGGCATAAAACAGGTGATTGCCCAAGACCATATAGATAACTAGTAGTTGACTAGTAGTGTCTTCTGACTCCATTCAGCCTAAGACTTCACTGCACACCTTCTTCATTGTTTTTACTAGTCTTGTTCATACTGTACTTCTTTGTGGTATGCCAAGTTCATTCAGATCCCTCTAGGCATTGTCACTGTATGACCTAGAATAAATTGCTTAATTTTTCTGACTTTTTTTTTGTTCTCTGCAAAATGAGGATTATGTGAAATAACCATATAAAATACTGCCCTCTTAAAATATTCTGGCATATTAAGCAGTTAGCTAGTTCATGGAAATACAGCTTGTTGGTGTTACTCATTGCAAAGGAATCAAATGTTCAGATTTACCCTCATGTATGCCTAGAGACTTAAATGCAGTTATACCAGAGGTGCTACATTTTTGAAACTAGGATTTTTAAATTTATAAATATATGCCTTTTTAGATATGTCACACTGACTAAATTTATATTAGCAAATTATGTATTTATACAGCATAGTTAATTCTTCATTGAGTAAAGCAAAAGGACAGTAAATGAATGCATTTATGGATAAAGTTGAATGTCTGTTACCTAACTTTAAAAAAAGACCCTGTTTGGTTGGTTTTTCTTAAGATTTTATTTATTTATTCATGAGAGACAAGAGAGAGGCAGAGACATAGGCAGAGGGAGAAACAGGCTCCCTACAGGGGAGCCTGATGTGGGACTTGATCCCAGAACTCCGGGATCATGCCCTGAGCTGGAGGCTGATGCTCGACCACTGAGCCACCTAGGGGTCCCAAAAAGACCCTGTTTGAATACTTCAGAGGACTGTGTTAAAAAGCAATGGGTAAGAGGGTTTTTTGGGGGAGGGGAAGCTGGCTGGGTAGGTCCAGGTCTTTTTTGTTTGCTTTTCACTGGTGATGGTATGATTTGGGGAGACTGAGTTGAAACTGAGGGCAAGTTTTCCTCTAAAGATTTTTTTTTAAAGATTTTATTTATTTATTCATGAGAGACCCAGAGAGAGAGGCAGAGACACACAGGCAGACGGAGAAGCAGGCTCCCTGCAGAAGCCCAATGTGGGACTCGATCCTGGAACTCCAGGATCACGCCCTGGGCCAAAGGCAGATGCTCAAGCACTGAGCCACCCAGGCGTCCCAAGGATTAGACTTTGCTTTTTTTTTTTTTTTTTTGGATTAGACTTTTCTATTACTTTTAACTTTGTGTCTCCACAGAAAATAAGTTTCCAATATCTTCATAATCTAATGAAAATCTCCAGAGGAGGGGTGCCTGGGTAGCTCAGAGGTTGAGCATCTGCCTTTGACTCCGGGCGTGATCTCGGAAAAGTCTAATCCTTAATTTTTACTAATTCAAAATTTGAAGTACTCACAGAAGTTTATTGCATAGGTTTCAGGTTGGAATATCAGATTTTTATTGGATAAAAAGTTTACAGTTTTTTAGTGCTTTGAAAAGCAGTGCTAGAGCAAATATTCATGGTTATGAAACATTACAGAAAGATCTCTCATCAGTACATATCTTGCATTACAATAGGCAAACAGCTCAAGATTTTGGGCAATGTTTACTCCTTTTCTTCCAATTCATTGAGTTACTGAGTCTTATTTTGTAAGGAAATGACTGAGCAAACAGGCAAGTAGATAAACAGTATAATGAATATCTGAATTAAAGATATTTCACCTATTCTTTAACAATTTATTTACATTTTTATGAAATTTTCCGTCTTTTTTTTTTTTTAAATTTTCCGTCTTTAATTGGGATTTTAGGCATATTAACTTGAATTTTTATACAATATTAATTTAGAACTTTGGAAATCGTTTGGTGGGCTGGTTTGAAACATCTTGTAAAGTACCTTAGATGAGCAGGATTCACTTTGTCAATCATAGTACAGGAAAAAAAAGCATTGGATGGGTCATAAAGCTTAAAGCAGCAGAAAAAAAAAAATCTAACTAGAAAGTTTCCTATGAAAGAGAGTTGTCTTTGTATTATGTGATGTTAGCCTGATGCTTCTGATGTGAGATTTTTCTGAAGGTAACATGGAGTAGCAGAAAAGCATTGTGCCTCAAATGCTTCTGCTCTAGAAGGTAACAGTAGGAAGTTATAAACACAGATGCAGGTGGTAATACAGGCATGGCTGGCTCCGGAAATGAAACATAGCCACAGGGCATATCTTTCTAGGTGGCTTCAAAGTCATGGTTTAGTGTTAACTACTCTGTGGTCTTTAATTTAAAATTAAGTAAAACTAACACTAAAGTAAAAACAAAACAACAACAACAACAAATAAAGTAAAAACAATTATATATTACCAGTTTTATCGCATTTAAAAGAAGTTAGTCTTTGGTCTTTAAAAGTGAAGCCATCGTAGGTGATTATGTGAAGCACCAGAGATGACCAAACCTTTAACCAAACCTTTAACCATAACTACCACTGCCCCCAAAAGAAACTGTTTCAAGTTGAAACTGCAAGAACTTTTTTTGCCCTTGTACTGAGGCATCCATTTAGTTTAATCTTTTTTTTTTTAAGATTTTATTTATTTATTCATGAGAGAGAGAGAGAGGCAGAGACACAGGCAGAGGGAGAAGCGGGCTCCTTCTTTTTATTTTTCAAAAAGATTTTATTGTTTATTTGAGAGAGAGAGAGAGAGACACGGAGACCATGAGCAGGGAGGAGAGGGAGAAGCAAGATCCTCATGAGCAGAGAACCTGATGTGGGGCTCAATCCCAGGACTCAGATCATGACCTGAGAGCCAAAGGCAGATAGATGCTAAACCAACTCAGGCCCCAAGAATAGTCATTTTATTTTATTTTGTTAAGAATAGGCATTTTAAAGCTGTATTTTAGAATATTAATAACTGCATTTCTACTGCCAAGTTATTTTTTTTAACAATTCTGTGACTTTTAGTATATTTATAGAATTGTACAACCATCACTGCAATTTAGTTTTAGAACATTTATATCACCCTTAAAAGAAACTGGGCCCATTTATACTCCCTCCTTATTGCCACCTCTATTCCTAGATAACCAATGGTCTACTTTCCATCTCTATAAACTTGCCTTTTCTGGACATGCCACGTAAATTGAATCATCCAGTATGTGGACTTTTGTGTTTGTCTTCTTTCATTTAACTTAACGGTTTTGAAGATCATCTGTGTGATAGTATGTGTATATAGCCAAGTTGTATTCCATTGTATGTATCAACCACATTTTATTTATCAGTTCACAAGTTAATGTTCATGGAAGTTCCCATTTTTTGACTGTTGTGAATAATGCTGCTATGAACATTTGTACCCAAGTCTTTGCGGTACCTATATTTTTATTTTTCTTGGGTAGATACCTGGGAGTAGATTTGTTGGATCATATGGTAAGCCTATGTTTAATTTTTGAAGAAACTACCAAACTATTAAAGAGATTGTACCATTTTATATTCCTGACAGTGGTGTATGAATGTTCCAATTTTTGTACTTCTTGCCAAACTTATTTTTCTGTCTTTTTAATTATAGTCATCCTAGTGGCTATCAAGGGGTGTCTCAATGTGATTTTGATTTACATTTGCATTTCTGTAATGGCTGATGATGTTGAACATCTTTTCAAGTGCTTATTGACCATTTGTGTATATTGTTTGGAGAAATACCTATTCAAATTCTAACCCATTTTTAAAATACTGTTTTGTTTTGTTTTTTAAGATTTTATTTATTTGAGACAAAGAGTGAGCTAGAGACAGAGACAGCAGGGCAGGGGGGAGGAGCAGAGGGAGAGGGAAAAACCGACTCCCTGCTGAGCAGGGAGCCTGCCACGGATCTCAATCCCAGGACCCTGGGATCATGACCTGAGCCAAAGGCAGATGCTTAATTGACTGAGCCACCCAGGTGCCCCCCCAAATTGGGTTATTTTTAAATTTTGAGTTGTAGAAGTTCTTTTATATATTCTTATTCTGTGGGTTTTCTTTTCACTTTCTTGATAGTATCTTTTGAAGTGCGAAAGTTTTAAATTTTGAATAAATCTAGTTTACTGATTTTTTTTTTCTTGAATCGTTTGTGCATTTGGTGATGTGTCTTAAGAAATCATTGGCTATCCTTGGTTTCTTTTAAGGGTTTTGTAGTTTTAGCTCTTATATTTAGGCCTGTGATCAATTTTCAAAAAATATTTATTTATTTAGGGTGCCTGGGTGGCTCAGTCATTTAAGCATCTGCCTTCTGCTCAAGTCATGATCCCAGTCCCAGGATTAAGCCCATGTCGGCTCCTTGCTCAGGGAGGAGTCTGCTTCTCCCCTGTCTCTCCCCCTGCTCATGTTTTCTCTCTCTCTCACTTGTGTGTGCTCTCTTTCTCTCTTTCTCATGAATAAATAAAATCTTAAAAAAAAAGATTTATTAATTTGAGAGAGAGAGAAAGAGAGCATGAGGGTGGGGGTGGGCAGAGGGAGAGGAAGAGAGAACCCCAAGCAGACTCCATGCTCAGTGTGAAGCCCAATGCAGGGCTCAATCCCACAGCCCGGAGATCACAATCTGAACTGAAACCAAGAGTCAGGCACCCAACCAGCTGTGCCAGCCAGATGCTCTAGGCCTGTGATCAATTTTAAGTTAATTTTTTAGTATGGTAGAGTATGGTGTAAAGTGGGGAACCAAAGTAATTTTTTTGCATGTGGATATCCAGATGTCCATTTATTGAAAGACTGCCTCTTTCCCATTGAATTTTCTTGGCACCTTTGTCAAATATTAGTTGACCATAAATGTAAGGGTTTGTTTCTGGACTCTTAATTCTATTTCATTGATCTATATGTCTGTTCTTATCACAGTACCACATTGTCTTGGTTACTGTTGCTTTGTAGTACATTTTAAAATTAGGAAATGTCAATTCTCCAACTTTGTTCTCCTTCTTCAAGATTGTTTGGCTATTTTGGGTCCCTTGCATTTCTGCATGAATTTTATGGTCAGCTTCCCAATTTTTGTAAGAAAGTAACTTGGGATTTTGATAGGATTGAGTTGAATCTGTAGACCAATTTGGCTAGTATAACTATCTTAAACAATACTAAGTTGTCAGATCCGTGAACATGGAATGTCTTTTGATTTATTTAGATCTTATTTAATTTTTTCAGCAATGTTTTACAGTTATCAAATGTATAAGTCTTATACTTTGTTAAATTTTTTCTAATTGATGCTATTTTATTCTTATTGATGCTATTGTGAACAGTTATCTTAATTTTGTTTTTAAATTGTTCAGTGTTAGCATACAGAAAGTTTTTTTTTTTATTTATTTTTATTTTTTTTTAGCATGCAGAAAGTTAATTAAATTTTGCACCCATTTATACTATGGCCAGAATAAATGTTTGGCTAGTGTGATTCCTGACAATTTGAGGGTGATGCTTAATTTGTGTACAGCCACATTGTACACTATAGTATCTCGGACTATTTGTGGTTACCTTAGGCTTAGTTAGGTTGTAGTTACATATGTTATGTTAGTCTTGCATATCAGAATCATATCAGAATAGCTGATAACTTTATGTAAATCATTTGATTTAGTAACTCATACTTAGACTATGGTGTCTTTAGTTTCATAATACACAAGATGTATCTTTTGAATAAATGTAATTTTTGAAGGAGCTATCACCTAGTTTTGTAGATCATTGATGAGTAGCATCTGTAGCTTAATTGTCACAGAAAATTAAAAGTGAAACCCCTATAATCTTGTCTACCTTATTTTGTTCATCACCACATTTGCCGATAATTAAAATATAGAGAATTTTTAAGCTGGTTTATTTCATTCATTTCTCCTTTAGTAGTAGAGTAAAACATTAAGTATTTTGATTTTATGTTTATGAGATTATTTTTACAACTTTAATGTATTTTTCAGGGTCAGTTAAATGAAAGCATGGACCATGGGGGAGTTGGACCATATGAACTGTAAGTTTATATGAAAAGATTTCATTGTGCTATGTTTCTTACAAGTAGGTTTTATCACTTCTAGTTTGTAGCCATCATGCGATTCCAATAACCTGTTCTTAATTATCCAGTCATATACGTAAACTTAGTTTATTGACTTTAGCGTCAATATAGTAATATATCCTGGGTTTTGAGGTCATATATATAGATTTTGAGAGAGCTATTCATTCTGATTTACAATATACTGAAAATGAATCTGAATGAGTCAGGAATTTTAATTAGGTTAATAGAGATAAAATTTTATTTTATTTTTTATTTTTTTTAATTTTTTTATTTTTATTTATGATAGTCACACAGAGAGAGGAGAGAGGCTGAGACACAGGCAGAGGGAGAAGCAGGCTCCATGCACCGGGAGCCCGACGTGGGATTCGATCCTGGGTCTCCAGGATCGCGCCCTGGGCCAAAGGCAGGCGCCAAACCGCTGCGCCACCCAGGGATCCCCCGAGATAAAATTTTAATAGAAATAAATTTTTTAGAAATAACCTTCCAAAGCCAAATCCTTTTTGTTTTGCTTGTAATACATCATTCATACAGAGATTTGTGCAACTCAAGTCATTTTAGGCAAACTCTATTAGGCGAGTATGATGATTAATCTGCTCTGTACACCAACCTTAAGTAAAAACCATGGATGGGGGTAGACCAAGATCACTCATGTAAAAAAACATTTAAGGGACAAATTGCCACTTAAGTGCCACTTTTGGAGTCTTTAAATCCATCTAATAGTAGATTGGAAGGATTCATGGGTACATTTTATTAGCAAGAATTTTTGCAGCATAAAGACTTGAACTAATTGGGTACTTTTAGAAAGTTCCCAGATTTTCTAAAGTTGGGTAATATCTAGTCTTACAGACATTTCAAATGAACTAAATATGAATAACCAAAAGACTTTTTTCCTTTGTCAACTTAATAAGCTTGTTCTAATTTATCTTAATTTGGGGATGCTTGATGCTTACAAAAATAAATAATAGCATATTCTGTAAATAAGCAGATAAGTATCAAACCAGCCTAATCTTGACCTACCATGTCATCGAATCCTTACTGAGAGCATGGATAGTAAATTTGGCTGTTATGTATTTTTTCCTTTTTACTTATTTGGATTACAATTATAGTAAACTGAAGATGATTTAACTTTTTGAGAATTTACTTTTGGCTTTACTTTTCTCCCTAGTGGCATGGAACATTGTGAGAAGTTTGAAATTTCGGAAACTAGTGTGAACAGAGGGCCAGAAAAAATCAGACCAGAATGTTTTGAGCTACTTCGGGTACTTGGTAAAGGGGGCTATGGAAAGGTAGGAAGTGTTTTTGAAATAAGAGCTGTTGTCTGTCTTGGGTAGGTTAATTTTTTTTGGGGGGGGGGGGTGGGTAGGTTAATTTTTATACCCTGGTTCAGCAGTCCTCTTTATTTTTTATTTTTATTATTATTTTTTAAAGATTTTATTTTATTTTTTTAAAATGATTTTATTTACACACACAGAGAGAGAGAGAGGGAGAGAGAGAGGCAGAGAGGCACAGGCAGAGGGAGAAGCAGGCTCCATGCAGGGAGCCCAATGTGGGACTTGATCCAGGGTCCCCAGGATCAAACCCCGGGCTGCAGGCGGCGCTAAACCGCTGCGCCACCGGGGCTGCCCTTAAAGATTTTATTTATTTATTCATAAGAGACACAGAAAGAGGCAGAAACAGGCAGAGGGAGAAGCAGGCTCCCTGCAGGGAGCCCGATGTGGGACTCGATCCCAGGACCCCAGGATCACACCCCGGGCTGAAGGCGGCGCTAAACCACTGAGCCACCCGGGCTGCCCCAGCAGTCCTCTTTAATCTTTGTTAGCTATCAAGCAAAGGATGTGATCACTTAACCTGGCATTATTTGAGGAATGTACAGAACTTAGAACTTCTCTTTCTACCACCATGCACATAAAAGACTGACACATAACAAGCACTCAGTCAATATTTGTTGAATAAATTGGCAACTATGCCAGGCAAAGTCTATTATTAGAGGAATCCTTCCTTCTTTTGGTTAAATGGTATCCTCTATAGGTATCCTCTTAAAAGAGATACCACTCCTTACTTTTAAGAGGCTTGGCACATTAAATTGTTATCTGTTACTGAGACCTACGTCTGAATTGTATTTCTTTTACTTGAAGTATTTGGAACATTAAGGAAGCTAAAGAATATTATATATTATATTATATATATAATATAAGGGAGAAGAAAAATGAAGAGAACTTCTTAGCTTCATATTTTGCCCAAGGCTTTCTAATTTATTACCTCACCTTTGTGTATTCTGCCTAAAAAAATTTATACCTAGCTAGCTATTCTTTATCCAGAGATAGAATTTGGATAACATTTTAGTAGTTAGGATTAAGTTTAAGGACTATTTATGCTACTGTGTAGTGTTAATTTTTTCATAGCATGACATTTGTAGTTTTTTCTTAGGCTTAAGGATGCATTCTAGTGTGTTCTAATCATCTCAGATGTGGAACATATGCACTTTGAGTCTCACATTATTTTAGCTGTTGCATGATAATGTCTTACATAGTTAGCCATTTTAGGGAATAGGTAAATGTCAACTATTATTAAAGTTTTATGAGAAGCAAGAATAGTGGTATTCCTGGAAGAAATTTATAAAATATTTTATAATTTTTACTTTTGTTATTCTGCTTCTGGGAACCCTGATTAAAGCTTTTTCTGAGCAAACTTGGATTTTGTGTATGAAGTTAGAGTGCCCGTCATTGGATGGTCACTAACCAGCTTTGCCACCAGATGTCAGCAGACCAAATTGGACAGTCCCATGTTTAGCAGATTTCATTACTAAGTCTTTAATATAATCTGCTCTTTTAGTTCATCATTTTTTCACAGCCTTTGTATTACTAGTTTCTTTAAGAATATAAACTATTGTATCATTCCTATAAACAGGAATTAAGGGAGTGTAACTAGCATAGTTTAGCTTTTAATAACACACAAACACTTTTATTTCTTTTTATCCAGGTTTTTCAAGTACGAAAAGTAACAGGAGCAAATACTGGGAAAATATTTGCCATGAAGGTGCTTAAAAAGGTAATTCCCTCCCTCCTCTTTGTTCTTTTTTTTTTTTTTTTTTTTTTTTTTTTAAAGTAGGCTCCATGCCCAGCATTGAACTTCAAGACCCTGAGGTCAGGAATTTCATGTTCCACTGACTCTGCTGGCCAGGTGCCCCTCCTCAACCTTTTTTTTTTTTTTTTTTTTTTTTTAATATTTTTTTCTTTATTTATTTATGATAGTCACACACAGAGAGAGAGAGAGAGGCAGAGACACAGGCAGAGAGAGAAGCAGGCTCCATGCACCGGGAACTCGACGTGGGACTCGATCCCAGGTCTCCAGGATCGCGCCCTGGGCCAAAGGCAGGCGCCAAACCGCTGCGCCACCCAGGGATCCCCCTCCTCAACTTTATTGTTAATTGCTATAAAAGCCATATTTTGGCCCAAAATTCTCAGTCCAGAAAATGTATTTTTAACATAATATTTCAAGTCCTCTTAGATTATGAACTGTTTCATTTTTGGTATTCCCGTTTTATTTTTCCTTGGTGAGCATGGGAAGGAAAGCTCTTTTAATTCTCCTCTGAGGGAACTTTTTTAGCTCTTCGTTCTGATCTTCATATTTCTAAGTAATAAGCATGTTCTGTCACTTAATCCAGCAGTTTTAGAATTATGTATTGATTTCCACTCTACTCTGTTTTACTTCTTCCTCCCTTCTCTCCATCCTCTCATTTTACTTTGTTTTCTTTGAGTCTACTATTTGTCTTATCATACCTTCCAACAACTGTTTAGACCAGTGTTCTATGGTCCCACTTATCAGGTAGCCTGTCAGTTCCATTTATTTTCCTGTAGATATCCCATCAGAACCTTCTGTTCCCTGTTCCTGTCTTTATTGGTAGGTCTCTAGGCATAGCTGCCCTTGGCTCCATCAGTGTTGGATTCTTTGTTTCCTGGATCCCGTATCTTCCTTTTTCTTAGTTTATGCCCTTGTTCCCTCTGTTGATAACCATCTATCAATGGCTTCTGAGAAAGGGTGCATGAAGGTAAATTTTTGGGGAAGCATTGCATATTTGAAATTATATTCTAGAATAGAATAGAGTAGAATAGAATTCTATTATACTCTTATGCTTGTTTAATTGTTTGGCTGTGGTATTGAAGTTGAAAATCATTTTCACCCAGGATTTGGCTTTATTTTCACCTTGCATTGAGTGTTTCTATTAAGGAGTCCCTTGCCATACTACTGATTCCCATCTTTTTTTTTTTTTTTTAAGGCTTTATTTTAAATTTATTCATTTGAGAGAGAGAGAATGAGTGAGAGCATGAGCAGTGGGGAGGTGGAGGGGGAGAGGGAAAGGGAGAGGGAGAAGGACTCCCTGCCTGAGGAGGGAGTCCAACGTGGGGCTTAAGCCCAGAATGCCGGGATTGTGATCTGATTGGAAGGCAGATGCTTAACTGACTGAGCCACCCAGGTGTTCTTTAGAGATCTGTTTTTCTTTAAAGATATCTACAATTTTCTTTTGATTTCTGTTGTTCTAAATTTCTTACAGTGTTATATTTATCTTGCTTTGATCTTTATTATTTTTTTACTCTTTCTATCTTAAAAGTTTCAGTCCTTCAGCTCTAGGAGGTTTCCTTATATGGTCTTTGATATTTCTTCCTCTACTGTTTTCTCTTTTTGGATTTATAGTCAGTTGGATGTTGGACCTCCTGGACTGACTGATAACTATTTTTCTTATCCTTTCTATTGGTTCATTTCTTTGTCTTTTTGTTTACTTTGAGATTTTTCTAGAAATTTATTTTCTAATCCTTTTACTGATTTTTGTAACATTATATTTGTGGTTCCCCAGAGCTTTGTCATATTTTCTTTTTATAGCAACCTATTTTATGAGTACATAATCTTTTCTTATTTTTCTGAGGGTATTGATGATTATTCTTTGAAATGTTCTTTTGCCATATGCATTGTATCTCTTTTTCTTTGAGTTTGGTTTAGTCTTTTTCTTCCATGCCAAAGGCCTTGTTTAGCTGCCTGGTGTCCTTCACTGATTGTTCGTATTTAAGAGTAGAATTCTGAAAAGCTGATCAGAAGTTCCTTTTGTGTAGGACAGTTACGTGGTGAGCTGCCAATTGACTGAGAACGTCCAAATATCATTGTCTGTAGGTCAGTTAGTGCTGAGAAATATTCTTTTGCCTAGAAAAAGCATTCTGGAGCTGGATGGAAGAGAAGAGATGGAGATCTTAATTTTTCAACATGCAGACTTACACTGAAGTCAAGTCTTTCCTTTAGCACTTCACTCTGTATCTGATCCTTCACTCTTTTTTTTTTTTTTTTTCTGGAGAGTACACCTTTCCAAGCAGTAGTCATCTACTTGTTTTTAGTCCTTTGCAGTCTCTAATGACTCATTTTTCCCCCCCTTTTTGCTTTTTATTTTTGCCTTTAGTTTTGAACCTGCTGGGTTCTATAGGTGATAATCAACTTCTTTTGAGTTCTCTGTACGGGCATTTAGGTTTGATCATGCACTACTCCCCTGAGTCACATACCATTGCATTTTCCTGCTCTGTTTTCTTCACCTTTTGAGGTAATGGAGTTTGTTGGGTTTCCTAGTTTGATTGAAAATGCATCATGTGTATTTGGTTTCTTGTTCTTTTTGTTTGGGACTGATTTCTGAAAAAATCACGCTGTCTTAAAACAAGTCTTAGTAGAAAACTATATTAAAAGACAATCAAGGGATGCCTGGGTGGCTCAGTGGTTGAGCATCTGCCTTTGCCTCAGGATGTGATCCCCAGGGTCCAGGGATTGAGTCCCACATCAGACTTCTGCAAGGAGCCTGCTCCTCCCTTTGCCTATATCTCTGCCTGTCTCTCTCTCTCTCTGTGTCTCTCATGAATAAATGAATAAAATCTTAAAAAAAAAAAAGACAATCAAAATGACTTTTAACAAAAATTACAGGGTTTGTAATACTTTGATCTTTATCCTCCTGATTTTTACTTAAGCAATATACATGACTTACTAGTTTAAAAGCTGAGGAACAAATATGACCACAACTTTATTGGTGATTGTCTTTTTTTCAAAGTTTATTTATTTAAATAATCTCTACACCCAGTGTGGGGCTCAAACTCATGACCCTGAGATCGAGTTGCTGCTGTTCTGACAGAGCCAGCCAGGATCACCCCTGGTGATTGTCTTAAGAGAAGTGGTTCAGATATTCTGAACATCACTTTTATCAATAAGGCAGTATTAATCTGCTGTCTGGCTTTTCCATTGGAATCCTTTGAGATTAATGAATGATGTTTTGATCTGTAAAACATGTTAGATTTAGGATTGAAGACAGTATAATAATGCTTGTTTTAGAAATGTTGAAGTTCTGGTTAAGATTCTTAGGTTAATTTATTCCTTTTGATATATTTTATAATCAGGGCTGACCATTATTAGTCATAATCCTGTCTTGAGTGAAGTGTGTTCCTGGCATGTGTATCTTCAATGAAAAGAATAAGGTGTAATATTTCCACTGATGGTGGTTGGGCACAGTGTATTGGGAAATCCATAGACTTAATTACTGCTACATGTCAGTCATCCTTTTTGGGCCAGACATCCAAGACCTAACTTGCCTCTCTTTTTGCTTAGGTACCACTCCCTCCCACTTTCAGGGTTTTTCTTTCCCCAAGCCTGGCTAGAGAATCGGATATTGTCTCATGTTTTCCTTACTGTCCCTCAAGACAAGCTCACAGTGTAAATAATGAAAGTGAAGAAGTTGATAGGGTTAAGTCCAGAATTTTAATTCCTAATTAGATAAGATGCTGTATGCTGCCTTTGGGTTTCTTTATTCTGGTTTTATTATCCTAGAAGCAGAGCATGCTACCCCTTCTGAACTCGGTGTGTGGTAAGAACATTATCTGTTTCCAGCCTTGAAGATGAAATCAGAGTAGAACCATGTGTCTCCTTATCTTAAATGAGGTGTTTCCATTTGGACAGGCTGTCTGAATTTATCAGTTCTCCTGGAATTTTTTACAGGAATAGTACTATTTGGGTATTTTCTCAGGGTGGAATGTTGAGGAAAAGACTATTTCTCTTTCCTACCACTTGCAACCAAAATGTAACCTGGGAGCAAAATACTATTGCCCATGTCATTAGTTCAGTCCACACTGAAATTTTAGACCCTTTGGCTAAAGGTTTGTGGGTCATACTTCTTCCATTCCTCCTTTTATTAAATCAATTGAGAACTGGCACTGTGCCACGCATTATGCTAGATACTAGGATTTAGCATTTAAGGCAAATGTGGTCTCTCCCTTTCACTCTGCTTACCATATAATTCAAGGGAAGAACTATTAAGCTTATTCTTACAATTTCTCTTCTATCTTGTGGTCAAAATCCTATTTTAAGTTTGAAACTTCCCTTACCCTTTATGATTTTTTTCCCTCACTTCTAAGCCTTGTCATCTTGAATGTCTTCACTGTCCTTATATTAAATAAGTAATCAGTAGCTTAGCTTTCTAATTCCTTACTCTCAACTCCATCAGCTTTCACTTCCATTCTACTTTTCCAGCCCCTATAGCTGTATTCTCCACCTCTGAAGTATTGGACTATAATAGAACAATAACGTTCTCACTTTATTCCCACAATGCTTGGTCTTTGGCTCTCAGCCTCTTAGTTCTTTGACTTTTTTTTTTCTTCTAAAGTTCTTAACCTCCTTCTTATTTCACTTTATTCTCAATCCAGCCTAATCAGCATGATCTGCCATTGACCTTTTTTAAAAAAAAAAAAAAAAAAGATTTTATTTATTTATTCATGAGAGACACAGAGAGAGAGAAAGAGAGGGAGAAGCAGGCTCTATGCAGGGAGCCCGATGTGGGACTCCACCCCGGGGTCTCCAGGATCAGGCCCTGGACTGAAGGTGGCACCAAACCGCTGAGCCACCCGGGCTGCCCCTGCCATTGACCTTTTTAGGAAAGTCTTACTCTTAATAGTTTAATTGTTAATGCTCCTTTATTTATGTATCTTAACTACTGAACATTGCTGGCAGAAATCATAAACATATAGGTTGCTGCTAGGACAAATTCATACTCCCTGACTCAGTATTTACCAGCTATTTTTCTACATGTCTTTAGACAACTTCTTCCTTCTCTATAACTTTGCTAGCAGTCCCTCTTACCTCTTTTAGTAGACTGCCTCTTTTCCTATTAGGGGCTGTTATGTGTGATTACCTTCCACTTCAGGCTGTTATATATGATTACCTTCCACTTTCTGTTCTAATCCCTACTCCTAATACCTTACTGATCTGCATTTTCACCTGTCTACTTCCTTCTCTCCAGTGTTAGTGAGGTGTATTCCTTCTCCTTTCCAAGGTTAAGCCCTCTCTTTAGGTTTTGGATCCCATCCATCCCTTTCTGCCTGTTAGAGGTCTTTGTCACTACTTTCTCTTTTTTCCATTCTCTATCCTGACTTCTTTCTTTGTTTAAATATATTCATGTCTTTGCCATATTTAGCAGAACAGATCCTTCACACAAATAGCTTCCACCCTTTCTGCCTTTCATAGCTGAATTTCTTGAGAAATCATATTTTATTATTTTTCAGTCACTATATTTTGACTCAGTGACTCTATTATTTCAATGAAACTCTTGTCCCCTATGTCACCACGAGTCTCCTAATGGCTGAATCCAATGGTCTTTACTTAATTCATCATTCTTAGTTTACCTCTCTGTTACATTGAAGCTATTGACCATACCATTTTGAAATTCTGTTTTCTTGACTTCTATGATTCTGCTTTACTAATTTTTCTTATCTCTTAGTTTCTTGCTTCACACACTTTCTCAAAATTACTTGTAAAAAATCCAGACCTCCTGAGCAGTTAAAAAATAATCTTGGAAAATTTTCAAACTTTCCAAAGAGTTGCAAAAATACTATAGTGAACACCAGTTAAGTTTGCCATATTTTCTTTGCCCCTCACTTTCTCCATCCCTTCCGTGTATATGTATATTTATGCATATTCAAAATTTTTATTCTTTTGCCATACAATTCGAAAGTTAATTGTAGATACAGTATCTTACCCTTATTTTCTTTAGTTTGTATCTCTTAAGAGTAAGGGCATTTTCATATATAACCACAGTGTGATGATCGCATTTGGGAAACTTAACATTGATAAACAGTGCTTTTTTTTTTGTCTTTCATGACAGTTACATTTTTTTTAAATATTTTATTTATTTATTCATGAGAGACACACACAGAGAGAGGCAGAGACACAGGTAGAGGGAGAAGCAGGGAGATGTGAGACTCAATCCTGAACCCCAGGATCATGCCTTGAGCTGAAGGCAGATGCTCAACCACTGAGCCACCCAGGTGTTCCTAAATTTAATTTTTTAAGAGTCAGTATGAACTTTTTTTTTTTTTCAGAATAGTATCTATTTCTTTCATTATTCATTTTTGTTCTCACATTATCCCAAATTTTGCTAGAGTGAGCTCTATTAAGATGTCTTCTATGTCCTTTTGACGTGTCCTTGGTGGTTTTTGAGTACTTCTTGGTATAATAGAGTGCTCCAAATTTACCTTGCACTTTACCAGACCCTGGCTTAGAACCATCTTTTTTTTCTCTAGGGAACCCTGGTTTCTTTTGGTGGAGAAACCAAGATCTGGGTGCCAGCTATGCTTCCTACTACTAAAGTGCCATTGTTTATGGCTCTTTCAGTGGGTAGAGCTAGGAGGTTTTTTTGTGTTTTTTTTTTAATTTTATTTATTTATTCCTTAGAGACACAGAGAAAGGCAGAGACACAGGCAGAGGGAGAAGCAGGCTCCATGCGGGGAGCCTGACGTGGGACCCAATCCCGGGACCCCGGGATCACGCCCTGAGCCAAAAGACACTCAGCCGCCGAGCCACCCAGGCGTCCCTGTTTTGTTTTAACTATGGCTTCATATTGATATCCCTAATTCCAGTCTAGTTCCATATGGCTTTTCTTCTCTCAGTCCATGTTTACATCTCTGGTTTTCCACAGTGAGAAACCTGGTAGCAACATCGATAAATTGACTCCTTTGCTCAGTTGTACAATATATGCATAATAGCTTGAGAATTGCAATATTAATAATACTAGCAAGTACAAACCTACTAAGTGTGCAGTTTCTTTGCAATTTTTGTTATGCTTAAATATATGTCAGTAAGAATGTGCAGTTATTTTTGTTATGCTTAAATATATGTCAGTAAGAATGTGCAGTTTAAAGTTATTTAAATGTCTTTTTTCTCCTGTAGTAAAATTATCAGGGTAATACTCAATTACATTTATGTATTTCTGTTGTATTCAGTTTTATTTCTTCCCCATCCTTGTTGACTTAATTTTAATTTTGGAATGTATAAAACATTAATGTGGTTCAGAATTCAAAAACCTCCCTTTTGTAACCAAAATAATTTTTGATTTAGGTAAGAGAGAAAAATGAATGCTAAAATCATTGAGATTTTACTTAGGTGTACTCAGAAGTCTAGTCCCATTACTTTTCTTATCTTTCCACTGTCATTAGCTTTTGGTTTATCTCAGTTGCATTAATTATTGAAGATATGAGGAGTTACAGATACATATTCCCCCTTTTTTACACAAAAGATAGTTTACTGTGATACTGATATGCCATATACATATGTGCTGTTTTGTACCTTGCTTTAGAGACATTTACCATTCTTTTTATAGCTTTTTTTGCACATTAGGTAGTCCATAGGTTTTCAGCAAAAGTTTTATGCATGGGCATTAAGGTTGTTTCTAACGTTTTACTTTTACAAATAATATTGCAACTAATAATCTTGTGTGTATGCTTTTTCATGTTACTGGAGATATGCCAGAACTTAGTCCTAGAATTTAGACTTACCATGTCCAAAACAATACATCATTTTCCCAAAAGATTTTCTTAACTTCCATTGTCTGTTATTGAATGATAACTAACCATTATCCTATTACTTACAAAGAAACCACGGTATCATCATTTCTTCTCAACCTCATCAGCAAGTGCTGATGACACATCTTTATCTTTCCTTTTTTTTTCCCCACCTTCATTTTTCTTTTCCTTTTTTTTTTTTTCTTTAGAGAGTGGGGGTAGGGAGGCACAGTGGGAGAGGGAGAGAGAGAATCTTAAGCAGGCTCCATGCCCAGTGTGGAGCCCAGTGGAGGGCTCAGTCTCACAACCCTGAGATCATGACCTGACTTGAAATCAAGAGTCAGATGTTTGACGAGTCGACTGAGCCACCAGGTACCCCCCAGCTTCATTTCCTTAGTTAGAGATCTCACTTTACTTAGTTTACTGTACCGGCTTCCTAACTAGTCTCATCTCTTCCCTAAAACTCCACACTGCTACTAAAACTGTCTGTCTTCAAGCCAAGGATTATTCATTTCTGGAACCTCAACATTTTTCTTCTGCCTCTAAGATAAGATTCAGATGCTTTTGCCTAGATACCTAGGCCTACCATTCCCTGGTCTCCACCTACATCTCCAGCCTAATCTCTAGCCACTTCCAACCATACTGAACTACTTATAGATTCCCTATACATGTCCTGTCAAGCACTGGAAATGCTTTTTTTTTTTTACCCTCTACATTTCATTTTAATAATTTTTCATAATACAGCTTAGGTATTGCCACCTCCAGGAACACTTCTTGCCAGGTCAGATGCAGTTCCTGTGTTATCCTATAGCACCTTGTGCTTTACCTACATTGACTTCTCTCTTTTCCCTGAGACTTAATACTCCTGTAGGCTGGAGACTTCTGTTAGTTCTTCCTTCTTATTACAGAGCCTGTAGCATAGTAGACATTGAACAGTTGTGAATATATGAATAAACTTCATCTGTTTACATTTTTTAAAAAGGTATCTATCTTTAGGTTGTCATTTACATGATCCCTGCAAAAAATCCAAAGAGTGCAGATATATATATGAGAAGTGAATGTCTTCCATTACTCCTATCTCAGTCTCTAGTGGAAACTATGATTAGTAGTTTAATATTGGCAAGGGAAGCACAAAATAGATTTTCCAGTTACTATAGAATAAAAATGTCTACTGTTTTGTTCTTATAGATCATCTCTTTTCCTTTAGGCAATGATAGTAAGAAATGCTAAAGATACAGCTCATACAAAAGCAGAACGGAATATTCTGGAGGAAGTAAAGCATCCCTTCATTGTGGATTTAATTTATGCCTTTCAGACCGGTGGAAAACTCTACCTCATCCTTGAGTATCTCAGCGGTCAGTACACTCAGTTTGGTGTAATTATTTGCATTTGCTCCAGAAACTGGGTCAAACAATATTTTCCAATGGAAAAATGCTTTTTCCCCAATGTGATTAAATAGTTCTTAAAATTGATAAATATATGACATAAGGAATTCAGATATGACCATATGTTTCTTTTTGCAGACAAATATGAAGGAAACTTTAAAGGTTAAATTTTTCCCCCATCTGTAAACTTTTACTTTAATCCTAATTCCCTTGTAATCAGTTACTTAAAATAAGAAACACCTAATTGATACATAGCCATCATGTTGACTGTACTCGGGTAAGATACTATAATTTAAATGAATCACCAAAGCATTTCTTTCTAAACTCAAATGAAAAACTTAGAGTATTTAAGATAATGAGTATTTTTAGAATTGCATCTCTAAACAGAGTAATTTTTTGGTTGAATGTAACCTTTTTGATAGACCAAGCAGTTTACATAGGAAGACATCCACAATTTCCAGGGCTTACTACCTCCTTGAAACTTGTTGCTTCTTAACATTTCTAGACCACAGGTATCTATTTCCAGCCAACATGTTTGAGTTTTCTGAAAAATAGGTTTCACAATGGCCTGTAACATGGAACAGAAAGCTGTAGAATTTAGCAACTGTTTTCTGACTGTTGCCATTTTTTGGGTAACTTTATTTTGAATAATTTCAGATTTACACAGAAAAGTTATAGAAATAGTACAAAGACTTCCCACATACCCTTCATCTAGATTCCCCAAGTGTTATCATTTTACCACAGTTGTTTTGCTTCATCCTTCTTTTCTCTCCCTCTCTATGTATGTGTATACATGTATATGTGTATGTATATATATACACGTATATGTATATACATACTTCTTTTTTATCCTGGATTACTTAAGAGAGTGTTGCAGACATGATTTCCCCTTACCCCTAAATACTTCAGTGTATGTTGTCTAAAATCAATGATAGTATCTTAATTCTACTAAAATTATCAAAAACAGGAAATTAACATTGATAAAGTAATATCTCTCAGTTTCCTTTAATCTGGAACAATTCCTCAGTCTTTCTTTGTCTTTTATAACCTTGACATTTTCGAAGAGTATGGCCAGTTATTTTGTAGAATGCATCAGTTGGGCTTATCTGATGTTTCCTCAGGATTAGATTTAGGTTATGCATTTGGGGAGGACCATCGAAGTGACATTGTGTCCTTCTCTGTTGGATCAAGAGATACATGATGTTTATATCTTTATCCCATTACTGTTGATGTTCACTTTGATCACATTTATAAGGTGGTGTCTGCCAGTTTTTTCCCCTGGTGAAGTTTTCCTTTGTAATGAATAAGTATCTTGAGATACTTTGGGATTATTTAAATATCTTGTCTCTCATCAAGCTTTCACATACAGTTTTAGCATTCATCGATTCTTGCTTGAAACAATTAACTATGATGATTGCCAAGTGATTTTTCTTATTCCATTGTGCCTCATTCATTTATTATTTGGCATTCTACTGTAACAGAGCTTTCCCTTCTCTCCCATTTTAAAACTTAATTTACTGATCTCTTCATTGATTTACATCATTGTGGACTCATGGATTCTGAGATTATTCAGTGGGATATAATTCCTTATTAATATTATTGATTTTTATATTCAAAATAATGCCATGCTTTTAACAAAGCCACTGCTAGGTTCCTCTAGATTAAGATATCTGAAAATATGGAATAAGGGCATTCACTAATTTTAATGTAAGGGTGGTTTAATTATATGCTAACATTTTTCTGTGTAGGATAAAATGTGAGAGAAATTTTAACCAAGATTATTTTTTTAACATCCAGTCTGAAATCTATAACTATTTTGAAGTTCAAAGATGTAAAACCTAGAATTCCAAAACTTACATATTTCACATATGAATAGGAACACTGCTAAAAATAGAATCCTGAAGACCTAGTTTTAAACCTAGAGTTTTTAAGATTTTTTTTATTTTCAATGGACTGATATCTTTTAACTGTGGTTAAAAGGAAAACACAAACCTCTCATTAGAAATGGATTGGAAATGAAGATTGTTTTATTTCTAATGTCTTTTCCTTTTCTTTACAGGAGGAGAATTATTTATGCAGTTAGAAAGAGAGGGAATATTTATGGAAGACACAGCCTGGTAAGTGAAATTTTTTGGTTGCGTGGATTCAGGTAATTGATTCGTATAATTAAAAGCAAAGCCCTCTCCCCACTGTGGGCAGCTAAATGATTCAATAAATTGTTCTGGAGCCAGTCACTCAGGAGTTCAAGGGGGAGAAGCTCTTTGGGATGGGGCAGCTTTTGGAGGTCACATCATTCCTTTGCCCCCAGGCCTTGGGTGGAACGCTCTTCACCAGGAACGCCAGTTCCTAACAGAACCATTCTCACTGGGGCTTTCTTTCCTTGAATTGGTAAGCTGCCTGCCTTGGCTGTGGGTGAGTGTGGTTTTCCGGTGAAACTTTATGTCTGGAACAATGGAAAGTATCAGAAATCATCTCCTCTTTTTTTTTAGACTTTCCAGTTCCCAAGGTGCAGTCTTAGGGAGGTGATAAGCCGGCACACATCATCTGTGGATTGATTCTATGGCCAGGATGGGATCTACCCTTATATTTCTTAAGATGGCATCTGCTTCAAATTAAAAATATACACATCCTTTTGTGAGATGACAGTATTGGGTAACAATAAATCAGTTTATCCTACACATTAATTGAATAGAAAACACTTAAATGTTTTTTCTACCTTAATTACCAAACTGCATTCCATTGTTTAATTTCAGGCCTTTTCTAACACAGAAGCTGCATTTAAGAGCCTTAGGGATGAAGTGCCCTTTTTTGGAGGAGGCTCTCTGAGCCCTGTTGGAGGCTGTATTTGTGGTCCTGCTGGCTGTGAAACTGCCTCAGTCCTCTAGGACACACCCTCTCCATCCTGGAGTAATCTGCAGGATTGCAACATTGTTATGCAGCCAGTATTGCAGTACCTTGTGCTTTTCGAATCCAGACAGGGTTGACTCAGCCCTTTATTCTTTTGAGGTAGATAAATTTGAGTGTCACACAGTTTATAGTTGTGGGCTGGCTGGCAAGAGGGAGGGCAGATACTGTGGGCATGAACTGTATATATGCAGCTATATTAAGGGATGAGCGGGCTTCTAAGGGTCAGGTTATTTATAAGGTATCTTTTGAAACTAAGACTTGATCTCTGAGAATAAGGAAGTTCCTATGTCCTGTGGGAGTTTAAAATTGGGGGTGGGTGGGAGAAATTTGCTTTGCTCTGAATGACTATTGGCCTAATTCCTATATAGACAGAACAAAAACCAGTGGTAGTTTGGCATATTCTGGACTTTGCAATTACCAGTATGTTCTGATGGTGAAATAAAACATTTTATAGTTTCACTAAATTAGTGAAACATAAATGTCTTCACGCCTTTTGGCAGCATCTTATGCCATCTCTCTCCCCCATACCCACCCCCATCCCCACTAATTTGGTCTTTGGTGCATGTCTATTTCTTTCAAGGAATTTTGCTCCATACATAAACTGCTTTGAGTATATTACTCTTTTTAATTTTATTAAATCACTTTTGTTTCCAGCTTTTACTTGGCAGAAATCTCCATGGCTTTGGGGCATTTACATCAAAAGGGGATCATCTACAGAGACCTGAAGCCGGAGAATATCATGCTTAATCACCAAGGTGGAGATATATACTGTATACAATTTTATAGTAGATAATCATCTTAAAATCCTCCCACACAGGTCATGATCATTTTCAAAGCCCCATAGTCATGTATCTATTATTATACATTCTTCCTTCAGAACTTATGGCATCATAATACTTGCTGAGATTTAGGTATTTAGATATTTATGATTGATGAGATTAAAGGGAGTTAGGAATAACCGTGCACTCAGCTGTGTTTTTCGGTTTAATCCTTGCTCTTTATAGCTTGTCATTCTTTTGAAATCTTTACATAATATCTGGTGAGCCAAAAGCCAGTCCAAACTTTAATTTTGGTTTGTTCCTTAAATTGGAAAGTAAATCTTAACCCTATAAATTGAGTTTTAATGATAAAGTACATAAGTATTAGAAGCAGTGCTTTTTATGATAAATTTTATTAATGCTGTAAAAAAGGATTAGAATTGAACCAAAATATTTGATGTAGCCTTGGAAAGAAAATGTTTAGTAGGCATCAGTTTATTCTTGCTGTTTGTAACAACAGACATAAAGATCAGAAAGGCTAATATTCTGTATAGCTGTAGGTAGGGCCGACTGAATCTGGATTACATCTTCATGCTACTATAGATAGTTTGATTTATGCAAGAGTAATCTGGGCTAGATAGACTTCACAATTCACTCATACCCCAAAGGAACAACCAGCCAACTAGGTTATCCGGGTGCTGGTAGCAGTTGCTGATCCTTTGATGTCTGCAAATTGATACATGATGTATTTAAGGGTTTTAAATTTTTGGACAGGAAGTAGTGTGAACAACTAACGTTAGTATGAATACATTTCAAAATGTGCTTTCTTTTTTTTTTTTGTTTTTTTTTTGTTTTTTTTGTTTTTTTGTTTTTTAGGAGAAATGCTATACTTAACCAAGTACATCATGGGAATCTATGTATCTCTCTCCCTCCCAGTTCTGCTCCCATCCCCCCAAACCTGGATTCTGATTTTGAACTCTAAGGCAAAGGATAGACTAGGGAAGTGACTAGTTAACTTCTTTGATCCATTAGCTTGACTGTGTCAGGTGGTTCTGTGAAAATAAAGGTCATATTTTTTGTCAATAAAGTACACATTTACATTTGTATCAATAGGCCATTGCCTTTTCTTTTCTCTGAAATAAACTTGGAATAGTAGGGTCCCTGGGGTGGCTGAACCACTGGATATCTAATAACAGTTCAGTAAGGCTAAACTTGTTCTTTGTTTTGTGTAAGGTGGTGAGTTTTTCACTTCCTGGATAAGAGATGGTGGTCCCACGCCATAGCAATTTGATTTCTTTTTCTGAACTGGCAGTATTGGCAGAATAAGCTAACTTGTTATAGTGACTTTCTGAGACCATTTTTAAAACTGCCCAGTTAGAGTTCACTGTGGTGAAAGGTTATATATTTGAAGTACAGTGTCACACCTTTAAAAGGTGCACCATATCTTTACAAGGATTTGTGTACTTAAACAAGACTTTCAAGAATTTTTCTTGAAAGGGCTTGCTTTCTCAGGTGGAGGATTCCTTTTTTTTATTTTTATTTTTTTAAGATTTTACTTATTTATTCATGAGAGACAGAGAGAGGCAGAGACACAGGCAGAGGGAGAAGCAGGCTCCATGCAGGGAGCCCGATACGGCACTCGATCTCAGGTCTCCAGGATCGCGCCCTGGGCTGATGGCGGCACTAAACTGCCGAGCCACCCGGGCTGCCCCTGGTGGAGGATTCTAAGTATATGTGAAGCTAGAGTCTTGGAGCAGCTGTTTTAATTTTTTCTCTATTTTCTCTTTACTTTATAGATTATATTGTTGAAAAATGACTCTGTGGTAGCTTTAAAAAGTTAGCATCCCATTTTATGGGTGGCACCTTGCTAGTTTGTATCTTCAAAAAATATTTAAGGCAGAAAATTGAAGGATAGATTATTGTATTGTATGATACATTCAAACACTGCACATGCTTAGAATTCTCAGAATAACTGTGCTATGATCTTCCATTGTAGGTCATGTGAAACTAACAGACTTTGGACTATGCAAAGAATCTATTCATGATGGAACGGTCACACACACATTTTGTGGAACAATAGAATACATGTGAGCTGCATGTTGAAAGAAATATAAGTGGTTTTGGGGGGTAATAGCTAACATTTACCTGGTTTATGTAATAGGGTGCTGTATTTTCTGTAGTACCATTTGGCTCTGTATATTGTTTTTAAACTTCTAATTCAGATGATATGCAAATGGTGAATTTTTTAGGCATGTTATTTTTCTCATTGTAGGGCCCCTGAGATCTTGATGAGAAGCGGCCACAATCGTGCTGTGGATTGGTGGAGTTTGGGAGCATTAATGTATGACATGCTGACTGGAGCAGTAGGTGCACAGTTAAAAGCTGCATGTATTATGGTCTGTGCTGAGTAGTTATTAAATCATATGGCAAGAGACCTTTCCTGTGCTTTTTAAAAATGTTACTGATGGAGTTATTTTTAAAAAATTAACACTAGTAATGCTTTATTGGTAGCAGTATGGGCTCCTATACTTTTAAAAACTTTTTTGTTTAAATGATCTGTCATGTCAATCCTGTGAAATAGGTAAAAATAGATACTGCCCTTATTTTATAAAAGGAGAAAGTAAAGCATAACGTGGCTCATTTATTATCATATTAATAATGTGTTAATAATGAAAACCCAGTTTCTTCTGAGATGTTGCTATTCTGTCCTGTTGCTTAAAAACTAGATCTTTGGGACACCTGGGTGGCTCAGCGGTTAAGCGTCTGCCTTTGGCTCAGAGTGTAATCCTGGGTCCGGGGATCAAGTCCCACATCGGAGCCTGCTTCTCCCTCTGCCTGTGTCTCTGCCTGTCTCTCTTTGTGTCTCTCATGAATAAATAAGTAAAATCTTAAAAAAAAAAAAAAAACAAAAAAAAAACCCTACATAGATCTTAAGCAGTCAGCCCATATCACAGGCTACATTTCTGATCTCTGTGCATAACTGATTCAGGAAATGGATAATTTTATTTTTTATATGCTAATTTTTCTCACTCTCTTCTACTCCTAGCCTCCGTTTACTGGGGAGAATAGAAAGAAAACAATTGACAAAATCCTCAAATGTAAACTCAATTTGCCTCCCTACCTCACACAAGAAGCCAGAGATCTGCTTAAAAAGGTAGGGCATGAAATGATAAGCCTCAACTACTAGGATTTAAGTAAATAGAGTTGAGCATACATTTTGAATAAAAAATCATACACATATATTAAACAAAAAAGCCTACAGTTTTTGCAGGTAAAGTACAAGTTTGTTTGCTTAAAGATTTTCTTTCCTTTTTATTCCCAACCAGTTTTTAGTAGTAATTAGTAAAGCCTATTTTCTCAAAATAGACGAGCAAATTCTATAAGTAAAAAATAATCACTTTGACTAAGGTTCATCAGTTGTTTTTTTTTTTTCCTCCCTAAAGCTGCTGAAAAGAAATGCTGCTTCTCGGCTTGGAGCTGGTCCTGGAGATGCTGGAGAAGTTCAAGTAGGGATTGGCCTTTTTGGTGGTTTGAGGGAAAGAGAATGCTAATTATATGTGTTTGTGTCGGTTGTATGTAGTTTAAAGTATAGCTTATTTTGTGGGGCATATGGGGACTCAATCGGCTACGCATCTGACTCTTGGTTTTGGCTCAGGTCATGATCTCAGCGTCTTGAGATTGAGCCCTGTGTTGGGCTCCATGCTCAGCGTGGAGTCACCTTGAGAGATTCTGTCTCCCTCTCCCTCCACTTCTCCAGTGAATGCTTTCTTTCTCTCTCAAATAAATAAATAAATAAAATCTAAAAAATAAATAGTATAGTTTATGATTTGTAATTTCAAACAGTTAATTTGTCAATCCAGTGAAGTCAATTCCCCTTGACTTTTCTTCCTGTTCTTTTTTTCCTAGGCTCATCCATTCTTCAGGCATATTAACTGGGAAGAACTGCTGGCTCGGAAGGTGGAGCCACCCTTTAAACCTCTGTTGGTATGTATACATGAAAGCATATAATTTGAAGGACCTGGTACTTTCTCAGAATAGGAGAATCTTAGAGTATTCAAAAACATTATATTTACAATTCAGAAAACTTTTCACAATCCTTAATTCTGTGCAGTCTTTTCAAGGACTACTGCCAGCAGCAATTGATGACTGTATTACCTATTTTTAAGTTGGTTGCCTTAGACAAATATTTCAAGTAACTGAAACTTTTTTACTTTGCTTAATTCAACCCTATTGTATTTTTGTGGGATATAATTTTTTCCTCTTATTTTTATTCTTTAAGTTTTATTTATTTAAGTAATCTGCATCCTACATGGGGCTCGATCTCATGACCCCAAGATCAAGAGTCCCATGTTCTTCTGACTGAGCCAGCCAGATGCCCCTATTTTATTTTTGATTTTGAATTGAAGTTTAGTTGACATATAATAATATGTAAGTTTTGGGTAAGCAGCATAGTGATATAACAGTTACATACATAACAAAATGCTCACCAAGGTAAGTTGGTTACCCTCTGATTCAACCCTATTTTTAATTTGATTTTCTGGGAATTTTTTCCTTCAAAATACATCATATATGTGTATTAGTTTGCTAGGGTTGCTGTAACAAAGTACCACAAACTAGGTGGCTTACACAGCAGTAGTTCGTTATAATTCTGGAGACTAGATGTCCAAGGTCAAGGTGTTGACAGGCTTAGTTCATTAGGAAGATTGTGAGATAGCTTCTGTTCCACTCTGTGCCTCTCCTAGCTTCTGGAGGTTTGCTACCAATCTTTGGCATTCCGTGGCACATCACCTGATCTCTGCTTTTATGTTTGCATTTTCCTTTTGTGCAGATCTGCGTCCATATTTTCCCATTTTATCAGGACACCAGTCATACTAGATTAGGATCTTCCCTACTCTAGAATGACCTCATCTTAACTAATTAAATCTGCGGTGAGGGCAGCCCTGGTGGCGCAGCGGTTTAGCGCCGCCTGCAGCCCGGGGTTTGATCCTGGGGACCCTGGATTGAGTCCCACATCGGGCTCCCTGCATGGAGCCTGCTTCTCCCTCTGCCTGTGCCTCTGCCTCTCTCTCTCTCTGTGTCTCTATGAATAAATTAAAAAAAAAAAACAAAAAAAAAAACTGTTAAATCTTCAGTGACCCTCATTCAAATTAGGTTTTATTCTAAGGTACTTGGAGTTAGAGCTTCAACACATGAATGTTGAGGGGGACACAACTCAAACCATAACAATAAGCATAACAATATGTTTATGAGTAAATTAGTTGGTGTGTTAGTTCTTGTCTTTCTTCGACCTCAGAATTTGAGAAAATACAGCTTTTCTTTTATTTTATTTTCGTTTTTTATTGAAGTTTGGTTTGCCAGCATATAGTATAATACACAGTGCTTGAAAAAAAAAAAAATAATACCCAGTGTTCATCCTATCAAGTGCCCCCCTCAGTGCCTGTCACTCACTTACCCCAACCCCCTGCCAACCTCCCCCTCCTCAACACTTGTTCGTTTCCCCGGGTTGAGTCAACTCTCATGGTTTGTCTCCCTCTCTAATTTTTCCCACTCAGTTTCCTTCTTTTCCCTTATAATCCCTTTCACTATTTCTTATATTCCACATATGAGTGAAACCATATGATGATTGTCCTTCTCTGATTGACTTACTTCACTCAGGATAATACCCTCCAGTTCCATCCACGTTGAAGCAAATGGTGGGTATTTGTCCTTTCTAATGGCTGAGTAATATTCCATTGTATATATAGACCACATCTTCTTTATCCATTCATCTGTTGAAGGACATCATAGCTCCTTCCACAGTTTGGCTCTTGTGGACATTGCTGCTATAAACATTGGGGTGCAGTGTCCCAGCATTTCATTACATCTGTATCTTTGGGGTAAATACCCAGCAGTGCAATTGCTGGATCATGGGTAGCTCTGTTTTTAACTCTTTGAGGAACCTCCACACTGTTTTCTAGAGTGGCTGTACCAGTTCACATTCCCACCAACAGTGCACGATGGTTCCCCCTTCTCCATATCCTCTCCAACATTTGTTGTTTTCTGTCTTGTTAATTTTCACCAATCTCACTGGTGTGAGGTGGTAGTTTGTTTTTCTGTTTCTTGGGATGAAGGTGGAGGAGGAGGAAAATGATAATTTGGTCCTGGAGTACAAGGTGACTTGCTTTAGAATTTTTACATATATTAGGACGCCTAGGTGGCTCAGCAGTTGAGTGTCTGCCTTTGGCTCAGGGCATAATCCCGGAGTCCCGGGATCAAGTCCCACACTAGGCTTCCTGCATGGAGCCTGCTTCTTCCTCTGCCTGTGTCTCTGCTTCTCTGTCTCTCTCATGAATGAATAAAATCTTAAAAAAAAAAAATTTTATATATATAATTGTAAGGAGGCTAATTAACCCTTATGTATCAACTGTCCAGCTTGTCAGGTCATCTTGTTTAAATATAAACAGAACTGGAAAAAAAAAAAAAGGGCAGCCCTGGTGGCTCAGCAGTTCAGCGCCTGCCTTCAGCCCAGGGTGCAATCCTAGAGTCCCAGGATCGAGTCCCATGTCAGGCTCCCTGCATGGAGCCTGCTTCTCCCTCTGTGTCTGTGCCTCTCTTTCTCTCTCTCTCTCTCTGTATCTCATGAATAAATAAATAAAATCTTTAAAAACAAACAAATAAATAAAAATAGAACTGCTAGCTATTGTCACAACTAAAAAGCTGACATTTCAAAAAATTAAAAAAAAAAAAAAAAGCTGACATTTTCCCACTTTGTTTGCTTTTTCCCCCTGTTGGTTTGTTTCAGTAAGGATTCAGTCCAGGTGTATACAGTTTGTTTATTGTATTTTTTATGTCTCTTTCCATCTGTAGATACCCCCTCTCAATTCTTCTCCTGAGTACTTAACTGAAGAAACTAGAGGGTTCTGTCCTGTAGGGTTCCTAACATCTTGATTTTGCTGATTTTATTTTATTTTTAAAAAAGATTTTATTTATTTATTCACGAGAGACACACACACACAGAGAGGCAGAGACACAGGCAGAGGGAGAAGCAGGCTCCATGCAGGGAGCCTGACATAGGACTTAATCTCAGGTCTCCAGGATCACGCCCTGGCCTGAAGGCGGTGCTAAACTGCTGAGCCACCTGGGCTGCCCCAATTTTGTTGATTTTAAAACCCCATAGTGTCATTGACCATATGGTGTAATTAGTTCCCTGTATTTAGATTTTGATTTAGATAGTAGTATTTAGATTTAGAGAATTAATCTGATTGAGATAAAACTTTTGATGTTATATATTTTGGTCAGGAGGCATAATGTATGTATTTGTATTTTTTTTTAGTGATGTTAGTGGTCATTGATCATTGCCTACATTGGTGATTCTTAGCTAAGGTCAATTTGGTAAGGTTTGGAGACAAGTTATCACCACTTGAGGAGGAGATGCTACTGGTTTGCAGTGGGTAGAGGCCAGAGATGCTGATATACATCCTCTGTTACACAGGATAGGCCCCTACAACAAGAGTTACCAAGCCCAAAATATCAGTAGCGCTGAGAATGAGAAACCCTGGCCTAGCTTGAAGATTGTTAGGGGTTTGCAAAATTCTTATTCTAATACTATTATTAATTCTTCATTAGTGAATTTTTCCCTAAAAAGAAACTTAGATTGTTCATACAGGAAAGGCAGGATAAATGTTTGTTTCCTTCCCAGTTTTCAAAATAATAAATTAGTTCTTTAACATCTTCCAAAATTGACCAATGAATTCTGTAATTTTTTTAAAAGTATAATTATGAACTTATGCTTTTGAATATATTTGTGTTTTAATCCATTGCAGTAATTTTTGCTGATGCTTTGTTTTTATCATCTTTGGATACTGGGTGCTTCTTCATGTTGGTTCCCTGGCTCTTTTGACATGACCACAAAGTCTGATGTTGTATCAGGGAGAAGGAATTAAAGAAACAGATGTAGTGGTTAAATTTAGGTGATGTTTTTCATAAGCAAATAGACTCATACAGAGTAGAATACCATTTTTGCTCCTTGAGAAATCTGTAGTCAGATGAAATAATAGAAGAAACTTCAGAGCATTTTATAAATGTGTTTTGTGTTGAAACTCTGCTTCAGGGATCCCTGGGTGGCGCAGCGGTTTGGCGCCTGCCTTTGGCCCAGGGCGCGATCCTGGAGACCCGGGATCGAATCCCACGTCAGGCTCCCGGTGCATGGAGCCTGCTTCTCCCTCTGCCTGTGTCTCTGCCTCTCTCTCTCTCTGTGACTATCATAAATAAATAAAAAAAAAAAAATAAAAAAATAAAAAAATTTAAAAAAAAAAAAAAAAAAAAGAAACTCTGCTTCAATAGTTTTTCAGGTTTATCATACACCTGCAGTAGTCAACTAAGCAAATTATCTCTACTAGAAAATTTAGCCAGTGGACTAGGCACACTGAAGCTTTTTAAGTGGGAAAGACTGACATTCAAAATTTTTTTTTTAAATGGTGTGTACTAATAAAAATCTACTTTAATATGTTTAAAATTTGAAGATGTAATTTGACCTTTGAAACTTCCCACCTATATTTATTCTTTAGTCTGTGCCTGCTAAGACTATTCTGAGATTTTATTATAGTCAAACCCTGTGAAGAGTTCTAGCTAGAGCCTTCTCTAATGCAAGTAATGGCATTTGGTTGATATGTATAATATAGACTATTCATCATTTTCTAATTTTGTTTTTCACAAAGCAATCTGAAGAGGATGTGAGTCAGTTTGATTCAAAGTTTACACGTCAGACACCTGTTGACAGCCCAGATGACTCAACTCTCAGTGAAAGTGCCAACCAGGTCTTTTTGGTAAGTGAAAGAATTTCCATGTAGCCATGAGAAAATCAAGTATGAATTCAAGTATGATGGACCCTTTTCAATAAGAAAATTCAGTTTACTTGCTTTGCGGTTGATACAGATAACTTGAGATACTATTTTTAATTTAGTTATATTTAACGTTTTTTAAGTTTTCTAATTGCTAAGTTAGAAAATTGATTCTCATGATCCAGTATCCATTTCAGCAGTTAGAGTAGGACTATATAATTCTTTGGAGTATATGATTCCTTTTTTAGATAGGCCATTGACTTAAAATGATGTTTGACTCAGTATCTCAATTGGAAGTCACACTATTATAACCATAGGAGAAGAGCTCACTATAACTATTCTATTCCTGAAATAGCTACAGATTTTTGGTACATGTAGTATAACTTTGTAGGGGATTTTTAACCTGTTGATTGTGAATATTTGACATCAAAATATATTGACTGGTTCATAGGAAACAGTAGTAGATTTATTTTCATTGTGGAAGTATCTGTATTGATTTGTACCTTGTCTCCTCAAATAGAAAAGCAAAGCTGAGGCACCTGGGTGACTCAATTGGTTGGTCATCTGCCTTCAACTCAGGTCATGATCCCAGGGTCTTGGGTTCGAGCCCCACATTAGGGTCCCTGCTCCATGGGTCTGCTTCTCCCTTTCCCTCTGCCTGCCACTCCCCCTGCTTTCCCTCTCTTTGTCAAATAAATAAATAAAATCTTAAAAAAAGAAAAAAATCAAAGCTTTTAGATTTTTTTAAATCTTTTTTTTTAGAGATTGTAGACTTTGATAACAAAAACCTCATTTTTTTCCTTTGTTACTTGGCATTATCCTTTGTCATTTCTTTTTAGACTACCTCTAGGGAGAATGGAATATGGAGAAAATAATAATTTGGAAGTTGGGTTTTTTTCCCCTCTTATTTCTGAGTTCACTAGATTTGTCACTAATTCTCAATTTTTTTTATACTATTCACATTATAATACATAATAGTGTTGTAGTCTTTTGGGGCAGAGGGTAAGTTCTAAAGTTAGCATGGAATGGAGAAATTGTGTAAAATTAGTCTTAAATCACCATAGTACAGTATAGTTTTGAGGAAATTTTGAATAATAATTTTATAAATGTATGATTATATAGTGATATGAGTAGAGCACATATGCAAAATATAATTTTACAATATTTTCAATTTACATAAGGGATGAAATATGAATGAATGTTAAGTTTATGTCTACATGAAGCAAAATCATTGTATACTCCTTAGCAAAATCTCTCATGTTCTGTTAGTGAAGTATTCATGATTCATTTTAATTCTTGCATAGCTTTCTTTATTTTCTCTTGTGATACAGAATTTTGTTTTCTACTGATGTGGAGTTTATAGCTTTGATTTAACATAGAGGTCAGGCAGCCCCGGTGGCACAGCGGTTTAGCACGGCCTGCAGCCCTGGGTGTGATCCTGTAGACCCAGGATCGAGTCCCACATCGGGCTCCTTGCATGGAGCCTGCTTCTCCCTCTGCCTGTATCTCTGCCTCTCTCTCTCTCTCTGTGTCTCTCATGAATAAATAAATAAAATCTTAAAAAAAAATAACATAGAGGTCTTTTCCTCAGTTGGGCATTGCAAAGTTTCAACTAGTTTGACAATTTTGCCCCCATAAAAAAGTCTAGATATATCTTACCTTGCTATAAGGAAATCTAGAGTCATGGTGGCAAAAGTTATATAACTAAGCCTTCATTGCCAGTTAAACTTTTCATAATTACTTAAACTGGCCAAATAATAAACACAAGAATAATTCATTTGTTAGGTTATAGACAGAATTCTTTATGTAAAGTGGATCCCTAAAAATTAATAAAAAATAGTAACATCCCACTTACATGCAGATTGTGATCAGAGCAACTTCAGTTCAATAATTATTTAAATTCCTATCACAGAATTAAAGGAAATTCAAAGCTGAAGAAGGCACAGCCTGGTCCTCTTGGTAGTTATGGCTTTAGCCCACTAGACTGTGGGGAAATGGCTTCTAAAGTCCACATATACCTGTCACAAAGAATATGCATGGCAGATTTGCACCTCACTCTTTAGGACTTCACCCGGAGGCTTTGGCTATAACTCATAATGGCTATTCATAGGTGACTATAATAGTAAATTGAAGGGAAGTTAGGTGGAGGACTGATTGTTAAAGGGATAAACATTGACAGCAAGAGGGACAGTTGGGTGGCTCAGTGGTTGAGCATTTGCCATCGGCTCAGGGTGTGATCCCAGGGTCCTGGGATCGAGTTCTGCATCAAGCTTCCCGCAGGTAGCCTGCTTCCCTCTCTGCCTCTGTGTGTCTCTCATGAATTAAAAAAAAAAAATCTTTAAAAACATTGACAGCAAGAGAAATGACACCTGGTAGCTGGATAGCAAGGCCTAAGAAAGAACTAAAGCTAACAAAACTGCCTGTTTGCCTATTACAATTGAGGGTTTTCACAATGCTGAGGGTTTTCCCTCATACATTCAAGAAAATACCAAATCTATCCAATCATTGGTATAAAACCAGAGAGATCACACATGCTAAGTTGGAGAATTCTCTTTTTACTAGGGTGTGATGAGAAACTAGGATGTGATAATCTTAGTTGCTTGTGTTCATGTAGCTAGAAACACTAGAATTTTCTTTGCATTCCTCTTGGTATTTAATATCTTAACATAGAGCCTAAATTTTCCTGTTTTGTTCAACTCCTTTCAACACAGTGTGGAATATTGTTTGCTGGCATATGGGGCTCAGTAGAATTCTGTCTTCTTGAGGTCTGTGCCTCAAGAAATGGTTGGAAAGAATCTAACTGGTATGAAATGAGATTGAGGAGATGGGAGTATAAGAGTGGTGATTTAGGTGTGCATTGTTGTTTTGGTGTGTCAGACTGAAACCACATTTTCTTGATGTATATGACACAGTGCCATTCTGTAGTCTACAATTACTATCTTTCAGGGTTTTACATATGTGGCTCCATCTGTACTTGAAAGTGTGAAAGAAAAATTTTCCTTTGAACCAAAAATCCGATCACCTCGAAGATTTATTGGCAGCCCACGAACACCTGTCAGGTATTCAGACTTTGTTATTCTTTTTTTTTTTTTTTTTTTTTTTTAACCTAGAAGAGTATGCTTAAGAAATTTATGCCAGGTTACATAAATAAAAGATCTGTCATATTCTCTTTGGTTGACATAAGCACAGCATCTCCATCTTATTGTATGCTATATATACTTTCCCTCCTGTGAAAATTGCTGCACTGGCAAATGTCTTCCTTACCCATTCATTCAACATTTATATTGTGTACCAGGGACTGTGTTGCATAATGGGGGTACATGATTAGCATAGGAATTGCCCTTGTTCTGATGAAGCTTACAGTTAGTGAGAAGAGAGTCAAAACAACTGAAGAAGGAAATATAAGAAATATGTAATCACAAGTAGTATCAATCTACTATATGAAGAAAAATATAAAGAGTGTGGTGGTAGCAAATAACAACAGGGGGGCTTCTGTTCGTGATCGGAGAACCAGGCCTCCCTGATGAAGTAAATTCTAAGAACGAAGAGAAAAGGCCACCTACACAAAAATCAGAAGTATTAAGGGTGTTACAGGTAGAGCAACAGCCCATGTAAAAGCCCTAAGGGAGGAAAAAACTTGGTCTTGGAAATGAAAGGGTGGTCAATGTTCCTGACATGTGAGTGAGGAAGAGAAAGGTTTGGAGAAGTATTTCATCTTAAATGTAATGGAAAGCTCTTTTAAGTGGGGAGTAAAATGATTTAAAAAATATATATATCATTGAGGGTTTTACACAGGCAGTAATAGAGGTAAACAGACCGATTAGGAAACTCTAGCAGTTAGTCTAGGGGAGCAATGGCCTTTGTACTAAATTCACACAAAAATAAAATTAAATAAAAATAAATGTCACATTACCCCACTCCTTTTAAAAATAAGGGAAATATTTCTTGTGAGATAATCCTTGAGATAAATGAATGATAGCTCTTCCTTGTCTTAAAGCCCGGTCAAATTTTCTCCTGGGGATTTCTGGGGAAGAGGTGCTTCAGCCAGCACAGCAAATCCTCAGACACCTGTGGAATATCCAATGGAAACAAGTGGAGTAGAGCAGATGGATGTGACAATGAGTGGGGAAGCTTCAGCACCACTTCCAATACGACAGCCGAACTCCGGGCCATACAAAAAACAAGCTTTTCCCATGATCTCCAAACGACCAGAGCACCTACGTATGAATCTATGACAGAGCAATGATTTTAATGAATTTAAGGCAAAGAAAAAAAAAAAGGTGGGGAAGGGATGTGTGAGCATCCTGTAAGGTGAAACAAGAAGACTCAAAATGACAGTCTCGAAGAGTCAGTGTCATTACATTGAACACTTTGGATAGAGGAAAAATAAACATGGATTTTTAAAAAATCAATCAATGGTGCAAAAAAAAAAAAACTAAAGCAAAATAGTATTGTGGAACTCTTAGGCACATCAATTAATTGATTCCTAGCGACATCTTCTCAACCTTATCAAGGATTTTCATGTTGATGGCTCGAACTGACAGTATTAAGGGTAGGATGTTGCTTCTGAATCACTGTTGAGTTCTGATTGTATCGAAGAAGGGTAATCCTTTCATTAGGCAAAGTATGAAATTGCCTGTAATACTTGCAACTAAGGACAAATTAGCATGCAAGCTTGTTCAAACTTTTTCCAGCAACATGGAATCAAAGACAAAAGAAACTTAACGATTGATGTTTTACGTGCAAACAACCTGAATCTTTTTTTTATATAAATATATATTTTTCAAATAGATTTTTGATTCAGCTCATTATGGAAAACATCCCAACTTTAAAATGCAAAATTATTGGTTGGTGTGAAGAAAGCCAGACAACTTCTGTTTCTTCTCTTGGTGAAATAATAAAAATGCAAATGAATCATTGTTAACCACAGCTGTGGCTGCTCGTTTGAGGGATTGGGGTGGACTTGGGGTTTATTTTCAGTAACCCAGCTGCAATACCTGTCTGTAATACTAGAAAAAAAAATCTATTTAATCATTTCTACTCGCAGTACTGCTATGTGCTAAGCTTAACTGGAAGCTTTGGAATGGGCATAAGTTGTATGTCCTACATTTCACCCTTGTCCTGGGCCTGCATTGCACTGGAAAAATACCGCCACCTGTTCTTATACCAGTATTTGGTTCAAGACGCCAAATGTTTTCAGCCTATGGCTGAAGAAGGATGGAAAAGAGTCAGGATAAAATGCATACTGAGGGCAGTAAAGTGAGGAAGAGAGGGAGATCCAGGGGAAGAGGGTGTTGTCATGTTCCACTCTCTATGTCTAATCTCTTTACAGCAAATTGGTAAGATTTTAAGTTTTACTTTAACTGTTTTTGCTGTCTACCTTCCTTACATTTTTTTTTCCTCAACAGTTTTAAAAGGAAAAAAAGTATTCTTCTTTCTCCTATCCTGGGGCTACATTTTTTGATTGTAAAAATATTTGATGGCCTTTTGATGAATGTCTTCCACAGTGAATAAGAAAACTTAGTGGCTTAATTTAGGAAATGTGTTAACAAGACACTATGTTTTTGAAATTGTAACAAAATCAACATAAGTGATATATACAGGTACAAAGAATAAAAATAAAGGTAACTTTACCTTTCTTAAATACTTCCTGCCTTAAAGAGAGCATTTCCATGACTTTAGCTGGTGAAAGGGTTTAATATCTGCAGAGCTTTATAAAAATACATTTCAGTGCATACTGGTATAATAGATATCATGCAGTTGCAGATGAGTCTTACCACCTTTTTTTGGTTTTTATAATGTTTTCAGTCTGAGCTATTATAAAGTCAATTTGTAATATTTTGCAGCCCTACAGTTTTTTTAAATAGATGCTGCTTGCTATGTTTTTCAAACCTTTTTGAGCCATAGGATCCAAGCCATAAGATTCTTTATGCATGTTGAATTCAGTCAGAAAAGAGCAGAGCTTTGCTTATTTAAATGGCAATTCAAGTGAGATGAGATGAAATCCTATGACATTAGGCAAAATAGAACCACGAAGAATGATTGGAAATATACCTTTTCAATTGTGGCAATAAATGAAAGAATTGGTAACAGTTCATCTTTGGACAGAAAGTTATTTTGTTTTTTGTTTTTTTTAATCACTTCCTCTAGACCCCTTCCTTCCTTATTGCAGCAGCCTACTGAGAACTTTACAACTGTAGCTGGTAATTTAGAAGCTACAATAATGATAAGGGCAGAAATTTTATGTCTGAAAAAAACAGAACCCAAAAGCTATGGTGATAGGTACAGGCTTTATTTCAGACTGTAAATGGCTTGTGCTACTCTGATACTTGTTTTCAAATGTGTTTTTACTAACTGTAGTGTTGACTGCCTAACCAAATTCCAGAGAAATTTTTACACCAAAACAGTCCTCCTCAGTCCTATTTGCTAGTAATATTTGCACTGTGATTGGCTGGCTCTGATTACCCCATAAACTATTTTCATAATTAGTACTGCCAGCAGTAGTGGCATACACTGCAACTTTTCTGCATAAAAAGCATTAATTACATACCTACCACCCATACAAATAGTCTTTCAAACTTAAGTGAAATTAATTTCCATTGCTGTGGCAAGTTTACTGAGAAATTGTTTCATAAATGGATATCCCTACTATGACTGTGAAAACATGTCAAGTGCCACTTTAGTGTCACAGACAGAAAGCACACACCTATGCAATATGGCTTACCCTATATTTATTTGTAAAAATCCAAGCATAGTTTAAAATATATGATGTCAATATTACTAGTCTTAAGTTTTTAAGAGGGTTCTTTAGGATTATTCCAGGTAAGTGTATAAAAGAGATTAAGTGCTTTTCTTTCATCACTTATTTTCTTTAAAATCAGCTATTACAAGATATTTTTTTACTTTATACATGTTGTTTTTTAATTAAAATATAATCACTGAGAACTGAAGTTTACTAATTTTGATTTTATAAGGTTTGTAGCATTACGAATAAACTGGGACTTATAAACCAGCTGTGATTAACAATGTAAAGAATTATTAAACTTGAATCAGATTTTTAGGAAAATTATGTTCTTTTTCCCCTTTATGGTCTCACCTAATTTGAATCCTTCAAGAAGAATTTTTCCATACTATTTTTTGAGATAGAAGATAATTGGGGGGTGGGGGTTAAGAATGCATGTATGATACTCCATAAATTCAACATTCTTTAATAAAAGATTATAAACAAGATGCATCTTCAATAGTTATTAATATACTGAGCCTTGGATTTTGTGTTTAATATAGGACCTATTTTGGTTAGTCATATGGTTCTTACAAGGGTTAGATTTTAAGATTATTCCCATGAGAAATGTTGAATTTATGAAGAATGGATTTTGAGGCTTTGAAAATGGTTAATTTCTCAAATAAAAGCACCAGTGTCCAAACATCTACCCTTTTTCATAGGAGTAGAAACTAGCAAGCTGGACAAAATCATAAAAATACTTGTCACACCATGACCTGTCGTCTGTTGCTGATTGAGAAAAAACTTTTCTTGTGTGATTCTTAATTTATCATTACAGCACAAGTATTATCTCAGTGGATTATCTGAAGTAATATCTGAAGGATAGGTTCATCTGTGTTTGTTCTTTAAACTATTATTTTTTTCCTATCCCAAGTTGGCTTTGCATCTATCAGAGTAAATAAATTCTTCAGCTGCCTTATTAGGAGTGCTATGAGGGTAACACACTTTTCTGCTTTTCATCTTGTATTTAGTTTACTGTATTAAGTATTTTGATTTCGGATTGAATGAATGTAAATAGAAATTAAATGCAAATTTGAATGAACATAAAATAGAAGTGATTTTTTTTATTCTAAGATAGGAAGAAATAACTATCAGGTGCACAAATGGTTTCAATAATTTTTTGCATTAACATACCAGATATGTTCAGGTTCTCTTATTTAATAAACTGCTTATATGTGTGAGGACTGACAGTTGTAAAACTTTCTGAGAAATTTAAGCTACTTAAATATATAACAAGTTTTAGTACTAATATTATATATTAGATGTTACACACTTGTAATTTCCAAGTTCTGTCCAATAGTTGAATTGGTTGCATTAAAAAAAAAGCTCATGTGAAGAATTATATGTGAAAGTTAGCTTCACATAGATACATTAGGAAGACTTTCTTGTGCTAACAATTGACAGTTTGTTCAGCCACACTTGTCAACTACATTTGGTTATTGGGTGTGTATGTACTACATAATGTAGGTACATAAATCTGTTTTAACTAATGTTAAATATATCTAGTGTAAGATCAGTGTTTTGTATAAGCCATTATTTGAAGTTGGATCATTTCTCTATAGAAGTTCTGAAACCGGCTACTTTTTTTTTTTATAAAACATGGTTGTGGCCCTTAATGCTGATAAAACAGTCTTTCAGAGGGTGTGATCTGAATTCACAGAATAGATGGGTTTTTGAATCCCTGTTTTCGTTTTGAGGTGAAGAAATAGAAGTAGAGAAACACTTCCAGTTCATCAGTGTTGTTGGTGGATAGCATAGCTTTCCTCTTACATTTCCCCCCCTTTTAAATTCATGTGAACTGCTTTCTTGTTCATTAAAAACCAAAACCCAGTTGTATATCATGGACCTCCTGTTTTATTAAATCTTATTAAGAGACAAAGCGGGATCCCTGGGTGGCGCAGCGGTTTGGCGCCTGCCTTTGGCCCAGGGTGCGATCCTGGAGACCCAGGATCGAATCACACCCCGGGCTCCCGGTGCATGGAGCCTGCTTCTCCCTCTGCCTATGTCTCTGCCTCTCTCTCTCTCTCTGTGTGACTATCATAAATAAATAAAAAATTAAAAAAAAAAAAAAAGAAACAAAGCTATCCATATAGCCATAGGGTAAGAGTAGGAATAGGGCTTAATGTAGTAAGTTGCTACTCTTTTGTTGGTAATAGGAAGTCAGCACAGCTGTCTTTCACACTCAAATTTTTTTTTTTAAATTTTATTTATTTGATAGAGCAAGAGAGCAGAAGTAGGGGGAGCAGCAGAGGGAGTGGGAGAAACAGGCTCCCCACTAAGCAGGGAGCCCAATGGAGGGCTCGATCCCAGGACCCTGGGATCATGACCTGAGCCAAAGGCAGACACCCAACCACCTGAGCCACCCAGGCACCTCCACACTCATTCTAATCCCAAACTGCCTTCCTCACCTATCTCCTGCTGTATACCTAAATAAAATTGGCTTCATCACAATCAAGGTAGTTTAAGGCCAAGTAAGCTTGTTTCAATATTTGCAACTGTTCTCAAAGTGGGTAATAGAGTTCAATGTATCCTCATCGAATAGCAATAGCTGAACTTAGAACCTGGCAATATTTATGTACAAAAAAATAGTTATTGGCTTTCTAATATTCTTTTGTCAACTTGGGTGGTTATACAAGCATGAAAGTGATTTAATCTGTAGCTGGTTGGTCACTATCCTTATTAATCCATATGCTGGTTTAGACTTTGTCTTAATACTGCAGATTTGTTTTTCACCTCCCAACTTTTCCTTTCCACTTTTACCCTTGTGTGTAAACTAATGGTAATAGAGAAAATGGGCAGAAACTTAGACTCTTAGATGTAACCAGCCCTTTATACTTCTGTTAAAGATTTGATTCTGCCTCAAAGGTTTCATGGGGAGAGAGAAATTGCTTCATTGCTTTTTCCAATCAACCCTGAACAAATACCTAGAAGCAAACAAACTACACTATCTAAGGCTTTTCTGGAAGCCTTTGAGTGCAAGCTTTAATCTCCCAAGCATAAAGTTTCTAAAACTCTTTGGAGAAGATTGGTTATAAGGAAAATTCTTTTCTAAGAATTTGAGTAGGTTTCATTTGTCATACTATTCAAATCCTCAGTGAAGCCAGCTGTTTGTAATCCATGTGAATTATTTTAATAGTTAAAGATAGTTCATGGCACTATACAAAAAGCAAGATTATGTACATTAAAGCTGACGGCAGGATTGTATGTCTGAGGTCTACAAACAATTTAAATCTTCTCAATTGATTGCTAATCATACTACAGAAAACAATACAATATTAAAATATATCATCCTCAGTAAATTAATCTTCACTTAGAAAATCTGTTTACAGATAAAAAATAGCATTTAGAACTTCCATTTTAAATACAAACTTTATGAAAATTTTAAGAATTTTTAGAATGGGAACTACAAAAGTCAATGCTAAAGTAAATTCTACTTTCAGATAATGTGTATCTTAAAATATTATGAAAAATATTCTTTATTCTGAAAACAATGTCAGGAAAAGAATACCTGAGTTCCTCTAAAACCACTAGTTTCAGTTACCCAATAGCTGTTTTGGTAACAATGAGAAAACAGTCACAATTTAACACTGCAACCACCTGTCAAATAATTAGGACAGAATAAATGTTCATATGCATTAGGTTGAACATTACTTATATATTTCTTAAAACATAAGGTTCTTAAAAAAATAAAAATAAAACATAAGGTTCTTTCATTTAATCTTTTGATAAAATAGACTACACACTTAAGTCTTACTATAGTAATCTAAAACCATTTGGAAACATTTTCTTTAACTTCTAGTCCCAAAAACCCATTCTAATGTCTTTATTTATCAATAGTCAGTGTAGCCAAATGAAATTAGTGTTTTGAGGCCTTTATAGTTTATACAACTTAATATATTTGAAAGTGGGATGAAGTGGCTCCATCTTTCCATTTGTTTATATGGTCTGAGATCACAGTTCGGCACAGTGGACATGTTTTCTCTCTGTTAAACCATAAGGTAATGCATTCTTCACAAAATATATGCTGTAAGGGAATTAAAATTAGATTTTATTCTTGATAACATTTTAATTTTAAAATCATCACATTCCAGAGAATCATACTCTAGAGCTGAAAGGAATTTTAGAGAGCACTAATCCATTTTACAAATGAGAAAGTATGACATCCAAGAACACAAAGCAATGTTAGCAGTAGAGCCACTAGTGTTCTTTTGACTGTTCATTTAACATCTTTTAATAAAATATAAGCTATATATAAACTATAAGGTATCCCTAGGTGATAACTTTAGATATAATGACTTAATGGTTTAATAAAGTCTTTGAAAGTAACTGCCATCAAGTATAGAAAAGAGCCTTACACATCCAATAATAAACACTGGTATTATTCTAAAAGACTAGTATCCAGTTGTTAAAGGTAGCCTATTTATCCAGTCACTTTGGTGTCCAGTATGCATTTGAATTATCTTTCCCCACATATTATTCCTCTGCATACAAATCATTAGAACATAAGCGACAAGATTTAGCTAATCTATTAAACCCTTGATTACAAATAGGAAATGACTAGTATGTGCCCTGAATGCTACTTTAGGCTAAACACTAGATTTTTCCTTATAGCTAACATAAGTGACTCGTGACTCAGAGAAGAGCTGTATTTTGTATGCTTAAAAAATATATTTACCTGACAGATGAGCAGAATTGGTTTTTGAAATTCAGCTTGACATACTGAACAAATGTCATCCACATCTGAACACTGTCTCTTGCTGGCAGCTACTCCATAACTCTATGAAGATAAAAAGTTTCTGTTCATCTACAAATCTTTTTCTTTCCTATTACTCAAATACATAGGTGATGCTGTATTTCTCAATTCTCCCTGGAACTAGGCATTTGAAGACTCTCCTGAAGGATTAAACATTTCAAAGCTAAACTGTGTATGTAGAATCATGTCCTGATGGGCTGTATGCATCAAGGTGAACTCATTAGATACATACCAGGATCTTGGAAGATTGTCAGATTCATTGGCTTCCCAAATAATGATAGTGCTACAATATCAACTGGCTTAAGAGACTAAGCAGTCTGAAATATAACTATTATAAAATCTATATTCATGTATTTTGTGACCTGGTATTACCAAATAGTCCACTTACTACCTATGGCAGTGGTTCAAAACAGTCCATTCAGAGCTTGGTTGGCTGAATATAACTCATGTAGAGATAGCTTTAAAAATAGATTTCTGTGCTCCATACTGGAGATTGACTTAATAGGTTCAGACATACTAAGATGTGACCCAGGAATCTAATTTTTGAAAGCTCTCTAGGTAACTGAATATGAATAAGGTTTGGGGACCAGTGAACAGTTTCCTGTTACTAAATCTAAAAGTAATTTGACTGTCATCCTTAATTATCACAAAAGTCAGAGAACACTTAGTACTAGGAAAAAATAAAATTTTATAAAAGAACTGGAATTGCAAAATATCATGGGTAGAGTTAAATGATCTGAATGATCATACATTTCTTTGAATTTCCTTTTCTCCTTAAGTCCTTAGTTTATCTCTTTAAGACTTTAATAACTTCCTCACCAAATTCAGTAGAATATAGTTATTAACTAGACATGACAAAATGTTAACAAATGAGATCACCTTTTTGTAGAAATGAGGAGGAAAAGGTGGAAGAGAAGTAAGAACACCCAAGTTCAGTCATGGTAATGAGAGCAAAGCATGACTTGACTCATAACTTGAGACTTTGATCTAAAATTATTTTACTAAATACCAAGAGTTAACAAAATCAAACTAAGATTCAGAGAATAAAAAATATTTAAAAATAAGATTTTTTTTTGAGTCTGCTGATATAAAAATTCCAGGAACAATATGGGATACTGATGCATAATCTTGGTGCCAATTTCCCTTCATTAAAATGTCACTTAGCAGAGTGCACTGCAGATACATAAGCCTGACAAATTTTTAAAATAGCACTTCTGGGGGTACCTGGATGGCAGAGTCAGTTCAGCATCATACTCTTGGTTTTGGCTCAAGTTGTCATCTCAGGATTCTGAGATCAAGCCCCACCTTGGGGGACCTGAAAAGAGACTGCTTGAGATTCTCTCCTGCCCCTCCAGCTTGGGCTCGCTCGTGAGTGCTCTCAAATAAATATTTTTTAAAAATTGCACTTCTGTGTGGCATTCTGCAGATTCCCTTCAGGTGAAGACTTAATTTTGATGGGATTGCCATTTCCTTGGCAAAGTTAAGGAATATATATATATATATACATACACACACACACACACACACACACACACGTATTCCTGAGAGACTCAAGAATTAGAGTATCAATGATTGTGATTTCTCTTTATGCCTTACAGAGAATGAATATCAAAAGTATTTCAGCACAAGTCTTACTAAATTGTAGTAAAATAGTTGATACTCATATAATCAATTGAAATAACTTCATGAAAGTCGAACTCTCAATTTTATTGTACCTGTCTAAAAAAAGAAGTTTGAATAGGATGCAGCAAAACTTGTCATTAAATTAGTAGCTCTAGGTGCACCTGGCTGGCTCAGTTGGTAGAGCATACAACTTGATCTTGGGGTCAAATTCAAGCCCCACGTTGGGCATAGAGCTTACTTTAAAAAAATGAAAAAATTACTAGCTCTATCTAGCCAAAGGGTGTCCACATCTAAGTACTGACAACCTTTGAGGCTACTGAATAGCAAATGAGCCTTTCTCTGTAATGTGTAACGAGTGGAATCACATAATCAGGTTTATAATTGACACTGGAATCTCAATTTATTGTTAAATTCCATGCCATGAACTTATTTGTACATACAGAATTGACTTGGTGGGGAATTTTTCCAGTAAGGAAATTTCAAGAGACATTTTTGGTAATGAGCTTTTCTCAAATACACAATAAATTATAATTAGGAGCTGAGTAAAGAGTTAATGGAAGTACAAAAAACCACCATTTGTGAAAAAAAATTTTTTTTAGAGATTTACATATTTTTAGAGCGCACACGTAAGCAGGGGTGGGGACAGAGCCTGCTATGGGGCTCAATCTCACAATCCTGAGATCATGACTTGAGCAGAAACCAAGAATCAGACACTCAGCCAACTGAGCCACCTAGGTACTCCATGTGAATTGTTAAAAAAGGAGGAACAAAAGTTCACGACGAGACTTTTAAGGGAATGTATATAAATCCTTATGTCAAGTGATGTGAAGGGGCAAGAGGCACATTCAGAAATACAAGCACTGCATGAACTATCAGGCAGTTGTCAACATTCAAGTCAAGAAACCGATCTTAGAAATAAAATTCTGAAATTATCATAACCCCATGTGCCAAAGTACTAAAAAAGCATGAAATTATGAAATTCACACCTTTTTAAAAGTAAGCTGTACACCCAATGTGGGGCTTGAAGGCAGTTACCCAAAATCGAGAGTCACATGCTCTACCAAATGAGCTAGCCAGGTGTTCTATGAGACCCATACTTGTAAAATTGATGAACTAAAACATTTGCATAACGAAGAAATGTAAAAAGTGATGTTTTCTTTTTTAAAGATTTTATTTATTCATGAGAGACAGAGAGAGAGGCAGAGACACAGACAGAGGGAGAAGCAGGCTCCCCACAAGAAGCATGATGTGGAACTTGATCCCAGATCCCAGGATCATGCCCTGAGCTGAAGGCAGACGTTCAAACACTGAGCCACCCAGGCGTCCCAAAAAGTGGTTTTTTTTTTTTTTTTTAATTGATAAAAATACTTACTGGTCGTGTAAAAAATATTTGCAAAACCCGTCGGAAAGTTCTCAGATTTCCAAAGAAATCCAAAAGCTAAAAGGAAATGAGAATTCATGAATTCAAAGAGCCCTGTTAAACCTAGAGATCAAAGCTAAAATCCCACAATATAAAATACTGATATTAACTTAATGCTCATTGCATATTCACTTCATTCTAAAATATTTAAAGTCTAATTATGGAATATTTCATTCAATTTATAGATTATCAGCCAATTTTTAAAAAAGATTTTGAGAGAGAAAGAGAAAGTGTGTGTGCGTGCGTGCGCACAAGCAGTGGGGAGGAGCAAAGGGGAAGGGAGAAGCAGTCTCCCCATTGAGCAAGGGGCTCAACCTGGGGCTCAGCTCAATCTCAGGACCCCAGGACTATGACCTGAGCTGAAGATAGATGCTTAACCAATTAAGCCACCTATGCTCCCCTCAGCCAACTCTTTAAAAAAAATTTTCCACCCCTCTTCATCCATTTTGCCCATTCCTCCACCCATCCGTGCTTTAAATTTATAGGTTTCAGCCAACTCTTAACCAAAATGAAGTATATTTAAATATCTAGAGTTACAATTTGGTTAAGACAAATATAAACTTAACTGTGTAAAAGATAAAGCAATTTCACCTGGTTCAAATGTATTTAGATTTTTTTAAAGTTTCATACTAATTTGTGGAGAACAGGACAGTATAATAGTTCAAGAATTTTGTATATGACAGATGCTACTGTTGGGGATGGGTATGTTCTATTCTACCCACGCTATGTGGAGGTCCACTCCCCCCAATTAAATCTGAGAACTACTGGATTAAGATAAAGATCTATATTTCCATTTTTCCTTTTCTTAAGTAGATACAGAACCTGCCATTACTTCAAATTAATCATATGAAGACAAACTATAAAACAAAGACAAAAACAGTAGTATGTAAAATCTGTAATCATCACATGAATCATTATTCAATGACAAGATTTATAAAGTTACCTACTTTTAGTATGAGGTAGAGTAAAGCCAGCAATATCCCAAGACTCCATCTAGTTACATTACCAAACTCCCCATAGCTTATAAGATAACGAAACCAAACTGGTATGGGAACAAAAGTTCGGTAATACTGGCATGATTCTTCTAAAAGCATATACCAGTAACCCTAAAAGGGAAGGAAAAAGGAAACAAAGCTATACAAGCTACTTATATACATAGCACAAATATTTCATATTGGACTGAGATGATCATGAGTATATGGTACAATAAGTATAAAATTAATCTTCAAAATGATAATGGTTATAACTGACAATCTCAACCTTGTTTTCATAATTACTGAGTGGTTTCGAAAGAATTTCAAAAGAATGACACTGAAAATTTTTTATGTATACTATAAGTAAAACTTACATTTTTGCTGATTACAAAAATCTATGAAAGTTTTTACTGAATATGGGAAAAACACAATATAGTCAGTTATCCATTATTAATTGATAAAGCCCTGGAGGAGAACAGTACAAATCTAAATATTATTTTTCTATATGTGCTGTGGGGACTGATTTTTAGATTAGTCTGAAACAAATATTCTGATTTTACTGGACTAGGTTAGTATTTGGGTTCAAGTCTCTGAGCAGTGGTCGCCAGTATGAGATAATACAGATATTTAAATTAGGTTATTTAAGAAAATGAAAAGTTCTAAGAGTCATTTCAACAAAGACTAAGCATTAAGGTGATTTGCTAACATTTTTTCAATTAAACATGTTAGTTTCTTACCTTGGATTTAAAAGGCATGATGAAAGAAGGCATCAACAAAATAAGGCATTTTAAGCCCATGAAGAGGAATTTCAGAATGAAGTCTGTAATTCCAACAATCCAAAGTACTTCCCAGAAGCTTGAATGGTCCAAGGTAGGATTTAAAAAAATTAAGCTACCAAGAGAAAATACCAAACTTAACCAGAGCAATATAATATACAAAGGTCAAGTTTTGATAGGGGGTTTAATTTGCTACCAAATATTTAATTTGATGTGTAAAAAAATGTGTCTCGCAAGATGTTAGAGTGTAGGTAAATAGAATGGGAAATCATTTTGCTTATTTTAAAGAGACTTTTAAGATACTTAAATTTCACCTTTTTTCTCCATAAAACAAAGAAAAAGTCCTAGCATGTCATGGTTGGAAAGCTAGCATGTGATCTAAAAAGTTCACTAAATAGCCATCTGCCATTTCTCTTCTCAACCAACTCCAACCAGGGTTCCATCCTCTCCTTTCCATTGAATTGCTTTTGTCAAGATCACCAGTTCCTTCCATCTTGCTAAACTCAAAGGTCACTTCTCATTCTCTATCTTCCCTCCCTGAATTATTTCTTCCTAGACCTCTAACACCACACTCTTCTAGTTCTGATGGTTTTTTAAATCTCAATTGCTGCTGCTCCTCTTAATTGTGGCCATGTCCAGTCCTGCACCCTCTCCTGTCTAAACTTTCTTTCCCTCCTTAGTCTTGGTGAATTCCATGGTTTTTAGGTATCAACCATACACTGGATAACACCAAAATTTATAGCCCTAACCTTAACTGTGAGCTCATGACATAGCTGTATATCATGACATGTTCAAAGCAAAAAAACTATTGATTTTCCTATCAAAACCAGTTCTGTCCCCAGTCTTTCCCAGCCCATAAATGGCATCACCATCCAGCCAGTTGCTAAGACTAAATCCTAGGTGTCATCCTTGATTCTTACCCCTTACCTTCCCACCCTATCCAATCTGAGTGGTAGTAGTTCCCCCTACAATCTATATCTCAGATTTGCTCTCCAGTTCTATTGAAGCCAAGGCTTCTAATTATCTAATTAAAGTCAAACACTCAAAACACTTTTATCTGACATGGAAACTTAATTATTGTCTTTTAGTAAGTCTTCTCCTTACTTCTAGAAACAAAGACCATGTGTTCTTACCATACACACAAAACTGAGGAAGGTGGTGGATATATTAATTAGCTTGACTGTATAATCATTTCACAATGTGCATATACATATATATATATCTCAAAACATCACATTGTACATCTTAAATATATATAATTTTTGTCAAAAATAGGTAAAATTTTAAAAAGACAATTATCAACAACCTAATGGTATTCAAAACTATTGATTATATAAGTAAAAATTTATCAAAAATTAAATAGTACTTGCTATAAGCCAAGGCACTGAGTATACAAATCTGAGTAAGTCACTTAGACCTACTGATCTTGGAAGGAGAGGGACAAGTAAAAATTGAACTCTAACAGTAAATATGTGCAAGTTAAGATATATACAAAGTTCTATGGAAAAATTGTTACATAAAAAATGGGATTGTGTATTTGGACCTCAAATTACCTGTAATAAAGTGACTGAGAATGAAAGGTGTAATATAAAAGAACAGAAGATCCTGCTAAGAATACCAGTAACCAAGCACACTGAATCTTTGAGCACCTTTCCTGAAAAATAAACAATTTTGTAATTTGTTACTATGAATTATGCCAGAATTATAAACATCATTAAACTTTTATTTCATGACTAATTTATTAACTTAGAACATTTTAAGAAATTAATCTTAATATATTGAATTGTACATCACCACACTCTATGAATCTTTAGTGAACAAAACAGAACTCATATTTAAACAGATTTTTAAAATACAAGTTTCTTCATTGTATTAAAACATTACCCAGGTTTCAAAGAAGCCCAGTCTTCTACAAGCTGATATAAAGGACCCAACCAAGTACAAACTTTACCTCTGCAAAGCTCCCTATTTTTGCCTCCCTGACAAAACAGAATTTTTAAAAATGCACTTAAGTTATTAGGATTTGTAAGTATAATTTTAAAAAATTTCAAACAATTCAGTTAAGATTTTAACAAGGTGATTTGTTGTTAATCTCACTTCAACATTTTTTGAAGATTTTATTTATTAATTTGAGAAGAGAGCATGCATGAAGGGAGGGGGAAAAGGGGAGCAGAGAGGGACAAGCAGCAGACTAACCACAGGGTGTGTAGCCTGACATGGACTCGGTCTCACGATGACCTGAGCCAAAATCAAGAGTAGGACACTTGGGATGCCTGGGTGGCTCAATGGTTGAGAGTCTGCCTTTGGCTCAGGTCATGATCCCGGGGTGCTGGGATTGAGTCCTGCAGTGGGCTCCCCAAAGGGAGCTTGCTTCTCCCTCTGCCTGTGTCTCTGCCTCTTTCTCTGTATCTCTCATGAATAAATAAAACATTAAAAAAAAAAAAAAAAGAGTAGGACACTTAACCCACTGAGCCACTCAGGCGCCCCTTAAAATTGTTTTAATTACTAGTTTAATTAAAAGTTTTATTATAAACCCTGAATTAAATTTTTATAGTTTTATAGGTTCTGACTAGAAATATCCAGGTCAGAATGCATGATCCTTTACACAGATACAACCCTTTATAAAGTTGCTTGAAGATGAAATTTTATAAACTAATCCTATTTTTTCCAATAACTTACCTAATAGTTTATAATTTATGTTATGGAAAAACTATTTGGGTTTAATTTTCTTTAAATAACAGAGACCTAAATAGTTTAATATCCATTCAATGTACATTTTATTTAACTATTTTAAATCTTATAGGGCAACAGCTAAAGTTTTTAATGATATATTACCTCATTTGGTCAAAGTACTCAAAGTATGAAGGCACTTGACAAAATCAGATCAAACAGTGCATTCTAAACCTTTTACTCCTATCTAGTTTTTCTATCAGGAATTCAACATACAAAGAAAATAAAGTAAAACAATTTAGCATTAGGACAGATCATTTAGATAACAAAATTTAATATATCATGGATGCTATAACAGGTCTATTTAAATTTGTCAAGAAAATGATCTTAATTCCTATTTCTCTCAGAAGTGAGTATATAATTAATTCTATAGAGAGAACATTTAATTTTTTTTTTTTTAGTTACTTGTTATACTTACTCTTAGAAAAACCTGATTTACAATGCTTTTGTTTGCATACATAAATGTTGTAAGCAGCCCAATTCCAAGAGAAATTCCTGTTAGGAAATAAGTTCCAGTTAATTGAAAGAAAAAAAAAAATCCAAGAGCTAACACAATGACATGAATTTAAAGGAAACATATGCAATTTTAAAAGCTAACCAAATACAAAGGTTCAAGTAGATTACTAATAGAAATAAAATTAACTGAATTTAGCAATGAAACAATTCAATGTTTTATTATACCCTACCTGTTATATGCTGCATAACAAGTTTGACACCCAGAATCAAAATATATGGAAGACTTTTGTGCAACCACTTGAAGAGATATCGGAATTCTGAGAAGGAGCTACTACCATGATCTCCAGACTCTGTGGCAGTATCATCAGGCTGCCTTGCTTCATTGTAGGAGTGACTCCGTAAGCGACTATGTATACATCCATGAGTACAGCTATGGACACCTGACCTTATATTTCTGGAGGTTGGATTTTCAGCACATTCTTTAGGTATGGAGTTTATCTGGATATGAATATCTCCAGAATGAAGACAAGAACCTTCTGTCAATCTTGTATGCACACATTGGGTAGCTGAGGCATCTTCATTGCCTGCAGCTCCTGGAGGGCTGTGTAGTTGACTACAGTTGGCTTGCATGACCCTTGAATACTTTTTCTGTGATCCAGATTTCTTTGCTTCAGGGCTCTATCTCCTAAAAATCAGAGCAGAAAATATTCTAAGTGAACAGTTAAATACAGAGAAAATACTGCTGAATAGGAATCCTTTATTCACTACAGGAGAGGCCAGTAGTCATAGCTGATGAATTATCTTCAGGTTATCAATCAGTTGTTACTAGTCCTCCCCCTTCTCTTAATGCCAAGGCTCTGCTGCTATACCCAAACTATTTTTTAGGGAACATATGCTACAAAAATTTAGTTTCAGATGCCCCTTTCTCTAATGACAGGTTAAGAGCAAAATAGTCAAAGTATGAGTGCCCAGCAGATGTTAATAATGTACCAATACTCATTCATACATGAATACATCTGTACATTCACTCTGCTCCACTGGAGCCCCTCTTCATCTTTGATGGAGATTCTGTATATCATAAATTGAGACAGTATTTTTTAATGCTTAGAAAGGCTAGGAAGAGAAAAAACATCAAATCTTAATGCCTTTTATTTTTATTTATTTCTTTTTTCTTTTTTTTTTAATTTTTTTTTATTTATTTATGATAGTCACAGAGAGAAAGAGAGAGAGAGAGAGAGAGAGAGGCAGAGACACAGGCCGAGGGAGAAGCAGGCTCCATGCACCGGGAGCCCGACGTGGGATTCGATCCCGGGTCCCCAGGATCGCGCCCTGGGCCAAAGGCAGGCACCAAACCGCTGCACCACCCAGGGATCCCTTTTTTTTTTTTTTTAAATGATAGTCACACAGAGACCGAGAGAGAGAGGCAGAGACACAAGCAGAGGGAGAACCAGGCTCCATGCACCGGGAGCCCGACGTGGGACTCGATCCCGGGTCTCCAGGATCGCGCCCCGGGCCAAAGGCAGGCGCTAAACCGCTGCGCCACCCAGGGATCCCTATTTATTTCTTTTTTAGAGGATTATATTTATTCATGAGAGACACAGAGGCAGGGACACAGAGGGAAAAGCAGGCTCCCCTAGGGGAGCTGATGGGGCACTGAGCCAAAGGCAGGCGCTCAACCACTGAGCCACCCGGGTGCCCCCCTTAATGCCTTTTAAACTATGGTGGAAAACCAATAATAAACATTTCACTTAGGTGACCTACAAATTTCATTTTGTTGAAATAGCTTTCCCAACGCTTAAAAGATTTATAATAACTACTCCCAAGAGTATTATCCTTCCCCAAGAATGAATGCTACCTAAATAACCTTTAAATAGGGAGACCTGGGGAGTCGCCATGTAATTGCCAGGTAAGTCTTTAGTCTGAGTAAGGATAGTTACATAGTCTGTCCATTAAAAACGCCACCATCTTGGCGGGGGGGATGGGACGGACAACTAGCAGGGAAGGATCCCTAAATGACCAGTGTGGGCAGCCTTGGAAGATGACAGATTCCCAGCTGACGACGCCCAGAGCCTTATCCCAGTCTGCCGTTTCTATAGGGGGATGCTAGGGTTAACTCAGGGTGTGTTCTGTCATTCTAGTTCTTTCCTAAGTCTGGTTTTTTGTTTGTTTGTTTGTTTTTTCAGTTACTATATATTGGTGCGGTTTTTAATGCCTTTCACTAAGGCCTTTCACCGATGCTCCGACGCCACAGGTGCTATTTATTCCCTCAAACCTCCGAAGACCAACGTTGGACCGGACAGTTTTCTGTTTTCTGTGTCTTTTTAGATAACTAAAAACGTAGAACCTTCCCACTTTCCTCCCAGCACAAACAAGAAAGGGAACGAAAAAAATTACGAAAAGCAAACGCACACAACTCTTCCGGAATCCCCAGGACTGAGTTTTCCACCCACGTTCGAGCCTCGAGTGCCTTAGTTATTTCCGCCCCCCTCCCCCCGAGCCCCATTCGCCGCGGCCCCTCGCCTCCGCCCTCTTCCCCCAGGCCTGACCTCTCATGACGAAGAGCGGACGGAGGCCGCGGCAGCGACTGCAGGAACAGCGAGAGACCCCGCCTGGAGGCCTTTAGTCAAGGCCATCACCTTCAAACCCCACTCACTACCAGCAACTCCGGCCCAGCGCGGCGGCGGCGGCGCGCGCGCTCCCCGGACGTCCTCACGCGCGCGTGCGCTGCCCGCCGCGTACCCGCCCCCGCGCAACGCGCTGAGGGACGGGCTGCGCCCTGGGTGCCCCGCGGGCTTGAGGCGGCTTGGGGGCTGTGCCTGAGGACCGTCCGCAGGTGTCTGCATTAAATGTTAAGCCGCCGTCACCTGTGTGCGTATATACGCGCCATCCGCCCCTCGCCTCAGAGACCTGAACGTTTGGAGGTTAAAAATGTTTCGGCTGCCCTCAGAGGAGAGGCCTGACGTGAGGGGTTGTCTCAGGCCTGCCCTGGCTTGTCCCGCAGGATCCCGGGCGCCTGTCGTGTGGAGGCTGACCCCCACCCTGGTCCCGCTTCGCGCCGGTCCCTTGGGATCTGAGCTAGAAGAGCCACGTCGGCGAGGGCCTCAGCGAGTCTTTGGAAGAGCGGGGCGGAGCGAGAATGTTCGGGCTTTCGTAGTCGCGCTTCTCGAGCCTAACCCCTCCCTGACCGCGTTGTGGCTGTGTGGTGAAGTTTCAACTGACTTGGCTTTTCGTTGTGTTCCTAGCGTTGCACTGTATACGCTAGGCCCTGCCAGAACTTGAGAGGAGAAGCAAAGAGAAGTCAGGGTTTGGATGGCGATGGACGTAGAAGTTAAATTTAAAAACCCGGTCTTGTGTGGGATATAGGGAACTCTGCTATCTTCACTATAAGTTCTAAAACGAAAAGTTTATTAAGAAAAAGTTTAAAACAAAAGAAACAAAATCCAGCCTCCTGGTGCCCAGCCACAATATATTTTAAACGATGTTAAATGTATTTCATGAATCTCCATTCCACACAACTACCAAAAAGCCTTTTCATTCTGAACTGTAAGCTTATACCTTCAATTTACAGAAATTGACGTCAAGTAAATAACTCAATAGTCTTCCTACAGTCTTGAAATTAAATATTCTGTGCCCTGTAGACTGAATTTACTTGGCAAGGGGTTTTACTTTCATCCCTAGAGACCATAAATTTACACATATATGCAATGAGTTGACTAGTGGAATGAGCGATACTTTGTCTTTTTAATTGGTCACTACCTGATTTAAAACTATTCATAACTTTGCCCAAGTTAGTTTGGTGGTGTGTACTTTCTGAGGCTTTTTTTTTAATATTTTATTTATTATTTATTTATTTAAGTCACAGACAGAGAGAGAGAGAGAGGCAGAGACACAGGCAGAGGGAGAAGCAGGCTCCATGCACTGGGAGCCCGATGTGGGATTCGATCCGGGTCTCCAGGATCGCGCCCTGGGCCAAAGGCAGGCGCCAAACCGCTGCGCCACCCAGGGATCCCTTTCTGAGGCTTCTTAATCATGAAGTTGTTTGCACTTTTATTCTGACTGTACAACTGAGTACACTGTTTAACCTCAGTTATCCACTTCTTTTGTTTTGTTTTTTCAGTTATCCACTTTGATGCTATACTTAAGTCAGATTGATTCTGTCACCAAATCACTTCTTTTGGTTAGAGAAGCAGTCTCTAACCCCCACCCCCAATTGGTCTTAGATCTGGTTCTTACTGTTGATTAAGATATTGGGCTTTTTTAAAAATATTCATAGGTCTCCATGAGTTTGATTAACGTTGGTCTTGCTGGCAAATTAGGTTTGTGGGTCAGTAAGGCTGTCTTAGTCCATTTGGGCTGCAAAGCTATACTAGGTAGCTCATAACACATTTATTTCTCACAGTTCGGGAGCCTAAGAAGTCTAACATCAAAGTGCTGGCGGATTTGGAGACTGGTGAGTACCTGTTTCCTTAAATATCTGTTTCCTGTTCTTGCTGTTGTCTATCTACGGTGGAAGGATGGAGGGAATTCTTTGGAACCTCATTCATAAGGGCTCTGCCCTCATGACCTAATCACCTGCCTCCACCTCCTAATCACACTGGGCGTTAGGATTTCAGTGTATGAATTTTGTAGGGGACACAAATATTCGGACTGTAGCAAAGGCCAAGGGCCAGATTAAGGACTGTAGTGAATTTTTCTAGGAGACTTATTTGTGTGTAGATTCTCTCATTCCAACTACAACATGGGTATTTTTATTTTAAAATTTAAAAGGTATGATAATTTAGGGAAACAAAAAAAAAAGAATCTCATGTAATCTAGCTGTAGCTACAATAGGGCATCAGTTTGTTTTAATGCATTGATAATTTTAGTACATTAGGTACATTTTAAATTTATACACATTTATACATTTATAATTTATACATTTATACACATCACTGTAATGTTTAAATTCTCATTTTAACATGTTCATAACACTGCAGGTATATTAGTGTATATTGAAAGTTTGTTAGTATACTTGGAACTGTATTCAACTCAACTTGACTGAAAAATAACATTTGAAGAAGAGTACTGAGTTGATGATAAGATTTGACAGTGACAGACTTACCTGATAAATTTTCTTTCCACTAGCATCTAGAATGTAGGAGGTGGGCATTTTAATTGAGTAATTCAAATAGCATTTGCTGAGTACTTACTAAGTGTCAATAATTGTACTAGATGTTGGAGAGGTAGACATTAAAAAAAGAGTTCCTCTCCCACAGTGAAATAAGTGGCTAGACAGGTCTCCAAACAAATAATTGTAGTGTACTGGAATAAACACCATAATTGAAGGTTGTATGAGCAACACAGTGGAAGCAAGAACTAGAGCATTTAACTTTGTCAGGAAGGAAAGGAATTGCTTCGTTAAATTTGTGGTATTCGGGATAAATCTTGAAGAATATGTAGAAATTTGCCAGGACACAGCAGGAAATGGACATTCCAGATAGAAACCACATTAGGTTGAAAGGCATGGCATTGAAATTCAACGGCCTGTGCTTGCTTTGAAGGCATATACACTGAATTTGGAATGATACAGAAAAGATTAGCATGGCTCCTGCACAAGGATGACACGCAAATTTGTGACATGTTACATATTTAAAAAGAAAAAGAAATACAATGGCCCTTTGAAGGAATTAGTCTGGATGGCTGAGTGGCTCAGTCTGTTAAGCCTCTGCCTTCGGCCAGGTCATGTCCCATTGGGCTCTTTGCTTAGTGGGGACCCTGCTTCTCCATCTGCCTGCTGCTCCTCCTGCTTGTGTGTGCTCTCTTTCCCTCCAACAAATAAATAAAATCCTTAAAAAAAATGAAAAAAATGAAGGAATTAGTTTTTTGTTTCTGAAAGAGTAGGGAGGATATTAGGGAATAGGGCTAGAAAATGAGAGATTTTGTGTGTCTCATTTAGGAATTTATTCTATGGTTTATTCTAATGGCCAAAGGAAAGCCATTGAGTTTTAAGCAGCAGAGTTTTGTGACAAGATTTGCATTTTCCAGAACATTCACATGCTGATAGCTTACAGTAATACAAACTCAGGAGATTATTACAAATAGTTGAAGTAGGAGATGAAAAGGTCTTGAACTCAGTAAAATGGGATTTATGAGATTAGAGGGGTTATAAGGAGGAGATAAAATCAATAGGATTAAGTGTGATAAATTGTGCAGTTATGCCCCCTATATCCATGCCCTTGGGTAGTCCCCTTCCAGACTGAATAACTCAGGTGACTTACTTAGGCCATTGAGATAATAGTTGTAATTTAGTGGAAACTTGAAAAATGTTTGCATATTGGGACTTGCCATTTTACAGCCAACAACCCTTCTGCCACCATGTAATCGTATTAGGCTTTGCCTCCTAGAAGATGAGGAACCACGTGGAGAGAGGCTCCAAGTATCCCAACCATCTCAACCTTGCCAGTTGAGGCCCCAAATATATGTGTAAGGTCATCCTAGACCATCCAGCCCCAACTAAGATGGATCAGTTTAGAAGAATCAGCTAGTCAACCCACAGAATCACAGGAAATAATAAATACTTCCTTATCAGCCTTCAAATTTGGAGCAGTTTGATTCATAACAAAAGTTAGTTCATACCCTAAGTGACCCAAGTGATGTGGAGTGGGTTAGAAGTCCAAGATGAATCTCTCTTTTGTAGCTTGGGTGGGTAGATAAATCAATTTTGTAAAGTTATGAATATTAGAAAAAGTAAATTAGTGATATTACCAAAGATAATGGGAAAAATATATATACATTTTAAGACTTTTTAAAAAGGATTTTTATTTATTTATTCACGAGAGACACAGAGAGAGAGAGGCAAAGACACAGGCAGAAGGAGAAGCAGGCTCCCCACGAGGAACCCAATGTGGCACTTAATCCGGGCCCCTGGGATCATGCTCTAAGCCACCCAGACGTCCCTTAAGACTTTATTTTTAAGTAATCTCTACTCCCAGCACGGAACTCAAACTTACAATCTCAGGACCAAGAGTTAATGTGTGCCACCAACTGAGCCAGCCAGTGCCCTGGAAATAATTTTTTTTTTTTTTTTTTTTTAGATTTTATTTATTTATTCATGAGAGGCACAGAGAGAGAGAGAAGCAGGCTCCATGCAGGGAGCCCAACATGGGACTCAATCCAGGGATCCCAGGATCACGCCTTGGGTCAAAGGCAGATGCTCAACCACTGAGCCACCCAGGCGTCCCTGGAAATAAATATTTGTAAAGACCAAGTTTGGAGGGATAATAAATTCAGCTGTGGAAATAGAGTCTTAGGAGTTGAGTTCTTGGGCAGCCCTGGTTGCTCAGTGGTTTAGCGCCACCTTCAGCCTGGGGTGTGATCCTGGAGACCTGGAGGTTTTAAAATACAGAATTAATTTCTTTAATGGATATAGGATTATTCAGGTTACATATTTCTACCTAAGTGAGCTTTGGCAATTTGTCTCTATGGATGAATTGGCATAAGGTGTGTGCAATACTCTCTTATATATCTGTAGTGTCTGTGATGATGTCACCCTTTCATTCCTGATTTTAGTAATTTGTGTCTTGTTTGTTTTTCTGTCAGCATGGCTAGAAGGTTATAGATTTCATTGGTATTTTTTCTTTTTCTTTAAGATTTTATTTATTTCAGAGAGAGAGCACAAAGAGGGGGATGGTGAAAGGGAGTAGAAGAACAAAGGGAGAGGGAAGGGGAGAGAATCTCACACAGACTGTGTGCTGAGTGTGGAGCCTGATCCCACAACCTTGAAATCATGACCTGAGCAAAAACTGAGTGGGATACTTAACCAACTGAGCCTCCCAGGCACTCCTTTGGTATTTTCAGTAAAATTTGGTTTCTTTTTCTTTTCTTTTCTTTTTTTTTTTTTTTTGGTATTATTTATTTTTTCTGTTGTTTCCATATTTTTAATTTTACTGTTTTCTGCTCTTATTTATTTCCCTCCTATTTCCTTTGGATTTAATTTGCTCTTCTTTATGTAGTTTTTAAAGTTGGAAGTTTACTTATTTATTTGTTTATTTATTTTTAAGTAGGCTCCATGCCCAACATGGGGCTTGAATTCATGTCCTGAGATTGAATCTCATGCTCTACTGATTGAGTCAGCCAAGTGCCCCCTTCTTTTTTAATTTTTTAAAAGTTTTATTTATTTATTCATGACAGAGGGTGGGGGGCAGAGACACAGGCAGAGGGAGAGGGAGAGAAGCAGACTCCATGCAGGGAGCCTGATGTGGGACTTGATCCCAGGTCTCCAGGATCACACCACCGGGCCGAAGGTGGCGCCAAACTGCTGGGTCACCAGGGCTGCCCCCAAGTGCCCCTTTATTTATTTATTTTTTTTAATTTTTTATTTATTATTTATGATAGTCACACAGAGAGAGAGAGAGAGAGAGAGGCAGAGACATAGGCAGAGGGAGAAGCAGGCTCCATGCACCGGGAGCCCGATGTGGGATTCGATCCCGGGTCTCCAGGATCGCGCCCTGGGCCAAAGGCAGGCGCCAAACCGCTGCGCCACCCAGGGATCCCGTAAGTGCCCCTTTAAAGGCAGAAGTTTAGACCATTGATTTGAGAGCTTACTTTTTCTAATATAGGCATGTGATTTTATGCATTTCTGTCTGAGCACTGCTTTGGCTGAATCTCATACATTTTGATATGTTGTATTTTTATTTGAGCTAAGTTTAGTATTTTTTAACTTCCCTGTGACTTTTTTTTTAAAGATTTTATTTATTTGAGAGAGACAGCCCAAGCAGGGGGAGTGCAACAGGAAGAGGGGTGTAGTCTGCTGTTGCTGGGTAGAGTGTTCCACAAATATCTTAGGCCAAGTTGGTTGATAGTGTTGTTCAGGTCTTCTCAATCTTTGCTGACTTTCTGCTTATTCTGTCCATTGCTAAGAGAAACAGTGAAGGCTCCAAGTATAACTATGAATTTGTCTGTTTATCCTTTCAAGTTTGGGCTTCATGTATTTTGAAGATCTGTTTTAGAATTTTTATGTCTTTTTGGCAGTTTGATCCTTTTAACATTGTATAGTAAACCTCTTTATATTAAACCTCTTTATCCATGGTGATACACAGCAATTCCCACTTCTTTTGACTAGTGTTTTAATGTTATCTTTTACCATCTCTTTCTCCTAATCTGTGGGTTGCTTATTTTATTTTAGTTAACTCTTTAAAAAAACTCAATCTGACAATTTTTGCTTTTAATTGGTGTGTTTAGATCATTTAAATTAATGTAATAATTGATGTGATTGGACTTCAGTTAACCTTGTGTTGTTTTCTATTTTTTCCTCTTTTTTATTTTGCTCTTTCACCTTTTCTGCCTTTTTTGGGTTGTTTGGATATTTTTAGTTCTATTATATATTGGTTTTTTAGTTGTTATCTGTCTTTATAAACACTTTCATATTCTAATTTTTACCTGGTAACCACTGAGCCTAGGCGTCCTATCTTTATCCAGTTTTGCTGAGATAGAACTGGCATGTAATCATTATGGTTTGATGTGCATTTAAGACTTTATTTATTCATGAGAGACACACAGAGAAGGCAGAGACATAGGCAGAGGTAGAAGCAGGGTCCCTGCAGGAGGCCTGATGTGGGACTTGATCCCAGGACTCCAGGATCACGACCTGAGCCAAAGGCAGATACTCAACCACTGAGCCACCCAGGTACCCTGAAGATACCGTGTTTTTAATAGTTATTTTAAGGACTATGGTATACATCACTAACTTTTCACAGTTTAAGTAAAATGTCAAAATCTTATATCCATATACATGTCTTTTTTTCCCTCCTGTTGTGTGTCATGTTGATTATATTTCTATGTTATTTGAAAACTGCATCAGATGATATTATGGTTTTTGCTTGTAAGTCATACAAATTTTAAAGAACTTTAGTGAAAAAAATAGTCTTTTATATTTATCTACATATTTACATTTCTTTTGCATTTCTTTCAGTCTTTAAGTTGTTTCCCCGTGGTATCACTTACGTTTGTCTTGAAAAATTTCTGTTCTATTTCTATTAGGGTAAATCTGTTGGCAATATATTCTCTTAGTTTTTCTTATTCTGATAATGTCTTTATTTTACTTTCATAATGAAAGCTATTTTGATTGATAGTTTCTTTCAGCATTTTACAGATATCTCATTGTTTTTACTCTCTAAGGTTTCTAATGAGAAATCCATAGTCGTTTAAGTCTTTGCTCCTCCATATGTTATGTATTATTTTCCTCTAGCTACTCTTAAGATTTTTTTTAATCTTGGTTTCCTGCAGTTTGTTTTGTTTTGTTTTGCTTAATTGAGTTATAATTGACATACAACATTATATTAGTTTCAGGTGTACAAACAGTGATTCAATATTTGTATATCTAGCAGTTTTATTATGATATCTTTGGAGGTAGTTTTCTATGAACTTATCCTGTTTGAGATTCATTAAGATTCTTGATTCTCAGCAGATTTGTAAATTTACATCTTTCACCAAACTTGTGGAGTTTTTGGTAATTATTTTTTCAAAAAAGTTTGTGTATGTGCACCAAACTCTTTCTTTTATAATAGGTTGACTAATGGCTACCCAAAGATATCAAGACTTAATCCTAAAAATTAAAATGTTACTTTATTTGGAAAAACAGTCTTTGCTCATATAATTAAATTATGGTTTTTGAGTTAAGGCAATTACCCTGAATTTTTTAAGTGGGCCCTAAATGCCATCACAAGTGTCCTTTATAAGAGAGGCAAAAAGAGATAATACAAAGACACTGAGTTGAAGGTAATGTGAAAATGGAGTACAGAGAGAAATGACCATAAGCTAAAAAATGCTGACAGCTGCCAGAAGCTGGAAGAGGGCAAGTCATGGATTCTCTCCTAGAGCCTCCAGGGGAATGCAGCCCTTCTGACACCTTAATTTCAGACTTCTGGCTTCCAGACCTGTGAAATATGATTTCAGTTGTTTTAAGCCACAAAGTTTGTGGTAATTTTTTAAAAAGATTTTATTTATTTATTAATGAGAGACACAGAGAGAGAGACAGAGACACAGGCAGGGGGAGAAGCAGGCTTCTGGCAGGGAGCCTGATGTGGGATTCCATCCCTGGACCCTGGGATCACACCCTGAGCTGAAGGCATTCAGAAGTTCAACTGCTGAGCCACCCAGGCACCCTAGTTTGTGGTAATTTGATATAACATCAAGAGGAAACTAATAGAAACTAACCTTTATATAGAAACTAATGTACCTTTCTGGAACTCCAATGACACAAATATTAAACCATCAGATATTGTCCCACAGGTTCCAGAGGCTGTCTTCATTTTCTTTTCAATCTTTTTTTCCTCTGTTCTTTAGACTGGAAAATTTCTATTGATATATCTTCAAGTTTTTCTATCACTTTTATCCTGTTTTTGATCTTATCTAGTGAAATTTTTTGTTTTGATATGTTTCTCAGTTTAAAGTATCTATTGGTGGGGTACCTGGGTGGCTCAGTTGGTTAGGTGTCTGACTCTTGGTTTCAGCTCAGGTCATGATCTCAGAGTCCTGGGATCAAGTCCTGTGAGCCCTGTGTTGGGCTTGGTGCTCAGTACAGAGTCTGTTTATCCCTCTCCCTCCCCTTCTGCTACTCCCCCCACTCCACTGCTTGCTAGCTCTCTCTCTCAGGTAAATAAATAAAATATTTTTTAAAACATTACCAGTTGAATTTAGAAATGGTGGTAGACCCAACTCCTGTAGAGCTGACTTATTGGATATGTAGGGAAATGCAAAATAATAACATCCCTTGTTTATTGTTATCTGTAATAATCTAAAATGAAAGAAAATGTGGTTAGGCTTTGATGCTGGACCAAGCTCAGATTTTGGTTGGTCAGAGTTTTGGCCACTAGCCTCAAAGCTGCCCACAAAGGGAAAAATTATGCCAGAACAATAGAAATTACCTCTAATACTTCTGGTCACCAACAAGGAAGTCTGTGTGGGGGAAGGCAAAACCAAGAAACTACTGAGAACAGTGGGTATAGTGTGAAGGATTTGTCTCATTTTATAGATCAGTATCATCAGCTTGCTAAAGAACCCTTACTAAAATGGATTGCAAGAGTAACTAAATTAGGAGAAGTATCTTTGGTTTTAAATGCTGCTGAGTGGAAGAATTTGTTTGGGCTAATACAGGACCTGAAGCTCATTGTTAAACATTCACACATGACTATACATGATCCAGGCACACAGGTGGTTATTCCCAAGGGAATAGTCATCCTGATGGACTACATAAAAGGCACTGTAAATTGTGTTTATCTGGGAAAGGGGGGACTGCCTAACTCCCCCTACAATTGCCAAATGGAAACATCAGATGAAACAGCTGATGCACTTTTTATGCAAGCAATGTGGGACTGGCTTTATGAGGACTGGGATATTCACTTGATGAATATGCTCATTACTCAGGTTCTGGTAGATGCTGTGATTAAGGAGGCCTCTGTTGCATGGGCATGCCATGTAACTTTACTTTTGCAAAAATCAAACAACATCATGAGAATACAATCAGATTTGCTGTCTTAGCTTCCCAGTATGGGTTTTACTGAAAACAAATCATTAAAGTGATTAACAAGAAAATGGGGGAAAGATAGGTGAGTTAGGGGACTCATCTCAGCAGAGTGGAAGTCTTTAGAGAGTGGTGGACATTGATGGTGTTGAAACAAAGATATTGATACGGCATCATCAAAGTTGGGCAGACTACTGGGACTCCCTGCTAGATCTTCAATGTTGAAAGGCCCCAAACAAGTCTGCTCTATTGACCTCAGTTTGGAGGAATTTTAAAAGCCAGAAGGTATAGATTACAATCTATAGAAAAAAATCTACCCAGAATTGCTTGGGGTGATGGCTAGGTGTATTAATCAAGGTAAAGATTTACCAAGGGGCCAGAGTATTCTGGCATGACACCTGAGGCAATATGAACATGTGTGGATAGAATGATCAGGAGGTAGAGAAATTTCTGATACTCTTTTGAAACAAAGCTCCAAGGGCACTTGGGTGGCTCAGTGCTTGAGGATCTGCCTTTAGCTCAGGTCATGATCTTCGGGTCCTGGGATCGAGTCCCTAATCAGGCTTTCCAGAAGGAGCCTGCTTCTCTCTCTGCCTATGTCTCTGACTTTCTCTCTGTGTCTCTGATGAATATATTTAAAAAAAAAAAAAAAGAAAAAGAAACAGATGCACTGTGGCATGGAAACCTGTTTATGAAGCCCTAACTTGGATTACAACCAGATTGAGAGAAAATAGAAATGTAAGAGTTGATGTGATTATAAAAATTATATTGTTTAAACTAAACAGGCATTAAGGAAAGAAATTGTCTCTTTTAGCTGAAATTTTTTTTAAGATTTTGTTTATGTGAGAGAGAGTGAGCAAGAGAGAAAGCATTAGCAGAGGGAGAGAGAAGCAGACTCTCCACTGAGCCAGGAGCCCAATGTGGGGCTTGATCCCAGGGTCCTGGGATTGTGACCTGAGCTGAAGGCAGATGCTTAACCAACTGAGCCACCCAGGTGCCCTATCTGAGTGTTTTATAGGAATGAATATTATGTTTGACTGGGGAACACTGTCTGTAGTTAGTTTTATAAAACTAGGACCCATTGATGGAGTCCTAATGGAAGCTATAGCTAAGAATGTAAAGGCTGATAAAATTAAGGAGAAAGTTTGGAGGAGAATTAGTATGTTGCAACAGGCTTTATGTGAAGTGGTTGTATCCCTTTTACCTGATTGCATTATGGGGATGAACATCATATCTGATTGGAGAACATTTCACCTACCTATAATTGTAAAATAGAAGGCATGTAAATCTGCCCTTCAAGCAATATTAACTGGACATGCTAAGTGGGAATCAATAAGATTATGTGAATCCAAACAATATAGAGTAGAACCTGAAGTGCTGATATGGACATTTTCTTTGTTTTTTGTTTTGTTTTGTTTTTGTTTTTAAGATTTTATTTATTTATTTATTTATTTATTTATTTATTTATTTATTTATTTATTTGAGAGAGACTGAAAGAGAGTGACAGAGCACACAAGCAGGGGGAATGGGAGAGGGAGAAACAGGCTCCCCCCTGAACAGGGAGCCTGATGTGGGACTCTATCCTAGGACCTTGGGATCATGACCCAAGCCAAAAGGCAGACATTTACCTGACTGAGCCACACAGGCTTACTCCTCAGCAAATTCTTCGTGCTATGACTGTATGTGGAACATACACTGGGGTTTATCACAAAAGCCTGGGAGCACCTCTCAGCATTGACTGCTGAGACTTTGGTCCAGAGAATTCCCATTTGAGAGGCAATTACTAGGTTGCTATCAGACATTAATTAAAACTTCCCTTGTGATTGAAGGACATAAAATCTTGAAACCTAAAATGCCTTTGATGTCTTGGATGATGCTGGAAAAACACTGTAATTTTGCATCTTATGCAGTTCATTACAGAGTTTGGGGAGAACCAATAAATACTTTCTCTATGAAAGCAATTAAAATAAGTGGGAAAATGATTATTAATAGTATAGGTTCATTCTATCCTTTGATTCAGAACTTTACTCAGAGCTAAATATTTTGAATTTGGAAACTTTTCTCATTAATGGGGAGGGCAGTGCCCAGAACAGTTCCCTAATAAAATGGAAATGATTTATACAGGGTCATGCTACCTATGGAATGCAAGGATGATGTACTTACAAGTAGGGAGCCTTTTTGCAAACACTAGCCCTGATTTTGAAACTGTGTGAGGAACCTCCAGATTCTGTCATCACTTGGACATTTCTCAACTGACCAACAAATATCTCCTTGGTTCTTGGATGGCAAGTTGTAAGGTAAATAGACAAAATCCTGTTTGGAATACCACCATTCTGATCAGAGAAGGTAAAAATCAGCTAGGTGGGCTGAATTGCATACTGTTTTCTTAGCAGCGATGGAAGAATTGAGCAATGAATGGTATTAATTCCTAGATTTCATTTTTTACTAACTCATGGACCATGGCCAATAAAGAGCAGTGGAATCCTGGCCTATTAAAGGGGTGCCTGTATGGGGCACAGCTCTGTCGAAATTTGAGGAGCACATTGAGCTAGGAGATATCAATGCCCATTAGAAAAAAAACCCTTTCTGGACATTTTAAATATTATTTTGTGATACTCTGGATCCTATTAAAATTCTCTGAAGAACGTTGATTTTTATTGCTGTCTTCCAGCAGTCAGTATCTCAGTTGAATCGAGACTTCAGGGTCTATCTTGACTTTTTTTCCCTTATGGTTCCTTTTTTTAAATTAATTAATTAATTTATGATAGTCACACACACACAGAGAGAGAGAGAGGCAGAGACACAGGCAGAGGGAGAAGCAGGCTCCATGCACCAGGAACCCAATGTGGGATTGGATCCTGGGTCTCTAGGATCGCGCCCTGGGCCAAAGGCAGGCGCTAAACCGCTGCACCACCCAGGGATCTCTGTTCTGTGTTCTTTAAATCTGTCCTACATCTTTGCTACTTAGAGTTGGTCTCGGACTCGTGCTTTGCTTTATACTGTCATTCAGTTCTCAAGGATTTTACTATACTGCTGTGCGGTGTTCTGTGTATGTGTACCTCAGAAACGAGCCCTGGATATATGCTGAATTGTACACAGAACTCAGAGAACCCTTCTCTAGCTCTTTCTTCCCTGGGATTCTCTTCATCTTCCTGCCTCTGTCTTCTAGCTAGAATGATGGGGTTTTTCTAGAAGTTTTAGTTGCCCATGCCATAGAAAGAGAAAAGAGAGAAGGGAAAAATGGGGATTTCTCCCTCACAACTCTTTAATACCTAGGGACCCATTTTTTCAGTTTCTCTGTCTACAAAGACAGGGTTTCTCTAGTAGTTTTAGCTGCCTGTGTTGCCACTGCCACAGCTTCCCCAGGCACCCACCCTCCTGTAAAATTCTCTCCTTATTCCCCCCCCCCAACAAAAATGAAACTCTCTCATGTATGAATCCCTTTTCCTATTTGATTCTTCTCCCCAATACCTCTTTTGTTTACTTTTCCCTAGTGTTTAGGTAGTGACTTTTGTATTTCATCCAGACTGTTTAGTTATAATGAGCAGTGGAGATAGGCTTTAGTGGACTATTCCTTGCCTGGCACTAGAATCTCTGAATACTTATTTCTTAAATTAGCTATTTAAAGTCTGTCCTCCACTATACTCAATGTCAGTAGGGACTGTTTGGATTTTTATTACAGTATCCCTATGATACTGTAATACAATTCTTGGCATATACTAAGAACCCAATAAATATTTTGGGAATATATGAATGAATGGACATTTTTCAGATCTCATCTTACTTGACATTTTTGTTGCATTCTACACTATGGATTGTTCTCACCTGGAATCTTTTGCCCGTAGGCTTCCATATTACTAAAGTCTGCTGGTTCTCCACTTCTCTAGCCTTCCTTTATAGGTAAGTTTCCATTTTTAAAAAATTTAATTTATTTAAAGAGTGTGAGTGGGAGGGAGAGGGAGAGAGAATCTGAAGCAAACTCTGTGCTGAGCTTGGAGCTGGATGTAGGACTCAATCTCATAACCTTGAAATCATGACCTGAGCCAAAACCAAGAGTTGGACACTCAGCTGACAGAGCCACTTAGGTGCCTCAAGTTACCATATCTTTATGAACATTATAGCTTCAGAAATTACTTTTGAAAAGGAGATACCTACATAGCTCATGTAGGCACACGTAAATTCTTAGTAGTGAATGCTAAGTCACCATTTCATCATTCTAGAAGAAAGTAGGTATTTGTTAACTGCATAGTGGCACTCTTTTGCTGTTCTCTTATTACCTGTTATTAGGTCCTCTGTAACTCTTTTTCCCCCCGCTTAGCTAGTTTATTATTTTCTATACACAGTTGCTAGAAAACAATTTTTTCTTTTCTTTTCAAATTTTATCCACTTATTTGACAGAGAGAAAGAGAGAGAGAACACACAAGCAGAGGGAGCAGCAGGTAGAAGGAGAGGGAGAAGCAGGCTCCCTGCTGAGCAGAGAGCCAGGCACAGGGCTTGATCCCAGAACCCTGGGATCATGACCCAAGCAGAAGGCAGATGCTCAACCAACTGAGCCACACAGGTGCCTCTATAATATAATTTTCAAAAATTTAAAAACATGACTCTTACTAAAAAATAATAGGAAAATATTTCAAATACTTTCTTCAACTTGTTAGTTATGAGAACATATACTAAGACTGGTTCAAAGAAAAATTCAAGGAACAGAAAATTTATGTAGTCAAAGTAATTTTGAAACAGATTGTCAAAAGATGCAAATTTCTGAATGGTAAGAGACGTAGTATTTTGGGTTATATTTTCTAGATGGATAGCAGTTAAATCTCTACCAGGAGATTTGTATTTATATGACAAAGGACAGGAATCATTTACATTGCTCTCCAATAGGAAGAGCAATTGCTTTGTTATAAATTACCTGCAAGTTAACCACTACCCCTATTAAGCTGCAAAATAGCCTACTCAATAGAAAGTCAAATTAAGATGCATATCCCTACATAATTCCCAGAGGGTCTGCTGAATTATATTTTATATTCTATTGGAATAATCTCAGTAATCTCTTCTGCCTATTTACAAAGTTTGAATGTTTTTTCTTAATGCTCTTTTGCCTGACAAGAAAACTTTACTTCTGGTTTTCTGTAGTGCCTGTCCCCCTTCCTTCATAGAATGTTTATCCCTCTCTTTGTGCCCAGTTATTTCTCTTAACTTCCATTATATCTTGGCCCCAGCTTGCTTCCTTTGAACACAAAGTTTTTATTTTCCTTCTTTCACTTTTATGAGATGTGGCTGATCTGCAGTTCACTTTCAAAACATTTGGAGAGTAATTTGGGGTGTTTTTTATTTTATGGTATAGTAAGATGGTATTATTTTTATTAAAAATGGTCTTTATTGGTTTGGCATATGTATATTCTCAGTTTTACTTTAAGCTCTGGTATAAATTATAAATGATGGGTTTTTTGGTATAGAAATTGTATCCACTGGGGTGGATATACCTGGGTGGCTTTGTTGGTTAAGCATCTGACTTCAGCTCAGATCATTATCTCAGGGCCTTAGGTTCTGGCCGGGACTCAGATTCCTCACTCAGTGAGGAGTCTGCTTGTCTCTCTCCCCCTTCCTCTATCCCTGTCCCTGCTCATGTTCTCTCTCTTTTTCAAAAAAATAAATAAAATCTTAAAAAAAAAAAAAAAAAGAAATTGTAGAGCAGCCCGGGTGGCTCAGCGGTTTAGTGCTGCCTTCAGCCTAGGGTGTGATCCTGGAGTCCTGGGATCGAGACCCACGTCGGGCTCCCTGTGTGGAGCCTGCTTCTCCCTCTGCCTGTGTCTCCACCTCTCTCTCTCTGTGCGTCTCTCATGAATAAATAAAATCTTAAAAAAAAAAAAAGAAATTGTATTCATTAATTCAGGGATGGTAAATACATAGCACTTGGGCTATCACTTTACCTACCCATACCTATGGCAGATATTGACCATTGATATCAAATTCATTTTTGTTCATCCTGAACTCAGTCTCAGATTATTACTTCACACAGAGAAGCAGCTATTCACTGTTAATCAGTTGAATTAACACAAAGTGATTTTTTAAAAAAAGTTTCTATTTATTTATTTATGAGAGACAGAGAGAGAGGCAGAGACACAGGCAGAGGGAGAAACAGGTTCCATGCAGGAAGCCCAATGCAGAACTCCATCCTGGGTCTCCAGGATCATGCCCTGGGCTGAAGGTGGCGCTAAACCGCTGAACCAACTGGGCTGCCCCGGTGAATAAGTTTTAAATGAATGCTTTTAGGAAAAATATCACAGAGTAGCCTGGTTCTACAGTTGGCATATAGGCAGGCAATCTTTGTCTCTCTCTCAAAAATGCCTTTGGGAATTGTTTTTAGGTAATTAGTTGCATGAAGTCAAGTATAATCTTAAAAGGTATGTTTTCCTTAATGCAAATCAAAACCACAGTAAAGTATCAGTCAGAATGGCTACAATCAAAAAGAAAAGATATGGGATGCCTGTGTGGCTCAGCGGTTGAGTATCTGCCTTTGGCTCAGGGTGTGATCCTGGAGTTCCAGGATCAAGTCCCACATTGGGCTCCCTGCATGGAGCCTGCTTCTTTCTCTGCCTATGTCTCTGCCTCTCTTTCTCTGTGTCTAGCATGAATAAATAAATAAATAAATAAATAAATAAATAAATAAATAAATAAATACTATTAAAAAAAAAAAGATAAGATATGGGACACCTGGGTGACTCAGTGTTTGAGCTTCTGCCTTCAGCTTAAGTCGTGATCCCAGGGTCCTGGGACGAGTCCCGAATTAGACTCCCTGTGAGGAGCCTGCTTCTCCCTCTGCCTATGTCTCTGCCTCTCTATCTCTGTCTCATGAGTAAATAAATAATATCTTTTAAAAAAAGAAAAGATACAACAAATATTGGTGAGGAAGTGGAAAAAACAAAATACCTGTACACTATTGGGAATGTAAATTGATGTAGCGACTGTGGAAAACTATGAAGGTTCTTCAAAAAATTAAAAATAGAAATACCATGTGATCCAGTAATTCCAATACCCAAAGAAAGCAAAAACAGTAATTCAAAAAGATAGGGGCAGCCCGGGTGGCTCAGGGGTTTAGCGCCGCCTTCAGCCCAGGGCCTGATCCTGGAGACCTGGGATCGAGTCCCACGTCGGGCTCCCTGCATGGAGCCTGCTTCTCCCTCTGCCTGTGTCTCTGCCTCTTTCTGTCTCTCCTCTCTGCTGTGTTGCTCATGAATAAATAAATAAAATCTTTAAAAACAAAACAAAACAAAACAAAAAACAAAAAGATATATGCATCCCTATATTTATTGCAGCATTATTTAAAAAACCCAGGATCTGTAAGCAACCCAGGTGTCCGTTAATAGATGAATCAATAAAGAAGATGTGTATATAGACAATGGAATATTATTCAACTAAAGAAGAATGAGATATTGCTATTTCTGGTAACATGGATAGACTTTGAGGGTATTATGATAAGTGAAATAAGTCAGGCAGGGTCACCTGCATGGCTTAGTAGTTGAGCATCTGCCTTTGGCTCAGGTCATGATCCCGGGGTTCTGGGATTGAGTCCCACATCAGGCTTCTTGCAGGAAACTTGCTTCTCCCTCTGCAAATGTCTTCTGCCTCTCTCTGTGTGTCTCTCATGAAGAAATAAAATCTTAAAAAAGTCAGAAAAAAGACAAATATCATGATTTATCTTATATTTGGAATATAAAAAACAAAACAAAAAACAGAATCAGACGTATAACTAAATACAGACAACAAACTGTTGTTTGCCAGAGAGGAGGTCAGTAGATGGGTAGGGCAAAATGGTTGAGGGGGAATTGAAGATACAGGCTTCAAGTTATGGAATGAATGGGTCACCGGGATAAAATGTATAGTATAGGGAATATGGTCAATGGTATTGTAATAGTGTTGGGGATGACAGATTGTAGCTACATTTGTGAGCATAGCATAAAAAGTATAGGCTTATCAAATTACTATGTGGTACACCTGAAACTAATGTTAACATTGTATTTCAACCATACTTCAACTAAAAAAAATAGAGATAACTTTAAAAAAATGAAGTATGCTTTCCTTTTTTTAGCTAAAAATCCAAATTACTAAAGTAGATACAGTTTTATATAAAAACTTATTTCTGTCATGTGGTTCACTGGTTAACCATCTGGAATATAAAAACATGGATTTATTAATCTAATTTCAATTTTTTTTTGCAACTTCACACCTTTTACTTATGCTGTTTGTACTTGTGCTTTGTCTTGAAAATACCTTCTCCTTCTGCCCCAACAATGCATTGGTGAGAAGGGAGCAAAAAATAAGACATCCCTCCTTATTAAACATGGACACGTTATACAGGCCCACCTGGTGAAGGCTAGGAGGAGTCTTGGGACATTCTCAGATTCCTGTTCAGGAGCAGGGTGGGTTATTGGAGTGGCATCACATGTAAGAGGGGTATCTCCAGGACAGCCACTCTAGTCCTAGCTATTGGGTTTCCTGGTTCTCCATGCCTTCCTGGCACTACCACCCTCAGTGACATCTCCAGTGTATTTTTTTTTTAAGATTTTATTTATTTATTCATGAGAGACAGAGAGAGAGGCAGAGACACAGGCATAGGGAGAAGCAGGCTCCATGCAGGGATCCCAACATGGGACTCCATTCCGGGTCTCCAGGATCACTTCCTGGGCTGGAGGCGGCACTAAACCACTGAGCCACCGGGGCTCCCCTTCTCCAGTGTATTTTTTTTTTTTTTTTAAGATTTATCTATTTATTTGAGAAAGAGAGAGAACAGGAGTGGGGGAAGAGGCAGAGGAAGAAAATATTAAGCAGACTCCCTGCTGAGCACAGAGCAGGCTTGATCTCATAACCCATGAGATCCTTACCTGAGCTGAAACCAAGAGTCCAATGCCTAACCAACTGAGCCACCCAGGTGCCCCTCCAGTGTATCTTTTTTTAATGTATTTACATTTGATCCCAAAGTAATGTGCTTTAGATTGAAAAAATGTTTGATTTCCATAACCTAAAGAGTTTTGTCATAGATCAAAGAAGGTTCAAAATCAGAAATTTGTTACCTCCTTTCTTGTGTAAAAGAACTTTACAATAACTTTCAGATGTATCATAAGTCCAAAAAAAGAACTTGGTGTTTTGTAGAGGGAAGTTCAGGAGATGTGAAGGATCTATTGGCTTGTTTAATGTTCTCAGTGCCCTTGATATGTACATAGAATAATTATTAAAAACATGGACTAGGGGGATGCCTGGGTGGCTCAGTGGTTGAGTGTCTACCTTTGGTTCAGGTCGTGATCCCGGGGTCAAAGGATGGAGTCCTACATCAGGCTCCCCACAGAGAGCTGCTCCTTCTGCCTATGTCTCTGCCTCTTTCTCTGCGTCTCTCATGAATAAATAAATAAAATCTTAAAAAAAAAAAAAAAAAAAAAAACATGGACTAGGGACCTCTAAGTGGTTCCATGGTTGAGCATCTGCCTTTGGCTCAGGTCATGATCCCAGAGTCCTGGGATCAAGTCCTGTGTCAGGCTCCCCGCAAGGAGCCTGCTTTTCCCTCTGCCTATGTCTCTGCCTTTCTCTCTGTGTTTCTCATAAATAAATAAATAAAATCTTTTAAAAATAAAAATAAAAACATGAACTATGGTGCCAAATTCCTTTGGATTCGGCTTGGGCAAATTGCTTAACTTTGCTTTTTCAGTTCCCTCATCTTTTTTTTTTTTTTTTTTTTAGTTCCCTCATCTTTTTAAAAAAAAGTATTTTATTTAAATTCAGTTTGCCAATATATAGTATAACATCCAATGCTCATCTCATCATGTGCCCTCCTTAGTGTCGGTCACTCAATTAGTGACTATCCCCCCACCCACCTCTCTTTCTACAACCCTTTGTTTGTTTTCCAGAGTTAGGAGTTTCTTATGATTTGAGTTTCCTCATCCTAATGTAGTTAGCGTGAGAAATTTTTATTTATTTATATAATTGTGAGCAACACACACATTCATATACACATACACATATATATATGCCAACATATATATACAACATACTCTCTTATTTATGGCATTTAGAACAATCTAAGAACATGGTAAGTGGTGTATACCTTAGTTATTATTTATCTTTACAAATTAAACTTAATACCATTCCTCAAATGCTTACCAGTACCACATCTTTCTCCTGAAAGTATTAAAATTTATTTTAGATGTTCATATCATAGTTACATGATTCTTTTGTTTCTTTTTGTAAATAGGTTTTTTGAGTGAGCTGTTTGCACAAGAAAAGAAACTCTTAATTTGTTTAGATCCAGAAAGAATAGATCAATTTGAAATATTCCTCATAAGTGGCTATAAGAGGCAACAAGTGCTAAGAAATATGAATTTATGAACACAGCCACATGGTTTTTTCCCTTACAGTTTGATTTAAATTTAATATCCTCCCACAATGGAAAATGATTTACAATAAAGAGATGAACTGGAAGGAATAGGAAAATGGAAACAAGATGTCATTTCTTTTACTATCCAACAGATTTACCATCTGTTTTAAAATGTTTGACCATCTACAGTAAATGAAACAAAATGCTTTTTAAAAATAATGTAATACTTTAAACTATTTTTACTACCAAACTCTCCCACCCTTATGAACATATTCATTTTACTAAGTAAAGGTTTATTTAAGCTCCGCTTACATCTATGTTGTTTTTAGCTCATTTCCTTTTTTAAAAAAGCAATTGGTGAGTTTATTTCCCAGTTTAGCTGTTATAATAAAATATAAAAGGCATTTCTGTTTTGGCCTCTACTATAGCATTATCGAAAGCTATGAAAGTCACAGCAAGATATAGGACAGCATAAAATTAGAAACTGCTGGTGTTTCTTTAGCAGCAGTTACTGCACTTGGAGTTTTCCCCCCTCTTGCTACCAGCCCAAATCTGAGAGTCACCCCTGTGTACCAGACAACAAACCCTAAGTGTGTTTTTTTAATCTTTTCAAATTACACTTCCATGTTTTTTCTTATTCATCTTCATTCATAAAAATGGCTAAGTAGTGATAGTGGAGATTAGGAAAAATGTAAAGAAATGGATTTAATTTTTCCTCATATAAAAATTAATTTTTATTCATTCAAACTAATTTTTTAAGTAACAGCTTTATTGAGATATTATCCACACAGCATAAAATTTTACCCTTTTGAAGTATACAGTTTAGTGGGTTTTTATCCACAGAGTTAGTTGTATAACCATCATAAATTATAAATTTAGAACATTTTCTTCACTTCATAACAAAACTCAGTATTCATTAATTGTTACTCCTCATTTCCCCATCCTCCTAACCACTAATGACCATTAATCTACTTTCTGGCTCTTTGGATTTGCCTATTCTAGACATTTCATATAAATGGAATCATTCACTATGTAGAGTTCTGTGACTGGTGTCTTGAACTTAGAAGGGTGTTTTCAAGGTTTATCCATGTTGAAGCATGTATCAATAATTCATTTCTTTTTATTGCTCAGTAATATTCCATTGCATGGATATGACATGTTTGTTTATTCATTCACCAGCTGATGAACATTTAAATTGTTTCCCACTTGTTGACAGTGTTAAGACAATGCTTCTTTTATTTATTTTTTTTAATTTTTATTTATTTATGATAGTCAGAGAGAGAGAGAGAGAGGCAGAGACACAGGTAGAGGGAGAAACAGGCTCCATGCACCGGGAGCCCGATGTGGGATTCGATCGGGGGTCTCCAGGATCGCGCCCTGGGCCAAAGGCAGGGGCCAAACCGCTGCACCATCCAGGGATCCCGACAATGCTTCTTTTAACATTCATGTATAAGACAGGTTTTTAAAAAGATTTTATTTATTTATTTGAGAGAGAGTGAGTGAGTGAGCATGGGCAGGGTTGGGGAGGAGCAGAGGCCAAGGGAGAAGCAGACTCCTCGCTGAGCAGGGAGCCCGGTGTGGGACTCAATCCCAGGAACCAAAGGCAGATGCTTAACCAACGGAGCCACCCAGACGCCTCAAATTTGTTTGTATTTTAATTTTATTTTTAAGTAATTTCTACACCCAACTTGACACTTGAACTTACAGCCCCAAGAACAAGAGTCACATGCTCCATTGACTGAGATAACTAGGTGCCCCCATGTATAAATTTTTATATGGGCATATGTTTTCATTTTTCTTGAGTATATACATAGGAGTAGAATTGCTGGGTCCTATGGTAACTCTATGTTTAACCTTTTGAGGAACTGCCAGCCTATCTTCCAAAGTGCCTGTACGATTTTACATTCCTACCAGCAGTGTGTGACGATTCTAATTTCTTCACATCTTCTCCAACACTTGTCATTTGTCTTTTTGATTGTAGCCATCCTAATGGGTAGAAAGTGGCATTTCATTGTGTTTTTTTTTTATTTTTTATTTTTTTATTTATGATAGTCATAGTCACAGAGAGAGAGAGAGAGAGAGGCAGAGACACAGGCAGAGGGAGAAGCAGGCTCCATGCACCGGGAGCCCGACGTGGGATTCGATCCCGGGTCTCCAGGATCGCGCCCTGGGCCAAAGGCAGGCGCCAAACCGCTGCACCACCCAGGGATCCCTCATTGTGGTTTTGATTTGCATTTCCCTGATGGCTAATGATGTTGAGCATTTCTTCATGTGCTTATTGTCCATTTGTATGTCTTCTTTGGAGAAATATCTTTTCAGGTGCTTTTTAAAGTTTTTTTAATGAATTTTTTGAAAAATGAAGAAACATTTAAAACCTATTCAAATAGGTTCTAGTTCAATTTGTTACTATAAATTGTCATAGCTGGTTTACTGAAAACAGACATTTAAAATTGGTGTACCTCAATGTTTTGCAGAAAAATGGATGAAGGATAAACTGTTTAGACTTAGCCCCACTTAGCAGGATGGCCCGCTTGTACTTCTATGTTCCTGGAGCCATGGTGATGATGACACACATCCTGGTGGCATGCTGAGTGTGTTGGTTCAGCCTTATCCCCGTTATACTAGAGTAAAATGGGTGTCAGGCTGTCACCAATCACACACATTTTTTAAAAGAAATCTTTACCAAGGGACTCTTTATAAAACATTCTGAACCATGACTTGGAGCCAGCAGAGTAGTCTGTGGCTGTGGACTTCAGCGTAACCATCAACATTACTGTTCAAGAAATCACAATTTACATCCATTCAAAGTTGTGAATGCTAGTTTTTCCCCCAGTAAAAAGGCCATTAACTTTTAAAAATTGGGATTTTTGTCTTTTTCTTCTTCTTTAAAGATTTTATTCATGAGAGACACAGGGGGAGAGAGAGAGGCAGAAACATAGGCAGAGGGAGAAGTAGGCTCCCCGTGGGGAGCCCCATATAGGACTCAATCCGGGCACTCTGGGATGGTGCCCAGAGCCAAAGACAAACACTCCACCACTGAGCCACCCAGGTGTCCTGGGGTTTTTGTCTTCTTAATGTGTTTGACCTTATATGTTCTAGATACAACTTCTATATCAGATAAGTGATTTGCAAATATTTTCTCCCATTTTGTGGGTTGTCTTTAACTTTTTTTTTTTTAAGATTTTATTTATTTATTCATGAGAGACACAGAGAGAGAGAGGTAGACACATAGGCACAGGGAGAAGCAGGCCCCATGCAGGAAGCCCGACGTGGGACTCGATTCCGGGACTCCGGAAGGCAGATGCTAAACCTCTGAGTCACCCAGGCATCCCTGTCTTTTACTTTCTTTTTTTTCTTTTTTAAAAAAATTTTTATACATTTTTTAAAGATTTTATTTTTTATTCATGATAGACAGAGAGAGAGAGAGAGAGAGAGAGAGGCAGAAGGAGAAGCAGGCTCCATGCAGGGAGCCTGATGCGGTACTCGATCCCGGGTCTCCAGGATCACGCCCTGGGCTGAAGGCAGGCGCCAAACTGCTGAGCCACCCAGGCTGCCCTGTCTTTTACTTTTTTGATGATATTTTTGAAACACTAAAATTTTTTATTTTGATGAGGTCCAGTTTACCTACTTTTTTCCTTTGATTGCTTGTGCTTTTAGTGTCATCTTTAAGAAACAATTTCCTAACCCAAGGTCACAAGAATTTACAGAGTTTTTTTCTAAGAGTTTTATTGTTTTAGCTCTTACATTTGTGATCTATTTTGAGTTAATTCTTACATATGTTGTGAAGCAGGAATCCAAATTAATTTTTTATATGGCTATCCACTTTATTAAAAGACAGTCTTGGGATCCCTGGGAGACTTAGCGATTTAGCGCCTGCCTTCAGCCCAGGGCCTGGTCCTGGAGACCCAGGATCGAGTCCCACGTCGGTCTCCCCACATGGAGAGAGGGTTTCTTCTTTGCCTGCCTTTCTCTGCCTCTGTCTCTGCCTCTCTCTCTCTCTCTCTCTCTCTCTCTGTGTGTCTCTCATGAATAAATAAATAAAATCTTAAAAAAAAAAGACTCTTTCCCATTGGATTTTCTTGACATCTTTCTTGAAAATCAGTTGACCATAAATGTAAGCATTTACATTTCCAGTCCATTGATCTATATATCTGTCTATACCATTATCATATTGTCTTGATTGCTTATGTTTTGAAATCAGGAAGTGATAGGACCCATTGGGTCTGTTGGCTACTTTGGGTCCCTCGTGTTTCTGTATGAATTTTAGGATCAGCTTGACAATTTCTGCACTTTTGTGTTGCTTTCATATCTTTATGCATATAGAAATATGTCTTCTACAATACATTTGCATTTTAAAACAAAATTATAATATTATGTTTTTCTGCAACTTTCATGTCTTCCTTAACACTTTATTATGAAAAATTTCAAACAGATATAATGAAAGAATTGTAGTAAACACCCAGACATACCACCTTCTCCATTTCCCACCCCCAGTCTGTATTCTATAGGTGACATTTTGGTATATTTGCTTTATCAATTGGCTAGCCATTCCTAGCCATAACCACCTATTCCATTTATCTGTCAAACCATCTTATTATTTTATGCATTTCACAGCAGATCACATATATTTATTTTTATTTTAAAAAAGATTTTATTTATTTATTCATGAGAGACACAGAGAGAGAGAGAGAGGCAGAGACACAGAGGAAGAAGCAGGCTCCATGCAGGGAGCCTGACGTGGGACTTGATCCTGGGTCTCCAGGATCACGCTCTAGACTGAAGGCGGTGCCAAACCTCTGAACCACTGGGGCTGCCCAAGATATATTTAATATATATTTAAATATGTTATCAAATGTATTGTTAGTAACCCTAGTTAGGGTTCAAATTTTTTATAACTTTTTTATACAAACTGAAATGCATAAATCTTGAGTGCATATCTTGTGAGTTTTGACAAATACATTCACCCATGTACCCCTAACCCTTTTTAAAATATAAACATTTTCATCACCCACAAAAGATTCTTTATGCCTTTTCCCTCTCAATTTATGTCCCTAACCCTTGTGAAAAACAGTCACTGTAATTTTTTCACCATAAATTTAGTTTTATAGAATCTTGTGCCCTTGTGCAAGCTTCTTTTTTTTTAAGTTTTATTAATTTTTTTAATTTTTTATTTATTTATGATAGTCACACAGAGAGAGAGAGAGAGAGAGGCAGAGACACAGGCAGAGGGAGAAGCAGGCTCCATGCACCGGGAGCCCGACGTGGGAATCGATCCCGGGTCTCCAGGATCGCTCCCTGGGCCAAAGGCAGGCGCCAAACCGCTGTGCCACCCAGGGATCCCAAGCTTCTTTTATTCAGCATAATGTTTTTGAGATTCATTCATACTGTTCATTCATACTATTTGAGAATCATTCATACTATTGTGTATCAGTAATTTATTTTTGTTGTTGTTGCCACATAGTAGCCATTGTATGGGTGCCTCTCCGTTTATTTATCAATTCTTGTGTTGGTGAATAAATTTCCACTTATCTGTACCACCATAAAGTTCAGATAAGACTTTTGTTTACATTAAAATTATACTTGTTAAAGTAACAGTTGCAGTCATAGTCATCTGGAAGCTTTGTAAGTGTAGAAATAAGCTCTGAATTAAATAAATTATTTTATTAGAGTCTTTAACATATACTAGATATTATGTAGACTAATTGTGTTCATTTGCCCTGGGAGGACTAAAATTTAAAACAAACAACCAAGAAGTCTTATTGACCTCCCTAACTTTATTGCTTTCTCTTACTTCATAGAAGGACATCTCAAACTTTCATGGGTATATGAATAACTCCAGTCCCCAGGGGGTCTTGTTAAAATGTAGATTTTGATTTGATAAGTTTGGGATGGAGCCCAAGATTCTGCATTTCAAATAAGGTCCCTGGTGATGCTAATGATGCTGATCCTTGGAATAGTAAATATCTTCCCTTTCTCTGAAACTATCATGAACTCTCATTTCCATGGCTTAAAATAAGCATGTTTCAAATATTCAAGGACAGAAAGGAAAAGAATCCATAAAACAGGAATAGGACATTATGAAAAAAGAATAGGCAGATTTTTTAAAAAACAAGCAGATTATTAAAACAATCAGATATTTTATAAGCGAAAAACACTCCATTGAAGTAAAAAAAAAAAAAAGACCTCAATGGAAGGGATTGAATTTTCTTCATTTATTTATCCACATTAATTATTTAGGACTCAGCATGTTGCTTAAATTATTACATAATATTTTTACAAATTTGTCCTTCAGAAAATGATAATGGTGTACTCATTTGCTTATTGCCATATATAATGGGTATTAAATAATGTTTGATGATGAATAAATGAGGATGTTTTGGGCTTCAAATAACAAAATCCACCTCAAAATGGTATAAGCAATTTGAGAATTTATAATCTTACTTATCTTATATAAGAAGAATTCTTGAGCTAGAGGGAGTCCATAGAATGTATGATCAGGATGCTGGCTCTATTTCTCAGTTTCTCCTGGCTTTGCCTCCTCAGTTTGTCAGCTTTGTCTTCATACTTGCTTTCTTCATGGTGGCAAGATGGCTGCCATCATCTTTCAGCCACCAGCTGAAACAGCAATTTTCCTTGTTTATGTCCTACAGGAAATAAAAACCTCTCCTCTAACCATGGAATAAAAATCTTTTAATACACAGTTGCTAGGGAAATGCCACTCATGACAATGGGAAAGATCATCTTTGCCTGAGTTAGGTTGCTACATGGAGGAAAGGAGTGAATACCTGAACAAATTTTTCTTTTACAAAGGGAAGTAGGGAGTGAATGCAAATAGACAAATTTCAGATTATAAAAATTGTGAAAGTTATATAATACCATGCTAGACTACAAATAGAAAATAATAAAAACAAAGACAACTGGAGTCATTCTATGTTCATCTTCCTTAACATTTACTAGGACTATTTGGTTGCATGTTAAAGAAAACCCAATTTGAATCAGCTTTAATTATGAAAGAAGATTTTATTGAAAGATAGTGAATGGGGTCACAGACTGAAAAATCATATTAGGGGCAGAGTAGAGATACAGATCTACCTCTGGAAAAATTGGAACCACGGATGTAAAAGTCATCAGAGCTCCTTTTCCATCCCTTTTCTGCTCCTTTCAAAGCAACTTTCTCTTTCTGCAGATTGACTATCTCTGCTTCCCTGTTCCACCCAAAAGGAAACAAGGCTGCTGAGAGCTCCAGCATTTTTTACTTATAGCTTTAGCAACCTCTGGAGAGAGAATGGCTCAAGTCTTTGGGTCCAAAGTCCACATATTCCTGGATGTGCTCTGGTCCACCCAGCTTGAGTCACATGCCCACTTCCAGAATTAATTGTGGCCAGGGATGTAGGGTTAGATTTTGCAAAATGGTTGTTTTCACAATAGCAGTATGGGTGGGAGTGGGGGTTTGCTGGGCAAATAATACCATAGGTATCCTGTAAACTGTTAATGAAAGATTTAGGGTATTCAGTACCTTAATGTTCTATCCTTTACTTACCCACCCTCGCCCCCCACAAAAAAAAGACAATGTAGCAGTGGAGAGGGGTTAAGAAATTGCATATTTGGTTACTAAGTAACATCAGGTTTCTAAGTGGCAAACTGATTCCATTTATTTTATTCCCTGATAGAATACTTGGGAGCAAGAGAATGGCCTTTCTTGAAATAAGAAATAAGGAGCATCAGAAAGTCTCAACTTCAAAAGTTTTTTTCACACTTTCTAGAAGTTTAATATTTTTGTGACTTAAGGAGTCCAGGCCTGTCAGAGTAGACAATAAATGTATGTGGAATTAAATATTTAAAATAAAAACTTTTAGAGGTACCTGTGTGGTTCAGTTGGTTGAATGTCCAATTCTCATTCTTGGCTCAGGTCTTGATCTCATAGTGGTGAATTTGAGCCCCATGTTGGGCTCTGTGCTGGGCATGGAGCCTAATTAAAAAATGTAACATTTAAAAATTAGAGTTGAAAAATTGGAAAAGACCTGTATTAAAAAGGAATTTTTAAGGGGACCCTCCTGCTCTGATGGTGGGAAAGTAAATTGGTGCAACCACTGTGAAAACAATATGGAAGTTTCTCAAAAAATTAAAAATAGAAATATGATCCAGCTATTCCACTTCTGGAAAAAAATACCTAATTCAAAAAGGTATATGCATCTGTTTGTTCATCACATTATTTACAATACTCAAGATATGGAAACAACCTAAGTGTCCATCAGTGGGTGAATAGATAAAAAAGATGTAGTGTGTGTGTATGTGTGTATATGTATATATATTTTTATGTATTTATACACACACACACAATGGAATACTACTCACCTATTAAAAAGAATGAAATCTTGTTTTTGCAACAACATGGATGGACCTTGAGGAAATTATGCTAGGCAAAATAAGTCAGAGAAAGACAAATACTATATGATTTCACTTATATGTGGAATCTAAAAAAATGAACAAACAAAATGAAACAAAACTCATAGATACAGAGAACAGAATGGTATTTACCAGAGGGGTGGTGTATGTTGGAAAGTTGGGCAGAATGGGTAATGTACAAACTTCCAGTTATAAAATAGGTAAGTTATGAGGATGTAATATACAGCATGGTGAGTATAGTCAATAATATTGTAATGCATACCTGAAAATTGCCAGGAGATTAAATTCTAAAGGTTAACTTTCTATGGGAACAGATAGTAGATTTATTGTGGTGATCACTTCACAGTATATACAAATATCAATTGCTATGTTGTACACCTGAAATCGATATGTCAATTATACCTCAATGAAAACATTTTTTTAAAAAAGTAAAATTCTTCCTTTATGCTGATTCCAGAAGTACCCTCAGTTAGTGGCGTTTCATGTGTCCTCCTTTTTACCTCATTTTTTTTTAAAGGTTTTATGTTTATTCATGAGAGACATAGAGAGAGTGGCAGAGACATAGACAGAAGGAGAAGCAGGCTCCCTGTGGGGAGCCCGATGCAGAACTCAATCGCAGGACCCCAGGATTACAACCTGAGCCAAAGGCAGACACTCAATCACTGAGCCATCCAAGTGTCCCAATTTACCTCATTATTTTTATTTCATCTTATGCTTTTTATTTAGCTTTAAAAATAATTTAAAACTTAATATACTTTTGTATGAAACTAAGCAATATCAGTGTACATAAAGAAATATAATCTCCCTTTCCTTCCAACCTCAAATGGCTGGCCAAACAATTGTAGTAACTTGAGTTACATCCTTTCACACTCTTGTACATGGTTATGTACACTTGTATGACTTTTCTTAAAAAAACAAGTACGTAGGAAGTGAAATAATACATTTTAACCTATAACTTCCATGTATGGTGGACTACCCTCTAGGTAGTCCTAGAGTCCTAGATGACAAGGACTTTGTCATCCAGTATGTTAGTCACTAGCCATATGTAGCTATTGAACACTTGAAATGTAGCTTGTCTGAATTGAATTATGCTGTAAAATGTAAAATACATATCAGATTCCTGAGACAGTACTAAAAAGAACATAAAATACCTCAGAAATAATTTTAAAAAAATTTTAAGGATTGTATTTATTTACTTGAGAGAGAGCACGAGTGGAGAGGAGAGGCAGAGGGAGAGGGAGAAGCAGATTCCTTGCTAAGCAGGGAGCCCAGTGCTCCAGGACCTGGAGATCATGACCTGAGCTGAAAGCAGATGTCCCAGGAATCCTGGAAACTTATGTTTATGATAATTAAGTGTGCAATAGTGTTATGTTTAAAAATAGAATGTACATACCTTAATTAATACTTTAGGGGAGTGTGGGTGGCTCAATCGATTAAGCATCTGACTCTTGATTTTGGCTCAGGTCATGATCTCAGGGTCATGGGATTGAGCCCCATGTTGGGTCCATGCTGGGTGTGGAGCCTGCTTAAGATTCTCTCTCTCCCTCTGTCCCTCCCCTCTCTAAAAAAATCCCTTTAGTGCTAAAAAGTTCTAACCATCATCTGAGTTTTAGTGAATCATAATCTTTTTGCTGGTGGGTAGTCTTGCCTCCATGTTAATGGCTGCTGACTGATCAGAGTGGTGATTGCTAAAAGTTGGGGTGGCTGGTGGCTGTGCCAATTTCTTAACCTAAGAGAGAGATGAAGCTTGCCATGTTAATTGACTCTCCCTTTCATGGGATAATTTCTCTGAGGTATGTGATGCTGTTTGATAGCATTTTACCTACAGTAGAGCTTCTTTCAAACTTGGAGTCATTTGTCTCAAATCCTGCCACGGTTTTATCAACTAAGTTTATGAATATTCTAAATTATTTGTTGTCATTTCAGCACCTTTACAGTATATTTCCATTTCAGAAAACCACTATCTTCCATGAAAGACTCCTAACTCTGGGAAATGAACAAAGGGTTGTGGAAAGGGAAGTGGGTGGAGGGTTGGGGTAACTGGGTGACAGGCACTGAGGAGGGCACTTGATAGGATGAGCACTGGGTGTTATACTATATGTTGGCAAATCGAACTTCAATAAAAACAAAACAAAACAAAAAAACCCCACTGTCTTTGCTTATCCATAAGAAACAAATGTTCATTCATTAAAGTTTTATCCTGAGATTGCAGCAATTTAGTCACATCTTCAGGCTCCAGTAGTAACATCAAAGAACACTGATCACCATAGCAAATATAATAATAGTGAAGAAGTTTAACATATTGTGAGAATTACCAAAATATGACAGTGATAAGCAAATGCTATTGGAAAATGGTGCTGATAGAGTTGCTCATTTCAGGGTTGCTACCAACCTGTATTTGTTTTTTTTTTTTTTTAAGGCATTATCTGTGGAACACAATAAAGTGAAGTGCAATAAAATGAAGTATGCCTATATTTCACTATCTTCTGGCCTCCACTGTGGCTATTAAGAAGTGTCCTATCACTTTCATTTGTTCCTTTGTGGATGAGTTGTTGTTCCAGCTGTTACAGGATCTTTTTCTTTTCTTTGCTTTTCTGTAGTTTCACTATGATGTATCCTGAGTGGATGTCATTTATTTACATTGGGAATCATAGTTTCTTCAAACTAAGAATTTGAGTTTTATGAATTCTGGAAAATTCTTAGTTATAATTTTTCACATATGGCCCCTCTTCCTTTTTCTCCATTTTCTTCTGGAATTCCAAATGTACATTGGACCTTTGCACTTTATCATCAATGACACACACTTTTTTCATTCTTTTCATTTCTTTGTGTCTGTGTTACATTCTAGATAACTTCTTTGGGAGCTGTCCTCTAGGTAATTATTCCACTGAACTATTCAGCTATTTAATCTTTCCATTGATGTTGTACTTTCAAATATATTTTTCATTTCAGAAATTCTGTTTGATTTTCTTTTTTTTTTTTAATTTTTATTTATTTATGATAGTCACAGAGAGAGAGAGAGAGAGAGAGAGAGAGAGGCAGAGACACAGGCAGAGGGAGAAGCAGGCTCCATGCACCGGGAGCCCGACGTGGGATTCGATCCCGGGTCTCCAGGATCGCGCCCTGGGCCAAAGGCAGGCGCCAAACCGCTGCGCCACCCAGGGATCCCTGTTTGATTTTCTAACACAACCCACTTTCATTCTATATTTTAACCAAGTCAAACTGCTTGTAGTTCCCTGTATGTTGATAGTAGTTAAAGCCGGATAATGGGTATGTGGAGGATTCATGATACACTTTCATCTACTTTTGATATGTTAAATTTTAATTCCATAACAAATTTAAAATTGGAGGTGGGGACCATCATCACACTTTAAAAGGTTGGAAACAATTGAACAATATGTCATATGAAAACAACTTAAACTGGGGCATGGAGAAGATAGAATTGTGGTGTGTGGAACTTTTCTTAAGATGCAGTGAAGGATTCTGAATGGGAAGAGGACTGCAGGAAAGAAAGCTATGGATATGTGGGAGACAGGAAAGGAGAAGTTGGAAATAGGAAATGGATTCTTAAGTTTTGGTGGGAAGACACAAATAGTGTTATTTTTCCACAGGGCTTTGAATCATCTTATACGCTACCCTCATTTGAATAGGATGGGCTGCTGGTGTTGGTTTCAGGGGTTTTTGGAAGGTAAAAACTCTGACTTCTGCCAGGGGGAATCATTGCTCCCTTCTAGCTAGTCCAGTATAGCCGGTCTGACTTCTTGATTTAACTGGTGTCATTACCAACACATCCATGCCTTGTTGCTAAGAAAAAAAGCTTAAGAAATGATGAAGACAAGAATAATTCAGGCTTCCTTTCTTAGGTGACATAATTTTCTCTTCTCACTTTCTCTCCTGTCATGAAAATTTGAAGGAAAATTTTGTTAAAATCCATAGAGCCTCACATTCAAGTATTTTCCACACACCAAACAGTGCCTAATATGTCATTGGAATCACCAAGGTTTCTCTTGTAAACTGTTTAATAACACTTCTTTCTTTTAAAAATGTGGTTGTTTATGTCATGTTATTAGATCTTTACAGCAACTCTCTTGAGTGAAGCAGTTATTATGAAGTCATTTATAGAAGGAAAAAAAACCCAGTACTTTTTTTGCTTGACTTTAGTAGGTTTTGATTCCTTCAGTTTAACATCTCATTCCTGGCACATAGTGGGGTCCCTGATAAATATTTGTTGGATGAATACCATTTAAATTATGGTTGGATTTATGAGATTTTTAAATTTCATGTACAATTTTTTTAAAAGTGAGATTCTCTTTTGGCTCCCTCCAATATAGTCTTTTTGAATAGGAAGTGATTTAGACAAGTAAACTTTTATTTGGAAAAACTGAGTTAGAAATGTCCCCTTGAACTGTTCTCCACCCCTAAAACGCTATCACATATAACTGACAACTTCATTGGCTATATCTTTTTTTTCAGGCATGATAAAATAATACTGTAATGAAAAATTTATCTTGGAAGCTTCAAGGAAAAAAATCCTTTAAGTCATTGAAATGTAAACCAGAATAACTTCACTACTTTAGAATAAAATTTGGTATATGAAAAGGTTGGTAGTGAATTGTAGTAGGATTAATCACACTCTTTAACATTTACTGAGTGAAACTTGAAACCATTATAAATGGGAAAATAGAAGTATTATAATTGTATTGCTGCTGAGATTAACACTTTTCAGGTATTTAAAACATTACAACAAAGACACACATGAGGGCGCTCTAATCAGTCAGACACTGGAAGTGCATAAGCACTTCTTGCTAGGACTTAGATTTTTAGTAAGTCAAAACCAATACTATACAGATATACAGATGGAAGAATTAAAGCCCAAAGATATTGTGACTTTATATGCCCTATTCTTTAGAGTATATAGAGTATTAGTATTTTTTTTGAAAGATTGTACAACACTCTCTTGTCAGTAAATTTATGCTGGAGACTTGACTTTCATCATGGCAACTCTTTAAAATTTTTACCCAAGGGACGGTTTTATTTTATTTATTTATTTATTTATTTATTTATTTATTTATTTATTTATAAAGATTTTATTTATTTTTTCATGAGAGACATACAGAGAGAGACAGAGGCAGAGACACAGGCAGAGGGAGAAGCAGGCTCCATGCAAGGAGCCTGATGTGGGACTGGATCCCGGGTCACACCCTGGGCTGCAGGCGGCACTAAACCGCTGTGCCACCGGGGCTGCCCTGTATAACTTATTTATAAGATGTGTAGAAAAATTAGTTAGAATATGTCTTTTTATGAATATTTGCTCCACAAAATGTTAGTTGTTTTTTTTAAAAACAACACCACATGAAAATAATAATAAAAAAATAAGTACAGCACCATATGTATTTTATTTAGAAAACAAAGAAACTCTGTTTTGCTATTTACAAAGAGTAATTATGTTGATTTAATTCAGCTTCACCTGCTTCTCCCTCTGCCTGTGTCTCTGCCTCATTCTCTCTCTCTCTTTCTGTGACTATCACAAATAAATAAAAATTAAAAAAAAAAATCTTATAAAAAAAAAGGGATCCCTGGGTGGCGCAGCGGTTTGGTGCCTGCCTTTGGCCCAGGGCGCGATCCTGGAGACCCGGGATCGAATCCCACGTCGTGCTCCCGGTGCATGGAGCCTGCTTCTCCCTCTGCCTGTGTCTCTGCCTCATTCTCTCTCTCTCTTTCTGTGACTATCACAAATAAATAAAAATTAAAAAAAAAATCTTATAATTCAGCTTCACTCTCCACCTTTGTTTCTTTAAAAAAAAATTTTTTTAAAGATTTTATTTATTTATTCATGAGAGACACACAGAGAGAGAGGCAGAGACACAGGCAGAGGGAGAAACAGTCTCCATGCAGGGAGCCTGATGCGGGACTCGATCCTGGGTCTCCAGGATCATGCCCTGGGCCAAAGGTGGCGCCAAACTGCTGAGCCACCCCTACCCAAAAATTTTTTTAAATTAAAAAAATTCTCTTTAGATTTTATTTATTTGAAATGAGGAGACTGAGCATGAACAGTGGGGAGCGGCAGGGGGAGAGGGAGAAGCAGGCTCCCCACTGAGCAGAGAGCTAGATGTGGAGCTCAATCCCAGGACTCTGGGATCATGACCCAAGTTGAAGGCAAATGCTTAACCAACTGAGCCACTGAGATGCCCCTAAATTTTTTTAAATTAAAAAAAATTATTTGTTTAATTTTAATTTAGTTAACATATACCATATTATTAATTGCCAGCTAGAATTTAGTGATTCATCAGTTGCATCTAACACCCAGTGTTCATAATATCACATGCCCTCCTTAATGCCCATCACCCAGTTACCCCATTACCCCACTTACCTCCCCTACAGCAACCTTCAGTTTGTTTCCTAGAGTTCAGCATCTCTTACGGTTTGCCTCCCTATTTTCATCTTATTTTATTTTTCCTTCCCTATGTTCATCGTTTTGTTTCTTAAATTCCACATGAGTGAAATTATATGGTATTTGTCTTTCTCTGACTGACTTATTTTGCTTAGCATAATACCCTCTAGTTCCATCTATGTTGCTGCAAATGGCAAGATTTCATTCTTTTTTTTTTTGATGGCTAAGTAATATTCCATTGTGTATATACCACATCTTTATCCATTCACCTGTTGATGGACATCTGGGCTCTTTCCATATTTTGGAAACAAAATATGTTTTGGACATATTGATGCTATAAACATTGGAGTGCATGTGCCCTTTTGAATCATTATGTTTGTACATTTAGGATAAATATCTAGTAGTACAATTGCTGGGTCATAGGGTAGCTCTAAGTAACCTCTGCACTCAACATGGGACTTGAATCCTAGACCCCAAGGCCAAAAGGCCATCAGTCCTCCAACTGAGTCAGGCAGGCACCTCACAAAGTGTTAATTGTGCTTTTCACCATCTCTGATATATTCTTAGCTTGTCCTTTAGCTTTCATATAAATATAAAGTTTGCAGGCTGCCTGTAGAATTTTCAGAGAGAAGGCTTATAAACATCCACAAAGATTTTATTAGAGAGGAGTATTATGAGAATATAGAATGTAGATATTTCCTCCCTGCTCCAAAGTCAGTCTATATATGGCAATATTTGTTTTATAAGCAAAATTTCTTCAACTTAAGTACTACCATTGTCATAGAAATATTTGCTTTATTAGGCACCCAATACAACTTGCCAGTTCCACATTTCTACTTTTGGAAATGATTTCTTTCCTTATATATTAAAATCACAAAAAAAAAAAAATAAAAAAAAATAAAATCACTTAAAACAAAACAAAATAAAAAATGAAAACAAAACCCAGGGCTCTCAAGGAACAAGATCTCTCCTTTAAGGGGCTAGATGCTGAGGAAGAAAGTGTATCATGAATCTTATTTTCTGATTTTTCTTGTTAATGACATAGATATATATATGGCATGGTTATACATTTGGTCACCTGATTTATTTGTATTTTATGAATCATAAATTAAGCCTTTTCCTGTCCTTGAAAGTACTTGGCACTGGTATAATAGAAAGCATGGAATTTTTATTTATTTATTTATATTTATTTATTTTATTTAAGTAAGCTCTAGGCCCGATGTGGAGCTTGAACTCATGACTCTGAGATCAAGAGTTGCATGCTCTACTGACTGACCCAGCCAGGCACCCCCAAAGCATGGGATTTTTAAATCAGGGATGCAATACTAGATTATATTATAAATACTAAAAGTTGTGTTTCTGTTTATATTTTGTCTGTATTTAGTGAAATATATCAGACAAAAATTTAATAGCATGCATGTGACTCTTTATAATTTGGCCCTGCCCACCACTCTGCTTCATTTCTTATTACTCCCATTAAATCATTCTGTGCTGGTCACACTGATCCTTCCAAACATGCCAGATGTCTGCCTGGAACAGCACCATTGCGCTTTCTCTTCCCTCTACTTGGAATATTTTTATTTCTTTCCTTTGATCATTGCAGTGAAAGCTCTGGGATAGCAGAGGCCTTGTCTATCTGTTTAGCCAAGGTTTCAGTAGAAAACAGATGGTACAGAAGAATCCCAAGAAAGTTTATTTACAAAGTGGTTATTATTTTTTTTTATTAAGGAGTTATTTACAAAGATGCAAGTATGGGGAAACCAGAAAGACTACTGAAGTATCCTGGAGCAATTGTGATGTTACCATCTTTAGGACCCAAATGGCTAGAGGAGTAGTTATAGTAGTTAGTAGAACCTGAAAGAGACAGTATGTAAAGTTGGCTGCCTTAAGATCAGTGACTCTCCCTAGAGAGACACAACAGGCCCAAGGTGCCCTTAGTGAGTGGTGAGTGAGACAGCTGAAAGAATAAATACTCTAATCCCATCTTCTTTTCCACTCTTATCTCCTGCCTGGACTCTGTGTTGGCCAAACCCAACCAAAGCATGAGAACCCTTTTGATATGGCCTGTTAGGTCAGTCTCTAAGGGCAGAGTACAGAGCAGAGAAAGGTGAAGAGTGGATCTGGAAGGGAAATGGAAGATCTGTGTCAACTACTGTATTTGTACCATCTAGAACGAGGCCAGACACAACAGTTTGGAAATGTAACAGCTTTATTGAGGTATGTCATATACCATATAATTCACCCATTAAAATGTATAATTTGTTGGGTTTTAATATGTAAACAGAGTTGCACAACCATCATCACAAACAATTTTTGAGCATTTCATTACCTTCCAAAAAGAGGCTTCATAACCGTTAACAGCCAGTCCCATTTTGTCCATTTCCCTATGTAACCTTTTTTTTTTTTTTAAAAGATTTTATTTATTAATTCATAGAGACACAGAGAGAGAATGAGAGGCAGAGACACAGGCAGAGGGAGAAGCAGGCTCCATGCAGAGAGCCGGACGTGGGACTCTATCCAGGGTCTCCAGGATCACGCCCTGGGCTGCAGGCGGCGCTAAACCGCTGCGCCACCAGGGCTGCCCAACTTTTTTTTTTTTTTTTCTTACGTAACCATTGATCTACTTTCTGTTTATGTGGATTTGTCTGTTCTGGACATTGTATATAAGTGGAATCATAAAATATGTGGTCTTTTGTGACTGGCAATTTTTTTCCTTTTAGCTTATTTTTTCTTTTTTTTAAGGTTTTTGTTTTAATTACACTATAGTTAATATACAATGTTGAATTAGTTTTCAGATGCCCATTATAGTTATTCAACAATTCTATACCTTACTCAGTGCTCATCATAAATGTACTTTTTTAAAATAAGTTTATTTTGGGATCCCTGCGTGGCGCAGCAGTTTAGCGCCTGTCTTTGGCCCAGGGCGCGATCCTGGAGACCCGGGATCGAATCCCACATCGGGCTCCCGGTGCATGGAGCCTGCTCTCTCCCTCTGCCTGTGTCTCTGCCTCTCTCTCTCTCTGTGACTGTCATAAATAAATAAAAAATTAAAAAAAAATAAAATAAAATAAGTTTATTTTTTATTTTATTAAGAGTTTTTTTTTTTTTAAGATTTTATTTATTTATTCATGAGAGACATACAGAGAGAGAAAGTCAGAGACACAGGCAGAGGGAGAAGCAGGCTCCATGCAAGGAGCCTGATGTAGGACTGGATTGCAGGTCTCCAGGATCACACCCAGGGCTGCAGGCCGTGCTAAACTGCTGAGCCACCGGGTCTGCCCGACTTTTTAATTCTTATCACCTATTTCACCCATTCCCCCATCCACCTCCCTCTGGTAACTATTAGTTGGTTCTCTGTAATTAAGAGTCTGTTCCTTGGTTTTCCTCTTTTTTCCTTTGTGTGTGTGTTTTTTTTTTTTTTTTCTTAAATTCCATATACCAGGGGATCCCTGGGTGGCTCAGCGGTTTAGCGCCTGCCTTTGGCCCAGGGCATGATCCTGGAGACCTGGGATTGAGTCCGTGTTGGGCTCCTTGCATGGAGGCTGCTTCTGCCTCTCTCTCTCTCTCTCGCTCTCTCTTTCATGGATAAATAAATATTAAAAAAAGAAAAAGTCCATATATGAGTGAAATTATACAATATTTGTCTTTTTCTAACTGACTTCATTTAGCATTATGCTCTCTAGCTCCATCCGTATTGTTGCAAATGGCAAGATTTCATTCTTTTTTGTGGCAGAAAAATATTGTTGTGTATTGTATGTATACCACATCTTCTTTATCTATTCATCTATTGATGGACACTTGGGCTGCTTCCATATTTGACTATTGTAAATAATACTGCAAAAATGCAGGGGTGCATGTATCCCTTTGAATTAGTGTTTTTGTATTCTTTGGGTAAATACCTAGTAGTGCTATTACTGGGTTGTAGGATAGTTCTATTTTTTAATTTTTTGAGGAAATTCCATACTATTTTCTATAGTGGCTGTACCAGTTTGCATTCTCACTAACATTACATGAGGGCTCTTTTTTCTCTGCATCCTCACCAACACTTGTTGTTTCTTGTTTTTGATTTTTGCTCTTCTGATAGGTGTGATATCTCATGGTAGTTTTGATTTGCATTTCCCTGATGATGAGTGATGTTGATTATCTTTTCATGTGTTGGCCATCTGTATGTTTTTTTTTTTTTTTTTTTAGAAATGTCTATTTATATCTTCTACCCAGTTTTTAGTTTTTATTTTTTTAAAGATTTTATTTATTTATTCATGAGACAGAGAGAGAGAGAGAGAGAGAGAGAGAGAGGCAGAGACACTCGCAGAGGGAGAAGCAGGCTCTATGCAGGGAGCCAGACATGGGACTCGATCCTGGGTCTCCAGGATCAGGCCCTGGGCTAAAGGTGGCACTAAACTGCTGAGCCACCCGGGCTGCCCTTCTGCCCAGTTTTTAATTGGCTTATTTATTTTTTGGGTGTTGAGTTGTAGAAGTTCTTTATATATTTTGGATACTAACCCTTTATCAGATATGTCATTTGCAAATATCTTCTCCCATCCAGTAGATTGTCTTTTTATTTTGTTTATTATTTCCTTTACTGTGCAGAAGTTTTTTATTTTGTTGTAGTCCCAAAAGTTTATTTCTGCTTTTATTTCCCTTGCCTCAGGAGACATATCTAGAAATATGTTGCTATGGCCAATGTTGGAGAAATTACTGCCTGTGCTTTTGTCTAGGATTTTGATGGCTTCAGGTCTCACATTTAGGTCTTTAATCCATTTTGAGTTTATTTTTGCATATTGTGTAAGAAAGTGGTCCAGTTTCATTCTTTTGCATGTAGCTGTCCAGTTTTCCCAACACAGTTTGCTGAAGAGATCTTTTTTCATTGCATATTCTCACCTCTTTTGTTGAAAATTAATTGACCATATAATTATGGTTTTATTTCTGGGTTTTCCATCGTATTCTATTGATCTATGTCTGTTTTTATGCCAATATCATGCTGTTTTGATTACTTTGTAGCATTATTTTGATTGCTTTGTAGTATATCTTGAAATCTGGAATTGTGATGTCTCCAGCTTTGTTTTTCTTTTTCAAGATTGTTTTGGCTATTTGAGGGTTTTTTTGAGGTTCCATACAAATTTTAGGATTTTTTGTTCTACTTCTGTGAAAAATACTTTTGGTATTTTGTTAGAGATTGCATTAAATCTATAGATTGCTTTGGGTAGTGTAGACATTTTAACAATATTTGCTCTTCCAATCCATGAGCATGGAATGCCTTTCCATTTGTTTGGATCATCTTCGATTTCTTTCATCAGTGTTTTATAGTTTATAGAACACAGGTCTTTCACCTTCTTGTTTAAGTTTATTCCTAGGCATTTTATTCTTTTTGGTGCAATTGTAAATGGTATTGCTTTCTTAATTTCTCTTTCTGTTGCTTCATTATTAGTGCATAGAAATGCAATGGATTTCTGTACACTGATTTTGTATCCTGTGACCTTACTGAATTCATTTATCAGTTCCAGTAGTTTCTTGGTGGATTTTTTACAGTTTTCTATATATAGTATCATGTCATTGACAAATAATGAAAGTTTTACTACTTCTTTACCAATTTAGATGTCTTTTATTTCTTTTTCTTGTCTGCTGTGGCTAGGACTTCCAGTACTATATTGAGTAAAAGTGCTGTGAGTGGATATTTTTGTCTTGTCCCTGATCTCAGTTTTTCACCGTTGAGTGTGATGTTAGCTGCAAGTGTCTCATATATGGCCTTTATTATGTGGAGGTATATCCCCTCTAGACCTACTTTTTTTTTTAATAAATTTTTTAAAAATTTTTATTTATTTATGATAGTCACACAGAGAGAGAGAGAGGCAGAGACATAGGCAGAGGAAGAAGCAGGCTCCATGCACCGGGAGCCCGACGTGGGATTCGATCCCGGGTCTCCAGGATCGCGCCCTGGGCCAAAGGCAGGCGCTAAACCACTGCGCTACCCAGGGATCCCCTCTAGACCTACTTTGTTGTGGATTTTTGTCATGAATGGATGCTGTACTTTGTCACATGTTTTTTCTGCATCTGTTGAAATGATCATATGGTTTTTATCCTTTATCTTGTTGATTTGATGTATCACTTTTTATTGGTTTGTGAATATTTGAACATCCCAGGAATAAATCCAATTTGATTGTGGCAAGTGATTTTTTAATGTAATGTTGGATTTGGCTTGCTAATATTTTGTTGAAGGTTTTTGCATCTATGTTCATTAGAGATTTTGGCCTGTGGTTTTTTTTTTTTTTTTTTTTTTTTTTTTTTAATCTGGTTTTAGTATCAGGGTAATGTAGGCCTTGCAGAGTGGTTTTGGGAATTTCCCTTTCTCTTCTATTTTTTGGAATAGTTTGAGAAGAATAGTATTAATTTTTCTTTAAATGTGTGGTGGAGGGCAGCCCGGGTGGCTCAGCGGTTTAGCGCTGCCTTCGGCCCAGGGTGTGATCCTGGAGACCCGGGATCTAGTCCCACGTCGGTCTCCCTACATGGAGCCTGCTTCTCCCTCTGCTTGTGTCTCTGCCTCTCTCTCTGTGTCTCTCATGAATAAATAAATGAAATCTTAAAAAATAAAAAATAAATAAATGGTGGAATTCACTTGTGAAACCATCTGGTCCTGGACTTTTGTTTGTTGGGAGTTTTTATTACTATTATTATTATTATTATTATTATTATTATTATTATTATTACTGATTTACTAGCAATCAATCTGTTCAAATTTTCTATTTCTTCCTGGTTTAATTTTAGGAGGTTATATGTTTCTAGGAACGTATCCGTTTCTTCTAGGTTGTCCAGTTTCTTGGTATATAATTTTTTATAATATTCTCTTATCTTTTATATTTCTGTGATGTCAGTTGTTATATCTCCTCTTTCATTTCTGATTTTGTTTATTTGAGTTCTCTCTCTCTCTCTGTCTCTCTTTCTCTTTGATTAGTCTGGCTAAAGGTTTATCCATTTTGTTGATCTTTTCAAAGAACCAGCTCCTGGTTTCATTGATCTGTTCTGTTGTTCTTTTAGTTTCTGTTTCATTCATTTCTGCTCTAATCTTTATTATTTCCTTCCTTCTACTGGTTTTGGATTTTGTTTGTTCTTTTTCTAGCTTCTCTCAGTGTAAGATTAGGTTGTTTATTTGAGATTTTTCTTGTTTCTTGACGTAGGCCTGTATTGCTATGAACTTCCTTCTTAGAATAGTTTTTGCTGCATCCCAAAGATTTTGGACCATTGTATTTTCCTTTTCAATTTTCTCCATGTACTTTTTGATTTCCTCTTTGATTTTTTGGCTGACCCATTTATTACTAAGTAGCATGTTATTTAACCTCCATGTATTTGTGCTCTTTCCAGATTTTCTCTTGTGGTTGATTTCTAGCTTCATAGTGTTGTGGTCAGAAAAGATGCATGGAATGACGTTGATCCTTTTTTATTTGTTGAGATTTGTTTTTTGGCCTAATACGTGACCTGTCCTGGGAATTTTCCATGTGCACTTGAAAAAAATGTGTATTCTGCTGTTTTAGGAAGGAATGTTCTGAATATATCTGTTAAACACATCTAGACCAATGTGTCATTCAAAGCTGCTGTTTCCTTGTTGATTTTCTGTCTTTTTTTTTTTTTTTTTTTTTTTTTATTTATTTATGATAGTCACAGAGAGAGAGAGAGAGAGGCAGAGACACAGGCAGAGGGAGAAGCAGGCTCCATGCACCGGGAGCCCGATGTGGGATTCGATCCCGGGTCTCCAGGATCGCGCCCTGGGCCAAAGGCAGGCGCCAAACCGCTGCGCCACCCAGGGATCCCCCGATTTTCTGTCTTGATGATCTGTCCATTGATGTCAGTGGGGTATTAAGATCCCCTACTACTATTGTATTACCATTGATACTTTCTATATGTTTGTTATTAATTGCTTTAAGTATTTGGGTACTCCCATGTTGGGTGCATAAATACTTACAATCGTTATGTCTTCTTTTTGGATTGTCCCCTTAATGATTATATAGTATCCTTCTTTGTCTCTTATTACAGTGTTTATTTTAAATCTATTTTGTCCAATATAAGTATTGCTACCCTAGTTTCCTTTCACATCCATTTGCATGAAAAATGCTTCTCTACCCCTTCACTTTTTTTTATTTTTTATTTATTTATTTATTTATTTATTTATTTATTTATTTTTAAAATTTACTTATTTATTTAGAGAGAGCGAGAGAGAGGCAGAGACACAGGCAGAGAGAGAAGCAGGCTCCATGCAGGGAGCCCGACGTGGGACTCGACCCCGGGTCTCCAAGATCACACCCCGGGCTGCAGGCGGCACTAAACCGCTGCACCACTGGGGCTGCCCTATTTATTTTTTTTAAATGTTAGTGGGACAGTTTTTTTTTTTTTAAGATTTTATTTATTTATTGACACCAAGAGAGAGGCAGAGACACAGGCAGAGGGAGAGGGAGAGAAGCAGGCTCCATGCAGGGAGCCCGACGTGGGACTTGATCCCAGGTCTCCAGGGTCACACCCCAGGCTGCAGGCGGCGCCAAACCGCTGTGCCACCGGGGCTGCCCTACCCCTTCACTTTTAATCTGCATGTGTCTTTAGGTCTGAAATGAGTCTCTTGTAGGCAGCATATAGGTGGCTCTTGTTTTTTTTTTTTTATCCGTTCCATCACCTTATATTTTTTCGATTGGAGCATTTAGTCCACTTATATTCAAAGTAATTATTAGTAGGTATGTATGTATTGTCATTTTGTTACTTGTTTTATGGCTGTTTTTGTAGTTTTGTTTTGTTTTTTCTTCTCTTGGTCTCCTCTCTCACAATTAGTTGGCTTTCTTTACTGATATGCTTGGATTTCTTTCTCTTTGTTTTTTGCCTATTACTTTTTTTTTTTTGATTTGTGGTTACCATTCAGTTTGTGTATAACATCTTTGTATATAACTGTCTGTATTAAGTTGATAGTCACTTGCCCTTTCACAAAGATGGCGCCGAAGGCGAAGAAGGAAGCCCTTGCCCCTCCCAAAGCTGAAGCCAAAGCAAAGGCTTTGAAAGCTAAGAAAGGTGCTGAAAGGCATGCACAGTCACAAAAAAAAAGATCTGCACGTCACCTACATTCCGACGACCCAAGACCCTGTGTCTCTGAAGGCAGCCCAAATATCCTCGAAAGAGCGCCCCCAGGAGAAACAAGCTTGATCACTATGCCATCATCAAGTTCCCCTTAACTACTGAGTCAGCCATGAAGAAAATAGAAGACAACACACTTGTGTTCATTGTGGATGTCAAGGCCAATAAGCACCAGATCAAACAGGCTGTGAAGAAGCTCTATGACATTGATGTGGCCAAGGTCAACACCTTGATCAGGCCTGATGGAGAGAAGAAAGCATATGTTCGACTGGCTCCTGACTACGATGCTTTGGATGTTGCCAACAAAATTGGGATCATCTAAACTGAGTCCAGCCGGCTATAAATCTAAATCTAAAATTTTTCACCATAAAAAAAAAAAAGTTGATAGTCACTTAAGTTTGAACTCATTTTTTACTCCTCTCCTCCCACATTTTAGGTGTATGTTGTTATAATTTACTTCTTTTTATTGTATGAATCCCTTAGCTGATTTTTTACAAATCTACTTATTTTTATTGCTTTTTGCTTCCTCCTTTCCTTACACTTGCTTATGGTCTTTCCTTTCCTTTTTCCTTTTTTTTTTTTAAAGACTTTATTTTATTTGCTCATGAGAGATACAGAGAGAGGGCAGGGGGCAGAGACTCAGGCAGAGGGAGAAGCAGGCTCTATGCAGGGAGCCTGATGTGGGACTCCATCCAGGGTCTCCAGGATCACACTCTGGGCCACAGGCGGCACTAAACCACTGCACCACCAGGGCTGCCCCTGGTCGTTCCTTTCCACTCAAAGGGTCCTCTTTGATATTTCTTGTAGAGCTGGTTTAAGGGTCATGAATTCCTTTAACCTTTGTTTATTAAACTCTTTATCTCTCCTTCTATTCTGAATGATAGCCTTGCTGAACAGAATATTCTTGACTGCAGATTTTTTCCTTTCAGTGCTTTGAATATATCATGCCACTTTCTTCTGGCCAGCAAAGTTTCTCTGAAATATCAGCTGATAGCCTTAGGGGTTTTCCTTGTGTTTAACTGCTTTCTTTTCTCTTGCTGCTTTTAAAATTCTCTCTGTACCACTACTTTTTGCCATCTTAATTACGATGTGTCTTGGTGTGGACTTCCTTGGGCTGATTTTGTAGGGGGACCTCTGTGCTTTCTGGATCTGGATTTTTTCCTTTCCTAGATTCAGAAAGTTCCCTAGATTCAATAAGTCTACTACTTATTCCATCTAGTGTATTTTCTTTTTTTAAACAGTTTTAAAAGATTTATTTATTTGAGAGAGAGAGAGAGAGAGAGATAGCAGGGAGAAGGGTAGGAGAAGAGGGAGAGAAACCCAAGCATACTTCCTGCTTGAGTGAGGAGCCTTGACATGGGGTCAGTCCCACAACCCATGAGATCATGACCTGAGCTGAAGCCAGAAGTCATATGCTTAACTGAACCATCCAGGCACCCCTAGTGTATTTTCTTTTAAAGGCTTTATTTATTTGAGAGAGAGAGAGAGAGAGAGAAATAGAGGGAAAGGGACAAGCCTGATGTGGACCTTGATCCCATGACCCTGAGATCATGACCTAAACAGAAATCAAGAGTTGGATGCTTAACTGACTGAGCCACCCAGGCACCTCTAGTGTATTTTCTATTTCATTTATTGTGTTTTTCATCTCTGATTCTTTTAAAATCTCATTGTTAAGGGCCTCACTGATGTTCTCCACTCTTTTCTCAAGTCCAGTGACTATCTTTGTGGTTATTACTTTAAATTTTCTATCAGGCATGTTACTTATCTGTTTCACTTAGGTCTCTTGCTATGATTTTGTCCTGTTTTTTCTTTTGGGATATATCCCTCTGTCTCCTCATTTTGTCTAAATCTCTATGTGTGTTTCTGAGTATTAGGAGACAGCTGTGTCCCCTGCTCACCAGAACCTGGAGCTTCAGGAGTGTCTCCTATGTGTGATGTGTGTACTTTGCTATTGGGGCTGAGCTGCTTTTTCCTTTAGTCTAGTTGTCTGCAGTGACTCTCTCTGCTTATTGTGGGTAGTATTTGGCCCTGTGGTGTTAGTGGGCCAGTCTGTGTATGCCTTAGGCTTGAGTTGTGTCAGACCAGGCATTTGCCAGAGATGCAATAGTGCCAAACTGCAGGGCACTTTCCCTCTATTGCCTCTGAGAAGCTTCTGTTCATGGGTGGACCTGCATTCAGACCAGTTGTCTGCTTCTAGCCCACTAATCTGACTTGCTGTGAGTAGTTATCTTTCCCTCTCTCTGGAGCAGGAGTCACTTTGGGGTGGTGTTGGCCATTGTAGAGGCTGCTGGACCTGTGGCACCAGCTTTTACTGGTTCTGGCCATGAGCGTATTAGGGAATGTGGTTCCATTGGAGCATGGCACTGGGAGGGGCTGGGGGTAAGAGGTGAGGATGTCGTGCCAACAAGCTTTGCATGCCCCTAGTCCTCTGCAGGAGGGTCCCTGCAGTGCAGGGACTGAAGTGCTCTACTGCTTAGTTTCACAGAAGCACAGCATGGGGGTGTGGTTGTATGCAGGACAGGGATGCCAGCAAACTTTGTGCACCCTCATTTTTCTGTGGAAGAGGCTCTGTAACTCTGGAACTGAGGTGGGCTGTCCAAAGGGGTAGATTGGAAGAAGCACAGTGCAGAGAGGCTGGATGGCAGTGCCAGCTGCCAACAAGTTAGGTACTGAGTCTCACAGGTGGCCATGTGTTTATGTTGGGGGTAGGGGAAGGAAGGGGCACCTGCCAGTTCCTTTGTACCTGGAGGAGTTTCCCAGTGATTTCTGTCCCTCTTGGACACGCTCTGAAATTAGCAAATGACTCCCTCCCATATATCCCAAGGGCCTTTTAAAAAAAATCCTTTATTTATTTATTTATTTATTTATTTATTTATTTATTTATTTATTTATGAGAGACAGAGAGAGAGAGAGAGGCACAGACACAGGCAGAGGGAGAAGCAGGCTCCATTCCATGCAGGGAACCAGACGTGGGACTCAATCCTGGGTCTCCAGGACCACATCCGGGACTGAAGGTGGCGCTAAGCCACTGAGCCACCCGGGCTGCCCCCCAAGGGCCTTTCAAAACTACTGCTTCTATGCTGTGTCTTTGTGGGCTGTTTTTAGTACTGTCTCCTTAAGGGCCAGGACTCAGTTTCCTCTTACCCTTCTGGCTCTCCCAGATCTAAGCCTGATGATCATCTTTCTCATTTGGTTTCCTGGTGTGGGGGTCTATTTCTCTATCCTCTCTGTGCCCATGGCATCCCTCCCTCCCACAGACAGCCCCATGAGTCTCTTTAGTTCCCAACTGTGTCTCTATCTTTCCCACCTTCTTTGATGTGGCTTCTCTACACTTCATTGTGGAGTTTATTCTGCCAGTCTTTGTGTTATTTTCTGGGTTATTTACACGGATGTGATTGTTACCTAGTCCTAGTATCCATGGGACAAGGTGAGACTAGGGTCCTCCTACTCCACCATCTTCCCCAGATGACTGGCTTCTTTTGCTTAGCATGTTTTCAAGATTCATCTGTTACAGCGTATATGAGTACTTCATTCATTTTTATTACACTGTGATATTCCATTGTATGAATATGCTTTGTTTTATTTATTCATCAGTTTCTTGGTGTTTGCATTATTTCTGCTTTTTGGCTGTTATGAACAATACTGCTGTGGACATTCATTTACAAGTTTTTGTATGGACATATGTTTTCATTTCTCTTGGGGATATGCCTAGAAGTGAAATTGCTGGGTCATGTGTTAACTATATGTTTAAACCTTTGAGGAACTGCCAGATTGTTTTCTGAAGCAGTTACACCATTTTACATTCCCACCAGCAGTATATAAGGTTCTAATTTCCCCACTTCCTCTCCAACACTTATTATTATCTATCTTTTTTTTAATTATAGCCATCCTAGTGAATGTGAAATAGCATCTCATTGTGGTTTTGATTTGTATTTTGCTGATGGCCAGTGATGTTGAGCATCTTTTCATGTGCTTATTGACCATTTATATATGGTTTTTGGAGAAATGTATTCAAATCTTTTGTCTATTTTTAAATTGGGTTATTTCTTTTTTTAACAATGGAATTGTAGGGGTACTTTATATATTCCAGATGCAAGTCTTTTCTCCCATTGTTTTTCATTTTCTTCTTTTTTGAAGTTTTGTTTATTTAAGTAATCTATACCCAACAAGGGGCTTGATGTAGACCTATTTATACTGACATCAGCAGATGTCTAACATATATTAAATGGAAAAAAAAACAATTACAAAGCAGAGTGTATAGTATAATATCGTTTTTATTTTTATTGAAAGAATCAAAAACGTCTTCATAGAAGAGATATATACGTGTGAAAAGGAAAGTTAAATGTTAAATGTTAATTATGAGTGTTTTCCATTGCTGCTCCTGCTCTCCCAACCTTTCTAGGGAAGGAGGAGTCCTTTATTTACTTGACTAATGAGCCAACTATAGGATTTCTTTGGCTGAAAACTGGAAAAGCCTACAGACTGTTTTACTTGAGAGAAGACTAGGGAAATATAAAGGAAAGGAAAGGGAAGGGGGAGGAAGTTTGAGAAAAGGTGCCTATGACTATGGAGAGAGAGAGAGAAGGAGCAGGTGAGCAGTTTTGTGAGGTGGAGAAAAAATGGCTAACGTAGACACTTTAGAAGTTTTATGGTGACATGCAGTGTCATTTTCATGTTATTCATTTTCTCAAATGAAAAATGTAAAACTGTGGCATTTGTTCCCTTATTTCAAGGCAAAAGGCGAAAGTAGTGAAATAAAAATGACTTTTTATTCTACCCAATGCTTTTAAATAAAATCTTTCTCATTGGTAATACTAAAACAACCAGCTGTCTTTATTTTTGAAGGCCTTGACTAAATTCTCATTACAGATATTTGTTCAAGTGCTGTAGCAATTGGAATTGTCAGCTATAGAAGATGTGTATATGTGCGTATAATCACCTATTGTTTAACACTCTTTATCAGCTTCAGTTCATACCCTTCTGCAGTTTCAGTAACTGCTTGCTTGTATGTAATTTTTCCTTCTTTTTAAAATAGACTATTTAAAAACAATTTGAAATATAAAACAGACTATTTTTCAGAGCAGTTTTAAGTTCACAGCAAAACTGAGAGGAAGGTACAGAGAATTTTCATGTACCCCCTGTCCCCACATGTGGTTATTCTTCCCCGTTATCAATATTTGTCTATAGAGTGGTACATTTATTATAATTGATGAACCTACACTGACACATCATTATTATCCAGAGTCCATAGTTTATATTACAGATCACTCTTGTTGCATATTCTATGAGTATAGACAAATGTGTAATGACATGTATCCACCATTACAGTATCATATAAAGTAGCTTCACTGACCTAAAAATTCTCTGTGCTCTATCCATTCATTTCTCCCTCCCTCCTAAACCCTGACAAACACTGATCTTTTTACTGTCTCAATATATTTCCTTTTCCAGAATGTCATATGGTTGGAATTGTACAGTATGTAGTCTGAAGATTGGCTTCTTTCACTTAGTAGTATTCATTTAAAATTTCCTCCATGTCTTTTCATGGCTGAATACTATTCCATTGTCTGAAGTTCCACAATTTATTTATCCATTCACCTACTGAAGGACATCTTGGTTCCCTCCAAGTTTTGGCAATTATACTATAAACATCCATGTTGAGGGTTTTTGTGTACACTTAACACACAAAACTCCTTTGGGTACATATCATGGAGCTCAGTTACTGGATTGTTTGGTATGGGTTGTTTAGTTTTGTTAGAAATTGCTGGACTACCTTCCAAAGTGGCTATACCATTTTGTAATCCCAAAAGCAATGAATGAGAGTTCTTGTTGCTCCACATCATTGCCAGCATTTGATATCAATGTTGTGGATTTTGCCATTCTAATGATTGTATAGTGGTATCTTGTTTTAATTTGCATTTCTCTGATGACATATGATGCAGAACATCTTTTCATATGCTTATTTGAATGTGTATATCTTCTTTGGTGAGGTGTCTGATACGATCTTTGGCCCATTTTTAAATTGGGTTGTTTATTTTCTTATTGTTGAATTTTAATAGTTCTTTATGTATTTTGGATAACAGTCCTTTATCTGATATCTCTTTAGCAAATACTTCCTCTCAGTGTATGGCTTAACTTTTCATTCTCTTGACAATGTCTTTTGCAGAGCAGAAATGTTTAATTTTAATGAAGTCCAGCTTATCAATTTTTTCTTTTGGGGCACCTGGGTGGCTCAGTGGTTGAATGTCTGCCTTTGGCTCAGGTCATGATCCCAGGCTCCAGGAATCGAGTCCCACATCAGGCTCCCTGCAGGGAGTCTGCTTCTCCTTCCGCCTATGTCTCTGCCTCTTTCTGTGTGTCTCTCATGAATAAATAAATAAAACCTTAAATTTTTTTTTTCTTTCTTGGATCATCGCTTTGATCTTGCAACTAAAAAGTCACCACCAAAACCAAGGTCCTCTAGCTTTTTTCCTATGTTATATTCTAAGAGTTTTATAGTTTTGTGTTTTATATTTAGGTCTGTGATCCATTTTGAGTTAATTTGGGGAAGGGTGTAAGGTAAGTGTCTATATTCATATTTTTAAAAAAATATTTATTTATTCATAGAGACACACACGCAGAGAGAGAGGCAGAGACACAGGCAGAGGGAGAAGCAGGCTCCATGCAGGGAGCCCGACGTGGGACTCGATCCCGGGTCTCCAGGATCACACCCCAGGCTGCAGGCGGCGCTAAACCACTGCACCACGGAGGCTGCCCTATATTCATATATATTTTTTTTGCATGTGGATATACAGTTGTTCTAGCACCATTTGTTGAAAAGACTGTCTTTTGTCCAATGTATTTTGTTCCTTTGTAAAAAATCAGTTGGCTGTATTTATTTTATTATTATTTACTATTATTATTATCAGCAGACTATTTCTGGGCTCTGTATTCTGTGTGATTGATATATTTGTCTAGACTTTTGTATATACCACACTGTCTTGATTCCCGTAGCTTTATAGTAAGTCTTGAAGTCATGTAGTATCAGTCTTCTGACTGTATCCTTCTCTCTCTCTCTCTTTTTTTTTAAGTGTGTGTGTGTGAGAGAGAGAGATAGAGAGTGGGGTGGGAAGGGGCAGAAGAGGAGAGAGAGAGAGAGAATCTTAAGCAGACTCCCTGCCAATCAAGGAGCCTGATGTGGGGCTCAGTCTCACTCCAAAACCATGACCTGAGCCAAAATCAAGAGTCAGATGCTCAACTGCCTAAGCCACCCAGGCACTCCTGTTTCCTCTTTTAACATTGAATTGGCTATTCTGTGCCTTTTCCCTCTACATATCAGCTTAGAATTAGTTTGTCAGTATCTACAAAATAATTTCCTAGGGTTTTGACTGGGATTGATTAATGTATATATCAGGCTGGAAAGAACTGGCATCTTGACAACACTGAGTTTTTCTACTTATGAACATGAACTATCTCTCCATGTATTTAGTTCTTTGATTTCTTTCATCAGAGTTCTGTAGCTTTCCTCATGTATATAATTTTGTATGTTGCAAATTGACCTTGGAAATTGTTATAAGTAGTTCAACCAGGGGTACCTGGGTGGCTTGGGGGTTGAGCATCTGCCTTTGGCCCAGGTCATGATCCTGGGGTTCTGTGATTGAGTTCTGTATCAGGCTCTCGGTAGGGAGACTGCTTCTCTCTCTGCCTATGTCTCTGCCTCTCTCTCTGTTTCTGTCATGAATAAAGAAATACAATCTTAAAAAAGAAGAAAAGAAAAAGTAGTTCAACCAACTTACTCTATTCACATAGTAGGTCCTGGTTCATATAACCATATAAGCTGGTTCATATAAGCTGTAGGAACCAGGATCCAGAGAGCCATACTAAAGAGTTCTTGGCTTTTCTTGTTTGAAAGAGCACTTCTTCTTTTTTTTTTTAAAGATTTATTTTTATTTATTTATGATAGACACAGAGAGAGAGAGGCAGAGGAAGAAGCAGGCTCCATGCCGGGAGCCTGACGTGGGACTCGAACCCGGGACTCCAGGATCGCACCCTGGGCCAAAGGCAGGCACGAAACCGCTGAGCCACCAGGGATCCCCTGAAAGAGCACTTCTTTCTGGACTTTCATGTTTTAATGGAGAAAGTAATAACACTTACCAGATTCTATCCTTACTCCGCACGGATGTAATAAAACATGGTAGTATTATATGGTTCTGTGTGTGACCTTGAGCAAGCTAGTTCACCTCTTTGTGCCTCAGTTTTCTCAAGTAATTTCATAAGATTGCTATAAAAATTAAATTAGGAAACACATGCAGGTGTTTATAGCGTAGCACCTAGCATATGCTATGTATTCAATAAATGATAGCTAGTAGAAGTTTGCTATTATTGAATTTTCTTCCTCCAGAATTTTAAACTATGTCAGAAAAAACAAACAGCTATCAATTTTCTCAAATTCCACACTTAATTCAATCTGATATAAATCTAGTTGTATCCATGGTAAACTTGAAGTAGTAACGAAAAAACGGTTTTGTTTGGGTTTTGTTTTTTAAATTAAGTTGTGAAAGGAGTTCAAAGGAGCAACAGAATGAAACATACTTAAGTGGTGAAACAATACTCCCTTCTACCTACTTCCCACTCCTCTGCAATCATCAGCATTTATTTCCTTGAGGAAAGGATAATACAAGTGAAAAGCTTTTGAGTTACAAGAACCTGAACTTTGGAGTTATAAAACCCAAGGCCTAAAAGATTCAAGGTATAGAATTCATGCCGTCATCAGAGGATTTGGAAGAATAGATGAAGAGTGAGTCTGCTTACTCCACTCTGGACTAATAAAATGTTTATGGGCCCAGCAGGATGTGGGCACAAAGAAAGAGTGTTCATGAGTATATACATGAAATGTGTAGGCAGTAAGCCTGAGAGAGAGCCCACCTTATTGAAAAGACCAGCAGACTCAAAAAGGCTCTACTGCCAGGACCAATCAGGCATCCCAATACCTAGCAGGGCACAGGTAGGAATGAACACATGGCAGCTTAAATAGATGCTACCCAGAGGCCTCAACATCATGTTCAACTCTGGAACTTAAGTGCAGCCCAGGAAAAGGAAGGAGGGGGACATTTACTGAGATTAAGTTGTTATTGGGTGGAATGGAGGCTCAAAATAGAAATTAAGCCTACTGATATAAAAATAAAGTTAATTTTTTACACTCCTGAGTTAAGGTCTTAAATCTATAAAGATCTAAATATGTTCTCAGTGTCTTACTATAATGTTTAGAAGTGTAATATCCTTCTTGTATCTAAAAAACTATAGGCTGCCTTCCAAACATCATGCCTAGAAAAAAGGTATCATTGTCCATGATGCTAATTACACATTACATAGAAAGTAAATGCTTTAACCATACCAGGGTAGAATTAAAATACATACTTTATTTGGAAGGGGTCCTAAATTTGTAAGAAAACAACATTTTAGAATACTTGGTAGTTAAAATGATTTCCATGTATAGATGCTAAGTTGTCTAGACTTGCTTTATGAAGATGGGCTCCCTCAAACACCACCATCTTAGATAATTCAGCATTCAATGCAACAGCAAAAACATAGCACGTTAAATCTGGCTGGAATGTAGATAGAGACTGACATGTTAGATTTAGTACAACTGTAGAATTAATACTCAAAACCCCCATGCTGCATAGTTTTCCCATATGCTACATAAAAATGCTATATAGTTTCTCACTCACAAGCTGCTATACTAGGGTGCTAGCTGATTTTATGCCTTCAACTTGCTTAATGTTTTCATTTATATACAATAGAGTTTTACATCACATCGGTCAAACAACCTATTGCAAAATAATTTACAGCAAAATCATATTAAATTTATACAAAGTATTGATTTAGCATTAATTTTCAAACTGTGAAAGTCAATAAATTATAAATCTATAAATAAGTTAGTGAAGCAAAAGACATAAATGACAAAAAAAATTAGTCATTGTGTTGTGTATTTGCTTTTTAGATAGCTATATGGGGAAAATATATGGAGGACGACTTCATAAAATTTAAAATTAGTAACATAAAAATAACATAATACACAAAGAAGTAAACTATTTCAACAAAATTGTGAAGAAAAATCACCCAAGAAAGTGGTTCATAATCTTGACATACTGGCATCACAGTTCAGTTGAATGATACCCTGCAAAGAAAAGCATCTTCACACCCTTGTTCTTCCAAAAAATTTTGGAGATAGATTGATAACACAATCTATTTAATTCTCAGAATATCATGTTTCTGTTTGTGTGCATATGTTTGAATATCTTTACTATTTAAAAGACCACATTGAAGACATTACCTTGGCAATATAATAGTTTAAACCCCAGTCGATATTTGAATCTCCTCTACTATGTGCTTTTTTTTTTTTTTTTTTTTTACTATGTGCTTTAATAAGCAATCACCCAGCCTACATTTGATCACCTGCAGTGATGTGAACTCACTATCTCTGATACATAACTGTCTATTTGTTTTAGCTTTGACTGGTTACTTAGAAATTGTAGCAATGCCAGTTTTGTTTTCATTTTGGTCAGAGAAACCTTTCTTCTAAGACCATATTTACCAGATCCTTTGTAACCCAATCTCAGTGGTGTCAAGTAGGCACAATAGAGATCAGATAAGAGAGGACTCCTGGGTGGCTCAGCAGTTGAGCATCTACCTTTGGCTCAGGGCCTGATCCTGCAGTTCCAGGATCGGGTCCCACATTGGGCTCCCGGCATGGAGCCTGCCTCTCTCTCTGCCTGTGTCTCTGCCTCTCTCTCTCTGTATGTGTCTCTCATGAATAAATAAAATCTTAAAGAGAGAGATTAGATAAGAGAGTCATTATGGGTCATCCCAGGATTCCAGGATCGAGTCCCACATTGGGGGTCCCTGCATGGAGCCTGCTTCTCCCACTGCCTATGTCTCTGCCTCTCTCTCTCTGTGTCTCTTGTGAATAAATAAATAAAATATTTTAAAAAGTCATTATGTTAATGAAGATACCATTATAATTGCTTAGAAGAAAAGTCCTTCATTTTGACACATTTTCTTGTTAGTTGCTGTTTTCATTAGTTACTATTGTTTAGTGAAAAAAGAGGGTTTTCATTTGGAGAATTATGTCATGAGAATGTACATTCCTGTCAAGAGTCCTGAGTCCACTGTGATTGGACTAGTTGAGGTTTAGTTCCTGTGCCCACCATAGGCCAGGGGAATGGGATGCATTAAACTTGGTATGTGCTTTAACTCTAGGCCCTGTGGTAGTATCCTGTCAGATCATGTCGATTGTGAAAGGGTGAGCAATGAATCACAAAGGAAAATTAGGGCTATGACTAGGTCTACTGTGAATGTTGTGCAGGTTGTGCACTGCACAACTCCAAAGGTCAGCATTCACACTGTCTGCAATGTGATTAGCACCCCCTTGGAATTTTTCAGTGTACAACCTATGCAGCTTTATGCAGTAATCCTAAGCCATGACTTGGAAAAGAAAGAAATGCTGGAGAAGCAAATTACAAATATCCTCTATTCTAATAAACTACTTTGCTTATCTATTTGTTCCCTAAAAGCTTAAGAGAGTACTTATGATCCTTTAATTTTTTTTAACTTATGATCCAATTTTAACTGTTTCCCTGATCTATTTATTTATTTAAAAAAATTTTTTTTAAGATTTTACTTATTTATTCATGAGAGATACACAGAGAGAGAAAGAACACAGGCAGAGGGAGAAACAGGCTCCATGCAGGGAGCCCAACGTGGGACTCGATCCTGGGTCTCCAGGATTACACCCTGGACTGAAGGTGGCGCTAAACTGCTGAGTCACCAGGGCTGCCCTCCCTGATCTATTTATATGTCTTGTCTCTGAAACAGTAGTTTTTAAAAATGGTACTATTTTTTTTTTAATTCAAGTTAGTTAACATATAGTATAGTATTGGTTTCAGGGGTAGAATTTAGTGATTCATCACTTATATATAATATCCAGTGCTCATCTGAACAAGTGTCCTCCTTATTGTCCATCACCCATTTAGCCCATCCTCCCACATACCTCCCCTCCAGTATTCCTCAGTTCTCTACATTCAAGATCTCTTATTGTTTACCTCCCTCTTTGTTTTCCTCTTGTTTTATTTTTCCTTCCCTTCTCCTATGTTCATGTATGTTGTTTCTTAAATGCCACATATGAGTGAAATTGTGTATTTGTCTTTCTCTGACTGACTTATTTCGCTTAGCATAATACCCTCTGGTTCCATCCATGTCACTGCAAATGGCAAGATTTCATTCTTTTTGATGGCTGAGTAATATTCCTGTGTGTGTGTGTGTGTGTGTGTGTGTGTATGTGTGTGTCAGTGTCACATTTTCTTGATCCATTCATCAGTCAATGGACATTTGGGCTCTATCCATGATTTGGGTATTGTGGATAATGCTGCCATAAAAATCGAGGTGTATGTGCCCCTTCAAATCACTATTTTTGTATCCTTTGAGTTAATACCTAGTAATACAATTGCTGAGTTGTAGGATAGTTCTGTTATAACTTTCTGAGGAACCTCCATACTGAAACAGTAGTTTTCAATTCTTTTTTTTTTTTACTACAATATGCACAAAGAATGACTTTCATATAAGTTTACATGTAGGCTACATATAATCCTGAATATGTACTCAAACTCTACCCTTTTGTCACTTATTCAAGAAAATACAACTGTGCTCTCTTGGGAACAAAAGAGAAGTGAGAGCCTTGGACCTTGTGTGGAATGTGGTGTTCGTGAAGTGTGAGTCCTGCCCTTCCCCATAGGAAGTCAAGTTATATGGGAGATCCTTAGAGGATCTCTTGTAAACTGTGTTTTGAGGGAAGTGCCTGCAAGAAGGAGTGACTGGCATTTTGGTATCGCAGATGTCCACACCTCTGTTTAGGTGGCACATCTGATCTATCACCTGTCTGAGCAAGGGAAGAGTAAATATGAAAGAAATGGAGAGACAAAGACTGGGCTTGGTGGAGCAGCCTACATTCTCTTGTATTAGAACAAGGATGTCAGCCTTTCTCAGGGGTTGGGAGGTATAGAAAGCAACTACCTGTCCAACAGAGCTTCTCACTGACTGAAGGTACCCCAACAATGAAAGGCTAAAGGAGACAAGCACAGACGTGGTAAAAGTGAAGCTAGAACCAGACCTCTCAAGATTGAGAACTGAGTTGTGGTGAGGCCCCATCACACGCCCCAAGAAACCACACAGTAGCCATAGGAAGAAGTAGACAATTGAACACCTTTCACATAGAAGATACTTTGGTGGTCATGGTGGTGAGCTACCCAGATTTCCATTCAAGAAAGAACTTGCTTTTCAACTGCAGGAAGTGCAGTTAGCTGACCACCTCCAGCTGCAACATCTCCAGGATTAGATGCAGAATTTGAGCTAGGGCCTATGCTTTTTCTGGGTAGCCCTTAGTGACAAAACACAGTAGGCGAATAAGGCCTGGCCTCTTCTGCTTGGTGCAAGACTCCTCTACTGTGCAGTCTTTGCTTCATAGCTCCTTCTTGGTTGATTGAGACTTTGTCAGACCTGCATCACATTCTGAGATTATCCCTTTCTGATTTTGTTTCCCCGACCCTATCCTTTATCTTTTGTAGGCATTACTCTTTATATCTTGTACTCCTAACTCTGTTGCAGTATCTACTTCTTGGACAACTTGTACTAACACAGTATCCTTGACCAGTTAGCATTTACCAGAGAAATAGTGACAAGTCACTTCCATACCCAATTAGAGAAAGGGAAGTTTGCTGTTTTCACCCTTCCAGGTACTACCAGCAGCAGGGGAGTAGAAACAGAAAGGTGAGGAGACAGAAGTAAAGCAGATGATTCCTCCTTCCCACCCCATCCTTTCAGCTTTGGGTCAAGCCTTCTCTGGGAAGGAAGGGGGGATGAGAAAGAAACTAAGTTAAAATTAGGGTTACCATGGGACATCTGGGTGGCTTAGGGGTTGAGCATCTGCCTTTGGCAGAGGGTGTGACCCCAGGGTCCTGGGATCAAGTCCTGCATCAGGCTCCCTGCAAGGAGCCTGCTTCTCCCTCTTTCTATGTCACTGCTTCTCTCTCTGTATCTCTCATGAATAAATACATAAAATCTTAAAAAAAAAAAAGCACTGGGGTTACCAGATTTGCAAATAAAAATACAGGACATCCAATTAAATTTGAATTTCAGATGAACATTGAATAACTTCTCAGTATAAGTATGTCCCAAATATTGCATGTTTCTTTTTTTTTTAATATTTTATTTATTAGAAACAGAGAGGCACAGACACAGGCAGAGGGAGAAACAGACTCCATGCAGGGAGTCTGATGTGGGACTTGATCTTGGACCTCCAGGATCATGCCCTGGGCTGAAGGCAGCACTAAACCACTAAGCCATCGGGGCCACCCCATATTGCATGTTTCTAAATACATTTTTTCCAGACTTAGTTGTTTGTTTTAAGGGATAAACTTTTAATCCTCAAAAGGGATCAGAAAGGTATAGAATTTGACCAAGATGTTAAAGGGAAGAAAGAGATTCAACATAGTACAGCTGGACCCATGAGAGAAAAAAAAGTTTCAAATTTGAGATTAAACTTTTCAATAAACTGGTTATATGCATAAGCATATAGAGTAAATCTTTCCAACACTTCTATACTTTAATTGTGATTAGTAACAATTATTAGATGCTATAATGCACCAATGGCTTGGTGTCTTCTATTGAACCCTGATTTCAAAGACACTTCAGTGGAATGTCATCTATTTAAGTTGAAGGGTGTAAAAAAACCTTCCTATACTCTCAAAAATCCTTAGAGCTGTCCAAAAGAAAGTAAAAGAAAAGAGCTTTGTTCTTTTGCCCTGCACTTGCTTGAAACTTCTAAATTTTTAACCTTGGGTAACAAGTTCATCCTATCAACTCCTAGCCATTGTTGCATGCTGCAGAAGAGGTAGCTATCACACCCTCTTATCTCACCTCTCTGTCAAGGTCAACAGCTAGACAGAGCCCAGAGTGGAGAGGGTGGAACTTAAAATTGCTTATGAAATATATTTGTTCTGAGGAGGACCTGAGGGGTGAGTTCTGGAAGAATAAACAAGAGACAATTTCCAGAGGGCAAGAGAACAAAATATAGTGAGGAAATACAGCTCAGACACACATATTGTGCAATGTATATATTGGGGTGGGGGGCAGGCAATTACAGGTTTATGCTCAGGAATGAATGAATTAATTGAACAAGCAGATATTTCTTGGTTCTTGAATTTTATTTTATTTTATTTTTATTTATTTATTTATTTTTTTTTGGTTCTTGAATTTTAATCACACCTTTTAAAGAGTGTAAGTAACATTTATGTAAAAACATATCTGACTGGGAAGAAATATACCACAATGCTATTTCACACAATATATTTTTGGTATATTCTCTATGAACTGTGTATGTATCATTTTTATGATTCTTAAACAGACCCATTTGTGCCAGCATTTTAATACCATAAATAAATGCCCATAAAACAATTTTTTTACTTCTTTTGACTCTTTGCTGTTTCCATTGTTTATAGCAATGTAATGATTAAGAATATTTTTTCATCTGAAATTGACTTATAAATGATTACCTAGTTGAGTGCATCAAATAATCATATAAATGAAATGAATAATGGGGAATTCTGATTTTACCCGTACACTCAGCCTTATTGGAAAGGGTAGTTGTGTAAATTAATAATATCATATCTAGGTGTAAAAGACCAACATAAATAATTTATATGTGTTCCTTTTTTTTTTTTTAATTTTTATTTATTTATGATAGTCACAGAGAGAGAGAGAGGCAGAGACATAGGCAGAGGGAGAAGCAGGCTCCATGCACCGGGAGCCCGACGTGGGATTCGATCCCGGGTCTCCAGGATCGCGCCCTGGGCCAAAGGCAGGCACCAAACCGCTGCGCCACCCAGGGATCCCTATGTGTTCCTATATTAATATAATATAGTATAGTTTAAGTGAAGGAAGCGCTGGGTTGATAAGAACCATCAAATTTATAATTATTTTATTATTTTATTTTTATTTTTTAGAATTCTTTTAATATCAGGCATTTTATAGATAAATATTCTATAAAGGCCACATAGAACCTAGATTCCATAAAATCCAGGTAATATATTGATCTCATATCTGTAAATCAACAATTTGATCTTCACATGAATGCATTCCACTTCATGCTTCATCATAAATTTAAATTTAGAATTATGAAGGTTTTATATTTTTTTCAATAGAACGATAAAATCTCATCATAGAGATCATCAACTGAGCCTCATGCCTCTAGGCAGAACCATAATTAAGTCATCTTAGATGGGTAATTGTCCATCCAGTCAGAGTCTGTAACATGCTCAGTATTCCATTCTTATAAAGATCTTTCAACAGAAGTTTCTTTATTATGTTTTAATTTAAGTATTTGCTTTTCAGTTTAGTCCCACTTCATCTGACTTTATATTACATATAGGAATTTATCCCATTATAAACATTTATGCAGTAAGTTTCCTTATTTCATCATTTCATTTTACTCAGTGCCACCCTGATGAGAAAATATTGTTTCATGTTCATCGTTAATGTTATTTGCTTATATATTAACTACATTTTCTTCTCTTTTATCAGAGTATAATGATTTACTATTACATTGCCCATTTAATTGGTATCTGTATATGGTGCTTTCTTTTTTCATATAATTTGCTTTGACAAAGCAAAAAATGGCTCTCATGTATTTATCCGTAATTTATAAGTACTAAGCTGTAGTAATTTGAGCTCATACAGATGGCTTACCTTGAGTAAAATTATTGAAGAACGCTGAAATGTATACGAATGAGAGACGATTATCATCTATCAGATCCATGATTTCCCGCAATCTATGTTTTTAGTGGTGTTTAATTGTTGTCAGTACCTGGCACAGTATTTAGGACTGGAGCAATAATTAGTATGAATAATAATTTAACCACTATGATGCATCTCCTATTGATAAAATAGCCCTTAAAAGATGGCAATGCGGGTTTCTAATCTGTCTGGATAGCATGGTGCCCTGCGTTCTCCTTCCCTTTGACACTGAACCACTTGTTGCTCCAGATAACCGAAATATAACATATAAGCAAGGATGGGTTTTCATCAAAGCAGCCCTATATGAGAGATGAGGAAATATTTAGGGTACCAGGCACATAGGTTATATACAGTGGGGAATGTCTAGAGATGAAACTAAAAGTATCACATGGTTAAGGGCCTTGTATGTTACACAGAAGAGTTTGGATTTTGTTCTTAAGAATTAATTATAGGGCAGCCTGGGTGGCTCAGCCATTTAGCGCCACCTTCAGCCCAGGGCGTGATCCTGGAGACACGGGATCGAGTCCCACGTCGGGCTCTCTGCATGGAGCGTGCTTCTGTCTCTGCCTCTCTCTCCGTGCGTCTCTTATGAATACATAAATAAAATCTTAAAAAAATTAATTATAGCATTAGGCAGGGACCTTGAAGAAGTATTATGCAGATTTAGATTTAGAAAGAGCATTCCACAGGAGAACAGTGGAATGGTAGGTATACAGATAGAAAAATGGCAAAGGCTTGATCTAAGGCAATGATGTGGAATGAAGGGAAAGGGTGGAATTGAGAATTACAAAAGGTAGAATAAAGAGGATTAGGTGGTTGATTAAATATCCTCTAAATCTGAAATCCATTAACACATTAACAAAGCACACAACATGGAATTTCATCCAAAGGAAGATTGAGCTACTAATAGACAGCAAGAAGGCAAGAATGCTGGACAGCCATAAAAAACAGCAAATATGCACTACTGAATCAAGGCAAATTAAGAGAGGCTATTTTTTCCATTTAACTTAAATCTTTCCTATTTTGGTTAATCCATTTTGTCATAAAACATTGCAGTTTTCTTTCACAATACCTTTAAGTGGCACGCATTTATCATTTCTTCTTCTAAATCCTGTTGCAATCAGATTCACAGGCAGAGTATAGTACTCATATGCCCTATCCTACTTTTTGGCAGTAGCTTCGGGGAAAAATAATGGCAACGTTGCATAAAAGCTACAATTAGAGTTCTGTCTTTAGATCTTCAAAATACTTTAGAATAGTAGAAGTATTTTTTATGTATAAAAAGACTCTTAGCAACTGAAAAGTTATTAGCATTCTTTCAAAAGCCAGTATCAATCTTGGCAAGCTTGTATTTTTTTCCAGCTTTATTGAAATGTAATTAACCTATAACGTGTAAATGTAAGGTGTACAATCTGTTAATTTGATTTACTTACATACTACAAAATGATTACCATAGTAGGATAGTTAACTCTTCCCTCACCTCATATAATTACCATTTCTTTTTTGTGATTAGAATATAAGATCTACTCTCAGCAACTTTCAAGTATATATACTGCAGGCTTTTAAACTATAATCACCATGCTGTACATTAGGTCCCCAGGACATTTTATTTTATTTTATTTTTTTTAAAGATTTTATTTATTTATTCATGAGACACACACACACACACACACAGAGGCAGAGACACAGGCAGAGGGAGAAGCAGGCTCCATGCAGGGAGCCCGACGTGGGACTCGATCCCAGGTCTCCAGGATCAGGCCCTGGGCTGAAGGCGCGCTAAACTGCTGAGCCACCCGGGCTGCCCTCCCAGGACATTTTATAACTGGAAGTTTGTACTTTTTATCAACATCTCCCCAAATCTTCCCACCCCTTACCCCATCCCTTCAGGCCCCTGGCAACCATCATTCTGGGTAAGGACTTCCAGTACTACCTATGTTGAATACAAAGGGGACCCTTTGCTGTTTCTGATCTTGGAGGAAAAGCTTTCAGTAATTCACTGCTGAGTATGATGTTTGAGCTTATCATATATGGCCTTCATTATGTTCATTTTATACCTAATTTATCGAGGAATTTTATCATGAAAGGATATTGGATTTTGCCAAATGCTTTTTGTGAAGCTATGGATGTGATCATATGATTTGTCTTTCATTCTACTTACTGATTCGCCTGTGTTGAATCATCCTTACAACCCTGGGATAAATCCTTTTGATCGTAGTGTATAACCCTTTTTAATATTCCACTGAATTCAATTTGCCAATGTTTTGTTGAGAGTTTTTGCATCCATATTCATTGGGGATATTTGCCTATAATTTCCTTTTTGTGTGTGGTGTCCTTATCTGACTTTGGTAGAAGGGTACTGCTGGTCTTATGAACTGAGTTTGGGAGTATTTCCACTTCTTCAGTTTTTGGAAGAGTTTGAGAAGGATTGGCTTTAATTTTTCTTTAATGTTTGGTAGAATTTACCAGGGAGACCATCTGGTCCTGGGCTTTTCTTATTAGATATTTTATTACTGCTTCAGTAATCTTACCCATCTTACTCATTATGAGTCTGTTCAGATTTTCTATTTCTTTATGATCAGTCTTGATAGGTTTTATGTTTTGAGGAATTTGCCCATTTCTTTTTGGTTATCCAGTTTGTTGATATGTAATTGTTTAAATTTTTTTTTTTTTTATGGTAGTCACAGAGAGAGAGAGAGAGAGAGAGAGAGAGAGAGAGAGGCAGAGACACAGGCAGAGGGAGAAGCAGGCCCCATGCACCGGGAGCCTGACGTGGGATTCGATCCCGGGTCTCCAGGATCGTGCCCTGGGCCAAAGGCAGGCGCCAAACTGCTGCGCCACCCAGGGATCCCGATATGTAATTGTTCATGGTAGCCTCTTATCCTGTCTTTCTGTGGTATTAGTTGTTACATCTCCTCTTATGTTTCTGATTTTATGTACTTGAATCTTCTTTTTTCCCTTAGTCTACTCAACGTTTTTCAATTATGTTTATATTTTCAAAAAGTACCTCTTCAGTTTGTTGATCTTTTAAATTGTTTTTCTGGTCTCAATTTATTTCTGCTGTCATCTTTGTTGTTTCTTTTTTCTGCTAACTTTGGGCTTCATTTGTTTTTGTAGTTCCTTAAGATATAAAGTTAGTTTGAGATCTGTTTTCTTAATGTTTTCTTTAATGCTATAAATTTTCCCCAAGTGCTGCTTTTGCTACATAAGTGTTGGTATGTTGTTGTTTCCATTGTCATTTGTTTTAAGATAATTTTTAATTTTTTTCTTTTTGACCCATTGAAAGTGTTTTAACTTCCACATGTTTGTAAATTTCCAGTTTTTCTCTTGTTATTGATTTCTAGCTTTATACCATTATGGTCAGAAAAGACACTTAGCATGATGTTCAGCTTCAATTTACCAATATTTGTTTTGTGTTGTAACACAATCTATCCTGAAGAATGGGTTTTTTAAAATTATTAAAAATTTATTTATTTATTTATTTATTTATTTATTTATTTATTTATTTATTTTGGAGAATGTTCTATGTGCACTTGAGGATGTATTCTGCTGTTGTTGGACGGAATGTTATATATATATATGTATGTATTAGGTCCATTTGTCTAAGATATAGTTTAGTTCCAACATTTCCTTACTGATTTTCTGTCTGGATGGTCTACGATTGTTGACAGAGGGGTATTGAAGTCCTCTACTATTACTGTGTTATTGTCTATTTCTCCCTTCCGATCCGTTAGTTTCATTTTAATATATTTAGGTGCTCCAATGTTGGGTGCATATATGTTTATGATTGTTACTTTCTTGATGAATTGACCTTTTTATCATTATATAACGACCTTATTTATCTCTTGTTAGTTTGGGCTTAAAGTTTATTTTATATGATATAAATATAGCTTTCCCTTCTCTATTTTTTTTAAGATTTTTAAAAAATTTATTTATTCATGAGAAACACAGAGAGAGAGAGAGGCAGAGACACAGACAGAGGGAGAAGCAGGCTCCATGCAAGGAGCCTGATGTGGGACTCGATCCACGGTCTCCAGGACCACACCCTGGGCTGCAGGTGGCGCTAAACCGCTGCGCCCCCAGGGCTGCCCATCCCTTCTCTCTTTTGGTTTCCACTTGCATGGAATACTTCTTTCCACCTCTTCACTTTATGCCTCTATGTGTCCTTAAAGCTGAAGTATCTTGTAGGCATGATATGATTGAATTTTATTGGTGGTGGTGGTGGTAGTGGTGGTGGTGATTTTGGTCCATTCAGCCACGTTATGCCTTTTAATTGGAAAATTTAATTCATTTAAATTTAGAATAATTATTGATAGGTAAGGACTTACTAGTGCCATCTTATTTTCTGTTTTTAGTTCTCTCATTTTACTTTTTCTCTTTTGCCTCATTCCCTTGTGAATTGATGATTTTATATAGTGGTATGCTTTGAGTCTCATCTCTTTACCGTTGTTAATCTACTGTAGGTTTTTGCTTGGTGGTTACAATGAGGCTTGCATAAAATGTTTTATAGATATGTGAGTCTATTTTATGCTGATAATTTAGCTTCATTACCATACATTCTACCCTTTACTTTCTCTCTTTTATGTTTTTAATTATCACAATTTCTTTTTTAATATTGTCTAACCATTAACAAATTTTTGTAGCAGTAGTTATTTTTTATACCATTGTCCTTTAAATTTAACCTTTATACTAGAGTTAAATGCTTAACATACAACCATATTATAGTATCAGAGTATTCTAATTTCACTGTATACTTACCTTTATCAGTGTGTTGTATATTTTCATATTACTAATTAACATCATTTCAGGGCACCTGGGTGGCTCAGGCAGTTAAGGGTCTGCCTTTGGCTCAGATCATGATTCCAGAGTTCTGGAATTGAACCCGGAATCAGACTTCTTGCTCTGTGGGGAGCCTGCTTCTCCTTTTTCCTCTGCCTGCCTCTCTCCCTGCTTGTGTGCTCTCTCTCTCTTCAAATAAATATGTAAAATCTGGGTCCCTGGGTGGCGCAGTGGTTTGGCGCCTGCCTTTGGCCCAGGGCACGATCCTGGAGACCCGGGATCGAATCCCACGTCGGGCTCCCAGTGCATGGAGCCTGCTTCTCCCTCTGCCTATGTCTCTGCCTCTCTCTCTCTCTCTCTCTCTCTGTGTGACTATCATGAATAAATTAAAAAAAAAATTTTCAAATAAATATGTAAAATCTTTTTTAAAAAAATTAGCATTGTTTTATTTTAGCTTAAAGAACTCCTTTCAACATTTTTTTATAAAAGAAATCTAGTGGTGATCTTCTTCAGCTTTTGTTTGTCTGGGAAAGTCTTTATCTCTCCTTCATTGTGAATGACAGTTTTGCTGGGTAGAGTATTCTTGGTTGGCAGGGTTTTTTTTTTTAAGGACTTTAAATATATCATCTTATTCTGTTCTGGCCTATAAAGTTTCTGCTGAGAAATCTGCTCAAAGCCATATGAGGATTTTCTTGTATTAATTACAGGCATTTTTCTTTTATGATTTTCTCTTTGTCTTTGATATTTGACAGTTTTATTTTATTTTATTTATTTTTTTTGACAGTTTTATTTTAATATGTCTTAGAGAAGATGTCTTTAAATTGAATTTAGGGGAAACCTATAAAATTCGTGAACTTGGATATCCAAATCTCTCTCCAAATTTGGGAAGTTCTCAGACATTATTTCTTTTGTTCTTTCTTGTTAAAAAATATTTATTTGAGAGAGAGAAAGTGAGTGAGAGAGAGCACAAACTTGGGGGAGAGGCAGAGGGAGAGGGAGAAGCAGACTCCCCACCAAGCAGGGAGCCCAACGTGGGGCTCGATCCCAGGACCCTAGGATCATGAACTGACCTGAAGACAAATGCTTAACCAACTAAGACACCCAGGTGTCCAACATTACTTCTTTAAGCTTTCTATACTTGTCTGCCCCTTTCTCCTTCTCTTCTCCTTCTGGAACTCCAATAATTCATAAATTGTTTCTTTTGATGTTATTCCATAGATCACATAGACTTTCTCCATTCTTTATTATTCTTTTTCCTTTGTTCTTCTCTGATGGGTAATTTCAAAATTTTTGTCTTTTGATTCAAAGGTGCTTTTTTTCTTTTGGATCTATTCTGATATTGGTGCTCTCTATTAGATCTTTCATTCATTATATTTTTCAGTTCCAGAATCTGTTTTTATTTCTTTTATGATTTCTATCTCTTTGTGAAACCTCTCATGAGGTTTGTTCATGTATTGTTTTCCTGATTTTGTTGAATTGTCAATGCTTTCTTATAGCTCATCGAGATTCCTTAAAACAGCTATTTTGAATTCTTTTTTTTTTTTTTTTTTTTTAGCTATTTTGAATTCTTTATTGGGTAAATAACAGAAATCCATGTAGTTGGGGCCAGTTACTATAAGATTATTGTGATCTCTGGTGGTCTCATGTTTCCCTGATTCTTCATGTTCTCTAAAGTTTTATGTTGCTGTCTTCATATTTGAAGTAGCAATCACCTCCTCCAGTTTTTACTAACTGCCCTCTATAATTGTCCAAATTTATATGTTTTAAGTCACTAAACTTTGACGTGGAATATTACACGGCAGTAGATACAGGAACATTTGTGTATGTTGAGTCTTCTCCTCTCTTTTAGTGGCTAGATAGTATGCCGTTTTTAAAATGTATTTTAGGGATCCCTGAGTGGCGCAGCAGTTTGGCGCCTGCCTTTGGCCCAGGGCGCGATCCTGGAGACCCGGGATCGAATCCCACGTCGGGCTCCCGGTGCATGGAGCCTGCTTCTCCCTCCTCCTGTGTCTCTGCCTCTCTCTCTCTCTCACTCTCTGTGTGACTATCATAAATAAATAAAATTTTTAAAAAAATGTATTTTAAAATATATTTTAAAATATGTTTTTAAAACAATTTATTTAAACAGTCTCCAATGTTTCATTATTACAAATAATAGTGCAGTGAATATCTGTATACATGTTATGTATATTATATATATAGTGAAAGTATATTTAAAGGACAAATTCCTAGAAGTAGATGTTAGTTCAAAGGATTTATGCATGTGTAATTTTTTAGATATTTTACAATGGCTCCATAGAGTTACATCAGTTTTCATAACCTGCAGAAATGAATAAGAATGCCTATTGTCTCATATCACCAATATAGTATGAAATCAACTATTTTTTTTAATTTTTTAAAATTTATTTATGATAGTCACAGAGAGAGAGAGAGAGGCAGAGACATAGGCAGAGGGAGAAGCAGGCTCCATGCACTGAGAGCCCGACGTGGGATTCGATCCCGGATCTCCAAGATCGCGCCCTGGGCCAAAGGCAGGTGCCAAACCGCTGCGCCACCCAGGGATCCCGAAATCAACTATTTTTTTAAAGACTTTATTTATTTGACAGAGAAAGAGAGAGAGCAAAAGCAGAGAGAGTAACAGAGGACGAGGGAGAAGTAGCCTCCCCGCTGAGCAGGGAACCCAATACGGGGCATAATCCCAGGACACTGAGACCATGACCCTAGCCCAAAACAGACACTGAGCCACCCAGGGGTCCTGAAATCAACTTGTTTAAACCAGTCTCCTGGGTGAAAAAAATAGTATCTCAATTGTAGTTTATTTATTCATTTATTTAAAATATTTTATTTGTTTATTTATTTGAAAGAGAGAGAAAGCATGAACATGGGGAGGGCAGAAAAAGAAGGAGAAAGAATCTCAAGCAGACTCTGATGAGCATGAAGCCTGATGTGAGGCTCAATCTTGGGACTATGAGACCATGAACTAAGCTGAAATCAAGAGTCAGACACTTAGCTGACTAAGCCACCCAGGCATTCCTCAATTGTAGTTTAAATGGGCATTTATTTTATTATGAGAGAATTTGAACATCTTTTCATTTCTTTTTTAAAGATTTTATTTATTTGTTCATGGGAAACACACAGAGAGAGACAGAGACAAAGGCAGAGGGAGAAGCAGGCTCCCCATGAAGAGCCCGATATGGGACTCAATCCCTGGACTGGGATCACGCTCTGAGCCAGAGGCAGATGCTCAACTGCTGAGCCACCCAGCCATCCTGAATATCTTTTCGTTTTTGAGTTATTCATAATTCTTTTTCAATGAATTTTCTGTTCATATGTTTTTTCTTCTTTTTCTGCTAGATCGCTGGTCTTCCTTTTTAGTGCCATAACAAGGGCACTTTAAAGAAATTATGTCAGGCAGCCCCGGTGGCGCAGCAGTTTAGCGCCGCCTGCAGCCCGGGGTGTGATCCTGGAGACCCAGGATCGAGTCCCACATCAGGCTTCCTGCATGGAGCCTGCTTCTCCCTCTGCCTGTGTCTCTGCCTCTCTCTTCGCTCTCTCTGAATGAATAAATAAATAAATCCTTAAAAAAACAAAGAAACAATAAAGAAATTATGTCTTTGTGATGTTGCAAATTATTTCTAGTTTTTCATTTTTTCTTTGCTTATAGTAATTTTTAATTATGCAGAGTTAAAAAAATCATTGGAAGGACATTTATGAAATCTACCCTTACAATAAAATTTTATGTGCACAATACAGCATTTTTATATATAGGCACAGTTATAGTATTTAAAAATTTTTTATATTGTTGAAATTATCAATTTTATTTTTGGTATTTTCTGGGTTTTGTGTCATACTTAGGCTTTTCCTATTTCAATAAGATTTAAAACACTTTTTTTCTAGTACTTTTATTTTTTTTCTAGTACTTTTAAAAAATGTATCTTTTATATGTCAAATTTATTTTGCTTTAAGGAGTAAGGAGTGAGGTAGGAATCAAACTTAATTTTTTTCCATATGACCGACCATTTTTTCTAATATCATGTACTAAATATACATATTCTTTTGTAAAGCATCATTAATAGCTGCATTTATCCTAGAAAAAGAACTTACATGCACACATACTAGCATATTAAACATTGCAGTAGAAATGGTGCACAGTATTTTGCATGACTTATCTCAGTTACTCTTCAGAGAATCGTTAACTCTATGAGGTATTCTCATTTTGTTGCTGTGGACCCTGATTTTGAGTGGGATTTAAGTAATTTTCTTAAGGGAATAAGCCTTAGGATGTGGCAGAGCCAGGATTTAAAACCAGTTCTGTCATGCCCCAAGTTCTGCTCTTATTGACAATACTGTTTATAAGTGGGGATGCCTGTCTTTAAACCACTATGCCATTTAGCTTACCTCTTCATAAAAGGTACTCAACAAATATTTGGTTTAACAAATTAATAAAAGTCCCCTTTTAACTAAAAAAAGCTGTGAGGCTATTTTATGGCCCTAGAGAACACCTGCTTCAGAGAAGAGGCTTGTTGGGAAGTAAGTTGCCTTGTGCAGCAAGCCTGCTGATGCTAGTGGGAATGTATTTGTGAGTCACCTATCATCTGTCCACTGTATGTATTGTCTCCTTGGTCCAGTCAAGGTAGCTGAGAAATTGGTTTGATTTCCAAAATATCTGAGGATGTTCAGTTCAAATCTATATTGATCAGCCATATCAGAGGTTCCAACAACCTCTTCTTTGGGTTTGATTAATTTGCTAAAGCAGCTCATGGAACTCAGAAACATTTTATTTACTAGATTACCAGTTTAGTATAAAAGAAGATAACTCAGGAACAGTCAGATGGAAGAAATGTATAGGGCAAGGTTTGGGAAAATGGGCACAGAGCTTCTGTGCTTCCTGAGTACGCCACTCTCCTTGAATCTCCAAGTGTTCACCAACCCAGAAACTTTCTGAACCCATGGTCTTGTTGTTTTATGGAGGCCTCATTATATCAGCATGATTGATTAAATCAGTGGCCCTTGGTGATTCAACTCAATCTCCAACTCCTCTCTTCTCCATGAAGGCCAGGAAGGTGGAAATGAAAGTTCTAACCCTCAGTCACATGATTGGTTCCCCTAGCAACCCATCCCCATTCTTAGGTGCTTTACAAAAGTCATTTCATAAACATGAATTCAGGTGCGGTTGAAAGGGGTTTATTAGGGTATCCCTGGGTGGCTCAGTGGTTTAGTGCCTGCCTTCAGCCCAGGGCATGATTCTGGAGTCCCAGGATGGAGTCCCACATCAGGCTCCCTGCATGGAGCCTGCTTCTCCCTCTGCCTGTGTCTCTGCTTCTCTCTCTCTCTCTCTCTCTTTCATGAATAAGTAAATAAAAATCTTAAAAAAAAAAGGGGGGGGTTTATTAGAATACCAAAACACCTTTGTTACTCATATTACGTAGGAAATTCCAAGGGTTTTAGGAGACATGTATCAGGGATGGGAATGAAATAAAATATGCATTTCTTATTGTAAATCAATATCACATAATAGTATTAAAGAGTTTCATTCCTGAATAACTGAGCAATTATAGCCATAGGTTTGCACATTTTTGCTATCACTTTTAGTTCTGAATTTAGTGTCAAAATTCTGAATTCTGGGAAGATAGTGGCAAGTGATGACAATAATAAAGTCACTAATTTCAAAATATTTTTCTTAAATCCTGTGTTCTGGTTATAATTTGTTAATACGTATTTTTGGCATATTTATTTTCCTTTTGATTTTTTCCTTTTATTTTTCTTCCCTTAATATGGTGCTAAAATTGAACTGAGTAAATTTGAAGGTCTAATTTGCTTTTATTCAATGATTTATGAAACAGCATCCTATCTAGCAAGTAGAAAGAAGCTCCAAGTGATTGTACAAAAGTGTAAGGTTTTTATAGATAGATAGGCACAGAAAAGAACTTCCTAACAAAGAGTGGGTTGTTTCAAGTAAAGACACTGTTCTTTGGGGGAACGGCAGGGGTTAGTCAGGCATATTACCTCACTGGTATTGATCAGGAAATTCCAGATTCACTGGTTAAAGGTCACATTCCTGGGGGAGGTTGAAACTGCAGTTAAATCTTGTTTTGCTCTCATGGGAGTAAGTGACTCCATTTTAGGCCTATTGTGTCTTTTTGTAAAAACAGTTCCTTTTTTTTTTTTATTAGACTCTCTGCCTGAGAGATGTGATCAAATTTGAAGGCATTTGCACCATGCTCAGCTACTGGGTTGTGATTCTTGTTGTGGCTTTTCCTGATCCTCTGTGTGATAGTCACAGGTCATGATTTTTTTTTTGCTGAATCCCTGTAGTGTTTATAAATTATGCCTTTAGGTTCACAATTTTTAGCTGGTCATTTTCTTCATTCTTTTTTTTGCATGCCAGTCTTTTTTTTAAAGATTTATTTATTTACTTTAGAGAGAGAGCACGAGTGGGAGCGGCAGAGGGAGAGGGAGACAGAATCTCAAGCAGACTCCTTGCTGAGTGTAGAGCCTGAACTGGGGCTCGATCCCAGGACCTTGAGCTTATGACCTGAGCCACAATCAAGAACCTGCCACTTAACCGACTAAGCCACCCAGGTGCCCCTGGCATACAGTGAGATCATTTGCTTGGTGGTTAGTGGCTATGAACCTGCATCTATGTTTTTGAGAGAAGGCAGTGCACCAGGGTGTGTACCATGATTACCATAAGCAGGATAATTCCCAATGTCTGCAGTATATTTCCAACCCAAACTAATCAAAATCAAATTAGTCAAAGAAAGATATGTTGAACGAGTCACCTCTTTAAGTGTCTTCCTCAGTGATCTTATGTAATGGAGCTTCAAATTCCTTAGAATTCTAGAGGTTACCCCACCCCCTTAGAAATAGCCTGGAGATACACCTCCATGTATATCTCCAATGCCAGGGTAAAGGAAAGGAAAAGAAGAAGAAAGGGTTTTATGTTTAGTTAAAGTATGAAGTTTTTTTTTTTTAATCTTTATTTTTTTTTTAATTTGTATTTATTTATGATAGTCACAGAGAGAGAGAGAGAGAGGCAGAGACACAGGCAGAGGGAGAAGCAGGCTCCATGCACCAGGAGCCCGAAGTGGAATTCGATCCAGGGTCTCCAGGATCGCGCCCTGGGCCAAAGGCAGGCGCCAAACCGCTGCGCCACCCAGGGATCCCAAAGTATGAAGTTTTGATCTGGCATCTTGGGAGGAAGCAGTCTACCTCAATGTCAATTTGATTTGGAGGTTTCCAGCATTTGTACAGGACCAGATGCTAGGTAAAGCTTTCTTCAGCAGTGAGATATGTATTAAAGGCTCAGGACCCTGAAGTTTAGTGAGGAGGACTTGGTATACTCTCTGCCAAGGAGATCCAGTGGGTAGTCTTTGTTCTTAGTCGTTCCGAATTAGAAAGGTGGGAGCAAATTGGAAATGTTAGTGTTAACAGTTTTTTTTTTTCCTTCAGTGCTGATGGTTCTTGGTCACACCTCTTTGAAGAATGAAGAGGTAGACCAGGCAGAGTGGTGGGCAGCAAAGCAAGGTTTATTGATAATGAAGCAAAGTTTATTGAGTAATAGTACAAAGCTCCCATAGAGGGAGAGGACCCTCTAATCTGAGTAACCAACCCTTCCTGCTCCTGTCATCCAATCAGGTTTTTATCTTCTGTCTATCACGTGGGAAAAGGTGGAGGGCTCCTTCCAGGGTGGTGTAAAATCCATTTAAGAGTGGCTTCCTCTTAGGGCAGGGGCCCCTTGTCCTTACCTTCTTTTCTCTCTATTATCCTTCATCATTAGCTTGGAGTTTTCTAGATATTTGAGGAAACTAGAAAGATCCAGGATTTAGTTTAGTTTGCAGCTATATAATAAAACCTCAGACAATTAAACCCAAAACCTCAGACTCTAACTTAGACAAAGGTGAAAACAATATTTTTCTCTAAAATTGCCCCCATCTTTTTTTTTTTTTTTACCAAAGTTAATCATAGTAAAACTAATTTGTTTGCATTAAACTTGGCTTGTTTAGTTAGATAAGTGCAGCAACAATAGTGATTGACCATATAAGCTCTTTTTAAGGCTGTTTTGCTGGAACCTTTTGTAAGGAATCTCAAATAGAACTCTTCTTAAAAGCTTCTAAGGCCAGGAAGCCAAGCCAATGACTGGCCATCATTCTACTTGATAAGACTGCTGGAAATCTTGTAAGCAAGATGCTGGGCTGATTTTCCCAAGAGGCTTTATTGGCTTCATAAAGTTAACCTTAGTTCCTTAAAGCTGTCTGGTCATATCTGAGTCTATGTACATTTCTCTCAAATATGACATTCCAATCAAAGCCTTGGTAATAGAGCAAATGTTTAAGACTGATTCTTATTGAACTTATGCATTTTAACTAATTATATTGCCATTAAAAGAACACTCAAGGGTTTCTGAATTCTGGGGGGCTCAGGGAGAAAAGTAAATGTTTCATCTTTGTTTACATAGATATACTTTATCAAATTGCTGTAAGCCCTAGATAACTTAAGAGAAAGAGTTTCCTGAGGCACCTGGGTGGCTCAGTCAGTTAAGTGTCTGCCTTTGGCTCAAGTCATAGTCTTAGGATCCTGGGATTGAGCCCCACATTGGGCTGCCTGCTCAGCAAGGAGTCTGCTTCTCTCTCTTCCTCTGCCCTGCCCTGCTCATGCTCTCTGTTTTTTTCCAATAAATAAGCAAAATCTTTTTTTAAAAAAAGAGAAAAGTTTTCTTTACATTTAGGAAAATAAAACATTAAGGAATCAATGTTTCAGACAAAAAGTCATCAAAAATTCTAATCCTCCTCCTCAGTTTATTCAGTCCCATGTTATTAACTCTTGTTCTGCTTGGATCCAGGTGTGTGTGTGTGTGTGTGTGTGTGTGTGTGTGTGTGTTTAAGATTTTATTTATTTATGTTGGGGAGGGAGAGAGAGAGGAGCTGAGGGAGAGGGAGAGTGCAGGGGGAAAGAATCTTAAGCAGACTGTGCTAAGTACAGGGCCTAATACAGGGCTAGATCCCAGGACCCTGAGAACATGACCTGAGTTGAAACCAACCAAGACTTGGATGCTTAACCAACTGAGCTACCTACATGCCCTGAATCCGATTTTTTCTGTCACTTTTGGAAATACTTACCTAGTTCAGTTATATGATCTTAAAGTTATCAGAAAAGTGTGTCTGCCAGAGTCCTTTCTATGAATCTCCTTGAAGTTGAAGCACTGTTGCTGGAACACTTTTCAAAAGCATCGGGGTAAACTAATTCCCCGTAAATGACAAAGACTTAAAATGCCCATAGTTAAAGGTCTATTGAGAGTTAATTATAAGGGAATTGATAAGGAAATTTGGTTATTTTTCTAACATGCAACATTTTAAACTAATAACTACAATTATGACTGATAACATTATACTAGGACATAACAGATTTCTAAGAATTTCATAACATTTCTAGAAAACTTATTGTTGGGCTGGCAAGACTGGGAACCTCAAAACGGCCGACCTGAGGCCAGCAACCTCCCAATAATGCTGCCTTACCGCCCTACCCTTACTTAGCACACAAAGACCTGTAGCCCTTGCCCTAACTGGAATACCACTCTGCCCCCATCTTCCCGCCTAAAACTCTTTATGGACCCCCCCTGCCGTTTACCTGGGTGCGACTTCCCCACTCACTCCCTCCCCTGCGGGCCGTGGAACCTTGCCTGAGAGTGCGTCCCATTAAAAGCCTCTTTCGACCAACTTTTGCCTGGCCTCTCAATCCCATTTCACTACCAATCAGATTAAACCTGACACTTAAAACATATACCTTATGTAGCAAATACTACATAAGAAAGTCAAATACCACTTCTTATTTGACAGTACTTCCTATGTAATTTAACATCTCAAACAAGCCTAATTAGTTTAACATTTCCTTTTTTGGGGGGTAAGGAAACAAGTCTTTTAGGATGTTCTAGGGATCCTCTGAAAAATTGCAAAGTTAGTTTGAAGTCAAAAAGACTTCATTTAGAATCTGATTTTGGAAAGTTTTTTCAAAAATACCAAAAGGCTTCAGAAACACCTAATCAAATAGGATCATAAGTCACTATAAAATAGTACTTATCTATTTAACCATAGTGACAATTTAAAACTTTGCAGGCAAATACAGAAATTTTAATTGTTGTAAAACAACAATAACAACAAAACCCCCACTTATTCTAAATAGAGAAGACTCAACTTTCTTAAATAATCAGAAGACCTGATAAAGACAACATAGGAAATTACTTTGACAAGACACAAAATCTTTGTTTTTTAGGCAGATTACTTAAAATGTAAGGAAAAACCTTTTATAGTCTTACAATTTCCTATCAAAAGCAGACCAAATATAAAAAGATATTTTCTTTTTAGCAGATGAAAGAAAATTAAGTTTCAGTTTGGCATAAGTACATTGCTGACTTTAAAGCTTAATTTTATAATAATTATAATTTATATATAATTTATTTATAATGATAAGTTCATTTGATTTTAGCCAAATTGACCACATAAGGTAAGATTCTCTTTCTCTCTTTCCAACTTTTGATTTTTTTAATTTCCTCTTTATCATTCTGAAAAAACCAGTTTCACTTTAGAACAAAATTACTGTCTTTTCCCTCAAAAAAAAAAAATGCATCTCTACTCCTCATAACTTCTATTATCCTACTTTTCTTGCATACATAGATTTTTTCCCCTCATCATTTCTAGTAGCTTTAATTACACATATTAGAATTTTTAACCTTTAAATATCTTAATTAAAAAAAATCTTAATTTTTAGTGAAAACAAAGAAGTAAATTGTGAACTATCTTTAACATTAGCATTCAGTGGCTTGGCAAATTTATAAATATATTTTATAATTTCTAAAAACATATACTTTCTCATAGTGGATTTTTCAGTGTGACACAAAACTTACTTATTAATAGACACAAATATATTTTAGTTTCTCTGTAAAAAGAAGCCAAAAGTGGATAAACCTATGTTCAGTAATTAATGTTTCAGTATTTTATCTTATTTGGAAATGATCTAGAAATCCAATGACTATCCATCATTTAACTTAACTTAGCAAAATTTTAGGGTTTTGAGTTACCAAAAAGATTTGGGGAAACTTATTTTATTTTATTTTATTTTATTATTATTTTTTTAATTTTTATTTTTTATTTATGATAGTCACACACACAGAGAGAGAGAGAGAGAGGCAGAGACATAGGCAGAGGGAGAAGCAGGCTCCATGCACCGGGAGCCCGACGTGGGATTCAATCCTGGGTCTCCAGGATTGCGCCCTGGGCCAAAGGCAGGTGCCAAACCGCTGCGCCACCCAGGGATCCCCTGGGGAAACTATTTTAAAAGTTCACCTGAAAATGTTTTATCCTATTTACATGTATTTATTTGTTCTTAAAAATTATATTTAGGGGATCTCTGGGTGGCTCAGTGGTTTAGCGCCTGCCTTTGGCCCAGGTTATGATCCCAGGTTATGATCCCAGGTTATGATCTTGGAGTCCCGGGATCGAGTCCCACATCTGGCTCCCTGCATGGAGCCTGCTTCTCACTCTGCCTGTGTCTCTGTCTCTCTCTCTCTGTGTGTCTCTCATGAATAAATAAATAAAATCTTTTTTAAAAATTATGTTTAGATGACCTACAAAAACTTCATGACAGTGACAAAGTCAGCCATAACCCCAAGCTATTTTTCTTGGTGACAAATTTTGTAAGACATAACATGAACTTATTGATTACTAAACCCAGGTAGAATAAAAGTATTATATTTAATGCTGGTAATCCTAAAGATATGCCTGTCTTAGTTAAACCAAAGATCATAAGCTAGCTCTAATACATAATATTTTCCTTATAAATTTTTGGATTAGTTGTTATTACATTCCTGAGAAATGAATGCATATAAGGGCTCAATTTTCTTTAAGCCAATTAAATAGAGCTCTTTTACAAGTTAATTTTGGCAATACCATTCAGAGGTAGGAAATACCAAGCATTTATGACATATAAATATAGACACACAGGGACACACAGGCAGTCACAGAGACCACATAGCTTCCATTTCTAAAATTTTAACAATGAGATGGGTATTTGTGGGGGAAGACATTTAAGATTTTTGTTGTTGTTGCTTTTTGTTTTTTTTTAACTCACCTAAGTTTCAAATACTTTTCCCCCTTTGTTTTTCCTTTGATAATAAATAACTCCCTTAAGTTGGTAGATTGTTGTTGTTTTTAAGTTGGTATTTTAAAGACAGGGCCTAGGTAAGAGTTCCCAGAAAAGACTGGGTAGAACATTTACATTTCAAAGACAAGGAAAGAATAGTAGCTCCTCCTGAAAGGACTTTTTGTTCCTTTAAGGTCAGAATTTAATACCTACAAGCCTTTTGAAATAAATAGGCAAGGTTAGTAGCATATCAAAGGACTGACACACCCACCTGCCTATGTTGGAATTTGTTCCCTCTCTTCTGGGTACTTTTAGATTAGGAGAGAAGGTCTAAAAAAAATTGGCTCTGAGTATCAGCTTCCACTTTGGCCAAATTTACAATCATAAAATTATTAAATCCTTTCAAATATTTTGTCCGTTTCCAGCCAGAACAAATAGTAAATATTTCTTGTAATATTAAAGAACCCTGTGGACCCAAGGGGCATCCTCAGGGAAGATGCAAATGATATTATCTTCACAAGATCTGGAGTCACTCTTAAAGATAGCCAAAGCAAAGAATCAACAACCTACTGTCTCATGCAGGAATAAAGCCAAGCCAAGTTCTTAGGATGGAAAATGTCAGAAGTAAGAAGGCAATAGCTATCTTTGGGAGAAAAAGGATCAATAACTAATGGGTCTGGATTTGGAAAGGAAAGGACAACATGAAATTTTATTTTCCTTTCTCAACTGAACGTTACAGAGATTAGGGAGAGCTGATTCTGAAAAGAATTCTCACTCTTTGCTGGCTTCTGCCAGTTTTCCCAGGATTCCCTCTACAGGCTCTAGTACCTACTAGAATTTGCTCTAGTACCTACTAGAATTTGGGAAGACCTTGTCATTAATTTTAATTTTAGTTTATATTTAATAGTTCTTTATTTAAGGTAATAACAGTTTACAAGAAAATCTTGCATGGTTCTGTCAACTCTGAGAGAAGATATACAAGGGCCCTTTTAAGGTGGATATGGGGGTGTCTATAAGGCCCTTAACTTGGTGGACTTTTTTTTACAGTCATATAGTCATTGTCAAAGCAGAAAAGCAATTCAGAGTACTGAAGTAAAGGAGGATAGAAGGGAGCAATAAGAGTTACATAGTCTTATAGTCTTGTTTTAAGTACCTTTTAGATCTTTAATTTTCCATTAGCCTTTGCAATGAATATTTCAATGAAGTGCTATTGTGGAATTTTTAAACCTTTTGGAGTTTTCTGCATGCCAATTAAACTAGGTATCCGATTCTGTTGGTTTGATTTGGGAATCTTTGCTTTAAAGTGCACTTTATAAATGATCTTGTCTAATGGGAATGTTCTTCATTATGGCCATTGTAATTCTAGGTTCTTTTTTTTTTTAAGATTTTATTTATTTATTCATGAGAGACACAGGGAGAGAGAGAGGCAGAGACACAGGCAGAGGGAGAAGCAGGCTCCATGCAGGGAGCCCGACATGGGACACCATCCCGGGTCTCCAGAATCAGGCCCTGGGCTGAAGGTGGTGCTAACCTGCGAGCCACGCGGGCTGCCCTCTAGGTTCTTATTATTTTTTTATTTTATTTTATTTTATTTTATTTTATTTTATTTTATTTTATTTTATTTTATTTTATTTATTTATTTTATTTATGATAGTCACAGAGAGAGAGAGAGAGGCAGAGACATAGGCAGAGGGAGAAGCAGGCTCCATGCACCGGGAGCCCCATGTGGGATTCGATCCCGGGTCTCCAGGATCGCGCCCTGGGCCAAAGGCAGGCGTCAAACCGCTGCGCCACCCAGGGATCCCTCTAGGTTCTTTTTAGATTTTTGCCATTTTGTATATATCAACAGCTTTTGGGACCACAGTTCTTAGATATAAAATAAACAGTTGTGCTGGAAGATAGTGTGTTTGTCTCCTTAGAAATTAAAGATCCTGGGATCCCTGTGTGGCTCAGTGGTTTGGTGCCTGCCTTTGGCCCAGGGTGTGATCCTGGAGTCCCAGGATTGAGTCCCGCGTCGGGCTTCCGGCATGGAGCCTGCTTCTCCCTTCTGCCTGTGTCTCTGCCTCTCTCTCTCTATCATGAATAAATAAATAAATAAATAAATAAATAAATAAATAAATAAATAAATCTATCTTTAAAAAAAAGAAATAAAAAAAAAGAAATTAAAGATCCCATCTTTTTAGCTAGCCTTTTGAGTCTCTTGGAACCAGATTAATACCTAAGAGGGGTTGCTGGTGAGGTTGGGGGTTGTATGGTATTTTATAGTATACCTTATTGCACGGAAATTTTCTTGAGATTAGCAGGTGACTGAGTGTCAATCTAACTCATTTCATGATCAACTTATCTTAATATGGGAGTCTTTGAATTAGGTGGTGAGTGCTCTAACAGCTTTTAAATGCTCAACCCATGCCCACTAATTTTGTGGCAGTTTCTGAGATTCCCATTAGTAATAACCTTTAGCTATACAAAATGAGAAAAACAAATATGTGCATTAATATACCAGCAATAACCAATGAGCTAGAGACCAGGAAAAGGACTGAAACGCCAGACCCCAAAGGATGGGAGCTGCAGACTGATTCCAAACAAATAGAGAACTGTAGTTTCCACCAGCAGTTCCCAGCATGGAATCTGAGGAAGGATGCCAAGGAGTGCAGTTTAAATGTTACTGTGCACACCTCTAGCTCTTCCCATTGTGAAACCTTGGACTGGGGGAAGGATTGAACCTGCACACAAACAGGAAATATTGACAAATGGGGACTGCAGACTGGGGACTCCATATACATAAGGAACTGCAAATTGCTACTAACAGTTCTCACGTGAATCTTGGGACAGAATCAGGGGCTGGGAAGTTGTACCAGTTGGGAATTGCAGACTGAGAAGCCAATTAGATCAGGAACTCGATGCATAGAGAGCAGAGCTCAGAAGCAAGAGGAAATTACACATTTCCCTCAGAAATGGGGAGAGGGGGATCCCTGGGTGGCGCAGCGGTTTGGGGCCTGCCTTTGGCCCAGGGCGCGATTCTGGAGACCCGGAATCGAATCCCACATCGGGCTCCCGGTGCATGGAGCCTGCTTCTCCCTCTGCCTGTGTCTCTGCCTCTCTCTCTCTCTGTAACTATCATAAATAAATAAAAAAAAAAAAAAGAAATGGGGAGAGGGACAACTCAAAGAAGAGTTCACAGCACATTTGTCTTTTTCATTGTCCCCAAAACCACTGGAAATCTTTAGTCCTGTTGCTGCCACCAAATTTGTTAAAAAGCAAAATTTTTTTTTTAAAAAGGCAAAATTCAGCTGAGTAAATTTGAAGATCCAACTGGCTTTATTTATTTTTTTGTATATTTTTTAATTGGAGTTCAATTTGCCAACATATAGTATAACACCCAGTGCTCATCCCATCAAGTGCCCCCCTCAGTGCCCATCACCCAGTAACCCCAACCCCCCGCCCACCTCCCCTTCCACCACCCCTTGTTCGTTTCCCAGAGTTAGGAGTCTCTCATGTTTTGTCACCCTCTCTGATATTTCCCACTCATTTTCTCTCCTTTCCCCTATAATCCCTTTCACTATTTCTTATATTTCCTGAATGAATGAAACCATATAATGTTTGTCCTTCTCTGATTGACTGACTTCACTCAGCATAATACCCTCCAGTTCTATTCACGTCGAAGCAAATGATGGGTATTCGTCATTGCTAATGGCTGAGTAATATTCCATTGTATATATAGACCACATCTTCTTTATCCATTCATCTTTTGATGGACACTGAGGCTCCTTCCGCAGTTTGGCTATTGTGGAAATTGCTGCTATAATCATTGGGGTGCAAGTGTCTTGGTGTTTCTTTTTTTTAATAATAAATTTATTTTTTATTGGTGTTCAATTTGCCAACATACAGAATAACACCCAGTACTCATCCCGTCAAGTGCCCCCCTCAGTGCCCGCCACCCAGTCACCCCCACCCCCCGCCCTCCTCCCCTTCCACCACCCCTAGTTCATTTCCCAGAGTTAGGAGTCTTCATGTTCTGTCTCCCTTTCTGATATTTCCTACCCATTTCTTCTCCCTTCCCTTCTATTCCCTTTCACTATTATTTATATTCCCCAAATGAATGAGACCATATAATGTTTGTCCTTCTCCGATTGACTTACTTCACTCAGCATAATACCCTCCAGTTCCATCCACGTTGAAGCAAATGATGGGTATTTGTCATTTCTAATGGCTGAGTAATATTCCATTGTATACATAGACCACATCTTCTTTATCCATTCATCTTTCGATGGACACCGAGGCTCCTTCCACAGTTTGGCTATTGTGGACATTGCTGCTATTGTCTTGGTTTTTCACTGCATCTGTATCTTTGGGATAAATCCCCAGTAGTGCAATTGCTGGGTTGTAGGGTAGCTCTATTTTTAACTCTTTGAGGAACCTCCATACAGTTTTCCAGAGTGGCTGTACCAGTTCACATTCCCACCAACAGTGCAAGAGGGTTCCCCTTTCTCCACATCCTCTCCAACATTTGTTGTTTCCTGTCTTGTTAATTTTCACCATTTTCACTGTCTGAGGTGGTATCTCATTGTGATTTTGGTTATATTTCTCTGATGGCAAGTGATGCGGAGCATTTTCTCATGTGCTTGTTGGCCATGTCTATGTCTTCTTTGGTGAAATTTCTGTTTATGTCTTTTGCCCATTTCATGATTGGATTTTTTGTTTCTTTGCTGTTGAGTTTAATAAGTTCTTTATAGATCTTGGATACTATCCCTTTATCTGATACGTCATTTGCAAATATCTTCTCCCATTCTGTGATTGTCTTTTAGTTTTGTTGACTGTTTCTTTTGCTGTGCAGAAGCTTTTTATTTTGCTTAAGTTCAAATAGTTCATTTTTGCTTTTGTCTCCCTTGCCTTCATAGATGTATCTTGCAAGAAATTCCTGTGGCCAAGTTCAAAAAGGGTGTTGCCTGTGTTCTCCTCTAGGATTTTGATGGATTCTTGTCTCACATTTAGATATTTCATCCATTTTGAGTTTATCTTTGTGTCTGGTGTAAGAGAATGGTCTAGTTTCATTCTTCTGCACGTGGCTGTCCAGTTTTCCCAGCACTATTTATTGAAGAGACTGTCCTTTTTCCAGTGGATAGTCTTTCCTGCTTTGTCGAATATTAGTTTACCATAGAGTTGAGGGCCCATTTCTGGGTTCTCTATTCTGTTCCATTGATCTATGTGTCTGTTTTTGTGCCAGTACCACACTATCTTGACGATCACAGCTTTGTAGCACAACTTGAAATCTGGCATTGTGATGCCCACAGCTCTGGTTTTCTTTTTCAGTATTCCCTGACTATTTGGGGTCATTTCTGATTCCACACAAATCTTGAGATTATTTGTTCCAACTCTCTGAAAAAAGTCCATGGTATTTTTATAGGGATTTCATTGAATGTGTAAATTGTCCTGGGTAGCATTGACATTTTCACAATATTAATTTTTCCAATTCATGAGCATGGAATATTTTTCCATCTCTTTGTGTCTTCCTCAGTTTCTTTCAGAAGTTTTCTGTAGTTGTTAGGGTATAAATCCTTTACCTCTTTGGTTACGTTTATTCCTAGGTATCTTATGCTTTTTGGGTGCACTTGTAAATGGGATTGATTCCTTAATTTCTCTTTCTTCAATCTCATTGTTAGTGTATAGAAATGCCAGGATCCCTGGGTGGCTCAGCAGTTTGGCGCCTGCCTTCAGCCTGGGGGGCGATCCTGGAGTCCCGGGATCGAGTCCCGTGTTGGGCTCCTTGCATGGAGCCTGCTTCTCCCTCTGCCTGTGTCTCTGCCTCTCTGTGTATGTGTGTGTCTCTCATGAATAAACGAATGGAGTCTTAAAAAAAAAAAAAGCCACTGATTTCTGGGCATTGATTTTGTATCCTGCCACATTGCCAAATTGCTGTACGAGTTCTAGCAATCATGGGGTGGAGTCTTTTGGGTTTTATATGTACGGTATCATATCATTTGCAAAGAGGGAGTGTTTGACTTCTTCTTTGCCAATTTGAATGTCTTTTATTTCTTTTTGTTGCCTGATTGCTGAGGCCAGGATTTCTAGTACTATGTTGAATAGCAGTGGTGAGAGTTGACATCCCTGTCGTGTTCCTGATCTTAGAGGAAAGGCTCCCAGTGTTTCCCCTTTGAGAATGATATTTGCTGTGGGCTTTTCGTAGATAGCTTTTAAGATGATGAGGAATGTTCCCTGTATCCCTACACTCTGAAGAGTTTTGATCAGAAATGGATGCTGTATTTTGTCAAATGCTTTCTCTGCATCTATTGAGAGGATCATATGGTTTTTGTTTTTTCCCTTGTTGATATGATCTATCACGTTGATTGCTTTATGAGTGTTGAACCAGCCTTGCATCCCAGGCATAAATCCCACTTGGTCAGGGTGAATAATCTTCTTAATGTACTGTTGGATCAATTGGCTAGTATCTTGTTGAGAATGTTTGCATCTGTGTTTATCAGGGATATTGGTCTATAATTCTCCTTTTTGGTGGGGTCTTTATCTGGTTTTGGAATTAAGGTGATGCTGGCCTCGTAAAACGAGTTTGGAAGTATTCTGTCCCTTTCTATCTTTTGGAACAGCTTTAGTAGAATAGGTATTGTTTTTTCTTTAAACGTTTGATAGAATTCCCCTGGGAAGCCATCTGGCCCTGGACTTTTGTGTCTTGGGAGGTTTTTGATGACTGCTTCAATTTCTTCACTGGTTATTGGCCTGTTCAGGTTTTCTATTTCTTCCTGTTCCAGTTTTGATAGTTTGTGGTTTTCCAGAAATGCGTCCATTTCTTCTAGATGAAATTGGCCTAATTTATTGGTGAATAGCTGCTCATAATATGTTTTTAAAATCATTTGTATTTCCTTGGTATTGGTTGTGATTGCTCCTTTTTCATTCCTTTTTTTATTAATTTGAATCTTTTTTCTTTTTAAGGAACTGGCTAATGGTTTATCTATCTTGTTAATTCTTTCAAAGAACCAACTCCTGGTTTTATTGATCTGTTCTATAGTTCTTCTGGTCTCTATTTCATTGAGTTCAGCTCGAATCCTTATTAAATTCTCTTCTGCTTGGTGTAGGTTTTATTTGCTGTTCTTTATCCAGTTCCTTTAGGTGCAAGGTTAGCTTGTGTATTTGAGTTTTTTCCAGTTTTTTGAGGGATGCTTGTATTGCAATGTATTTCCCTTTTAGTACTGCTTTTTCTGTATCCCAGAAATTTTGAATATCTTGTTGTATCTTCATTTTCATGAATCTTTTAAATTCTTCTCTAATTTCCTGGTTGACCCACTCATCTTTTAGCAGGATGCTCTTTAACCTCCACATGTTTGAGTTTCTTCCAAACTTCTTGTGATTGAGTTCAAGTTTCAAAGCATTGTGGTCTGAAAATATGCAGGAGACAATCCCAATCTTTTGGTATCAGTTAAGACCGAATTGTGACCCAGTATGTGGTCTATTCTGGAGAAAGTTCCACGTGCACTTGAGAAGAATGTGTATTCAGTTGCAAAGTTCTGTATACATCTGTGAAATCCATCTGGTCCAGTGTATATCATTTAAAGCTCTTGTTTCTTTGGTGATGTTGTGCTTATGTGTTGTGAAGATCTGTCATGTACAGAAAATGCCATGTTGAAGTCTCCTACTGTTAGTGTATTATTATCTAAGTATGTCTTTAATTTGGTTATTAATTGATTGATATACTTGGCAGCTCCTACATTAGAGGCATAAATATTCACGATTGTTAGGTCTTCTTGTTGGATAGATCCTTTAAGTATGATATAGTGTCCCTCTTCATCTCTTACTATAGTCTTTGGGATAAACTTTAATTTATCTGATACAAGGATTGCTACCCCAGGTTTCTTTTGAGGACCATTTGTTTTTTTTTTTTTTTTTTTATTTTTTTTTTATTTTTTTTTTTTAATATTTTATTTATTTATTTAGGATAGTCACAGAGAGAGAGAGAGAGAGGCAGAGACACAGGCAGAGGGAGAAGCAGGCTCCATGCACCGGGAGCCTGACGTGGGATTCGATCCCGGGTCTCCAGGATCGCGCCCTGGGCCAAAGGCAGGCGCCAAACCGCTGCGCCACCCGGGGATCCCTTGAGGACCATTTGAATGGTAAATGATTCTCCAACCTTTCATTTTCAGGCTGGAGGTGTCCTTAGGTCTAAAATGAGTCTCTTGTAGACAGCAAATAGACGGGTCTTGCTTTTTTATCCAGTCTGAAACCCTGCGTCTTTTGATGGGATCATTTAACCCATTCACATTCAGAGTTACTATTGAAAGATATGAATTTAGTGTCATTGTAATACCTATTCAGTCCCTGTTTTTGTGGCTTATGTCTTTGGGCTTCCTCTTTCTTTTACAGGGTCTCCCTTAATATTTCTTGCAGAGCTGGTTTGGTGGTCACATATTCTTTCAGTTTCTGCCTATCTTGGAAGCTCTTTATCTCTCCTTCTATTCTGAATGAGAGCCTTGCTGGATATAATATTCTTGGCTACATGTTCTTCTCATTTAGTACCCTGAATATATCCTGCTAGCCCTTTCTGGCCTGCCAAGTCTCTGTGGAGAGGTCTGCTATTAATCTAATATTTCTCCCCATATAAGTTAGGGATCTCTTGTCTCTTGCTGCTTTAAGGATTTCTCTTTATCTTTGGAATTTGCAAGTTTTACTATTAAGTGTCGAGGTGTTGAATGGTTTTTATTGATGGGGGCGGGGGGACCTTTCTATTTCCTGGATCTGAATACCTGTTTCCCTCCCCAAATTAGGGAAGTTCTCAGCTAGGATTTGTTCAAATATGCTTTCTGTCCCTCTGTCCCTCTCGGCATTCTCTGGAACCTCAATTATATGTAGATTTTTCCTTCTGAGGCTATCATTTATTTCCCTTAACCTTTCCTCATGGTCTTTTAATTGTTTTTCTCTTTTTTCCTCAGCTTCTTTCCTTGCCATCAACTTGTCTTCTGTGTCACTCACTCTTTCTTCTACTTCATTAACCTTGGTCATTAGGACCTCCAGTTTGGATTGCATCTCATTTAATTGATTTTTAATTTCGGCCTGATTAGATCTAAATTCTGCACTCATGAAGTCTCTTGATTCCTTTATGCTTTTTTCCAGAGCCACCAGTAGCTTTATAATTGTGGTTCTGAATTGGCTTTCTGACATCGAACTGTAATCCAAATTCTGTAACTCTGTGGCAGAGTACTGTTTCTGATTTTTTCTTTTGTGGTGAGTTCTTCTTTCTAGTCATTTTCCTCAGTGTAGAGTGACTGTATGAGTGGGCTGAGTCAAGAATATCAACCACGACCTAAGTAAATTTCACCCTAGATGATTCTGCTGAGCTCAGAGACCAGAAATTGAAAACAAAGATGAGAAAGAAATAAAACAAAAGGACCACTAAAGTGAAAAACAAACTTTAAAAACAAAGTAGTAAAAAATAAAAGGCCAAGAATCCCAAAGAAGAAGAGAAAAAAAAAAAAGAAAAAAGAGTTTAAAAAAAGAAGAAAAAAAGGGGGGGTCTAAAAAAACGGGGGGTACTGGGAGATGGTGGTTGTGACAAAGTTGTAGTGGAGGAAGAATGTAGTCTACCTGAGGGGTTCTCGAGGGTGATCCTCTTGGTTCTGAGTATATTAAGTTCTGTAAGTTAGAAGATGCTCAGTCCCAAATTTATATAAACCAGAATTACCTGTAGAAGGCCCCAACATTGACCACCAAAGCACAAATGAGATAAAAGATGTGGGCAGAATGGGAATGAGGAGGAATCTCAGAGAAGGAACCAGCACAGTATACCACTTGGTTCAGGGTGCATGCTGGTCATGTTTTTAGAAGGTATTAACTTCTGCCATTGTAGAAGTAAATGAGGCAGAGAAAACAAAAAACACAAAACAAACAAAAAATATCTTGTATATCTCTGAAAATTAAGTATGTTGAAGGGAATTTAGAAGTGGAAAATATATCTAGGACTTGTAATTGTAGAAATATGAAAGTCAAAAAGTAAGAATCTTAAAAATGAAGAGGTAGTAATATATTGTAGTTAAGGTGGGAAAAGAGAAAAAAAATTGGAAATTTACAGTCTGATATAAAAATGAGTTGTATTGGAAAAAGGAAGAAAATAAAATAGGAGGGATACCCTCTAGTTCTATATACTGTATATCCCTCAACTTCCCCTAGAGCTTTCAAGTGCTGCTGCTGCTCAGTCAAGAACTGGCTCTTCCCTTGTTCTTCCAGCTGGTCTTCTGGGGGAGGGGCCTGCTGTGTTGATTCTTAGGTGTGAGCACCTGCGGGAGATGCTCCACCCCCTGCCAGGTGCCAGGTTCAGTGGGAGCTGTTCATCCTGTGAGGCCTCTGTTCCCTGGCAACCCTGCCTCGCCCAGGCATATGATGAAACAAGGAGGAATAACACCACTGGTGGTGGCCATCTCTCCAGCTCTGGAGTCAGCTCCTGCAGTAACTACCGCAGTCTCCCAGTCCACACTGGCCTAGATGCTCAGCTGATCTGCACAGCTAGGGGGTGCCCCACAGCAGGAGAATCCTCGCTGTCCTGTGCCCTCCTCGCCTCCGCCTGTCCTGGGGGAACGCAGGATCGCAGGCTGTATCTGCATGACGCCCTGGGGTCTGGCTGGGGCCTGTGTTGCTGGAATCGCACTCCCAGGGCTGAGGCTCCCCAGGGCAGCAGGGCACAGACCCCTCTGTCTGAAGCCCCCGCCTGACTGATCGGCTTCTCCTGATACCCTGCCGGGTGCGTGCTCCAGCCCTTTACCAGGATCGGCCCACAGTCTGGTGTGTTTTTCCCCGGGGCACACTTCCTCTATTAGTGATTCTGGGAAACTGGAGGCTTCACTGCCCCTCCTGCAGTTCTGCTCAATTTCCCTGCTAAGCGCCTTTCTGTCCGGTGTGGATTTTTTAAAGTTCCTGCCTCTCTGGGGCTAGGCTTTCCAGTCCCAGAGGCTTCCGCCACCCGGCCTTAGACTGGCTCCTTGCGGGGCCCTTTCCCCACTTGATTCTTTTTTCTTTTATTTTTTCCGCCTTCCTACCTTGTTAGAAGCAAAAACCCTTCTCTCCGTATGGTCCCAGTTGTTCTCTCTTTAAATCTTAGGTTGAATTTGTAGGTTTTCAGGATGGTTTGAAAGTAATCTAGGTAAGTTGGTGGGGTCAGGTGAGTTGAGGACCCTACTCCTCCACCATCTTGCTCCACCCCTTCCAATTGGCTTTATTAAGTGATTTATGAATCAGGCAGCATTCCATCTAGGAAATAGCAAGGGGCTTCTAGAAGCTGTACAAAACAGGAGGGTTTTCTTTGTTTGTTTGTTTTAAGATTTTATTTATTCATGAGAGACACACAGAGAAAGGCAGAAACACAGGCAGAGGGAGAAGCAGGCTCCATGCAGGGAGCCCAACATAGGACTGGATCCTGGGTCTCCAGGATCAGGACCTGAGCTGAAAGCAGACACTTAACTGCAGAGCCACCCAAATATCCCCAAACAGGAGGTTTTTATAGAATGGATTGCTTCAGGCAAGATCACCTTTCTTGGAGGGAATGGCAGGGATCTATTGTGCAGATTACCTCACTAGCATTGATCAGGAAATTCTAAATTGATTAAGGGTTATGTCCCTGAGAGAGGTAGAAACTGCAGATAAAATCTCATTTTGCTGGGCCCCTAAATGGCTCAGTTGGTTAAGCATCTGCCTTTAATTTAGCTCAGGTCATGATCTCCAGGTACTGGGATCAAGTCCTGCATTGGGCTCCTTGCTCAGCAAAGAGTCTGTTTATTCCTCCTTGCTTATTTTCTCTCTCTGTCTGTGTCAAATAAATAAATAAAATCTTTTTAAAAAATCTTATTTTGCTATCCTGAGGGCAAGTGACTTTTGGGGCCTGTTGTTTCCTTTTTTTAAACAATGAAGAATAAATATTTTAAGGCAGTATGAAAGGAAATAAACCACTGATGTTAGAAATGGACACTTGTTAACAACAGAAATAATGATGTTTTGTAGAAAATCACATTTGCCACTTACTATTAACTTTATTAATAATTTATTTGATTTATAATGGCTCAGCAGATGGTAAAATAGTTTAAAATCTACAAGTGTAAAATGATCTGAGGAAAGAAAATCAGTTAAGATATCTGTGCTAGAGCATCATCATTTAATGTGGTGTTCAATAAAATAATTAGAAATTTGATCTTGAAAAAATTTTTACTTATTTAAAACAATATATACAAACAATGAAAAAAATCCAGTGGATTATTGGGTTACATATAGCAAAGTTCTGGTTTACATAGTTTTTAAAATTCTAGGATTTGGACTGTGACACGTTGAAGACTTGGGGAAGCAGATGCTTTATATATCCTGGGATAGTTTTAACATCAAGTGTTTCTTTCACATCTGTCCCTTCATTTTCATTCTTAATGGTACTATCCTATTTTGGCTCTTTATGTTGTCTCCCACAGTCTCTGGTAATAATCCTCTAATTAGTCTCTCTTTCTTGGAGCTTCCTCTTTTAATGACTTATTTGTATAGAACTCTGTATTAATCTTAATACAGTTTTCTTCAATTGTTCTTTATAATCCTTTGAATGAAATCCAAGCTTCTCGGATAAGCATTCAAAATCTGTGAATTCTAGCTTCACTCCCTGTTTGACCTGAAACTTGTGTCTCCTGCAGACTCAGAGGCAAGGGAGTAAAAACAATGGACTTCCCCTCACAAAAATAAACAACATTCTTCTAGCTCAGCCCCATCCCCCCTGATGCAAAGACCCCTATTATTTCTGAGGTTCTTTTTCTTTTCTTTGGCTCTATTGTTTTCACTAGGGCTATCTGCTGAGTGCATGCTCATCTGCTGAGCTGCTGCTCATCCTGATGAGCCCCTTTGTAAGAATAGTAACACTAAAGATTGATCATTTCACAGTGTATACAAATATCAAATTACTATGTTGCATACCTAAAACTAATGTAATATTATATGTCAATTATATCTCAGTTCAGGAAGAGAAAGGAAGAAAAAGAAAGGAAGAAAGAAAGAAAGAAAATAACAGTAAAGATTACCATAAACCAGCCGTGGGTTACACTGTTAAGATACGTTACATGAACAAATCCTCATAACTCCCTGTGGAGTAGGTACCAATAGGAAGTAGTGAATCCAAATGCTGGAAAAAGACAACTCTAGAATCCAGAATCTCAACCACCACACTTGGAGGACACCTTCTTATGTCACCATGCACCATTAAAGATGAGGAAGTCCACAGATACCTTGTCTCTGAGCTGCTTTCTTTTGCTTCCTTCTTTTGCTGCTCTCCCTGCTTAAAAGTCACTGGTGCTGGGCAGCCCCAGTGGTGCAGCAGTTTTTTGTCTGCCTTTGGCCCAGGGTGTGATCCTGGAGACCCGGGATCGAGCCCCACATCAGGCTCCCTGCATGGAGCCCGCTTCTCCCTCTGCCTGTGTCTCTGTCTCTCTGTCTCTGTCTCTCTGTCTCTCTCTCTGTGTCGCTCATGAATAAATAAATAAATCTTAAAAAAAAAAGTCATTGGTGCTGGTGTCATCAGAACCTCAGGCCTGAACCTGCACTATTCAAGTCACCAGTGAGCTGGGAGCTTTGATTTGTCAAAGCCTTACTCTACCTCTGGAACTTTTCTAGTGTCATAGCCCTGTGGGTTTCTACTCAGGTAGGCAGAATACATTCTCATCATTTGAACTACACTCTGATACCAGGGGATCCACACTGTCCCAATGACCATCTTAACCATATTATTTCAGAGATTTTAGTGAACATAGATCTTCCACTTTTAACTTTGGACTCCCTCACTCCCTCTCTCCAAATGCATTTAACTGTGGGCTTATTGGCTGGGCTAGAAGGAAGATCTAATGTTAACAGTGGCCCCTAATATGAACTCAAAATCACTCCCTCTCTCACGAAAGAACTGGGAAAGAAGGAAGAAGTGTTTTTCATTGAATACCTCTTTGAACTGTTAGAATACATGCCCTCCTTTTTCAATGAACAAAATCTAGTTAAAAATCAGCAATTATAAAAAATACAAATCCCCCTTGTAACCAAACTAACATGAGTTCTCTGCTTGGTGAGTGACAGATGGAAACTACACCAGGTGAGTTGTCACACAAAGGAAACTTTATTTACAGCACATAAAGAGATCACAGGGATTAACTTCCAAAACCATGAGCTGAGATAACTTCCAGCCCTCACCTGAGTAAGGGTGAATGGGTTTCTTTTATTTGGGGTTAGGATGAATATTTATGTAGGGGAGCCTTGTCATCATGTGTAGAAGTGGGCATAAGGTGTCACATACACCTTAAGGCAACATACTTATGCATACATTGTGTGTATCTAAATAGGCTTTGCTCCTCCTTGGGTGGAGATTTTAGTATTATAAGCGGTAAAAGGAATGAACTGTCATTACTTCATGGGTCACTCCATGGTCCATCTATGCAGGCATGAATTGAAACTGGTCTGGGTGGCTGGGCTGGCTAGAAGAACTCTTTGTCTGGGCAGTTATTATTGCTTGAGGGGTAGTTTAAGTTTCCATCAAGGAATGCTATGCCCCTCAGGTCTTTTGCCTGAACTAAGAGATAAGCTGAAAAGAAGAGCTTAAGGAAAAACGTGAGACAGAATTCAGTGCCTACAAGCAAGTGAGCAGTAAAGGTCAGGTCTTGGGGTCTAGCTGGTGAATCCTCTCCAAGACTGATGCCCCATGATGTGGTTATTAGGCAGAGTTTGTGTAATTTTTTTTCCAGGAAGCTGCTCAGTTTCTCATCTAACCAGATTCCTGGCAAGTCCCAACTCCTGAGACTCCTGAGCTGTGTTTAGACCAGAGTGAACCCCACTATACTTATTCATTCATTCAATTCCCATGAGAAGCTTCTGGAATCCACCAAATGGAAACACACCCCAAACCAGCCTTGTACTTTCTTGCAATGCCTTTTTAAAAATGATCCTTCCTTTACCTCCTTGCCTTCTCTACCTTCTAAAATCCTATCTTTTAATGCTCAGGTCCAAGACCCCTCTTTCAAGAATTCTTCACTGAGCACCCTAAAACTGAGTGTTCTTTCCTTGCTCTAAACCCCTAAGTGCTTTAAGTCATTTTCCTGACACTTATAATGGACATTTGTTTTGTGTGCCCAGCATCCGTTTCCACTATCTTCAGTAACAGAATCTACCTCTACTTCTTTTCATCTCCCAAACATGTAACGCTGGTGTAGACACCAATACAGTACCCCATTATACCGGACCAGGAGTAACATATACTCACCATTGCTGATTGAACAACCTACTGCTTTGACCTTAAAGATTGGTGGGGAATGGGGACATATGACCAAAGCAGACCAAGCAGAGTCTTTCCCTGTATCTACATTTATAGAAGTGAGGAAAAAGAAGTTCTCTCCTTTTTCTGGGTCAAAACACTTACATGGTGTTAAGAGGTGCCTTGATGCACGTGTGTGCGTGTGTGTTTGAGAGAACCTAACAATTTTGAATCCCTCAGTCTACTGCATCCTTCTAGTTGTATGAGCAAATAAATCTCCTTTATTGCTTAAGCCAGTGTGAATTGGTTGCTGCTACTTGCAACAGAATAAGCCTAGACTATAAAAAAGCCTGCTCCTATAATTAATAAAATTTTAAAATTTGGGGCATCTTTTTCTTACCTACTAGATTACAGGCTCCTGCCAGCAAAGACTACACATTTTTCATATTTGTATCTCCTCCAGACCTAGCACAATGCAATCATTTGTGTAATATAACCCCAAAAACATGCTCTGTGAATGAATAACTAACTTTGTATGCTATGCCTCAATTGACAAGCTAAGATTAACTGTTTATTTCTTCTTGGACACTTTATCTCTATATGCATTTAGCTGCTACCAGATATACACTGGTGTTTTGTTATATGGTCTGAATGACAAGAGTATACTACTTAGGGTTCTCTGGCCAAATAAGGAAGAAATAAATTTATTAGAAAGATGTGGGGTGGCTTATATATCCATAGGAAAAGCTGCATGTCCAAGCTTTGGATGTTCTGAAGGGAGAGTGGCCACGGCTGGATCATGAGCCCATTCCTGGTCCTGGGGGTCAAGTCCAGGCCAGTCCCTTAGGCACGTACTTTAATTAGATACAATTTGAAGTACTTTCTATGAACTGAGAGTTACGAAGGATTAAAAAAAATTATAATATGTGGTCCGTGCCTTCTCTCAGGAATAGGGAAACAAGACTTATATGTGTAAAAACAAATATAATGAACAAATTAAGGGAGCATACTGTTAACATTGAATTGAAGGTACAGGAGGTAGATGCTATGGTTGTAAGGATTGACTTACTGAGGACTCAGGACATTTACCAAATGTGCCAAGCATTTTCAAGCCTCTATGTTTCCTTAGTCGAAGTCTTCCCAGCTGACCCCCACCAAAAATTCTACCCTTCCACAGAACTTTCTTTGTGCCTCTGTAGGATAGCATTTGCCTCAGTCCTCTGTATTTACCTGTTCTTCGTACCCCCCTCAAGAGCAGGGATTGTGTATCTTTATTATTTTTTTCTTTTTTGTACTGTGATGGTTAATTTTATGTGTCAGTTGGCTAGGTCAGGGTACCCAGTTGTTTGGTCAAACACTAGTCTTGATGTTACTGTGAAGGTATTTTTTTAGATGTGATTAGTGTTTATTTTTAGCAGACTTTAAATCAGATTACTCTCTATAATGTGTATGGGTCTCATCTAATGAATTGAACATCTTAAAAGCAAAAACTGAGGTTTCTTTTCTTTTCCTTTTTTCCTTACTCTTTTTAAGTAGGCTCCACACCCAACGTGAGGTCTGAGCTCGTGACCCTGAGGTACAGAGTTGCATGCTCTACCAACTGAGCCAGCCAGGTGCCCCAAGACAGGTTTCTTGAAGAAGGAATTCTCCTCAAGATTACAACATAGAAACCCTGTCTGAGTTTCCAACTTTTGGAATTTGGACTCAAGGCTGCAACATCAACTCTTATCTGAGTTTCCAGCCTGCCAGCTTGCCCTATAAACTTCAGATTTTTTTTAAATTTTTATTTATTTATGATAGTCACAGAGAGAGAGAGAGAGAGGCAGAGACATAGTCAGAGGGAGAAGCAGGCTCCATGCACCGGGAGCCCGATGTGGGACTCGATCCCGGGTCTACCAGGATCACGCCCTGGGCCAAAGGCAGGCGCCAAACCGCTGCGCCACCCAGGGATCCCCTAAACTTCAGATTTTTGAGCCCCCACAGTTACATGAGCCAAATCATTAAAATCAATCTCTCTTCCCCTCTCTGCCTCTCCCTCTTTCCTCATCTCTCCATCCCCATCTTTTTCTCTCCTCTATCCCTCTCTCCCTCTCTCTGTCTATGAGTTTTGCATTTCCATATTTAATGAGGACCAACTATATATCAGGCTGCTTTAGGTCCTGAGGAAATAGCAGTGCATAAAACAGACAAAAATTCCTCATGAATAAGCAGTCGTGAGTTTACATACTAGAGAAGAGGCAAATCATAAACAAAGAAATACATAAAATACATAATGTATAAGATGGTGGTACATCTGTTAATAAAGCAGGAGAGGGAGAACAGGGAGTATCGCACATGGAGGCAATGTGTTTAAATAGGTCAAGAAGGCTTTATTGAGAAGGTATCATTTAAATAAATACAGGAAGTGAGAGATCAAGTCATGGAAGTGGGTATTTGAAGGGGGTGGACAATGCTCGAGGCAGATAAAGTAGCAAATATCCAGACGCTACCTCACCCAAGATCATAACCACTGCCGTGGGGCAACCAACATCCAATGGTTGGTTGATGTGAAGAAATAAAGTTTTGCCCTCCTTTTTCAAGGCAGAGAGCCCTTGGAGGGCACCCTACAGAGTTAGCAGAAGTCTCTCTTGCAAATTCTTCATAGTTCAACTTCTCCCCCTTCACAAGCCTGCTTCTTCACCTCTCATAGGTGTTGTTCCCTAAGATAGAGTTGCCAGATTTAGCAAATATAAGTACAGAACGCCCAGTTAAATTTGAATTCGAGATAAACAAGAATAATTTTTAATATAAGCTTGTCCCAAATATTGCCTTATTTGTTGTTTATCTGAAATTCAAACTTAACTGGGTATCTTATATTTTATATGGCAACTCTAACCTTATAGCACTCCCAAATAAACTGCTTGCATGTAACTCTCAGAGTCTAAGAGTCTTATTCCCAGAGAATCCAATTTATGGCAGTTGATACAGGGAGACATCATGAGAAGCAGACACTAAAATAAGATTTTAAAGCTGCTTCATCCAACAGCCAGTTTACAGTGAAGACCTGATCACTGGTTTAGGCATTGACCCTTGGCAAATGGTTGTGGTGTAATTATTAAAACTCCACCAGTGGGGATCTAGGATAGAAGACTGGCAGGAACGGATGTAATGGAGGGTCATGTGAGGGCTTCAAGGGACATAATTATATAAGAACTTTGGAATTGGATGGCCATTTCTTCTAGCTACTAATGCATTAAAGAAAAATAGTGGAAGGCTGAGGTCATTAATCACCTATGTAAGATGAAGTGTGAAACCAGAGGCTCTCCTTTGCAGCATACAAAGAGACTCTCATTGCCTATAGCTGGAGGGCAGAAAAGGCAGGTACTGGAGCAGGACTTAATTATTTTAGAAGTAGCAGAGTTCCAAAGAAAACGGGATTCTCTGTCATGTCTGATCTGCTGTACAAAAGTCAGGGCAAAGAGTGGCAAGGATTGGCAAGGAGTGGGCCCCTGAGATTTGGAATGAGGACCTCTGGATCAATGAACTCAAAATCCTTTGGGTCAATGCACTAAAAATTCCTCTGAATCCTTTGAGCCTACAGAAGTAGTTTATTTCTCTCTGCTAAAGGATAGCGCTCTCCCTGTCTTGAAGATTCTTGGAGATTCTCTCTTTAGGACAATTCATGCTCTTCATAGGATCTATTCCCATTTCTTCTCCTGGCTAAAAAGCCAATGTCTAGAATCAAGTCAACAAGTTTTCCCAAGTTGACTTTCCCAAGTTGACTTTCCCAATTCTGGGAAACAGACTATGGGATTGCTGGATCAAAGATCATTAAATAAAGTTGGATAACAGTTTATCCGTATGGGACCACTATCCCATGATACAAGATTTAACACCTGTTAGACATCTTTAGATCATTAGAAATGATTCTTTTAAGCTGCTTGGTTGCCTCTTGGCAGCCTGAAGACTGATGGTCCACTCTATGTGAAGTGGAAATGCTAGAACTATCATGGCAAATGATGGAGGAAGGGATCAAAAGGCTAAGCAAAGTGGGGCATATTAGAGTGGATATTCTATATAATGCCAGAAAAGATGAATGTACTTTAGAGTTAGCAGAACCTCTATATTGCTGTCAGGGAATGGATTTTACTTTTCTTACAAGCTAATAAATCAACCTGTTATTGTTCCATGGATGCTGATAGTATATGAGACTCCTGAGTCAGAAACAAAGGACTTTATTATAGCACAGTAAGCAAACAGCATGAGCAGCATATTTATCTCAGTTCCCCTTGCTTTTCAACTCCCAAGGGGGCAATGTGGAAGGTCCAGATGAATACCTGTATGCAGTGGGTTTTGTTACAGGAAATCACTGAGTTTGGGGAATCTACCATTAATATAATAAGCAGTATGCAAACCTATTCTTTGTCCTGGTGGGAGATATTAGCTCATGTCTCAAAGTTCCTTGTTGCAAACAAAACTCTTGAGAAATCTCCTGGATAGACAGAAGTTGAGACCTTGGCATAGGTCTTGGAATACCCAACAAAATTGTCAGGGATATTCAGAACTCATGGCAGATTCCCTTTCCCAACAATTTGTTCTTTTTCCTGTTGGATAAATGCTATTATAGTGAGAAAGGTTGAGTAAAGCCTCTGAAACTGTTCCATTCTGCCCATCCAAGACAATAAATGAAAAATAACATTGCACCTATGGGATAATGGCAGAGATGAAAGCCAGTCTTAAAGACTTAAATGCAAAAAAACAAAACAAAACAAAACAAAAAACAAAAACAAACAAACAAAAAAGACTTAAATGCAATAGTAAGGTTTGCCTATTTACTTACCAGACCCAAACAAAAATGCCAGATAGAACTTTGAAGGACGAAAAACTCACCTGTTATAGCACCAATTATAGTTGCTGTCTTAGAAGTGGTATTTTTGTCAGAGTAGATGGACATGGCTTTAGTACATGGTATTAGCCATTAATCTGATAAATGCATTCTTATCCATCCCTATCTGGAAGAAGTTCACAGTCACATGGGATAGACTACGGTATACATTTAAAGTCTTGCCTAGTGCTATGCTAACTCTCCTAGTGTCTGCCATAATAAAGTCTAAAAGAACCTTGACATCTAGACATTTTGCTGAACATTACAGTGGTCTACTTTACTGATGACATTGTATTATTTGGACTAGATAAGCAAAAAAATACAAACACTTGTTGGATGCCTGGGTAAGACACATGTGTTTCAGAGGTTCTACAAAGATTCAGGGCCCTGCCACAACAGTAGTGAAGTTTTTTGGGGACTCGTAGTTTCAGGCATGTTGGGACATCCTTTTGAAAGTAAAGGTCAAATTATTCCATCTTGCAAATTTTACCACTCCGAAGGAAGCATAATGTCTGACAGGTCTGTGGGTTTGGGAGCAGCATATAACACAATTGGCAATATTGCTTTACACTTTACCAAGTGACAAGGAAGTCTGCCAGTTTTAATGAGGCCTGGAGCTAGAAAGGGCTCCAGAGCAGTCCAAGCTGCAGTGCAAGCAGCCCTACTTCTTGGGCCATGTGACCCATATAGTCTATGGTATAAGAGAATCTACAATGAGAAGATGCATTATGTGAAGTTTATGTCAGCTCCAAAAGGAAAATCACAATTGATACATGTAGGGCTCTGGAGTAAGGCCAGGCCACCTGCAACAAAAGAACTGTACACCGTTCAAAACAGTTCCTGGCCAGCTATTGGCATAGTAGACACCAAGTATTTGATCAAGTGACCACGTGGCCAGAGCTGTTCATTATGGCATAAGATCAGCAGATCTAGCAGCATGGCCTATACTGCCATGTTATCTACTTTTGTTACACTGGCACCTCTCACTCAACCCAAACCTATGTTCCAGGCTGACTTTCAGAATTTCAGAGTAAAGTTCTTTGAAAATCCTTTTCTGTAAAAGCAACAAGAACACGAGAAAAAACTGACAAAATCCGCTTGTTCAGAACACTGGAAATTAACAAATGGCTTGCAACAATCTGAATAAAGTTTACTCAGAAAAACGGCTAAATTCAGTACAAACTTGATAAACTTTATGGTATTTTAACTTGCCTTAATCCCATCCCTACTTTGCTTGCCCTGCAGTGGCCTTGAAAATTAATGGCATTGCAACTGCTATATCTGTGAAAACTGAAACCTGCCGGAGAGGACAGAATGGGTTTGCAGGTCTGTAAGAGACCCATTCCCAGAGAATTGTGACTATTAAACTTGTCTCGTGGCTTTCTGAAAAGCTCAATTTTCAGAACTTGTCTTTATTTGATTTGCTTGAGAACTTTCTCTGTGCAGACTACTGTCCTCAGGACATTTATCAAAAAAATCAGTGGAAAAAAAAAAAACCAGTGGCAATTGTTTAAGACTATAGCTCTCCAATGCGATGTTAGAAGTTGGGGCTAAGGGCACCTGGGTGGCTTATCAAGAGCATGAGACTCTTGATCTTGGGGTCATGAGCCCAGGCCCTACTTTAAAAAAGAGATTACTATAAGGGAAGGGAGAAGAAATGTGTGGGAAATATCAGAAAGGGAGACAGAACGTAAAGACTGCTAACTCTGGGAAACGAACTAGGGGTGGTAGAAGGGGAGGAGGGCGGGGGGTGGGAGTGAATGGGTGACGGGCACTGGGTGTTATTCTGTATGTTAGTAAATTGAACACCAATAAAAAATAAAAAAAAATAAAAAAAAATAAAAAAGAGATTACTTTAAAAAAGAAGAGGAAGAAGAAGGTGGGGCTATAAGAGTCCAACCAAAAAACTTAAAAGGAAAGATGAACATGGGAAGTTTGTAGCTAACTTTTTATAAAAGATTATTTTGAGAGAGTTGGAGTGGGGGAGGCAGAGGGACAGGAGAGAGAGAATCTTCAGCAGACTCCCCACTGAGTGTGAAGTTTGATGCAGAGCTCCATCTTATGTCCCTGAGATCAGGACCTGAGCCAAAATCAGGAGTTGGATACTCAACTGACTGAGCCACCCAGGTGCCCCTGTAAATCTCTCTTAAGAGCTCTAAGATACTCCTTCAAATCTAGAAGACTACATGCATATGCAGAGCTGTGTAGATGCTTAAAAAAGACCTGAGAGGGCTTTAATATCTCACCTCTGACTGACTTTGAGGCTCTGCACAAGCAGAAAGTATGAATGTGGTAATAGGCATTTTACCATGAGATCTAGTGGTCCTGTCACATCCATGCCATCCAGAGACATCTAGACTGATAGAATGTTGAAATAGATTTACAAGTGAAACACCAGTTCACAGTGAAAATGGTATGGCATTCTACAGGTGCAGGATATGCCCTAAATCAATAACCATTACATGTGCTACTCTAGCTCCAGAGCTTACTGTAGACTCAGCTGAGGTTTCTGTTATGATTACATTGCAGGTCAAGTTCTCCTTCAATGCAGTCCTACTTCTCTTTCCCCCAGATCACCCCTCAATAACCTCCTACATGCGAATTTCAGAATCTGTATCCTGAGAAACTGACTTACAATAAATAATAGGTGTGAAATGGGGTTCAAGGTTCAACATTTTTTAAAAAAAAAGATTTTATTTATTTATTCATGAGAGATGGAGAGGCAGAGACATAGGCAGAGAGAGAAGCAGACTTCCTGAAGGGAGCCTGATGTGGAACTCATTCCCTGGACCTGGGATCATGCCCTGAGCTGAAGGCAGATGCTCAACCCTGAGCCACCCAGGTGTTCCGAGGGTTCAACATTTTTAATAAATTCCCATGCGATACCAATTGTGCAGTCTGTAAAATTAATTTTTGGAATTAGGTTTATTGGGACATAATTTACCTATAGCAGAATTAACTCTTTTTTTGGCGTACATTTTGATGAGTTTTCAGAAATGTATAGAGTCATGTAGTCACCACCAAAATATAGAACCTTTTCATCACCTCAAAAAGTTTCCTCATGCCTTTTTGTAGTCCATCTCCTCTCTCCAACCACAGCACCTGGCAACTGTTGTACTGATTTCTGTCCCTTTGGTTTTCCTTTTTCCAGAGTGTCATATATAAATGGGGTCTTTGAGTGTGATAGCTTTTGAATGTGAATCCAATCATTTAATATTGTGTTTTGAAACTTATATATGTTGTTGAATGTATTGGTAGTTCATTCATTTTTATTACTGAGTAGTATTTCATTGTGTGGATGTACCAAAATTTGTTAATCCATCCCCAGTTGATAGATATTTAGATTGTTTCCCATTTGGGGTGATTATGAATAAAGCTGGTACATACATTTGCTAATAGTTCTTTGTAAGGAAATGTATTTTCATTTCTCTTAGGAAAATACCTAGGAGTGCATTGTATAGTAAGTATGTGCCTAACTTTAGCAGTAGCTGCCATATTGTTGTCCAAACTGGCTCTACCACTTTGCATTCAGCAGTGTATGAGAATCCCCATTGCCCTATATCCTCTCCAGAGCTTGGCATTGTCAGTTTTTTCTTTTTAATTTTAACCATTCTAGTAAGTGTGTAGTTAACACATTGCTTAAACTTTCCTTTACCTAGTGATTTATGATGAAGTACATCTTCATATGTATTTGTGGACCACTTATATATCTTCTTCTGTATTCAATTCTTTTATCAGTGGGATGAGAGTAGGGAGGTTGTCTAATTACCTATTAAGTTTTAAGCATTCTTTATATATTCCAGCTATAAGTTTTTATCAGATATATGTTTGCAAATATTTTCTTGCATTCTTGCCTTTTCTTGTGGTTTGTCTTTCTTTCTTTCTTTCTTCTTCTTCTTCTTCTTGTTCTTCTTCTTCTTGTTCTTTCTTCTTCTTCTTTTTTTTTTTTTTTTTTTTTTTTGGTTTGTCTTATTTTCTAACAGTTTATTTCATGGAGCAGAATTTAAAAAAATTTTGATGAAGTCCAGTTTATCAATTTAAAGCATTGTATGATTTCTTCTTCCTTTTAAAAATATTTTATTTATTTATTTATGAGAGACATAAAGAGAGAGAGGCAGAGATATAGGCAGAGGGAGAAACAGGCTCCATGCAGGAAGCCTGATGTGGGACTCAATCCCAGGGCTCCAGGATCACGACCTGAGCCAAAGGCAGATGCTCAATCACTGAGCCACCCAAGCATCCCTAATTTATTCTTTTTTATATCCTGTCTGTGAAATCTTTTCTTACCCCCAAGGTCACAAGACTTTCTCTTACGTTTTCTTCTAGAAGCTTTGTATTTTAGCCTTTACATTGAGGTTTGTAATCCATTTCCAGTTATATTTATATATGGTATGAGGAATGGGTCAAGATCAGTTTTTGTTTGTTTGTTTGTTTTTTGTTTTGGCATGTAAATGTTGGATATTCTGAAATTATTTGTTGAAAAGACTATTTTACAATTGAATTATCTTGGGGATCCCTGGGTGGCTCAGCGGTTTAGCGCCACCTTCAGCCCAGGGTGTGATCCTGGAGTCCCGGGAACAAGGCCCACATTGGGCTCCTTGCATGAAGCCTGCTTCTCCCTCTGCCTGTCTCTGCCTCTCTCTCTCTGTCTCTCATGAAAAAAATAAATAAAATCTTAAAAAAAAACAATTGAATTATCTTGGTACCTATGTGAAAAAGCAATAGACCATATATGTATAAGTCTAGTTCTGGATTCTCAGTTCTGTTCCATTGATCTATATCTATCCTTATGTCAGTACCACACTGTATTGATTACTGTAGTCTTATAATCAATCTTGAAATCAAGTAATATGAGTTTTTCAAATTTGTTCTTCTTTATCAAAACTGTTTTAGCTATTCTAGGTACTTTTCTTTCCATATACATTTTAAAATCAGCTTATCACTTTCTACAAAAGAAACCTGCAGAGATTTTAATTGAGATTGCACTGAATCTATAGATCAATTTGGAGAAAACTGACATTTTAACAACATTGAATTTTCGAATCTATGAACGTGATACATCTTTATATTTGTTTAGGTCTTGTTAATTTCTGTGATCAGTGTTTTGTAGCTTTCTGCATACAAATATTGGCCATTTCTTATTATAGCTATCTATAAATATTTCACTTTTGGTGCTATTTAATATGGTACTTTATAATATTTCAATTTTCAATTACTCATTACGAGTGTATTTGAATTTTGTATATTTTTATAGATAGACCTTGTATCCTGCAACCTTTCTAAACTCACTCATTAGATCCTGCAGTTTCTTTGTACATTGTTTGGGATTGTCTATGTAGATAATCATGTTGTCTGTTGCAGATAACTTTTTGAATAGTAGGAGTTTGAACTAATATTAGACAAGACCTCATTACTTCACCTGAAACCATTTCTAATTGAAACAATGACTTGCTAAAATTATGTTATATATATTGGCTTCCCAATATGAAAGAAGAGGAATTACATCACTTGTAAGCTATAAGTTTATATATATATATATATAAATTACATATATATATATATATATAAATTACATATATATATATATATATATATATATATATATATAAACTTACTTACTCTCTGTATTGTCTTTTTCTCAGCAACAGTCCAGTTGTTTTTCAGCCTCAGACCTCTTCAGGGCATACTGGCCTCTGTAGTCTCCAGTGCATATTCCTGCTGCATTCTTCATTCTGCTTCATCAATTTGAGGAAGTTTCCAAAATTTCCAAATTTCCAAAAATTTGAGGAAATTTCTTGTTTGCTGATGGTTCTTGTGGTAGAGTACTAGCTGTCCCCTGTATCCTCTACTTTAATAATAGAACTTTTGATTTTTAAGTGGATATGTGGCCATGCAGAATAAAGTTTATATCTCTCATTTTTCCTGCAACTAGATGCAGCCTTGTGACTAAGATTAACAGGATTTAAGTGAAAGTATCCTTTAAGTGAGAAGCATCCTTAAAAGGAAGGGTGCATCCTTTTTCATCTCTTCCTTCTTCCTGTCTGTAATGTTGTCATTTACGGTCTATAATTCCAGCACCCATAGTAGACCATCAGGTGATGGTCAAAATGAACTTAATCCTAGCTTGTAGAGCTCTTCTCCCTGTCACTGTCTTTATTGTGTTTTAATAATATTTTTTATCCCTTTATTATCATTTTAAGGAATATTAAGAGAAAAAAGATTCATCTCATGGTTCTGATTAGATATGCAGTCTGAACTATGGCTTATTCTTTACCACAATTATTATTATAAGAACAGCATTAAGATGGCAACAAGGGAATTCAGAGAAAAGAAAAAGAATCACCTACTCTCTCACTATCTCACCACCTCACACATTCTTTTTCCTTAGTTCTCCTTTCAGGTTTCCAGATATATAAAAAAAAAATAAGATTTTATTTATTTGTTTGAGAGAGAAGAGAGCACGAGCAGGAGGTGGGTGAAGAGGGAAGAGGCAGAGAGAGAGGGAGAAATAGATTCCTTACCGAGCAGGGAGCTCAGATAGATGCAGGGCTCAATCCCAGGACCCCAAGGTCATGACCTGAGCCAAAGGCAGATATTTAACCAACTGAGCCACCCAGGTACTGCTCAGGATTCCAGATTTAGTCAGTTTTGTTCTCTTCTTTTTCTGTTTATGACCAGCATTTCCATAAGCTATATAGTTCTTCTGATTATAATTTAAGATAGTTGTATCTTATTCTATTAAGTTTATGTATCATAATGGACTTAATGTTTCTTTTATTTCTGTTTATTAAAGTATAAATTCTCAGGAATGGGATTGCTAAATCCAAGGATTCGAACATTTCTATGGCTATTGAAATGTCTTATCAAATTGTAACTCCAGAAGGGTAGAGAATTTCTATGTAGTAAAATACATTTCTGTGTAACATGCAGAGCTAGCACACTGCTCTGAAGGACAGATTGAATTCAGATAAATGAAGGGGAGGGAATTCAGGTAGAATAAAAGCTGGAGTAATAATGTTAAGATAGGCATAGTCCATAGAATGTTCAGTGACAATGGTTGTAGTAAAGTTTGAGTAATTTAGTACAGCAGCTACCACACATCTTAGTTTCTCATTCAGCATAGAATCACTTTAGCAGTCAGTAATCTATCTCAGTAGTGAGTGGTATAAGTGTAGATTCACATACTGAGATCAGATTGTGGAGTGCCAATCTAAGGAATTGGGTGTTTATTTTGTAGACAATGGGAAACCTGTGAAGATTGACAAAATAACAAGATTTTAACTTTATAACTATGTTTAGATGAATTTGGAGGGAAAGGAGCTGAGAGGGGAAAAAGGAATAGATGAGGATTTTTTAAAAAGATTTCATTTATTTATTCATGAGCAATACAGAGAGAGAGAGGCGGAGACATAGGCAGAGAAGCAGGCTCCCTGGAGGGAGCCTGATGTGGGACTCAGTACCAGGACCTCGGGATCTCGACCTGAGCCAAAGGCAGATGCTCAACCACTAAGCCACCCAGGTGTCCCAGTAGATGAGGACTTAGGGAAATAGGGAGACCTCTTTGAAATTATTACATATTCCAGAGATGAGAAGATTGATAACACAGGAAATGGAATGACAACTTTCCAGGCTAATGATGGCAGATTAGTCGGGCTGGCTATACCTTCTCTAAACTTCTTTTGAAAATATTCAAAGAAATGAACAAGTAAATTTTGTAAAGATACCCAAAAAGAAACAAATTAGCAATGATACTACAAATTCAAAGATGAAAGCTTTTGTGCCAAAATAGTAGGTTCTTTCTCCTAATTGCATCATGATTTAGTTGACCCAAGAAATGTTTAATGATTCTCTCTTGAACCTGTAAGTGTCTAAGAATAGAGGATATACTGACTCACCCCTACCATCTGCTTCATCATCTGTCCTTACCCCACAATAAAGGGGCTACACTGGCCAGAGAAGCAGCAAGTCATCTCCCAAACACAGAATAATGACCCTTCTCTAGGGAGACTAATAGGATGGGAGAAGGGGTGGCAAAAGGAGACTTTAGTCATAATTCTATTTTTTTTTTTTTTTACAAATAGAATGTATTTCAGTATTGCTTGTGTAATAAAAATGTCACTGGGCAAAACAAAACCCATAAGTACTTGAGTACACTTTACTTCCTTTTTTTAAAAAAGATTTTATTTATTTTATTTATTTATTCATGAGAGAGACACACACACACAGAGGCAGAGACACAAGTAGGCTCCATGCAGGGAGCCTGACATGGGACTTGATCCCAGGTCTCTAGGATCATGCCCTGGGCTGAAGGTCCTGCCCCGCCTTACTATATTTTATACCAACCTTTAACCTTTATCACTTAACAGTCTTTTTCCAGTTTTCTTACCAGGCTTGAATGGAATGCCATTTTTATAATTCATCTTAAATCCTTGTCTCAGAGTAATGTCCTTTCCAAGGTTCATGTTGAGATCTTAGGACTTGAAGGTATTTGACACAAAAACTTCTGGTCTGGCTTCCCTACCACAGTCACTACTCATCAAGTGATTCTCTGTGGCAGTTGGGTTAAATAATGGGGTGTCTGGCCTCACACTTCTCTTCTTGTTTCTTCCTTCCTTTCTCACAACTGACATAACTAAGAAACTCTTTCTGGTCCTGTGTGTAAGTGTATCCCTACACAAGCAGTTTCTGAGAGAAAGAAAGCACTTCAGAGAAGAGACCAGCTATCACAAATACTAGTTTTTTATTCAGCACAGAATCACCACTTTGGCTATCAGTGATCTACCTCTGAGAGAGCAATTTATAAAATCTTCATTAATTTATAAACCCTTTTCTGAAAGGGTCAACATCTCTAACAGAATAAATGTTATTTTTAAGCCATAATCCAACATTTGATGGATCATTAAGTTCACTAAGAAGAGAGAAAAGAAGATGGGTTAAGTTTAGATTTGCTAAAAGGAAGAATCTTTTCATAATGTAGATTGTATATTGAAATAGGTTATTAGAGATTGACTGCCTTGGGGAACTTTAAAAATAGGTGATCATTCTTGAATGATTGAGCTGCAGACCTGCTTGGAAAAAAGAAATGAAATAAATGCTCTTTTGAGGACCCTTACAGTTTGTCTAATTTATGATTTCTGACAATCCTTGCCCCTACTCACTGACTTTATCCCAGGTTATCACAGAATAGCTGAGATGTGGAAGTTGATGGGAGGTAGATGATGATAGTGACATTTGGGATTACTTCACCACAGGAATTGAGAAGTAATCATTACAGTACTCTGTCAGTCCACCAACTGAGCAGTTAATGTAAGCAGGTGGTACAGCATAATCCTTCAGTTATTTCTAGAATCTTGATGAATCAGTCAATCCATTCTTAAACAAACTAAGGAAAATAATTACCCCACTCCCAAAGAAATATGATAAAGCTATAATTCCAATCTGAAAATGATATTGATCAGAATACAGCAAAGATGTTCTTTTCTTCATACTTCCTATATGATACTCTTATTCAAAGCCTAGTGCATAAGACATTTTATTTTATTTTATTTTATTTTATTTTATTTTATTTGCATAAGACATTTTTAGAAACTATTTGATCTGTGGTATACATGTATTAGAAATTCTATAGGATACATGTAACTGGCATAAATCTCATAATATGAATCAGATTTACAAGAAATGTACCTTTCTTCAGTTTTCTAAAACTTAATTTCTCTCTCTCTGTCTCCCTCCTCTGTCTCCCTCCTTCAAGTATATGACTTCTCTTTTTATTCTTTTGAGTGGCATTCTGCCAAGTGACAGATACTAAATCTTAGTCAGTTTAGGGTTGCTCTTTTCCTCTGAGATCTGGGAACTTACCATAGTGCCACAGCATCAGAGTAGGGATGGGTAGTGTCTTGCCCTTGTTCATCAGTCCATACTGGCATCTGCCGAAATATATAACACATTCTGTCTGATTCCTCTCTCTTTGGCTCTGATGGCTGTTCCTTTGTCTCTCTCCTGACTGCAAAGCCTCTCTACATATACTCTTTTTCCCTGCTTAATGCTTTTCTACCATTCCTGGATTGCAGAAAACTAGATGGGGTGTCCAAATCCCTGCCTCAAGTCTACATTACTCTCAGGTGTGTGGAAAGCATTTTGCTTCTCCCCAACCACACTGAAGCCCAAGGGATACTTTGAGGCTGCATCTGTTCCATCTGCCAAGGCACAGATATTTTTTCTGTGCCCTCACCATTCTGGTTGAGGAGGACTCTGGTATCTTAAAACCTCCCGGGGTTCTCTCTGGGGATGCATCACAGGTTTACTCTACCCCCTGATTTCCTCATTCCAGATAAGAGGAACTGGGGAAGGACCCTGAACTTTTTCTTAGGAATCCACTAATGTCTAAACTTCCTTCTTTCCTTTTGATTTTCTCTCTTCATCTTCCAGTCCAAGTAAACCTTATTTAGTCTCAGAAATGGCACCTACATATCTTCCAAAATGTCCGTGCTTAGAGAGCTTCAGAGTTGGGACTTGTCCTGCTCAAAAAGTCTTTTCTGCTGTAGCAGCCCTTCTCCAAAGAAATTGTCCTTCATAATACAGCTTTAAATGGGATATAAAGGAACTTCCAGGACTTAGAAACGTATGTTTGTATGTCAAAATACAGTGCCACTATGTCGCTATAAAAGAAATTTAATGACAGAGGCAAAGAGAATTGGAAGACTTCAGTCTCAGGTGAGAGGCAAAGCATCTCTTCTCTCTGTCTCTGTGTCTGTGTATGTCTCTCTCTGACAATGCTTAACAGGCACCCAGCTCTTTTCTTGTGGTTCAGCATGATTTCATTTCTCCCTGTGCTCTCAGGCAGGTATCTATTACTGCATTAATTGAGGTCTGCATCTCAAAAATCCTCTCCAGAGAGAAGGCAAGAACATTTCTCTGCTACTTCGGGGTTTGATTTAGAGCCTAACCCTCCTAAATCTTGGGAGGGGTGTTCCTCAGTGCATGATGGCTGCCCACATACCCTTAGAATGGAAAACTGGGAAGAAAAAGTAGAAATAAATGAATCTCCCCTACCTTGGAAATTAGTTCTTTCAACAGATTGTGTTAGCACTTGAAATCACTGCCTTAACTACTAAAATTGATTAAATTAGCAGCTCTGTATTTTGCCAAGATCTTTATAGGCTCTTTTCCCCCTTCTCAACAAATTAAAACCTGGCTTGGACGGGAATGTAGTAGACTGGAGACATTTCTCCTCCTGTCGCTGGATGCTGGTGTAGCAAGCTTTTGACAGTTTTTAAAAAAGAAAAACTTAATTCTTGATTACTACTCTTTACGTGTCTTTGTATCAAGACTGCAGAGTGGGTGTGTGGGAGGAAAACTGATGTAACATTGAAGAGTTTAATAAATATTGCAATTTGAAGTTTTTCTTCTTCCTCTTCCTCCTCCTTCTCCTCTTCTTCTTTGAGAGAGAGAGAGAGAGAATGTGGGGGGTAGGGGGACAGGGGAAGGGACAGAGAGAAAGGGAGAGAGAATCTTAAGTAGGCTCCACACCCTACCTGGAGTCCCAGGAGCAGGGCTTGATCTCCTGACCCTGAGATCATGACCTGAGCTAAAATCAAGGATCGGATGCTTAACCAACTGAACCACCCAGGCACCCCTGCAATTTGGAGTTTTTAGATCATTGATTCACAGAAGGCTGTTATTATAAGAAAGAACTATTTCATTTCAAAGCTAATGCTAAATTTTTAGTAATATGTTAATGAATTGAATAAAATATTCCAGGATATAAATGTCAGACCTAGTGCAAATAACAGATTTAAAGATTTTAAGTTTGTAATAAAATATAATAAAAACTAGTAATTATATTCACTATCCAAAAAGATAACACTCTTGAAAATTTAGAAAAGATATAATATTCAACTTAAATAATGCAAAAGAGAATGGTAGAATGGTGAAGAAATATGTTTTATGGTGTTCAAAGTATTATAATCTTGACTTCCAATTCAAATGAAACACATATTTTTACTAAACCCTGTACTCACATCAACTTTCAAAGTATGCATTTTTGCTTGTGTTATAATTGGAAGTGAAAATAGGACACAAAAGTATATATAAATACTATATATGGGATGATCACAGCAATGTTTTTTTAAAAAAAAACTGCATGGGGGCGCCTGGGTGGCTCAGTCAGTTAAGCATTCAGTTCTTGATCTCAGCTCAGGTCTTGATCACAGGGTTGTGAGTTCAAGCCCTGTATAGAGCTCCATGCTGGGCATGAACCCTACTTAAAAATAAATGAATAAATACATACACTTAAAAATAAATGAATAAATACATACATACATACATACATATATACTGTTCATGAATAAAAGGAAATACACTGAAGTATATTACTAATGGTTATCTCTGGATGGTGGGTATAAACATGATTTTTGTTTTTTTCTTCCGTTTGACATTTTTGAAATCTTCTATAACAAGGACTTTTTTTTATGTTGACCAAATGAATTAAAAACTCTGCTTTTAAAAGTATTTATTTTTCACACTGTCACCTGTTTATTAAGTACAGTATTTTCATTTATTATACTCCTCATGATCATTTTGGAAAGTGGTATGAGCAAGAATTAAATGCTAATCTGGACACTGATATGCATCAATGTGCTCCATATTGTGTTATCAAGAAACAGGTATCAGAACAAGGTTAAAAAACACTTTAGTTTTTAAAGTAATAAAGACACTGAATAGTCATCATTTCAGTTGAACTCTCCCCACCTTGTTCCTAGATTGCTTTGCCTTTGAACTGCCCACTGGAAAGATCCAGGTGTGTAAATGCTCAGATCTTTCTAAGGTTGACAACTGCTTCCCTTCACCACATTTCATTTTACATAATGATTTCAATGTAGGAATGTCATGGTGTAAAGTGGTAGGGAAATATAAGGTGCTAAAATAAGGTAGAGCAATATAGTTAAAAGGCTATGGAGTTGCCTGCTGATTGCTGAGATTTTGGCAGATTTTATCTATAGACTCAGTGAATTCTACTGATGAGGAAGGCAATAGAATCTGAACAACTAGGATCAAAAGGAGAGGATGTCTTTGATCATCTATTTGACTGCAAGTAATAGTCACAATTTACTTTAGTATTTTATAGGTGCTGAATTAATCCAAAATAACTCATTTTCATCTACTTTTAATGCAGATGTTGACATTGGTTTGTATAAAAGTTTATTCAAGAGTTTTTAGGAAAACGGGAATATATATGCCTGATTTGCCTCCATATAGGAGCACAAAAGAAAAATGTCAGGCATGAAATCATGAATCCTATAGATGTTGCCGAGGTACACAGATTCATGAATTATTTTCAAGTAGATCTTACTTAACATGTTTATAACAGTAAATATTTCTTTAGGCTCTATTCTGCTTCAGCTCTGTATTCTGAGAAAAGCCACTGTTTTGTTAAACTTGTATTTAGAGCCTCAGGGACAATTCCTAGTGCCATATGCCAAAGACTATCTTTAAAATTCTACAAATGAATGATTAAATTGAATATCCAAAGATTGTTTTCCTGTCAGAGAGGAGACCTTGGGTAATTATTTAAAATGTTAAGTAAAATAAATATCCAATATATACAATAAGTTGTAGAGTAGAAATCACAAAAATCTAAGTTTTCAGGACAAAATTAATCTTGATGGTGCTCCACCTGAGGGTGTTCAGAATATAATAAAGCTTATAATGATAAGCTTATAATATAGTAATAAAGTCTACCAAAAAAGACTCTCAAATTTACTGACATATTTCAACATATTTTGCCTGTGAGAGTCCATGTGCTAGGACTAATTGACAAGGGCAGCAGAGAGGGAGAGGATGGGCTGGAATATTGACTAAATGGCAAGCTTCTTAGGTCTGGAACATGATCAGGAATGGATAATGACTTCCAAAAGCTGGCAGATCAGAAGTGAGCAGCACAGGTGATGGGTGGAACAAAGCCTACATCTAAGCAAGCCTAGATAAGTTAATCAGGTCCAGTACTTGGAGGTGCAAGTAAAAAAATGGTGGAGGGTTGAGTTGGATAATGGGTCTACCTGTAAAAATCCTAAAAGCAAAGATCTGCTAACCAGAAATAGGTGGAAAGTTGGGATAAATAAAGACAAAGTCAGGATCAGTTCCTCTATAAGACAGTGATAATAATAAAACCGACCTCAAGACACTGTTGAAAGAATTAAATAAGATAATGCCTGTGGCAGTGGGGTGTGTGTGTGTGTGTGTGGAGGGGCTACCTCAGGAAAAGCCAAACAACCAAAAATAATCCAGAACAAGAAGAAGCATAGACATAAGCAGGGAACTGAGGTGAATACCCAGAATTCTTTGACATAAAAACCAAGTTTTCTAATCAGTGCTCCTTCTCACTTCTAGAATCTCAAAGCCTTTTCTGTCACACCTTCCACCTAACAGCTCTATACAAGTATGATTCTATTACCACAACTAAGGTACGGTTCTACATAACAATGTTATTTTTGAGGCCCCAAAATAATGCATATAAACATCAATTTTCATTTGCTTAGCATTTACTCCTCATAGGGGAGTAATCTTATAGACAAATACTTCATTGTATACCTGATCATAAACTCTCACAGCCAAAGGACTGTGAGACGAAATAGTCCAACAAGATATCTGAACCATTTACATTCCTATATCTGTTGTCTATTACTGCATAACAAATTACCCCAAAATTTAGCAACTTAAAACACTATTATCTCACAGGTTCCAAAGGATCAGGAATCCTGGGAGTAGCTCAGCTGGGTGGTTCAAACTCAAGATCTCACATGAGGTTGCAGTCAAACTGCTGGCTGGGAATGGAACCAACTTAAGGTTTGAGACTGGACGATTCATTTCAAACTCACTCACATGGTTATTGGCAAGAAATTTTAAGTTCTTCGTCATATAGGCTTCTCCATGGGGCTGCTCAATACATGACAGCTGGCTTTTCTCAGAGCAAGTGATATGAGAGAGAATGATGCCATATTGCTTTTTATTACCTTGTCCCTAAGTCATATACTAAAATTTTGCCTTAATCTATTCATTATAAGTCATTAAGCCCACAGTCAAAGAGGGGATGACACAAAGGCATAATAATAGCAGGAAGTATGGATCATAGGGGCCATCTTGGAGACTGGCTACCATAATTCCCTACAAATTTATCTATTTTTTGCATAAGCATCTTGATGAGTAGCTGGTTGAGAGGCAGCTCAACCCATTTCTGAAGAGCAGTATGGTTTAACTTAAACTGAACGAGTATCTCCAACAATTTCCATATCCATTCTAATTCAGTCCCAGAATGTTCTTCCATAAGACACTCATTCAGCTTTTTGGGAGACATGCTGTCCTTTCAGTCATTGGAGGAATAAGCAACTCTAATTCCTTTGATTATTTTTTGTATAATAAGGGTTTCTGTCTGTTTTGTCATGGGGTTATTTTGTTGTTGTTGTTCTGATTGCTTGCTTGTGGGCATGGCTTCACTTTTTGAGTGTATGGGCAGAAGTAGCCCAGCTGGAGGGCAGAGAGAAATGGAGAAGATAGGATCCCAACTTCAGCTTCACATAGATTGCTTTCTGCCTAATTATATCACATAATTGATTCTTATCAAGTGTTCAGTTATTTGAAACTCCTAAATCTGTTCCCCTTGTACTACTGTTGAGCCACATATCCCTCATCTTGAATCCACATAGCTAATTTTTTAGACCCAAGTTCAGGGTCTTATATTTATCCCTATTAGATTGTCCTTTTTTTCCTTTACTTGTTTAACAATTTAGTATCATGTATGTCTATACTTTTCAAGTTTCCTGATGACACAAAACTTTGACAGCAAGTTATTATTGGTTGCTTTCCTCAACTCTGAGATGTCAGTGATTATAAGATGCATCGTTGATTTCATAATGGTTTATCAGGAAAAATAATACTAGACTATCCAAACAAATTAACCACAAGAAGAGCATGATGATTTTAGAAGTATATAATATTATATGAAAAAATACAATATGAAAAAATACATGTTAGAATTATATACAATATAATGGAAATACAGATGTTGGGTGGTGGCAGCAGTATTCAAAAAGATTTTACCAGACTATAAAAATTGGATATATCTGAATCAGGGCCAATAATTATAATTTTATTTACTTCATCATTCCTTCTTTCATCCAAATGTTCATTGAGCATCTGTTATATGTCAGAGGTGGTATAAGGAAAGAAGACATGAACTCTGCCCTCCAGGATTCAGCATTGACACTTACAAAAAAAAGTTGAGTTTAAACATTATAATTTCAATTTCTTTTTGAACACAATATTATTGTTTCTCAGTCATCCTCAGTATGGTTTAAGCCTGAGTCAAAACTTTACCTTATATTTGGGTAGATCCTGCCTGCTAAATATGACGGCTTTGAGAATGTGGGCTTAACAAATATCTTGTTTGGCTGCCTTTCCTCTTGGAGCCTTAGTTTTCTAAATAAATAATAAAATGGAGGGGTCAACTATATGTATGTATGGAAGGATGGAAGAAAGGATGGGTAGATCAGTCAGTCAATCAATAGATCAATAGTTAAGCAGGAGATGAAACAGAGAAATTACTTCTGCAGTTTCCAGAAAAGATAAACTTGTGATCAGATGTCTGTATTAGAAAGCAGAGAAAAATTCTTAGGGAAAAGACAGGGTTGGTTATCATGCTGTGAAATAAATTAAATAAGTAAGTAAGTAAATAAGTAAGTAAGTAAATAAATAAATAAATAAATAAATAAATGTCAGGAACCAGGGCCACTGACACAGGGCTTCTAAAACTCTTGTAATTTCTTAAATGATAAGAGTATTAGGAGCATCTTTTGTCCTAATATTTGGTCTTTAGCCCTGGTTCCTGACACAAGGCTCCTGAATTCTGTGGAGTTTCCTGGTGATAGGAATGTCTTTTATTCTAATTTAGTTGTCTGAGTGAGATCCTGGATGTCTTTGGGTAAGGGCTGGTCACCAGAAAGACAAAGTCATGATTAGAAGCTTGGCATTTCCAGCTCCAAGAGGGCTCGAAGTGGAATTATTAATTGATCATGCCTGCATGATGAAGCCTCCAAAAAAATGCCAATAGTATGGAGTTTGGAGAGCTTCCAGATTGGTGAACACATACACATACTGGGAGGGTATTGCACCTCAATTCCACAGAGACAGAAGCTCCTGCATTCACCCTCCCAGATCTCCCCCTATGTATCTTTTTATCTGGCTGTTCATTTGTATCATATGTAATATCTTTTATTACATAATAAACTGGTAAACTTACGTGTTTCCCTGAGTTCTGTGAGCCATTCTAGCAAATTATTTAACCCAAGAAGGGAGTCATGGGAACCCTGATTTATAGCCAATCTGTCAGAAGTACAGGTGACAACTCAGGACTTTTGACTGGTATCTGAATGTATGTGTGTGGTGGGGGTGGAGGATGGGCTTGTGGACTGAACCCTCAACTTCTGAGATCTGATGTTAACTCTAGGTACCTAGTGTCAGAACTTAATTATGGGTCACCCAGCTGATGTTGCAAATAATTGTTTTGTGGGGGAAAATACCTACATATTTGGTTATCAGAAGTGTCAGAAGTGAATTGTTTTGTGTGAGTAGTAAAGGAGAAACACATAGAAGGAAGAGGGAGTTTTTCCACTCACATGTATAGACTGTTATCACTCATTTTATTTCTTAGGTTGTGAGCACAGGGCTGATACCTAACTTTCCTAAATTTCCTAAACATTGGGAATTTCCTAAATTCTTGGATTGATTGATCATTCAATTGACCTATTTATCTATCTATAGCTTTGTTGAGATGTAAATTCACATACTATACAATTCACCCACTCAAAGTGTACAATTCATTGGTTTTTACTCTACTTATAGATTTCTGGAACCATCATTGCAATCAATTTTAGAACATTTTGATCACCCCAAAAAGAAACCTTATACCCATTTAAGTGAGTATTAAGTGCTTACTGCACTCCCCATTTGCTCCAACCTCTTAGCAGCCACTCATCTACTTTTTGTCTCTATAGATTACTCACCCTGAACATATTCATATAGAATCATGTGTTTTTTTGTGACTTGCTTCTTTCACTTAGCATAATGTTATCAAGGTTGATTCTTTTTTTTTTTTTTTAAGATTTTATTTATTTATTCATGAGAGACACACAGAGAGAAAGAGGCAGAGAGACACAGGCAGAGGGAGAAGCAGGCTCCATGCAGGGAGCCCGATGTGGGACTCGATCCCGGGACTCCAGGATCACACCTTGGGCCAAAGGCAGGCGCTAAACTGCTGAGCCACCCAGGGATCCCCAAGGTTGATTCATTTTGTAGCATATATCAATTCTTCATTCCTTTTTATTGCTGAATAATATTTCATTGTATGGATATATACATTTCACCTATCCATTCATCAATGGATGGACAATTTGACATTTCCACTTTTTGGCTATTATGAATAATGCTATTTTAAACATACATGTACAAGTTTTTGCGTGGACATGTTTTTATCTCTATTGGGTGGGATTCTAGAGTCATATGTAACTATGTTTAACCTTTTGAGGAACTGCCGGGCTGTTTCAAAGTGGATACACCAGGGCACCTGGGTGACTCAGGTGGTTGAGCATCTGCCTTCGGCTTGGGTCATGATCCTGAGGTCCTGGAATGGAGCTCCGCATCAAGCTTCCTGCTTGGCAGAGAGTCTGCTTCTCTCCCTCTCCCTGCTGGTGCTCTCTCTCTCACTATCTCTCTCTCTCTCTCTCAAATAAATAAATAAAATCTTAAAAAAAAAAGTGGATACACCATTTTACATTTCCACCTGAAGGTTTCAATTTCTCCACATCCTCAACACTTGTCATTATCTCTCCTTTTTTTTTTTTATGCATATCCTCATGGATATGAAGTGGTATCTCATTGTTTTTCTATTTACATTTTCATTTGCATTTCCCTGATGACTAATGTTTCGCATCCCTACATTATGCGTATGCCTACATAATGTTGAACATTCCCTAATGTTGAACATTTTTTCATTTGCTCTTGGTCATTTACATATCTTTTCAGGAAATATCTATTCAAAACTTTTCTCTACTTTTAATTGGGTTCTTGGCCTTTTTATTATTGAGTTATGAGAGTTTTTAAAATATATCCTGATTCCAGTCCATTATCAGGTATATGGTATGCAAATATTTTCTCTCATTTTGTGGGTTATCTTTTCTCTTTCCTAATGATGTCCTTTGAGTCACAAAAGTTTTAAATTTTTGTGAAATTCAACTTAACTATTTTATTTGTCAGTTGTGATCTTGGTGTCATATCTAAGAAGACTTTGCCTAACACTTCTAAGAGTTTTATAGTTTTCTCACTTACATTTAGGTCTATAATCCCCTTGAGTTGATTTTTATGTGTGGTGTGAGGAAGGAGTCCAACTTCATTCATTTGTATGTTGGTGTTCAGTTGTTCCAGCACCATGTGTTGACTTATCTATTTTTAACTATATATTACTTGGGGTAAATATTAAAATATCTAAAAGGGGCAGCCCGGTGGCTCAGCGGTTTGGCGCTGCCTTCGGCCCAGGGCCTGATCTTGGAGACCCTGGATCAAGTCCCACATCGGGCTCCCTGCATGGAGCCTGCTTCTCCCTCTGCCTGTGTCTCTGCCCCCCTCTCTCTCTCTCTCTCTGTGTCTCTTATGAATAAATAAATAAAATCTTAAAAAAAATAAAATAAAATATCTAAAAGTTTTTGAGCACTATGTATTTGCTAAGCACAGTTCCAAGGCTTTTACATGAGTTAAACTAATTCAACCCTTACACTAATTCTAAGGGACTTTATCTCTCTATCAGAAAATGACTGGGAAGAAAAGAAGGAAACTAAATGTTAGTTGCTTCTCATTGGCAGAAAAAATAACTAGAAGGAGGTAGTTGTAACCCTCTTATTCTTCTCCTTGCTTTTAATACTAACATCAGTGCCTAGATTTCCTGATATGGGTGGCATAATGTTAAGGGTAAAGCCAAAACAAAGAATAAGGGATCTACTCATATTCCATTTTGTTGCCATCAAGAAAATGGTATTCTGACCAGAAATGGTGACAAGAGGGTTAAGAGAAAAGCAAACCTCTTAATAGGGGTGATGATGCCCAGAGAATACTAAATGATCTCACTGAGCTTAAAGCTCTTGGGCCCTGAGGGCTTACTTATAGCTAAGGATGAAAGACCTTACACATAAGAAACCTCGGTTATTTCCATCATTTTCATTGAAATGCGAACAATAGAAGTGCTGAAAGACTGAAGACTTGCTGGTTTTCAAAATGAATGAGGTGCTCAAACCTGTCAATCCTAGAAGAGAGCTTGGCAGCCAGTTCAGACAAAACCTTAGAATGGCTTTTAAAGTGGATGGTTTATGATTATTTAGGAAGAGAAGAGGTGACCATTAGGAGATGGCATGGGCTCACCATTCAGGTTGACATCGATTTGTTAGTAATCCTCTATCTATATATATGCAAAATATCTAATAGTTTGTAGTACCAGCTCTCCATATTTTATATTTTTAGGTTGAAAAATAATATTTGAAAGGATAGGATTGGCATTAATAATTTGGAGAATTAGTATTCTTTTCCAGCAGTTATGACACTTTAAATTTGAATAAGGTTTAGAAAAGGATTTTTTTTCTATAACTACATTCCCTTGTTGACCTGATTAATTAGATGTGTTCTGTTTACATAAGGACAAATATTTTAGGATAAAACCCAATTTAATAAATGAATAAACTTATTAAGATGTAATTACTTTTCTAAGTTCTGTGTTTTAAAAGTCATTATTAGAATGTGGATTACAAACTATTCTACAGGGAGCCTTGAGGAGGCTTGGCTTATCTTTCTGTAATTTTATTTGGTTTAAAGCTAAACATGCATTAGAAATGGGATATAGGGTTTATAATTGGAGTCACTTCATATTGATAAAACCAAGTTTGTTAAAAACACATGTAGTATTATTGTTTAAGGTGAGGAAATGGGGAAGAGACATATCCCAAGTGGAAGGAATTTCTGCTTAGGCTTCATGTTTCCCCACACATAAACAATTATATATATTATTTATGAACATAAAGTATGGACATAAATATAGATAGTATGAATATAAGTAGCAATAGTATAAGAATGTGCTTGGAAGTAATACAAGTCAGCTTAAAGATAGTGATTATTTGTGGGGAAAGAGGTAAGGGTAGGGAGGGGTTAGGACTTGACTTGTATCTGTAATGTTCTACCTTTAAGAAAAGTAAGAAAGAGGGTGGGTTTCTCTGGGGTTTTTTATTTGCTTGAAATATTTCATTAATTGAAAATTTGAAAACAAGAAAATGAGCAGCCTAATTCTCTGCTTTTCTTTTTTTAAGATTTTATTTATTTAATCACGAGAGACATGGGTGGGGGGGAGGGGGCGCACAGGCAGAGGGAGAAGCAGGCTCCATGCAGGAAGCCCGACGCGGAACTCAATCCTGGGTCCCCAGGATCACGCACTGGGCCGAGGGCGGTGCTAAACCAATGAGCCACCAGAGTTGCCCAATTCTCTGCTTTTCTAATGGGTCCAAATGTTTACCTCCTGTTGATTTGAGAACATGCTTAAATAGGGCTTTATGGGTGCCTGGACAGTTTATTTTTGTAATCTTAGCACATACTAGTAATAACAGCTACAGTTTATTAAGCACATACAGTGTGTCAGGCACTATGTGAAGTGCCTTAAATATGCTCTCTACTACTTTGACAATAACTGCAAAGAAGGTATTTCCTTCATTCCCATTTAACAGATGGCAAGGTGAGTTCCAATCCACTACTTGTGATAAAATATGCTAAGTGAAAACTCAGACTTCCAAATGTGAAGTTTAATATCCCAAAGTTCATTTTTCATGTAATAGCTTTCTTTTTCCCATGAGTTATCTTTATATTTTAATGTTTACTTTAGAAAAATCAGAAAATATGGATAGGAGAAAAGAAGATAAAAATTGCCTATAATTTCACTGCCACCCAGAGAAAGTTACTGCTAGCATTTTGATAGGTGCCCTTTCATATGTTTTCCATGCATAAATTTGTATGAACTTTCAAATGCTTTGAGAAGGAACTTTGTCAAGAGTTTATCAGTATTGCTTATGGTGCATAATATAGAATAAATTTAAAATTTGGATTTTATTCCATACATGTCTGTATATTTTTAAAAGTAGAGCTTTAAACTGAAAAAACATTCAAAGATTTATACAACATATATGAACAAACAATTAGCTACTTTAAAATCTCAACATTTATTACATTGATATATCTAATACAGAGACCAACTGGATAATTACTAAATTATATTTGCCAGTAAATTATAGAATCAATGATGAGTATATTACTTGTGGATAGTTTATTTCACAGGATAGGTGGACCATCCTATTTTCTGTCTCAAAGATATGACCACTCTAAGTACTTCATATAACTGGTATTATACAGTATTTGTCCTTTTGTGACTGGCATATTTCATTTAGCATATTTCATTTAGCATAATGTCCTCAAATTTCGCCCATGTTGTAACATATGTCAGAATTTCCTTCCTTTAGGGTGCCTGGGTAGCTCAAATAGTTAAGCATTTGCCTTTGGCTCAGGTCACGATCTCCAGGTCCTGGGATTGAGCCCTATGTCAGGCTCCCTGCTCAGCGGGGAGTCTGCTTCTCCCTCTCCCTCTCCCTCTGCCATTCCCCTGTCCCGCTCATGCTCTCTCCCTCCCTCTCTCTCTGTATCTCTGAAAAAGAATTTCTTTCCTTTTTTAAGTCTGAATAATATTTATGTATATTGCATGTATATTGCATACTTTGCTTATCCATTCATCTGTTGATGAACACGGTTTGCTTTTCATGTATTAGCTACTGTGAATAATGCTGCTATGAACATGGATAAACCTCTTTAAGACCCTGCTTTCAATTCTTTTGGTTATACATTCAGATGTGTAATTGCTAGATCATATGATAATTCCATTTTTAATTTTTAAAGAATCTCCATACTATTTTCCATAGCAACTGTACCATTTTATATTTCTACCAACTGCACAAGAGTTCCAATTTCTCCATACCCTCTCCAACACTTTTTTTTAAAGATTTTATTTATTTATTCATGAGAGACACAGAGAGAAGCAGAGATATAGGCAGAGGGAGAACTAGGCTCCCTGCAAGGAGCCTGATGTGGGACTTGATCCCAGGACCCTGGGATCACAACCTGAGCTAAAGGCAGATGTTCAACCACTGAGCCACTCAGGTGCCCCTCCAATACTTGTTATTTTCACTTTGTTGATAGAAACCATCTTAATAGGTATGAGGTGGTATCTTTTTTTTTTTTATTTTATTCATTTGAGAGAGCAAGAGAGAGTGTGCAGATGAGAGAGAGAGAGAAAGAAAAGAGAGAGAGAGCACAATGGGAGGTAGTAGGATGAGAGGGAGAAGCAGACTCCCCACTGAGCAGGGAGCCTGATGTGGGATGAAGTTTCATAGGACTGTGGGATAGTGACCTGAGCTGAAGGCAGATGCTTAACCTACTGAGCCACCCAGGTGCTCCTTATTATAGTTTTTATTTGTATTTCCCTAATGGTTAGCAATGTTAACCATCTCCTCATGTGCTTATTATTTGGATATCTTCCTGGGAGAAATGTCTACTCAAGTCCTTTGCCCATTTTTGAGGTTTTGTTTTTTTTGTTGTTGTTGTTGAGTTTTAGGAATGTTCTATATATTCTGGATGTTAATCCTTTATCAGGTATGATTTTAAAATATTTTCTCCCATTTTTTGGTTTGCTTTTTTACTTTCTTGATAGTGTCTTTTGATGCAAAAAAGTTTTAATTTATATGAGTCCAATTTGTCTATTTTTTCTTTGTTGCCTGTGTCTTTAGTGTCATATCTAAGAAACCACTGCCAAATCAAATGTTGTGAAGATTTTCTCCTATGTTTTTTTCTATGTGTTTTATAGTTTTTAGGTCTTATATTTAGGTTGTGGATCCATTTTCAGTTAATTTTTGTATATGGTGTTAGGTAAGGGTCCAACTTCATTTTTTTGCGTGTGCTATCTAGTTGTTCTGTTCATTATTGAGAATGAGATACTGAAGCCTCCAATATTATTGTAGATTTGTCTATTTCTTCTCCTTTCAGTTCTCTCAATTTTTGGTTCATGTTTTTGATGGTCTGTCATTAGGTGCATGGATGTTTGTAATTGTTCTCTTGTTGCTGTATTGAAACTTCTATTTATATATAATGTCCTTCTTTTTCTCTTGTAACCTTTTGTTTTGGTTTAAAGTCAATTTTGTGTGTTGTTAGTATAGCCATTTATACTATTAATTGAATATTCTTTTCTATCCTTTCACTTTCAACCTATTTATCTCTTTGGACCTAAGGCGAGTCTTGTAAACAGTATATTCTTGGGTCATGTGTTTTTATCCATTATGCCGTGTGTTGTTGGGTCATGTGTTTTTATCCATTATGCCAATCCATCTTTTTTTAAAATTTTTTTTCCAATCCATCTTTTGATTGGAGAATTTTATCCATTTATATTTAAAGTTGTTACTGATAAAGAGGGACATCTGTCATTTTGCTATTTGTTATCTATATGCCTTATACCTTTTTTGACCCTCATTCTTTGCGTTACTGCCTTCTTTTGTATTTAGTTTCATTTTTTTGTAATGAAACATTAAAATTTCTTTATCATTTCATTTAGTGTATATTCTTTAACTAGTTTCTTTGTGGTAACTGTAGTGATTACATTTAACATTTTATAACTTTAGTTACAACATACCCTAGTTTGAATTTATATTGGCTTAACTTGAATAACACAAAAAGCTCTGCACCTTTAACACTCTGTCTCTATCTCTTTCAGTTGTTGATGTCATAAAGTTATATCTTTATATACTGTGTATCCCAAAATATAAACTAATAATATTTTAATGTATTAGTCTCTTAAATTGTATAGAGGACAAAAAGTGGAGTTATACACCATTGTTTTAATAATACCAGCTTTTATAATTGCTCTTGTATTTACATTTACTGAGATCTTCATTTATTCATATATAGCCTCAAGTTACTGTGTACTGTCCTTTTATTTCAAGATGTAGGACTTCTTTTGGTATTTCTTGCAGGCAAGTCTAGTAGTCATGACCTTCCTTAGTTTCTGTTTGTTTGGGAATGTCTTAATTTCTCCCTTACTTTTAAAGGACAATTTTGCCAAATATAGGATTCTTCACTAACTGTTTTTTTCTTTTAGCACTTTGAATATATCAGTTCACTGCCTCTGGCTTCCAATATTTCTGGTGAAAATATGCTAATTATCTTATTAAGGACCCCTTATATGTAACAAGTTCCTTCTCTCTTGCTGCTTTCAAAATTTTGTGTTTGTCTTTGGACAGTGTTATTATAATATATCTTGGACTGGGTCTCTGAGTTCATCTTGGCATTTACTGAGCTTCTTGGATGTTTATGTTCATATATATTCATGAAATTTGGTGAGTTTTCAGCCGTTATTTCTTCAAATATTCTCTTTGCCTCTTTCTCTCTCTTTCCTCCTTCTAGGACTCCAACAATGCATATGTTGGTCCTATTGATGGCAACGCACAGTTCTCTTAGGCTCTGTTCACTTCAATCTTTTTTCTTTCTGTTTCTCAGACTCAGTAATTTCCATTGTTCTATCTTCAGGTTCACTGGTTCTTTCTTTTGCCTGCTCAAATCTGTCATGAATCCCTCTAGTGAACTTTTCATTTTAATTACTCCAGAATTTCTTTTTGGTTTCTTTTAAAGTTTCTATCCCTTTGTTGATATTCCATTTTGCCTTATATATTATTTTCTTGATTTTCTCCACATCTTTCTTTGGTTCTTTCAGCATCTTTAAGACTGTTTTAAAGTCTGTGTCTAGTAGATTCACTATCAGGTGTTTTTTTTCAGGGACAGTTTTTATTGTTGTTTTCCTTTGAATGAGCCGTATTATTTTGTTTCTTTGTATACCTTGTGGTTTATAATGATAATTGTACTTTGGATCTAAAACTCTAATAATGTGGTAACTTGGAAAATCAGATTCTCTTCCTTCACCAGGGTTTTCTGTTTTAAGCTCTAGTTTGGAGGGGGGTAGATTATTATTGTAGGTTCTGTCTGTGGAAAGGATTAGCCTGAGATGTAAAATCAAGGTTTTCTTAGGTCCTTTCTTAGCCTATACCTTCCTCTGCACATGCATGATAATTTTCTAATTTCCTCTGTAAATGTGTTGGCTTCTGAATGTCTTAATCTTCATGGTCTGGCTACCAAAATGGCTAAAAAGAAAAATTAAGGGGATAAAAAGGAACTGACCCTTTGAATCCCCTATAAATCATTTCAGCCTGAAGGGGAGGTTGTAAGCCTTCCATAAGCTCCAGAGTTTCAAAATTGCATCAGACAGAATCAACTAGTCATCTAGGTAGGGAGACAGATTTTTGGTGCTTCCTGTCCTGTCATCCTCCCCTTCCTTCCTTCCTTCCTTCCTTCCTTCCTTCCTTCCTTCCTTCCTTCCTTTCTTTCTTTTTCTTTTTTAAAGATTTTATTTATTCATGATAGACGGAGAGAGAGAGAGAGAGAGGCAGAGACACAGGCAGAGGGAGAGGCAGGCTCCATGCTGGGAGCCCGACGTGGGACTCGATCCCGGGGCTCCAGGATCTCTCCCTGGGCCAAAGGCAGGCGCTAAACCACTGAGCCACCCAGGGATCCCCTCGTCCTTCTCTTTCTTTCTTTCTTTCTTTCTTTCTTTCTTTCTTTCTTTCTTTCTTTCTTTTTTCTTTCTTTCTTTCTTTCTTTCTTTCTTTCTTTCTTTCTTTCTTTCTTTCTTTCTTTCTTTCTTTCTTTCTTTCTTTCTTTCTTTCTTTTCTTTCTTTTCTTTCTCTTTCCACTATTGATTGCTTACTATGTGCTAGGCACTGTTCTAAGCATCGAGGCTCCAGTGGTTTGTTGTAATTTTTTTCTTATTCAAATAAACATATACTTTTATACTTAAATTTGTTCTTAAAACTTTCCATTATTTTTCTTAAAGAGGGTCCTCAACATGTTATAGATTTCAGATTACACAAAGCTTGAATCTTCCCCCTGCTGTGGCATCAAGAGAGTGGCATGCTTTTTTTTTTTTTTTTTAAGATTTTATTTATTTATTCATGAGAGACACAAAGAGAAGGCAGAGACATAGGCTCCCCTCGCAGGGAGCCTGATGTGGGATTCAATCCCGGAACTCCGGGATCATGCCCTGGGCCAAAAACAAATGCTCAACCACTGAGCCACTCATGCATCCCAGAGAGTGGCATGCTTTAATTCAAAATGATCCCTAAGGTGTCTAATCTTTATTGTGTCCCCTCTGTGACTTCTGTTTTTGCTTCTTGAACACATTATCATCCCCATCCTACTCTCTGCCAACAAGAGCTGGAAGGCAAGCTCACTGAAACACAAGTCACCTTTTCTCTGTTGATGAGAGCAAATTTCTAAGATTGCTAGATTTAGCAAATAAAAATACAGGATTCCCAGTTAAATTTAATTTTCAGATAAATGTTACATGGGACATACTTATACTTAAATTTTTTGTTTTTTATCTGAAATTCAAATTAAAGTGGCAATCTGTGTTTTATCTGGCAATTCCATGAATTTCTCAAAAATGGTTTCTCTAGCACAAAGATTACATTTTATTCATCTTTCTGTAGAACTAGAACAGTTCTCAGATTAATGATAGTGATTGATAGTGATACTAAAGTCAGTAGCTATTAACCTTTTCTGCAAAACAAAAACTTAATGTAATTTATGGATCCTCTTCCCAGAAAAATGCACAAACACAAAACCCTTTGCACATAATTTCAGAGCCCTAAAGCCTAATTTGTAAGCTGTCCCTTCCTACCCTCTCCCCAATTCAAACCCTTATGTAGAGCTCCTTGTTTGTATGTTTTGTAATTTACAAAGTAGTTTCATTTTCACCACAATCCTATAATAGAACTAGACCATTTTGTAGAGGAATAAACTGAGACTTTGAATCAGAAATATTACATACTCAGTAATTATGATCAGAATCAAATTCAATTCTTCCCATTTCAACTCATGGGCTCTTTTCACCATGCCAGGATGCCATGTAAGTCTTCCTTTCTTATAATGTTCTGATTTCTACAGCAAAATTTTTGTATGGAAGATGGAAAAGTGAAAAGGGTATTTAGATGAGGAGTCCTGAGTGAGAGTCTTAGTTCTTTCACTGAGAAACTATATGACTGGGCCTTAGCTTACCCATCTGTAAGAAGAGGGGGCTGGACAACAGCCTCTGAGAGTACTAATATTCTATTATTCTAAAGGGCCCCTTCTATTGTCCCAATTTTCTTCATAATAGGCCATAATAAACTTTACTTTTGTGACCTTCCAAGATTCAGAGCTTATAGATGTACTTACAAGAATTTGAAATTGAAAAGGCTTAGGAGTTAGGAAGATTAAAGTTGCTCTACTTGAGGGGTTCTAGGGCCTATAGTATAAAGAGTTATACCTGCACCTGGTCAGGGTATGAGGGGAGTCTAATGACTTAGAGCAGTGGGATGGAACCCCCTGTGCACTCTGGCTTTGCAGTGGGAGTAGAATATGGCTGTAGTCAAATTCTAGGCTTTGCTTTTACTTTCAGCCTTTGGCTGAGCATGGGGAATACAGAGCTTGGTACTCAGGGACCCCACTCAGACTATCAGCCCTACTCAGCTGTCCTTGGCTGCTTTCTATGGAACAGAGGGCCTAAAGCCACTAGAACCTGGAGGCACTCTCCCCACTTTAGGATTTAAAGGGAAGTTCTTTCCTTGAAACTCAACAGAAGAGGATCCTGGATTCTACTTCTTGGTACCTAAAAGAACAGCTAACTAGATTTCTGTGCTAATGGCCATATTCTCTTCTTCCCTTACATTGTTCTACTGGATGCAGATATTCCAAAGCTGCACATGCCTGAGCCTAATAAACATCCAACACCACATAGGAATCCTACCTAATAACCTTAGGTCAAAATAATATGCCAAGAAATATCCTGGCAATTATCTCAGCAGGTTTGCCAATTTGGGAAAGTTTCTTTTTTTTTTTTAAGATTTTATTTTATTATTTATTCATGAGAGACAAAGAGAGAGAGAGAGAGAGAGAGAGGCAGAGACACAAGCAGAGGGAGAAGCAGGCTCCATGTAGGGAGCCTGATGCGGGACTCAATCCCAGGACTCAATCCTAGACTCCAGGATCACACCCTGGGCCGAAGGCTGGTGCTAAACCGCTGAGCCACCCAGGGATCCCAATTTGGGAAAGTTTCTAAGAAATGCTAGCATATGGTCATGCCTCACCATCATGGTGGTGAAATGGGCAGATGCAGGAGAAACCATTCCAAAGAGAGAAAACAGTATGTGTAAAAAAATCAGAGGCCTTCATATGGGCAATCTAGGGGAAGATGGAGCATTTCTTTCTTTCTTCTTCCTCTCAGACAAACTTTATCTCCAAAAGTAGCAACAAGTCACCTTCTCTGTGATGCCTTTCCCATTCTATTCCTCTTCCAGGGAAAGACTGAGACACAAAAGTGTCCTAGATAGACTAATAATTTGGTACCTTTTTAAAAAAAATTATGCATTCAACATTTATTAGGTGGAGCTAGGGAGAAACCAGTATTTTTATTATTATATTAAAAAAAGAGGCTGACTCCCACTGGCCAAAGTAGAGTCAGTGTTCTGGAAAAAAAGAAATCTCACTTTTCTATAATTCTTGTTCTCGTTTCTATTTTCTTTTGCAATTTACTGCATCAGACTACTTGGGAGACATACCAAAGAATTTAAAATTTAGGCTTTGTTCAACAGTTTAAAATTCATTCCAGAAAAAACAGCTTGGTGTTATGCATGATTTGATTTCAGAATTTCAGTTGACTTCATCTGCAGCTGCTCATGACAAGACTAATCAACAGACATAGGTCAGTTCTAGAGAGAAGGTCTTTGTTTTTTTGTTTTTGATTTCCACATGAAAGCATCATTTTCTTTTGTGGTAGCAAAACCAAATTATCTTTCACCAGGAAGGTAAGTAGTTTTGTACAGAAACCATGTTAACTAACACATTTCTGTTTTTCATAGCATCCCATATGTATGGTTGCCTTGTACAGGTACCTGGATTTCTTGTTTCTTAATATAGCTGTGTCTGTCAACTAAACAGAATTGTGTTTCCTCTGTCCTTCCACAGCCCTCTACCTTGCCTTGATTAGAGATAATACTTATCACATGATATTATAATTGTTTTTGCATCTTTGTTCTCTGCCAGACTATGAACTTGCTTAGGTCAGAGACCATAATCTTCATAATTATAGCAGGCCCTCAATAAATGAATGAATAAATGCCATTGACAACAAGGGAAGAATAGGCACTAGGCCTGCATGTGGGATATCAGTAAAGAATTTGTAGTCTCACTGGGCAAAGACTTCCTTTTTTAAAAATTTTATTTATTTATTTGAGAGAGAGAGCATAAGCATGGGGTGGGGGAAGGCAGAGGGAGAGAGAGAAGCAAACTCCCCACTGAGCAGGGAGCCCTGAGCAGGAGCCCAATGGGGGCTCCATCTCAGGACCTGGAGATTATGACCTGAGCTGAAGGCCATGCTTAACTGGCTGAGCCACCTAGGCTGCCCTGTGCAAAGCCTTCTGTATGAGGAACCCTCAGCAATCTGAAGTTGCCAAAAACTCAAGAAGTTTAATCACATGTTGTCCATTTTTGATGCATAGTGTACATCAGACACTCACCATCTCTAATTTGACAACAAAGCAGAATTAATTGTAATCCAGATACTAGCCTAGGGTCTTTATACATATTTCTTATTAAGTTATCATAACAACCCTATGAGGTAGGTGTCATTAGCCTCTATTTCATAGGTTAAATAACTAAATTCAGAAAGGCTAATTAATAATTAAGTTCATGATCACTGAGTCAGGAAGAGGTGGAACTGGTCTTTAAATCCACCTCTGTTTAAACAAGACAAAATCAGACGGAGAAAAACCATAAACGACTCTTAATCATAGGAAACAACCTGAAGGTTGCTGGAGGGTAGGGGGTAACTGAATGATTGACTTAAAGGAGAGCACAAGATGCAATGAGCACTGGGTATTATATAAGACTGATGAATCACTGACCTCTACCTCTGAAACTAATCAATACATATATGTTAATTAATTGAATTTAAATAAAAAAATTCACCTATGTTTTCTTCCATCACATCTGTTACAGTTATACATTATATATCTCACTATGGAGCTATAAGGAACAAGGGACACCAACCATTACATTAATTAGAATTTTCATATGATATTCAAGAAATCAGTGGCTAATTCTCTTCAGCCTCAGCCTTGAAATTGAAATACAGTAATACTAGACATAAAAATGTATCTTGATTTTCCCCGAAGGAGTCTCACTCTTGTATCCACATAGTGAGCATTAACAATTAATGGAAAGTGCTTTCCAAGCCATATAACATCATTCTTAATATTTATGATGCCCACGAAACACACAAACATCTGTTCTATAGAGTGATAGCTATTAAAGCATGCTTAAGTGCCAAGTACTCTCTCTCATGTAGAGGAGTCAAAGCTTTAATCAGTTGTCCTCTGGCGATGTCTAAATAGCAAGGATTCCAAGAAGATGGAAGGAAGACAATTTTAGACTCAACTCATCTTGAGGAATATTAGTTCATTTTATTATGACCAAAGCACATAGTAACTTTAAATGGAATAAAGCTATGTTTAAAAGGTTGACATGATCTTTCATATTGGGGATTATTGCAAGGCTAAGGCTAAAGTTAACATTCCTTTCTGAGAAACAAAATTGGAAGAGACTCAGAATTTCTTTTAATAGGTGAGATCACCCATCAATAGGAATGACAAAACTAAGAAATCTGCTGTTAAATTTAAGATTGAAGAGTTGGGCACACTCAAAATCCAATCAAGGTGGTCTGTGAGTACCCTTAGGGAGCAGGCCTGGCTTAAGGTAATTACTAAGGAAAAAAAGTCTCTTACTCTTGCTTGTAAAGAGAATATGTTAATGGAAGAGAGTGGTTAGCTTGGATCTCTGATAGCAGAGTCAGTGGAACCAGTGTCTTCACAAGAACTCCCTGAAGATTTATTTGACAATAAAATTTGTGAAAAAATAACTAATACATCTCTCTTTCTATCTCTATCAATACCTACTTACCTGTATGGCTAACCTGAACTAGTCTTTGTGTTTGCTAACACAATTTAGTTTAGCAAAGCTGAGGACCAGAGCTTAAACGTGGCAATGAGTATAAGCAAGTACTCCACCCTGCCTTTCCCAGATGACACTTTTTCAAATTGCAATAAACACAAGATTAACATAATGGCCACAACAGCAACACAACAGCAATAATGGCAACTGACAACTGTGGCATACTTATCAAATGTCAGGCACACTTCTAAAGCTCTGCATATGAATTACCCATTGAGTCTTCGCAGCACTCCCCTGAGGTAAAAGAAAAAACTGAAAAAAAAAAAAAGAAAGAAAAAACTGATGCACAAAGAGGTACTGTAATATGAGCTAGGTCATAAACTAATGAGCAGCGGGGCCTAAATTCTAACCTAGGTAGATTGTTGGCATCTTAACCATTCCTTGAAGGTGGGTGTTAAGTGGGAACAATATAAATATATTTAAATAAGGTGTTCAAGCAGGGATTCTTGTTGTTCTTTTGTTGTGAGATGCGAAACTTCACTCAAACTATTTAAAAAAAAAAAAAAAAAAAAACATTGATTGAGACTAAACCTAAGCCAAGTAAGGTGTTCTTTTCTCATATCTTGCATTTATCTATGTCATTGCATTTACCACTCTGTTATAATTATTTGTTTAATAGTTCATTATAATTGTCCCACTTGACCCCAATAATTATTTTTTTCCCTTTTATTTACTAGTGTATCTTTGATGCAAAGAACAGTGTCTGACAGATGGTCAATGTTAAAGAAATATTTGTTCAAATAAAAAGTAGGGTTGGGGACACCGGACAAGGACGAGGTGTTAGTTGATTAATGATTAAAGAAATCATGAAACAATGTCAGCCAGATTTCATAGGAAATTAAAATTCAAGAACAGACCTCATTCCTCTACCCTGCACCCTACCTACAGAGCCTTGCCTCTGTACTTTTTGCAAATACATTCCATTTTCCTTTTTATTCTTTTGCTTACGTACAGTTTCTGCTCCCCTATAATTAGGCTTTTGTGAAATTTTGGATAGGCTTGATGCCAAGCTCAGCCCCAACTCTAGTTGACCTTCCAGTTCTGGAGCTTACCACTACCTACAGACTCAAGACCTACTAATTCAAGAGGCGCCTGGGTGGCTCAGTTGGTTAAGTGTCTGCCTTCTACTCAGGTCAGGATCCCAGGGTCTTGGGCTCTAGCCCAGCATCAGGCTCCCTGCTCAGGTGGGGAGTCTGCTTTTCCCTCTCTCACTTCATGCACCCCTATCCCCTCCACACTCATGCTCTCTCTATGGCTCTCGCTCACTCTCTTTCTCTCAAATAAATAAATAAAATCTTGAAAAAACTAAAGGCCTACTAATTCAGTTTCTCATGAGAAAGATTTTGATTGGTTCAGCTTAGGTGAAGAGTTCTTCAATTGTCCAATAAGTTATGGCTGGAGTGTTATGTGACAAAATTGGTTGTGTAAGCTTGCCCTTTTGTCAAGGAGGCAGTTTTCAAAGGAAGGATTGTGGGCTGGATATGAACCCCTAAAATAGGTCTATAGATGTCAAACTGATATTTCTCTCCTTTTGAAATCTAGACAATTTTTTTAAACCACCAAGGAGAATATTCTAAATTACATAGAAAATTTATAGTCACACATTTACCGTATTTTAACAAGGAATTTCTATGGACTGCCATTTTCCAGTTGCTTGCATTTTCAATTTTGTTCTTTGATTGCTTAAAACATAGACATCTTTTCTCTCTTGCCATGCAATGAAAATGTTCTATTTTGATATGGTATGTGTTAGTCATAGTGTTTGCATTTTCATTATGATATCAAGAAGTTAATCTGTTCCAGTCTTTTTAACTAGTGTAGTTAAGGGCTTTTGATGGTTTCTTGTGATAATTGCATTATGATTTTCATCCTCTTATATTTTGGACTACATAATTTCTGAAGTGTTAAGAGAATTGCCAGAATTTTTACTTGTAGTTCTTGATTTAATACTGATGCTGAAGAGCCTTAGATTGCTTCTAATTTACAAATGAATTCTAAAAGATCACTTCTACATCAGTTTGAAACTGAAGTACATTCTTCTAGTGGTCTGCAAGAGGTTATTTAACCTATCACATACTCATTCAGTTATTCATTACATTAGGCACTATTGTTTGCCTGGCACTGTGTTAAGCTGTGTGTATAATGTGAACAAAACAGATATAGTCCCTGTCTCTATGAAGCTTATTAGTCTAGAAGAGGAACACAAATAAGCAAACAATTACATTAGGGCTAATAGTAATAGCTGACCCTTAATAGTAATGGTGCACATAGTAAATTCTCCAAAAATAATCACAGGATACATGACTCAGTGGGTTAAAACTGAATTATTTATATTCATTATTTCATTTAATCTTCACAATTCTCTGAGGACTTACCCTTTTGAAGTCTTTAATCCTGACTAAATTGATTAATAATTCCACTCCAAAAGACAAATTTACTATGGATATATTTTTAACTTGTTATTGATATATAAAATACATACAAAGAGTATGCACATCTCAAACACATCTCAATGTATTTTCACAAACTGAAGACGCCTGATAAAGAAACAAACTTTATCGACATCCTGGAACCTTCCTCATGTCTCTTTACAGTCACTACACTTTCAAATGTAAAGGGTATTATTTAAATATTAAAATAGATTGGATCAGTCACTTTATAAGTATTTGAGAGGAAGAAAGATTTAAGCAAATCCTAGTTTGTCTGTTTAAACTCAACAAAATTTGTTAGTAGGGTTATCTTGTCAATTATGATTAGATTCAGATGTACATAACTGAAAATTCACAATAACAAATGGCTTAATAGAGTATTTAATGGCTTAAATAGAGTATTTTATTTCTCTTTCATGTGAAAGAGGTTTAGGAGGAAGTATGTATTTAGGGCTGATTTGGCAGCACCATAGTTATCAAACATAAGGGTTCCTTTTAGCTTACAGATCAGCCATTCTTGTGCTTTGCTAGTGATGGTCCAGGATGGCTACTAGAAATCCAGCCTTTACATCCACATTCCAGACAGGAAAAAGGAAAGACAAAAGGACTGCACCTCCCAGCTAATTTAAGTTTACCTCTAAGGGGTCTGTCCCCAAGTACCTCATAACATTTTTGCTTTTATCTAACTGTCCAGAATTTAGTTATGAAGCCATATGATTTTTAAGGGAAGCTGTTCTTTTAGCTGGATATATTGATGCCTCCAATAATATAGGGGTCCTGTTAGCAAGGAAGAAGGAGGGAACATATTTAGGGTGGGCAACTAACTAGTAGTGGCTGCTGTAGTTTGTTGATGTGCAGTGTACTTGCTTACCATAAATCACATTGTCTAGTGAAAATTTTCTTCCTAGGAAGGGAAAAAAATGGAAATTTAGGTGTCATGTATAAGAAATTGACATGAGATTTCAAAGAAAGGTATCATATGTAAGAAAGTGAGATATGAAAGTTCAAAGAAAGTTCACTTACTATTCAGAGTGATCTAGCCAGGTTCAATTTCTTGCTGTAGGCCGTTGAACCCATCAGCAGACCTCTCCAAGCCCAACAATCTCACTGGTAGAATGTGGCAGATACACCTCCCCTCTACAGCAGAGTCATGGTTAGAAAAATTTCTCTTAAAAGCTCTGTGTGTGTGTGTGTGTGTGTGTGTGTGTGTATGAGACATTTGCTAGAAAAACTCAAACTGTTAGTATTCAGTCCTCACAGGCATATTTTATAACTTTAAATTTAGTATTTTGAGATCAGCAAATGGGTAACTGTTACAGTAGAACCTGGCTTATTATATGGATTTATATCTAGAACAAGTTAGGTCTTACCTCTCACAAGAAAAACTACTTACATAAAAAGGCTAATACACCACGATTATAAGGCAGGTACTACTCTTGTCTCCCTTTTCCATCAGGCTATTAATGTTGGGCTCAGTTCCAAGAAGTACCCTCTCTAGAGCTGGGTGAAACTAGGAGCAAGTTGTACTTTGACGCCTTCCTGCCTGTCATTTTGGAATAGGTGAAATCTGGTTAACACTGAGCCTTCAGGGCAGTCTGTACCAGTTGAGAGCTAAGGATGTAAACATCAGAAAGAGCAGGAGGTAGAGAGAGAGATCAGGAGCTACAAAAAGGTCCTATCTCTAAAGGAGCCATTGTTCGGGAGATGGGGCAGGGCAATAAGGGTAAGCAGTGAGAATCATTGTAGTAGTCTAAAGAATAAAGAAAGAGGGAAAGAATTAAGAAAGGGAGGAAAAGGACAAAGAGAGGTTCCCAACTAGGCAAAGGAGTTACAGTGAGCATGTACAGAGCCTCAAATGTCAAGGGAATTGCAGTGGGAGTGGAGCAAGGGCCAAGTAAGTGGTTGTTCCACTGAATATTACTGAGCATCTTCCGTGCTGAAGGCACTGTGCTAAGTGCTGTGGGGAACGTATATAGAAACCAGACATAGACTCTGCCCAAACAGTGCTCATGGTCACCAAACTCTATCAAGGGAGAGGGGGCATGGGCTTAAAGAATGTTGTAAGATTTTTTTTTTAACTTTTTTTTTATTTATGATAGTCATACAGAGAGAGAGAGAGAGGCAGAGACATAGGCAGAGGGAGAAGCAGGCTCCATGCACCGGGAGCCTGACGTGGGATTCGATCCTGGGTCTCCAGGATCGCGCCCTGGGCCAAAGGCAGGCGCCAAACCGCTGCGCCACCCAGGGATCCCTGTTGTAAGATTTAAAGTGATCAATGCTGTAAAAGAAGTGTAAATGACATTCCAGAGATTCAGGGTAAGGAGGATAGTTTAGCTGAAAGAACGGTGAAGGTGAGATGAGGTAGGGAAAGTGGACTGAGCAAGGTTTGAGGAGGACATATCCTTTGAGTTGAGTTGGAACTTGAAGGCTGAGCAAGAGGGATAGGACCCCCCCACACACACACACTTCCCACCACCCTCCCACAACCAGTCCCCTTCCCTCCATAAATGACCTTTACTGTTTGCAACTGAAGTGAAAGAGGAAGGGACACGGTAGCTCTAAAGACCTACTCTGTTGCTGTCCCCTAAAAAGGAAGACTAGAGTTTTTGGCAACAGGAGAGTGGGTATTAAGAGAAATGGGAGCTGTGAAGAAGGTGGGGAAAAGAGGAATGGCAGAATGAGAAAATTTCATTGTCCTTTGGGAACTAGGTGAGCACCCAGGACCTCATAATGTAGAATCTGCTCTGGGGAATAGACTCTGAAGGAAAACACCTGCTCTTTCCCTCAGTCTAGAGTTTCTACTTCTCTCCTAATTTCTCTACCATACCTGGACTTTGCCACGCCTACCTGTTGTCATCATCACAAGGAGATTTAGGGCACACTCCTCTGTGATCTTTCACCCTAATGTAGTGGCTACAGATGTAGCTGGAGAAGGTGGGGTGAATTAGAGAGAGACATAGGTGAGAGAAGAGAGAGAGAAGGGTGATTGTAACAGTTGTCCCTTTATAATAAACCTAGTGGGTTTATTTACAAGATTTTCTTGATTGGTACCTTTGAAATCCTTCCCAAGACAGTAATTTCCTTTAAGGGTAGCAGAATGCACATTCTTCTCAAAGTGCATATGAATAGATTATATGTTAGACCAGAAAACAAGTCTTAACAAATTTAAGTTGAAATCATATCAAGTGTATTTTCTGAGTACAATGGTATGAAACTAGAAATTGATAAAGGGAGAGAAATAGAAAATTTCACAAATATGTGGAAATAAACATGCTCCCAAACAACCACTATGTCACAGAAAAAAATCAAAGTGAAATTAAAAACTATCTTGAGACAAATGAAAATGGAAATACAACATACCAAAACTTATGGGATGCAGCAAAGGCAGTTCTAAGAGAGAAGTTCATAGCAATAAATGCTATGAACATTAGAAAAAAGAAAAAAGAAAGATCTTTTTTTTTTTTTTAATTTTTTTATTTATTTATGATAGTCACACAGAGAGAGAGAGAAGAGGCAGAGACAGGCAGAGGGAGAAGCAGGCTCCATGTACCGGGAGCCCGACGTGGGACTCGATCCCGGGTCTCCAGGATCGCGCCCTGGGCCAAAGGCAGGCGCCAAACCGCTGCGCCACCCAGGGATCCCTGAAAAAAGAAAGATCTTAAGTAAACAATTTACACTCAAGGACCTAGAAAAAGAAGAACAAACTGAGCTCAAAGTTAGCAGAAGGAAGGAAACAATAAAGATTAGAGCAGACATAAATGAAATAAACTAGAAAGATAACAGAAAAGACCAATAAAATGAAGAGTTTTTTTTAAAACATAAACAAAATTGACAAGTCTTTAGCTATACTAAGAAAAAGAAGAGAGGGGGGAACTAAAATAAATAAAATCATAAATGAAAGAGGAAACTTATAGCAGATACCACAGAAATAAAAAGGTTCATAAAAGACGACTAAAAATTAGATGCCAACAAATTGGACAACCTAGAAAAAATGGATAAATTCCTAGAAACATACAATCTGCCAAGACTGAATCATGAAGAAATAAAAAATCTGAACAAATCTATAAAAAGTAAGAAGATCGAAGGAGTAATAAAAAAATCTCCCAACTAAGAAAAGCCCAGAACCAGATGGTTTCACAGGTGAATCTGATCAAATATTTAAAGAAGAATAGCAATCCTTCTCAAACTCTTCCAGAAAAGTAAAGAGGACAAGATGCTTCCAAACTTATTTTGAGACCAGCATTACCTTGATACTAAAGCCAGGCAAGGACACTACAAGAAAAAACATTACAAGCCAATATCTCTGATAAACAAAGATGTAAAAATCCACAACAAAATACTAGTAGACCAAATTCAGTAGCACATTAAAAGGGTCGTCAGACACCGTGATCAAATGGGATTTATCCCTGGGATACAAGGATTATTCAACATATACCAATCAATAAATATAATTCACTACTTTAACAGAATGATAAAAACTATAGGAGGGGTACTTGGCTGGCTCAGTCAGTAGAGTACAAGATCTTGATCTTGCGGCTGTGAGTTCAAGCCCCACGTTGAGAGTAGAGATTACTTAAAAATAAGATCTTTTTAAAAAATCATATGATCTTACCCATAAATGCAGAAAAATGCATTTGACAAAATTCAACATTCATTTATGTTCAAAACTCTCAACAAATTAGATATAGAAGAAACAAGTCTCAACATAATAAAGGCAGTATATGAGAAGTTCACAGCTAACATCATACTCAACAGTTTGCTTCCCCAGCTCTTTCTAAAGAGTTATAAGCATCTGATGTCCCATATTAAATCCCCTCCTGCCTGAAACACCTACTGCAGTTTCTGTTTTCTTACTATCTCCTGATTGATACACTTGATGAAATGGAAGCTTAGAATAGAAGCTATCATAGGAAAACAAATTTGTATTACCTGCATACCTGAATTTGTGATTGAGATATATACATCCTCACTTCATCACAAGCAGCTGAATCACAAATCTTTAATTAATAGCAGTGCATCCTCCTTTGTGTCCCCTCATTGCCATTCTGATTCACTAAGGAGATCCAACCCAATCCTGAAAACCATATCACTCCCAAAAGAGTGGGTCTTAAGAAATTTGCAAGTTTCCATATCCCACATATGACTGTATTTTAGCATGAACAAAATTTTGTTTCATATTTGCCTCATGTCCATTCCATGTTTTCCTTACCTTTGGCCTCTGCTCATTTGCTAAGCCTGGTACCACATTCTTTCCATATTGTTTCATCTATTCTCTTCTGTCCCAAGTCTCCCATACTGTTACTAATCCAACTCCACACACTACTGAACAACTCTCCAATTAACACCAGCCTGCAGTTGCTAGGGGTAAAAAGATAGGAAAGACATTCCTTGCTCCAAGGAGTTTAGAGTATTTTGAGACACTATATGTAATTTCAATCATGATGTGGCTAAAATGTGAATCACCAAATGTACACCCTTTAAGGGAGTCTTACAAAATATAAAATTAGATATGGTGAGACTATAATCCATAGATTTACAACTTGACTGGACTCTTGTATATGAGGTTAATTTAAAGCATGCCCACATGGCTATTAGTGAGCTGTTCTTAATGGAAAGGAGTTACATCAGTTGATTTATTATACAGAGGGCAAGATCCAAGCTGTCACTGCTTTATATCTAAATTTGATTCCTAAAGGGAATGCAGGTGGAAGAATCACTTTTCAGATGAAAGAAGAAATTCCAAAGAAGAACACACAAGATGGAGTCATAAATACTTATGTTAGCTCGAGGCAAGCAGAGTTTATATACCACTCTTTTTGAATATTTATTCATTCCAGGAATGGTTTAAATTAGTACTTTCTTTCAAAGCCCCAAAGGCATTATGCTTTCAACAAAACTAATAATCACTTCCTGATAATACTCACTGACTTACGTATGTTTTTCTTCTTATCTTGTTTGAGAGAAGGAAGTCATAAAACTAAGCATCTGGTTTCAGTATTAGGCTTCAAAGAAAGAGCTACTATCTATGTTATAGAGGACTACTATATTGAAAATCTTTTTACTCTTTTCATTTATCACCTAAATATAGTTGCACATTATAACCTGCAAACCACCCAAATAAGATGAGGCAGCCTTCTGTAAGGGGTGCTCCTTACTTGGTATGCTCACTGAGCCCTGAAATCTTGTTTGCAAAAGTCAGATTGAATCCAATTGGTTCAGGTATTTTTCTTTCACCAAAAAATTCTTTGCTGCATAACACCAGTAAGATATCAAAACGAGGGATCCCTGGGTGGCGCAGCGGTTTGGCGCCTGCCTTTGGCCCAGGGCTCGATCCTGGAGATCCGGGATCGAGTCCCACGTCGGGCTCCCAGTGCATGGAGCCTGCTTCTCCCTCTGCCTGTGTCTCTGCCTCTCTCTCTCTCTCTGTGACTATCATAAATAAATAAAAATAAAAAAAAAGATATCAAAACGATTAACTGAAAATCACTGGGTCTATACAATGGAATGAATTATATGTATTACCAAATGTTCTGCATAATTATGTGTATTAGCCTCTTGATGAAGGTAACAGAAACCAACTTGAAGTAGCTTAAAGCTAACAAGGGAATATATTATGTGGGTAAACCTGAAAGGCAGCCAGGTTTCAGGAAGCAAGTGACATTGGGTACGGGCAAACTGTAAAGATTCTGGCTCTCTTGTATTTTGCGTCTCTCTATACAACTTGATTTTTGTCTGCATAGACCAGGATTTAAGCTATAGAGTTTTATTGTTGTTGTTGCTGCTGTTGTTTTGTTTTAAATTTGGGGAATCATAAAAGCCTCTGGACAAATGCCTTACAAATATGAAAGTCAACTCTACACTCACAAACATATTTAAACTAATGAACATCAGTTTTAAAAACTGAAAAAATGAGGGAGCACCTGGCTGGCTCAGCCAGTAGAACATGTAACCCTTGATCTCAGAGTCATGAGTTCGAACCCCACAATGGGCCGGGAGCCTACTTAAAAAGAGTACATAAATAAATAAAATTCTTAAAAAACTATAGAGGGAGAGGGGTGCCTGGGTGGCATAGTTGGTTAACTGACTGCTTTTGGTTCAGGTCATGAGTCCTGAGATTGAGCCCCATGTTAGGTTCCCTACTCGGCAGGGAGTCGCTTCTCCCTCTGCCCCTCCTGCTGCTTGTGCACACACACACACACACTGTCTCTCTCTCTCTCTCTCTCTCTCTCTCAAATAAATAAATAAAATCTTAAAAAAAAAAACTATAAAAGAAGAGTTTAAGGTTGACATATTAGTAAGTATAGATTTCAACAGGGATACATTTTGAGAGCTTATTCTAATTACCTATGGGAAATTCCCTTTTACTTTTCTAGGAAATTATTAATTTCAGATTGTATTACTATTCAAAGGGCTGAAAAATTATACAGATATCTTTTAAATCATGTCTTCCAATTAATAATGCATTAAACCTGATAAAATGCTTAGCTGATTTACTCCTATGAAAACAATCTTCATTTTTTTGAAGGGAAAATTGCATGTACTGTGTTTAGGAAACACTTTTCTGTACTAAGATAATATAACATGTTGAGATTTTGGGAAGATCAAGTTTATGGGCTTTGATTAGGAGAAGCTTAAAAAGACCTCTATTATAGCATTAAACATACACAATCACCCAAAACAAGTAAAACTCAGTGTTTTGCCAGATAACTCATCCAGTTCAAAAATGTTTTAATGATAATTACAAACTACTGAGGTATGCAGGAAATATAGAAAATAGGATAAAACATTTTAAAATGGGGTGCCTGGGTGGTGCAGTCAGTTAAGCGTCTGACTCTTGGTTTCAGCTCAGGTTCTGATCTCAGGGTTGTGAGATCCAGCCCTGCATGGGGCTCTGAGCTTAACTCTCTCCAGAAGAGGTGTGGGGGGGTGGGGTAACTGAGTGATGAATGTTAAGGAGGACATGTGATATAATGAGCACTTGGGTATTATGTAAGACTGATGAATCACTGACCTCTACCTCTGAAACTAATAATACATTATATATTAATTAATTGAATTTAAATACAATTTTAAGAAATAAGACTCTCTCTCCCTCTTCCTCTGCCCCTCCCTGCCACACCCTGGTGCTTCTCTCTCAAATAAATCTTTTTTATTTTTTTAAGATTTTAAAAATTTATTCATGAGAAACACAGAGAGGGAGGTAGAGGCAGAGACATAGGCATAGGGAGAAGCAGGCTTCTTGCAGGGAGCCTGACGTGGGACTCCCCACAACTCCAGGATCGCATCTGGAGTGGAAGACAGGTGCCCAACCATTGAGCCACACAGGCATCCCAAATAAATAAATCTTTAAAAAATAAAATAAAATTGGGCAAACTGGTGCGTAAAATTTTGGATATGAGAAAATGAATTTATTTTATGATCCCATTACACAAAAAAGAGTACATCAAATTTTTTTCTTGTTACCAACTTAATTATACGACATCAAACATAAAATTAAACTAGTTTTTTTCTTTTTTTTAATATATATTTTTAAATTTTTATTTATTTATGATAGTCACAGAGAGAGAAGGAGAGGCAGAGACACAGGCAGAGGGAGAAGCAGGCTCCATGCACCGGGAGCCCGATGTGGGAATCGATCCTGGGTCTCCAGGATCGCGCCCTAAGCCAAAGGCAGGCGCCAAACCGCTGCGCCACCCAGGGATCCCAACTAGTTTTTTTCTAACGTAGTTATCCTATTAACATATTTTTCCTATATTGAAATTGTTCTTCACTATCTAGAATACAAGGTTAAATATAGCCATACAAATAATGTAAATAGTACACCTCTTATTAGAGCTGTGTGAATAGACTGTTCATTTGGAGAGAACATACAAGAGCAGAAATTTAAAATCCCAAGCCAGTAATGACTTCTATCATTGTCTTCCATTAATTATGTAGGAAGCCTTTTTGTGATTCACTACAAAAATTTGGCAGTTAAACTCTGGCGGCTGATTATATCCCTCAACCATCAGCCAGGAGGATTAAGCAGTGGTTTTTAAATATACATTGTAAAAACCCAGTTAAAATTAGTCCTTTGGCAATTTTATTTTATTTTTATTATGTAACATTTGATGCAAGGAAAAGAATAGAAGTCATATGTGTTAATACAACTATGAAATGAATACTTGTTACCTACCACTGGTCTAAGAATTAGAATGTTACCTTTATTTTTTGCAGCCCCTGCTTCTCTTTGCTCCATTCTTCTGCTACCTCTCTGAAAAGGTAACTACTATCTGGAAGTTTGTGTATTTTCCTGTTGTAGTCTGTTCAGGCTGCTATAACAAAATAGCACAGGTGAGGGCTTACACACAACAGAAATATATCTCCCACTGGAATGGAGACTGGAAGTCCAAATCCGGGGTGCTGGCATGGTCAGCTTCCACATCTGATGAGAGCCCGCTTTCCAATTCATGCACAGCCATCTCTTCGTGGTAACCTCACATGGCAGGAGGAACTACTTAGGAGCTCTTTTGGCTTCTTTTATAAGGGCACCAATTCCATTCATGAGGGCTCTGGTTTTATGATCTGATCGCAAAGGCCTCACTTCCTCATATCATCTCATTGGGCATTTGGTTTTGACATGTGAATTTTGGGGGTACGAAAGTATTCAGTCTATAGCAATTAGTCTCTTGCTTTTTAAGATCATTTAATCATGCATGCGTGTATTTCTAAGCAATATATTATTTAGTTTTGTTTGTGAACTTTATAAAAATGGTATTCTGTATATAGTGTTCTGCCACCTGCTTTTTTCACTCAGTGTTATGTTTTTAAGATTCATCCTAAGATTATGTCCTAAGATTCATATGTTGTTGCATATGGCTGAAGCAGTGTTTTATGACCTACTTTTCCACTCATTCTTGCATTTCTAAGCTACATCCTTTTTGCTGTATATCTGTAGGACCTTGGGCTTTCCCTCTCAGCCAGAATTTCCTTACATTAAGATAGAAATAATAATGATAACTACTGCTGAGAGTTGTTGTGAACACCAATAAATTATTGTTATATTCCTTTTTTTAAAAAGAAAAATAGTCTTCTGGTAGCTTTTTGTTTGTTCTTTGTAGGTGCCCTGGCTTTTTTTCTCTGGGATTTTTAAGGTCTTCGTTTCTTGGTATTGTGCCATTTCATCACAATATGTCTTGGTGTGGATTTTTCTTTATTTATCATGCTTGAAATATGCTGTGCTTTCTCTATCTGTGGATTTATCTTTAGTCAGTTTAGGAAAATTCTTGGCCATTATCTCGTTCAATATTGGCTTTCTCTTATTTTCTCTATTCCTTACTTCTAGAACTCTGATTAGACATGTTAAACTTTGTTTTACCTTCCATCTCTTTTAGCCCTTCTTTCATATTTCCCATCTGTTATACTCTGTGCTGCACTCTGGGTGATTTCTTCAGATATAACCTCCAGGTCACTAAACCTGTCTTCAGCTGTTTTTATTGTTTTTAATAGATTTACTGAGTTGTTAATTTCAAAATCTATAGCTATTAGGCCAAAAAGTAATATTTGGTTCTTTTTTTTAAGGACTTTATTTATTTATGAGAGAGAGAGAGAGAGGCACAGACACAGGCAGAGGTTTGTGTACTCTAGGCTGTAGGCTCCATGCAGGTAGCCTGACATGGGACTTGATCCCGGGTCTCCAGGATCACGCCCTGGGCTGAAGGTGGTGCTAAACTGCTGAGCCACCTGGGCTGCCCATATTTGGTTCTTTTACTAATTTTCTGGTCTCTTGTTCTAAATCTATTTCATTCCATGTTTGATTTTTAAAAATGGTTCATAAAAGGTTATTTAATTACCTGTAAATGACAATTCCAATTCTAGTTCTTCAATTCTTATAAATTGTTGTTTGTTGTTTCTGTTGGCCTTAACTCATGGTGGTTTATGTGTTGGTGATTTTTTTAAATTGTGAGCTTATATTTTCTTGATCTTAATATATCAAAATCCCAGGGATTTAACTGGGCGTTGCTTTACTCTAGAGAGTACTTGCATTTGTTTCTGAGAGGAGGTCTGAGATGCAACTGATCATGTATCTCTGAAGCTCCTCTTGCAGAACCAGGCTCAAAACAGGAAGGAATCTCAGGTTCAATTTCCACACTGTGCAGTGTGCCTCCAAGCTCAGTCTCCTTGTTCTGAGCCGATACTAGCGTTTGCCCACGACAGCTCTGGCTTTTATTTTTGCTTATTGCTCCTGTTCTTGTTTCAGCTCACTTTTCTTTTTTTTTTTTTTTTTTGACCCCTTTCATCAAAACCCAGCAAAAGTTTATTTTATTTATTTATTTTTTATTGAAGTTCAATTTGCCAACACATAGCATATTACCCAGTGCTCATCCCATCAAGTACCCTCCTCAGTGCCCATCACCCAGTTACCCCATCCTCCCACCCGCCTCCCTTCCACTACCCTTTGTTCATTTCCCAGAGTTAGGAGTCTCTCATGTTTTGTCACCCTCTCTGATTTTTCCCACTCATTTTCCCTCCTTTCCCTTATAATTCCTTTCACTATTTCTTATAATCCCCGTGTAAGTGAAACCATATGATGATTGTCCTTCTCCGATTGACTTACTTCACTCAGCGTAATACCCTCCAGTTCTATCCAGGTCGAAGCAAATGGTGGGTATTCGTCCTTTCTGATGGCTGAGTGATATTCCATTCCACATCTTTTTTATCCATTCATCTGTCGAAGGACATCAAGGCTCCTTCCACAGTTTGGCTACTGTGGACATTGCTGCTATAAACATTGGGGTGCAGGTGTCCCAGCGTTTCACTACATCTGTAACTTTGGGGTAAATACCCAGTAGTGCAATTCCAGCAAAACTTTAAAGTGCATATTAGTTTTGATTCAAATCAGGATTTAATTATCTCATAGTTAATGGGCCCTCAGGTTATCTAGTTTGCCAGGCTGCCAGAGGAGTTTACACATTTTTAGCCAAGTAACAATTCTTGGATGAAAGTTGTGGAAGATTCTTCCTTTGGTATAATATTAACCTTCTCCTTTCACTGAAGTCCCAGTCACAGAAATTAAGTTCTGTGCGGAAGGAACATCCGATTAGAAGTCACAGATGTGGAATCCTTTTGTAGTTCATGAGCTTGATGATTGGTGTTCATGCCGTCAGGGACATGTGCCTCCCTCAAACCTTGTTATGACCTTGGCACATTACCCAACTGATGTGAAGAAAAAAAAAACATGTCAAAGATATGAATTTATTGTCTATGTTACCTTGGAAAAAATTATTTATCCTAAACTATTTAACCTGTTTCTGTTAATTTTACTATAAAATGGGAATATACTTAGTACCATACCTACCCATAGGTTGAAAGGATAAAATGAGAAACTGTACTAAAAAACACATTTTAATTTGGTAAGATGAGAAACAAAATATAATAATTATGGTAACTAACATTTATTGAATGTTTACTATGGTTGGCAGTTGAGCTATCTATAAAGCTTTCATTGGCTCCTTACTACAACCTTATAGTATGGGACTGATAACGTGATTTAACAGTTAAGAAACCAGTCTCAGAAAGACTAAAAGTGTAAGATGATGATGCCATTATTTAGGATCTCCTTATTTTCATCACAAAATAATACCCAGTTCAGCTATTATGATGAAGAGCAGAGTATTCTTCAAGGTAAGTTAAGTACTACTGTACCTCATTTTCTTAGATTATTTTCTCTCAAATAATGAGAAGTATTTTGTGAGGATGCATGCCCTTCAAGATGCCTGCTATGTTAAAACTTCCATCCTGAAGAAGTGATGTGCTTTTGCTAAAAGCAACTTTAGTTATGAAGATTCCATTGCAATTTGTACAGCTGTGTAATCGAAACTGCTACAAGGCAAGTTAATATATTATTCTACTCACAGAACAGCAGTTTGATTCCTATGACTTCTTGGCACATCTGTTTGGGATATAAATCCTAAGCAGACTGAACAGTCACTTTCTAAATCTTCAAAATGCTTTACTAAGCAAAGTCTTTAGTGTGGTTAAGGGGAGAAAAAAATTAATAGACTCCCAAGTGAGTGGAGTAGTTTAGCTCAATGCAGAGTGTTTAGGGCAGGTGCAGGTGGGACTGGGAACTTTGAGCTAGAGGGTAGCACGCAAGCCTACAAACACCAGAAGGTGAACTCTCTTGCCAACTTGAGATAATTAGAGAGGGTCTTTAGGGAATGGATCTTTGTAGCGTGTTTAATTTTTTTTTTTTTTTTTTTTTTTTTTTTACTGGCAGGAATTCAAATTACATTTAAGTAGGCTTGATTAGAGATGCCAATTATTACTGGCCTTCTCACATCCCCTTCTAGTAAAATCCCTACCCATTGATCATACTGAGTGCACAGTAGGCCACATGACCATGACCACAGCTGATTGGACATGTGGCCATAAACTATACCCCATGACTTCACCTCCTGTACTTTGGTCTAGAAAGAAAAGCAGAAGTCATATCTTCTCTCTTGGAAACCTGCAATAAGAGATACAAACAAGGGCTAGAGTATTGCTTTTGCAATTGAAAGACGGGTCATTTGAGAAGGCTGGTCCAGAGAGAGAGTGGTTCTGATTCACTGAGAAGCCAAAAAGCCCTGAGAGGTGAAGGAGTGGCTATTCCTCAGTGCCACTGATGTAGTATCAACTTTTCCTGAGGCCTTGGGGTTCAATTTACTCAGGTTTTAGTGCATATATGCTTTTTTCTATAACCCTTCTTTTGACTTGTCTCTGAGTAGTGAGTAACCTGGCTTTAGTATATTGACTCAATCTTTGCAATCAAAATAACCTGGTATGAATCAGATAATTTAACACTAATGCTGCTCCAAGTGTTAATACCTAGACCATCTTCAAAAGTACCCTATTGGTTTCCTGTTTTAATAGGACTCCTGCATTGCCAGTGGCAGAAAACACATCAAACTGAACCAGGAGGAATTTATTGGGAGGACTTAAGTATCTGATGAAACAACCAAGTTTGGAGAAGGACATGGATGCTCCTGAGCCTTGGGAACAAATGGAACCTCTGTCTCAAACCGTTACAACCCTACTTCTAGTTTTCTCAGCTTCTATCTAGTTTTTTATTCTTTTTGCTACAGACTATCTTTGTTTGCATTATAGAAAACATGGCCTCTGAGCATCCCAATTTTCTACAGAGACTGTATGGCCTAGTGATTAGGAAGTATGGGCCACAGGCTGGTTTTGAATTCAAACTTGCCATCAACTAGCAAGGAGATCTTGACCTTTAGGTTTACCCTTGACTTTTATGTAACCAATCTAAGCCTCTATTTCTTCCTCTATAAAATGGAGATTAAAGATAGGTGACTATCTCCCAGCATTGTGAAGATTGAATATGATAATGGGTTGAAGCATTAGCTCAGCATTTGACACTCATTTAAGTTAGTACTTATTATTACTTCCCTGCCAAGTGCAAAACCAGAAAAGGTTTTTCCTTTGAGAGTGTAGATTTTAGTATGTTGATACAGATACATTTATAGGAAAAAGGAAGGGAGGGACTTTGTTGAGTTTATCTATCAGCAAGTTGCAGGAGGTGAATTGCAAGGAACCAGGCAGGGGTAAAGCTTGCCCAGATCTGATAGCTGATTCTGATAGCAGCTCCTTTTAACTGTCACTGGTGGGCACTAACCAGCCTGGGGATGCTCCAGAGGACTTAGCTCCAAAATTCACTGCTGGCCAAAGCACACCCATCCATGGCCACTGGAGGGTGCCAAATATCAAGATGGGGAGCTGGCCCAGGCAACTTAACTGGCCATGGAGTCTCTTCTTGGAGAACAAGCTGAAAGAGGCAAAGGAAAGAAGGCCAATAAAAGAATACAAGTGCCTTATTGGCTTATTGGAAGTGCTATGCCAGGTAGGAGCCCTGGACACCTGGGACAAGTGAAAGTCCAAGAAAACCCAGAGCCTGAGGAAATCTCTACATGGGCTTGGTCTGAGTTGAAGTTTTAAAGGACCATGTCTCAAAGAGAACAGAATGGAGAAGCAGGGAACTGTTAAAACATCCAGACAAGAGAGAAGTTTAAGAATGTAGCTTTGAGTTGAAGAATCTGTATAGAAGTCGGGCAAGACCAAAAGCAAGATAAAGATAGAGCTGAGAGATATGATCCAAGACAAAGCAGAGGACAGGAACCTTTGACAAAGCATCTAGGCTGTCATATGGGAGGGGTCTGCTGAAAGTTTCAAGCCAGTTCAGACTACATTGTAAAATTGCTTCAGTCTTAAAGTAAACTCTACCAATGAATTCAGTCATGCTCCAAGATAATATATATCAAAGTACGGACTTACTTAATATGAAATTATCTAATATATAAAATGTATTTGTCAGTTATTATCTAAAGTACAATTCTTTGAGCACCACCAGAAAACTCATTATGGGAGACATGGCTGGCTCAGATGGTAAAGCATGCAACTCCTGATCTCAGTCATGAGTTCAAGCCCCATGTTGGGCATGGAGCCTACTTAAAAAATTAAAAAAAAAGAAAAGAAAAGAAAAGAAAAGAATTGTTGAATTCACAGGAAAAATTACAGAAAAGAAAAGAAAAAGAGGGGCCCCTGGGCTCAGTTGGTTCAGTGTCTGACTCTTGATTTTGGCTTGGGTCATGATCTCAGGGTTGTGGAATCAAGCCACATGTTGGGCTCCATGCTCAGGATGGAGTCTGCTTGAGGTTCTTTCTCTCCCTCTTCCTTTACCCCTCCCCTTGATCACATGCACTCTCTCTCTCTTTCATTTTTTTTTTTAAGATTTTTTAAATTTATTCATGAGAGACACACAGAGCTGCAGAGACATAGGGAGAGGGAGAAGCAGGCTCCCCACAGGGAGCCTGATGTGGGACTTAATCCCAGGACCTCAGGATCATGTTCTGAGCCAAAGGCAGATGCTCCACCACTGAGTCACCCAGGTGCCCTCTTTCTCTCTTTCAAATAAATAAATAGTCTTTTTTTAAAAAGTGTTTTAAGGGCAGCCCTGGTGGCACAGCGATTTAGTGCCAGGGTGTGATCCTGGAGACCCAGGATCGAGTCCTGAGTGGGGCTCCCTGCATGGAGCCTGCTTCTCCCTCTGCCTGTGTCTCTGCCTCTCTCTCTCTCTCTGTGTGTCTCTCATGAATAAATAAATACAATCTTTAAAAAAAATAAAAAAGTGTCTTAAGAAAAAGGAAAAAATAAAACATTATGGTGTAAAGTTGTAGGGAAAAAAAGAAAGCACTATAAAAATCCACAGGCAATTTAAAAAACACCATTTATTGGGCTTCAAAAAATGCAAAATATAGAAAAGTATAAAAAACAAAATTATTTATACTTTCGCAATTTTAATTGTTTTTTATTTTTGTTTTTTTAGAGATTTTATTTATTTATCTGAGAGAGAGAGAAAGAACAAGCAGTGGGGAGGGACAGAGGAAGACAGAGAGAGGGAGAGTGTGAGAGAGAAGCAGACTCCCTGCTGATCAGGAAGCCTGATGGGCTGGAGATCATGACCTGAGCCAAAGGCAGACGCTTAACCAACTGAGCCATCCAAGCACCCCCTTTAATTGGTCTTTTAATGTTATTTCAATATATCATTTATGAGTGTATTCAATTTGGTATTCTGTTTTTTAACACCTACCATCATTTCATGAGTATCTCTGTGTAACAAAATTATTTTTAATGACTGCAGGCAGGAGCCCTGAATTTCATATGGATTTGTTATAGATCAACATTTTCACCTATATAATTGGATATTTAGGTTGTTTTCAATTATAAATTATACTATGATAAATATCTTTTTGCATAAAACTGTGTTCACATTTCTGATTATTTTCTTAGAAGCTATTCCTAAAAATAAAGTTATTTGTTCAAAGAGCCTGAGCATTTTAAGACTCTTGATAAATAAGATCAAATTGTTTTACACAAAATTTGGTTAAATCTACATTTCTCTCTACAATTTCACCAGGATTGAATGTTATATAACTTAATGTTAATGTCTTTGATAAATAATACTAATAAAACTGTAGATTTTTCTGTACTCTTTAGCTATTTATATTTCATCTGCTGTGAATCATCTGTTCTTTTTTTACTGATTTTTTTTTCTAAAATTTGAATCACTGTTTTTCTTATGAGCTTATTTAGATGCAACATAAGGATTTTGAAATATATTAACCTTTTATCATATTTATTGTTGGTATTATTTTTATTATGATATCTTGCTATAGAGAAAATTTTTTATGTGGTTGAATTGACTTTTAATTTATTTGGGTCTTTCATCTCTTGATTTGATGATTAGAGGGTTTTGCCTTATCTAATAGACAAGGTGAATATTCACATTTTCTTCTAGTATTTTAAGATATTATCTTATATTTAATGCTTTAAATTAGCAGGATTTCCTTTTGATGTGTGATATGAGGTGAGAATCAATGTACCTTAATAATTAGGCAATGTGCTTGTGACAAGGTTCCCTACTTGTGAAATATAGCCACTGGTCCTCATGAAAGGGTTTCATAGTGTTCAGAATCTCCGTGACTTACTCCTGGTGCTAGGTGCCTGTGCTAAGCACCACAAACATCAGACATTGGATTGCCTTTGTTAGCTGTAGCCACAGAAAAATTTCCAAAAGATGTTTCCTCTACTCCCTGGTACTTTGTTTTTTTTTTGTTTTTTTAATTTTTATTTATTTATGATAGTCTCACAGAGAGAGAGAGAGAGAGGCAGAGACACAGGCAGAGGGAGAAGCAGGCTCCATGCACTGGGAGCCCGATGTGGGATTCGATCCCGGGTCTCCAGGATCGCGCCCTGGGCCAAAGGCAGGCGCCAAACCGCTGTGCCACCCAGGGATCCCTACTCCCTGGTACTTTGAAATAGGGAACCCACCTGGCCATTTCACTACCTCATTTGTGATAGATATTAAAATCTGGTACATCTGGCTAGCTCAGTTGGAAAAGCACGTGACTCTTAGTCTGGGGATTGTGAGTTCAAGCCTCATGTTTGATGTAGAGATTACTTAAATAAGTAAAACTTAAAAAAACACTCAAAGAAAGGGGCTATCTTGAGTCTAGCTCAGCTTTTCCAGGCTTTAGTGGCCTAAGCACATTGTCACAGGACACTGGTTACCTGTATCTAGTTTGATGTCTTCAAACCTCTAAGGTAGCCATGATGATAAATGATTCTCATTATTAAATAAGATAGTTTATATCAACCAAGCCAGATTCTTCCACAGGGACTGATTGTTGCCAGAACCATGGCTCTCTTATCTTGGGGCAGTATGGTCCCCATTGCACTGTTAAAGGCATTGGTTTCAATGGTATAGAACTGTTTGGGTCCAGGTATGTCGAAGTTGGGAAGGAGATAATCAAGTCTTCAACTGCTAGAATGCTTTAACTCTGGATCTGAGGGGAAACTTTTTCTTCCTTTTGAGGAGGTTAATTTGGGTTCAGTAAAGGAAGAGGCCTATGAGAATCCCAGAAATAACTTGAATGCCTTTGGTGAACCTAGCTGGATAGAACAACCATGAGGATCTCTAACACAATTTGTGGAATTGGCCTGGAGTGATGCGACTGCTAGTGGTCAAGGAACCTGGTTTGTGGGCTCATGTTAGATTGGGGAAGTATCTCAGGAGGTTGTGCAGATAGAGTATGACCTCCAGGAAATCATACAAAGTGCTGTTCATTAAATTACTGAGACACTACACTACATAAGCAAGATGGCAATGCCATGTATTTAGACTTACTCAATAATAAGGTAGTCTTTCTATCATTTCCTTCCAGATCTGGGAGAAGTTGTTGGCTCCTTGATGTTTTTATTTTGTAAAGACCTGTGCTAGAATTCAGAGATCAGTAGAAGCAGATGGAAGACCTGTAGAAGTTGTGGTAGTTCTACAAATCAAGAATTCTCTATTCTTTATTACAAAGGACAATGGGACTAAGATGAACGAGGTAGAGAGACTGATAAAACTGTCACAAAGGGAGAGGATCAGTTATACCTGCTGAAGATTTCTCACCCTAACTCTGAAAGGAATATACATAAAGGATTGTCACATGGAACCAGACCTATTGTATTGCCCCATTCATATAGCAGGGAGGCTCCTCTATTTCTGTTTGTAAAAGCATGTCCCTGAAGGCCTTTTGCTCAACCAGAATTCTGTAAACAGAGATCATGGATAAAACAGGGTTTGGTTGGGGGTTGGGACGGAGGCAAAGAGGCATTGGCTATAATGATGGCAGATACATGACAGTGAGGAGAAGAAATGGATTTTCCAGGCCATGGTTGGGTCATGGACCTCTAATCAGAGCCAGAAATCCAGGGACAGCATGTGTCTTGAATGTCCCCAGTTTCTATCTACACTACAGTGGCCTTATGTCAAGTGGGAGAGAAACCAGCTAGACCAGAGAAAGCTGCCTGAACCCCTTGAGTCCATCATTGCTTCAGTCTGAACCCACAAATCTGCACTCCACTGGAATGTGAAACATCCTTTCCTATGCCTAAGGAAATCAGGCTACACCATGGGCTGAAGTCCACAGACCATTTGGTGGGGTGGATGGTTATCTTTTAGGACCAGATATGAATGGATAAAATCTGCTCTTTTTCAGACAAGCCCAGCCACACAACCTGCTAATCATGGAGCAAATCGAAAATGCCAATTGGTTGAGTTGAAACATACTTCACTTTACTTGGCCAACTGTTTGGTTTAATTAAGCAGACACACTTCCAGACCCATTTGTCTCAGTTGTTATTTTTAATCTAACATCGAAGCTTAATTCAGTCCTTTTAAATAATAAGGGAATAGTGTTGCAGTTGCCTGTTTTCCTAAAAATCTTTCCATCAATAACAATATATTTCTGTAAATAAATGAGATAAAACCATGGTTACTACATAGCCATCATATATATTATACCATCACGTTAATAGAATAGTGTAGAGCTAAGAATTGGTGATCTGCTCCTGGGGTAATGTTTAAGTAAAAACGTTATTTTCTTCCTTATACCCACTGACTTTTGCCTCCTCAGGTGAAAGTTGAGCCCATTCCATCTCAATGATACATCTCAATGATATGAATCATCATTTTTCTAATGGGGGGGATAACATGCTATAACTATGCCATCAGTGGATTTGTTACTTGCTTTACAAGTTGTAGTGGTAGATTTGCCTTGATCTGTCAACATTCTGCCAATAGGGTTAGTTAGAATTCCTCAATTGTTCACAATAGGAACAGACTCTGAAAAACTTGAGTAGAAAAGAAAAGTTTTAGGAGGATAACATGAAGCTGATGGAATTAAAGGGAAAGACGGGGTATGTGCTTAGAGAAGGACAACAACCAGGACATCTCTAGAGGTTTAGGTGATTAGAGTCCTTGACAGTCTGAGGGCATAGCTTCTGGGAGTCAACTGGATTTTCAGTGTCTAGGTCACATCATTCAAGATTCACTGGCAGGAGAGTCTGTTTACCTAATTCCCTGACTCAAGGAGAACAAGGCAGTTTGATTTATAATTTCTTTCTTTTTTTTTTTTCTAAAGATTTTATTTATTTATGAAAGACAGAGAGAGAGAGAGAGGGGGGCAGAGACATAGGCAGAGGGAGAATCAGGCTCCTCTCAGGGAGCCAGACGTGGGACTTGATCCTTGAACTCCAGGATCACGTCCTGAGCTGAAAGCAAAGCATAACCGCTGAGCCATCCAGGAGTCCCTGATTTATAATTTCATCAAGAGATAGATAAGGCAGTTTTCCCATCAGACTGCTCTTACCAAAATAAGCCTTGTGTGGTACTAGGACTCTAAGTCTCACTGTCCAAAGCTGTTCTAGTGCTGATCACAGGGACTTAACATTCTTTTTCACTGGCTTCTGCAGCTCTTTCGGGTCAAATTTGGAATCCTCACCACTTCTCCTGATCACCAGGACCACCAAATATTCATTGTCCTCCACCAGTATGGCTAGGACTCTGGAGGTAGTGAGAAGGCTTCCTACAATTATGAATTTTATAGCCAACAGGCAAGACATTTTGCCTGTGGAGAAATGATAGCTCTGTCTTTAGGTCCCCCAAACACCATGCAGATCTTTCAATTTTTTTAGTTCTCCAAGTGAGAGCATTTGGATCTGCTCCTCTGTATCGCACTCAGGAATATCTCCTCCTACCAAAGCAACTAGTGTCTTAACCTTAGAACATTTTTCATCTTAATTTAACCAACTTCAGGGTGAATTCTTGATCATACTATCCTTTTTTCAAAGGTTGTCCCATGCTTATCTCCTTTCCCAATGTTTCAGGAATTGTACTAGTCCCAAAGTCTCCTCAAGCATTTCCCTCATGAGATGAGGACTCCTGTTAATCTCCCCTGAAGTCCCAGAAATCTGCAAATGAGGTCCCTAATATGACAGAGTCTAAGCATCAGCTTGTGATAGGGTGTACAAGGCATATAGGGATAAGAGGTTCCCTATTGTGCTCAGGAGGCTAAACTTAGACCACATGGTGGGGCTGGGATCATCTCCGTGGAGTTAAATTACTTGGAACTCCAGCTTGAATCCTGTAGCAACAGAAAGCAACTAATCTACCCTCTACCACATATGGAACCATTCTGATAAGAATCAGCACTGTGGGAATAGGTCAAGAGTCCAGAGAACTTATAGGGCTGAGGAATATGTGTTACCGACATTAAAACTCTAATTGCACTTTCCCACAGAAACACTTTTATAAAGAGTGGTTAGGATCTTCAATATTATTAGTACAATACTTTATGTATATTAGGGTTCCATAAGGTTTTGTGGACTGATCTTGAGGCAGAGATACATTTGTAAGATTATTTCTATAGCAAAACTTGTTCCCAGTTCCAGATAACAGACCAATAAATAAACTAATAAGCTAGGAATTGCCTATTTTGAGATTTTCACCAGTAAACACAATAGATTCATAGGCTTTCATAGTCAGTCAAACTGAGCTTACAGCCTTATGATTAAAGATACTGTCTCTGAACCCAGAAGCCTTCCATTGCCCTTTTTTCGTCTGCTGAACATATTTTGAATTGAGGTAAAATTGGTATATAACATTGTATTAGTTTCAGATGTACAACATAATAATATATTTGTATATACTACAAAGTGATCACCACAATAAATCTAGTTACCATCTGTCACCCACTTCACCCATTTCACCCATCCTTTAACCCCTTCTGTCTGATTACCACAAATCTGTTCTCTGTATCTGTGACTTTGACTTTGTCTGTTCATTTGTTTTTTTAAATTCCACACATAAGTGAAATCATATGGTATTTGTCTTTCTCTGATTTATTTCACTTAGCATAATATCCATAAGATCCATTCATTTTGTCACAAATGGCAAGATTTCCTTCTTTTTTATGGTTGAGTAGTATCCTATTGCATATATTTACATCTCCCTTATCCATTTGTCCATTGATGAACACTGGTTTTTTCCTTCTTGACTTCTGTGACTAATGCTGCAATGAACATAGAAGTGCAAATAATTGTTCAAATTAGTGTTTTTGTTTTCTTCAGATAAGTATCCAGAAGTGTAATACTTGGATCATATGTAGTTATATTTTTAATTTTTTGAGGAACATCCAAACTGTTTTCCACAATGGCTGCACCAATTTTCATTCCCATTAACAGTGTATGAAGTTTCTCTTTCTCTACATCCTCAATAACACTTGCTTTTTCTTGTCTTTTTGATACTAGCCATTCTAACAGGTGTGAGGTGATATCTCATTGTGGTTTTGGTTTTCATTGCCCTGATAATTAGTGATGTTGAATGTCTGTTCATGTGTCAGCTACATGTCTTCTTTTTAAAAAATGTCTATTTGGATCCTTTGCCCATTTTTTAATTGGTTTGTTTGTTTACTTTTATGTTATATGAGTTTTTAATATATTTTGCATATTAACCCCTTATTGAATATGTGATTTGCAAATATTTTCTCTCATTCCATAGGTTGGAATTTTGTTTTTGTTTTCATTTTGGTGATGGTTTCCTCTGTTTGCAAAAGCTTTTTAGTTTGATGTAGTCCCTTATTTTTGCTTGTGTTGTTTTTGCTTTGGAGACAGATCCAAAAATTGAATGCCAAGACTAATGTCAAGTAGCTTACTGCCTATGTTTTCTTCTATGAGTTTTATGGTTTTAATTCTTACATTTAGGTCTTTAATCCATTTTGAGTTAATTTTTGTGTATGATGTAAGGTAGTACTATAGTTTCATTCTTTTGCTTGCAGCTGTCCAGTGTTCCCAACACTATTTAATGAAGAAATTATCCTTTCCCTGTTGTATATTCTTGGCTCTTTTGTAATAAATTATTTGACCATATATTTGTGTGCTTATTTCTGGTCTCTATTCCATTGATCTTTGAACTTGCCTTTATACCAATACCATACTGTTTTTATTACTACAAATTTGTAATAGTGTTTTGAAATCAGGGAACATGATACCTCCAGCTTTGTTCTTCCTTCCCAAGATTTCTTTGGGTATTTGGGGTCTTCCCTGGTTTCATACAAATTTAGAATTATTTGTTCTAGTTCTGTGCAAAATGCCATTGGTATTCTGATAGAGATTGCATCATATCTGTAGATTGCTTTGGGTGTTATGGACATTTTAATAACATTAAGTATTTCAATCCAGGGGGTGGGGAGTTGGAGTAACTGGGTGATAGACATTAGGAGGGCACATGATATAATGAGCACTGGGTATTACATAAGACTGATGAATCACTGAACCTCTACTTCTCAAAGTAATAATACATTATATCTTAATTAATTGAATTAAAAAATATCTCCTGAAAAACTATACTTAATTTGTTCAGCCAATATTTATTGACATACTACTACATGTCAAGGCCTGTGTTGGCCTCAGGGATGCATCAGTGAATGAAAGGTTGCTACTACCATTGACGGGCCTACAGATCTCCACATGCACTAGGACAAGTACAGCCTCATTCATGCTAAAGTATAGAATTCTCTAAAGATTTTGCTTGTACACTCCCTCAAAAATTATGTATACCTTTATTTCTCAATCAATAAAATTTTTCAGTTTAAATGGTTGCAAAGATGTAATTCTGTTATAAAATTAACATTTTAAAATAAAATTGCTTCATCATTGTTTTAAAAATTAAGAAAAAAGGGATCCCTGGGTGGCGCAGCGGTTTAGCGCCTGCCTTTGGCCCAGGGCACGATCCTGGAGACCTGGGATCGAAACCCACATCGGGCTCCCGGTGCATGGAGCCTGCTTCTCCCTCTGCCTATGTCTCTGCCTCTCTCTCTCTCTCTCTCTCTCTCTGTGACTACCATAAAAAAAAAAAGAATAAAAATTAAGAAAAAAGGTATTTCAATCCATGAGCATGGCATATCTTTCCATTTATTTGCATTGTCTTCAATTTCTTTCATCAATGTCTTCTAGTTTTCAGAGTACAGGTTTTTAACCTCTTTGGTTAAATTTATTCATAGATTTTTTTAATGTAATCGTATATGAAATTTCTTAATTTTTCTTTCTGAGAATTTGTTATTTGTGTATAGAAACATAACAGATTTATGTATGTTTATTTTGCATCCTGAAACTTTAATTTCATTCTTATTCTAAGAGTTTTTTTGTGAAATCTTTAGTTTTCCACATACATATATATTGGCATCTGTAATAATAACAGTTTTTCTTCTGTTTCAATTTAGATGTTTTTCTCTACCTTGTCTGATTGTTGTGGCTGGGACTTCAAATACTATGTTGAATAAAAGTGGTGAGAATGAGCATCCTTATCTTGTTCCTGGTCTTAAACAAAAAGTTTTCAGCTTTTTACTGTTGAATATGATGATAGCTGTGCATTTGTCATATGGCCCTTATCATGTTGAGGTTTATTCCCTCTATACCCACTTTGTTGAAAAGTTTTTATCATAAATGGATGTAGAATTTTGTCAAATGTTTTTTCTGTATCTATTGAGATGATCATGTGATTCTACCCTTCATTTTGTTAACGTGATGTATCACACTGATTGATTTGCAGATGTTGAACAACTCTTGATGCCTATAATAAATCCTACTTGATCATGGTGTATGATTCTTTTTAATGAATTGTTGAATTTGGTTTGCTAATATTTTGTTGAGGATTTTTTGCATCTATATTTATTAGTGATATTGGCCTGTACATTTCTTTTTGTGGTATCTTTGTCTGGTTTTGGTATCAGGGTAATGTCAGCATCATAAAATGAGTCTGGAAGCATTTTTGTACTTTTCAATTTTTTTTTGGAAGTTTGAGAAGGATGGGTATTAAACCTACCCTATTTGGTAGAATTCACCAGTGAAGCCATCTAGTCCTAGATTTTTGCTTGTTGGGTGATTTTAATTAATGATTAAATTTCCTTACAAGTAATTTTTCTATTTAGACTTTCTATTTCTTCATGATTCTTTTTTCTTTTCTTTCTTTCTTTAATTTTTAAAAAAGTAATCTCTATACCCAATGTGGGGCTCAAACTCATGACCATGAGATCAAGAGTTGCATGCTCTACTGACTGAGCCAGTTAGGTGCCCCCTCCTTCATAATTCTTGAGTCTTCTTTCTTCATGAGTCTTGGAAGATTATGTTTCTAGGAATTTATCCATTTCTTTTAGGTAGTTTAATTTGTTGGCCTATAATTGTTCATAATAATCTCTTATGATCCTTTGTATTTCCATGGTATCTACTGCAATTTCACCTCCTTTTTTTTTTTTTAAGATTTTATGTATTTATTCATGAGAGACAGAGAGAGAGAGAGAGAGAGAGGCAGAGACACAGGCAGACGGAGAAACAGGCTTCATGCAGGGAGCCTGATGTGGGACTTGATCCCTGGACTCCAGGATCACACCCTGGGCCAAAGGCAGGTGCTAAACTGCCAAGCCACCCAAGGATCCTGCAACTTCTTTTTCTTTCTTTCTTTCTTTCTTTCTTTCTTTCTTTCTTTCTTTCTTTCTTTCTTCTTTCTTTCTTTCTTTCTTTCTTTCTTTCTTTCTTTCTTTTGATTTTAGGTATAACGTTTACTTTCACTGACTGCAGCCAAGTTACATAGTATTAGTCCAAATGGTAATATAATCCATTTTATGTAAATCAAATAGGTGACAATTGACACTCATATACATATTAGAGAAAGATTATTTCAATTGTGACTATCAATTTCTCTTATCTTGTTTAGTGCTAAGAGAAAGGAAATTTTCAAGTGAAAAGTTATTAAAGATCAATTCAAAGTGATGATAAAGTAATACTGGGATTGGGGGAGGGTGAGTCAGACTAAGTAAAATTCAACTTAAATAAGATTTTTTAAAAACTAGTACACAAAATGAAATATATATATATTTTTAAAAAGTATCATTTCAAAGGTTGTTTATTTATTTTTGTATTTTTTTTTATTGGAGTTCAATTTGCCAACATATAGTATAACACCCAGTGCTCGTACCTGTCAAGTGCCCCTCTCGGTGCCTGTCACCCAGTCACCCCATCCCCTGGTCCACCTCCCTCTCCACTACTCCTTGTTCATTTCCCAGAGTTAGGAGTCTCTCATGTTCTGTCACCCTGTCTGATCTTTCCCACTCATTTTCTCTCCTTTCCCCTATAATCCCTTTCACTATTTTTTAGATTTCCTGTATGAGTGAATCCATATAATGTTTGTCCTCCGATTGACTTACTTTACTCAGCATGATACCCTCTAGTTCCATCCACGTTGAAGCAAATGGTGGATATTTGTCGTTTCTAATGGCTGAGTAATATTCCATTGTATGCATAGACCACATCTTCTTTATCCATTCATCTTTTGATGGACACTGAGGCTCCTTCCACAGTTTGGCTTTTGTGGACTTTGCTGCTATAAACATTGGGGTGCAGGTGTCCTGCTATTTCACTGCACCTGTATCTTTGGGTAAATCCCCAGTAGTGCAATTGCTGGGTTGTAGGGTAGCTCTATTTTTAACTCTTTGAGGAACCTCCATACAGTTTTCCAGAGTGGCTGTACCAGTTCACATTCCCACCAACAGTGCAAGAGGGTTCCCCTTTCTCCACATCCTTTCCAACATTTGTTGTTTCCTGTCTTGTTAATTTTCACCATTCTCACTGGACTTCACCTCCTTTCATTTCTGATTTTATTTGAGACTTAGCTCCCCCCACCCTTTTTTTGGACGAGTTTAACTAAAGATTTGTCAATTTGGGTCATATTTCCAAAGAGCCAACTCTTAATTTCATTAATCTTTTCTGTGTGTATGTGTGTGTGTGTGTGTGTGTGTGTGTGTGTGTCTGTTTCATTTATTTCCACTCTGATATTTATTATTTCTTTTTTTAGATTTTATTTTTTAAGTAATCTCTACATCCAATGTGGAGCTTGAACCCACAGATCAAGAGTCGTATGTATGCTCTTCAGAGTCGTATGTATGCTCTCAGCTAGGCATTACTGATCTTTATTATTTCTTTCTTTCTACTAACTTTGGGTTTCTTTTGTTCTTCTAGTTCCTTTAGATATAAAGGTATAACGTTAGATTGTTTATTTGAGATTTTTCTTGATTTTGCCAGTAAGCCTGTATTGCTGTGAACTTCCCCCTTAGAACTGTTTTAGCTGCATCCCATAGATTTTGGGTTGTTGTATTTCCATTTTAATTTGGCTCAAGTTATTTTTTAAAATATTTATTTATTTATTTATTTATTTATTTATTTATTTATTGACAGAGAGAGAGCACAAGCAGGGGGAGCATCAGGCAGAGGGAGAGGAAAGAGCAGGCTTCCCTCAGAGCAGGCAGCCTGATATGGAGTTCGATCCCAGGACCTTGGAATCATGACCTGAGCCAAAGGCAGACTTTTAACCGACTGAACCATCCCGGTACCCTTGTCTCAAGTCATTTTTTAATTTCCCCTTTAATTTCTTCGTTGACCCATTGGTTGTTCAGTAGCATGTTTTTAATCTCCACATATTTGTGATTTTTCCTATTTTCTTTTTGTAGTTGATTTCTAGTTTCACATCATTGTTTGGAGAAGATACTTGAAATGATTTCGTGTTAAATTTTGAGACTTGTTTTGTGGCCTAATATGTGATTTGTCCTGGAGAATGTTCCATGTGCAGTCGAAAAGAATGTATTCTGGTTTTGGATGGAATATTCTGTATATATCAATTAAGTCCATCTAGTCTAATATGTCATTTAAAACTAATTTTTTAAAGATTTTATTTATTTATTCATGAGAGACACAGAGAGAGAGGCAGAGACATAGGCAGAGAAAGAAGCAGGCTCCTTGCAGGGAGCCTGCTGTGGGACTCAATCCCTGGACCCTGGGATCACACCTTAGGCCAAAGGCAGATGCTCAACCATTGAGCCACCCAGGCCAATGTTTTTTATAGATTTTTTTGTCTGGGTGATCTATCCACTGATGTATTGGGGTATTAAAGTCTCTTACTATTATTATAAAATCATAGTAAAGTCCCTTACTGTATTATTGTGTGTTTCTCTCTTCAGGTCTGTTGATATTTGCTTTATATATTTAGATATCCTATGTTGGATGCATAAATATTTGCAAATGTTATATCCTCTTATGGAATTGGCCTCTTTATTATTATGTAATACCTCTCTTTGTCTTTTATTACAGTCTTTGTTTTAAAGCCTATCTTATCTGAAAAAAGTTTAGCTACACCAGCTTTCTTTGGTTTCCATTTGCATGGGACATCTTTTTCCATCCCTTTACTTGCAGTCTGTGTGTCTTTAGATCTGAAGTGAGTTTCTTTTAGACAACATAGAGATAACTCTTGCTTTTTTTTTTTTTTCCCATTCAGCCACTCTGTCTTTTGATTGGAGAAGTTGGTGCATTTTTACTTAACATAATTATTGATTGGTATGTATTTATTGCCATTTGGTAATTGTTTTCTGGCTGTTTTTGTAGTTCCTTTCTGTTCCTTTCTTCTTCTCTTTCTCTCTTCCCTTGTGGTTTGATGCCTTTTTTTTAGTGTTATGTTTAGATTCCTTGCATGTATTTGCTATAGGTTTTTGCTTTGTGGTCACCATGAGGTTCACATACAATTACCTACTCACATAACAGTCTATTTTAAGTTAATAACAATTTAAATTTGAATGCATTTAAAAAACTGTACATTTTGCCCCTCCCACATTTTGTTTTTGTCATATTGTATACCTTTTTATTTTGTGTATTCCTTAACTAATTATTGTAATTATACTTAATTGTAATACTCTTGTCCTTTAACCTTCATGCTAGCTTTCTAACTGGTTAAACTACTATGGTTACTATATATTCATCTTTATCAGTGAGATTTTATTTTCATATATTTCTTTGTTATTAGTACATTTTATTTTCAACTTAAAGAAGGCCCTTTAACATTTTTTGTAAGATTGGCTTAGTGATAATGAATTTCCTTAGCTTTTGCTTGTCTGGAAAATTCTTTATCTCTCTTTCAATTCTGAATGATAACCTTGCCAAGTAGAGTATTCTTGTTTGGAAGGTATTTTTTTTTCCTTTCAGCACTTTAAATATGTCATGCCACTTCCTGCAAAGTTTTTGCTGAAAAATCAGCTGATATTTTTATGGGGTTTCCCTTGTACATAATGAGTTGTTTTTCTCTTGCTTTTTTAAAGATTCTTTTGACATTTCGACTATAATGTGTCTTGTGGATCTCTTTGGGTTCATCTGATTTGAAACTCTCTGTGTTTCTGGACTTGGATATCCATTTTTTTCCCCAGGCTAGGGAAGTTTTCAACTGTTATTTCTCCAAATAACTTTTCTGCCCCATTCTCTTTCTCTTTTTCTTCTGGGACCTCTATAATGTGAATGTTACTCTGCCTGACATTGTCTCATAGGTCCCTTAAACATCTTCACTTCTCGTAATTATTTTGTCTGTTGCTGCCCTCTTTCTGCTGAACATTTTGCTTGAGTTCCGCCTAGCTTCAAGAGTCCATCACCAGTGCTGTCTCTATCCCCAGATCCATCTGCAGGCCTCCCACTAAGATAAAAGTTGAGGACCTCTAATTCTGAGATTTTTAATGGAGACATTTCAGAATTACAAAAAGGTATAAAGAATAATGAATGCTTATGTATACATCCTCAGAAATAAGTTACAACTTATACCGTTGAAGCCCCCATAGACTGTCCCTGGTCTCATCTCACCTACCTCTAATTCCAGAAGTAATCACTTTACTGAATTCACTGATTACTATGCTATGTAAATTCTCAGTCATTCTATACACTTACCCTGAGCTTTTCCTCTGCTGGAATGGTAGAGATGTAAAGAGTGGGAAAAGAATGAGTCTGGGGAATATGGACCAGGTGATCTGGCCCTGATTCAAGTATTCGGGGATGGAGACTTAAGCTATGTTGTAGAGGTAGGAAATGGAGAAAACACTCAGTATGTGTCAGGCCCATATTCTGAGGGATGTTGAGAAGAAGACCAGAAAGAATTGGTCCAGTGTATCTCATGAGCTGGGTTTGTCTAAGCCAGCGATGGCTTATGTCTGGCAAGCATGGAATAAAGGCTAGGAAATTGATAATTATAGAAAAGGGTGGGCATGAATGGAAAAGTCTTGTCAGGGAGGCCACCTCCTGGAGCCCAACATTTATAGGGTCTGAGAACAAGGCAATAAAGATCAAAGTCCATTCACTCACTCAGTTACTCATTCAGTCATTCATCTAACAAATTAACCCCTATTTATGTCACAGGCAACATGTTTAGCATTATAGGGGAGGAATATAAACAAAAACAAAAAATGGCCTCTGTCTTGAAGACATTCACTAGAAGAGGAGAGGACATATAAAAATAATTACAATATAATGTGGTAAGTTGGAAGAGGGGGCTTGACAGGGTTCAGGGGGAGGCTAGGTCAGCATTAGACCCACACACTGGCCATTAGTTTAATAAATAATCCAGGATATAACTTCTTAGGGAGGTAGCAGAGGGTTTGGTGAAGGATCTAAGAGATATCCAGGGGCAAAGGAAAGGGATGAAATGGGGGAGATCAGAAATTCAAATTCAATGGGTAATGATGAATCAAGGAGCAGACAGGTATCTGGAATGGAACAGGAGTTCAGGCAGTGGACAAATGGGACAACTGTCACCATGTGCTTATAGGACCTCCTGTAGCTCTCATTTTATTTTTTATTTAATTTTTTAAAAAGTGTTTTAAAATATTTCACTTATTTTAGAGAGTGGGGAGGGGAAAAAGAAGAGAGAGTCTTAAGCAGACTATGCACTGAGCACTGATCCCAATGCAGGGCTCGATCTCATGACCCTGAAATCATGACCTGAGCTGAAACAAAGTTTCAGATGCTTAATCAACTACACCACCTAGGTGCCCCTGTAGTTATCGTTTTATTTTATTTTTTTAAAATTTTTTATTTATTTATGATAGTCACAGAGAGAGAGAGAGAGAGAGAGAGGCAGAGACATAGGCAGAGGGAGAAGCAGGCTCCATGCACCAGGAACCCGAAATAGGATTCGATCCCGGGTCTCCAGGATCGCGCCCTGGGCCAAAGGCAGGCGCCAAACCGCTGCGCTACCCAGAGATCCCTAGTTATCGTTTTAGATACCACCTTCCTAACACCACCATTTGGAACCCACAAGCCATTCTAATCCTCATATTTCTCTGTGCTTCTGCTTCTCTTTATCCCATCAGACATTTCTATTTGTGTCCTATGGAACCCCTGTCTGTTGGTGAACAAATTCCCCTACTTCCTGTACTTATTCATAGAACTATCCATAACAGACACCTTTTGGAGTATCTTCCCAGCTCACAAAGACTTTCATAGCACCTCTACTGACCCATAATGGTGGATTTTGGGCTATCATCTTGTTCATCTGCCCCAATCATTCACTCCCTACTGACCACAGATAGAGATAATTTCTGTTACATGCAACCAGAGACCTAGCTAATCTCTCTCCACCTTCTAGCCTGAACTGAAACCTGGCTTTCCCCTGAGGTTACCACTTCCCCTGCAGTCCTTTCAAGTAGAAGCTATTTATTCCCGCATACCCCACATACAGAGAGGCAATAGCAGCAGTATTCTAGCTCCCCAAGACCCTTTTTTAAATTATTTTTTATTTATTTATTTTTTAATTTTTATTTATTTATGATAGTCACACAGAGAGAGAGAGAGAGAGGCAGAGACATAGGCAGAGGGAGAAGCAGGCTCCTTGCACCGGGAGCCCGACGTGGGATTCGATCCCGGGTCTCCAGGATCGTGCCCTGGGCCAAAGGCAGGTGCCAAACTGCTGCGCCACTCAGGAATCCCTCCCCAAGACCCTTCTAAATAATTTCTCGTCTATTCTAGTATGAAAAACATCTGTCCCACTGAAGCTTATGCTATTCAACTAGTCACCTTCTTTCTTGTCATCTACCAACCTGGTTACACCTTTGTATTTATTAAATGCCTGTCTTATAACTTCATCCTGTGGAGAAGGGGATTTTGTTGACTCTGTAAAGCATCCATTTAAAGGCCCAGTTAGTTCCTTGACCTTCCAAACTCAGCATCTTCACTTCCAATCCACTGTAGTGTCCTCCAATGGCCATACCTTGTATTTTGTCACCACAAAAACAGTTCTACCTTGGAAAACTTAAACTGTCTATCACTATAACTATCCATCTAGCCCCCTTTGCTGATACAATCTAATGGATTGAGGCTTTTACAAATTTTCAACTGTGTTCTCAGCCTATTGGATAAAATTTTTACTTGTTTCCCATCAGCTTTTCCTTTCATCCCCTACAGTCATTGCAAACCTTTGCTACTCTTTTTAAGCTTACATAATCAGATGAAACTCTCTCATCATTAATTAATTAACTAATTAATTAACATTATTCAACAAATATTCATTACATACCTACTTTGTACCAGGTACCATGGATACAATGGCACAGCTTTGGCAGTGAGAAGCTCACAATCAAAACGGATTTGAATCCAATAATCATGCTCATAAATAATTATAAACCATGATAAGATTTGTGGGTAGGGCTGGGAGGTAGAAAGGGGGCATTTCAGGAAGAAGAAACAATGTAAGCAAAACTCTGGGGCAGAATGGAATGCAGTTTGAGGAAATGAAACAAAAACCTATAAGGTTGAAGACAGAAAACTACAAAGAGAGTGGAACAGGATGAGACTGAGTGAGGTGACAGGGTGAACGACAGGGTGAGATCTGCATTTTGAAAAGATCACTGGCAAGGGATGAACTGGTGGAGCCCAGGGGCTTTTTTAGGTTACTAAAACTGTTCTCTATGATATTGTAATGGTGGATACATTTGTCAAAACCCATAGAACTGTGAAACACAAAGAGTGAAGCCCAATATGAATTATGGGCTTTTGTTAATAGTAATGTATTAGCACTGGTTCCATCAGTTGTAACCAATATACCACATCAATGCAAGCTACTAATGATAGGGGAAACTGGGAGTGGAGTAGAGAGGGAGTTATAAGGGAACTCTCTGGACTTATGTGCTCAATTTTTATGTGAACCTAAAACTACTCTAAAAAACAAAATCTACTAGCTAATTTTTTTAAATAAAGAGGGATGGGGAAGACCACTGGCTCCTGCAAAGAAAGTACACTGGAGACAGAAGAAATGTGGGCAAACCATTAAAAAGCTTCTTCAGAAGTCCAGGTGAGAAGAGGTGGTAGCTCAGGCCAGAGTGACTATGAGGGGAAAAGGAGAGAAGTGGATACAAGGTGGTATTGACAAGTCTTGGTGACACAGGCTGGGGATTGAGGGCCACTGAGATTACTGCCTTGCCCAACTTGATGATTAAATGATGTCACTCAACAGTTGGTACAAGGATCTAGAACCATTTTATCAACACCATCACTACCTGCTAAGAAACTCCTGAACACATAGATTCTCAGCATGCTTATACATGTGATAGTCACACTAAAGACATGTCACTGCTTATTTTTCAGCTCTGACCATGATCATTTCCTGCCAGACATTGATTAAAGGGAGTTCATCCCCTGAGTTTTATTCCTGCTTCAGCCATTAATTGAAGTAGACAGGGTTACTTGGCTTTTCTGGGCCTTAGTATTTTTACCAGTAATACAAGAAAGCTGAACCAGATGACCTCTAATATGTAGTACAAAGTGAGGACAGGGGATGCTGTGATCGCTAGCTGCCAGAGGTCTTCCAGATACTTAAATAGTCTTCATACTTGTCACTTCCCAATTCCTGGGCTTTCACAATGAATGCTAACACATCCCATTGTTGGTCAGTGTTCTTCTGCTTCTGGCAGATCTGTGGTTCTTAGATTTCTGCTTCTTTGTTCCAGGGCCATGACGAGGGTCTGCATGAACCACCATAACCCCAAGTAACTCTGGACCACCACCAAATACTGTCCAAGTCAGGTCTGGGACACACTACCAGATGGTCCCAGAGAAAACTCAGCTTTCTGTGTGTTTTTATTTCAAAATCAAGCCTATCTTCGACAACAGAACAAATGTGGTAACATCCTGTTCCAAAAACCAAAATACATAAACTCTCAGGAACCATCAGCGCTTTAGTCAATCCACCTTCTAGAAAATGCTGTCACTATTCAACATCTCTGGGTCCTGACCTCTTTTTCAACCACATCAGTAATGCAACACAGCACCTGTAGATTACCAAGTCATGCCAACTTTGTTGCTAACCCATAATCAACAATATGGGGAGCTGCTGCTTAATATCACTTTCTACACAGTGATATTCCTATCAGTGAGTTCCAGCAGAGGACGTCAAGGTCATGTGTTATAGTTCTGCCATGATGCCTTTGCATAGAAAGCTTCATTGAGAACTGCCTAAGGTATACACAATGGTTCTGAGATTGGCATAAGGAGCTAGTGCTATGCTGAAACCTGTCGCACTTAGGCCCAGACTAGGGACCAGAGAACCCAAAGGCCTCTTGCTCCTGCCACTTTGTTCTTGTCAGCCCAGGAAGCAAATTTCTTGGAAACTATCACTGATTTACCCCTATCTAAGGCTATGCTGCTTTCCTGCAAGGGATTTGGTAGAATTTCCTGAAGCTCACTCTGGTTATCATTTGAGTGATTAACATAGCCCTCTGCTATGTTCAAAACCACGCCTGCTCTATGCCCTGCACCCAGAGTCCCTGAATCAAACAAGTGCCCTCTAACTTTCTATCTAATGAATAAGAAAGTTCCCTGTGGGTGAAGTACTTCTGCATTTAGATTACTCCTCTGGCGTGTAAGGTTTATCTCTCAATAGTAAACTTGTCAATTCTATATAATGTCTGCGGCATTGTAATTTCTTCCTTCCAAGGGAAGCTTATCAATTTGAGTTAAACTGCAGGTTGCTGATCAGCCATGTATTAATTGTCCTTGGTCAAGTGCCAACCCTTAGTCCAGTCAGCACTGTCTGGATGTTGTGGACATGTAGACCTGACAGCCTATTGCTGCTGCTTCTGAAGATGGCCAGCTCAGGGAGAGTTTAGCAACTGAGGCCTAGTTTGAACAAATAAACCGAGGCAATTAGAATGTGCCTGGAGCACTTTTGTGATAATCTGATTAATGTCTTTCTCTCTGACTAGACAATAAACTGCATGGGAGCACACTGTAATTGCTCAATAGGTATTTTTCAAATTAATAAATGCATGAATAAAGCAGAAAGGCTATGGGGTTAGAAGAAGTTGGGGAAGTCAGGAGGGGACTTGAATGAGTCAGGTTTGACTAAGTCAGGTTATGAGTAAGCCAAGTTATGAGTAAACAGAACCTATGATGCAGAGAAGGCACACAGAGTAGATGGTAAGAAAGCCAGACAGTAGTGAGTGGAGAGTGTAGCAGACATACAAGGAGTAGCTGAGTCATCTGAGAGTAAAGATTCACAAAACCCTTTGGCTGAGGTCTTGGAACTTCCTTGAATCCATTGCCATCCTCCTATTCCTGTTCTTTCTGACCCTGATTGCTCATCCTTCCCTGTGATTTTATGAATATGCATCTTTACAATAAAACATTTATTACTAGGTAACTTGAGTGAATTGCTGCTCTTTAGAGTCTAAGCTTTGGGAGTTTGAGGAAAGCACATGAGCTCTAAGGAATCTAGCTATTTTTCCCATGAAGCACATTATCGCTTTCTGTGAACAGAGTGATGGCCAGTGATGGAGATGTCCTGACATGATTGAATTCAGAGTGGAAACAAATCTTATGCTCTATCTAGAACTCCAGCCATGAATGTCGTATTTTTTTCCTCACATTTTAAGAAAATCCTCTTATTACTCTTGAGCAATGATAACCAGATTCGCTTAGTCACATCTACTTTTTAAAATTGAAGATTAGACAAATGGCTTGGAACAGCTGGGTGGTTTGGTTAAGCATCCAAATTGTGATTTCCGCTCAGGTCATCATCTCAGGGTTGTGAGATTGAGCCCCACATTGGGCTCCACACTCAGCAGGGAGTCTGCTTGAGATTTTCTCTCCTTCTCCCTCTGCCCCTCTCTCCACCACGTGCACTCTCTCTCAAATAAATGTCTTTAAAAAAATAAATAAAATTGAAGATTAGAAAGAAATACTTTAGAATAATATTATGAGGAGTTGTGAAGGTAATTTTCATCATATTATCAATAATTATTATTACTTAGTTATTATGGTTCAGCAGTTGTTTTTTTTTTTTGTTTTTGTTTTTGTTTTTTGCACCAAAAGCATCAGCAGTTGGTTAATTGAGCAGCCATACTGTCCATTATTCCCATGGTCCTGAGCCCTTTCCAATGTCTGTATATATTGGTTTTCTATTGTTACCATAACAAATTACCATGCCATTAGGGCTTAAACAACACAAATTTATGATCTTACAGTTCTATAGGCTAGAAGTTAGACATGGCCTCACTGGGCTAACATCAAGGTATTAGAAGGGTTTTGTTCTTTTCTGGAGGCTTTAGGGAAGAATTTGTTTCCTAGCCCTTTCTAGCTTACATAGATCTCTGCATTTCTTGGTTCATGGTACGCTTTTCCATTTTATTATTATTTTTAAGATTTTATTTTTAAGTAATTTCTACACTCAACATGGGGCTCCAACTACCAACCTTGACATCAAGAGCCCCACACTCCTCCAGCTGAGCCAGCCAGACACCCCATGCTTTTCCATTTTCAAAACCAGCAATGTGTATTGAGCCCTTTTCACATCAAATCTTTCTGATCCTTCCTCAGTATACAGATCCTGTACAAGATTTGTTGGATTTATAGCTAAGTATTTATTTTCTTGGAACTATTGTAAGTGGTATTGTTTTTCTAATTTTGGTTCCCAGTTGTTCCTTGCTGGTCTCCAGAATACAATTGATTTTTGTGTGTTGACAAAAAAAAAAAAAAATATTTCTGACCCTTCTTCATAGTCACATCTCTCTTTCACTGACTTCAGCTGGGAAAGGTTTGCTGCTTTTAAGGACTCATGTGATTAAGTTGGGCCCACCTATATAATCCAAAATAATCTCCCCATTTCAAGGTGCTTAACCTTAATACATCTGCCAAATCCTTTTTGCCAAGCCAGGTAATATATTCACAGGTTATAGGGATTAGAAGATGGGCATTTTGGGGGAACAATTATTCTGTAGTTACACACTCAAGTTACAAATCCTTTTATGTTCCTACAAGAACATCTAGGAACAAGATAGGAGTCAAGTATGTTTATAAAAAGCACAAGTATTGCTAGATGGAGGGAACCTTACTATAAGAAATGATATGGCTTTGTCCATTAAAAATCAACAGAAAAGGGGATCCCTGGGTGGCTCAGCGGTTTGGCGCCTGCCTTTGGCCCAGGTCATGATCCTGGAGCCCCGAGATCGAGTCCCATGTCAGGCTCCCGGCATGGAGCCTGCTTCTCCTTCTGCCTGTGTTTCTGCCTCTCTCTCTCTCTTCCTATGTCTATCATGAATAAATAAATAAAATCTTTTTAAAAAAATCAACAGAAAGGAAAAAAAATCATTTACTGAGTGCCATTAGCTTCAATGTGTCAGGTATAGTGAGATGTTAATATCAATTAATAGATAGATTAATATCTATTAATAGATTAATAGATATTAATCAACTCTCCAATAGATATTATCTCCATTTCATATTGGGGAAACTGAGACTCAGAGTGATTACATAATTTGTGCAAAGTCACCCAGCTGATAAGGGGTAAAGCTGGAATTCACACTAGATTTTTCAGACACTAAAACTCATACTCTTTCTAGTATGCAATGTGGCCTCCCAAATTTTCTGTGGAAATTAACTTAGCTCATCGACAAAAGATTCCTTCGGGGGCTTTAAGACTGACTTTCTGGAACTCTATAAAGATGTAGTTGGCATTGCACATCTAAAAGGAAAAGATGTTCCAAGGACAGAATGCTGCTTCTATTTCCCCCACTGTGGTGTATAACCAGGAAGACTGCTAGACACTGCTAGACACACTAAATATTTTTCTTAGAAAGATAATCTGACCATTTTATTAACTGGAAAGGCTATGGACCTGAGGACTGCCCATGGAGATTTACTGATCAGATCCATGATCCATCAAGTCCTCTTTCCATCAATGACACTCAGATATACCTGTATTCAAGAAGCTAGCCAAGACAGCCCAGGGAACTTTGTCAAGTCTCATTCCCACTCCTAACCATCTAGTTATAATTACCAGCAAGGCTACAGACCAGGTTCACTAAAAATGTATTCTCACACAAAAAAATATATTCTCACTAGGGTGAGAGAACTGTAATGGCTTTGTTGAGGCTAAAAGAGCATGTTGCTTCTATACTGAGAATTCTTCGCTGGGGTCTGGGGACTGTCTGTTCTTCTGACTCTGCCTCTGCCACATTTCCTGTGACCCTTTCTGAGGCCAACTGTTTTTCATTGATCAATAGATCTTCCCCCTGCAGACTGTATGTACTTTGGTCATCTTATCTTGTTCTGCCCTCAGAAATTTATTTACTCATTCTTGATTTTTGTTGATTAATTGGCTTTTGTCTTATTGCTGCCCAAACCATTACATTTCTTGTTGAGGCCTAGTTCTCTCATACCCTTGATCTGCTGCAACATTCAACATAAATACTATTTCTCTCTAGGATTCTCTATAGGTAGACCAAACATATACTATGTTGGAGCCAGCATCTTTTAGATCCTTCCACAGTCAAAAAGCCATTTATTGAGATCAATAATATTTTAGGACTGTGACTTTTTCTTGATTTTATCAATTTCTCTCTCTTTTTAAAAAGATTTTATTTATTTATTCATGAGAGACACACAGAGAGAGGCAGAGACATAGACAGAGGGAGAAGCATGCTCTCTGTGGGGAGCCTGATGTGGGACTTGATCCCAAGACTCTGGGATCACGCCCTGAGCTGAAGGTAGATGCTTAACCACTGAGCCACCAGGCGTCCCTATCAATTTCTTAATATTTGTGTTTTTTAATGAATAATGTAATTTTGGTGCTTAGTTTGTATTCTTGAATTGCATTCTTCTGCACATTCTTCAGAATGTGTTTCTTTGCAGAAGTTACTGTTTGTGCTTCTCTTGGTAGACAGTCATAGAGAGGGATTCATTTGTGTGCTTCTCAGCAAATGCATTTTCTTTTTCAGATCAGCTAGACTCCTTAACACTATTCAGAAACTGGAAGGTAGTTAATGCCTGTTCTTAAGACAAATCTTACAACAATAACAACCAGTATTTATTTAGTAGTTTGTACGAGGTAGAGTTTATCCTCATACAGTATTACTTACTGTTCCCAACAACTGTTCAAGACTAGAGCACTATTTTGCAGATGAGAAAAGTGAGGCTTAAAAAGGTCGATTAAATTGTCCAAAGTCTTTTAGCTAGAAAATGATAGATAGATCCAGGAATTCAATCCCATTTTATCAGTTTCCAAAATATAGACTTCTATTACTCTGTATTGCTGCTGCTGGTTCAGATGTTAGGTTTCAGGGCACCTGGGTGGCTCAGTGGTTGAGCATCTGCCTTTGGCTCAGGGCATGATCCCAGGATACTGGGATTGAGTCCTGCATTAGGCTCCCCAAAGGGAGCCTGCTTCTCCCTCTGCCTATGTCTTTGCCTCTCTCTCGTCTCCCTCTATCTCATGAATAGATAAATAAAATATTTTATTTATTTATTTATTTATTTTTATTTTTTGTATATTTTTATTGGAGTTCGATTTGCCAACATATAGTATAACACCCAGTGCTCATCCTGTAAAAATCTTTTAAGAAAAAGAATGTCGGGATCCCTGGGTGGCGCAGCGGTTTGGCGCCTGCCTTTGGCCCAGGGCGCGATCCTGGAGACCCGGGATCGAATCCCACATCGGGCTCCCGGTGCATGGAGCCTGCTTCTCCCTCTGCCTGTGTCTCTGCCTCTCTCTCTCTCTCTCTCTCTCTCTCTCTCTGTGACTATCATAAATAAATAAAAATTAAAAAAAAAAAAATTTAAAAAAAAAAAAAAAAAAAAAAGAATGTCAAATAGCCACATAAACAGCAAGAAATACTATAGAAGCAAAGAGAATTTTGATTATTCTATCCAGATTGGATAAAATGAGACAAAGGTGGCCTGGTAGGGTAGCATCCTATAGAGACCAGAATAGATTGCCTATTACCCTTACTGTCCTAGAGTGGTGCCAAGGTTTGGAACCAGTACAAATGGGAAAACAGGGAGCTAATGAAGAAGTTGAAGGAAAGAATTCCCATCATGGAAGACAAACACTAGTGGACCTCATTACAAATTTCCATGCCAATTTATATAGGTTTGCCAAGTACAGCAACATGGTCCAAAAGGGAACAGACTGTACCAGGATGGAGTTTCAGAGGAGGTGTGTGATGACTCTAGCAGCAAAGATAAGATCTTGAGTTCTGAGGAAATAGCCTTGCTTGGTTCCAGCTGCTCTTTTTCTTTCTATCCAGGATCCTCACCCTCTTTCTATCCAGGATCCTCGTAGGGTGATGGTGACTGAAGGAGAGGATATTGTTGACCTATGAGGGGCTGGGAGATTCAGAGGTTGGGGGCAGGAGCTTATTGGCTCCTATTGAAGTGTGGGATTTCTCACCCCAGATGATGGGAGATGCCCAAATTATAGAAGCCAGCAGGGCTGAGAAATGTTCAAGGAACCAAAATCCTAGAAACTAGGAGGTAGGACATGAGTGAAGAATGTCACCAAAACAAAGAGCCCGGAAAGGGAAGCTAGATAGTAGTAGAAAGTGTATAGGGTTTTTGTCTAGAACAGCTCAGCTCTTTCATACTTCTATCCCAATCCATACAGGCTGTAAAGGCCCTATTAAAAGTCCATGGTTGTAGGGGTGCCTGGGTGGTATAGTCAGTTAAGTGTCTGACTTTTCTCTTGAGCTCAGATCCTGATCTCAGGGTCATGAGAGGGTCAAGCCCCAATGTCAGACTCCGTGTACAGTGCAGAGTCTGCTTAAGACTCTCTCCCTCTACCCCTCCCCAACTTAAATAAATAATTTTTTTTAAAGCCTTTGGCTGCTTATTCCCATGCTTGCTCTCTCTTTTTTTTTTAACCAAGTTGTTTGCTCTGTCCTGATGGTCTCCATTTTCATCCTGTTGTCCTATATCTACCCTCTGATTCTCTGCCTAGTGTCACTGGCCATATAATTCATTAAGATAATCTCTATGGTCATCTATTACAGGTTTAACCCTTGACAGCATCCAAATTTGCTGTGACCCTATGCTCTGCAGCCTGTAAGCTGTCTTATCCAGCCAACTGGTTAACTTGTCCCAGAATACCCCCAACTCCTTCTTAGAGATAGGCCCAAGATTATGTTTCTTCCATTCTGCCTGGAAACCAATACGTGGAGATCTGTATAACGTTGGCTGTGTGCCATACCTCTGATCATGTCCTGCCAAATACCATGATGTCCACTTGGAGGTAGGAGGCTGTGAGAGATGTCTTCATTATAGCAGAGTAATATATAAGTTTTATAGGTTAATAGGAATTGCTAGGTTTTTCAAAATGACAAGTAGGAACACAAGGAGACCCATTTACTCAGCCACTAAACTTGAGTGTTCTTTAGAACTACATTTTCAGGAGAAAGCAAGGAAAATTTTCTTTCTGTCATTCACTTTATTCACGTAGGCCATATATAGGAAAATCTGTGAATCACAAGTGTACAGCTGGATGAATTTTCACAAAGTGAACACATTAGTTAATCAGTACCCAGATTAAGAAACAAACATTATCAGCGTCCAATCCGGTGTCCCCACCTGGTTACCACTCCCCATACGATAATCACTCTTCTAACAACAGTGATTAGTTTTGTCTGTTTTAGAATTTTATATAAATTAGATATATATTATGTGTTCTGTGTGTGGTTTTTTTTTGGGGGGGTCAACATAGTGTATGTAAGATTTATCCATGTTGTCTGTCATGCATAGCAGTAGTCTGTTCTTTTTCATTGTTATATTAGCACATTGTATGAATATACTACTCTTTGTCTGTTCTACTGCTATTGGACATTTGGATTGTTTCCAGTTTTTAGCTCCCATGAATAGTCCTGTTATGAACATTCTTGTACATGTCTTTTGGTGAACATATGTATGCATTTCTGTTGGGAATGTACCTAGAAGTAGAATTGTTTAGTAAAAGTATATGCATATGTTCAGTTTTAGTAGATACTGCCAAACAGTTTCCAAAGTTGTCATAACCAAGGGTTATATATATATTTTTTATCCTTCCTAAATCTCTTGGAGCCAGAAGAAAAATGGTGCAGAGGCGGGCAGGTAGAAATTTGGCTTGCAGTGGCAGCAAGTGCAGGTTAAAAACAACTCTTTCCCCTATTCTGCCATTGTTTTTATCAGATAGTTTTCTTTCTGCAGGCACAGAGCTTGGACAATACATGCCACCCATTGGCTGGTGGAATTCTGCAGTACAGGGCCTTAATATTAAGATTTTCAGCTAAGTCAATATAGGATACCAAGCCAGAGGAATTAATATAACTGAAAACTGGGCAAGCGGTCAAAGTACAAGTGGCCTGAAGGAGAAAGTATAACCCAGCAGAGAATGAAGTGGAGTTGGCACAAAGAAAGAGAGATGCAAATGTCAAATTGGCATAGAGGGCCAAGAATCAAAGATTAGGAGAGAAAGAACAAGCAGGTGAAAAGTGAATGGGAAAAGGTATGTGGTCCATGACTGGCTTTTATACACCAGCCTAGGGTAGAATGAGAATGGTCAGCCAAGTTTAAAGAAATGAAAACAAAACAAAACAATCTTACCCTACTGAAAAACCGAAGTTGAGTAAGCCTTGTCTGGAAACATCTTTTGAGGATAAGTGCAAGCTTCTGGGAACTTGAATGGAGAATGTGGGGGTGGAACAAACATAGAGTTTTCTGTCAGAGATGTGATGTTTGCATAGCAGACATTTCTCCAGGCCACTCTAGTTTAACAATACAATCAGATCACATGGACAGTAGCAGCCTCTGCAAGGAGATCATTAGAACCTCAGGTCCCTTCTGTATCTCTCAGGGATTTCTGTGGAAAAGGGAGGTTTCACATGCATTTCTGAGTGGCTATTCACTGACTCATATCACCAACCACAGCTGGCATGCAGCTACTTCTCTGCTAGAGTAGAAAGAGATGACTTCTTCCCACCTGTGCTATGATCAAGCCACAAAAAAGGGTGATTTTGGGCCCTGTTTCCTTCGGTGCCTCTAAGAGTACAGCAGTTTCCTTTGACTTTGTTTTTCACTTGAACAGAAAACAACTGAGATGACAATGTAAGTGATTTCACAATGTGCCATACTCAAAAATCATCTCTCCTTCTCAACCTCCTCCAACCCACCCTTGTAATTCCTAAGACAAGTCATTCAACCTCTCTAGTATTTCATTTTCTCACGGGTAATATAGCAAGAAAAATTTCTACCTTTCAGAGTTACTATGAGGATTAAATGAGATAGTATGGAAAGGGTCTAGGGAAAGGGACACTTCTATAGTTTCTTCCTTATCACTCTTCTTGTTTCCCCCATCCTCCATTGACAAAAGTGGCTAACCTGGATGGTTAGATTCCAAGACAAGGTCATTTTCCCATGCAGTCAGGATCATGCACGATGTGCTTGGATCACACATGGGTATGGATCTCTCTAGGCTCTTCTATTTTTGTTCCCATAGTACTGAGTGACCCTCCAACCCAGGCCTGCCCTCAGGCTTAGAGAGAGGGAATAGCCAAGTTGTAGTTACACTGTGAGGGTACAGCCTGGTTCATCTAGTGTCTATTTTGATTAGTTGGGTTCCTGGCTTTCCTGGTAGCTAAATATTTTTCATTTGACCCTGTAAAATTAAAAAAAAAAAAAGTCCCTATAAACCTCCAGCTCTAGGCATGTATTCTCAGACTACCTTATCAGAGAGAGCAAGAATAGCTAAAATGCAAGTGTTGTTTTCTTTTGCCACTGTCTCCTGTATATATTTCTCCCTCCAGACCTTCGAGGTGGGAGGGGGTGGCTATGGTTTAAGGTAGGATTCTGGTTTGCCTTTTTTTTTTTTTTAAGATTTTTATTTATTTATTTGAAAGAAAGAGAGAACAAGCGTGAGAGACAGAGAGCACAAGCAGGGGGAGAGGTAGAGGGAGAAGCAGACTCCCCACTGAGCAGAGAGCCCAATGCAGAACTCGATCCCAGGACCCTAAGATCATAACCTGAGCCAAAGGCAGACGCTTTACTGACTGAGCCACCTAAGTGCCCAGATTCTAGTATTCTTAGCCTCTTGACTGAATATTATCTAATGGGACTCCAAACTAACCATAATCTTTTTTTTTTTTACTAACCACAATCTTTAACATTATTAACTTAATAGTGTTTTGGTTATCTATTACTGCTTAATAAACTGCCCTAAAATTTAGTGGCTTAAAACAGCAATCTTTTTTTTTTTTTTTTTAATTTCTCATGATTATTTGGTTGGTGCTCTGCTTGTCAGTTCTGCTGGTCTCCTTTGAATCTCTCACATGGCTGTAGTCAGATGGCAACTGAGGCTGGAAATCTCCAGGATGGCTTCACTCCTGTATCTGACACCTCACTGGGCATGTCTGGAAGGCCAAACTTAGCTGGAATGCTGACGAGGTAAGACCTCTCTTTCCTACCATGTAGTCTCAGGGCTTTTCCCTCTCTATGTGAACTTATCAAATGGTGACTCAGGACTCCTAAAAGCATAAAAGTGGAAGCTGCAAAATTCTTAAGGCTTAGGCCTGGAACAGGCACAGTGTCACTTCTACTACTATTCTACATTTAAGAATATTCTATTCTTAAAAACAAGTGATAGGCCCAGCCCTGAGGGGAGGGACTACATAAGGATATATGGAGGGATGGTTGATTGAAGGCTATCAATGTAACTAACTTCCATAAGAAATATTAGTATAGGTTTTATCTGCAGTCTCTAGATTTAGTAAACATACCCCAGGATTTGTCTCCCTCCACTCAGGGTAAGTTTTTTCAACATATGGTACAATCTCCATTAAGTATGTCCTGAGAGCATGGGAGTCTTACTGTATAGGACTAGTCATATACCCCAACATATCTGGTCACTATCTTTTATATGTGGTATTTATTTACAGTTATGCAAATAAAGCTTCTGCTGACCTACCCGTTTAAGTTTAACTTCATAAGGTTGTGTGAAGGATTAAATAAAATCATTTGTGTAAATTGCCTGGTGGTACATATCAGTAAGTACTTAATAATGGTAATTGTTGTTATTATTTTATTACCAGGGTCTCTAAGGTATTGGGCTGGCCTTGGTAAAAATATAATGAGATAACTTTGGGAAGTCATGGTTTCCCAGGCCACCTGGTGATTAATATCCAAGAAAGTAGGTGGAATCATTAAGCTGAGATAATGGGACAGAACAGGTTATCAGCTGCCCACACACAAGATGAGAAGAGAATCAACAAGTACAGTTGCAGGAAATATTGGAAAAACAGAAGCAACAAAAAGAAAATTTAGAAATAGTCTGAGGTCAGAATAGGAAAAATAACTTAGGGAAGAGATGTCAGCACAAAAGGAAGAGTCATTTCTTTCTCAGGCAGCACAAGGTCCCTAATAGGTGATAAGGCCAAGTTAATGGAAAGATTATCTGGAGGGGAGAAATTAGATGAAAAACTGCCAGTTTTCAGCTTGCAAGGAAGACAGAGCCAGGTACCAGCTAGACTGAGAGACAAGAAGGTCCTTCATGTCCTTTGTAGTAGTGTCAGCCTTCCAACACAACTAATTATGGATGCCAGGCTGCAGAGGGCAAAAGAGAACCTCAGCCCTTGGAAGGTAACAAATCAGCTCTATGCAAAGAACCTGGGCCAGTCGAAACAGCATCAGTCTCATCATGGTTATGGTGTTACCATTTCATCAGTTCATAACTCACTGTTTACGAACTTCCTTTTCCCACATCTTACTCAAGCTTTCCCCTTAGTTCTAGAAAAGCTTGTAATAAATACCCTGCATGAGAATAAAGAGATTAAATCAGATTTAAGCAAGATCATGGGGGTATGAGGGTAGAAAGAATCTTGTAAACTCTCAAGTGCTCTACAAAGGTGAAATGCTATTACTTTTAAGGGAAGCAGATTCGAGTATTATTGCTCAGAGAAAGGAGTGTTGGAGTCTGATGGCTGAAGTGAGAAGTTCTAAAGCCAGTAAAAAAACCACAGATATTGGGGTAGAGAATACATTGCTAATTGTTGGCCTTGTGAACTCTTCTCCCTGGCTCTGACCCTCACCTCTGTCCCATCTCCCAACAGTTTTGAGAGAGGTATTTGGTAACTTTTAACTTCAGCCAAGTTTGTAAACTGAAGTTGCAAAAAAATGAGCTAGCAGGTATTCAATCACTGTATCAAATTAATAATCAAATATCTGGACATAAATAATTCAGAAAGAACTGAGAGTAAAGCACAGATAATCTCTTTCTTCTAGCTTCATTTGTATCAAAGAAAGAAGGATTTCTGAACAGAAGGGAAGCAAAATTTATTGGAAAATACTTTAGTAGTAGGCTGAAAAGAGGGCAGTCATAGGAATAATTTCTTTTTTTTTTAAGAATAATTTCTTAAGTTAATTGTATCATAAACACAGCAGGAGGGTCTGTGAGGGCCTTTCCTGCTAAATTAGCCTGAATCTACAAAGCCATACACATATGCCAGAAAATATATTTGACTCTATCTGTAAGATTCAATATAATTTTCACTTACTCTTTTATTCAGCAAATATTTATTGAGTAACTATATACACGGTACTCTCTGCCTTCGAGGAATTTATATTCTGGAGGGTGAAATAGACAACAAAATGATAAAAAAAAAAAAATCAATACAACTTCAGATAATGATAAATTCTATGAAGGAAATTAAATTGGGAAAGGGGATGGAGAATGATTGTGTATCCACAATATCTTTGGTCCCCCTGCACTTAACCCACTGAATGTCCATAAATGCCAAATATGTAAATGAATAAATGATGTGCCCTCCCAAGTTCAAGCCCTCCCCACTTCATACTTAGTTTATTCTCAATCACCCTTTGATGGATCATTCTGCCTTTATTCTCTCTTGTTTTCAGATATGATGTACACCACTGTCTGGTTTAAAATGCTACTTTTATCATGTCACTTCTTTTTTTAAGATTTTATTTATTTATTCATGAGAGAGACAGAGAGAGAGAGAGGCAGAGACACAGGCAGAGGGAGAAGCAAGCTCCATGCAGGGCGCCTGATGTGGGACTCGATCCGGGTTTCCAGGATCAGGCTGAAGTCGGCGCTAAACCAGTAACCACCCGGGCTGCCCCTATCATGTCACTTTTTTATTTCAAAACTTTCAGTGACTTCCTATTGCCTTTTTCTTTTTTTAAGTGAAGTTTAAATAAAATCGTGTAATTTATCTGTTACTTAATCTTATTTTTTGATCAATATTATGTCCCTCCTATGTCTTACTGAAGACATGTGGTGTCCTTTTAAAATTATTATTAACCTAGACAACTTTATGGGAAAGAAGGTAGTAAACAATCAACTATACTTATGTCACTCCAGATTTTTGAACTCTGGAATCACAAACTTTAGCACTGGGAATGGCCTTCTTTATAGACTGATTCTAGATCAAATTCTTCATTTCACAGTTGAGGAAGCTGAGAACAAGCAGATAAATTGCTGAGTTATCAATACCTAGCCAAGTGTTTCAAGTAGAACTCAGCTCTTCTGATTCCCACTGTCCTTTCCACTGTACTACATTATATAGGCATATATTTTTCATAGTTTAATCACAGGATATATGCTATTTTGTGTCTCTTCTTTCCCGTTTATATTACTCTATACACATTTCCATGTACAGACATAAGTGAGACTCTTACCATTTTTGGTAGCTATATGGCATTCCATTAAATCCATATAGGGTGTGGTCCATTATGAATCATCACTGAGTTGCACAAAGGAATATAAGCCGATACTAATACTTTGTGATAACAGTTTTTTTTTTTAAGATTTTATTTATTTATTCATGAGAGACACAGAGAGAGGCAGAGACATAGGCAGAGGGAGAAGTAGGCTCCCTGTGGGGAACCCGATGTGGGACTGGATCCTGGGACTCCAGGATCACACCCTGATATGCTCAACTGCTGAGCTACCCAGGCATCCCTGTGTTAACAGTTTTTAATAAAAAATAATATCTGTAGCTGCTTTGTAAATTATGTTTTAAAAAAATCTCATATTCTTAATCTGATTTACTTGTGTTTTCTTTTTTATAAGGCAGACCTGCTCATTTTGTGTTTTCTAAGTGTTATTTAAGTTTTTTAAAGTATATAAAACAGTTAACATATGAATATATGCAAAGTACGAAATAGTTTCGCATCGGAAATTGTCAAGCCCATTTAGTGCTGATTCAAAATGTGTACATATTTAGATTCCTGATTATTCTTTGTAATTCATCCTTTTGGTCATGGCTATTCTGCATTTGAATATATAAAAAAGACTTGAGGAAGTATTCTCCCCTTTTTGCATCTGGAAAGTAGAGGGAAAGAGTCCTACAAAGGTGAATACCTCCAAAGTTTATTCAATACTTCTCAAAATGTCTCAAGATTTATAAAACTTATTTTCCAAAGTCCAACTTTGGGAAAATTAAGCCCAGATTTACAATCTAGTGATCATTTTGTAGTGTTGCAGTGTCTTATTTTTCTTGAAGGTCATTTTTATGAGGAAAAGTAGATTTTTAGACATGTCTAGTTCATATTTGAATTGAGTATTGAATTGACTGCTTTGCATCCAGAGAAAACTGAAAAGTAAGGAGCAGCACAACCATAAATTAAGCTTTTTAATCATTCTTATTTTGGTAGTTCCTTCATTTCAACATTTTAAAATCACTAATCACAATATTAGTGATATATTGTCAAGGGAAACAAGCAAAAATAAACTTTTGAGACTACATCAAAACTAAAAGCTTCTGTACAGTGGGGAAACAATCAACAAAACTAAAAGTCAACCTACAGAATGGGAGAAGATATTTGCAAATGACACATCCAATAGAGGTATAACATGCAATACCCAAAAAACAAATAATCCAGTTAAAAAATGGACAGAAAACATGAACAGACATTTCTCCAAAGAAGACATACAGATGGCCAACAGATAAATGAAAAGATGCTCATCATCACTTATTATCAGGGAAATGCAAATCAAAACTACAATGAGATATCACCTCACACCTGTTAGAATGGCTAAAATAAAAAACACAAGAAATGACAAATGTTGGCGAGGATGTGGAGAAAAAGGAACCCTAGTACCCTGTTGGTGGGAATGCAAACCGGTGCAGCCACGATGAAAAAAAGTATGGAGGTTGTTCAAAAAGTTAAAAATAGAACTACCTTGGGATGCCTGGGAGGCTCAGTCAGTTAAGTGTCTGCCTTCAGTTCAGGTCATAATCTCAGGGTCCTGGGATTGAGTCCCACATCGGGCTCTCTGCTCAGGGGGAAGCCTGCTTCTCCCTCTCCCTCTGCCATCCCCCCGCTTGTGCTCCCTCGCACTGTCTCAAATAAATAAATAAAATACTTTTTAAAAAGTAGAAGTACCTTATCACACTACTGGGTATTACCCAAAGAATACAAGAACTCTAATTCAAAGGGACACATGCATTCCTATGTTGATTGCAGCATTATTTACAATAGCCAAGATAATGAAAACAGCCCAAGTGTCCATTAATTGATGAATGGATAAAGAAGATGTTACACACATACACACACACGCACACACACACTGTAATATTATTCAGCCATTAAAAAACCCCTAAATCTTGCCATTTGCAACCATGTGGATGGAGCTAGAGTACAATGCTAAGTGAAGTAAGTCAGAGAAAGAAAATACCATATGATTTCACTCATATGTGGAATTCAAGAAACAAAACAAACAGGGAGAAAAATAATAGTGAAAAAGAGAAATCAAGAAACATACTCTTAATTATAGAGAACAATCTGATGGTTATCAGAGGGGAGTGGATGGGGGGATGTGTTAAATAGGTGATGGAGGTTAAAGAGGACACTTGTCTTGAAGAGCACTGGGTGATGTGTGGAATTGTTGATTACAACATCATATACCTGAAACTAATATAACACTGTATGCTAATGAACTGAAATGAAAATAAAAACTTTAAAAAATTCACTAATCACAGATGCTATGTAGCACTAGAAGTAGATAAAAACTGAAGACTGAAAGGTGAACTCATGGGAAGTAGCATTGCTTGCCCAAATTGCTAATAGTAGCTATTATTCATTGAACCCTCACTCTGACAGGCACTTTGCTAAGTATTATAACTATATTACATCATCTAATCCTCAGTTTGGTTATGTTATGCCTGTTCTACAGATTTGTAAACAGAGGTTTGGAGAAGTTTGGTGACTTGCACAAGGACACAGAGCTAGCAGTCAGGATTCGAATCTTTAATTCCAAAGTTTGTGCTTTTCATATATCATCCTGCCTCTATTTGGCAAATCATTGAGGGAAAGGGCAATGGTTTACTTTTGGAATAGTCTCAGAAAAAAACTATATAAAGGTCAAGATTGTTCTTATAAGAAGAATAGAAGTCTTTTTATTAATTAAAATGTAGCCTTTGTTCTGGTCACATACTTTTAGTAACATCCCACATTAAAAGATACAGATTTTGGATGAATGCAGTTTGGGTTTTTTTTTTTTTTTTTAAGATTTTATTTATTTATTCATGAGAGACAGAGAAAGAGTTAGAGACATAGGCAGAGGGAGAAGCAGGCTCCTCACAGGGAGCCTGATGTGGGGCTCAGTCCCAGAACCCCAGGATCATGACCTGAGTGAAAGGCAGATGCTCAACCACTGAGCCACCTAGGTATCCCTGGGCTTTTGAAATGAAAAAAAGTTACTGATTATTTATATAATTTTCTGTTTTTAAAAAGAGACCTTGTAAAATCAAGCATGTCAGTTATTACATATATCCAATCCCTCCACCCCAAAAAGGATAAATTTGTTTACAATGAGCAGAACAATAAAAAACCAGGACCACGAACTACTTTTCTTCATCAATGATGAATTTCAGCATTGGGATAAATCCTTATTCTTGAGAGACTCCTGACTTGCTTAACTTTTGCAGTAGGAAATCTCATGCATTTTTTTATAACCAGAATCTAGAAAACTGGCTACATTTGAACTGAAATTCTTTAAAATTTGACCAGATAATATGATGTTTCCAGTATGGCATATATGACTGGCTATCCAAGATGTATCTATTTTAAAATTAGTTTTATTGAGGGAAAGAGTATTAACAGAGGCATCTAGAAAGAAAGATATCCAGCCTCCAAGATAACCTAGAGTGATCCTCATATCTTGGTAATCTCTTCTATAGAGTCAGGGCTGATTTTTGTGACAAATAGATTACTATAGAAGTGACGGTGTAGGGGTGCCTGGGTGGCTCAGTTGGTTAAGTATCTGCCTTTGGCTCAAGTCATGATCCTGGGATCCTGGGATCCTGGGATTGAGCCTGCGTCAGGCTCCCTGCTCAGCAAGGAGTCTGCTCTTCCCTTTCTCTCTGCCTCTGCCCCCAACTTGTGCTCTCTTTTTCTCAGATAAATGAATAAAAATCTTAAAAAAAAAAAAAAAAGTGACAATGTAGGCCTTCTGAGGCTAAACAATAAAAGACATTATAATTTTTGCCACGGCCCTTTATGTCCTTTGCTCTGGGGAAAGGCAGTTACCATGAGTGCAAGGACCTCTGAAAATTTACCTGTGTGAAGAGAAACTGAGGCCTACTGCCAAGAGCCAGCACTAACTTGCCATTCGTGTGAGTGAGCCACCTTAGAAGCAGATCTGGTAGCCTAACTCAAGCCTTCAGGTGACTATAGCCCCAATCACCATCTGACTTAACCTCATGAGAATCTCTAAGCTAGAACCAAACAGCCACAGAAATTATGAGAGATAATAAATGTTATTGTTTGAGCCACAAAGATTGGGGTAATTTGTTTTGCAGAAATAGGCAACTCGGGATCTCTGGGTGGCGCAGCGGTTTGGCGCCTGCCTTTGGCCCAGGGCGTGATCCTGGAGACCCAGGATCGAATCCCACGTCGGGCTCCTGGTGCATGGAGCCTGCTTCTCCCTCTGCCTGTGTCTCTGTCTCTCTCTCTCTCTCTCTCTCTGTGACTATCGTAAATAAATAAAAAAAATTAAAAAAAAAAAGAAATAGGCAACTCATGTACACACTAACACTTAAATATTGCTTTTCTGAAAAGATGTTTATTTTCTTCCTAATTACTAGCTCATTATTTCCCTGAGATAGACTTCTGTTTTCTTTTCATATCACCAATTCTTTTCAAAAGAATTCCTCTATCTTTTAATTTCTCTGACAAGGCTGTTTTTTAGGGAATATGTTGGAGCATTTTCTTTCCTTCTAAAGGTTCCCCCCCCCCTTTTTTTTTTTTTCAGATTCATCTACCATATTGAAAGCATAAGCCAAACAATGTGGGACATCTAAAGCTTGGGCCAAGTTTCTTCAACTCTTTTGAAGCAAAGATAAAGGCAATAGAAAGAAAAGGGCTTAAAATGTAATCCTCTTTTCTCTTTATCATTAATTGTACTAGGTAATTCTGCATATAAAAGAAAAATAAAGGGTATTGCTATGATTAAACAGTTTAGTTCAACAATTCCAACTTTGCACCCAATAGCAGGCAACCTTCAGTGACTCCCCAGGGCCTATAGGACCAAGGTCAAACACCTTGCCCTATGTGATTTAACCTCCACCCTCTCCTCACCATGTTTCCTATTGCTTTCCTTTACAGGCTCATTGTTCCAATTGAACTATGATGTTTCTCATTCATGGTTTTTGCATCCTAGCTGGTAGTTCATGTAAAAACAAAACAAAACAAAAGTAGGGCCTGTGATCAAAAGAATTTGGGAAATGCTGTCTGTTGTAGATTTCTCAGGGAGATTGACAATATTTAGCATATTAAGAGCTCTGAAAAGTCCCACTGTAAAGAAATCTGTTCATCTCAAACAAAACTTTGTTCAACTCAACAAGACTTAATTGACTAACATATGAAACAGGACCCAGAACAGAAAACAGACCTATGGCAGGGAATTCAGTAAAGGGAGTCTGACATGAGAACTAGTTTTTAATATTTTAGAGGAATTCAAAGGGTAATCGTGGGACAACCTGTAGATGAACAATATGAGGGAGATGCTACCTTCTAGGGCTCTTGGGACTAAGGGAGGAGGTAGTGTTGCTCAGATATAATATATTTTTTGACAGATTCTCCAGCCCCAGTGAAGCCTTGTGATACCTGAAGTTCTAGCTGACATCTTGGCTGATTGCATCCTCATGAGAAACCCTGAGCCAGAACCACATAACCAAGTAGGTCCCAGGATTCCTGATCCTTAGAAAGTGTGTTAGATAATAAATATTATTTTTTTAAACTGCTAAGTTTCAGAATAATATGTTACATTGAAGAAGATAATTACTGTAGCTGTTGCTGCCTGGAAATGGTATTCTCCTGTAACAGAATCTTAAAATGCAGAAGTGACTTTGGAACTGGGTGGTGGATTTTGGAGACAGTATTAATGAAAGTCCAATGTACTTGAAGAAACTGTTAATAGAGGTATCACAATTTTTGATAAGGCTTCAGGTGAAGGCTTGCAAGAAAATAAGGGTATGTTATTGGCTACTAGAGGAAAGGGGATCCTTATTATACAGTGGCAAAAAGTTCAGCAACACTCTTGCCTGCCATAACTGAAAGGTAGAAAATATGTCTAATGCACTGGGTGATCTAGCAAAAGAGATTTCCAAGCAAAGATTTCTTCTTGTTACCTTTAGTAACATGTGGGAGGAGAGAGGTAAAATAGAGGAAGAACTTTCAACAAAAAGGAGATGGAATTTGCTGGTTTTGGACATTCTCAGCCTCTCCAAATGGTAAACAATGCTAATATTAAGATATAGCTTCTGAGAAAAGATCAAGTCCAGGGCATTGCCAGTAAAACACAGTCCAAAGATGAAGCCAATCGTGTGACTGTAAATCTTTTTGCCAAAGTCTCAGAAAGATTAAGGTTGTGTATCAGAGTATTATTTTGTTCAGGTAAAAGGTTTTCTAAGGAGATTAAAGGTATGTCTCACATAGTCTCTCAATGAAATGATAAAGCATCTAGGAAGCTAAAGATCATTATTCCTCAGGCATCTCATCAGAATAATATTTGTAGGTATAGCTTTTGTCTAATAGATTGGACTCCAATAAGATTTACAGAAAACTCACAAAATTTTTAAAGGAAGTGTGTATGCAGAAACATTGCCATCTTGGACCAAAAAAAAATAGAGATAGTACAAAATGAAAAAAGGCCATCAGTCTTTCAAAGTTCTACTGGCAAAAAGTAGGCTGAGAAAATTCCTCAGCTATAAACATAGGCTATCTTTCACAAAAAGGGAAGATGACACAGAAGTCAGAACCAAGACAAGACCCCAGAACATGAACCTCATAGCCAGGGAGAATTATTCCCAGACCTTGAGACTTAATCAAGGAACCCTTAGCATTTGCTCAGCTGGGTTTAGGAATTGCGATGAACCAGTGACTCCTCTGTGCCTGCATTGTTCTCTCTTTTTAAGCAGGAATATCTGTAGCAGTTACCCTATAATGCCTGTCTCACCATTATATGTTGGGTAAATGGAGGACAGTTAGGTTGTCACTTAGTTTCTGTAGGGGAGAGAGACTGGACTCAAGGAGCTATACTTAAGGAAAGATAGCCAGGGAGCCTCAACTGTACTGGGACCTGATTTAGATGATGACATGCTAACTTCAAGCTGATGCTGTAAGAGACTTCTGCTGATTTTGAGAGAAAGTAAGTATATTTTACATGTGAGAGGAACCTGAATCATTGGGGAGAGAGAATGGACTATGGTAGCCAGCCTCCACAATGGCCCTCAATTATCTTTGCCTGTTGGTATTCACACCCTTATGTGTGCCCCTCCCACACTGTATCACAGTTAGTCTGTGTTACCAAAATCCTGTGGCAAAAGTGATAGTATGTTAGTTCTGAGATTAGGTTATTAAAAAGACTACAGCTTCCATTCTGGCATCTCTATCTCTTGGGTAGCTTCCTGGTGGAAAAGCAAGCTGCCATGTTATATGCAGCTCTGAGGAGGCCACCTGGCAGAATGCTGAAGTCTCTGGCCAGTGGCCAGCTAGGAGCTATTTTCCTGCCAACAGCCATGCGAGTGAACTTGGAAGTGAACTCTTTGGCCCTATTCTGGCCTTGAGATAACTGTAGCCCCAGCCAAATCTTAACTTCAACCTCATGAGAGACCTTGAGCCATAATCACCTGGCTAAGTCACTCTCAGATTACTAAACCTCAAGAATTGTGGGAGATAATAAAATATTTGTTGTTTTAAGCCTTGAAGTTTCAAGGTAATTTAATATGCATCGGTAGATAAGAAACACATGGCACAAGAGCCAGGACTAGCCAGAGAAGCTGGGACCAGCGAGAGAGGGACTATCTATCTGCAGTTGGAACCACAAAAAGGATGCAGCCACTACTGGAGATATTGTCTGAAGTAGAGGGAGAAGGAAAGACCTAGTCTCTCCATGGCCCCTCATCTGCCACCCCTGCCTGCATTGGCCAAACCAAACCACAAGGAAATTGATAAGGGAGCCCGAGAAATGTCATTTGCAAGGAGCAACTTCTTGAAATATAAAACATGGTAGAGGGAGAGAAGGAAATCAATTTGAGAAAGAATAGGTCAGTTCCAGCACAATCAAGAACCATTTTTATGTGGAATTTCCAATGTTCTTCAGAACCTTGTTTTCCAAGTCCAGTTTGGGAATCAGTGGCCTAAATTGCTCTTCTCCAAATCTCTACAAGTCCAAATCTTATGCATAAATTATTGTCCAGTTTAAATGCAAAGTTTTACTCCACTAGTCTTTTGTTCCTTATTACTTAGGGTAGCCCCATCTTCTTTCAATTCCACAATATTTGTTCTACACCCATTTTAGACATTTTGAAACACAACTTACATTTATTTAATGTATCTTATTGTCTGAGAATTAGTAAGCTTCTTCAGAGTCAGATCTATTTCTGATGTACTGTTGCATATTGCCTCATCATTATAGCACCTATCACAGAACCCTGCTCATAGTAAATATCAATAGGTATAAAATGAATAAGTGGATGAGTGAATGTCAAAGCTAGTGCTAGATATGGTATGAAACTATTATATTTGTCTATGTTACTACATGCATATATGTAAGTTCTTCCCTTACATACATGTAAGTTCTACATGGTAGAAATAAGAGATTCTAGAATAATCTCCTATTTTTATTGGCTCATTACATCTTTTAAATTCCTGTAAACCTTTCCTTGGGAGAAGAGAATAATAAAATTGCAAACCGGTTTATATCTGGTAGGAATAATTATCCTGTGAGATCAAAGTCCTGTCTGGAACTTTTTAGCACGAGGAATAGGTTCAGAGAACTGCACTTGTCTCCTCTCTCAACATTGGCTGTTCTGAGAAAAATCATCTGCTTAGAGAGAAAGGAATACTCAGCATTTTGCAAAAGTGATTTTTTTTCTACTCCCTATCTTCCTTTCTGATGCCTTAATAGAGGGAATAAATGTGAATCAGAAAGTATGGTTCTTTCTTTCTTTCTTTCTTTCTTTCTTTCTTTCTTTCTTTCTTTCTATTTTATTTGGAGAGAAAGAGAATCTGAGAGAGAGAGAGAGAGATCACAAGTGGGGGGGGGGGTAAAGGGAGAAGCAGACTCCCCACTGAGCAGGAAGCCTGATGCAGGACTTGATCCCAGGACCCTGAGATCATTACCTGAGCCGAAGGCAGATGCTTAACTGACTGAGCCACCCAGGCACCCTTTTTCTTTTTTCTTTGTCTTTTTTTAAAGAAGGGCAGGGGACAAGCAGAGAGAGAGGGAGAAAGAGAATCTTAAGCAGGCTCTACAGCCAGCCTGGAGCCTGATGCAGAACTTGAGCTTGCCATGCTCCATCTCACTACCCTGAGATCAGGAAATGAACTGAAACAAAGAGATGCTTAATCAACTGAGCCATCCAGACATCCCAGAAAGGACATTTTTAGATAGGCTCCTCTTAATTAGTTCAGGCCTCTTCCCTTCCTGCCTGGATTTTCACAATGCCCCCAACAAGTCTGGCATGTTGCTTCTAAAAACAAATCTCAGCTCGGTACTCTCATGTTTAAAGTTCTTCAGTGGTTACTCACTCTCTTCTTAATAAAATCCAAACTCTTCATAATTTGGCCTTGGGGTTACTTCTTCAGCCAAATACCTTTTCTTACCAACACCAAACTTTCCAGTCATCATCTCCCCTCCCCCACGCCACCCCAACTCTTCCTTTTGTCCTTCTCCTTTCACCTGAATCTTTTCCTAGCTTAACTCAACTCATCCTTCAAGATTCAGTTTCAGCTGTCCCTGCAGGAAGTTTCTCTTGAGCCCCTCCCTGTGGACATGGCTCTATTAGCATACTTCTACAGACCTTGGGCAAGTTCTCTAAAACTCAGTATCCCAATCGGGAAAAGTGGGATAATATAGTACTTACCTCAGAAGCCTGTGGAAAGGATAATAGATAATTAATGCAAAATACTTAGCACAGTGCCTGACATCCATTAAGTGTTACATATTAGGCGTTAAATTGTAGCAATTATTTAATCCAACCTCTTCATAATTGAGAAAACTGAGATCCAGAGCAGTTAAAAGACCACTTCAAGTAGAATAAAGATAAGGAGGAAAGGGATTATCTGATTTGCTTATGAGGGTTTACAAACCAAATTTCGGGCAGGGCACCCCGGGTGGCTCAACGGTTTAGCCCTGCCTTCAGCCCAGGGTGTGATCCTGGAGACCTGGGGTAGAGTCCCACATCCGGCTCCCTGCATGGAGCCTGCTTCTCCCTCTGCCTGTGTCTCAGCCTCTGTCTCTGTGTCTCTCATGAATAAATAAAAAAAAATCTTAGAAAAAAAAACAAAAAGAAATTTCAAAGTGAGGAAACTAGGGAGAATTGGCTTCAAATTTAATATTAAAATTAAATGTTTATTGAGAAAATTGAGTTTAAGAGTAGATGCTACAGTACTAAGAAAAATGGCAAGTCAGGTCAACTTTTAAGACAGTTTAGGATATTTTACACTTAGAACTGAAATGTTTTCTTAATTGGCTCAATTTGCTAATATACTTTATTTCTATATCAACAAAGTAGTGTCTGTGCATTCACTTCAGCCTTTTTTTTTTTTTAATTGAATCAAGTACAACATTAAACCATTAACATGACCTTAAGAAAATCAATATTGTCCCCAGGCTCAAGACCACTCACTCCACAGCTTAATTGGTCCTTAACTTACAGCTTTTGTAGACGTGTATCATCCAACACAGCAGCCATTAACCATGTGTGGCTATTGGGCACTTGAAATGTGGCTGATTCTAAATAAAACATGCTGTAAGTGAAAATACACACATGGATTTTGAAAGGTTTGGTAAAAAAAAAAAAGGCAAACTATCTCAATAATTTTTTTAAAGATTTTATTTATTTATTTATGAGAGACACACAGAGGCAGAAACTCAGGCAGAGGGAGAAGCAGGCTCCCACAGGGAGCCCTATGAGGGACTCAGTCTCAGGACCCTGGGATCCGGACCTGAGCCAAAGGCAGATGCATAACCCCTGAGCCACCCAGGTGCCCCAATCCTGTGATTTTTCAGAGTAGGTGGGGAACATTAGTCCTTAGGTCAGACATTGCCCTTTCTCTATTTAGATGATGTAACTCTCACCCTTCCTGAAGGCTGGGTACATCCACTATCCTATTGAGAATGGAGTCCTTAAAACGGTGAAGGAGTTAAAGAACAATTTTAAATGTAGATCACTGAGCAAATCCATGTTTCAAAGAGGAAAGACAATAGGTGATTATCGTCCAAGGCAATGTCTAACATTCATCTTAACATTCCTGATTGGCTCTCTTATTTTACTTTGATTATCTCTTTTAATTGTCACAACTTTAACATTTAGGTGCTATTGCTGCATACACATTTTACCAATGAGCAATTCAAAGTTAGGGAGCTAGCAGGCAGTGGTGTGGAGTTTTGATCCCAGTTGATCCAACTATCCAATTGCCACATCTAGCAAGATTATGTGCTCCTTGTATATCCTATGCCTTGTCCATACATGACCTGACACATCCTAGATAGTAAATATGTGTAGTAAAATGTATATATAACTTCAACTGTGGGAGATAGATAGATAGGTAGATAGGTAGATATCAATGGAAAAGTCTGGAAGGAAAAACGTCAAGAGTATTAAAAGATGGTTGATTATGAATGGTGACATTATGGGCATTTAAAAAATAATGTACATTTAAATTTTTTCATCTTTACACTTTCCTGTGTCTTCCAAACAGAAGATACTTTCCTGTATCTTTTTGACAATGTGTATATACTGTTTTAATTTATTTCTGTTACTTTTAAAATTGCACAAAATCTCATTCTAAGAGAAGGTAGGTGGTTACTCACATGTTCTCTGTGTGCTTATATTGGTCTTTTCTCTTCTCACCATGATGTTCCCCTTCCTCTCATATTCCTCCACTAGCTTCTCCATTCTCTATTTCTCTCTTTTGCCTTTTCACTCCTGTCTTTCTGTCTTGCTCCTTTCATGATCCTCTCTGAGACATTTTTCCCCTGGGTCTTCTTCCTATCTCCTATCTCTCTCTTCTTTTTGAGAAGACTACCAGTCAAATGAAAAGCCAATCAAATGTTACTTTGCACCTTGTGGGTTTCTGGGAGATTCTACTGGCCTCTGGAGTCCTGAGGCATGTCCTCAGGTTGGAGACTGAGCAATGGAGGGCACGACTTCTAAAGAGGATGGCTACTTCTTGGATAAACTAAAAGGTGGGGGAGGATGTTCCAGAGTGACAGAAGCAGTTGGAACAAAGGTCTGAGGATTCTTTCAGGGAAAGAGAGATGAGGAGAGGGTATCTTACCTTACGGGCGTCTGAGGATTGCTGTCTCCTGGTGCTGGCACTCACTTAGAAAGGATATGGACTTCAACTGATTTGAGCTCCTGGATTAAATTAGTCTTGGTTGTATAATTGACTTTGATATGTGGCCTTTGGATCTGAATTGGGCTTAATAAGATTTAACTGCTTCAAAGGGCTTTATAAGAATTCATTTTATCCTTCAAATCTGATTTCAAATGCTACCTACTTTAAGATGCCTTCTCTGACTTTGGGGCTCCTCCTCCAGAGCTCCTATTGTGCTATAGTTGATACATACCTTATTCAAGCAATTACCTCTATTGTATTTTATCTTATTCTGTGGGAAATGTCTCCTTTATTGCCTCTCTTCAGGAATCTTGAGGGACGGGCAGGTATCTTATTCATATTTGTATCCCAGGTCTAGCAAAGACCAGGAACACACTCAGTTGAGCACGCAGGTGCTCAATAATGATTTTTAAAAGTTTTTTTAGTAGCTAACACTTAGCACTGTGGCAAGCCATATACCTACAGTTTCATTTACCATACACTTTAGGAGGAAAATACTTTTATTATCCTCATTTTACAATAAGAAATCCGAGAGTAAGAGAAAAAAAAATTTTTTTAAAGATTTTATTTATTTGGGACGCCCGGGTGGCTCAGCGGTTGAGCGTCTGCCTTGGCTCAGGGCGTGATCCTGGAGTTCCTGGATCCAGTCCCATGTCAGGCTCCCTGCTTGGAGTCTGCTTCTCCCTCTGCCTGTGTCTCTGCCTCTCTGTGTGTCTCTCATGAATAAATAAACACACAGAGAGGCAGAGACATAGGCAGAGGGAGAAGCAGGCTCCTGGTGGGGAGCCCCAGGCTGAACTCAATCCTGGTTCCCGGGGATCATGCCCTGAGCTGAAGGCACGCACTCAAGCACTGAGCCTCCCAGGCATCCCCCAGAGTAAGAGAAACTAATTTAATCTTGGATTAAATTTTACTTTGAAATGAATGAAACAGTGGCAGAACTTTTTCTACAGGATTTGGGCTTCAAGATTTGGACTCTTAATCATCATAGATGAACGAACGGGTGAACGAGGAATGCTTTTCATTTCATAGCTGAAGAAGTGACCAGGAAGTGACTCTTCCATTTATATTACAGACACAACTATAGTGTAAAATTATGGTAAATGCTAACTCACTAATATTTCTAACTTTTGAATCACCTTTACTTCTCCCTCCTTCTTTTCTTCCCTTCCTTTCTTCTTTCCTTTCTTCCCCGCTGTCTCTCTCTCTCTCTCTCCTCTCCAAAATTTTCAGGGAAAATGTTTGAACTCTTACACTGAAGTGTAATCCAATAAAGAACTGAGTGTTTTATAGGGAAGGGAACAGAACGTTTTAGTTGGTTTCCATTTCTTACCATTCATTCGTTTGCAAATTTACAAATATCAGGCGTCCACTGTGTGCTAGGAACCTTTTTTTAAGCACTAGGGATACAGCCGTAAGCAAAACAAAGTTCTGGTTCTCACGGAGGTTACGGTGGTGGCACTTTACATACACTGGTTCAACTCCTCACAATAATCTTATGAGGTCACGATGACAACAATAATAGGTAACTGTTAGCAATGGGTGTCTGTGCCAGACACTGGGCTACCTGGTTTATTTGTGTTAACTCCATTGTCACAGCATCCCTATGAGATAGGGTTATGTTTCCCCCTTTTAACAAATGAGGAAACTGAGACCCCAAGAACTGACTGGCTCAAGGCTTGAACCCAAGGAAGCGTGGCTCTCACTCCCAGGTTATTCACTACGAGGCTATACTGTTTCTCATACATTTCTTTCTTTCTTGATATCACAACTTTTTAAGTGTCCAAGTTGTATCGCAGATCGTCTGACTCCCAAGCCCGGGGGGTTTGCAAGTGAGAATGCCCGGGAATTTTTGCAACACTTTCTTTTCCGACGAAATCAAACTGTTTTCCACGTAATTCTCAGATCGGTGATGCGAACCCTCTTGCGCTGTAGATTCCCCCCCCCGCAAGGAGAAAGCTAGGGCCTGGGCCCGGGGTCATCTTACAGTGGCCGAGGCACCCAGCAGATGGCGCTGTCTTAGTAGCCGCCAGCTGGCCGTCCGGTCCCCAGGGCTCACCGCCTCCGCCGAAAGCTTCCCGGCCCTCTCTCACTCCCTTCTCTCTCCTCCTCCCCACGGAGCCCGGGCCCACGTGACCTCAAGGCGGCCAATGGGCGAGCAGAGAGGGCGAGCTGGTCCCTGTGGCCGCCATTAAAGCGAAGGGAAAACCCGTGAATTCGGATTAAAGGGGGAAAAACGCCGCCCGCTGGGCCCACAAAATGGGGGAGACTACGGCGTCCGGGCGGTGAGGCCGCAGTAGAGCAGACGTTAGGCCGGCCTGGCCCAGGGACGACACGAAGACACAGCCAGAGAATGGTCTGAGCCCGCAGACGCCGCCACCACCTCCGCCGCCGAGGAGATTCTGGGCTTAAGGACATCGCCGCCGCCGGGCCGGGGGCCTGGGCTTCTCTCCCGGCTCTTGCCCTTCCTGCCCCTCCACGGGCGCCTCCCCGCCCGGGAGCACCCTCCACGGCTCGGGCTCTGCCCTCTCGGACTCGATTTTAATTATTTATTGTGTAATTTATTGGTTTTTTTTTTTTTTCTTCTTGTGGAAGGAGCACATATCTCCTCTGTGCCCCCGAGAGGGGCAAGCGTCCGCGGGCTCCGCGGCGGCCGCAGTCCGGCCCGCGGGGCGAGCGCGGCGCGGCCCTCCCGCCGGCCCTGGGCCCCGGGCGGCTAGGTGCCGGCCGGGCGGCGGGGGCTGCTCGCGGCGGCGGGGGGGTGGGCGGGGAGGGCGGGCGGCCCGGCGGCCTCCTCTTCCACCGCTCCCCCAGCCGCCACCCCCCCGCCCTCCCCGGTGTCTGTGTTTCTCTCTCTGGTCGGAGGCGGCGGTAATGGCGGATGGTGGGTTGTGGCGCCGGCGGCGGCTGCTGTGAGGGACGATGAGTTCCTCCTTCGTGCCGAACGGGGCCAGCCTGGAAGATTGTCACTGTAACCTCTTCTGCCTGGTGAGTGAGGGGCCGCGGGCGGGGGCCGCGGCGTGCGGGGCGGTGGGGGAGGGGGCCGCGAGGTGCGCCCTTGGGCCGTGGGGGAGGGGGTCCGGGTCTGATCCAGATGCCCGAGTCCCCGGGCTAGGCCCAGCCGGAGCCGGCGCCGCGGCCGAGCCCCGCGGCCGAGCCCCGCGCCAGCCCCGGGAAACGCGTTCGCTCAGCCCCATCCTGAGCTCTGCTTTAGGACTGCTGGCTTTTTTTTTTTTTTTTTTTTTTTTTTCTTTCCTTGTCCCCCGTTTCCGACTCTTCCTCAACCGTAGTCTTGTCTTCAACTTGTGCTCCTTATCTGGCAGGATACTCCCATTTCCCGGTGTGTCTTGCTTATTAACTATTGCTTTTCTCCTTATTGACTATGTATCTCTTCTTAACACTTTACATTATTGCTCATTCTCCCAGTGCCTTTATGCCACACTCTGGTCATTCGTTCCCCCCCCGCCCCCCCCCCCCAAACAGGACACCGGAACTTATGTACTAAAAAAAAAAAAAAAAAAAAAATCTCTTTTCGTTTTACGTTTTCTGATGAGTCAAACTAACAGAAGATTAGTTTCTCCCTTCGATGAGTTCAGATCTCTCTGTAAAAACCAGTAGATACCATTTCATGTTTTGTCTTTGAACTTTGAAAACAGTTTGCCATTTTGACAATTTTTAGCCGTCTTGCTTTTAATAGAACATTATGTTTGTGTGAGAGTGAAATGGGACTAGTGGAGGAGGTTCTATGGTTTTGCACTAATTTTTGTTGCTGTTATTTGTTTTACTTGCATTTTTAGATTGGTTTGAGCAGGCTGCTTCTCATTATATTGAAAAGTCTAGGGAAGCTGGATGCAGGACTGACAATTGTATAGGTTGGCCCAGTTCTGGTAACATCCACAGTTAAGACTTTTTGAAAACTACCAACTGTTGCAAATATTTAGCCCTCAGTTGGACAGTAGCTTAGCTTCGTCCACGATTTAAAGTTTCAGTGACTGACTTTTTTCATTTTTTGTGTGCTAGGAGAAATACTAAGAGTATGTGATAGGTAAGTGAACCGAGTGGGCGGAGCACAACTAGTTGGCAAGTGTAAACTGCCAGTCATGTATCAGCAGTTTCATTTTTGGCACCTTATGCTTTGCACCTCTAAGTTAAAGAATTACTAAATTCTCCCTGTCGAATTTTTTCACGGTGCCAAATTGTTTTTTTTTTAATGCCCTTTCCTCTTATAAAATGTTTTCTTGTACAATGCCCGTTAATCAACATCTCTTCGGGTGCAATAAAACATAACATCAGGTTTTACATTTCTGTTTTCTCTGACTCCGTCTATTTTTGGTACTTTTAGGATCAGGTTCTTTGAAAATAGACTAGTACAAATCTGACAGTTCTTTGTGCGCATTTTCTATTTCACTTTGCCTAAAAGGGATATGTGAACACTTTTTTCAACTATAGTTCTCATTTCATTGGAGCCATCAATTTATAAACATGGAATCATAAGTCTTTAAAAATTTTCTGTTACAGTGTGACACCAGGGAACAAACGTGACCAGTTGGAACAGAACTTAGAGGAAATGTTTACTGAGTGTGCAGTATTAAAGTACATGTTTATATTAAACATTTTTAAGTCTTTTATTTTTCTTAGGGACATCTATTTATTGCTACTCAGTGACATGTCAGTGTTAATATTTTCACGGTTTTAGTTCCTTTCCTTAAATTTTGGGTTGTTGAATTATCTAAGAATCATTTTTTTGGTCAGTCTGCTTTAATATCTTCAGTATATATTGAAAAATTGTAATGTCTTAATGAAATAAAGGGCTTTAAGAGTGAGTACTATTGACTTTGAGTGAATGTGCTGTAATACTCATGCTTTCTTTTCTTCAGGCTGACTTGACGGGAATTAAATGGAAAAGATATGTATGGCAAGGCCCAACTTCTGCCCCTATTCTGTTTCCGGTGACAGAGGAAGACCCCATTTTGAGCAGTTTTAGTCGCTGCCTTAAGGCAGATGTACTTGGTGTTTGGCGGCGAGATCAAAGACCTGGAAGAAGAGAATTGTGGATATTTTGGTGGGGTGAAGACCCCAATTTTGCTGATCTTATTCACCATGACTTGTCAGGTGAAGGCAACTTATTTTTAACCAATGATATATAGCAACGTTGTATACTTTTCCTAAAAATCATTTATATTACAAATTAAGATTTTTTTCTTGTGTGTGAAACACTGTTAGATGTGAAGCCAGATAAAAAAGTTAGCTTACTGTTATGTTTCAGTGTGGTTATTTTATTTTACTTAAATTATCCATATTATGGCAGGCTTTAGCCTTGAATAACTTTTTCTTTAACCACCCAGCATCCTTGTGTATTTTCTTGCGAACGGGGCACAAGGAAGGCATGTTACCTAAGAAAAATGGAATGAGGGAGAAGTAATTTGCAGGCATGTGTAATTCACCATTTGAGTCCATTCTGCCACTGCTCTCTTCTGTATCAATATGCAGACATTTGGTAGGAGTTTCTAGAAATGTTGTAACTTTCTTATGTATTTTTTTCAAGGTGTATATTTTGTTGTTAGTTGTGGTTATTACCATATGAAAGCATATGTTAATTTTGTTATTCTTGGACAGTGATTCTTTTAGTGTTCTTTCAAAGACTGTCACTAAAATGAGACTAGTGCCAACTCATTTATAGGACATTGGGATCATAATCTAAAAAGTTACACAGAAATAATTTTATTGTGAACCTATCAATAAGACTACTTTTAGAAGACCAATTCTTATTTTCTGGACTTTTGGGACCAAATATTACTTTAGAAAGAGAAACTAGTTTTTCACATAATCATTGAAGCTTGTGCTTACTTTACATTGTAAGAGTCAGTGTTAAGTGGATCTTTTGATGATAGGAATGTAAATGATTAGTTATTTGCTGCAAGGTACCAACAACTTCAGCAAGATGTTTGGTCATAATTCTTAACAGGTAAATTTAGGAATTTTAGATTAATAAAAAACATTCTCATTTGAAATTGAGTACTCTGAAGTTTCTAATAGTGTCCATTTGACCTATAAGACCTATTTTATTTTTGGATGTAATGTAATCCAGGTGACTGTCTCAAATAAGTTCTTAGTAAGACTAACGTTTCTGTAGGAATGCATGTATTATATTTGTTTTGATAGTTGACTTTGATATGCTGGATTTTAATCTTTAAGTGGTCATAAAAACCACCTTACTAAAATGTTTGGAGACTTAATGTTATTGATAAATTATAAACTATACAGATACAAAGTAGTTGATAAACTATTATGCTGACTTGAGGGTTTTAGTATTAATAAGGTTGGCAGAGCACCATTTCCCCCCCCAGATTCCGTGTAATACAGTTTGTAGAATCAAAGATAATTTTAACAGATGTGTAGTATTTAGTTTTACTATAGTGGGACTAATGTTTTGAAAGCCTGTTAAGGTTAAGTGTGAGCTGTTTTGATGTATATTAAAACACTGTGTGGATTTTTCCCCCTAAATTTCATGTTATGAGCTAAATATATTTTCTCGTAAACTGGGCTACAGTTTAAAAAAACTGCTTCTGTAGTTTAACTTTGCTTTTTTGCATAATTTTTTAAATGGTAATACCTGTAGTTTAAAATGCTGATCTTGAATGTGAATGGATATAATTTTGGAAGATTAGGTTTTAATTGTTAGATTTTGCTGAATGCCATTGAATGGTAATTAATTTTTAAAAAACTTAGTGAAAGCAATCGAAATGGCAAAGCAAAATGTATTAAGAGTAGTATGTATAATTATAATTACCGTTCCAAAGCCTGTTCTATACTGTTTTAAACAATGCGTGTAGTCAGTGATATTTATGTAATGTTTTAGCTCCCCCCCCCAACTTGTCGTTTACTTTAGAATGTTGTTACTTAAAATCAGACATATCTTAAAGAATAATAAGGTCTTTTCAGATGGAGTATATTTGTCTCGCCTTTTTCTTTGCTCCAGGGACACCGTCTGCCTCCCTTTTGGGATAATTAGTCTGCCTCTGTCTCTCTAGCTAACCCCTTTTTCATTTCTTCCCATCTGTGGCACTCTATTCCCTTCTTTTAAGCTCCCCTGAGAAGAGAGCAGCTGGACAGTAGGGGTGGCATCAGCTGCAGGAGGCAATCCTGAGTTCCAAGTGGAGGTGTAGCACTGAGGAAAGGGGAACCGGAAGGACCCAGGTGGTAACTAAAAAGCTGGTTAATTTAGTTTGAGCTTGCTTTTTGCAGGCACAGGCAGTGCCCTTCTGTTTGGTTCAGCACCTACCACATCTTGTTATTAAAATGCTTCTGATTATGGTGGTATTTCCCTTCTTGGTGGGGGAAAGAGGGAAGGCATTCTATTTTGCAAAGATTAGAATTATTTTTCTTGCTAACTGAAATATTCAGTAATAAAAGTACAGAATTGCCTTTGCTTAACCCTCCTATTTCTTTCCATAGTGTATTTTAAAATAATAAACTTTTAATTTCAAAATAGTTTTAGATGTACATAAAATTTGCAAAGATGCTATATAGAGAGTTCCTGTATAGCTCTCACCCAGCTTCTTTGTTGTTACTATTAATATTTTTCACAACTAATGTACTAATATTGATATGCTGATATTCACTAAAGTCTGTACTTTATCTGGATTTCTTTTATTTTTATCTAAAATTCTCTTTCTATCCTATGTTCTCATCCAGGACACTACATTTTGTCATATCTCCTTAGGCTATTCTAGATTGTGATATTTTCTTACACTTGCCTTGTTTGATGATCTTGGTAGTTCTGAAGAGTCTGATCAGGTTCTATAGCGCATTTTGAATTTTGCCTGTCGGAATATCACGTAGCATGGGTTTGGGTCATTTTCTTTTCGAGTGTAGATGAGGTCTAGAAACAGAATGTAAATTCACCTTATTGCTAATTGGTTAAAATCTCCTCTTACAGCAAACCAAATCTAATTTGATACATATTTTAGACCTTCAGTTTACTTGTTTTATAGCAGTGGTCAGTACTGTTTAGTAGTTTGCAAAGACCTAATGATTTTGGGGTTAGGATTTTTGCTAACTAGTATTGGCCTAACTGTAACATTCCAGGAAGAGATTTGTTCAGAATATCCCTTGAATCCCAAAGCCAAAAACTAATTTTTTTTTTTTAAACTTTGTGCTTTGCTTCCTCTAAGAGAATAGATATTTGTATCAATAGAAGAAGGATTAGGGAACAAAACTCTGATTACAGCTTTTTAAATTTTATTTATTTATTTATTTAGAATTTGTAGCACACCTCATTTTTTTTTTTTTTTTTTTTTTTTTTGGTAGCACACCTCATTTAGCGGTTGTGTGATAGAGGTATAAAATTGGACCTGGGAAAATTTTAGCTTGATTTCTCCAGTCACAAGTCTCTCTATATAGTGGGCTGATTGGTTCTTGTAAGTGTACTATTTACGTTAAAGCAAGATTGTTTTATTACCATTAATGTGTCCTTGAAGGAGAAGAGTTTTCTGGATATTTTTTTGTGCCTCAACCTTTTCGGAATTTTATTGCTGTCATTATTGGCTTTTCATCTTTCCCTTAAATCAAAATCAAAATCAAAACTATTCCCTTTCCTGAGGTTGCATCTTTAAAAAAAAAAAAAAATCATAGTAGGCTAGACTGTGATGAGACTCTTGGAGAAAACTGATACCTGGAGAACTAAAAAAACAGACTCAGTCAGGGCTAAAAATATTTGTTATTTTTTCTGGCTCCTGTGGTGTATATATGGGATTTTAGCAACTTGTCCAAATACTTTCATTATACCAGAATTTCATCATAATACTGTTAAACTAAATGGGCCATTGTTTAGTCCTAGAATTTAATTTTAGATTCTTTTATTAAAGAATATTAATTATAGTGGAATTTAACCTTAAGTGGCAGGTTTAACAGGATTGGCAAACACATAAACAGCAGCCAAGTATAGGAATCTCATGTCAGCCAAATTTTTAAAAAAAAATTGTTTTGCACTCCCAACTATCCTGAAGGGAGTTAATTCATTTCTGTCTTCTTTTCCATAGTTTACTTGTTACCCAGATTTTTATTTTAACTGGTTTTCTAGGGCCATTTTTCTTTGTCATATTTCTTTTATGTACTACCTGTTTTGAGCAAGGAAGTGTATCTTTAAATCTTCAAAGATAATCATCAACATATATTCAGGGGTTTTTTAAACCAGAGTTTTTCAGGTTTTGCTGTAGGTCAGTGCTGCTGCCAGCTTAAGGTTCTCAGTAATATTTGTTGAATGAATGGCTATGAATGGGCAATTATTATTTAAGACAAACACTGAATTAGACATTTAAATGTTTCTCTTTATTTTCTCAGGAAACTCATGGTATTTTCTACCATCATTTTTGACCCATTCATTATTCATTAGTATATGTTGTGTTTTACTAGCTTGGCAGAATTATTTAGGAAAAGATTCCTTTTTTACTGGTTTATTACTATGGAGATATTTAAAGATGTCAGTTTTGAGAAAAATGTTGAATACGAGTACTAGGTGTATCAGCTTTTTTGTAGTTTCAAATTTTTCTCCATTCAGAAATATTTTGATGACGAATCACAGTTTGTCATCACTATAATCTGTGTCCTCAGGAAAAAAAAATTTATGGTAATCAAATTTAGCATTTGAACTGTTGCATTTTCTTCAAGTATTTTGTAAAAAATTTTCAAGTAATAATAGAGTTCTAATGGAAAAGCACTATAAACAAAATTGAACCTATTTTCTCTGGGGATATAGGTACAAGTGGAGAAAAACATTTATTTAAATGCATTAAGCAGACTTTTTCCATTAGGCTATGGTTGATTAAATTAAAAAGAGCTAGGTAAAGATTTGCCATGTGTTTCCCTACCACCTCCCTTCTCTATTAAAATACGGTGTTGAGATTCAAGGACTGGTTTTAATTAGTGTAAGAGGTGCATATCACTGTCTTCGGTGGGTTGATTGTACCATTTCACTTTTCATATCTGAATACACAAGAAGTATTCAGTATTTTGCTACGGTTATTATATCATCAGGATATTAGAAGGTTGACTGAAGAGGCTCTTACTTCTAGGTGACATTCCCCCCTTCCCACCAAAATAAAAAAACCTTCAGACTTTTCATTGAGTGTTATTAGGACTTACTTCCTCAGCAGTAAAAGTAAAATTGTTGCTTTAGTGTGATAGTTGCTTAGTTATTTGCTGTATAGGTGAAGATATACTTTAGTTATTTGTTGGCTTAGAAAACCGTAACAAGTGGTCTATTCTTTGTTTCATGCATAAACTCCCATTTAGTGTTAATGAAAATTGTGGGCATTTGAGGGTATAATGTAAAATAAAGATTAAGTTCACCTGAGTTTCCCTAGATAAAATTCAGAGCAATGGGGGAGAAATGTTTGAAAATTAGTACTGACTAAATTTCTAAACTATATTTAGTATTCTTAGATCGTTTAACTTCAGGTTTAACTGAGATAGATTTTTTAAAATAAAAATCTTCAGAATTTTATGTAAAAAACGTATGTAAATTATTGTATTATGGGCTTTTACTATTCCAAAGACTTTTTTGTTTACTCTTTGTGGAAGGAAGGCAATTCATTCTCAAGTTTTAAGGGAATAATTTTCTGATGTTTGAAGTTTATAGTGACTGTACAACTTTGATATGTAATGGTAACTCTGTGTCTTGGATCTTTCTGGCTTTCAAATTTAGAACTAGTTAAGATTTTAGTAAAGGTTTCTTGTGCAGGACAAATGTTAGAACCATTGCTTCTCAGAAGGTAAGGATTTTTGAGATCAACGACAATAAAAATAAAATATACTAAATAAATTACAAAGAAGTGAAGAACTGGGAGATATTCGTAGCATAACTGGGAATTAAAAGCATGCATACTTTTAGTAATCATAAATCGTAAGTTGAGGTAAAACTCTTAATGTGACTACTTAATTTTGAAATGACAGAATCTGATTAGGCTGAAAGCAGATTGATTTTTACTTTTTTTCTCTCAGGAACTCAAAGATATACTTGTGATTAGACCCCTAAATAATTAAAGTGAAGTCACTGTGTGCCATTTCCCTTTCTTCTAGTCTACTGTTTTCTAAAGTGAAATTTGTGAAGTTTTGGCTTTAAATGGACATATATAAGGTTGTCTAAATATGTAGAATGTAAAACTTTTTTCTTTTTAATATTAATTATTTAAAATTATTCCAGGTCTCAAGTATTGTCATTTTCTAAAGCTTACCTCATTTTTTTAAAGTCTTACTTTTTTGGAAAAAATAATTGACTTGAAAGACTTGGCTAATTTATGAAACACTTTTAAAGAACAGCATAACATCAACATTAACCTTTGTAGTGGCACAAATTTCTACTGCAGTTAAAGTCCACTGTCATTATGCTTTTTAGTTAATGTTTAGTCTACCCATTTGTTCTGTAGGTTATGAATATAAACCATGTGTTCCTCTTAATACATGCTTCTGCTTTTATTCAAAAGTATCATAATTTATTATTTTTCTAAGAGTATAGCATAGATATTTTTAGTGTTGAATTGAGAAAGTTTTTATCATTTATTAAAGATGACTCATTTATAAAATGTTTGTAAACATATACAGGCTTTGGAATTATACTAAATTATGTTTGAAGTAATAAGTTAAAAGTTCAATTATCATTTGTAGCAGAATTCATTGGATGCTTTGTTTAAGATTAAAAGTGGATAGAGAATAAAAAAATTTTTTGAACTACATCTAGACTTATCCAGAAATGACTATGCTAACAATTTTTGATAAATTAACTTGGAGTGGTTAATAGAAGTGCTGGCAAAATTGAGGCTTTGTAGTTAGTGAAGGTAGTTATAACTTTGTATTGGAAGTTCTATTTAAAATCTAAGCCTTTGTATTTTAAAATTTCTTCCCCATGTAGAGGGATCCTGTATTGAATAGTAATTGTGGGAATCATTTGGTTGAAGAGACCTAAGGTGGCTAATAATGCATTGCTTGTTAGGCTCTGTGCCAAAAGCTTCCTTTTTATTCATCACTTATTTTTATAGTTGAGTTGTGGATTAGAATGCTGATGGACATAAAATATTTTTAGTTAATTATTAACTGCTAGTTTTTTTTGGCAGGCAGAATGCTGGAGGAATTAGGACAAAGTAACAAGCCAGCTTTGAAATTGGCATCTTAGATATAGAGTGTCTTTAATGTTTCCCGGCTTATACAAATGTTCTTTGTATTGGTACAAAAACCAAATCAGTATGTTTGCAGTTTATCATTGACTTTTTATTCAGTGGGAAGATAATTTTCAGGTACCTTAATGGAATACGTGACACTTAGGTGTTTTACTCCTTATGGACTAATTTTGAAACCTGATCTTCTAATGTCTAGAGATATATCGAAGTAATGGTAGCTCAATATTTTAAGGTTTAATAGGGTTTATGTAGTAGATGTAGTAGGGCTTATGAATTTATTTTTATGTTTTATTTTTTTAAAGATTTTATTTATTCGTGAGAGAGAGAGAGGGGCAGAGACACAGGCAGAGGGAGAGGCAGTCTCCATGCAGGGAGCCCGACGTGGGACTCTACCCCGGGTCTCCAAGATCACACCCTGGGCTGAAGGTGGCGCTAAACTGCTGAGCCACCTGGGCTGCCCTGGGCTTATGAATTTAAACTGTCACACTTTTTACTTGGCTCTGAGTAGATATAGTGCCACTACTTTACTTTTTGTTTCTTTCATTTTTCTTGTAGAAGAGGAAGATGGAGTGTGGGAGAATGGACTTTCCTATGAATGTCGAACTCTGCTATTTAAAGCAGTTCACAATTTGTTGGAACGGTGTTTAATGAACCGGAACTTTGTACGCATTGGCAAATGGTTTGTAAAGCCTTATGAAAAAGATGAAAAACCTATAAATAAAAGGTAAGATATCTTATTTAAACCCTTACTATTTCTTTAGATTTGTTAATTACCGCTTTACAGAAAATGTGTACTAAAACAATCTATCTTACAGACATATGCAGCAAAGTACTATAAAGCATTCAATTTTGTTCGACTGCTTCACCCTTTTATTCATTTTGAGAATTTACGTGAAGTGGGAATAGGCTGTGTGTCAATTTAGTGATCTAAATTTTGATTTGGGATGATAGAAAAAATGTGAGATGAAAGCAGAGGCTTAAGCATTGAAGTACACTTTTTTAGTTGTGCAAATATATTTACAATAATCTGTTAAAATTAAGTAATATTGATACTTATTGAAGATAGTGATCTGTAGTTGTGTTTTGAATTGGGTTAACCCTTCTTCTTCCCAAACTTCTAATTTTGCTTTAATTAAAGTAATTTAAATTTGTGTTTTTCTGTGTAAGACATGTTTAGTCTTAGAATGTAATTCTTTTGAACTTTGAGTTAACCAAATTTATTTATTTATTTATTTGTTTGTTTGTTTGTTTGTTTATTATTGGAGTTCAGTTTGCCAACAAATAGCTCATCCTGTCAAGTGCCCCCCCTCAGTGCCCATCACCCAGTCACCCCAACCCCCCGACCCACCTCCCTTTCTACTACCCCTTGTTTGTTTCTCAGGAGTCTCATGTTCAGTCATCCTCACTGGTATTTTCACTCATTTTCTATCCTTTCCCCTTTATTCCCTTTCACTATTTTTTATATTCCCCAAATGAATGAGACCATATAATGTTTGTCCTTCTCTGATTGACTTATTTCACTCAGCATAATACCCTCCAGGTCCATCCACCTTGAAGCAAATGGTGGGTGTTTGTCGTTTCTAATGGCTGAGTAATATTCCATTGTATACATATACCACATCATCTTTATCCATTCATCTTTTGATGGACACCGAGGTTCCTTCCACAGTTTGGCTATTGTGGACATTGCTGCTATAAACATTGGGGTGCAGGTGTTCTGGCGTTTCACTGCATTCATATCTTTGGGGTAAATCCCCAGCAGTATGACACATTTTTAGAGGATTTGCAGATAGAGGACTTTAAGAAAACTTCCTGTGCAGTTAGAAGCTTTAGGCTGCTACAGTTCTCTGTGATTTCTTTATTTTAGATTTTATTTACTTAGAGGGAGAGAGAGAATGCATGAGAAGGGGGAGGGACAGAAGAAGAAGGAGAGAGAATCCCAGGCAGACGCCCCTCCTAGTACAGAGTCCAGCTCTGGGCTGGATTGCACAACCCAGAGATCGTGATCCAAGTTGAAATCAAGAGTTGGATGTTCAACTGACTGAGCCACCCAGGTGCCCCAGTTCTTTTTAGTTTAAATATGATTAAGGCACACTTTCTTAGAAGATTTGGTTCCAAGCACTGTTTAAATTAGTGAGGTTTCAAGAGGGATGAAACCGTAAGATAGGATGTGAGAGAAAAGGAAAATTTTTTTAGTTTTTCCTGAAAGATCTGAGGATATGAAGTAAACATTTGGTTATGTAGTATCCTTGTTGAGATGCTTTTATGCGTTCTTTTTTTTTTTCCTGTATTTTTAAAAAAGATTTTATTTATTTGAGATAAAGAGAGCAGGAACACAAACAGAGGTGGGAAGGGCAGAGAGAGAGGGAGAAGCAGATTCTCCACTGAGCACAGAGCCTCATGAGGGGCTCCATCTCAGGACCCTGGGATCTTGACCCGAACTGAAGGCAGATACTTAACTAGCTGAGCCACCCAGGCATCCCCATCTTTTATGTCTTATGTACACATTGTTTTCAGTGTACACCTGGAACCTTTTCAAACTTCTCTTTTTAGTTTTAGTAGAAAGGATGAGTAGATAAGACTGGACAATCAAATCTCTTTCATTTTCTTCCTCTTTGAAAGTGAACATAAACCTTTATTGTCAACAAAATAATTGTACAAGTTAGGGATGAATTTGGTTGCAAAAGACAAGACCTAACTACTTGGCTTATATAGGAATTGATTTTTCTCTATAGCAAGGAGTCTGGAGGTAGGAGTCCAATACTGCTCTGTCTGTTCAATAATGTCAAGGAGTCAGGTTCCCAGGAATTTTCTGCCATGTCATCTTCTTGTTAGTAAGAAGAAATGGAGAAGAGACATTAGGTAGACAATTAGAAGAAGGGGAAATAAATGTCAGGATGGTAATCAGCAATGTTTAGCATAAACATTAATACAGTTTTAAGAAGTCAAGCAAATTACTGAGGACTAAAATGATGAAAAGCTGCGACCTGGGATGCCTGGGTGGCTGAGCGGTTTGGTGCCTGCCTTTGGCCCAGGGCGTGATCCTGGAATGCTGGGATCGAGTCCCACATTGGGCTCCTTGAGGCGAGCCTGCTTCTCCCTCTGCCTATGTCTCTGCTTCTCTCTGTGTCTCTCATGAATAAAAAAGTAAAATCTTAAAAAAAAAAACAAGTTGCAATTTAAGAACCAAATACTAGATATGCTCTTCAGAGGCATTCCCTTTTAATTCTTTTAATATACCTATTTAAAAATTAAAAGCAGATAACATGCTTATTCTTGAGTTTTCAGTTATTTTAGTTACTCAGTATTAATCTGTTGACTCTAAGATTTTATTTATTAGAGAGAGAGAGAGTGCAAGCAAGAGGAGTGCCTGGGGGGAGGTGGAGAGAGAATCTTATGCAGACTCTCTTCCAAGCGTGTGGAGCCCAATACAGTTTCAATCCCATGACCCTGAGATCATGACCCAAACCAGAATCAAGTCAGACACTTAACTGACTGAGCCACCCAGGCGCCCCTAACTTATTGAGTTTGTATTGATGGTTTAGCTGTTTTACACTTCTCCCTCCATACCAGCCACTTGTGTATACTCTTCTTGTTTTGTTTCTTTTTTATCTTGTTGGTGAGATTACAAGACTTGGTTTAAAAAAAAAAAATATATATATATATAGTTTATATTATGATTATTTAAATATTATTTGTAGCCCAGCCATATAGTATATTAGAATTATATCCCATTTCCTCTGTATCTTTTTGTTTTCTTCAGTGTTAATGATTTATCTCTATTTTCATTTAATTATCCATGTCTGGGGTTGGTAAACTCCACAGGGTAAATATAGCCTGCCACCTGTTTTTGTAAATAAAGTTTTATTGTAACACAGTTAAGCTCATTCACTTATAGATTATTTTATGCCTGCTTTCATACTATAGCAGAATCCTACAGATGTAATAGGACAGATGACCCACAAAGCCTAAAATATTTAGCCTACAATATTTACTCACTGGTTCTTTTCAGATGAAGTTTGCTGACCTCTCATCTAAATACCTATTGGTAATTGACTCCTGGAGTATCTACCAGAAGTACAAATCTTGCCCCCAATCTTTATTATTTTGTGTAATCTACTAGTTTCTTTTTTCTCTCTTGTTAATTAATATCTCTGTTTGAGCCTTTCATTCTTCTGTTCCAGTTTGGACTGGTTGTTTTATAGGCTTGTTCCCTTTGCCTTTTTTGGTTAGATCCCTTATTTCCTAGATCTCATGTTCACTTTCTTTCTTTTTTTTTTTTTTTTTTACTATTTTGGTAGTGTCCATCCTCCAGTAGTTTCCTGAGAAGGGAATAAGTGAGAGGTAGTATTTTGGGATCCAGAATGTATGAATTAACCTTCTTTTCTAACTCTTGAGGCTTCTGGGCACTAAAATGGTAACTGGAAATTGTATGTAAGTAGCTATGAAGTTGCAGGCTTTAGTACGGTGATTGGCCATTTTATTGGGTGCCTGTTGCCCAACTACATATCTGTATGTATTCCTCCCCACCTCCATCCCTTTGAGTTAATTATTTTCCCCAGAGAAGTCCTGCAGTCTCCGGACTAGCGAGTTTAAGCTTGGCTGTGAATGTTTAGGAAGCCTACTGGATAAAGAAGGCTGTCTGTATATTTATATTGGGGAAATACTATACTTGTATGGTATTTGGATTTTCACTTGATTTCTCTTTTACATACATCATTTCAGCTGTCTCTGGTATCCCTTAAGTGCAGAGTTCCTCTCTTTTCATCCAATTCAAAGTGAACTTCTAAGTTTTCTACTGATCTGGAATAATGTAAAGAAGCCTGTCTATAGTATAGAGAAGTGGGTCTAGGAGTCTGACTTACTTATTTGACCTTTCATTCTTTTGTTTTACACTATGTATCCACCTTTAGAGATCTACCAGTGTCTTCAACTTCTGTGCCTTTCTCGACTTGTGTGGGTTTGATTCAGTTTGCATCATGGTTTCTTCCCTTTAGCCTTTCTCTACTAAGTTACTGTTTTTGCCTTTGCTTGTTAGCTCCCCCAATTTTTTTTTGCTCCCCAAATTTTGTAGCCAGACTTTATCTGCTGCCTTCAGTTCTATCATTCTCTTTGTGCTCCCCCTGCTTTTTACTATTTCAGCGGAAGGTATTTCACAAAGAGGTAGAGGTAAATGTGTTCAATGAGCAGTGTAAGATACTGGATATATCTTTATTTCTCTTCATGAAAGCAGCTCTCTTAATGGGCTATTAATAGGAAATACAACTTTTCATATTGGAGATTTCCATGAATCCCGTAGATTCTACTTGTTATTTAATTATGTAGTTGAGCACTAGTGTTTTTCTGTGGGCTGACCCATTTAGAAGGGGAACTAAATTCAAATTGTGTTTTATTAATGGAGTAGTACCAGAAATAATATATGCTCTTTTGAGTTACTTTAGTCGTGGTACAGAACTGATTTTATCCAGGAAGGGTAAGTGCTGTTCCCCAAATCACTTTTCATAGGAACTTCACTGCTATCTCCCCTCCCTTTTAAATAGAAAAGCTGGTAGAAAAATCAAGCAGCTAAGTCTCAACTGCTTTTATGACTTGGGAGTACTTATTTTTCTATTAAATTCAATGGAATATTAGGAAGGTAGATAAATATTGGATTATAAATTGCATTTCTAGCTTACTATGAAACCAAACCATTAAGCATCATGTATACTATTTTTATTTACTGATCAATTCCCTATTTGTTGAACTTATATAAGCATTTAAAAAAATTTAATTGTAAGAATGTTACAGAGCAAGTGGGGGTTCAGGGGATGGAGAGAGAGAATCTTAAGCAGATTCTGCACCCAATGTGGAGCCTGACACAGGGCTCCATCTCATGACCCTGAAATTATGATTTTTTTTTTTTTTTGAAATTATGATCTGAGTCGAATTAAGAGTTGGACTCTCAATTGACTGAGTCACCCAGGTGCCTCAGACAATTGTGTTAATTCTTTTTTTTGTGTGTGTGTGTATGTGTGTTAATTCTTTTTAAGAATGTTTATACAAGTTCTTGGGGTGCCTGGATGGCTCAGTTGGTTAAGTGTCCAACGCAGGATTTCAACTCAGATTGTGATGTTAGGATCATGAGATCAGCTGTGTATGGCACCATGCTCAGCAGGGAATCTGCTGAGATTCTCTCTCCCTCTGCCTCTTTCCCCATTCATGTGCTTTCTCTCATGCTCTCTTTCTCTAAATATAAAATCTTTTAAAAATTAACATAATTGTCAAGGAAATTGGTACTATGAAACTGGTTTGATTTGAACAAAGGAGAAAACAGTATTCCAGACTTTTTCTTTATTCTTCCTCCCTTTATTCCCCTTAAATATAGATTCTCAACTTCTAATAATCTGTTCTTCAATGTCATTAACTGTCTGATTAAGTGTAATAATCTTCAGGGACGGAAAGAGAGGAAATGGAATTAAATCTAGTGGTATAGCTAGGCTAGCTGTAAAGAACTCCTCAATTCTATAGGTAATTACAGAAATTTAAGAAGTTATTAGGGTAATTAACACAAATTTAAAAGGTTTACTTTTAAATCTACCATCTTCAGGTATTAAAAGAATGACCAGTGTTTTGTCTTCACAGTTTAGGTGTTTTCCTACAGTGTAGGAAACTAGATCAGATGACAGTCGATGTGTTTGCTAGTGAAACCACAGGCAAATGGGTATAAGTGCCAATGCTTTACTCTAGGTTTTCAATAGGCTCTTAGTAAAAAGACATTGCAAATTTGTGATGTTTGCATGTGCATTAGAATAAGATTATTTTGAATAAGAACCTAATTTTGTGCTTGGCTAGTGGTTAGCTGAGTGGCCAGTTAAGTTTGTGTATTTACTAAGAGTTTTAAATGCTTGTAGGACGGTATACAGAGTAGAAAGATATTGGTAAGGATTTTTTTTAAGACTGCTAGTCTAGTATCTTACAGTATGTATAGGAGGTTTGCTAATTAAGTGGCAGTTGAGATTGTATAGGAGAGAATTAGTATATAATTTTACTCTTTTCCCTCAACTACAGGTATAGCCATATAATTTCTATGGGAAAAATATATTGTTCACTTGGTAAATCTGCTTTGAGATTTTTACTCTACTATTTAACTTCAATTTTAAAAGCCAGTATAGGAGATCTATATATCGTGTATATATATGTGTATATAATCAGCACATATATATATAATACACTGGATAGAATAAATCTTTGTGTAATATAAAGGAGATTGGTTTAAATGTCTGGTTCTGTACATCTTTTTTTATTTTTAAGGTTTTATTTATTTATTTAGATTTTACTTATTTGAGAGAGTGTGTGTATGTGCGTGAGTGGAAGGAGAGGGCAAGAGAGAGAATCTCAAGCAGGCTGTACTGAATGTGGAACCTGACGAGGGGCTTGATCCCATGACCTTGGGCTCATGACCTGAGCCAGAGTCAGGAGTTGGATGCTTACCTGACTAAGCTACACAGGCACCTCTAGGTCTGTATGTTCTAGGCCCTTATTTTGGGTTCTGGAATTAAGATTTAAGTATTAGCAAAAACCCTGGGCCACAGAAAGAGGTTTTGGTTTTGTGGGATGAAGCAGGCAAAGTTCACAGGAAGAAGAGTATATCCCTAAGTATTTGTAGGTGAATTGTAACTAGAATATTAGGGCAAAATAAGGAAATTTCATGTTTTTTTTTTTTTTTTTTTTCTTCTAAAGATGTTTTGAAACTGTGCTGTTCAGGATGGTAGCCACTAGCCACTTGTGGCTATTTAAATTGCAGTTACTTGAAAACATAAAATTGCAATTCAGTTTCTCAGTTTCACTGGCCACATTTCAAGGACTCCTATGACTAGAGGTTATTTTATTGGGTAATGTAGGTATATAGAGTATTTCCATCATTGCAGAAAGTTCCTTTGAATGGTGTTATTTACACGAGAGCCTTTACGCTGAATAATTAAGGTAATACGTTAGGAGCTTTTACTAAAGAAGTTAGGTTGTTTTTGTTTTTAAGGCAATAGATGAAAGAATATACTTTAAATTACACCCATAAAACTATTATCTTACACTGCACTTGTAGCTTTTATATAGTCTTTTTATCTCTATTAATTAAATGTGAGCAGTGCAAATTTGAGTTTCCTGTGGGAGATACATTACTAGCCATTTTTTATAGCTTTAGTATGTCCTTTGGTTGGGTCCCTCAGTACCTCTGAAAACTTGAACTTCTAGGGAAGCTAAGAGCTATCATTATTATGTTTTCTAAGGACTCTTTTTCTTCCTGCCTTCTAAGGGTAGCAGTGTCCAATAGAAATACAATGTGAGTCACCTGTGTAATGTTAAATCTTATAGTAGGCACATTAAAAAAGGTAAAAACCCAGGTGAGAGTAATTCAGTATATCCAAAATATCGTTTTAGAATGTATTTAATTTTGCAAAGAATATTAATGAGATATTTTACTTTTTTTAATGTAAGTTTTTGAAGTTTAATGTGTGTTCTATAGTTAGAGTACATCTCCATTTGGACTGGCTACATGTAGTAGTAGTCACGTGTATATATTGGCTGTTGAATTAACAGCACAGTTCTAGGGCTTTAAGCCCAGCTGAGCTTGGTAGAGTGTTTAGTGGTAAAAAATATTTTCTAACGGTCTTTCAAATCCTCTTGGAATTGTATGCTAATTTTTAAAAAAGATTTTGTTTATCAACTTATTTTAGAGAGAGAGCAAGTGTGCAAGCAGTGGGGAGGGCACAGGTGGAGGGGAAGATAATCTTAAGCAGCCTCTGCACCAAGCATGAGGAGCCCAGTATGGGGCTTAAGCCCATGACTCTGAGACCATGACCTGAGCTAATACCAAGAGTCGCTCACTCAACCAACTGAGACACCCAAGGCACCCTGTATGCTAAATTTTGAATGTGCCCTAGAATCTCAAAGATTGAGGAAACTTTCACTTTCTGTCAAGGTACCCACTTTTGCCCAGCTGGGCATAGTTACTTGAAGCTGTAAACCAGAATATCATTGCTGTTTATTCTTTGTTATATAGTGTAAGTAATGTATTCACTAAGTGGGCAGAAATATATCCAAAATTCACGGATAAGGTGTTATCTTCTGTATTTTAATAAAGGTCTCTGGTTCATGGAGATACGTTCAGAATACCTAATGTTGAAGTTATACCTATTCATTTAAGACATTAAAAGTGTCTTATGAGAACTACAGAAATATAGATTAATGTAGTAGTGAAACTTGTTTGGATGTGGAATAGCCTTAAGAGATTGATGCCTATGTTTTAACTTGGGAGTATGGCCTGGGCTTTGGAATTTTAAAAAGATCTCCAGATGATTGTTATAAAAAGCAGATTTGGAAACCATTGACTAATGGAATTAATACACCATTTTCAGTGTATAGTTCCATGGCATTAAGTATATTCACCTTGTTGTGCCAACTATCACCACTATATACAGAACCATTTTTCATCATCCCAAATTGAAAATCTACACATTAAATAACTCATTTTCTCCTCTCAGCCACTGATAACCACCATTCTACCTTGTGTCTCTATGAATTTGTTTTAGTCACCTTATATAAGTGGAGTAATACAGTATTTGTCTTCTTGTGTCTGGCTTATTTCATTTAGTAGCATAATGTCCTCAGGTTCTCATCTTTGTAGTATGCACCACAATTTCATTTATTTCTTTTTTTGGGGGGTGGGAGCAGAGGGAGAGGAAGAGAAAATTCCAAGCAGGCTGCATGCCCAGCACGGAGCCCTGGGACAGAGCCTGATGTAGGGCTTGATCTGACAACCCCACGATCATGAACCAAGCTGAAATCAAGAGTAAGACACTCAACCACCTAAGCCACCCAGGCGTCCCACAATTTCATTTCTTTTTCAGGCTAAATAATCTGTTTTATTTTTATACCATATCTTGCTTATCTTTTCATCTGTCAGTGGACAACTGCGTTTTTCCACTTTTTGTCTGTTGTGAATAATGCCACTCTGCATATTGGTGTGTGAATATCTGTTCAGATCCCTGCTTTTAGTTTTAGTTTTTGTTTTTTTAAAAGATTTTATTTATTCATGAGAGACACAGAAAGAAGAGATAGAGACATAGGCAGAGGGAGAAGCAGGCTCCCTGAAAGGAGCCCAATGGTGGGACCCAGTCCTGGACCCTGGGATCATACCCTGAGCCAAAGGCAGGTGCTCAACCGCTGAGCCACCCAGGTGTCCCCTCTGCTTTTAGTTCTTTGGAGAATACACTTAGAAGTGGAATTGCTGGATCATATAGTAATTCTGTTTGATTTTTTTCTTTTTTTTAAGGAATTGCCATACTTTTTCATCATAGCTGTACCATTTTCCATTTCCACTAGGAAGATTCCAATTTTTTCACATCCTCACCAACACTTTTCTAAAATGTTTTGTTTAATAATAACCATCCTATGGGTTGAAATGGTATATCATAGTTTTGATTTGCGTTTCCTTAATGATTAGTGGTGTTGAGCACCTATTCACGTGCTTGATGGCCTTTGTATATTTTTGGAGAAATGTTTTAAGTCCTTTGTGCATTTTGGTTAGGATGACAAGGTGTTTTGTTTTGTTTTGTTTTTCTGTTTTTGAGAGAGTGAGAACAGACAAGCAAGGCTTTGAGGGCACAGGGAGAGGAAGAGAGAATCTTAAGCAGGCTCCATGGAGCCTAAGATGGGGACCTCAGACCCTGAGATCATGACCTGAGCTGAAAATCAAAAGTCATACCCTTAACCAGCTGAGCCACCCAGAGGCCCCAGGATGACTAGGGTTTCAAGTCAACATTCGCTTTAGTGTTATGATTTGAGATAAGGCCTTTAACTTCTTTGTGCTTTGAATTCCCAGATAGCAAAATGGGATATCTTTCTGTACCTACCTAACAGAAGTCCTAAAAGTAAATTAGATGGGCCCTCTCCAAAAGCAGTATACGTACTAACTTTTGTATATAATTTTTCACTTTACACCAGCTGAATTTGTCTTTTTTTTTTTTTTTTTTTAAGATTTTATTTATTTATTCATGAGAAACACAGAGAGAGGCAGAGACACAGGCAGAGGAGAAGCAGGCTCCATGTAGGGAACCTGATGTGGGACTCGATCCCAGGACTCCAGGATCATGCCCTGGGCTGAAGGCAGGTACTAACCACTGAGCCAACCAGGGATCCCAAGAATTTTTATGATTTAAAAGTTTAGATGGTCAGGTACTCATTGGGCATATGGAAAGGACATTATTGGGCCTTTATTTTAAGGGCCATGGTTTTCGTATATACCAGATTGCATTTATTTTCCTAAATATTTAATAGACTATAAATAATGTACTTAAACAAATTTTTTTTTTTCAGATTATGGTACTCTTTTTAGGAAGATTTTTAGTCACATTATTTGCTTTTTATGTCATGGCAAAAATTCATCTTGAGTATCCTTTTTTAATCTCATTTAATATTCTACATATGAAATGAAACAGTTGGAAACTATATTTTTAAGAACTATACTTCACTGATTAAAAAACAGTAAATAGAGGATATAAAATTCAAGTTTTCTACTCTCTTTTAAAGATAAAGAACCTGAGATTGTTTTAGTTTGTTGCCTGTACTTGTAAATGTTCTTGATAATATTTGCAATTCAGATTTTAAAATCTGCTTTTCAGTTCCTGAATAAGCACACAGCACTCAATCATTTTTATAGAATATTTACTTGATTCCTAAAACTAATCATGTTACAATTTCTTTATGTAATGGATTAGTCTTGGTGAAGTCACTTTTTTAATAGAGATTTTCAGGGTGCCTGGATGGCTCGGTCGGTAAAGCATCTATCTGCCTTTGGCTCTGGTTGTGATCCCAGGGTCCTGGGATCGAGTCCTACATTGGGCTCCCTGCCCAGAGGGGAGCCTGCATCTCCCTCTCCCTCTCCTGCTCCCCATTTGTGCTCTCTCTCTGTCAAGTAAATAAAGAAAAAAATTTTTTTGTAATATTTTTGACAAAAGTATTTTTAGTCATTCCTCTTTATTTATTTTTTTTATTTTTTTATTTTTTTAGAATTTTTTAATTTATTTATGATAGTCAGAGAGAGAGAGAGAGAGGCAGAGACACAGGCAGAGGGAGAAGCAGGCTCCATGCACCGGGAGCCTGATGTGGGATTCGATCCCGGGTCTCCAGGATCGTGCCCTGGGCCAAAGGCAGGCACCAAACCGCTGCGCCACCCAGGGATCCCCCGTCATTCCTCTTTAAACTCTAAATTTGTTCCTTTTATTGAGAAATATTTGTCTTTTAAAGTTTCCTGAAAAAGCTTAAAAGTCTTTGTAATGGTAAAAAACATATAGTTATTCTAGCTGGTTGAATATAAATTTTTCTTAACTTTTTTTAGCATTTTATCTTGCTTTTAAATTCTCCTATCTTTTTTTTTTGTTGTTAGAGAAAGGCTTTGAAAATTGATTTCTGCCTGTTTTATGTGAATACATAAAATGGGCATATCCTTCTCAGAAATGAAACTAGTGGTTTGCTAAGACAAAAGCACAATTTAGGAATTATATATTTATATGCTTTACTACTCAACCTTAACAATTATAGAACTGTGTCAGAAAAGAAGACCTTCAAAGAAAGAAAAGTACAAATATGACTACATATGCATTCCTACATATAGTAACAAAATTACTGCATATACACTTGTTTATTTTAGATATCTTATTTTAGAAAAATGTGCTTAGGAATAATTTTTGAAAATCCTAATGTTTCAGCTGGTATCAAGAATCATGTATTTTTAACAAAAGGTATTAGAATCATACTCTTGATTTGATATTTTCCTTGAAGCTGTGTTACATATAGGCCATACCATCACTTTGTTGAGAAGTAGTTTTATTTTCTAGCCTACGGTTTCTGGGCTACCTGTATTCTCTCTCAATTATGCTTATAAACCATCAGGGTTTTTTCCAAGTTCATCTTTCTTTTGGTACCTTATCAAGTATAGCTAGTAACAATCAAATTACATTTTGACTTTGATCCGTTTTTTTCCAGCTTTATAAATTCATTAGGCACATTTTCTGCCTTCTAGATTATTTCAGGCAACAACAGTTCTATGGTATATATCTCTAGTACATAACAAGTCACCCTTTTTTCAGCCCCCAATAATAATTTTCTTATCACTTTTCAGTGTCTTATGTTACAAGGCTTTCAGTCATCTGGTCCCAAAGCCAATGCCACATATTTAGATTTTTGTCATGGTAGCACTTCAATTTTTTGTGCCAACTTCTGTATTGGTCACTGTTGTATAACAAAGCACCCCCAAACATGGAGGCTTAATACAGTAGTAGTTCTGTATTCTCATTAATGTATCTGCTGGTCAGCTGGGGTTAGCCAGTCTAGTCCCACTATAAACTAGGTTGGATAGAGTTATATTTCATATGGTTTTCATGGCAATGAAGGAAGCACTGGAGAACAATCCAGATTGCATAAGCATGTTTTAAGCTTCTGATTGGCCAAAGCAAGCCTGAGTGAAGGTTGGGGAAGTATATTTCACCTCTAATGGGAGGAACTACAATGTCACACCAAAGATCCTGAATAAAGAGAGGGTGAGCAAAACATAATTACAAAGCCACAGTAATCACTGTGATGCTGGCCTACAGATATGTAAACCGATGGAGTTAGGAAAGTCTATAAATAAACTCATCAAACATCGTTTCAGTACATACATACAGGGGGGCCAGGACTACTCAGGAAAAGATGATGATTCAGCAAATGATGTTTGAAAACTTAGTATCCATCTGTAAAAGAATGAAGCTGGCCTTTATATCTTGTAGTATATACAAAAATTAAACTGGACTAAAAACCTGAATGTAAAATCCAAAACAATAAATCTCCTAGAAGACAACATAGAGGAAAAGCTTTATGATGTTAGATTTGGTAGTGATTTCTTGATTATGACACCAAAAGCATAGGCAACAAAAGCAAAAATGAACAAATAGAACTATATCAAATATCTTTGTGCAACACAGGACATTATTAGTGAAAAAGCAATTTATAGAATGGGAAAAAATATTTGCAAATTATATATCTGATAAAGGTGAATACCCAGCATGTGTAAAGAACTACAACCCAACAATAAAAAGTCCAGTAACCCAATTTAAAACTGGGCAAAAGACTTGAAAAGATTTCTTCAAAGATATAGGGATGACCAATAGCGTATAAAAAGATGGTCAACATCACCAATCAGAGAAATGCAAGTCAAAATCACAATGAGATACCACCTCACATTTGTTAGTATGCCTAGTATCAAAAAAAAAAAAAAAAAAGAAAAGAAAACTAGCAAGTGTTAGTGATAGAGAAATTGTAACCCTTTTTCACTATTGGTGGGATTGTAAAATAGTACAACCTCTATGGAAAACATTATGGAGTTCTTCAAAAAGTTAAGACTAGAACTACTGTATGATCCAGCAGTCCTACTTCTAAGAGAATTGAAAGCAGGATCTTTTTTTTTTTTTTTTGAGTTTTTAGTTACATATAGTGTCATATTAGTTTCAGAAGTATAAATTACGGATGCACTGCTTACATGTAATACCTAGTGTTCATCACAAGTGTCCTCCTTAATACCCATCACCCATTTAGCCCATCCCCTTGCCCACCTCCCCTCCAGCAACCTTCAGTTTGTTCTCTATAGTTAAGAGTCTCTTTTATGGTTAGCTTCTCTCTCCTACCCCAGTTCATCTGTTTTGTTTCTTAAATTCCCCATATGAGTGAAATCATATGGTATTTGTCTTTCTCTGACTTATTTCACTTAGCATCATCTACTCTGGCTCCATCCATGTCGTTGCAAAGGGCAAGATTTCATTCTGTTTTATCACTAGGTAATATTCCATTGTATATGTATACTACAACTTCTTTATCCATTCACAAGTCTAGATATTTGGGTTCCATAATTTGGCTGTTGTTGATAATGTTGCTGTGTAAATATCAGGGTGCATGTATCCCTTCAAATCAGTAATTTTGTATCCTTTGGCTAGGAGTGTAATTGCTGGGTCATAGTATAGTTCTATTTTTGACTTTTTGAGAAACCTCCATATTGTTTTCCAGAGTGTCTGCACCAGTTTGCATTCCTACCAATAGTGTAAAAGAAATTTCCCCTTTCTCTGCATCCTCACCAACACTTTTTTCCTTTGTTGTTAATTTTAGCATTCTGACTAGTTTGAGGTAGCATCTCATTGTAATTTTGATTCCTGTTTCCCTGATAATGAGTGATGTTGAGCATCTTTTCATGTGTCTCTAAGCCATCTGGATGTTTTCTTTGGAAAAAAAGTCTGTTCATGTGTTCTGCTCATTTAACTGGATTATTTATTTTTTTGGGTGTTGAGTTTGATTAGTTCTTTATAGATTTTGGATATTATATTAACCTTTTATCAGATATGTCATTTGCAGATATCTTCTTGCATTCTGAAGTTTTGTTGATCATTTCTTTAATTGTGCAGAAGCTTTTATCTTGGGGTGCCTTCGTAGCTCAGAGGATTAAGCAACCAACTGACTCTTGATTTCGATTCACATCATGATCTCAAGAGTCCTGGGATGGAGCCCTCAGTCGGGCACTGCACTTAGAAGGAGTCTGCTTAAGGATTCTCTTTCTCTCTCAAAATTTTTTTTCTTTTTAAAGCCTTTTATCTTGATGAAATCCCAGTAGTTTATTTTTGCTTTTATTTCCCTTGCCTTTGGAGATGTGTCTAGTAAAAAGTTGCCATAGTTGATGTCAGAGAGGTTGTTCCTTGTGTTCTCTAGGATTTTGATGGTTTCCTGTCTCACATTTAGGTCTTTAACCCATTTTGAATTTATTTTTGTATATGGTGTAAGAAAGTGGTCCAGTTTAATTCTGCATGTTGCTCTCCAGTTTTCCAACACCATTTGTTGAAGAGATTGTTTTCCGTTGGATATTCTTTCCTGCTTTGTTGAAGATTAGTTGACTCTAGTTGTAGGTCCGATTCTGGGTTTTCTGTTCCGTTGATATATTGTGTGTCTATTTTTTTTTTTTTTTTTTTTTGCTAGTACCATACTCTCTTGACTACAGGAAAGCAGAATGTTGAGGAGATTGGCTTACCCATGTTCATAGCAGCACTATGCCCAATAGCCAAGAGGTGGAAACAACCCAAATGTCCATTGATAGATGAATGGTTAAGGACATTATGCTAAATGAAAAAAGCCAGTCACAAAAACACAACCTGTATGATTCTGCTTGCATGAAGTAGATCTAAAGTAGTCAAATTCATAGAAACAGGAAGTAAACTGGTGGTTGCCAGGGCCTGGAAGAGGTAGAAAGAGGGAATTGTTTAATGGATGTAATTTCAGATTTGCAAGATGAAAAGGTTCTGGTGATCTGTTTCAAAATGATGTGAATATACTTAACATTACTGAACAGTACAATTAAAAATGATTAAGATGGTGGGTACCTGGGTCTACCCCTCCCCCCTGCTTGTGCTTGCTCTCTCTCATTGTCTCTCATAAATTTTTTAAAAACTATTAAGATGGTAAACTTTATGTTGTGTTTTCTACCATGATTAAAGAAATGAGAGAGAAGAGGGTGAAGAATTGGGACCAATAACTCAATTTTCTACCAATAATAAAGTTGTAATTCTTTTGCCTTTTTTTTTTTTTTTTTTTTAAGATTTATTTATTTATTCATGAGAGACACAGAGAGAAAGGCAGAGACACATGTAGAGGGAGAAGTAGGCTCCATGCAGGGAGCCAGATTCGGGACCCCGATCCCAGGACTCCAGGATCACGCCCTGGGCTGAAGGCGGCGCTAAACTGCTGAGCCATCTGGGCTTTCCCTAGTTGTAATTCTTTTTAACAAAGAATCTACAACTTGGCAGGGAGTTCATTTAGTTAAATAAATAATAGTGTTATAAATATTATGATAAGCACAGAATATTAGGGGAGCACAGAGATGCTGTGTAAAGGAATGTTGAAGTTGGGTACCTGGGTGGCTCAGTCAAGCGTCCAACTCTTGGTTTTGGCTCAGGTCATGATCTCATGGGTCCTGAGATCAAGCCCAGTGAAGGGCTTCTCAGTGGTGAGTGGGCTTGAAAGATTTCTCTCTCTCCTTTTGTCCCTCCCACACTTGCTTGTACATACATGCTCTTTCTCTCTCTAAAATAAATAAGTCTTTAAAAAAATAAAGAAGTATTGAATGATTAAGATAGTGGGGAGGAATTTTAGTTAAACAAAATTGGAGTTCTTGGTGGATTAAGTACCTCTCCCTGGAGAGTTAGGCAAGGATCAAATAATGAAGGGTCTAAAGTGCTGTACTAAGTTGTTTTGTTTTTTTTTTTTTTTTTTTAATTTTTTTTTTTTTTTAATTTATTTATGATAGTCACAGAGAGAGAGAGAGAGAGAGAGAGAGGCAGAGACATAGGCCGAGGGAGAAGCAGGCTCCATGCACCGGGAGCCTGATGTGGGATTCGATCCCGGGTCTCCAGGATCGCGCCCTGGGCCAAAGGCAGGCGCCAAACCTCTGCGCCACCCAGGGATCCCTGTTTTGGTTTTTTTATTTAGTCTTTATGGCGTTGGGCAACTGTTGATTTTGAGCCTGCCAGTTAGATGATCAGGATTAATTTTTAGAAAGAGTGCTGGCAGCAGTGAAAAGCAAGATAAACTAGGGATTTTAATAGTTATTCAGACCTTAAAAAGATAAATGACAAATCATGGATATTTAAAAACTAGAATTAGCAGGAATTGGTGATGGATTTAGTGGATGATAGGGAGTTTAGGAAGATGAAGTTGAGGATGACTCATTTTCCTAGCTTTGGACCACTTTATAGATACGGACTTGATAAGAAAAGCAATGTTTGATTAGAAATAAGTTACTTAGATATAGACTATATCTTACAGTATTTAGTGTGTACATACTATGTGTCAAGGACCTATTTTAAAAGCTGACATTGACAAAGGAGACTGATTTCTCCACCTAGCTTACATCCTAGGGCGATTATAAGAAAAAAGTGAACTGTGTAATATTTTAGATTGTGATTATTTAGCCAAATGAAATCTACCCCTGAAGAGGAATTAAGGGACAATTTAAAGTAGGATGATTGATGAAAATTGCACCCACAAGGTATCTGAACAAAAACCTAATGAAAGTTAATGTAGATACAAGGAATGTCTCAGATTGAGTAACAGTAGGTACAAAGGCCTGTGTTTAAGGAACTGCAGAGAGGCCAGTTGAGAAGGGAAAGTATTAAAGGAAGATTAGTAAGACATGAAATTGGAGAAGAAATAGGTATTGGGGTTAGGCTGATATAATGTATCATGAGACATAAGAGTAAACTTTTATGTTGTTACCCAAGTTTGATTCATTCTTTTTTTTTTTTCTAGTTTATTTTAACCTGTCAACTCAATACTGTTTATTTGTTAAGAGCTGAGATGCCAACAAGTTTGATCTTTTCCACTTAAGAATTAAAGTTTATTTTTTTTACCTTGGTCTTGTTAAGACATTCTCTTAGATCCTGTACCTGGTTTTTAATAACACTTAACTATAATTTTTTTAATAAGTATTTTTTTTAATTTATTTATTCAGAGAGAGAGAGAGACTGAGAGGCAGAGACACAGGCAGAGGGAGAAGCGGGCTCCATGCAGGGAGCCCGACGTGGGACTCGATCCTGGGTCTCCAGGATCAGACCCCGGGCTGCAGGCGGCGCTAAACCGCTGCGCCACCGGGGGTGCCCAACACTTAACTATAATTAAATGTGTGTTTAGTATAGAGCCATGTGCTTAGCCATAAAATACTTGTTGAATAAAGGAATAATACTTGCTTTCACTTGGTGGCTTAGTATATAGTTCATTTAGATCTGAATATAATACTAAATTTAATGAAGGGTTCTTCTGAATGTGTGTCCATGTTTTGCTTTAAGCATTTTGGGTTTAGGTTTTTTTTTTTTTTTTAAGATAATTTTTTTTAAAGATTTTATTTATTTATTCATGAGAGAGAGAGAGAGAGGCAGAGACACACAGGCAGAGGGAGAAGCGGGCTCCATGCAGGGAGCCTGACGTGGGGCTCAATCCCAGGACTCCAGGATTGCACCCTGGGCCAAAGGCAGGCGCTAAACCGCTGAGCCACCCAGGGATCCCCGCATTTGGGTTTAGGTTTGTGTTGGTATGCTTTTTTTTTTTCTGTTTTACACTATAGAGTCTTTACTACTGCTGAAGAGCAATAATAATTGTCTTTATTTTGAAAGGGCATTAGCAATGGTTTGCTTTTCAAAGGACAGTTCTCAAAGTTATTAGTTAAATCTTGTCTCTCGGTGATTATTTTAGATTTTACTTTTATACCAAAGCAGATGTCTGTAGGCTTTGTAATTACTCAGCCAATAGTTGTTCCAGTAGGATTAGCCTTTCAATCAGATGATTAACAACCTTAATATATTTAGTAAATAATTTAATTAATTTTATTTCCTATTTAAAACTATTTGGCTTTATCAGTTATGTTTCAGGTAAGGCTAGGGGGAAATAACCATTGGCTAAGTGCAATGTGGTATCTGGAGTTGGATCCTGAAACAGAAAAATGGCTAAATGGAAAATTTAGTGAATTCCAAATAAAGACTGGAATTAATGTACCAGTGTTAGTTACTTATTTGACAAATGTAGCATGGTTGTAAGATATTTAACTTCAGGGGAAACTGGGTAAAGAGTATATAGGAACTCTCTATGATACCTGTGCAACTTTTCTGTAAATTTCAAGTTATTCCAAAAGTATATTTTTTGTTTTGTCTTGCTTTAAAGCAAGAAAGGCTACTGGGGTTGGGAAAGATATAGTAATCATTGATTATAGAATTCATAATTTTTTAAAGATTTATTTATTTGAGAGAGAGAGCACTGAGGGAGAGGGAGAGTGAGAGGGAGAAGCAGACTCCCCGCTGAGCCAATGGCCCCATGCAGGGCTCGATCCCAGGACCCAGAGATCATGACTAGAGCTGATGGCAGATGCTTAACTGACTAAGCCACCCAGGCACCCAATAGCTTATAATTTTTAAAAATTTAAAAGTAATATGATTTAAGCAGTACAGAATATTATGGATTTTGAAAGCCTGAGAGATTCCTGTTTAATGGCTTTAGTCCCATTCCCTAGAAGAAATCAGGTTTAGTTTTCTATCATTTGTGTTTTAACTTTTTTGCTTACTACTTCTGGTGGTTACTGCCATAATTACAGATGCTTATACCTCCTAGACCTTGATTAACCAACTTTAGACAGTATCTCCTGATTCTTTACCATGAAGGATAAAATTGGCTTTATTAGTGATAATATTGTCAGTTTTTCTTTTGGTTATCTTTTTAACTTGAGTGATGTGCTTAAATTTCAGTTAATTGGTTGATCTATCAACTTCTGACAATCTGTTGGCTCCCTGATACATGTATTTAAAATGAAGAAATTCTCAGTTCTGTACTACTCTTCATCTCTTTTTCGCCTTTTGTTTTCCCACTTTTGTTAGCTTTAGTATTACTTTTACTATAACTTAATTTATTGTGCCCTTGTTTTGTCCAGAAATAATTTGAGAGGGCTTATAGATAGATGCAACAGGTTTTTAGTTTATTAATGGTTATATTCTAAAGAACTGGTTCTTTGGGACTCCTGGGTGGCTTAGGTTGAGCATCTGCCCACCTTTGGCTCAGGTCATTTTTCTGGGGTCCTTGGATCGAGCCCCACATCAGGTTCCCCACAGGGAGCCTACTTCTCCCTCTGCCTGTCTTTCCCTCACTGTGTGTCTCTCGTGAATAAATAAATAAAATCTTAAAAAAAGGAGCTGGTTCTTTAAGACATTCTTAAATGTGTGGAGAAAAAAATAGATTCTTCTTAGTGTACAATCTCCTCTTCTGAGCCATTTGACCTTTCTATGTTTTATCTTAAGGATCCTTATGCTTTCCTCTTGGGAACTTTTATTTTCCCAGTCGTATCTAAATTTCATAAGATATTCTGCTTTGCATATAACTTTGATTCTAGGATGCCTCCAATTGTAAGATCTATCATTGCTTTAAAATAAGTTACCATTGGGGGTGAGAGGAGGGCAGTACATTAAATGCTTGACTGGATGAGGCCCAATATTAGAAACAGTAAATGAGAAAATACAGTTGTATTTAATTTCTTAATTATAAGGGAAAATAAACATAAAAATTAGGTCATCCTTAATTCTATTGCACACCTAGATTCTTTTACTCAATTTTTTGAGATTCTACTATTTTGGTAGCCTACCCTTTCCATTAAACTCATTTCCCCTTTACCTTTAAGTATTTTGGTGGCTGTGCTATAAGCATATGTGTGGGTGTGCCTAACTTGTTTACTGGTTCCTCTATTTGCAACTTTTTGTACTATAAATAGTGCTGTGAAGAACATTTCTTAAAACTAAATCTTTGCGGGCAGCCTCCGTGGTGCAGCGGTTTGGCACCGCCTGCAGCCTGGGGTGTGATCCTGGGGACCCAGGAACCAGTCCCACATCGAGCTCCCTGCGTGGAGCCTGCTTCTCCCTCTGTCTGTGTCTCTGCCCCTCTCTCTCTGTGTCTATGAATAAATAAATAAAATCTTAAAAAAAAAAAAAAGTTTAGCTTTAAAAAAAAAAAAACTAAATCTTTGCTTATATCTGAATTTTTTTTCCTTCAAATGACGAAGTAGAATTTCTGGGTTAAAGAGAAATGTGCATTTTTGTAGCATAACTGCTTAGTAAAAGCAAGTTAACTTCTATTTTGGCTATTAATCATCACTAAAATAGAACTTTTTTCTTTTTTATTAGTGAACACTTGTCCTGCTCTTTCACGTTTTTCTTGCATGGAGACAGCAATGTTTGTACCAGTGTGGAAATTAACCAACATCAACCTGTATACCTTCTTAGTGAAGAGCATATCACCCTTGCTCAACAGTCTAATAGCCCATTTCAAGGTAGATTATTTTATTGGCTTACATATTTGATCTCTTATTCCAAGAAAACTGTTACTGCAATTGGTAATTTGAAATTTTAGTATTAATGAGATTTCCCCTGATCTTTAACCTAATGATGATTCTGATGTAATTTATTTTCTTTTCCCCTATTAGAGTTTTAACTCCATGAAATAAGTTTTGTAATACAAATACTATTTTAGAAGATTTTTGTACATGAATAACAGCATATTTTCAAGTGCTCTTTTAAATAGCATTTAGCAGATATATGTATGTTTCTGTTTTCAAGGTCATCTTTTGTGTCTGGTCATATAAATAATGCCATTTTTAACATTGGTACACAGGGACTTTGATATTTATACAAGATTGCTGATTTGTTTTTAAAGACTGACAGTGTGTTCTTGTTTAATTCTAACCCTAGTATTTGCTTTTTAAAAATTTACATGGAGGTACATAGTAAAAGTACTTAGATTTACACACACACACACGCACACACACACACACACAGAGTATTTCCTCAAATTGCTTCTTACTGGAAATCAAGAGAAGTTGAAGGATATATGTACAATTCCAACTTGTGTTGAAGTTCTAACCATGTGAGATTTTTGTGGACAAAATTTTAAGATTTTTTTTCAAAATTTTAAGATTTTATAATAAATTCAGTATTGTGCTTTATCTTCACAGTAATGAAGTATGATAAATTGATTTTTCTCTGGAATGACTGAGGTTTCCTTTCCATTTTAGATTGCATAATTATTTGTCAAACTATTCAGTGTATTCCTATCTGGTGTACCAGTCTTTAATTACTTACTTGATGTCTCTTCTGGGTTTCTAGTAATCTTAAGCCCATTTGGACTAAATGGCACTCTCACAGGACAAGCATTCAAGATGTCTGATTCAGCTACCAAAAAATTGATTGGTGAATGGAAACAATTCTATCCTATCTCATCTTGCTTAAAGGAGATGTCTGAAGAAAAACAGGAAGATATGGATTGGGAAGATGATTCTTTAGCTGCAGTAGAAGTTCTTGTTGGTATGGATTCTGAGTATTAATGCTAAGGGGAAAATGTGTGACTGTTTATTAGATTTTGCTGAATAATAAACAATTCTAATACCTTAGAGGCTTTCAACATTAAACATTTATTTCTTTATTTTTTCCTCGCATTACTTAAGGGCTGCAGCTTGGTTGTGGTTTGGCTCCTTGTATCTTCTCATTCTGCAACATAGGTTCAATGAGTACTCACTATCTGGGACATGCTGTTCTTATAAGAACAGAGGAATAATAAGGACTGAGTATGACTATGTAAGTGTATTTGAAGCTTCTGCTAGGATATGATGTATATTACATCTGCTTGTACTCTATTAGACAAAACTAGTCCCTTTGCGATGCCAAAGTCATTGGGGCAAGGAAATATATTCATCTAGAGGTAAGCATGCTAAAGGTGGGGAGAAGATAACTATGAATGAGTAACATTTGGAAGCTGGAAAGTTGACAATCGTATTATGTGGTATTTAAAAATTTGGTAAAACTGTTGCTTCTGATAACTTCTAAAAGGTAGAAAATGCACCTAAAGAACTTGTGGCTTTGATCTGCTCTGCCTAGGTCAGCTCTTTTTATATTGGCTCTTCTCTATGTGTCTTCTCATTCAGGGACCCAGATTAATAAGGTAAACTGTATTTGGAACATTGCTAATCTTGAGGGAAAGGACAAAAATAAGAGACTGCACTGACCTTGCAAGCACATTTAAATTAATGCTCCTGTTGGGTCTGGTGTATTTCATATGCAGATCACACAGCCAAGCCTAACAATGGAGTGAATACATATACTCTATGTTAGATGAGGGAAGTATGGAGAATGTATAATTGAGCAGATAATTAGGATTAGAATCTACAACAGTATTTAATGGAATCATATGGCAACGTTTATATATATATATATATATATATATATATATATATATATATATATATATGAAAATAGCCTTATTCAGGTATTTTTTTTTAATAAAAAAATACCAGTATTGAATTTCAGTAAATGCATTACTACTAGGATAGCTATGACAAGACCAGAAACAAAACACAAACATATATTAGGCTTTCATAAAAAGAGACCTATAAAGAAGAAGCAGAAAATGGTCTGTAATTCTAGTGCCCAGCTTACCTTTGTTATACTTAAAAATTTTTTAAAAGCAATACACACTATAGTTTGTCAAATTTACAAATAAAGATTTAAAAGTAATACACACTCTTGGTTAGAAAATCCAAAAATGAAAGGAGAAAGCCGCTTACTTCTAAGTCTCTTACTGAAGGCAACCACTAAAGGTATTAACAGCTTCTCGTGGTTTCTTCCAGAAAAATCTATGCCAAAAGGAGCATATATTTCTAAAAACTCATTAAATATATTTTCATTTTCTTTAAATAAATATAATCATATGCACTTTTCCATTACAGTACTTTTGAGTGAAACTAAACCCACTATAATCACAATGGTAATTTATTTTCTTGTCCATTATTTTTTCCTTTCAGCTGGTGTCCGAATGATCTACCCAGCATGCTTTGTTCTAGTCCCTCAGTCAGACATTCCTACTCCTAGCTCTGTAGGATCCTCTCACTGTTCAGCTTCTTGCTTGGGTGTCCACCAAGTGCCTGCTTCCACAAGAGATCCTGCTATGTCTTCGGTTACCCTTACACCACCTACGTCTCCTGAGGAAGTCCAAACAGGTATATTAATATTTTTTCTAGCACTAGTTGTAAGTCTGTTATTTTGAATATATCAGCACTTTAAAAAGAACTATTTTGAAGTAATTTCAGTTTCCATATACAATACAAAGAACTCGCTCATCCAGATTTCCAACTGTTGGAACCATTTGTTCCATCACCCTCTTTCTTTTTTTTTTTTTTTTTTCATCACCCTCTTTCGATGTATACATTCATTATCACTGGTCTTTTTCTGAACCATTTTGAGAACATGCTGCAGACATAATGCCCCATTACACCCAAGTACTCAGTGTATTTCCCAAACTTGAGAACACTCTCCTATATAACTATATTTTAATCCTCCAGATCAAGAAGTCAGCATTACTATAACACTATGATCAAGTTTACATCATCTGTTTGGATTTTTTGCTTTCTGTATTTTAAATATAGTAACATGCCTTTTACCTCAAAATGTATGGATGGATACCAGATAGCTGTGGAGTACATTGTGTAATTAACAAGCAAAAGACATAAAAACATATCCCATGCCCAAATAATGTTACTTTAAATGTACTTTTATTCTCCTATAGCCTATTCTTTTTTGTTTGTTTTCAGTTGATCCTCAGTCTGCCCAGAAGTGGGTCAAATTTTCTTCAGTATCTGATGGCTTCAGCTCTGATAGTACTAGCCACCATGGTGGGAAAATACCCAGAAAATTAGCAAATCATGTGGTGGATAGAGTTTGGCAAGAATGCAATATGAACAGGGCACAGAACAAGTACGTGTTTTCGTTTTCAGGTTTAAAATATTGCATGTTGGTAGTTACTTGTACATAGGAGATAAAGTATAAAGAGTCATTTGTATGACTTTTAAAAACTGATTTTTTTAAACTTCAGTTTTAATGATTAATTCATAGTTGTAGAACACCTTATAAATTCTAAAGAATTTTATGATTTCAAATCTTAGGAGGAAATATTCAGCATCATCAGGTGGTCTATCTGAAGAAGAGATACCTGATAAAGTAGCATCCTGGGATTTTGTTGAAGCCACACAAAGAACAAATTGCAGCTGTTTGAGGTAGTTTTGTTTGTTTGTTTGTTTGTTTGTTTTTTCCCAGTTGATTGATGTCTATGTGTGTGTGGTAGCTTCTTATGCTGTTGAATACTTAATGGCTCACTTTGAGCTAGCTTACCTAAATACAGTGTGTGAGGGTTTTTTTCAAAAGAAAATTTGAGGGAAAAAAATTAAGTGACTTGGAGCTGATAATAGAAATACATACAAATATATGCCATAGTCCTTACACAGTTATCAGCTGAACTGTGAAGGCTTGGTTTTACAGTTAAATAAAATGAATCTTATACTGGATTATAGTATATAGTATCTATAAGGTAAAAGCACACAAGTCTCTTGAGAAAAGAGTTTATAGATGGGACTGTGCCTGAGAAATTTCTCCTAGAAAAGGTGATATATGTAATATGCTAGATGAAAATTTCTACAGTCTTTTTTTTTTTAGGATTTTATTTATTTACTCATGAGAGACACAGAGAAAGGGGCAGAGGCATAGGCAGAGGGAGAAGCAGGCTCCCTGTGCGGAGCCTGATGGGGGACTCAATCCCAGGACCCCGGGATCACAACCTGAGCCAAAGGCAGATGCTCAACCACTGAGCCACCCAGGTGCCCCTCTGCAGTCCTTTTTAGAGTAAATATGGTATTAGGTTTTGTGCAGCAATTTATTATTATAACATCCTTCTGGGAAAACTGTATGTAAAATACTGAAATAAGATTCAGAAAGTATGATCCTACAATAGATTGAAGCTGCACTGTAAAAATACAAGCTTTCTAACAGACTGAATTACTTAAAAGATTGGTATAATGGATGAACTTGGAATTCTTTCAGCAGTTGTATTTCTATATTGGAGACTTGGTTATCAGAGATTGGTTATTAGAGGCATTCAGATTATATTGCCTAGAGGTTATTAAATCATACACTTTTGCAATCTTGTAAACAAGTAATGGCACTGACATCCCATAAGAGAAGTTATGAGCTAATAGTTGGCTACTCTTTTGTTACAGATGTGAGTGAAAGTGTGTTAGAGTGCAAGAATGGAGTGCTTGTGTGTTAGGGCCAGGTTTTGTTTTTTTTTTTTTTTTTTTACATTGGCTTAGTTTGATTGAATTCAGTGACAGACTCTCAAGTGTTCGGTTTGTTTTTCCATAGGTTAAGTGTACTTACATAGATTCTTTGGATTAGAGACTGTATAATTTTTTTAAAGTCTAACAACTGTGTTAAAAACTTGTCTCTGTTGCTGACAGATTGGAATAAAAATTTGGATAGATTAGCTCTTGTTTAATAGTTGAGAATAGTTAAACATCATAGCTACTCGGGCTGGGGTTGGTGGGGGAGGGACCCAAACCTTATTTTGAAATGTAGAACTCCATGACATTATTTGTCTGAGACCAGAGATCAGTAGCTATGATATTGGCCAAATTTGGCTCACTGCCTGTTTTCATATGGCCTGTGAGATGAAAATTACTTAAATTTTTAATTAGAAAAAATTGAAGAAGAGTATTCTGTGACATGTGAAACTTACATAAAATTCAAATTTTAATGTCCATAAAGATTTATTGGAACAGAGCCACATCTGTTTATTTACATGTCAACTATGGCTGCTTTCACAGAGTTGAGTAGTTGGGACACAGACTATATGGCCTCCAGAGCCTAAAGTATTTACCATCTGGTCCTTTACAGAAATTTTCCAGTTCCTAGTCTAAGACCAGTAGAATGCTTAAATGAAATTAGGCTTTTCTTTCCATATATTGGCATTTTTATCAAGCAGCTCTTTTTTAGTTCCTAACCTAGAATCTTGCTTTATTCTTTTAGCAGTTTCGAGTATATTTGTTTAAAATGGTTTTAGAGGGGATGCCTCGGTGGCTTAGATGGTCAAGTGTCTGCCTTTGGCTCAGGTCATGATCCCAGGGTTCTGGGATTGAGTCCCACATCTGGCTCCCTGCTTAGTGGGGAGCCTGCTTTTCCCTTTACCTGCCACTCATCCTGCTTGTGCTTGCTTTCTATCTCTCTCTCTCTGATAGATTAATTAATTAATTAATTAATTAATAAAAACTTTAAAAAATGGTTCAGAGGAAGACACTCAAAATGCATATGGATTGGTAAACAAATTTAAGTTTAAATTCTTGGTTCTAAGCTGAACTTTTATTTTTCAAAATTTACTGTATCTCATATTTCCAGAAATTCCTCCCAGATATAGAGAAATTTGATATAATGAAATTTTGTATAATCTCTATGTGTGACTTATTTTGGTAGATTTGCTCCTCTAGGAAATATGTTTATAATCATTTACGTTTTCTGCCCCACTATTGCATTTTGTGCTTCTAATTCCTCTTCCACTTCCCTCAAATTAGGTTCTCTTATTTAATTCTTACATGAGGCTTAAAATAGATGTTAAGCCATCATGTGTGAGTATTATCTTGCTGCCATAGAAGATAGGAAGTAGAGCATATATTGATAACTTGACTGTGCTAGTCAGCCAATTTGCTATCATATCTATCCCTGCCTTTTCCCTATTCTGTTCTGTATTGCAGAGGACTACATTTCCTAGGTTCTTTTGCTTTCCTTTCTACATGTGTTTGTTGTGTTTTTCCTCCTCCAGCTTTATTGAGATATAACTAACTAATAAATAGCATTATGTAAGTTTAAAGTATACAACATGGTGATCTGTCTAGTCCTATTTGCTTTCTGGTTTGGCTATGGGAGGCAATAATAGAAGATTGGTTAATGAGATGAGGAAAGAAGCCAGGGCATTTCCCCACCCCTTTTTTGAGCTAATTCCATCAGCAGTTCTGCGTCTCATTTGTGGCCCCTTCTTCTGTGGTCCCACTATGATTCTAACTAAACACTTCTCAGGATGGTTCTAACACCATCCCAAGCTTCATTGATGATGATACTATTTCATCTTAACAGTCCTTATAGTTCTAGAAGTCATTATTAGTAGTCTGTAAGTTGCCTCACTTTCCTGTGTTTGTTTGTTTGTGTTTTTTTTGTAGTGGATTCTCTATGGTAGATTTCCTCTGTGTGAGACAGGGCTGGACCCTGACTATTGTGTGTTAATTTCTTGTAGAAATCGATTTGAAAAATATTACATAAACAATTATATAAACAATCTGCATGAATATATAATGTATGATTTGAAGAAATTTAGATTATACAAATAGAGCTGAAGTTACCCTTGACCACTGTCAGTCTCTTTTCAAATGCTACTTTCCCTAGAATTGACTACTTGTCAATTATTATCTTTCCACAGTTTTTCTATGATATTATTTTTAAAAACTTCTTGTTATTCTACTAAATGGAAGTACCATAGTATATTTAATCATTCTGGGTTTGATGGACAAATAGGTTGTTTCCAGAAGTTTTTTGTTTGTGTTTACTTTTAAAAAAAATAACACGTTTATGACTATCAATTATTTATTAGATTTTTTTGAACACTTATTCTATGATAGATGTCCTAGGCTCCAATACACTAGTGAATAAGGCTCCTGCTGTTATGAACCCTGTACACTAATGGGGTAGGTAATTATTTTAAAGAATTTTTAATCTTTTAAATTAATTTATTTTTAATCTTTTTAGATATTGAGAGTGATGAGTGCTAGGAAAGAAAATAATTCGGTGGGTGATGTGGTACAGAATTGTGGGAGAGGGGGCTGTTTAAATACTTCTGAATTCAAAAAGATCCTATTTTACTCCCATTTTCTAAATATGGGAGTGCTGGGTGTTTTGGTGCTTTCACTGATCTGAGAACAGTCCTCAAAATTATCTTTTTGCTTTTAGAGTAAGTGAAAAGACTAAAATTGTTTTAATTGGCATTTTTTAGTTATTAACGAGATTAATATTGCATTTGCATGTATTGAAATTAAGCTTTAGTCTGATAGAGTGTTCTTAAGAAAATTAGCACTTAGCAAGCTAAACAGAAAGTGATACAATAAATATCAAATGTTAACACTAAAATATTAGGAACTTTAATCAGTAGGAAAAAAAAATCTAAGGGGATCATTCTGTTGGATTTTACTTTAAGAACACAACTTCTTTTTTAGGACAATACTCCAAATTGGTTGAGTTCTATTATGAAATTCAGTTGCTTTATCTTAAAGAAGACTAGCTTTTTATTTTTTTAAGATGTAGTTATTTTTAGAGAGCGAGGTATGGGGTCAGGGAGAAGAGGGAAAGAGAGAGAGAATCTTGAGCAGACTCCCTCGTTGAATGGGAAGCCCGATGCGGCTTGATCTCACAACCTCAAGATCATGACCTGAGCTAAAACCAAAAGTTGGATGCTCAACCGACTGAGCCACCCAGGGCACCCCTAAAGTAGACTAGCTTTAAGGAAAGTGTCCACATAGACAAAAAGGGCTTTGTTTTAATGTTAATGAAATTTTAGAGAGCCACTGCTATTAGTATATGTCCTAAATTAATAGTTTCTTACCCTTATTAAAGGGTAAATGGATCTATGGCTGTGTACTTTTCATATCCCTTATATACTTGGAATATAACCTAATAGTTTCCCTTAGATCATTGGAGATATTATCTCTCCTTAGTGTCTTGCATAACTTAAGTCTTAACTTTTGGTCTCATCACTCATTTACACTCTTAAAAATTATTGAGTACCCCAAGGTGCTTTTATTTGTGTGGGTTAGTTACATCTATTTATGTCTATTTTAGTGGAATTTGAAAGTTCTGTTTAATTTATTAAAAAATACCAATAAACTCAGTACATACCAACATGAATAAAATACTTTAATAGAAATCACCTATATTTTCCAAAGTAAATAAAAATTAGAAGGATGGCATTGTTGTAGAGTTTTGCAACTCTCTTCAGTGGTTGAGCTTAATAGCAGATATCTGGATCCTCATCTGTTTCTGCAACCAATCTTGTGTATATTGTCTTAGTTGAAGTATGTAAAGAAAATCCAGCCTCACATAGCTATAGCTATGCAGTTGGGAAAGGGGCAGAGTATTTTAAATACCTTTTTCAGGTAATTGTGAATATACTTTGATACTACACCAAAATTTGACAAATGGTAGTGTCTTAAAGTGTAATCTAAAGTCTTAATGGGGGACACCGGGGTGGTGCCTCTTCAGCTCAGGGCATGATCCCGGGATCCAGGATCGAGTCCCACATTGGGCCGTTGCAGAGAGCCTGCTTCTCCCTCTGCCTGTGTCTCTGCCTCTCTCTCTGTGTGTCTCTCATGAATAAATAAATAAAATCTTAAAAAAGTCTTAATGTGTGATCTGAAACCATGTTAATCAAATTCTTGTACTTCATAATAACTGAATGGATCTTTTACTTATGCATGATTTTATAACATCATTCATCATTTGGAAAATACAAAGTCACTGCATTATGTGGATCCTTTGAATGTTGACACATTTTGTTATGTGGTATAAAAAATGCATTCATTAATATCACTGATGATCTCATCAGAAAAATCTTTTTAATATTGGGAAGTTGTGAACCTTATTGTTGCAGATAGTTTCCAAATTTTAATTCTTGCTTAAAAGCTTATATTTAATTATTTGTTCTTCCTTAAAGTGACTAATTTTTTAAATGAAGATAGTGTTCCATAAAAATATGGCTAGATTAGCTTGCAGCTCAATAAGGACTTTCCTTTAAATCAGCCATTGTTTTTATTATGTGGCAGAAATGCTTTATGTGTATTTCCTGTTTCTTTTTTTTAAAGGATGTTTTTGTTTTTTAAATAAACTCTACACACAAAGTGAGGCTTGAACTCATGGCCCCAAGATCAAGTCGCATGCTCTACCAGCTGAGTCAGCTAGATGCTTTTCCTAATTCTTTATATAGAATATATATGCAAAGACTGAAATTAAATAAAAATTACTCACTTTTAGTGTCTTTTGAAGGATATTCTCGAGTGAATCTGGCTTTAAAGAAAAATTGAGTGTGTAGTGATAACATAGTATACTACTAATAGTACCACTGCCTTAATTCATGTTTTGTTACCAGCAATTTTACTATCCTTTGCTTTTATAACATCATTATAAATACCAACATAATGAAAAGGACAAATAATGTCTTGATGCTATTATGATAATGGTTTGAGCCCTATACAACCCCTGAAAGAGTCTATGGGCCATACTTTGAGGACTTCTTTAGTAGATGCTAAAATGTTTGAATTAAATGAATAAAAACTGTCATGATATCTAATTATTCCTACTTTTTGTTTTTCCCTGTTTTTTTCTTTGCTTTCCTTCCCCTTGCCTGTTGTTATTGTTGACTATTGTCCTTTTTTACTTCTTCAGCTAGCCTAGAAGTTACATACTCTTGATTCTTTTGTAAATTGAATCAAACATTGATGCATTTGTTTTCTGTAAAGTCTAAAGGTAATCTTTATGTCTTTGTTTTCTTTATGGAATAGACAAGGGCCTTTGGACACTTTAATTTTGCTCCAGTTATTTTCTGTGTTACTATTTTTTTATGTTTCAGTTCTACCTTGTTTTGTTGTGAAAAATTTCAGACATACAGAAAAGAAAGTTGGATAGTGCATTCTTAGATAGCAGCCATCTATATTACATTTGCTTCATCTAGACTTCCTCTCTTACTGAATATTTGTAAAAATTTGAATGTTTTATTGACTTTGATTCATCTAAAATTATTATTTTGACCTATCAGTATAAAGTATTAATGAGATGCGTGGGGCCCTTTGTTTCATGTCTTCAAAATCTGGTGTATGTTTTATACTTGTAGCACATCTCAATTTGGACTAAACATATTTTGAGTTTTCAGTAGCCACATACGACTCTGGATACCATTGTTGGACAGCACAACTTTCTTTCTTTCTTTCTTTCTTTCTTTCTTTCTTTCTTTCTTTCTTTCTTTCTTTCTTTGACAGCACAACTTTAGAAATAGAACTACGACTAATGACTGGAAGATACAGAAAAGGGAAGTTTCTCTTCAACATAAATTATTATTATTTTTTAAAGATTGTATTTATTTATTCATGAGAGACACACAGAGGAGAGGCAGAGACATAGGCAGAGGGAGAAGCAGACTCCATGCAGGAAGCCCCATGTGGGACTCGATCCTGGGACTTGGATCATGACCTGAGCCAAAGGCAGACGCTCAACTGTTGAGCCACCCAGGTGTCCCAATATAAATTATTTTTTAACAGGGTGCATGGTTGGCTGAGTTTGAGGACTGTGGGACTCTTGATATCAGGGTTGTTAGTTTGAGCATATTGGGGATAGATTATTTAAAATTAAAAAAATTTAAAATTTATTTTTTAACAACTAGGGCTATTTAACAGTGAGTATTATAAGGTAATGTGAGCCTTGTCATTGAAAATATTCAAAGACAGGATGATCAGAGAAGAGATTATTCCTACATTGGAATATACTACTTGTTTTTTAATGATCAATTTTTTTATTAAAAGTTTTTGAATGCTATTTGAATAATTCAAATAATGCACATGAAATAAAATTAAAAACTGAATTCCCTAATATATGTATTTAGATCTGCCTGCTTTCTTTCATACAAATGGAATCATGTTATGTATACTGTTCTGCAACTTGCTTATTTTGATAAACAGTAATCATGAGTATTTTTTTATGTAGTGTGTATAGATCCCATTCTATTTTTAAGTTTATACTACTACATAATACTATGAAGATTTAACATTTTATGAGGGTGTTGCCTATGCTGCACTCTTCCTGAAGATTTTTATTTTATTTTAAAATTTTATTTATTTATTCATGAGAGAGAGAGAGACATAGGCAGAGGGAGGGAGTAGGCTTCATGAAGGAAGCCTAATGTGGGACTCGATCCCAGGACCCCAGGATTAGGCCCCGAGCCAAAGGCAGATGCTCAACCACTAAGCTACCCAGGCATCCCATTGCTGAAGATTTTTAAAGCAAGTCTTTTTTTTTTTTTTTTTTTTTGAAGATTTTATTTATTTATTCACGGGAGACACAAAGACATAGGCAGAGGGAGAAGCAGGTTCCATGCAGGGACTCCAGGATCATGTCCTGAGCCGAAGGCAGATGCTCAACCACTCAGCCACCCAGGTGTCCCTAAAGCAAGTCTTAATATCGTTTCAGTCCTTCAGTATGCAACTTGAATATTTTAATTTTGTTAATTATTAATATTTTATTATTTTCTTACATAACTATGATTCCATTATCACACCTAAGAAGAAGAAGAATATTTTCTTAGTGTCATCTCCTCCCCTCTACAGATTTGTCTCATAAATGTCTTTTTGTTTTTTTTTTTGTTTTGTTTTGTTTTTTTTTTTTTCATAAATGTCTTTTTGTAGTTGGTTGGCTTGACAAGGATCTGGATAAGGCCTATACATATGATTATTAAGTCTTCTCTCTCTTGTAATTGCCTACTCCATTTTTATGACATTGCCTCTGTTGGAGAAACTGCGTCAGTTGTCCTGTGGAATGTTCCACATTCTGGGTTTCTCAATTTGTCATATATTATAACTTGTTCTTTTAGTGTCATTTAATTTCTTCCTTTATCCTTTGCGTTTCTGTAAAAGTTAGTTCTAGAGCTGTGCTGTCCAGTTCCAGCTATGTTAATCACCAGTGGCTAAAGTATTTGGATTTATTTATTATTATTTTTTAAAGTTTTTATTTACTTATTCATGAGAGACGCACAGAGAGAGAGAGAGAGAGAGGCACAGACACAGGCAGAGGGAGACTCAGGCTCCATGCAGGGAGCCTGACATGGGACTCCATCCCAGGTCTCCATGATCAGGCCCTGGGCTGAAAGCAGCACTAAACCACTGAGCCACCCGAGCTGCCCAAGTATTTGGATTTAAATACACTTAAAAATTCAGTTTCTCAATTGAACTAGCCACATATCAGGTCTTCAGTAGCCACTTACAGAACATTTCTGTCATTACAGAAAATTTTGTTGGACAGTACTATCTAGAGGCTTAATGCATTCACGTTCAATTTTTACAATTTTATTTTTGTCATTTTTGAGAGAGAGCACACACATGTGTGAGCTGTAGGTGGGAGCAGAGGGAGAGAGAATCTTAAGCTGGCTCCACACCCAACATGCAGAGCCAGACACTAGGCTTGATCTCAGGACCCTGAGATCATTACCTGAGCTGAAATCGAGAGTCGGACGTTTAACCATCTGAACCACTGACGTGCCCCTCAGGTTCAATATTTTTGATGAGACTACTTCATGAGTGGGCTGTGTTGCTTTGTATTATGTTATATCAGAAAGCACAGGTCAGGGATCCCTGGGTGGCGCAGCGGTTTGGCGCCTGCCTTTGGCCCAGGGCGCGATCCTGGAGACCCGGGATCGAATCCCACGTCGGGCTCCCGGTGCATGGAGCCTGCTTCTCCCTCTGCCTGTGTCTCTGCCTCTCTCTCTCTCTGTGTGTGTGACTATCATAAATAAATAAAAATTAAAAAAATATATTAAAAATAAAAAAGAAAGCACAGGTCAGATTGTTCCACTTTTAATAATTGGTTAGATTGTTCCACTTTTAATAATTGGTTGAGATTGAGGTGATGAGCCTGACCCCTCATTTAAAATTTACAATGATTAAAGACAGTTTTTTGGGCAGCCCTGGTGGCGCAGCGGTTTAGTGCTGCCTGCAACCCACGGTGTGATCCTGGAGACCCGGGATTGAGTCCCGTGTCAGGCTCCCTGCATGGAGCCTGCTTCTTCCTCTGCCTGTGTCTCTGCCTCTCTCTCTCTATGAATAAATAAATAAATCTTAAAAAAAAAAGACAATTTTTCTTCTTTCTTTGAAACCTCTGATCTCTTTTTCTTATTACATTGGCTAAAACTTTGAATAAAGAGATGCTTGGGTGGCTTAGTTAAACATCCAACTCTTTGTTTCAGCTCCTCAGGTGGTGATCTCGAGGTCATGGGATTAAGTCTTGTATTGGGCTCTGTGCACGGTGTGGGCTCTACTTCAGATTCTCTCTCCTCCTCCCTCCTACTCCCACTCCCACTGCCACTCATTCTCTCTCAAGTAAATTAAAAAAAAACTTTCAAAAAATTATTGAATATAAATGTTGACTTAATATTTTTGCTTTGTTCCCAGTTTTAGGGATGAATTATTCAGTCTGTTATCATTAAATAGGATATTAGCTGTAGTTTTTCATAGATGTCCTTTATCAGATTAAGTTTTAGTCCTTGCATTTTGAGTCTTTTTTACAATGAATTATCTGTTTAATTTTGCCAGATGTTTTTCTGTACTTAAGGAGATAATTTTTTTTTTTTTTTTACTTAAGGAGATAATTATATGGTTTTATTATATTACTGTGGTAAATAATATTGATTTCTATTGGATGTTATGCCGTACATTCCCGGTACAACTCTCATTTAGTCATGATGTATTATCCTTTTATATATTATTGGGTTGCTGATATTTTATATCTGTATTCTTGAGGGATATTGTTCTGTGATTTTCTTTTCTTATAATATCTTTGCTTTTGTTATCAGGTTAATGGTGGATATTTCCTGTGTCTTTTTGAGATAATTCCAGTTTTATTTGATAACTTTCATGCTTTCCCCCCCACCCCGTACATACGTCTGAGACTCTGTACAGAAGGATGTTCAGCATGTTTCCTGAGTAGACAGGGTTCTTCAAAGAAGTACATACAATTGCTTTATCATACTCTTTGTGGTTATCTCTTATATAACAAGACCATTAATAAAGTAAATTTTAAAAGAAAACTTAAAAAATCTAATGAATACTGAATCCTTCAACTTTGTATTTCTCTACATTTTTTTTTGCCTAGTTTCTTAGTTTAAAAAAATGTTATATACATCACTGTCAGTTCAGTTTATTTCAAGGTGCACAGTATTTTTACTACACTTAAAGAAATCTTAAACTCTGAACAAAAATTACTAGGTTTTTAGGTGTATAATTTTAAGTTTTTTGGTTTCAAATTTGCTTCACATTATGAGGAACATGATTCTTTTAAGCATTTTCCTTTGCTTTTCCAGTTAGCTGATTCTTTGTAATGGTAAGCATTAGGAGAAGGAAGGTACTGACTGTGTAGGGCCCATCAGTCAGTTGCAATGCTATCCAGAATGATTTAACTTTTTTTCTGTAGGGTAAGTTTTCTAGCTGGTTGCTATAAAATTGTAGATGTTTATTGAGCTCAGCCAAGGCTTTTATTTATAACAATTATTCTGAAATAGGTATATTCATAAATGAATGAATTTCAGCTCTTTCTCTACTTCTTTATCTTAAAATAGATAGAATTTTATCTCTGTATTTATTCAGATACTAAAATATTTAGGTTACTTAAGGTAAGCCATCTTGGTTATCTGATCACATAGCTACTAAATGAGCAGAAGAGAATTGGCTTTTATGAATCTTTTTGCAATTCTTCATTTTAGGTTACTGAACAAAGTATTTTTTTCCATGTAAATTCAAACTACATAAAAAAAAAACACATGAAATGTCTAAGTGAATTGTGTGCTTTGATATAATAATGATACTGTGAACATTAAACCTTTTCTTTTAATTTTTCAGGCACAAAAGTCTCAAACCAAGAAATCCTGGACAACAAGGACAGGCACCATCTTTAAGTCAGCAACAACAAGTACTTCCTAAGCACAAGACCAATGAAAAACAAGAAAAGAGTGAAAAACCCCAGAAACGCCCCTTGACTCCTTTTCACCATCGTGTATCTGTTAGTGATGATGTTGGCATGGATACAGATTCAGCTAGCCAAAGACTTGTGATCTCCGCCCCAGACAGTCAAGTGAGATTTTCAAACATCCGAACTAATGATGTAGCAAAGACTCCTCAGATGCATGGCACCGAAATGGCAAATTCACCTCAACCACCCCCACTTAGTCCTCATCCATGTGACGTGGTTGATGAAGGAGTGACTAAAACACCTTCAACTCCTCAAAGTCAACATTTTTATCAAATGCCAACACCAGATCCCCTGGTTCCTTCTAAACCAATGGAAGATAGGATAGACAGTTTATCCCAGTCTTTTCCAGCTCAATTCCAGGAAGCTGTAGAACCTACAGTATATGTTGGTACAGCAGTAAACTTGGAAGAAGATGAAGCTAATATAGCCTGGAAGTATTACAAAGTCCCAAAGAAAAAAGATGTAGAGTTTTTACCACCTCAGCTTCCAAGTGATAAATTCAAGGATGATCCAGTTGGACCTTTTGGACAGGAAAGTGTAACTTCAGTTACAGAGTATGTATTTTTTTAATAGTCACTACTTATAATTTAAGAGTAGAAATGATGTAAGTTCTTGATACTAGAACTCCAGAATTAGTTTTGGAGTAGGATTTAGAATAATCCTTTAAATATTAGTTTTTCATAGTTTTTTTACTGTGTTTTTTTTTTTTCCCTCAGGGAACCTATTTATTGTGAAATATTAGTCACAGAAAAAAGTGGAGAAAATAATATCGTTTATCAACCAACTTAAGGATTTTGCATATAATTAGAACTTCTGTGTACTATTTTTCTTCCTCCGTTTTTCTTTCCTCTGTCCTAAATTTGGTATTTATATCCTTTCTATAAATGTTTTTATACACGTACCTCAGTCAATTCATTTTGATTGCTCTATAGTATTTCTTTGTTATGAATATACATAATTTATTTACTTTTGAAAAGATGGACATGTTGGGGTATTTTTCATTTTTTTTCTGGTTACATAGGATATAGCCATGAACTTTTTTGTACACCTTTCCTCGTGTATTTGTGTAAGATTTCCCTAGGTAATAATCTAAAAGTGGAATTGCTGGGCCATTGGTATGTCCATATTCAGTATTAAGGGTTGTTGCCAAGTTGGCTTTCCACCTATACCAGTTTAAACCCTCATCGACCAGCAGTGTATGAGAATAGTTTTTTCTTCAGTGTTTGGTATTACAAGACTTTTAATTTGGCTAATTTTCTGTGTGCTGAAGGGCATCTTACTGTCTTAATTCATGTTTTCGAGATTTGTAGCAAGATCAAGCATCACTTAAAATGTCATTGAACATTTAGATTTCCTCTATATAAATAGATATCCTTTATTCCATTTTTCTTTTCCTTTTTTCCCCCAATTCTTTGCACGTTCTCGCTATTAATCTTATATTAGTTATATGTGCCACAGATATCTTCCGCCTTTTTATGGTTTGCCTTTGTGACATACTTTATGTGGTAAGCTCTTTGGGTCTCTCTTTACTATGTTATTCTGATAACATTTATATTCTGTCCCATAAGCCTTTTGCATTTTTAGCTATAGACTTTTCTAAAAGGTGAAAGTCACCCAACAAAACACCATTATAGTCATTAAAAGTATCTTCGTACCATTTCAAGACCAAGTAGTATGCAAAGATTGTATTTCTTCTGTATTACCCTGTTAGCAAAAGTATTGAGTCTTTTTTTTTTTTTTTTTAAGATTTTATTTGTTTATTCATGCGACACAACGGAGAGAGGCACAGGCACAGGCAGAGGGAGATGGAGAAGCAGGCGTGCCATGCAGGGAGCCTGACATGGGACTTAATCCTGGGTCTCTAGGATTGCACCCTGGGCTGAAGGCGGCACTAAACTGCTGAGTCTTTTCTTTAGCTTAGAATTTAAAAATTTACAAGAATATGTGCAGATATAGTAATCTTTTGTTCAGTCCTTATATTGGGCATTTGCGGACAGCTGGCTCAGTTTGAAGTCTTTTTTTTTTTTTTTTTTTTTTTTCGTTTTTTTTTCCCCCCTGTGTCTTGCTGCTGGGAAGTTCTCTTCTTGTATAATATCTGCATTTTTTTTTCCTCATTCACTGTGGAACCTCTGTAATTCACGTGTTGAGCTTCTGTATTTTCTCTCATTTTCCATTTGTTTTTTTCCTTTATATTCTAAGAGGATTTCTCAGATTTCTTCTAGGCCTTTCTTGAAGTCTTAAAATTTATTGCTCATGTTTTATTTCTGACTTTTTTTAAAAAGTTCATCCTCTTCTTGTTTAATGTTCTATATTTCTTTTTTTTTTTAAGATTTTATTTATTTATTCATGCTAGGCAGAGACACAGGCAGAGGGACAAGCAGGCTCCATGCAGGAAGCCCAATATGAGACTCGATCCCAGGACTTGGGGATCAGGCCCTGAGTCAAAGATAAGACACCCAACCGCTGAGCCACCCAGGCGTCCCAACTTTTTTGTCTTTAGAATTACTTTATTTTCATCTTTTTACTATCCTGCCTCTCATCACTTTTTTTTTTTTTTTTTTTAATGATAGTCACACAGAAAGAGAGAGAGAGAGGCAGAAACATAGGCAGAGGGAGAAGCAGGCCCCATGCACTGGGAGCCCGATGTGGGATTCGATCCCGGGTCTCCAGGATCGCACCCTGGGCCAAAGACAGGCACCAAACCGCTGCACCACCCGGGGATCCCTCTCATCACTTTTTTAAATAATTATTTCTTTATAAACTTTTTTTTTTTTTTTAATTGAGAGGAAGAGAGGGGCAGAGAGAAACTTAAGCAGGCCCTATGCCCAGCTCAAAGCCCAGTGGTGGTGGTGAGGGAGATGCTCACAATTCTGAGATCATGACCTGAGGTGAAATGAAGAGATGCTTACTTGACTGAGCCACCCAGGTGCTCCTCTTCACACACATTTTATTTCATTTATTTTTAAAGGTTTTATTTATTCATGAGAGACACAGAGAGAGAGGAAGAGACATAGGCAAAGGGAGAAGCAGGCTTCACGCAGGGAGCCCGATGTGACACTTGATCCCAGGACCCAAGGATCACGACCTGAGCTGAAGGCAGACAGACGCTCAACTGCTGAGCCACTCAGGCATCTCTCTTCATACACATTTTAGAATAAAGGAAGGAATAGGGGAGCTGATTGGCAGGCCTTAGTAAATAATTTAGTTATTATCAGTTCTGTGTACTGTTTTATGATAACAGTGTTGGGAATGATTTGGAGGAGAGGCCTGGTGCCTAAATTCCAGAATGAAGAGGATGTCAAGTCTTGGGTCTTTACCAGGTAGCTTGTTCATTTTTCTTAGAAAAGAAACCCTTTTTTTCCCTTCCATTTTCAGCTTTTATTTTCAATTCTGTTTAAAGATACAGGTCCAGATTTTCTCTTATTTTAGGGGGGCAGTTTGTTTATATAGGTTGCCTGTAGTCCCCTCTTGCATATTCTATCTAAGCTATGTGCTTTCTCTCCTCTATTTTCATTGATTTCGAGCTTCCCTGAGACTAAGCAAAATTAAAATGTCTGACCCATTTGTAGCCTCTCTTATTTTCTCTACTGTTAAAGACATATTTTCTTTTAATATTCCTTATTATTTTAGTAAACAAAACTGAGTGCCTTACTTATCTAGCTCTTTGAATCTTAAAAGTATTTTAATTTTTTTTTAAGATTTTAATTTAATTTAATTTATTTATTTGAGAGAGAGCACAAGCAGCAGGGAGAGGGAGAGGAAGAAGCAGACTCCCTGCTGATCGGAGAGCCAGATGAGGGACTCCATCCCAAGACCCTAGGATCATAGGATCTGAGCCTATGGGGTAGGCGCTTAACCAACTGGGCCACCCAGGCGCCCCGTCTTGTTTTGTTTTAATTAAAACTAATTTGGATATGAAATTTAGGAACTTCAGGATACCCTTAGGATCATGGAAGAAAACTAGCTTGTTTAATAACTAGTCAGGGGGGTCTCTTGAAAGCAAATTTAGGAACTTCAGGATACCCTTAGGATCATGGAAGAAAACTAGCTTATTTAATAACTAGTCAGGGGGGTCTCTTGAAAGCAAATGATTCTTAGAAATAAGTCTTAAAAGATCTTAGTCTTATTTGTGCTGAATATAATATAAACGTCCAACTCTTGTCTGAAACTACTGTTGGTTTCCTTGTTTCCATATCTCTCTGCATATATTCTCTACACAGTAGAGTGATCATTGTTAAACATTGTTACTCATTTGCTTAAAACTCTTTAGTAGTTTCCCTTTACGTTTAGAATAAATTCCAGACTCTTGGGATACCTGGGTGGCTCAGTGGTTGAGCATCTGCCTTTGTTGTTTTGTTTTTGTTTTTAAAGATTTTATTTATTTATTCATGAGACAGACACACACACACACACACACACACACACACACACACACACACACAAACAGAGAGAGAAGCAGGCTCCATGCAGGGAGCCTAATGTGGGACTTGATTCCGGGTCTCCAGGATCAGGCCCTGGACTAAAGGCGGCGCTAAACTGCTGAGCCACCCAGGCTGCCCACGCATCTGCCTTTGGCTCAGGTTGTGATTCCGGGGTGCTGGGATTGAGTCCTGCATCAGGCTCCCTGCCGGCAGCCTGCTTCTTCCTCTGCCTGTGTTTTAGTCTCTCTCTTGGTCTCTCATGAATAAATAAAATCTTTAAAAAAAAAAAAAAAAAATCCAAACTCTCTTTCCTCATCTGTAAGATTCTGCCCAGTTCCTACCTAGCTCCTTACTCTTACCTACTACTCCTATGTGCTTCCTGACTTAATGACTTCAGCTTTCTTGCTCTCCCTTTAGAAAGCCAAGCTCATTCCTAATGGCCTTTAGAATTGTATTACAGGTGGGGAAACAGCTGGCTCCTTATTATTCAGCTGTGCTGAAAAGTTACCTTCTCTGGAAGTATTTTCTTGACTCTTTTATCTTAAACTATGGCTTTTCTTCACTCCCTAGATCACTACCTATCTTGTACACTGCTTTCATTTTTTTCCTTTATATATAACATCTGAAACTACATGATGTATTTGTTAATTATCTTTCCCGTATTAAAATGTAAGCTGTATGAGAGCAAGGACTCTCCGTCTTGTTTATTGCTGCATTCCTCCAGTATATACCCCCTCTCCCGAAAAATTCTAGACCCATAGTAGACATTCAGCAAATGTTTGGATAAATGAAACAATAGTATGGCCCTATGATTTTAGAACTTGTTTCCTTTCTAGATGATATTTTCTTACCTAATGTATATAAAATGTAGCATTTTGAATATATTTAGTTTTACAAACTTAAAGGGTAAGTTTTTATGGGCATATCATATTCATAAGAACCAAAAATCCTAGCCATAACTTTAAATAACTATATTAGCTGCTTCTGTGCATGAATATCTATAAGTGAAATGAAATGAAGATCTCTTAGAAGTTAATGCAGTTTAACTTTAGAATCTTTTCTGAAATTATTTGACGTTTTCCTCATTCAAGAAGAATGAGAAGAAAGAAGCGTAATGTAGAACGGTAACGTGCAGAGTAGAATGGTGCTGGGTCATGACTATGTAAGTTAGGGAAATAACATGCTTCTGTCTGTTCCTGGTCATCCTTTTTTCCTCTTCATAAAAAGAAAAGACTGAATAAAAAGTTTTTTTTTTTTTTTAAATTCTGTGTCTCATGTGAGTATTGTTTTGGTTACATCAGTTACCAAAATGGGTATTGTCTCACAATTTACTTTTAGATAGAATCCTTTTTATTACTATTGTAGATTAGACTATGGAAAAATATCACTTCAGCTGCTTAGCTACTTGAAATATGAACTAAAACATTTATGGAATATAATTGTTCTATATTTGATAGGTTACAAGTTTTTTGGTTTTATGTTTTAATTATCTGGATGATTCTTTTCCTTTTGTAGTTAACTGTTCTGTGGCAAAAGTTCTCAATTGGGGCAGTTTCTTACTCCTTTACTCATACTTTCCAGGTGACATTTGACAGTGTTAGAGACAGTTTAGATGATCATAATTGGGAGTGTGCCACTATTTGGTAGGTAGAGGCCAGGGATGAAATGTCCTACAATATATATAGGACAGTCCTTAACAACAGAGCCCAAAATGTTAATAGTGTTGGGGTGCTTTAATATCATGAATCACTTTTAACGGAAATTTGAACTCTAGAATAAATTATTAAAATAGGCCAAACCTGTTTACTGATTAGTTTTACTAGGGAGATGCCCCATACTATTATTCAGTAAAATACTTGGCATGGGCCTTGATGTTTGCATTATGCTAAAGCAAAAGTTTTGTTTTTTTTATTTCATATGTTAAAAGGATCTTGTTTGGGGATCCCTGGGTGGCGCAGCGGTTTAGTGCCTGCCTTTGGCCCAGGGCGCGATCCTGGAGACCCAGGATCGAATCCCACGTCGGGCTCCCGGTGCATGGAGCCTGCTTCTCCCTCTGCCTGTGTCTCTGCCTCTCTCTCTCTCTCTCTCTCTCTCTCTCTTTCTCTGAGTATCATAAATAAATAAAAATTAAAAAAAAAAAAAGGATCTTGTTTGGATAGCTTAGTAATTCAGGTCCTGCTATTAATGTTACTTGATTTAACAATAATGTCATGAGGATCATCAGATATCCCATCATTAAAATAAATTCTATGAATTAATGTTCTCTCTTGGTGGCATTTAAACAACCTTTCTAAATTCTTTATAGAAGCATTGTATAGCTTTAAAGATATCATATGATCTTTTCTAGTCATAGAATAATCCATTCAGAAGTCTAGATTGTTTTATATATAAATAAGTTTCTGAGTTATTACCTAGACATTGTTATTTCTAATCTTTTTCCATAGTTGAGTTTTGTATTTATTTAGTATTCATTCATTCATTCATTCATGAGACACAGAAAGAGAGGGGCAGACATAGGCAGAAGGAGAAGCAAGCTCCATGAAGGGAGCCCAATGCAGGACTCGATCTTGGGACTTGATCCCAGGACCCTGGGACCACGCCCTGAGCCAAAGGCAGACCCTCAACTGCTGAGCCACTCAAGTGTCTCCATAGTTGAGTTTTGAAAGTTTATTTATTTATTTAATAAATAATTTATTGGTGTTGAATTTGCCAACATACAGAATAACCCCCAGTGCTCATCCTGTCAGGTGCCCCCCTCAGTGCCCGTCACCCATTCACCCCTACCCCCTGCCCTCTTCCCCTTCCACCACCCCTAGTTCATTTCCCAGAGTTAGGAGTCTTTATGTTTTGTCTCCCTTTCTGATATGAAAGTGTATTTAAATATATGACAGTTAATTAGGGGGCTGTTGTAACCTCTAAATTATTTCATCCTTAGGAACATTATCTTTTTTTTTTAATTTTTAAAAATTTATTTATTCATGAGAGACCCACAGAGAGGCAGAGACATAAGCAGAGGGAGAAGCAGGCTCCATGGAGGAAGCCCGATGTGAGACTTGTTCTAGGGACTCCGGGATCACGCCCTGAGTCAAAGGCAGATGCTCAACTCCTGAGCCACCCAGGCATCCCCATTATCTTTCTTTTTAAATTCATATTCCTCAAAGATATATTTTATCATTTTGAATAAAACTGAAGTTTCTCTACTCTAGTATGCAAGATGCTGTAAGGCACTGTCAGTATAAAATAAATTTGCTCCTGGCCCTAAATGAAATTGTAATCTAATGGAAAATAAAATTCAATTCTCTGATAGAAGTACATATAAAATATGTTAGGGATGGAGAACCAGAGTGAAGAAGAGTTTAATTCCCATTCATGAAGATCCAGAAGTTTATATACTTGGGTAAGGATAGATTCCCAGATGTTGCTTAGTAGTTTGGTATGTCATGATAAGAAATTAGACCTGAAAGGTGGAGTAGGGCTATATAATGGAGTAGCAAAATATTGTTTATAAGCTTATATATTATCCTTGAGATGATAGGGGCACTGTTGCTAGTTTTTTTGAGGAAGATAAAAACAGGGTTTTGGAAAATAAGCATTTTATAAATATTAATCAAGTAGCATTATTGAAAGATTGGAATGAAGAGATATATATATTTATGAAAGGACATTAGTTTGGACATCAAGAATAGCTCAGGTATAAGGTGATTGAAGGCCCAAGGAAAATTAGAAAGAGATTGTTAGGGATGTGTGGAATTTTTTTTTTTTTTTTTAGATTTTTATTTATTCATGAGAGAGACTGAGAGACCGAGAGAGAGAGAGAAAGAGAGAGGCCGAGACATAGGCAGAGGGAGAGCCTGGCTCTCTGTTGGGAGCCTGCTGCAGGACTCAATCCCAGGACTCCAGGATCACAACCTGAGCTGAAGGCAGGCAGTCAACCACTGAGCCACCCAGGCGTCCCAGGAATGTGTGGCTTTTGTGGGTGTAGAGTAGACTGAAGAGCTGTAAAGGAATGGTAAAGTAGAGGAGTAACAGGAGAGTTAAAGACCATATTTATTTTATGAGGGAAAGAGGAGGAAAAACAGATTTGAACACTTCTACCTTTTTATTTACTTTAGACTAAATCTTAAGCTTAATTTCTAGGATTTTTTTTTAAAGTTAAAGAAATGTTAATCCTTTGTTATCTTGAAGGAGAAGGATTGGGAAATTTAAATGTTTCAGCTATGCCTTGGTGTACAATATGGCTTAACTATGTGCTTGTAATACATATACATTATAAATTAGTGAATTCAGTTTTATAAGTCTGCTTAAAGGTTCAATCAGGCAGTTGTCAAGTGTCTGAAACTTAGGAGAGGAAACTTCTGTTAACCCAGTGGGAATAATGTATAATGCAAAGAGCAACAAGAATGTATCAGTATAAAAAGAACTTTTAAAATGAAAGTTGACTTTTACCAGGTGTATGCCATTTTAGAAAGCGAGGAAGGAGAAATTTGGACATTTATTTATGTTAAGTGAAAACTCAATTTCCATTTGGTATAAATAAAGTTTTCCATTGATTGCTATTTATGGGTGCCACTGTGCTTCCATAATAGGTGGATAAACAAAAGAAAGCAATACTTAGTTTAATTAATTCTAGGTAATATTGTCATATCTTGTCTGGAAGAATTTTTATTGAATAAAACTTGAAAGCATGTGCTACTCTAAGCTATGTTAAATTCTCTACAAAAATATTTTAGGAGGGGTGGTTCAGTTGGCTAAGTGTCCAACTCTTGATTTTTGCTTAGTTCATGACCTCTCAGGGTGGTGAGATCAAGCCCCTCATTGGGCTCTGTGTCAGTCTGTTTGAGATTCTCTTCCTTTCACACTCCCCCTTCCCAGCTCACATGCACAGGCATTCTCTTTCTCTCTCAAATAAATTACAGTTGATGAGTAATAAAAAAGTAATTTCAGTTTTCTTTGGGGTTTGCAAAGCTTCCTGTACATGGCTGTACCTAGTCCTCTTCCAGTTTGTATTTAGCTTTTTATCTTATTGAAACTATCTCTGTAGTTAACCATTTGGCTATATGTGAAAGTTTCTTTTAGAAAAGGAGAGGTGTTATTTCTGTTTCATAAAAGTACATGTATACTAAATAATTGGAGAGTGATGAAATAACTTTGAGTTTTTAATCCAGCATCTTTTAAAAATCACAGTTTTTTCTATTATGATTTTTAAATATAGATGGATGTGTAATGTAAATTATATTTTAAAATTTGTTGTGACTTGATACTCTTGATATTATTAACTACATTTAAATTCTTTGCATATCCCAATGTCTGTGAGAATCATTCAATAAAATAACAAGTTGTCTTTAGGCACTGCATTTGGTTTACTCATTTTTATTCTTAACAGAGCCCTATGCAGTAGCATTGGTTCTTTTAATGTTACTGCACACTAATTTAACTACCTATGTAAACAGTGTGGCAGTTTTCCTGCTTCTGCCAGAGGACAACTTAATATGAAAAAGATTTGTTTTATTCAGCCCTACACAGAGTAGTAGAGTTTTTCAGGTTGGTGGTGGGGAGGGGGAGTGGAATCTTACACTTTTCCCTTATGAATAGTTACTTGAATATACATACTTAAAATCCATCTAGCCCCTAACCTTGCTATATTACCTTAGCAAACCGTTTGTTTCCCCATAATTTACACATCAAAGTCAGAGAACATACCCTTTATTTCCTATCTTAAAAGGTTAATTTAAGTATTAAAATCTGTCAGAGTAGATGGAAGAACCAGTTTTAGAGTATTTATGTTAGAAGCTAATAGTTCAAAAAACAGTTATTTAGGGTCTAACATGGTAAGGTATAAAAGCTACTCTTAAATATTCATTTATAGAACAGAACTATTCTAACAATTGTGAAACATATCCCTGTTGACTAGTTAGCACCATGTTCTCATGGAAAAAAGTTTTTGTAGACTTAGGATTTTAGTTTTGGTGATAAATCTAGCATATTGGGAATAAAAATGGCATATATGATATTTGATAGCATATTAGGAAATATCAATTATGTTTGATGGCCTATATTTCAACCTTAGCTTGCAAGAGTATAGAGTGCTTCTCGTGCTGGGCATTGGTGAATAGATTTAAAAATCCGATATCCCTCTCATTCAGAGATTTTATGAGCTAGCAAATGCCTTCATCATTCTCACATCTTACATCTCTTAACGACTTTCTGTCTTAAATTACAGGACAGATAAGTGGCAGCAGTGTCACTTTCTGACAAAGATGGTTTATTTCAAAGTACAGGCTATTGTATTTTAGGGTTATTACGCAACCACAACATCTCTATCCTATGTGGCTTTTAGATATTCATTTAGGAAATATATATTGAGTAACTTATACATGCCACACACTGTTCTAGGCATTTGAGTTAATTTAGTGAACAAAAACAAGCTCCCCATCATTTAGGGGCTTATATCCTAGTGAGAGTGACAATCAACTATGAACATAAGCAAGTTATAAGTGCTATAGAGGAAAAAATAGAGCAGGGCAAGGGGGTTCAGTGTTGAGGCAGTTGGGCATTTTGCAATTTTAAATAAGGACTCGTACATAAAGTGACATTTAAATAAAACTCTTAGCAAGTGAGGAAGATGGCCATGCTGATATTTGGAGAAAGAATGCTCCAAACAAAAGGGAATAGCCAGGAATGTGTCTGGTCTGTTAGAGGAACATCAAGCAAATTCTTGGAAGCAGAATGAGAGGGGAAGTAGAATAACAGAAGATGAAGTTGGAGAGGAAAAGAGGAGAAAGATCATGGAAAGCTTTGGTAGGATTTTAGTTTTTATTCAGAATAAAATAGTCCTTATAGGATTTTGACTATGGTTTGCTTCTTTCTGGCAGCGTGGGAAACTCAGTTTTATAAACCACAGAAAACATGAATCTGGGAGTCAAAAAGTATCTTACACAAACCAAAATCAAATCATTCAGTATTCACATTCACCCAGCACCCTGGTCTTCAGAAAGAGAAAAGTCCTGATGCTTTCCAGGATTCTGGTGGTGCAGATCAGCTTGTTGTGATTTCTCCTTCTCTTAACCTAAGATTTCAGCTTTCTTTGGTGTCAGTTTCTTACTATTTTGTGTTTCCAACTTCACTGTTGTCTCCTGTCTTGTTCTGTTGTCCTTTGTCATTTTACTGGTTATTTTAGGAGAGTACAAAGAAACATGTTTATTAGTCACCATGTGAAACCATAAGGCTGATAATATAAAAATAGATTTTCCAATATGATCAGAAAAAACCTCTGAGGTACTTGCACTGAAACTTGCCATTATAAAGCCTCTTGTCAGAATTAATAATTATTATGTTTTTTCATGAAACAAATCAGATCTTTAAAAATTTTAAACAATCCATTCATGCAGTATGAAAAGGATAATCGCCTTTGTTGTAGTATAAATTGTATAAAGCTACTCTTGTCTCAACCATTTAGCCCACATTTTGAGAGTTCCTGTCCTGGAGCAGTTTTGATTTAAGAGTACCTTTAAGTTAATGGATTTGGATAAGGTAGTACATTTTAGGATTTGGGAACAGAATGGATTACCAAAAGGGTATATTTTGGTGGAAAGAACATATAGAGAGAGGAGGCCTAGCTTTTAGCTTCATTTCTCTGTTGCTGAATTTGAGGCTTTAATAAATCACATAACCTTTCTATACTTTGGTTTCTTCATTTATAAAATGAAGGATTGCAGGTTAGATCACTTTAATCCTGAAAACTTTATGATTCTTAAGTCATATTGGAATTTTTTCTGCTTTTATGGAAAATAAAATTAATTTTCTAATTTTTTTTTATGCAGGTTAATGGTGCAATGTAAGAAACCTTTAAAAGTTTCTGATGAATTAGTACAGCAATATCAAATTAAAAATCAGTATCTTTCAGCAATAGCATCTGATGCAGAGCAAGAATCTAAAATCGATCCATATGCATTTGTTGAAGGAGATGAGGAATTCCTTTTTCCTGATAAAAAAGATAGACAAAATAGTGAGAGAGAAGCTGTAAAAAAACACAAGGTGAGTAAAAGAAATCAGAGTATACCACAGGGTCACTGAAGATTTGTAACACTGCATATAGTACCATACTTCTCTTTTTTTTTTCTTTTAAAATAAATTTTAAAAAATAGAAGAGATTTATCATTAGGAAAAAAATTTTTTTTGAGAACAAGGGGGAGCAAGGTGGGGGAGACTGGGAGAGAGAGGGTTATTTTTTTTTAAGATTTTATTTATTTGAGAGAGAGCAGGAGTGGGGAGGAGGGGCAGAGGGAGAAAGTAAAGCGGACTCCCCGCTGAGCAGGACGCCTGATATGGGGCTAGATCCCAGGACCATGAGATCATGACCTGAGTTGAAGGCAGATGCTTAACCAACTGAGCCACCCAGGTGTCAAAAGAGAGAGGGAGAGTGTGAGTGAGTGAGTGTGAGAGAGTGTGAGTCTTAAGTAGGCTCCTCACCCAGTGCACAGCCTGACATGGGGCTTAAGCTCGTGATCCTGAGATCATGACTTAAGCAGAAATCAGGAGTTGGACACTTAACTGACTGAGCCACCCATGTGCCTCAGGAAAACTTAAAAACAAAAAAAAAAAAAGTGAATCAGGCACAGCATACAGAATTTAAGAGCTTATGTGGACTTCATAGCTGGTCTCTCTCATACTGAAAAGATTGTTACTGTTCAAGAGTTTTTGTGTTAAAGAGTACATTAACTTCTGTGATATTGAAGTCAGGGCATTTAAGTAAATAAACTATTTTGACACTGAGTTAAAATATGGTATAGGTGAATTGCATTTTCAGAAATATAATAAAATACACTGCTGAGTTTATAAAATACATATTTTTGAATGTGCGTTAAGAACTTATAGTGTCTCTTAAAGTAATATGTTTAATGTAGGATATGGAAGTATTTACTAAATTTTAAAAATTAAATATTAGAGGATCTATTAAGCACAAGGTAACTCTTGGATAAGAACTTTGCCTTAAATATAAAATATGGAGGGCAGCCTGGGTGGCTCAGCGGTTTAGCGCCGCCTTCAGTCCAGAGCGTGATCCTGGAGACCTGGGATCGAATCCCACGTCAGGCTCCCTGCATGGAGCCTGTTTCTCTCTCTGCCTGTGTCTCTGCCTTTCTCTCTCTCTCTCTCTCTCTCTCTGTGTGTGTCTCATGAGTAAATAAAATCTTTTAAAAAAATAAAACAAAATATGGAAATTTAAAAAATTGTGAAAAGGACTCAGTTACAAGTTTAGTACAGAGAATTCATTTCACAAAGTTTTAACCTTACTAAGTGCCTGGTACTTGAAATTTTGTCCTTTGGTAAATATGAAAACAGTAGTAGCTGGGAAGGCTTTAGGTACTATAGAAAGAACATGGACTTTGGAATTTTACAGATTTAGGTTGGAATCCCAGTTCCTCTTTTTATTTATCAGATATATTTCCTGGATTATCTTTAGAACTGTATTTATAATTTGAACATAGTACTTCCTTTTCATATAGGTTAGTTGTGGGAATTAGTATGTCTGTAGAACACCTAGTGGGATGCTTGACATGTAATTACTCAAAAGTTGGAAGATTTTGTTAACTTAAATTATATATTTCAATCTAATATGTAATACTTTTTGCAGGTAGAAGATGGGCCATCTAGTGTAACAGTGTTATCACATGAAGAAGATGCTATGTCATTATTTAGTCCCTCTATCAAGCAAGGTAAAACTTCCCGTATCCTAATCAAAATGTTGCATTCCAGGATTATTACTACAAAGTAATTTGATATTATTGGATTTAACAGTGATCCTTTAAAAATAATTCATATGTTTCATAAGGAGGTACCTATCTTAAAATGATGGGTTTATTGTTTGTTTTGTACTGAGAGAATCAAGTTAAGGTGATAGAAATTCTGTTTTGAACTGTTGGAACTTTACTTTCTCACAAATAAAAATAGCTCTCATCTGTAAAATTAGATTTAAAGAAATCATTGCCTAAGGTCTTTCTTACATCTGAAAACTTATAAATTAGTCTTGACTGTAATTTTGTTGTCCTTTCTCACTCAAATTAGAACTGTTGCTAAAATTATTAATTTAATCAATATTTACCAAGCAGGTGATACATGTAGGCACTGTTCTTGCCACTGAGGATGCTGTGGCCAAGGCTCCACTTTGAAATTGTCTTGGCTAGGGCTTGTTGTGTTTGGAATAGAGAGACATGGCATGTTATTTCTTTTACAAAATCTATTTAACTTCTGACGAAAGCAAAGGAGGTTGTCCTTTTTAGGGGCAAAGTTATGTTTTAATATAGGGGGTCAGGTCAGGCTCTGTGCAGCCAAAAACAAGGATAAGGAAGAGATGGTCTTTCATGAAGTAAATTCAGTTGATAATTCCAAGTAACTTGGTAAGTTAACAGTTTGTGTTCTTTGAATATTTACCTACCCTAGAATGTAAGGAATGTATAATCTTACCTTGTGTGTTCTCAAAATATGGACCACATACCACATTCTGGAGCATCTTTTGAGATGGAGCTTGGAAATCTTGGTTTTTAATAAGTACTCTAGATGATTTTTTACACCAAATTTTAGAACTACTGCTCCAGTGAATTTTTAGAACTGACATGCAGAGGCACTTGGAAAGTGACCTTTATTTTTTTGAAAATGACTGTTTCAGGTCACTTGATATTCCAAGGATGCTTCAGGTTATATACCAAACTGCAAATTTGTTGTTCTGTGTGGGAATGTAAAAGCCGTTTAACTTCCATTGGTATTTGTATTTTTTCTTAAGTAATCATGTATTTTCTCCCCTACAATTGGAGAAAATGGAAAATAAAATTGTAGAAGTAAAATGAAGCTTAACCAAAAGGTAACATTTATTGAGTACTTAAGTGCCTAGCATTGGACAACTGCTTTAGCTACGTCCTTTCATGTTTAATTCTTGCCATTACTAAGGTTCAGAGAGGTTAAAGTTACTTGCTCAGGGTCATTCTATTACTGTTGGAGTTGATAATTCAATAATTGTCTGACTCAAGAGCCAGAGCACTTAGTCATTATACTGTGCTTTCACATTTCAGGAAGATAGAAAAATAAAAGTGTGTGTGTGTGTGTGTGTGTGTGTGTGTGTGTGTGTGTGTGTACTTTTGTCCTAAGAGTGTTTATCTTTTTATTTGCTATATAAAAATCAGAATACATAGCCATGTTATGGATTACATAGCCTTTGATGAGTTTCCTGGAGAAGTTACTACTGTTTATTTGCAACTTTATTTCTATGAAAAAAATTTATAGATTTTAAGCAAATCACAATTTCTTATTGCATAATACCCTTATAAGTTGAAAGTTAGTTATCTAGCTTAAATAAATAGAATAATACTATTTGGTCAATAGAAGAATTTTTTAGTTTGTTTTTCTGATTGACATATATAGATGCTCCACGCCCTACTAGTCATGCCCGTCCGCCATCAACCAGTTTGATATATGACTCAGACCTGGCTGTCTCTTATACTGACCTTGATAATCTCTTCAATTCTGATGAAGATGAACTAACAGTGAGTATTCTATTAATGATTAAAGTTATAGTTTGTTTTTCTTGATTTTATATGGACTTATTTTTCAGAAGTAATGTGTGACTTGAATAATAGGTTTTAGTCCTGAAAAACAGGAAATATTTTGGAATAAAATTTTATTAGTTGGTTCCTTTTTTTTTTCTTTCTTTCTTTTTTAAAGATTTTATTTATTCATGAGAGACACAGAGAGAGATGGGGGGGTGACAGAGATGCAGGGAGCTGGACGTGGAACTCGATCCCGGGTCTCCAGGATCAGGCCCTGGGCTGAAGTGGCGCTAAACCACTGAGCCACCCGGGCTGTCCCAGTTTCTTTTTTTTAAACCTATATTTGAGCAATCGTGGCATAGTGTTGCCTATAAATTATGCGGGTTTTTTCTTTTTTTATATATATATTTGAAGGATATGTGTGATTAAGCTTAATTTCTACATATATTCTTTTTCTGCAGTCTTTAGGAAGCACAATTATTTTCCTGTTCTTTGATCCTCTCATTTGAAAAATGACTCTGGAATTGGCTCACATACATAAAATAACAAGTAATTAATATTAAAATTGTATGCCTTGTCAATTTATTAAGGAATACTACTTATTTTGAGTATGCTTGGCATTATAGCCATTATTATAAGATAGCTGTATGCTATAATAATGAAAGAAGAAGAAGAAGAAATTTTTAATTTTGAACGTCCATTTGCAGGGAAAGTTGATTATACAAGAAAGCTTAAAATGAGATTTGCTAGAATGTCAAGTCTTTAGTAAATTAATGAGCTGAGTGCTACATTATCATAAAAGGGAATTCCATTTTCATTTGCACAAAAGGTAGCTTGGAAACTTCTTTTTTTTTAAAGATTTTGTTTATTTATTTATTCACGAGCGACACAGATTGAGAGAGATAGAGAGAGAGAAAGAGAGAGAGAGGGGCAGAGACACAGGCAGAGGAAGAAGCAGGCACCATGCAGGAAGACATGGGACTTGATCCCGGGTCTCTAGGACCAAGCCCTGGGCTGAAGGCGGTGCTAAACCGCTGAGCCACCCGGGCTGCCTAGCTTGGAAACTTATATAGTACATTTGGTCTTTCTTGTTCTATATAATATGTATTTTTAATCTTCTCTATTGTATGTATGTATATACACACATTTGTATGTACATTTGATTCTTTAATAAAGTGATGTAAGGCAGCTATAGCTATACATAAACTTACATTCTATATCCCTAAATACTTTGGTACTTTTATGCTTTCTCTTTGTAACCATTCATGTATCAGCTGTGACTCTAGTGAGGTAAAAGGTTGTGATTAGAACTCAGTCTACATGTTTATGACAAAGTGGCTAACAAACTTGAACCACGTTGTCAGATCTAAAAACATTGGTGACAGATTAGAGATGGTAAAACTTGATTTGTTCAATGTATTAAAACTGATTTTTAGTTAGGTATCTTGTTTTTCATATGAGATCTTTCTGAAGTTTGTGCTTTGCTTTACATGTTGTAGCATTTTTGTAAGAGTGAGGAGGTTATTAAATATGGTAAAAGTGTAAATTAAATTAGAATTCAGAGGGGTGATTGATTATATAGGAAACTTTAATATGTTTTATTTAAGGGGACAAATGCTTTTTGAGTATCTTTTACTAAGTAGTAGTTCTGATACTACAAATCCTTCTTATTGCAGGTTTCCTCTTTTTTTTTTTTTTTTTTTTAATTTTTATAGACTTTAAATGATTGGTTATTTTTGCTTCTGTGTGTCCTGAAAGTATTGGTCATGTTTTTTGGAAAAACTTTTCCCTCTGTTAATTTGCAGGATTATCAGATAAATAATCTGTTTCACTGATTGCCTAAAAAGTATTTTACATCTTCACAAATTGTATCTAATAACTAATATTTGGCTCTAGTACAACCAGAATAACATATTTGATGAATGGTTTTGACCTTTAAGTTATATCTTAATGATTACCATCTTGGATCACCTTGAACTTTAAATTTCAGGTAAATAATGTGTTTTGTTTTTGTTAACAGCCTGGATCTAAAAAGTCAGCAAATGGAACAGATGATAAATCCAGCAGTAAGGAATCAAAGACAGGAAATCTGGACCCGTTATCTTGCATAAGTAAGCTTCCCAAATCTCCAGATAAATCTATAAATTTTTAATCTGAATAAAATTCCCCACCCCTTACTTTTACACACAGATTAACTTCTTTTTAGTCTTATGTTAAAATGTGTGTTTTATTAACTATAGGCACTGCAGATCTTCATAAAATGTATCCTACACCACCATCGTTGGAACAACATATTATGGGATTTTCTCCAATGAATATGAGTAATAAAGAATATGGTAGTATGGATATAACACCTGGTGGAACTGTTCTAGAAGGAAATAGTTCTAGTATAGGAACACAGTTCAAAATTGAGGTTGATGAAGGATTCTGTAGCCCAAAACCTTCTGAAATTAAAGTAAGTATTTTATTTTTCTAGAAAAACAATTGATTTCCTTTTTTTTTTTTTTTTTTTAGAGAAGGGGAAATGGAGAGGCAGAGGAATAGGGAGAGAGAGGATCTTAAGCAGGCTCCACACCCAGTGTGGATCTCACAACTCTTAAGATCATGACCTGTGCCAAAATCAAGGGTCAGACACCCAACCAACTGAGCCAACCAGGCACCCCTTCCAATATTTTCTTATAGATTGAGTTTGTTGCTGTATTAAAAAAAATCTGTTCCTAGTGATTCTCATTTTGTAGTTACCAGATTTGAAGACTAGTGGTGACACTATTAAGAATGTAGTTAAGAACATATAGTCTGCTTCCATAATTTGGCTATTGTAAATAATGCTGCTTTAAATGTAGGGGTGCATCTATTCCTTTGAATTAGTGTTTTTGTAATTTTTGAGTAAATACCCAGTAGTGCAATTATTGAAATTTAGGGTAGTTCTATTTTTAACTTTTTAAGGAACCTTCACTGTTTTCCACAGTGGCTGCACCAGTTTGCATTCCTCCTAGCAGTGCAAGAGGGTTCCTTTTTCTCCACCAACACCTATTGTTTCTTATGTTTTTCATTTTAGCAATTCTTAAAAGTGTGAGGTGATCTTACTGTAGTTGTTTGTTTGTTTTTTTACTTTAAGTTAGCTCCATCCCTACATGGGGCTCAAACTCAAGATCCTGAGATCAGGAGTTACATACTCTACCAACTGAGCCAGGCAGGCACCTCTCTTGTTGTTTTGATTTGCCTATCCCTGATGATGAATGATGTTGAGCTTATGAATGGATAAAGAAGATGTATGTACACAGAGAGGAATATTATTCAGCCATAAAAAATGAAATCTTGCCATTTGCAATGATATAGATGGAGCTAGAGAGTATAATGCTAAGCAAAATACAAAATACGTCAGAGAAAGAAATTTTGTGTGTGGTATATAACAAAGGAAATGAGCAAAGGAAAAAAAAGAGAAACCAAGAAGCACTTGACTATAAAGATAAACTGATGGTTGGTTACCAGAGGAGAAGTTAGTAGGGGATCAATGAAATAGGTGATGAGAATTATTAAGGAGTGCATTGGTGATGAGCACTGGATAATGTACAGGATTACTGAATCACTATATTAACACACCTGAAACTAATATAGCACTGTATGTTAATTAACTAGAATTAAAATAGAATGCATTTAAGAATAGAATTACATTGGGGCACCTGGCTGGCTCAGTCAATAGAGCATGTGACCCGTGGTTTCCGGTCGTGAGTTGAAGCCCCATATTGAACACGGAGTGTACTTAAAAAAAAAAAAAAAAAGAAGAGAAGAAATAGAATTATATTTACATTTTATTGTTTTGTTTGAAGAGAGGGGGAAAAGGCTAGAATTAGTTTGGCCTTTTTTTTTCCCTTGGAAGATAAGATGCTGAATGTCATGGTCTTTGCATTGTAGGATTTTTCTTATGTCTATAAGCCTGAAAATTGTCAAGTTCTGGTGGGATGTTCCATGTTTGCACCTCTAAAAAGTCTACCAAGCCAATGTCTGCCTCCTATCAAGTTGCCAGAAGAGTGTATTTACCGTCAGAGTTGGACTGTTGGAAAATTGGAATTGCTTCCTTCAGGGCCTGCTGTGCCATTCATCAAAGAGGGGTATGCTTTAGATTTATGTTATTGGTATAGTGTAGGTGTGCTTATATAGCTTTAATTTTTTTATAGAAGTACCTATTTTGCTAGTACTTAAAAAAAAAATACTGGTTTTTTAAAATTCTAAAAGTGGCTTTTGATCAATAAATATAATGGTATTAGTTGAGTATGGATAAAGTGTTGGAAAACTTAAGACCATTATGCCTTGATTATTTGCCTCACTTTTTAGGAGGGGTTGACTTCAGAAGCATCTTTTATTTTGCTCTAAAATTCTAAATCCCATTTGTGTATTTGCCATATTACACACTTTTCATATTTTAATATCTCTGAAATTTGGGTTATAATTGGCAGCATCTTAAGATTACCATTGTCCCTTATTGCATGTAAACATCTCTAAAATCAAGTATTTCTTTTTTTTCAACAATGACCTCTTAAGATCAATGAGACATGGTTATTTGTTGTACAAGAAGTATAGATAGTAAATGTGGATGCCTAGGTTTGAATAAGTGTAAACAGATTTTATTTACAATTTTGGAACTGGTTGGTTGGACCACAATGGTCACCTAGAGTGGATGTATTAACCAGAAATATACTTTAATTATACTTGTAATTTTTTTTTTATACTTGTAATTTTTGCACTAATTGTGTTTTCATAATTTTCAGCGTTACTGAAAAATACTGGGACATTTTTAGTTCTATTTCATATTACTAATATGTTCCTCTATGTGTTTGATTTTCTTTTATCTTTGTGACAGTAGTGATGGAAGTACTATTGATCAAGAATATGGTCCTGCTTACACACCTCAAACTCATACTTCTTTTGGGATGCCTCCGAGCAGCGCCCCTCCTAGTAACAGTGGAGCAGGAATTCTTCCTTCTCCATCTACGCCTAGGTTTCCGACTCCAAGGACTCCAAGGACTCCAAGGACTCCCCGAGCTGGTGGACCTGCTAGTGCTCAAGGTTCAGTCAAATATGAAAATTCAGACTTGTATTCACCAGCTTCCACCCCATCCACATGCAGACCCCTTAATTCTGTTGAACCTGCAACTGTTCCCTCCATCCCTGAAGCACACAGTCTTTATGTAAATCTCATTCTTTCAGAATCAGTTATGAATTTATTTAAAGACTGTAACTTTGATAGTTGCTGTATCTGTGTCTGCAATATGAATATCAAGGGTGCCGATGTTGGAGTTTACATTCCAGATCCAATGCAGGAAGCACAGTATAGGTGTACCTGTGGCTTCAGTGCTGTCATGAATAGAAAATTTGGAAACAATTCAGGATTATTTCTTGAAGATGAACTAGATATCATAGGACGCAACACAGAATGTGGCAAAGAAGCAGAAAAACGTTTTGAAGCTCTCAGGGCTACTTCTGCTGAACATGTTAATGGAGGATTAAAGGAATCTGAAAAATTCCCAGATGAATTGATATTATTGCTACAAGATCAGTGCACTAATTTATTTTCACCCTTTGGAGCAGCAGACCAAGACCCTTTTCCCAGAATTGGTGTAATTAGTAATTGGGTACGTGTTGAAGAGCGGGACTGTTGCAATGACTGCTACCTTGCATTAGAACATGGGCGTCAATTCATGGATAACATGTCAGGTGGAAAAGTTGATGAAGCACTTGTGAAAAGTTCATGCCTACATCCCTGGTCCAAAAGAAATGGTAAGTATCCTAATGGGATAATTTTTCTGTTTACTTTCCCTTAGTTGTATGACTGTTTTAAATTTCTGGGGGTTTTTTTGTTTTTTGTTTTTTGTTTTTGGATTGTTTTTCTTAGGAAATAGTACTAAAGGCAGTTTTCTTTTTTTTTTTTTTTTTTTTAAAGGCAGTTTTCCAAGTAGCTAATAGAGAATTTAAATTTATACTTAAAACTCCTTTTGAATGACATTGTTAAAGGGAGAATTTCCTAGCAGTTTAGTTTAATTTCACCAATAAAAGTATGGTTATTGTAAGTCTGTAATTATGTCCTTATGTAGGAGTATAAAAGGCACTTTGCAGATGTTAATTAGCAGAAAATTACTAGTTGTCTGCTTTATTCAACATTCTTTCACTCATTAAATATTTACTGAGCGCCTGATATGTGCTACACACTGTTCCTTTATAAAGTACAGCATTAAATGAAGCAAACATACTTCCTGCCCTATTTGAGCCTATAATTTAGTGGGGAAGACATAAACAAAAAAAGAGAAGTAATTATATAATGTTAGATAGTGACAAATGCTTTGAAGAAAAAGGAAGGGGAAAGGTGTGGAAAAGGACAAGATTGGGGCACCTAGGTATCTCTGTCAGTTAAGTGTCTGCCTTTAGCAATAGAAATATGACTAGTAGGTTCTAGGTATATTTGGGAAATAGAACCTACAAGATTTGCTGATACAAGAGAAGATGAGGAATCAAGGATAGCTTGAGCAGCAAAATGAATGATGGGTCTAATTATAGAGGAGGGAAACGTTGAGGGAGGAGTTCAAATGCACATTTGGAGATACAAGTTTTAAATTCAGAGGAGTGGGGCAGCCCGGGTGGCTCAGTAGTTTAGCGCCGCCTTCAGCCCAGAGCTTGATCCTGGAGACCCAGGATCGAGTCCCATGTCAGGCTCCCTGCATGGAGCCTGCTTCTCCCTCTGCCTGTGTCTCTGGTGTGTGCGCTGTCTCTCTCTCTCTGTGTCTCTCATGAATAAATAAATAAAATCTTAATTAATTCAGGGGAGTGGTTGGAGTTGTAGATTAAAGTTTTCTCTTGGGGTGCCTTGGGTGACTCAGTCAGTTAAGTGTCGGCCTTCAGTGGTAGGTCATGATACCAGGGTGGGATTGAGCCCTGCATTGGGCCATGGAGAGCTGGCTTCTCCCTCTGCCTTACCCCTGCTTGTGTTCTCTTGCTCTCTCCATCAAATAAATAAATAAAATCTTTATAAACATTTTTTTTCTTTTTGGAAATTTTCAATATTAAAATCTGGGGAGTTAGATCAAACAACCTAGAGAATGACTAGAGAGAAGTCCACGGATACAACTGATGTTTAGAGGTAGAGAAGAAGGGGAGGATCCAGGATAGGAAACAAGGAGGTGAGAGGAAAACCAAGAGAGTATGATGCCCTAGAAGCCAAGTATGGGAAATGGTTGAAGGAGAAAATGGTCATCAGTGTCAAATAATGTTATACAGTTACAATGTTGGATACTTTACATAGAGTTCTAAAGATCTAACGAGGGGCAGCCCTGGTGACGCAGCAGTTTAGCGCTGCCTGGAGCCCAGAGTGTGATCCTGGAGACCCGGGATCGAGTCTCACGTCAGGCTCCCTGTATGGAGCCTACTTCTCCCTTTGCCTGTCTCTGCCTCTCTCTGTGTCTCTCATGAATAAATAAAATCTTTAAAAAAAAAAAAAGATCTAATGAGCTAATCCATATTAAGTGCTTATTACAGTGCTTGGAACATAGTAAGTACTATATTAATAAAAGCTTCAATTATTAAAATAATCAACTAGATATTTTTCTTTCAGGCACAAACAACCTAATACTTTTAAAAAGATATCTCAGTATACCATTAACTTTTCTAACCCTTGGTTATTGTACAGAAAATTAGCCTCCTTGAAAATACGGTTTTTGGTAAAGATCTTTTCTAAGGTGATGTGTGCCATATAATAACTTATATTTGGTCCATGTGTCATTCACTAATTCTGTCATTTTTTTTTGACACGTGCAAAATAATATCCCCTACCTTTAAATTGCTTAGATACTACTCAGAGAACCAAAAGTATAATGCAGGGTTGAAAGAAATAAAAATACCCTAAATGCCCATTGACAGGAGAATGGATAAATAATTATGGTAGTACAGATAGAATGTTGTATGGTTCGAACATGAATAAAACTATATATAACAAACAAATGAATCTTAATATTGAGGGGAAGGAGTGTGGGAACAAGTCCTAGAAGATTATAAATGGTAAGTTACCTTTTTGTAAAGCTTTAAAACAAGTAAAACTAAATATTTCGTAGATGCTCATGAAATTAAGATAGTGGTAATTTTCAAAAGTTGAGGGAAGGATAGAACAGGGAGAAGCACTAATAAGATTGTTCTGGTGATGTTCTAGCTCTTGATCTATGAGATCGTAGTTGTTCATAATGTTATTATTATTAAAGAAAATTTGTGGTATAAGAGGGCAGTACTTGGACCAATGGTTAATATTTTGTTCATGACATAGTTTGATGATGCATTGAACTACTTAAACTCAAGCACCAAGTTAAAAAAGGAAAAGGTATAAATGAATGTCATAGGTGTTCAAAAGGCAAGATTGTTTCAAACATGGGTAGTAGTTAAGAATATATTTTGTGGAGGCCGACTGCTTGAGTTTGAAATACTGCTTTATCACTATATACTGTGACCATGGGCAAGTTATTTAATCTCTCTGTGCCTCAATTTTCTTAAATTGTGTCAATAATAGTATTTGTCCCAAATAGGCTTGAGAGGAGGATCAGTGTTCTATGTAACACAGAGAGTAGTGCCTGGCACAAACTAAGAACTCAGATATTAGCAATTAGTAGTAATAGCAGAAGCAGTAGCCTTAGTGGTACTCTATTTCTATTATTTGTTTTTAAGATCCAACTCATCTTGAAAGTTTTTATCACAAGAAAAAATATGTAACTATGTATGGTGATGGATGTTAAGTGTTAAGTGTTTTTCACTGTGGTGGTCATTTTGCAATATATACAAATATTAAATCATTACATTGTACACCTGAAACTAATGTTTATGCCAGTTTTACCTTGATAAAAGTTTTTTAAAAGGACCAACTTATTTGCCAGAAAGAAAATATCAAGCCTCAGCGTGTTTTGTGTAACAATAAACATTGATATAAATAGGAAACTTTACAGCCATAGAGATAAATTTCATCCTAACAACTTGTGTTAAAATAATTCAAAACAGGGCAGCCGTGGTGGCCTAGCGGTTTAGCGCCACCTTCAGCCCGGGGTGTGATCCTGGAGACCCAGGATCAAGTCCCACGTCGGGCTCCCTGCACAGAGCCTGCTTCTCCCTCTGCCCCCACCCCCCCACCCCACCCCCGTCATAAATAAATAAATAAAATCTTTTTTAAAAAAATAATTCTAAACAGAGGTGCCTGCTTAGATCGGTTGTAAGAGCACTCCACTCTTGGTCTTGGGGTCATGAATTCAAGTCCCTGGTTGGGTGCAAATTACTTAAATAGATATTTTTTTTTAAAAGTAATTCAAAAGGCAGCTGGGTAGCTCAGTCAGTTAAGTGTCTGCCTTTGGCTTTAGTCATGATCTCATGGTCCTGGGATTCAGATAGGGCTCTCTACTCAGCAGAGAGTCAGCTTCTCCCTCTTCCTCTGCTCCTCATCTTTGTTTGTGTTTGCACAAGCTTGCTGTCTCTCAAATAAGTAAATGAAATATTTTTTTAAAAAAATACTGTAATATTGTATAATATTGGAGTACTTCGTTAAACTACAGCAGTCTCATGAAAGAAAAGGTCCTACATTAGGCCTTTGCCCTAATTGTTTCCCCTGTCTGGGACACCTTTCCCTCGTATGTTTACAAGGGTAAACCATCTTTTGTCTCCTTTAAATCTTCTCAGATGTCAGGGCACCTGGGTGGCTCAGGTGGTTAAGCATCTGACTTGATCTCAGGTCAGGTCTTGATATCGGGGTCGTGAGTTCAAGTCTCATGTTGGACTTCATGCTGGGCATGGAACCTAATGTAAAAAAATCAAAATCTTCTCAGATGTCATTTTCTTAGTATAAAATTAGAAACTCCTCTTCATGTTCTCCATCCTCCTCCTTTTGCTTTTTTCTGTAGTGTTTGTATTACCTTCTAACATACTGTGTAGTTTGTTGATTAATTGTCTCTCCATTAAATTTCCCCAGTGCAAGTTCTGTGTACATGCTAGGGTTTTTGTGTGTTTTGTTTGTTGATATACCCCAGTACTTAAAACAGTGCCTGGCAAATAGTAGATGTCCAAGTTGTTTTAAAATATTTGAAGAAATTACAAACGTAAAAGCTATAGTTTGTGTATTTTAATGGTAATGTTTATTTTTTTCATGATAGGGAAAGCTTTGTTCTAGTTATGAAAAAAATACATACTTGCTGAAAGGAATGAATCCCGACAGTGCAGAGAAATAGAAGTAAAAATTGCCCAAATTTCTGCCCATTCATACCATTACAGCACTCTTAAGACCATTCTTCTTCAACAGCTTTATTGTTTAAACTTTATGAACCAACCTCGCTAGCTTCCGATTTTCCTTCTGCAGTTTCCTCACCTCTCTCTAGGGTCTTGCTCTGGATTAGGTTTTGGCTTAAGAAAATGTGTTCTATCCAGACCACTAAAACTTTCTCCATATTGGCAAAACCTTGGACTTTTCATCTCATTTGCGTGTTCACTGGAGTAGCACTTTTAATTTTCTTTGAGAACTTTTCTTTTGCATTCACAACTTGGCTATTTGGTGCAACTTAGCTTTCAGCCTCTGTGGGCCTTCAACATGCCTTCCTCACTAAGCTTAATCATTTCTAGCTTTTGATTTAATGTACAACTCTTCCATTCACCTGACACTTAGAGGCCTTGCAAGGTTATTAACTGGTCTAATTTCAATATTGTTGTGTCTCAAGGAATAAAGAGGCCCAAGGAGAGGGAGAGAGATAAACAGCCAATTCTGGAGCAGTCAGCATTTATCAAATATGCCATCTTATATATATGTGCATGGTTCATGGGGTCCTCCAAAATTTGTAATAGCGACATGAAAGATCACTAATGGATCACAGATCACTGCAACATATATCGTAATAATAAAAAAACCTGAAATATTGGGAGAATTACTCAAGTGTGACAGAGACACGAAGTAAGCATATGGTATTGGGAAAATGACACCAATAGACCTGTTTGTTACGTGGTTGCCAGAAACTATCAACCTGTAAGAAATTGTGAAACAACAAAACAAGATATGCCTGTATTCACAGAGTTATGTACCCATCACCACTTGTTGGTTTTAGAACATTTCATCACCATCACCCACTACTGGGTATCATCCATACCCAGTAGAATTTACTACCTAGTTCCCTCCAAACCCTCCCCCTCAATGCCAGTCAACTACATTCTCTCCATATAGATTGTTTTGGACATTTCACATAAGTAGAATCATACACCATATGATTGGTTTCTTTTACTTAGCATAGTGTTCTCAAAGTTTATCCATTTAGCATGCATTAGTACTTAATTGCTTTTTATTGACAAATGATTTTCTCTTGTATTGGGTATACCACACTTTATCCATTCATCTGTTGATGGATGTTTGGGTTGTTTCCACTCCTTGGCTATTAAGAATAATGCTGGTGTGAACATTTGTGTACAAGTTTTTATGTGAACATATGTTTTCATTACTCGTGGGTGTACTTACTGGGTCCTAGAACTCTTTTACCTTTTGAGGAATTGCCAGACTGTTTTCCAAAGCAGCTCTACCATTGTAGATTCCCACCAGCAATGTGTGAGGGTTCTGCTTTCTCCACATCATTAACACTTGTCATATTGTCTTTTTGATTATAGTCATCATATTGAGTGTGAAGTATCATCTCATTGTAGTTTTGATTTGCATTTCCTTAATGACTTTTCATGTGCTTATTATCCATTTGTATATCTTTGGAGAAATGTCTTTTCAGAGCTTTTGTCGCATTTTTTAATGAGACTTTTGTTTTTATCATTGAATTGTAAGTTCTTTATATGTTCTGGATACAAGTCTCTCATCAGATACATAATTTGCAAATATTTTCTATTCTCTGGGTTGTCTTTTTACTTTCTTGATGGTATCCTTTGAGGCAGAATAGTTTTTAATTTTAATGAACTTCGCATACTTACTTTCTTGTTGCTTGTGCTTTTGGTGTCATATCTAAAAAGGCTTTTCCTAACCCTAAGTCATGAATTATTACTGTGTTTCTTCTAGGAGTTTTATAGTTAGAGCACTTATATTTAGGTATATAATCCATTCCAAACTAATTTTTGTGTTAATAGGTATAAGCTTTTACATGTGGATATCCAACAGTCTTAGAACCATTTGTTAAAAAGATTATCTTCCATTAAATTGTCTTGACACCCTGTCAAAAATAAATTAACCATAAATAAGAGATTTCTGGATGTTCAGTTCTGTTCTACTGATCTATGTGTCTGTCCTTCATGATCACTCTTAAAAATCATTTATAACCTTCTTTTTTTAAAGATTATATTTATTTACTTGACAGAGCATGAGTGAGGGAGATTGGCAGAGAGAAGCAGACTCCCCACTGAGCAGGGAGCCATTCATAGGGCTTGATCCCTGGATCATGACCTTAGCCAAAGGCAGACTCTTAATCAATTGAGCTACCCAGGCATACCCATTTATAATCTTGTTATCATTGTTTCCAATCAGGTTTCAGTTTTAATAGAGACCTAGCACCTGTCATTATATACAGTTATATTTCTTTTCCATGGCACTCTCGCCCACAAGATTATAAAGACCCTTCAAGACGTGAATAAGAATTTATTTACACAGTGTTCCCCACAGCTAGCATAATTCCTGGCCCATGGTAGGTTTTCAATAAAAATGTTTTCTAAGAGAATGAAAAAGTATTTGAGAATCTTTCTGAATTAAAATCGAAATAAAAATTTCTGAGCTAAACCCAGGACAGAATTTCTTAAGATACCTCAGCATATATGTCTTCAAAAGGTTCCCATATGCCTATAATAAACAACCTTATCAATAGCAACTTTTTGTAGATTTCATTTTATGTGAATATTTAGATATGAATACATATAATTGTATTTTATACTATTTGTGTAAACCGTCTTCTATAGACAGTGTTTTTTGTGGGAAGATTTTGATTATGAATTCAGTTTATTTATTTTTTTAAGATTTTATTTACTTATTCATGAGAGAAAGAGGCAGACACACAGGCAGAGGGAGAATCAGGCTCCATGCAGGGAGCCCAACGTGGGACTCAATCCCAGGTCTCCAGGATCACACCCTGGGCTGAACGTGGCGCTAAACTGCTGAGTCACCTGGGCTGCCCAGATAGATAGTTTTGTAACTTACTTTGATTTACCAGTGTGTAAGTCATTAGTCCATTTCTGATAACTCTGTTGTTACTTAAATGACTACATATTCTATTATTTATTATGTATTTTTTTAGGGAGGGGCAGAATGAGAGGGAAAGAGAGAATCTTAAGCAGGCCCCATGCCCAGTGTGGAGCCCAGCATGAGGCTTAATACCACAACCCTGAGATCATGACCTGGGCCGAAATCAAGAGTCAGATGCCCAACCAGCTGAGCCACACAGGCAAACCTACAGTAGTAGTTTATTTAAACATAATAGTTACTAAGCAATATATCTGAAATTAAATTACTTATAATTCTGTACATTATTTAGGTCTAGGGATTGAAAGCCAGAAATAACAAATTAGGCAATGATAATAATTAAAGTTGAATAATTTAATGTACAAGTGCTCAAACATGTTTAATGGTACAACTGAATGAACTGGGGGTGCGGATTAATTATATCAGTAACATTTAGTGATTTTTTTTTTTAAGCCATTTGACATTTAAGAGCAGTATCTTTCATATTCATTTTGATAGTTGGTCAGAAATACAAGTCATAATAATATCTATAAATCTGTAAGTCTAGATATATAAAATATTAATGGATATTATAACACTTTTTATAGTACAAGTAAGTTTGTTACTGTATAAGTTCTGTATTTCAGCATTGTTTACAGTCTGTTTTTCCCAAATTAAACTTTAGTCAATGTAACCAGTCTTATCTATCTGATCATTTTACCATAGTGGTGGTTATTAAAGTACACAGTTTATAACTCATTTCAATATGAGGTAGAGTTCTTTCTGGGAAAATACAGGCACCAAAAACAATAAAAACAAATGCAAAAAAAAGAAATAATTTGATTAATTTATAAATTGAGGCGCCTGGATGGTCCAGTGGTTGAGCGTCTGTCTTTGGCTTAGGTCATGATTCTGGGGCCTGGGATCCAGTCCCACATCAGGCTCCCCATAGGAGTCTGCTTCTCTCTCTGCCTGTGTCTCTGCCTCCCTCTGTGTCTCTCATGAATAAATAAATTTTTAAAAAATTACAGATTGATTAGTGAGCTAATGAATGACTTTTATGGAGAAGAGTTCTAGCATTATGTCTGTTCTAGGTAAGTATCTAAAAGAACCTTTTTTTTTTAAGATTTTTTTATTTATTCATTAATGAGAGAGACAGAGAGAGAGAGTGAGGCAGAGACACAGGCAGAGGGAGAAGCAGGCTCCACATAGGGAGCCCGACGCAGGACTCGATCCTGGGACCCCAGGATCAGGCCCTGGGCCGAAGGCTGTGCTAAACCGCTGAGCCACCCAGGCTGCCCCAAAAGAACCATTTCTACAGACTATTTGAAATAGAACTTAATATAGTTCTTTGCACAAGCAAATGCTTAATCTTGATGAAAGTTGAGCTTTCATGTATTTTGTTATGATTAAGTTTTATTTCTTTGTGTTGGCAATCACAATTCTTAGTTGTTTTTTTTTAATGGTTGTAGATGTGAGTATGCAGTGTTCACAGGATATACTTCGAATGCTCCTATTTCTTCAGCCAGTTCTTCAGGATGCTATTCAGAAAAAAAGAACAGTAAGGCCTTGGGGAGTTCAAGGTCCTCTCACTTGGCAACAGTTTCATAAAATGGCTGGCCGAGGCTCTTATGGTAAGTAATTTATATTAATGTGTGTTGACTGATTTTATATCAGCCCTCCATTTTTGTGCCCAACTTGGAATAAGCACATTTGTTTTCCTTAAATATTTTTATGGCATATACTTGACTTAAGACTAGTGTGGTAAATCTTAGCCTTCATTACTTCAGACATTTCCAACATTCACTTTACTAGGCTCTCCTCTTCTTCAGAAAGAACAGCTTCACTTAAATCTATTTTTACAGATTAGACTAATCAATTAAGGTTTTATATGAAGAAGAATCATACTGTCAATTTTTTTAAATGAACACTACTTTCATTGTAAATTATCATTTTACAAAGTTGAATGAAGAATGGGGCAAAAAAGGAGGGGATAATACTAGTGATGAAAGACTGCTAGTTCTTCATTAAAAAAAAGAAAAGGCAGAAATTTGCTGGTTTTAAAAGTAGCAAATGCATGCTCTAATATCACCATAGAGGGGTGCCTGGCTGGCTCAGTTGTTGGAGCATGTGGCCCTTGATCTCAGGGTGTGAGTTCAAGCTCCACATTGGGTATAGAGATTACTTAAAATCCTTGGGGCGCTTGGATGGCTCAGTTGGTTAAGCGTCTGTCTTCGGCTCAGGTTATGATCCCAGAGTCCTGGGATGGAAGCTCCATGTTGGGACCCTGCTTCACTCTCCCACTACCCCACCCCCTGCCTGTGCTTACTCTCTCTATAAAATAAAAAGAGCTTTTTAATATAATAAAATCTTTAACTATATCTATTAAGATTTATGGTCATCTATCAAGGCAAAGAACATTCAAAATACTTGAATTATCTTTTGAAGATTGTCTCTGAAAGGTGGAAGTGAAGCTTTTAAGATATATTTGGAATAATAGTTTTTAACATTGAAATCTTTGACTTCCATGCATAGTTTTAGAATGCACTATGTACAGAAGTAGTAGATTTGCTCATATTTTCCTTTTCTTTTTTTAATGGCTAAATAATCATTTAAAAAAAATTGACAATCAGTGAAGAATGCAGGTTAACTATATTTTTACATTTTTTAAAAAACCAAAATAGTGAGACACCTGGGTGGTTCAGTGGTTGGGCGTCTGCCTTCAGCTCAGGGTGTGATCTACCAGTTCTGTGATCGAGTCTGACATCGAGCTCCCTGTGTGGGGCCTGCTTCTCTCTGACTATGTCTCTGCCTCTCTCTGTGTGTCTCTAATGAGTAAAGAAATAAAATATTAAAAAAAAAAAAGTAGTAGACACATACATGCACACTTCTGCCCCTTACTGACCAGTACATATAGATCTACCTTATTTATTTACTTATTTATTTTTAAAGATTTTATTGATTTATTCATGAGAGACACAGAGAGGCAGAGACACAGGCAGAGGGAGAAGCAGGCTCCATGCAGAGACCCCGATGTGGGACTCGATCCCAGGTCTCCAGGATCATGCCTTGGGCTGAAGGCGGCGCTAAAGCACTGAGCCACCAGGTTGGCTGTCCTATCTACCTTTATTTTTAATGGGTTCACATATTTCATCGTTCTTTATGTATGGTGATATTTTACCAATCCATTTACCAGTGTTTATGGACCTATTGTTTCTGTCATCATCATCACAACTGTTTTTCTATATTGCATACATTCCTGGCTTAAAGGATGTATGCTTTTGTTGTGTATTTATTTATTTATTTATTTATTTATTTATTTATTTATTTTTTAGTACTGCCAAATTACTCTCTATATAACAGTTTAAACTCCCATCAGCAAAATACCTGTTTCCCCAAACCCTTGCCAGTAGGTGCTGAGTGAATGGGTGAAAATGGTTGTTTTATTATACTTTGAGAAATATAATAGTACAGACTGTAAGAATAGAGTTCCTGGCCTCTAATTCCATATCTATCACTTCTTGTATGATATTGGATAAGTTGCTTAACTTTTTTTTTTTAACTAAAAATTTTTATTAATCCATGAAAGATACAGAGAGAGAGGTAGAGACATAGGCAGAGGGAAAAGCAGGCTCCCCGGGGATCCCGATGTGGGACTCGATCCTAGAACCTGGGATCACAACCTGAGCCAAAGGCAGGTGCTCAGCCACTGAGCCACTCAGGTGTCCCAGTTGCTTAACTTCTTCATTCCTGCTTTCTCATCTCTCAAATGAGATTCATATTAGTATCTGCCTTATATGATTTTTGTGAGGATTAAATGAGTTAATACGTATAAAGATCTTTGAACAGTTCCTAGCACATAGTAAATGTTATGATTGTTCACTATTAAAATTGCTTTCTCTTAAAGAGATTGAGCACTGTTTACGTATCAGATATTTCTGTTTCTGTGAATTTTGTTCATATCTTTTACCCATTTTTCTGTTAGGTTGTTGATCATTTTCTTAGGGATTTATATAAGTCGCCTTTATATGGTAGGGAAATTAACCTTTTTGTCATATGCATTATAAACCTTTCTCCCAATTTGGTGTTAATTATTTGGCTTTTTTATAGTGTTTTTTATGCCAAGTTTTAAAATATATATAGTCAGATTAATCTGCTTTTAAATGAGCATATTTTGCGTTATGCTTAGAAAAGCTTTCTCCAATCCAAATTTATAGAAAATAAAACTCCCCTCCTATGTTTTCTTTTGTACTAAGTTTTTTCATTCAACTTAATTTTTTTTTTTACAGCCATGTAAAGGTATAAGTCATATGTTCCATTAAGACCATTCATTTAGCAGGGCAGCCCCGGTGGCGCAGCAGTTTGGCGCCGCCTGCAGCCTGGGGCGTGATCCTGGAGTCCCGGGATCGAGTCCCTCGAGTCCCACATTGGGCTCCCTGCATGGAGCCTGCTTCTCCCTCTGCCTGTGTCTCTGCCTCTCTCTCTGTGTGTGTCTATGAATAAATAAACAAAATCTTTAAAAAGAAAAGGCCATTTAGCAAATTGCTAACTGTGGAAAAGTCTCAATTATTGATTGGCTTTAGATATTTTTGTCTTTTTTTTTTAATTTAATTTTTTTTTATTTATTTATGATAGTCACACACACACACACAGAGAGAGAGAGGCAGAGACACAGGCAGAAGGAGAAGCAGGCTCCATGTACCGGGAGCCCGACGTGGGATTCGATCCCGGGTCTTCAGGATCGCGCCCTGGGCCAAAGGCAGACGCCAAACCTGCTGCGCCACCCAGGGATCCCGATATTTTTGTCTTGAATAAAATATTTTTAATAATAACGATTTCAGTAACTTTGACATTTAAATAAAAGGAAGACACGTAACTTTTCTTAAATGTTTTTCTTAAAATATGTTTTTCTTATTTAGGAACTGATGAATCCCCTGAACCACTGCCAATCCCTACGTTTTTGTTGGGTTATGATTATGATTTTCTGGTGCTTTCTCCATTTGCACTCCCCTATTGGGAGAGACTTATGCTGGAACCCTATGGATCTCAAAGAGATATAGCCTATGTTGTATTATGTCCAGAAAATGAAGCCTTGTTAAATGGAGCCAAAAGCTTTTTTAGAGACCTCACTGCAATATATGAGGTAGGTGTTTAAAAAGAGGTAGCATTCCTATAATTAAGTCTCTTATGGCATAGGAAAAACAGGGTCACCGGAGGGGAGGACGGTAGGGGGACTGGGTAACTGGGTGATGAACATTAAGGTGGGCATGTGATGTAATGAGCATTGGGTGTTATATAAGACTGATGAACCAATGACCTCTCCCTCTGAAACCAATAAAACATTGTTAATTAATTGAATTTAAAGAAAATTTTATAAGAGTAGCATTCAGTTGGGAGTCTGCTTTTCCATTCTCCCTCTTCCCCTCCCCCTGGCTCATGCTCACTCACTCTCTTTCTCTCTCTCTTAAATAAATAAATAAAAATATTTAAGATATAAAAAGAGGTAGCTTTTTAAAACTATAATTTGTATGTTTATGTATGAAATATACTGGAAAGTTGAATTGATTGGGATGGGTAATAATGATGTGAAACTGGTTGTGTAGTTCTCATGCTAGCCAGTGGTGTTCTTCACAGCATTTGACCCGAACTGTTCATTAGGTGTGTGTGCCATGGTTCACAGTAGAAATTGCTATATTGAGGAAAAACCATTGAGGGCATATATATGCCACTTAGGATCTTTTTTTTTTTTTTTTTTAAACATCTTTTTTTTTTTGAAACGAAGAGTTGCATTGTTGAATAGCCAGGAAGAAAATTACACTTACAGAAATTCTAGTTCTGATTGTCTAGGGCCTCAGGTACTGACAATAGGCCTTGCTTTCATAAAGTAAGCCTGTGTTAGATTTCTCTGTGATCTGTATCATTTCTGAAATTCTTGATTGTTCTTTTTAATTCTTGACTGATCTTATAATTTTCATGTTGTGTCCATCACTGAGTGCAGTGATTACAGATTTTAAGTGGTACAGGACATCAAGTCTTAATTATACTTCCTTTCCCCATAAATGCTTAGAAATCAGTCTTTAAAATTTAATTTCTTCTATAGTCTGAGTTGTTAGTTTGTGCTAGTTTAGTTCCTAATAAGTGTTCCACTTAATTACAAGGTATCTGTAGTGTATTTTGTAGAAAGAAGTATTTTCCAAAGAGTGTTACTTGGAACATTGGTTCTGCAAAATCTTTCTGGAAAAAATTCCATAATTAGATTTGGGGGAAATATTATGTATTATATTACTTTTTAAGAGATTTTCTATTCATACTAGTTTATTAAAACCTTTGAAAGTTTGTTGTTTTCTTTTTTAAGCCTTTGAAAATCTTAACAGTAAAGAAATCCTCTGTCCAGGGATGCCTGGCTGGCTCAGTCAGTGGAATGTCTCACTCTTGATCTCAAGATTGTGAGTTCGGGCCCCCACATTATGTGTGGAATGTACTTTAAAAAAAAAAAAAATCCTCTGTCTAAATTTTTTAAATTTAGTGTTAGAAACTTGATATTGGGCTTCTTGTAACAAACATCAGTGGCCCACAGAATTGGAGGGAGAGCTGGCAATTACATAATATATTTATATACCAATTTTTATTTTGACTTGATTTGGATGTATGTACGTATTTATGTTCACTTATATCTGTATTCTTCAAGTCTTCATTATTCAAACCACATGGTTCTTAACCTGGATGTTTTATTTCATTAGTGATAGTTTAATTTTGAAAAAAAATTTAATGGATTTCTAATGTAAAAAGAAAAAGATAGGGAGCCTGGGTGCCTCAGCAGTTGAGCATCTGCCTTCAGCCCAGGGCGCGATCCTGGAGTCCTGGCATCAAGTCCCACATCGGGCTCCCTGCATGGAGCCTGCTTCTCTTGTGCCTATGTCTCTGCCTCTCTCTCTGTGTCTCATGAATAAATCAATAAAATCTTAAAAAAAAAAAAAAAAAAGGAAAAAGATGTACCTTTTCATTTGATATTTTTATCCCAAATATTAATAATAAATTATAAATCTTAATTTAAATAACTTAAATGCTTAGGGCACCTGGCTGGCTCAGTTGGTAGAACGTGCAACTCTTGATCTCAGGGTTGTGAGTTCAGCCCATGTTGGATTTAGAAATTACTTAGAAATATATCTTTTAAAAAAATAACTAAAATGCTTTATTTTATAGTGTATACTCAAATACTATAATAAAATCACTAATTCTGCTTTCTATGTATATCTGTAGTCCTGTCGATTAGGTCAACATAGACCTATTTCTCGACTGTTGACAGATGGAATCATGAGAGTTGGATCTACTGCATCAAAGAAACTATCAGAAAAGTTGGTAGCCGAATGGTTTTCTCAGGCAGCTGATGGTAACAATGAAGCATTTTCTAAACTCAAGCTTTATGCACAAGTCTGCAGATATGACCTAGGTATTAAATTTGTATTTCTTTTATAAGACCAATGGTAGCAAAGTATAGCTCAAGGTATCTGTTGTTTTTGTAAATAAAACTTTACTGGAACCCAGCCCTGTTCATATATTTCTTACTGTCTGTTGCTGCTTTTGTGCTACAATATCAGAACAATCGTTGAGACAGAGATGATGTGGCCCAGAAAACCCAAAATATTTACTGACTCTCAACAGAAAAAGTTTGCTGATCCCTAAAATAGGAATCCCATCAGATAAGAAATTTGGGGTATAAAAAATTGGCTTTGCTTCTGTAGGATCTGATGAATTTGTGTTTTTATTTAAGCTTATTAACATTAAGATTCTTGAATTATTAATAGTTCAGAGATGAAATAACTTGTAGTTACCTCTCTGTAATACCAAGAAACAGTTCTTTGTTGGAACTAAGAAAATGATTATTTTAGACTTGCTTTTAACACCCTTGAATTAACACTGGATTAATTATCAATGGACTTCAGACTTAATCCAAAGAAACACAGAACCAAAATATTGACCCTCATTAGGCATCCCTATAATAAACCCATGGTAGCATTTTCCATTTTATATCTAGTTAGCTCTTAGTTTAATCAGGATTTATTCAATTTACGATTTAGGAACCGTTTCAGTGGTTTGATGAAAATTTTCTAGATATTATTTTCATTTAATTAATTATGTCTAGTAAATGTAATTTTGTTATGCTTCCATGGGAACCATTTATTTTTTATGAGAATGCTGGTTTATTTTTTCAATTCCATTTCTTCAGTTCTGGGGGGAAATGAAAAGCTTGTATCTACTACAACTGTTAGCATGCAACTAATTACAAAAAGCATCAACTACATCGTTATTCACACAGTAGGATAAAAAAAAGAGCCAATCAGTGAAATAATTAAATATCCTGCCTGTTTTTATTATCTTTAGGTCCTTATCTTGCTTCCCAGCCTTTGGACAGCTCTCTACTTTCCCAGCCAAATTTAGTTGCCCCTGCAAGTCAGTCTTTGATTACTTCACCTCAGATGACAAATACTGGAAATGCTAATACTCCATCTGCCACCCTAGCGTCTGCAGCAAGCAGTACTATAACAGTGACTTCAGGTGTTGCCATGTCTTCTTCAGTTGCCACAGCTAATTCAACTTTGACCACAACTTCAACTTCATCTTCATCATCCTCCAACTTGAATAGTGGAGTATCATCAAATAAACTACCCTCATTTCCACCCTTTGGCAGTATGAACAGTAGTGCTACAGGATCCATGTCTACACAAGGGAATACAGTTCAAAATGGCCAGCTAGGAGGGCAACAGTCATCAGCTCTACAAACAGCTGGGATTTCTGGAGAATCATCTTCACTTCCTGCTCAACCTCATCCTGACGTGTCTGAAAGGTACCTTTGAATATACTATTCTTTGCAGAAGATAATCCTTGTGAATGAACACAGAGAGGTTTTTGGTCTTATCCTTGAAATTGTAGTTTTTGTAATGTTGATTATCTTTAAAATTTTAGTGCAGACTCTTCATAAAGTCTTTAACATAGAATCCTAAAATCTCAGTGTGACAATTAAGACCTTGAAAACCATGTAGTTCAACTATCCTGTGATGTTTGAATCTTTTCTATGACATAACTGTTAAGTAGTTTTGTCTTTTGCAAATCACTCCAACGATTTAGAAGTCACTATTGAACCAGTCTTTTCAGATCTTATTAGGAACCATACTGAGATTTGACTCTTCAGCTCTGTCATTTACTGGCTATGTGACTTTAGGAAAATTGTCTGACTTTTCTGAGCATGTTATCTATAAAATGGGAGCAGTAGGATATAATGTACACTAAGTGCTTTATGCAGTGCTTCCAAACACATGAGTTATATATAATGACAGCAATGATGACTGCAGCTCTGTTCCTTTGAAGGTATTGAGTGAGCTTCTCTTTTGATTTATTGGTTAGGTTAGCATGAGCTTGTTTATATCTTTCAGCTACCCAGATGCATTTTGCTCAAAGTTAAACTCATTTTATGTGAGTAAAAACAAACTATTATTTACCCTGATTGATCCATTCATCTTGAACATCTAAGTAGATTTGAGGTTTTAAAAAAATTGTATCACCGGGACGCCTGGGTGGCTCAGCGGTTAAATGTGTTTGCCTTTGGCTCCGGGCGTGATCCTGGGGTCCGAAGATCGAGTCCCACATCGGGTTCCCTGCATGGAGCCTGCTTCTCCCTCTACCTGTGTTTCTGCCTCTCTCTCTCTCTCTGTCTCTCTCATGAATAAATAAATAAAACCTTTAAAAAAAATTGTATCACCATCAAAGAATGAAGCTTGTGCACTATTAAAAGTTATGAACCGCGAAATGAATAGGTATAGGCTAAAAATGTAGTAGAACATTGACTAAGGGGCAGCCGGGTGGCTCAGCAGTTTAGTGCCGCCTTCAGCCCAAGGCCTGATCCTGGAGACCCAGGATTGAGTCTGTCAGGCTCCCTGCATGGAGCCTGCTTCTCCCTCTACCTGTGTCTCTGCCTCTCTCTCTTTCTCTCTGTCTCTCTCATGAATAAATAAATAAAATCTTTAAAAAAAAAAAAAAAACATTAAGCCTGAAAACGTGTTATCTTTCTGGTTTAGCTGTGCTTTGTGATTTTTAGCAGCTCAATTAACTATCTTTGTTTTAGTTTATGACTTAAGCACTATGCTCTCTAGTGTTTCTGGATATTCTGTGGTTTTAAAAATTCTATTCCCTTTTTTAATGCAAGACCTCTTAATGTAAGGGTGTTTGTATACCATTAAAATGTGTGTATAATGTTTACTCTCCTCTTTGAAGAGAAAGAGATGCCCCTTAACTTTTAGAGAACCTCTCTTGACACCCCACACCAGCAAAAGGGGAGAGGTTTTCTAAGAACTTGCTTTGTGAAAGGTACCATACCTCAAAAAAGGTATGGTACAACATTTTTTCCCCTAACTGTATATTTCTATCTTAAATTTTAGCACGATGGATCGGGATAAAGTGGGTATCCCCACAGATGGTGATTCACATGCAATCACTTATCCACCTGCAATTGTTGTTTATATAATTGATCCTTTTACCTATGAAAATAAAGATGAGAGCACTAATTCTTCTAATGTATGGACTTTGGGGCTACTTCGATGCTTTCTGGAAATGGTCCAGACTCTTCCTCCTCATATTAAGAGTACTGTTTCTGTGCAGGTAAGAATGATAACTTTTGCAAGTTAAATTTACATAAAACAGTCTGATGTAGACAGAAGTTTCAAAAATCTACAAGTTTATTTTCTTTAAAGCCAGATTCTTATTATATTTTACATTTTACTTTTAAGTGATATTATAATAGAACTGTTAGGGATTTTATAAAAGGTAAACTTTATTATCATACCACAATAATAGTGGAGAATTAAAAGACTGCATTTAAGTACATTATGTATTCCTTGTGCTATTTTTATGAGCCAGTTTTTAAATTCATAAACTTAAATAGAAGACTAGAGCATGGATCTTTATAAAATATAGTTCTAAATAAGATAGATTACAAGTAAAAATAGAAATTAATGATATTAGAGGTGCCTGGGTAGCTCAGTTGGTTAAGCATCTGAATCTTGATCTTAGCTCAGGTATTGATCTCAGGGTCATGAGTTCAAGCCCTGCTTTGGGCTCCACACTGGGCATAGAGCCTACATTTTAAAGGGGATGGGGGCCTAGGGCTCAGTTGGTTAAGTGCCTGACTCTTGATTTCAGCTCAGGTTATGATCTCAGGGTCCTGGGGTTGGGCCCCATGTTGGGCTCCATGCTCAGCGGGGAATCTTCTTGATCAAGAAGATTGAATCTTGAATCTTCTTGATCTCTTGATCTCTCTAAGATCAAGAGTCTCTTTCAGTCTCCCTTTGCCCCTCCCCCTGCTTGCACTTGCACTCTTGCTCTCTCTCAAAGTAAATAACTCTTAAAAAAATAAAAAAATTTTTAAAAAGAAAATGATACTAACTTGTTTGCAGAGATTTTTTCTTTATAGACTATAATAGGACTAATCAATGGCAATATTTATGTAACTGCTGTGTAAACATTTTAAAGGTTTTTACATAACCTGTTAGTAAAATTGATTCTTTAAAAACTTACATAATAAGAAAATATAATTCTTTAGAATATAATTTTATTAATTTTTAAGTTTTCTAGTAAATGTTTTTAGAGTTTTAGACCTACGATTCTTTTTATTTTTATTTTTGGATGTTTAACCTTTATAATATTTGCCTATAATTTTTAGATTGTTCCTTGTCAGTACCTGTTGCAACCTGTGAAACACGAAGATAGACAAATCTATACCCAGCATTTAAAATCCCTGGCTTTTTCGGCCTTTACCCAGTGTCGGCGACCACTTCCAACATCAACCAATGTGAAAACATTGACTGGCTTTGGTCCAGGTTTAGCCATGGAAACTGCTCTTAAAAGTCCTGATGTAAGTATGTTTTCTATGACCAAAGTTAGTGAATGACTAAACATTTTTTTATTTTATACAAAACTAAGTGCAATTCTCTGTTTAATTCTCACTTTCTAATTATAATTGGGTGGAGATTTTCAATAAAGATTTTTCTATGATTGTATAGTACCATAGTACCTTGATTTTTTATTTTACAGAGACCAGAGTGTATTCGACTTTATACACCTCCTTTTATTCTGGCTCCAGTGAAGGATAAACAGACAGAGCTAGGAGAAACATTTGGAGAAGCTGGACAGAAATACAATGTTCTTTTCGTGGGCTACTGTTTATCACATGATCAAAGATGGATTCTTGCATCTTGCACAGATCTATATGGAGAACTTTTAGAAACTTGTATCATTAACATCGATGTCCCAAATAGGTACTTGTGTTTCCTTAAGTGTATCATTATATCATCCATTTAAAAAATGAATAGAAAAACTGTTTGGAAGGTTACGTACATTGGGTTTTGGGATTGTGGGTGCTTTTCACTTTTTTGGGTAGTGAATATATTGTATAATTAGAATTAGAAATAATTTTGATTGATCTCTGTTACACAGACAAAAGAGATTAAGGTCCCTAAATTCTATATAATAAAACTTGAGGCAATGATTTCAGCCTAAGAAATTTTAAAGAATGGAATGAGAGAGCCCTTTGTAATTAAAAAATCTAGTAGAGTATTCTATAACATTTAACTTCTCAAGTACCATCTAAAATATAGTCCCTAATTAACTGAGTTTACTTCTTTACTAAAATTGTTGACTGAAAATTTTACCTTTTAAATGGAATGTCTTCTGAAAATGGTGGCCTAATTATTAGAATTCTTCTTTGTAGTAATTAGGTATCATGCCCAGTTTTTTATGAAGGCTAATAAATCACAACAGGTAAGCCTCATATTAAGTTATAACCTAATAGACACTTTTAGTAACATGTTTCAAGGCTAGTGAACATGGCCTAAGATTAGAACCTGAAAGGCAAGTCCATGAAGTAATTTTCCATTTTGAGGTTTGGCTCTGTCCTTTATTTTTTTTATTATATAAAGGTCAGTTTCTTTAGTTCAGAAATTGAATATATGCAGAAATGTTTAATGAATATTTGGTTATAGTGGTGCTAAAGAAGCGAAATATAGAAACATTAATTTTATTTTATTGGTTATAAAGATTTATTGACCATTTTTAATATACCTTATTTCCTTGACACAATTTTGATTTTTTAAAAAATGGTCATTGAGTGAGCTTTGGGAATAGTATGCTTATCTGAGAAAGAATAGGGAAAGAATTACCTTTCAACACAAAGATGATATTGCCATTTTACTGAAAGTAGAAGTAAGATAATGGTTAAAAGGTCCAATTCTATAGAGTTGAGACCTGGGTGCAAATCCCAACTCTGCTACTTACTGGGTATGTGATCTTGAGAAAATTACTTTAGCCAACTGAGCTTCAGCTTACTTCTCTGTAAAGTTGGGAAAATAACTGCTTCATACAGTTTGTTACATTGAAAATGAGGTATTATGTAAATTGGGCATAATGCTTGCAGTGTATTAAGTACTCAGTAAATCATAGCTACCATTTGCTCAGCCACAGAGTGCTTATGTTATGTACTTGCTTAGTAAAGGACATGCATGCAGAAAACACAACAGTATTGTTTGGCCTGAGAAGTGTAGTGTGTTTGTTTGTTTGTTTTTCAATATTTGCTTATTTGAGAGAGAACGGCACACAGAGGGAGAGCGAGAAGCAGACTCCCCACTGAGCAGAGAGCCTGACGTGGGGCTCAAGCCCAAGATCCTGAGATCATGACCTGAGCCGAAGGCAGGCACTTAACTAACTGAGCCACGCATGTGCCCCTGTTTGATATTTTTTAACTTAAAGTATGGAGCAGGGGTTGGCACACCACAACCAGTGGGCCAAATCTGACTATACACATTTGTTTTAAGTGTCACCTATGGCTACTTTCATATTGTAGCAGCAGAATTATTGTTGCATCAGAATATTGATGGCCTACAAAGCTTAATATATTGGCCTTTTAAAGAAAAAATTTGTCATTTTCTGGTGTAGAACAGTGTTTCTGATGAATTTTGGTGGTTCATGGACAGTTTTTCATTTTAAGTAATCTGCTTTAATGTGTTATATGAAAAGCACAAAGCAGCATGGCAAACCTATGACTTTATGTATATCTTTGGTTAGGACTTAATGTAAAATTAAAGGACTAGTTTTTCACAAATTTGAGGTCTTTTAAAATGTTGTCATATGAATTTTAGAAATATTTAATTGTTTCTTTATTCTGTACAACAGGGCTCGCCGGAAAAAAGGATCTGCTAGGAGGTTTGGTCTACAGAAACTTTGGGAGTGGTGCTTAGGACTTGTACAAATGAGTTCATTACCATGGAGGGTTGTAATTGGCCGTTTAGGAAGGATTGGTCATGGAGAATTGAAAGGTAAAATTGTGCTTTGATTGTTAAGAACTTAAATTTCCGTTTTATGTTAATTAATATACTGTGAAACCACATCTAGGTGTATGTACTGAATAAAATGCAGAGATTATAAAAACTAATTTTTCTGCCTTCAAAGAGGAATCACATATGTCTAGGTCACAATTGGCCTAATTCCAATTTTAAAAGGACATTTTTCTATATTTTGACTTTAATACCAGTGTTCTTACTATTAATTATTTTTTGTCTTCCATTTTTTCCTCTTTCTGCTTATTATTCAGCTCATCCCCTGTTTAGCAGGTACTAATTAATGTTGACATACATTAAAGTTAGGGAGATAAAGGATGTTGTGTAACATCCGCAATAAGAGATTTTTGGCTTGGGATGCCTGGGTGGCTCAGCGGTTGGGCGTCTGCCTTCGACCAGGGAGTGATCCTGGAGTTCTGGGATCGAGTCCCACGTCGGGCTCCCTGCATGGAGCCTGCTTCTCTCTCTGCCTGTGTCTCTGCCTCTCTCTCTGTGTGTGTGTCTCATGAATAAATAAATAAAATCTTTTTTAAAAAGAGATATTTCGGCTTATTAAAATGGACTTCTATTTGCGGAATTCACTAATTTTAAAACTATTATGTTTTAACTTTGGTTAACAATGCTTTTACTTTGTGGGGTTTTTTTTTGTTTGTTTGTTTTAACTATTGTTACCCACAGATTGGAGCAGTTTGCTGAGTCGTCGAAACTTGCAGTCTCTAAGTAAAAGGCTCAAAGACATGTGTAGAATGTGTGGTATATCTGCTGCAGACTCTCCCAGCATTCTCAGTGCTTGCTTGGTAGCAATGGAACCCCAAGGCTCTTTTGTTATTATGCCAGGTTAGCTATCTTTAGTTTATATCAGATTTACTTCTTCATGCACTTGTGGTTCTTAGTATTATATGAGATTGATTCTCTTTATTTTCAGATTCTGTATCAACTGGTTCTGTATTTGGAAGAAGCACCACCCTAAACATGCAGACATCTCAGCTAAATACCCCACAAGATACATCATGTACTCATATACTTGTGTTCCCTACTTCTGCTTCTGTGCAAGTAGCTTCAGCTACTTACACCACTGAAAATTTGGACTTAGCTTTTAATCCCAACAATGGTAGGTGAATTGTTCTTTAAAGGTTTGCAAATACTAAGTAAGTCTTGATGATTGTGGCTGATTTTAGGCTGAAGAGTGCTTCCCCAAACCTATCTGTATCCAGTAAATGTTTCTGAAACCTATGAATGTTAACCTTAGTTGACCAAAGACTTTGCATATGTGACTACGTTAAAGATCATGAGTTGGAGAGGTTATCCTGGGTTATGCAGATGGGTCCTAAAAGTAATCACGTGTGTCCTTATAAGAGGGAGGCAGAGGGAAATTTGATAATGTATGCACAAAAGAGGAGAAGGTCATGTGATGGAAACAGAGGGAAGGAAAGTCAGAAATGGTGTTATGCTGCTGACTTTGAAGGTGGAAGAAGGGGCCATGAACCAAGGGATGCAAGGAATGTAGTTCTAGATTCTGGAAAAGAGAAGAAAACAGATTTACCACAGAACCTCCAGAAAGAGCATAGGCCTCTGGTGCCTGATTTTGACCTAATGACCAGTAGTTTGATTTCAGCCCAGTAAAATTGATTTTGGACTTCTGGCCCCCAGAACTATAGAGAATGAAGGTGTGTTGTTTTAAGTCAACAAGATTGTGGTAATTGACTAAAGAGGCAGTAGGAAACTAATACAGTCATTATTCTACCTTACTGATATTGGAACTGATATTTATCTCGTAAATATTTACTTATTTTAAAAGGCAACATTTATCATAAAATGCATAGGTTTTTTTGCCTGTGCTGCTACTTGTACATAGACCATAGACTTTGCAGCACATTTTATATTCCTTCTAAATTGATTTGTCAAGGGCAGCCCCGGTGGCACAGTGGTTTAGCGCCACCTGCAGCCTGGGGTGTGATCCTGGAGATACAGGATCGAGTCCCACATCGGGCTCCCTGCATGGGGCCTGCTTCTCCCTCTGCCTCTCTCTCTCTCTCTCTCTCTCTCTCTTTCTCTCTTCCCCCCTGCCCCGTGTGTCTCTATGAATAAATAAAATCTTTAAAAAAATAAAATAAATTGATTTGTCTAAATAATTTATATAAACTGCCATGCTAGAGAATAACGCCGGTAGATAAATTTATAGATTACAATTTAGTAGAAGAGAATAAGTGATACTCCATTTAGAAAATTGCACATTTCTAAAGTCACAAGTAATGGGCGCCTGGGTTGCTCAGTGAGTTGAGTGTCCTGCTCCTGATTTCGGCTTAGGTCCTGATCTCAGTGTCTTGGGATTAAGCGCCATGTCAGGCTCTGCGCTCAGCGTGGAGTCTGCTAGGGTTTCTCTTCCTTTGCTCAGATTTCCCGTGTGTGCGCTAGCGCATGCTTTCTCTCTCTGAAATAAAATCTTAAAAAAAACAAAGTCACAAGGAATATATATTATTTTTTTCTTTCAGTGTGTTATATGGTAACTTGAATATTTTACATAATAATAGAGTATTAATTGTGCATAGTCCCATTTTAAATACATTTTCATTTCTAGCTTATACCATGTTTTGTATTAGTTTCCTATTGCTGCTATAGCAAACTAACACATGCTTAGTAGCTTTAAACAACACACGTTTATTGCCTTACAGTTCTGGAGGTCAGGAGTTTAAAATCATTCTTAACTGGGCTATAGTCAATGTGTCTGCAGGGTTGGTTCTCTCTGGAAGCTCTAAGGAAGAACTGTTTCTTTGCTAGCTTTGCTAGCTTCTAGAGACCACCTCTTGCTCATGGCCCCTTCTACCATCTTCAGCAGCAGAGGTATAGCATCATCACCTCACCATCACTGACTCTAACACTACTGCCTCCCTCTTATTAGGACCCCTGTGATTACATTGGACCCACCTGGATAATCCAGAATAACCTCCCCATCTCAAGATCCTTAGCTTGATCACATCTGCAAAGTTCTTTATGGTAACATATTCACACATTCCTGGGATTAGGATGTGGACATCTTGGGGGGAGGGCATTATTCAGACTACCACATGTTTATGTGTATAATTATTTATATGGCTCCTAGAACAATACCTGGCAGATGGTAGACATTCAGTAGATGTTAATTAAATTAACCCATTTTGGTTGAAATTCATTAATTTATTTTAACCCTCTCCTCTAAATGACCGTGGGATGTGAAAAATAGAGTATTTATTTTTCCTTTTCCTGTATAGATGGAGCAGATGGAATGGGTATCTTTGATTTGTTAGACACCGGAGATGATCTTGACCCTGATATTATTAATATTCTTCCTGCATCTCCAACGGGGTCTCCCGTACATTCTCCAGGATCTCATTACCCCCATGGAGGTGATGCTGGCAAGGTAACCCTGTTATAAAAGCTTAGTTAATCTAAACGTTGTTCATTAACTTCGTGTAATGGATAGAGAAATGAAATACTGTTTTTTCCTTGGAAATGAGCAAGAAGTGAGATTAATGGTGCATTCTTGCACATCTGTCTTACAGATGTTAGTATTTTGAATTATGCATTATAAAGAGGGTCTCTAAGTTTCTACTGTCCTTGACTTGCTGTTTTCTAGATTACTTGGCTTTAGTCCTCCTTTTGTAGTTTTCCTGCCACTTTACTGTAGCTTCTGATCAGGTATAGGATCAGATTATCTGAGAATTAGTGTATGCTCTAAGAGCTGCCATTCATTATCAGAGTTGTGAGGAGGAACACAATAGAAATACTGATTTTTCTCATAAGAACAGAAGAAATGCTGACCACTTTCCTTCCCTCTGTCTTAATTTTTAGTATTTGGGAAGCAGGCTGTCTTGTCCTTCTATTTGAACTCAAAACTAACTGGGCTTGATTTGAATTACATCTTTATTTGGGTGAAACTATATATAGTGATTATTTGATTGTTATAGCATGCATATGTTTAGAAGCCTGTCTTTAAAATAAGGGAGGATCTTTGTCCAGTTTTACCTTGTATCCTTTTCTTCCTTTTTTTTTTTAACTGAAATGAAGTGAAATTATTGGGGTACCTAGCTGGCTCAGTCAGTAAAGTATGCAACTCTTGATTTCGGGGTTTTAAGTTTGAGTTCCACATTGGGTGTAGAGATTACATAAAAATAAAAAAATCTTGGAAAATTAGATTATTGAAAAGCTATATATATGCACCACTAATCTCACTACTTTAATAAAACCATTTTTACTTTTAGCAAATTACCTTCCTTTCACGTATATTTATATTGCAGCTCTCAATATGTATAAATAAGTATAATCAGCTTTTTAATGTTGTTTTCCCATAATTTGTTATGTCCCAAAATATTGGACCTTTAAATATTTTATTTTTATCTGTTATAGGTAATGTTGCAATGAACTTTTCCATGCATATCATTTTGCTTCTTTTTATCTATTTCCTTAACATAAATACCAAGAACTACATGGACTAATCTAAAGGATATGAGCATCACTTACTAGATGTCCCTTCACATTGCCATAATGCTTTCCAAACGCTAATAACTACATTTTATAGTATTAGATGAACAAAGTGAAATTTAAATTATCTTTTGGATTGAGGTGTGGTGGTCAGGAATTAGTTGAGGGAGTATTAGGAAATAAGTTGAAATTTCATTAAACATTTGGTTGGAACACACTGAACATGACTCAGCATAATACTACCAACTTGTTAAACAGTTGGTATGTTAATTTCCTCATACAACCCTTAAAACTCTTTTAATATTGTTACTAATTATGGTCTTACTAAGTACATAGCAATTGATTTTTTCAGTATCCTTTAATATTTTTTTAAATTGATAAAAAGAGATTGGTTGCCATAAACCATTCTGTGTATCGAGTGCCTAGGTATATCAAATGAACTAACACACTTTTAATTCTATTTAAGGGTCAGGGTACTGATCGGCTACTTTCAACAGAATCTCATGATGAAGTAACTAATATTCTTCAGCAACCATTGGCCCTCGGTTACTTTGTATCAACTGCCAAAGCGGGTCCGTTACCTGACTGGTTCTGGTCAGCATGTCCTCAAGCACAATATCAGTGTCCCCTTTTTCTTAAGGTATTTCCATTTCTATGCCAGTTCCTAAATAATGCTAATTGATGCTTAATTCCTAAGAAATATCGAGAAGTGTCTAAGGTCTTATTAAATGCACTGTGAAATATGACAAAGTCACAAAGAAGTTCTCTAATTACAAAACAGCTCTACTTTTTAAATTGATACTAAGTTTGGACATATTTCTGGGACATTTGTTCTTATTATTTGCAGCTGCACATATGGAAATTTAGCGCTGGGTGAAACTTGTATTACTTTTAATCTAACCTTTTTCATTTTCTAGGTGAGCATGTTAAAGTTCAGAAAAACTCATTTTTCCAAAGTCATAAATGGGTAGTAGACTCAGGACTGCAGTCTGGATCCTTTCATGATTGTGCTGTTCTTTGAATTACATCCTACTGCTATTATGTCACAGTATTTTGGGTTTAAAGGATTCATAGTTTTGTAAGAATATTTGATAGTAGGTCCATTTACTACCTCCTTAAATTTTTTTTCTAGCTTTGTGTAAATTGCTGTGTAAAACTATTAAGTGGTTTTCAAGTACTGAGATTCTCAGATCCATAGTGACTTACTTATCAAAACAAGTTCATTAGCAAGTGACATATCAAGGTTGAAATACATTATAAAATCGTAAAATGAAATGTGAAAGTCCTATCCAGAGTTTGTTAGTTTGTTACTGCTGCTTCTTACTACTATTCCAAAATAGGAAATTCAGATCTGATTCATTTATTTTTATATATACGCACAGAAGTTGACTATTGTATTCCAGAAGTCAGGGTAACCTAACTTCTTGCCAACTGATTTTTACTATAGGGTAAAGTCGGATACTGTGGTTTAGTTTCTTGGGGTTATATTTTCGTGGGTACTTGAACCAATAGGCTTGCTCTCTTTTAAGCCTGTTGCTATTAAATCTTGATACCCTTAGCCCACATATCATTGAGTCAGTGACATTTGAGACTAAGCATTGAACTTCTGTAGCACATTCATAAAGAATACAACAGCTGTTGATCTGAATTGACTATTGATGTGATAATATATTAGGAAGTGTCAGCCAAGGTAATAAAGTTTTATCATAAGATTTTTCTTCCCCTTCCAATATATGTACAGTGGTCTATACAGACCTCATTACAAGAACATATTCCCAAGTGTGTTTCTGCAAAATAGTAGTCCTTGGTGTTTCTACAAAACAAAGGGTTCTTTGGTCCTTTGGGAAGTGTTGCACATGCTTTCTACCCCCTTTTGTTGTTAAAATACATGTATGCACATTAAAGCCTCTGAAAAACAGCAGCAAATACCATTGTATACCTATTTCCCAAACTTACTTTAATACACAAGAAAGCGATTGTGTAACACCAATTAATAGTTCATGACCTTAGTGTTTCACGGAACATTTTTTTAGGAAACACCACTTTACAAAAAGTCCAAGGGACTATCCAGATTCTTTTCTACTCAATATTTATTTGCAGAGAGGATAGTGTAAAGTGGGCATTCACCCTCAGATACAGTGTAACAAGATTAGGACTTCTGGTCTGAATTACCAGGTAAGGCATAATTTACCATAATTTTGTTCACCTTTTGTTTTCATACATTCCATCTTATTTCCTACACCATAGGCAAAAATACCACCTGATGTGTTTCTGTTTACTTGGAAAAATAATAGATTTTTACCTAGATGATTAAAAGATCTTTTTATCATAGAAATTAAATGGTGATTTCTGGTCCTGACTATATTCATTTAATTTGTAGTGATCTGCCGAGACTTTTGCTTATAACTTATAAATTAAGAGTTTATGGGCAGTTAAAAAATATATATCTTTGATTATATCCTTGAATATATAACACAAGAATTTATATACATGTTACAGTTGTAGAGGAGAGATCACCTAAATATAAAATAGTACCTTTTACAGTATATGGAATGAGATCTGCTAAGAGTTTCTCCATCTCTCATAGTTTTTTTTAGCACTTTATATATAATGACTCCGTAAACAAAAAATGATTCACTTTAATTGAAATTCCTTTCTTCCACTCTTCATTGTCATACCAGAATGGGTGTGGCAGTTGTCACTAAGCCTCCATTATGAAATTGCATGGGCAAAAGAAGGCACTCTATGCACTGCATTAGAGTCCTCACCGTTCCACCACAGGTAGCTTTAAAATGTATAGCTTTTGTAAGCATTATATTTGCATATGCTTACTCCTGTTACATTTTTCAGTGCTAGACCTATGTGGATGTGCATAGTCTAAAGTTGTGTAACCTGTAGACAGACTCTTGAGGTTTATCAGCTTAGTGCTTCCTTAAACATTGACACATCTAGGCATGTTACACTGAAAAAGTAGATAACTTTAAATGACTTTTATGTAAATTCTTTTAGGATTATTATGTGATCTTAAAAATAGAGCTAAAGAAAATAAAGTAAGATTGAATATAAGCTATGCACTTGAAAATTACTTCTGTAAGCAAGAACAAGAAGCATCTTTATAGTGGTGCCCATTCATCACATAGGTCTAAAATGTATTTCATCAAGGACGAGACCGTGGGAAAATAAGGTAAAACCAACAACTTTTCCATTTGGCTGACTGATTACCTGTTTTTTTAGGCCTCTTTGCACCTCCACGTGCCTTCAGTGCAATCTGACGAGCTGCTTCACAGTAAACACTCCCACCCACTTGACTCAAATCAGACTTCAGATGTCCTCAGGTATAAATCTTTTTACCACTAAAGGTTCTTCATTGTATCTTTGAAAGAATATAATATTAGGGCACTGGGTGGCTCAGATGGTTAAGCGTCTGCCTATGGCTCAGGTCATGATCCTGGCGCCCTGGGATCAAGACCCATGTCAGGCTCCCTATTCACCAAGAGGTGTGCTTCTCCTTCTCCCTCTGCCCCTCCTCCCTGCTTGTGTTCTCTCTCTCTCTCTCTCTCTCTCATAAATAATTTTTTTAAAAAAAGAAAGAATGGGGATGCCTGGGTGGCTCGGCGGTTGAGCATCTGCCTTTGGCCCAGGGCATGATCCTGGAGTCCCAGGATCGAGTCCCACATCAGGCTCCCTGCATGAAGCCTGCTTCTCTCTCTGCCTGTATCTCTGCCTCTCTCTTTGTGTCTCTCATGAATAAATAAAAGAGAAAAGACGTTTTGGTTTTTTTTAAAAGAAAGAATGTACTGATCCTTTTGTATTCTCACATTTGGCAGTAATTTACAGTTGTGTACCCTTGGATCTCTAGATGAATTAGGTCATTTAGAATGAGTCCTTTCTAGCATGTGTAATCTACTTTTGAAAGTACTTTTTATGAAAATTAGTCTTTAATCTCCCCAAGGACTCTATTCCATACTTTCCACCATTTTTTTTAAGTGACTTTGAATCTTAGATGCCATCATTGGGAACTGCTTCCATAATCTACAGTGAAAGTAAATACATGACTTCTACTTTTCAGGTTTGTTTTGGAACAGTACAATGCACTCTCCTGGCTAACCTGTGACCCTGCAATCCAGGACAGACGCTCATGTCTCCCAATTCATTTTGTGGTGCTGAATCAGTTATATAACTTTATCATGAATATGCTGTGATCTTCATTCGACAGAACTGTGCAAGAAAAGAACAAGGAAAAAAGATATTTCGCTGCAAGATTGAGTTATCTTCTCAGTGAAAGTCATCTGTGATGGGGTCTAATACTTATTACTTCAACAAATATTGTTTTGACTTGGGGGGAGGGGCTATAACCCTGATATTTTTCATTGACTATACTGAACTCTTTAGGATGATGACTGATCATACAAAACGTATTATAACATTTTCGTAGCAAAATTAACCTTTTTTTTCCAGTCACAGTATTTGTGAAAAGTAATGAGCCATAGTACCCAGTCATGTTAAATGAATATTAAAAGCATGGAGAGGAAACATGAGGAACAATGAATTTCAACATATGGCTTCAGAACATCAAGATGTTCTTGTATTGGATTATAGTATCTAGTATTCAAAAATGCCTGCATCTCTTATTTATTGTAAGTTTTTAAATGTATAAATTGTCTTATATTTCTTAACCTCTTTTATAAAAATTTTCCTAGAAGGTTTATACTGCCTTCTTGCTTTAAAGCAATTGGTCTAAAATATATGTAATCGTCTTAATTAAAAAGTTGCAGTAGGGTTGCTTTTAGAGTATTATTTTTTTGTAAGGGGGTGGGTGGGACAGTAAATTTGTATTGTCTCAATGTACAGTTTAATGGGGATAGAGGGGGAATAATGTCCATACCATTGTGTGTGGAGGATTTACAGCTAAGCTGTAGTTGCAGAGTACATGTACAGTAATGAAGTTCACTGTGTTTATAAATTGAAAAGGTACCGGGTCTTACAGCATTTTATATATCACACCTTTACAGAATAACATGATGGCAATATACAAGTGATATTGTTGGGTGGTTTAACTTAGAATAAAATGAGAATTCTTCAGTTATATTTTGTACTATGGTTTAGGGCTATGACTAATATTTCAGGCCATTTCCAGTGAAAGAAACTTAGTTTTACAAGAAAAACATTTGCTACTGAATGCTTAAACTAATTTTGGTGTTTAATGTTACATGCTTAAATGTTTTTTTTTTTTTTTTCCAGTTTTGACAGTGGCACATCTAGGCATGGGAATATTATTAATTATGAAAATTATCTTCAGGATCTGCTATGAGGTTGAAATTTAGCCCAGCTCTAGGCATTTTACAAATTATTTTAAGAACAGTCACTCTGATTGTTTGACTTTTTTGTTGTTGTTTTTTAAATTAAAGATTGGGAATGTGTGTGAGAGTATGCATATGTATGGGTGTGTGTGTGCAATCAGACTGTGGTGTATATAGATTCTCAGTGAATTCTGGTATTCAGACTCTATTCCACTAGTTAAAGAATCATTTTCTAAACTTAACCTGTTTCCTTTTGCCTTTTTTATTTATTTAATTTTCTTGGTTTGGAGATGGCAGTCCCAAACACCAGAGTCTGTACTTTTCTATAACACAGCTCAGATTAAGGCAGGGCATATGCCAAGGAGGTTCTCACCTCCCTAAAGAAGGGACTTGAATTTTAGGGACTTTAATTCACCCCTTCCTTCAATACAGCTTTCCCCCTTCTTGTTTGCACATGCCAAGAAAAATGCTTTTATGCAGGCTTTACCCCCTTAAAATGTTTCTACAGTGCTGCTCACAAGAGAGTCCAAGTTAGCCTCCTACCTATATTGCTGACTTGAATTCACAGTCACCAAGTCTACCTATCTTTCTTGGAAGCAGTCTAGCAAAATTCCGAATTTGTACAGTCACTAATTCTCCACAAGGACAAAATCAGTTGTATTTACAAAACTGTAATTCGGTATGTTTTGTTTTGTTTTTACTGAAACTTGTTTTGTAAATACTATATGCTTAGCTTAAATATCACTTTCTTATGAACAATATAACTTCTTCAAATTGTGTATATTAAACATTAGCAAGTCTTGTTTTTTCTATAAAGAACACACAACTGGTGACAAAGGTTTTCAATCACTTCTTCAAAATTATAATGCAATTCCAATGGTCAGCATTTTTGACATTAAAATTTAAAGATCACATCTCTGCATTCATTTTTAAATTATGCTAGCACACTACAGATTATGTTGGCATGTTTTGTTCTGTACTTTAAAAAACTTGTCTGAGATTTGAGGGAAAGATGCTTATTTGGAATTTCTATAAAAAGTATTCTTTTTTATATACTTAGCTCAGTAGTGACTTTTAAAAATAAAAGCTATATTCTCAGTTGTTTAATATCACTAGCTTATTGTAACCACACCTCAGTTTGAAAATAGATTTTTAAAAAATTATTCCCTGACAGTTTCTTTTATATGGAGCCATAAGGAAGGAACCCAGTATAATAATTCCTTTTTATCTGGGAATCAGGGAGTAGTTCCCAAATACACAGGATTTACTGATAAAGAGGTTTTTTTCTGCCCTTCATATATAAGTTCATACTTAAATATAAAATTATAAAATAGCCATTAGAAAAGGTCAAGAGGCTTATTTCAGAAAAAAATTAAGCCTTTTATGCAGGATGATGGATCTGACTTACTAATGTACTGTCACAGACAAGTATGGGTAGTTTTTTTTTTTGTTTGTTTAAATGGTAAGCAAAGTAATATATACTTTATACCAGTTGATCACCAACACCTGACTTCTTTGTTACAGTGCTAATGTCTGTTTTTTGTGCAGTTATCCATTACAAAGCAGGGTGGAAGTTCAGTATTTTGGCATTTAAAAAGATTAGTTATATAATGTCTGCTTCCAGCCAGTGAGAAACATCTAGCCATACTTTCTTATGCAAGCCATTCAGTTATCAGGACTGTGAATTAACACTGTATGAATAAATTTCTGTACACCTTATTGTTTGGCCAGAAGGCCACCAAGTGTACTTATATGTAATCCTTAAATTTTAAAGTAGCTGTAATTTTTAAATCTTTCTAAACTTTTCTTAAACCACTAAAATTAAGCTCTTACTACTTAGTCAACTATCCTCAGCTGTATTCGTACTCAATTGTCAGTATGGCACAGATTACTGTATTAAAATATTCTCCTTTCGTCTTCATATTTACCTTCTGAGGTAATTTTTTAACTTAATGTGTTACTACAAAGATTTGCAGATCTTTAATCAAGCACTATGTTAATACTGTAATATCAAAATACTATGTTGCATTATTTAAAATGTTCAAATTGAATACATTAAAAGGAAGTTTTTAAATGCTCTTGCATCATATAATTTGCTATTCATCCACTATGGCATCGCATATCAGTCTATTAATACATTTAATGTTGCATGAGTAATGTTTTGGTCTGGGTTTCCTCTTAAGATTTTAGTTTGTCTAAATTAAGGAAAAATGTTTTTGGCATACTTTTTTTTTACACCCTCCCCCCCCCCATCAGCTGGAAATCTTAACCTTCTGGTTTTTCTTGGTGTTTTAATGGGCCCAGAACTGTGGTTTAAAATTTCATATATGTGTTTTCTCTTTTGTGGAGTATTAATTAAAAAACTGGATTTGGGACCTAAAATACTCCTCAGGTTGATGTATTCATGAAGTTTTAAAATAGCTTTAGTTTTCAAAGTAAACTGGATTTGTGGACCGTAAAGTTACTGAGTTTAAACTACAAATTGTAACGTCATTACTGGACATGTCAGCATCAACTCTCTCAAAATAGCTTGGTCACTTTATGAAGGGGCGTTTTAAAGTTGTTGTTTAGCAGTGACATTTAATATGGTCCAATTGCTTTTTTTTTTTTTTAATGTGACAAAAAAAAAAAAGAAATAAGGAACAAACACTATTGCTGCCGAATGCCATAACACTGAGTTGTACAAATTGTGATTGAGGAAATGAAAAGGTTTATACTTTTTAAAAAAAAAAAAAACAAAAAACAAAACTTCAAATGGAATAAATTATTCATGAAGCCTTCATTGTGGTGTCTCATTCTGTTAAAAATATTTCTATCCTAAACACATGTAAAAATATTTTTTCATAAGTGGAAAGGGGGCTAGTAACCTAAAAATTAATTGGACTTTTAATTTCTCCATCTGAAGTATTTTATTTATTTGTTTATTTATTCATGTATTGATTTATTTTTAAAGACTTTATTTATTTGTTCATGAGAGACACAGAGAGACAGAGAGAGAGAGGCAGAGACCTAGGCATGCTCCCTGCATGGAGCCTGCTATAGGACTCGATCCTACGGGCAACCCAGGTGGCTCAGCGGTTTAGCGCTGCCTTCAGCCCAGGGCCTGATCCTGGAGACCCAGGATCAAGACCCATGTCAGGCTCCCTGCATGGAGCCTGCTTCTCCATCTGCTTGTGTCTCTGCCTCTCTCTCTCTGTCTCTCATGAATAAATAAATAAAATCTTTAAAAAAAAAAAAAAAAAAAAAAAAAAAGGACTCGATCCTAGGACTTAATCTCGGGACTCCAGGAGCATGCCCTGGGCCGAAGGTAGGCACTAAACTGCTGAGCCACCCAGACGTCCCTATATCCCTTTATTGTAATATTCCATATGAAGCCTTCATAGTGTTTTTCAGTTTGTATGAATATTTGTCTCCTACAAAATAACCCCATGAGGACAGAAATTGGATGTTTAGCTTACTATTGCATCTAGAATCCAATACAACATCTAGCACATTAGTAAAGCATTGAAATATTTGAGTTGACTTCTTGTAGTAAATACCTCAAACTATGGTACTTAGTTGTAGTGTGAGATTTGCATATGATTTATTTTGTTAAAGACTTTATCTGAGGAGGATAGCAAGAGAGCGCAAGCAGAGGAGTAGCAGAGAGAGAGGGGAAGCAGGCTCCTGGGTGAGCAGGGAGCCCCATGTGGGGCTTGATCCCAGGACCCCTGAGATCAGTGACTCAAGCCGAAGTCAGACATTTAACTGACTGAACCACCTAGGTGCCCTGAGTTTTGCAAGTAATTTAAATGAACTTTTATAATTCTAATTACTTAGGACTATTTTCACACTAGTAGAAATAGTTTTAGGATCACTAGATTATGATTCCTGTGCTCTTAGGTTTGCCATCTTCTAGCTGGTGACTACAAACAAAACATCAAAACCTCTTGAGGTCTTAATTTGTTTATTTGTACATGAACTCAATAGTAATCAGACTTTACTAACATTAGCTTTATGAACCTCAAAGGATTAAAAGAAACACTTAGAAATTTGTAAAATACAAATGTATGGGATGATTCATATAATACTACCTATGTTCTCTAGAAGAATCAAATCTAGAATAATTAAGGCTTCTCTGGGGGAGGGGGCAATGCCTAAAGGCAACAACAGGACTTTTTTTTTTTAACAACAGGATTTTTAAAATATGTTTCTAGCAAGATCAAGGATGGAAGGAATGCAAAGAATCAAGTATTTAATACTGTTTATCTCCCTTCTGTCCTAACCTACCCCCACTAAAAAGCCAGCTTGAAGGGTCTTCCAAGTTCTAAAATGTAAAATCTGCCTATGATGAAATTAAAATCTGAGGTAGTTAACTGACTTAAAGGATTTAAAGGTGCCGGGTCCAAATGAGTTACATCCTTAGTGCTAAAAGAACTTACAGATCATGATTTCAGAAATGCTGTAGAAAACCAGAAGGTCCCAGAGTAGTGGAAAAGTACAACTTCCCTGGTTTTTTGAAGTTTTAAAAAGTTATGTCCTAGAAACAAATTTACTTCACTTTATGAACAAGATCATTAAAAACCAGCATAGTTTCATTAAAGCACCATTTAATAGACTACATTAGAGATCCTAACCTTTGACCTTTAGCCCTAGTCTACTGAGACACATACTTGTATGCACATAGTACCATGAGCCCTCTAGAGTGATAGGAATAATGGAATGCATATACAAGAGAGAATAGAATAGTTAAAATCAATCTCTACATTTTGACAGTATTAACTATGGAGATGCATATTCAGGTCATTTAGTAAGGTTTCATGGTATTACATAAGTCAATTCAGCAAGCCAGTATTAATACCATACTGTGCCAAGGGCAAAGAAATAAAATATAGTTCCTGCCCTCCACGTATTACATTCTGGTAGGAGAGATGGTTTTTTTGTTTTTTAGGAGAGACAAATTTTACAATATAGTGCAATATGTGAAGTACTATGATGGGAGCAAAGGGTGCCTTGGGAACATTGAGGGATACTTAAATCTCGAGAGATAGGTGGTTTGTCAGGGAAAGATGCTTAGGAAGGAAACCCTAGGAGTGAGACTTAAAGGATACTTAGGAGGTACTACATAAAGAAAATAAAGGAAATTTATTCAGAAGGAACAGTGAGGGAGAAGGAGCATGAAGGATTTGGGAAACAAGCAGTTCCAACAGACTAAAACAGTGGTGTTTATGGTGGGATAGATAGATAATGCAGGAGTCCAAGACAGAATTAAGAAGTCAGACCATGAAAAAAAAAAAAAAAAAAAACTCAGACCACGAAAAACTGTCTTGAGTGCCAGCGTAAGGAAAAAGAATATCCCAAAGCAAGGCAATGTCTTAGAAGTTGGGATGATTCACAACAAACTGAACAATTACACTAAAAAAGGCTTGATTAATGGAGCTATATCAACCTGGAGGGATGTCTCTGGTGTTGCACTATAGAATTTTGGCTGAACCCAATTTTATTCAGTATTTTATCCATAAAATTGATATGATCTGCATAGCTAGAGCAGATACCCAGTGTAAAAGAAGACTCCAAAAGATCTCGAAGGGTGAAACAATGGAAGAAATTTTTATAAAATAGGGCACTATTGAGGATAATTACAGAGTTTCATGTTGAGAAAACTGGAGCTAGATGGTTCCTGAGATCATTTTACTTTGAAATTCTGTGATTCTATTTCCAAAGAATATTGGTCTTCCTTTAAATACCCAGGTGTTCTAATTTCTTGAAGCCCATTTACTTCGCAATAATCTACACCTAGTATACCTGAAACATAATGTTGCTTTTTCTTTTTGATTCTTTTTTTTCTTCTCTTAGTCTTACTGAAAAATAGGTTTTTTAAAATTTTTATTTATGATAGTCACAGAGAGAGAGAGAGAGAGAGAGGCAGAGACATAGGCAGAGGGAGAAGCAGGCTCCATGCACCAGGAGCCCAACGAGGGATTCGATCCCAGGTCTCCAGGATCACGCCCTGGGCCAAAGGCAGGCGCCAAACCGCTGCGCCACCCAGGGATCCCTGAAAAATAGTTAAAGTCAGTCAATAGTTTTTTTTACTGAAAAGAGTAAAGTCAAAAAAAAAAAAAGAAAAGAGTTAAGTCAGCCAGTCAGAGGAGAATGTTTATTACATTTAGGAAGGAGTCTCCCCCCCCCTTTTTAAAAACATTTTATTTATTTATTTATTCATGAGAAACAGAGAGAGAAAGAGAGAGAGGCAGAGACACAGGGAGAAGCAGGCTTCATGCAGGGAGCCTGATGTGGAATTCGATCCTGGGTCTCCAGGATCCTGGCCTGGGCCAAAGGCAGGCGCTAAACCGCTGAGCCACCCAGGGATCCCCAGGAGTTTTCCCTTTTGACTTGAAGTATAGGAACTACACAACATGTTTCACCAAATCTAAACACCAGTGATTGTAAGACATTTATGTACCACTAAAACATAAAAAATGCCGCTTAGTAAATTAAACAAACTACTGATTTTAAGACATCCCAATTTCAGGGACAGGTATGCATTTGACTTGATTTCAGTTCAAGTCATGATCTATCTCAAGAGTCACGACATCAAGCCCCGCCTTGGGCTCTGTCCTGGGCATGGAGCTGAGCCTGCTTAAATTAAGATTCCCTATCTTCCTCTCTATCCCTTACCCTCTATCATGCTCTCTCTCTCCCTCCCTCTTTCAAATAAATATTTTTAAAAAGACATCTCAATTTCAGTCATTTAAGCATCTGACTCTTGATTTTGACTTGGGTCATATTCTCAGGGTTGTGAGATCAAGCCCATGGGATTCCTTCTGCCCCTCCTTCCACTCTCTCTCTCTCTTAAATAAATAAAAAATCTTTTCAAAATGTGAAAAAAAGTCACCACAGAGTTGATGAAATATATTTTTTGTGAGTAGAAATGGTAATGAGCCTCAGTACCACATTGGTCTTAGAAGGTTATTTCTTCAAACATTTTATATCACAAAGGGTACACCAGTCATATAAGATACCCCTTTACTAATCAAAGGCTTTGTGGTTTATAGCAACTAAATGTTAGGACTACTTTACTCTTCTACAAGTTGTTAATCTAACTAAACATCAGAGCTGCAAAGCCTTTGTTATTATTTTTAATATTTTATTTGACGGGGAGAGAGCACAAGCTGGGGGAGCAGGAGAGGAAAAAGCAGGTTCTCCATTGAACAGGGAACCTTATGTGAGGATCAATCCCATGACCCTAGGATCATGACCTGAGCCAAAGGCAGATGCTCAACCAACTGAGCCCCTGCAAAACTGGGTGCCCCTGCAAAGTCTTTAAAAATTGATTTTATTATAGTTAGGGAATGAGCCTCAGAGGAGGCAGATCTAAAACTCAAAAGTTCACGAGTAAATCTTTTTTGAGTTCTATATGATTGTCAAAATGATGTCACTGGCAAACATTACAGTGTAGATTTGAAAGACTTTAACTATGTGGATGAGTGGGGAGAGGTTGGAACCTAGGATGGCTTTCAGGTTTCTGGCTTGAGAAATTCTGAGTAGTGGGTGATATTCACTGGGAGAAGAATTGGAAGAGAAGGAGAAGGGGACTTGGAAGAAGGTTAAGTGTCAGCACTCACCACCTTTACCTAAGATCTTGTTTGGGCTGGGTGTGATCTGTTGTTAGCTTAGATTGAGATGGATCTGCATTTTGTTTCTCCATTAATAATTACAGGATCATAAAAAGTAGAGTTGAAAGATCTTAAAAATCACTTGGTCCTTTCTCCTCTCATTTACCTCTTAACCAGTCTTTGGTTTCTCTCCATACTCCTGTGAAGTGACCATCCAGGGAGATTAAATTATTTAACCTCTCTCAGTCTCAATTTCCCCACAATTATAAAATTGAGACTATTATCAGGACACCTGGGTGGCTCAGCGGTTGAGCATCTGCCTTTGGCTCAGGGTGTGATCCCACATTGGGCTCCCTGCATGGAGCCTACTTCTCCCTCTGCCTCTGTCTTTGCCTTTCCCTCTGTTTCTCATGAATAAGTAAAAAAATTTTTTTAAAAAGACTATTATCTACCTTAGAGAATGAAATCAGATAATATAAAATACTAGTGCCTAGCAAATGTTCAATAAATGTTATTAAGTATCAGCTTAAAAATGACAACACACAATTTGTAAGCTAAGAGACTATGAAATCAATTTTAGTGTGTAGTGACCAGCAATTTTTTAAAATTTTATCTTTAAAAAGATTTTTTGTTTATTTATGAGAGACACACAGAGAGGGAGAGGGAGAGAGGCAGAGACACAAGCAGAGGAAGAAGCAGGCTCCATGCAGGGAGCCGGACGTGTGACTCAATTCCGGGTCTCCAGGATCACGCTGGGAGCCGAAGACGGCGCTAAACCACTGAGCCACCCGGAATGCCCTAAAATTTTACTTTTAAGTAATCTCTACACCCAATGTAGCGTTTGTACTTAAACTCTCAGATCAAGGGTCACTTGAGCCTTGCTCCAACTGAGCCAGCCAGGTGCCCTGTGACCAGCAATTTAAAGAAATGAAATAGAACACATAACATGTAGTGTATGTATTATTTCATAAAAATTTTATTCCATTTAATTGTGGGTATATGGGCACTGGCTAGCTCAGTGAAGCACGCAACTTTTTTTTTTTTTTCCGAGAGAGAGAGAGAGAGAGAGAGAGAGAGCGAGCGCATGAGAGCGGGGTGAGGGGCAGAGGGAGAAGCAGACTCGCGCTTACCAGGGAGCCCATGGAGGGCTCAATCCTGGGACTCCAGGATCATGACTTGAGCCAAAGGCAGATGCTCAACCGAGCCACACAAGTGCCTCAAATCATTTGACTCTTGATCTCAGGGTTGAGTTCAGACCCTGTGTTAGGTGTAGAGATTACTTTAAAAAAAAGTCTTTTTTTTTTCTTAAAGATTTTTATTTATTTATTCATAGAGACACAGAGAGAGAGAGAGAGAGAGGCAGAGACACAGGCAGAGGGAGAAGCAGGCTCCATGCAAGGAGCCCAAGTGGGACTCGATCCCGGGTCTCCAGGATCACACCCCAGGCTGCAGGCGGCGCTAAACCGCTGCGCCCCAGGGGCTGCCCCCCCAAAAAAAATCTTAAAAAAAAAAAGTGGGTATACATGCATATATGTCCTAGATCACAATGTGAAATGTATTATTGTAGGTGGAAAAAAGTTTGAGAAACATTGCAACACATGTTAGTTTTCTTCCTTTGCTGATTTTTTTAAAATTTTTATTTATTTATGATAGTCACAGAGAGAGAGAGGCAGAGACACAGGCAGAGGGAGAAGCAGGCTCCATGCACTGGGAGCCCGACGTGGGATTCGATCCTGGGTCTCCAGGATCGCGCCCTGGGCCAAAGGTAGGCGCTAAACCGCTCCGCCACCCAGGGATCCCTCCTTTGCTGATTTTTAATGCTGAAAGCACACTTTATTAGAAGATTATCACTCTGTGAAAGCCTTGGAAACTATATGGTATGAAGTTCTAGCTCTGTAAGATATTTGTTTCCAGCTTGTAGCACGGTATCTGGTAAACAGAAGGTGCTAAATGCACACTGATTGAACCAGGAACTAGAAATAAAATGAAAATATAGAGAGATTAGTTAATCTTTTCTGGATGCTTAACACTCCATTTGAGAGGTTGTTCCAAGTTTGGACCCTTTTTCCAGAAGTGCCAAGCACTCACACTTTTGCAGGTTCCAGAGAATTCCAAAAACTCCACCCATCACTTTCTAAGGATCTATGGGCCCTAAGTGTTTGGTTTTTGTTTTTAAATTGAACTACAGATGACGCACAATGTTACATTAGTTTCTGGTGTCCCCATATAGGGATCGGGCAATTCTGTATGTTATGCTGTATGCTGCTCTCCACAAGTGCAGCTACCCTCTATTATAATACCGCTGACTATAATTTCTATGTTGTATGGGAGTTATTCATTCCGTAACTAGAAGTCTGTACCTCCCCCTCCCCCATTTTTCCCATTCCCCCAACCTTTGACCGTAAAGTACAGATCCCTGAAATTAAGGTGTTTAACTTGCCACCCTGAAGGTGTGAGGTCAAGAGCCTAAGCAAGCTCAGGAAGAGACTGAATTTGCATTCGCCTATACATGCTGGGATTCTGGAACTTCGGTGCTCGGAGGGCACAGGCAGAGATGGAAAGAGGAGCACAGCCTGATTCCATTAATGTTCCGGTCAAAGAACAGTGTAAGCCATTTTAACATTTCTTTTACCTACTTGGCTTCATTCAAGTGCTACAAAAATCCTGGGGTAGCGAAACTTCAGCTTGGAGGAGCTTAAGCGCTCAATCGAAAAGGGACACAGACGGCGGGCGCGCTTCGCCGAAGACCCTGGAAGCTCCGTTGTCAACGAGGGAGGGGATGTAGTTACGCGGGGCAACGGCGGGGAGGAAGGGGTGGGGCCGCGCACGCGCACGCGCACGCGCACCGTCGCCGCGACGCCGACGCCTCTGGGTTTCCTTTCGCAGCCAGCGGTCCCCTCAGTCCAGTACGGTGGCCGACGGGAGCCCTACGCTGGGGATGAATGAAGGTGCTGGGTGCAGGTTGAAACAGCCCCCCTCCGCGTCCCCCTCCCTTCAGAGCGGGTTCTGCCTTTGTGCTTGTGCTGTGTCCCCATGCAGCCTAGCGCGCTGCCGACCCCGTTGGTCCCGGCGTCTGGGTTTGCCGGTGTCTGGGTCGACTCAGGGCACAGCTCGGGGTGGCGAATCGGGGTTTTCGCCTAGGCCCAACCCGGGATCGCGCTCTGGATTTCTACGGCGTCCCACCTCTAGGGCGCGGAATCCTGGTTTGGTCCCGGGAGGTTGGAGGGTGAATCTTAAGGTATGAAGCTTCCGCCTCTCAGGCCTGAGCGCGTTCCGGGTTCCACGTCGGTCACTGGCCTTGCCTCTCTCCGCCAGAGGGACTGGTTGGTTCTCCTCACGCTGCGGGCGAGCCCTGTGAGCACACACGGGGCTTGGCGCCTCTGCTTGCTCAGCCCGCCCCTCCGTTAAAAGGCCAGCTCCGCTTGCTTCAAAACAAAGTAACGTTTCTGCCCACGACTCTGTTAACCCACGATTTTGGCGAGTTTGTGGTTTTTTAGAGGGGATGACTTTGGCTACCCGCTCTCTGCCTTTTTTTTCCCCCCTCCCTTCTGATGATTAGCGAAGACAGAGAAGTGCCCAAGTGGAACTCGTCTTTCTCCCATAGCTAATTGCACCTCCACAGCTGTTTGTTTTTTTTTCCCAAAGGAGCACAGGGACATTAAGATAATGTTACGGCCTCCAGAATGTTGAATCTGGCATTGCATGTGGCAAGTGAGGAGATTTAGCTTCCATTGACTTGTGGAGGGTGAGAAAGAGAAGCCTGACAGTTTTTTTTTTTGTTTTTGTTTTTTTTTTTTGCATTTGTTGGGTAGGCAGAAGAAACTAAAGACGTACAGAAGAGGGGCATTCTTAACAGTACTCCGCACTTTTATTTGCATTGTAGTGCTCAGTTGATTGAGGCTGTGGAGAAAGTCTTGGACTGAGATTTAGCAGATGAGGGTTCAGCCTTGGATTTTGCCACTAGTTAGTTATCACTGTATGCCTGTTACTTAATCTCTCTGGGCTTTATATTTCTCCTTTGCAAAATAAGTACTAGAACAGAAGATCTCTAGGGCTGGAGGAGATATTACTGTATTCTCTTTTCTTTATCATTTTTAAAAATTAATTAATTATTAATATATGTATTTTTCTTTATCATTTTTTAGATGGGAGTAAAAACAGGGAACCTTTGTGCCAGAAACATAGCCAGCATAGGGGCCTATTAAAGATACACCACTTTTCTCAGGGTATTTAAAAAGAGGAGCATTCATACATATAGGAGTTAAACCTACTTTCTTTCTTTCTTTTTTTTTTTTTTAATAGGATCAACAGTGATAATGGCTGAGTGTACAAATCTTCAGTTTGTCAGCCCTTTTGCTTTTGAGGCAATGCAGAAGGTGGATGTTGTTCGGTTGGCATCTCTAAGTGATCCAGAATTAAGACTTCTCCTGCCTTGCTTGGTGCGGATGGCGCTTTGTGCTCCTGCTGACCAGAGCCAAAGCTGGGCTCAGGATAAAAAACTGATCCTTCGTCTTCTCTCTGGAGTGGAAGCTGTCAACTCCATTGTTGCATTGTTGTCTGTGGACTTTCATGCTTTAGAACAGGATGCCAGCAAAGAACAGCAGCTTAGGTAATGTGTTATATAATATGTGGACTGGGATTTACTTAGATATGCCAAAGAAGAGAGAATCAAATATATCTTGGGAACTTTTACGATTTTTTTTTTTTTATTGGATGCACTCTCCCAGAAAAGATTGAGAATCTAAACTTTGGAGAGCATATTACGTAGTTCTTTTCTATGTATAGTTAAAATTCCAGGATCTTTTGAATTCCATATTCTAAAATGTGTAGAGGAGTTTGGCCAGATACACTGTCGTATTCATACTAAACTGATTAGGTCGATTACTCTCAGTGGGAAGTGGGTAGGGTAAGTTCCCCTAGAATAGAATAATTATTGGAATCACTCAGAAGGCTTTTTTTTTTTTTTTTAAGATTTTTATCTATTTATTTGACAGAGAGGACAAGCAGGGAAGCAAGAGGACAAGAGGGAGAGGGAGAAGCAGACTCCCCACTGAGCAGGGAGCCAGATGCAGGACTTTATCCCAGGACACCAGGATCCTGACCTGAGCCAAAGGCAGATGCTTGACGTACTGAGCCACCCAGGCACCCCAAAGCCTTTTTAGCTTACATTGATTTCACAAAATTCTGGACAGTTGTTCAGTTCTTCCCTGCCCATTGCGACTCTAGTAGTGAGCCATTCTTGTTCATTGAAGTGGGTGTTAACTGTTAGTTGAGTCTTTATATATAGGTTGTGAATCCCTGAAATAGGCAAACTAAATAGTGTTTCAAAAATAATACACTCATGAAATGTATGAAAAGAATTCATACATTCGTTTGTAGATTATTTCAACAAAAGATAATTTTATGTTATTTTTATGTCAGTGTTCTTACCATTGTGGTTTTTACACATTTCTGCTTTATTAGGCATAAACTTGGAGGAGGCAGTGGAGAGAGCATCCTGGTATCCCAGCTTCAGCATGGATTGACATTGGAGTTTGAACACAGTGATTCACCTCGTCGATTGCGTCTTGTGCTTAGTGAACTGTTGGCAATAATGAACAAGGTGCATTTATTTTAATCACATCTCAAAATATGCATGATTTGTTGTCTACACATAGTAGAAGCAGAGATTAGCAGACAGGCAGGTTGCAGTCTCTTACATGTATTTCTATTTGTTTTGAAAGTATTTTCCTTAGAAAGGCTTAAAAGAATATTAAATGCCTGCCTGAAAGATTTTCTTTCTCTAATTACTGTTTTCTCTCATTTATACCTAGTCTTCATTTTCTGTTGTAGAGATTTTTTTCTGTATGGATTCCACACAATGGCTTCTTGATATTAGAAGAGTACATAGCTCAAGATTTCTACAAATTACCAAATTTTATATCTTTATAGGATATAATTTCCTTCATAAAATATTATAAAGCACAACTGAAAAATGCATGTGATTCCTTTAGACACTGAATGGGCATTAATTATCTCACATAACGGTGAAGAGGGAATATCAAAGCTGAATTGGTTGAATCATTGAGTAGCCTTATTCACTAGATGACTGAATTGCTCACAATGAAGGCTATTCAACTTCACATGTCAGCAAAACGATAGATTACTGAGTTCATGGACCTCTGGGTAATTATGATTAATTGAAACTCTAAATTTGTGCATGTCAGGGGTCTACTATAAAAAGAATTAAGCTGGATTTTTGTATTAAGATGGCTTATATTATTAAGCCTAGAGTTTCAGAGGCAAAAGTTATTTACTGTTAGAATCTCAAGGTCAGTTAATTTATAATAAATAAAGTTTAGTTTTATAAACTGCGGACCGAACAATTCTAAATTCTGTTTCCAAAGAAAATACTAGTGATGGTTGGGGGACGCAGTCAGTCAGTTTTGGATAGTCTTTAGGATATATTAGAAATCTTTATTTTTAAAAATTAATTTTTAAAATTCCAGTATATATATTACAAATCTTATAAAAAATGTTTTTCTATTACAATTATTTCTTTCTACTCTTTTGTACTATACTGATAGATTTAATTTCAGTCAATATTTTTCTTCTATCTTTTTCTTAATTCCTAGCTTGATTACGCTAGTGAAATAAGTGACTGTTCTCCTTAGGTTTCCAATTTTTCAGTTCAGAACTCTAGCAAATGGGAAGTGTGATAAACTACTGTATGAGATTTTTTAAAAAGTTAGTAGGTACTAATATCGATCTACATTTTTATATTTTGTTTTCCCTACAGTTCATTTGCATTTGAACATAATTTATAGTTATTATACTCCTTCAAGTTTACCATTTCTTGCTTTTTTTTTTTTTTTTTTTTAGCTATAACTTTTGTAGGTGACATTCCTACTTCATTTGTTTGGCTTGTCTTATCTTTAATTCCAGATGTCTCCAAATATTTATATAGAAATACATTATTGACACTCATATTGCTATGTCTGAACAGTAAGTGACTATGATTAAGTTGGCTCAAATATATCAAATAATGCATATTGTGCTGCAGTATATTAATGGCATATTTAGAAACATGGTCTGTAAGCTCAATGAGTAATTATAAAAATAGTAAGGGATTTAGTATATTATCCAAAATTAATAGAGTTCATCATTTCTTTTTTGTTTTTTTGTTTTCTTTTTTAAGGTGTCTGAGTCCAGTGGAGAATTTTTTTTTAAGTCATCTGAGCTATTTGAGAGTCCAGTCTATTTGGAGGAAGCTGCAGATGTACTTTGTATTTTACAAGCAGGTAGTATAATGACTGCTAAGATACATTAGAATACATACTTTCTTGTTCAATGATTCTGTGTAACTTTTTAACTTGGAATATTGTGTTATTTTATATAAATATTTTATGTATCTTATAAAAATGCACTTAACGTGCTAGTAGCAGGACAGTGATTAAGTATTGTATTATTTCCATAGTATGGCATGTTATACAGCCATCACCAAGTGAATTTGAAGGAATTTAATGATTTTTTTTGAAAATGGTCATAACCTGTAAATGGAAAAAGCAAAGGGTAAAATGATAAGTGGAATATAATCCCAATTTTATTTAAAGATAAGATAATACCTGTGGGGGGATTAAAATATTTCAGATTATTAACTTTGAGTGATTGGATCAGAATAGTAGAGGATGCATAAAAATGCAAAGATTTTCATGAAAATCACTTTGACCAGCATTGTCCAGTGTATCAGTGGCAGTATTGCATGTTGTACTTTTTTTTTAAAGATTTTATTTATTTATTTGAGAGCGAGAGAGAGAACATGAGAGAGATAGAAAGAACATGAGCAGGGGGTCAAGGCAGAGGGAGAGGGAAAAGCAGACTCCCCTACTAAGCAGGGAGCCTACCATGGGCTTGATCCCAGGACCCTGAGATCATGACCTGAGCTGAAGGCAGACACTTAACTGACTGAGCCACCCAGGTGCCCTGCATGTTGTACTTTCCCGTGCAGTAGCCACTAGCCATACATGGTTGTAGATTACTTGAAATGTGATTAACAAGACTGAACTATTTTAAATTTTATTTAATTTGAATTAATTTTAATTTATTCACTTATTCAAAAGATTTTATTTATTTAATTGACGGGGGGGGGTCAGTGGGGGGGTGGGGGGGTGGGTGGGGACAGAGAGTGCACCAGCAGAGGGAGCAGCAGAGAGAAAGGGAGAACTGGCCCTTTGCTGACCCTGAGATTATGACCTGAGCTGAAGGCAGATCCTTAACCAACTGAGCCACCCAGGAGCCCTCATTTATTTATTTTTTTAAAAGATTTTATTTTTAAGTTATCTTTGCACCCAGTGTGGGGCCCGAATTTACAACCCTGATATCAAGAGTTGCATGCTCTATCGAGATTAATTTAAATTTAAATAGCTACATGTGGCTGGTGGCTATTCCAACTGGACAGTTCAGCTCTAGACTATGAAAAGAAAGTACCTTAATTGTTTTTTTTTTTTTTTTTTAAGGATTTTATTTATTTATTCATGAGACACACAGAGATACAGAGAGGCAGAGACGCAGGCAGTGGGAGAAGCAGGCTCCATGCAGGGAGCCTGACGTGGGACTCGATCCAGGGTCTCCAGGATCACACCCTGGGCCAAAAAGGTGGCGCTACACTGCTCAGCCACCCAGGCTGTCCCCCTTAATTGCTTTCAAATGACATCTGTGAAATGTCAAAAAATGCTTGTATATAATATAATGAAATATCACTCTTTAGTAGTAACATTGATTTTGTTTTCTTATAGAGCTCCCTTCCCTGCTTCCTATAGTGGATGTAGCTGAAGCTTTGCTACATGTTAGAAATGGTGCTTGGTTCTTATGTCTCTTGGTGGCCAATGTTCCTGATAGTTTTAATGAAGGTAAATATAATTTTAAAACAGGATATTGAAGTGATTTGCTTGGGCAGATGCAGGACCTGCTTTTTTGAGCTAAGAAGAAATATTTATGTACTTTCATTTGAGATTTTTTTTTTTTTAATTTTTATTTATTTATGATAGTCACAGAGAGAGAGAGAGAGGCAGAGACACAGGCAGAGGGAGAACCAGTCTCCATGCACCGGGAGCCCGACGTGGGATTCGATTCCGGGTCTCCAGGATCGCGCCCTGGGCCAAAGGCAGGTGCCAAACTGCTGCGCCACCCAGGGATCCCGAGATTTTTTTTTTTAATTTTTATTTATTTATGATAGTCACACAAACAGAGAGAGAGAGAGAGGCAGAGACATAGGCAGAGGGAGAAGCAGGCTCCATACACCGGGAGCCCGACGTGGGATTCGATCCTGGGTCTCCAGGATCACGCCCTGGGCCAAAGGCAGGCGCTAAACCGCTGCGCCACCCAGGGATCCCTCATTTGAGATTTTATCTTTGGAAAGTTTATTAGTGAGTATTCATTGTAGATATATTGAGTTGAGGAGATTTCAAAATTGTTTTGAGATTACAAATTTCTGTACGGTGAGTGTGCAAAAAAGTAATTTTTTTTGCCATTCATCATCAGTGCTATAATAGGACAGTAAAAAAAACAACAACTACAAGCTATAATCCTGTGCTCATGGAGCAAGGAGAAGAAGACATACATCTGTGAAATAGAGTGCAGGACAAGATATATATAATCAGAAATAGCAGCAATCAAACCCTTTGTGTTTTAGACTTATTGCCGTCAGTTGGCAGAAAAGTCGAAATTGAGAAAAATCAACTGAAATTTTCACCTCTATTTCAAACTACTACTGATTGAAGATTATTGTTTGGGTCTGTGTGATATAAAAAATAAAAACATTTATTGAACAAAGTTGTGAATTGGGAGCTGAAGAGGAAAAAGCACTGGATCTGGTAGTCATGATTTTTAATTTTGTCACTTGCTTTTCGGGTAATCTTCATCAAGATACTATTCTATAAAATGAGGTATTAATAATATTTCCCATACATTTCTTTTTTTTAAATTTTCTTCCCATACTTTTCTAAGAGGCTTACTGAATATCATAACATGTAAAAGTCTTTCTGACAACTGTGCCATTGCTCATTTTCTGTCTCCATGTTCTATCGGTTCCTGAGAGAAGAGTGGTGATGTCTCCAAACAGAATTGTGGCTTTGTCTATTTCTCCTTTCATTTTGTCAGTTTTTACTTCATTAATTTTGAAGCTCTGATTGGGTCCATGTACATTTAGGATTGTTATATCTTATGATGAGTTGAGCTTTTTTCTTTTTCATTATGATATGTCCTCCTTTATACCTGGGTAATATATTTTCTTTTGAAGTCTACTTTATTAGCAGAGCCATAGCAGCTTACAATTAGTCTTTGCATGGTGTGTATCCATGTTTTTGAAAAATCTGTATCTTTCAGTAGGTTTCTTGTAGACAAGTGTAGTTGAATCTTTTTTTTTTTAAATTTACAGTCTCTGCTTTTTTTTTTTTTTTTTTAAGATTTTATTTATTTATTCATGAGAGACACAGAGAGAAGGCAGAGACATAGGCAGAGGGAGAAGCAGGCTCCCCGCAGGGAGCCCGATGTGGGACTCAGTCCCACAACTCTGAGATCATGCCCTGAGCTGAAGGCAGATGTCCAACTGCTGAGCCACCCAAGCGTCTCAACAGTCTCTGCTTTTTTTTTTTTTTAATATTTTATTTATTTATTTATTCTTGAGAGAGAGAGAGAGAGGCAGAGACACAGGCAGAAGCAGGCCCCATGCAGGGAGGCCAATGTGGGACTTGATCCCGGGTCCCTGGGTCACATCCTGGGCCGAAGGGAGGCCCTAAACCGCTGAGCCACCTGGGCTGCCCCAGTATCTGCTTTTTAATTGGAGTGTTTAGACCATTTGCATAGGCCATTTAATGTGATTATTGTCGTTGTTAGATTTAAGTGTATCATCTTACTATTTGTTTTCTATTTGTTTCCTTTTTCCTCTTTTCCTTTTCCTTTCTTCATTTGGATTGAAATTTTTAGGATTCCATTTTATCTCCACTACTGTCATATTAGCTATATGTCTTTGCTTAATTTTTTTCTTTTTTCTTTTTTTTTTAATTTTTATTTATTTATGTATGATAGTCACAGAGAGAGAAAGAGAGAGAGAGAGAGAGAGAGAGGCAGAGACACAGGCAGAGGGAGAAGCAGGCTCCATTCACCGGGAGCCCAATGTGGGATTCGATCCCGGGTCTCCAGGATCGCGCCCTGGGCCAAAGGCAGGCGCTAAACCGCTGCGCCACCCAGGGATCCCTGCTTAATTTTTTTCTTTGCATTTTTTTTTCTTCATTATTGTTGTTGGGTTTAAAGTATGCATCTTTGGGGCACCTGGGTGGTTCAGTCAGTTAAGTGTAAGACTTTTTATTTTTTTATTTATTTTTTATTTTTTAAGTGTAAGCCTTTAAAAAAAAAAGATTATTTGAGAGAGTGAGAGTGCACAAGAGAACGTAAGTGAGTGTGATTTGGGGGAGGAGCAGAGGAAGAGGGACAAGCAGACTTGGAGCTGAGCTTTGAGCCCAGGCAGGGCTTGATTCCACAACGCAGAGATCATGACCTGACCTGAAATCAAGAGCCAGTCACTTGACTTAGCCACCCATTGCCCCAAGCTTCCAGCTCTTGATGTCAGCTCAGGTCTTGATCTCAGGGTTGTGGGTTCAAGCCTTTTGTTAGGTTCCACGCTGGGTGTGGACCCTACTTAAGAAAAAATAAATGAGCTCGGGGGTGCCTGGGTGGCTCAGTCGTTGAGTATCTGCTTTCAGCTCAGATTGTGATCCTGGGGTCCTGGGATCAAGTTCAGCATCAGACTCCTTGCAGGGAGCCTGCTTCTCCCTCTGCCTGTGTCTCTGCCTCTTTCTCTGTGTTTGCCATGAATAAATAAATAAAATCTTAAATAAAAAAGTAAAAATAAATAAAAAAAATAAAGTATGCATCTTTAGATTATGACAGTCTACTTTTAATGATTTTTTTTTTAAGATTTTATTTATTTATTCATAGACACAGAGAGAGAGGCAGAGACACAGGCAGAAGGAGAGGGAGAAGCAGGCTCCATGCAGGGAGCCCGACGTGGGACTCGATCCTAGGTCTCCAGGATCACACCCCAGGCTGCAGGCGGCGCCAAACCGCTGCGCCACCGGGGCTGCCCTACTTTTAATGATTTTATATCTCTTCACATATAATATAATATACTTATATTTCCCCCTCCTGTCATTTGTGCTACTCTTGTCACAGATTTTACTTCAACACGTGTTATAAGACTCACAATACGTTGTTACTACTTTTGCTTTTACCATTAATTTTATTTTAGAGCAAGAGCATGGGGGTGGGAGAGGGAGAATCCTAAAGTGGCTCCATGCTCAATGAGGAGCCCGATCTGGGCTTGATCTCAGACTCGATCATGACCTGAGCTGAAATCAGGTCTGACACTTCACAGACTGAGCGTCCCAGGTGCCCCACTTCATTCCTTTTTGTAGCTCCACATTTCCCCTTTAGCTTCAAGAACTAACTTACTTACTTTCTTTCTTTCTTTCTTTCTTTCTTTCTTTCTTTCTTTCTTTCTTTCTTTCTTTCTTCCTTCCTTCCTTCCTTCCTTCCTTCCTTCCTTCCTTCCTTCCTTCCTTCCTTCCTTCCTCTCTCTCTCTCTCTTTCTTTCTTTTTCTTTTTCCTTCCTCCCTCCCTCCCTCCCTCCCTCCCTCCCTCCCTCCCTCCCTCCCTCCCTTCCTTCCTTCCTTCCTTCCTTCCTTCTTTAGTGAATGATGGCCCCTCATCCTATGGAAGGATGAGCTCAATCTTTTAAAAAATTTTTTTAAGATTTTACTTATTCATGAGAGACACAGAGAGGCAGATACACTGGCAGAGGGAGAAGCAGGCTCCCCAAGGGGAGCCCAGTGCAGGACTCGATCTCAGGACCCTAGGATCATAACCCAAGCCAAAGGCAGACCACTGAACCACCCAGGCATTCCCTTTTTTAAAAATTAAAAAAAAAAAAAACATATTTAAACATTTTTTGTTATAATTTTAAAAATTTATTTATTTGAGAGAGAGAGCGTGCACGAGAGAGAGAGCATGAGTGGAGTGAGGAGCAGAGAGAGAAACAGACTCCTCACAGAAGAGGGTACCTGTTGTGGGGCTTGGTCCCAGGATTCAGGATCATGACCTGAGCCGAAGGCAGACGCTTAACCTTCTGAGCCACCCAAGCATCCCTTGAAGAACTTTCTTTAACATGTCTTACAGTTTAGGTTTACTGGCAACACACTTTTCCAGCTTTTTAAATTTATCTTATTTATCTTTATTTTTTAAAAGATTTTATTTTTAGGGGATCCTTGGGTGGCTCAGTGGTTTAGTGTCTGCCTTCGGCCCAGGGTATGATCCTAGAGACCCGGGATTGAGTCCCACATCCGGCTCCCTGCATGGAGCCTGCTTCTCCCTCTGCCTGTGTCTCTGTTTCTCTTTCTCTCTCTGTCTCTCATGAATAAATACATAAAATCTTAAAAAAAAATTATTTTTAAGTAATCTCTACCCACAATGTGGGGCTTGAACTTAACCTGGAAATCAGGGGTCACATGCTCTACAGACTGAGTAAGGTGCCCCTTTCCAGCTTTTTTTTAATTTGAAAAAACAAAACAAAACCCTGATTTTCTCTTCATTCTTGAAAGATACTTTTCACTGGGTATAAAGTTTTAGGTTACCATTTTCTTTTAGCTCTTTGAAGATGTCATTCTGTTGTCTGTGGTAATTTTGGTTTCTGTTCCTCTGTATATAATGTTTTTTAATTTTTTTCCTCTCTGGCTACTTTATTTTTTCTTTCTGGCTACTTTTAAGATTTTCTCTTTTCCAGGGTCTTGATATGATTTTGTTTGTGTTTATCCTGCTTGAGTTTCTGTGTTTATAGTTTTCATCAAAGTTGAAAAAATTTCTTCACATATATTTTTGTCTTCCATTTTCTTTTTCTTTCTGAGTACCTTAATTATATTTGACTATGTGATATTATTGCTCTACAGGTCACTGATCATCTTTTAAGTCTCTTTTCACTCTTTTTTAAAATTTTGACCAGCGTTCTGTTACTGTGTTTTCAAATTCTCTAATTGCTTTCTTCTGTAATGTCTATTCCACATTAATTCAAAGGCTGAGGAAATTGTTGCTAACATCTTACTTGAAAGCTTAAAGTAATAGTGGCTGTTAAATGTTCAGTTTGCAGGGGCCTGATAAAAAATGGAGAACGACAAGATGAAGAAAGTCTTGGAGGAAGGCGCAGGACAGATGCCCTACGCTTCTTATGTAAAATGAATCCTTCTCAGGCCCTCAAAGTTCGAGGGATGGTGGTAGGACATCTTATTATTTTTATGAGACAAAAGCCTTTGTATTATCAAGAACTTTCCCAGGATGATTTTAGAATTTTGTAGAGATTTGGAATTATAATTATATTCGATGTATTAGTACCTTCTTCTCTGGGTTTTTATGTTTTGGGATATGTCTTTTTCTAAACTTTAGAAACTTTAAAACATCTAAACTCTGAAGTGGCAATAACCCTTTTCCTTATGATACTGAGTTCAGTTTGTTTTCTTTGCTGTGTTAGGTGGAAGAATGTCACTTGCCAGGCCTTGGAGTGGCTTTGACATTGGATCATACTAAAAATGAAGCTAGTGAAGATGGAGTGAGTGACTTGGTTTGTTTTGTTAGTGGTTTGCTTCTTGGAACAAACGCGAAAGTCCGGACTTGGTTTGGAACTTTTATCCGAAATGGACAGCAGGTAAGGAATTAAAAATCTTATAGGTTAAGAATCAGGATATTTTGGCAACTAGTAAAAGACGAAGAAACACTTTTAGAATGATGTCATTAGACCAGTGGTTCTCACACTTGTAGTCTCAGGAACTCCTGACATTTTAAATTATGGAGAGTACCCAATAACTTTCGTTTATGTACTTTTATCTGTTGCTATTTACCATATTAGAAATGAAAACTGAAAACTTTGAAATATTTACTTAATTTAGTTAAAAATAATAATAACCATATTAAATGTGAACACATTTTTAATGAAAAATAACCAAGTTTTCCAAAAATTTAGTGAGAAGAGTGGTACTGTTCTACAGTTTTACAAATCTCTTTAATGTCTGGCTTAATAGAACCTTTGGAAAACGACATTGTACACTTGTGAGAAAAGAGTAGAAATGGTCAGTAATGTTCAATGAAGTGTTTTTGACCTTTGGACCCTTTGAAAGAGTTTTGGGAATCTCTAGGGTTTTGGGTTAGACTCCTGAGAACTGCTGTAGTAGGTCATCAAAATATGTTATTATAGTCTGTAATTTTAGTATATATATAGTGGTAAAATATAGATGACATGAAATTTACTGTTTTAATCCTTTTTTTAGTGTCTAGTTCAGTGGCATTCATAATATTTTGCAACCATCACTATTCACTTTCAGAACTTTTTTCATCATTTCAAACAGAAACTCTATACCCATTAAACAATAACTCCCATTCCTCCTTCCTTCCAGCCCCCGGTAGCTTCTTTCTGCTTTCTGTCTCTATGAATTTGAATGTTGTAGGTACCTCATGTAAGTGGAATCACATAGTATTTCTCTTTTTGAGTTTGGCGTGTTTTACTTAGCATAATGTTTTCAAAATCCATGCACCTTGTAGCATATATCAGGATTTCTTTTTCAATGTTGAATAATAGTCTACTCTATGTATATACCACATTATATTTGTTCATTCATCCATTGATGAATATTATATTTTGGAACAGTGTTTAAGTTGCAAAATACTTTACTTTTTCAAAAAATATTTCCTGATAACTCTGTGACTAGAGCTCCAATGAAGGACCCTATGCAGACTGATTTTTATCTTGTTGAAGTGAATTAGAGTAGCATGGGTACTGCCTAGTCCTTCAGGCGATTTTGTATGCTGCTGGCTCCTCATATATTCTGTATCCAAATTCTGCTTATTTCTGGCCCATTTGAGAACTAATTTTAAACTTTGCTTTCTAAGGGTGTTAACATTTATTATATACCTTCTATATGTTTGGCACTGTGTGAGGCACTTTGGTATGCTCATCTTGTTTGTAATTATCCTCTGTGGGCAGTACATTTCTCTTCTTTGAGCCTAATGCTATTAAAGCAGGTTTATCATATTTTACTTAGAAACATCCTAAAAATAACTAACATTTGCCTAATTCTTTACAGTTTAGAACTGCTTTCTTTCTTTCTTTTTTTTTATGATTTTATTTATATGAGACACAGAGAGAGAGAGGCAGAGACACAGGCAGAGGGAGAAGCAGGCTCCCTGCAGGGAGCCCAATGCAGGACTTGATCTGCCTTGGGCCAAAGGCAGACACTCAACTGCTGAGTCACCCAGGTGTTCTTAGAACTGCTTTCATATGTATTATCTTTGTTCATTCATCTATTTAACAGATATTAAATGCTTGCTATATGTCAGGCACAGGGGTAGGCTCTGCCAAGTAATAGATGACTAAGACGCTATCCCTTCCTGAAGCACTATGAGGGTGATAGACTTATAAACTCCTAATTATAATAGCTTCCAGAATTATATATTATTAATAAAATAATTGCTTCCTTGTCATTAAAGAAATTGGGGTTCAGAGAGGTAAGTGTACATAATCAATGGCAAAGCTATTGTTTAAACCCAAGATATTCTATCTCCAATATCTGAGTAATTTGTGCTATGTCACAGATAACTCCATTAGTTATTATGTACTTGAAAGTACCATTTAAATGATATTTTACAACTTGAATTATCATTAATTTAGTACTTTCTGTACAGCCAATCCAGTTTTTAAGGTGAGTAGAGTATTCCTCAGAGGGGTCAGTGAATTTTGATTTTGCTCATTGGAGTTGCAGTGATGACAGCCTTTTCAAATGGGATCAATTTCAAATGTTTAACAGAGGAGTTTGATTTGAACATTCTTTTGACTTAATAAGTACTCTATGCTTTCTTCCATTCCTTCTGTGGTCCATATTTTTTACAGAGAAAAAGAGAGACCAGTAGTTCTGTCCTTTGGCAAATGAGAAGGCAGCTTCTTCTGGAGTTGATGGGCATTCTTCCCACAGTAAGAAGTACTCGCATTGTGGAAGAAGCTGATGTGGAGATGGAGCCCAATGTGTCTGTGTATTCGGGGCTGAAAGAAGAGCATGTTGTGAAAGCCAGTGCACTCTTACGTCTGTACTGTGCTTTGATGGGGATCGCTGGACTCAAGTATTCAATAATTTGATATTTTACCTTTTTTATCATTTTACTTTCTTGTTTCTAATCCCAAGAAAGTGAGCCAAAGGCCTCTTATTCTGAGGATTTGGGTTTTCTACTAGGTTTAGGTAGTGGGCTGGCCTATATCAAGAATGAAGTCCTAAGGCAAAAACATTCCTGGGTTGGATGTATCCATCTATTTTTGCCAGATTGTAAATATAATTATGTGTATATGGGAGGAGCCAGAGCAGTTAAAGAAAACCTGTGACTTTACCGCAGCTTGAGAAGACTCTAGTGAATGATGTGTGAGTGATACTTTACCTAGCCCTCACAGCTAGTTCAAGTAAATCTCTCCTGTTTCCTTTTGCAACTGAGATCACAGATTATTTAAAATTGCTATGTTGTAATTATTAAGCATAAGGTTTCTTGTTCAGTCACTGCACTACATCCTTTTGAATGATGTCCTCAACTGTTATACATACAGTCCTCACTTTGCATGTCTCTGATAAGTATGAATTTTACTAACCACGACTTTAGTGTTGGCTAAGTTAAATAAGACCACTCTCTCAACAACTAATGTATCAGTTACCATGATACATTAGTCAAATGACTGTATAAGGTACAAACTTTGCCAGAGCTCTTCCAACCAGTAGTCACTATGTAAATAACATGCACATCATGATCAGTGACTAATCCTATCATTTCTTTAAAGTTGTTGGTGACTCTTTACTGCCCATCTATTAGTTGGTGAACAAACAGGAAAGTGTGTAGTTATGTGGTAGCCTTGTCTCAGTGATAAACCCATATGTCATTTGACAAACATAATTGAAAGAAGGAATTGGCCACGAGAAATGAATGTGTAGCAAAGAAAAAAATGTGGTAATACTGGAAGTGGCATTTGAACCAATCATAAATGGAACAGCTGATCATGAAAATGTTGACACTGCTGCCATTTGAGAAACCCTAGATATGTAGCTGATGAACGTAGTGAAGGTGCCCTTGTCAACATGAATGAAGAAAGTCATTGTGGAAAAAAAACGAAGTCCCAGAGTACATGATGCTGACAAAAATCTCCACATTAAAGGAATCTCAGATCCAAACTTAGATATGATGGTTCATCAAGGCTTAAGAAAGAGATTCACTCCACTTTATAAGATATAAAGGAGAAGAAGGCAAGGGCTTTTCAAACTATTTCTTGCAAAATTTTTTTACAAAGAAAATAGTTGAATTCCCAATGTTTGTAATATTTTCAGTTATATAAATATTTGCTATTTTTTTCACTTATGCATTATGACTGACAAAGTTTTTAATGTTCTGACAGATTTTTAAGGTCACAAACAGTTAACTTTCCCCATTGATGATTATTATGATCCTGATGCAGAGTTTTGGCTTGCATGGTTATTTTTATGGTCCCACACTACTGTGCCAAGTGAGGATTGCTTGTGTTTGTGTTTGAGAAAAAGCACTGGTTGTAAGCTCCGCAATTTTGCTTTTAATGACTTAAGATTTTAAAGATTTTATAAATAGAAAGGTATCATCAGAAAGCTCAGAATTTATTTCAGAAAAATTAAACTCTTGAGATGTCCTTTTTTCTTCCTTCTTCTCTCAACTTAAGAAAAATAAAGCCTAATAATATATCCGTTTTTTTAGACCAACTGAGGAAGAAGCTGAGCAGTTGCTGCAGTTGATGACAAGTCGTCCTCCTGCTACCCCAGCTGGGGTTCGCTTTGTTTCACTCTCCTTTTGTATGCTGCTGGCCTTTTCTACACTTGTCAGGTACCTTACTACATAGATTGTGCTGTTTTCCGAAGGTCTGCTTTTGTTTATTTATTAAAATGCTTGTATAGCATTAATTGGGAGCTTACTAAAAAAATGGTCTAGGTATGGACAGTGGTATTATCTTTTTTTTTTTTTTTTTAAATTTTAATTTATTTATGATAGTCACAGAGAGAGAGAGAGAGAGGCAGAGACACAGGCAGAGGGAGAAGCAGGCTCCATGCACCGGGAGCCCGATGTGGGATTCGATCCCGGGTCTCCAGGATCACGCCCTGGGCCAAAGGCAGGCCCAAACCGCTGCGCCACCCAGGGATCCCGGTATTATCTTTTAGTAAATTGTGTCAGTAGCATCTACTGTATGGCAGTCCCTATTCCCTTCCTTCCTATTTCCCTTTCCCTCAAGGCAACTTCTTTCAACTTCTTTAATTTCTTATAGCTGATTCTTTTGTTTTTTACTTCCACATCTTTAAATAACGTTTGTGTTTGCTATATTTTTGATTTTTTAATTTTAGGAGTAATTGATTTCCTACATGAAAGGTGAGGAATTAGTTCTCTTTTTTCTCTTCCCTCTCCCAGCATATCTACATATCCTTCCCATCTTCCCATTCTCCCAGAACAGTTATATTGCAATTTTGCTTTGACAAATATGTAGTTGTTCATATTATATTATTGGAGGCTCAGCCATATATAGTAGATGATAACTTTTCTTCTGCAAAACTTGTTTTTTACTTTAATAATTATCTGGCATTTTGTTATTTTTCATTGGCTCTTTGTTCTGTGCACTTAACATTAATGCAACCTCAAACTCTGCCATTCTGAACCTACTCTCAAGATGTTCATACTTCTTATTTTCTTATTCTGTCAGTTTCATTGTCTTGAGGAAGTCTCTTCCTACTCTCTGAACTCATTACCTCTGTAATGAGTTTTTCAGCTCTCATCCTGAAATTGCTCTTCACGCTTGTTTTTAGGACTTGCTTCATATCTCCTTTGTTGGATCTCCTGCTTGCTACATCTTATATCTTATTTTTTCTTTTTTTTTTTTTTTAAGATTTTATTTTTTAATAAGTACACCCAGTGTGGGGCTTGAACCTACGATCCCAAGATCAAGAGTTGCATGCTCTACTGATTGAGCCAACCAGGCACCCAACATAGTTTTTTTTTTTTTTAATTGCTTTCTCATTTTGCTTCTTTAGTTTGAGTATGTGGGAGATCAGTTATTTTCAGACCGGGTATTTCTGAAAATGTCTTTATTCTACTTTGACACTTGATTGATAGTTTCATAGGGTTTATCATTTAAAGTTGGAAATAATATCATTTGAGAATTTTGAAAGTCTTGCTGCATTGTCTTCTTACTTGTAGTGTTGCTATTGAGAAGTCTGATGACATTCTGATTTTTGTTTTTTTGTGTAGCCTAGTTTTTTAAAACTATGGAGACAGGTAGGATTAGCTTTTTGTCCCTAGGATTTTGAAAATTTTGGATGATATGCCTGTTTTTATCTATTATCCTAGGTATTCAGTAAACCATTTTAACCTGGGAACTCATCATGTCCTTCAGCTCTAGGAAATTTTCTTAAACTAATATGTTGGTAATGTTCCGCATAGGACTTTTTCCTGTCCAAAACCTTCTTTTATTTGGATATTGGACTTCCTAAAATGATTATCTTATTTTCTTATCCTTTCCTGTTTTCTATATATTTGTCTTATTCTACTTTAAAAAAAAAAAAAACAAAACAGCCTAGTTGAGAGACTATTTACATACCATAAAACCATAAAACTTGCCCATTTTAAAGTGCATAATACAATAGTTTTAAGTATATTTACAAAGTTGTACAACCATTACCACAATTTAATTTTAGAACATTTTATCACTCTGAAAAGATACTGCTCATTGTATCTTCAAGCATTTGTTTTCAGCTTCCAATTCTCTGTCATTTTTGACATCTAAGAGCTCTTTTTTGTTTTCTGGATATTTCTTCCGTACGGTAGCTGTTGCTTCATAGTGGCATGATTTCTCTGAAATTAATCATAATGATTTTTTTTTAAGATTTTATTTATTTATTCATGAGAGACATAGAGAGAGGCAGAGAGAGAGGCAACAGGGACAGGGGAAGCAGGCTCCATATGAGGAGCCTGATATGGGACTTGATCCCGGAACTTCAGGATCACGCCCTGAGCCAAAAGCAGATGCTCAACCACTGAGCCACCTAGGCATCCCAATCATAATGATTGAAGAGGTTTTGTTAGTACTGTTGGTTTTCTCTAAGGTTTTTTTTTACTTTTTTTTTTGGTCTCTATTTTTTAAGTCAGAAACTTTTCTCAGGGTTTTGATCATTCTTAATTGTTTATATTTAAGAGTAGGAGGGGTGCCTGGGTGGCTCAGTCAGTTTAATGTCCAGCTCTTGATTTCAGCTGAGGTCATGATCTCAGGATCATGAGATCAAGCTCCACATTAGGTTCTGTGCTCAGTGGGGAGTCTGCTTTAGATTCTTTTCCTCTGCCCTTCCTCCCCCCTTCTCTCTCAAATAAATAAATCTTTTTTTAAAAAAAGAGTAAGAAACTAACAAGCAGATTGAAGCTTTTAATGCCTAGGTGGCTCTTTGGGAAGCTCTTGGGTTTACCAGATTCTTAGAGGAGACTCTTGCCTTACGTGGAGGATAAAGACCTGATAAGAAAACCCATAAGCAAAATTTAAAAAGTAGGGGTTAAAGGTTAGGAGATCTAAACCTGTAGTATAATTATTCACATAATTCTACTTTTAGAATGGTGTCCCAGATAGCCCTGGTTGTTCCTCAGTTCAGAGACTCCCTCTTTCACCATGTCCAGAACACAAATCTCCAGTCTTCTCTCTGCTGGGGCATGGGGAACCATCTACTTGTGTAGAATGGAGGAGGTGATTTGGAGGTCTACTACTTATATAGACTGCTGACCTTTTAAACTTAATTTGTCTTCAGTCTTCATCCCACAACTGCCTGGAGCTCTCAGTTCCTGAGGTCTTTAGCGATTCTGTGGTATTAAGTGGATTGGCTTTTCCCTCCTGCCAGTGTAGTATTCTGCTTTCTTGGATCTACTAAATTATTTACCACTCTTCTATATGTGTTGTCAATTCCAGCATTTTGTGTTGTCCCTCAGCATCATCTTATGCATTTATGCCTTTTAGGAAAATCCTTTTAATGTAGTTTGGAGTTTCAGGAGCGTGTGAAATCAGGTAATAAAATGAAGTGCTTTCTTTTCTCTTTACCTAAAGTAATTGCTAAATATTATCTCTAATCTTCATCACTTCTGGAAGGTGGGTATTTCTATCTGTATTTTTCAATAGGAGAGCTAAAGTTTTTTTTTTTTTTTTTTTTTTAAGACACATTTATTCAGTGTCATGATCAGACTATTACATTTAGCAATCAACAGCATGGGTGCAAAAAAAAAATCTACATTAAAACCCTTTGTTGGAATGCTTTACACTTTCCACAGAACAGAAACTAAAATAACCTGTTATACAATTAGTCACAAATACAGTCCTCGAGTTTTTTTGCCCATACACGACTATTGTCTAAAACATGTCTTCTGGGATCCCTGGGTGGCGCAGCGGTTTGGCACCTGCCTTTGGCCCAGGGCACGATCCTGGAGACCCAGGATCGAATCCCACGTCGGGCTCCCGGTGCATGGAGCCTGGTTCTCCCTCTGCCTGTGTCTCTGCCTCTCTCTCTCTCTCTCTCTCTGTGTGACTGTCATAAATTAAAAAAAAAAAACAAAAACAAAAACAAAAAAACATGTCTTCTTTGTAGCAGCTAGGCCCTGCCACCACTGTGCTTGGCTGAGTTCACAAATCTGTTGTAACCTGTAGCTTCCCTGTCACTTCTCTGGCTCTCCTCTCCTGCTAAACTTTGTTTCCTGGCAGTAATTAAAACCTTCTGCCACTGCCATAGCTGCTGCTGCTGCTGCTGGAACTGCCATAGCCACCTTGGTTTTGTGGTTTGGCAAAGTATTGGCCTCCACCACCATAGGGGCCAGAGCTTCTGCCTCCAAAATTTCCTCCTTTCATGGGTCCAAAATTTGAGGATTGATTGTTGTAATTGCCAAAATCGTTATAGCTTCCACCACCTCCAAAGTTGCTTCCACTACCACTGCCATAGCCGCCTCCGCCTCCTCCGTTTTTATAGCTGTCATAACTGCCACTCCCACTATAGCCACTGCCCTGGTTTCCATAACCCTGTCCACCACTTCCATAGCTTCTGCTTCCTCCAGAGTAACCAGGGCCGCAAGAGAGCTAAAGTTTAGAAGGATCATTTAAATTTCTTGTTTGAGATCACATTACCAGTAATTAATAGAGATAGGATTCCTACTGAGCTCTGCCATGCTCTAAAGGCTGTTATCTTTCTACCATTTAATGCTTTTATTAGTGAAATGGTTTAAGTATAGTTCAGAATGACCTTTCAAATTCTCTTAGCTTGGGATAGCAGGCTTTTCAGTTGCTTTTTTTATCCATTTACTTTGCAATGAAATAGAAAATCAAAATTATTTTCATAAGTCAAAGTTGACTTGTACCTTTCAATGGAATAGGCATTCCCTTTAAAAATGTTTTGGTATGTTTTTATAATAATTTTTTATGTCTGATGAGCCCATGGCTCATTTTTCTTTTTCTTTGACTAGTGATCACTTATTTCTCTATAATTTTGAATTCTACTCAAAGTGTTTCTGTAAATTAAATTTTATTTTCCTTGTTACAGCCCTAGTACTCAGTTTGTGACTTTTTGATGACCATTTTAAACACTGGATTTTTTTCTGAATGAAATATTAGCCATTCAAGGATGCCTGGGTGGCTCAGTGGTTGAGCGCGCCTGCCTTCAGCTCAGGGCGAGATCCTGGAGTTCCGGGATCGAGTCCCACATCGGGCTCCCTGCCTGCATAAAGTCTGCTTCTCCCTCTGCCCATGTCTTTGCCTCTCTCTCTGTGTCTCTCATGAATAAATAAATAAAATATTTTTTTAAAGAAATATTAACCATTCATATAGTTCTTCTACTATTTTAATCCCAAAAAGTCTTGACTTTTCTAAAAAAAGGAGAAGTTCACTCTCTCCAACTTGGAAATGCAGTAATTAAGCCTTTGAGAGGGTTTGACTATTCACATTCATAAAAAAAAGCAAAGGTCCTTATTCTTCATCTTTGGAACTACTTCATATTTCAATGACAGTTAATGGCCATTTCAACAAGCAATTAATTTGAATTGATACTTCAGAATAGAGAAGGAAAAAATAATTTCTGCTAAAAATTATTCCAGAATATTTTCTCATTCTATGCCTGTATATCTGATTCAAACCAGTGACTTTTTCATATTTTCTATAGTACACCTGAACAGGAGCAGCTAATGGTAGTGTGGCTAAGTTGGATGATAAAAGAAGAAGCTTATTTTGAAAGGTAAGATGACTTCATTTGTTGCAGTTAGTGTTTCTTATTGTCTTTGGAAATTTACATTTTCTTTTTTGTTTCAACAGTACTTCTGGCGTTTCTGCTTCTTTTGGGGAGATGTTGTTATTGGTTGCTATGTACTTTCACAGCAATCAACTTAGTGCTATTATTGACTTGGTCTGTTCCACTTTGGGGATGAAGGTAATTTTCTTTTATCTTTTCTCTAAGGAAAGTATTTCTAAGCTGGGTGGTTTTTTGTAGTATATAGTATATTTTGTTTCCATTTTGAAGTAATTTCAGTTTAATAGTTTGAAATTAATCAGGAGCTCTTAGAAAAAAATACATATTAATGAAAACATTTATTTGCCAGAATAAAAGATGTTCAAGATGGAAAGTTGGGAAAACTCAAAATATAGAAAACTTAAAAAACACAAAAGAAAGGAAGAATATAATTTCATTGTTCAAGATATCAAGTATACTACTGTTAACACTCTTGTGTCTGTTCTTTCTTTATATTGATATATGTATTTTGTGATTTAAAGAACTTCTGTGTGATATTTCCTCACATCAGTAAATGTTTTAATACAATATCATTTTCATTGACTGTAACATAGTACATCTTATGTACCAATCATGACTTTCTAATGGATCCTTTCTTATTTGCCATGTAGATTTGCTAATTTCTGGATGGGGCTTAGATGGTTATCCTTATTTATGTAAATACCACATAGACGCTCAAATATGTTTATCTTTAAACAGCTTTTTTTTTTTTTTTAAGTAATCTCTACACCCAACATGGGCCTTGAACTCAGGATCCTGAGATGAAGCGTTGCATGCTTTACCAACTGAGCCAGCCAGGTGCCCCCTTTTTTGGGATGCCTGGGTGGCTAGTGGTTGAATCTGCCTTTGGCTGAGGGCATGATCCCAGGGTCCTGGGATCGAGTCCTGCATCAGGCTCCTCACAGGGAGCCTGCTTCTCCTTCTGCCTATGTCTCTGCTCTCTCTGTGTCTCCCGTGAATAAATAAAGTCTTTTAAAAAAAAAGTATTTGGATTATCTCCTTAGGAAAAAGTACTAGAAGGCAATCACTAAGCAAAAGAATATGATGATGTTAAGATGTTTAATGAGTACTGCCAGATTACCTTTAAGAAAGATTATACCAGTTTAACTGTTCTTATCAGTGAATGAGAGTACCAATTAACTGGACTCTCACCATCAGTGGGCATACCATTCTTTTTAATCTTTATAACTTTGATTGATGAAAGATAGTCTCACTTAATTTTCATTTCATCGTTTACTAGTGAAACTGTAGTTTTATTTTATTTATTTATTTTTTTTTAAAGATTTTATTTATTTATTCATGATAGTCACAGAGAGAGAGAGAGAGGCAGAGACACAGGCAGAGGGAGAAGCAGGCTCCATGCACCGGGAGCCCGACGTGGGATTCGATCCCGGGTCTCCAGGATCGCGCCCTGGGCCAAAGGCAGGCGCCAAACCGCTGCGCCACCCAGGGATCCCGAAACTGTAGTTTTAATTATTTTTTTTAATTCATAGGGTTTTGTTTTTTTTTTCTTTGTAGTTTAAAAATCTGTGTGTTTTGGCTGGTTCATTTCTTTTGTGAAGAGGTTTATCAATGTCCTGATTTTCCTATAGGGATTTTTATTTATTTATCCTTTCACTGATTCAGAATTCATATATAAATGATATGCCATTATGCCTTATGTATCATATTTCATTGATTTCAAGACACATATTTTATCTAATATTGAAATGGGGCTTTATTTTATAGTTAGGTGATTTGTAGTGTAATATGGTAGTAATCCCTCTCCCCACTTGTTTTCTTGAAAAGTTACTATTAAATCAGCATATCTTATTTTCCTTAGTGTCTTTAACAGTGGAGAAGTACAATATGTTGCAATTGATTCTTCTCAGTCCTTTTTGGCCATGTGAAACTTATTTTTTTTGGTGTGTGTACTATATTTAGTATTTATTTTATGGTTCCTACTTTGATGTTACTCTTAGAAATACTATCTTAAAAAAAAAGGCAGGGAGGGCACCTGGCTGGCTTAGTTGGTAGAACATGTGACTCTTGGTTTCAGGGTTGAGTTTGAGCCCCATGCTGGACATAGAGATTAGTTAAAAAAAGAAAAAAATGTAAAAAAAAAATGTTTTAAATGAAAAAAAATTTCTCTTTTCTCAGATTTAAAGAAACAGTTACCTATGTTTTCTTACAGTGTCGTTGTGGCTTCGTGTTTCATATTTAAATTTTTAGTACACTTAGAGTTCATTTTGGGTATGGTATCATGTGTGCATATATGTATATATATATATTTATTTATTCCCCTGGAAGATAGCTGTTTTACCTTCATTGATGAATAATCCACTTCTTCCCACTGACTTGAAAAGTTGATAGTAATATTTACTAAGTAGTTTTGTATGTCTGAGCAAAAACACACTTTATTTATTTATTTTTTATTTTTATTTTTTTTAAAGAAAAACACACTTTAATGTAGGGTTTGAGGAGCTATTTTTTTTTAAAGATTTTATTTATTTATTAGAGAGCATAAGAGAGAGCATGAGAGGGGGGAAGCGTAGAGGAGGAGGGAGAAGCAGACTCCTCCCTGAGCAGGGAGCCCAATGTTGGACTCCGTCCTAGGACACTTAACCAACTGAGACATCCTGGTGCCTGAAGCCATTTTTAAAATAGAGTATTTGAACATTAATTTTACATATCATAGTCATTTTAGATAATACATTTATCAGAGAAAAGCACTTCATATATTTTTACATGCTATTAGAATTTTTTTGGTTGTTTTAGATTGTAATTAAGCCAAGTTCCTTGAGCAGGATGAAGACTATCTTCACACAGGAAATTTTTACTGAGCAGGTACTTCTTTTAACTTTATTTTTAGGTACTTCTGTAACTTTCTTTTATAACTTTTTTTGGGGAAAACTTGTATATCTCAGTTTAAAAGGATACTATGGTCTTTTTCTGTTCCTTTGTAGTTTTTAGTGATGGTTTATTTAATCTTTAAAACTCTGTAAAGAACAATCCCTTTTAAAGTTTGCTTTTAAAGCTACTTACTACATACAAAAGCATGTTTTAGATTTATATATTTTGGAGATGTTGAGTAAATGCTGAAGAATATGGTCTTCAGTATTAATGGTAGGGATCTCACATGGGGTAATCATTTGGGTTTGTCAGAGAAAAATAAAAAGAGACCTGTTTAAACTTTTAGGCTGTAATGTTCATTTCTAACTAAATTATAAACTAGAATCTAAATTCTTTATCCTTTTTAAATTTTTTTTTTTTAATTAGGCTGGGTGTGGAGCCTAAACTGGGGCTTGAACTCATGACCCTGAGCTGAGATTGAAGAGTCGGATGCTTAACCGACTGAGCCACCCAGGCGCCCCTTAATTCTTTATTCTTGTATTTATGTGTTCTTATTTGGCCGCAGTACTTTTGTCCATGGGTTAAGCCTATGGATATTTTATTTTTTCAGCAAAAGATACAACTCTGAAATTTAAAATTAATTCCCAGTTTAATTTGTCAATTTAAACTTCAGATTACAAAAAACATATGTCTGAAAAAATGAGATATTTGAAAATGCTCATGAATGCATAATTTTTGCTTCTTTTACAATAATATTCTCATCCCTATACCAATTTTCCTTTTTCTCTCAGTATATATACACTCCCACATAACAGACACAAATAATACATAGGAAATTCATAAGTTATTTTTTATGTATTTATTTGAACTCACTGGAAGACAATGTTGGAGGGTCTTTGAAAACCATTAGAGGTCTATGCATGACACAATGAGAAGAATAATAAAAATCCATTTTTATTTATGTATATATTTATATCCCTATATATTTATCACATATAGAGAATATATGTCACATATAAAGAATTGATAATTTATAATTCACATATGTTTTTCAAAGCAATTTTTCCCTCTCACAAAAACCTTTTGAGGCAGGTAAGACTGTATTGTCCCATTTTATAGATGTGAAAATAGGCCTAGAAGATAAAGTGACCTATCTAAAGTCACTGAGCCCAGATTTTGATTTTACATTTTTTAACTTGATATTACTGTTAACATATTTATGTTTAAAATTTTTTAAAAAAATTAGAGTGCTTTACAAATCCCTAAATGTATGCAGCTTTATCATCCAGAAATAATTGAATCATGTAATAATTAGTTTTTCTCACTCATTCTTAAGGATCACATTTGTGTTAGAATTGACACTACCTGCTAATCCTCCCTTTTTCAGAATAATTTTATATTTGGTTTTATCATATGTATTAATACTATTTTTCCCTTTTAGGTTGTCACAGCTCATGCTGTTCGGGTTCCTGTCACCAGCAACCTGAGTGCCAACATTACGGGATTTTTACCTATTCATTGTATTTACCAGCTGCTAAGGAGTCGTTCCTTTACCAAGCACAAAGTGTCAATAAAAGTATGACCTTACATTTATATTTGAAGCTACAACTCAAGTTAATTTTTTTCCCCTAATTCTTTATTTTTTTTTTAAGATTTTAAAAATTTATTTGTCAGAGACAGAGAAAGCATAAGCACTTTCTGCTGAGCAGAGAGCCTGACTTGGGGCTCGATCCCAGGACCCTGAGATCATGACCTTACCCAAAGACAGATGCCTACCCTACTGAGCCAACCAGGCATTCCTTTTTTTCTAGTTCTGTTAGTTTTATAGGCTTCTGCTGCGGGTTTTATGTATGAAATACAGTTACTAATCATTTATACATAGTAAGTAGGACATTAATTTCAGTTTTTTTAAACAATGTAACTCTTAATTTATTGACAAAATGTAAGAGTATTACTAATCCAGTTAAAATTTTAATGATACCTTTTGGCCATTTCATTAAAACTTGGTGCGAAATTGCCATTTTCTTTTTTTAAAGATTTTATTTATTCATGAGAGACAGAGAGAGAGAGAGGCAGAGACACAGGCAGAGGGAGAATCAGGCTCCATGCAGGGAGCCCGATGCGGGACTCGATCCCGGGACTCCAGGATCCTGCCCTGGGCCGAAGGCAGGTGCTAAACTGCTGAGCCACCCAGGGATCCTGAAATTGCCATTTTCTATACTTTGGTTTTGTTCACCAAACTGACAAAGTTGCTTATCAGCCATGACCAGCATTTGTACTTTTGTCCCAAGGATAACTATCATCTAATATACGTATTTTGATATATTTTCAATCAGTTATAGTTGGCTATACCAAACAGTTAAAAGACCTTTTAAAGAAAAAGATAAATCCCAGAAGGTAAAGACGTCTGAGTGTTTTCTAGAGACTCTTTTATTTATAAAGAACAATGAACGATATATGCATTGATATATTACCTTTATCATTGTTTTCATGATTTAGTAAAGTTATTTTTCAGGTAGGTTGTATCCTCTTCTTTATATTTTTAGCACGTGAAACAGATAAGAATTAAGAGTCTGAATGCATACTCAATGTATCCACATGTTCTCTATCCATGTGTAGTTAATGATAGTCTCCCATAAGTGGTTGCCAAAGCCATTTTTTTAAATCTATCTGAGGATTTGTTATGAAGAACTATTCCTCTCCCTAAATTCCTCTGTGCTGTGGGGTCTTTTACAACACAGATGGTGCTCTATATACAGATATAGTAGGGACTTAAAATATTTTTCCTACTACTTAAAAAATTATAGATTAAAAACCCAAAATCCAATCATCAATTATATTTATCTTCCACTAGACAATAATAGTCTTGATTAGGATGTAAAAGTAATTCATATTTTTAGATCAAAGACAATTGTGAAACTGGGTAATCTATTTGTAACTGCTAAAAGCTTATAGTTTTACTGATTCATAAATCATGTCAAGTTGTATGTGTTTACTAGATTTCACTTTTTCTTATTGCCATAATTGATTGAGTGCTTATAACCTTTTTTAGGACTGGATTTATAGACAGCTGTGTGAGACCTCTACTCCACTTCATCCTCAATTACTTCCTCTGATTGACGTGTATATAAATTCCATTCTTACTCCTGCATCGAAATCTAATCCAGAAGCCACAAATCAGCCAGTCACAGAACAGGAGATCCTCAGTATTTTCCAAGGAGTCATTGGGGTAAAATAGTTCTTTACGTTTATTAGTTGATTTTTCTTTTCTTCTTCTGACTTGTTCCATATTTTTTCTTTGATTATTAGAGGACTTCTAGGTGGTTCTGAATTTGAAATGGGATTACATTTCTTCAGATCACTTATGAAATTTACAAGTATGGCATTAGTTTCAAGTAGTTTGTTGAAGAGGCACTTTCTGAGGAATTCTTTAAAAGAGCTACCTTTTAAAGTCTAAAGAATGCCCGAGAAAGTGTGCTTAACTAAGGACTATTTGGCATTTCAACACGATCAACAGAGATTTGTTTAGCTTCTTGGGAATCTAAGATACACTTAGATTCAAATGGGAAATTTGAAAAAAAATTTTTTTTCTCCATTTTTTAGAAGGAAAATATGGTTGTATTTTTCACAAATGTATTCCAATGTACAATATGTTTTTTAGGAGTTATTTTCTTTTTTTAAATTAATTAATTTATTTAAAGATTATTTATTTATTCATTCATTCATTCATTCATTCATGAGAGAGACAGAGAGGGAGAGAGGCAGACAGATAGGCAGAGGGAGAAGCAGGCTCCATGCAAGAAGCCTGATGCGGGACTTGATCCTGGATCAAGTCTTGATCTAGGATCACACCCTGGGCTGAAGGCAGCACTGAACCACTGAGCCACCCGGGCTGCCCAGGAGTTATTTTCTTCATGGTAATTCCAGGTAATACTTGAGACTCCTGTAAACCTTTTTCAGAAGCAGCCTGATGGATTTGCTGTTGAGGAACAGCTGAAGTCTTTTTATTTTTTTTTTAATCTTAAAGATGATTAAGCATGTTGTCTTTCATCGCCTGTGCCATCTCAAATTTAAATTTTGAGTTGTGTCTTTGAGTTTAGTGCAATGTTGCTCTCATTTTATTGAACTTGGGAACAGTAACACTGAATAGCCTATTTTAAAAGCTTTTACCATCAAAAAAGTACACATGAAATTTAACAATATTTAAAATTATTTATAATATTACCTCTAGGGTGACAACATCCGCCTTAATCAACGTTTCAGTATCACAGCACAGCTTTTGGTGCTTTATTATATACTGTCTTATGAGGAAGCTCTCCTAGCAAACACAAAGACTTTAGGTAAGTTATACATATACATAGGGAAGTGTTTCTAGTGATAATTCATTTTATTTGCTTACATTTTGTTACTTTCCAAGCTGTCATATGAGAAAATAAGGTCAAATATTCTAACAGGCTCCATTATCATTTTATAATCTTTGCAATGAAGGCATTATATACTCTGATGTGTGAATATATGTATGTGTGGGCACATAACCACCTCTTGAGGCTCAGCCTTCTTTTTAGCAGGCTAAATTAATAACTGAATTGTCTGTAGTTTAGTAATTTTAGGGACACTATTAAGTGCCTACAAATTAAGAGATAAACCTGAAGGAAGTATAACTGAAAATTTTTTGCTAGATTTGAGTCTTTGCCCTACCTTCCTTCCACTAGGTGAAGAATAACAATCTAATGAAAAACAGTTGAAAAAAATAACAGAGGAGTTTCATTTTGCTATAAAATTATCATTGAACTGGGCTTTCAAACATAGCTACCGTATATAATAACAAAAGTTAGATTTAACATAGAAGATAGCATATAAAGCAGTATGTTTTCTTTTGTATGTGAAAAAGAAAATTCACTTGTATTTTAGGCTTGCTAAATGTATGTAGTTCCATATTTGAACAAAAAATTTCATTAGAAAATTGTAGGCATTAAATATAATGCAGGGAAAATTCTTATAAGGGTTGTTATTTTGCCACAGCTGAGTGATTATACTTTTTGAAAGCTATAAATCAAAGTTACTTTTCAGTGTTTGGCAGATCCTTTATTTATCTGAAGTATTGTGTTTTAAATATACTGTGAACTTCTTAACTGCTTTTCTTTTTCCTGAGTATAATTGTTAAGGTTATACAGATGATATCTCATAACTGTGATTATAATCTTTGTCATATTAACCAAAAGATGGGCTAATAATAAGCATTAGTAATAGTCTGCTACTCTTATTCACATGTAATGAATTCTGTTAAAGAATATGACACTTGTGGGATCCCTGGGTGGCGCAGCGGTTTGGTGCCTGCCTTTGGCCCAGGGCGTGATCCTGGAGACCCAGGATCGAATCCCATGTCAGGCTCCCGGTGCATGGAGCCTGCTTCTCCCTCTGCCTATGTCTCTGCCTCTCTCTCTCTCTCCCTGTGTGACTATCATAAATAAATAAAAATTAAAAAAAAAAAAAATAAAAATAAAAAAAGAATATGACACTTGTAATTTAATAATAGAAGAATAAATTATAAGGAGGTGTTCTTGTGAAGAATTCAAACCATTAATATTGTAGCAGGGACCTGGATACACCCTTATTTTTTACATAAATGAATGTCTAGCAAAAAAAAATTTTTTTTTTTATACAAGAAAGTACAGAGAATAGTATAGCCAATGCCTGTGTATATACCATGAGGAATTAATAAGTACTCAAAATTTTTTAGGACTGGAAGAATCTTTAAAGATTATGTTTTCCAGTCCCTAGTGACGTGCTTAGTTGAACCCAGTGTTCCTATGAAACTACTCTTCTTTTTAACTTGTTATTTTATTTTTTAAAGATTTTATTTGAGAAAGCAATAGAGAGAACGTGAACAGGTGGAGGGACAGAGGAAGAGGGAGAAGCTGATTCCCTGCTGAGCAGGGACCCTGATGTGGGGCTTAATCTCAGGACCCTGAGGTCATGACCTGAGCCAAAGTCAGATGCTTAACTGACTGAGCCACCCAGGTGCCCTTCCTGTGAAGCTGCTAGTCTTTATATAACAGTCTGATGGATCTCAGTTAGAAAGTTAAAGGTTTTAGGTTAGGAGTACAACTCAGCCTAGAATGCATCTTGGGAAAGGAACTAAAGTATTAAAGGAATGTTAGTGGGTTTTTATAAGATTCTAGGTGAAAGGTAGTGGTGGTTTGGACTGGTAGAAGGATATATGCATTTTGAAGGTAGAATTGAGAGGTTTTGCTAATGGATTCATGAGATTTGAGAGACATGAGCCAAGGTGGATGTGGAGGCTTTTGGCCTTAGCTTAAAGAACAGAATGGCTATCAACTAAAATATAAGAGCCTGGGGAAGGAGCAGATTTGTGAGCGACCAGGAACTCAGTAATGGGTATGTTAAGTTTGAAATGTCTGATAGATTTCTAAGTGGGGATGTTAAGGAGACAGTCTATACACACACACACACACACACACACACACACTTGCCTGGAATTCAGGGGAGGTACCTGGACTGAAGCTTTGAGAATTTATACATAATATTTGATATTTAAAATCATGACATTAAATAAGATCACCCATGGATGGGAATGTGGGAGATTAGGAGAATATGATGTTTGGATGCCAAGGGAAGAATGTTTCAGAGGATACAGGGATCACCTATGTCAAATGATGTTGCTAGATCAGTTAAGGTTAGGACTGAGGCTTAGCTGATTATAGCGTATTGCTTGCTGGAGGCCAGTTTTACTAGTAAAGTGGTAGAAAGCTGGATTGCAGTGGATTGAAAAGAAAATTAGAGGTGATAATAATGAAAACAATGAGTAGAGACAGCTCTTTGGAGGAGTTTTAAAGAAAGGAAAACAATGTAATTGGAGAGGAAAATAAGGTCAGGAGAGGGCTTTCTTTCTTTCTTTTTTTTTTTAAGGTGAAGTAGTTGAGAGAATGTATGTTGTTGGGAGTAATGTAAGATTGATAATGCTGAGAAGAGAATTCCTGGACTGATGTCCTTGAAAGGCAGTGGGATGTAGAAGACAAATGAAGAGATTGGCTGTTCCTTGGAAAATTTTTCTTCCCTAGATGAGGAGACTTTTTCCTAGTCTAGTTTTTCATCTCTAAGAAAAATAAATGACTGTAGAATATGTCACAACATGGGAGAACTTTGCTCTTTCATAGTCAAAAAGGTAATTTTTCTGCCTCATATTTATTCCTACATGTGAAGTTGTATCGTAGTTTCAGTATATTAACTGTTCTGTGGTTTTAGCCGTATAATAAAAATTATTAGCAGCTACCAGGTAGCTGCAGATGCTCACATATGGAATTCGGGAATATGAGTTGGAGCAAAGTTATAGAATGTCATAGCAGTTTCAAAAAAGTGTGTGTGTATGTCTGTGTATTTTCATATGCACATATATTTTTGGTTTGTTTAAAAAGTCTTTATATTGTATATGTTAATTTTAGTTAAATATTGTATTGATACAAAAGAATGTGTATAAGAAATAGAGTACTATAATAAATCCCAATGTACTAATAATACCCAATTAGAATATGAGCATTATCATTATATTTCCAGTTTTTATTTATTTTATTTTTTTAAAGATTTTATTTATTTATTAATGAGAGACACACAGAGAGAGAGAGGCAAAGAGGCAGAGACACAGAGAGAGAAGCAGGCTCCTCAATAGGAGCTTGATGTGGGACTCGATCCCAGGACTCCAGGATCATGATCTGAGCTGAGGGGAGATGCTCAACCGCTGAGCCACCCAAGTGCCCCAGGACTTGTTTTTTTAAAAAAGGAATTATTTGCTGACTGAAGATAGAAGTTGTGAGAAAAGGGAGTCAAATTCATACTGCCTAACTTCCTTTAAAAAGAGTCACTATAATACATAATTAAATTAAAACTATTGAAATCATGAAGCTTTAAAGCCATATGGTCATGACTGAATTTTAGTCTTCCTAATTTGATTAGATTTGGGAGAGGGTTGACTTACTTATCAAGGGTTTTGTTTCATTTTGTTTCATTTGTTTTTGTTTTTTCAGGTAGGGCACTTCTGCAGATGGCTTCTCTCTTAGGATTTTTCTCCTCACTAGTTTCATTTTGGGGCATTTTCCAGATCTTGCCCTTAGATATGTTCTTGCTCTTCCTTTATGTCCACTATTTCTTCATTTTTTGTGACAAAAATTTATAGATTCAGTGAATTAAAAGCAATCTAATGTTGTTTTTGTTCCATTTTGGTTGATGGTTAAGATCGCTGTTGTTAATTACAGTTTTTATCTTCTGCTTTGTATCTTTCACTGACAGCCACCATGCAAAGAAAGCCCAAATCATATTCATCATCTTTAATGGATCAGATTCCTATCAAATTCCTTATTCGACAGGCTCAAGGGTTGCAGCAGGAGTTGGGAGGTATTTGTTTTGCTTGCTTTTTACTGCTAACATTTGTTGTTAAAAAATACCTTCCTGTTTATAGTGTTATAAAGTGTAATAGGTGCTTAATAATAATAAAAAAATCAAACAATTCAGTAGTGAAATTCCTCTTTACCTCCCTATCTTATTCCTTGCATTCCTCCTTCCCCAAAACCCAGTTTTATTTTGGTATGTAATTTTAGACATTTTTTCTGTAAGTTGAACCATATGAAATTACAGGTATTCAACTTTTTTTGACCTACAAAAATACAGTTTCATATGGTTGAAGTTAATAGATACATGAGTAAAAAATTTTTTTTTAACTATGAATGGCATTAAACCTTATCTCTTCTGAGACTTGTTTTTTTCTCTTGGAGACTTAGAAATGTTTTTATGCCAGTACATGTAGATCTACCTTACTGCTTTTAATTCCTCCATAATACTCCATAGCATCGAATTACTATAGTTTTTACTGTAAAGCTATCAAATAGATATATAATGATATTTTTTGAAATTCGATTTTTTTCCTTAACACCTCCTCTTATAGTGTTTGAGTTTTTTGTTTCTTTGAAGTTGGGAGTTTTCTTTTTCTTTCTTTGTTATGGTTGATTTCAAGCAGGAACAAAGATGGACCTTCTTTAGTCCCCTTTAGCCAGATACGTGCATTTATTTTTACTTAGATCTTTGCATAAACTATTTCCAAGGAAATAATGTTATATTTGGCAACTAACATTTTATTGGAGAGATTATGAAATGTAGGTTAATTTTCACTCTGGTAAGCAGTCATTTTGTGACTGTTTTGAGATAGTCTTAACTATACATGTAGTTGTGCATGTGGATATTTAAACTTTAAAATAATATTATTGATTGTTGCAGCATTTTTTCAAACAAATATTAATTTTAAGCAGTTTCTTTGACAAAGGAAGCAGGTATTCTCCCTACTGGGACTAAGTGGCATGATTTGATCTAAGTTGCATAATAAGGAGATTATTGGATGAAAAGTACTTTTATTACCACTAGTACTGTTGCTGCTATTCTTATAACTCTGATGAGGATGATAATAATAATATAGTAACAACAATATTTATTAGGTATTTATGTGCCAAATCTTTAGCGTAGTGGTATTTCATATATATAAGTAGACATTTTTACAGAATCATCATCATTTATTTTATCATTTAAAATACCAGTCATGCAATCATCATACGATTTCACTCATGTAGAATATAAGAAATAGTGAAAGGGACTATAGGGGAAAGGAGGGAAACTGAATGGGGAAAAATTAGAGGGGAAGACAAACCATGAGAGACTCAAATAACTCTGGGAAACAAAGGGTTGCAGAAGAGGAGGAGGATGGGGGGATGGGGTAACTGGGTGACAGGCACTAAGGAGGGCACTTGATGGGATGAGCACTGGGTGTTATATATTGGCAAATTGAATTTAAATTTAAAAAAAGTCATGAATAGTCAAACTGCTGTAAACAAAAGGTTTAGAAAGAAGACTTTGATTTAGTATGAGAAAGTTTCCCATTCCTTTTGCCTTTCCTTAATTAATTCTTCTTGAAGGAAGACAAATAGACTGCCTTGTACAAACTGTACTGCTTCAGTTGGCTGACATATTTAGCTGTGTGACTCTGGGAACTTTAATAAATGTCTTTCAGTCTGTTTTCTTACAGTAGAATGGAGACAATATTGTTTACCTTGAAGGGATGTTACGGAGAAATGAAAAAATGTACATAGAGTGCCTAATATTTTTTTAGGCACTCAGAGTGGGCAACTTGATTTTACCCATCTGTAGCAGTGATTCTTAACTGGGTTGGAAGAGAGCACATGTTCTTCTATAGACACCTATCAGAATTTCTGAGGAAGGTCTTTCTCAAATCATATATGATCTCCCCCAGATGGACATTCTTTTCCTCTTTTTGTCTTTCTCCCCATTGCCCTCATACTTGAACTACTGCTGTGTCAACATGAAGTCTTTTATGTTGGGATAGGGTGGAAGAAAGCTGGAGAACTTTTGATAAAACTAGTAGTTTCCACCTTTTTGCATATCAAATCTTTATTTAACCAGATTATCTGGCTGAATTACCAAACAAATTCTCAAATGATAGTATGCATGCATAAGATGTGCACATTCCTTTGGTTTGCCAAAAATGAAAGAGACAAGGGAGAGGGGAGAGAGGAGAAAAGATTTTGGTTTTGCGAATGAAGAATCCAGTTGTCTTCTTGTAAATTTTCAAGGGTTGCATTCTGCTTTACTACGTCTCCTTGCAACTAATTATCCACATTTGTGCATTGTGGATGATTGGATCTGTGAAGAAGAAATCACAGGGACTGATGCCCTGTTAAGGCGAATGCTACTGACTAATAATGCCAAAAACCACTCTCCTAAACAACTCCAAGAAGGTAGAGTAAATTGGATACTCCTTTTTTACCTTTAGTAGTACAAAGAGATGTTAGGCTCATTGAAATCTTAAAGTCATGCAGAATTTTCCTTGGTATGTAACAATGTTTCGTCAATATGTTTAAGTAATTTTGAGTTTAGGGAGTTTTAACCTTTTTTTTTTTTTTTTAATTTTTAAAATTATGTTATTTATTTATTTGAGAGAGAGAAAAAGAGAGTGCCCCAAGTTGGGGGAGGAACAGAGGGAGAGGGACAAGCAAACTCTGCCATGAGCCTGGATCCCCTGTGCTGGGCTCGATCTCATAACCTTGACATCATGACCTGAGCCAAATCAAGAGTTGGACTCTTACCTGACTGAGCCACCCAGGCACCCCAGGAGTTTTAATCTTTTCTTTCTGACATGCTTGTATCTGTTTACTCATAGTTTCTACATTACAGTACTAAATAGTACTGTAATGTAGAAAATACTATACTGTAGAAAATACAGTACTAAATAGTACTATGGTTTAGGAAGGTCCTAAACTGGTCAGAAATAACTACTATAGAATAGAGCAATGTACTTGCCATTAATGGAAATGTTCAAGCATTGTCAATTAGAAATGTGATATGAGCCACACATATAATTTTTTTTGAGTCACACATATAATTTTTAACTTTCTATAGCCATATTAAAAAATAGGCAAAAGTAATTCTAATAATTGTATTTAACCCAATATTTCAATATATTATCATTTCATCATGTAATCATTATAAAAATATTAATGAGATATTTTACTATTTTTCCAAAGAAAGTCTTTGCCATCTGGTATATATTTTATATTCAAAGCACATCTCAGTTTGCACTAGCTACATTTCTTACATGTTCAGTAGCCAGATGTGGTGACTATTCTGTTGAAAAGCACAGTTATAGATATTTTTTACTAACAGCAGTCTGCTGGATACTTACATCTTATAAAGGGGGCCCCCCAGATGGAAAATATTAAGAAGTTTGGATCTTACTGAATATTACTACCAAAAGCAATACTTGGGTATATTTTCATGTTTCAGTCAACTTTTATTTATTTTATTTTCTTTTTTCTTTTTCTTCTTTTTTTCAGTCAACTTTTAAAACTAATTTGATTCACCAAGGAAATGGCATTTATCTTTGGGTTACTAATGTGTTTTTTAAAATGGGATTTTTAGGGATGCCTGGGTGGCTCAGCAGTTGAGCATCTGCCTTTAGCTCAGAGTATGATCCTGTAGTCCTGGGATCGAGTCCCACATTGGACTCCCTGCATGGGCTCCTTTAATAAATAAAGTCTTTAAAAAAATGAGATTTTTATAACTTTTATCTTTATGATTATTTTTATAAATATACGTAACATTAACTTTTCTTAGGCCCCTCCTTTTTTTTAAAAGATTTTATTTTTTTATTCATGAGAGACACAGAGAGAGAGGCAGAGACATAGGCAGAGGGAAAAGTACCTTAGGCCCTTATTTTAAGTATAGCCAAAACTTGTGGCCAGGATTGAAAGTTTTACTCTTTTCAGCAACAGTGTTTCCTTCATTTGGGTGGTGTGTAGTCTGATGGGACAGTATTAAATAATTTTTGGTAAGCTGTATAGAATTTAGATCATGACTGCTAAGTTTTCCTTTTAGCATTTTCAGCTGTCCCAGTAAGTCACACACAAGTGATGCAGATTCTGGAACACTTGACTCTACTCTCTGCCAGTGAACTTATACCTTATGCAGAAGTATTAACATCCAATATGAACCAGCTGTTGAATTCAGGGGTTCCACGGCGAATTCTTCAAACGGTCAATAAACTATGGATGGTTCTTAATACTGTGATGCCCAGAAGGTAATTTCAGTGTATTGTTTCATGTAATAAATAAGCGTATAGCAGTGATTGTATACAATAACTTAAATATTGAAAAATTGTTGATTATCCGACAATATAAATCCATTCTGAAGACCACTAATTAAAAAGTAGTTATACCTTTAAGGAAAAGAATAAACTTTAAGAAACAGAAAACAAAGTATTTTCAAGTTGAGAAAGTCCTTTAAAAATGAATTCTCACGTATACTCATTTGTGGCTAGTTGTGATTTAGATCACCATGTGTCTTGCAATCCTTGCCATGGCTTCAAATTTTGCTACACATTAAAATCACCTGGAGATCTTTTAAAACTCCTGATCAGCAAGTTGTAATGCATGCTAATTAAATCAGAGTGTCTGTTGGTGGGAGTTAGCAATTACTTTTTTTAAATTTTTTTTTAAAGAATTTCCTGAGTGATTCTAGCACCCATAAAGTTTAGAGAACACTGGATTAATTATTTTGCCTTTAGGAAGATAAGTCTCTCTTGTTCCATATATGGCATCAGAAACATCTGGTCTAAATAGGTGATGGGGATTAAGGAGTGTACTTGTTGTGATGATGAGCACTGGGTGTTGTATGTAAGTTTTGAGTCACTAAATTGTACACCTGAAAATAATCTTATACTGTATGTTAACTAGCTAGAATTTAAATAAAAGCAAATCAGAACCCCTTTAAGTAGGAAAACAAACAACACCTAGTCTGCTCTAAAAGAACCTAAACACTGGGCTAGACTTTGATTTTGATTTAATTGGTCTGGAAATATTTATGCTTTTTAAATTTAATTTTTACTTATGTCAAATAAATACACGTAACTTAAGAACTTAAATAGTATATTCCTTTCCATTTTGACTGTTGCTCCCCAGAGACAGCTGTTTCCAGCTCTTTAACCTTTTTATTCTGGCATTTATATCCCCCCATCTATCTCAGTAACATAATTACTAGGATTTCCTGACTTTCCAATTGAGAAATTTTGTCTTTCCACTATGCAAGATGAAAAGTTAACCCTCTCACCTGTTTCCTCCCCTGTGAGTCCCTCTTCCCCCAACACACTTTCCCTTCCTTCACTTCTCCCAACAGAGTAATACCAAAATTTTGGTTAAAGTAGTATTCAGTGTGTCTGTCATTATGACTACATCAGTGCTATTATTATAGTTGACATATGCAGTATCCTTTGATTACAACCTCTTATACAACTGCCTTCCTTCATACCTCACACACATACCCTGAGTTAATACTTCCCTCTTCAAAAAAAAAAAAAAAAAACTTTCCTCTTCATTTTACTTGGGTTTTTTGTTTTCATTTTGTATTAATAACTAATTCATCCCTAAACTCCATTATTGAGGGGACATTTACTTTAAAATTGTTCTAACACATCCGGTAATTTATCAGTAGCACTTTATTCTTGGAAACATTCCTTTTATAGCTTTCCATCTTCATTTTTTAGTTTGGGACATGCACAGAAGCCATCCTGGAATTGCTTTTGTCTCTCCTCGTTGAATTCCATGTTTTTTTCTCCGTCTTGGTTTAGTTCCTTTTTTTAATGTGAGTGTAACTCACATTCAAGTTGCTTCCTGAGAAAGAGTGTTTAGGGAATTTATTTATTGTTTTGGACTTGCATGCGTGAAAAGGGTTTTATTCTTCCCCTCACATGTGATTGGTTGTTCTTTAGCCTAAGTGTAGAATTCTATCTCAATTTTCCTTTCAGAAATTTGAAGATTTAATTTTACTGAATGAATTGAGCTTCCCTTATTGCTATTAATTAATCCAGTGATATATCAGTTCTCACTCCTTTGTATGTGATTGTTGTTTTTTTCTCTTATATTGTAGGTTTTTTTTTTCCTTTCACTGTTTTCTGAAATTTCATGATATATTTTGTGTATGTGTTTTTTTTTTATTCATAGTGTTGGGTGCTTGGCCTTTTTTTTTTAGTCTGGGGACTAATGCCTTCATTTCTAAGAATATAATCTTGGTTTTTTTTTCAGTGATTTCTTTCCCTCTGTTTTCTGTAATTTTTTATAATTTAGCTTTTAAGCCTCTTGTCATAAAACCTGATTATCTAATTTTTTTCTTCTCTTTAAATTTGTCTTTTGAATTTACTTCAAGTATTTCCTCAATGTTATCTTCTGATCTTTCTTTTGAATTTAAATAATTTGTTATATTCTTTTTTTAAAAGATTTATTTATTTATTTATTCATGAGAGAGAAAGAGGCAGAGATGCAGGCAGAGGGAGAAGCAGGCTCCCCGCAGGGAGCCTGATGTGGGACTCGATTCCAGAACTCCAGGATCACGCCCTGGGCCAAAGGCACACGTTCAACCGCTGAGCCACCCAGGCGTCCCTAAGTTGTTATATTCTTAATTTTTAAGAGCTCTTACCCAAGTATTTTTAGTTTTCTTTTTCTTTTTTTTAAGTAGGCTCCGTGCACAGCATGGAGCCCAACATGGGGTTTGAACTCATGACCCTGAGAATGAGAGTCGGATGCCTACCTGACTCAGTTACCCAAGTGCCCTTTACCTTAAGATCTTTAAATGTCTCCTGTTCTTGTTTCATATATGCAATATTCTATCTTTAAGGATGTTATAGAGTTTTAAAAGTTTCTCAATCCCTATATTGTTTCTTTGAAGTTTCCTTCTGTTTGCATATTTTAATCTTTTTCAAACTAGATGCTTTACTTAAGTGTCTGGTAACTCTTAGCTATCCACTCATATTTGAGAGTGGACAAGCTCTGTGTGCAAGATGGGGCTGATGGACTCTTGGGCTTCACTGTGAGAAATTAGGTACCCTTCCTATTGGCATATCCCTTAGTAATTCTGATGTGTACTTCAGGTTAGTAATCACTTTTATAGTTTATTGATGTCTAATCTCAAAGTGGCATCTCACATTGAGATTTTATGATGATACGGAACCAAGGCTTAATTTATGGGGCCAGATACAGTTTCATAGTGCTAAGGTTTTAATTCATACTTTTATTCTTATATGCCATGATTATTCCATTATAACCATGGAAGCTTTTTGAAACTATATTTGCTGTTTTATTTTCATTTGTTTTAGAGACATCATAATAAGTTAGATTTCCATAGTTCTTAATTTTTCCAAGTTCATTCACACCTGATTAATTTTTTCCTGATTTTATCCTTCTAAGTTAAGACTGGATGGCTATAGGTTTCATCTATAATATAGCTGTTTTTGAACATGTGATTATTTTTCATCAGGCTGTGGGTAATGACAGTTAATGCACTTCAGCCTTCAATAAAGTTTGTACGACAACAAAAGTATACTCAGAATGACCTGATGATAGATCCTCTCATTGTCCTAAGATGTGATCAGAGGGTACACAGGTAAGTGTCATTTGAGTTTCATTTTTATTCTGGAGTTATACTTTGGAGAGTCAAAAGAAATTGGAGAAATTCCGTTTACGTCTGTCTTAGTGTTCTTGTAGGTAATTGGCAGTGTGAGCTGTGAGGTTTTTTGTTTTTGTTTTGTGTACATTTAAGAACTATTCAGTTTAATATTTATTAGTAAAATCTAGCCTTGTTAGCATTTTTGAAAAAGGCTTTTAAAAATTTACTAAATATGAACCATTACATAAACTATCATCTTTTTGGCATCCTCAGTTGTGAGAAGTTTCATTGATTAGTTTCATTGATTCCACATTTGTCCATAATTCCTTGCCAATTGCTGAACTTAATCAGTTGCTCTGAAGTGGCTTCACCTTAACAGGCCAATTTAATTAATTCACATCAATAATATTTGAATTTCCAATTGTTGTGCTAAGTCATATCAGTTATATATAGGTTAAAGTGATTATCACCTATATGGAGAAATAAGACAAATACATGTAAAGTTAAATAATACGGTCGCATGCAGATGAATGGTACAGTAAATGGATGCTGTTAAAGGTTCAGGAAAGATGCAAAAGAAGTGGGAGCTGAGTAGTATTTTAAAGATTTATTTATTTACTCATGAGAGACACACAGAGAGAGGTAGAGACACAGGCAGAGGGAGAAGCAGGCTCCATGCAGGAAGCCTGACATGGGACTCAATCCCGGGTCTCCAGGATCACACCCCAGGCTGCAGGCGGCGCTAAACTGCTGCGCCACCGGGGCTGCCCGCTGAGTAGTATTTTAAAGGATAGAAATGGGGTTTAGATGAACAGACACTATAATGATGGGGGTAAGGGCTTAAGGAAGGCATTATGGGGGAAAAGGAACAATGTGAGCAAAAGCACAGAAGCACAGATGAAAAAGCCTTGGGGTGGAGGGGTAAGTTGTTGAGAGGAACATACTTTAGGAATGTCAACTTAGGGGTCAGACTGTGGAGGGCCTTGAATGTTAGGCTAAAGAGGTCATTTAGGTGGTAACTTAAGAAGAGAAGCTTTGTGTTAGATGGCCTAGAGGGGAAAGAAATTGGAGTTAAAACTTAAGTAAGACATACACTCTCTGAATGTACTCATCAGTCCTCAACCTAAGGGATGACATTTATGAAGTGACAAAATTTGCAAAATCAGCCACATATGGTTTGGTGAGATCAGGGTCTCATAGGAAATACGAGTCAGGCGAATGAACAGTGTAAGTGACATTAAGTATCTAATAAAAGAAAAATAGCAGTAAATAACACTTCCAGACAAGAGTAACTTCTAAAACAATTTATCAGTCTTAATAATCCATTTAAATAGGTAACGTTTCATCTGAATTGCCTCCAGTTATTCAGGAAGTTGTTAGATTTTGCTATCATAATGTATATAATGTTTTCTTAGCCTGGATTTCCACTTGTGAACTTTACCCCACATTAATAGATATTCTGATATTAATTGGCTGCATAGTATCCCACATAGATTTGCTTTGCCTGACCAAATCACTATTGTTGGACATTTTGTTTATTTCTATTTTTTGTTATTATCAATATTACTGTGGTGACTATTCTATATACTATTTCCTTAGAGCAGATTCTTTTTAAAAAATATTTTATTTTTTAATATATATTGAAATAATCTCTGTGTCCAATGTGGGGTTCAAACTCAGAACCCTGAGATCAAGAGTTGTATGCTCTTCCAAGTGAGCCAGCCAAGCCAACCCAGAACAGATTCTTAAAAATGGAATTGTAGGGGAAAAGTAACATTCTTATTTTCAAGACTTTTGTATTTTTTATATTCATATTTTGATTCATATTCATATTTTCATTCTGCCACCTAGAAAGGCTGGACCAGTTTACATTTCCAAAGCAGTGTTTGATATTATACTTTACTACTTTATATAGGTAAAAACTTGATTTTTATTTTAATTTTTTCTAAAGATTTTATTTATTTGAGAGTGAGTGAGAGAGCACAAGCCAGGGGGATAGGCAGAGGGAGAGGGAGAAGCAGGCTCCCCGTTGAGCAGGGAGCCTGACGTGGGGCTCTATCCCAGGACCCTGGGATTATGACCTGAGCTGAAAGTAGATGCTTAACTGACTGAGGGTGACTAAGGGTGGCACCCTTAGTCAATTTGTATTTTAGATTGAATATTTTAATATGCTTATTGGCTATTGATATCGTTTCTTTCTATTTTAGTCTAGTTTTTTATTGAAATGCTTATTTTTTTTTGATTTGGAAAGAGTTCTTCATAAAGGATATTAGCTCTTGCAGTTTTTTTCTTTGTTCTATTTTGCCTTTTTTTTAAAGATTTTATTTATTTATTCATGAGAACACACACAGAGAGAGAGAGAGACAGAGACACAGACACAGGCAGAGGGAGAAGCAGGAATCCATGTGGGATTCGATCCTGGGTCTCCAGGATTAGGCCCTGGGCTGAAGGCGGTGCTAAACCGCTGAGCCACCTGGGCTGCCCCAATTTTGCCTTTTAATTTTGTTAATTTAAAAACATTTTTTTACTAAGTGATCATTCATATTATTTTTTATATATTTTTAAAGATTTTATTTATTAGAGCAGGTGCGTGCCCACGAGTTGGGGGAGGGGCAGAGTGAGAAACAGAATCCCGCTGAGCACAGAGCCCCATGCAAGGCTGGATCCCAGGACCCTGAGATCATGACCTGAGTCGAAATCAGATGCTTACTTAACTGAGCCACCCAAGCGCCCTGGGCTTGGCTTTTTAAATTTTAGTGGTTACTAATTTATTTATTTTTTTGTTTCCTTTTTTGTATGTAATTCTTGTATTTATTCTTACCTCCTTTAATTTAATCTGCAACAATCTTTGTGGAATGAATAACTGTAAATAACTTATCTCAGGTCAAGTGGATGAAGCACTTTTGGAATAGTGAGTTGTCTTGCTCCAAAGGAGAAACAGGAATAGAAAGAATAAATATTCTGTTCTAGTTTCCTTCATCTTATCAATTGTAGAATGTTTCTCTTTGAGGACAGCTGCTTTGCAGGTTCCTACTTAAGAGATTTACTGGTAGTACTGCTCTTTTTGCAAAAGGGCATACGTTATATTTGATTTTAGTTGATGAGATGAAATAGATAATATTTAATATGTATTCAATATAATCAAAATATAGAGGATAGGATAAATCTATTAAACTTTTTAAATAAATATTTCAGTGTAGGGCAGCTTGGGTGGCTCAGCAGTTTAGCGCCTGCCTTCTGCCCAGGGCGTGATCCTGGAGTCCTGGGATTGAGTCCCACATTGGGCTCACTGCATGGAGCCTGCTTCTCCCTCTGCCTGTGTCTGCCTCTCTCGCTCTGTGTCTCTGCCTCTCTCGCTCTGTGTCTTTCATGAATAAATAAAATCTTAAAAAAATAAAATAAATATTTCAGTGTAATAAGAGTACTACAACTCTTTAGGTTTTTTAGGTACTATTCACCACTGATTGATCATATTCTGAGTAATTTATAAATTTATATTCTTTCTCATGTATTTTTCTTCTTTCTGTGTTAGATGCCCCCCACTGATGGATATCACTCTACACATGTTGAATGGCTATCTGCTTGCATCCAAAGCCTACCTTAGTGCTCATCTGAAGGAAACAGCAGAGCAAGATAGGCCTTCCCAGAATAATACAATAGGTTTAGTTGGGCAAACTGATGGCCCTGAAGTTACCAGAGAAGAATTGAAAAATGCATTGCTGGCTGCTCAGGTAATAAAATTAGCCAAGAGGGGATCCCTGGGTGGCGCAGCGGTTTGGCGCCTGCCTTTGGCCCAGGGCGCGATCCTGGAGACCCGGGATTGAATCCCACATCGGGCTCCCGGTGCATGGAGCCTGCTTCTCCCTCTGCCTGTGTCTCTGCCTCTCTCTCTCTCTCTCTCTCTCTCTCTCTCTGTGACTATCATAAATAAATAAAAATTAAAAAAAATAAAAATAAAAAATAAAATTAGCCAAGAAAGGGCATGGGTTTCCTGTTAATATAATTAGTTAAATAGATGGGATATGATAGCCCTCTATGTACAACAGTGACATGTTGTGCATGTCTTTCATTACAGAATGTATTATAGTTGTTTCCTTTGCTTCTGAATATCAGATGGACTATATTACTAAAATTAGGAATAATCTTCATAATATTAGTTTAAGAGCCATTTAAATGAGATTTACATGTTAACAAAATATAAAACTTTTGTTTTTTTAAAATTGAAGGGTGGAGACAAACAGAACAAGTATATATATAATAAAATGTCAAGTAGTGGTAAATAGTATGACAATACAAGGAGTTGTTTTATATATAGAAAAGTTTTTAAAGATTTTATTTATTTGACAGAGAGAGAGAGAGAGAACACAAGCTGAGGTTGCTGCAGGCAGAGGGAGAGGGAGAAGCAGGCTTCCTTCCTGGTGAGCAGGGAGCCAGATGTGAGGCTTTGATCCTCGGACCCTGAGATTGTGACCTGTGCTGAAGGCAGACGCTTAACTTACGGAGCCAGTCAGGGGCCCTTAGAAAAGTTTTAGAACAATGTAGGATTTTCCGAAGCCTTTAGTCATTTTTAAGTAAGTCAGGAGATGTGAGATGATTAAAAGTTAAGCAATTTGAGGTCTTCAAAGTAGAAATGTTTTCTTAGTTTGAAACATATCTTCTGAAATATTTTTACTGACAATAAGGGGAATTAGAGCAATAGTATAGGTCCACAATCCCTTATCTGTGATACAGAAATCAAATAAGCTATGAAAACTGAAGCACTTTTTCGGTAATTCAGTTGGCAGAAAGACCTGACTTGACGTGATCTCATTTTTGAGAAAACTTGACCTGAATTGATATGAGGCTATTTATGGCTTTATCTCACTTATTGTGAATGTTGTTTTACTGCAGAAATGTGAGTATATTTGACTGCACTGTGTGCTACCCTAGTCTCTCCTGGAGATATTATATAATATTACATTAAAAAGAATTCTGACTTCTAAAATTAATCTGGTCCTCAGAATTTCAGGTAACTAATTGAGGATCATACTAGTTACCATTTATATAATGCTTACTATGTGCTGAGTGCTATTCTAAGTTCTTTATGTATATTAACTCATTTAATCTTTATAGCCAATCTGTTAGGCATGGAGTATTATCCATTTTGATAGATTAGGAAAATGAGACCTAGGGAGGTTAAGCCACTTGCTTAAGGCTACACATTAATAAGTGGCAGAGCTAGTATTCAAGCCTGGGTAGTCTCACACCAGAGTTTACAAACAAAAACACAACAAAACAATAACTCCAGACCAAAAACCCTTCAACCCAAGAATGATAATTATAAAATAAAACTTACTTTACTTTATAATCATTCGTAAAAACAGGTGAAATAATTATTTTCTTCTATTCCAGGCAGTGGCTGTCTTCCAGAGATACATGTCATATATTCTCTTTCTCTCTCTCTCTTTTTTTTTTTTTTTTTTTTTTTACCTCTTCCTGCTAGTTAAAAATGATTCTAGCTCTCCTTTATATGTAGGGGCATCAAATGGATCACCCCTCAGGAAATTACTGTTCTATGAAATGACACTCAAGCTTATAGACTGAGCAACAGTGATTTGTACAGGGGGAATAGATGGTAAGGCAGACTTTTTCTTTGCAAAACCAGGGCCATAAAGAGCCCATCTTCAAATTAAAAGTGAAAAAGCTTTAGGAAGTGACTTTTAGGTATTAATTATTAACCACCATCTTCAGAGGAATTACTTAATTGGTGAGGAAAAACAACCAGTTGAGAAAAAGAGGGGAATACAGGATAGGATCTCGGAAAATGTAGGAATTTAAGAGGAAAGGAAGGAGATTTTGGTGGAAGTCATTTTTTGCTTAGGCCCTGTTTAGGATGTCACTTAATCAGAATACTCCTCTTCTAATTTTTTTTTTTTAATTTATTTATGATAGTCACAGAGAGAGAGAGAGAGAGAGAGGCAGAGACACAGGCAGAGGGAGAAGCAGGCTCCATGCACTGGGAGCCTGATGTGGGATTCGATCCCGGGTCTCCAGGATCACGCCCTGGGCCAAGGGCAGGCGCCAAACCGCTGCGCCACCCAGGGATCCCCTTTTTTTTTTTTTTTTTAATTTTTATTTATTTATGATAGTCACACAGAGAGAAAGAGAGAGAGGCAGAGACACAGGCAGAGGGAGAAGCAGGCTCCATGCACCGGGAGCCCGATGTGGGATTCGATCCCGGGTCTCCAGGATCACGCCCTGGGCCAAAGGCAGGCGCCAAACCGCTGCGCCACCCAGGGATCCCGGATCCCTTTTTTTTTAAAGAAACTGTTATTTTACCACTTTTGTTCATGTGAAAACAAGATTAGATTTGGTTTTCAAATAAAATTTTCAGAAAATTCTTAAATGCACTGTTCTGTTTGCTTGTAGGATAGTGCAGCTGTCCAGATTCTCTTGGAGATCTGCTTACCTACTGAAGAAGAGAAGGCAAGGGGTGTTAATCCAGACAGCTTGCTAAGGAATGTTCAAAGTGTTATTACTACCAGTGCTTCAAATAAGGGAATGGAGGAAGGAGAAGACAATTTGCTCTGTAACCTTCGAGAAGTTCAGTGCCTTATCTGTTGTCTCTTACACCAGATGTACATTGCTGATCCCAACATTGCTAAACTTGTTCACTTTCAGGTGTGTTTTCAAAGAACAATCTTTATATGGTTCAACTTTATATCTGAGAAGGAGAGTGGTTTGATTACTAAACTAATAGGGATCAGTTAGAAATCAGAGATCACTCAAACGTTCATGGTCCTTTGTGATATGGCCAAAAATCCAGAGTTTTTAATTTTTTTTTTTAAGATTTATTTATTTATTTATGATAGACATAGAGAGAGAGAGGGAGAGAGAGAGGGAGAGAGGCAGAGACACAGGAGGAGAGAGAAGCAGGCTCCATGCCGGGAGCCCGACGTGGGACTTGATCCCGGGACTCCAGGATTGCGCCCTGGGCCAAAGGCAGGCGCCAAACTGCCGAGCCACCCAGGGATCCCCAAGTTTTTAGGTTTTATTTCACACTAATAGGTTCAGATAATTTATTCTAGTGCACCAGAAGGGTCAAATGCCAGGATTTATTTAGGGCACTGTAGCCTTCTGAGCAACTTTTACATAAAGGAAGATAAATCTTCCTATGTATTTTTATCTGTATTTGACTTACAGGTCTTTTTTTTAATTTCTAACTTTTCCCCCCTTTCTTGTTGAGATAGGGTTATCCATGTGAACTTTTACCTCTGACCGTCGCAGGTATTCCATCTATGCACATTTGTCTGGATTTCATACCTGAGCTTATTGCACAGCCAGAACTTGAAAAACAGGTAATGAGCATTTTGGAGGTTTAGGAAAATTTTAATCTCCCTCCAGTCCTGCTAGTTATCAAACATTTAAAAAATTTTAATACTTAAGGATTCCTCAGAAACATGTAACATTTTGATTTTGTATTGCAGATATTTGCTATCCAGTTGCTTTCTCATTTGTGTATCCAGTATGCATTACCAAAGTCACTCAGTGTGGCTCGCTTAGCTGTGAATGTCATGGGAACTTTGCTAACAGGTGTGTGGTCAACCAACATCAATAACAAAGACTTCTAATGTAAAGTAGTACATATTTTTACTGAATTTAATAGTATGATGTTCTTGTGTTACCAGTAGTTTAATTTACACCGTCTTTTCAGTTATTCTTTTGAAAAATTTTTAATTACAAATGTGATTTATAGTGTAGAGGAGATGAATAGGTAGGCAAATTGTATCTTTCATTTTGTGAATGATTATATATAGATTTAAGTAAATATAATAAGTTTTCAGGGGCTCCTGGGTGGCTCAACTGGTTGATGTCAGACTCTTGATTTCGGCTAAGGTCAAGATCTTATGGTTGTGGAATCACACCCTGCACTGGGCTCTGTGCTCAGTGCAGAGTCTGCTTCAGATTTGATCCCCATTCCGGTTGGCCCCTTCCCCTGCTCACACATGTGCATGCTATCTTTCTGTCACTCTCTCTCTCTCTCTTTTTTAAAAAATATTTTATTTATTTATTCATGAGAGACACAGAGAGAGAGGCAGAGACACAGGCAGAGGGAGAAGCAGGCTCCATCCAGGGAGCCCGATGTGGGACTTGCACCGGAGTTCCGGGATCACGCCCTGAGCCAGAGGCAGATGCACTTAACTGCTGAGCCACCCAGGCGTCCCGTCTCTCTCTAAATAAATAAATAAAATCTTTAAAAAAAAAAAAAAACTTTTACAAATGAAAATCAGGTCTGCTTTCTGAATGTAATTATATCAACAGAAAACAAATTATAATTTATTACAAAGGCTTAGAGTTCCAGAAAAATACAGTCATGATATATAAATAAGAGAAAAAAATATAGTTTCCTTAAGTTCTAAAACTAAACTAGTTTTAGATACTAGATGAATGTTTTAATCACTGTCTGGTTTGCAGAGTAAAATGGTATCAAACTAAACTATTTTAAAAGATATGTAATTAAAAAATATGTAATTCAGTCTTTTAAAGTTATGGCTTAGTTAATTTCATATTCTTTCTTAGTGGTCCCACAATACTTTGTTCATTTTTCTTTTCGTTTTTATTATTTTTAGTGGTTGGGAACTTAACTGCCTGAGTTCAATCCCAACTCCACTAGCTGGCTGTGTAGCCTTGAAAAGTTTCTTAATCTAAGGTTCATTTAGGGTTTTTCTCCTCTATAAAAGAGGTATCATAATACTACTTTCCTCATTTATGAGGCTGTGAGAATTAAATAACATAATTCACTCATAGTGCTTGAGAATAAGAATTTACATGTTGGATGATGGCTGTCTACTAGATTATAAGCTCCCTGAAAGCAAGGATCAGACTTATCTTAGAAAATTTAGTAATCTGCACAGAGTGTGGTGCTTAGTTTTAATATGGCTATTATATTTAATAGGCCATATATGTTTAATTTATATTTGTAAAGTATTGTTTAACTTCTTTCCAACAGTTTTAACACAGGCTAAGCGGTATGCTTTTTTCATGCCAACTCTGCCAAGTTTGGTCTCTTTTTGTCGAGCATTTCCTCCACTGTATGAAGATATTATGTCTTTGCTGATCCAAATAGGGCAAGTCTGTGCCTCTGATGTTGCCACTCAGACAAGAGACATTGATCCAATTATTACACGTAAGTAGTAACTTATTTTCAAAGTTTTTTTTTTTTATGATAGTCACAGAGAGAGAGAGAGAGAGAGAGAGAGAGAGGCAGAGACATAGACAGAGGGAGAAGCAGGCTCCATGCACTGGGAGCCCGACGTGGGATTCGATCCCGGGTCTCCAGGATCGCACCCTGGGCCAAAGGCAGGCGCTAAACCACTGCGCCACCCAGGGATCCCCTCTAAGTTGTTTTAATGTCAAACAAAAGGCCAAACTCCTTTCTAGATTCCTTGCATTATTTTTTTTATAATAAATTTATTTTTTATTGATGTTCAATTTACCAACAATACAGAATAACACCCAGTGCTCATCCCGTCAAGTGCCCCCCTCAGTGCCCGTCACCCAGTCACCCCCATCCTCCGCCCTCCTCCCCTTCTACCACCCCTAGTTCGTTTCCCAGATTTAGGAGTCTTTATGTTCTGTCTCCCTTTCTGATATTTCCCACACATTTCTTCTCCCTTCCCTTATATTCCCTTTCACTATTATTTATATTCCCCAAATGAATGAGAACATATAATGTTTGTCCTTCTCCGACTGACTTACTTCACTCAGCATAATACCCTCCAGTTCCATCCACGTTGAAGCAAATGGTGGGTATTTGTCGTTTCTAATGGCTAATATTCCATTGTATACATAAACCACATCTTCTTTATCCATTCATCTTTCGATGGACACCGAGGCTCCTTCCACAGTTTGGCTATTGTGGACATTGCTGCTATAAACATCAGAGTGCAGGTGTCCCGGCCTTTCATTGCATAGATTCCTTGCATTAATTAATTAATTTATTTTCCTTATGTTTTTAGGTCTTCAGCAAATAAAGGAGAAGCCAAGTGGATGGTCTGGTATCTGTAAAGATCCACTTTATAAAAATGGATCTGGGGACACTGGAAGTATGGATCCTGATGTACAGCTCTGTCACTGTATTGAAAGCACAATAATTGAAATAATAAACATGAGTGTTAGTGGAATTTAGAAAAAAGTAAAACAAAAAAATGAAGCTGTTTGCTGCATATACTCAATTTGAAACTGCATCTTATAACAACTCTAACCTGAATGGGAACAATAACGTCTTGAAATCATTAAACGATTCAGTTCAACATGAGTATAATTTAGAACTCTCTTAAGGATTATGCTTGCTTGTATTTGATTGGCACTTCTTTGGATCTACTTTTCTGGTATGTTTATACTGTAGCAGTGGAGTGTTTTTTGTTTTTTGTTTTTTGTTTTTTTTCTATTGGGAGCACATTTAAGAAACTCATTACTAGAAAATGAATTTGGCCTTGTTTAGCTTTCGCGATGAAGAAACAGTGCCATGCCTTTAATTTCTTATAAAGATCAATCTCTGGGTAGCCCTAGTGTTTAAGGTCAGCTAGTAACAGTGAGTGTGACAATGATGCAATGATGAAATGGAGAAAAAGGGAAGGGAGAATTCAGGAAAACTTAGGAGTTTAAATACCCAATAGAAATCACTAAAACTTGCAATGCAAGTAATAGTAATGTAAGGTAGAATTCTGCTTCTCTAGAAATAGTATTGAGAAGACTTTAAAAAAGGCAGATGGCTTTTTGTAAATGATTTCCATGGAATTACAGATGAGAATTTTAAGATTTTACATATTTGCTTCAATTTTTACTAATATGGAGACATATGTTTAAAGAGATATTTGAATAATTTGAAATTTTAAGATACTAATTTAAAAGTGTTTACAGAAACATCTTTGTGCAGAGAAGAATCTGAAAGGAGATCTCATTTAATTTTTTTTATAAGATTTATTTTTATAATGTTTTACGGACTTACCTAATGGTCAGTCGGGGGGGGGGGAATACATTGGTATCTAATTAAAGTTTAGAGCAGCGAAACAGGCTAGATTAAAGAGCCCTTGGTGTGCTATCAGGATTATAATTCACATCATAATTTTAGAAGATCTCTGAGTAAGAAAATATATATATAGTGTTTGGACCTCAGGAAAAATTTAAAAGTATGTAATGTACCATGTTGAAGGATTTTGCATTTGTCTGTTAGTAACTTCCATTGATTAGGTAGATGCATTCAGGTAACTCATAATCCTAATTTTTTTCCTTAGTTAAATATCCAATGTAGAAGTTATTTCTCATTGCTTTCTGAGATAATGCCTGAGTGATACACACTCCTCACAACCACTGCCCCAGTCCCCTACCTTGAAACAGACCTCTTCACTTGTAAAAGAAATTAGGTAGGCTAATAAGAAAGTGTGATTTTTAAGAAAAGAAATTTAACTTCAGTCTTCTCACTACATTATAGGCACATGTCAGTTTCCTCCTTTGTAAAACTTGATTACTACTGGCCCTACCTCATAAGGGTATTATATAAGAATTAATTTGTAACTGTTTCAAATCATGAAGTACACAGTATCCTAGATGATAGACTATTTATAACTTTTATTAGATGCTTAATGTTCAAGTAAGTAATTTTGATGCAAAAAGTAAAAGCATACACTTAAAAAATACCATAAGAATTTTCATATTTTTAAACAAGGCAGTTTTATAAGTCTTTTAAGATTAAATACAACTGCTCCTGTTTAGTTTAGTTTTTAAACTGAGGCTTTGAAATATTTTGTGTGAGTAGGTAATCTATAGGAGTTCAGAAAAGGTTGAAATATGTTTTCTAACTAAATGCAGTGCACATTCCTGGATCACTTTTCAAAGACTGGTCAAAACCTGCTGTGTTAAAATAACATATGCTGTTTTTCATCAGATTTGTTGATGATGTAAATAAATGTGTAAATATATTAGTAAATGTTAATATTCATGTATTTTAAGTTAAGGTTCTAAGATTTGTCACAATGTGATTTTTTTTATTCAAGTGAAAGATGTGTGCAGCTATTTTGAATATTGGTTTATAAACATTCATATTCTTTATCAAATGAACTTGTGGTTTTTTGTGTTTCATTTCACTGCTGCTGACTTGAAAGGGACATTTTGAGGGACTGGAGTCCAGGACTCTCTGGCTCCAGAATCTATGTGTGTCCCTCTTCTATTATGCCATGTACATCAAATGACAATACAAGGTTAGAGTCGGTTGAGAGCCTTACGAATTTAGGAGAGGAAAATCAGAATAGTTTCCCTGGAGCAGTAACTTAAAAGATTAGATATTTTAAATATGTGTAAATGCAGAATAACAATTTGAAGGTATTTTTACAGTCTTATTTTTATAAATTATCCCTCAACTGTCTTAACAGTAAGTTATGTTTTTTGGTACTTTCTCTTCATCTTTGCTTATACACACATATTGTCACATAATGGAATTTACAGTACCCAGTTAGAGTCTGCTTTTTTTTCATTTACTTTTATATGGTATTGTTTTTTGCAAGTTGTTTACTTTTTTATAATTATGGTTTATAGCAATTTATCTTTATAATTATTTTATTTGCTTCATGATGATTGAATTGATATAGCCATCTCCCTATTACTATACTGGGAAGTTTGTGATTTTTTTTTCAGTATTACAATAGGCATCGTTATCAAATTGAAGCATTATTTTTCTTTCTTTTAGATTACTTATTTAGGATAAATTTCTGAGTCTGAGATGACTGAAGGGCAGAATTTATTTTTAGACTAAGTTTTGGCGTTTGGGGACTAGTAAAAGTGAAAGTGAGGCAAACAAATCAGCTCGCCTCCTGCTGCTCCCTCCTGCCACACACCTCACTCTCAAACCAGTTTCTCGAATTTGTGAAAATGTCTCAGGTTTTGCTTTTGGGGGCACTAGTATTTTAGCCAAGTTTAGGCTATACAGAACTCTTTAAAAATAACAATTCAGAGAGATTAACCTAATTTTGAGAAAATTTAAGTGTACTTCTTAGCAAAGGAGAATAAACTGGTCTCGGGAGGGACAGAAGGTGGATGAGCCTTAATAGAGGTAGAAGTTACCTGGTGCTGGAAGACCTTGCGAGCGTTTGTCTGGTTTAATTTGGTACCTGAGGATGCCTTGAATATTATGAAATCTTGTCATCGAATCTTTTCGCCTGGTTTGGCTCAGTCTCGCAATTCCCGCCTCCATCTTTCCGATAGCGTGGCTACTAGTGAAGTTCGAATTTGAATTGCGTGGCACCGATGAATACTCGGAGAACTCAGCAAGGCTTAGAGGTGTTTCCTTTCTGTCTACAGCTTTTAAGGCTAGAGACTTCGAGTTTCCAAGAAATCTTTGCACGACTTACATCACCGGTTTCAAAAAGTCCAACGGAGAGAACTCTTTTCCTTTAAATCCCCCAAATTTGGGAGAGTCCTTCCCTCTTCTGTCGCTCGCCTTCTGGTGCCGCCAAGTGCCCTGGGTCCGTTCATCTTGCGGAGGCTTCCATTGGATGTCAGAGTTCTCGCCCCCTAACCTTGCACCGGGATTGGCTACTTGAATCCTGATCGAGGCGGGTGATTGGTTGTCTGGGCTCATCCGGCGATTGGATGCCGGGAGTCGAGGGGGCGGGAGGCGGGAATTCGTCTGGGAGAGCCTTGTAGAGCGGACTCCTGCGAGCTGGAGCGGAAAGCCGAAGCCTCCCGCGGCCCGCTGAGGAAGGGAGAGAGGCGTGTGACCCTTTGCCAGCGCTCTGCTGTACTTGCGGATATCTGTTTCCTTTTCTCCCGTGAGTCGGAGCCCAGTCAGTGGTGCTTCAGTTTTCCTCAGGACAGGCAAGTTTGTCTCCCGTGCGGGGGGAGAGCGCGAAGCCTGCCGGCGGAGTGCTTTCTGCTTTCACCCAAACTCCTCGCCGGCCGGTCGGGGTTGGCTGGATCACCAGGGCCTCTGGGATCTCACCGGGCTGCGGGAGGAGGAGGGAGCCTGTCCTCCCCTCCCGGGAGCCCAGGCCTGTTAGGATAGACGGCGGCCCGCGCTCACTCTTGGCGGCAGGGGGCGACGGCGGGAGGCGGATAGTTGTGTATTTTGGGTTTTGTTTGCTTTATTCCATGTACGGGGGAAGCTACCCCTTTTGAGATGCCTGTTGCCACAACTGGGGCGGGGGATGGATTGATTTCGAGGTTCTATCTGAGTAACTAGGCCAGCGCTGAGCTGTTAGTTCAGATTAAAGGGTTGGGTTCCCCCAAATCTCATTCTCAGAGCTGCACAGAAGTAAAAAATACTACAACTGGAAAATACCTTAGAGTAGTGGTCCTTTTGGAGCACATAGGCCATGGTTAAGGTTTTACTGGCTCTCTAATCTTTTGCGTTGCTATTTCAACCATCCCTCCATCCCCAGATTGAGTCTACTAAATTTTTTCACTATTACAAAGTGCTATCACTGTATATATATCACCCCCCCCCCTTTGAGTTATTTCTTTATGTATTTCTGGGAATGAGAAATTTATGGACTCTCTTTTCAGAAAAAAAAATGCAGTCGTGCGCAGAAACTTCTGTATGCAATAGCAAGAGATCAGTTTCTGAATTTAATCTATTTTATTTTTTTAAAATAAATTTTTATTTATGATAGTCACACTGAGAGAGGGAGAGAGAGAGAGAGAGAGAGAGAGGCAGAGACACAGGCAGAGGGAGAAGCAGGCTCCATGCACCGGGAGCCCGACGTGGGATTCGATCCCGGGTCTCCAGGATCGCGCCCTGGGCCCAAGGCAGGCGCCAAACCGCTGTGCCACCCAGGGATCCCTGAATTTAATCTATTTTAGATTAAGAAAAGGTGGTTTAGAAAGAGGGAGATTAAAGTAGATCACTTCTGTTTTAGATACTAGAGTCTGTGCACATTTCTGTCCATTATGTTATTTTTTATTCTATTATTATTATTTTCAAAGGTTTTATTTATTTATTTGAGAGAGAGAGAGCAAGAGAGCACAAGTAGGGGTAGCGGGAGAGGGAGAAGCAGCAGTTGGGGCTCCATCCCAGGATCCTGGGATCATGACCTGACCTGAAGGCAGACACTTAACCAACTGAGCCACCTAGGCACCCCTCTATATTATTATTTTTTAAAGATTTTATTTATTTGAGAAAAAAAGATTTTATTTATTTGAGAGAGAATGAGCATGCGCAGAGGGAGAGGCAGAGGGACAAGCAGAGTCCCAGCTGACAAAGAGAGTCCCTGTGGGGCTAGATCCCAGGACCCTGAGATCTTGAACTGAGGTGAAGTGTGAAGCTTAGTGACTGAACCATCCAGGTGCCACAGGGTGCCTTAAGTACATGTAGTGTACAGACATTGTTATTTAATTTTGAACTCCGTGTCTGGCTAATTCTTGTGAAAACCCTATCAAATGAGTAGTATTATCTACATTTCACAGATGAAGAAATTAGCTCTGAGAGGTTAAGTGACTCACACAGAAAAATTCAAATTTAGATGTGCTTTAGTCCAAACTCACCTTTCCATTATACCCCCCTGACCCTTAAATACGAATTATTGGGATCCTACTAAGTGTCAAGGCATTTTCTCTTTCACAACAGTTTAAGTTAGGAGTTACTACAAATAAGGATCTTAGTCTAGAGAAGTGAAGAGACATGATCAAGGTAACATATCTGAGTTGTTTTCAGAACCTGGTCTAGAGTTATATTTTCTAACTCCTAGTCCACAGCTTTGGCATGGCAGTGATACAAATCCATACTTGTCAGATTCCAAGACATCCACTGTCATTTATAAGACTAGGACATTCTTTTACTTCCCCATTTGTTTTGTTTAAACATTTATTCCAATTTTTATTTCCAGACATCTGTTCTAGTGTTGGATATCTGTTTTTTTTTTTTTTTTGAATGACATTGTTTCAATATTGATTTTCATTTCTGTTGCAGTTACGAATCTGAAGTAAATAGTAAAGCATAATGTCTTCATTGTGGTCTGAATATACAATTGGTGGGGTGAAGATTACCTTTCCTTATAAAGCTTACCCATCACAGCTTGCTATGATGAATTCTGTAAGTATCTTTTAATAGTTAATTTTTTAGTAAGATAGGTGCTTACAATTCATGAGACTGTTCATTTTTTTAGATGGTAAATGGATTGAAAATATTTGCCAGTTTCATTGAAAAACATCTAGCCTTAAAAAGAAAAAAAGAACATCTAGCCTTTGGAAAAGTAGTACTGATCACTGCTAAACTGTATATTTCATGGTTATAATGGAGACAAAGAGAACATTCTGAAAAACATTCTTATTCCCCCCCTTTTTTTTTTAAAGATTTTATTTATTTATTCATGAGAGACACACAGAGAGAGGCAGAGACATAGGCAGAGGGAGAAGCAGACTCATCACAGAGAGCCCAATGTGAGACCTGATCCTGGGTCTCCAGGATCACACCCTGGGCCAGAGGCGGCGCCAAACCGACAAGCCACCCTGGCTGCCCTGAGAAACATTCTTAGCTCAGTTGGAACTTGTATTTACTTTGCAGAATAACTGTCTTTTTTTTTTTTTTTTTTATTTGTTAGAGAGAGACAGCAGAGCAGGGGGGTAAGGGTAGAGGGAGAAACAGACTCCCCACAGAGCAGGGAGCCCAACTCCAGCTTATCCTAGGACTTGAGGATCATTATCCCAGGCAAAGGCAGACACTTTATTGACTGAGCCACCCAGGCACCCCAGAATTACTGCTTTCTACAAAATATTTGCTATTACACAGAACATACTGTTTAGTATATTTCTCATCATAATTTTTTGAGATAGTTGTCATATAGCAAATTAATATAAAAACTTAAGTAAATCAAATTTCCAACTTTGTTAAATCTGAATATTTTATATTTACTTTATACCTTGTTTGTGAGCAATAGAATATTACTTCACACATTTTTAAATGTTGAATAATGACATGATACTTTACTTACCTGCAGAAGTTGACGTATTTTTTTTTTTTGCTTAATATTATTAAGATGTAGGCCTGTTGATTGTTAATCCATTTTACTTGCTGTATAGTATTACATTATATGAATATATCAGAATTTTTTTGTCCATTTTCCTTTTAATAGACTTAAGTTGTTTACATTCTTTTTTTAGTTGTTTACATTCTTTAGCAATTATAAACAATGCTGCTATGAACTTTAAAAAAAAAAAGATTTTATTTTATCTATTCATGAGAGACAGAGAGAGAGAGAGAGAGACATAGGCAAAGGGAGAAGCAGCCTCCATGAAGGGAGCCTGATGTGGGACTCGATCCCAGGACTCCAGGATCACCTGAGCCGAAGTCGGATGCTTAATCGCTGAGCCACCCAGGCATCCCTGCTATGAACTTTCTTATACAGGTTTCCTTGTGTTCATGTGGGAAAAGTTTGGGGTATATACATAAGACTGGACTTGCTGGAGTTGGGTATCTTCAACTTTACTAGGAATTGTTAATTTCTTTACAGAGTGATTAACAATTTACACTCCCATGAGCAGTATCCTCCATTAAGTTTTCATCAAAGGTACTTATGTGCTATATTCTAGTTTTATAACATGATTCAGCAACAAACTGCTTCTCTTCACTTCTTTTTTGCTTGATATGTTTTTAAGGCCATAATAATTTTAGGGAGAGGTATAAAGAAATAAAGTCTAGGGTTAAGTAAGTATCGGTTCTCCCTCCTGCTATTGCTGTGTTCGTGGAAGTGCATTCTTACTTCTCATTGTTATTGTATTTATATCTGATGGAGAGAGATCCTAATGAAGTAAATTGTTTATTGATTTTTTTTTATTGTTTTTGTGTCCATAGATTGTCAGAGGATTAAACAGTAAGCAACATTGTTTGTTGGAGAGTCCTACAGGAAGTGGGAAAAGCTTAGCCTTACTTTGTTCTACTTTAGCATGGCAACAGTCTGTTAGTGGTAAGTAGTTGGTTGATATCTTCAGGTTCTTTATTGGGAACAGAAAAAGATATTTTAATAAAGTACTTTTTATCCAGAATGACTCAACCATATTCTAGCAAATTTAAGTACATATTGTTTTTTAAATATTTCTTTATAAGTTATATATATTCTTTAAAATTTTTTTCTTAAGATTTTGATTATTTACTTATTTATTTTAGAGAGAGCTAACAAGATAGAGCACAAGTAGGGGGAGTGGCAGAGGGAGAAACAGGTTTCCCGCTTGAGCAGGGAGCCTTTCAGCAGAGCTCAATCTTAGGATCCTGAGATCCTGACTTGAGCCAAAGACAGATGCTTGACACACCACCACTCAGGTTCCCCAAGTTACATATCTTCCAAAAGAATTTTAACAGAGCAAAATATGTTCAGTTAATTCTAAAACAGTTTTGAACATAATATAGTCTTTTATTTGATGAATTAGAGTATATATAAGAATCTTGGAGTGCTTACTTATCATTATGAAAATGATTATGATAATTTGTATGTAAAAGATATGAGATGAGGCTGTCGTGATGCTAGTAATTGCTTTGAGTACATTGTTTAATATATTTGCTTATCTATCCCTTCCTCACAACATTAGACCATGGAATATGTAAAGAAAACATTCTAATTGATTTTTCTATTTGTTTGGATGCCAGATAAGCAAAAGTTTATTGTAATATTGTTTTCATAAACATGTATTATTTTCCATTACTTTTATTTTATTTGCTAACAAAGGCCTAGTAACATTGACTTTTATGAAAGACTAGCTAATATACATAATGAGTCTGAAATACAGTTTTGGATATGTTTTAGTTACATAATTAGATGGGGATTTGACCTAAAGTACTAGGAAAATTTAAAGTTAACCACAGCGTATGTAGGTATGTATAAATATATTTTCTTCTGTGTGGGTGTGTGTGTGTGTGTGTGTGTGTGTGTGTGTATAGTATCCCATTATATGAATATACCATATATATATATTTTTTTTTTAAAAGATTTATTTATTTATGATAGACATAGAGACAGAGAGAGGCAGAGACACAGGAGGAGGGAGAAGCAGGCCCATGCTGGGAGCCTGATGTGGGACTCGATCCCGGGACTCCAAGATCGCGCCCTGGGCCAAAGGCAGATGCTAAACTGCTGAGCCACCCAGGGATCCCCCATATATATATGTTTTTAAAAGGAAATGTGCGTGTAGCCCGGGTGGCTCAGCGGTTTAGCACCGCCTTCAGCCCAGGGCGTGATCCTGGAGACCCGGGATCGAGTCCCATGTTGGCTCCCTGCATGGAGCCTGCTTCTCCCTCTGCCTGTGTCTCTGCCTCTCCCTCTCTCTCTCTTTCTCTTTGTGTGTCTCATAAATAAATAAATAAAATCTTTAAAAATAAATAAATAAAATGGGATAATCTGTTAATAACTTAAAATTTTAATGAGAGACTGAAAATTAGAATTATTATTTATGTAGTACAGATGGGAAAATAATGTCAGTACTGTTCATAGAAAATAAATTAATTATTCACCTTTTTTTAGTATCTCTGAACTGTATTTATACATGTAGGCAGTCACTTCTTGGCCTTTTGGGTGAGTAAGATCAAATGTAGTATACATGTAGGCACACAATGTAAACCTATTCTTATTATGTATTCTGTTTATTAAAAATTACTTGTTTTATTTAATTTGAATATTGATCTTAAAATATATTTTGATACATGTATCAGAACTGATACATCATGAAACATGTTTCTATTTGAAATAGATGTATAAAGTGGGAATGATTTAACCCTTATGTATTTACACTATTTACTATATTGGGCTTTCAGTTTCTTCAGGGAAATAGCAGTAATTAAGAATATCCTTTAGGTCTTTATTTTAATCTTCCCTACTTGATATTTTCATAAATGTCAGTATAAATGAATACCTGAATAGTTAACATTATTAATCTTTGACTATTAATTTTTATAAATTATGTAAATTGATGATAACTTCTCTTTATATATTTCTGTCATTAAGTGTCTCTCTCTTGTTGTAATTTGATGTTGGAGATAAGGTGACTAACTTGCCCAGATCTGCCACTTGCTTTTCTAAGTTTAGCACTGAAAATCTTATATCTTAGAAAACCCCCCAGTGTTGAGCAAATTGGATGGTTGCTTTCCCCAGTTGCAGAGGAAGATAAATGTTTTTTAAATGAGAAATATGACAACTTGAGATTCTTTCATTTTTTAGGGAAGCTAGTGGATGAAAGCTTAAGTAAAACTGAAGTATCATCGTCATGTTGTTGTGCATGCCATTCAAAGAATTTTACAAACATTGACTTAAACCAAGGAACTTCACATCATTTCAACAGTCCGAGTACACCACCTTCTGAAAGATATGACACTTCATCAACTTGTCAAGGTAGTTTATATTTTGCTTGGCTCTGTTGGTATCTGTAGTAGTCTTAAGTATTGCCGTTGTGAGACTTAATTAAGATAAATTTGTTTAGCCTGACTATGTATCTCCACCTAATTTCTCTGGAATTATTTTTATTTATTTATTTATCTATCTATCTATTTATTTATTTATTTATTGGAATTATTTTTAGATAACACATAGAATAGTTAGATATCCTTGGACTATTTTATTCTTGTCTTGATTTATAATTTATTTTGACATTTTGCTAGCTTAAATTTTTTTGAAGAGGGTAATGCACAATAAATGATATTTAGAAATTGATCTTATTTGTAGGCAGTATTATTAATTATATGTTAGGATTTTGGGGAGGTGCCTGATTGGCTCAGCTGGCTGGGTGTCCGACTCTTGGTTTCTGCTTAGGTAGTGATATCAGGGTTGTGGGATTGAACCTCTTGTCAGGCACTGTGCTAGATGGGGAGACTGCTTGGGATTCTCTCTCCTTTCCCTCTTCCCCTTCCTCTACTTGCATATGCCCACATTCTCTCTCTCTCTCTCTCAAATAAAATCTTAAAAAAAATTATATGTTAAAATTTTTTAAAACATACCGGTTTGTAAGACAAAATGTAATTTGTTTCATTTATTCATCATTATGAGTTTGCTGGAACTTCTGAGGCCAATAAATCTTATATGAGGCTTTTTTAGAAAATATACATTAGCTTTTTAAATTAAAGTATAGCTGACACATTACATTACTTACATTAGTTTCAGATGTACAGCATAGTGATTCAACAAGTCTACACATTATTCTGTACTCACCACAAGTGTCTCTACCGTACATCACCTTAATGCTATTACAGTGCCATTGACTATATTCCCTATGCTGTACCTTTTATCTCTGTTCATCTCTGTTTTTATCTCTGTGACTTACTCATTCTGTTCCTGGAAGCCTGTATCTTCTACTTCTCTCTGGCAACCATCAGTTTGTTCTCTGTATTTTGGGTCTATTTCTGCTTTTTGTTTATTCATTTGTTTTTTAGATTCCCCACATAAGTGAAATCATGTAGTATTTGTCTTTCACTGACTTATTTCACTTAACATAATACCCTCTAGGTCCATCCATGTTGTCACAAATGGCAAGAATTCATCCTTTTTTATGGCTGAATAGAGAATCAGGGATATTTTAAATATGATCCTTAAGTAGTTCTTACTATATTTATTTAAGAGAAATACACTTAGAATATCCAAGATTATTAATTTTAAAAAATATTTCTTTATCTTTGAGTATATGGAAAGGATTAACCATTATTTACCTAAGCCAAAAACCTAGGACATGGGCAGCTCCGGTGGCTCAGTGGTTTAGCGCCGCCTTCTGCCCGGGGTGTGATTCTGGAGACCTGGGATCAAGTCCCACGTCGGGCTCCCTGCGTGGAGCCTGCTTCTCCCTCTGCCTGTGTCTCTGCTTCTCTCTCTGTGTGTCTCTCATAAATAAATAAATAAAATCTTTAAAAAAACAAAAACAAAAAAACTTAGGACATGTCCTGTATGCTTTGTTCTTCCTTATTTCTCCATGCAAACCTCCACCTCCATTGATACCTCCTTAGTCCAAAGTGCCATCTCTTGTTCAGAGCATGTAATAACTTCTTTTCCTGCTTTTACCATCTGTTAATCACTGGCAGGAACAAAAGGGGTTGCCATGAATGACTTAAGTCTAAATAGTTTCTACTTTTTTTTTTTTAAGACTTTATTTATTTATTTGAGATATAGTGAGTGGGGGAGGAGCAAGGGGAGAGGAGAGAATCTAAAGCAGACTCCCTGCTTAGCATGGAGCCCCACGTGGGCTGAAATCAAGAGTCAGACACTAATTGACTGAGCCACCCAGGTGCCCCTAAATAGTATCCACTTCTAAAATCAAGGTTGGAGTTACCTACCTTTAAAAGACATGACTGTGTGTGGAGGAGGGTAGCTGCTTGAACTGAAGTATGATTCTGTTAAGAATGAGGAAGAAATGGTTGAATACATGCTGGGGAGGTGGCCAGTAGTGTTGTCTATACTGTTTTGACCCTTAGTCCTTTTGGTTTTCTTTCTGTTCCTTAAGAGGGTCATGTTTTCTCTTGCCTCAGCACCTTTGCTTATTTTAGTGTTTCTTCTGAGAAAAGTTCCATCTTCATTTTGTTATCCTGCATTTCCTTTAGGTCTCAGCTTAAATGTCGTTTCCTTGATGGAGCCATACTGACCTTTCTATCAGACTAGATTTGGTTTCCCTATTATATTTTGTCCTCTTATTGTGTACCTCTCCTTCTCATAGCACTTGTCACAGTTTGTATCTTCCATATGTCTGTGTACATCATTTATCAAGCTCTGCTTCCTATAGCAGACTATATACACCGTGAGGTCAGGGACCATGTCAGTTTGCTTATCGTCATATCTTTAGTACCTAGCAGAGTGCCTGGCATATGGTAGGTGCTAGAAAAATATTTATTGTATGAATGAATGGAACTGACTTTTAGATAATTATAAGAATCCTGGTTTATGTTTATACACAATCTGTAGTTTTTCAAAGATTTTATTTATTTATTTGAGAGAGAGAATGAGCATAAGCAGGTGGAGTGACAGAGGGAGAAGGAGAAGCAGGCTCCCGACCCAGCAGGGAGCCTGATGCACGGCTTGATCTCAGGACCCTGGGATTATGACCTTAGTTGAAGGCGGATGCTTAACCGACTGAGCCACCCAGACACCCCTACCACCTGTATTTTTTTTAAATTTTATTTAAAAATTTATTTTTAAATTAGCCACCATTTATTGAAAAAGTGCAGAGAGAGAAGCAGGCTCCCTGCAGGGAGCCTGATGTGGGACTTGATCCCAGGACCCCAGGATCATGCCCTGAGCCAAAGACAGATGCTCAACCACGGAGCCACCCAGGCCTCCCCACCACCTGTATTTTTTAAAGAACAGCCTTATTGAAATATACTTGACATAACTATATATATAAATGATACACTTTGGTAAGTTTTGACATAGATGTACCTCCATTAAACTTTGACCAGCATCAAGATAGTGAACATGTCCATCAAGTTTTCTCATGCTCCTTTGTTATCCCTCCTTCCCAGCCTTCCATGACTAACAACCACTGATTTGCTGTCATTGTAGTTTGCATTAGTTTGCATTTTTTTAGAGTTTATTTAAATGGAATCATAGTTTATACACTTATTTTGTCTAGCTTCTTTCACTTATTTCTTTTGAAATTTATCCATGCTGCTGCATGTATCAACAGTTGTTCCTTTTTTTTTTATTTAAACAATTTTATTTTATTATTTTTAAAGATTTTATTCATCCATTCATCAGAGACAGAGACAGAGAGAGAGGGAGGCAGAGACACAGGCAGAGGGAGAAGCAGGCTCCACGCAGGGAGCCTGACATGGGACTCAATCCCGGGTCTCCAGGATCAGGCCCTGGACTAAAGGCAGCACTAAACCGCTGAGCCACCGGGGCTGCCCAGTTTGTTCCTTTTTATTGTTGAGTAATATTCTATTGTATGGTTATACTACAAATTGTTTATCCAGTCACCTATTGGTATATTTGAGTTGTTCCTAGTTTTAAGCTGTTATTTATAAAGTTAATGTGAATATCTGTGTGTAAGTCTTTGTTATGGGCATGTGCTTTCATTTTTTTAGGGTAATTACCTAGAAATGAAATGACTAGATCACTTATGTGTAACTTCTTAAAACTTCCAAACTGTTTCCCAAAGTGGTTTTATCATTTTGCATTCCCACTAACAGTGGTTGGGAATTCCCATTTCTTTACATCCTTGTCAATACTTGTATGGTCAGGCTTTTTTACCATTCTAAAAGGTACGTAGTGGTATCTCATTGTGGTTTTAATTTGCATTTCCCTAATCATTTATGACATTTGAACATCTTTTCATAATGCTTCTTAGCTATGTGTATCTTTGATGAAATTCCTGTTCACATTTCTGGTTTTTTTTTTTATTGTTAAGTTTTGAGAATTCTGTGTATATTTTGAGTATAGACTTTTTAACCAGGTATGGTTTTAGCTTTTACTTAGTTTAAGATCTATTTCAAGTTAAATTTTGTATATCATGTGAGGTAGAGATCCAAGTTCATTTATTTTGCATGTGGATATCTAATTGTTTGGCACCATTTATTGAAAAAGTGATTTTAACCACTGCTTTGCCTTTGTGCCTTTGTAAAAATCAGTTGTCAATATATATGCAGCCTGCATTTTAATGTGATTGTGAGTTAAAGTTATTTAGAATAGTCTCTTGAAGAATCAGATGGGATCAGGGTTGTATTCTGATACTCTATACTTTTTAAGTAAGTTCTTTAATGTGATACAACCTAAATACAGAAAAATATGCAGATAGTAAATGTATAAGCTTGATGAATTTTTGCAGAGTAAACACAATCCTGTAACTACACCCTAGAGAAAAAACATAGAACATTACTTACAACATAGCAGCTCTCCCTAATTGCTATCCTCCCTTCTGTCACAATTGATAATTTTTACTTCTTTATAGGAATGGAATTATATATGCACTCTTGCACATTGTACTGTCTGCTTTTGCTTAATGTTGTATTTCTGAGATTCATTGATGTTACTACATATAGTAGTAGTTTTGTAAATTACTTCTATAGTTTATTATTTGTTTTACAGTTGTTAGACATATGAGTGGTTTTTACTTTTGGTTATTAATGCTATTATGAATATTCTTGTTCATTCTAGTGCAAATGGATATTTTTTATTATATATATATATATATATATATATATATACACCTAGAAATGAGATTCCTGGTCAAAGTGTGTGTTTATGTTCAACTATAATAGATACCACTAACATTTTCCAAAGTGGTTGAACCAGTTTATTTTCCTTGCTACCCTACATCTCGCAGTATTCGGACACAGGTCTTGATCCCACAACCTGAGATCATGACCTGAGCCAAAATCAAGAGTTGGTTGCCCGACTTAGTCACCCAGATGCCCCTGGAATATAGTGGTGTTTAAACTATGTTCCTGGGATCCCTGGGTGGCTCAGCGGTTTGGCGCCTGCCTTTGGCCTGGGGCGCAATCCTGGAGTCCCAGGATCGAATCCCACATCGGGCTCCCTGCATGGAGCCTGCTTCTCCCTCCTCCTGTGTCTCTGCCCACCCCCCCTCCCCCCCCATAAATAAATAAATAAATAAATCTTAAAAAAAAAATAAACTATGTTCCTAAGAGTCATAGGAAAAAACATGGCTTGTAAGGCAAGGGTACAATAAGTCAGGAAATTCTAAGTCTTTTATTCTATTCTGGAAATTTTAAGCAATTTCTTTTGTTTTTAAGATTTTATTTATTTGACAGAACACAAGCAGGGGAAGTGGCAGGCAGAGAGAAAGGGAGAAGCAGTAGGGAGCCCATGCAATGCGGGGCTCCATCCCAGGATCATGACCTGAACTGAAGGCAGACACTTAACCGACTGAGCCATCCAGGCACTTCTTAAGCAATATTATCTATAAAAAATATAGTCCACCAAGAAAAAGTTTGAAAATGAATGCTGTGTGGCATAGATTTACTTCTGTGTTTTTACAGGCTTAGACTTAGTTTTTGAAAATACTATTGGACCTGCTTATAGGGCTTTCTTCTCTAATAGCCTATAAATCTTTTAAAGCCAGAGGCTGTTTCTTTTTCATTGTTATCCATAGTGTCTGGAATTGTATGGACTCAGTAAAATAAATGCTTGTTAAATGAATTCAAGCCCTGGGAATGGAGGGAATGTATAGAGAAGAGCTGAGAGGAAGGAAGGTACTTTTAAGAACACTTACATTTAGGGAAAATGAAAAACCAATGTGTAGGAGCAGTTATGAATAGTGTTACAGAAAATAAGGAAAAAGGAAGTATGTTTATTGTATTTTAAGAAGACAGTGCTATTTCACTGTATCCCTAGAGGTTATGCTGATGGATTTTAGAGTCCAACAGCAGGCATCAGTCATATCCATGTTCTGCTTCTCAGAAGCTTTATGATATTGGGCATATTGACTTCTTTAAAACCTTAGTGTTCACATTTATTAATTGGATTAATATTTTTGATGATTAAGAGGTCATTAATAAAAAAATTTTTAAAAAAGAGGTCATTAATCACCATAAAGGGCAGATAATAGGAGCTTGGTTTTATTGTATTTTTAAGTCTAAAGAACATAGAGGGCAGCCCTGGTGGCCTAGCAGTTAGCGCCGCCTTTGGCCGGGGGTGTGATCCTGGAGACCCAGGATTGAGTCCCATGTCAGGCTCCCTGCATGGAGCCTGCTTCTCCTTCTGCCTGTGTCTCTGCTTCTCTCTCTGTGCCTGTCATGAATAAATAAATAAAAAATCTTAAAAAAAAATAATGTAGAAGCTTAGTGCACAGGGACATTGAGACATTGTAGAGAAAGATTTTTATATAGATGAAATACATTTTCTTGTGAGACTCATAATTTTTAAACTATTAGCGGAAATGGTTTACAAAAGCATAAACCTATTGTATCGGAATTGGACTTTCCTATTTGTTTTTAAGTTGGAATGAGAATTTTATTTATTTTTTAAAGATTTTTATTTGACAAGAGAGCGTGCACATGCGCATGACCAGGGGGAGCAGCAGGCAGAGGGAGAGGGTGAAGTAGGCTCCCCACTGAACAGAGAGCCTGATGTGGACTTGATTCCAGAACCCTGGTATCATGACATGACCTGAAGGCAGACACTTAACCAGCTGAGCTAACCAGGCACCCAGAATTGGACTTTCCTATTGAAAGCATATTTCTCAAAATCTTGTATCTTTTTAAAGTAAACTCAGTGGTAAAGAAATGCTTTTAAATATGTCGAGCTTTTCATGTTTTAAAGTATGTTACGAAATTTTGAGAAATCTTAATTAATATCATCATTCTTACTTTTCCTGGAAAAATTGCCTAAGTTATTTATGCTAATTTTTTATGACTTCTTGTATAAGACTCTCCTGAAAAAACCACACTGGCTGCAAAGCTATCTGCCAAGAAACAGGCATCCATAAAAAGAGATGAAAATGATGATTTTCAAGTAGAGAAGAAAAGAATTCGACCCTTAGAAACCACACAGCAGGTAAACAATTTATTGGCAGTGAAATAATACCATTATTACTGCACACAGGAGTCAAGTATCAATCATGTTTTCAGTGACACTTGTACAATTTACTTGGGTCATATCATAGACATAAATGGTAAATTATTGTAACTTCATTTTATATAGTTATTCATTACAAAGGAGTTTATTATTATAGTAGATTATTCATAATATGTCTTTAAAGTGAAACTGCATGGTGCTTTTCCATATATGAGGAATTCGACAGTAAAATATTTACTAAAAGGCGTATGTTGGTAATATAGATACTTTGTAGTTTTTAACTCCATTGTTTTTAAAAAGATGGCATTTTCTTTTGGCCAAAGTATCTTTGATATGAATATTTTTGTTACTGATAGTTTTCATATAATGACAAAGTTTATTCTCATTTATTGAATTTTAATATCAATACATGATAAAATGTTTATTTCTAAAATGTATTGAAAGACCTGAATTACTAAATATTTTATGTGAAATATGTTTTTCATACATGAATACAGTATTTTGTCTTAGAGATCATGGCAGTGAGGGAGGGAGATGGACTGGGATTTTGATAGCCTTAGATTTACAAATAAAGAGACTAACATAATTAATTAGCATATCCTTTGTAGATTATATATTTCTAATTGAATATACTCAAAAAGTGTTTGTATTCTTATGTAGTTTATTCTTTAATCTTTATTAACTTCCATAATTAAACCTTGGTTTTAGAGATAGAATGAACTAGTTTACTTTTGGAAAAGTACTGATTACAAATGAAGTATGAATATGTATAAATTTTCTTCTCCAGAATGTGTATGTAGAGTTGGATGTTGTGTAATAGGGCTCAACCTACAACATTTATTCCCTGACTTAATTCACTCATTTCTTTTTTGGTAGGAATGGGATTATCAGTAGAAATGCTTTTTTTGTTTTTCTTCTTCATAATTTAAGCAAATAGGTTTTTGGCAAGTATGAAAAAGCATAGACACTTTGGAAAGAAAACTTAGTATTTATAGAGGAAATATAGTCAAATACAACTTGAATTATAAAATATTTAGAAGATAATATTAATAATCAAATAATATATTCTATCTTGTAGGAAATCATGAATATTTACATTTAAAATTGTTATTCTGAGTTTTTTCGATTTACACATTTATTTATTAAAGATTTATTTATTTGAGAAAGACTTAAAGTGTGGTAGGTGAGGGGCAAGGGGAGAAGGAGAGAATCTTGAGCCCCACTCGTAGAGCCCCATTTAGGGCTCAATCCCATGACCCCAAGATGATGAATTGAGCCAAAACCAAGAATTGGACACTCAACTGACTGAGCCCCCCAGGCACCCATGAGTTTTTGCAATTTAGAATGAAGTTTTATTTTTATTTACTTTTGCTTTCCAATTAGATATTTAGTTGGACTTTGCTATAATACTACACTTGATGTCCATATGATAGCACTATTTATGGGAAGATCATTTTACAATACTATAGTTTTAACACATGACTAAAGCTGTTTTGGTTAGGATTTGAGAAATATAAGGTGCTCATTTCTATTTTTAAAAATTATTTGGTTATTGCCAGTTAGAAATAGTCTTTTTTTTTTTTTTTAATGCTGAAAACATATTGAAAACTGTTTTGATCTTTAAGAACAACTGGCCTGCTCAGACTTCTAGTTTACCTTAAACTTCATTTTGGTTCTGTGTTTACAGATTAGAAAGCGTCATTGTTTTGAAAAGGAGGTACATCATGTGGATGCAAAAGTTGCTTCAGGAAAGACCACAAAACTCAACTCTCCATTAGAAAAGATAAACTCCTTTTCTCCACAAAATGTATGTATTTATTCCATTGTTCAGTTTAAAGAGAGAAAATATGGAATTTGCTAAACTCATTTAAAAAAAAAGAATAGTATAATGCAAAGAATAGTAGAAGCCAATTCAGAAATCCTGTAAGTGCTATGGGAAATGCTATTTTCTTTGTTCCCCTGTTTCCTCATTTATAAAATGCAAGAATTGGACCAGAAAGAAATCTGAAGGATTTTTCCTCCTGTACATTCTAATGTTGTGGACTCTGCTTCCCTATAATTCTTTCAGTGTTCTTAGAGCAGGCACTTCTCAAGGAGTAGTTCCTTTCTAAAAACCGCCTTGGCATTTACATTGATGGTACAAAACAACAATAGGTAAAATTGTCAGGGCCCATCAAGATAGTGGTACTGGCTTGTTTTATTTATTTTATTTTTTTTTTTCTGGCTTGTTTTAATACTAGTTTTCTTTACCATCATTAATACACAGTTTAAAAAAGCCAGTTTTACTTAAGAATATCCTTGATGAAGAGGTAAAAATTACTAATTTTATTAAATTAGTAATAATTTAAGATTTTTAATATTCTGTGTGAAGAAGTGAGTGGTACTCAAAAATGTTTTGCATAAAGGAATAGGATGATTGTCTTGAGGAAAAACATTTGTAGGATAGTTTGGATTGTTAGTTGAACTAGCCATTTTTTTTTCATGGAACATCATTTTTACTTGAAAGACCGACCAACAGATGAACTATGCTCATTCTTGAAAATAAGCAAAGTAAGCCTGATAAAATTTGAGTGAAAATCAGAATTTTGAAAAAATGTATATGCCACTGTGAGCTTGGCAGTTTTATGATACTTATACTTTCCTGATAATAATGGTGGTAATATTATAGAATGTGACTTTTGGGTATTGTATAATGAAATGTGCTAACACTTATAAGATCTGTAAAATCAGGGAACCAAATATTTTCTAAATGGCCTATACATGATACTATAAAATAATGCCTGGAAAAGATCCATTGTAAGTGCCAGATAGACCAGTGGACCTATTTTTTTCCCCTTCCCATCATCCCTAGGCATCCTGAGATTTTTTTTTCCCCAGTCACTATAGATCAGTTTTCATTTCCATAGTTTTATATAAATGGAATCATGCCTCATTTTTTAAAATTAAATTTAAGATACTGTGAATTTTACCTGTTGGGTGTTGGATGTTATTTTATTTATATATATATATATATACACACACACTTGAGTTTTGTTCTGAGATGCAGTTAATTGGAATCAACTTGATCCTTTTGGGTCTGCTTTTAAGATTTGTTAGATGGGACCTGAGTAGAATTTAGTTTTGTGTTACCTCAATAGACGCTAGCTCCTTTGGAGTTTTCTATCTAATGCTCTGTGAATTGTTAGGTTTTCCAGTCTGGCTGGTGGGAATAGGCACTATTCCGTGCCCTGTGTGAGTGCCTCATCATTTCAGGTGGTTCTTTCCACTATCTTGGATAGTTTTCTCACTCACATGTACTGATTAATACTCTGCTAAATTTTCGAGAGGTCCCTTTACAGATCTCTGGAATTCATTCTTTGTGTAGCTCTCTCTACCTTAGTTTGTTAACCTGAACTTTAGTCTTCCCTGACTTCCTGGACTGAAGAGCAATGTCTCTTCAACACAGGTTTGCTGAACTTTATCTGGGTTCCCCTTCTCCATAGCACAGCCTAGCTCTCTCAAGACAGTAAGCTTAGGCAATCATAGTGCCTATCTCATTTATTTTCTATCTCTCAAGGATCACTCTTTTTTTTTTTTTTTTAATGATTTTATTTATTCATCCATGAGAGACACAGAGAGAGAGAGAGAGGCAGAGACACAGGCAGAGGGAGAAGCAGGCCCCATGGAGGGAGCCCAACGTGGGACTCGATCCCAGGTCTCCATGATCACGCCCTGGGCCAAAGGCAGCGCTAAACTACTGGGCCACTGGGGCTGCTCAGGATCACTCTTTCTTACCTGATATCCTGTATCTTAAAAACTATTGCTTCAAATATTCTGTCTGTACTTTTAGTTTTTCAGGTGGAGAATGAAAAAACTCATTATGTGACAAATTCCAGAAATCCTTAGGTGGCTTATAAGTCTTCTGTTTATCTATATAGTTATAAGACCTTTATTAACTGTTTTCTTTTGCCCTCTCAGCTCATCCTCCCTCTTTTTTTTTTTTTGACCAACTTCTCCTAATTCATCAAAAAGCTTTCTGTGACATCCTCAATTTTGAGTTAGATTCTCATCTGAATGTTCCTTGTACTTCCAGATTTTTAACACTTACTATCTTCTCTGCAAGGCCCTAAGTTCCATTAAGGAAACAGCAGGTTCTCTAGTATATTGAGACATCCTTGAAGGCTGTGACTATTTTATTCGCCTTATTATCCAAGCACTTAGCTTTGTGGTAGGAACCTAGTAAAGGCTGAGTGAATGAAAATTATATTCCCTGCCCCCGAAGAATCTTCCTTTAAATTCTTACAAATGCTAAATGGTGGAAAAGTTGTTGGTTATCTTCACAAAAGGCATATAGTTAGAGAAGTCGTCTCAGGAGCTTTTAATATTTAATTGTCATAATAATATATGCTGTATGTTTGCCTGTCAATGTTTCCTCCCTCATTTCGTTAACAGTGCCTTATTTTCATAGCTCTTAGTATTTCAATTTACCTACCTGTTTATTATCTATCTGCTCTGTTAGAATATAATGCCAGTCTTTTTCACATGTATCTCTAGTACCTAGAATAGCATATAGTGTTGCCTAATAAATATTTGTTAGTAGACCATAGCATAGGCATATAATATTGTTATTCCCATTTTATAGATAAGGATACTCTGAGGAGTAAGTAAGCTTAAGGTCACAAAGCTGGCAAATATTAGAGCTAATTCCTGCCTAAGCAGTATGATGCTCTAATCACTTTATTATACAGTCTCTCTAAAATACCTCTCAAATCCTAAAGTCATCTAAGCCAGATTCTCATACCAACATAAAGGAAAGAAATATAATGTAGAAGCCTCAAGAAGAAAGAAATCAAGCATAGAATAAACTATGATTGATAATAGCTAAAATAAGAGAAGTGGATTTTTTTTTAAAAAAGTGGAACCCAGATAAAGTTTGATCGTTTTGTTGTTGTTGTTGTTTATTTATTTAGAGAGTGTGTGTGCATGCAAGCTAGTAGATGGGGAAAGAAGTGGAGGTTGGGGAGGTGTGGTCCGGGAGGGAGAGAATCTTAAGCAGGCTCCATGCCCGATGTGGAGTCCAACCTGGAGCTTGACCTCATGACCCTCAGATGATCTGAACCAAAATCAAGAGTCAGACACATAACTGACTAAGCCACCCAGGCACCCCTAGAAAGTGGATTTCAAAATTTTGTTTTGTTTTTATTGGTTAAGAGAATGAACTTGAATCAGATTACCTGGGTTTTAATCACAGCTCTGCTCTTTACTACCTGTGTAACCTTGAAGTTTTTAAACTATTGCTACTTTAATGTCCCTCTTTGTTAAATGGAGATAGTAATAGTACCTATCTCACAGTGCTATTATGAGGATTAAACAGGTTAATATTTATAAAGTGGTTAGAGTATACCTGGCATATTTTAGAGCTTATTAAGTGGTAAGTGGTAGTAGAAGTAGCAGCAATAGGGATAGTAGTAGCAGCAAATGGTTACATATTTGTGTGCTACTAATAAAGATTATATAATATTGATTAATATTACGTATATAGTTATCTTTAAATGCTACTAAAGTACATGATACAGTATTGATTGATAATAATTTTGAGGAATTAGTTTTATAATTAAGTAACAAATTCTTTTAATATTTATTAAGGATGTCTATAGCTGAACCTGTTTATAGTTTAGACCACTTGTCAGCAGAGTTTCTGGCTAGGTACCTCAATTTTAAGCCCAGTGCTTTGATTTCTCCTCTCTTGGTTACGTATATTAATCATTTAATGTGGTCTTCTTATTGGCAAGGTATGATTGTATTTATACGTATATATCCATATCTTTATATTGGTTTTATTTTTTAAACCAGAATTTATAAGTTTTGTTTCCTTGGCTATATGTGGCATAACTATATTGCTGAGAAATGGAATATTTGTCGTACATGCGTGATTTATTGTTTATGAGACTAAAGGTTTCTGATGATTTCTCATAAGTTTGAAGATTGTTAAACAAACTAAATTTCTCAATTAAATCTAATAACTCAAATGATAACATTTCACTAGTGTTAGAACTTTTGTTTCTAAGAAGTTATAAGTGATATATGCCATACTGATTCAACACATATATAAAGTATATTTATCATCACCAAAGTACTTTTGCAATGACAGAAAGACCATATGGTTGAGCTCTAATACTTGTTCTTTTTTTTATAGTTTGTAGTCAAAAACATGAATATATAAAGTAATTTTAGGTACTGGCTGAATGGTTAGGGAAAAACTCACAAATACTTAGGTAAAGGGATCTGTATTTTCAATGTTATTTTTTTTCCTAACAAAATTAGAATAAGCAGTTAAAATAGAAATATAATCAGTACAAAATATAAAATTGTAGTTAATATTTTCATAAATTGTTGGTAAATTTTAGTAAATTGTTAAGAGAACCTGTAGGTTTGTGTGTGGGTTTTTTTAAAAAAAGATTTTATTTATTCATTTGAGGGAGAGAGAGAGCAGGAGGAAGGGCAGGGGGAAAAGGGGAGAGAGAATCCCAAGCAGATTCTGAGCTGAGCGTGGAGCCTGATGTGGGATTTGATCTCATGACCCTGCAATATGATGTGAATTGAAACCAAGAGTTGAACGCTTACCTGACTGAGCCACTCAGACACCCTAGTGTAGATTTGTATGGTTTGCTGTCCTCTTAATTTTAAAAGTAGATGGTAGCATTTTTAGTGTAAATCTCTTGGTTTTTCAAAGAACCAGGACTGATTCTTTCCATGGATATAAGAAAGAATAATGGAGATATGAGTAGTGATAATTTTTTTAATTTATTTTTTTATTTTTTAATTTTTTTTATGATAGTCACAGAGAGAGAGAGAGAGGCAGAGACACAGGCAGAGGGAGAAGCAGGCTCCATGCACCGGGAGCCTGATGTGGGATTCGATCCTGGGTCTCCAGGATCGCATCCTAGGCCAAAGGCAGGCGCTAAACCGCTGCGCCACCCAGGGATCCCTGAGTAGTGATAATTTATTTAAAGAAAGAATTTTTGAGTTTAGAAGTATTTTTTTCTATTAGAACTTACTTTGCTTCTGGTATAACATTTCTTCTCTCATTTTTTTCTTTTGAATAGATGTATAATTGATATTTTCAAGTATATACATAATGATTTGATATTTGTATACATTTTGAAATGATCACAGTAAGTCTAGTTAACATCTGTCACTTATTATAGTTAGAAAATGTTTTTTCTTGTGATGAGAACTTTCGAGATTTACTTTCTTAGTAACTTTCAAATATAAAATACTTGTCAACTATGGTCACCATGCTGTACATTACATCTTCATGACTTATTTTATAACTGGAAGTTTTTGTCTTTCACTTCCTTCACGCATTTCCCCCCACCCCACTCCTTGCCTCTGGCAACCACCAGTCTATTCTCTATGAGCTTTTTTGTGTATGTGTTTTTGTTTTTTTTAGATTTTACAAATAAGCAAGATCATGCTGTATTTGTCTTTCTTTGTCAGACTTATTCACTTAGTATAAGGTCCTTGAAATCGGTCTATCCATGGTATTGCAAATGGCAAGATTTCATTCTTTTTTATGGCTGAATAATATTCCATTATGTATATATACATTTTCTTTATTCATTCATCCACTAATGGATGCTTAGATTATTTCCATATCTCAGCTATTGTTATTTTAATTTATTTTATTTTATTTTTTAGAGAGAGTATGAGTAGGGGGAGGAGCAGAGGGACAACCAGACTCCCCACTGAGCAGGGAGCCTGATGCAAAGAAAGCTCCATTCCAGGACCCTCTCAGATCATGACCTAAGCTGAAATCAGATGCTTGACTGACTGAGCCACCCAGGTGTCCTTCTGTATCTCCCCTAAGTAATGCTGCAGTGAACATAGGGGTACATATATCTTTTTTTGAGAGAGAGAGAAAGAGAGAGTATGTGCATGTGTGAGCCAGTGGGGAGGGGCAGAGGCAGAGGGAGAGAGAGAATCCTAAGCAGGCTCCATGCTCAGCACAGAGGTCAATATGGGGCTAAGTCTTGTGACCCTGAGATTATGACCTGAGGTGAAATCAAGAGTCAGATGTTTAACCGACTAAGTCACTCAGGCTCCTTCATAAATCCTTTTGAGTTAGTGTTTTTATTTTCTTTGGATCAATGCCCAGACATAGAATTGCTGGATCCTATATGGTGGTTATATTTTAAATTTTTTTAGTAATATCCATACCATTCCATAGTGGCTGCACAAATTTACATTCCCACCAACAGTGAACAAGGGTGCCCTTTGCTCTACATCCTCACCAATGCTTGTTATTTCTTGTTTTTTGTTTTGTTTTGTTTTGTTTTGTTGTTTTAAAGATTTCTTTATTTAAGAGAGAGAGTACAAGTCGGGGGAGAGGCAGAAGGAGATTCTCACTGAGCCCGATGCAGGGCTCAATCACAGGATCTAAGGATCATGACTTGAACTGAAGGCAGACATTTAACCATCTGAGCCACCCAGACACTCCTTCTTTTCCTGTCTTTGATAATAGTCATTCCAACAGGTTGTGAGGTGAGAGCTCATTGTAGTTTTGATTTGCATTTCCCTAAGAATTAAAGACATTGATCTTTTATATACCTGGTGGTCATATGTATGTCTTTAAAAAAAAAGTCTATTCAGATCTTCTGCCCATTTTAATTAATTAAGTAAGTAAGTAAGTAGGCTCCATGCCCAATGTGGGACTTGAACTCATGACCACGGATCAAGAGTTGGATGCTCTGTCAACTGGGCCAGCCAGGTGTCCCTCTTCTGCCCATTTTTAAATTGGATTGGTTGATTTTTCTGCTATTGAGTTATATGAGTTCTTTACATATTTTGGATTTTAGCCCCTTATCAGATATAGGGTTTGCAAATAATTCTCTTGTTCCATAGGTTGGTTTTTTATTTTGCTGATGATACTCTTTAGTGTGAGGAAGTCTTTTAGTTTGATATAGTCAAACTTGTTCGTTTTTGGTTTGTTGTTTTTGGTGTCATACTCATAAAACATTGGCAAGATCTGACATAGGGGCTTACTTCCTAGGGGTTTTATGATTTCAGATCTTAATGTTCAATTCTTTAATCTATATTAAGTTAATATTGGAGTGGACTATAAGATGATGGTTGATTTTCATTCCTTTTACAAATAGTTCTCCTTTCCCCATTGTATAATACTTCTTAATCTTTACTGAGTGGCTTATTATAAATCACAAAAATGTTTTCCATAAATTTTGGAATATATGGTTTTATAAAGAAGTGGAAAGAAAATGTGATTTCATAAGATTTAATATTTATTATATAGCAGCTTCTGAAGTTGGTTTATCATCAAAACCTTAGGTAAAGTAATTTTTTAAATACAGTCCATATTTTAGATCTTTCCTTTATTGCCAGATCACATGCCTCACATTTGGTAGATCACATTTTAGTTTAGATAATCCAAACATCTTGAATAAGGTAAATTGAGAGACTTGGGCAAGTAACATTTTTTTCTAGGATCTGTTCCTTCAACTTGCAGGAAAGAGAAGGTGGGACTAGATTTAATGTATCTTATATCACTTTTAGCTCTAACACTTTTAAATTCTAAGGATGCATCTTCTGTTTTGGTTCAGATGTTATAGGGAAGACAGAATTTATTTTTGGAATAATAGTTACGTGGATTCATAAATTAATGAATTAGTTTTCTTATCCCTACAAAATTATAAATGTTGTAGTCTTTCTACATTTAAAATCCATAGTTGTATTATTTAAAAAAAAAAAAATTGGGCAGCCCTGGTGGCACAGTGGTTTGGTGCTGCCTGCAGCCCGGGGTGTGATCCTGGAGACCCGGGATCGAGTCCCATGTCGGGCTCCCTGCATGGAGCCTGCTTCTCCCTCTGCCTGTGTTTCTGCCTCTCTCTGTGTGTCTGTCATGAATAAATAAATAAAATATTTAAAAAAATAAAATAAACTTTCCTTCATAAAGGAAATGATAAATTAGTGTAATGATTTCTCTTTTCCTCTGAATTCAACATTAAACTTTTAAGTTTTTCTTTATAATTTTCTTGGTTCTCATTAAAATAATATAGTTTTCAGCCTGTCGATTGAATAATTGGATAGTTGTCTTTTACCATCCTATCTCAAGTATCCTTGCTGTCTCTTCAAGTAAGAAAATGGAGTCAATACCTCATCTCTTACATAATTACCTTCCATTGTCCAATGCTTATTCTCTTATATTTTAGATTCTCTTTTTTACTGATAATTCAAATATCAAAGATCTAATAAGGTATTAGTCTCCATGTCAAAATACAGTTAAGAGAAACATTGTTTTTTAATAGTGTTACCATTCTGATTTTACTTTCTTCCACATGCATAATCATTTTCTCTAGAATTTATTTCCATTCTCTTCATTGTTAGTAAATTTTCACAACAGGTGAGGTATTTTTATAGACTCATGCTTATGCTTATACATAATTGTATTTATTAAATGTTAACATTGACTATATATTTTTATAAAAGTAGTTATATTTTTTGATTTAGTACAGCAGTAGCATTCATCACTTTTGCCTGGTGTGTAAAAGAGATGTGGGTCCAGTAGAGTGCGCTGTTGACCTTTGATAAAGTGTTGATGTTGGGCGAACCTTGGGGTTTCTCTCCTTTTTCTTCCTCTTACATGCCCGTCTTTTCTTTCTTTTCTGTCTCTTTCCCTCTCTCTCTTCTCCTTTCTTCCTCTCCCTCCCTTCAATATTTAAGGTGTTCTCTACGATCTCAAGAGAAAATTACCAGTTTTCTCTCACGTTATTTTACAAGTCATTTTCTCATAGTTTATTTTTTTATTTTTATTTTTTAAAGAGCCTTTATTCATGAGAGACAGAGAAAGAGAGGCAGAGACATAGGCAGAGGGAGAAGCAGTCTCCCTGTGGGGAGCCTGATGCAGAACTCAATTCCAGAACCCTGGGATCATGCCCTGAGCCACTGAGCCACCAAGGTGCCCCCATTTTCTCATAGTTTAATTTACTCTTATTTAATATTACTGCTTATATAGTGATATGATGCTTTATGTGCCAGAAACTTTTCCAAACATTCTAGAAACATTCATTCACCTGGTAAATACATGTTTTTATGAGTTAATATATATTGCAAGTTCTTTTAACTTTTCTTTGGATTTGACAATTTTCAAAATAAAATGAAATTTAACTCAATCCTGATGTTAGCCCTTTGAGAAAGGTATTATTATTTTCCCCAATGACATGTGGAAATTAAGGCATGAGAATTAAGTAGCTTGTTCATGTCAAAAAGCTGAGGCTAGTTTAAAACCCAGGCAGTCTGGCTCTAGAATTGATTCTCTCAATCACCTTACCATTCTGCCTGTGAATAAACTCTTTCAAATGAACTTGGATGAAAGTTTTTTGTACTGTTGTTACAGGACATGTTGTATTCAGAACCATATAGATAATTAAGATTACTTTGTCTTTAGTCTTTCAACACCCTGTTCTTTTCTTTACAATGCTTACCAAAATTTATAATCATATAGTTATTTGTAGGTTTAACTGTTTTGTTTGCCTCTTTGTCAGGCTGTCCACCAGGACAAGTGTTTTGTCTCTCTTGTCACTTTTTTAATAACCAGAATCTGGCTCAGGACCTGCACCTAGTAGGTACTGACATATTTGCTTAATAAATGAAAAAATGGCCAAAGTTGAGGAAATGCACGATTTACTATTGTAGTTTACAACTTTTACTCAGATTCATATACTAAAAGAGGTGTAATAGTACTGTTAAATAGAAGAGACTTAAATCAGGTTTAAAAATTTTTTTTCCTTTTGCAGTATATTTTGATAGTAGCTTTTTATGTAGTGGTAAACAGAAATAAAACAAACTGTAGGAGGTAAGAGGTAAATTGGTGCTTAATATAAACAAAAGATTAAAAGCATCTTTTGATTTGTTTAGCTGTTTCAGGAATAAGTTGTTAAATAATATGACCAACTAATCGAAGTATAATTTTTCCAAGGCAGCAAAATTTTTGAAGCCTATTATGTGCCAGACACTTAAAAACAATAACCTATATTTCTTGAAGGGTTAATAATGATGATATGAGGGGCAGCCCTGGTGGCTCAGCGGTTTAGCACCTGCCTTCAGCCCAGGGCATGATCCTGGAGTCCTGGAATTGAGTCCTATGTCGGGCTCCCTGCATGAAGCCTGCTTCTGCCTGTGTCTCTGCCTCTCTCTCTCTCTCTCTCTTTCTGTGTCTCTCATGAATAAATAAATAAAATCTTTAAAACAAATGATATGATGATAGCTTTTGGGAATATTACTTGTGCTAGGCAATTTGTATGTTCTCTTACTTAATCCTTAAATCAGCACTTCACCACTGTGAAGAAAACCAAATGGACATTAGATTCATTTTACAGATAAGAAAATTGAAGTCCAATGATACTAGGTTATTTGACTATGATCATACTACAAGTAAATGGTGGAACCATTATTTGAGCCTTGCTCTAAAATTGAGTGCATATAGATTCATGGATTATAAATGTGGAGAAAGGAGAGAAAAGGAGTGGCTGGGAAATTTTTTTTTTTCTTGTTGCCTGATGAGGAAAAAAAACAAATCATTGTGCAAGAGAAAATAGACTTTATTATTCAGTATGTCTGGCATTAAATAACTACTTTTGTTTTATTTTTTTTATTTTACTTATTTTTTAATTTTTTAATATTTATTTATTTATTTATTATAAAATTTATTTACTTATTCATGAGAGACACAGAGAGAGAGAGAGGCAGAGACACAGGCGGAGGGAGAAGCAGGCTCCATGCAGGGAGCCTGACATGGGACTTGATCCCAGGTCTCCAGGATCATGCCCTGGGCTGAAGGCGGCGCTTAACTGCTGAGCCACTGGGGCTGCCCTTATTTTTTTAATATCTACTTTTAAACAATCCATAGTTGGGGAAAGGTTAAGTTATCTTGCATGTTTTGTGTATTTTATTTACTAAAGAGTTTTAAACTAAAACTTAAAAATTATGAGTAATATACAGTGTTTGAAAAATCTTTAATAGTGTTATAAACCAGTACAAAGTAAAAATTAAAATATTCTCCCTTAGAACATTATTCCCACCCCCCTTTCTGCTTCCCAGAAGTAAACAAGATGAACACTTCCATGAGAATCTTTCTGGATCCTTTTGTATAAATTTACAATCGATATTTTTCATTGTTCCATATAGTTAAATATATTTTTAAAAAATATTTAAACCTTGGGATGCCTGGGTGGCTCAGTGGTTTAGCTCCTGCCTTTGGCCGAGGGCATGATCCTGGAGTCCTGGGATCGAGTCCCACATCGGGCTCCTTGCACGGAGCCTGCTTCTCCCTCTGCCTGTGTGTCTCTGCCTCTCTCTCTGTGTCTCTCATGAATAAATAAATAAAATCTTTAAAATATTTAAGCCTTTTATTTATAGGATTAATTTTAGTTTGTGTATGAGTTCAGGCTCTTAATTGTATGCTTTTCCAAGTAGATAATCAGTTGCCCCAGTGTCAATTAAAGAATAATTTTTCTTGATTTGAATTTTGCCATTATCATACACTAAATTCCTATATATTTTTGAATTGGTTCCTAGACTGTTTATCACTTTAAATTTTTATTATTTTCAAAGTATATATGTATATAGTCCTAGTGAAAGAGTTCTACACACCTTTGAACAAAAGTAAACTTTTGTCCTACTTCCATTCTCCAATTCCTATTATCTGAAGTCAATAATTTTTAATTATTTTACTTATTTTAGTATTTATTTACTTATTTATTTTTTAAAGATTTTATTTATTTATTCATGAAAGACGCAGAGAGGCAGAGCAGAGCCTGATGCTGGCCTTGATCCCACGACCCCAAGGTCAAAACTTGAGCTGAAATCAACCGACTGAGCCACTTAGGCTCCCCTCACATGGAGTTTTTTTGAATACAAAGGCATTATCTATTTCTTGGTGAAAATTTGGAAAATACCAAAATGTGTACTTAAGTTATAAACATTGATCTTTAATTCAGCTGTTTCCGTAGTATCAACACTGTTATTTTGCTTGCGCTGTCTGTTCTTACCACTCACACCCACACCCATACACACAGTTACCCATTACTGTGTAACAAACCAACCATTTATTTAGTTTACTATTATGGGGATCAGCAGTTTAGGCTGGGCTCAGCTGGGCATTTCTTCTGCTGATCTCAGCTGGGGCATCCATGCATTTATGGTCAGCTGTAGGTCAGCTACAGGTCAGCAAAGCAGCTGTTTCAGGGGCTTGGTTGGCAATTGGCTGGGACTGATGGGTATCCCTCATCTAATCCTGAGTTATATGTATGTATGTATGTATATATATATATATATATATATATATATTATATAATGTAATGTATAATGGCCCCAGGGCTCCAGTAGCAGGAAGAAAGCAAACCCCAATATGCAAATATCTTTTGAGCTTCTGATTGTGTCACATTTGCTAATGTCTTAGTCACCAAAGCAAGTCACACGGCCAAACCCAGATTCAGATGGTAGAGTTCACTTCTTGGTGGAAAGACCTACAAAGTGACCATTCAAAGGGGCTTACATATAGAGATAGGAAGAATTTGTGGCCATTTTTGTTATATAACATATACATATATGTATTATGCATATACTTCATTTATAATTTTTGTCACAAAATTTAGATTATAACGTATATAGCTTTTACTTTTCACCTAATATGTTATGGTCAGGCATCCCGATACATACATTTATTTTTTTTAAGATTTTACTTATTCATTCATGAAAGACACACAGAGAGAGAGACAGAGACACAGGCAGAGGGAGAAGCAGGCTCCATGCAGGGAGCCCGATGCGGGACTCAATCCTGGGACTCCAGGGATCGTCCTGGGCAGAAGGCAGGCACTAAACTGCCAAGCCACCCAGGGATCCCCCTGATACATACTTTTTTGATGCAGCCTTTTTCTATGCCAGAAGTTGGTAAACTGTAACTCATGCACTGAATATGGCTTGCTGCTTGTTTTTATATATTTTATATACTTTATAAATTTTAGGGAACATAGTTTACATTAATTTACATATTGCCTGTGGCTGCTTTTTTGCTACAGCATTAGAGTTGGTTAGTTGGACTGAGATAATAGGGCTTAAAAAAACCTAAGCTATTTACTCTTACCCTTTAAAGATAATTTATTAACCCTTGTCCTATGGTATTTCATTGCTAGGTGAAGCCAGAAGTTAGTGTGAATCTCTTGCTTTATTTGCAAATTTAACTTAAGGACAGGATAATAGAATGAATTGGTAATTACTTGAATGAGTTTCCTTCAGCTCCAATAATTATGATTTTTTTTAATGTTTATAGAAAACATAATAGTGACCTCTGTAATGGAAATACAAAGGAAAAATCTCAAATTTTTCAAATATTTTTATCATGTTGAGTGAGTTTGATGAATGTTTTAGAAAGATTGGCAGTTATTTTTCTTGATTTGTAGAAATATTTGATGAAATATCTATACCAATCCAGCCAACATGTGTATTTAGTGACAATAGAACCTACAATTGCCCATACAGAAAATTTTCACTCATGTATAGTGGGTATAGAAAGAGAACTACTTTAGAACACTGCTTTGTTAATTGACATATTTTTTGGCCAGTAGATTTATTTATTTGTTTATTTTAGCTTTTTAAGATTTGACATAGCTATAGTATTCTACAAAAATTGGAAGTATAATACAAATACATCTTTTTTCCCCCAGAACTATTTGAGAATGAGTTGATGACCTGATACTCCATCACCCTGGAATACTTATGTCTCTATTTTCTATAAGCAAACACATTCTTCTATAGAACTATAATAAAACCATAAAAATCAGGAAATTAAAACTGATTCATTTCTATTATCTAGTACTCAGAACCAGGTTAGATTTGTCAGTTTTCTCAATAAAGCTTTTATCGCAGAAGAATCAAATTCAGAATCATGCGATGCTTTTAGTTGTCATTTTGCTGATCTTCAGTCTGGAACAATTCCTTAGTCTTTCCTTGACTTTAATGACCTTGATACTTCAGAAGATTACAGCCTTTTTGAGTATCTCTCAATTTTGGGTTTTAACATAATTAGATTAAGGTTATATATCTTTAGCAAGAATGTCATAGAAGCAGTGCTTCCCATTCTATCATTCTACCATTCTGCCATTCCCATTCTACCATTGCATTCTCTGAGGTGGCAAATAGTTTGATTTCGTTTCATTAGTGATTACTTTGATAATTTGATTAATATGATGATTGCTGGGCATACCTAAAACTTTTTTCTTTTATAATTACAGAGGACTTTGTAGGGAGGAACTTTGAAACTTAATAGCATTCCTTAGTAAATATTCAATTTATTCTTTTTATATCTTTATGGATTCATGATTTCCCATTTTATTCAGTGGGTGATAATCCATCATATGATTTCTTTAGATGTTCAGGTGGGAGTTTAAGTTGCTTGTGTATTTCTGACATGTATCCATTATTCATGGAGCATTTCCTTACTTTCTAGCACAAGATGTTCCAGGCTTGTATTATCTTTTCTCTGCCCAGTCCTGGATTCAGCCATTTTTCCAAGGACCTCTGGTTGCTCTTGGCAAATAATATTTAGAAGCCAAGTTGGGTGTTAGTTTTGCTCATTGCTCTTGGGATTGCTGTTCCAGGCCCTTCAGCAGACAGCTAGGAATTATGTGAGTGTGTGCAAATACACACTCATATGTATTTATATTTATGTTGTTTTCTATCTGTATGTTGAAAATTATATATTCCTATCAATACATCCAATTCCAGTTCAACACCAGAGGGACGGAGGGAGGGTTCATTCTAAATTTCTCCCTTTTCATATTTTTAACTGAAAAACCTTGTTCCTAGTTCTTCAAAAAGTTAAAAATAGAATTACCATATGTTCCAATAGTTTCATTTCTTGGTATATATCCAAAAGAATTGAAAGCAGATACAGAGACACATACTTGTACACCAATACTCAAATCAGTATTATTCATAATAGCCAAATAGTAGAAACAATCTAAATGTCTTATGAAAGATGAATAGATAAACAAATGTAGTATATGCATATTATGGCATATTTAGCCTTAAAAAGGAAGGAAATTCTGACTTGTGTTACCACATCGATGAACCTTGAAGAGATCAGGCTAAGAGAAATAAGCCAGACAAAAAGAACAAATGTATGATTCCACTTTGAATTTTCTTTTCCAGTTATGTGTTTTTATTATAGAAATAGAGTTCATTTTTGTGTATTTACCATGTAACCTATAACTTTGCTAAATGACTTTTTGGTTCTAGTTGATGTTAGAGTTTTTTGGGACTTCCTAAGTACATAGAATTGTATGTTTACATTCTCTAGTAAACATTTTACTTCTTTTTTAATGTTTGGCTTTTAATATATTTTCTTGCCGTGTTGGGTGAGGATATACAGTACAAGGTTGAATTGGAGTTGTGGGAGGATATTCTTGCCTTGTTCACATCTTGGGGGGAAAGCATTCATGCACTCTTTCATCATTAAATATGACTTTTTAATTGATGTTTTGTATATATATTTTTTTCAGGTTAAGAAAGCTTTTCTCTATTCCTGGGTTCTGGAAGTTTTTATAAGGATTGGATGTTGAATTTTCTCTTTTAAATTTTATTGTATCCATTGGTAGGATCATAGGATTTTCCTCCTATATCCTGTTAATATGGTGAATTATAATAATTGGGTTCTGGTTGTGGACCCAAACTCACATTCTTGGAGTAAAACCCACTTGGTCATGGAATAAGACCCTTTTTATATGTTGCTAGGTTTGATTTGCTGAATTTGCTAAGGCTTTTTTTTGCATGCAGATATGATCTTGGTCCTTGGTTTTATTTTTTATAATGTCTTTGGTTTTGATATCAGGGTAATGCTAGACTTATAAGATGAATTGAGAAGTATTGGTGTTATTTCTTCCTTAAATTTTTGATAGACTTTACTAGAGAAGCCTTCCAGACCTTGCATCTTATTTTTGGAAAGAGTCTCACATGCATATTTAATTCTTGTTAAAATTTTTTATTTTTATTTATTTTTATCTTTAAAAGATTTTATTTATTCATGAGAGACACAAAAAAAGGCAGAGACCTAGGCAGAAGGAGAGGATGTGGGACTTGATCCCAGGATCATGACCTGAGCCAAAGGCAGACATTCAATCCCTGAGCACCCAGGTGCCCCTAAAGTTTTTTAATTTAAAAAAATATATATTTATTTTTAGGGCACCTGAGGCTCAAGTCAGTCTTTAAGATTTTATTTATTTGAGAGAGAGCAGAGTGAGAGAGAGCCTGAGCAGGGGTAAGGGGTAGAGGGAGAGGGACAAGCAGACTCCCCCACCTAGCAGGGAGCCTAACGCAGGGCTTGATCTTAGGGCCATGAGATCATGAACTGAGCCAAAGGCAGATGCTTAACCAACTGAGGCACCCAGGCATCCCATTAGAGAACATATTCTATATGATTGCAGTTCTTTTAGATTTAATGATCTGTTGGTAAATGCTTTGAGTTCTTGGCGAGACTGTATTCATTTATAGACTACTACTCACTTACTTAGTGTAGTAGTCTATAAATGTCAGGTTAATTTGTCTGATAATATTATTTATGTCTTTGTATTCTTACTGATTTTGGGGGGGTCTATACATTAGAGTGCTGAAGGCCTTATAATTGTGGATTTACTGCTGCTTTTAATTCTATCAATTTTTAAATCTTAGATTTTTACATTTTGTTTTTAGCGGTATATACATTTAAGATTATATCTTCCTGATAAGTTTACCCATCTGTCATTAGGAAAGCCTGTTCTGAAATCTACTTTGTTTAATATTATTATAGCCACTCTAGCTTTTTATGCTTAGTGTTTGCATAGTGTTTTCATCCTTCTACTTTTAACCATCTATGTTTTTATGTTTAAAATGGATTTTCTATACATAATTGAATCTTAGCTTTTTTTTTTTCCAATTGTGACTGCCTCTGCCTTTTAATTGGAATCTTTACACATTTACATTTAATGTAATCATCAGTGTGGTTGTTGTATGTTTTCTATTTGCCTCCTCTGTTTTTTATTCTCCTTTCCTTTTCTGCTTTCTTTTTGATTAATTGAACATGTTTTAGGATTTTCTCTGCCATTGGTTTCTTAATTATATCTGTTTTGGGGTTATTCTAAGATTTATAATTTACATCTTAAATTTATCATTGTACTTTGAAATTTTTACTTCACATTTAATGTTTAAGAACCTTCTACCACCATACTTTCATTTCCATCCTCATCTTTTGTGCTACTTCTGTTATATATTTTACTTGAACCACACAGTATTTTATTACTTTTTTCAATCATCAGTTAGGATTTTTAAATATTTATCTATTTTAGGGAGAGACAGAACGAGAGTGTGTGCACAAGCAGGGTCGGGGGACAGAGGAAGAGAAAAAGAGAATTTAAAGCAGACTTCATGTTGAGCACAGAACCTGATGGGGGGGGCTTGATTTCACAACCCTGAGATTATAACCTTAGCTGAAACGAAGAGTCAGATGCTTAACCGACTATGCCACCCCGGCATCTCCAGTTATATTTTTTACATTTTAATTTTCTTATTGAGATTTTATTTTTATAGGGCGGTTTAAGGATCACAGCAAAATTTAAGAGAAAGTACAGTGATTTCCCATATATGTCTTGATGGTGCAACATGCATACCACCCTGTTATAAACATCTCTCACCAGAATGGTACATATATTACAATTGATGAACCTATATCAACACATCCTAATCACCCAAAGTCCATAGTTTATATTACAGTTCACTCTTGCTGTTGTATATTCAATGGGCTTGGCAAATGTATAATAACATGTATCCCATCATTATGATGTCATATTGAGTATTTTTACTACCTTAACAGTTTTTTGTGCTCTACCTATTCATCACCTCCTACCTCCTCCCCCAAATTCCTGGCTACCACTTATCTTTTTACTGTCTTCATAGTTTCACCTTTCCCAGAATGTGATTGATATATATATATATAAATAATTGAAGTCATATGGTATGTAACATCTCTTTGGCTTCTTAGTAATATATTTTTAAAGATTTTTATTTAGTTTTGAGAGAGAAGGAGGGGGGTGGGCAGGGAGAGGGAGAAGCAGACTTCCCACTGAGCAGGGAGCCCGATGTGGGACTTGATCCCAGGACCCCAGGTACACAAACTGATCTGAAGGCAGATGCTTAACCGACTGGGCTACCCAGGCACCCAGTAATATGTTTTTAAGGTTCCTCTGTATTTTTTTTTTTAAGATTTTATTTATTTATTCATGAGAGACACAGAGAGGCTGAGACACAGGCAGAGGGAGAAGCAGGCTCCATGCAAGGAGCCTGATGCGGGACTCGATTCTGGGTCCGTCCCCAGGATCACACCCTGGGCGGCAGGCGGCACTAAACCGCTGCACCACTGGGGCTGCCTTCCTCTGTATTTTTTCATGGCTTGATAGCTTATTTCTTTTTAGTGCTGAATAATCATCTACTGTCTGGATGTACCACACTTTGCTTATTCACTCCCTTGCTGAAGGATAACTTGGTTGCTACAAAGTTTTATATGAATAAGTGGCTGTAAACATCTTTGTGCAGGTTTTTATGTGGACGTGTTTTCAGCTTCTTCAGGTAAATACCAGGAAATATGACTGCTAGGTCTTATGGTAAAAGTATATTTAGTTTTGTAAGAAATTGCCAAATTGTCTTCTATTATGGCTATCCATTTCATATTTCACCAGCAATAAATAAGAATACTTGTTGCTCCATGTTCTTGTCAGCATCCAGTGTTGTCAGAGTTCTGGATATGGCCATTCTAATTATGTATATAGTGGTATCTCATTTTAATTTGCATTTTCCTGATTTATGATGTCAAACATCTCTTCATATGCTTGTTTTCCATCTGTATATTTTCTCTGGTGAAGTGTCTAATAAGGTCTAAAGGGTTAGGGTGCCTGGGTGACTCAATTGGCTATGAGCCTGCCTTCTTAGGTTGTGATCTCAGAGTCCTGGAATTGAGCCCTGCATCAGTCTCTGTGTGGGGAGTGTGCATTTCCCTCTCCCACTGCCCCTCCTCCCTGCTTGTTCTCTCTCTCTCAAATAAATAAAATCTTTTAAAAAACAGTTTTAAAAAACTCATTTTTTAATTGGGTTGTTTGCCTTTTTCTTCTTAAATTTTAAGAGTTCATTGTATATTTTGGATAATAGTTGTTTATCAGATATATCTTTTGCAAATATTTCTCCTAGTCCAGTTTATCAGTTATTTCTCTCATGGATTGTGCTGTTGGTGTGTATCTAAAGCCATACCCAAGAGATTGACAGAGGGGATCATAAAACTATGTTTTGTACAAGAAACTCAATTTAAATATACTTATATTTAAATATAAAGACACAGACTAAAAGTAAATGGATAGGGAGATCCCTGGGTGGCTCTGCGGTTTAGTGCCTGCCTTCGGCCCAGGGTGTGATCCTGGAGTCCCGGGATCGAGTCCCACATCAGGCTCCCTGCATGGAGCCTGCTTCTCCCTCTGCCTGTGTCTCTGCCCCTCTCTCTCTCTCTCACTCTCTCTCTCTCTCAGTCTGTGTCTCTCATGAATAAATAAATGAAATATTTAAAAATAAATAAATATAAGTAAATGGATAGAGGAAAATATGCCATGCTAACAACTAATCAAAAGTAAGTGGGAGTAGCTGTATTAGTTACAGACAAAGGAAACTTTAAAGAAAGGAAAGTTATCAGAGATAAAGGAGGGCATTGCATAATGATAAAGAGACCAGTTCTCCAACAAGAAGTAATAGTAGTTAGTGTGTATGTGCCTAACAACAGTGCATCAAACTATATGAGGTAAAAACTAATAGAACTGCAAGGAGAAATAGTGACTAATAGAGTTGGAGACCCTTCTCTCTGATAGTATCTCTACTCAGTATTTATTTTCCTTTATGTGTATTTTTAAAAAACCTTTTGTAAAAGTGATATTTGTTCATTATAAACAATTCAAGAAACAACAGATAGTGTAAAGAAGCAAGGAAAAAAATCAGACTGCCATTATCAAAGTCTAGTTGTTAATTAATATTTCTTCTGTTACTGTCTTTTCTTTTTTGTAATTTACTATTTTAATGTAATGTTTACAGAAGAAGACATTTCATTCATCAAGTTTTTTCAGCTATGTCAGCTTTTTATTGATTATGGCTTTTGCCATAGAGTTCTTTTTTTTTAGGCTATTAATTTCTAACATTAAGATTTTTCTAGATGAAGTTTTGCCAGTCACAGTTTTTTTTTTTTTAATTTTTATTTATTTATGACAGTCACACAGAGAGAGAGAGAGAGAGAGAGGCAGAGACATAGGCAGAGGGAGAAGCAGGCTCCATGCACCGGGAGCCCGTCGTGGGACTCGATACCCCCAGTCTCCAGGATCGCGCCCTGAGACAAAGGCAGGCGCTAAACCTCTCTGCCACCCAGGGATCCCTAGTTTTTTTTTTGTTTGTTTGTTTGTTTTTTTAAAGATTTTATTTATTTTTTCATGAGAGACAGAGAGAGAGCGCTAGAGACACAGGCAGAGGGAGAAGCAGGCCCCATGCAGGGAGTCCTACATGGGACTCTATCCCGGGTCTCCAGGATCAGGCCCTGGGCTGAAGGTGGCGCTAAACTGCTGAGCCACCCGGGCTGCCTTTTTTTTTTTTTTTTTTTAAGATTTTATTTATTTATTCATGAGAGACGAGAGACAGAGAGAGAGAGAGAGAGAGAGAGATTCAGAGATGCAGGCAGAGGGAGTACCAGTCACAGTTTTGTTAAATCATTGGTTCTTAAGTTTTAGTCAGTAGTAAGTTTTATCTTGTGCAGTTTTAGCCAGTGTGAGAGTTTTGCTATTGCTGATTATTTCTACTACTAATGTTCATTAAGTCTTCATTCTCTGTTAAGAATGAAATGGCTACTTCTCTATACATTGTTTCAACATTATAGGGAGTAGATATGTCTGTAGTGCCAGAGGAAGCCAATTTGGTATTTTAATTTTTTAATGTATATTTTATTTATCTATTCTTGAAAAGTATATATGCCTATGATATAAAATTGTAAAACAAAAAGGTGTGTGTTAAAAAGTTTCCCACACCCAGTTTCTCAGCCATTGTGTTTCCTGTCCCCAAGGCAATTGTTACTGTTTTTTATGAATCCTACCCAGGATAATAAAAGCAAATATAAAGCAATAAATATTATGTTTACATAGTATATATATTGTAAAGGTAAATTATACATAATTCACATACATACATATATGTATACGTGTTACCACTCTTGCAAATATATCAAAATCTGTATCTTGTTTCTTCCTGATTGGTTAAAAAAATGTCATTTCATTCTACTTTTAATGTGTACTTCTCTTGTTATGAATGAGGTTGAGTATCTTTTCAAATATCTGGTTATTCCTTTTGTCAGTTAGGGGTTTTTTTTCTTTTTCTTACTATTTTACAGAGTTCTTCAGTATTAAGTTAGACCTTTGTGTTATGAATTACAAAAATCTTTTTTTTTTTTTTACATTTTATCATGCAGGAAATTTTTATTTTATTTGAATTTATCAGTCTTTTATGGTCTCTGGGTTTTGGTCACACTTAGAAGGACCTTTCTCAGATGATTTAAACATTTTTCAGTTGTTATATTTAAATCTGAAATGTATTCTGGTGAATAGTATAAGATAGGAACATAATTTTTGCTCTCTTGGATTGCTACTCAGTTATTCCAACATCATTTATTGATAGTTTTTCTTTTCCCTACTAATTTGAGATGCAACCTTTTTGACTTTATGATGTTTTAGATTTTTTAAAGTATCTGGTGCTACTTCTGGACTTTCTATTTTCTTTTCCATCAATCCACACTGTTTTGATTACTGTACATATTAGTATTCTGTATGTTTAGTTCTGCCTTATTACCTATTTAGTTATTTATCCTTGTTTATTTTTACGTATGTATTTTAGACTTAGACTGCCTAGCTAAAAAAAAATTCTTGATATATTTCTTAGATTATTTGGAAGAGTTGAGTTTTTTATGATGTTGTCTTTCTATTTAAGACCATGCTTTGTTTCCATTTGCTTTTTTATTTTTTAATTTCCTTCAGTAGTGTTAAATTTCTTACCAACTTTTTTTTTTCAGGTTTAATGAGGTGTAATTAAGAAATAAAATGATAAGATATTTAAAGTATATATCATGATGACTTGATATACATATAGTTTGTGAAAGGATTTGCCTCATCTAATTAAAACATCCTGTTACTACTTAAATATATTTTTAAGTTGATTCCTAGAGAATTTATCTCTCCTTTCTATATAATTGGGATTTTGATCTTTAATTGCATTTTCTAACTTGTTATGGTTTTATTTTTTTTTTTTTTTTTTTTTTTTTTTTTTTTTTTTTTTTCAAATTTTTATTTATTTATGATAGTCAGAGAGAGAGAGAGGCAGAGACATAGGCAGAGGGAGAAGCAGGCTCCATGCACCGGGAGCCCGACATGGGACTCGATCCCGGGGTCTCCAGGATCGCGCCCTGGGCCAAAGGCAGGCACTAAACCGCTGCGCCACCCAGGGATCCCTTGTTATGGTTTTATATATGAAGATTATTGATTGCTTTTTTTTTTACTGAATTACATTTACTGTGTTTTTTTACCAAACCACATCAATGAATTCTTTTATTTTAATAGTTCCAATAAATTTTCTTAGGTTTTCCAAGTATTTAATCATATGCTCTGTAAACAGTGATGATTTTATCTCCTTCACAATTTTATATAATACCTTCCAAAGTTACATGTGATAATAGTAATGGAAGAATCATATCTATTATCCAGAATAGGACAGTTTTGAGAATGGAGGTGGTAGGGGGCATTATTAATAATAAACTGTAAAAGTAGGTATAAACTGAGATTCTTCCAGGCATATTGAGAAATAATGGTCATCATTGTCTTCTTTGAGACATTAATGAGAAAGCTTCTAGGGTTTCTTCATTAAGGATGAAAGTGGCTTTTGAAAATTACATATATATATGTATATGCACACATATATACATATGTAAAATTCATATGGAAATTAAATGGAAATCATATATAAATATGTTAAATTATATAAGTTATAGGTTTATATGTAAATTATAGATTTAATTAAATATTATACATATAATTTTGTCATGGTTGAGGAGAATCATTTCTATTCAGCATTTTCATCAAGAATGAATATTAAACTATGCATATGAATATGGTTTTTCACATTTTTTAATACATTAAACTATATTAAATTAACTGAATTATCCTTTTGTTCTTGACTTCTTGGTTGTGTGTATGTGTACATGTGTACAAGAATCCTATTTATTATACATTTAGAATTCATTGTTTTTGATCTCTTCATATTTTTCATTAGAAAAAGTTTATCTTGATTTGCTTTAGAATCAATGTAGTACTTGTTTTATAAAAAAGAATTTGTAAATTTTCCTTACTTTAAAAATATTAAGAAAATTTCATACACAAAGCCAACAGAGGACTGTTGATATGAGGATATAATGAACCCCCTTGTGGCCATCACTCAGCTTTTACAGTTATTCATATTTTGCCATTTTACCTCCTCTATTTGTTTTATTTACCCTTTGCCATTATTTTATTTTTTTTTTTTTTTGGAGGGGGATCAAAAGAGGAAAGAGTGAGGAACTGGGACTTATTTTTTTTCAAAGGTTTTATTTTTAAGTAATCTCTAAACCCACTGTGCTTAACTGACTGAGCTACCCAGGCATCCCCAATTATCTCTCTTTATAATAATGGATCAGGATCATGTTTTCATGTCACCTAATATTCTTTTGCATCATTTTTAATGACTACATTGCATTTTGTTGATTGACTGTTCTTATAATTTATGTTTATAGTCTGTGGCTGGATATTTAGGTGAGTCATTTTCTTTCACTATGCTAGTTATTTAATGGGTTTTATTAAGTTGAAGACTCAGAGACTACGTCAATTTAGGGAAAGTTTCTTGTTATTGCGTGATAATTTCAACCCTTAATCAGGAATGATTTCTTTTGAAGAAGTAGAAGCGCACTAAAAGTAGGGTAAAACAGTAAATACAGTTGCCCTTATTAGAACTCAAAAGTTTTTAGGAAGCTTTTTTCTTTTCTGTGGGGCCTTGAGTTAGTCTTCTCTGCCTCTCTCTGTAGAATTCTCTCATTTTTTTCTCCGTCATGTGAGTTTACCATAACATCACAGAATGGAAGCCTTGAAGTCTTATGAAAGGCTTGTCTGTTCTTCTTGTCTGTTCCCTATAGTTAATCTAAATGCCCCAGTTACAAGTTCCTGGGAAGGTGAATGTTACTGGTCTTGCTATGCCAGGAGTATTTTGGGCTTGGTCATGTGTTATGACGTCTACCTTTTTAGCAGGGGCTAAAGATGATGAACTCTTTTACAAATATAGGGTTGGGGCACCTGGGTGGCTCAGTTGGTTAAGCGACCAAATCTTGATTTTGGCTGGGGTCATGATCTCAAGGCCATGATATCGAGCCCTGTATCAGCTCCACACTCAGTGTAGTCTGCTTGTCCCTCTCCCTCTACCCGCTTGCACTCTCTGTCTTTCAAATAAATAAATCTCAAAAAATAAAAAAGAATATAGGGTTGGACACGTCTTAAAGGGTGCCTAACACAACATCTTTATCATGTACACTAAATTCTTATATATATAAAAATACATACCATTCTTGTCCATCTTCCTTTCCAGATATTTTTTGGTTACTCTAATTTGTCTTCCAGATTAAATTTAGAACCTGTTGTAGTATTTTAAAACTTCATTGATAGGGTTTATGGCCACATACAACTGTTTAATTAAAATTAAAATGTGGCTCGTTAGTTGCACTAAGCACATTTCCAGTACTCACTAGCCCCAGGTAGTAGTTAGTAGCAAGTGTATTGAATAGTGCAAGTACAGAGCATTCCATCATCACAGAAAGTTTTATTGCGTAGTGCTGCCTTCGAGCCTTGTATATTGATAATAACTTATCTGTATTGTAATGCTCGTGAAAAAGTAAAAAATCTCTATTTTGTGTAGGTTTTGCTTGTAGCATTTTGGTCAATTATGTGGGGATGATGATGTCATAGGATAGCTTTGTTTTCTCATTTTAAAAGATTCATTGAAGGAAGTTTGAAAAATATGTAAGTGCAGTTGGATTAATTTTCACCAGCCAAATAATACATCTTTTTACCATAGTTTCTTTATTTGATTCATACCTGATTATTTGGATTTCATAATCGATGTAGTTTTGTTCTAGAAGAGCACATAAGTATTTTTCTAGTATCATATCAAGAGGTACATTGATGCCACTTTGTCTGACCACTGTATCATTTGACCATTTGGTTAAACTGATGATTACTAGGTGTCCATGCTAAAGGCACATTTTTCTTTTCAATTACTAAATAATAGGGTGATATTTGGAGGTCATTTGACCATTTGGTTAAACTGGTGATTACAAGGTGTCCATGCTAAAGGCACATTTTTCTTTTAAATTAATAAGTAATCCATAGGGTGATATTTGGAGGCTGTGTGAATATCTTGTTCCCCAACAACTTTTCACTCAATGATTTTAGCATCCATTTAGGTAGCTCTAGGGTATCAGTTTTTACATAGGAGTTGCAAAATGATGATTTAAAAAATTCTTTCATTCTGTTTACATACAATATTTAGCTGACATTCTGTTCTTTAAGGGGGAGCTTTCCCTTTTCCCCTCATATTCTTTGATTCTTCTTTTTCTTCTCTATTTGTTGTAAACACCCCACGTAGGTCCCAGGAATTGGCCAGTGTGACTTACTATGTTTGAGACTTCTATGTAAAGTGCTGTTAAACCAAGAGAATTTTTGGTTTCTAGCAGTCTGGTCATTTTTATCATGTATTTATTCTTAAAATAAGAATTTTTATAGAATATAATTGTTAAAATTTATGCAAAAAATTATACCACTTTGGATCTTTTTTGATTAACTGTACTGAAACATAAACTTTTCAGAAACTGGGGCAACTGTGTTAAGGAATTCCCATTTACACCAGGCAAGAAAGTAAACAGTAAGTGGAGAGTAGGGTAACAAACACTTATGGTATCAAGAAACAACCGTGAAAAGGATCTGTCTTAATGTGCTAGCCCATTGCAGTTTAACATATTGCTTACAACCTTCACAATAGAATTTGAGTGACTTCAGTTACACATTCCAGGAGACTGGCAGTCTGTTACAATCAGAGTCTGAACTTTAGAGCAGGCTAATTTACAGCGATGGGATGAAGAAAGTTGTGGATTTGTATTACACACTCTCACCTGACACTGTATCTGATCCCTTACCTGCTGATTGACATCTTGAATGAGCTCTTTGAAGCAAGTTCCAGCTTAATTAAAACGTTTGCTTGGTTAGCAGTGATCTGTGAAAGCCTGTGATAAATATTGAATCAAGTTCACCTGCTGGTTGCTGTGAGTGGATAAACAGCTGCTTTGTGCAGTTTAATCATGAAACTGGCAGTAGAACACTACTGTTTGAATTTTTAAAAATAGTTGAAAAGGTATAGTCATGTCACTTTTGCTATCTCACTAGAGTGTATGCTTATGTGAGATTTTGTACAACAGGCATTCGGTACCTGTTTATTTTAAATTTTTAAAGATTTTATTTATTTCTACATGAGGGTCAGAGAGGGAGAGAGAGGCAGAAACATAGGGAGAGGGAGAAGCAGGCTCCATGCAGGAAGCCCAATGTGGGACTCTATCCTGGGACTCCGGGATCACACCCTGAGCCAAAGGCAGATGCTCAACCGCCGAGTCACCCAGGCATCTCTCAGTACCTGTTTAGATGGCTTGGACAACAGCAATTGGTTGATAAATATTAACAATAAACCCTCTTTTTTATACCTCAAAGATTGTAGTATAAGTCTGTCTTCATTGGCTTTTTACCACTAGCTTTTTATGTGCATGGCATTCTGAAATGAAAAAGGGCAATATTTTGCTTTTTTTTTTTTTTAATATTTTGCTTTTTTGCCAAGTTAAATGGTAGATGAAAATGATCCTGTTAAAGCTTTGTGCTTTGTTTTTTAAATGTTTGTTTGTTTGTTTGTTTGTTTGTTATGTATGAGAGACAGGCAAAGGGAGAACCAGGCTCCTCGCGGGGAGCCCAATGCAGAACTCGATCCCAGGACCCTGGGATTACGCCCTGAGCTGAAGGCAAATGCTCAACCAGTGAGCCACCCAGGCATCCCTGAAACTTTGTTTTGAGATTTAAGTTTATGAATTCAAGCTTTCCCACAAAAGTTGTTATTATGTATTTTATAACAACCTGAGGAACTCTTTTAGATTTTTTTTCATCTCTAAAATGGAGTTAGAAGTAAACAGTGGCAATAAACTAGGTGTTTTAGAATTATGGTAATATTAGGTAATTAACAAACATAAAAGAGAAATTAATTTACAAGCAGTGGAGGAACCTTTGTAAAATTGTCTTCTTTGGGTTATCAATTTGTTCATTCCCTTACAGAATAAATTTGGCCAAGTTGGTTGTAAAGAAAATGCTGTTTCTGTTTGATTTTCTTTATAAAATCAGACATAAGTTCTGGAATACAGAGCTCACCCAGTAAGTCATAGTCTTCTTGAGCACCTGAGGAAAGTTTGTACTTTTTGGAAATGCACTCAAAATTGTGTCTGTAGTTTTGGGTGATTTCAAACCCTGTCTCCTGTAACAGTTCATGGACCCTAAATTAAGAACCTATTTCCTAATAAATTAGGTTGAAACATTTTGGTCAAGAGGTATTAAGATGGAAGCTATTCTGCCTTTTTTTTTTTTTTTTTTTTTTTTTTCTTTTTAAGATTTTATTTATTCATGAGAGACAGAGGCCCAGGCAGCCGAAGAAGCAGGCTCCATGCAGGGAACCCGACTCAGGACTCAATCCCAGTTCCCCAGGATCACCCCTGGGGCTGAAGGTGGCGCTAAATCACTGAGCTACCCAGGCTGCCCACTATTCTGCTTTCATAAGCAGCTGAGGAAGAACCAGAGTAGACTGCATTTGCTGTGCTAGGTTTCTTTTTAAGTACTGGTTAACATTTTCAGGTGTATTGTCTACTATAATCCTTAGCTCTAAAAATTATCTACTACAGTGGGGGTTCCTAATTCTGTATCTAAAGTTTTATAGTTTTATTCCTATCATCAATTTGTTTGGAATTTTATGGGGAGAATAAAATTTAATTTCTCTTCGGTATGTTCAACATTGTTTTTTTTTTTTATGTTTATGTTGATACCTGCAACTCTAGTTTTTATTTTTTTCATTATAGACAGTATCATATTGATTGAAAAACATCCACAATTTATCCATTCTTCTGTTGATACATTTAGCTTGTTTTCCTCACCATTAAAACAATGCTGCAAAAAATATCCCTATTGTATTTGTCTTAATGTGCAAGAGTTTCTCTCATATATATACTTAGCAGTGTCATGCTGGGTCAGAGTGTCTATGTATCTTTGATTCACTAGATCAACAGTTTACAATGTGTCACCTATACTTGTGTCAGCAGTGTGTGAGTTGCTTCATATCTTCTCTAACATCCTATCTGATAGGTGGGAAATTGAATCGAATTAGGATTTTAATTTGCATTTTCCTAATTAGTTATGAAGTTAAGCATTAAATTACATTTCTTTTCTGATGTTTATTGGCCTTTCAGCTATTCTCTTCTGTGATTTTTTGTTGTTGTTCTTGGCCATCTAGGGATTTGTCTTTTAAAATTCATTTGTTGAAATTCTTCATATGTTATGGATCCTGGTTCTTGGTTATATACAGTGCAAATATCTTCTCTTAGTCTGTGCTTCTTTCTTTCTTTTTTTTTCTTTCTTTCCTTCTTTCTCTCTCTCTCTTTCTCTCTCTTTCTTTCTTTCTTTTATAAAGTGGAGTGCTATTTTAAATAGAAATTTTACATTTTAACAAGATTGCGTTTTTAATCATTGTGTTTTTGGTATGTTAAGAAACCTTTCCCCACATTGGGATCATAAAAATATTTTCTTATACAGGGCCAGAAACCTTATTTACCACAAAACATAAAATATTTACTTTCTGACCCTTTACAGAAAAAGTTTGTTGTTATGTGCTTTAACGAGTCTCTTAATTGAGAATTTTGTTGTTTTTTTTCTTGAGGAATAAAGTGTAAATCTTGTTAGAAAATATTTGATTTAAATGTCAACCAATAATAAGTTAAAATAGTTTTTTGAAGTAAATTTTATAGCTTACCTTTAGGAATATTTTGTAATTGCATTCAGTAAATAATGCACTTAGAGTACTGACTTTAAACATTTCTCTAATTCATGAATGAAACTGGTATTGATAAACTCCAAAAACTGCGCTTTGTAGAATAATTAAAGAGAGAAACATTGTCAGTGAGATGAGGTGACCCTTGTCCTTCTACTTGACTTGATAGATCGGGAATTCTAATATTTCTTGAGTGAATGAATGAGATAGTATATATATATAGTGTTTAGCACAGGGACAATCTTAATGACTGATAGTTATTATTATTATTTTTTAAAGATTTTATTTATTTATTCATGAAAGAGAGAGAGGCAGAGGGAGAGGGAGAAGCAGGCTCCATGCAGGGAGCCCAATACGGGACTCGATCCCGGGTCTCCAGGATCATGCCCTGGGCGGAAGGCAGGTGCTAAACCGCTGAGCCACCCAGGAATCCCCAGTTATTATTAATAATGAATATATCAGGTTATGTGTTTGTTGCTCACAACTATAAAGTGCCCCAATTATTAGCATAACAAAATGATTTTTCTTTTTGGCCTTGAAAATAACAGATTGCTGTGTACTTTTTCTTTTAAAAGGTAAACTTTTTATTTTGAAGTACCTTTTTGACATATGAAGAACTTCAAATTAGAACATCAGTTATGCATCCTTTGGATAAATACAATGTGGTACATGTATAGTACTTGACTTGGGGACATTAGTCACAGTCCACCAGTTAAAAAAAAACTTAAGTTATAGTCATGTGCAAAACAGCGTATTTAATGAGTGAGTTATATAAAGAAATGTAAGACATAGTTTCTTTCCTCAAGGAATTTGCAGTGTGATTGACAGACAATACATGCACATGTGGAAAGTTCCAGAAAAGTATGTAATTATTTCATGGATCTAGTTTTCCCTTTATTTCCTACAAATAAAATTCTTTTTGATCTTTTTTCCTCATTCTTATATATACTTTCTTATATACTTATTTTTCATACAAATATTCCCCTTTATGTCTGTGTTTAAAATCAGTTCATAGCGTCCTTTTAGGTTACCTAATTTTATGAATTAGCAAAATAGCTTCTCTGGCAATACAATAGTTTCTAGCTATTCCTTTATTATTTTCCATTTTTAAAATTTACAGTCACCATGCTCATTTTTATTTTTCAATTATTTAGGCATAGTAATTTTTATGTTGTTGTTCTTATGGGGAGAGGTTGGAGAAAATTATAAAACTTCAGACCTCGACATTGTATCTTAATCTACTTGAACTTGTAACTTTGTGAAAGGAATAGTGGCAAGGACTCAGAATTTGGCCTTTCTTTTAAGATAAGTCTTACAATCTTTCTTTATCCTTTCAAAAAATTTAGATACTTGTTTCTATATAATAAGAGAATAGGTAGGAATTGTTATACTTGAAAAGAGTTTTCTAAAATCCTTTGTTGTTGACCTTCTAAGAATAGTTTTGACTATTGTAAATTTGAAATTTATTTTTAAACAATTGACTCCTACATCTGGAAAGAATATAGCTGTCACACCCCCATGTGTCTCTTATGTTTCTCTTTATGGATGTAGGCTCCATGCTCAACGTGGGGCTTGAACTCCTGAGCCTAAATTCAGGAGTCGCATGCTCCACTAACTGAGCTGGCCAAGTGCCCCTATAGTTTTTTTGTTTAGTTGGTTGTTTTTTTCTCTTTAAATAATAATGGAATTTTGGTGTTATTCTGGTTGAGTTTTCTTGCCTTTTGTTGAAGTAAAAGGACTCTAGACAGTTTCTAGGTATAGAAGTAGCCATCTCTTAAAGAGTTTGGCTCTGCCACTCAGTGTAGCCTATTTCAGGTTTTAGAGATTACAGGTTTTGGAGAGCCTATATGTTTTATCTTTCTTGACATTCAGATGTGTTTGATGAAAGTGAATACTTTTTAATTTATTCTCCGTTTCCTAATGCAATCTCTGTAAATTCAAAGGTCAAAAACAAAAGGAAAGTATCCCTGTGAAAGACAAACCTGATAGCTTGTTAGCAGGAGAAAAACTCAATGAAAGGTACAAAAGTATTTAATTTTGTTCTTTTATTATTTCAAGACAGCTAGGTCAAAGGATTTCAGAGAGAGGCCATAAAGTGTTAGCCTATTAGTTGAATTGGAAGATATTATGACCTCCTGCCATTGCTGCTTTCAGTATTCTTTCTCTGGTTTTCCTACAGAATTGAAAGTTGGGGGTTTTTTTGATGCAAATAATTCTTTTGCCACTAAAAAAATGTCTTTTTGAAGTCTCTGTTCTCTTGCCACAGTTTTTTTTTTTCTGTATTAAATATGACTATACCAAATCCTTTAAATGGAAACTTCAATAGAAGATCACATCTGAAGAAATAATTCCTCTTTAATATTGCAAAGGAAAAAGAATCAACTTTCTTAATTTCCATCTTCTATAATAACTTGCCCAACCACTCACTGAAAAACCATATTCTTGAGAGTCAACCTCAAATTCGTAGATGACATAATTACTTCAGACCACTGTAAAACATAATGAACAAAAACATGTTTAATATAAAAGTAGTCCTAGTTTATAATTTTCTCAGTTATAGAGTGAAAATAGGATTTAAGGTACCTAAATAAAGCTGCTCTAATGGGAAAAGTTTTCTGAAACCATTCTCTATCTTTTGTTTTGTTAGTTATAGCTACTATCATAACATTTTAAGATAAGGAGATCCTTTTTTAAAATTATTAATGCCAAATTCATCCCTTTTAAGAAGTAAAAAGTTCTAATACAAAACAAGTTATAAAACTATGTAATAACATTCCTTTTTATTTGAAAAAATTATATGGGAGATATATATGAAGGTCTAAGTTATATATTAAATTATTTGTCATAGGTGGTTGACTTATTTTGTTTATTTCAATATTGTTTGGACTTTTGGTTAGAAAAAAGAATTAAATATAAGGTGTAGATGAATTAACATAAAATAAAAGGTGTAGATGATAAAGCTTTAAGTGGAATTGATGTTGAAAGTGTTTCATCAGAAAGATTTTCTAAGCCTTGAGAGAAGACCACTTTATTGGATTACTTTTGTGCTTGGATATGATATTTACATGTAGTATATAGCCATGCATTAGACGTTAGCATTCCAATATTCAATTTAATATTCAGTATTTAATTTATTGTATCATAGGAAAGAGATATAGTATAATTGAGTGAAAAGATTGAAGGTACAGAAAAGTAAACTTAATTCTTCTACCTAGAGTTATCTTAATTCATTTACTAGGTTAATTAATTAATGTGATAATTGCAAAGGCCAAAAAAATATTCAGTCAGAAATATCATGATATAATTTGCATTCCATTTTCTGTGTGACCATAAATTGTTGGATATTGCAACATATGTAACATAAACCACATGTCAGCTGTTTCCTGCCTCACTGTTGACAAGAGCCCCATTCATAACTCTTCTTTTTATCCTTTCAGTGAATAAGTAATTATTCAATATAGAAGGCAGGATATTTGGAACAGGCTATTTAATGTGGCAGCACTCTGTAATGAAATCTGCTGCTACTAGCAACCTGAGAAGGGAATGTAACAATTCCAGCATGGCTGTAACTTTATCTGCTTTGACTGACTGTTTATTTGGCACATCAGTGAACCTTTTATCCCACTGAGTGACAGCTCCAGAAGGGTCACATTTACATCCATTCTATCATGTATTGTAATATTTAATGGCGGACAAGGTTGAGCGAGACTGGGAGTAATTTGAACTTGCTTTTCCACTGAGTTGAGGCTAAAAGACAGCTTGATCCCCAGTATTGTGGTATAACATACTATGACTTAGCATTTGTTTATGAAGGCTACTCTTACTGATTATAATTTTTAAAAAAATTGAGTAAAATGGTGTATTTGTTCTATTGAACTAAAACTCTACAGCACAAATTCTCTTAAGCAACTAAAACTCTACAGCACAAATTCTCTTAAGCAACTGTGGTATTTAGCTTTTTTTCCTTCTCAGTCACCATTCCTATAAACTAACTATTTCATAGTATTTCTTTTTAAATGAGGCTACATTTTGTCTCATTTATATAGCAATTGAGGTTGAGGAATGGGTGGTTAATAACCCATGATTCTAATATATAGCATTAAAGTTTTTATTTTATTTTTGAGTTTGGAAACAGAAGAGAAAAATCAGGTAAATAATGGACCACATTCCTGCTATTCCTTATGATAGTGTGTTTAAGGAGACATTTATCTAATGATTCCAATTATGGAACTGAATTATGAGTAAAATTGTCCAGAAAAAGCTATCCTGAATAATTTTCTGATGGATTTGAATTCCATGACAGGTAATTGAATTTCAGGTATACTTGTTCCACACAAGCAACCTGCCTTCATTATTAAATATTAATAGCATTCATTTGCATCCCTTTGCTAGAGAATAGTTCTCTTGTTTTTAATGATATTTTAGATTCAACTTGATTATTTCTATTTTTTGTAAGTTATTGTTTAAAGTGCTCTTTAAAATATTGGTATAGAATATTTGAATGTGCTATGCCGTGAACAAAAATAGCACTATCAACTCTAAATTGTAGTATCATGAGTTCACTTATAGCCTAAGCAGAAATGAAAACTGTCCTCCATTTTGTCTTATTTTTATAATTAGAATTAAAATCTACCTAAAATGTTTGGAATTCAAGAGTTAGAATGATATGTTAGAAAGCCATGTAAATATGGAAACATCATTTATAACTTTTAGGAGTACAAGAAAACCAATTTGAAATGGAAAACTTCCAAGTTTTAGATGATGTAATATCTTGACATTTCTCTTTATTTGACAATTGTGATTTATTACATAGTGGTTCTGATTCTATGAGAGGTTTAATAACATTTTTTGTGATATACCAGACATGAGTTGTCTTTTTTTTCCTTTGTTACAGCCCCCCGGTCACTGTTCCAGGTGTTGTTGTTCTACTAAACAAGGAAGCAATCAAGATTCCTCAAATACCACTAAGAAGGATCATGGCGGGAAATCCAAGATACCCAAAATATATTTTGGGACACGCACACACAAACAGATTGCTCAGATTACTAGAGAGCTCCGGAGGACAGCGTACTCAGGGGTCCCAATGACTATTCTTTCTAGCAGGGACCATACTTGTGTTCATCCTGAAGTAGTAGGTAACTTCAACAGAAATGAGAAGTGCATGGAATTGCTGGATGGAAAAAATGTGAGTAAAGTTATTTTGTTTTAGAGAAAAAAATATGGCTGAAAAGATTCTATTACTCATTTTTTTACATGTTCATTTTGTGTTTTATATGTGTATTTCCACTGATAATCAAATAACTTATAAAAATCAAATTAATTGCTAGTATTGTTAATTTTTGAAAAAGAATTTTACCACAAGAAAACTTTTCTTCAAGTTTAGAATGATAAATTTTGGTTCTAAAGCTTGGGGGTGTTTAATTCCTTGAAATTAATTTCTGTTTTGGTCAGATGTTTTTTTACCTCTTTGAAATCTCACTATCAAAAATAGTCAAATGTTGGGTGATGTCATAGGAGATAAAAGTATTTAAATAATTTAGTCTAATTTAATCAGTTAATTATTTCGTATATTTAAAACTTCAAGAGAACATAGTTTATTTAGACTCTCTGAGTAAATAAATTTTAGTTGAATGAGAAATATAGTGATTATCCTATGTTTTAATTTTAATACAAATTTCTCTTTCAAAAAATAAATTGAATTATTAAAGTTAAAGATATGTCATTGGTGGTTTTGAAGACCTCCAGGAAAATCTTTAATACGAATTTGGTCAAGGTAGAAATTGAGAAGTCTTTCTTAGTAAAAACATAATTATTTTGGCAGTATTAATTTGGTAGTCTGTGTACAGTTTAATAACTTGCTTAATCTGAAGTTAGAAGTATGGAATATACTGAGAAATTATTTGTGAACCATAAATTGATAGTCTATGAAATGACCAATGATAAATTAATATACTTTGAAAGTTCTTTCACTAGTATTTTGTCAAACAGAGTTGGTTCCCCACAAAAAGCTAGGAGCCATAGCCCCTAGAGTTTCATTTAATTGATATATCACCTTCTACCATGTAATGTGAATAAATTATTTTGTATCGTGCATTTCTTTCTCAATGCTTATAAATAATTGAAGATACCTGCTTTTGGTTATTTGTCTTGACTTAATTCTGCCTCAGAATGGTTTGCTCATAGGCATACATGAACATTTTTTTTTTGTTCCCAAGTCCTTAGGGTAATTTGGTATTGTAATGATGCCCAATTACAAAGTCACTATAGGTGTCTCTGTTTACTATGACTGAATTACCAAAGTGAAATGATAAATAGACAACTGACAGTTTGAGTGAAAAAGAGTTTAAAGTGTGATAACACTTGAATTGACAGACTCCTCTCAGGGTTATGTTACACTGCTAAAATGGATGGGCCATTCTGGTTTTGCTATCAGCCTGCACAGGAGTGTCATTCTAAGTGCCCTTAAAGTGTAAACTTTCCGATTTTTTGGCTTGATCCAAAGGCACATGTGTTTTTATTCACTGTTTCTTTTATGAAACTGCTCCTATGATGGAAAAGCAATGCGCTTATCTCTTAAAAGTTAATTTTTGTTTCACTTAAGAACAAATAATTTTAACTAGCTCCAGAAATAATTCTAGAAAATTATTTTAGGTATGAAAGAATATGTTTTTTGTGAAGATGGAATTTAACAGTTAATAATCATCTACTCTAAAGGCATCTTGGTGATCATTTTACACAATTACAAGCTTTCAGAATAGTACCAAAGATAGTTGGAATAAGAAATGATGAATATCATATTATTAAACTCAATCTGTATTGAAGTCAGTATGAAAGATACTTGGCACGTTTCCATCTGTTTATGGACCCTAGAATCAGGATTTTAGAGGTGGAAGAAACCTTAGAAATGGTAGTCTTTGGGTCAGAGGAATCTTTAAAAGGCTTCTGGTTCATTTACTCTTTTGATGCCTCATCACCTGAGAAAAATGGGCCCTGAAGTTTGCTCTGGGTCTAACAACTAGTTAGCAAGAAAGACAACTTTTCTGATTCTTCGTCATTGTTATTTTAATTACACTAGAAGCAAAACAAAAGATGGCATTATGGTATGAGGAAGTTGACCCTGTATGGAGGGTAAAAAAAGAAAGCAGAGATGGGACACAGTGAATGAAAGTAATATAGAGAATGAACTAAATAAATAAATAAAGGTTAGGTAAGTTCTTTTCTCAATTCTTATTTTTAGTACCATGGAGAACCAACTAGTAGCGTCCCCTTACGTGGCTGAATACAAAGCTTTAGAACTAGTTGTCGTCCCTCAGCTGACCATGCCTTGTTCTTGGATTTGTTGACATTCTTTTATAGGTGATGAACATTTTATGCTTTACTCCATTTCTAGTAATTTCTAGGTACTTTTGTGAATATAATGAGTACACATGTTTAAAATATGTAAAAATATAGATTTGGCTGTTGGATAGTTTGTAGATAAGCATATATGTATTATATATGTAATATTATTTTCACTTGTTAAGGACCACAAACTAGGAAAGATAAATATTGGATTTCAAAATCACATTTAATTTTTTTATTGGTACCTAGAATTAATTAAATAAAAATGACCCATCAGTTTTCAATGACTTCAGTCCCAAATGACAATTGAAATAGAAAATAATATATTTATAGTTAGAAGACTCCAAATTACAGAAAGCAATAAAATGAAAAGAGGACCTCTCCTTTTTGCTCCTTACATTCTTTTAACCCTTCAGGGAAATTGCTCTAAGGTTTTTTTATATAGTCTTCCAAAACACTTAAAATATGTATTTGCTAAAATGTGTATATATTCTTTTAAAAGCCTAAACATATTGGCATATAGACAAATCTGACACATTTCTTAGGGCTATATCTTTTACATAAATTTACCATAAGTTGTTTAACATGTCTGCTTCAAAAAAAAAATGTCTGCTTTTGATAGATATTTGGTTTACTTTCAAATTTTTGGCTGTTTAACAGTGCATTATATATATATATATATATATATATATATATATATATATATATACATATATATATGTGTATATATATTCACATTAATGGTGAAATGTTAAATTTTGATAGTTATTGACAAAATATGTGCTTCTAACAGAAGTAATTTATACTTCCACTAATGGTGTACATTTATACTACTAATTTTATACATCTTTTAATGGGATATGATACACTATTGCTAGGACTGGGTTTTTATCAAGCATCTTATTTTTGATTAGCATATATTGATAAAATTTTTTACTTCTGGTAATAGAATGGCAAAGGACATTAGTAGATAGTACATGAAAGAAGAAATGCAAATTACTGTTTAAGCATGTTAGAATGTTCACAGAGTACAATAGCAGTGTTAAACCTTGCTAGAAGGAATAAAAAAGGGATCTCTGGGTGGCGCAGCGGTTTGGCGCCTGCCTTTGGCCCAGGGCGCGATCCTGGAGACCCAGGATCGAATCCCACATGGGGCTCCCGGTGCATGGAGGCTGCTTCTCCCTCTGCCTGTGTCTCTGCCTCTCTCTCTCTCTCTGTGACTATCATAAATAAATAAAAATAAAAAAAAAAAGGAATAAAAACACAAATCAAAGCAAGAAGATTCTAGTTTTTAACCTTTAAAATAGGTAAAGATAATATTAGTGTTGATAAAGATACAGAAAAAGTGTTGTAAAGTGGTATACACTTTCTGGAGGATAATTTGGTGGTATAGTTTTCATGAAGCTTAAAAATACTTTATACTGTTGGATCCCATAATGCCATTTCTAAAAATGTATACTAAGAAAATATTTAGAAATGTGCATAGAAGTGCTCATTGCAGCATTATTTATAATGCAAAAATTGGTAACAGTCTAAATGCCCAACAATAATGAAACTGGTTTATAACTATTAACACAATGTACATATGTGGACACTGATGAAAAACTACTTAGTGATGTGAGAAAATATTTCTGATAGGATTTTTAATAAAATCAGATGGAAAAACAGTGATTCCAGTTTTATAAAAAATGTTTCTTATGGCTAACTTGTTAATCCTTGATGCCTTGGGAAACTTTGCTTTGTTTTCATTATTTTAATATTGGGTTACATTTTAGAGATGTATCCATATATACATATGTACAGAAGAGGTATAAATGAAATACATCAAAATGTTACTAGTACATGCTTTATGTGATAGAATTATAGATAATTTAGTGGGGTTTTTTTGGTGCTCTTTTGTATCTTACAGATATTTTGTTGTGAACACTGTTTTTTTTTTTTCCCTAAGACATCCCCCCCCTCCTTTTCTCCTTTATTTCCTTTCTTTTTACTTATTTATATTTACTTAGGTAATACTATCTCATGGCTCAAACTGAAAATGTACAAAAGTGTCTATAGAGAAAAATCTCACTCATGTCCCCCCAAGTCACTTAGCTGTCATCTTCGAAAGCAAACAATGATACCATTGTTCTTGTGTATCCTTCAAGAAATATTTTTGCCAATATCACTTGAATCAGAACAATGGCACAACAAGCATAATTAAAAACAGTTTTTTCTGGTGAATTCGGGCTATCTAGAGCTATACTGATCTGGAGCTCTATATGAGCCAACTAACAGTTTCTTTAAAATGGTTGTGATTGTGGATATAATTTCTCTCCTGTAATATCTTTGCCTTGTGGCTTTAATGATGTTCTGAGAATTCTGAGATAAACTTGTTTTATTCCTTTGTTCCAGCATTGATTCACATTTCAGTAACACGTATTTGTTTTTAGGGCAAATCCTGCTATTTTTATCATGGTGTACATAAAATTAGCAATCAACACACATTACAGACTCTGCAAGGGATGTGCAAAGCCTGGGATATAGAAGAACTTGTCAGCTTGGGAAAAAAACTAAAAGCATGTCCGTATTACACAGCACGAGAACTAATAGAAGATGCTCACATAATATTTTGTCCTTACAACTATCTTCTAGATGCACAAATAAGGGAAAGTGTAAGTAGCTATGTGAAAATTAGAACTTTTCTCCTACTTACTAAGATACAAATGATCAATGTAAAGCTTTTAGATGTTTTACTTTTCACTTATTTTTTGCTTTATATTTATGTAAATGTATAAGCAGATTAGAGTACTGAAAACATATACAGAGGTATATTAAAAACGGAGTTTTAGATCTTGTCATTTTAATGTACAAAGTAATACATACTTTTAAGGACCCAATACTGAACTGGAGTTTTGATGGGGTTTTTCAGCCTTGTTAATAATGATATTGATAATTATTTGTTTTGGGGCGTGATAATTCTTTGTTGTGGTGGTTTATCTTGTGCACTGTAGGATGCTTAGCAGCATCTCTGGTTTTATCCACTAGACACCAGTGACACCCTTGTAGCTGTCACAATCAAAGATGTCTCCAGGGCAGTCTGGGTGGCTCAGCGGTTTAGCGCCACCTTCAGCCCAGGGCGTGATCCTGGAGACCCTGGATTAAGTCCCACGTCAGGTTCCGGATTGAGTCCCACGTCAGGCTCCCTGCGTGGAGCCTGCTTCTCCCTCTGCCTGTGTCTCTGCCTCTCTGTATCTCTCATGAATAAATAAATAAAATCTTTAAAAAAAAAATGTCTCCAGACATTGCCAGATATAACCTGTGGGGCAAAATTACTCCCAGTTGGGACCCATTAATAACTATCACTCCTTCCATTTATCAATAGTCAGAATTATTTTAAAACATTCATATGAAGAATCTGTAGTTTGAAGAACTTTGTGGGGAGAATATGTACACTATGCAAATTATGCTTTGTGAGTTTTTGAGAAAGTTTGGATATAGCATTTGTAATTTTGTGAGTTTTTGAGAAATAAAATTTGGATATAGCATTTGTGTTTATTTGCATGGGTCTTAGAACCATCCAGTTACAGCATCAGACAAAAAGTAATTAACTTAGGTGCTTTCTTCAGTTGAGCGTCTGACTCTTGATCTCAGCTCAGGTCTTGATCTCAGGGTCATGAGTTTGGACTCTGCTTTGGGCTTCATACTGGGCATGGAGCTTACTTAAAAAAAAAAGTGAATAACCTGGTATATTCACCTATTATTCCTCTCTTTAGATCTGACTGCACAACTCTCATTGGCTTTCTTTTTAAGCTTAAAATTCATAGGCATTATGTTTACTATCCCTGTCCTACCTCTTCTTTGGTTGCCTCTTTGCTAGGTTCCTTTCATTTGAGCCACTTGTACATATCAGTGGCAGGTCGGTCTTCCTAGTATTTCTTTTATTACATACTTCTTCTGATTAAAAAATCTGTTGCACTCTTGGCTCATGGGATAAAGTCTATATCTTTTTAAATATTATTTAATTTAAATTCAGTTAATTAACATATACTATATTATTGGTTTCAGATATAAAGGTCAGTGATTCAGCAGTCTTATATAATACCCACTGCTCATCACATCAGTGCTGTCCTTAATGTCCATTACCCAGTTACTCCATCCCTTCATCCCTCTCCCCTCCAGTAACCCTCAATTTGTTTCCTATGATTAAGGGTATCTCTTATGATTTGTCTCCCTCTCTGACTTCATCTTGTTTTGTTTTTACCTCCCTTCTTCCAGGATCCTCTGTTTTGTCTCTTAAATTCCACATAAGAGTGAGATCATATGATAATTGTCTTTCTCTGATTGACTTATTTCACTTAGCATAATACCATCTAGTTCTATCCACATCGTTGCAAATGGCAAGATTTCATTTTTGATGGCTGAGTAGTATTCCATTGTATATGTATACCACATCTTCTTTATCCATTCATCTGTCATTAATGTCTGTATCTGCTAAGCTTACTCTCAAGATGCTCAATAGTCTGGCTTAGATCTGCCTTCTCAGACATTTCTGCTACAAACTCCCAACTTAGCCCCTTCAAAAATTACCTCATAGTCCCCTGAGAATATCTTGTTCTTAACTTTATCTCTGCTTTTGATGATGCCTATATTGAAGTGCACTCCTCCTTTTGCTTTCCAAATCCAAATTCTACTCACCTTTTAATTATTTATTTATTTTGGGGAGCAGGGAGGGCACAGTGAAAGAGAAAGATCTTAAGCAGACTCCACACCCAGTGAGGAACCTGATGTGGGGCTTGATCTCATGACCCTAAGATAATGACCTGAACTGTAATCAAGAGTCAAATGAATGCTTATCCGACTGAGCCACCCAGGGACCTTTCTACTCATCTTTTTAAATGCCAATACGTTTCCTGTTCTTTCATGGTTCTTTTTCAGTCATCGTCAACTTTCTGTATATTTTTTCCTCAGAATAACTCACTGGCAATTGTTTTTTAACATTTCTTTGTATTAGCCAGGACTCTGAATTGCAAGTGACACAAACCCAGCTTCAGTAGAGCTTAAGAAAAAATGCTTGGCTGACTTTATTGTGATGGCTTTATTCTCAGTTTCTTTCCAGGTGGAACAAAGATAACCACAAATAGCCACCTAATCTGGAAAAAATTCATGATCTTATATTCATCACTCCAAATTTCTCTGATTGGCCTCCCTTAAATCTCATCTTCACTCTTCAACCCATGACCACAGAGGGATGGAATACTTTATTTAATTGACAAACCTGGGGGCACCTGGGTGGCTCAGTGGTTGAGCATCTGCCTTTGGCTCAGGATGTGATTCTGGGGTCCTGCTTCTCCCTTTGCCTGTCTCTCTCTCTCTCTCTCTCCCTCTCTCTCTCTCTCTCTTTCTCTCTCTTTCTCTCTCTCTGTGTCTCTCATGAATAAATAAATAAAATCCTTAAAAAAAATAACTGACAAACCTGGATTCTGAGTCTATGTTTTGAAGGTGGTGATATCCCTTGATTAACGGATTAGCAGTTCTATCAATACCACATGGCATCTGGGAAAAACAATTCTCAAAATGAAGGATAGTAGGAACAACTAAAATGAAACAGATAAATGCTGTATTTATATTAGTATTTTCAGAGTCTCTTGAATATTGTATAATTATTTAATTTTAAAGTTTTTTTTTGTTCCTCTTTTAAAATTATGTCGGAGATTGCTTCATAGTGAGATTTTTATACCCTTTTGTGTGGCCAGCTGTACTTTATTTTTTTTTTTTTTTTTTTTTTTTTTTTTTTTTTTTTTTTTTTTAACCAGCTGTACTTTAATCCAGATTCACTTAACATGTATTTTGGTTGATAGGTTTGTAAAGTATTTTGAGAATGAAAAATGGGAAACTGTAATGTTGAGCTAATATTTGTTAGCCTCATTAGTGCTTTAAAAGTGTTAAGACCTAGAATCAGTTACTTATATAATTATTCTTGCCACATTGGCCTATAATTGAAGTTTTAAATGAAATATCTTGCCTACTGCTGTTAAGTGCATTTTACTGAATGTTTTACAGAATTCTTTTGTCTTATAGATGGATATCAATCTGAAAGAACAGGTTGTCATTTTAGACGAAGCTCATAACATTGAAGACTGTGCTCGGGAATCAGCAAGTTATAGTGTAACAGAAGTTCAGCTTCGTTTTGCTCGAGATGAACTAGATAGCATGGTCAACAATAATATAAGGAAGAAAAACCATGAACCCTTACGAGCTGTGTGCTATAGCCTAATTAAGTAAGAACATTTGTTTAACAGTGTCATTTTTGCTGCCTTTATATTAAAAACATGTTTTATTATGCCATAGTATTTTTTTTTTAAGATTTTATTTATTTATTCATGAGAGACGCAGAGAGAGAGGCAGAGACACAGGCAGAGAGAGAAGCAGGCTCCTTGTGTGGAGCCCAATGTGGGACTGAATCCCAGGACTCCAGGATCACGCCCTGAGCCAAACGCAACCACTGAACCACACAGGTGTCCGATATGCCATAATATTTTAATTAGTAAACTTTGAACTGGCAACTTAGGAAATAGATTGTTCCTTGCCTGTTAAACTTTTAGAAATAAGCCAGTCCAAACTTTTGTCTTGTTCAAAAGAATATAATAATAGATTTTTAAATTGATAATTATTAATTTGATTTCTAATTTAACAGAATAATTTAATAGCCTCCTGTATGATATATATGACATTGGGCTGAACATAAACTGAACATTAACATATTTTAAAATTTTGGGGCAGCCTGGGTGGCTCAGCAGTTTGGTGCCGCCTTCAGATTGGGTCCTGCGTCCGGCATGGAGCCTGCTTCTCCCTCTGCCTATGTTTCTGCCTCTCTCTCTCTCTCTCTCTGTCTCTCTCTGTCCCTCATAAATAAATAGATAAAATCTTTAAAAAAAATTTTTTGGATTATGCTTTATTTTTAAGATTTTATTTATTTATTCATGAGAGACACACAGAGAGAAAGAGAGACAGGTAGAGGGAGAAGCAGGCTTCCAGCAAGGAGCCTGATGTGGGACTTGATCCTGGGTCCTGGGATCACTCCCTGAGCCAAAGGCAGATGCTACACCACTGAGCCACCCAGGCGTCCCTGGATTATGCTTTAATTTGTTGCTTTATCTTTCAGTTTGAGTAGGGTTCTGTTTTGATGAGTTTTAACTAACCAGGATTTCAATACTCTAAAATAACAGATATAGTAATATTTTTATTAAAGTTTACATTGAATTCTTTTTTATTTTTTTAAAAGATTTTATTTATTCATGAGAGACACAGAGAGAGAGAGAGAGGCAGAGACACAGGCAGAGGGAGAAGCAGGCTCCATTCAGGGAGCCCACTGTGGGACTTGATTCTGGGTCTCCAGGATCACGACCTGAGCCAAAGGCAGACATTTAACCACTGAGCCACCCAGGCATCCCTGAATTCCTTTTTATTAGACATTAGGTTTTGGTGGGTTTTTAAATGATTTTCTCTCTCTTTTTTTTTTTTTTTTTAAGATTTTATTTATTCATGAGAGACACAGAGAGAGAATGAGAGAGCGACAGGCAGAGACACAGGCAGAGGGAAAAGCAGGCTCCACGTGGGGTGCCCAATGTGGGACTCATTCCCGGGACTCCAGGATCACACCCTGGGCCGAAGGCAGGTGCTAAACCGCTGAGCCACCCAGTGATCCCAGACATTAGGTTGTTAATCTAGAATCTCTTTATCTTTTTTTTTTTAAGATTTTATTTATTTATTCGTGAGAGACACACAGGGAGAGACAGACATAGGTAGAGGGAGAAGCAGGCTCCTCATGGGGAGCCTGATGCGGGACTTCATCCCAGGACCCTGGGATCACCCTCTGAGCCGAAGGCAGACTTTCAACTACTGAGCCACCCAGGTACCCCTAGAATCTCTTTATCTTAGATCTTGACCCTCTATCTTATTCCATTCACTGCAGCATTTTTCTGTTCATAGTATATTTAAAATTTTTTTGAAGGTTACATAGTCACATGTTTGAATATAAAAGATATAGAAATTTATGTTGTAAAAACTCCTTCCCACCCCATTCTCCATCTGCATAGGTCCTCTCCTGAACAAGTTTAACATTCAGTGCATATTTATGAGCAATTCATTGATGAACCGATATAGGTACTTTCCCCAGTCCCTCCTTTTCCTCCCAAATGATGGCATGCTACATTTTTAGTTTTTTGTCTTCTCCATTTTTTTTTTTTTTTTTTTTTAAGATTTATTTAGAGGATCCCTGGATGGCTCAGCGGTTTGGCGCCTGCCTTTGGCCCAGGGTGTGATCCTGGAGTCCCAGGATTGAGTCCCGCATTGGGCTCCCTGCACAGAGCCTGCTTCTCCCTCTGCCTGTGTCTCTGCCTCTCTCTGTGTGTCTCTCATGAATAAATAAATTTTTTTTTAAAATAAAGATTTATTTATCTTAGAGAGTGTGTGCAGCATGTGAGGGGAAGAGCAGAGGGAGAGAGAGAATCTCTAGCAGACACTCCACTGAGCATGGAACCTGATGATGCAGGGCTTGATCTCACAACCCTGAGACTATGACCTGAGCCAAAATCAAGAGTTGGATGCTTAACCAGCTGAACCACCCAGGCGCCCCATTGTCTTCCATTTTAAGCATAAAAATGTTATTTTTAAAGCGATTTTATTAAAATAAATAAATAAATAAATAAATAAATAAATAAATAAATAAATAAAGTCATTTTATTGAAGTATGATTGACATATATAAAACTATAAATATTCAATGTATACAACCGGATAAGTTTGCAGGTAAGTATATATCCATGAAACTATCATCACAATCTATGCCATAAACATCTCCTCTGAAAGTTTCCTTCTGTCCTCTTTATTAATCGTTTTTTTTTTTTATAAGAACACGTAAGCTCTACCCTCCTAGCAAATTTTTTAAGTATACAATACAGTATTGTTGACTATTGGCACTGTACTTTATGCTTATTGTTTCCTGTTTCATGTCTTTTTTCACTTAATATATTTTGGAGATTTTTCCTTATCATGACTTAGAAAGCTTTCTCAGTTTTAAAAAATAATTGCCTTGAATTCCATTGCATGGATGTATAATAATTTAACTAACATCTAAATAGTAGATACTGAGGTTTACAATTGTTTGCTGTTACAATGGGAGTATATAGGAAAATTCCTACAAGTGGGATTGTTGAGTGAAACCGTAGATCCACATGTAATTCTGATAGATATTTCTAAACTTTACACAGTAAGTGGGTAGGCAGAGGACTAATTTATACTTTCGCCAGCAACATATGAGAGGATGAAAGTTGTTTTTTTCTAGTCTGATGGGTGAAAAGTGGTATTCAGTGTAGTTTTTACTTAATTTCTCTTAATATAATTGATATTAAGCATTTTATTATTTTTTTTAAAGAAGATTTATTTGTTTTAGAGAGAGGGAGTTGGAAGAGAAGAAGGAGAAGGATTGGAGGAGACAGAAGGAGAGGTAGCAAGAGTCCTAAGCAGACTCTGCACTGAGTATGGAGCCCAACGTGGGGCTCAGTCTCACAACCCTGAGTTCATGACCTGAGCTGAAACCAAGAGTCAGACGTTTAATTGACTGGGCCACCCAGGTGCCCCAATATTAAGCATTTTAAAAGGCAAACGGTGTATTTCCTTTCCTATCAACTGTCGACATTTCTGTCCTTTTTTGGTTTTGTTACAGTTTTTACTGATTTGTAGAGGCTTTGTAGATTAACCCTTTGCCTGTCTGTGATAAGAGTGCAAATATTTTTCCCCCTATTTTACCATGTGCTTGTGCCTTTCCTTTTTTTCTTTTTTTTTAAGATTTTATTTATTTATTTATGACACACACACAGAGGCAGAGACATAGGCAGAGAGAGAAGCAGGCTCCCTGCAGGGAACCCAATGCTGGACTCGATCCCGGGACCCAGCATCCTGCGTTGGATGGCGCTAAATCGCTGAGCCATCCAGGTATCCCGCTTATGCCTTTCCTGTGGTGTTTTTGTCACGTAGCATATTGTCATTTTTACTTCACAGCATAATTTGGTGAAAGAGTTGTCTTTAGTTGCTAATTCTGTTTTCTCACTCCCGTCTTTCCTCACTAATCTCAGTTGTGTTGTTGTCTGCAGACTTCTACTGAAACTGTTCTTATCAAGGTCACCAATGATCCCTTATGTTGCCAAATGCAAAGGTTATTTTTCTATTATCTCACTCAGCCTCTCAGCAGTATTGTTTGGGTATTGTCAACTATCACCTCTATGAAAAATGTTTTTGGCTTAACTTCTGTGAAATAATGGAAAATATATATACATTGCTCTCTGTCACCAGTTCCTGGCACAGAGTTCCTAAAACCTTGCAATTTCCTAAGTGAGAAGAGTACTAAGAGCATTTTTAACCCCCCAGTTCCTGACAGAACTCCTAAATCCTTTGGTATTTCCTAGGTGCTCGGACTGGCTTTTGTTCTAATGAGGTGCTTGGTGAACTTCTGGATGTGTGTGGTCACTAGAAAGACTAAACCATGATTAGAAGCTTAGAACTTTCAGCTCCACCTTTCCTCTGGAAAGGGGAGAGGGAGGGGAGATCAAGTTAATAATTGATCATGCTTATGTAATGAAGCCATTGTTCAGAACTTCCAGATTGGTGAACACATTTATGTGCTTGGAGCATCCCACCTTTCTAGGAACAGAAGCTCCTGTGCTCAGACCCTCCCAGAACTTTCCATCTGGCTATTTGTCTGTATCCTTTATTGTATAATAAACTGGTAAACATAGATGTTTTCTGGAGCTCTGTGGGTTGTTCTAGTAAATGATCAAACTTGAGGAGGGGTCATGAGAACCTCTGACTTATAATTGCTTTGTCAGAGGCACAGATGACAACTTGGACTTTAATGCTGGCATCTGAAGTGACGAGGTGGGGAGGACAGTATGGTGAGACTGAAACCCAGTCTTGGGATCTGTGCTAACTTTAACTTGTTAGTGTAAGAATTGGATTGAATCATGGAACACCCAGCTAGTGTCTTGGAGAATTGCATTAGTGTAAGGAAAAAAGAACCCCACATACATTTAGTGACCAAACATGTCAGAAGTGAAGTAGTAAGACTAGAGGAGACATACAAGAGTACTTTTTCCTAGACAGCCTCTGGATACCTTCTGGTCTTCTTCACAGTCTACTCTTTCTCAGTTTCTTTTGATAGTTCTTATTCTGTTTGATGTCTAAATGTTGAAGTGCCTCAGGATTTGGTTCTGGTACTTCATTTCTTCTTAACTCTGTACTTTGCCTAAATTACATAACCGAGTACCGTAGTAGTACTAGTGAGGCCTGAATCTGTGTCTAGCCCAATTTCTAATAAATCTATATTCAAATCTGTCTCTGGAATGTGATTTTCGTATATTGACCTGTACTTTATATTAATCTGTTGGGGCTGGGATCCCTGGGTGGCACAGCGGTTTGGCGCCTGCCTTTGGCCCAGGGCGCGATCCTGGAGACCCGGGATCGAATCCCACGTCGGGTTCCCGGTGCATGGAGCCTGCTTCTCCCTCTGCCTGTGTCTCTGCCTCTCTCTCTCTCTCTGTGACTATCATAAATAAATAAAAAATTTAAAAAAAATTTAATCTGTTGGGGCTTTAATTTCAACTTTACAAAATAAACTCCTTCTCTTCTCCTACCTACTCCCCCCAAATGCCTTGTCTTCCTTATCTAAGCAAACAATACCAGCCAGTTCCTCAAATCAGAAATCTGTTATCCTTGATTGCTACCTCACCATATCCAGTTCATCAGTAAGTTTAATAAATGCCACCTGTACAATATATCCCAAATCCTTCAAACTCCTATCTATCATCCCAGAATCATCTCTCAACTAGAATTCTGTAACAGCCTGCAACAGGTCTCTGCTTTTATTTTTGCCTTTTTCCATAATCCATTCTGGCTTAGAAACTGGAATCATCTTTTAAACACTTAAAATAGGTTGTGTTTGATTTCAAATATTCCATTTAAGGGGCACCTGGGTGACTCAGTCGGTTAAGCAACTGACTCTTGACTTCAGCTCAGGTCATGGTCTCAGGGTTGTGGTATGGATCCCCACACTGGGCTCTGTGCTGTGTGTGTAGCCTGCTTAAGATTTTCTCTCTCTCTCTCCCAATGCTCCTCTCCAATCCCCTCCTCATGTGTACACACTGTCTAAATCAGTCAATCAGTCCTCTTATTTAAAACCTTCCCATTACACTTTGGATAGAATCCAGATTCCTTACCTTGTCTCAACATGATCTGATTCCTGCTTATCACTCTAACATTGTTCTAACATTGTTCATATTGTTATTCTTTTTTGCCCATTGTGTTGCAACTACAGTGGCTTTCTGTCAAGTCCTTAAATAAACAAAATTTGTTAACCACTTCTAGATCTTTGCATTAGCTATTCTTTCTACTTGGAATCCCTCCCCCCTACCCCCCGCGCCCCCATCCTTTCATGACGGGGTATTTTTTGCATTCAATTATTAGAATAAATGTCACTTCAGGGAGAACTTCCTTGACACTCAAATTAAAGTAGCAAGTAGATTACATTAACCTAATTTATTTTCATTATATCACTTTCCATTATCTGATATGCTCTTGTTTCATGTATGTGTTTCTAAGTTTATTTCTCCCTTTAGTAGAATGTAATTTCCATGAGAATAAGGATCTTGCCTGTTTTACTTACTGCTGTATTTCTAGTATCCAGTACAGTGTCTGGCATATAATATAGGCATTTAAGTACTTACTGAATGTCAAAATGTATATGTATACATAAAAATGAATATACTTTCTAGTAACTCTCTTTTTTGTCTTAATATATAATACCTTAATTTCTTTATTAGATTGTTTTATATTTTCTTTATGTGCATTTGGGATCAAATGCTCCTATACCTGGCTGTCAGTTGGAAAGATAGTCAAGTGAAGCAGTGTGAATCCATAAAACATAATTGGGAAATCACGTGCATGTTTCTCTTTTCTAAGTGAAAGCATACTATTTAGCTATATAAGTGTTTATTTGGCAATATGAGACATGCATGCATTTTAAGAGATGTCTGAATTCACATTTGTATCGTAATAGCTTCAAGGAATATGATGAATGTATCACAACTCTTTGTTTTGTTAAAATAGTGCACACAAGGGTGATATTAGTTGATGGAACTGTTTTATTTTATTTTAGTTGGTTAGAAGCAAACTCTGAACATCTTGTGGAAAGGGATTATGAATCATCCTGTAAAATATGGAGTGGAAGTGAAATGGTCTTAAATTTGCACAAAATGGGCATTACTACTGCTACTTTTCCTATTTTGCAGGTAAGATTTTTTTCCACCTCTAATATTTATTTAGTGAATTAAACCATTAAACCATTGTTTAATAATGAATAAATTAATCCAGACCTAAAAAAGTAGCAACTTAATTGTTTTAAAATTTTATTTTATTACTAAGCTTGGTAATCTTTAACTGATGGTGTAAATAATGGATTAAAAAATTCTCATTATTTAGTTGTAACTAAATAAAATATAATGTAAAATATATAAAATATAAAATAAAATATAACAAAATAAAATAACTGCTTATTTTAAATTAATAGACTTTGCTTTTAAGAGTGGTTGTTTGAAGTTTGCAGAAAAATTTAGCAGAAAGGACAGAATTCTCATGTACCTAATGACAAACATACATACACACTCCAGTTCTCCTATTATTAACATCTTACAATAATACAGTATATTTGTTACAATTGAGCCAGTATTGTTAACTAAAGTCCATAGTTTTACATTAAAGATTCACTTGTACAATTCTGTGAGTTTTGACAAAAATAAAGTCATGTATCTACCATTACAGTGTCATACAAAATATTGTCACTGCCTTAAAAATCTTATGTGCTATATTTACTAATTAATTCCTTCACCATACCTCATGTCCCCTGCTGAACTTCTGGCAACCAGTGATATATGTGTATGTGTGTGTGTGTGTGTGTGTGTGTGTGTGTGTGTGTGTTTGTTTTTTTTTTAATTTTGACTCCTTAGTTTTGCCTTTTCCAGAATGCCATTTAGTTGGAATCATACTAAGGGTCCTTCATGTCTTTTTATGGTTTGATGGCTCATTTCTTTTTATTGCTAAATAGTATTCATTGTATGTATGCACACTGCTGATCCATTCACCTACTGTAGGACTTCCAAGTTTGGGCAATTCTGAATAAAGCTATTATAAACATTTGTGTGAGTATTTTTGTGTGGATATGCCTTCTTCTCATTGGGTAAATACTTAGTACAATTGCTGTATTGATGGTAAGACTTCTTTTAGCTGTGCAAGAAACTGCTATCTTCCACAGTGGCTGTGCTATTATTTTACATTCCCATCATCAGTGAATAAGGGATCCTGTTATTCTACATCCTTGCCAACATTTGGAATTGTCAGTTTTGAATACTAGCCATTCAAATAGATATGTAGTAGTATCTTATTGTTATTTTAATTTACAATTCCTAAATAACATTTGAGGTGGAACATCTTTTTACATGCTCTTTTGCCATCTATATATCTTATTTGGTGAGATGTCTCTTCAGATCTTTTGCCTACTTTTCAGTTGGATGCTTTTGTCTTCCTATTATTGAGTTTTAAGGGTTTTCTATATTTGGTATACAAGTCCTTCATCAGGACTCATGCTTGCAGATATGTTCTTCCAGTCTGTGGCTTGTCTTTTCAATGTGTTAACAGTGTCTTTTTTTGAAACATAAGTTTTTGTTTTTTGTTTTTTTTTAAAGATTTTATTTATTTATTCATGAGATATACAGAGAGAGAGGCAGAGACACAGGCAGAAGGAGAAGCAGGCTCCATGCAGGGAGCCCGACATGGGACTCGATCCTGGGTCTCCAGGATCAGGCCCTGGGCTTAAGGTGGTGCTAAACTGCTGAGCCACCCAGACTGCCCAAGTTTTTAGTTTTAATAGAGTTCACCTTACCAATTTTTTTCTTTGATGGATCATGCTTTAGATGTTGTGTCTGAAAACTCACCACCAAAGCCAAAATCACCTAGATTTTCTTCTGTTATTTCTTCTAAAAGTTTCAGAGTTTTCATTTAACATTTAGGTCTGATCCATTTTTAGTTAATTTTTGTGAAGGATAGAAGGTCTGTATCTAGATTCATTTCTTTGCATGTTCTGTCACCATTTGTTGAAAAGACCATCCTTTCTCCTTTGGATTGTCTTTGTTGCTTTGTTAAAGATCAGTTGACTGTATCCTTGTGGGTCCATTTTTAGGCTCTATTCTTTTCCATTGATTGATTTGTCTGTTCCTTCACTAATACCACACTATCTTCATTACTATTGATTTATAATAAGTCTTGAAGTTGGGTAGTATCAGTTCTCTGATTTTGATCAGTATATTGTATTGGTTATTTTGGTTTGTTTCTTTCCAAATAAACTTTAGACTCAGTTTGTCAATCCACCAAGTAACTTTCTGGAATTTTGATTGAGATTGTCTTGAATCTATAGATCAAAGTAGGAAGAACTAACAATTGAACAATACTGAGTCTTCCTATTTATGAACAGAGAGTATCCTTCCATTTGTTTGGATCTTTGTTTTCTTTTATAAGAATTTTATAATTTTCCTCATGTACAGACTTAAAGAGGCTTTTGAACTAAAACAGATAAGAACTATGGCTACCATGGTCACCACTAGAATTCTGGGCATATGAGTATTAAAAATGTATTTTTATCAGATAATACTTAAGATTTTTGCCCTGCATTTTTAAAATGCAATGTGGTATTATAAGTATTGTCCATATCATGGCATCTTTCCATGATTTTTTGTATAAACTTTGCATTTTAATAGTTCATATCATTAGCAAAATGGATAAATTGTGAGGAATTCATAGAATATTAGACAGCAATTTAAGAAATGAACTACCAATCATATAAATGAATCTTAGAGACAATGTTGAGTAAAAGAAACTGGACACAGAAGAGTATAAACTGTATGATTTCATTTTTATGAAATTAAGAAATGAATATTATTACACTAGTAGAAGTCAGAATAATGGTTACTACTGTGCAGGGGTAAGGAGCAGTTTGGGTTGAGAAAGGGCAAAAGGGAACCATCTGGGATTCAAGGAATATTTTGTATTGTGAGTGTTAGTTACATGGGTGTGTGCATGTTGTGTGTATGTATGTTTAGTGAGCTGTATATTTAAGACTAGTGCATTATATATTATACTTTAATAAAAATGTACAAATAAATATATCTCAAAGAAAAAATTTGGGAAATACAAAGGCACAAAGGAAAAAAAATTCATAAAGATGATCATTATTAACTTTTGGATTTTTATCCACCCATCTTATTCTATGCATATATTTATTTGACATAGATTTCTGATATGATGCATGTTCTTTATAGTCTCTTTTCATTTAACAGTATATTAGGAGTACTGTTTTTTTATTTTAAAATTTTTTTAGGGATCCCTGGGTGGCGCAGCGGTTTGGCGCCTGCCTTTGGCCCAGGGCGCGATCCTGGAGACGCGGGATCAAATCCCACGTCGGGCTCCCGGTGCATGGAGCCTGCTTCTCCCTCTGCCTATGTCTCTGCCTCTCTCTCTCTCTCTCTCTCTGTGACTATCATAAATAAATAAATTTTTTTTTAATTAAAAAATAAAAAATAAAATTTTTTAAAATTTAAATTCGGTTAATTAACATATATTATTAGTTTCAGAGGTAGAGGTCAGTGATTCATAAGTCTTATGTAATACCTGGGCTGTTGTTTTTTAAAGATTTATTTCAGAAAACGGAGAAAGTACATGTGTGAGATGATAGGGAGGGACAGAGGGAAAGAGAGAGAGAATCTCAAGCAGATTCGCCACTGAGCACAGGTCCATCTCAGGACCCTGAAATCATAACCTGAGCTAAAATCAAGAGTGGGATGTTTAGCTGACCCAGATGCCCCTATGAATACTATTTTAATATTCTTTCACATGATCTGTATTTTTATTTTAAAAATATTTATTTGAGAGAGAGCAGGGGTAAGGGGGAAGAGCAGAGGGAGAAAAAAATCTTAAGCAGACTGCAATGAGCGTGGAACCCACACAGAGCTCCATCTCATAACCCTGAGATCATGGCCTGAACTGAAACCAAGAGTTTGGAGGCCTGAGTCTCTCAGGCACCGCTTTCACGTGATTTTTTTTTTTTTTTTTTTTTTTTTTATGATAGTCACAGAGAGAGAGAGAGAGGCAGAGACACAGGCAGAGGGAGAAGCAGGCTCCATGCACTGGGAGCCCGATGTGGGATTCGATCCCGGGTCTCCAGGATCACGCCCTGGGCCAAAGACAGGCGCTAAACTGCTGCACCACCCAGGGATCCCTTTCACGTGATTTTTAATTGCAGTGTAGCACTTTTGTGAGTGCAGATATTCTAAATTACTTGCTTAATTTGGCATTTGAAATATAAGTTGTTGCCAGCTTTCCCAGAATAAGAAAAAATTCTGTTATGAACATCCTTGAAAATATATCTCTGTATATGTTGCTATTTCCTTTATGTATTATAAATACTAATTCTTTGTTGCTTATTGCATTGTATGTTAGTCTTGTGTCTATGTTTTATTTATGGAGCATTTTTCTAGAAGTTTTTTATTTTAAGGCATTCAAATGTATCAGTGTTTTTTTTATGAATTATATTTGAGTTTAGTTTAAGTAGTCTTTCCTTATCTTGTACTATATTTTCTAAAAGTGTTTTTTTTTTTAATTAAATCAGCCTAGAATTCATTTTTGTTTATATTGTGAGGTTGGGAATCCATTTTATTTCCTATAAGTATAATTTTGGCATCATTTACTAAGTTGTTCATCCATTTATCTCTGATTTGTAATGACACTTCTGCCACATATCTAATTTTCATTTATTTGTGAATTAATTTCTGGACTTTGTTCTATGATTCTGTTTATCTAAACTGTCATATTTGGGGCACCTGGCCTCAATGGTTGACTGCCTTCTGCTTGGGTCGGGAGCCTGCTTCTGTCTCTACCTACTCTCTCTATTCATGTCTCTTCCCGTCTCTCTGTGTCTCTCATGAATAAATAAATAAAATCTTAAAAAAATAAAAATAAACTGTCATATTGGTTAATTACTCTAGCATTAGAAGTATGCTAATACCTGGTAGGGCGGATCTCCTCACTTTGTTCTTTTCCTTTGAGGATGATCTTGGCTGAATTTTAAAATTAACTTGTAAATTTTCATGAAAAATTCTGTTGGAATTTTGGTTGGAATTTCACTGAATTTATGGGTTAATTTAGAGTGTTGATATATTTATAATATGGGAGTTTTCCTATTCACAAATAAGATGTATAAAGTTCTTCACTTATTATGTCATATATGTCAATAAAATTTTATTTTATTTTTAAAAGTCTTAGGAGTTTTAGATTTATTTCTAAGTAAGTTAAAATTTGTTTCTTTTTCAAATGCTAAAATTACATTTTCTAATTATTACTGCTGTATAAATGTGGTAGTTGATTTTTATTTATTTATCTTGTAGCCAGCCAACCACTTTGCTGAACTATCTTATAGTTATACTACCTGGTTTGTCTATGGATTCTCAAATTTTATGTAATTATACTGTCTGTAAGTAGTAACTTTATTCTCTTTCCTTCCAACTCCATCACATTTTCTTTCTTTCTTTGTTAGCTTAAACTTCCAGTACATTGTTTATCACAGGAAGTGAAACAGATATCCTGGTCTTATTGCTACCCAAAAGAGACTATATATTACTAGTGTTACATCATTTAGGAATATGTCTACTGCATTGTTTTAAAATTCTTTGTTTTATTTTTTATTAACAGCTTGATGTATAATTCACATGCCATGAAATCTACCCTTTTAAAATATACAATTCAGTAGTTTTTAATATAGTTACAGAATTATGCAACTGTCACTGCTATCTATCTAACTTTAGAACATTTGTTAAAACTTATGAGCCACATGCAATAAATGAGCTAATTAGTATACATTTTGTATTTAGCATTTATTATTTCCTTTTTTCATTTAAAAATTTTTGCTTGTCATACAGTCATATTATTCTCATCATTGGAATACTACCTGGAAGTAATTCAGGCATTTAGATGGCATATCAACTCTTTTAGGCTCTTTGGAAAAACTGTTTGGTACATTTTAGTTCTCTTTTACTGTTTTGGTTTGGTTTTGGTTTTGTTTTTAAATTAGCTCTATACCCAACATGGGGCCTGAACTCACATTCTTGAGGTCAAAGTTTGCATGGCCTACCAACTGAGCCAGCCAGGTGTACCTAGTTCATTACTTTTGAAGGGCACTTTGTAATAATACCCTGATTGCCTGAAGAAATAATGAACCTCCTAAATATATAACTTATTGTTAAAATGTCTTTGACTCTGAAGAGAATTTGGGAATATATGGGAATTTATTTATTTATTGGTTTGTTTGTTTGTTGAGAAGGTTGATTTAAGCATAAACACTAGGAAAAAGTAAATGAAAGTGTTACAAAAGAAAGGAAATATGATCAGTATACTATATATGGGTTAGCTATAACAGTGTATAATATATATAATCACAATTTTGTTAAAAATAAATATTGACTTAATTTTGGAGCCTGTGGAGGCCTGCTGGGAACAGAACTCCTAAAGTGACAATTATGTCTGGAAGGCTGTGGTCCAAGGCCATTTTTGTTGGCTATAAGCGGGGTCTCCGGAACCACAGGGAGCACACAGCTCTTCTTAAAATTGAAGGTGTTTATGCTTGAGATGAAACTGACTTCTGACTAAGCAAGACATATGCTTATGTGTACAAAACAAAGAACAACACAGTGACTCCTGGTGGCAAACCAAACAAAACCAGAGTAATCTGGGAAAAAGTAACTTGTGTTCATGGAAACAGTGGCATGGTATGTCCTAAATTCTGAAGCAAACTTCCTGCTAAAGCCATTGGCCACAGAATCCATGTAATGCTGTACTCCTCAAGGACTTAAACTTGCTGAAAAGTAAATAAATAAAGGTGTAGGTCTGTTCTCTTGTAAAAAAAAATGAATAAAATATTGAATTAATAAAAAATTATGATATAACTATTGTGAGAATGGTAAGTAAAATGTATATTTGGTGGTATAAGAGACTTAAAGATGTACTTTTCTGTAGGATACCAATTGAGGGAATATGTAGGAATTTATTTTATTTTTATTTTTATTTTTTTTAAAGATTTTACTTTATTTATTTATAGAGAGACACAGAGAGAGAGAGGCAGACACACAGGCAGAGGGAGAAGCAGGCTCCGTGCAGGGAACCCGAAGTGGGACTAGATCCCAGGTCTCCAGGATCACGCCCTGGGCTGCAGGCGGCGCTAAACCGCTGCGCCACCGGGGCTGCCCTATGTAGGAATTTAAAACATAATTTTAGCACTTGTTTATTAGCAATGTTTCCCTAAAATTTCAATGTATCTTTCATTTGGGTTATATTATAGTTTTAAGAAGTTTGTACTTCTCTTCTTCTCGTTTCCTGCCATGTACTTAATAATGGTAATTTCTTACAGGGACACTTTTCTGCTGTCCTTCAAAAAGAAGAAAAAGTCTTACCAATTCATGGTAAAGAGGAGACAAGAGAAGTGCCTATTATTAGTGCTTCAACTCAAATAATGCTCAAAGGACTTTTTATGGTGTTTGACTATCTTTTTAGGCAAAATAGCAGGTTAGTAAATATATATGATTTGTATTTTTCCTCTTAAAAATATTAGTTTTATTGGGTGCCATGATGTGTTTAATCTGTATATTGTGTGAGTACTTAGGTTCGTTGTAAAGAAGTGGGTATAAGTATTATTCTTATTGACACAGATTTGGATCAGTCGAAATTAGTCTTTATTAATGAAAATGAGTATTGAAATAAAAAATAAATGTATTTTAAATACATTTTTAAAGTTACTGCAGTATTAAATTTATAGTTGTATATGATTAAACTTAAACATTTAGGTTTTAAGGATAGTTTTAGATATGTTTCTCCCAGTGTCAGAATGTGTCTTCTTATTGCATAAAGCCTCTATTTATTAAAATGTGGAAAATGAGAAACAACTCCCTTCACTCTACCCCTTATTAAATTATAGTACTGGGATGCCTGGGTTACTCAGTGGTTGAGCATCTGCCTTTGGCTCAGGTCGTGATCCTGGGGTCCTGGGATTGAGTCCCACATCAGACTGCCCGCAGGGAGCCTGCTTTTCCCTCTCCCTATGTCTCTGCCTCTCTCTGTGTTTCTCATGAATAAATACATTAAAAATCTAAAAAAATAAAATAAATTATAGTACTATCTGGTTCCAATTTTTTTATGATAAAATATACATAACAGAATTTACTATTTTAACTATTTTAAGTGTACCTTTTAGTAGCATTAAGTATATTCACATTGTTGTGCAACCATCACCACTGTCCATTTCCAGAACTTCTTCAGGAACTCTATGCCCATGAAACAATATTTACCATTTCCCTCTTCCCACAACCTCTAGTAACCTCCATTCTTTCAGCTCCCTGGATTTGCCCCTTTTAGGTATCTCTTATAAAGTGAAACCATATATTTCTTCTTTTGCATCTGGCTTATTTAACTTAGTATAATGTTTTCAAGGTTCATCCAAGTCGTACCATATATCAAAATGCCATTCTTTTTTATGGCTGAATATTCAGATTCCACTGTATGTATATACCATAGTTTGTTTATACCTTTTATGTTGATGGACATTTGGATTATTTTCACCATTAGTCTATTGTGAATAGTGCTATAGTGAACATTGATATACAAGTATCTGTGAGTCCCTGCTTTTAATTCTTCCAGGTATGTACCTGGAATTTCAGATCACACGGTCATTCTGTATTTAACTTTTTGAGAAATCAACATGCTATTTTCCATAGCAACTGCGTATTTTAGATTCCCTTAGTTATGCACAACATTTATAGTTGCTCAATGTCCTTGCCAATACTCGTTTCTGGCTTTTTTTTTGTTTTGTTTTTTAAAGATTTTATTTATTCATTCATGAGAGACACAGAGAGAGAGGCAGAGACATAGGCAGAGGAAAGAGCAGGCTCCCTGCAGGGAGCCTGATGCAGGACTTGATCCCAGGACCCTGGGATTACACCCTGAGCCAAAGGCAGATGCTTAACCACTGAGCCATCCAGGTGCCGCTGTTTCTGGCTTTTTGGATAATAGCCATCCTAATGAGTATAAAGTGGTATCTGCTTTTGAACTGTACCAAGTTTCAATTTATTCCACCCTCCACTAACGGCTAATTGAGCATCTTTTCACATTTTTATTGTCCATTTGCATTTCCTCATTGAAGTAATGTTTATTCACGTCCTATGCCCATTTTTGAATTGAGTTTTTTGTTGTTGTTGAGTTATAAAAGTTACCTGTATATTCTCCATATTAATCCCATATCAGGTATACGTTTTACAAGTATTTTTCATTCCGAGGGTTGTCTTCTCACTCTCTGATAGTGTCAAATGCACGAAAGTTTTTTAATCTTGGTGAAGTCCAGTTTATTTTTTCTTTTGTTGCTTGTGTGTTTGGTATATACAGGAGATATTGCCAAATCTGGTATCATTAAGATTTTCCCCTGTGTTTTCTTCTAAATGTTTTTAGCTCCCAGTACTGTTATAAAACTCACTCCACAGATTGTAGGGTTTGTGACTTGAACTTTGAGATCTGATCTCTCTAGGGGTGAAATTAACTGTCAGTATTATTGTGAGGAGATTGTAGAGAATAGTACATTTTATTCTGTTTCAGCTGAAGTTTGCATAGCTCTTTTGTGCAAAACCTCTTATTGAGAGAAGTTATAAGTTGCATGGGATCACAGAGATCAGTACCTTTATGAAAGACTTAATGGAGTCTGAGACCCATATTTTAAAGGAACTTAAAAATCTTGTAACTCGTTTATTTTCTTATATAATAAAAATGTATAATCTACTGTTTAGTTTCTTTAAGGATAACTTACCTGTTTTGTAGCTGATAACATAAAACAGAGCAAAGAGCTCTAGACTAGGAGTTAGGAGACCTGGATCTTAATTCTGGCTCTGCCATGATTTATGTATTTTTAGAACATAGGGATGGGAAATAGTAAGGGATAGATGTTTATGTGATATCTAATCTCTGAAAGAGGAAGTTGGTTGTAAGATTTAATGGCTCATTTTCTATCAGAAATACTGAATTTAGGGGATCCCTGGGTGGCTCAGTGGTTTAGCGCCTGCCTTTGGCCGAGGGCATGATCCTGGAGTCCCGGGATCGAGTCCCACATCGGGCTCCCTGCATGGAGCCTTCTTCTCCCTCTGCCTGTGTCTCTGTGTCTCTCATGAATAAATAAATAAAATCTTAAAAAAAAAAAGTACTGAATTTAATTTGTGTTGGGGTTGTTGATGGGGAAAATGTTATCTTTGGGAAAACACTAGGAGTCTCAATTTAGTTTTTCTTTTTTAACATTATTTATTCATTAGAGAGAGAGAGTGCACAAGCAAGGGAAATAATAGAGAGAGGGAGACGCAGACTCCCTGCTGGACAGGGAGCCTGATGTGGAGCTCAATCCCAGAACTCTTGGATCATGACCTGAGCCAAAGGCAGATGCTTTAACTGACTGAGCCACCCAGGTGCTCCTCGATTTAGTTTTAAGTTAATCAGTTTTTATATTGTGTGTAGCTGGGGCATTATAGAAGTTTCATATAATTTAATTGCCATTAATTTACCATTTTGTTTTCATTCAGATTTGCAGATGATTATAAAGTTGCTATTCAACAGACTTATTCTTGGATAAATCAGACTGATACTTCAGATAAAAATGGATTCTTTGCTCCAGCAAAAAATAAAAAACATTTAAGACAGAAAACTGCAGTTCATGTGCTAAACTTTTGGTGCTTAAATCCAGCTGTGGTAAGCCGGTCATGTTGTAAATGAAGATTCTGTCATCTTGCTCAATACCAGCAATTAAATAAATATGTTGAACTCTTATAAAGATGAGTTTATGTTTCTAATATTGTTTCCTTTTAGGCCTTTTCAGATATTAATGGCAAAGTTTTGACGATTGTTTTGACATCTGGAACATTATCACCAATGAAATCCTTTTCATCAGAACTTGGTGTTACATTTACTATCCAACTGGAGGCTAATCATGTCATTAATAACTCACAGGTTAGTATGTTCTTTGGAGGCTCTCAGTCTTTTTTACCTCAATATAATTTTATATAAAGAAAACTGAAAGTACCTGAAATACTAACAGATCCTGCTAGAAAATTCAACAGTTTAGCTTTAGAATTAAAGAAAAATCTGCCAGCTATTTGGTAGTGTCAACAAAAGGAAATACTGATTTGTTTAGCTCAATGAGTAAAAATATACACTTTAGATGCTAAAATTATATTGCAGTTTCTTAAATATGTTTTAGGTTTTTAAAAATAATTAAAAAGAAAGCAAAAATTTTAATGTCTTTACATGGTTCCTATTGCATAATTATTTGTTCATGTGCTTCTCTTTTCCAACAGACAGTGGTATATCCTTATTCTTTTTATGTCCCCATTCTTCCACTGTACTTTGATACCTGGTATTAGTGTTCAGCATATGTTGAATATCTGAAACGAACTAAAAGTACTCTTATGAGTCCTATAACTTAAGATTTTAATGTTTTTATAACAATACCACATAAATATTATTTAATTTCCTAGGAACATTTGAATTGTCATTTGTCAATCTACCTTCTGCTACTTTTTTATGACGTAATTTAAACCAGCTAGCTACATACTTGGCATCATCTGTGTGCCTAACACAATGCTAGTTCTTTATAAAGGTGTTTTTTTTTTCTTTAAAAAATGAGAGAGAGGGAGAAGGAGAGAGCAAGCATGATTGGGGGAAGAGCAGAGGGAGAGGGACAAACTGACTCCCTGCTGAGCACTGAGCTTGATGTGGGGCTTGATTCTAGGACCTCGAGATCATGGACCTGAGCTGAAGTCAGATGCCCAACTGACTGAGCCACCCAGGCACCCCATACAGCTGTTGTTTTCAACCAAAGTGTATTTGTGGGGTCATTTTTGGTTTTCACAATCACTTGGGAGGAAGCTCCTATGTAACTAAGAATTGTGCTTTCTATAATGCCAGAATGCTCCTGTTTAGAGACATTGCTATAAATAGTAGTGAGGTAAAAAGATATGTTGCACAGTTTTTTAAAGTCTTTGTTTAAATTCCAGTTAGTTAATACAGTGTCATATTAGTTTCAGGTGTACAGTTTAGTGGTTCAGCACTTGCATACAACACCCAGTGCTATTATGTTCCATAGTTTGAAGTTTCCTTTTTTTAGAGGTTCAAAAATATAGGAAGTTATTAATAAATTTAACATGTTTTCTCATAAGAATGTTGTTATAGATTCTATGTTCTCACTCTAGTATACAAAAGCCCATTTAACCTGTAATGTCAGTGGATTATAATAGTAAAAATGCTAATTGTTCAGTTGAATTCTATTATATTTCCCCCAATTTAAAAAAAATTTTTTTTAATTTTTATTTATTTGTGATAGTCACAGAGAGAGAGAGAGAATGAGGCAGAGACACAGGTAGAGGGAGAAGCAGGCTCCATGCACCGGGAGCCCGACGTGGGATTCGATCCCGGGTCTCCAGGATCGCGCCCTGGGCCAAAGGCAGGCGCCAAACTGCTGCGCCACCCAGGGATCCCCTAAAAATTTATTTTTTATGGTGAAGTGTTTTATTACCTTTTTAACATCTGTAGCCATGTTTTTCTTATTCCTATCTGATATTGCCAATTTGTATTCTCTGGATCTATGGTTTTGGTTTTTTAATCAGTGTCAGTGTAAGTCTATCACTTCAATAATCTTTTTAAAGAGTAAACTCTTGCCTTTTTTGAGTATTTTTGTTATATAAAAGTATTTTTATTTTTGTTATATAAAAGTATTTTTATTTTTGTTATATAAAAATATTTTTATTTTTATTTTCTTTAGAGAGGGAGGGGAGTAGAGCAGAGGGAGAAGAGAGAGAATCTCAAGCAGGACCCACACTTAGTGCAGAGCCAGACGTGGGGCTCTCTCTTACAACTCTGAGATCATGACCTGAACTGAAATCAAGAGTCAGATACTTAACTGAGCCACCCAAGCACCTCTCATTTTTATTTTAATAAAAATAATGAAACATGTACAACATAAAATTTACCATCTTAACCATTCTTTAAGGTATAGTTCAATCCTATTAAGTATATTTCATTGTTGTACACCCACTTTCTAGAACTTTTTCATCTTGCAGAACTGAAATTCTTTTCCCATTGAATAAGTCTCCGTTTCCCCCTCTTCTCAGCCCTTGGTAACTACCATCTATTTTTTATTTTTATGAATTTGATACTCTATATACTTCATTTAAATGGAACCACAGGTATTTTTATTTATGAGTAGCTTGTTTCATTTAGTATGATGTTTTCAGGGTCCATCCATGTTGTAACCTGAGTCAGAATTTCCTTCCTTTTAAGGGTGGATGATAATCCATTGTATGTATTTATGTACCACATTTTGGTTGTCCATTCATTTGTTGATGCCCCCCAACTTCTTATCTTAAGCAATTATAAACTTTAGAAAGGTACAAAAAATAGTATTAATATAGTGAACATCTTTTTACCCTTCGTTTAGATTCATAAGTTATTATCATTTTGCATGTGTATATGTGAGAGACAGAAGAGGAATATTGCAAATGTTAACAGTTACATCATACAGATATATATGTATAATGCACATTTTTTGGATAAACTATAAGAAAGTAATTTGCATACATCTTGACACTTTTCCCTTAATTAGTTTAGCATGTCTCTAAAGAACAATTACATAAGGTGCACCTGGGTGGCTCACCTTGGTTAAGCATCCAACTCTTGATTTTGGCTCAGGTCATGAACTCAGGGTCATGAGATTGAGCCCCACATAGGCCTCCACTCTTGGGATTGGATTCCTTCTTTCCTTCTCCCTCTGCCTGTCTCCCTCTTTCAAATAAATAAAATATTTTTTAAAAAAGGATAAGAATGTAATCCTACATAACCACGATACCATGATCATATCCAAGAAATTTAGTATTGGTATATTAGTGTCTATATTTCTCCAGTTATTTCCAAAATGTCATTATACCTATTTATTCTTGATCCAGGATCCAATCAAGAATTATATATTGCACTTTTATATATCTAGTCTTTAATACTGTTTTTTGCCCATTTTTTTCTTTTTTTGGTCTTTCATGACATTTTTTATAGAATTTAAGTCAGCGTTTATCTTGAGGAATGTTTTATGGTCTGGATTTTATCTGATTGTTTCCTCTTGATAAGATTCATGTTAAACAGTTTGGTAACAATACTGTATAGGTAATATTCTTACTTCTTATTGCCTCATGTCAGGAAACAATATCAGTTTGTCTTTACTAGTTAATCATTTACTTAAAAGTTGATGAAACCAACTGGTGTCCATCAGCTATCATCTTGCAAAATGTACCTCGATCTCCTGCATCATTTGAAAATATAGGACTATTATATTCTTAAACAATCTGAGGTCTTTCTTCTCTTTAGATTACAAATAAAGTTTTTTTTCTGTCTCTTAGTCAAGTTAAATATACTAAAGTTAGATCTGTATAAATGTAGAGGAAATAACTGTAAAATTGGTGGGTCTGATTTTTTTTTAGGATTGTAGATCTTTGAGCCTCAGTGAATTTGTAAATTTGTTAAGTATATTCATGTTGAATATACCTAGCTCTTGTCATAGTTGAGTCTTAGAGACTTATCTACAGCAGATCATACAAGCCTTCATTTCTAAGAGTTTGGAATCACTTCTAATTTACTCATTTCGTTTGTTCACATCCCACAAAATTTTGCTACTGTGTTTAGTTTTGCAAAGTTGTTGAGGAAAGAGTAAAACTCTTTATGGTTTTATCATAAGTTGTCAGTGGTAAAATTAAAAGTAAAATTTAAAGTTAAATTTTTATAAATTAGATTTATATATAATTAATGGTAATAGAGAAACCCCAACAGTTTAAAAATAAATTTCCTCTAAACGTGTTGCTTGATCTTTTCTTGAGATACATAACTAAATGCTCTCAACTAAATGCTAATTTGCCTGCCCTAGTGTAGGCATGACTCTAATATGACATATTTATATTCTAGGTTTGGGTGGGCACCATTGGGTCAGGCCCCAAGGGTCGGAATCTCTGTGCTACCTTCCAGCACACAGAAACATTTGAATTCCAGGATGAAGTGGGAGCACTTTTGTTATCTGTGTGTCAGACTGTGAACCAAGGAATTTTGTGTTTCTTGCCATCTTACAAGGTACGGGAATATTTATTGTTTCTTTTGCCTTTAAAAAAAAAGTCACGTGGGATTACCATGATAAACTTCCAGAGTTCAGAAGCAAAAAAAGAATTATGCCTTCCTAAGCATCATCCATTGTTTTACTTATTTATTGTTTAAGATATTGGTTGTTCTGTTTTACTTGAAACTCTAAGAGACTAAAAGTCTTCAAGTGGTGTTAGTTATATAGGATTGTTAATGTGTATGTTATTTTTATTCTTAGGGACAACTGGATTTTTTCACAGTTGAAGGAAAAAAGTGCATTCTTTACTTTCATAAATTATACTTCTGAATGTTTCATTAATCTGAATCTAAAGTCAGACTTCCTTTGTTACTTATCTTTTTTACTTCATGTATTTGGCTAGATATTTTTCTTGTTTTTTAACCTCTCTGGTTTTTAATAATATTTTCTTGTGTAAAATTGAGTTATATGGTATATGTTAGTCCTAATATTCAAAGCATTAAAACCACATATAATTCCTGAGAGTAAAATCATATTTTATCAAAATCCAAGCTAAATTCCAATGTAGAGAAGTGGTATTCCCCCTTTCTTTTCTCATAGGAAATTATATACGTAAGGATAGTAGCATACATAAGTAATTGAGTGGCAATACTGATAACTTTTTGGCTCTCCTATTGTCTTTTCATTTATATACATACTGCTATGTCTGAATGTGACCTCCAGAATTTCATATGTTGAAATCATAACCCCTAAAGATGGTGATAGTAGGAATGGGGTCTTTGGGAGGTGCTTAAGTCATGAGGTTAGAATTCCTATGAATAGGATTAGTGTTTGTAAAAGAGGACCTGAGAGAAACCTTGCCCCTTCTCCCATGTGAGGACAGAGAAAAAAGATGCCAACTATGAACCAGAAAGAGGGCCCTCACCAAATGTGACCATGCTGGTGCCTTGATCTTGGATTTTCCAGCCTCCCGGACTGTACTCAATAAATTTCTTATGTTTAAAAGCTATCCAACTTGAGGTATTTTGTTATAGCAGCCTGAAGGGGACACATACTTTGTTAGCCAGGGACAGTAAATTAGTCGTCCTGTAATAAATTGAAGGAATTGCTTTCAGAAGAAATTTAAACAGGCTTTTTTTTTTTTTTCAAGAACATCTAAAAATAAAATGGACATAAACATCTTAAAAATTCTTAATAGAAAGCAATACTTATCCCAGAGTCTGAAAATTTACACCAAACAGGTATGTTAAGGAAAACTAATAATTAAAATTAGAGCTAAAGAAAAGTAAAATCTCAATCACAATCCCAGAAGTGAGCTGGAAATGCCCAGTTGTGTAAATGAACAATTTCATATTCTGCTAGGCTTCAAATACATGGTAAGAATGATTCTTTATATGCCAGGAAGCAGTTTGGTATGGATTTTTTTTTGTTTCTGTTTTTTGTATATAGAGAGGAAAACCAAATCTAATATAAAGTTATTAAAATAGACGATAATATAATTGTCATGGAAAAAGTTACAGTGAAAAAGAAAACAGACTATTTGTTGAACAATGAACCATATCGTCTGGTTTTCAAATAACATAATTTTTGTTAGCCAGTCTCAGTAGTTTAAAAATATATTCTATGGGCAGCCCTGGTGGCTCAGTGGTTTAGCGCCACCTTCCGCCCACGGCGTGATCCTGGAGACCCGGGATCGAGTCCTACGTCGGGCTCCCTGCGTGGTGTCTGCTCCTCCCTCTGCCTGTATCTCTGCCTCTCTCTCTGTGTCTGTCATGAATAAATAAATAAAATCTTTAAAAATAATAATAATAATAAATAAAAATATATATTCTAAATTCTTAGTATATTTAGATGAAGTATATCACTTGCTAGAAGAAAGTAACTACTCTAAATATAAATGGAATGTTACCTCCTAAATTTAATTTTTGGAATAGATTTAGCACAGTATTTTCTTTTTTTTTCGAGCACAGTATTTTTATAGTTACTGAAGTTGATGATTGATTATTGTGTAACTACAGAGACTAACATTTAAATATACTTTTTAGCAGTTTTATAAATTGGTATAACGAATGGATTATTTTTCTGCTTCTACCTTTTCAACTAAAAAAGAATGGGAAGATACAGAAAATAAGCTTTCAAAAGTATTTTGTTTCTGTTTTAGTTTATTTCTTTTATTAAATAGTGGAATTGATAGTTCTAGGGATTTTGCTTCTTTATTTTCTTATTGTCTATATTATATTTTTTTCATTGATTTGTACAGACTTTTAATAGATTGCATGGATATTAATTCTCTATAGAACATGTCAAAAAAGTTTCCCAGTTTTTCATTTTTGAAATATTATAATTTCTTTTTTTAAGCTTTAAAAATTAATTTGTTATCAAAGTAATTCTTATACATAATTAATAAAAATGATGATAATAAAAAACAACCTCACTTCTGCTTTTCAGTTCTGTACCTCCGAGGCTTCTCAAATCTCTGATCTATTCCTCTGATATTTATTGCTATTTCTTTTTTTAAAATTATGAAACATGCATAACATAAAATGTATCATTTTAAGTGTAGTTTAATGCCATTAAATATATTTGCAATTTGTGCAATGATAAACACTGTCCGTTTCTACAAATTTTTGCATCATCTCAAACAAATTCTCTATGAAATAGTAGCTCCCCCGAGTCCCTATCTGCAGTCTCTCGTGATCTCTATTCTACTCTGTAAGGATTTGTCTGTTCTAGGTACTTCATATAAATGGAATCATACAAATTTGTCCTTTTGTATCTGGCTTATTTCTCTTAATGTTTTCAAGGTTCGTCCATGTCGTACCATGTATCAGAATTTTATTTTTTATAGCTGAATAATCCATTTTATGTATGAGCCACATTTTGTTTATCCATTATCTATCAGTGGTCACTTGAGATGTTTCCACTTTTTGGCTGTTGTAATGCTGCTGTGAACATTGGTATACAGATACCTGTTTGCGCCCTTGCTTTCAATTCTTTGGGATATATCTAGAGATGGTATTGCTATATTATATTATAATTCTGTATAACTCTGAGGAACCAACATGCTGTTTTCCACACCAGCTGTCGGTTTTAGCTGTAGAAAACAGCATTGAGCAATGCCAGGGTGGCTCAGTGGATAAGCGTCTGCCTTTGGCTCAGGGTGTGATCCTGGGGTCCTAGCATTGGATCCCGCATAGGGCTCCCTGTGGGGAGCTTGCTTCTCCCTCTGCCTGTGTCTCTACCTCTCTCTCTGTATCTTTCATGAGTAAATAAAAAAAAAAATCTTTAGAAAACAGCACTGCGGGATCCCTGGGTGGCGCAGCGGTTTGGCGCCTGCCTTTGGCCCAGGGCGTGATCCTGGAGATCCGGGATCGAATCCCACATCAGGCTCCCGGTGCATGGAGTCTGCTTCTCCCTCTGCCTATGTCTCTGCCTCTCTCTCTCTCTGTGACTATCATAAATAAATTTAAAAAAAAAAAAAAAAAAAAAAAAAAGAAAACAGCACTGCATAAAGATTTCCATTTTTCTACATCCTTGCCAACCTTTGTTATTTTCTGGTTTTTGGATAATAGCCATCTTAATGGATATGAAGTGGTATCTCCTTGTGGTTTTGATTTGCATCTCCCTAATGACTAGTGATGTTTTTTGTGCTTATTTGCCATTTGTCTATCTTTGGAGAAATGTCTATTCAAGTCCTTTCCTCATATTTGAATCAGGTTTTTGTCATTTTTATTGTTGAGTTATAGGAGTTTTAAAATATATTCTAGATATTAATCCCTTGTCAGATATATGCTTTAGAAATATTATCTCCCATTCTTTGAGTTGTCTTTTCACTCTGTTAGTGTTCTTTGATGCATAAAAGTTTCAGACTGAAATTTTGATCAACTTAATTGTCAGGGCACCTGGGTGGCTCAGTGGTTGAACATCTTCTCAGGGCATGATCCCAGGGTCCTGGGATTGAGCCCCACATCAGGCTCCCCATGGGAGCCTACTTCTCCCTCTGCCTATATCTCTACCTCTCTCTGTGTCTCTCATAAATAAATAAAAAACTTTTTTAAAAAATTTGTCTATTTTTTCTTTTGTTACTCTACTTTTGGTGTCATGACCAAGAAATTATTGCTAAATCTAATGTCATGAAGATTTCCCCCTATGTTTTCTCTAGGGGTTTAATAGTTTAGCTGTTAAATTTAAATCTTTTAGGCATTTTGAGATAATTTTTAAAGATATTATTTATTTATTTTAGAGAGTAGGAGAGCAGGGGGAGGAGCAGAGAGAGCGTCACTAGCAGACTTTGTGCTGAGCTGGACACAGGGCTTGATCCCATGACCTTGAGATCATGACCTGGGCTGAAATCAAGAGCTGGATGCTCAACCAACTGAGACACCCAGGCACCTCAAGATAATTTTTGTGTATAGTGTAAGGTATGGGCCCACTTTTTTTTTTTTTTTTTTTTTTTTTTTTTTGCATATGGATACCAAATTTTCCCAGCATCATTTGTTGAGAAGATTCTCTTCATTGAGTGCTATTGGTACCCTTGTTGAAAACCCATTAACCACATATGCAAGGACTTGCAAGTGGACTTCCTGTTCTGTTTCCTTGGTCTATAAATCTATCCTTATGCCATTACTGTTTCAATTACTCCAGCTTTACAGTGTTTTAAAGTTAGCAAGTGTAGGGATCCCTGGGTGGCGCAGCGGTTTAGCGCCTGCCTTTGGCCATGTCGGGCTCCCGGTGCATGGAGCCTGCTTCTCCCTCTGCCTGTGTCTCTGCTTCTCTCTCTCTCTCCCTCTCTCTCTCTGTGACTATCATAAATAAATAAAAATTAAAAAAATTAAAAAAAAAAAGTTAGCAAGTGTAGATCCTCTAATTTTTTTTTCAAGATTGCGTTATCTATTTGGAGTTTCAGGATTCCTTATGCATTTTCGGATGGAGTTTTTCTTTTTCTGCAAAAGAACGATGTTGGGATTTTGATAGGGATTGCATTGAATCTGTATTTTGTTTTGGTAGTATTACTAATAATATTAATTCTTCCAATCCATGAACATGGGATGTCTTTCCATTTATTTATGTCTTCTTTAATTGTTTTCAGCAATGTTTAGTAGTTTCAGTGTATAATTCTTTAACCTTCTTGGTTAAATTTATTTCTAAGTATTTTTTTTATGCGGTTGCAAATGGATTGTTTTCTTAACTTCCTTTTCCAATTGCTCATTGATGCTGTATGGAAAGGGACTAATTTTTCTGTATTGATTTTGTATCCTGCAACTTTTCTGAATCTAATTGCTTTCTATTTGGTGTGTGAGGGCAGGGAGGGTGGAATCTTTTGCTCTCTATTTATAAGATCACATCTACAAACAGAGATCATTTTAGTTTTTCCTTTCTAGTTTGGATATCTTTTATTTCCTTTTCTTGCCTGATTATTCTGGCTAGAACTGTAGTATGTTGAATAGAAGTGGTGTAAACTGACATCTCTGACTTGTTCCATTGATGTGATGCTACCTGTGGATATTTCATATATTGCTTTACTATGTTTTTTGTTTGTTTGTTTTGTTTTTTTTTGTTTTTGCTTTTTTTTTTTTTTTGCTTTACTATGTTGAAGAAATTACCTTCAACTCCTAGTTTATTGACTATTTTTGTTTGATACTTTTTTGTATCAATTGAAAATCATGTGGTTTCTGTCCTTCATTCTATTAATGCTGTGTATTACATTGATTGATTTTCATATATTGAACCACTCTTTTTTAATTTTGGGAATAATCCCCCGTGGTCATGGTTTATAATCCTTTTAGTATGCTGCTGAATTTGGTTGGCTTATATTTGTTGAAGAATCTTGGATCAATATGTGTAAGAGATATTGTCTCTAGTTTCTTTTTTTTTTTTTTTTTTTGACTGAACCCAGTTAAGGCCTCATTATAAACTTTTAAGGTTTGGTGGGCAGATCTGGGACTCCATTTTTCCTTTTTTTTTTTTTTTAATTTTTTTATTTATTTTTTATTGGTGTTCAATTTACTAACATACAGAATAACCCCCAGTGCCCATCACCCATTCACTCCCACCCCCCGCCCTCCTCCCCTTCCAACACCCCTAGTTCGTTTCCCAGAGTTAGCAGTCTTTACGTTCTGTCTCCCTTTCTGATATTTCCCACACATTTCTTCCCCCTTCCCTTATATTCCCTTTCACTATTATTTATATTCCCCAAATGAATGAGAACATATAATGTTTGTCCTTCTCCGACTGGCTTACTTCACTCAGCATAATACCCTCCAGTTCCATCCACGTTGAAGCAAATGGTGGGTATTTGTCATTTCTAATAGCTGAGTAATATTCCATTGTATACATAAACCACATCTTCTTTATCCATTCATCTTTCGTTGGACACCGAGGCTCCTTCCACAGTTTGGCTATCGTGGCCATTGCTGCTATAAACATCGGGGTGCAGGTGTCCCGGCGTTTCACTGCATCTGTATCTTTGGGGTAAATCCCCAGCAGTGCAATTGCTGGGTCGTAGGGCAGGTATATTTTTAACTGTTTGAGGAACGTCCACACAGTTTTCCAGAGTGGCTGCACCAGTTCACATTCCCACCAACAGTGTATGAGGGTTCCCTTTTCTCCACATCCTCTCCAACATTTGTTGTTTCCTGCCTTGTTCATTTTCCCCATTCTCACTGGTGTGAGGTGGTATCTCATTGTGGTTTTGATTTGTATTTCCCTGATGGCAAGTGATGCAGAGCATTTTCTCATGTGCATGTTGGCCATGTCTATGTCTTCCTCTGTGAGATTTCTGTTCATGTCTTTTGCCCATTTCATGATTGGATTGTTTGTTTCTTTGGTGTTGAGTTTAATAAGTTCTTTATAGATCTTGGAAACTAGCCCTTTATCTGATATGTCATTTGCAAATATCTTCTCCCATTCTGTAGGTTGTCTTTGAGTTTTGTTGACTGTATCCTTTGCTGTGCAAAAGCTTCTTATCTTGATTAAGTCCCAATAGTTCATTTTTGCTTTTGTTTCTTTTGCCTTCGTGGATGTATCTTGCAAGAAGTTACTATGGCCGAGTTCAAAAAGGGTGTTGCCTGTGTTCTTCTCTAGGATTTTGATGGATTGTCTCTAGTTTCTTTTGCTTCCATCTTTGTCTTTGCTCTCAGGATACTAGACTCATAGAACAAGTTAATAAATATTCTCTACTCTTCAGTTTTTTGGAAGAGTTTGAGTAGGAGTGGTGTTAATTTGTCTTTAAATGATTTGTAAAATTCACCAGTGATGTCACTGGGCTCAGAGATTTTCTATGTTGGAAGGCTTTTGATTACGGATTCAATCTCCTTATGAACTTTAAGTCTATTCACATTTTCTATTTCTTCATGATTCAGTATTTGTAGGTTGTATGTTTCTTTTAATTTGCCCTTTTTATCTAGGTTATCGAGTTTGGTGACATACAATTGTTTATAATATTTTTCATAATCCTTATTTCTGTATAATTGGTAGTGACGTCTCTTCTTTCTTTTGTGTTTAGTAAGTTGAGTCTCCCTCACACATACCCAAAGTCAAAGTAGCCCAAGGTTTCTTAATTTTCTTAATTTTTTGAAATAACCAACTTTGGTTTTACTGATTTCCTCTACTGTTTTCTAGTCTCTATGTATTCTTTTTTTTAAGGATTTTATTTATTTATTCATGAGAGATAGAGAGAGAGGCAGAGTACACAGGCAGAGAGAGAGAGAAGCAGGCCATCTTAATGGATATGAAGTGGTATCTCCTTGTGGTTTTGATTTGCATCTCCCTAATGACTAGTGATGTTTTTTGTGCTTATTTGCCATTTGTCTGTCTTTGGAGAAATGTCTATTCAAGTCCTTTCCTCATATTTGAATCAGGTTTTTGTCATTTTTATTGTTGAGTTATAGGAGTTTTAAAATATATTCTAGATATTAATCCCTTGTCAGATATGTGCTTTATAAATATTATCTCCCATTCTTTGAGTCTTGTGTTGTGCACTTACGTGGTGTCTTTGGGAGAATGTTCTGTGTCCATTTTGGAAAAATGTGTATTCTCTGTTGTGATTGAAATTCTGTGCATGTCTGTTAGATTCAACTAGATTATAGTGCTGTTCCAATTCTTTATTTCCTTTCTTAGCTCTATCCAATTCCTTTTCATTATTGAAAAGTGGGCTTTTGATGTCTCCAACTATTATATACTTGTCAGTTTCTTTTTTTTTAATTATTTTTTAAAGATTTTATTTTATTTATTCATGAAAGAGAGAGAGAAGCAGCAACATAGGCAGAGGGAGAAGCAGGCTCCCTGTAGGATACTGATGTTGACTTGATCCCCGGACCCCAGAGTCATACCCTGAGCCAAAGGCAGACACTCAGTGGCTCAGCCACCCAGACATCCCTAATTGTCAGTTACTCCCTTCAATTCTGCCATCGTTTGCCTAATAAATTTTGGGATTACAATTTTGATGCATATGTTTATAATTGTTATGTATGTTTTTCATGAAATGACCTTTTTATCATCAAAATATAGTATCCTTTGACCCTTGTAATAGTTCTGACTGAAAGTCTATTTTGTCTGATATTAGTAATGGCACCCTACCTCTCTTTTTGTTACCATTTGTGTGGAATAGCTTTTCCATCCTTTCACTTTCAACCTTAATGTCTTTAGATCTAAAATGAATCTCTTATAGTCAATATATAGTTGGACCATCTTTTTAAATCTATTCTGCCATTTATTTATTTATTTTCTGTATGTTTTAAACTTTCATGTTCCACATTTTCTCCATCACCACCCTCTTTATTGTTCAGTTGATTTTTTGTAGTTATACATTTTGCTTTATTTTGTTTTGTGTATGTTTACAGATACTTTCTTTGTGCTTACTATGGGGATTACTTATTAGCATCCTAAAGTTGTGAGAGTCTGATTAGAATTGATAACAATTTAACTTCATTTATGTACAAAACCTCACATTTAAACAGTTCCATCTCTTCTTTGTGTTATTGGTATCATGGATTACTTCTTTATACATGTATGTCCAACAAAGATTTATAATAATTTTTTATGCATTTGCCTTTTAAATCCTTTAGAAAATTAACATAGAGTTACAAACCAAAATTATAACAATAATGGCTTTATCTTTTTTCATGTTTTTACTTTTAGTGGAGATCTTTGTTTCATTATACCATTTTAAGTTACTATTTTATGTTCATTCATTTCCAAAGAAGTCCTCATCTTAGCTTTTCTCAGAGGGAGGTCTACTGTAATAAACTCTACTTTTGTTTATCTGGATCTGTCATAATATTTTTGAAGGACAGTTTTGTCAGATATAGTACCTCTTGGCTGATAGTTTTTTTCTTTAACAGAGGCCACTGCTTTCTGGCCTCTTAGGTTTTTGTTCTTTATCTTTGGCAGTTTAATTACAAAGTATCTTTGAGTCACTTTGGATTAATTCTGATTGAACTCATTACGTTTCGTGGATTTGTATATTCATTTCTTCCATCTCATCTGGGAAAAATTCAGCCATTATTTCCTAAATATTTGAATTGAGATATAAGGGAAATATATTGCGATTTATATAGTAGAGGTGAAGTTAGAGAGAACTTATAGCTTTTACTGCTTATTAGAAAAAAAGAAAGTTCTTAAAATCATAATCCAAATTTCTGAGGAAAAAAACAACAACAAACTAAATAGAGGAAAGAAAATAATGAAGAACAAAAATCAATAAAATAGAAAACCAAGAAATAATAGAAATGAATTAAACAAAGAGCTGTACTCATTATTAAAATGTATTAATAAAGTTAATAGAATCTAGCAAAGCTGGTCAGGATAAAAAGGGAAGGCAAGATTACCAGCATTAGGAATTAAGTGAGAATATCATCATAGATTTCATTGAATTAAAAAGATAATAAAGGAATATTTTCAACAACTTTATGCCAAGCAGTTAAACAACTTATATGAAATGGATAGATTCCTTCAAAGACACAGATTACCAAAACTGACTCAACAAGAATTAGATAATTCAAATTAATAAATCTGTTGAACAAATTGGAGTATGTATTAAAACCAGAAAGAAAATTGTAGACTCAGGTATCTTTATTGATTAATTCTATCAAGAAAAAGTACCAATACTACCCAAACTCAGAAGGAAGGAGGAACACTTCCTATGTCATTAGGCAAGTATAACTCTGATTACAAGATATTACAAGAAAATAAAACTGTAGACCAACACAGGCCAAAAAAAACTGGTAAATATAATCCCTTCATATAAAAAGGATCATACATCAAGACCAAGTGAGATTCATCCTAGGAAGCTAATAATACTTTCGTCTTCAAAACTCCATCAGTATAATTAAATTCTTAAATAGAATAAGTTAGAAAAACATGTTCATCTAAAAAGTTTCAGATAAAGCATTTTGCAGAATTTAATGCCAATTCATAATATAACCCTCTAGTAAATAAAGAACAATCTGATAAAGGAGAATCTGTGAAAAACTTAGAGCTAACATCCTGCTTAATGTTCTAAGACTGAATGCTTTTTGCTCACTTTTAGGAACAAGGCACAGATGTCTGTTTTCTAGTCTATTATAAACATTGTACTGTATATACTACAGTGAGACAAAAACAAGAAATAAAATTACAAAGATTTCAAAAGAATAAGTAAAATTGGTTTTGCTCAGATAATATGATTATGTACTTTTTCGCTAACGAATTAAAAAAAAAACTACTAGAATTAATAACTGAATGTAGCAAGTTCTCAATCTAGAGACAGTCAGTGCAAGTGCCCCTCATCTTGGGTTTGAACTGCACAGGCCCACTTACATGTCAATTTTTTTAAAAGCACAGTGCTGTACTATAAATATATTTTCTCTTCCTCATGATTTTCTCTTTTTAAATTAATTTTTAAATATTTTTTAAAAAAGATTCTATGTATTTATTCATGAGAGACACAGAAAGGCAGAGACATAGGCAGAGGAGAAGCAGACTCCCCATGGAGACAGAGCCTGATGTGGGACTCAATTCCAGGACCCCAGGATCACGCCCTGAGCCAAAGGCAGACAATCTACCTCTGAGCCACCCAGGTGCCCCTTCTCTTTTTAATTAAAAAAAAAATTTTTTTAAGATTTTTAATTTAGAGCACAAGCTGGAGGGGTAGAGGGAAATAGAATCAACCAACTGCATCACCCACGTCCCCCTCTTCCTTTTGATTTTCTTAATAATAATTTTTTTTCTTTAGGTTGCTTTATTATAAGAATAGTATATAATACACTTAACATACAAAAATATGTTAATTGACTATTCATATTATTGGTAAGTCTTGTATTCAACAACAGGGTATTAATAGTTTTGGGGGAGTCAGAAGTTATATGTGGCTTTTTGACTAAGCAGGTGTGTTGGTGCCCCTAACCCCTGTGTTGTTCTAGGGTCAACTGTATACATAAACAGACTGTATGTCTGTTTATTGGAAAATAAAATTTAAAACAGTATTAGTTCAGATAACACTAAAAATCAAATAACACTAAAAATTACATGCACTAAAAAGTACAAGACATTGCTGAGAGAAATTAAAGCTGGTGTATATAAAATCTATACCAGTAGATACTATGTTCATGAGTTGGAAGTCTCAGTATTATTATCTATTATCCTGAAATTCATCTGTACATTCAAGCTAATCTTAGTAAATATTTCAATAGGCCTTTTTTTTAAAGACATTGACATGATTCTATAATTCATACAAAAGTGCGAATTATTTAAAAATTTAGGAAAATAAGTAAAAACAAAGTTGGAATTCTTAAATAACTGGTTTCAAGATTTCCTGTGAAGCTACAGAAATATTGGCCATAGGGATAGACATATATTCTCAATAAAACAGAGTAGAGTCCAGAAATAGATTCACATGTCAGTTGGCTTTTGACAAAGATAATTTATTGGACAAGTGGAACTCTCTTCAGGAAATGGAACACATATATATCCATATGGATAAAATGAACACTGACACTTTATAACCTTATCCAAAAATTTCAAAGTTCATCATATACCTAAACATAAAAGCTAAAACCTTAAAACTAAAATCACCTCTTTAAGGACCTTATTTTTAAATATAGTCATATTCTGAGATACTGGAGATTGGGACTATCACATATAAATTTTGAGTGAGAAAAACTCAGTCTATAATGGCACAAAGGAACTTTCAGGAAAATGTAAATGTTTCATATTTTAATTATGGTGGGAGTTTCTAGGGTACATGCATTTGTTAAAACTCATTGAACTATTCACTTAAAATGAATGCATTTTGTTATATGTAAATTATAATCAGTAAAATTGTATTTTTAAACAACAAAACATCAGAAAAATAAAAATTTTCATCACAAATTAGATGAAAATATATTAAAATGTTTATCTGGAAAGGATAATATAAAATCTTTTTATATGGAAATATGGTATGTCTTTATTACGTGATGATTTTTATCCTTCAGGAAAACAAGGTGGTTAAACCAACAATATAACAGGTCCCTTAATACTTTCCCTTTAACAAAAGTTCATAAGTGGATATATTCTGCCTTTCATTAGGTCAGCTCATATGGCAATATAAATAGCTCCATGATATCCAATGAGTAGCTTCTGATAAAATCTGTTCCAATATAGTTCAAATTCAGGGATTTTTTTGTTTTTTGTTTTTTGTTTTAGAGATTTTATTTATTTATTTGAGAAAGAGAGCACGAGTCGGGGGAGAGGTAGAGGGAAAAACAGACTCAGCACTGAGCAGGGAGCCCCAAGCAGAGCTGCATCCCAGGACCCTGAGACCATGACCTGAACTGAAGGCAGACACTTAACTGACTGAGCCACCCAGATGCCCCTCAAATTCAATTTTAAAATGAATGTTTAGAATTTTTGTTTATACAAGTTGACATGCCATGAATTTTTAGGTAATCAATCTTATGTGATAGTTTACATTTCCTACAAGCTTCTACTTTACCTTTATGAAGTCTAGAATATTTAATAATTATATATAAGAGGTAGGCAGAAATTCAGCTAAAGCAAATTATTAGCCAGAAAAAAAATTAAAAAGGAGAAAGATGGTTTTTTTTGAGAAATATGTTTAAAGATTTAAAAATGGCAAGCCAAATAATGAAATTCTGTTTTTAATTAATGAATAATATGTATATTGATGATCACTTTAAGATCAGGATGTTCTTAACATCTAATATTAGATACCATTTCTTAATTATGACATAATAGGCACTATTGATAAAATATCATTGTGTTACAGACCTATAATTCACAATTTGAAAGCATATTTAATTATAATAACATTGTAAACAGTTTCCACAGAAAGATCAGTAACCATGATGATGAATCAACTAAGTGTATAAGCATTATCACTTTTCTCTTCTTTGGCTACTTAGTCTTTGATAAGAAACCAGGTACTAGACTTTTATACATCTTAATGTAGACAGATTGGCGACAATGAACACTAATGGTTTTTATCTTAATCGTATTTAAAAGCATCTTCTATTTCTAACTAATTTTTACTTTCTGATAGTCTGTGACACCCAGTGAGTATCAATTCTGATACTCATTTTTAGAAGTTAATTTGCTACCGTTGCTATTGATTTTCATCATAATACTCTTGTTAGTGTATATTTATTTACCTTATCTTTTAACAATAAAAAACTATTAAAAATGACAGGTGTAACATGGCTTCATAGTAAAAGTATATTATCTAAATAAATGAAAATTTTAAATTAAAAGCATTGGCTTTATTATAATAAAAATTACCTACTTAAATGTTACTTTGGAATAGTTTTTATATCACTTAATTATGCTATATGGGTCTAAAAAGATACACAACAAATGGGTCACAGGGGTTTTTTTTCTATGTAGAATGAATATTATAATAAAAATTCATTCATCATGAAACATGAACTTAAAGACAGGAAATGTTTTGAAAATTTTGGTGTGTAATACTGGGAGTAATTATTTCTTCACAATTAAAAAATTATGTTTGAAACAGAAGATTCTAAATTAGTATTCTAGCACAGAGGAGGAAAGTTTTCTTATTCATAATTTTCAGCTAGTTTTTATTTTCTAATTATTCTACCAATTGATTCCTATTATAATTTTTCAAAATCTTGAATTTTGGAAAATTCAGAAGCCTCTTAATTATTTTTTCTTTCTTTAGTGTAATTTTTCTTAATCTGAAGTTGGTCTCTTTTTTGTTATTTAAATTTTTTTTTTTAAGATTTTATTTACTTATTCATGAGAGACACACAGAGAGAGAGGCAGAGACATAAGCAGAGAGAGAAGCAGGTTCCCTGAGGCGAGCCTGATGTAGGACTCAGTCCCAGGAACCTGGGATCATGACCTGAGCCAAAGGCAGATGCTCAACCACTGAGCCACCCAGGCATCCCTATAAAAAACTTTTTTTTTAGATATAATCCACATACCATAGAATTCACTCTTTTAAAATATAGAATTCAGTAGTTTTGAGTGTATTTATAAAGTTGTGTAGCTATCACCACTAATGGTCTAATTACAGAACGTTTTCTTTACTTCAAAAATAAACCCTTATCCAGTAGTAGTCACTTCCCATTCTTACCTCCCTTTACCCCTTGGTAACCACTACTTTTTGTGTTTCGTGGATTTGCCTTTCCTGGACATTCATATAAATGGAATCATATAATATGTAGCCTTTAGTGTGTAGCTCCTTCACTTAGCATGTTTTCAAGGTTATCTGTATCATAGGATGAATCAATACTTTATTCCTTCTTATGATTAAATAATATTTCTTTTACTTTCAATATTTGTATCTCTGAACTTAAAATGTATCTTTTAGAGCCAGCATATAGTTGGATCATTTTTAAAAATCCATTCTGCTAACCTCTGCCTTTTAACTAAGGTTTTACTTCATTTACATTTAGTGTAATTTTGATAAGGTAGTTTTTACATATGTCACTTTGCTTTTTGTTTTCTCTATGTCATCTTTTCCCCCCTTCTATTCCTCCATTACTGCCTTCTTTGTGTTAATTTTCTAGTGTGCCATTTATACATGTATGTCTATCAGCACAGATTCATTTTACCGCATTTGTAGTTGTCTGTTAAGTCAAATAGATAAAAAGTGTTACAAAAAATACACTTATGCTCTCTCTCATATTTACTTATGTTACTTAAGTTACCTTTACTAGTACCCTTTAATTCTTCGTGTGGGTTTGCTTTACTGTCTACTGTACCTAAACACTCATTCTTAGGGTCCAAGATTATATTATTATATTATATTATATTATTATATTATATTTATTATATTATATTATATTATATATAATTATATATATTATATTATTATATATATATATAATATATATACTATATTATTATAGCTCTCTCAGTTGTAATCCACTGTCATTATCCCGGAGCCCAGTGGATATGATGTTAAGGTATGGGGAAGAGACTTAATTCTGTGATTAAGTCTCAGTCTTTTTAGTGGCACTTGTGTCCTTGGGCTGTTACCTTCACATGTGTCTCCCATCTCTTTACTCATCTCCTTAGGAAGTCTAGAAGGAGCTAAGGTTCCAGTAATGTTCATTCCCCACAGTTCATAACCCTTATTGAGGGTTTTGGGGAATGCCTTGTTTGCATTTCAAAATGGTTACTTTTCCCCTCCCCTCTGTCAGGAAACAGAGGAGATTTTTTTTTTCTCTTTACTGAGAATCTGGTGGAGTTCCTGGAGGTAACTCCAGAAATGTGGGGGACCCTTAAGACAGAGCCCTAGGAGTTTCTCACTTTAACACTAGTATACACTGTGCCTCCAGCAGTTCATCAAAATTATCGTACCAACTTACGGTTTAGTGGCTTTGCTGTAAGTAAGCAGATGTAGACTGTGATTCTCTATATTCACCTGTCTGCAGATTTTAGGGTGGCAGTTTGCCTTTTGATTTCAATTCTCTGTGTGTCCAAGAAAAGTCACTGATTTTCAGTTCCACTTTTTTCTTGGTAAAAGGTGGGTATGCTGACTTCCAAGATTTTCATGTGGAAGTCGTAAGTTTATCTTTAAAAATGTAAAAAAAAAAAAAAAAAAGAAAAAGAATGTATTTTCAACTGTGTTTCAGAATGTAGGTATAATTTACTTAAAAGGTCAAACTAACACATTATAATAATCTCTTGTCAGTACTATTGTCAACTGTTGCACAGTAGAGTGACTGGAATTATTAAATGTATTATGTTATCTATTTTTCATTTTGAATGTGTTTGACATTGGACATGCAGAAAATGTGAGAGCTTACATTAGAATTTATTTCGTGGGGATATTTGGGATCAAGATTGAAAAATACATATAGAAGCGTTTATTTTCTATTGTTGCACTCTAAATGCCATAAACTCAGCACCTTAAAACAACATACATTTATTATTTCAGTGGATCAGGAGTCTGGGAATACCTTAGGTTTTTTTCCTCAGGATTTCACAGGGTTTTCCTCTAGGATCTCACAGGGCTATCAGGGGTCACTTGGGACTGTAGTCTCCTTAGAGGCCTGATTAGGGAGATTAGCTTCCCAGTGCCCTTAATTTATTGGCAGATTTTATGTTCTTATGGTTGTAAGACTGAAGCACCCAGTTTCTTACTGGCTTTGATTGGAGATGGCTGTTAGCATTTAGAGCCTGCCCTGAGGTCTGTTTCGCCATGTGGTTCTCTCACCCACATGGCAGCTTCTTCAAAACCAACAAGAGCACCTCTTTTCATAATAGGTATAATCTGTCTTTTAGGATTTTACCTGATCAAGCTAGGTCCATGCAGGATAATCTCCCTCTTGATTAACTCAGAACCAGTTGAGGGAGATTTTAATTACAGAACTGAGCAAAGTTCTTCCATCTTTGCTACCTAATTGTGAGAGTAAAATCTTATTACTTATATTTATCCCACTCACAGTAAAGGGGAGAAGTTTATACAGGATATGTACAGAGGGCAGAAATCTTGGGAGCTGTCTTAGATTTCTTTCTATACAAGGGTAAGTCAACAGGGTAAGAAAAAGGTTAAGAACCATTAAATCAGGGTTTGCTTCCTTGGCATATGCAGAGAAGATTGACTAAAGTGAAATGAGACTTGTGAAATTCAGTTAGGTAGCAAAGGCATCATGACTGACATATAAGTTCTCCATGGATGCTGAATGAACATATAAGTGGATGGATATTAATTCTCCCTTGGTCTAAGTCTTCCTTATTCATATTCCTGATTCCTTAAATCACAGGTATTTTAGAACTACAAGCTAACATCCCTGTGTTTTGCACCATAGATCAATACATTCTAATCCCTGCATATTAATGTTATTTCTGTATTGAGAAGGAACTTTCAATATTCTTAATTAAATTTCTTTAAAATATCAAAATTATTTACATTGAGAAACTTGCTCTAATTGCATTTAAGATCTTTCTGGAAAATCTACTAACTTTATTCACATTTATTTTTTTCCGCATTTTTATTTACTCAACCCATTAAGTAAATAATTACTGAATGTGTACTTCGTGCAAAGGACTGCGTTAAGCCCTATTGAATATTCAAAAATGAACAAGAGCTCTTGTTCTCTTATCCCTTCAAGATGATTTCAGTTTTGATAGTGGTATAAAATATGTTTAGTACAAATCTCTATGGTAGTTGACAAAATCTGTAATCATTAGGAAGATAAAAGTGATACGGAGTTTAAAAGTAGGAAGAGATCACATTTGATTGACTCAATCAGCAATGCTTCTTAGAGGAAATGCTATTTCAGTGAGTTTTTAAAAAGGTTAGTAGATTCGCAGTGATAGATATGGGATTGGGGATAGTATTTTAGACTGAGGGGATAGCATTACCAAAGTCATAGAAAACAGTTTTTTTGTTTTAATTTAAAAAAAATTTTTTTAGAGAATATTTTTATAATCATGAGTTCAGCCAACTTTTGTGAAAGAATTTAATGGAAAGATTGCACAGGAAGTTGCAGGTTTTCATAGAAGAAATATAGGATAGAAGTTTCCAAATAATATAGTGGTAGTTTTTCCCTGTATGTCTGGATAATTAGAATGAGTGATTTATTCAAAACTGTACTCTTTCACTGAGAGAAATAAAATGAATTTCCTTTGGTTAAAAACTGCAGCATTTATGTAAGGATAAAAGTGAGAAAGTTGTCATTCTACATGTTTTTCCCTTGCATTTCTTTCAGAGTCTTCCAAAGTTACTAAAAATTGTAACAGTTTTGTGAAGAGTATCGTTCCTGCAATAAGATAAATTTTATTTTAACTATTGTCATTTAACTAGTAGCACCACTGCTTTAGAACTCCATGAGAGATCATTTTTATGGGTAGAAGACTTTCTATACTTTTTTTATGAATAGAAAAGTTTCCATTAAATCATTTTGAAAAGAGGCACTCTGGTGCCAAAGTAGCAACTTGAATCTTTTTATTCAATTCAGTCTGATTTTCTTTTATATTTTTATGAGTAAAATGCATAAATCATTTTCCCTGAGAGAACGTTTTTGCATTGACCACTGAAATGTCAGATAAGGAATAAAATGCAAATGTTTCTGTTCAGTCTCTAGTTATAATTTTTATAAGTATTACTTAATATTAAGTTTGTATATTGAGAGAAATTTACAGTGCTAATAGTTTGCTATGTTTCTCATTTTTAAGCTATATTGCACTTAATGTGAAGAAGAAACCAAATTATTCCGTTTAAAATATTTTTTCTTAGACATTTGAAGTTTCTATAGGTTATGGATTTGCCTTATTCAAAGTAATCAACCGAGCCTTTTTAATTTTTTTTTAAAGATTGTATTATTTTTTCATGAGACACACAGAGAGAGAGGCAGAGACATAGGCAGAGGAAAAAGCAGGCTCCCTATAGAAAGCCTGATGTGGGACTCAATCCCAGAACCCTGGGATCATGACCTGAGCCAAAGGCAGACACTCAACCACTGAGCCACTCAGGTGCCGCTCAACCAAACCTTTTTAAGGAACGTTTCATCTGCAGAGTTAAGTAGAAGGAATCTTCATGGTGTTGAGGCCTTTTGAATTGTGAGAGATTAGGTGTTTTAAGAAGTTCTTAAGAATTTCTCTTTTCAATTAAACAGTATTCACTCATTTGTTCCTTGATTTATTTAACACATATTTATTGGGCACATACTATATTCTGAATAGACACCTCAAATTCCTTGGCCAATGTCATATATATAAATATATATATATATATATATATATATATATATATATATATATTTTTTTTTTTTTTTTTTATTCATGAGAAACACAGGGAGAGAGAGAGACAGAGACACAGCAGAGGGAGAAGCAGGCTCCATGCAGGGAGCCTGACGTGGGACTCGATCCCGAATTCCCAGGATCACACCCCGGGCTGCAGGCGGCGCTAAACCGCTGCGCCACTGGGGCTGCCCCCAAGGTCATATATTTAATTAATGAAAGCACTTGTCTTAGGACTCTTGATTTTCTGACCCAGTGCTATCTTCATAATAGCATTCTAGAGTTTGACATATGAAATATGTTTGATCTGATAAATACTAATTTGATCGATTTTTATTTAGAATTGCATGCAGATTTGTATTAATACCTACATACTTGCATGTGTGTGTGTGTGTGTGTATATATATATATATATACATATATATATATATATACACATATATTTGCTTTTCACATTTAGCTCTGCTTGTGAGGTAAACTGTTATCTTGCAAGGTAGACAGAAGAGCTACCTTGAAAGGGATACACTGGAAAGTGGCTTTAATGAGTGAGTGACCAAATATTCTGAAAAGTAGGAGATCATTTGAAATAACTACTTAAATAACCAGGTTTTTTGCTTTGTTTTTTTGTGTTTGTATGCATGTATATAATCATTCATGCCCTTTGTCTATAAATAATCTGTGTATATTTGTATCATATCTGGTTTCAAAAGAGCTCTATAAAAATATATTGACTTTAATTTTTTAAGGAAAAAATCTAGAGAGAATAAGAGCAGGGAAATTAAGATTAATTAGAGTCAAGGATGGCCAGATAACCTAGGTTGAAGAGCAAAGGTTAAGCAATAAATCTAGAAGCTGTATTCATTCTAACTTCTTGTGCATCCTCCACTCTCTAACCTTGGTTCTAAACTATATTTTCCATGGATGAAAGCATAGATACAGAAAGCACTTTGGGAGAAATGACAGGCAAATTGGATAATACATGATTAATTTACTGTATGTATCCATATTAAAGCAATTTATTTGAATTTGAAATTTGAATTTGAAATTTCAATTGAATTGAAAAACTTGGAGGCCTCAGGCATTATCTTGGTTACAATCTTTAATATCCATCTATAATTAATCTTCATAGTAGTAACCAGTGGATTTTTCTATTTGGCTGACAATTTCAGGTTGGCAGCTTTTGAATTGAGATGATTTGGGTATTGACAGGTAGAAAATTACCTTGATGCAGTGGTAGCCTCCAGTATAAGCTAATATGCATAGTAGACAGGCTATCCCAGTGGTAATGGGACAAAGAAGCTGATAGACCATATTAAGATGCTTAAATCACATAGTTTATTAAATCAATTCTTTCTGAAAAAATGATTCAATACTTTGGAGTTCCTGAATGGCTCAGTTAGTTGAGTGTCTGCCTTCGGCTGAGGTCATAATCTCAGGGTGCTGGAACTGGGCCCCTTGTCAGGCTCCCTGCAGTGGGGAGCCTGCTTCTCCCTCTCCTCCCTGCTCATGCTCTCTTTTGCTATCTCTGTTTCTCTCTCTCTGTTTCTCTCTCTCTCAAATAAATAAAATCTTTTTTAAGAAAAGCACACAATATTTTGAACAACACAATAAGAAAAAAGAATGACAGTTTATTATTGCATATCCCACATTGATACCATCATTATTCTCTTTTCCTATTTTACTTTTTTTTTAAACATTACTAGGAATAATTGGTAAATAATAATGGGTAGTGATGGAATGATTTGCAGGATAATGAAATAGCTGAATGTTTCAAGATGTAGGAAAAATAATATCAGTAAGATCCCATAATATATCATAGAATTATAAAAGAGTCCAGTTAACCCATATGGTAATTGCAAGATACAATGGGTTTTATTCTCTCTTTTTTTTTTTTAAGTACATTTTCTTTTGGTTGTTTTCTAAGAAAAAATAGTGATGAAATTGATATTTGAAATTTGTTATCTTTACAAATAATTAGAAATGTTCGGAAATGAAAAATGTGTCCATTAGATCACAGTAGTATATGAAGGGTTATTTTTTTTTAATTTTTTTAAATATTTTATTTATTTATTTATTTATTTATTCATGAGAGAGAGAGAGAGAGAGAAATGCAGAGACACAGGCAGAGGGGGAAGCAGGCTCCACGCAGGGAGCCCCAATGCGGGACTTGATCCTGGGACTCCAGGATCACGCCCTGGCCCAAAGGCAGGCGCCAAACCACTGAGCCCCCCAGGGATCCCTATGAAGGGTTAAAAACCGTTAGTAATTCCTTGTTTTCTGAAAGATAAAGCCTAAAATCCTTTGCATTACGTAGAAACCATGGTTGTTTTCCAGCCTCGCTCTTCCACTCCCCTATCCTATATATATATTTACCCTTTTGGGGGGTTACATTGTATTATTAGAAGTACCTTCAGCTGCCATGCATTTTCATACTGACAAATATGTGGTAGGCAGAATTCTAATAGTCCCTTAAGATTCCTTGCTCCTAGTGTGCACATTCCTCCCTTTTATTCAATGAAATACTAATCTAGGTACTGTGTGAGGGGATTTGTATATGAAATGAGTAGACCTTAAGATAGGACAATTGTCTGGATGACCCTTATCTAATCATATAAGCCTTCTAAAAGTGGTTTTCTGCTGCTGGTTACAGACGAGGAAGTCAGAGAGACATGATCTAACCTAGAAGACAGCAGACATCCATGTTGTAAACTGACTGATGGGAGGGGTGGAGCATGTGGCAAGGTATAGTAAGTGGCCTCTAGCTGCTGAGACATCCTGGCCTGTAACTAGCAGAAAAACGGGAGAAGTAATCTTAGAGCCAGTAGGAAATGAATTCTGCTAATAACCAGTGACCTTGGAAGAAAACCCAAGTTTCAGATGAGAACTGCAGCCCTGGTGGACACCTTAATTTTAACCTAATAAGACCCTAAGCAAGAATCTAGTTGTACGTGCCTGAACTTTGATCTACAGAAGCTAGATAATAAATGATGGTGTTTTTATACTACAACATGAATGAATCTGGAAGACATTATGCCAAGTAAAATAAGGCAGTCACAGAGGGACAAATACTGTATGATTCCCTTTATATGAAGTACCTAGAGTAGTCAAGCTCATAGAGACAGAAAGTAGAAGAGTGGTTCCCAGGGCCCAGGGGAGGAAAGGGAAGAGGGGAATGAGGAGTTATTTAAGGGGTATAGTTTCAGTTTTGCAAGGTAAATAGAATTTTGGAGATTGGTTGAACAATAATGTGAATGTACTTAACACTACTAAACTGTACACTTAAAAAATGGTTAAGATGGTACATTTTATGTTATGTATGTTTTACCACAATTTAAAGAATTATTTTAAGAAGTGGATATTTGTTTTAAGTCCCTAAGTTTGTGAGTAATTTGTTATGCAGCAGTTGTGTTCATAGTTTAGTGCCTGCTTGAAATCTACTCTCTGACTTTTTTATTATCCAGAAACGTTATGCTCTATATCCACCTCAGAGGTTTACCTTATTAAGCCATCCTTAACCCTCAGGCAAAGTTAGTCACTTTTTCCTCTGCCTAGCCACATACATCTATAATAGCACTTACCACATTATATTTTAAGCATTAGGGGTGGGGGGGTTTCTCCACTAGATTGTGAAGTACTGTTGGTTTGTTTGTTTTCCAGAGGATTTCATCTTCAGGTTTTACAGCAACAAGTTTACAGTTAATTCAGATTGACAGTATCTGAAAGCACTTTGTAGTGGTTGCTTCTTACTCATTTTCTTCTCTCAACCTAGATTCTACAAAGATTCTAATACCACATTATAGTTTAATTATTAGCCTTTTAACAGAGAGGTAGAAAACAAGTTGTGAAAAAAAAAATTAAAAAAAAATAATAAAAGAAAACAAGTTGTGTTCCCCGCCCCCCACCTTTTTTTGCCTACAGTTGATCTTGACAGGTAAGGAATGGAACATACAGATAATAGATTTATTCATTCTGATTTCAACCAAAATTTACTAAGCCAATGCTTCCTGACTCTCAAGTAGCAAAACTGGTCAAATATATACATTTTTAACCATAGGGTTATTTCAGATACTGATGAATCAAATATGTAGATCAGTCAACAGAAATTCAGAATTCATGTTTTAGACAATTAGTAATTTGTTCCATAAGTAAATATTGTTTTCAGGAGATTTCAACAAAGTAGATTGTGGTGAGGAAATGTAGAAGTTATTTCTGAAATTCCATTTTATTTGGAGTTTTTTACATTGTAGCTATTATTGTATATTTTTTCAAAATGTATCAATAAATGACTGTAAATAATCATATCAGTATCAGTAGTGCAGTTCTAACATTTTCAGAGTCCTCATTCTTAACCAATTTATGGAAGGGAATGCTCCTTGTCAGAGAGGACTGTAGTACCTTTCATTTCCATTTAGATAGCCAACAATTACAAGGGATCCTACTTACTTTCACTTAGGACAGTATTTGTCCGTATTCTTCCTACTGCATTACTCACTGCATCTATAGTCATTGAAAGTTTGATTCTGAAATATAACGCCATCTCTTGAGATAAAGATGCTGAGTCAGACATCACCAAGTATCTAGCATTTCAAAATGTATTTATATTTTTGGTTTTCTCATATTTTATATTGGAATACAGCAAGAATTGAGGATATGCCCATTTTTACTATAATTTCCAAAAGTTGTAAAAAACACTACTATATTTAAAAGCAACTGTACTTTTTCCTAACATGCCACCTATAGATAGGCACATATCGACTGAATAAAAGAAAATAAATAATTCTTTAATATAAGTTCCTCATGAAGTGAATAGTGAAGAATCATCTTCAGATGGAAAATATGACAGGTTTTACCTATGAAATAAATTATGTGAAAAAGATTACAAAAGATGGTAGTCTGTTTAGGCAGGCCTATTAAAAGCATTAAGACTTGAGTACTGGCTATTAAAGTGAGTAAATGGCAATATTATAAAGTTAAACACATGCCAAAAAACATTTTCCGGAGGACCGGGATTGTAACAATACCATTAATGAGGGCAAAGAGGTCTTAATGCAATTTGCACTTTCTAAAGTTTCAAAAAGGAGCTTTGAGTTAGAACATTATTAATGTACTGAACATCTGGAACTGTGTAAAAGCTATAGACATTGAGCAAATGCAGAATTTCCCCACTAGGTTGCATTCTAACTTACTGCTTCCCTAGTGAGATACTGTTTTAAGAAGTTTGAAAAAGTAAAATAACAATATCCAGATAAAGCATAAATATTCCAAAGTGTCTTTTAATTTGTGAGATCTGACTAAAAAAAAGTATCTGAGGTTACCAAATCCAATGAATAGATTAAATCATCTATATATTACTATATATAAACTAGTTTCTCTGTATGTGAACAGTATTTGCTCTTTATAGCTAAGTAAACTATCTTATATAACAGATTTACTTCACATTTTTCATGTATATAAGTCTTAACACATGAGTGTCAGTGTACTTTTCCTCCCTGTTATTTTGATTTTTAGGTTCCTAGTTGGGATACTTAAGAGAATTTTAAAAACAACTGAGTATGTATGTCTTAGTTATCTGAATGATTTCTCTGGCAAGGGGTGCAATACTAAGATGTATAAATGTGTAATTTGAGTGTCACCTGCAGTGAGAATGGAAAAGCTTTAATCTAAATATTCTGTTATCTAAAACTGAAAATTTGCTATAGACCATTTTCACCAAAATACTCAGTATGTTTCTGCTATAGAGCTATACTCCAAATTTGCATGTAGTTACTGTATAAACTTTAACAGAAGGCTTTTAAGATACTTTTCTTAAAACTTCCACCAAGATATTAAAATAAACACATTGTGTTCTGTGAAAATGTTGTCTCATAATTACCAAATTCTCCCTTTTTCATAGTGTTCCTTGTACCTCCTTACTTGAATTAAAATCTGCACATAACCAGAGGATATGTCATTTCTTCATTAACCTTTTCATGTTATAGCTGTATTTTCTCTGTAGTAACTCAGGTTTGGTAACCTGTTTACTCTCCAGTGCTCTTTCTAAATCTTTACCTCTCCCATTTTTTCTGAAGGAGGAATGGGAAGGGAAGGAGGAGGGGAAGAGTGGGGAGGGAAAGAGAAATACAGAGAGAGAAAAAAACTCTCCAACTGAAGTTCTGGTCTTTGAGTTCATATCTTTTAATTGATATATATCATCCTTTCCTCTTCACCTTTATTGACATCTTACAAATCACTTGAATACTCTTATTAAGAACTTTTGGCACCAATTGTATAATATTTTCCCCCGTCTTACTCCCCTCTCTTACCTTCCACTATTTTGGCCCTTCCTTTTTCATTCATTTATTAAATTCATTCAACAAATATTGAATACTTTCTATATGTCAGGTACTGTTCTAAGCACTGAACAATCAGCAGTGAGCAAAATAAAAATCATTGTCCTGGGGCTGCTGGGTGGCCCAGGCAGTTAAATGTTTGCCTTCAGTTCAGGTCAGGTCATGATCTCAGGGTCCTGGGATCAAGTTCCATGTTGGGCTCCCTAGGCTCAGCAGGAAGTCTGCTTCTCCCTCTCTCTCTTCCTCTGCCCCTCTCTCATATAAATAAAAAATATATTTTTTAGAAAATCATTGTCCTTATAGAGATTGTATTCTAGGAGCGTGAGACAGAAAATAAACTAGACATGTAGCGAGCAGCCCAGGTGGCTCAGCGGTTTAGCACCTTCAGTCCAGGGCCTGATCCTGGAGACCCAGGATCGAGTCCCACGTCAGGCTCCCTGCATGGGGCCTGCTTCTCCCTCTGCCTGTGTCTCTGCCTTTGTCTGTCTCTCTCTATCTGGGTCTCTCATGAGTAAATAAATAAAATCTTAAAAAAAAAAAAAAAAAAAAAAAGACAGGGATCCCTGGGTGGCGCAGCGGTTTAGCGCCTGCCTTTGGCCCAGGGCACGATCCTGGAGACCCGGGATCGAATCCCACGTCGGGCTCCCGGTGCATGGAGCCTGCTTCTCCCTCTGCCTGTGTCTCTGCCTCTCTCTCTCTCTGTGACTATCATAAATAAATAAAAATTAAAAAAAAAAAGACAGACATGTAGAAAGATAGTAATTTATTAGATGGTGTCATGGGCTGGATGTTTGGGTCATTCCCCCATGTCCACCCCCAAATACATATGTTGAAGCCCTAATCCCCTGTATTTGGAAATAGGGTCTCCTTACTAAGGGATTAATTAAGGTTAAGTCAGGTCATAAGCATGAGGTCCTGACCTTGATAATATTAGTGTCCTTATAAGAAGAGATATCAGAAATCTGGCTATCTTCTCTGCAAGTGGTGTGATGACTCGATGAGAAGATGTCTGTCTGCAAGCCTAGAAGAGAACCTCACCAAGAATTGTGTCAGCTAGCACCTTGATCTTGAACCTCCCAGTATCCAGAACTGTGAGAAATAAATTTGTTTAAGCCATGCTATCTGTGGTATTTTTTTTCCAGCTTTATTGATGTGTTGACATAACATAGTAAATTTAAGGTCTACAATGTGATGATTTGATTCCATGTATCTACTGCAAAATGATTATGTGGTATTTTCCTATAGTAGCCTGAGGGGACTAGTGCAAATAATGTGTGTAGTACATAAATTACATACTAGTACAAATAAGTGCTATGTGGAAAAATAATGCAAAGAAGGGGGAAATGAGACTCCTAGGGGAGTGGGGAAACGTGGTTTAGAATTTTAATTGGATGGTTCGGGAAGTACTGTCAGAAGTGACATTGAGTAAAGGCCTAAAGGAGAGGAAGCAAGCCATTGTGATCTGGGGGAAGAATGTTTAGACAGAGGGAACCTTGAGGTAGAGAGTGGTTTTATCAACAAGAAGGCTACTGTGGCTGAAGCAGAGTTGGAGTGAGGTGAGAGGAGTAGTAGGATGAGGTTAGAGAAGTAGCTGCAGTAACATCACACCACAGTAAGGTTTAGGTTTTATTCTAAATGCAATAGGAAGTCATTGGAGGCTTTAGACTTAATTTTAAAAGGATTATACTGGCTACTGTATAGAAAATGGACTGTAGGGAGCATAGGAAGAAGCAAGGTGACTGCATAGGAGTCTATTGTAATAACTTATATGATGGATAGTGGCTTGGACCACTGTGATAGCAGTGTTTGGAGTCTAGATATGATTGAAAGTGCTGGCAGGATTTAGAATTAGATGTGCAGTCTTGTAGAGAGGGAGGGAGTAAGGATTTCTTGCTGGGCTTCTTTCTTATCTGTATTGTGCTGCTAGTCAGTCACATCTGTGTTCATTCTTCTAGGTACATCTATTGTCTTGGTTTTCCAATTTCACATTCAATTCTGACCTCTCCTCTAAGTAACACACTCTAAAGAAAAACTTCTTGTGTGCCTTCTCTCAGTAATTTGCTATAATACACCTTCACTTCTGACACTAGATATGTGGTTGTCCTATAGTTAGCTCAGTTCTGACACTGTCTGCCTAAAGATAGAGCATCAGATCCCAACAGGTTAAAGGTTCAGTCCCACATGATTACCCCCACTCTGACACCATTCTCAGGTCCAGGTTGTTTAATCTGTGTTTCTGACTAACCGGCTGTAAATTGGAGGTACCCACCACCTCCTCCTCAGGTTTGATTAATTTGCTAGAGTGGTTTACAGAACTCAGAGAAATGTTTACTTAACGTTTACCAATTTATTATAAAGGATACAGATGAGTAGCCAGATGAAGAGGTACATGAGGTGAGGTCTAGAAAGGTTGAAGCACAGGAGTATCTGTTCCCATGGAACTGGAGTATACCACCCTGCAGCATGTAGATACATTCACCAACCTAGAAACTCTGAACTCCATCTGTTTGGGGGTTTATGCAGGCTTTATTAACATAGGCATGGTTGATTAAATGACCACTGGCAATTAATTGAACCTTGAGCCCCTTCCTGGAGGTTGGGGGCGGGGGGGGGGGTGCTGAAAGAACCAACCCTCTAATCACATGGTTGATCCCTTGGCAACCAGCCACCATCCTTAGGTTACCCAGAGGCTGTGCAAAAGTCACTAATTAACATATACTCAGGTGTGGTTGACGAGACTTGTTATGAATAAATAATTTTCACCTGGAGCTATTTCAGGAATTAGAACAAAAGATGCATGTATGGCTCTTCTTGCTCAGGAAATTCCAAGAGTTTTAGGAGCTATGTGCCAGGAAAAGAGATAAAGACCAAATATATGTTTCTTATTATAAATCACAACATCCCACACACCCATATATTGAGCTGCTGGATAAACATATCAATATGAGTATCTCAAAGGCAACAAACTTGTGATCTTTCCTCCCGATCTCGTTGCTTTTCCAGTGTTGCCATTATCAGTGGAAGGTACCATAATCTAAATTTGGACTAATCCTGGGACACTTAGGTGGCTCAGCGGTTGAATGTCTGCCTTGGGCTCAGGTTGTGATCCTGGGGTCCTGAGATTGAGTCCCACATTGGGCTTCCTGCAGGAGCTTCTTCCTCTGCCTATGTCTCTGCCTCTCTCTCTCCCTGTCTCTTATGAATAAATTTTAAAAATTTTAATAAGTAAATAAATAAATAAATTTCTCCTAATCCTATAATCAGTATCATCTATGAACCTTTTCCTCCCTTCCCTGTCATATCTAATCTTTTTTTTTAAGATTTTATTTATTTATTCATGAGAGACACACAGAGAGAGGCAGAGACACAGACAGAGGGAGAAACAGGCTTCCATGCAGGGAGCCTGATGTGGGACTCGATCCCAGGTCTCCAGGATCACACCCCGGTGCTAAGATGGCGCTAAACCACTGAGCCACATGGGCTGCCTGTCCTATTTAATCCTACATTTCATTTTAAATTTTATTTTTTTTTATTTTTTAAAAGATTTTATTTATTTATACATAGAGATACAGAGAGAGAGAGAGAGAGGCAGAGACACAGGCAGAGGGAGAAGCAGGCTCCATGCAGGGAGCCCAACATGGGACTCAATCCAGGGTCTCCAGGATCACGCCCTGGGCTGCAGGCAGTGCTAAACCGCTGCGCCACCGGGGCTGCCCTCATTTTAAATTTTAAATATCTTTATAACTTGCTCACTTTTCTTTCTCTACAGTATAATTTTTCAAAAAGGTAAAATCATGACTCAATGTAAATAGTGAAAATCTATCAAGGAGTTTATTCTATTTGATTAACGAGTATGATGTTAGGCTGATTCAGAGAACATTTAAGGAACTGTGTAAACTTATAGGCCATTTAATTAAAGGAATATGACAGTTGAGTTCAATAAAGTGCATTTTCCTGCTTAATATTTGGCTGGGCCTTTGTCTTCACGCAAAGTATATAAATAAAACTAATGTGTACATTTTAAATAATAAAAATGACATTGACATATCCGCCACCAACTTAAGAAATAGAACATTACTCTTACATTAGAAGAACTCATGTACCCCTTCACAATCATATCCTTCCATCCCAAGGGATAATATGTTTTGCATTTTTAGAAGTAGTGTATATATGTGTGTGTATGTTAAATAATAAATAATATAGTTCTGAACTTCATATGAAAAATTATTTATGTTTATAATTATTTATTTATATATTAGTGAGGGCATATGTGAGCAGGGGGAGAGGGGCAGAGGAGAGAGGGAGAGAGAATCTCAAGCAGACTGCCTGTTAAACGTGGAGTTAGATGTCGGGCTCAGGCTCACAACTCTTGAGATCATGACCTGAGCTGAAATCAAGATCTTGTCAGACACTTAACTGCCCCAGTAATTTGCTTTTAAAACTCAATATCTGGAGATTTATGTTCATCCTTGTTGATACATGTGTTATTAATTTATTCATTTACACTATTATTTAGTATTTGTTTTTGTGCATGCGTGGGTTTATTTTATTCAACATTTAAAATGGTGGTAAAAAACATATAATGTACAATTTACTGTTTAACTACTTTTAAAGTATACAATTCCATGTCATTAAGTACATTTACAATATTGTACAACCATCATTACTATTTTCAAAATACTTTTATCCCAAATCTACAAACTCTGTACCCATTAAACTATAACTCTTCATTTTCTCCTCTCCCCAGGCCTTGGCAACTCCTACTTACTTTGTTTGTGAATTTGTCTATTCTGGGTATCTCATAAAAATGGAATCATAATATATTTGTCCTTTTGCATCTGCCTTATTGCACTTATCCTGTTTTCAGGATTTATCTACATTGTAACATGTATCACAATTCCATTCCTTTTTATGGCTGAATATTACATTGCATGTATCTTCCACCTGACAGCTATTGTGAGTAATGCTGCCATGAACATAGATGTAAAACTATCCATTTGAGTGTTTGCCTTCACATTTTGGTGATAGGCTCATGAGTGGAATTGTTGAAGTATATGTAATTTTGTTTTATAAACTTTTTGAGGAACTGCCAGATTTTTCTACAGTGGTTGTACCACTTTACATTCCCACCAGCAGTGTACAGAGTTAACAGTTTCTCTACATCTTTGCCAACACCTTTTTCTGAGGTTTTGTGTTCATTGATTGGTTCGTTTGTTTTGTAGTAGCCATCCTAATGGATGTGAGATGGTGTCTCGTTCTGATTTGCGTTTCCCTAATGATTAGTGAAGTTGTCCTTTTTTCATGTTTATTTGTCCTCTGTGTATCTTTGAAGAAATGTCTATTCAAGTTTTTTGTCCACTTTTCAAATTGGATTGTTTTTGTATTGTAGGAGTTCTTTATATTGTCTGGTTATTAGTTTCCTATCAGATAAATGAATTGCAAATATTTTCTCCTGTTCATGGATTATCTTTTCACTTACTTGATGGTATCTTTTGATGCACAAAAGTTTTTAAATTTAGATGAAGTTCAGTTCATCTATATTCTGCTGTTACCTATGCTTTTGATGTCATATCTAAAAAAATTGTTAAATCCAGTATATGAAGATTTTGACCTGTGTTTTCATCTAATAGTTTTATAGTTTTAGGTCTTACATTTAGGTTTTTGTAATTTTGAGTTATTTTGTACATGGTATGGGCAAGTCCTAACTTCATTTTTTGTATGTGGATATCCCCTTTCCCAACATCATTTGTTGAACAGACTGTCCATTCCCCATTGAATGGTCTTAGTATCCAGATTGAAAATCAGTTGACTGTATATGCAAGGGCTTATTTCTGGGCTCCCTTTTCTATTCCATTGGTTTATATATCTGTCCTTAAGCCAGTATTGCACTATTTGATTGCTGTTGCTTTGTATTAAGTTTTGAAATTAGGAAATGTTTTGTTTTGTTTTTCCAAGATTGTTTGTCTCTCTGAAGCTCCTTCTGATTCCATATGAATTTTAGAATGGGTTTTTCTCTTTCTGGAAAAAAAATAATTGGAATTTTGGTAGGGATTGCACTGAATATAAATTACCTTTTTTATTTTTATTTTTTAAAGATTTTACTTATTTATTCATTAGAGACACAGAGAGAGAGAAGGAGAAAGGCAGAGACACAGGCAGAGGGAGAAGCAGGCTCCATGCAGGGAGCCCGACATGGGCCTTGATCCTGGGTCTCCAGGATCATGCCCTGGGCCGAAGGTAGGCACTAAACTGCTGAGCCACCCGAGCTGCCCCGTATAAATTACTTTGGAGGCAGTAATTGTCATGTTAACAATAGTAAGTCTTCCAATCCATGAATATGGCATATTTTCTCATTTATTTATATTTCTTTAATTTCTTTCAGCAGTGTTTTGTGGTTTTCAGTATACAAGTCTTTGGTTAAATTTATTCCTGAGTGTTTTATTCTTTTTGATGTTAATATGTATGTGTTGCTGAAGTGAGAACTCTTTTTGATGCTACTGTGAATGGAATTGTTTTCATTTCCTTTTATAGTTGTTTATTGTTAGCATATAAAAATGAAACAAATTTTTGGATGTTGATTTTATATCGTGCAACTTTGCTGATTTCATTTATTAGCTTTAACAGGGTTTTTTGGAGGGGGGAGTTGATGTGTATTCTTTGGGGTTTTCTAGATGTAAGATCATGTCAGCTGTGAACAGAGATAGTTTTACTTCTTTTTTTCCAATTTAAATACCATTTATTTATATTTATTTATTTATTTATTTATTTATTTATTTATTTATTTATTTTTGCCTAATTGTTCTGTTTAATTGAAGTGGCAAAGTCAGGCATTCTTATCTTGTTTTCTGCTTTTGGGGGAAGCTTTGAGTTGTTCACTATTTGAGTTTGATGTTAGGTGTGAGCTTTTCATAAAAGATCTTTAATATGTTTGGGAAATTTTCTCCCATTCCTAATTTGAGAGTTTTTATCATGAAAATGTGTTAAATTTTGTCAAATGCTTTCCTACCTCAATTGAGATGATCATGTGGCTTTTTTCCCCTCCATTCCACCAATGTAATATATTACATTGATAGATTTTTTTTTATGTGTTGAACAAACCTTCTGTTGTAGGGGTAAATCCCAATTGGTCATGATATATAATACTTTTACACTTTTTAAGAATTTAAAATATTTATTTATTTGAGAGAGAGAGAGAATGAGAAAAAAAGCAAAAGCAGGGAGAAGGAGAAGCAGACTCCCCAATGAGCAGGGATCCTGACATGGGGCTTACTCTCAGGACTCTGGGATCATAACCTGAGCTGAAGGCAGACGCTTAACCAACTGAGTCACCTAGGCACCCTTATACTTTTAGTATGTTGCTGAATTTTTTTAAAGATTTTATTTATTTATTCACGAGAGAGACAGAGAGAGGCAGAGACACAGGCAGACGGAGAAGCAGGCTCCATGCAGGGAGCCCTATGTGAGGCTTGATCCTGGGGCCCCAGGATCATACCCTGGGCTGAAGGTGGCACTAAACCACTGAGCCACCCAGGCTGCCCCAATATGTTGCTGAAGTTTGTTTGCTAGTATTGAGGATTTTTGCATCAATATTTATAAGGGATATTTGTAGCTTTCTTTGCTTGTGGTATCTTTGTCTGCCTTTGGTATAAAGTAATGCTAGCCAATAGAATGAGTTAGGAAGTGTTCTCTTCAGTTTTGGGGAGATTGAGGAAGATTGATATTAATTCTTTTTTTATATTAATTCTTTAAATGTTTGATGGAATTCACCAGTGAAGATATCTGATCCAGAGCTTTTTTTGTTGTAGGATTTTGATTATTGATTCAATCTCCTTATTTGTTAAGGTCTATTTAGATTTTCTTTTTCTTCATGATTCAGTTTTCATAGATTATGTTTCTAAGAATTTATTCTTTACATCCACATTATCTAATTTAGTGGTATACATTGGTTCATAGTATTGTCTTATAATCTTTTTATTTCTTTTAAAGTTGATAGTATGTCTCCACTTTTGTGATTTTAATCATTGAATCTTCTTTTTTTCTTAGTCTACCAAAGATTTGTCAATTTTGTTGATCTTCAAAGAACCAACTCTCATTTTTCTATTTTTTTTCTATTCTCTAGTTCATTTATTTAGCTCTACCTTTTATTTCTTCTTTCCTTCTGCTAGTTTTTGGTTTAATTTGCTATTTTCTAGTTTCTTAAGTTGTATAGTTAAGATTAATCTGAACTTTTCTTTTTGATTATGCATTTACAGCTATAAATATCTTTTGTAGTACTTTTTCACTGTATATCATAAGTTTTAATATGTGTGTATTTTTGTTTTCATGTGTCTGAAGATTTTTTTTCTAATTTCTTTTGTGATTTCTAGTTTGATCTACTGGTTGTTTAAGACTGTATTATTCAGTCTCCACCTGTGTGTGTATTTTTCAATTTTCCTTATGTTATTGATTTCTAGTTTCATTTCCTGATTGTCAGAAAAACTACTCAATCCCTTTAAAATTTATTATGACTTATATTGTGACCTAACCTATGGTCTACCATAGAGAATGTTCCATGTGTACTTGAGAAGACAGTGTATTTATTTTGTTGAGTGGGGTGTTTTTTATGTGTGTGTGTGTGTGTGTGTGTGTGTGTGTGTGTGTGTTGGGTCAGTTCATTTATAGTGTTTTTCTTTTTTTCAAAAAGATTGATTGATTTTAGAGAGATTGAAAGCATGCATTGGGGAGTGGCAGAGGGAAAAGGAGAGCGAGAATTCCAAGCGGACTCCCCTCTGAGTACAGAGCCCAGTGTAGGGCTCTGTCTCTCTAGCCTGGGAGCATGACCTGAACCGAACTTAGGAATCAGATCCTTAACCAACTGACCACCTGAGTGCTCTCACAGTGTTTCTCAAATCCTTTTTTTCCTATTGAACTTCTGTATGGTTGTTTTGTTCATTATTGAAATTGGAGTATTAAAACTTACTGTTATTGTAGAACTGTTTATATTTCTATTTTATTCTGTTTTTCTTTCATGTGTTTTAGAGCTCTGTTCTTAGGCGTTTATGTGTTTATAATCACATCTTCATGAGTTGGCACTTTTCTCAATATATTATATCTTGGTCTCTAACAGTTCTTCACCGAGAATTCTTTTTTTTTTTTTGTTTTGTGTTGCTGTCTAGCATTTTTATTTCAACTTGAAAGACTCTCTTTAACACTTCTTATGAAGCAGGTCTAGGGGCACCAAACTTCCTCAGTTTTTCTTATTCTTAGGGAAATCTTTATCTCACCTTCATTTTTTTACTGAATATTATGGTTTTGGCTGATATTTTTTTTCTTTTAGCACTTCATGTATATCATTTTAGCACCTGCAAGATTTCTGCTGAGAAATTCACTCATAGGTTTATGGGGGTTCTGCTTTGTTTTTGCTTTCAAAAATCTCTCTTTTTTTTAAAAGATTTTATTTATTCATTAGAGACATAAGCAGAGGGATAAGCAGGCTCCCTGTGGGGAACCTGATGCAGGACTTGATCCTAGGACCCTGGGATCATGACCTGAGCCAAAGGCAGACACTCAATTCCTCAGCCACCCAGGTGCCACTGTCTCTGACTTTTGACACATTTATTAATAATGTATCTCAATGTGATCTTCTTTGATTTCATCCTATTTGCTGTTTGGCTTCTTGAAGCTGGATGTCTGTTTTCTACCCCTACTCCTGATTTGGAAAGTTTTTGCCTTCTCACTTTTTTCTCCTTCTGAGAGTCTCATATGTATATACTTGTGTACTTGATGGTATCCTATAAGTACTCTCTGCTTTATTCACTCTTTTTCATTCTTTTTCCTTTTTACTTCTTTGGATAATTTTTAATGACCTGTCTTGAAGTTCATGGATTCTTTATCTTGATCAGGTCTGCTGTTGAAACTCTTCAGTGAATTTTTCAGTTCAGTTATTGTTTTCTTCAGCTCCAAAATTTCTGTTTGGTTCTCTTTTATATTTTCTATCTCTTTTCAAATTCTTCTATGTATCACTTTCCTGAGCTCGCTGAATATCTTTGTGATGGTTATTTTGAATTCTTTGGCAGGTAATTCATGTACCATTTTTTTTTAAAAAAAATATTTATTTATTTGAGAGAGAAAGTGAGAGAGAGCATAGGGGGAGAGTGAGAAGGAGAAGCAGATGCCCCCCTGAGCAGAGAGCCTGATTCAGGGCTTGATCCCAGGACCCTGTGGTCATGACCTGAGCTGAAGGCTGACGTTTAGCCAGCTGAGCCATCCAAGTGCCCCTCTTCTATTTCTTTATAGTTGGTTCCTGGAGTTTATTTTGTTCCTTTTTACCTACTCATATTTAAAAAACTGTCTCTTATGGACTGGCTTTGTCCCGCAGATTCTGGGGACCTCCAAACATTTCCCGTGAATGTATTTTCTCTAGACTCATGTGTAAATTCCTAATTAGAGGGATTTTTCCTTTTTTTTTTTTTTTTTTTTAAGAGCTCATAATCACTTGCTCCCTCTGAATTTTGTCTGTGGTACTACAGTTCTCTGGAGTGCTATAAGCTATCCAGCTTTCTTTTGTTTTCAGCAGCCCCCAGGCCTTTAGAGTATGTCAGGTCCCATTAACGCTCTGAGTCAGGCAAGACAGAAACCAGTCCCTTAGAGCAGTGCCAACTGGAATGTTGTACAACATAGTCCATTATTCTCTTCTCCCCATCCAGGGTAGAGACTACCAAACTATATTGGTTTGTCTGCTATACTGTGAGTCCTCTGCAGTGGCACCAAGCTACCTAGCTGTCTTTTGTTCTCAGTGGCCCCCTGGCATCTAGGGTATGCTGGCTCTTGTCAGTGCTCTGAGACAAGTGACACAGAAACCACCAGTCCTCCAGTCAGCTTCCTGAAAAAGTGCAACATTGAATATACAGTTCAACAGTTTCCATTCCCTGGAGAAATTGGGAATTGGAGGTTTTCTCCCCCTAATTAAGACCTGAGCCAGGGTGAGAGACGATGGTTAGTGAATGTATTCTAGTCTAAACTTTAGCCTTTGTGCTCAGCGGCCCCCATCTCAGGACTATTTCCTGTCAGTACTTAGATTTAGGCAAGACAGAAACCAGTCCCCTGGGTAGCTCCCCTAATAGTCAGTACGTTGAATGTATGTTTCAGTCTTCCCTGTCCCTCCTCAGGGAAAAGCCAGGAGTTGGAAGTTTTCCCTGAGTCACACCATGCTGAGCGGAGGAGGGAGACTAAGGCAAATGGTGCCACGAATTTTCCCCTTCTATGCAGCTGGTTTCATACTCTTCTAGGGGCAAGAGCCTCTTAACTATTTTCCAGATTTCTCACAAAAGTAATTGGTCCATGTATTGTTGAATCAATGTTTCCATGAGGGCAAGGAGGGTTTGTTGATGCACACTTACTGAATTTTTAAAATGGAGATGTGAGCAGATGGTGTGGTAAAATTTGTGTTTTGAAAATATTCTCTGGCTAAAATGTAAAGACCTAAGAGTGATAAAAAAAGAAGCAGGAAATCCAGTTAAAGATTATTGGAGTAGTTTTTCAAGAGATTTTAATGGCTTGGACTGGGGTGGTGGCTTTGGATATAGAGAGATAGAAGACAAAAATTAAGAAGGTTGGTAATGGGTTATACATGGAGAATGAAGGGAAGAGGGAATTGTTAAGGATGACTCAGTGTTCTAGCAAAGGCAGCTCAGTGAATGGTGATATCCTTTATTGAAATAACAAACACTGAAATGTTATAAATTTAGTCTCATATGAAACATTTCAAGTGTCTCATATGAGACATTTCAGGTACCTTTGAGATACCTAACTGGTGAATTTGACCACACTTAGGAATATAACACATAAAGGAGCAACTGGGGCTGTAGATACAAATTTTGGAGTTTCAGGCCATATTTATTCTGCATCTTTAGGAATGTAATATTCTCTCACTAGAATGTAAGTGCCATGAAGGTAGGTTATCTTTTCTGTGGTGTTCCCTGCTTTATCCTTAGATGCTTGATGTTTCTGGCACATTGTACAAGCTAAATATGTTTATTGTTGTTGTTTCTTTTCTTATCTTCACCCTCCATCCCCACTGCCCTAGTATTACTAAAAACATTCAAAAGAAATCCATCTTACTCCATTTCCACAATCATTATGTAATATATTTCATACTTACATAAGAGCACATGTAATATATATATGTGAGTTATGGAATATATTAATAAAATGAAAACATCAAAACTGTCATTTAAGAACTAAATATTACTTTTAAAGCTATGTGGATGCTTCTTGTCAATCCCATCCCTTTACCTATTCCCATAGTGTTAATCAATGTCCTGAAGTTTGTGATTACCGTTCTTTTTTTTTTTTTTAATTTTATTTATTTATTCATGACAGACACAGAGAGAGAGAGAGAGGGGGGCAGAGACACAGGCAGATGGAGAAGCAGGCTCCATGCAGGGAGCCTGACGTGGGACTCGATCCCAGGTCTCCAGGATCACACCCCAGGCTGAAGGCGGCGCTAAACCGCTGGGCCACCGGGGCTGCCCTACTGTTCATTTTTTAAAAGTGGCTTTACCACATAGATACATATTCCCTGGGATCCCTGGGTGGCACAGCGGTTCGGCGCCTGCTTTGGCCCAGGGCGCGATCCTGGAGATCCGGGATCGAATCCCACGTCGGGCTCCCGGTGCATGGAGCCTGCTTCTCCCTCTGCCTATGTCTCTGCCTATCTCTGTGTGTGTGTGTGTGTGTGTGACTATCATAAATAAATAAAAATTTTAAAAAAAATTTTTTAAAGATACATATTCCCTAATAAATATATACTTCTAAACAATGTTTCTTAATTTTGTCCCTAATAAATATATACTTCTAAACAATGTTTCTTAATTTTGTTTTTTTTAAGTTTTTTAAAAAATGGCAGGATATTATATATAATTTTCTGCCACATGCTTTTTTCCCTAATCCATGGTAGAAGTGCCAATTATTTTTATTGCTTATTATAATCCATTGTATGACCATGAGATAGTTTACATATTACTGTTCGTAAATATTTCTGGTTATTTCTAATGTTTTTGTTTTTATGTTCTGCTGTTAAAGTAATGTTGCTATTGACATTTTTGTAGAAATTGAGAAGCTGATTTTAAAATTTATATGGAAAAGACTTAGCATAGCCAAGATGTTTTTAAGTAATTTTTTTCCCATTTTATTCCCTCTTTTTTTTTTTTAAGATTTTATTTGTTTGGGAGAGAGAGAGCACAAGCAGGGAGGAGAGAGAGTAAAGCGAGCTCCCCCTTGAGTAGAGAGCCCAAAACAAGGCTTGATACCAGGGCTCAGGATCATGATCTGAACTAAAGGCAATGCTTAACTGACTGAGCCACCCAGGTGCCACATTTTGTTTCCCTCTTGAAACCTAGAAATTGTTCCCAAAAAAATTGGAAAATTTTTTATTTCTATGTAGATAATTTTTTTTAGTATAGAAGGACTTTCTGTTAATATGCATTTCCAGTGAATCTGTATAATTCCAGATTTTAAAAAATTGATATATTCTTTGTGACTTAACATACATAGTTTCATGTTTGAAAAAATCCTCTATTTTCAGGCAGCATCAGCATCAAGTTCTCTATGAGAACAAGGTTGATGATTCTTTTTTTCCTCTTTTCTTTTCTTTTCTCTCTTTTCTTTTCTTTTCTTTTCTTTTCTTTTCTTTTCTTTTCTTTTCTTTTCTTTCTTTCTTTCTTTCTTTCTTTCTTTCTTTCTTTCTTTCTTTCTTTCTTTTTCTTTTCTTTCTTTCTGCAAGAGAGAGCTCAATGGAAGGGCAGTTGGAGGAGGAGAGAAAATCTTGAGCTGGGGCTTCATCCCATGACCTGGAACACCTGTCCCAAGCCAAAATCAAGAGTCAGACATTTAACTGACTGAACCACCCAGTTACCCTAGAGCAAGGCTGATGATTCTTATAAACTTCAGTCTTCTGTATCCTTACTAATTTTGTCTGACGCAACTGTAGATAGAGATAAGATATATAAGAGAGAGGTACATCAAGATCCTCTATAGTATTTAGGGAATTGATAAGTTTTTCCTTATATTTCTTGTCAGCTTTTCTTTTATATATCTTGAAACTGTGTTTAAAGTGCGTAAAGATTCATGACTTTTTAGTGGATGCACTTTTTAAGTATATGGAATATATATCTGTTTCTTATGAAACTTTTTGCTTTGAAGTCCATTTTTTATGACTGTTATACCTGATTTCTTTTGGTATATGCCTTGCATTTCTTTTTCCATATATTCATTTTAAGATTTCTGTATGGCTTAATTTTAGGTGTTTCTATTGGTCAACATATAGATGATTTTTTTCTTTTTCTCTCCACCTCTTCCTTCCCTGCCTACCTCTCTTTCTTTTTTCCAAACAATATGAGTGTCTCAGTCTTAATAAATGAGTTAAATTCATTTGTATTTGCTTTAATTCTGGGCATATTTGGACTTATTTTCTACTTATTTTCTCATTTTTCCCCATAGTTGTTTGGAAGTTCTGTATCCCATTTATCATTTTCTCAATATAACATCTTTATTGTGATAAAATTTGCATATGCTCACTCATTTAAAATATAAGTTCAGTGGTTTTTATTCAATTCACAAAGTTCTGCAACTATATTTGAACATTTTTATCACTCCATACACATTAGTAATCACTCCCCATTTTCCCCCAGACTTTCTTCCTTCCCCAGCCCTAGACAACTTATAATTTCCTTTATGTCTCTATGCATTAGCCTATTCTGGGACTTAAAATAAATGGAATTATACAATATGTGATCTTTCGTGTCGGACTAATCCCCTGTACAGTCAGAACTCTGTAACTTTTGGCTCCCCCAAAACTTAACTACTAATAACCTACTGTTTGCCAGAAGCCTTATTGTTATCAATGTTATCATAAACAGTTGATTAACACGTTTTATATGTTATATGTATTTTATACTATATACTTTTTTTAAATTTATTTTTATTGGTGTTCAATTTGCCAACATATAGAATAATACCCAGTGCTCATCCCATCAAGTGCCCCCCTCAGTACCCGTCACCCAGTCACCCCCACCCCGCACCCACCTCCCTTTCTACCACCCCTTGTTCGTTTCCCAGAGTTAGGAGTCTCTCATGTTCTCTCTCCCTTTCTGATATTTATACTATATACTTAACAATAAGCTAGAGAAAATCATAAGGAGGAGGAAATGCATACGTGGCATTGTACTGTATTAAAATCTGTTTATAAGTGGACCACACAGTTAAAACCTGTGTTGCTCAAGGGTCAACTGTATATTGTTTTCAAGGTTCATCCATGTTATGACATGTGTCAGTACTTCATTTTTATGGCTGAATAATATTCCACTGCACAAATATACCATGTTTTATTTATCTATTAATCAATTGGAAAATATTTGGGTTGTTTCTACTTAGGGATATTATGAATAATGCTGCTATGAACATCTATGCACAAGTTTTTGTTTAGACATGTTTTCATTTCTCTTGGGTATTTAATTATGAGTGTAATTGCTGGGCCATGTGGTAGCTCTATGTTTAACCTTTTGAAGAACTGCCTGACTTCTTTCCAAGGCACCTGCACCATTTTATATTTTCACTGCAGTGTATGAGAGTTCCAATTCTCCATATTCTTGCCAACATTTATTAAAAATAGATACAAATGAAGAGCGAATTATCCCCCCCCCCCCCAATTTCTGACTAAGAACTCTTCTAGTTATGATCAATTATTTGTCTCTTATCTGCCTCAGCTTCGCTTGAGTTGCCTAAAATATTTCTCAGGAATTGCTTTATATGGTATGGCAGGGGCACCTGGGTGGCTCAGTTGGTTAAGCAGCCAACTCTTGATTTCAGCTCAGGTCTTGGTTTTGAGATCATGAGTTTAAGCCCTGTGTTGGGCTCCACACTGGCATGGAACCAACTTATAAGTGAATGAATGAATAAATGAATACATGCATGCTATGGTATGTAATGGCAATTTGAAAGGGCAAATAGGTGTTAAACTGCATACAATTTTTCTGGAAAAAATAGTTTAATAACTTCTAAGCTATGATTGGATAACTAAAATGATTCTTTTCAATTAGGGCAAATTTGAATCATTTCTATTTAGGGAAAAAATTCTGTCCTAGTATAAAATTTATATCAACAATAAAGTTTTTCAGCTCTAATGCCAAGCTAGGAAAAAAATAACCTGTCTTTGTCCCACCTTTCTCCTTTTTTTCTATTCTCTGAATTATAATCTTATATATAAATATTACATACTAATGATTCAGTTTTTAAATTTTAATAGAATTAAAGATCTTTACAGCTAAAAGTTCCTTCAGATAGATTAACAAACTTTAACAGCCTTATTTTGTAGATAATTTTTTTAAAAACCTAGTAATATATGACAGTTTGTTTTATATTTGCCATAAAAGTTCCCTGAAGTGACATAATGCACATTGTACTTTTAATTGTAATTTTTATGATTTATTTACAAATCTGTGGCTATTTTCATTGTCCATAAAATTTTTAAGTTCTTAGAATCCAAAAAGTCAATAGATAGGCTGTTTTTTCTTCATTCATTATAACAAATTTTGGAATTTTACATATAAACCTGCTTTGAAAAATTTTAAACTTTTGTTAGATGTTTTCTTTTTTTTTTTTTTTTTAATTTATTTATGATAGTCACAGAGAGAGAGAGAGAGAGGCAGAGACACAGGCAGAGGGAGAAGCAGGCTCCATGCACCGGGAGCCCGACGTGGGATTCGATCCCGGGCCTCCAGGATCGCGCCCTGGGCCAAAGGCAGGCGCCAAACCGCTGCGCCACCCAGGGATCCCTGTTAGATGTTTTCTAAGTCATATATAACTCTTTGATATTCTGAATTCTTTTCTATATAATGGGAGTTTCTTTGGGGCTAAATGTATATTGAACCAATTTCTTTGTTATTTCTCAAACTTGCCTTGTTAAATAGATATTATGGGATATATTTTGGAATTACCAACTTAATGATTTTCCTCAAGTAAAGTGAGAGGTGTTCCTCCAGATTTTAAATGTTAAAAACCTATTGTTCTGACAATTATTATCTCACGATCAAAGAATCATATATGAACTGCTATCTATGTTTTCAGATGACAGAAAACAGTGTATCATTGGATTAAATTCTATTAAGTATTAACAATTTTACAAATTCACAACACATTTTACATTGTTTAAATCCTAAGGATATTTATACCCTCTTCTAAACTGGTTATTCAGTAGAGAAATTTAAAGAGATTAATATATTATTCTGAACATTATCAACTTTATGGTAGTCTTATCTTTTCAATTGAAGACTCAGTTTGACTCTCCCATATACACCATCCCTGAATACTGTTATAGGGTTTTCAAACTTCCTAACACTGATGAGAGACTAATTAATAATAGTGCATATTAAAAAGCAAATTTTAATAGCCATCCTTTGAGGCACTCAAGTCATTAATCTAAAAAAGACTTTTAGATTAATGATTACCCTACATGTTTTTTTTTTCCCTAATAACATGATAATAAAGAGAATTTTTCTTTTTATTAGTCAGGCTACCTTGATCGCTGTATAACATACAATGAGATGTGTTACAAATTAGTGATTTTTTTAGTGTTTTAGCTGCTGTAACAAAATACCACAGACTTGGTAGTTTATAAACAACAAAAATTTATTTCTCACACCACTGGAGGCTGGAAGTCCCACGATCAGGTTGGATGACGGCCTTCTTCCTGATTAGTAGCCAGGGTCTTTTGGCTGTGTCTCATATGGTAGAGGGAGCAAGATAGCTCTGTGGGATCCCTTTCATAAGAGCACTCATCTCATTCGTGAAAGCTCTAAACTCATGACCTAATCACTTCCCAAAGGGCACATTTCATGGTACCATCATCTTTGGGGATTAGGAGTTCAACATGTGAATTCTGAGGAGACATAAATATTTACACCATAGGAGTGATAAAAATTTTGTCTTATGATCTTATTAAATTTATTTCTGAAAATAGATAAGGGTGATGGGGCATGTGGGTGGCTCACTTGGTTAAGTGTGGGAATCTTGATTTCAGCTCAGGTCATGATCTCAGTTTCCTGGGATCAGCCTGTCCAGCTCAGCTGGGATTCTGCTGCTTTCTCTCCCACTCTGTCTGCCCAACCCTACCCACACACATGTGCATCCTCTCTCTCTTTCTCTCAAATAAACAAATAACAAATCTTTATAAAAAAATCAAATAGATAAGGGTGAAATTCTGAGGAAATAAACCATCTTATAAAAATTAGTTTCTGTTTTCTAGAGAATTTGGGGTAACGTCCTCTTGCTTACCTACATTATAATAGCTGGTCCACATTGTATAGAACTCTTTGCATAGAACAAGTAGGTAAAACAGGTACATTTAAATCATAAAAATCTCTAGTACTGGCTTTTGTTGTTTCATTTCAGCTCTTAAGAGTTTATTGTTAACTTCTACTTTCTTTGCATTTACTATTTGATTTTCTAGCTTCTTAAAAAGAATACTTCAAGGGATCCCTGGGTGGCTCAGCGGTTTAGCGCCTGCCTTTGGCCCAGGGCGCGATCCTGGAGTCCCGGGATCGAGTCCCAAGTCGGGCTCCCAGCATGGAGCCTGCTTCTCCCTCCTCCTGTGTCTCTGCCTCTCTCTCTCTCTCTCTCTCTCTCTCTCTCTCTCTCTCTCTCTGTCTCTCGTGGATAGATAAATAAAAACCTTAAAAAAAAAGAATCTTCAATAAAAAAATCTTTAGTTGGGGCTCCTGGGTGCCTCAGTCAATTAAGGGTCTGACTCTTGATCTCAGCTCAGGTCTTGATCTCAGGCTTGTGAGTTCAAGTTCTGCATTGGGCTCCAGGCTGGGCATGGAGCCTACTTTAAAAAAAAAAAAAAGTAAAGAACCTTTAGGTAAGAATATTACGAATTTCACTTAAGGTTTAAAGAGATAACTTGAAATTTATCAACTTTGACAGAAGTCATTTTTTTTTCTGCTTTTGAAACCCCAAGATAGCAATCATAGTAGCAGCAGCAGCAGTAGTAGTAATAGATATGGTAACAGCAGCAGTAGCAGTAAACTTTTATGCTTCTCTTATTATGTGCTAGGCATCATTCAGAGTCATCTAAATCAGTTAATGAATTTAATCCAATAAGAATTCTATGACATACTCTTGTTTTTCTCATTTTATAGATGAGAAAAGTAAAATGCTGAAAGATTAATTTGCTTGCCATAGTCATGTTGTAGTTATATTCTTTCAACAAACCACAGTAAGTTTGTTCATTTGGACACACACAAAAAAAGTTCATTTTTTTCTTTCTCCTTTTCAGTTACTAGAAAAGTTAAAAGAACGTTGGCTCTACACTGGTTTATGGCATAATCTAGAATTGGTGAAGACAGTCATTGTAGAACCACAAGGAGGAGAAAAAACTGATTTTAATGAATTACTGCAAGTGTACTATGATGCAATCAAGTACAAAGGAGAGAAAGGTAATTGGAAATTATCAGCTGGTCAATGAAAAAATATTTTTTATCATAAGGTAAGAAGTTGATTCTGTCAGAATTCTGTTTTTGATATCTTTTCAAATGAATTGCACTTAAGAGAAAAATAATACTTTAAAATCTGTGTGAAAAGAAAAATTGAAGAAACTCTTTTATTTGGAGTTGTTCTGTGAATATTTTCATTTGGCCAGTTCAGCTGGCTGAGTTCAACTTTAAGAAACAGGGATCCCTGGGTGGCGCAGCGATTTGGCGCCTGCCTTCGGCCCAGGGCGCGATCCTGGAGACCCAGGATCGAATCCCACGTCGGGCTCCCGGTGCGTGGAGCCTGCTTCTCCCTCTGCCTATGTCTCTGCCTCTCTCTCTCTCTGTGACTATCATAAAAAAAAAAAAAAAAAAGAAACAGATATATAGGGCTGCCCGGGTGGCTCAGCGGTTTAGCACCGCCTTCAGCCCAGGGCGTGGTCCCGGAGACCCCAGATCGAGTCCCGCATTGGGCTCCCTGCGTGGAGCCTGCTTCTCCCTCTGCCTGTGTCTCTGCCTCTGTGTGTGTGTGTGTGTCTTTCATGAATAAATAAATAAAAAATCTTTAAAAATATATATATATATACATATATTCAGATCAGGAAGACAGTATAGTCTTTCTTATACTACCTAAAATGTTTTATGAAAGAGGGTGGATGGAGTATGCATAAATATCTTCCTTACTAGCCAGACAAACCCTAAATTTTGATGCAAATAATGTACTTTATGTTTACATTTTATTACATAAGGTAAATTTGAGTTTTCAAAACAGAACTGAAGTCTCAATTTCAAATTTAGAGAATGTCCGTTAAAAGTTTGCTAGGAAGAGCTAATAGTAATAACTTATGAACAGTGTACCATCTTAAAGATGCTATAACATAACATAATTGTCAATATTGTCAGTATAATAAGATTATAGACAGAGTGTTCTGTGTGTGTTTTAAGTGCTTTCCAATATAATATTGATTCAATATGATATGTAGTACAAACTAAAGGTTTTTTTTTTTTCTTTCTTAAAGAATTTATTTATGAGAGGGAGAGAGAGAGAGAGAGAGAGGGGGGGAGGCAAAGACACAAGCAGGCTCCATGCAGGGAGCCCAATGTGGGACTCGATCCTGAGTTTCCAGGATCATGCCCTGGGCTGAAGGCGGCGCTAAACTGCTGAGCCACCCGGGCTGCCCAAACTAGAGTTGTTTAAATCATTCTGAGAACTTTATATTCTGGTGGTAAAAGTAATGATTGCAATTTTACCTTTTTAAAGATAAAACAGTTGGTCCACAATTGCTCAGTTCATCTATAAGTTAATGGTACTCCAATATGGCTTTTCTTTGTAAGTTATTTGGGAGATACACAGTTTGTAAATTCGTTTAGTACCATATTGCACAGAAATGTAGTATTGTTTCCCTTTTAAAACTTTATGTCATCATAGTTTTCTATTTTGATTATGTTAAATTTGCTATTACTTAACTAGATCTTTTCAAAATGACAGGAATAAGCAGTTTCAGAGAATTTTGAATGTGCTTTTTAAAATCTTTATTTTTTTGTTGCTTAAGATGGAGCCCTCTTGGTAGCAGTTTGTCGTGGGAAAGTGAGTGAGGGTCTGGATTTCTCAGATGATAATGCCCGTGCTGTCATAACAATAGGAATTCCTTTTCCAAATGTGAAAGATCTACAGGTAGGCCATCAAAGCCTTAAGTTTTGTTTATCAAATAAGTTGTTAATTTTTTAAGTTTTTATTTAAATTCCAGTTAGTTAAGATACAGTGCAATATTATTTTCAGGTACTGAAGTTGTTGATCTTAATGTAAAGTTAATAATACAGTTTTCTTGTATCCTCGGATATTTTAATGCTTTGGTGACTCAGAATGAGTGAGAAAGATTTGGTAGATATTTGTGTTCTATCAACCTCTAAGCCCAGACTTACAAGGTCCCTCAGAGAATTCTAGAATTCTAGGGTTCTTTCTTTATTTCCCTTCTCTCAATACCATACCCTCCCCTGGTGATTTCATTGAGTTTAGCTGCTCCAAAATCTGATCTCTTGCACCTCAGCTCAGCAGGACCACCATACTCTGCTTGTACTTCAGTGTTCTAGGTACTATTTGTCAGGAAATTATATGGTAGGAAGAGAGCTGAGAATCATGGGGTTCACCTGATGGGTTCCCTTTATTTCCAAAATTATGGTCCTATGCTGCCTGATATCTTCTCCCTGAAAGTAGTTGCTTTATCTATTTTATCCAGTTTTACAGTACTTGTAGTGGGAAGGATATTCCCAAACCAGATATTCTATCTAGGCTAAAAACAAGAATTTTGCTTTATTATCACTGATTGTTTACTAAACAGTATATTTAAAAAATTATCTGTAGCAATAATATGAAGCCTACGGTGATGTTATTTTCCATCAGGAAGGATTTTCTTTTACTTGCTGCTGGGATTTGAAGGTGCTAGCAATCTGAGACCAAGAGTTTAGGTTTTCTGGCCATTAAGCTGACTGAAATGAGTATAATTTATATCTCTTTTCCTAGGATATAATCTGTTAGGGTCTCATACCAAGTATGAGACCAAGTATTCTTTCCCTAGGCAGGTATCTTATTTATTGTTAATACTTTAATAGACACTGTGAATTATATAATATTAAATATAATAAACAGTATTTCAAGTGGTTAGCTCCTACTCTTCCCTAAGCTCTAGATCTCTTCAAAATTTCTGAAAGTCCTCAGGAGGTATCTAATTCTTTCAGCCTCCACTAACTTTGGTGGTTTCCATTATCTTTCTTCAGCTGCTAGGCCCCTATTGAGTGTGCTAATGACCATGCCCAAGGCTCCCCTTTCTAATATAGTTAATGGTGCCTCTCACTACAGCTACTGATGAAATAGTTGACATCTACTCAAGAAAACTGTTCTGTTCACTATCAACAGCTTTAGTTGCCACATTCCACTGAAGCTGAGGGCTGCTGATGGTTCTGCTATTGGCAGTATTACTGTCTCTCTTTGGTGTCTTATCATTTTACCTTGGCCCTATATCATTGTACTAATGCTCCTTTGTATCATACATTCTCCCAATGTCTTATATTTTTTTTCCTTAAAACTAGCTCTTTCAATTTTTGTTTATATCTTGTCTTTTTCTTGGACCTATACAGAAGCCCTTGAGGACCACACAAGAAAATAACTCTTTGGCTAACACTATGTTGTAGTAAATATTATACTCACTAAATAGCAAGGCCCGAAGATTCATTCACATCAAACTCATAATAATGATTATGATATCTGAGAAGAGAAAGGAATGAAACTAAGGGTGGTTATCAAATGGGACTTTAACTTTTTCTATAATATTTGTTTTAGTAGAAAACAAATTTTAAGAAAATGTGGTAAGAATAAAGATGTTTATTATGTCATTCTTCAAAAAAATATTTAAATAAAATGTTAACTTGTGAAGAAAAAAAATTACATTTACCTTCTGGTTTCTCTACCCTTGCTCCCAATAACTATGATTATTGGCATTGTTGTTGCACTAGTGTTGAGTTATTAATGCTCTTTTTCCTCAAGATTAGTTCTTCTCAGGCAACTTCTCATTCTGTCATACACAAAAGACAGCTGGTGACCTGCTCTGATATTCCTCAGTCAGTAATGGTCTTGCTTATCACAGTCCTGCTTGTCTGAATTGCAGTGGCCGTAGTTATATTTGCATTGTTCTGCAAAACAACAGAAGCTTCAGTGAGATCTGAATGCAGAGGAGGAGGGTGGTTTTAAAGGAGTTTTGCTAGTGGTTCCTGAAAGGGACAAGTAGAGTAGACCCAAGAGTAGTCCAGACTTCATGGATAAGGGACAGATAAAGAGGAAAATTCTTTACTGGCAATATCAGATATAAGTGAAGTGTATTTCTTGTTGCCTTATGTCTAGATCAGCTCTTCCTGTGTAACAAACAATTCTGAAACATAGTGGCTTAAAACAGTAATCATTTGTTATGAATCACATATCAATTGGTGGGGGGTAGTAGCTGGGTGGGTGGTAGATGATCTGAGCTGGGGTTGGCTGGGCAGCTCTGCTGATTTCTACCAGGCTCAGTCACCCTGCTATGGTTTCACCAATGTAGTTTGGCCTGAGTGGGTCAGCTCTGCTATATATGCATCTCATCCTTTATGTACCAGCACACTAGTCAGAACATGTTACCATGTTTTATACCTTGGCAGAGACATGAGGGCAGGCTTGATTATGCAAGCACTTTTCACATACCTACTTATATCATGCCTACTAACTTACTGCCCAAAGTATGTCACAGGCCTAAGCCCAAAGCCAGAAGCAATAGGAGGCGTGTGGGTATTTTCTACCGCACATGGCAAAGGGCTTAGAATTAAGACTCGAAAAAGGAGTTTTGGCTTTTTTTTTTTTTTTCACAACTAAAGGATATTTGTGGGACATCCATTCAAAAGACTGATATTTATAAGTTTTAAGAGTATAGATATATAATGTTTATAATAATTAGAAAGGCCTTTTATCATTTAGAAATGACCAGAATATAGTCATCAATACCTGAAATATCTGAACACCTGAAATAAATCAAAGCACTATTATGGGATTAAAAAGAAATAAAAGTATAAATTAAAATTATAATTATATAAAATTATATAATAATTATTATATATAAAAATAAGTATAAATTTATACTTATAAATTAAAATATAAAAGAAATACAAAATTTGGTAATGAAGTCTACTTTATTCTTTTGGTTTTTTCCTGTACATTTGGTGTTGCCAAATAGTTTCCTAAATATAACAAAAATCTGCCATGCAGATTTGCCCATTTCCTCAAAGAGTTTCATAGGTTTGAGCTCTTAAATTTAGATATTGGTTCCAGGGATCCCTGGGTGGCTCAGTGGTTTAGCGCCTGCCTTCAGCCCAGGGCATGATCCTGGAGTCCTGGGATCGAATCCTGCGTCAGGCTCCCTGCATGGGGCCTGCTTCTCCCTCTGCCTGTGTCTCTGCCTCTCTCTCTCTCTGTGTGTCTCTCATGAATAAATAAATAAAATCTTTAAAAAAAAAGATATTTGTTTCCATTTTGAGTAATTTTTGTATATGATATAAAATAAGGTACCAATTTCCTTATATCTGAAATGAGTTTGTATACACCATATAGTTAAATCATATTTTTTTAATTCATTCAGCTGAATTCTGCCTTTCATTTGGAGAGTTTAATCTATTCACAAAGTAATTACTAATAAGGAAAGACTTAGTTCTACTATTCAGCTGTTTGTTTTCTGTGCTTTTTGTTCCTCAATTGCTTCATTATTATTCTTTTTTGTATTTAGTTTTTTTTTTCACTGAGTGCTATTTTGATACCCTTCTTTTGTGTACATTTTTTAGTTATTTTCTTAATGTTAACCCTGGAGATTACAAATAACATCCTTAATCTCTGTCCTTTCCCTTTTATAGTGTTACTGTCTGGATTACATTCTTAAAATTTTATGCATTGCATTTTTATACATTTTACAACATAATTTATAATTATTATTTTATACATTTGCCTTTTAAATCTTGTAGAAAAAAAGGATTACAAACTAAAAGTATAATAATACTAGCTTGTATATTTTACCTACATAGTCCTCTTTACCAGTATCCTTTATTACTTCCTAAAGCACATACTGTACTGCTTTCATTGTGTTAATTTTATTGCTTACAAATATGTTTTATGATGTGTTAGATGGTATACTTCAAGGATTAGGATAATTTCTTAAAGTGTCTCTGTAATTAAAGTAGTACCTTGGAATATAGTAAGTGTTCAATAAATGTTGATTTCTTAAAAAATAAAAATGTTGATTTAATGACTAAATATAAATCTATTACTTAGTATACTTATATTTAAGTCTTACATACACTTACATATATTTAACTGTGTATATACTTAAATAATCATATCTGAATACTAAGTATATTCAATATATACATTGTATTTACATATAATTTAAATATAAATATATTTGATATATTAATTAAATTAAAATAGAACTAAAAGTTAAATATGTTTTTAATATTCAGGCATACCTCTTTTTATCATACATTATTGCACTTTGTAGATATTGTGATTTTTTTTTTTTACACATTCAAAGTTTATGGCAACCTGCATACAGCAAGTCTGTTCGTGCTGTTTTTCCAACAGCATTTGCTCACTTCATATCTCTGTGTTACATTTTGGTAATTATTGCAAATATTTCACAGTTTTTCATTATTATATTTGTTATGGTGATCTGTGATGTTACTACTATAATTGTTTTGGGGTGCCACAAACTGCCCATATAAGACGTCTTAATTGACAGATTTTAATTAAGTAAGTAGATGTGTTCTGACTGCTCCACCAACTGGCTTTTCCATTATCTCTCTCCCTTCCTCCTCGGGCCTCCCTATTTCCCAAGACACCACAGTATCCTTAAATTAGGCCAGGTAATAACTCTTCAATGACCTCTAGGTGTTCAAGTGAAAGGAAGACTTGCATGTCTCACTTTAAATGAAAAACTAGAAATGATTAAACCTGGTGAGGAAGGCATGTTGAAAGTTGAGATTATCTGAAAGCTAGGCCTCATGTGCCAAACAGCCAAGTTTTGAATGCAAAGGAAAAATTCTTGAGGGAAATTTAAAATGCTACTCCAGTGAACACACAAATGATAAGAAAGCAAAACAGCCTTATTGCTGATGGAGAAAGTTTTCATGCTCTGAATAGAAGATTAAGCCAGCCACAATATTCCCTTAAGCCAAAATCTAATCCAGAGCAAGGCCTTAATTCTCTTTAATTCTATGAAGGCTGAGAGGAAGCTACAGAAGAAGAGTTTAAAGCTAGAAGAGATTGATTCATGAAGCCAACTCCATAACATCAAAGAGCAAGTTGAAGCGGCAAATGCTGATGTAGAAGCTGCAGCAAGTTATCCAGAAGATCTAGCTAAGATAATTGAAGGAGGCTACACTAAACAGATTTTTCAATGTAGATGAAATGGCCTTACATTGAAAGAAGAGGCCATTTAGCACTGGACCATCTAGAAAGGGGAATTCAGTTCCTGGCTTTTTATCATAGAGCAGGCTGACTCTTGTTAATGGCTGATGCAGCTTGTGACTTTAAGCCGAAGACAGTGCTCATTTCCCATTCTGAAAATCCTGGGGCCCTTAGGAGTTACGCTCAACCTACTCTTGCCCCTGCTCTGTAAATGGGCAACAAAGCTTGGGTGACAGCACATCTGCTTATAACTTGGTTTACTGAATATTTTAAGTCCATTCCTGAGGTCTACTGCTCAAGAAAAAAAGATGGCTTTCAATATATGACTGTTCATTGACAATGCACCTGGTCACCCAAGAGCTTGGATGGAGATATGCAGTGAGATTAATGTTGTTTTCATGCCTGCTAATACCACATCCATTCTGCAGCACATGGATCAAGGAGTAACTTTGACTTTCAAGTCTTATTATTTAAGAAACATATTTTTGTAAGGCAATAGCTGTCATAGGGGTTTCTCTAAATTCAACTGAAAACCTTCTGGAAAGGATTCACCATTCTAGATGCTGTTAAGAAATTCATGATTCATGGCAAGAGGTCAAAATATCAACATTAACAGGAGTTTGGAAGGAGTCAGTTCCAACCCTTGTAGATGACTTTAAGGGAATGTGATTGAATTGCTGCAATCTCATGATAAGACTTTAACGGAAAAGGAGTTGTTTCTTATGGATGACCAAGAAAGTGATTTCTTGAGATGTAATGCCCTGATGAAGATACTGTGAAGATTGTTGAAATGATGGTAAAAGACTTAGAATATTACATAAATTTAGTTGATAAAGAAGTGGCAAGGTTTGAGAGGTTTGACTCCCAATTTTTAAAGAAGTTTACTGTGGGTAAAATGCTGTTAAACAACATTGCATGCTATAGAGAAAGTTCACTGAAAGGAAGAGCCAGTCAATATGGCAGGCTTCATTTTTGTTATATTTTAAGAAATTGCCACAGCCACCGCAGTTTTTAGCAACCTCCATACTGATCAGTAGCAGCCATCGACACTGAGGCAAGAACCCCTCCAGCAGAAAGATTACGACTCATAATGGTTAGCACTTTTTTTTTTAGCAATAAAGGATTTTTTAATTAAGGCGTGTATGTTGTTTTTTAAGACATAATGCTATTGCACACTTAAGAAACTATGGTATGGTGCATACATAACTTTTATATGTGCTGAGAAACAAGAAATTCATTGGACTTGCTTTATTGTCATATTTGCTTTATCACAGTGGTCTGGAACCAAACCTACTATATCTCCAAGGTATGTCTATTTATATTTAATAGAAATTATTAAAATAATTAAAAGTTATTAAAATGATAGTAATCATTATGAGATGATAATAGGGCATTAGTGAACATTAATATGACTTATAATGAGGCAGTATAGTGTATTATTACAATCATGAATTATTAAAAGAGAGAAGAAAATGCTCAATCCTAGTAGAACTTTATATTAACACACAGTAGAACATTATAAATTAGAGGGATATCTTATATTGATTATACTGACTGTCACTCTTTATTATTTTTCTGCTGCATTATAAATTATCACATAGTGAAAAAAATTATCACATAGTAGCTTAAGACAACACACATTTCCTAATGTCATAGTTTCTGTGGGTCAGGCATCTGGGCGTGGCTTAGCTCAGGATTCCATAGGATGCAGTCAAGGTATCAGCTGGGCTGTGTTTTTATCTGGACCTTGGGTCTTCTTCCAAGCTCATCCAGGGTGTTGACAGAATTCAGTTCCTTATGATCAGTAGCCCCTGATCCAGCCAGGAGCTACTCTCATCTCATAGAGGCTACTCACAGTTCCTGGCCCTGTCACCTTCATACAAGCCCTCTCACAGCAGGGCAATTTACTTTTTCAAAAGACCAATGAGATATATAAGAAGCAAGTCACAGGTTCTGCTCATACTCAAGTTGAGAGGAACCTATAAGACACAAGTCTGAGTCGTCTTAGGGTATGTTTGCCATATTCCTATTTTCTGTAAAGTGAGATGAAGAAAAAATGACTTCTATAAATAGTTCTTCCAAAACTAAAACGGATTACTGGACTATAAATTAGGACTTTATAATTTTCTTTTATGTTAATACTCAGTCTAGGATACAGAAATAGTAGAGGTTAATTTTGTTGAAAACCTTAAATATAAAAATAAAAAAAAATAAAAAAAAAACCTTAAATATTCTAGCTTTTGGAAATTAAACAATCTGTTTCTACATTTTTTCTCTATTGTTTGATTTGAATTTGTATTTTAAAAGCTTAAGATCAGTGTCAGAATTAGAAAAGTGATTTGAGTGGGGAAAAAGGGCAATGACATTAATTTTATGATAGTAAAAGTTTTTTCTTAAATTTGAGACACAGATTATGGAACTAAAAATTAAAATACACTTTAAAATACTAACTTAAGACTCTTGTCTCAATTGCAGAGTTTGGCTTTTAGAGAAGCAGGAAAATGTATGTTAGAGCCAAAAATATGACTTCTTTGGCTGTGACCAGGATTTCCTCTTCCCACCTTGGGGACTAGAAAGTAGAGGTAGGAAAATTTCATTTTGGAGCCAAGTGTGACTTGTTTAGTTCAAGTCATAATTTATTGCACATACCTCAGGGACCTGAAAATAAAGAAACCCACTATGAAATGTTGATAATGGGCCACTCTGAAGGGCAAGCATTAAGCTAACTTTCCCAGTGAGGATTTTTTTCACTTCCACCTTTCCCAGATGCTTCTGATCATTCTATAAGGACATACTTAATCGTGTAATAGTTAAAAAGAAAACTTTCTGTGCACTAAACCGTAGTATTTGAGGGGGAGGAAAGTGAACCAAGGCCTTTATATGATTAGATGTTGGTGAAAAAGTAGAACTAAAAGAAAAGTTGTTTTCTTTTAATGCAATTAAGTTACAGTATAACAAGGCTGCCATTTAGTGGATATCTACAGCAAATCCTTTGGCCAATTAGTATGATCTAAAAACTACAAAAGCCTTCAACTTTATAATCCAGGCATCTACATCTGAAATTGGTGGCTTGGTCATAATTTGTGAGACATTATAAGGTACAATATTTAGATTTTAAAATCGCATTTTATTTATATTCCCTAGCATAGTTTGGTAGTCGATAGAAATATTTTCTTTTCATGAGTATTGTGCCTTTACTTTCCTGTGGAAAATGCATAAAACCATGGCATATGGGTAAAAATATTTGTACTTTAAAGATGTTCAGGTGGTATGTTAGATGTTTATAATTGGTTTCATGAAATTTGATGGTAATATTCAATAACAGAAGTACTCTTACAATGATTGAAATAACTTCAGATAAATTTTATATTCGTGTAATCATTTCTCTTTATTAATATAGTATGTTCAGTTACTAAAATAGATTTTACCTGGAAACTTTAAAATTCAGAGGGTGATCTGATTAGTATCTTAGTATTGACATACAAAAACTACTATTTTTTTGTTTAGGAAGCTTCTCTTAGCTTTGAAGATACTGTACTCTGAGTATATTTAATCAGTTTTGGAAAATTACATTCATGATTGAAAAGACAAGCATGTTAAATTAGTTACTGACTTTATAACAAACATATAAATTTATAGGCTTCCATGCATTCTTGATGTTTTATAAACTTTAGAAAAGGGTTGTTATCTTTGCTTGCCCCAGAAGATAACAGCATTAATTAAACAGAATGCACGTTAAACTGCATTCAACTAGTGTTTTCAGGTGTCAGAGTATTATTAGATGATGGCTGTATATGTATTCTTTAACACTTATTTTTAAGGAGAATGATCTTGATTCTTCATTATTTTTCTTGCTTTGATAGCAGCCTGTATATTCATCAGTAGATAAATGAAGCCAGGAGTGCAAGGGGCTATAGTATATCAAGACAAATTTCAGAAACAAACCGTTCTTAATAATTTTTAGTAGATTTATATATTCCTTTAGTATCACTTTCATAATTGTGTTGATGCCCTTGAGTATTATAGTATTTATTTATTCATTCATGCAATAAGCTTTTACGAAGAGCCTGATTTGTACTAAATATAGTAGGTACAAAAATGAACACAATGCTATCTCTACACTCCTGAAGTCTCTAATTTAGTAAAGGATGTGAGTATGTAACAGAATGTTTTGGTGGGATTGAGTTTAGGTATTCAGATGCTTGGAGAAAGTGAAATTGAGTAACAGTTTTCACCTCTCATCCAGATATCCATTTACTTTGATTGTCTAAAATAGGTGAAGGAAGCAGAGAGATGAGATTTGAATATTGTTTATACCAATATTGAAACATACAAACATTTGGAATAGCCTCTTCAAAGGTCAGATTATAAGACCATTCAGATCATTAAGACTATTCAGGATAATGAAACAACCATTTTTTGAGTATCTGCCTAGAGTACCAAGTACTTTAATAGACTGGTGACACAATGATCCACTAAACAGATTATAGTCCCTTATCTCATGGAATTTATAGTCTAGCAAGAAATAGTGATATTAAAGTAATAAACAGTTAATTACAGTTGTGATAGAGGCTGTAAGAAAAAGTCACAAGAACTATGAGAATGTATAACAGGATCCTGACCTAGTCTTTGGGGGTAAAGAAAGACTTCCTAAGGAAGTGATATTTAAGCTGACATGGGAAAAAAAGCTAGGAGTTATATAGGTGAGCAGAATGGATAAGAATATTCTCAATGGAGAGAATAGACTATGATCAGGCCCTAAAGGTGTGAAAGAAGATAAGCAGTTTCCAGGAATTGAAACAAGGTAGAAAGTGAGTTGGGGAGAATGGCATGTGAATAGAGGCTGGGAGAGGTATTAAGGAGCCAAATCATTTAGGGCTCTCTATGCCATTTTAAGGATTTGAGACTATTCTAAGCCAAGGGAAATTCTAAGCTATCCTGTGGGAAACCAGATCCGGGAATGGAGCCTGAGGTCAGAGCATAGTGGAGTTCTAGTTATAGTGTAGCATCTGATACAGAAACCCACCTGGATCTAGCTCCGATAATAACATGTGGTTACCCAGGGGAAACGGCTGTGTATATAAACTTAAACGGTTGTAATACTAAACTCCTAAGTTGCTTAGGAGTCCAGCAACTTGCTGTTGGAATTTTTGGAAACACTTAGGCCAAAGCACAGAAATGGAAGAAGAACCACGTCCTCTCTGAAGGTCCAGAATGAATTTATCCTCAATTACTTAAACATTTTTTTCCTTCTCAGAACACTTTTTTCCCCAGCTTTTTTATTTTTTAAAGAAAGCTTGGCCAAAAGTATTATTAAAGTAAGTTGTTAAGTATATCTTGAAATAACAAAATTAAAATCTAGTTTAAATCTAATCATGTCCTTTAGGTTGACAATTTGTAATTTGCCTTGGACACTGAAAACTGAGATAACCAAACCCTTGTACCCATCCCTCCTGAGAAACAAACACAAAAACATAAGAATAAATGGCTGAGGGATCCCTGGGTGGCGCAGCGGTTTGGCGCCTGCCTTTGGTCCAGGGCGCGATCCTGGAGATCCGGGATCGAATCCCACGTCGGGCTCCCAGTGCATGGAGCCTGCTTCTCCCTCTGCCTGTGTCTTTGCCTCTCTCTCTCTCACTGTGTGCCTATCATGAATAAATAAAAATTAAAAAAAATAAATAAATAAATGGCTGAGGTATTTTTAATTTTTAAATTTAAAAGATTTCCCATATTTCTTAAAGGAATGTTTTAGGATCGGGGGGAAACATTTAAAATCACAAAGTTTTAAGCAAGTTTCATTAGCCTTTTTCCTTTTTCTCCGAATGACATAACTAATGTCATTCTTTTTCTATAGAAAAAAAAGCCATGTCTGAATAGAACTATAAATTAAACCTTTGGATATTTAATAAAACAAAAACTTCTGGTTTTGAGTTTATTTTTAAGATTTTGTTTATTCATGAGAGACACAGAGAGAGAGAGGAAGAGACACAGGCAGAGGGAGAAGCAGGCTCCTTGCAGGGAGCCTGATTGGGACTTAATCTTGGATCCCAGGATCACACCCTGAGCCAAAGGCAGACGCTCAACTGCTGAACCACCCAGGTGTCCCTGAAAAAAATTTTTTTTCTTGTGTTCATCTTGTTTTTGGCAAGAACAAGAACTTTATTGACCTTTGTATTTTACTTTTGTTCTCATAGTAGGTTTAAGGCCTTAAAAGTGAAATTATCACCCTGGGGAATCATAAGATTGATTGATATATTACTTCTGTTGGCCAGAACATAATCAGCAACACTACCTCAAAGGGAAGTGGTAGAATGGGTTTTTAATTTCTCTGAAAATAAGTTTAAGTTTTTTTCTTCAGAGTAGAATTTTTTTGTAGTGAATTTTAGCTTATTTATATTTATTTGGTCAAATCCCCTTAAACCCTACAGAGTACAGAGATGTAGGTGGGCTTCAGGTGAGTATGTTACTTGATATTTTCTCCAACTATAAAGCCTTAAGGTCTCAAATAACATAAACTGTAGTAGATAGCACTGGTCATTGTTTATACATCAGTCTTTCCTATTTTTCACTGAGACTGAAGGTTTGATCATTTGGAAATAAGTTCAATTTCTTTTTTTTTTTTTTTAAGATTTTATTTATTTATTCATGAGAGAGAGAGAGGCAGAGACATAGGCAGAGGGAGAAGCAGGCTCCCTGTTGGGGAACCTAATACTGGCTCAATCTCAGGAACCTGGGATCACGACCTGAGCCAAAGGCAGATGCGCAACCACTGAGCCACCCAGGTGCCCCCAGTTTAATTTTTCTACCTGTGGGACAAATAATGTGCCAGGGAGTATAATAAGCTCACAACACCTCATTATGCATTTTTTTAAATCAAAATTACCAAATTTGTTGCTTGAAATTACTTAAAATGGATTTTCTCAAGCTTGACATTAATGAGATTTTGGGCAGTTTAATTCTTTGTTATGAGCAATATGCTGTACATTATAGAATGTTTGGCAGCATCTCTGGCCTTTACGTATAGATACCAGTAGCAGACCCTTTTCTTCCCACTAGTTGTGACAACCAGAAATGTTTCTCCAGACATTGAGAAAATCTTTTGGTAGGCAAATCAGCCTCAGTTAAGTATTGCAGCTTTGTATAGTAAGACATATAAGTAAGTATATGTCATGAATTAAAATGAGCAATGTACATTTATTTTTTAAATTATTTTTTATCAAGTTGAAAAAAGACCAGTAAAGCTTTTCTGAGGAGCCAAATTTATACAAAATACAGTAGTTTCTTATTTTAACAGTTTTTTGGATTCTGCCCCACTTCCAGCACCTTCTTCGGAGAGACAATGACTTTCACTTCTTTTAGCTATTTTGTCTGGTATTTACCTCAGTATTTATCTTTATTTAATCAATTTTAAACCTGTTTACTTCGTATGTGATATAAGGATTTTAGCTTACTACACCTTTCCCTTTTTCCTCCTAATATATCACATTTTAAAAATTAAATCCATAATCAATATTCAAATCATGACTATGAAAATATTGTTCACTGTAGTCAAAAGATTTCCTTTCTTTCTTGAACTTTTTATCTTCCCATTAATAATGTCCTCTGCCCAGCCCCGGTGGCTCAGTGGTTTAGCGCCGCCTATGGCCCAGGACGTGGTCCTGGGGACCCAGGATCGAGTCCCCTATCGGGCTCTCTGCATGGAGCCTGCTTCTCCCTCTGCCTGTGTCTCTACCTCTCTCTCTCCTCTCTGTGTATTCTCATGAATAAATAAATAAAATCCTTAAAAAAAATAATGTCCTCTGCCCTTTTTTCCTTTTAAAAGATCTTCAATCTTCTCTCACCCTTCAATGAATCTATACAGCACCTTGCAATACAATTATCCTATCAGACCTGTCAGATAATAGGTCAGTCTTTTTTTTTTTTTTTTAACCCCTGATGACATTGCTTCTTGAGCCTTCTGATCTACTTCAATCAGGACTGAGTTGTTTTGTTAGCCCACTTAACTGCCAAAATGCTGAAATTTCCCTTTGCTTTCATCCTAGACATTTGCCTGTCTTCTGTATTAGATCCTAAATTTCCTAGGTCTCAAATCTTCCTCCTGTTTCTTATTTACTGTTTCATCTTCATGGTACACATCCTCTAGCAGTTTACCTATACATTCATTTCCTGAGCTTTTTTTGGATTCCTGCGGCCTAACTGGCTTATTTCCCATCAGTAGTTCTGTGAGTACTTTGGTTTGAACTTTCGCCTCTCTGCTTAGCCATATACCATTTGTCCATCTGCTTTTCACATTCAAGTATTGGATTTTGAGGTTGCAGTTGTCTCTGAGTTTAATTGAAGATGAAGACTGTGTTTTTTTGTCTTTTAAGTTTGGGCAGTTTTTGAGAGGCAAGGAAAGAGAAATGTCTTTCTTTTTTCCTTTCTGAAACTAGAAGTGTTCATTACTTTTCAAGATAAAGAATGAGATTTTAAAATGCTGTGATCCCATATGCCTTATTCCCACACTCTCACATTCACATTTGAGAAACTCTAAGTTAAATATTCCTAACAATAATATTGTAAAGATGAAAAGTAATATGTTTTAAAAATCAAGCATATACTTATATTTGAAAGATAAATTTGGATGTAATAAATCTAGATGGAGAAAGTGTCAGAATTCGTTTGTTGGGATGTGGAGGCAATAAACAGTTTTAAGATTTTAAGTATATTTGAGTATTCTTCAGTACTTATGTAATCTGTTACATGCACACTTTCTCTTGACTGTGTTTGTTTTTAAATGTCACAGTGTTGGGATCCCTGGGTGGCGCAGCGGTTTGGCGCCTGCCTTTGGCTCAGGGCGCGATCCTGGAGACCCAGGATCGAATCCCACGTCGGGCGCCCAGTGCATGGAGCCTGCTTCTCCCTCTGCCTGTGTCTCTGCCTCTCTCTCTCTCTGTGTGACTATCATAAATAAATAAAAATTAAAAAAAAATCACAGTGTTTAATCATGTGAAATTTGAATCTGAGCCTCCTCTAAACGTACTATAGAATGAATATATATTCTACTGTGATTACCTTCTACTTTCTATGCCTGCCATTGCCACCAAACTTTTATGCAATATTCCCACCTCCCACCCCAGGGCCAAAGTGCTTAGTATTGTATTTTCTAGCATCCATAAGCCTCTTGCATGAGAGATAACTGCCTTCTTCCAGAATTCTATAGGAGTAGGTACGGTCTCTATCATCTTTTGAGTGCAACACTACTCCTTCCCCTTTAAAAAGCCTCCTGATGTTACCTCATTCCTTTAAGAGCCTGGGCTTCCATTTACAACTCCACCTTGCTTTCTTATGTACTATAGTATTTCATTTTGTTGACTATTGCTAGAAGTGTTTATTCATAATTATTTGGCTCTTGTTTGTGACTTTAACAAGGGAAGCTCTAGATTACAAAATATAGGAATGAGCTAATATTCAGACTAATAAAGGACCAACCAGTTATGAACTCATTCCATAGATTATACCACGAACATATTTTATAAAGTTAAAATAAAGCTCATGGATTGCAAAGTGATAAAAGATATTATGGAGGATATTTAAAAGTACTAAGGTTATAATTTGTCAGAAAATTTACAATCGCAGAAATTATCAAAAATTAAGATTCAAAAGGAATACTATTTTCTATGTCCTGCCAATGTACATATTTTCATTGATATTTGATGAAAAAGTAGCCACTTAATAAACTGAAGAAACTGTTGTGCCCAAGATCCCGAATCTGAGAAACCGCCAAGGAGCCGACACCGATGCAAACACACGAGGGTTTATTTACAAGCTCAAGCCTGGGTCCAAGTGTACCCAACACAGCGGAGCAGGGACTTGGACCCCGAGATTAAGAGGCTTAGCAACTTTATAGGTGCCAGTGGCCAATGGGATACGCAGAAAGTTGCACAGTCATGCTGGTCCGCTGAGCCGGATCTCCGGTTAGGGTGTGCCCTGGTCTTTGACTAGGACGGGGCAGTGCCCTATGTAATAAGCAGGTCAGCACAAGGCGGGTGCGGCCCAAAATAGAGTCAGTCTTGCTCTGCTTGTCCAGGGGTAGGGGATTTTGTTCAATTTCCTGGGTCCCACAGAAACTTTTTTTATGTTACCTAAAATAATTTGCCTATATATTGAATAGAATCAGTTAACTTCATAAGTTGATCGAGCTGTTAGAACCCTGGTTTGAGGTGAACAGCCTCAGAGATGGCCTACATTGGCTAATTGCCCACATTGTTTTTGTCAGTACTGTGGCTTTCATATATATGCAACAATGTAGTATGACAAAATGTAAAGCCCACCCAAACCTACTTGGGCTTTAGAAATATGGGATAAATAATAACTCCAGCCCACTTACCTCCAATATATGATATTTTACTGTTTTGTGCTAATTTTCATTTATTTCTTCAGCCAACTCTATGAGGTAAGGTTGGCAGGAATTATTTTCTTCCACTTAGAAAGGAGAAAACTGAGAAAGGAAACTAAATTGAGGGAGTACTGGTGACTTGCCCAAGATCAGACAACTAGTTAGTGTCAGTCTTAAATCCAAGCTGTATACTTTTACCTCCTTCCCTCAAAACGTACTATAGAATGAATATATATATATATATATATATATATATATATAACATTTTATGGAGGTGATAATTTAAGCATTTTCAGGTTAACCTAGACAATATCTTAATGTGGCTAGCCTAACTAAATTGCCACAGGGCTTATTATTTTTAAAAACTGTTTAGCTTTGCCCTTATAGAATAAGCATATACTATTTAAGATAATCTTGCGTATCTTAAAGTATTAACTGTCTTTTTTTTTAATAGAAAAATAGTAATTTCTTTTTTTCTGGGCTCATTTTCTTATCTTGACAAATTATTTTCATAATAAAAAACCCCAAGCATCTAATGCTCCATAACTGACAGATTGTTTTTGCATTACCCAAAGCATTTAATCAGGATTTTTTTAAAAAGATTTTATTCATACAAGAGACAGAGTAGGAGCAGGGCAGGGTGGGGGGAGTAGAGGGAGAGGGATAAGCAGACCCCTCACCGAGCAGGGAGCCAGTGCTGCCAAATCCCAGGACCCTAGGATCCTGACCTGAGCTGCAGGTAGACACTTAACCTACTGAGTCACCCAGACACCCTCAGGTTTATTTAAATATTAGTGAGTTACAATAAACTATTCTAGATAGTAATTAAATTATTATAACCAATTAAGGTAAAGTATGTTGAATATATTGAAAAAAAGAGATGCCTGGTTTAAGAAGAAAATTTTTTTCTCTATTTGAAATTTCTAGGCTATTTTTTTTATAGCAATGACAATTTATAACAGAGTTTAATATAGATTTTCTCTGTAAAAAGTGTGTCACCCAAAGCAGCCTTACTACATATGTAAGATAAGTTATGTTGCTGTTACTGGTCTGTTATTATGTTTTGATTATTATTTCCTAGTAGATGATTGTGGTCAGTTCCTAAGGTAACAAGAAAAGTAAGTAATAATTGAATACCATCACTTGCGTGAGCACTCAGCACTCGTGTGTGTGTGTGTGTGTGTGTGTGTGTGTGTGTTTAAACTCTTAAAGGGAGCCTGGCTTCTTAAGTCTTGGCAGAAACCCATTTTTTTCCCATTTAAGAAAATATATATACTATATTTGGTTAACTTGATGTTTAGAAATCTTGAAAATATGCCAGATGAAATAAAACCAGCTATATTCCTTTTATCTGGCTAAATTATTTTACATACAAGATCTTATGCTGAGTTTAGAACTCTAACCATTGGAATTTATAGTGTGATACTCTGATAAAAGTGTTTATACTGTGATGATATAGAGCAGTAAATGTCTCTAATGCACAGTCTCTGTCTTCCAAATTTGGTTTGTTATAAATATTTATGTTTTATGTCCTGTACCTTGGCGAAAGATAAAACTATTCTTCTTGAGTGTTTGCTAGACAAATGCGCTTATTTTTCTGAAACAACGTTTTAAAATATTTTTGATTAATAAGTTTAGCTGATTATTTGTTCTTAGTCTTATTTCCAGGCTTGAACTTGTGTTGTAAAGCTTACATATGAGGGAAAAGGCATAATCTGCCTGTATAGATTGCTTTTAGAAAGGTGTTATTACTCAAATCATAATACATATTTATATGAATTGGGATAACTTCCCGTCTTTCATATGAGTCAGTAAAGTGAGGAGTTGCATTTATAGTTCCAGCTCATATTTTTATCATACCACTTATTTCTTCAGAAGCTACTTGTAAAACTTGTAGAAGGCTATTCTTGTACAGAGCTACTTACGGCCAACACTGTTGAGTTTGACTAAGTTGAAAAAATAATCTAATGTTCAAAATTGTGACTTAAATCTCTTGTTGACATATACAATGTAATACTTTTGGTTATTTTAATATATACTGTGCCCATCAGTAGTGTGCTACCTATACTCACTCCAATAAAAGTGAGAAATTGAAAGACTTAAGTAATTTCCTATTTGATTTCAAAGATATTATAATGTAATAGTAAAATCAGAATCCAAAACCATATAACTTTTGTATAAAAGCTATATGGGGATTTTTACATAATTCTCTAAGTACCACTTCAGTCTTTATTATCTATCTTTGCCATTCAGAATCTAATCTCTGCTTATGTCAGGCTAGCTTTTGATGCAAAGATATTTTTAGTTGTCTAGAAACTACTGTATTAAAGATATTTTTCATTTTGTGTGAACTTGAACTCATGGGAAAAAAATGTTTTGTGAATTAGTGTAGAATCTGAACCAATGGTTTGCAAAACCAAGCCACTAAAAGAGTTAAACAGATTATTTAAATGAGTGAGCTAGTTGAGGGTTGGTAAATAGTTCACATTATTTTAAGCCACAGTAAGGGAGCCAGAAAACACAACTTTGGGCCTTCAGTTTGCAACTTTTGATAAAATAGTTTGATTTCTCCCTGCCATTCATACATCCCTCCAAAATTACACATATACTAATTTATTGAGTCTGGGGACCAAGTAGTTTGAACTCCTTATAGAGTATACAATTAAATATAACTTTCTATTTTGGGAAAGCCTTATAAAATGTATTTGAAAAGTACTGTTAACTGGTCTACAAGATCATTTTTCCAAACTACACTTGAGCTTAGTTTATGGTGTTTACTCTCTGTCAAAACTCAGAAAAACATTCACAGTTAACTTCCATAATGTAAAATGTCTGTCTCATTAGGCGTTAAAGAAGGATTGGTCAACAGGTATAATATTGTTAGACTCTATTGCTAATGTGAATGTGGACATGACCTCCCAAATAGATCAAAGACTAATCTCTTTGACAGTTACAAGATGGCAGAGCTTGCCTGGGGCCTTTTGCTGCTGCACATTGAAACTATTTGTTTGGAAAGTATGCCTGAGGGATGAGAATGTGTTTATAGGGATGAGCAGGTAAAAGTAAAAGGTTGTCTTTTGACATTTCAGCTAATCCCTTCCAGCCTTTGGCTTAGTTAACATTTAGGCTATTTGCTGGCAGGAGAAACTGGCTTTTTCACATATGCTTTATGTCATTTTAAATTGGGCATTGATTTCGTGCCTGATAATCCCTAAGTGTACAATGAAATAGATTCTGATGTCATTAGAATGATGTATACTAGCTTCCTACTTTTTCAAACCCTTAGTTTTGCTTTCTCTAATTAAATGTGTTCCCCCAACGAAAAAGAAAAAAAAAAAAAATGTGTTCCCCCAAAACAATTTTTACTTTTTATTAATTTTTAAGTCTGTTTCTTTATATAATAAAAAAATTATAATGTTAACCAATATATATTTACTTTCAAAAGTTTTTTTTTTCTTTTCATCTAAGATAGTTTTCTCAGGTAAAATACTGGCAATATTTTAAAGGCCATTTGCATTGTAAAAACTATTTGAAAATTTATAAAGAATTGAATTCATGGTGTCATACCTAAAAGTTAATTCATTTTAATGAAAACTAAAAGACCAAGGAGAGATAATTTTGTTTATTTAATCTAATAGTTGTTACATTATCTCTATTTCATTTGTAACTAATACATCCTAGAACAACTGTTATCATAGGCAGAGTGATTATTATAAAGTATTTATCTGGAACAGGGTATAGGAAAATTCTAAAACCCTTAAGCTGTTATGTCTGACAAAGGATAAATGCTTTAATTTGGTGGGGGTTGGATGGTACTGTTAAAGAATATAGAAAAACTAGTTGCATTTTGAGAAATAGATAGGAAATATATTTTTTCCAGTTGGATAGAATTTTTAAAGAATATTCTCTTTTAATCTCTATATGTTATACTTTATCTCTGAATTGTCAGAAATTTTTACATACTATTATCTAATGTTTCCTATAATGCCATATTATTTATTATATATATATTTAAAACATATCCTGTAGAGGTGAGTGGGTGGCTCAGTCAGTTAAGCATCTGCCTTTGGCTCAAGTCATGATCCCGGGGTCGAGATCAAGCCCCACATCAGGCTGCATGCTCAGTGGAGTGCCTGCTTCTCCTTCTCCCTCTGCCTGTCCCCTCTGCTTGTGCTCTATCTCTCTCAAATAAATAAAATCTTTTAAAAATAAGTAAATAAAACATAGCTTGTAACACTTAAAGGAAAGTTTATTTCCCTTGTATTCTAGTTATAAAGTTAATATAGAAATTTGACAGGTTATTTTGAGGGAATATAAAATTCAGTGTCTTTCCTACTAATTTGAAAGCTACTTGTCAGAAGTGTACCCTTCTTTTATTTGTTTTTTAAGATTTTTTTATTTTTTGAGAGAGAGACAGAGATAGCAAGAGAAAGCAAGAGCAGAGTGGAGAGGGAGAAGCAGGCTCTAGCCCAGGACTCTGAGATCATGACCTCAGCTAAAGGCCGATGTTTAACAGACTGAGCCACCCAGGCACCCCAGAAGTGTACCCTTCGGATTTCTCATCTAACACATGTCCTTTACTTTAGAAGGTTGATAGTATTATACACTGTATTGACACTTTTTCTCCTGAGTAGTTTTAAAACTTCTTAAAACTACTGTTAATTTATCTTGAAAGTCCAGAATTTTTCCAAGAGAATAGCTCTTTATATCTTTAATTAGGTGTATGCTACAAAAAAAACCATACTATTTACTTGCCCAGGAATACTACATAGGAGATCTTTACAAGGTAACTAAGTGAAAAAGCAATTCCTACTATTTCATATTAGGTAACTAGTTGCTAGGTATTATAGTCAATTTCTGTGAGCTGCCAATACTAGCAGTTATAGGTGATTAAATTGTTGTCGCTGTACTTGAGAACCATTTTAAATTTTATTTTAATTAGATTTTCTTTTTTTAATTTTAATTTTTATTTTTTTATTTATTAATTAGATTTTCTTTCTCATTCCATTTCTAATTAGGAAAAGTAATCCACAAGAGAATTGACCTACTTGATCACTCATAGGAGCTATGTAGTGTTTTGACTCCATAGATTTTTGTTCTTGACCTCCAGATCAAGAGTTGGGTGCTCTACAGACAGAGTAAGCCAGGTGCTCCAGAAATTAATTATTTATCAGGAATTAAGCCAAATTTATCTTCTCCCTTAAACATACTTCTTGTCTTCTCTTGATGGATTACTAGATTGCTTCTCTCTGGTGGCTGGAAACTTTGTGGAGTCATTTTTGACTTTTCTCTTTAGTAAGCCCCACATCTACTTTATCACTAAAGTTCTGTAGCTCTACAATGTATTACAAACCTGGGCCTCTTTTCCATTCCTTTTGCTGTTCCAAATAAGGCCTTCATTACTTTTGCACCAAATTCATGTCTTCATTTCTCAATTCTTCTTACTTCTATACATTATAATAAAAGCAAATACTTTAAGACTTAAATTTACTTGATGGCTGTTTGTACTCATATTCTTTTCAGTCCCTTATAAACTCTTGCTAGACAGAACATATTTTTAACTTTTTTTTCAGATTTATTTATTTATTTGAGAGACAGAACACGTGAGCATGAGCAGGGAGAGGAGGAAAAGGAGAGGGAGAGAGAATCTCAAGCAAATTCCCCACTGAGTGTGGAGGCCAGCATGGGGATCAGTCTCACTACCCTGAGATCATGACCTAGGCCAAAATCAAGAGTCAGGCGCTTAACTGACTGAGCCACCCAGGCAACTCTAACTCATCTTTGTATTTCTACTGCCTATCACAGATGTTTTGTACATAAGTGAAACTGTAAATGTTAGTCTAAATTCAGTGTTTCTTTAAGCCACCAAAAATTTCCTCCCTCCCATTTTATAAATTTTTGTACTTCAAATGTTCTATTTTTTATGTTTCTACAGCATTCTTTTTTATTTAGGTTCTTTTTTATTTTTATTTTTTAGCTTTATTGAGACATAATTGACTCTATAGCATTCTTGAGAGCTGCCTAAAACATAATCCCTTTTAGGGTACCTGGGTGGCTCAGTTTGTTGGATGTCCAGCTCTTGATTTCCATGCCCAGCACAGAGCCTGTTTAAGATTTTCTCTCTCCCTCTCCTTCTGTCCCTCCTCTGCCTCTTGCTGTCTCTTTCTAAAAATAAAAACCTCTTTTTCATTCAGTGAATGTATAAAAATATAAAATCATAATGCATAATTTCCTTTTACTTAGAACTTGCATCTTTTTAAAGGAGAAATTTTACAGGAAAAAGCTCATTATCTTATATATTTAAATAGGTCAGTCTGAGTTGTGTATACCATACACTCTAACCTTGTATGAAAGTAGTCTACTCTCAGGATGATGTAATTTTAACAATTTTTATGAAGACCAGATGAAGGTTGTTGGGTATGTGGTATCCTTTGATGTGACACTGCTTTTATTTTTTTTTTTATTTTTTTAAGATTTTATTTATTTATTCATGAGAGACACAGAGAGAGAGAGAGATACAGGCAGAGGAAGAGGCAGGTTCCTTGCAGGGAGCCCGATGTGGGACTCGATCCTGGAATTCCAGGATCACGACCTGAGCCAAAAGCAGATGCTCAACCACTGAGTCACCCAGGTGCCAGTGACACTGCTTTTAATAGGAATGTAGTTATGTCCTGTAATTAATTCTGAGTCTCTTTGAAAAGGGATATGATTATAATATCAAATTCAATTGACCAGGTAGCAGAATTTATTGTGATTTCTTTTCCAGCAAAGTTTAATTTAACATAGTTTTTGAATGTAGATAGAAAATCAATGTAGATTCAGTCATTTGGAAAAGTAAGAGATACTTGATATCCTATAATACTGAAGCCTTTGAGGCACTAAATATTGTCTCAAATGTATTAGTACTGTTTCAGCTCTGAATTTTAAATTTGTTTAGATCATCACTGAATGCTTTCATATGCTTTGATTCTTCCACACCTATGTCTTTGGTGTGCATAAGGTTATTTTGCTCTAGTTTATGTTTTTCTTTGCTTCTGTGGATCTATCTTAAGACTTACCAGTTCATAAAAAAAAAAAAAAAAAAAAAAAAAAAGACTTACCAGTTCTTCTATCTTCTCTAATCTGCTGTTAAGCCTACCCAATGGAATGGAATTTTATTTGTTACTATATTTTTTCAGGTGTAGAATTTCCATTTGGATCTTTTTTATAGTCTTTGTTTCTCTACTGAGATTCTCTAAAGTGTATTCATTAAGCTGTATGTTTTTAAGTTATTTAAATATATCTATAACAGCTACAATAAAGTCTTCACTAATTCCAACAGCTGGGCCCTTGCTAAAATTGGTTTCTATTAACTTTTTTTTTCTTTGATTATGCATCACATTTTTTAGTAATTTTTATTGTACACTGGGCATTGTAGGTAGTACATTAGAGATTCTGGACTCTATTCTATAAAGAATATTGATTTTTGTTTTTTGTAGGTAGTTCAATTAGTAGATGATCATCTTGAACTTGTATGAGCATGATTTGAAAATTTTTAAAGGGAGATCTGGGAAAAGCTCAAAGTACATAATCTTTAAACTCTGTCTCCTCTGTGGTTCTTGTCAGTTTTAGTTGAAATATTTTGGGGGGTTGGTTTAGATTTGGCATAGCTCTGAACTGGGGTGTGTGTGTGTGTGTGTGTGTGTGTGTGTGTGTGACTCAGGTTTTATTTTAAAAATGTATTTTGGCTAAATTTTTGTGTCAAAATGTATAAATCTATTTCTTTTAATAATACAGTATCTCAGGATAAATGTAATATAACATTTTAATTAATCCACTTGGTAGACATTTAGGTTGTTTCTTACTTGTCTTCAGGGCAAAGAAGCAGTGAATATCCTTGTATATATTATCTATTTGTACTTGTAGAAAAATATAAACACTTTTGGTAAATATTTGTCAGTTTTTGCAGATAAAAGCAATGGAATGGTTAAATGTGCATTTCTTCATTTACTAGTAAAGTTAAGCATCTTTTCATGTGGGCTGCCAGCCAGTTATCATTCATCTAGTTCTGTAAAAGATGCCATTTGGATTTTGATGGGAATTTTATTGAATCTATAGATCACTTTGGGTAGTTAGGATATCTTAACAATGCTGATTATTCCAATGCATAAACATAGGATCTTTCCATTTATCTGTGTTTCTTTGATTTCTTTCATCAATGTCTTATAGTTTTTGGTGTAAAGATCTTTTGCATCCCTGGTTTAATTTATCCCAAAGTATTTTAATTATTTTTGATGCTATTGTAAATGGGACTGTTTTCCTAATTTCTTCTTTGGATAGTTTTTATTAGTGTATGGAAATACAACAGATTTTTGTATGTTGGTTTTGTATCCTCCAACTTTACTAAATTCATTTATTGGTGCTGAGAGTTTTTTGGTAGAGTCTATAGGGTTCTCTCTATATAAGATCCTGTCATATGCAAACAAAGACAGTTTTACTTCTTCCTTTCTGGTTTGGATGACTTTTATTTATTGCCTTATTGTTCTGGCTAGGACCTTCAGTGGTTTGTTGAACAGAAGTGGTTAGAATGGGCACCTTTGTCTTCTTCCTGATGCTAGAAGAAAAGTTTTCAACTCTTCACCACCGAGTATGATATTAGCTGTAGGCTTGTTATATATAGACTTTATTATGTTGAAGTACATTCCTTTTATATTGATTCCTTTTATATTTGATCATGAAAGGATGTTGAATTTTCTGAGATGCTTTTTCTGCTTCTATTGAGATGATTATATGGTTCTTACTCTCTTTTTCACATTTATTGATTTATTGTTTTCTGTATAGATAAACCAGTCTTGCATTCCAGGGATAAATCCCACTTGATCATGTGTCTAATTCTTTTAATGTGCTGTTGAATTCAATGTCCTAATCTTTTGTTGAGGATTTTTGCAACAATGTTTATCATATAGGGATGTAGGCCTGTAATTTTCTCTTCTTGTAACATCCTTATCTGGCTTTGGTATGAGTAGTGCTGGGCTCTTAAAATGAGTTTGGAAGTTTTCCCTTCTCTTCAATATTTTGGAAGCATTTGAGAAGGGGACAGTGTTAATTCTATCTTAAATGCTTGATAGAATTCATCAATGAAGCCATCAGGTCCTGGGATTATTTTTGTTCAGAGATTTTTTATTGCTGCTTCAATTTTCTTACTTGATATAGATCCGTTCAGATTTTTTTTTTGTCTCTTCATGATTTAATCATGGTAGGTTGTTTATTTTTTGGAATTTATCCATTTCTTCTAGAATAGTTACTCCAATTATTTGGCATATAATTGTTCATAGTAGTCTCTTACAATCCTTTGTATTTCTGTAGTATCACTTGTACTCTTTCTTTTTTTTTAATTTTTATTTATTTATGATAGTCACACAGAGAGAGAGAGAGAGAGGCAGAGACACAGGCAAAGGGAGAAGCAGGCTCCATGCACCAGGAGCCCGACGTGGGACTCGATCCCGGGTCTCCAGGATCGCGCCCTGGGCCAAAGGCAGGCGCCAAACCGCTGCACCACCCAGGGATCCCACTTGTACTCTTTCATTTATAATTTTTTTACCCTTTCTTTTGCTTATTTAGCGAAAAGTTTATCAGTCTTATGTTTAAAAAAAAAAACCAACTCCTAGTTTCAACGATTTTTTTCTGTTGCTTTCTAGTCTCAATTTTATTTGTGCTCTCATCTTAGTTTCCTTCCTTAAGCAAACTCTGTAATTAGTTTGTTCTTCTTTTTCTAGTTTCTTAAGATGTAAAGTTAGGTTGTTTATCTGAGATCTTATTGTTTTTTCTTACTACAGTAACATCTACAGATGTTTATCACTACAAACTTTTCTCTTAGAACTGCTTTTGGTGCATCTGTATATTTTTGGTTTGTTGTTTTTCCATTTTCATTTGTATAAAGATACTTTTTGAGTTCTCTTCTGATTTCTTCTTTGGCCCATTGACTGTTCAGTTATGTGTTATGTAATTTCTGCATATTTGTGAATATTCCAGTTTTCCTCATGTTATTGATTTCTAATTTCATACCCTTGTTGTTGGAAAAAATACATTATATGATTTCAGTCTTAAATTTCTTTATGTTCTTATGACCAAAACATAATCTATCCTGGAAAATATTCTATGTGCACTTGAGAAGAATGTGAATTCTGTTGCTATAGATTTAGACCAAATCATAACAATATTTACATTAAATGTGAATGCTCTGAACATCCCAATTAAAAAGCAGAGATTAAAAAAAATAAAAATAAAAAGCAGAGATTATCAGGCTAGATAAACATTTAAAAATGAACCTCTGATGTATGTTTCAACATAAATGAATTCCAAAATCATTATGCTAAATGAAAAAGACAAATTATTACATACTGAGTAATAACATTTACAAGAAATTCTAGAAAAGATAAAACAGCAGATCATTGGTTGACAAAGTCAGCAGTGAAGGAGAGAGACAATAGAAAGCACATTTGCAGGGTGATGAAAATATTCTATATTATGATTATAGTGGTGGTTATATGACAATACATTTGTGTTGGGACGTGAAGGGACACCTGGGTGGCTCAGTGGTTGAGTGTCTGCCTTCAGCTCAGGTTTTGATCCCAGGGTCCTGGGATCAAATCCCGTATCAGACTCCCCACAGGGAGCCTGCTTCTCCCTCTATGTCTCTACCTCTTTCTCTGTCTCTCATGAATAAAGAAATAAAATCTTAAAAAAAAAAGACTTAATCTACGTGTACATTGAAAGCTTATGAATTTTATTCTATGTGATTAGCTGATTTAATTAAACAGCTAATTAGTTGCATGTAGGAATTCAGGGAATGTAAAGATGAATAGACATAGAGAAACTAAACAAAATTTAGTACTGAAATATTGAAAAGCAAAATCTCTAACAAAATGATGCTCAGAAGGTTAGAAGTTAATATGATTTTTAAAATGAGTGTTATCTACTTTGTTCTTAATATTTTTTAAATTATTAGGTTGAACTAAAGCGACAATACAATGATCAGCACTCAAAATTGAGAGGTCTTTTACCTGGTCGTCAGTGGTATGAAATTCAAGCATATAGGGCCTTAAACCAGGCCCTAGGTAGGTAAGTGAAATTTAATGTAATGTTACTATAATATTATCTATGGCCAGGGCTATAGAAGAAACCGTCTTGCTACTTCTTAGACTAAATTTGATAGCATTTTGCTTAGGAACTGATAAATTTTAAGTGATATATGTCACAAGTGAAAGCTGAAAAGAATCAGTGGAATAAATGAATCCCTAAAACCTCAACATTTGCTAAAGTTTAAAGATTAATGATTGATCAAACGATGAATGTCACACAGAAGAGGTACTCAGTAAATGTTTATAGAAGGTCACCACCAAACAATAAAAGTTTTATCTTATGAACATCAGAACCTAGATGATGATTTTATGGATATAAAGCGAATAATTCAAGAAGAGTTAAAAAGAAACATGCTTGTAGGGGTACCTGAGTGGCTCAGTTGAACATCTGGCTCTCAATTTCAGCTCAGGTCACAATCTCAGGGTTGTGAGATCAAGCCCCTCTTTGGCTTGGTGCTCAGCCAGGAGTCTGTTTAAGATTCTCCCTCTCCATATTTCCCTCCCCCTGCTCCCTCTCCCTCTCTCTCTCTCTCTCTCTCTCTCTCAAGTAAATAAGTCTTTTTTAAATATAAAATTAAAAATTTTTTTAAAAAAAGCCATGCTTGTGGAACTAAAGAATTAGTGCCAATTCACAATAACATTTAATTATAACAACAATTAAATCTTTTCCTAAGGATTCTGGTCCATTAAGATTTGTGCTTTGGGGCAGCCCCGGTGGCGCAGCGGTTTAGCGCCGCCTACAGCCCAGGGCATGATCCTGGAGTCGCCGGATCGAGCCCCACGTCAGGCACTCTGCATGGAGCCTGCTTCTCCCTCTGCCTGTGCCTCTGCTTCTCTCTCTCTCTGCATCTCTATGAATAAATAAATAAAGTCTTAAAAAAAAAAATTTGTGCTTTGTGGAACTAGTTATTAAATCACCATTTTATAACATAATTTTCATGTTGTGGAACATCAGCATTTAATTTATAAACAAAATAATTCTTAGACTTTGAATAATCTCATCTAATATTTTATATTCTCTGTTTATGAAATTGTAATTAGTTAAAACCATGTAATAATTTTTTCCTGTGAGGCTATAAGTCACTCATATAATCAAAATAAAGAACACAAGAATAAAGTGATTGGTATTTCACATCAAGTTGCACTATAAGTCGTTCTTGAACCATTTCATGTTTACTTGGTCTTTTCCTGTTGATTGACCTGTTTTGTGTTCTCTAATTTGTATTTTAATATTCAGCAAATAGTTTCTAGGGGATCCTGAATATTATTTAAAATTCTGGTTTTCCCCAACCTTTAACTAAATTTTTATTTTTTTATTCTACCTTTTTTTGTCAAAATTCTTGACTTTTAGTCACTATACTTAATTTCAAGAAAGTATTCTTACCCCGGTTATTATTTTTTTCCTTTTAATATAGACAATGCATTGAATTTTAAGAAATTACTTGAAGTAAAAATATATATATCCCACTTTGTCATTTGTAAACATTTTCTACACATATCAAGTAGTTTGTAAGAGATTAAATTACTTGTCTAATATCACATACTACTAAGTGGGCCTTCACACTTTGGCCCCACCTACTTTTAAAACCTCAAGACCTGCTTTTTCATCCTTAGACCTTACCTTTATCCTCTAAAATTCTCCCTGTTAAGCATAAAATATCTTACTAGTAAACATACCGTATCCTTTCACTATTCTCTGCTTTGGCATACAAACTATCATACAATTCATTTGACACGTTTACCCATCAAAACCTAGTTGAAGATCATGTCCTTTATGAAGATTTCTTTTTACTTTTCCAACTAGTTTTTACTCCTTAGGAAACCCATAGTAGTTTATACATTATCTCTGTTACACATCTAACTCATTGTATTGTAATAACATGTTTATATGTCTGTCTCCTTCCCTAAACATGTATTTTACGTTTTCAGCAACCAACTATGCCTCAGCTTGGGGCATGGATGCTCAATAAATACTTGCTGAATTTGTGAAAAATAGTGATTTGGTGCTTTCCCCCACTATACCATGTTGACCAGAGAGCTTCTAGAGCTTCAAACATACTTTTCTAGAATTTCATAAAAAACATGTGTTTTGGGGATCCCTGGGTGGCTCAGTGGTTTGGCGCCTGCCTTTGGCCGAGGGCGTGATCCTGGAGACCTGGGATCAAGTCCCGCATCAGGCTCCTGGCATGGAGCCTGCTTCTCCCTCTGCCGGTGTTGTGTGTCTGCCTCTCTCTCTCTCTCTCTCTCTCTGTGACTATCATAAATAAATTTATTTTTTAAAAAATTTTATTATTTAAAAAATTGATAGCCCACTGTCTTTGTATTGATTTTCAGGGAAACAGTGTCAACAAGTAGCAACTTTTTATTATAAAGAAACATTATTTAAAAATCAAGTGAAAAAAAAAATCAAGTGAATGTTTTACATCACTTGATAAAACTCATAATATGTATTGATAGACATAAAAGGTACCTATATCAGGCACTTTTCGTATAAGGGATAAATCTAGAAGGTCTAAAGTAAGCAGAAACAAATTGAGTTTTAAAAAATCTTTTTTTTTTTTAAGCCCACATGGGACTGTTAGGAGTATTTGAAGTAATATAAGTCCATGAAATGTAATAACAGCCTTTGGGAATGTACCAGATGGTTTTGTGACCAGGTTACAACTGCACTATAAGTTTCCTAACGGGTGTGCTTTACTGAAAGTATAATCTTTGTCTCAAGTGGGCATAATTCATTTGAACAAGGCAGAATGAAAACAATGGAAAAAAGAAAAGATGAAATTCTTTTCTCTGAACTGTTTTGTTAACTTAAATACCTTTCTACCATAGGACACTTTAAAATAAACCAAAGTGGAATAAAAAATAGAGTGGTGCCCTGACTTTCCAATGATTTTTCAACAGTGTTCTATCATATTGGCATATCCATGTTCCTATCCTTCCTAATTTTGTGGTATGATGCCTTAGAACCTCTGAATTGCTTTAAAATAATATCAGAAAAGGATGTCATATAAAATTTAGATTTTTTTAAAAGTTTCTGGAAAAATCAAACATTTATATTAATCTCCACCCTTCTCAAAATTCCATGATAGTAAAGAAATAAAAATGTCAAAACTAAAAGTTTAAAAGAGTGGAACACTAACAGATGAGATGTCAGCAAACTTTGGACACTGGAGAACAGATGAATGAGTGACTTAGCAGGCAAAAGAAAGCTATTGTAAAGGCCAGCAAGATTCTTCAGATTGAACCGTGGAAAAGCTTAGGATATGGGGGCACTGTAAGTAGACAGCCCCCTGCACGGGTCAAATTAACTCTCTGGGGAGATTGTATTAGAGAGTTTATATATTCTTCAACTCCAGGTATAGCTAAAGATGTATTAAGAGCAAAGAGTGATCACCAGATATATTTTTTTGAAATCTGTAATATGAAAAACACAGACCAAAACAATAGCAAAATCACACCAATAAAAACAAGGTGGAAGAGCTTGTAGAAAACAGAGACAGTGCAATAGAACAGAAGTTGGTCAAACTTTTGGTAAAGGAGTGGGCAGTACATATTTTAGGTTATTTTGGCCATGTACAGTCTGCATATTCTTCTTTATTTTTTCTTTAGTCCTTTAAAAATGTGAATACCATTCCTACTTTGAGGCTGTACAAAAACAAGATATGGAGCAGATTTTCTGTGTGGGCTTAGTTAGTCAACCCCTTACCCATAGAGGGTAAAATATTTCCTTAATGAAATAAGAACAGATTTATCATAGGAAAAGTTTCCAGGCATTAAAATGATAGCAACAAATTTGAAATGCAGAATTAGGCTTAGAAGATAAAATTGAAATATCCTAAGTCAAAACAACAAAGATACAAAAAAATTAAAGATCATATATAAGAGCCAAGTTCTAATAAAAAGGAAATCTATAGAAAGAGACTAGAAAAAATATGAAGGAAATTAAACCTATCAAAGAAACAATTCAAGGAAAATGTTCATAATTGAAGGATATAATTTTCTGATTAAGGGGGCCCACGCAAGCACCAGTAAAGGGAGAAAAGCTATAAAGCATCTCACTGTGTAGTTTCAAACTACCTCAGATACAGAAAAAGTCCTAAAACATTCCAGGGGAGTGTGTGTGGGGGAAGGTCTCATACAGAAGATGCGAAATCACATTTGAGAGTCTCCTTAAAAACATTAGAAGCTAGAAGACAGTTTTAAATTATTTTCAATTTTTTGAGGGAAATTTTGACTTGCAATTTAAGTTCTATACAACTCAAATGATCAATAAACTGTAAGATAAAATAAAGCTTTCAATATGCAAGGACCTAAAACATTAGCTTTAAATGCATACTTTCCCAGGATGCTCCTGGAAGATATGCTCTGTCAAATAAGAGAAAATTTGTACAGAGGAATATCTAGGTTTCAGGAAATGGGAGTTCCAATCTAGAATACAGGAAAGGAGAAATCTTAGATTAGGAGAGGAATCCACTCTGGAATGACAGCTGTGCAGCAGCCCCATAGTAGTCAGTCTAGAATGGATTTTTGACCATATTGAGTAGAATTTTTATAGCTGTGGCAAAGTTTGGGAATTAATTAATGATAGAATACATAGAAAAGTGGGGCACCTGGGTGGTTCAGTCAGTTAAGCATCTGCCTTTGGCTCAGATCATAATCTTAGGGGCCTGGGATCGAATCTTAAGTGGGGCTTCCTGCTCAGCAGGGAGCCTATTTCCTTTGCTCATGCTCTCTCTCTCTCTCTCTCTCTCTTTCTCAAATATATTAAATCTTTTTTTAAAAAAAAAGGTACATAAAAAAAAACAAAAAAGGAGAGAGACAGTTATTAACTCTAGGGCAGACCAAGAAATCTTGTGCAAGAAAAAAATGTAATCATGGTGTACAATATAGCACCTATACATGATAATCCATTGAATATTGATTGCTCAGAATTGTGGTATAACTATCAGGAAAATGAAGAGGTGATGAAGTATCCGTGATGTAAGAGAATAAACATCTTTTGTAGGAAGAGTCAACATATAATGTGTAAAGTTTAAAAACCAAGAAGTAGTAGTAGTTCTAAAAGTTATTTAGAAACATGGAAGTAAAGAAGTAGAAGAAGAAAGTAGAAGTAGAATTGTTTCTGAGGATTGGGAATTGGAGATAGGATGTGCATAGGTAAAAGAGAATTCTGGTGTTTTGTTTTTTTTTTTAATTATAACTACTACCATTTGATTTTTAAACTATGCTTATGTATTTGATTAAAAATTAAAATTTGCAAAGTTAAAATTAACTTTTAAAAAATAGTCTGGAGGTTTCAACTCTAGATAAGATGGAGTAAGCATACTATATACTGTCTTAAAAGCCTGGACAGAATGCATGGAATAGCTATTTGAGTACTGTAAAAAGTAAATAGTGGCAGGCAGATTTGGGAAGAATAGAATTCAAAGTACAAGAGAACTTTCTGGAGTAAGTATATTAATATCAAATACAGTAGAGTTCAGAGCAAAGAGTTATTATTGGAGTATTAAAAAGGAAAATTATATAATAATTTAAGGGTCAATTTACCAATAAGTTACAAAATCCTTAATGTATATGCACCTAAAAAAGAGCTTCAAAATATATGATGTAATAACAAATCTGAATAGAGAAATAGATAAGTCTGAAAGTATATTTGAAGATTTCATTTCCTTTTTCCTTAAGGAATAGACAGAAAACCAATAAAAATACAGAAGATTTGCTTTTTTTTTTTTTGCGCGCGGCCGGCGATGGCGGAGGGTCCTCGAGGAACCGTCGCCGAGCGGGCCCGGCGGCAGCGTCTGCGGGCCAGTCGCTGGGCTCTTCGAGAAACCACTTAGAGGATGGCCGTGATAAAACACTAGGAGCGTAACTGCATGTAATGAGCATATAGGTAGCTGCAGATGAATATTCTCATCCATAACTTTTGTGATTGAAATTCTTCGTTGCTTCAAAGGCATGCAATTGGAAGGAAAAATGAAGAATTGGTCAAGAAGAGATGAATCGAAACATGTTGAAAATTAATATTTTATTTAACATTGATCACCTCACAATAAGTTATAGAAAAATACATGTTTGAATACTTATAATTGCTAGGCAATAAAGTATTAATCTTTAAAATAAAAAAAAAAATACAGAAGATTTGAACAATGCTATTAACCACTGTATTGAATTTACATTATAGATACTCCATACAACATTAGAATAATGTTGTTTCCAAGTGTGCAAGGAACATTTATTAAAACAGATCATATCCTGTATGATAAACTTTACATTTTTAAAAGAATTGAAATCCTAATTTGTTCTCTGATCAAAATGGAATTAAACAATTAAATTAGAAATCAGTAACACTTGATAGAAAAAGAACCCCAAATACTAGGAAATTAAAAACATACTTTTTTTTACAGTAAATGTCTAGTAATTTTTTTAATTTAAATTGTAATTAGTTGGCATACAGTTCAATATTGGCTTTAGGAGCAGAGTTCTGTGGTTCATCATTTACTTGTAACACTCAGTGCTCATCATAGCAAGTGCCCTCCTTAATATTCATCATCCATCTATCCCATACCTCTCCCACCTCCATCAACCTCAGTTCTCTATAATTAAGAGTCTCTCATTTTTTCATCATTTGTGTCCCACGCTCTCCTTGTTCATCTATTTTGTTTCTTAAATTCCACATATGAGTGAAATTATAAATATATTTCTAGTGGCGCCTGGGTGGCACTGTCAGTTGGGCTTCTGACTCTTGGTTTCAGTTCAGGTTGTGAACTTAGGGTCATGGGATCCAGCCCTATGTCAAACTCCACACTCAACACAAAGTCTGCTTTATTTAGACTCTTTGTCCTCCTCTCCACCCCCTAGAATGAATAAATAAATCTTAAAAAAAAAAAAAAAGCATACTTCTAAATAATCTATAGGTAAAGCAGAAAATCTTAGGAAAATTAGACTATACTTTGAGTTAATCAAAATGAAAATATATCCAAATATGTGGGCTGCATCTATAACAGTGCTCAGTGAGAAATTTGTATCATTAAATGCTTATTTTAAAAAAGAAGAAAGGTCTCAAATCAATAATCTAAGCTTCTACCTTAAGCTAGGAGAAGAAAAGTAAAATATATATAAAGCACACAAAAAATGGAATAATAAAGATAAAAGTATAAATCCATGAGTTTGAAAACAAAGGAAATCAATGAAACTAAAAATTGAGAAATTGATTTTATTTAAGATTATTTATTAGAGTAAGCACAAGTGTGAGGAGCAGAGGGAGAGGAAAGAATCTTAAGCAGACTCTCTGCTGAGTGCAGAGCTCAGTGCAGGGCTCAATTTCAAAACCCGGAGATCACAACCTGAGCTGAAACCAAGAGTCAGATGCTCACCTGACTGCACCATCCAGGCGCCCCTAAAAAATTGATTTTAAAAAGATCAGTAAAAAAGAGAAGCCACAAATTAACAATCTCCAGAATAAAAGAAGTCATAGTACTATATACTCTGCAGATATTAAAAAGATAATATGGGAAAAACTATACTATATGCATACATTCAACAACTTAGATGTGATAAACTAATTCCCTCAAACCCACAAAGTACCATACTCACTCAAGATGAAATAGATAACTTGAATAGTCAATCCTCTTTCTAGTAAAGATACAACTTGTAGTTTGAAAATAAATCACCTAGCAAATTACCAAGCATTTAAAGAAGTAACACCCAATTCCATTTGATCTCTTCTAGAAAATAGATGGTATGGGGCACGTGGGTGGCTTAGTGGGTTAAGCATCTGCCCTTGGCTCATGTGATGATCTGGGATTGAGCCCCAAGTCAGGCTTCCTGCTCAGTGGGATGTCTGCTTCTGCCACATCCTCTGCCCCATTCACCCCCACTCATTCTCTCTTTCTCCCTCTCTCTCTCTCTCTCAAATAGGTAAAATCCTTTTTTAAAAAATAGATAGAACCCTTCCCAATTCATTTTATGAGCCCAGTACTATCTTGCAACCAAAACTAAATGAAGACAATATAAAACAAGAAAGAAAGAAACAAACAAAACTGTAGACTAATACCTGTCAAAAAATATAAGTGAAAATATTCTTAAATTAGGTGAGATGTACAAAAATGACAAAGCCCTCTGAAAATTCTTTAATAAAGGAATGAGAAAACAGGCCATATAGAATCAACTTTTTCGAAACTATAAATTAACCAGTTTACAACATTCCAGGAAACATTTATTCATGAAAATTGCTGAATCTCACTAAGAACAGTGAATATGGGGATCCCTGGGTGGTTCGGCGGGTTTCACGCCTGCCTTTGGCCCAGGGCGCGATCCTGGAGTCCCGGGATCGAGTCCCCTATCGGGCTCCCGGCATGGAGCCTGTGTCTGCCTGTGTCTCTGCCTCTCTCTCTATGTCTATCATAAATAAATAAAAATAAATTTAAAAAAAAGAACAGTGAATATTGTGACATTTTCACTTGCCCAGTTCCCATTCCCCTCTTCAAGTTCACAGTAGTTTTAAATCCTAGTGAAAGCCAGCATTCTGCCAGCCAGAGAAGAGGCTGGATCTTATTCCTTGAGATTCCTTGAGAATTGTCATTATGGAACCTCTCTCGTGATTTCCTGGACAGGGCTATCTTATGTGACCTGATTAGGACCTCACACAGGCAATTTTTTAATTTCACAGCATCCTGAAATGACAATTAAATTTGGGTCAAGTAATAAGCTAACTAAAACAGCTTAATTGGAAAAGCTAGCAAATGAGATATACATAGAGGGCTTTAAAAGTTCTGACATATTCCTGGGACTTTAGTGGGCCATGCCCATATGTACAGTGGTGCATGTAACCAGGGATGTGCCACATGGTCAGGAAAACCTGAGAAGCCCCTAAGCTCTCACCTATGGCTGACTTTGAGGCTCTGTTGAAGCAGGAAGTGAAGACTATGGCAGAGTTGTTACCTGCCTTACTGAGCATGTTGAAAAATGTGTGCAAAGCCTCTTGGCAAATGAGACATATATTGGTTACAGATGTTTAAAGAAATCTTTGTCTAGTCATTAACTGGCCACTAAGCTGATCTAGCAGTGGTCACACATGACAGAACATAGACTTTAAAGAATTATTTTTAGAAAGTCACAACAGCAACAAAAAAGTCCTTGAGCAGAGGAAGAATCTGAATTCTAAAGTTGCCACATTGTGTTATTTAAAATGTACTTTTGCAACAAAAATGATATATTCAAAGAAAGAATATATGTCTCATACACATGAGAAAAAACAATCAATAGAAAGTGTCCCAAGATAATCCAGGCATTGTAGTGAATGTATAAAGCTACTTTAAATACAGTCAAAGAAATAAGGAAATTATGTCTAAAGAACTATAGGAAACTATGAGAATGATGTCTCACCAAATAGAATTTCTTAAGATAGAATCAATAATAATATCGAATTTTTTAAAAGAACTTAATGGAAATTCTAGATTTGAAAAGTTCAATAACTAAAATGAAGAATTCATTAGAGTGACTCTACAGCTGTTTTGAGCAGGAAGAAGACTCCGTTTACTTAAAAGTAAGTCCATTGAGATTATCTAGTCTGAGGACTAGAAAGGAAAAGAATGAAGAATAATGAACATAGCCTCAGAGACCTGTAGAACAACCCCATCAAGCATACCAATGTTCACATAATGGGAGTCTTAGAAGGAGAGAAGAGAGAGAAAGGAACAGAAAGATTAGTTGAAGAAGTAAGGCTGGAAACTTCCCAAATTTGATGAAAAACATTAATCTGCACATATAAGAAAACCAGCAAATTTGAAGTAATTTAAAATCAAAGAGATCCATACGTATACATGTCATAAACCACTAACAAAGAGAATCTAGAAAACAGCAAGAGAAAACAACTCACAAGACATCTTCAATAATTTTAGCAGATATCTTATTGGAAACTCTGGGAAGCAGAAGGCAATGGACTGACATTTAAAGATAAAGACTGTCAATCAACTCTGTATGTAATAAAACTATCCTTCAAAAATGAAGGAGAAATTAAGACATTCCCAATAAACAAAAACTGAGAGAATTAATGTCCAAAAAATTTGTCCTACAGCAAATACTACAGAGAGTCTTTTTCTGGTTGAAATGAAAAAACAATAGGCAGACATATAGACATATGTCTATATCATAGACATAACTATATGAAGAAATAAAGAGCATCTGTAAAGGTAATTTCATAGATAAATATAAAAAGTAATGTAAGTGTATTTTATAGCTCTTTTTTATCCTATTCAATTTTTTTTTAAAAAAACAACTGCATAAAGCAGTCATTTTAAATATGTGGTGATAGGCATTGTCATGAACCACCACAGGTTCGGTAATTCACTAGGAGCAGGGATACATTTGTCATATAGTTAGTTGTATGCACATGTAGGATTTATTACATTGAAAAAATACCAGGCAAAATCAGCAAACAGAATAGGCACATGGGCAAAGTCTAGGGGAAACTAGGTAAAAGCTTCCAAGGCTCCTCTCTCAGTGGGGTCATATAGGACACACTTAATTCCCAACAGTGATTATGGTAACATGTATGAGATACTGCCAATTAGGGGAGCTCATTAAAGACTCAGGACCTAGTATTTTTATTTGGGGCTGTTCACATAGCCTCTGCCTAGCACTTCCCCAAAGTTCTACCTCTTAGAAACAGATGTTTCTAAGCAGATGTTCAGCATTAATCATTGTTTACCCAAACATTTTCTTTTTTAAATTTTTATTTATTTATTCATGAGAGACACAGAGGCAGAGACATAGGCAGAGGGAGAAGCAGGTTCCCCACAGGGAGCCTGATGCAGGACTTGATCCCAGGACCCCAGGATTACAACCTGAGCCAAAGGCAAATGCTCAACCCCTGCGCCACCCAGGCACCCTTGCACAAACATTTTAAACTTAGGGAGCCTCTCCTATCAGTCAGTGATTGGAACCCTCCTGAAATCTAAGTTCCTAAACACCAGACAAAGTCTACCTTGTATGCAGGCCTCTAGAGATAAGCATTTTGGCCTGCTGTTACCTCTTTTCTGTACAGGCATACAGTGTATAAAGATATAATTTATATTACAGTAATAACAAAGGTGAGGGGAGAAGGAACAGAATTATATAAAAGCAACATTTTTATATACTATTGAAATTAAGTTGGTATTAATCCAAATTATATTATAAGTTAAAGTGTTAATTTATAATCCTCAAAGTAGCCACAAATAAAATAACTCAAAATAATATAAAATGACAAGAACTTAACATGATACATAAAAATATCTGTTGCACACAGGGGGTTTCTGGGGAGCTCAGTTGGTTAAGCGTCTGTCTCAATTTCAGCTCAGGTCATGATCTCAAGATCCTGAGATCAAGCCCCATATTGAGCTCCATGCTCAGTGGGGAGTCTGCTTGAGGATTCTCCATCTCCCTCTAAAATAAATAAATTTAAAGATTGGTTTATTTATTTTAGAGAGAGGGCACACAAGCAGGAGGGGCTAGGAGAGGGAGAGAAAATCCCAAGTAGACTCTGCACTGAGGGTGAAACCTGACATGGAGCTCGATCCCACAACCATGAGATCATGACCTGCGACAAAGCACAGACAAAGCAAACCCACTGTGCCACCCAGGCACCCCAATAAATAAAACTTTTTAAAAATATATTGCACAGAGAAGAAGCCAATAATTGGAAAATAGTGAAAAAAATTAAGACATAGAAAACAAATAGTAAAGTATGAAATAGCTAAGTAAATCCTATCTTATCAGTAATTACACCAAATGTAAATTGCATTAAGCACTGCAGTCAAGACAAAGATTTGCAAAATGCATTTAAAAAAAAGAAATACAACCCATCTAAATGCTACCTGTGAGAGAAACACTCTAGTTAAGCATGTGCACGTGCACACATACAAATAGATTTAGGTAGATAGATGGGGAAAAGATTTACCATGTGAACAGTAAACATAAGTAAGCTGGTTGATTATACTGATATCAGACAAAATAGATTTTAAGACAAAAATTGTTAATAGAATATTCTATAATGTTTCATTTCATCAAGAATATGTAACATTCAGCTTTGCAACATATACACAGATAGGCAGCTAACAAAAGGACCCTAAATCATATGTAGCAAAAACTGTCAGTTCAACAATTAAATAGTTGGATACTTTATTACCCTTTCAATAATAGAACGGTTAGAAAGTAAATCGATCAAAAATGTGAGACGTGAACACTATAACCCAACAATTATAAACCTAACATATCTATTACATTCCACCTTCCTAAGGTGCATGGGGCATATTCTTCAAGATAGGCTACAAAATAAGTCTTCAATAAATTGAATGGTTAAAATCATAGGAAGTATCTTTTCTTATCTCAGTGGAATGAAACTAGAAATCAAGAATAGCAGAGAAAATGGGAAACTCATGTGGAAATTAAAGAACACATTTTTAACCGTTGGATCCAAGAAGATATGAAAGAAACGAGAAAATACCTTGCAATGAGTGAAAATGAAAACACTGTACCAAAATTTTGAGGATACAATGAAAGCATTGCTCATTAAGAAACTTACAGTTGTAAATGCCTATTTCTTTTTAAAGAAAGATCTAAAATCAGTAGTCTAACCTCCTTTCTTAAGGAATTAGGAAAAGAAGGGCAAGCTAAGCCCAAGGCGAGCAGATCAAAGGGATAATAGATATTAGAGTGGAAATAAAAAAGAGAGAGAATAGAAAATCCAATAGAAAAAAATGATAACAAAAGGGTTTTTTTTTTTTAAGATTTTATTTATTTATTCATGAGAGACACAGAGAGAGACAGAGACACAGGCAGAGGGAGAAGCAGGCTCCATGCGGGGAACCCGATGTGGGACTCGATCCCGGGCCCCCAGGATCACACCCCGGGCTGAAGGCAGCACTAAACCGCGGGGCCACCAGGGCTAACCTTTTTTTTTTTTTTTTTTTTAAGTTGGTTCTTTGAAAAGATAAAATTGACAACCTTTAACTGGACTAACCAAGAGAAAATACAGAAAGGATTTAAATTACTAAAATTAGGAATGAAAGAGGGGATGTGACTACCAACCCCATAGAAATATAAAGCCTTATAAGAGAATGCCTTGAACAATTCCATGACAACAAATTACATCACTTAGATGTGATGTACAAATTCATAGAAAAACATAAGCTACTGTAACTGATACAACAAGAAGATCTGAATAGATCTATAAAAGTAAAGAGATAAAAGAATTAGTAATCAGAAATTTTCCCATAAAGAAAAGCTCAGGACCAAATGGCGTCACTGATGAGTTCAGTAAATACTTGAAGAATTAACACCAGTCCTTTACAAGCTCTTATGAAAAATAGGACAAACATGTATCAACATATTCCATGAGGCCAGTATTGCCTGTTACCAAAGTCAAAGCCCTCACATGAAAAAAAAATTACACAACAGTATCTCTTATGGGTGTAGATGCAAAAATTCTTAATGGAAAATAGAAAGCTGAATCCAGTAATTTACTAACAAATTATACACATTGACCATATGGGTTTTATCCTGGGAATGCAAGGTTGGTTCAACCTCCAACCAATTTTGTTGCTCCAACTAAAGTCAATGTAATATACCATATGGTGGAATAAAATACAAAAAACACAAGATCTTCTTAAGAGAAGAAAGAAAAGCATTTGACAGTATCTAATATATTTTCATCACAAAACACTCAGTAGAAATAGAAGGGCATCTGTGACAAACCTATAGTTAACATTTCAATAGTGAAAGACTGAAAGTTTGCCCCTTTGTTTGGAAATAAAATAAGGATGTCCACTCTCATCACTTGTATTCAGTATTGTATTAGAGTTTTTACACAGGACAAATAGGCAAAAAAGATAGAAAGGAAGGCAGGCAGGCAAGCAAAGAGAGAAAGAAAGGAAGGAAGCGAGAGAAAGAAAAAAAAGTTGGATTTGAAAAGAAGTAAAATTATTTTAAACTTTGCAGATGACATGGTATTCCAAATAGAATTCTTTTAGCCATAAAACATAACTATTAGAGCTAATAAGCAAGTGCAATAAGTTATAACATTCAGTATACAAAAATCAATCACCTTATATACAGTGGGAATAAACAATCCAAAAAAGAAATTAAGAAATTCTATTTACATATTGTTGTATGGTAACAAATAATAGCTACATTTGTCATAAGCATAGTATAACATATAGGTTTGTTAAATCACTACGTTAAGATCTGAAACTAATCTGAAATTGTGTGTCAACTATATTTCAATAAAAATAAATTTAAAATTTTTCATCTCTAATAGCATCAAAAGAGTAAGATGCTTAGGAGTAACTTTAACAAAAGAAATGCCAGACTTTACACCAAAATCTGCAAAATATTGTTGAAAAATTTTTAAATAAATGAGAAAGAATTCCATGATGATGGATTGGAAGGCTTATTTTTAAAATAACAATATTCCCCCTAATTAATCTACAGAGATTTAGTGCAGTTCCAAAATCCCACTGGATTTCTTGTAGAAATTGAGAAAGCTGATCCTAAAATTCATAGGGAAATTGAAAGAAACTCATTTTAGTCACAAAAATATAGAAATAGAACAAAATTGGAGAACGAGCGGTTCTCAATTTCAAACATATGCAGCGCTACAATAATCGAGACTGTGTTGTACTGGCATAATATAGACATATAGAACAAGGGAGTAGAGTTGAAGGTCCAGGAAACTCCAATATTTACAGTAAGTTGATTTTTGACAAAAGTGCCAAGACAGAGGGAGAAGAAGATGGTGGAGTAGGAGGACCTTAGGCTTGTCTTGTCCCATGAACACAACTATGTAACTACCAAATCATACCCCAGAAATCAACCTGAAGACTGACAGAACAAACAACACAACTAAAGGGAGAGCAGGGGCCACAGTATGCTCCTTGCTGTTCCTTGACTATGTCAGATAAGCTCTTGTACCAAGGTCTTTGCATTTGCATTTCTCTTTGCTACAAAACTTCCTTTCCACATATATACACAGCCTATTTCCTTACCTGTGAAGGATCTGTTCAAATGATGTTTTTTCAGGTGCTCAATATTACTGTATTTAAAAATGTAGCGCCCCCAACATTCCCTGTTCTCTATTTTTTCCTTAATACTTAGTATATTCTCATATACTATATAATTTTCCTACTTTCTGCCATGGACTGAATTGTGCCCCCACCCCTCAAATTCATATGTTGAAGCCCTAATCCCCAATGTAATGCTATTTGGAGATGAGGCCTTTGAAAGGTAGTTAGGTTTAGACGATGTCATTCACACGGGCCCTCATGATGGGATTAGTGCCCTTAGAAGAAGAGATACCAGAGAACTTGCATGTCCCTTCCTCTCCCTCCTCTCACCCTCACACAGTGAGATGGCTGACATCTGCAAGCCATGAGGAGAACCTCACCAGGGAACTAATAAGTTCACACCACTTTCTTGCACTTCCCAGCCTCAAGAAATGTGAGAAATAAATTCCCATTCGTTAAGCACCACCCCCCCTTAATGTGTCAAGACAATTCAATGGGGAAAGAAAATCTTTTTAACAGATGGTGCTGGAATGACTGGCTATCCATATGCAAAAGAAAGAAGTTAGTCCCCTTCCTCACACCATATATAAAAGTTAATTCAAAATGGGTCAAAGACTAATGAGGTGTAAATCTTTTGTCCTTGGATTAGGCAGTGGTTTCTTAAATCTGACATCAGCAGCATAACTAAAAAAAAATAGATAAGTTGGGCTTTGTCAAAGTCAAAACTTTTGTTCTTCAAAGAACGCTACTAAAAATGGAAAATACTCACAGATGGGAGAAAATAGTTGCAAAAAGTGTTTCTGATAAGGGTGTAGCATCCAGAATATATAAAGAACTTTTATAATTCAACAATAAGAAGATAAATAATGCAATTCAAAAATGGGCTAATAACTTGAATAGGCATTTCTCCAAGGGATATACAAGTGGCCAGTATACACATGAAAGGATGCTCAGCATCACTAGTTATTAGGGAATTGCAAATCAAAACCACAGTGAAATGATACTTCACATTTCCTACAGAACATATAATGAAAAAGTGGATAATAAGTGTTGATGAGGGTATGGAGAAATTGGAAACCTCACACAAAGCTGGCAGGAATGTAAAATTGTGCAAGTGCTTCAGAAAAAAAGTGTGGTAGTTCCTCAAAAAGTTAAATATTGAATTCTGTACAATCCACCAATTCCACTCCTAGTTGGATTCATATGAAAATTTGTACCAAATGTTCAAAGCAGCATTATTCATAACAATCAAAATGTGGAAACAACCCTAATACTCATTAACTCTCCACCAAGGCACCACTCGACAGGGGGCTCAATCTCAGAACCCTCAGATCATGACCTGAGTTGAAATCAGGAATCAGACACTTAAGCAACTGAGCCACCCAGGCGCCCTTGAATAATTTTTAAGATTAAAAATTTTTTTAGCAAACCCAATATGACAATCTGTAAAAAGAATAATGCACCATAACAACATGTGGTTACTATCTAAGGAATGAAAGTCTGGCCCTCTATTTGAAATTTTGCCAATGTGCTTCACCATGCTAACAGTCTAAAGAAGAAAAACTACATGATCATATCAATTGATACTTCCGAGGTTTCTTTTTTACAAAATTAAACATTCATTAATGATGAAAACTCATTAAACTAGAACAAAGTTCATTTACATAAAATCTACAACTAATATGATACCAAAGGTTAAAAAAAAAAAAAAAAAGTCTGTGTGGCTAAGATTTTGGAAAATATTTTCAATAATATTTTGGTTTTCAAAATAGAATGCATATAACATTTTTAATATAAGTCATCAATAGTTGGCAATTGTTTTTTTAATATACCTACTTTGGTATATTATATTGAACCATTTCTATAACCTTGCTCATAATAGCAAAGCTTTGATTAAAGGAATATTCCACTGATATATCACTGACTTTCTCATTCTTTTATCTGTCCCATGAGAAATTTGGCTTTTCTTTTTTTTTAAAGCTTTATTTATTTTAGAAAGAGAGCACAAGTAGGAAGGCAGGGAGAGGGAGAAATACTCTCAAGCAGACTCCCTGCTAAGTATGGAGCCCAGTGCAGGGCTCAATCTCACCATTCTGAGATCACAAACTGTTACAAAATGAAGAGCCAGAGGCTTAATCAACTGCACCACCAAAGCACCCTGTTGGTTTTTATTTTCAAGTTTATTTTTGTTTGATTTTTCTCCCTATTTCTTTTTATAGGTGTATTCGACACAAAAATGATTGGGGAGCTCTTATTCTAGTGGATGATCGCTTCAGGAGTAATCCCAGTAGATATATATCTGGTAAGATTCTCAGATGGGCTTAAAGTAAGAAATAATAGGGAGCCCTGGGTGGCGCAGTGGTTTAGCGCCTGTCTTTGGCCCAGGGCGGGATCCTGGGGACCCGGGATCGAGTCCCACGTCGGGCTCCCGGTGCATGGGGCCTGCTTCTCCCTCTGCTTGTGTCTCTGCCTCTCTCTCTCACTCTCTCTGTCTGTGACTGTCATAAATAAAATAAAATAAAATAATAAAAAAATGGAAAAAAAAGTAAGAAATAATAATGATCTTTGGCATTTGATAACTACTAGTTTTAAAGAAAAATTTTGGACAGAATTTGTTTTACTAAATCAAACTTGGAAAAATTCACATTGTTGGGAAATCTAGCCTTAATAATGCTTGTGTTTATAAAAAAAAAAAAAGTAGAAGAATCTGGTTAGATACTAACATAGTATTAATCAGGATCCTTCAGTTTCATAGAATGTAGGATTTAATTAAGTAACAGAGTATTTAGCATTGTAAGGGGAAAAAAAGGCTGTTCACAAAAATGAATTTTCCAGGAAATAAGTTTTTACATGTAAGCATGTAAGCAATCGCCTTTGTCTGCTTAGAATTCCTTATTCTTTCATTATGGAATATACTGAAGTTTGATTGTTTATTTAGATATGCTTCAGCTGTTCTACAGTTTATGTTAGTCAGAACTAGTATTTTCTAAAAGAAAAAAAGCACCATGTGGGTCTCAAGATGAAATAGATGGTCATTTTTTGCCCACTTAGATGAACAAGTACTATGTGCCTATAGTTTCTATCCAGTAGTCAGAGTCCCTTTAGAGTCAATACCAGGAATCCATCTGTTATTAAAGAACTGTTAGGAATACTTGCATCTGTATTATCTTTAAAGCTTAAAAAGTTCATACCGTACAATGATAGAGATGCAGAATTTTAAGTTTCTTTCAGATTAGCTACCTGTAGGTATGGACTTTGTTTTCTATCCCAGAGCCTAATATTTGGTTTGGTATTAAAATGTATCCACCTGGTTTAAAATAGCAAGTGCTTTATTAGTCTTTTCTGCCCTTTCCATGTAAAGCAAGCCATTGTGCTTAGGTCCAGATATAACTAAAAGAAAAATGTTAAGTGCTTATGTTTAGTCAGCAGATGGAGCTCAGAGTCTTTGTGTTTTCAAAAGCAAATGGACATTTTGCACCAAAAAGGCTTTCTTTGATTACAGAAAGTTCCAAACATGAAAGAAGTTTATAACTAAAAATTGTCCATTTTAGAAAGTTTCTTGTTTAATTGTTATAATTATTTTCCAAGTTAACAAAAATAAAGAACTTTAAGGGAAATGTTTATTTAAAATGTGCTTCTAGGGCTACCTGACTGGCTCAGTAGATAGAACATGTGACTCTTGATCTTGGGATTGTAAATTTGAGCCCCCCATGTTGGATGTGGAGATTACTTAAAAATAAAATCATTAAAAAATTAAAAATTAAAATATTATTCTTGCCAACTATACTTCAACTAAAAAATGCAAAATATGAAAAAAAGTTTTTCTTATTTTAAAATCTTGAAGTTAAATTTTTATCTGATCAAATTTGATTTTTTTAAAAATTGTATTTTTTTAGTCTGTATAGCCAATGTGAGGCTCGAACTTAAAATCCCAAGATCAAGAGTTGCATACTCCACTTACTGAGCCAGCTAAGCATCCCTGACAGATTTTAAATGAAGAATTTTTCATTATTTTTGTATGGTTTTTATTTATTTTTTCTGAGATTCATAAAAATTTGAAGTCTTCTTATCGAGACAGTAATAGCACAACATACAAATTCCTTTTGATTTCTAGTCTTTGTTTAAATTCAGCTTGTAGGGACGCCTGGGTGGCTGAGCAGTTGAGTGTCTGTCTTTGGCTCAGGTCGTGATTCCGGGATCGAGTTCCATATCAGGTTCCCTGTGAGGAGTCTGCTTCTCCCTCTGCCTGTGTCTCTCCCTCTTTCTGTGTCTCTCATGAATAAATAAATAAAATCTTTTTTTAAAAAAATTCAGTTTGTATTAACTATAGAACTCCATTTGATTTGCATTAAATATAGAAAAGCTCCATTAAAAAAAAAATACTAAAGGGGAATGTATTTGAAATGAATGAATTACAACTTGAAACTTGAAGCCCTGTCTTACTTTTCTTCTAACTTAAAATACCATAGTGACTTTTTAAACTACTTCAGAAGATGATGATAGTTTTAGTAATACCAACCAGCAGAGAATATTTATTTTTTAGAAATCCAAATGTCTGATTTTGAATTTCGTTCTGAAATTAAACAAAACACTTATACTTTTATGTGGTTCAAGTTTATACATTACTCGCATGTCACAGGTCAAATCCTATCCCTTATAACTTGGTTATTTATATATTAAAAAAGAATTATGTAATAAATATACAAACAGGACATGATTTGTCCCTAATAACATTGTTATTCTTTTCATTCCCTGGATAGTTTAAGACATTTGGAATTGGGGGAGAAGAGCAACAAAAAAGGAATCTTGAATTTATTTTTGTGAAGGAAGTCAAAGTTAGAAAGTTGGAATGGAAGACTGTTGATTGTTGTTTACAACTTTTAGTTTCCTTAAAATTAAAGAGCAGGCATTATTTGTGGAAAATTATGATGAAATTAAATTTGCCTTATTTCCCCAGTTATCCTAAACTGACAAATAATACATTTCCCCCTCTGCCTCTTCCCTCCCTCCAGTTGATAATCACTGCACATAAAGAAAAATGTTACTGATACATGAGCAGAGTATACATGTGAAGATGTTTAGGCAGGAAAAATACTGAGAATCATTCTATATACCCTAAATTCATGTGGATTACTTCATTAGAAAAATGATCTAAGTGTTTTCTTAATACATATTTTTTAAGATTTTATTTATTTATTCATAAGAGACACAGAAAGAGGCAGAGACATAGACAGAGGGATAAGTAGGCTTCCTGTGTAGAGCCCCCCAATGCTGGACCTGATTGCAGGACCCAGGATCATGACTTGAGTGAGCCAAAGGCAGATGCTCAACCACTGAGCCACCCAGGTGCCCCAAAACATAATAGCTTAAGAAACTAAATAACTACAGTTTCTTCCTTGGGTTTACTTTTTTCCTTAGGACTTTCCAAATGGATACGGCAGCAGATTCAGCACCATTCAACCTTTGAAAGTGCACTGGAGTCCTTGTCTGATTTTTCCAGAAAGCACCAAAAGGTCATTAATGTATCCAAAGAGGACAGAAAGTTTACACAAGACAGTGAGTCTATACTTGAAGTGACCTGTTTGAAGGACAATACATTAACTTACTTAGAAGCAGCAAGTCCTCTAATACCAGAAAATCCTAGGAAAGGTGAAGCAAAAATACGTGTCCAAGAACAACAGTGTCTTACAATAACTGAAAGTCCACCTCTACCAAGAGGCATCATCTCCAAAAAGGAAAAAGGTTTGAAAAGTTTTGCCTATTTACATTTGATAGAGAAGTCTTTCATTATATCCAGTGAAATGATATTTATTGTGCTATAGATTAATTTTTTAAAACACGGTTTGAAATAGAAAGTGTTACCATAAAATAATAAAATAATATGGTGTATTGGAATGGGAACAAACTTTTGTCAAGAGATCTAAGCATAGTTTGTAGTTCTCCACTCACAAGGTTTGCCACCACCTAGCTGTGTGACCTGAGCAAGTCATGTAACTTTTTTGAGTCTTAATAGAAAAAAGAATCTATACACACCTATCTCTTAGGATGGGCTGTAAAGATCTAATAATATGAATATCATGAATATCATGAATAAATATCACAGCATAGTAAAATATACTGTACAAATGGTAGATATTTTTCTAAAAGCTATAATAAAAATTGGTCTATTTATAGATACAAGAGCAGTATTCAAGTAAAAAACATGAATTTCTTAGTTTAGGTAAATATGAGTCATTTATACTAAATGATAAAAAAATAATTGTAAAAAATAGAGGAGTATCTGGGTGGTTCAGTTGATTAAGCATCAGACTCTGGGGGTTTGGGCTCAGGTTATGATCTCAGAGTTGTGAGATTGAGCTCCACATAGGGCTCTGCACTCAGCAAGGAGTCTGCTTGAGATTCTCTCCCTCTCCTCCTGCCCCTCCTCCACTGTGTGGGCTCTCTCTCGTTCTCTCAAATAAATAAATAAATAAATAGGTCTTTAAAAAATATACATATATATATACACACACACATATAAGAATACACACACACACACACACAAGAATAGTCTGTCAAGGATTGACAAACTATGGCTTATGGACCAAATTTGGCCATCTGTTTTCATAAAGCACGTCTAATGGAACATAGTCATGTCTATTCAGTTACGTATGGTACACAACAGCAGAGTTTAGTCATAGTATGTTTTGTACTGGAACAGCATAATTGAGTACATACGTACCTCAGAGATATTGTGGGTTTGGTTCTAGACCACCACGATAAAGCAAGTATCACAATAAAGCAATTCAAGTGAATTTTTTGGTTTCACAGTACATATAAAAGTTATATTTACATTATACTACAATCTCTTAAGTGTACAATAACACTGTCTTTAAAAATAATGTATATACCTTAATTTAAAAATATTTTATTGCTAAAAAATACTAGCCATCTGAGCTTTCAATAAGTCATTATCTTTTTGCTGGTGGAGTGTCATGCCTCAGTTTTGATGGCTACTAACTGATCAGGGTGGTGTTTGCCAAAGGCTGGGGTGATTGCAGCAATTTCTTAAAAAAAAAAAAATACCACATTGAAGTTTGCCACATCAATTGACTCTTCCTTTCATGAATGATTTCTCTACAGCATGCGATACTGTTTTACTTAAAAGTAGAACTTCCTTTCACAATTGGAGTCTGGGACGCCTACGTGGCTCCGTAGTTGGACCTCTGCCTTCAGCTCAGGGCATGATCCTGGAGTCCTGGGATGGAGTCCACAGTGGGCTCCCTGCATGGAGCCTGCTTCTCCCTCTGCCTGTGTCTCTGCCTCTCTCTGTGTGTCTCTTATGAATAAATAAGTAAAATCTTTAAAACAAAACAAAAAATAAAATTGGAGTCAGTCATCTCAAACCCTGTTGCTACTTTATTAACTAACTTTAGGTAATATTCTAAGTTCTTTGTAGTCATTTCAAGAATTTTCACAGCATCTTCACTAGGAGTAGCTTTCATCTCAAGAAACCACTTCCTGAAAAAAAAGAAAAAGAAAAAGAAAGAAAGAAAAAGGAAAGAAAGAAAGAAAGAAAGAAAGAAAGAAAGAAAGAAAGAAAGAAAGAAAGAAAGAAAGAAAGAAAGAAAGAAAACACTTCCTGCTCATGTGTAAGAAGCAATTCCTCTTCCATTGAAGTTTTATTATGAGACGGCAGAAATTCAATCACGTTTTCAAGCTTCCCTTCTCATTCTAGTTCTCTTGATATTTCTACCACATCTCCACTGAAGTCTTGAATCCCTCAAAGTCATCCATGAGGGTTGGAACCAGCTCCTTCCAAACTCCTCTTAATATTGATATTTTGACCTCTTCCCATGAATCATGAATATTCTTAATGGCATTTAGCATGGTGAATCCTCTCCAGAAGGTTTTCAACTTTTTTTGCCTAGATTCATCAAGGGAATCCCGATCTATGGCAGCTATTGCCTTATAAAAATGTATAATGTATTTCCTTTTTTTTTTTTTGATTTATTTATTTATTTTAGAGAGAGAGAGAGAGAACACGAGCAGGAGAAGCAGAGGGAGAATCACAAGCAGACTTCATGCTGAGCACAGAGCTGGATGCAGTGCTTAATCTCATGACCCTGAGATCATGACCTGAGTTGAAAAAAGTGTCAGACACTTAACTGACTGTGCGACCCAGGTGCCCCCAAAAGTGTATTTCTTAAATAATAAAACCTGAAAGTCAGAATTACTGCTTGATCTATCTTAGTTTCAACATGTCTTTCTCACTAACTGTATCGTTTCTAGCTTTTGATTTAAAGTGAGAGATTTGTGACTCTTCCTTTCACTTGGATGCTTAGAGGCCATTGGAGGATTATTAATTGGCCTAATCTTAATATTGTTATATCTCAGAAAATAGGGAGGCCTTAGGAAAGGGGAAAAAATGGAGGAACAGCTGGTCAGTCAAGCAGTCAGAACACAAACATTTGTCTACCAACTTCACCATCTTACGTGGCTGTGATTTATAGTGCCCCAAATAGTTACAGTAGTAACATCAAAGATCACTGATCGCAGGTGACCACACAAATATAATAATGAAAAAGGTTGAGATATTACAAGAATTACCAAAATGTGATACAGAGACATGAAATGAGCAAATGCTTTTTAAAAACTGTTGCCTCTATGCTTGCTTGATGCAAGGTTGCCACAAACTTTGAATTTGTAAAAAACACATTATTTGCAAAGTACAATAAAGAAGGTATGCCAGGGTGGGAGGGTGGGGTTGACTGGGTGATGGGCACGGAGGGGGGCACTTGATGGGATGAGCACTGGGTGTTATTCTATATGTTGGCAAATTGAACACCAATAAAAAATGAATTTATAAAAAATTTAAAAAACAGGAAGGTATGCCAGTAATATGATCCAGAAAGCCTAAAATCTATACTGTCTGGCCAGTTACAGAAAAAGTTTGCCAAACTGTGATCTGTATCATTGGATATTATTTTAATTGTTTTAACTAATATATGACAATTTAATATATGAAGCATTAAATATTTACTTTGTTGTACCTGTTGGGTTGGGGTTTTTTTGGTTTTTTTGTTTTGTTTTTTTTTTTTTAAGTAAATGTCCTAGTGAATTCAAAGCCATTAGACTGGTAATCAGGAAACCTAAGTTCTAGTTTGGGTCTGATTACTAACCAGTTTTATAACTTTAAACAAATAATTTAGTCTTTGTGGTTGCCAGTTTCCTTTAGGGAATTAATCTAGATCAGTTTTTCCCAGTCCTTGGTTAGTGAATTTTTAAGGCAGAGTTTTATAGTGTGTTTCCTCCGTTACTCAGCCCTCTTCCTATTCCTTTTACCCCTCCTTTTTTCATTGACTTCTGAGGTCCCTGGTGTGGAATTTGATAGTTTACCAGACAGCATTATAACTTGGGCTCAGAATCACTGGAGATCTAAGATTCCTTTCAGAGTTCACATTTTGTTCTCTATATTCTAATATGGAAGTCCTGCTGCTATTGGTTGTGGACTTTAAATTAGGATCCTATACAGTTATTTCAGTATTTTTAACAAAAATTACTATATTAGAAGCAGAAAATTAACACTTTTAAATTTTGTATTCGTAGATGATCCTGTATTATCAGAAGAGTTTGCCCAGGCAGTCAAAGCAGAAAAAAATGTGATTTCCAGATCCACAAGCCCAATCTTCAACAAACAAACAAAGCCAGTTAGCTGGTCTAACTTTAATTCTTTGGAACGTTATTTTACTGGTGAAATTCTGACTGCAGGACCTAAGTTCAGGTCACCAGAGGACTGTGCCTCTAGCATTTCCACTTTAGAAACAGAAGAGGGTTATAAAACAGTTTTGCCACTCACTGATAAATGTGAATCCTCATCTCTGATGTTAAATGCATCATGCTCTCAATCAGAAGTCATTTCATCAGTAAAGATTGATTCTACTCTTCTTAAAAGAAATTGTTCCAAACAACTATTTTGCTGTGAAGAAGCCGTGGATCCAGACATTGAATTGTCTCTACTTGGTGAAGAAGCTAAATCTTCCACTTCACATAGAGCTTCTGAAACAGAAGCAGAGGATGAATCTATCTATTTTTCACCTGAGCTTTATGATCCTGCGGATACAAATGAAGAAAAGAATGAACTAGTTGAAAGTGATAGAGACAATAGATTTGTTGATCATTCAAATTGTATTTTAGTTGAAGATCTTTTTGAAATTAGAACTATTAAGGGAGTGGATTCAGTCCAAGAAATGAAAGCTGAGGATTGCACAGTCACAACATTGAATAGACTCATGCATATTAAAGAAAGTAAAATTGATAACATTGATAGTAATATGAAAAAAAACTCATATAAATGAATTGGAACTAGGAAAAACTTGTGAAACAGATATAAAGAACTTTAATCAGTTGCCTTCCAAAAATAAAGGTGTGTTCCTGGTGTTAGATAATAATACTTAACTATAATACTATAAAAATATGTTGTCATGCTTGTATTAAACTCTATTTTAAATGACAACTCCTTCATTGGATAAATGGTATAGTTTTTTTATTTTAAAAATATTTTTCACTTTAATTCTTTGGTATTAGAGGTTTTTAAGTCTTATTTTATGTTTAGAATGTAAGTTTTGTTGTTTTTGAGTTTTGAGAGTGATCCATACAAAATATTTTCTTCTAACAAATTTTCTTTACCTATATACTTAATCTGAAAGATACATAGTTTCCTGAGGCACTTTAAATTTCACATAAATATTTGTATTTTATAGTCCTATTCATCCATTTGTTTTCATACTAATATATAAAAAATGAATAGCAGTCTAATCCAGTCATACCTCAGTCATGTTTTATATATTCACCTCAAATCAGTTTATTTTAGAAATCAAAGTTTTCTTTTAAAAGCTTATTCCTGTATTAAACTGCCTATTTAGAAGTAATTAAGAATGAAGAAGAAAACTATGTATTTTTAACTGATATTGCTTTACATTTTTCTGTTTTTGATAAACCAAAATCAAGCACATTTAAAGCAAATTATGTAGTTACAAAATGCCAAATGATGACTCCAGATTTGCAATTCTAATTATTTAGCTTCATTGTGGAAAAAGGTGACATGTTCTAGCATGAAAGCTATAACTATGAAATTGTTAGGATAGAAAACTTCATATGTAAATTTTATAAGTAAACCCTAACATGTAACTGCAACTGAAAAATGTTCTCTTATGCTCACTAATTTTCTGTAAATTTTGACTCTGTTTACGTGTTTGTGAATGAAGCTATATTTCTGATCAACAATGGTTATAAAAGATGCCCTTCTCTGTTATTATTTCTTGAAAATTACATTCACTCATGTTTTTCTAAGAAACATCTGTTATTTGATGGACTTTTAGGCTTTGTGTGGATGATTCGAATTGAAATTTTGTGAGTTGTCAGTTTGGATATGTTTTATTTTTTCAACAACTCAAAATTCCCAGCAATCCAGTATTTTATATAGTCATTTGGATAAATGAATTATTATATTGTATATATTTGCTTTTATTTTGAAAGTGTTTAGATTGACTACAGCTTTTTTCTATAGCATTGGATATTAGAACTGTGACAATAGTTCAAAGAAATTTAAATTGATAACTTACCAGTTAAAGAGTTATCTATAGATTAGGATGTATTAGATCCCTAGTATTATATATTTTTCTTAGTTGATCAGTGAGTAATAAGTTACAAACACTAGAATAGAAGATATTTTTATCTTCTATTTTTTAGTCATTCCTTGGTGTATCACCCAACTTAATCTCAAGTTTATTCTCTCTAAAATCTAATTCTCTCTGAAGCTAAAAATTTCCATTAACTAAGAATGCATGTAGAAATGCAACACTAGCATTTAGTGATTCCAAAAGGTATTTCAGAAATTTTGTGCAATGACCTCACTATTGAAACAGGTATAGGGTCCCCTCAGATAACAACTTTGACCAGGATAATATTGCAAGAATTAGAGTACCAGCCTTTATGGGGCACCTGGATGGCTCAGTCAGTTAAACATCCAACTCTTGATTTCAGGGTCATGGTATTAAGCCCCATGTTGGGCTCAACATGAAGTCTGCTTGTCTCTCTGCTTCTCTCTGCCCATGTACTCTCTCTCTCCCTAAAATAAATAAAATCTTTAAAATTAAAGAAAATATTAAAGTACCAACCTTGGGGCACCTGGATGAGTCAGTCCGATAAGTGTCTGACTGATTTTGGCTCAGGTCATGATCTCAGCATGGAGAGATCCAGCCCGATGTGGGCCTCTGTGCTCAGCAGGAAGTCGTCTTGGGATTCTCTCCCTTTACCCTCCCCCCTCTAAAATAAATATTTAAAAAAAAAAACAAGCACCAGCCTTTAAAACGGAGTAGGAGGTAGAACATTTTAATTAGTAATAATGTACTTTTAAAAGATGTCTCAGAGACTAAGTTAAAACATGTGGAAACATTTAAAGATTTTTATTTATTTGAGAGAAAGTGTGAGCGGGGTCAGGGCATAGGGCGAGAGCAAGAGATCCTCAAGTAGACTCTGCACTGTGCATGGAGCCCAATCCAGAGCTCCTTTCCATGACCCAAGCTGAAATCAAGAGTTGGCTACCCAATCAACTCAGGCACCCCTAAAATACGTGAAATTGAGTATTTGGCACATGGCAAACCCTCAAATATTAGCTAGTAAATCAATCATATCTGAAGTAAACCCTGCTTTATGTGAAGAGTTCTCTGATGATGGAAATGATAGATGATAGATAGATAGATAGATAGATAGATAGATAGATAGATAGATAAACTGACAAGAATTCATATAGGAAGGAAAAATTATTTGGCTAGTTTATTTGTTAAGGCTTTGGAGATATATAAGCTAGAAATTGTTTATCAGGTTATTTGCCTTACCCATTCAATGGATATGAAATAATTATACTGAATTTATTTACGATCTGAAAGTATATAAAACATACTGACCAGGAACCAGGAAAACTTCAGTTGGAGAAGGGGCTTTATTAATGGAAGAAAAGTACAATGTAAAGAGTAGATGTTTCATGTTTTGACTTTTGAAATTTAGATAAATCATTTAAAACTTTTTATAATTGTATTGGAAACTAATGACAGTTCTTACTATGCTGCTACTATGCACTTAATTATTACTTGGCTTTTAATTTGCTACTATAAGTTCACATAAGTCTTTGTTTTGATTCTTATGATCTTTGTATTCATTAATTTTTAAAGTCTTTTCCATATTTTTTGCAGTGACTGTCATATTTTTCCAAAGTAAAATACATTCAAAATATTTAATTCTTTAGGATTGCTTATAAGATTTCATGAAATCAAAGTGCCTGTTGTAAAATAATTTGAAAGACTAGTTACTGTGTTATTTAATGGCATTTTTTTGTGTTTGATTACTGCACAATTATTCTTGCTCATACATCAGATTTATCAATGAGCTACACATTTTATTTTAAACTTTATGAATTCTTGGTAGTTTCCTATCTATTCCAGAGACAATTGCAGTCAATCTTTTATAAATAGAAAGGCAGTATTAATACTGGACTTTTTCATAATAAAAAATAAAATTAAGACTGCATCAGACAATGAATATCTTAAGCTAAAACCATAACATGAAGTATATGTGCAGCTATTAAATGTACAATAAAGAACATCACTTCAGGAAATGGAAATTTATACAGATGACCTAGGCTTATGATTCTCTAGGCTTAAACGATTTTCATGTCTACCCCCAAAAAAGAATTTTGTTTCTTAAGGTTTCATTTGATAGAACATTAGCTGCCCAGCTTCCTGTACTCTACAATGGAGCCTTGTTATAATATCCATGGGATCTGAGCCAGTGGATCACCTTATTGGTGAAACCACCTTATAATGAAGTGCTTTCAGTAACTAAACTCTTGGACAAGGTCCAAAACAACCCATCTTATACCAAATTCCACTCTGTAATAAACAAGCTTCAATGTATTGAAAGAAAAATAAAAGCTGCATGAAATTTAACTATTCCTAGAAATTAACCTTTGAAAACCTAATGGTAAATACTCATTTAAAAGAACATTTTTTAACAAGACATACTCAGATAGTTACTCTAGTGCTTTTTTAATAATAAATTTGTATTTTTTTATCTCGGTCTTCCTTTTTCAAGCAATTTATATGATTTTGGTGCTCTTACGGTTTTCTCCCAAATTTTGTCATTTTACATAAAATTATTTTACATCAATATTTACTAAGTTCAATATTAAAATGTTTCATTTGAGGGCACTGGGATGACTCGGTTAAGTGTCTGCCTTCACCTCAAGTCATGATCCAAGGGTCCTGCGATCGAATCCCTCATTGGGCTCCCTGCTCAATGGGGAGTCTGCTTCTCCCTCTACCCTTCCACCCTGCTTGTGATCTCTCTCTGTCTCTCTCTCTAAGGAAAACCTTAAATAAATACATAAATAAGTAAAATATTTCATTTGGTTCTTTGCTGTTACAAAGTACTAAATTGTACAATTGGCATGTCATTTATCTAAATCTGTTAGATGCTATCATCTTTTAAATACAGTTCATATATAGTTAAAATATTTAAAGATTAAACACTGATTGTTTTTTTTTTGTTTTTTTTTTTTTATGATAGGCACACAGTGAGAGAGAGAGAGGCAGAGACACAGGCAGAGGGAGAAGCAGGCTCCATGCACCGGGAGCCCAACGTGGGACTCGATCCCGGGTCTCCAGGATCGCGCCCTGGGCCAAAGGCAGGCGTCAAACCGCTGCGCCACCCAGGGATCCCGTTTTTTTGAATCAAATACAGCCTTGATATATTTTCTTTTTTTACAAACTAGTCTTATGAAATTTATATTTAAATACTAACATTCTTCCAAACATTGATATCTTTTATCTCTTGTAAAAGGACCCAAGTAACCTGCCTTGCCAGTTAGGCCTTTACTGTATTGTGTGTGGAGCTGAATTATACCAAAAGCAAAAGGTAGAAAATATAAAAAATTCTTTGTGCCATCCTTACTATAGGCCTACCTAAAATTTTAATAAAGTAGATTGATGTAGTAATATTTCCATACTTCAGCATTTAAAGTTGATTGAAAAATACATAAAGTTTGTTACCATTAGACTTGGAAACATGTTCCAATTCTACCTGCTGACTTACTTTGGGCAAGTTAAGTACTCTGAATTTCTGTATTTTTTATCTTAAAATTGAGATAAATAATAATTTCATAAGAAACATAACATGAATAGCAAGTGCAGTAGAGTGCATAAAAGTTTTTTTTTTTTTTTTTAAATCAGACAAGGAGAAAGAACAATTTGGAAGTCAAAGGAATAAGTTTGAGTTTTGGCCCTGTTATTTACAGAGTGGCCTTTGTTGAGCTTAAACTATATCTTCTGAGGGAAAACAGTGAGCAATATCTACCCAAGAAAATTATGAGGATTATGTAATATGTGAAAGTGCTTTATAAATTCTGAAGCAAATATTAGTTGGTAGGAAATTCAAATAATACAGTTTAATAGTCATCTCAGTATTAGTCAAAGGACTAATAAACTTAGAATTTGGTCCATATACTCAAAAGCACTTTGAGCTAATTTCAGAAAAAAATCAATGTAGTTATTCTTTTACTAGCAAGACATCATGACATTTTTCCATTTTTTATATTTCATTTTTATATCTTAAAATGTGTGTACATTGCACATTGCAAACAAAAATGTTATCAAAGGAACACCAAAATCTGTAAATCCCACTGAGAACATTCTACATAATTCTACATAATTCCCATAGAGAAGGGAATTTTTTTTCTTTTTTAAGTCTATGTTATTCACTGCTGTACTCCCAGCATTAAATTTCTGATTAAATGTATAGAGCATTCTATTAATAATGTATTTATTTCTCTCAGGATTTTGTCATATGCTACTTAACTCTCATAAATGCCTATTTCTTTTGACCAATTTCTAGACTGTAGTGACCTTTCTCTTTCTAAATATTTTATTCGGGGATCCCTGAGTGGCTCAGTGGTTTAGCACCACCTTCGGCCCAGGGTGTGATCCTGGAGACCTGGGATCGAGTCCCATATCAGGCTCCCTGCACGGAGCCTGCTTCTTCCTCTGCCTGTATCTCTGCCTCTCTCTCTGTGTGTGTCTCTCATGAATAAATAAATAAAATATTTTTTAAAAAAATAAATATTTTATTATTTTTTAAAGACTTTATTCATGAAAAACAGAGAGGCAGAGACATAAGCAGAGGGAAAAGCTGGCTCCCCACAGGGAGCCTTATGCGGGACTTGATCCCAGGACCCTGGGATGATGCCCAGAGCCACCCAGGTACCCCTATTCTTCTTTTTTTTTAATTTTTATTTATTTATTTATTCATGAGAGACACACAGAGAGAGGCAGACACAGGCAGAGGGAGAAGCAGGCTCCATTCAGGGAGCCTGACATGGGACTTGATCCCCTGTCTCCAGGATCATGCCCCAGGGCGGAAAGCAGTGCTAAACTGCTGGGCCACCGGGGCTGCCCGTGAAATACATTATTGAGGATATTTAGGATACACTATTTTTCTTGACAATCCCATCTTTAGATATCTTAGCCTCTCTACTCAGGATTATTGAGTGTGGACTTACCTAAAGGAAACAAAGCAAGAACATAGCAAGTAAATCTTCTGTAGTACTTTTGGTGTATAACATGTAGTCTATCATGGAGCTTTCACAACCATTAGCTCATTTGGTTCTCAAAATAGCCTGCCGAAGTCAGCAACACATTTAAAAAATGAGGAAAATGAAACAGTGAGACCACAAAGTCATGATATTCTTTTTACTGCTTTGTTGCAGTTCTGTACTTTCATGTTGATTTTGGTACTCCTTTATTTCCAAAGAACTATGAAAAGCAGAACCTTAGAATTCTGAAAGCGGTCTTCATTATCTTTTTTTCCCAAAGGAGTACTTTCCAGAATCGTCTCAACATTTCTATAATATTAAACAAAGATACATTAATATTCATTAAAGAGTATAAGCTCTAAAAAAAAAAAAAAAGAGTATAAGCTCTTTGAGGGCAGAAACAGTCCTAGACCATAGTATACTACTTGACACATAGTAGATGATTAGTAAATATTTTTTGATGAGAAGAAGGAATCTTTTCAAAACCACCCCAAAATCTTAACATCACCTTAAGTAACATAGCTAACACTATGACACTAGAGTGACACTAGAGTCAGAACTTGTATACAGGTGTCATAAATTCTAATTCTAGATTCATAACATCTTACCAACTTACCTTATACCAAAGCCTCAGTTTCTTGACTTCTATTCTTATGATTTCACTTCCATTTCATCCACCCATTTTCATTGACTATACACTAAAACTTACTTGTGTAACCTTGAATGAATATCCTTCTCATTACCTCTCTGATCTTCTGTCCTCCAGCTTTTACTCCACTTCTCCTTGTATACCTACTCCCTTAGTTTTCTCCCAGTTTATCAACCTCCTCCAGGCCTAGCTTCCTTCCTTCCAAGTGTGGACTTGATAGTCAGTCACTGGAACTAGTCTCTTGCTGGTGTCCTGAACTCCCATCCACCTTTGTCATTCTACTATCTCAGTCTTGCAAAATCACAATCCTACTTTAATGTCACAGTCTGTTTTTGCTATGCATACATCTGGGAAGTTGAGTACTACTGAAAAATTTTGTAAAGTAGTGTGGATTGTTGCCACTACAGTATTATGACTTCAGTCTTTTTTTTTTTTTTTAAGATTTTATTTATTTATTCTTGAGAGACACAGAGAGAGGCAGAAACATAGGCAGAGGGAGAAGCAGGCTCCCCACAGGGAGCTGGATGTGGGACTCGATCCTGGGATTCCAGGATCACACCCTGGGCGGAAGGCAGGTGCTCAACCACTGGCGCCCCTGGCTTCAGTCTTAATTGAATTCTCAATACTGCTTTCCAGCTTATATATTTTTCTCTGATTTGTTTTCCATCTCTCCATTCACCCAGCAGCAACTGGACTAAACTTACATGTTACTTCTCAGCCCAGCACCCTTCCCAGTTGATATGCTTCCTCTGGATAATCTTATCCTCTCTTGAACCATATGCTAATGATTCCTGCTCAATATCTTGGGTGCCCCATAGTATCTCAAATTCAATTTGTACAATTAATTCTCTCCTGAAACCTGAAACCTGCTCTGCCTGTTTCAGCTGATGGCACCATCATTCATCTAGTCTCCAAATGTTAAAGTATCAAGTCCTCTAAGTTTTAGAGTTGAGCAATACTGTTCAACTTTCCATCTTTACTATGATTGCATTAAGACTTTTTTTCTAACCTACTGTAATAGTTCTTTAAAAAAAAAGATTTTATTTATTTATTCACGACAGACAGAGAGAGAGAGAGGCAGAGACACAGGCAGAGGGAGAAGCAGGCTCCACACCGGGAGCCCGATGCGGGACTCAATCCCGGGACTCCAGGACCGTGCCCCGGGCCAAAGGCAGGCACCAAACCGCTGAGCCACCCAGGGATCCCCCCACTGTAATAGTTCTTAACTAGTCACTTTCCACCAGTCTTATGCTTATTCCACTTTCCATTTTGTTGCCATTTAACCAATCAAAAAATGAATCTGACCATTTACTCACTTGTTTAAAACCCTTCTATGTACAAGACCAAGTCAAAACTCCACATGAAAACATAACCTGGCCTTTGTGATCTGATCTTTGCCAATGTTTCCAGCCTCAACTCTTGTCACCCTTTGCTGACATTATATTTAAGAATAGTTTTAAAAATTATTTAAAAACTGCTGTTCAGATCCATTGCCTTTGCTAATGCTCTTTCACTTGGGCAGAGTTCTCTCTCTTCTTTACCTGGCAAACTCCTACTCATCCTGAGAAATTCAACTAAAGCATATTCCTCTGAAACAATTGAGTCCTCCCAACTGCATTAAGTAAACTTCATCCCACTGCCCCTGCTCAGTGTCTAACTTCAACATAGTATTTTCAACACTGTGTTGTTTATTTTTGCTTCTGTCTCCGTATCAGACTATATATGCTTATACAACGTAAGATCTTGTCTTCAAAATTCCTGCATCTGGCACGTGCTTTAAAACCACCTTATTTATGGCACTGTTCAGTTCCACAAGCTGAATTGAATCATGCTATTTTAAGACAGGCTACTTTTATTTAGGTGCTGCTTTGATTTGTTTATTATATTGTTTATTACTGTTTTAATATTTTAGAGTGGACCAGAACTTTAGAAATCATATACTTCCCTTCCATTAAATGTGAGGTAACTGAAGCCAGAGAGATTTAGTACCTAGACCAAGGCTGTTGATAACAACATACCACACTGTTTGTTTTTAATATAGTGTAGTACAAATTAACTAAATGATTTGGCCTCTTAAGGCATTCTTAGAGAAAGTTACATTAGATAAACAAAAAACTAACAAATTAAGATACTAATTAAGAAGCCACTCAATAACATTTTTTGTGACTGCCTATAAATATAGAGTTTATTATGAGAAATATGTTGATAATAGATTTTAATTGTTAGTGTGATAAGCCTTTTCTAAATTTTTTTCACCTTATTTTATTCCTAGGAATTTTTTTAAAAGCTTTTTCCAAGAATACTGGGCTGATAAAAATCCAAAGGATCTTCCTGAATATTAAATTGCACATACAGTTCCTGGGTGTCTTAATCTGTTGAGTGTCTGACACTTGGTTTCAACTCTGGTGGTGATCTCAGGGTCATGGAATCAATCCCACATCAGGCTCTGCACTTGGTGGGGAGTCTACTTGGGAGGTTCTCTCCCTCTGCCCCTCCCCCCACTCTCTCTCTCTCTCTCTCTCTCTCTCTCTCTCTCTCTCCCTAAAATAAAATAAATCTTTAGAAAAATTGCACAAAATCCCTTTGCCACTGATTGCTTAACTGATAATATAGATCAGAAGAAAATCTGTCTCTGGTGATAGTGCTGTCCTTAATCATTTAAAAGCCACAGTAATGATTTATTAGACTTCAAGGAAGAATGAAGGTAAACTTACTTATTTGCTACATTGCTTCCTTGCCACTTTCTAAACCCTTCAAATGTAGATAAGATGCCTTTTTCATTTTCATGTAAATTCTGAAATGAAAAGCAATTTTTAAACTGCTTTTTAAAATATAGTCCACTGTCTTAAGAATTGCAAAGAAAGAAAAAATAAAACAATCTTAAACTCTGTTCAAAACATAGGAAGTAAGAAATGTCACATTGGGGCAATTAGGTATTTCTCTATTTGTGTCCGATAATGAATTTTTAAAAACCACACAAATATTCCCAATGTATACATAATCCAGATCTCATGCTTTGGCACGTTTGACCTGGGGAAAGGATGGGCAGTAATTTATGGAAGCAACCTACAGGATAAAAGGGACTGGTTTTCACCAGTTGTTTCTAAAAAGCAACGGGATGGGTGCTCATATACAAACAAGTGACCCATAAGCTTTTTTGCATAAGTATGTCTCAGGTTGCCTGCTAGCCTTTTTCAATTTCCTAACCATTTTCAATGCTGCTCATCATGTTCATTTTTATTCTAATATGTGTTTCTAATGTTGTATAGAAGGGACTAGGTCATACTTTATGATTTACTTCAGGCCCTGCACTCACCCAGAAATAATCCTAACCTCCACTTTTCCTAGAAACAGTATGGCCAAGGAGAAGCAGATAAACTGTATTCCAAAATGCTTAGTTAAATAATCAAGCATCCATTATTTACCCATTTTCAACATTTAAACTCTTTTCTACCCATTTAAAATCTGAGAATAACAAGTTCTATGATAATATTCATTCATTCAATCCTTAAGTACAAGAGACACAACTATACTTTGGGATTTTCCCTGCTGGTACCCCCTCAAAGGTGGACCATTTATGACAAGTCTGAATGTTTACTTTGGTTACAAATGTCTGCAGAAACATATGGTCAGATCATATGGTTCTAATAATGTTCCCTTTAGTACTTTGCAGCTTTGACCAATTTCAATATTTTTTCTGGAATTGGAAATTCTTTCTTGTGGGAATGTACTCATTTATCAAAAAATGAATATGTGGTTGTTAAGAACTTTTTGGCTTAGTGAAATATAAAAGACTGTAAGAAGTTTTTTTGAGAACTACAACTTTGCATAGATTCATAGTCTTATTACATAAATTCTTCCAATTTCAACTGTGTACCCTTGAGCTTGAAGTAAAATGCTATGTTGTTTTTTGTTTGTTTGTTTTGTATTTTGAACTACATCATCCAATGTTTTCTCATTCTGAGTTTCCACTACTCTTTGCAGTGACTTCCAGGCACAAATGTAATTCAATCTCAAAAGAGATTGGGGGAATAGAGTAAAGGAGATTCTCTCTTGGTCTATTTTCTCCTCTCTGCCGTAACTGAAAACTATTATTGTATAGTATCATTAATTCCTACAGAAGGTTGTGAGTGTTCATTCAACACCCGGAGGAGCTCTTCCTTCCTCTATGAAAACTTGGAGTTTTACCCACTTTATACAAAAGGCAGCCTAACATAAAAAAGATTGCTGATTTGAGATTTGCTTGGTGGATTGTTCAACTAAAGAATATGGAGAAACTTTTTGTCCTGAAACCAGATGTGTAGCAGTCACCTATTACTATTATTATGAATATACCATAAAAGGAATATTACTCCCATAGATGTATTACAATGTGAAGGAAGCTTGAGCAAAATTATTTTGCTATTTCTAATTACTGAAGAAATACTTGCATTTTTAAATTTTTTTCTCTTAAAATAGCCTTCTCTTAGACTATAAATCTTACATGTAATTTCTCGTATAGCCTCTGTTATGGGAAAAATTACATTCTCATATATTGATATGGTAATCAAATTTCTGTTTTAAAACTAACTGGTTTGAAAATTTTGAAAGGTACTGTCTCACATTTAATGTAGACAGATTTTTTTATTGTAGGATATGGAAATTTGTTAATATTCTCAATTATACATAATGAGAAAACAAAGAAATATATTTTTCTCTTGAGAACAGTTTTGGTTCTTAGAAAGGCACTAAGCCTAATGGACTGGAGCATGAGTTTGGGGTTAGGACATTTTATTTATTTATGCTTTAGAGAGAGAGTGGGGATGGGCTGAGAGAGAATCTCAAGCAGGATCCATGCCCAGCATGGAGCCCAATGCAGGGCTCCATCTCACAACCCTGAGATCATGACCCAAGCTGAAGTCAAGAGTTAGCCCACCCACTAAGCCACCCAGGCACGCCAGGGTTAGCACATTTTAAATCCCAGCCTATTGCTTTCTAACTTTTACTCATATTCTCTGAAACTCAATTTTCTCATCCATAATGTGAGAACAATAATACTGCATAGAGATGCTACGATGCTATGAGAGTAAACTGAATGAATTTACATAATAGGCAATAGTAAATGTAAGCTAATACTCTTTTTAAACTTATTTTTGTTATCTGTGTTAAACTAAAGATTGCAAAAGTTAAGATTTTACTTTTTCCTTTAAATATGTTAAACTAATAGTTTTCAAAAACTTTATCCAGTCTTAACATCCACTCTACCTTCTATTAGACCTTTATAAGTGAGTGAAATTGAGATGTTGAATCTGGTCATACAGGGTTTTTGAAAGGCCTTTTTAAATTTTTTGTGGGCATGGAGACAGGTTTATCTTTAAATGCCATCTGGAATATGAAAGAATGTTCTTTAGCCAACTACTTACAGTTTAGGAATTGTGTAACCAGTTTCTATTCCTATGTCCTTTAATTGGTGCTGAAAAAAGTGATCCTGAAAACATTGCTGAATCAAGGCTAAGTTTTTATACATTTGTTCTTGAAATTTAATACGGAGCTGCTTGCTCATAACGATATTTCATATATCTTCATCATAAGTATTGCTATGTGCAGATAAATATAATTAATAAGGCCCATTCACCGTTTTAATAAAAAACAAATATAAAATATGATATACTACCAAAGATGAACTATTCCTAGATTATGCTTTAGTAAATTTGTCATTGAACCTTAAATATCAAAGCCAAAACTAAAAAGCCATTTAGTATGGCAGCATAGAAAAATTAGACACATTATGCTTCCACGTTGCAGTGAAATTACACTTTAAAAACTTGCATTGTTAAAGTAATTCTATCTTATCTCTTTGTGTGTTTTTTAATCTGCTCACTTAAGCCTAATCAGGATTAAATATACATTAGAGACAAAGACATGACCCAAAGATTAGCCTTGTAAAATAAGGATCGGATTTCCGACTCAATGTAAACTGCTAGTGTACATCCCTAAATCAAGCAGATTCAAAGTCATAATAGTAATGTAAACAATTTGGTTATAAATACAGTTTTATCAAAGGATAGAAGTACTTTCAGCAGATATGTTCTATGAATAAGACTAGGTATGTTCTCAAAGAACTATGAATTACATTACTTTAAAAAACATCAAATCCCAGGTAACTAAATGTAGTAAGATTTTTTTTAAATGTTTTCTTAGCGTAATACAGTGTGGCGGGTAAGAATGCAAACTCTGCAATGAGACCAGTTGGATATCAAATTCTTCTCTCCCTCTTTATTAGCTCCATGACCTAGAGCAAATTATTTAACTTTTCTTTTACTTTTGTGCAAAACTAGGGAAATAATACTTAAGCAATAGAGTTGTTATAAGGATTAAATGAGTTAATTCCTATAAACCACTTAGAATAGTGCCTAGCATGATGCAAGAGCTCATACAACAATCATAATGATATTGATGCTATATTATTATTATTTATATTACTTTAAAAGTCTTTAGTCATCAAAAAGTACAAAATCACTCAATATCCCAACATTGAATAACATAATTAGAGATTAGAATATTTATCCATTTTTGTGTTTAAATTGTCTGATGATGGCTACGCATATGAACAATTTAAACTATAATATTCTGTTTTAGCATTATGAAATAGTATCATAGTCCCTTAGCAACAAGAAATGCTCTACTGCTGTGGATTTTATAAGGTGAGTTTCAATACACATTCAGAGGAAATGCCATTTATAAGCATACAGTTAATTGAATGCTCACAGGAAGAGCATAGTTAAGTACTATTCCTTTGTGGGCTGGTGAATTATGCCTTACAATTAATACTTCTCTGTGGGAAAAAAATAGAGCTTGTCTTTCTTCCAAGGAAGGTAAAATTGGCAGTATGGGAACATTGAAAAGTTCTGGCAGGGTTATGTATTTTATTTTTGAAAATTTACTCTTCCCAATTGGAAATGTAATAAAGATTTTGCAACAAGATTCTGTTCCATTGTCTTGCTTGATAAGAAATTTAGACAGGACAGTAAGCATAACCTTCTTTTGGTTAGGGCCACTGGGAATTAACTTGCAATACGACTTTCTCTTTTTTGGTTATGCCCATATCATATCCATTCACATTACACTCTTGTGTTAGGGAGTTAGGAAATTTTATCACTTGTTATATATGTTAACTGAATATCACCATTACCTGTGTTACTGAGAGAAAATTTGCTTTTTATTCTCTTGTTTGGTTTTACCTAATAAGAGCACCCTAGATATTTTTTTACTTGTTTAATATACTAATTTTTTTTAGTAATTCTTTTTAAATAAATATTGAAGGTATTTGGGGATCTAAAATCTGAAATGATTATACATGCAAATGTGCTATGTGCAGATGAAGGATTAGTTCTCCTGTTTCTGGCTTTACTGAAGGTGATTGTTGTAACTGTTGACGATCTTACTGATGGAAATGAGATTTGCTCTAGAGATGTTAGTATTTTTAACCCAGATACATCAGATGTAACTTAATAGCTCATAGAAGATATATTTTTTATATTTTTATTTACCACTCAGAGTAAACAAACTTCATGTTCTTTGATTTATTGTACTTAACATCTCCCTTTTCCCTTTTATCTTCAAAACATTCACTGAATAATGCTAGTTTTTACATTTTTCTATACATTTTTTATTTTCTCTCATTTATGTCTATTTGTAACCCTTCTTTCTTTTCATTTTTGCTACTATTTATACTAAGAGTTTGCATACTAGTGTTCCTTAAATGACGGTATCAGTAAAAACCACATTACTCCATAAAAATATTTGTTTTAGATGATATAACACTTTTATTTCAGGAGACAAAGTAGTAGAAATGTTTTCACGTTTTATGAATGTGGCTTGATGATGAACCTACATGAATATGGCTTGGAACCTTTATTGTTATTTTTTAAGATTTTATTTATTTATTTGAAAGAGAGAGAGCGCACAGTGGGGAGGAGCAGAGAGAGAAGCAGGCTCACCTCTGAGCAGGGAGGCTGATGCGGGGCTCTATCCAAGGACCCTGGGATTATGGACCTGACCCAAAGGCAGACGCTTAACTGATTGAGCCATCCAGGGACCTTGGCATGAATCCTTTATTTTAGTGGGAACAGTAATACAAGAACAAAAGTATATCAATGACAAGGAAGAGAATATGGGAAAATAAAAAAGAGGAATGAGGAAAGGAAATAATATTATAGCAAGCACATGCATCCTATTTGGCAACTATTAAAAGAGAACATTATCAATCCAAAACATTCAATTTCTCCTTAGTTAAGACAATACTTCTTCCTAAGAACTAGATATACTGTGAGATTATGTCATTGCCATAGAAATATCTCTAAAATAGGATGAAGGATGAAAAACGAACTAAAGGGATCCCTGGGTGGTGCAGCGGTTTAGCACCTGCCTTTGGCCCAGGGCGCGATCCTGGAGACCCGGGATCGAATCCCATGTCAGGCTCCTGGTGCATGGAGCCTGCTTCTCCCTCTGCCTATGTCTCTGCCTCTCTCTCTCTCTGTGTGGCTATCATAAATAAATAAAAAAAAAAAATTTAAAAAAAAAAAAAAAGAAAAACGAACTAAAAACACTCAAGTTGCATCCAAAGATCAATAAGAGTAATATAGTTCAATAAGGATTTGGTAAAACAAGCAAACAAAAAACTGCTTTCTCTCACATCTCCCAAATTAGTTAGAATGTGTATATAAATGAAAGAAAAAAGTTCTAAATAAATGATTTTAAGATGTTCTTTTTATTAATCCATTCTCTATTCATAGTTCATTAAAGCTTCAGAAATTTTGATCTTGTTAACCTTATAATTTATTTTTGTAAACTTCTAGATTCTTTAGAAGATACCTTAATACCTTAATACAGCCAAGAAACTATTCACATGCTCATAGTGATCATTAGTGAAAGGCCTAAGCAGCTATACTTTATTATAATTGATCATCTAAGTTTTCAGTAATTTTTTGAAATAATTGCCTAATTCAAATTTATTGGGCATTTTCATCAATGCCCAATAAATTAGTTAATTTATGAGTTAATTTTCTACCTGTTTGTTATTATGCAAATCTTTTAGTACATTTTTATTTTAATCTTAAACTTGCATAGTAACCCTGTAATTTCAAAATACTCATTTTAATTTTTTTTTTTTTTTTTTTTTGAGAGAATGAGTGCATGCGGGGTGAGGAGGTAGGCAGGGGTGGGGGGGATTCTTAAGCAGGCTACACACCCAGTGCAGAGCCCGTTGCAGAGCTTGATCTCACAATTTTGAGATTATGACCTGAGCTCAGTTGAACACTTAACCAACTGAGCACTGAGATGCTATGATCATTTTCTTTTTTCTTTTTTTTATTTTTATTTATTTATGATAGTCACACACAGAGAGAGAGGCAGAAGGAGAAGCAGGCTCCATGCACCGGGAGCCCAACATGGGATTCGATCCCGGGTCTCCAGGATCGTGCCCTGGGCCAAAGGCAGGCGCCAAACTGCTGTGCCACCCAGGGATCCCTGATCATTTTCAATCTTAGTGAATGTATAACTCTTTGTTTAAGAATGTAACTCCTAAAAAAAAAAAAAAAAAAAAAAAAAAAAGGAATAAAAAAGAATGTAACTCCTGATATTTTGTAAAACAATATATACTTTTGATAAGAGCTGTAATTAAAATAACTTCTATCCAGGGTGAAAAAACCTGAAATAACTAATATTCAAGATAATTTTTACTTCTACCTTTAGGTATTTAAGAATGTTTTAGATATTTAGAGGATACTGGGAATACCAATTTCTCTTACAAGATGAAAAAAATCCATTGAAATCTAGGAAATGTTTACAACTTATAGGACAAAAGCTGTAAAACTTATCTGGAAGATGTTGAGCAGAGATTTTCAAATGGAGGGGAATGTATCAACTTCTACTCCAAAGAATTCCTACATGATTAGAGTTACTATTGTTGGTAGTATGTATGCATGTAAATGACACGAAGGCTAAAAGTTTGAGAGTAAAAGCTTTTAAGTAGATATTTGTCATAGGATTAGTAAAATAAATATTGTATAGATACCAGCTCTTTACAAATTAAGGTATAGAATTAATTGATTTGAATATAACGATTAATGAAGGGATCTCACCTTAGCAGATGTTAAAAACATACAGGAAACATAAATAATTAAAATAATATAGGAGATCAACTTCTGAAATGGTGGTGAACTCATGAAGATCTTGGTGAACTCATTTTCCCACAGAAACTATGAAAACTGGGGATCCCTGGGTGGTGCAGCGGTTTGGCGCCTGCCTCTGGCCCAGGGCGCGATCCTGGAGACCCGGGATCGAATCCCACATCGGGCTCCCGGTGCATGGAGCCTGCTTCTCCCTCTGCCTGTGTCTCTGCCTCTCTCTCTCTCTCTCTCTCTCTCTCTCTCTGTTTGACTATCATAAATAAAAAAAATAAAAAAAAATAAAAAGGAAGAAAGAAACTATGAAAACTGGCAAACAACAGCTATTTCAGAACTCTGTCAATGAGCCAAAGCCACAGAACGAATTGAAAAAAATCATCTATCCAAGAGAAACTCAGTAAGACAACGATTTCAGTGACATTTTACCTGGGGCTATTCCCATCCATCTCCCCACAACCACCACCCAATTCCTAGCTCTGTGGTACCTAGTCATTCAAAGCTATCAATTTCTCAGCCAGTGGAAAGGTGCTCAGTTAAAAGGTAACACCACTACTCACAAAGTTTAAAATACAATTGCTATATGATATAGCAATTCCAGTTCTGGGTATTGAATGGAAAGCAGGGTCTCAAAGAGATAGTTGTATACGCATTAATCATAGGATCATTATTTACAATATGCAAGAGGTGGTATCAGCCTAAATGTCCATCAGTGGATGAATGGATAAAGAAAATGTGGCAGACACATACAAAGGGATTTTATTTAGCCTTGAAAAAGGAAGGAAATTCTGACACACAATCTTGACCTTGAGGACGTTATGCTAAGTGAACAAAGCCAGTCACAAAAAGAAAAATGCCTTATAATTCTACTAATATAAGGAACCTAGAACAGTGAAGCCCATGAAACAGAAAGGAGAACGGTAGTTTCCAGGGGCTAGGGAGAGGGGGAAATGGTTATTATGTATTACAGAGTTTCAGTTTTGGAAGATAAAAAGTTCTGGAGATTGGTTGCACAACAGTGTAAATATATTTATTACTATTAAACTGTACACTTAAAAATGATTAAGATGATAAATGTTATGTGTATTTTTCACAATTAAAAAAACTAAAGCAAAAAAAAAAAAAAAAACTAAAGCAACATCACCACAACACAATGGATATTTTGTATGAACTTCAGCTCCCTAAAAAATATCTCAATTCCCAGGGTGTTATAGCTATTTGATTTAAATGAGAGTAGGGCAAACTGAATTTAAATTTAAAAATTAAAATTTAAATAAATAAATAAATCAGAATAGTGGGTAGGAGAGGAAGTTCTACCTGCAGGACATTACTGAAACAATAGCAATCTCAGAATTACCTAAGGCTTGGATTTCAGTTGCTACAAGCCACAGTCTGGCCAGGAATTTAATGGGAAATCCTAGAGAAATAGAAAGCCATTGGGAACTTTGAATATTTCTGATATATTCCTGGGGATTAAAAAGCTGCACGCATGAACAAGACTATGTGCCTGTTCATGAAAGACATGGGAAAGAAGGCCCATTCAATCACCTCTAGCTGACTTTCAGGTCCTGTGCAAGAAGTAAGTGAAGGGTTAGGTCTGTCTTATAAACTGCCTGAAGTTTGAAGGCATGCCTTCTCACACAGATTCTCTCAGCAAAGGATGGAAAACAAAGTCCAGGTATTTCAGGAAATCTGTTGACTGGCTATTAGCTGACTACTAAATTATAGTGACCCAGAAGTGACTCCTATAAACCCAGCTTCAAAAAATGTTTTGAAGAAAAAAAAAGCTAGAAGAGAACTCAGCAATGAGGAGTACAGAAGCTACACAATTAGTCCAGGAAAACTGCTAAACAAATGAACAACAACAAAACAACAAACCAAATGCCAGAGGAAGAAAAGACCAAATGCCAGAGTTGTTATAATGTATTATTTAAAATACCCAGTTTTCAACAAAAAATAACTAGACATGAAACAGAGAAGTCAAAAGCTGCTCCAAGTTTTGGATTTAGTAGCCAAAGACTTTAAATCAGATAATACATATATTCATATTCAGAGAACTAAAGGAAATCATATCTAAAGAATCAAGTGAAAATATAACAACATTATTTAGAAAATATCAATAAAAAATAGAAATAGTTTTTAAAGAAAGAGCCAGGTTGGGACGCCTGGGTGGCTCAGCGTTTAAGTGTCTGCCTTCGGCTCAGGGCAAGATCCTGGAGTTCCAGGATGGAGTCCCACATCGGGCTCCCCGCATGAAGCCTGCTTCTCCCTCTGCCTATGTCTCTGCCTCTCTCTCTCTCTCTCTGTGTGTGTCTCTCATGAACAAATAAAATATTTTTAAAAAATTAAAAAATAAAATTAAAAAAAAAGAAAGAGCCAAGTCAAATTCTGGAGTTAAAAAGAAAAATAAATGTAAAAAATTCACCAGAGGCACTTATAACATATTTAAGCTGGCAGAAGAAAACATCAACAAATTTGAAGATGGGTCAATATAAAAGGACAGAAAAAATATTTAAAATAATAATGGCTGCAAATTCCAAAATTTGAGAAAAGATTACAGATCCAAGAAGTTCAACCAACTCCAAATAGGATAAACTTGAAGAGATTCACATTTGGACACATCATAAACTGACAAAAGTTGAAAACAAAGAAAATATTGAAGGCAGCAAGAAAAATATGACATTATATGTAAAGTATGCTCAATAAATTAGCAGTTGATTTTTCATCAGAAACCATGAAAACTAGAAGCCAGTATCTTAAAGTCTTCAAAATGTTGAAAGAAAATCCTATCAACCAAAAATTCTACATGCAACTAAACTTTCTGTCAGAAATGGAGTATTTAGGGATCCCTAGGTGGCGCAGCGGTTTGGCGCCTGCCTTTGGCCCAGGGTGCGATCTTGGAGACCGGGATCAAATCCCACATCAGGCTCCAGTTGCATGGAGCCTGCTTCTCTCTCTGCCTGTGTCTCTGCCTCTCTCTCTCTCTCTCTGTGACTATCATAAATAAATAAAAAATTAAAAAAAAAAAAAGAAATGGAGTATTTAAAAATCAAACTATTTTGAATGTAAAAATTCTAAAGAGTTTACCAAAAAAAGTACTAAAACTAACAAGTGAGTTCAGCAAGGGCCTAAGATACAATGAAAACATATAAAATTTTTTAAAATTTTTCCTATATACTACAAATAAGCACGTGGACACCAAAGTTAAAAATACAGTGCTGTTGGGATCCCTGGGTGTCTCAGTGGTTTAGCACCTGCCTTCGGTCCAGGGCGTGATCCTGGGTCTCCAGGATCAAGTCCCACATCAGGTTCCCTGCATGGAGCCTACTTCTCCCTCTGCCTGTGTCTCTGCCTCTCTCTCTTTCTCTGTGTCTGTCATGAATAAATAAATAAAATCTTTAAAAAAAAGACCCCTATTACAGGATGAAAATCAAACTATAGAGTGTGAGAAAATATCTGAAACCACATTTCTTTCTGACAAAGGACTTCTTTATTTTTTTAAAAGATTTTATTTATTTATTCATGAGAGACACAGAGAAAGAGAGAGATAGAGCGGCAGAGACATAGGCAGAGGGAGAAGTAGGTTCCATGCAGGTAACCTGTTGTGGAACTCGATCCCAGGACTCCATGATCATGCCCTGAGCAGAAGGCAGATGCTTAACTGCTGCCAGGCGTCCCTGACAAAGGACTTTATCTCAAAAGTATAAAGAACTCTCAAAATTAAACAGTAAAAAGCAAGCAATTCAATTAGGATATGGGCAGAAGATATGAAGAGACCTTTTGCCAAGGAAGATATGTAAATGACAAAAAAGTATATGGAAAAATGTTTGACATTATTAACCATTAAAGAAATGCAACTTGGCCATACTGAAATCACTATATACATATCAGAATGACTAAAATTTAAAAATTGTGTCAACACCAAATGATGATGAGAATGCAGAAAACCTACATCACTTATACTCTGCTGGGTGTCTAGTAAAATAGTATAGCCACAGTTGCAAACAATTTGAAAGTATCTTTAAAAATTAAGAATGCACATTCACCAAGAGAACCACCAAAATACACTTAAACAAATTTAAAAGAATAGAAATCATACAATATCTGCTCTCAGATCACAGTGGTAACAGATTAGTAACAGAAAGATAACTGGAAAATCCTAAAGTACACGATTAAACAACACACTTCTTTTTTAAAAAAATAAAAGATTTTATATTATTTGAGAGAGAGAGAACAAGAGAGAGCATGAGTGGGATGAGGAGCACAGGGAGGAGCAGACTCTTTGCTGAGCAAGGAACCCAACTCGGGATCATGACCTGAGCCAAAGGCAGATGCTTAACTGACTGAGCCACCCAAGTGCCCCTAAACAACACACTTCTGAATAACACGTGGGTTTAAGGAAAAAATATCAGCGGAAATTTGAAAATGTTTTGAACTATTTTGAAACTCAATGAATATGAAAGTACAACTTATCAAAATGTGTGGGATGCAGCAACATCAATGCTTAGAAGAAATTTATAGCATTGAATGCATAGATAAAAAAGAATAAAGACTTAAAATTAAAAATCTAAGTTTCCATCTTAGGAAACTAGGAAAGAACAGCAAATTAGATCCAAAGCAAGCAGAAGAAAAATAATAATAATTGAGAGCAGAAGTCAATGAAATTGAAAACAAGATGTAATAGAAGAAAATCAGTGAAATTAAAAGCTGCTTCTTTGAGACATAGCCATGGCCAACAAGCAAATGAGAAAATGCGCTGCATCACTTGCCATTAGAGAAGATCAAAAGTCAATAAGCCTCTAGCCTTTGTAACTAAGAGAAGAAAAGGACAAAAATTACCAATATCAGAAATGAAAGAGAGGATATTACTACAGATCCTGTGGATAATAAAGAAATACTATAAACAACAAGTATTGATGATCTAGATGAAATAGACCAATGTCTTGAAAAATATAATTTGGCAAAACTCACACAAAGAAATAATCTGTAAAGACCTATATCTATTTTTTTAAATTTTTATTTATTTATGATAGTCACACAGAGAGAGAGAGAGAGAGGCAGAGACATAGGCAGAGGGAGAAGCAGGCTCCATGCACCGGGAGCCCGACGTGGGATTTGATCTCGGGTCTCGGATCGCGCCCTGGGCCAAAGGCAGGCGCTAAACCCCTGCGCCACCCAGGAATCCCAAGGCCTATATCTATTAAAGAAATTTAATCCATAATTAATAACCTTCCAAACAGAAAGAACCCAGCCCAAGTGTGTTTACTGATGATATACCAAACATTTAAGGAAGAAATTATACTAATTATAAATTATACTAATTTTCTTTTTTAAAAAAGATGTTATTTATTTATTCATGAGAGACACAGAGAGAGAGGCAGAGACATAGGCATAGGAGAAGGAGGCTCCCCAGGGAGAGTCTGATGGGGGACTTGATCCCAGGACCCCAGGATCGTGACCTGAGCTGAAAGCAGACGCTCAACCACTGAGCCACCCAGGTGCCTCTAAACTAATTTTCTACAATCTCTTTTAGAGGATAAAAGCAGAAAGAATACTGCCTAACTCAATGTATGAGGCCAGAATTACCCGAACACCAAAACCACACAAAGATATTACAAGAAAAGAAAACTACAGAATATCTCTCATGAACATGGATATAAAAATTTTCAATAAATATTAAGAAATCAAATCCAGGGTATCCCTGGGTGGCTCAGCAGTTTAGTGCCTGCCTTTGGCCCAGGGCATGGTCCTGGAGCCCCTGGATCAAGTCCCACATCAGGCTCCCAGCATGGAGCCTGCTTCTCCCTCCTTCTGTGTCTCTGCCTCTCTCTCTCTCTCTCTCCATCATGAATGAATAAATAAATATATCTTAAAAAAAAAAAAGAAATCAAATCCAACAATGTATAAAAGAAGTATACACCACAACCAAGTGAGGTTTATCCTAACCAGGCAAAAGTTGACTCAACATTCAAAAATCAATTAATGTAATCCATCATATCAATAGACTAAAAGAAAAAATCACATGATCATATCAATAGATGCAGAAAAGCATTTCACAAATTCAACACCCATCATGATAAAAATTTTCAGTAAAGTACAAATAGAGGGAGACTTTCTCAACTTTATTAAAGAATATCTACAAAAAAACCCTGCAGCTAACATTATATTTAATGGTAAGAAACTCAGAGATTTCCCACTAAGATCAGGTACAAACCAAGGATGTCCCTTCTCATCACTTCCCTTCAACACTGTACAGGAAGTTCTAGCTAATGCAATAAGCCAAGAAAAGGAAATAAAAGACAGAATGGGAAGGAATAAATAAATCTATCTTTGTTCAGCAGTGACATTATCATGTATGTAGAAAAAAAATCAACCAAACACCCCCCTGGAATGAAGTGATTATAGCAAGATTGCAGGGTATGACTTAATACACAAAAGTCAGTTGCTTTCCTATATACCAGCAACGAACAAGTGGAATTTGAAATTAAAAACACAAAACCATTTACATTAGTACTCCTTTCTTCCCCTCCCCCACCAAAAGAAATACTTAGGTATAAAACTAACAAAATAGGTACAAGATCTAGATGAGGAAAACTACAAAACTCTGATGAATGAAATCAGAGAACTATAAATAAAAGGAGAGAGATTTCATATTTATGGTTAGGAAGACTCAATATTATCAAGATATCAGTACTTCCCAATTTGATCGATAAATTCAGTACATACAGTCACAATCAAAATCCCAGCAAGTTATTTTGTGGATAGATACTATAGGAAACTGAGTGAAAGGTTATGGGATCTCTATATTATATCTTACAATTGATCAGTCTACAACTATCTCAAAATATGTTTGATTTTAAAAATGAAGGAGACGGGGTGCCTGGATGGCCCAATTGGTTAAGCATCCAACCCTTGATTTCATCTTAAGGTCATGATATCAGGGTTGTGGGATCAAGCCCTTTGTCAAGCTCCACCTGATGTAGCCTGCTGGAGATTCTCCTCTCCCTCTTCTCCTCCCTCTGCTCTTGCTCTCACTCTCTCTCTCAAATTAATAAATAATTTTTTTTTTAAATGAAGGAGAGGGACGCCTGGGTGGCTCAGCAGTTGGGCACCTGCCTTTGGCTGGGAGCATGATCCTGGCATTCTGGGGTCAAGTCCTGCATCAGCCTCCCTGCATGGAGTCCGCTTCTCCCTCTGCTGGTGTCTCTGCCTCTCTCTGTGTGTGTCTCTCATGAATAGATAAATAAAAGCTTTTTTTTTTTAAATGAAGAGAAATTCTGACGATCTAGATAAACAAAAACAGAGTACATCATTAGCAAACTTGCCTTATAAGAAATGCTAACTGGAGTCCTTCAGGCTAAATGAAAAAAATACCAGATGGTAACTTGAATTCTCATGAAAAAAATAAAGAGCACTGGTAAAAATACTACAGAAATATATATATACACACACATATATATACATGTGTATATATATATACCTATTTACACCACAAATGGGGCACCTGGGTAGCCCAGTGGTTGAGTGTCTGCCTTTGGCTCAGGGTGTGATCCTCGGGTCCTGGGATCAAGTTGCACATCCCCGGTTCCCCGGGGAGCTTGGTTCTCCCTCTGCCTATGTCTCTGTTGCTCTCTGTGTGTCTCTCATGAATAAATAAATAAAATCTTTAAAAAAAGATTGTTTATAATCCTTTTACCTCTTTTTAGTGACAACTACATAAAACAATAATAAAAACTGTTGAGTTCATATTATTATTTTTAAAGATTTTATTTATTTATTCATGAGAGACAAAGAGAGAGAGAGAGAGAGAGAGAGAGGCAGAGACACAGGCAGAGGGAGAAGTGGGCTCCATGCAGGAAGCCCAATGTGGGACTGGATCCAGGAACTCTGGGATCATGCCCTGAGCCAGAGCCAGACGCTCAACCGCTGAGCCACCCAGGAGTCCCTGTTGAGTTCATATTAAAGATTTAAATTGTGTGGCAATAATCATACAAAGGAGAGGATGGAGATGTAAGAGAAAAGTTTGTGTGTAACATTGAAATTAAGGTGATATTAATCCGAGCTAGATTGTTTTAAGATGCTAATTATAATCCCCAGAGCACTCATTAAGGAAATAATTTTTTAAATGTGAGAAGAGACACAAAGGAGTTAAAATATTAGTACACTAGAAGATATTTAGCACAAAAGAAGTCAATCTCCTCTTATAAGGACACCAGTTATATTTGAGTAGGGCCTACATTATTGATCTCATTTTACTTTTTTTTTTTTTTTTTTTGGTGACTCTATCTTCAAATGTAGTTATAATCTGAATTAGTGGAGGTTTGGGCTCCAATATATGAATTTTTGGGGAAGACAATTCAGTCCATTAACAATGACATATAATTTTCATTTTCATTTTTTCTGAGGCATTTTTTCTAACATTTCTTGCAAAACATGAAAATTGCCTACTTGCAACAAATTCCTTCAAATTCTCTCATTTTTGCTTGCCTGAGAATGTATTTCTCCTTCATTTTTGAAATTTAATTTAGTTGGAGATGGAATTTTAGGTTGGTTTTTTTTTTTTCTTTCAACACTTTAAGTACTTCACTCTTTTTTTTTTTTTTTTTTTTTTTTTTTTTGCTTGCCTGTTTCCTGAAGAGAAGTCACTGCAATTATTATTCTTGCTTCTCTGTAGGTAATGTGGTTTTTTTCCCTCTGGCTTCTTTCAAAATTTTCCCTTTACATTTGATTTTCTGAGGTTTGAATATGATATGTGGTGTATATCTTGTGGTATTTATTCTTAGTGGTTTATGAGCTTCATGGATTTGTTTTGATGTTTCTCAATTGTTTTAGGAAATATTATTGTTTCAGGTATTCCTTTTTTTTCCTTTCTCTTTTCTACTTCTGGTATAATCATTATACATGTTACATTCTTTATAATTGTAATTTGTATTGTATATTTTTTAGATATTCTGCTCTACCTCTTTCATTGTATTTTCTCTTTGCATTTCAATTTGGAAGTTTTTGCTGACATTTCTTCAAGCCCGCTGACCTTTCATGAGAGTATGTCAATCTACTGAAGAGCCCAGCAAGATGTTCATTATTTCTGTTACAGTGCTCTTGATTTCTAGCATTTCCTTTTGATTCTTTCTTAGAATTTCCATTTCTCTGCTTACATTATCTATACATTCTTGTATGCTGTCCACTTTTCCATTAGAGCCCTTAGCATATTTATCATATGTTTTAAGTTTTTAGTATGATAATTTTAACATCTCTGACGTATCTGAGTCTGCTTCTGATGCTCTGTCTCTTCAAATTGTTTCTTTGTTTTAGTCTTTTAGTATAACTAGTAATTTTTTTTAAATCTACTTCATAGGTGTTATTGTATTCTTCCATTAAGAAGGATATGTGTAATTGTCTATTGATGATGTTATTAGAAATTGATGTTCAACATCTAGGGCCATTAATTCATTAAGGGTTACAAAATAGTGATGTTCCAATTCTCTCATTCTTTATTCAGTTATTATATAGAGTACTTTTAGGAGGAGGAACTTCTCCTTATCTGCTATATGATTACTCAGAGGTAGAGTTTATTTGTTTTTTATTTTTTTTAAAGATTTATTTATTTACTCATGAGAGATACAGACTGAGAGAGAGAGGCAGAGACACAGGCAGAGATAGAAGCAGGCTCCACACAGGGAGCCCAACATGGGACTCCATCCTTAGTCTCCAGGATCACGCCCTGGGCTGAAGGCAGCGCTAAACTGCTGAACTACCCAGGCTGCCCCAGAGGTAGAGTTTAAATATGAAAGTCAGGATAAGTACTTGATATCTTTTTTTTTTACTATAATTATTATGATGAAAAAAAATTATTATGATGAGTTAGTTCATTAGCATCCAATAGCAATGTTTTTGGTTGTTTTCTTTTTTGTTTTATTATAAGCTCAGAAGCCAAAAAATACTGATATATTTCAATTCCTTTCATATTTTAAAAATAGAATAATAGCTCAAATTTCATTAACATACCGGTTAATATAACCACTTATAAGAGATGCTACAGTTTGGCTTGGAAGATAAAACATAGACCAAAGACTTGAATAGGCACTTCACGAAGAGGGTATTCAAATGACTAATAAATATATGAACAGATGTTCAACCTTTTTTTTTTAATTTTTTTTTTATTTTTTTATTTATTTATGATAGTCACACAGAGAGAGAGAGAGAGAGAGAGAGAGAGAAGCAGGCTCCATGCACCGGGAGCCTGACATGGGATTCGATCCTGGATCTCCAGGATCGCGCCCTGGGCCAAAGGCAGACGCCAAACCGCTGCGCCACCCAGGGATCCCCCAGATGTTCAACCTTATTAATTATCAGAGAAATGCAAATTTAAACCATAATGCAATACCACTATTTACCTAACAGAATGGCTAAGATAAAGATAGAAAATGCTAAGATTGGTGAGAATGGAGAACACTGTTTATGAGAATGTGAATTGGTATAACCATTTGGAAAACTGATTCATGTATCTAATAAAATTGAATATATTTACTTTCTAACCTCCAGCAATACTCCTGGATATATGCTCAACAGAAATGCATATGTATATTCACCAAAAGACAAGTATAAGACTGCTTGTAGCAGCATAATTCACTATACCTATAAAGTGGACATTAGTAGAAAGAATAAATAATCCAAAATCTACAATACATATATATATAGTATGTATATATATATATATATATAGTATATGTATATATATAATGGTTTACTTGCACAGAAAGAATGAAGGAGCTATGATTGCTCAAAAACATTGAAGAATCTCACAAACATTATATTGAGAGAAAAAGCCAGATACAGGTTCAAAAACAGGCCAAACTAATGCATGGTGTTTAAAAGTGGGTTAGTGTGCTGGCAGGGAGGGATCTTGTGACTAGAAGGGGCTTCTAGGATGCCAGTTCTTGATGTTTAGTTTTAAAAATCTGGTTGTTGGTTAATGTGTATGGTCACTTTGTGAAAATCCAGTGACCTCTTTATTATTTGTGTACTTTTCCGTAGGTACACTATTATTCAGTAAAACATTTTAAAAATACAATTTGTGATATCCTCATCTAACCTCTTCCATACTTTATTAATCAGTGCTTATTTAGACAAGAAACAATTATTAAACCCCATTGAATCGAAGGCATTTTAGGAATATACGTATGATTAAAACAGAATCCCTTGAAGTTGCTCATAGAATGTCATTAGTAGAAAAACTTAAGCTAAATTTAAGAAACTTAACTTAAGCTAAATCTCCTATAGCATGATTTTATCATGTTTTTAGTGTTTGGAGATCAAACCAAATTGATTTAAAGTTTCTCTAAAAAATTAAATATGTATAATTCATAATGGTGTTTGGTCTATTATTTTTCTAACTGATAGAGAAGTCAACTGTTAAAAAGGTGATCTTTGTGTAACAGGGATTTTGTGTGGATTTTTTAGGGGGCAGGGGGTCCATGTTAACACATTTGGTAAACTTTTATTTTAAAGCACCTTTCTGGAATACCAGTCTGACCTCAATCTGAACAAAGCCCTAGTTGATGTTTGCTGGAGGTGGCTTGGTCATTTTCTCAGCCTGTATGTTTAGTATTGAATGTTAATCAGATTCATTATTAAAGATTTCATCTGCCACACAATAAGTAATTGGCTATGTCTGAGTGGCCACCTTTTGTCTTGAGCAGATTGCTTAAAACTGCATTAAGCATCATCAAACCCAAATGACTGTTTGTCTTTTACTTGTTTTCTAACAGATTGGGTCTTATTATTATGCAAATACATTGCAAAGAATAGTCTTAGAAAAAGTGCATATGAATTCCTCTTAGTTCATAACAGGCTTTTATAGTGAAGGATGCATGAAATAATTGCTAATTATGTTAACCTGTTTCCTTTTGTATATATTATAGAGCACCATTTAGAATCCATGGGTTAAAAGTAGTACAAAAGTGAGAAGTTTGTAAGCATTGCTCTCTACCTTGATATATTGTGTCATCCTCGTTTATTAATGAAATGATACAGAGGAGAAAGGATTAAATATATTATTTAAATTTACTGTTAGTTTTCTTTTAAAATGAATCAGTGAGATAGAATAAGCAAAAAAATCATGAAAGTATAATTATTAAACAATATAATTATAAATCCACATTTTCTCTACAATGTATTCCATAAAATCATATTTGCTGACCAATAGAGTTTTATGTGTAAATCATTCATCTATGGTTTTGATCCCTCAAAAGAATTATATGTAATGCCATCTTTCTTTCTTTTTTTTTTTAATGCCATCTTTCTTATTCAATTTCATTATTGTTCTGATTAAATAAATTCAGTGGCTATGAAAGGCATGAAATTGGCTGCCATCTGAGATCTGACAATGTCATCATAATTGGTTTAAGCAGAATGTACTTCATACTTATCTTAGGACATCCTTCGTAATCTGTCTGCTCTTGAAGCTGACTTGGCCACAAATGAAATTATTGCAGCCTTAGAAATGAAATCCTCACCCATTAAGGGTTCAGGTGGACTTAGCTTCATAATCTGGTTTACAAGTTTTGAGTAGTGGAATTATATGGTTGTCCTTCATATTTCCTGACCAGTGAGTTTTAGGGAAGAGTATTAATTTCTGTTCTATTACGGAACTGAATCTTCTCAAATTTGTATATTGCAAATTATATTAGGAATGGTCAAACATTTTGTAAATAAAGCAATTACTATTAATAAAAATATTTTCATATATATGAGTGAAAATATTCACTTTTTAAAAAATTCTCTAGTGCCTTTACTGTTTTCTATCCTCATTTAGATTTACAAAGCATCTGAATTTTCCCCCAGTTTTATTGAGGTAAATTGTATAGATTTATTTATTTATTTTTAAAGATGTTATTTATTTATTCACGAGAGACACAGAGAGAGAGGCAGAGACACAGGCAGAGGGAGAAGCAGGCTCTATGCAGGGAGCCCAATGTGGGATTAGATCCAGGGACTCCAGGATCACACTTTGAGCAGAAGGCAGATCTGGAATTGCTGAGCCACCCAAGCGTCCCTAAATTATATAGATTTAAATTGTACATGGTGTTTTTATATTTGATACATTATGAAATGATTACCATATAACCTAATTAATATATCTATCATCACATAATGACCTTTTTTTTAATGTGGTGAGACAACAAAATCTAACTCTTAGAAAAGTTTATGCAATACATTATTATTAACTATAGTCATTATTGCACACTAAGTCTCTAGAACATGTTCATCTTATAATTGAAAGCTTGTACCCTTTGACCACCATGTCTCCATTTCTCCTACCCCTTGTGAGTACTATTCTATCCTCTGGTTCAATGAGTTAGATATTTTTAGATTCCACACACAGGTGAGATCATGTCTTTTGTGTCTGGCTTATTTCATTTAGCTTAATATCCTCCAGATTCACCCATGTTGTTGCAAATGGCAAGATTTCTTTCTTTTTTAAGGCTGAATATTATTCCATTATGTATTTTTCTCTATTTATCATCTATTCATCCATTGACAACACTTAAATTGTTTTCATATCTTGGCTATTACAAATAATGCTGCAATGAACATGGGGGTACATTTATCTTTTCGAGTTAGTGTTCATTTTCTTCAGATAAATACCTAGAAATAGAATTGCTAGATCATATTGTAGTTCTATTTTTTATTTTTGAGGAAACTCTATATTGTTTTCCATAATAGCCATACCTATTTACATTCACACTATAGGGTATAAAGATTTCATTATCCCCACATTCTCACCAACACTAGTTATTTCTTGTTTTTATGTTTGTTTTTAAAATAGCCATACTAACAGACACGAGATGATATTTCAATGTTGTTTTGCATTTTCTTGATGATTAGTTATGTTGAGCATTTTTCATATGCCCACTGGCCATTTGTACATCATTTGAAAAATGGCTATTCAGGTTCTCTGCTCATTTTTGAATCAGGTTATTTGGCGTTTTGGTTATTAGTTGTATGAGTTCCTTATATGTTTTGGATATTAACCCCTTTCAGATAAATGGTTTCCAAATATTGTCTCCCAATCCTTTTGAGGATTTCTGCAACTATGTTCTTCAGATATATTGGAGTATAATTTTTTTATAGTGTTCTTTTCTGGTTTTGTTATCAGGATAATACTGGCCTCCTAAAGCATTTTCTCCTCTTCAACTTTTTGAGAGAGTTTGAGAAGAATTGGTATTAATTCTTTTTTAAAATTGTATGTAGATTCCACTCATGAAATTATCTAGACCTAGGCACTTCTTTTTTGTTTGGAGGTTTTTAATTATTACTTTATTTTCCTTACTTATTATTGACCTGTTCATATTTTCTCTTTCTTTATGATTCAGTCTTGGTAGGTTGTATGTTTCTAGAATTTAATCATTTTTTTCTAAGTTACCCATTTTGGGTGGTATATATTTGTTTATAGTACTCTTTTATTGCCCTTCATATTTCTTTGGTATCTTTAGTAATGTCCCCACTTTCATTCCTGATTTTACTTACTTGCATCTGTTCTCTTTTTTTTTCTTAGTCTAGCTAAAGATTTATTGATTTCATTTATCTTTTCAAAAAATTAACTGTCAATGTTTCATTGGTATTTTATTTTTCTAGTCTCTATCTCATTTATTTCTGCTCTGATTTTTGTTATTTTCTTCCTTCTGCTAACTTTGAGTTTAGTTTGTTCTTTTTTTCTAATTTCTTGAGCTGTGAAATTAGATTGTTTAGTTAAGATTATTTTTGGGTTTTAATATAGGTGTTTATTACTATAAATTTTCCTCTAATAAATGCTTTGACTGTATCCCCAGTGTTTTGTTGTATTGTGTTTCCATTTTTATTAGTCTCAAGATAGTTTTTTATTTCCATTTTGATCTCTTCTTTGATTCATTAATTGTTCAGCAGTGTGGTCAATTTTCACATATTGTGAATTTTCCAGTTTTTCTCCTATTATTTATTTCTGGTTTCCTATTGTTGTGTCAGAAAAGATACTTGATATGATTTCAATCTTCCTAAATTTCTTAAGACTTGTTTTGTGACCTTACATATGATTTATCCTGAAGAATATCCTATGCACTTACGAAAAATGTGTATATTGTTGCTGTTGAATAGATTATTCTTTTTTTTAAACAATCATATACTTAAAAAAAATTTTTTTTTAAGATTTTATTTATTTATTCATAGAGATGCAGAGAGAGAGAGAGAGAGAGGCAGAGACACAGGCAGAGGGAGAAGCAGACTCTATGCAGAGAGCCCAACGTGGGACTCGATCCAGGGACCCCAGGATCACGCCCTGGGCTGCAGGCGGCACTAAACCACTGCACCACCGGGGCTGTCCTGAATAGATTATTCTGTTAGGTCCATTTGAAGTATAGTTTAAATCCGATGTTTCTTTATCAATTTTCTGTCTGGATAACCTATACCTTATTGAAAGTAGGGTACTACTTTTTGCATATGTTCCATGAAGTTTTGTGTTGCTGTATTCACATTTGAAGAAGTAGTGACCTCCTTTAGTCTTTACTAACTGGCTCTGGGAGAGAAATACCTTCACTAGTCAGCTTGGTTAGGGATCTTTGAGCCTCTCTTCAACATTAACTATGGGTGTGCCCATTTGACACCTCTTGGGATGATTGGGAATTCTTAAGATAGTATGCTTTTTCTTGATTTCTTCAAAGCCAGCCAAATGCTGAGATTCTCCCATTTGTTTTTCCTAGGGTGGTACCCTGAAATGTTTAAGTTTGCATGCCTTCTCCCAAACTCATAAAGTCAAGTTGAATGTTTGTGTGTGCTTGGAAGTTGTCTGCAGAGGCTCGCATATGTCCACAGGAGCATCCATGATGATACAGCCATGAAGGGAGAGATGCATAGAGTGTTGAGGGAGTCCATGGGGCAGTTTTGGGGGTTCTTGAGGTGATGTGCCAAGTGGCTCATTGCTGGCTTTCTGATGGAGGGTATAAGCATTTCGATAGGATTCACTGCCCTTTGTTGAATTCCACATACTGCTTAGTGTGAGTCCTGTCTCTCTTCCCTGCCCTCAATGACTCTTCTAGGCACTCAGCTGTGCCTATCACCTCAGTATTCTGAGTGGGATAAGAAAGAAGCAACCACTGAGCAGCATTCTGTATGGTTAGGGAAGCCAGGCAATCACTCATCATCACTTTCTCCCATGGAAGAAATTGCAGGCAGAGGGGGGATCTCTCTTGGCCCATGTCACCTTGAGGGAAGTGTGATATGGTTAAAGTGAAGCTATTCTTACCCTCTTCGAGGCATCTATCTTCAGATTTTTTTTCTCCAGTGGTGTGCTTGAACTTCTTCATTGGACTTCTAGCCTCCCACAAAGGTACTCTCATCCATGTGTGTTTGTTAAAATTCATGCTTCTGTGGGGAGATGATAGTATCTTACTGAAGTCATTCCTCCAAAATTCACTTTTTAATGAAATATTTGGATAGTATCTGAACTCAAACTTTTTTACAACACTGTGGAACAGAGCTGGCTTAGAGAATAGTATTAATCTAAATGGGTTTCTTTACTGAGGTGCCAAAAGAACTCATTATAAGATGACAAATGGTATAATACTAAATTCAATGACATGCCATCTGTTTATAAAAGATAACAAATATTAGTTGATATAGTCTAAATAAGACACTGCTCCAACAAAGATAATCAATTGACAAATTGGCTTTCAATGTTAGAATTTTTTTTTAAGATTTTATTTATTTATTCATGAGACAGAGAGAAAGGCAGTGACATAAGGCAGAGGGAGAAGCAGGCTCCTTTCAGGGAGCCCGACCTGGGACTCGATTCCTGGAATGGGATCATGCCTTGAGCTGAAGGCAGACACTCAACCACTGAGCCACCCAGGCATCCCTCAATGCTAGATTTTTTATGTAAGTTATTCCTTGACTCTAAAATATTCTTTTTCATCCATTTTGACTATCTTGCTTTTCCAATTTTGGATTCATCTGCTCTGTGGAGCCTTCCCTTCCCTTGTAGCCACATTTATCCCTCACTTTTCTGACAATGCTTCCTATCTTACACATTTAACCACTTAATTGTTTTGTGACCTTTGATTTTCTGTTCAATTTGTGTAGATTTTCTATCCCCCTTGAGACATATTCTTCAGAGATAGCAACTCTAGTGTATGTGGATGGATGGTTTGGCCATGCCTCTGTTCCCTCCTATTGTTCCCAGTGCTACTATTTTTTTCTCCCTTTTAAGATAATTTTTAAGTATAAATATCCTATTAAGTATAGATAGAAATGTATATGTATTGTGTAGACAATGATTATTTGAATTGCTCTTAATACTCAATATTGTAATTTTGTCAAAAGGTAAGACTCCTAATATAACACTTAGCAGATAACCAGTTATTGTTGACAAGAGACTGGTTTTTTACTGTGGTCTTTTTTTTAAAGATTTTATTTATTTATTTATTTATTTGAGAAAGAGAGAGTGTACACAGGAGCAGGGGAAAGGAGCAGAGGGAAAGGGACAAGCAAACTCCATGCTGAGCATGAAGCCCAACAGGAGGCTTAATCCCACAACCTTGAGATCATGACCTGAGCTGAAATCAAGAGTTGGATGCTTAAATGACTGAGCCACCCAGGTGCCCACAAGGACTGATTTTTTTAAATCTAATTTTCAGGGATCCCTGGGTGGCGCAGCGGTTTGGCACCTGCCTTTGGCCTGAGGTGTGATCCTGGAGACCCGGGATTGAATCCCATGTCGGGCTCCCAGTGCATGGAGCCTGCTTTTCCCTCTGCCTGTGTCTCTGCCTCTCTCTCTCTCTCTCTCTCTGTGTGACTATCATAAATTTAAAAAAAAAAAATTTTTTTTAAATCTAATTTTCAGTGGACTGGGCCCTTTATTTCTCTTATTTCAAAATGGAGTTAATTCTGCTTTAACTTACCTTATAGAGATGTATGTATTTGTATATGTATTTATTTCATATATATGTATAATCTATGCATGTATTTCATAATGAAGTAATATTAGTGTGCTTTGAATCCTGAGCTTTATGTTTTCAAGCAAATATAGTATATGTGTTCAAGTAATAGATAACTCAGAAGTAGTTCATTTACCTATAGGAGAGAATTTCTTTTTTAAAAATCTTTTTAAATTGATGTATAATTAATATGCATTAATTATATTAGTTTATAATGGAGTTATATTAGTTTCAGGTGTACAATAGAATGATTAAGCAATTCTATACATTACTCAATATTCAACATAATAATCTCCTTTATTTATTTCACCCATCTCTCTACCTACCTCCCCTCTGGCAACAACCAGTTTGTTCTCTATACTCAAGAGTCTGCTTTTTCGTCTGTCTCTTTTCTTTGTTCATTTGTTTTATTTCTTAAATTCCACATAGGAGTGAAATCATATGGTATTTGTCTTTTTCTGTCTGACTTATTTCACTTAGAAGTGTACTTTCTAGTTCCATTCATGTTTTTGCAAATGGCAAGATCTCTTTTTGTTTTTTTTTTTGGCTGAATATTATTCCATTGTATGTATACTACATCTTCTTTATCTATTTATCTATGGATGAGCACTTGGTTGCTTTTGTATCTTGGCTATTGTAAATAATGCTCCAAGGCAAACTGTTAAGTGGAGGAAGATATTTGAAAATGATATATTCAATATGAGGTTAGTATACAAAATATATAAAGAACTTCTAGAATCAACACCAAAAAGACCAAAACAAAACAAATAAATAATTTGACTTAAAAATAGGCAGAGAATCTAAACGGACATTTTTCCAAAGTAGACATACAAATGGCCTACGAACACATGAAAAGATGCTCAACATCACTAATCATCAGGGAAATGCAAATCAAAATCAAAATCTAAAAGACAAGAGGGAGAGGAGGGGCAAGATGGCGGAAGAGTAGGGTCTCCAAATCACCTGTCTCCACCAAATTACCTAGAAAACCTTCAAATTATCCTGAAAATCTATGAATTCGGCCTGAGAATTAAAGAGAGAACACCTGGAATGCTACAGTGAGAAGAGTTCGCGCTTCTATCAAGGTAGGAAGACGGGAAAAAAGAAATAAAGAAACGAAAGGCCTCCAAGGGGGAGGGGCCCCGCGAGGAGCCGGGCTGAGGCCGGGGCGAGTGTCCCCAGGACAGGAGAGCCCCGTCCCGGAGAAGCAGGAGCTGCACCAACCTTCCCGGGCAGAAAGGGGCTCGCAGGGAGTTGGAGCAGGACCGACCTTCCCGGGGGAAAGGGGCTCGCAGGGAGTTGGAGCAGGACCCAGAAGGGCGAGGATGCCCTCGGGCTCCCCGGGACAGTAACAGCAACTGCGAGCCCAGGAGAGTGCGCCGAGCTCCCTAAGGGCTGCAGCGCGCACGGCGGGACCCGGAGCAGCTCGGAGGGGCTCGGGCAGAGGAAGAGGCTCCGTGCGGAGGGGGCTGCGCGGTACCAGGAGCAGCTCGGGGGGGGGGTCGGGCGGCGGCTCCGCGGAGGGGGCTGCGGGGTGGGAGCGCGAATCCAACAGCGCAGGCTCCGGAGCACAGGGCGCCGGGACACAGCCCAGGATCCGGCCTCCCCCGGGACAGGCAGAGGCCGGGAGGGCCCAGGACAGCGAGGACGCTCCTGCCCCAGCTGAGCAGATCAGCGGCCCCGCCCCGGAGCCTCCAGGCCCTGCAGACGGAGAGCTCCGGAGTTCCTGCGGGGGCTGAATCCAGGTTTCCAGAGCTGGCCCCGCCACTAGGGCTGTTGCTCCTGCGGCCTCACGGGGTAAACAACCCCCACTGAGCCCTGCACCAGGCAGGGGCACAGCAGCTCCCCCAACTGCTAACACCTGAAAATCAGCACAACAGGCCCCTCCCCCAGAAGACCAGCTAGACTGACGGACAACTTCCAGGGGAAGCCAAGGGACTTAAAGTACACAGAATCAGAAGATACTCCCCCGTGGTTCTTTCTTTTTCTTTTCTTTTTTTTTTTTTTTTTTTTGCTTTTTGATTTGTTTCCTTCCCCCACCCCCCTTTTTTCTCCTTTCTTTCTTTTTCTTTCTCTTTTTCTTCTTTTTTTTTTCGTTTTTTTCTTCCTTTTTTTCTCTTTCTCTTTTCTTTCCTTCTTTCTCTCCTCTCTTTTTCTCCTTTTCCAAATACAACTTGCTTTTGGCCACTCTGCACTGAGCAAAATGACTAGAAGGAAAACCTCACCTCAAAAGAAAGAATCAGAAACAGTCCTCTCTCCCACAGAGTTACAAAATCTGGATTACAATTCAATGTCAGAAAGCCAATTCAGAAGCACTATTATACAGCTACTGGTGGCTCTAGAAAAAAGCATAAAGGACTCAAGAGACTTCATGACTGCAGAATTTAGAGCTAATCAGGCAGAAATTAAAAATCAATTGAATGAGATGCAATCCAAACTAGAAGTCCTAACGACGAGGGTTAACGAGGTGGCAGAACGAGTGAGTGACATAGAAGACAAGTTGATAGGAAAGAGGGAAACTGAGGAAAAAAGAGACAAACAATTAAAAGACCATGAAGATAGATTAAGGGAAATAAACGACAGCCTGAGGAAGAAAAACCTACATTTAATTGGTGTTCCCGAGGGCGCTGAAAGGGACAGAGGGCCAGAATATGTATTTGAACAAATTCTAGCTGAAAACTTTCCTAATCTGGGAAGGGAAACAGGCATTCAGATCCAGGAAATAGAGAGATCCCCCCCTAAAATCAATAAAAACCGTTCAACACCTCGACATTTAATAGTGAAGCTTGCAAATTCCAAAGATAAAGAGAAGATCCTTAAAGCAGCAAGAGACAAGAAATCCCTGACTTTTATGGGGAGGAGTATTAGGGTAACAGCAGACCTCTCCACAGAGACCTGGCAGGCCAGAAAGGGCTGGCAGGATATATTCAGGGTCCTAAATGAGAAGAACATGCAACCAAGAATACTTTATCCAGCAAGGCTCTCATTCAAAATGGAAGGAGAGATAAAGAGCTTCCAAGACAGGCAGCAACTAAAAGAATATGTGACCTCCAAACCAGCTCTGCAAGAAATTTTAAGGGGGACTCTTAAAATTCCCCTTGAAGAAGAAGTTCAGTGGAACATTCCACAAAAACAAGGACTGAATAGTTATCATGATGACACTAAATTCATATCTCTCAATAGTAACTCTGAATGTGAATGGGCTTAATGACCCCATCAAAAGGCGCAGGGTTTCAGACTGGATAAAAAAGCAGGACCCATCTATTTGCTGTCTACAAGAGACTCATTTTAGACAGAAGGACACCTACAGCCTGAAAATAAAAGGTTGGAGAACCATTTACCATTCGAATGGTCCTCAAAAGAAAGCAGGGGTAGCCATCCTTGTATCAGATAAACTAAAATTTACCCCAAAGACTGTAGTGAGAGATGAAAAGGGACACTATATCATACTTAAAGGATCTATTCAACAAGAGGACTTAACAATCCTCAATATATATGCCCCGAATGTGGGAGCTGCCAAATATATAAATCAATTATTAACCAAAGTGAAGAAATACTTAGATAATAATACACTTATACTTGGTGACTTCAATCTAGCTCTTTCTATACTCGATAGGTCTTCTAAGCACATCTCCAAAGAAACGAGAGCCTTAAATGATACACTGGACCAGATGGATTTCACAGATATCTACAGAACTTTACATCCAAACTCAACTGAATACACATTCTTCTCAAGTGCACATGGAACTTTCTCCAGAATAGACCACATATTGGGTCACAAATCGGGTCTGAACCGATACCAAAAGACTGGGATCGTCCCCTGCATATTCTCAGACCATAATGCCTTGAAATTAGAACTAAATCACAACAAGAAGTTTGGAAGGACCTCAAACACGTGGAGGTTAAGGACCATCCTGCTAAAAGATGAAAGGGTCAACCAGGAAATTAAGGAAGAATTAAAAAGATTCATGGAAACTAATGAGAATGAAGATACAACCATCCAAAATCTTTGGGATGCAGCAAAAGCAGTCCTAAGGGGGAAATACATTGCAATATAAGCATCCATTCAAAAACTGGAAAGAACTCAAATACAAAAGCTAACCTTACACATAAAGGAGCTAGAGAAAAAACAGCAAATAGGTCCTACACCCAAGAGAAGAAGGGAGTTAATAAAGATTCGAGCAGAACTCAACGAAATCGAGACCAGAAGAACTGTGGAACAGATCAACAGAACCAGGAGTTGGTTCTTTGAAAGAATTAATAAGATAGATAAACCATTAGCCAGCCTTATTAAAAAGAAGAGAGAGAAGACTCAAATTAATAAAATCATGAATGAGAACGGAGAGATCACTACCAACACAAAGGAAATACAAACGATTGTAAAAACATATTATGAACAGCTATACGCCAATAAATTAGGCAATCTAGGAGAAATGGACGCATTCCTAGAAAGCCACAAACTACCAAAACTGGAACAGGAAGAAATAGAAAACCTTAACAGGCCAATAACCAGGGAGGAAATTGAAGCAGTCATCAAAAACCTCCCAAGACACAAGAGTCCAGGGCCAGATGGCTTCCCAGGGGAATTTTATCAAACGTTTATTTTATTTTTTTTTTTTTTTTTTTTTTAAATTTTTTTAAATTTTTATTTATTTATGATAGTCACAGAGAGAGAGAGAGAGAGAGAGAGGCAGAGACACAGGCAGAGGGAGAAGCAGGCTCCATGCACCGGGAGCCCGATGTGGGATTCGATCCCGGGTCTCCAGGATCGCGCCCTGGGCCAAAGGCAGGCACCAAACCGCTGCGCCACCCAGGGATCCCTATCAAACGTTTAAAGAAGAAACCATACCTATTCTCCTAAAGCTGTTTGGAAAGATAGAAAGAGATGGAGTACTTCCAAATTCATTCTATGAGGCCAGCATCACCTTAATTCCAAAACCAGACAAAGACCCCACCAAAAAGGAGAATTACAGACCAATATCCCTGATGAACATGGATGCAAAAATTCTCAACAAGATACTGGCCAGTAGGATCCAACAGTACATTAAGAAAATTATTCACCATGACCAAGCAGGATTTATCCCTGGGACACAAGGCTGGTTCAACACCCGTAAAACAATCAAGGTGATTCATCATATCAGCAAGAGAAAAACCAAGAACCATATGATCCTCTCATTAGATGCAGAGAAAGCATTTGACAAAATACAGCATCCATTCCTGATCAAAACTCTTCAGAGTGTAGGGATAGAGGGAACATTCCTCGACATCTTAAAAGCCATCTATGAAAAGCCCACAGCAAATATCATTCTCAATGGGGAAGCACTGGGAGCCTTTCCCCTAAGATCAGGAACAAGACAGGGATGTCCACTCTCACCACTGCTATTCAACATAGTACTGGAAGTCCTAGCCTCAGCAATCAGACAACAAAAAGACATTAAAGGCATTCAAATTGGCAAAGAAGAAGTCAAACTCTCCCTCTTCGCCGATGACATGATACTCTACATAGAAAACCCAAAAGTCTCCACCCCAAGATTGCTAGAACTCATACAGCAATTCGGTAGCGTGGCAGGATACAAAATCAATGCCCAGAAATCAGTGGCATTTCTATACACTAACAATGAGACTGAAGAAAGAGAAATTAAGGAGTCAATCCCATTTACAATTGCACCCAAAAGCATAAGATACCTAGGAATAAACCTAACCAAAGCTGTAAAGGATCTATACCCTGAAAACTATAGAACACTTCTGAAAGAAATTGAGGAAGACACAAAGAGATGGAAAGATATTCCATGCTCATGGATTGGCAGAATTAATATTGTGAAAATGTCAATGTTACCCAGGGCAATATACACGTTTAATGCAATCCCTATCAAAATACCATGGACTTTCTTCAGAGAGTTAGAACAAATTATTTTAAGATTTGTGTGGAATCAGAAAAGACCCCGAATAGCCAGGGGAATTTTAAAAAAGAAAACCATATCTTGGGGCATCACAATGCCAGATTTCAGGTTGTACTACAAAGCTGTGGTCATCAAGACAGTGTGGTACTGGCACAAAAACAGACACATAGATCAGTGGAACAGAATAGAGAATCCAGAAGTGGACCCTGAACTTTATGGTCAACTAATATCCGATAAAGGAGGAAAGACTATCCATTGGAAGAAAGACAGTCTCTTCAATAAATGATGCTGGGAAAATTGGACATCCACATGCAGAAGAATGAAACTAGACCACTCTCTTTCACCATACACAAAGATAAACTCAAAATGGATGAAAGATCTAAATGTGAGACAAGATTCCATCAAAATCCTAGAGAAGAACACAGGCAACACCCTTTTTGAACTCGGCCATAGTAACTCCTTGCAAGATACATCCACGAAGGCAAAAGAAACAAAAGCAAAAATGAACTATTGGGACTTCATCAAGATAAGAAGCTTTTGCACAGCAAAGGATACAGTCAACAAAACTCAAAGACAACCTACAGAATGGGAGAAGATATTTGCAAATGACATATCAGATAAAGGGCTAGTTTCCAAGATCTATAAAGAACTTAGTAAACTCAACACCAAAGAAACAATCCAATCATGAAATGGGCAAAAGACATGAACAGAAATCTCACAGAGGAAGACATAGACGTGGCCAACATGCATATGAGAAAATGCTCTGCATCACTTGCCATCAGGGAAATACAAATCAAAACCACAATGAGATACCACCTCACACCAGTGAGAATGGGGCAAATTAACAAGGCAGGAAACAACAAATGTTGGAGAGGATGCAGAGAAAAGGGAACCCTCTTACACTGTTGGTGGGAATGTGAACTGGTGCAGCCACTCTGGAAAACTGTGTGGAGGTTCCTCAAACAGTTAAAAATATACCTGCCCTACGACCCAGCAATTGCACTGTTGGGGATTTACCCCAAAGATACAAATGCAATGAAACGCCGGGACACCTGCACCCCGATGTTTATAGCAGCAATGGCCACGATAGCCAAACTGTGGAAGGAGCCTCGGTGTCCAACGAAAGATGAATGGATAAAGAAGATGTGGTTTATGTATACAATGGAATATTACTCAGCTATTAGAAATGACAAATACCCACCATTTGCTTCAACGTGGATGGAACTGGAGGGTATTATGCTGAGTGAAGTAAGTCAGTCGGAGAAGGACAAACATTATATGTTCTCATTCATTTGGGGAATATAAATAATAGTGAAAGGGAATATAAGGGAAGGGAGAAGAAATGTGTGGGAAATATCAGAAAGGGAGACAGAACGTAAAGACTGCTAACTCTGGGAAACGAACTAGGGGTGGTGGAAGGGGAGGAGGGCGGGGGGTGGGGGTGAATGGGTGACGGGCACTCGGGGTTTTCTGTATGTTAGAAAATTGAACACCAATAAAAAATAAATTAAAAAAAAAAAAAGACAAGAGGGACATCTGAGTGGCTCAGTGGTTGAGCATCCACCTTTGGCTCAGGGTGTGATCACGGGGGCGGGGGATTGAATCCCATGTCGGGCTCCTTGTGTGGAGTTGGCTTCTCCCTCTGCCTATGTCTCTGCCTCTCTCTCACTCTGTCTGTCATGAATAAATAAATAACTAAGCCGTTTTTTTTTTTAAATCTAAAAGACAAGAAATAACAAGCACTGGCAAGGATGTGGAGGAAAAGGAATCCTTGTGCACTGTTCATAGACATGCAAATTGGTATAGCCACTGTGGAAAACAGTATGGAGGTTCCTCAAAATATTTAAAATAGGGTTATCATATGATCCAGTAATTCCATAACTTGGAATTTACCCAAAGAAAACAAAAACACTAACAAAAACACAACTCAAAAACACTAACACTAACCCCTATGTTCATTGTAGCATTATTTACAACAGCCAAGATATGGAAGAAGGAGAGAATTTCTTTGTGAAGCACTGTTTTCTGTAATTTGCTAAAGACACTCTGATGGGAGCCAAATTAATATCTCTTCCAGGCACTAAAATTCATGAGAAGCAAAGATCTAGTTAGGGTATAAGAAAAAGGAAAGAACTTAATTACAAGTGACATCTAACAATCTAAGAAAACATCATCCATTTGTATATTAATTATACTAGGCATAAACAAATTAATCAGAAATTTAGCAGAATGTAGAAAGAAGGCAGTAAGCTAAATGATGTGGTTTTTGCTCAATATTAAATTTAACTAAATATGATTGCCAATATTTGGCCTTTTTTTACCTACAAAAACATCTATTTCATACAGTTCAGCCTAATAATGTTAAGGTATTGAATTATATGGCAAGATTCATATCAAAACTTGTTTTATTGATAATATACTGAAGCAGGGGGGCAGGTTAAATGACTTGCCTAAAAAAAACAGTTAAGACTATATATACTATATATAAAAAATTAATTTTTGTTTTTTTCTAGCTTTAATTCTACATACGAACCCATTACATTATTTTCATCATATTAAATCATCTCAGAATTCAGTAGGCTTTAACTCTTGCTTTATATTTGCATCATTTAGCTAATACTTTGGGGGATGAGGCTTTAGAGAGAAGAGTGGATAAGGAATAAAAAAAAATCTGAGTACTAGTCTTAGCTTTTCCACTGTAATTCCCTTAAAATCTTTTTTAAAAAAATTTTTTCCCTTAAAATCTTGATAAGAACAGCATGTGAAAGATTAATTCCTTTACCTAAAATTTCTATTAATCTGGGGAGGAGGAATTGGTATTGTTTTCTTTTTTATCATATGTCTAAGCTTATGCTTTTGTTGAATTTATTCATTTATAGATTATTTACTCTTTCTCCACATGCAGTCCTAATCTCATATCATACTGACTTAGATATAGAATTGGACTCTGTTCATAAATATTGTTTTTTTAAAAAGGAAAGAAGAGAAAGAAGGAGAAAAAAGAAGGAAGAAGAATAAAAAGAACAAAGAAAAAGAATCCCCTTATTTAAGGAATTTATGTATATAACAGGCTTAATGAAGGCTTGGAGAGAGGGGGAGATTGATTCATTGATGATTGATTTTTTAAAAAGATTGTATTTATTTATTCATGAGAGACACAGGGAGAGAGAGAGAGAGAAGCAGAGACACAGGCAAAAGGAGAAGCAGGCTCCATGCAGGGAGCCCAATGTGGGACTCGATTCTGGGACTCCAGGATCACGCCCTGAGCCAAAGGCAGATGCTCAACTGCTGAGCCACCCAGGTGTCCCCAAAGTTTTTTTCTAATAAAAAAGAGTTGGAAAAAAAAAAAGAGTTGACTCCTCAAAAGAAAAGAAATTTTTGTGTTTACAATAAGGATGATTTTTGTCACCCTATTACAATGGGATAAATTTGGTTAAAAAGCTTATACTCTCTAAAATCTATATTTTTCACTAGTAAGTTGGAGGTGTTCTATTTGATTTGCCTGTGTCTCAAAGTAATAAGCATCAAATGGGTTATACTTATGTGAAAGTGTCATATAAACTTTTATATACATTTAAGAACTTTCATGTGGAGAGAGCCTGGTAAAAATAATGCTAGATATCAGTTGGAATGGATATGTTCTTACTTTGTGCATTATTTAATTTATTCCTCATAATACTATTGATAGTCATTATTGTCAATTTTAATATGAAGAAACTGATACTCAGAAATGCTAAATTATTTGCAACGTCAGACAGTTTTAAGGTAGGAGAATCAGGATTTAAATCCAAGTTTAACTGCCTACAAAACTCATGGATCTGTTTATTTATTTGCTGGTTTTCATTATATCTCAGTTCTAAATCTGAGTTACTAGTGTGTGTACATATAATTTCTTAGAATTTCAGTGCTTTTTATGTCAGAAATACCTGTGCCACCTACCTCATAAGGATTTTCAAGAATCAGCTGAAGCATTTTGAAATTTTGAAGAACCATGTAAATTTAATTAGTATTACTTGAGAAGTGGATGCAAATAAAAGTAGACATACATTCTTAGGTAAAGAATATTTAAATTCAAATGAAGATAATTTAAATAAGTTTTTGACCTTTTAAGAAAATTTGACCTTTTCCAAATTTTGGGATATATGTCTCTCATTAGATATGTACTGACAACTGCAATTAAAAGATTAAAATCATATATCAAAATGATATAACAAATATTTGCAAATCTTAATATTTAAAAATACACATTGCATACTCCAAACAAAAATAGTATAATTTCAGCCAAAATTTAAAGGTCAAAAAGGCCAAAAATTTAAATGATTTCAAAAAGAAATTAAGTGTAGCAAAATCTTACTTAATTGATGTAGTCCCTCAAAAATAGAATTTTTGAGTAGTTAAATGCTAGTATGTAAGGCCTTCTAAAATTTATGCTTTAAACATTTAAAAAAAATATTTGTAGTATGTTATACTTCCCTGATTAAGACTCAGGATCAGGGATCCCTGGGTGGCAGCGGTTTGGCGCCTGCATTTGGCCTAGGGCGCGATCCTGGAGACCCAGGATTGATTCCCACATCGGGCTCCCGGTGCATGGAGCCTGCTTCTCTCTGCCTGTGTCTCTGCCTCTCTTTCTCTCTCTGTGACTATCATAAATAAATAAAAATTAAAAAAAAAAAAAAGACTCAGGATCATTGACATAGATTATCTAGGACAGTGAGTTGAATCTGTGCTAACTCTAGAACATTGGCATTCTTGACTAAATCTTATGATAATTTTTAATTATGATTTCTTTTGTTTCTAATAAAAAAGCTTGCAGAATGTCCATGTAGTGGCATAATCCCAGGGTCAGAGAAATCTGACTGTCATTCTGCAAAGTCATTCTATTGAATCAAAGGTTGAAGTACTTAGCTCATATCTCAACAAAATGATCTCAATTATCTTCCTTTAAATTTTAAAATATTTATGATTATATATCATTTGTTTGAGATGTCTAAATAAATATTAAACAAATGTAAACACGATGTATATGTAATTTGTCTTTGCTCATTATATTATTACTGAAAAGCTTTATAAGAGTGTGCATATATTTTTTATTAGCTAATGTATACACTGTTGTATTTTGGGTTACAATTTAGTTATGGCCATTATAAATTTATTCATAAATAAATTTTCTGGGAAGTTGATGAATTTTGCCATATAACATTACCTTTTCAGTTATGGTATAATACAATCATTAAGTTAGTAATCTCATTTAGTTTTAGAAATTTGTCATTGGGATGCCTGGGTGACTCAGCGGTTGAGCGTCTGCCTTTGGCTCAGGGCATGATCCCGGGGTCCTGTGATTGAGTCCTGCATTGGGTTCCCTGCATGGAGCCTGCTTCTGCCTCTGCCTGTGTCTCTGCCTCTCTCTCTCTGTCTCTCTCATGAATAAATAAATAAAATCTTTTTTTTTTTGTTTGTTTGTTTTTTAATAAATAAAATCTTAAAAAAAAGAAATTTGTCATGTGGGACTTAAAAGGTCACATGCAGCTTGCAAGAGTGCTTTAAACAATTGGTTGAATGTTAGACTCTTGATTTTGGCTCAGGCCATGATCTGCTAGTTGTGGGACTGAGCCCCACGTGAGGCTCTGTGCTCAGCATGGAGTTTGCTTGTCCTTCTCTGCCTCCTCCCCCTGCTCAAGCACCTTTCTCTCTCTCTCTCTCTCAAATAAATAAACAAACAAACAAATAAATAAATAAATATCTTTCTAAAAAAAAAAAAAGAACTGCTTCATGCAAATTTTTTTGTGGGATGCCTGGGTGGTTCAGCAGTTGAGGACCTGCCTTCAGCTTAGGGTGTGATCCTGGAGTCCAGGGATCTAGTTCCACATCAGGCTCCCCAAGGCGAGCCTGCTTCTCCCTCTGCCTATGTCTCTGCCTCTCTCTCTCTCTCTGTGTCTCTCATGAATAAATAAATAAAATCTTAAAAGAAAAAACAAATATTTTTTTCATACTCTTGTTTGCAAGTTAATATGTTTCTCCAAGACTGTGAAGTCCTACGCAAGGAATCGGGATATATTTAAAGCTTATAAGAGTAGCTGCTAAAATTAGGAATTAAAGATTAGATTGTTGCATATTCTAATAAAGTTTCATTAAAGTGGGATTGTTTTATGCTGATTATTCTGCTGTTGCCACTTCTCAGGAGTATCAAAATATAAATCACTTCTTTGTTATTGGTATATTATTTGGCTGAAGAACATGAATACAAAACATCAACCAACAGAAAAGAAAAAATCGAAGCATTGTTTTCAACATTGTACATTTATATAAATTATATAATTGTGTGATTTCTCTGTAGTGAGTTGTTTATTTTACAGAGAGGGTAGTGACGGGCAGAAGGAGGAGAGAGAGAATCTTAAGCAGGCTTCATGCCCTGCAGGGAGCCTGAGTTGGGCTCAATCTCAGTACCCTGAGATCATGATCTGAGCTGAAATCAAGAGTCTGATGCTTAATTGAGCCAGACAGGCACCCCTTTAGTCAGTGTTTTAAATATTAAGGGCATTAAATAAGGTTTTAGAATTTTTAAAGTTGCAAATAGATTTATCCCAAGAATGTTAATTACATAGTTTATCACAAAAATGAATAGTTTTTAACAATAGTTTCAATGATTTACTATGTAAAGCTTAATTTGTTAACATATACTAATATATAAAAAAAACTTACAGCATTGTAAAGGAAACCATCATTGAAATAAAAAGGCAACCTACCAGTGGAAGAAAATATTTCCTAGTCATATATCTGATAATGGGTTAATATCCAAAATATGTAAAGAACTCATACAGCTCAATAGTAAAAAAAACAACCAATTAAAAAAATGGGCAGAGGATCTGAATAAAATTTGTCCAAAGATGACATAGTCCAACAGGTGCATGAAAAGGTACTCAACATCAGTAATAATCAGAGAAATGCAAATTAAAACCACAATGAGATATCACCTCACACCTGTCAGAAAGCTATTGCCAAAAACAAGAAATAACAAGTGTTGGTAAGAATGTAGTGAAAGGGGAATCTTTGTGAACTATTGGCAGGAATGTAAGTTGGTGTAGCCACTATGGAAAAGAGTATAAAAGTTACTTAAAATATTAAAAATATGACCTAGCAATACTCTGGATATTTATTTAAACAAAATGAAAACACTAACTTGAAGAGATTTATGAACCCCCATGTTCATTGCAGCATTATTCACAATAATAAGACATGGATCAACCTAAATGTCCAGTAGTGGATGAATGGATAAAGAAAATGCAAAGGAGATGTTTACATGGATGTATATACACATACTCACACATATATTTCAGCCATAAAAAAAAGGAAATCTTGCTATTTGTGCTGGACCTTGAGAGCATTATGCTAAGTGAAATAAGAAAAAGACAGGTACTGTATGATCTCATTTATATATGGAATCTGAAAAAAAAATTAAAAAACACGAACTTATGGACACAGGGAACATATTGTTAGTTGCCAGAGGTGGGGCATGGGGTGTGTGTGTGTGTGAAATGGGTGAAGGTGGTCAAAGGTACAAACCTCCATTTATAAAATAAGTACAAAAGTACTCTTATAAAATAAGAGATGTAATGTACAGCATGGTAACTATAGTTAACAACACAGTATTGTATATTAGTAAGTGGCTAAGACAGGAGATCTTAAAAGGTCTTACCATAGGAAAATAATTGTGACTGTGTGGTGATGGTTGTTAACTAGACTTATTGTGGTGATCCTTTCACAATGTATACAAATGTTGAATCATTATGTTGTACACCTGGAATACCTAATATGAATGTTGTATGTCAATTATGTTTCAATAAAAAGAGAAAAGCCTCAAATCAATAATCTAAGCTCCCACCTCAAGAAAACCTAGAAAATGGGGAGTAAAATAAACCCAAAGCAAGCATAAGGAAATGAATAATAAACATAAGAGCAAAAATTCATGAAATTAGAAACAGAAAAGCAATAGAAAAAAATCGGGAAGTAAAGGTTCTTTGAAAAGATCAATAAAATTGACAAACCTCTAAAAAGACTGGCAAAGAAAAAGAGAGAAAACATAATTTATCAATGCCAGTAAAGAAACAGGGATATCACTACAGAGCCTGCAAAGGAAAATAAAAGAATACTACAAACAACTCTACACATAATTTTGATAAATTAAACGACAAATTCTTTGAAAAGCAAAAGTTCTTGTAACTCATCCAATAAGGAATAAAAATTTGAATAGCACTGTAACTATTAAGGAAATTATAGCTTTGAAACTCAAAAAAAGAAATCTACAGATACAGATGATTTTGCTGGAGAATTTTACCAAAAATTTAAAGAATTAATATTAAATTTATAGTCTTTTCAAGAAAATAGAAGAGAAGGGAACACTTTTTATTTCATTTTATGGAGTTAATATTATCCTGATAGCCAAACCAGACAAAGTCAGTACAAAAAAAAAAAAAAGAAGAAGAAGAAAAGTACACACCAATATCTCTCATGCACATAAATGCAAAAATCCTTAGCAAAATATTAACAAGACAATCCAAAAAAATGTATAAAAGAACTATACACTATGCCCAAGTATCAAAGTTGGGTCAACATCTGAAAATCAGTGTAATCCACCACATTAACTGTCTAAAGAGAAAAACAATCATATGATCATATCAGTTGCTGCATAAAGAGCATTTGACAAAATTCAATACCCATTCATGATAAAAAGTTCTCAGTAAACTTCCTCACCTTGACAAAGAACATCTGCAAAAACCCTACAGTTAGTATTATTTGTAATACTGAGAAACTGAATGTTTTCCCTGCTAAGATCAGGAGAAAGATAAAGATGTCCTCTCTTGCCACCCCCATTCAAGTTCATACTGGACATCTGGCTATAACAACAAGATAAGAAAAGGGAATGTATGCAGATTGGAAAGGAAGAAATAAAATTGTCTTTATTATCTAACTAGATGGTACTCTATGTAGAAAATCCCAAGAATTGAAAAACATTCCCTGGAGTGAACTGAGAGTATGGCAAAGTTGAAGGATTCCAAGTTAATATACAATGATCAATTACTTTCCTATATCAGCAATGTATAATTGGAATTTGCAATTTAAAAATACCATTTTTAGTATTACAAAAAAATGATTTAGTAAGATTTAAATCTAACAAAATATGTACAGAATCTATATGCAGAAAACTATAAAACTCTGATGAAAGAAATAAAAAAAATATGTAAATTAATGGAAAGATATTTCATGTTCATGGTTGAAGGACTCAATACTGTTAAGGTGTCAATTCCAAACATAATCTGTAGATTCAATGCAATTCCAATCAATATCCCAACAAGCTACTTTGTAGATATTAACAAATTGATTCTATAGTTTATATGGAAAATACAATATTTAAAATCACTTTATAAATGAAATGCCTAGAGACTAGCCTAACAAAATATCTATAGGTCTTGTATGTCGAAAAGCAAAAAATAAAAATAAAAAAAGTACAAAATAATGATGAAAGAAATCAAAGAAGTTCTAAATAAATGGTTAGACATAACATTAGAAGACTCATCATAGTAAATATATCAATTCTTCCAAATTGATACATAGATTTAATGTGATTTTTATCAAAATTCCAGCAAAAAGTGTTTGTAGATATAGATAAGATTATTCTAACATTCTCAAAACTCAACAGTAAAGGAGTTCCTGGGTGGCTCAGTTGGTTAAAGTATCTGACTCTTGATTTCGGCTCAGGTCATAATCTCAGTTGTTAGATTGAGCTCTGTGTTAAGCTCTGTGCTGAGCATGGAGTCTGCTTAAGATTCCCTCTCTATCTGTCCTTCTGCCCCTTCTTCTCATCTTTCTCTCTCTCTCTCCCTCTCTAAAACAAACAAAAACCCTCAACAGAAAAAAATATCTAGTCGAAAATAAGAAAAAGACATTGAAGAGACATATCACCAAAGAGGATAAACAGATAAGAAATAAGCACATGAAAAAATGTTTATCATTAGCCACTAAGGAAATGAATTTAAGACCAGGATAATAAATCACATGTCTATCAAAATGACTAAAATAAAAAATAGTGACAATACCAAATACTGGAAAGAATGCAAAAAATGAATCCTATCACACATTGCTGGGGAGAATATAAAATGTTACAGTTACTCTGGCAAATATTTTGGCAAGGTCTTAATAAAAATATACAGAAGCATTCGTGGGTCTTTATCTCAAAGAAATAATAAAGTACGTCCACATAAAAACTTCTACACGATAGGTTCATTATACCTTTATTTGTAATTGCCAAACGCTGGAAACCAAAATATTCTGCAATATATGAATGGTTAAACCATAGTACTACTCAGCAATAAAAAGGAAGGCACTATTGATACATACACAATTAGAATACACAATTCAATGACATATGCTGAGTGAAAAAAATCAAATTTCAAAGATCACATACCATGTGATTCTATTTATATAACATTCTTGAAATGACAAAATTGTAGAAATGGAAAACAATTAGTGATCTCCAGAAGTAAGAGGAGATGGCAGAGGGAATTGGATGTGTCTTTAAAGAGGTATCATGAGAGAGATCTTGGCAGTGGTGGAATAGTTCTTTTAATTGTGGTGGTAGTTTTATGACTCTGCACATGCAATAAAATGACATAGAACTATATATACATTTTATACCAATGTCATTTTTCTGGTTTTGATATTGTACTAAAAATACATATAATGTAACTGATAGGGGAAATTGGGATACATAGGATCACTTTGTATTACCTTTACAACTTCCTGGGAATCCATAATAATTTCTAAAGGAAAAAATATTTTAAAAACTCAATATATGTAATCATCCTATTAATAGACTAAAAAAAAATCTTGATATTTCTATAGGTGCAGAAAAAATATTTGGAAAAATCCACTGTCCATTTGTTCTCAACAAAAGGGCATCTATAGAAGCCTACAAAATGAACTAATTCTTTAAAAGATTTAATCTGCCAAAACTCACACAAGAGGAAATCTGAATTGGTCTATATCTATTAAAGAAATGAAATCAATAATTAATAACATTCCAAAGCAAAAAACACCAGGCACAGATGGGATCACTGATGAATTCAACTAAACATTCAATAAAGAAATTTACTATTTCTCTACAATCTCTTTCAGAGATTAGAAGCAGAGGGAATACTGCTTAACTCATTCTATTCTTAACTCATTAATCTAATATCAAAACCAGATAAAGACATTACAGAAAAGGAAACTACAGACCACTTTCTTTCTCAAACATGGATGCAAAACTCCTGAACAAAATACTACCAGATTGGGGTGTCTGGCTGTCTCAGTCAGTAAGGCATGTGACTTGATTTCAGGATCATGATTTCAAGCCCCATGTTAAGTGTAGAGATTATTTTTTTTAATTACCAGATCAAATCCAACATTCTATACAAGTAATTATACACCATATCCAAGTGAGATGTATTCCAGCTGTGCAAGCCTTGTTCAACATTTGAAAATCAATTATACCATATCTCAGAGATATTGCAGGGCTGCTGCAGATCACTGCAATAAACCAAATAGCACAATGAAGTGAATGAAATATTTTTTTTACTTCCCAATGCATATAAAATTATGTTTACACTACACTATAGTCTATTAAGTTTGCAGTAGCATTATTTCTAAAAAGGCAATGTACATACCTTAATTTAAGAACTTTATTGCAAAGGGTGGCTCAGCAAATGAGTGTCTGCCTTTGACCCAGGTCATGATTCTAGGGTCCTGGGGTTGGGTCCTGCAGGGAGTCTGCTTTTCCCTCTGCCTATGTCTCTGCCTCTCTATATGTCTCTCATGAATGAAGAAATAAAATCTTAAAAGAAAAAAAAATATTGCTAAAAAATGTTAACCATCATCTGAGCTTTCAGCAAGTCATAATCATTGATCACAGGTCACCATAACAAATATAATAGTAATGAAAAGGTTGGAAATATTGCAAGAATTACCAAAATGTGGCACAGAGACATGAATTGAGCAAATGCTATTGGGAAAATAGTGCTGATAGACTTACTCAATGCAGGATTCCCACAAACCTTCACTTTGTAAAAAAACATAGCATATCGGGGATCCCTGGGTGGCGCAGCGGTTTGGCGCCTGCCTTTGGCCCAGGGCGCGATCCTGGAGACCCGGGATCGAGTCCCACGTCGGGCTCCCGGTGCATGGAGCCTGCTTCTCCCTCTGCCTGTGTCTCTGCCTCTCTCTCTCTCTCTGTGACTATCATAAATAAATAAAAATTTAAAAAAAAAAAAAACATAGCATATCTGAAAAGCAATAAAACAAAGCACAATAAAGTGAGATATGCATGTAATGCAGCCAAATGATCATATCAATAGATGCAGAAAAAGCATTTCACAAAAGCCAATACCCATTTATAATAAAAACTCTCTAGACTAGGAAAAAAGGAAAACTTCTTCAACCTGATTAAGAATATTTTTTAAAACCTTCAGTTTATTTTCTACTTTATGGTGAGAAACTCAGAGATTTCCCACTAAGATCAGGTACAAACCAAGGATGTCCCTTCTCATCACTTCTCTTCAACACTGTACAGGAAGTTCTAGCTAATGCAATAAGACAAGAAAAGGAAATAAAAGAATGGGAAGGAATAAATAAATCTGTCTTTGTTCAGCAGTGACATTATCATGTATGTAGAAAAAAAAAATCAACCAAACACACCTCTGGAACGAAGTGATTACAGCAAGATTGCAGGGTATGACTTAATACACAAAAGTCAGTTGCTTTCCTATATACCAGCAATGAACAAGTGGAATTTGAAATTAAAAACACAAAACCATTTACATTAGTACTCCTCTCTTCCCCTCTCACCCCCCACCCCAAAAAAAATACTTAGGTATAAAGCTAACAAAATAGATACAAGATCTAGATGAGGAAAACTACAAAACTCTGATGAATGAAATCAGAGAACTATAAATAAAAGGAGAGAGATTCCATATTTATTTATGAAGACTCAATATTATCAAGATATCAGTTCTTCCTAACTTGATCAATAAATTCAGTGCAGTCCCAATCAAAATCCCAGCAGGTTATTTTGTGGATGTCAACAAACTGGTTTGAAAGTTTATACAAAGAGGCAAAAGACCCAGAATAGCCAACAGAGTATTGAAAGAGAGGAACAATATTGGAAGACTGATACTACCCAACGTGAAGACTCATTATAAAACTGCAGTAATCCAGACAGTGCAGTATTGGCAAAGTCATAGCTAAATAGATTGATGGAACAGAACAAAGAGCCCAGAAAGAGATCTCTCTAAATATAGTCAACTGATATTTGACAAAGGAGCAAAAACAGTACGATGAAGCAAAGCCGTTCTCTTCAACAAAGGGTGCTGGAACATCTGGACATCCACATACAAAAAAATGAATCTAGACAGAGATCTTACACCCTTCACAAAAATTAACTCAAAAGGGCCAAAGACCTAATGTAACACACAATATTATAAAACTCATGTAAGATGACATATGAGAAACCTAGATGATCTTGGCTAAGGTGATAGCTTTTTAGATACAACACCAAAGGCATAATCCATGAAGAAAATAATTGATAAGCTAGACTTCATAAAAATGAAAAACTGCTCTGTGTGGGGCACCTGGATGGCTCAGTTGGTTAAGTGTTCAACCCTTGATTTCAGCTCAGGTCATGATCTCAGGGTCTTGAGATCAAGCCCCACATTGGGCTCCATGCTCAGGGGGGGAGTCAGCTTGAGATTCTCTCTGTCTCTCTCAAATAATAAATAAATCTGTAAAAAAAAAAAAAAAACCTGCTCTGAGGAAGACAATGTCAAGAGAATGAGAAAACAGGGATACCTGGGTGGCTCAGTTGTTGAGTGTCTGCCTTTGACTCAGGGCCTGACCCCAGAGTCTGAGGATTGAGTCCTACATCAGGCTCCCTGCAAGGAGCCTGCTTCTCTCTCTGTCTGTATCTCTGCCTCTCTCTGTGTGTCTCTCATGAATAATTAAATAAAATCTTTAAAAGAGAGAGAGAGAATAAGAAAACAGACCACAGCCTGGGAGAAAATATTTTTGCAGAATATGTATTTGATGAAGAACTGTTACCCAAAAAAAAAAAAAAAAAAAAAAAAGAACTGTTACCCAAAATATTCAAAGAACTCTTAAAACTCAACAAGAAAAAAAATTAAAACCCCAATTAAAAAATGGACCACAGCCCTTAACAGAATCATCACCACAGAAAAGATATACAGGTTTCAAATAAGCATATGAAAAGATGTTCCAATTTCTATGTCATTAGGGAAATGCATATTAAAACAACAATGAAGGATGCCTGAGTGGTTCAGCTGGTTAAGTGTCTGCCTTTGGTTCAGGTTGTGATCTCAGGGTCCTGGGATTGAGCCCTGCATCAGGCTCCCTGCTCAGCGGCAAGTCTGTCTCTCCTTCTGTAATCTTCTGGTTCTCACTGTCTTTTAAATAATAAATAAATACAATCTCAAAACAACAACAACAATAAAGAGATACCACCATACACCTATAAGAATGAACAAAATAAAAATAAAATAAAATAAAATAAAAAAAGAATGAACAAAATCTGTAACACTGACTACAGTTAATTCTGGCAAAGATGCAAAGCAACAAAAACTCATTTATTGCTGGTAGAAAGCAAAGGGTACTGCCACTTTGGAAGAGAGTTTGGCAGTTTTTTATAAAGCTAAATACACTCTTAATAACATACTTATACAATCATACTTAGTAGCACACTCATACAATCCAGGAATTTCAGTGCTTGGTATCTACTCAAAGGAGTGAACACTTTTATTCACACAAAAACTTACACATAGATGTTTATAGCAGCTTTATTTATAATGGCCAAAACTTGGTGGCAACATAGATGTCCTTCAGGAGGTGAATTAATAAACAAACTTTGGTACATCCAGTCATGGAATATTCAACACTAAAAAGAAATGAGCTATCAGGCTGTGAAAAAATATTGAGTTTTTTTTAGTAAGATTTTATTTATTTATTCATGAGAGACACTCAGAGAGAGGCAGAGGCATAGACAGAGGGAGAAGCAGGCTCCCCATGGGGAGCCTGATGCAGGACTCAATCCCAGGACTCTGCGATCATGACCTGAGCCAAAGGCAGATGTTCTATTGCTGAGCTACCCAGGTGCCTCAAGATATTGAGAAGTCTTAAGTACATATTACTAAGTGAAAATAGCCAGTCTGAATAAACTACATACTGTATGATTCCAACTATATGACATTCTATTAAAACTATGGCAACAATAACAAGATTGGTAGTTGCCAAAAGCTGGGGACGAGGGAGAAGATGAATGGGCAGCACACAGGATTTTTAGGGCAATGAATATACTCGGTATGACATATAATGATGTATACGTTACTACACATTTGTGCAACACCAAGAGTGAAGCATAATGTCAACTATGGACTTTGGGTGATCTTGATGTGACATTGTAGGTTCATCAAATATAACAAATATACGCTATATTGGGGAATGTTGATAATGAGGGAGGCAATGCATGTGTGAGGTCAAGGGATATATAGGAAATCTCTGTACCTTCCTTGAAATTTTGCCATGAATATAAAACTGCTCTAAAAAAATACTCTTTAAAAACAACAACTACAGCAAGCAATATACTTAATTTTTGTGAAAGATTAAATATTTTTTCCTAAGATCAAGAACAAAAGGATATATGCTCTCCTCACTTCTATTCAACATTGTGCTAAAGGCCTTAGCCAGTGCAATGAAGGGAGGAGGGAAAAAGTAGAGCATATAGATTGCAAAGAAAAACTAAAACTGGGGATCCCTGGGTGGCTCAGCAGTTTAGTGCCTGCCTTCAGACCAGGGCATGATCCTGGAGTTCTGGGATTGAGTCCCACATTAGCCTCCCTGAATGGAGCCTGCTTCTCCCTCTGCCTGTCTCTGCCTGTGTGTGTGTGTGTGTGTGTGTGTGTGTCTCGTGAATAAATAAATAAAATATTTTTTTTATTTTTTTATTTTTTATTTTTTAATTTTTTATTTATTTATGACAGTCACACAGAGAGAGAAAGAGAGAGAGAGAGAGAGGCAGAGACACAGGCAGAGGGAGAAGCAGGCTCCATGCACTAGGAGCCTGATGTGGGATTCGATCCCGGGTCTCCAGGATCGCGCCCTGGGCCAAAGGCAGGTGCCAAACCGCTGCGCCACCCAGGGATCCCTAAAATATATTTTTTTTAAAAAGTAAAACTATTTAAAAAAAAAAAAAAAGTAAAACTATTTTTAGTACAGACAACATGCAACCTATGCAGAAAATCATAAAGAATCCATAAAAAGCTACTAGAACTAAGAAGTATGTTTAAGAAATTCTCATGATTCAAGATGAAAGTACAGAAATAAATTACATTTTTATGTAGCAATGTTTCTTTTCGTGTTCATCTGCTGGTCATGAAGTCTTCTAATATTTAGTTGCTGTAAATGCTCTCCTTTCGCATTCATTTTTGAAGGATATTTTCACTGGGTATAGAATTCTAGGTTGGAGTTATTTTCTTTAACCTAGAAAATGATCTATTGGGTCTGACTTCCATTATTTTTATTGAAATGTTAGATGTCCTTTTTTTCTCTACTTCTAAGATTTTCTTTTTGTTTTTGGTTTTAGCACTTTTATTATGATGCTCCTATCACACTTTACCTTTTATTTATTGCTCCTGGGTTATTAGTACTTCTTGAATGTGTGGCTGATATATTTTGTGAGTTTTAGAAAATTCTCAGGTATTATCTCTTCAAATAATTTCTTCTGTCTCACTCTCTTTCATTCCTCTTGGGCTCCAGAAAAAGTCTCAGAACTTTTGTACCCAACTTATTATATGTTCACTGAAAGAAGTTGGCTTAGAGTGCCATCATCTCTCTATGTTAATACTTTAGACCATCATGCTATAATTTTACTGCATACCAATAAAAATAATTTTTTTACTTAAGATAAGACTAAAGCTTCTGAATAGCTTTCAGAAGAATAAGCATAATCTTTCTTTCTTTGATTTATGCCTTCTTGTGAATTAAATGGATGTTTTGGCTTTCAAAAAGAAGCATCAGTCTCAATTACTGTTTTGATACTTACACTGTATTTTATAGCATTAACTTCTATTCACCCACACTTATGGAAAAAGTCTGTATCCTTCATTTATTACTACCAGCCAGGGATATATGATTGTGGATGCATATTTCTGTTTCAGCTTTTGTTTGAGCAGCTTCCAAAACATCATCCTATAGGTTTTTAGAATCTGTGCCAAGTTCAGCTCAGATTAAGTTTCTTTGTTAGAATTGCTTTTTAAAGCATCTGGATCAGAAATCATATACTTCTGCTGCATAGCAAAAGAACATTTGGAAATCATCAGGGGCATCATAATAGAGGATGATAGTATTGTATGTTTTTTTCTCAGATTAGGTAAAGACTACAACAAAAAATAATTTTATTAAGAGTTTAGAAAATGCCGTTTTAATATTGTTCAAACATCTTGAGCAGCTGATGGCTGGCTTCAAAAAGAATATCATTCTACATTTATTGTTCCTAAAGCCATCATAGAATATTTCTGAGGAAAAGTAGAGATTTCTGCTTTTTACCTATTTTCAATGGTATACACACAGACACACGCACACACAGACACACGTGTTAAGAAGGCATGCACTCTTAAAAAATTTTAGTTTAATATAATTTTATTTTTGTTTCTTCCCTAATTTGAAACAGAGACTTAAGTTATTCTTCATATCATTTTAACAAACAGCATCCATTGTGTTAAGTTTGATTTAGATTTCATTAGAAGACAATAATCAATTTGTTCTCCTAAACAGAGAGATCCATCTTTTTATTAAAAAAAGAAAAGTAACACAAAACTCCAAGGGAAGCCTTCAGTTTCTAATGTAATACAATATGTCATTTTCATAAATGGGCAAGAATTTTAAAAATCATCTCAGAACTGTTGTACCTATGAAATAAACTTAAATCTATGGTTTTTAGCCTCTCTTATAGTTTCCAAAATGATTGATGGATTTTGGAGAGATCATTTGGTTATTCCATATATAGCCATGAGAGGGTACATTTAGGTTGTGGTTTGGAAATCCAAATGATTTAGTGGATAAGCTCCAGACTGTAGAACCAGAAGAAAAGAGTTCTTTTTCTCATTGGAGTGTGACCTTTGTCATGCTTCCCTCTGCTATTCTTAAATTTAGAAATAACTTTCTCTTTTATATTCATTTCTAAAGGTAGTGTGAAATCATCAAGATGTATCACAATCTAATTGTACTTTCTCATAACTATATATGGAATTATCAAATGATCTCTCCAAATCTCATTAATCATGAAATTATGATTAGTGTGACCATTTTGGTACTAATTAAAATATTGTAGTTCTTACTTTTGTGAATCATATAGTCATCATATTGATAGCATCATTTTTCAATCTAGTCTAATATATGTTTTTTTTTCTTCCTCTCATTAGCTAAGGAAGATAGTAGAGGAAAGGAGGACACACCCTTTAGAGAATAAGGAAACACACTTTAGCTTCTTTGTAGCCTACCTTATCTGCACCTTAAAGACATAGCTAAAATGTGATGTCTGAAATATATGTAGCAATGAAGTTTTTATTGATTGATATAAATATGGATGGCTTTGTTCAGCTGAATACTGCTGGTAGGAGTTACTGGCGTATGTAATACATTATCTTATTACACTCATTTTATGGAAGCTGATCCTGATGGGACAGTGGAAGGAGAGCTTTCTTCAGCTTTCTGGAAAAGCAATTAATCCCTCTGCTTATGTAGCAACCATGTCTTGGATCGCATTGGCGTACTGGCACCCTTTCTCCTTTTATTAAAACAAAAATGCAGCTGCTGACCAGAAGTGCAGCTCTACAAGTGGGGCTTTCATCGTATTGGTAAGAGATTCATATCCAGGGTTGACATCATTTCAGTTATGGGTTTTTCATTATTAAATTTTGGAATTTCAAGTTTGTTTATTAAAGATTTAAAGCTATAGGTTAAATCACCAAATTGAAATCCACTTATTTTTCTATACTATGATAAGTGGATAAGGTGTGCTGGAAAATGTATTTTTCAGATTTTACCAGAAGATGAATTATTTTAATTGTGAAATGCATGGTGTCATAAGGAAATTGACAATTTTTTTCCTGAATCTTTAGCATGTCTATTTTATATGTAACTGTCCACATTCCTCAGTTTCTAGTAAGTAAATTTAACAAATGGTTTGGAACTATTGACTATTAACTGTTGGTAAAAATAGTGACTAAGACTTTTACTTAGCACTTGTGGCAATTTTATTGTGTACTTCATCTGTTTCTCATCAGTATTCAAAATTGATAATTCTGTAAAACACATTGCATTCACTAATACTAACAAAGATTTTTAACTCTTGGTATAGTCTTGTATATAAGGGCTCTCTTAATTTGTAACCCAGTCTTTTTCAAGGCTGTTCATCTTTTACTGCAAAATCAGAAATTAGCAGAGTACTTTTATCTAGGGTTTAACGTAAATTTTATTTTAAATGGCAGAAGTAACATTGTGTAATAGATACTTTTACAAAGACATTTATGAAACAGAAAGTTCCAACTGCAGTATATTTTATATTTGTAAATTTCTTTTCTTTTTTTTTGGTTTTTGTTTTCAAACATTTATTTTTATTTATTTTTATTTTTATTTATTTATGATAGTCACAGAAAGAGAGAGAGAGAGGCAGAGACACAGGCAGAGGGAGAAGCAGGCTCCATGCACCGGGAGCCCGACGTGGGATTCGATCCCGGGTCTCCAGAATCGCGCCCTGGGCCAAAGGCAGGCGCCAAACCGCTGCGCCACCCAGGGATCCCTATATTTGTAAATTTCTAATGCTTTGGGCTTCTGATATTTTAAGTCTTGCTTTCCCATTAAATCGCAGTCTATTGGGTTTCAATTTTGACCTCTATGAAATCCATTTTAATAAAGACTATTGAATATATGTATGATGGCTCTCACACTCATATTATGTGCATTTTGCATTTATATTAGTAGGTAATTGGTTTTTTAAAAATTGTTATTTATTTGTTTTGCTATTTAAAATGAATATAACATTTAGAACAAGATACTGGAAAATGGCTGACACATCACTCTGACATATTTTTTAAAAAGACTATTTAAATTGGTTACATATTGCAGGGGACAGGGTGGGAAATCCAAAAGTTTACAATTCTTTTTTTTTTTTAATATATTTTTTTAATTCTTATTTATTTATGATAGTCACAGAGAGAGAAAGAGAGGCAGAGACATAGGCAGAGGGAGAAGCAGGCTCCATGCACCGGGAGCCCGACGTGGGATTCGATCCCGGGTCTCCAGGATCGCGCCCTGGGCCAAAGGCAGGCGCCAAACCGCTGCGCCACCCAGGGATCCCTTTTTTTTTTTTTTTTTTAAGATTTTATTTATTTATTCATGAGAGACAGAGAGAGAGAGAGAGGCAGAGACACAGGCAGAGGGAGAAGCAGGCTTCATGCAGGGAGCCTGACGTGGGACTCGATCCCGGGTCTCTTGGATCACGCTCTGGGCCGAAGGCTGCGCTCAACCGCTGAGCCACCCAGGGATACCCCATAAGTTTTGGGTGTCACCAAAACACCTCCAATTCTGTCTGGCCTACTACAGATTCAGTCAGGGCTTCCCACAACCTCTTCAGGTTTAATAATTCTCGAATGGCTCGCAGAATCCAGAAAGGTGCTAATACTTATGATTGCCACTTTATTATGAAGGATACAAATGAACACATGAAGATATAAACAGAACAAGATCTGAAAGAGCCCAGAGTACAGGAGCTTCTGTCTCTGTGCAGTCATGGTGTACCACCAGCATATCAATATGATCATCAACCAGGAAGCTCCCCTAGACTTGTGTGTCAGATGGTTTCATTACATAGGCATGATAAATCAAATCACAGGACACTGTGATTAATCTCTCTTGTTTACTTCCTTTCCCTGAAGGATGGGCTGGCTGAAAGTTCCAACATTCTAATCATGTGGTTGGTTTTCTGGTTACTAGCCCTCATTCTGAAGCTATCTGGGGCCCTGTCTTGAGGCGCCTCATTAGCATAATAATGACACTCTTATTACTCAGATAATTTGAAAGGTTTTTGAAGAGCTGTGCTATGAATAAGGTCAGATTAGATTTAATTATATCATAGTTGCCTATTGTAATTGTTATAATTACAAATACTTGTATGTGATAAAACATAAAGAGATATTTAGAAAGATAGTTCTGATGTAGAGGTCATCAGTAAATTAATGGCAAGCACATTGGATAAGTCTGTTGTGGGAGTTGCAGATTTTTAAATTTCTACATCTACACTGAAGATAGGTTTAAAGATTGGACCATTTTCTTACACCATACACAAAAATAAACGCAAAATGAATTATTAAAGAGCTAAATATAAGGTATGAAACCATAAAACTCCTAGAAAAAAACATGGGGAATAATTTATTTGACATTGGCTATAGCAACATTTTTCTATTTCTTCAGGCAGGGGAACCAAAACTAAACGTATCCACAGCAAAGGAAAATATTGACAAAATGAAAAGGCAAGCTACTGAATGGGAGAAGATATTCACAAATGATATATCTGATAAGGGGTTAATGTCCAAAATACATGAAGAACTCACACAACAGCAAAAAAAAAAAAAAAATCAAATAAATAATCTGATTAAAATGGGCAGAGAATCTGAACAGACATTTCTCCAAAGAAGACATACAGATGGCCAACAGACACATAAAATATACTCAACATCACTCATCATCAGGGAAATGCAAATCAAAACCACAATGAGATGCCACCTTATACCTGTCAGACTAGCTATCAAAATGACAAGAAATAACAAGTGTTGGTGAGGATGTGGAGAAAAGGGAACACATTGTTGATGGTAATGTAAATTGGTAGAGCCACTGTGGAAAACAGTATGGATGTTCCTTTAAAAAATTAAAAATAGAAATACCATGTGATCCAGTAATTCAATTTCTGGGTATTTATCCAAAGAATACAAAAACATTAATTCAAAAAGATACATGTACCTCTATGTTTATTTCAGCATTATTTACAATACCCAAGAATATGGAGGCAACCCAAGTGTCCATCCATATATGAATGGATAAAGATGTGGTATATATACAATGGAATATTACTCATACATAAAAAAGAATGAGATCTTGCTCTTGTGACAAGATGGATGAACCCGGAGGGTACTATGTTAAGTGAATAAGTCAGACAGAGAAAGACAAATACCATATGATTTCACTGGTATGTAGAATCTAAAAAAACAAAACAAATGAATAAACAAACAAAAAGCTGAAACAGACCCATAAATACAGACAATAAACTAATGGTTGCCAGGGGGTGGTGGGTAGATGAGCTAAAAAGATGAAGGGGAGTAGGAGAAACAGGCTTCCAGTTGTGGAATGAATAAGTCACGGGAATAAAAGACATAGCATAGGGGATATGGTATATCAATAATATTGTAACAGCATTGTCTGGTGAGAGATGGTAGCTACACTTGTGGTGAGCATAGCATAACATATAGATTTGTCCAATCACTATGTTGTACACCTAAAACTAATGTAACATTGTATGTCAACTATACTTCAGTTAAAAAGAAAATAAATGAAAATATGATTTAAAAATATGTTTAAAGATCCATAATAACTGGTTACTTATTTGATACAGAATCATGAAAATAATGTTCTGATTCCAGTTTTACATTTTAAAAAGTCTTAAACTTCACAAAGACAATGCCAAACACAGGGTACTTGAAATGTGCACTTTCTACCCATTGAAAACTGGTTTTATTTATCATTAGCCAAGTTGTATTTATGATATCCATGTCCTGGCAATTTGCTAACACAAAGATCACAAAGTTATTTTTTTCAGCCACACATAGTGCCAGAAACTGAAATCCTAATACTGACTTTCCATAGCCTGTGCTCAATGTGCTTATCCATAATATAATTCAAATTACTAAAACACAATTTTCTGTGAAATATTTGATAATATAATAATGCCTGTGTTGTATATATCACATTACCACATCTTATTTTTCCTTTTGCTAGTATCACTTCCAATTGACACAATAGATTTCCTTTGAAAAATGAATGAATGACAGTGTTTAAATCTTATAGAAACTGAGGTCTGGGTTATGCTCTTTTCATTTTTAGAAGGGTGGGAATTGGGCAGCCCCGGTGGCCCAGCAGTTTGGCGCCACATTCGGCCCAGGGTGTGATCCTGGAGATCCAGGATCGAGTCCCACCTTGGGCTCTCTGCATGGAGCCTGCTTCTCCCTCTGCCTGTATCTCTGCCTCTCTCTCTCTCTTTGTGTCTCTCATGAATAAATAAATAAAAGTTTTACTAAGTTCTACTAAGTTCTAGGTCTCTGTATTACTATACTAAATATACCCCTTTATTGTAAAATAATCATAAGTCACAAAAAAGATATGAAGATTTATAATCTAGAAATAGCTAGATTACAGAGTATTGAAGTTAAGATTGCTAATACAACCATGAGAAGAAATCAAGTAAGATTTTTTAAATATATTATTTTATCAGTAACAACCATCACTTTCTTCCAATGGAACTGACAAATGCAAAAAAAATCCACACAATTTTCAAGATATTAATAAAATTAAATATTTTGAAGAGTAAATGTGACATTTGAGAGAAATTATTGTTGTCTTATGGGATAATGTAGACCAACCATTAAAAGAGAGAACCATTGATTTTAGTGGGAAAAATCAATTGAAGATAACCTAAAAAAATCATCTTTAGTTTTCTAGATTTCTTTTAAGGCGATAAGTAGGAACAAAATATACTCATTATTTTGGTATAAAACCCTAATCATCAATTATGTAAAATAATAATATATTTTATAGTATATAATTTTTATAAGAATGTTTTATGGTTGATATTGTGTTTGTGTGTATGTGTGTGTACTTGGATGTATATATATATATATTCTGGTAGTGGGAGGTAAAAGAAAAATGAAAGTATTCAGGAGTAATAAATAAAATAGAAATAGAAGGAAAAATGAGACTCAGAATAAGTCATAATTAAAAAAAGGCATCCAGACTTACCTAATAGTATTGGACTTCGGGAGTAAAAAATACATCTAGATTTTTTTAAAACAGATAAACAGTGCTAGAATTTCACAATCCAGTATTTATTGAGTACATATTATATGCTTAAACTGCCAGTAAAGGGAATGATGGGGAAGTTTCAGACATGGTTCCAGCTTTCAAAGAATGTAAAATCCAACAGAAGTGACTAAATTAACATATAAATGACAACTAGAGAAATAAATTCTAGGTATTGATGTGGAATGAGTTGGCTTCTCAAAGGAGGTAGAATTTACAAGTTTTAAACAAAAAACATGTATATTCCCTTTCTTTTTTTTCCCTTTCTAAAGTTTTATACAATCATTCCTGAAATCAGATCTTCTTTGTTTTCATTAAGAAATTATAACTTCTTTTCTAAAAAGTATGATTACCACAATTCCTTTTACATAACAGATTTATTTTAATGTTATAACATAACTGTTTTATGTTTTTCTAGAATGTAGTTGCTAAAGATTTAAAGCTCTGTTTTTGCAACTCTTCCTGTTCCTGCTCCAAAAGCCAGCCACATAAAGTTAAGCTGATATTTTTATTCAAACCCTGATATTGGGCTGGAAGTTTTCCTTCCTCTTCTGCCCCTTCCCTTTGTACATTAGATAAATAAAAGATATTAATAGAAAGTACCATGGAAATACAAATTATCAATGAGGATAAAATTACAAGAAATAACTTTTTCATGTTACTCCAATATTAAAATTATTTCAGAAAACATTACTATTTAATATGACGACTTTAAACTAAAATTAATATCCACGTGGAAAATGTCATTATTAGAATTGTATAGATCAAGATTGTTTTACAATAAGAGAAGTCATTTGCGGTCAGTGGAGTATAATACGTGGCTTTAGATGCCAAAGTGTAATGAAATTAAATTTATGTCACTCTATTTTTGCTTTCTTTTCTATGGGCGAATCATGAATCTAACTATGTCACTTGAGTTTGCTTAACAGCTCGTGTTGATGAAAAGATACTGGTCTTAATATATAGTAAGGGCGGTTATAATACACCTAGTACAATATGCTGAAAATTTTTATGAGTCAGTTCATAATGTACATGTGAACTTGTCAAAAAAAAATCAATACCTTAAGTGAAGGATAAAGTTGGGGGGAAGTGGCAAAGATCAGAATTTTTAAGTTATTCTACCATTTGTTTTAAAATTTTTTGAAAGTAGTTATTTTAGAATTATATGTGGATGACATTTGCATATTTTTACCTAGCTATTTTGCCTCATTAAAGTAGTAAACAAATCAATGATACTTTACTAGGAAACTTTTCCCAATCTGGATGTTAAGAAAAATTGAGTATGATGATATTAATTTGCTGTTAACTAATGTTATACAACATTGTTAAATGACAGTCCATCTATCAAATTAACATCATGACATCCTACTTGTTATTTTAATATGTTATAACGATGAAATGTGTTTTTTAGATATGTTTTACATTTGCACTAAGTAATGGAAAGTACAATATATTATGTGCCTGTGCCCTGAGGAGAGATTTTAACAAAAATAATTGAAGGTAATAAATCTTAGCTCTATTCCCTCTGTGCTGCCCCATGCCCGTATACCTTTTATATTATTGTATCTCCTATACATAGTAAGCTTTCTAGATAGTGACAAAGGTTGAACACTATTGTGTGTATTACAGAATAAAACCCACAATACCTGCCAAAAACTTACTTTGCCCTGAAATGTTGCTTTAATAAACACTCTCTATGATCACTTTTATGATGATTTGATCCCCTTACCTAAGATTGAAATGCACTCTTGAATGATGTTGCTATTTAACATAAGACAAGTTTTTCAAATAATTAGGAACATCTACAAGCTAATAAATCTCTTCTACAGTTTTAATTTGATTGTATACCTGGTAGGTGTTTTTGCTTAAGAGAGTGTGTGTGAGGGTGCATGATTTATAATGTGTTTGGATTTTTTGGTTCAAATTGTCATGGGCAGCAATGATAAAATTTTGTGCAGAGAAGTGAGGCAATTCATATTTGATATATAATATTATTATGTTTAATCATGCCTTGATCTTGCCAATATTCCCTAAGGTGATTTTTTTAAAAATTTGAGATGGTTAATATTGAGACACATTATTCTAATAACTGGTGTTCCTCATAGTGCTTTGTTTTCATGTGTAAATATATAGCACAGATGATTATACACTATCTTTTCAAAAATGATTACAGGGTTTTGTAGCTTTTGTATAACATTATCCAGAGTGTTCTCAGTGTATATTTAAATGTGACAATATATTGTGAAAAGCAAATTTTAAAATCATTTAAATGGAATACTTTTCAACAAGAAATAATGATGTGAATGAAAACTAATCCAATATATATGAATGTAGCCCAGGCTTGCAATATTGGTTTATCCATTAATTTTCTTAGCCCAGGTGTTTGTTTAGTGGGAAGTCATCTCACAAAGTGATGATAGATGTATTTTACTCAGACCTAGTTACACAAGTCCAGCATCTCATACTTTTCATGCTCAAAACTGGTTAGGAACCTTTGCTTATATATATTTAAAAATCACAATTTGAGAAAATTGTTCATGATATTTCAATAGAAGAAACTCTTTCTGAAAAGCTTTCAATGAACAAAATAGAACATTTTAAAACCTAGGTAGGAATGAATTTTATTCATAATGTTTTTATAAAATTCTTATTGAAAAACATTAGAACAGGTTTTTTTCTAAAATGGAAAACTTAAAAAAATAAAACAGAAATCTTTTTTTTATTTAAAAAAAATTTTTTTTAAATTTATTTATGATAGTCACACACACACAGAGAGAGAGGCAGAGACATAGGCAGAGGGAGAAGCAGGCTCCATGCACCGGGAGCCCGATGTGGGACTCGATCCTGGGTCTCCAGGATCGCGCCCTGGGCCAAAGGCAGGTGCTAAACTGCTGCGCCCCCCAGGGATCCCAAAACAGAAATTTTTTACTGATTTTTCACACTTAAAAAGCAATAAAAAAAACAATATATTTTTATTGTAAAAATCAATACAAAAATCTCAAAACTGTAAATTCTACCCATTCTTACCTCTCAGAGAAAGCCATTGTTAATACTTTACTGTATATCTTTTCAGGATTAAAAAAAGTTTTAAGATTAATTTATGCATACTATTTTGCAAACTCCATTTTTTTACTTTCTATGTTATGGAAAACTTTCTAGGTCAGTACATATAGATCTTGATAATTTTTAATGACAACATAGTATTCTGGTCATAGTTAACTCCCTATAGGTAAATGACAGCTTAATGAATCTAGTGATGGTTATTTAGGTTGTTTCCAGTTCAAGGCTTTTATAAACGACATTACATTTGTTTTATAAACAACGTTAATTTTTAGAATTTATTCCAAGGAATTAATTGGATTTAGATATTTTTAAGTTTTATATATCTTGTCTAGTTGCTGAGTTATGTTGATCAATATGCAAATTTACAGTGCCACTAACAGTATATGACGGTATCTATACCTCACCTACTCTATATAATCCATATTTCTAATATTTATTATTAGATTTGATGGAGTAATACATCTTATTTACTCACAATTCTAGATTTTTTCATGTGTGAAGTACTAAAAAATACATATTTTCTCTCCATTTTCCTATCTTTTCTTATTGATTGGTAAGAGAGTTTTAGTAAAGACATTAACCTTTTGTGATGGGACACCTGGGTGGCTCAGTGGGTTAAATATCTGCCTTTGGCTCAGGTCATGATCTCAGGGTCCTGGGATCGAGCCCTACCTGAGGCTCTCTGCTTCCTCTCCCCTTGATCCTTCCTCCTTGGTCATGTTTTCTCTTTCTCTGATAAATAAGTAAAATCTTTAAAAATTTATATTAATCCTTTGCATATTATATGTTAAAATGTATTTTTAAATTTTGTTTTATGTGTCAATGTGTGGCCAATTATGCAGTCAATTTTATTAGTTTTTTATTGATAGTTTCTAGCTTTAGTGTATGCTAAAGATCTTCCTTAACAAGATTATGATAATATTTTTTTATTTTCTTCTAGTGCTTCAATAATTTTGTTCCATTTACTTCTTTTTTATTCATTATTTGATACACAGTTAATATACAATAAATCATAACTACTTAAAGTATACAATTGACAAGTTTTTATATATTTACAACCCATGAAATCAGCAACACAAGATGATGTGCATACCCAGCACCTCAAAAAGGTGTTTGGTGCCTCTTTGTAGTTCCTTCATCCCATTTCTTTTTCCACTACCCACCCACCAACAGTGACTGATTAGTTTTTTGTCACTGTAGATGCATTTTCTAGAATTTTCTATGATTGGAATAGTAAGTATGCATTCTTTTTTGTCTGGCTTCTTTAACTTAGCATAATTATTTTGAAATTCACCAGTTGTTGTATGAACAATAGTTAATTTCTGGAAGAGGGAAAAAAACCCAATAGTTATTCCTTTTTATTGCTGAGTAGTATCTCATTATATAACCATGCCAAAATTGGTTGTTTTTTTTTTGTTTTTTGTTTTTTGTTTTTTTTTTTTTGTGCACATGTTAATGGACATTTGGGTTATTTCAAGTTTGGGGCTATTACAAATAAACCTACTTAGGAACATTCATGTACAAGTCTTTGTAGGGACATATGCTTTCATTTCTCTTGGGTAAATACCTAGGACTGGAATGGCTGAAGAATATAATCAGTGCATGTTTAAACTTTTTGAGAAACTGCCAAACTGTTTTCCAAAGTGATCATACCATTTTACTTTCCTACCAACAGTTCTACATTTTTGCCAACACTTGGTGTGGTCAGTCTTTTTATTTTAGCCATTTTAGTAGGTATGTGGCATTTTACTAAATATTAATTTGCATCTCCTTAATGCTCAGTGTCTGTTCATGTGTTTTCATGCCATTCACATACATTATTTGATGAAGTATCTGTTCAAATCATGTGCCCATTAAAAAAAATTGTATTATTTGTTTTGTTATTGAGTGTTGACAGTTCTCTATGTATTCTAGATTCAAGTGCTTTATCAGTTATAAGCTTTGCAAATATTTTCTTTCAGTCTGTGGTTTGTCTTTTATTTTCTTAACAGTGATTTTCAAAGAACAGAAGGTTTAAATATTGATAAAGTCAGATTTGTCTATTTTTCTTTTTTGGATCATGCTTTTGGTATCATATCTGAAAAATCTTTGCCTAACCTCGGGTTACAGAGATTTTTCTCAATATTTTCTAGATGTTTGTGGTCCATGATGCATTTTAAGTTAATGTTTGTATATGGTGCAAGATATGGGTCCAAGTTTATTGATTTACAACCAATTGTTCCAGCCACATTTGTTGAAATGAATGTTTCCTCGCCACTGGATCACCATCTTTGTCAAAAATAAGTTATCCGTATATGTGTGGATCTGTTTCTGGATTCTCTATTCTCCTCCATCGATTTATTTGTCCATTTTTACAATACCACATTGTCTTGCAATCAGTTAATGTTAATACTCCAGCTTTGTTCTTTATCAAAGTTGAATTGACCCATTCTAGGTCCTTTACATTTTTGTATGAATTTTAGAATCAGCCTGTCAATTTAAACAAAAAAAGCTCACATGAATTTTTATTAAGATTGCAATTGGTGGGCAGCCCAGGTCGCTCAGCAGTTTAGCACTGTCTTGACGGTGTGATCTTGGAGACCCGGGATTGAGTCCCACGTTGGGCTCCCTGCATGGAGCCTGCTTCTCCCTCTTCCTGTGTCTCTGCCTCTGTGTGTGTGTGTGTGTCTCTCTCATGAATAAATAAATGAAATCTTAAAAAAAAAAAAAGATTTCAATTGGTGGGGAGCACCTGGCTTGCTCAGTTGGTGGAGTATGTGACACTTGATCCTGGGATTGTGATTTCAAGCCCCATGTTGGGTGTAGAGTTTCCCCCCCCAAAAAAAAAAAATTGCAGTTGGAAGATTTAACATCTTAAAAATATATTTTTTAAGATTCTATTTATTTATTCATGAAGGACAGAGAGAGAGAGAAGCAGAGACACAGGCAGAGGGAGAAGCAGGCTCCATGCAGGGAGCCCGCCATGGGACTTGATCCCGGGTCTCCAGGATCAGGCCCTGGACTGAAGGTGGCGCTAAACCACTGAGCCCCCCGGGCTGCCCAACATCTTAAAAATATTGATCATCCACATATAAATAAGGCATACTTCTCCATTATTTGGTTCTTCCTTCATTTCTCTCAAGTGTTTTGTAGTTTCCATGTATAGGTCTTGCTCATCTTTGGTCACACTTATTTCTGAATATTTTACAGTTTTATGCTACTGTTGTTTTTTTAAAAAAGATTTTATTTATTTATTCATGAGAGATATAGAGCGAGAGAGGCAGAGACATAGGTAGACGGAGAAACAGGCTCCATGCAGGGAGCCCCTTGTGGGACTCTATCCCAGGACTCTGGAATCATGACCCAAGCCAAAGACAGATGCTCAACCACTGAGCCACCCAGGCATTCTGCTACTGTTGGTTTGTATTTCAATTTCTGAATATTTGCTGTTAGTGTATAAGAATATAATTGATTTTTGTATACTTATTTTGTGTCCTTCAATCTGACTAAACTCATTTATTAATTCTAGTAGAGTTTTGTATATTGCACAAAATATTCTACACAAATGAACATGTCATCTATGAATAAAGACTTCCTTTTCAACTGGAAGCTTTTAAATTCTTCTTGTTTATTGCACTGGATAAAACCTCCAGCCAAAGAGCACCTGCGTGGCTCAGTCACTTAAGTGTCTTACTCTTGAGTTTGGCTCAGGTCATGATCTCAGGGTCATGAAATCAAGCCCAATATTGGGCTACAAGCTCAATGTAGAGTCTGCTTGAGATTCTCTCTCTCCCTCTCCTTCTGCCCCTCTCCCCAAAATAAATAAATAAATCTTTTAAAAATACCTCCAGTACAATATTGAATCAGCATGGTGAGAGGAAACAAACTTGTCTTGTTATTGAGTCTAGGGAGAAAGCATTCAGTCATTTCACCATTAAGTTTGATGTTGGATGTGGATTTTTTGTAAATGCCTTTTAATAAGTTGAAGAAATTTTCTTTTTTAAAGAGATTTTATTTATTTGAGAGAGAGTGGGGGAGAGTATGAGCAGAGGGAGAAGCAGACTCCCCACTGAGTCCCATGCCAGGTATCATGTGGGGTTCCATGTGGGGCTCAGTATCCTGGGATCATGATCTGAGCTGAAGGCAGATGTTTAACCGACTGAGCCACAGAGGTGTCCTGAAGAAATTTCTTGTATTCCCATTTGCTGAGAGTTTTTATTAGGAATGTTTGCTGGGATTTTGCCCAATGCATTTTCTGTATCTGTCAGATGAATCATATGGTTCTTCTTTTTTAGTTTGTTAAACTGATTTATTTTTTAATGATAACTTACCTTGCATTCCTGGGATATACCCTCCTTTACTGTCATGTATTATTCTTTTCATATATTGATGAATTTGATTGGCTAAAATTTTATTTATAATTTTTACATATATGTCTGTGAGGAATATTAATCTATAGTTTTCCTTTCTCATAATATCTTTGATGGCTTTGGTGTCAAGGTAATGCCAAACTCAGAATGGTTGAGAGATATTCTGCACTCTTCACTTTTCTGGAAGTTTGTATAGAATTGATATTATTTATTCCTTAAGTGTTCGGTAAGATTTACAATGGAGTTTTCTTTGTAAGATTGTTTTTAACAGTTTCAATTTCAATAGATACAGAGGTACACAGATTATCTATTTCTTCTTGACTGAGTTTTAGTAGGTTGATTCAAGGGATTTTTTTTCCCAATTAATTTAAGCTTCCAAATTTATGGACATAAAATTAAAATATTTCCTTTCAGTATACACAGAATCTATAGTAATGTGCTCTCTTTTATTCCTGATATTAGCAATTCGTGTCTTCTCTCTGTTTTTTCCTGATTAGTGTAGTTAGAAGTTTATCAATTATATTGACATTCATATAATACCAGCTTTTGATATTATTGATTTTCTCTATTGCTTTCTTTTTTTTTCCACATTGGAATAATTTTTAATATTTAAATACAAAAAGTGAGCACTTTTTTTAGACAGGTCTCTCATAGCCAAAATGGGCAGAGGAAATGAGCTGCTGCTCTGTCCTCCACAGTCCCCATCCTGTGGTTGAAGCTGCTCCCTCCTTTCCAACATAGAAATTCACAGTGGCTGCTTTACACTACGGCTGTAATGTATTATGTGTTTCATATTGTATGCATGTCCCTCCCCAACATCTCCATGCTTAAAACAAAAATGGTGAGGGGTACCTCCTTCCCAGTGGCATCAATTCCTATGCCACAATGGGATAGTGAGATCCTCCGGTCATAAGTGATTTAGTGAGAAAGGGGTTGGAAGGCCAGAGCTGGAGTAACCGTCTGCATTGCTGCACTCTTGCTATGAGTGCAAGAGTGAGAACAGAAGAAATGGGACAGCGTGGAGGGCACAGTTGCAAGTTAGGAGTCTCTGTGAGACACTGGGGAGAATTCTCCCCACCAGGTTTAGATAAATCAATGTGACAAAGTTTAAAAAAATAAAAATAAAAAGGAATCCAAATAATCAGCAGTTCAAACACTATTGAATTTTCAAACTTGTCCCAAGACAAGTCAAGTAGCAGTAGCAATCTAGATTTTTCCAGGAAGTGAAGGTAGAGCCCCTGGCATTCCTCCTGAGAGCCCTGTGTTAGGCCCTAAAAGTATCCACCTCTGCTGCAGTTGCTGCTGCTCCATTTGCAACTTCTCAGTCTCAAAGACAACAGGAAGAACCAGGATCATGAAGGAAGTGGTCCCAATCCACAAGGCTGCCCTGGAAAACCTGTACATTTTTTGAGCCACAAAGAGGGAGAGATCAAAAGTGGCTCCAGCCGCGGACAGGACCCTCTCTGGGAACATCTCCGTCAGACCCCACAGTCTCTCCGACAGGGTCTCATCTAGCTCCTCGTCGTCTTCCTCCTCCAGCTCCTCTTTGGTCCTCTCGGCATCGCCTTTCGGAAGCAATTCGTCTGGGGACAGGGGCGCCCCAAGGCAGCCAACGGCAGCTGCGGCCATGGCTGCGGGGCTCTCTATTGCTTTCTTTGGTTTTGTTGATTTCTATTCTATTATGTATTATTTCTTGTTTTCTACTTACTTTGGGTTTAATCTACTTTTTTTTCTAGTATCTTAAGGTGTATGTTGAGGTCAATTACTTAAGATCTTTCTTCTTTTCTAATACAAGCTATTGGTACTAAAAATTCTCTCTAGTCAAAATACTTTTCAATTTTTCTGATTTCTTCTTTCCAAATGCATTATTTAGAAGTATATTATTTAGTTACCAAATATCTGGGGATTTAAGTATTTCTGTTATTGATTTCTAATTATTTTTTTAAGATCTTATTTATTTATTCATGAGAGACACAGAGAGAGAGAGAGAGACAGACAGAGACAGAGACACAGGCAGAGGGAGAAGCAGGCTCCATGCAGGGAGCCCGACTGGGACTCGATCCTGGGTCTCCAGGATCACGCCTGGGCTGAAGGCGGCACTAAACCGCTGAGCCACCTGGGCTGACCTTGATTTCTAATTAAATTGAATTGGGGTCATAAAACATACTTAACAGGACATACATCATTTTAACTGTATTAAGATTTGTTCTATGGCCTAGAATATGGTTTATCTTGGTAAATGTCCCATGAGTTCTTGATAAGTGTTCATCCTGCTGTTGGTCAGAATGTACAAGGTCATTGATGATTCAAGTTGTATGCCTGTACTCATTTTCTCTCTAGTTGTTCTCGCTATGATTGAGAGGGGGGTTTTGAAATCTCCTTCTTAAAAATTTATTTATTTATTTATCTCAGTTGGCTCTATGCAGGCCCAATGCAGAACCTGAACTCACAACCCCAATATCAAAACCTGAGCTGAGATCAGTGTCAGACACTTAATCGATTGAGCTACCCAGGTACCTCTGGAATCTCTCACTCTCTCTTTTAAAGATGTATTCATCTATTTTAGAGAGAGAGAAAGATTGCATGTGTGTGAGTGGGGGGAGGGGTGGAAAGAGAGAATCTTCAAACAGACTCCCCGCTGAGTGCAGATCCCAATGTGTGACTCAGTCCCATGACCTATGAAATCACAACCTGACCCAAAACCAAGAGTCAGAGTTACCGTGGACTGAGCCACCCAGGTGCCCCCTGAAACCTTCTTTTAAATATTGCATTTGAAAAAATAAATAAATAAATATTGCATTTGTTTATTTCTTCTTTCAATTTTATCAAATTTTGTTTTATGTATTTTGGAGCTCTGTTAGTAGATGTGTAAACATTTAAGATTGTTATGTCTTCTTCATGTCATCCTTCATGCAAATAGATTTATTCAAATACACTTGTTTTGCCTTCTACCTCATTCAAAAAAGAATTTGAGGCAGATACATTCATTTAGCATCCACTATGTTCAAGATACTAAAGTAGTGTTGCTCGAAAACTAAATTCTTATCACAATTTTACAGAAATAAATACATTGTACACAGGGACCCAATATAAACATTTATTTATACATATTTTATATATTATATATGTACATCTAAAAATATTTCACACAAAAAATTAACTCTTACTACATGTGATGCAATCTGATATTTTCTCTTCTATGTCATTAAAAAAATCCATACTAGTTATAAAAAACTAATTTGATGAATGACCAAAATAATGGATTACAACTTGCAGATTGAAAAAGACTATATAAGGATGATAGAAATATGACAAACACAGTTTCATGCCCTGAAGAAGCTTTCATTGCATTGGCAGAGGCAGACATATACACTGGCAGTCAACATGATAAATTGTGATAGAACACAGGGCACTGTGGGATATTAGAGTTGATGAAGTGAACAAAATGGTTAGCTTTTCAGGTCAAGGGAATAACAAGAGGAAAGAATTAGAGCTTAAAGTTAGAAGTGAAGAGTAGTTGGGATATGAAGCTAGAAACAGATAAGAACCCAAGTCATTTTGTATGAGGAATTTGGTCTTTATCTTGCAGGTTATAGGAAGCTTCAAAGGATTGTTAAGTAGAGACTTGACATGATAAGATTGGTGTTTTAGAAAGATCACTCTGGTTGCATTGTGGAAGATAGTTAGAGAGGGGCAAAACTAGGGACAAGAGGACTATTTAGAAAGTTACTGCAAAGGCCCAGGTAGGAAATGATGATGACCTGAACTAAATCAGTGGAAGTGATAATAGAGGCATATTTTAGAGATTGATTGAAGGATTAATGATTTAGTAACTGACTTAATGTAGAAATAATGCTGAGGGTAAGAGATGAGAACATGATGTAATATCTCCCATCCATTCATTTAATTATTGGATCTAAAGAAATTCTTTTTTTTTTTTTTTTTAAGATTTTATTTATTTATTCATGATAGTCACAGAGAGAGAGAGAGAGGCAGAGACACAGGCAGAGGGAGAAGCAGGCTCCATGCACCGGGAGCCCGATGTGGGATTCGATCCCGGGTCTCCAGGATCGCGCCCTGGGCCAAAGGCAGGCGCCAAACCGCTGCGCCACCCAGGGATCCCTGGATCTAAAGAAATTCTTAAAGATATTCTGTACATTAGGCACTCTACTGGGTGTTGGACATCCAGTAGTAAACAAAACAAGTGTGGTTTCTACTCTCATGAAGCTTACAGGTATTTGGGGGAGCAGACATTATGCTAATAAATAGATAATAAATAAATAAATGCTAATAAATAAATAGATTCATAAAAATTGTGATAACTAGCATGAAAGGAAGGAACACAACATGCAGAAGACTGAAACTGGACCACTCTCTCTCACCATACACAAAAATAAATTCAAAATGAATGAAAGACCTAAATGTGAGACAGAAAACCAACCATCAAAATCTTAGAGGAGGGCAGCTGGGTGGCCCAGTGGTTGAGTGTATGCCTTTGATTTACGGTGTGATCCCAGAGACTGGGATCGAGTCCGTGCATCAGGCTCCTCAAAGGGAGCCTGCATCTCCCTCTGTCTATGTCTCTGCCTCTCTCTGTGTGTCTCTCATGAATAAATAAATAAAATCTTTTTAAAAAATCCTAGAGAAGAGCACAGGCAGCAACCTCTTTGACCTTGGCTGTAGCAACTTCTTGCTAGACACATCTCCAGAGGCAAGGGAAACAAAAGCAAAAATGAACCACTAGGACTTCATCAAGACAAAAAGCCTCTGCACAGCAGAGGAAATAATCAACCAAAACTAAAAGGCAACCAACAGAATGGGAGAAGAGATTTGCAAATGACATATCGGATAAAAGGCTAGTATCCAAAATACATAAAGAACTTATCAAGATCAACACCCAAATAATAAAAAAAATCCAGTTAAGACATGGGCAGAAGGGGCAGTCCCAGTGGCGCAGCGATTTAGCACCATCTGCAACCCAGGTTGTGATCCTGGAGACCTGGGATCGAGTCCCACGTCAGGCTCCCTGCCTGGAGCCTGCTTCTCCCTCTGCCTGTGTCTCTGCCTCTCTCTCTCTCTCTCTAAATAAATAAATAAATAAATAAATAAATAAATAAATATTTAAAGAAAAAAGAAATGGGCAGAAGATATGACAGACATTTCTCCAAAGAAGACATACAGATGACCAACAGACACACAAAAAGATGCTCAGCATCACTCATCAGCATGGAAATACAAATCAAAATGACAGTGAGATATCACCTCACACCTGTCAGAATGGTTAAACCTAACAGCATGGGAAACAAAGGATGTTGATGAGGAGGTAGAGAAATGCTCTTACACTGTTGGTGGGAATGCAAACTGGTGCAGCCACTGGAAAACAGTATGGAGGTTCCTCAAAAAGTTAAAAACAGAACTACCACATGACCCAGCAATTGCACTATTTACCCCAAAGATACAGAAATAGTGATTTGAAGGGGCACATGCACCCCAATGTTCATAGCAGCACTGTCTGTAATAGCCAAAATGAAAATTGCCCAGATGTCCATCAACTGATGAATGAATAAAGAAGATGTGGTACACACACACACACACACACACACACACACACGGAATATTACTCAGCCACCAAAAAGAATGAAATCTTGCCATTTGCAATGACATGGTTGGAGTTAGAGTGTATTATGCTAAGTGAAATAAGTCAGAGAAAGATAAATACCATATTATTTCACTCCTATGGTAGAATTTAAGAAACAAAACAGGGGAAAAGAAGGAAAAATAAAAGGAAATAAAAACAGGGAGGCAAACTGTAAGAGATTCTTAACTATAGGGAACAAACTAAGGGTTGCTGGAGGGGAGGTGGATGGGGGCAAGGAGTAAATAGTTTATGGGCATGAAGGAGGCCACTTGATGTAATGAGCACTGGGTATTATAAGCAAGTGATGAATCACTAAATTCTGCCCATGAAATTAATTCTACACTATATGTTAACTAATTTGAAATTAAATAAAGCCTTGAAGAAATAAAAAAAATATGGTAAATGTTATGTTGTATATATTCTACCACAATAAAAAAAAGTAGAAAAAAGTGCTTGTGAAGCAATCTGAGCGCAGAATGCTAGATACCTAGGATTTTCCCCAATCTTTTCTTTTTTGCCCTAGTCTAGTGGAATTTTCTTTTTTTTAAGAGAGAGAGGGAGGGGCAGCCCAGGTGGCTCAGTGATTTAGCACCGCCTCCGGCCCAGGGCCTGATCCTGGAGACCCGGGATCGAGTCCCACCTCAGGCTCCCTGCATGGAGTTTGCTTCTCCCTCTGCCTATGTCTTTGTCTCTGTCTCTCTCTCTCTCTCTCTCTCCGTGTCTCTCATTAATAAATAAATAAAATCTTAAAAAAAAAGAGAGCGAGCGAGCATGGAGACGAGTGGTGGGGGAGGGGAAGAGAGCGAGAAAGAGAGAATCTTAAGCAGGCTCCTTGCCCAGTACAGAGCCCAACATTGGGCTTGATCCCATGATCATGACCTGAGCCAAATCAAGAGTCAGATGCTGAACTGACTGAGCCACCCAGGCATCCCCCAATGGAAAAATTTAAAGCCGTTTTCTTTTTCTGAATTTTTCCAAAGGATTCGATTTCGGTTTTGTAGAAACAACTGTTTTTTTTTTTATTTATATTTCAAATGACAATTATGTGATGGTTTATATAATAATCATTTAAATTATGTAATTACAATAACAAGTATATCTAGCATAAACAAGCTGAATAAACACAACTGATTCTTGGTATGTCTACCACTCTCTAATGAGAACAAAAATCTATGTGTATAGCAGGCAGTGGCATATTACCTAAATGCTATCAGTGTGCTATGAGCATGAGCCAGTATGTTTTATTTATAGAAGTAATGGAGAGTATTAATTTGTATTATGTTGATTAAATAGAGGCTAGTTATAAGAGTTTCTATTTTTTTTAATTTTTTTTATTTATTTATGATAGAGAGAGAGAGAGAGAGAGAGGCAGAGACATAGGCAGAGGGAGAAGCAGGCTCCATGCACCAGGAGCCCGATATGGGATTCGATCCCGGGTCTCCAGGATCGCGCCCTGGGCCAAAGGCAGGCGCCAAACCGCTGCGCCACCCAGGGATCCCAAGAGTTTCTATTTTAATTCCAGGGGATGACCAGGAAGCAGTGGGGATAGGAGTTTAAAAGAATATAGGGATCCCTGGGTGGCGCAGCGGTTTGGCGCCTGCCTTTGGCCCAGGGCGCAATCCTGGAGACCCGGGATCGAGTCCCACATCGGGCTCCCGGTGGAGCCTGCTTCTCCCTCTGCCTATGTCTCTGCCTCTCTCTCTCTCTGTCTGTGTGACTATCATAAATAAATAAAAATTTAAAAAAAATAAAAGAATATAGAAAATAGGAAAGATTGAATCTAAATCCCCAAGCATTTTTAGTAAGCTGTAGCCAGACAGATCTAGTGAATTTTCTATTTCTTGAATTCTAGTTGCTGAAAACTGACTGGCATCATCATCTTTTGAGGAGTTAAATTTTAGTCATGGAATTTCTATTTGAACTAAAATTACATGACTTATATTTTGATTTAAACCTAATGACAGCAAATTGGTTCATAGTGGAATATAGTAATTCTGGATAAACATAAATTTTGTGTTTCAAAATGAAACAAAGTTTTCTAATTACAATGAACAAGAGAATGTAATTAGTCCCAATTGCCAAATGAGACACTGCGCCAAGAATTTCAAGAACAGGAAAAAAATAGAATTGTATTCAACATGAATGCCAGGGAAAGAATGCTTCCAAAAGGCTCTAAGACTCTCCACAGAAAAACAGTTCCATTAGTTCCTTAAATCTCCATATCCATACCTTTCATCAACACTGAGAATTTTCTCAATTTTCAAATTCCTGGTTTGGTATTCTGTTTTCCTTTATTAAAACTCCTGTCATTGCTCTGAAATCTCCTCCTCAGTTTATAAAGTTCAAATTTATGAAGGTCTTGAGGATTTTGTTTTCCAACAGTATCAAATTTTTCCTTTTAATGTAACTAGTAAGGAAGAATATAAACAAGGGCTGGACAGGGGCCCTCTGGCATCCAAAGAAATTGTATTTTTTCCCTATCCCTTGCTTGTTGTCTTCTGGGTCTCCATCTAAGAAAATGACAAAGTTTCTGTCTTGGTAACTTGCTTGGTCTGTCAAATGACTGCAGATATGAAGCTTCTCCTTATCACAGGAATGATTACACTGAAAATAGACTCTCATCAGAAGACAATTTTTCTCAATTCATCACCCTTCCGGGCTCCCTGGGTGGCGCAGCGGTTTGGCGCCTGCCTTTGGCCCGGGGCGCGATCCTGGAGACCCGGGATCGAATCCCACGTCGGGCTCCCGGTGCATGGAGCCTGCTTCTCCCTCTGCCTGTGTCTCTGCCTCTCTCTCTCTCTGTGACTATCATAAATAAAAAAATAAAAAAAAAAAATTCATCACCCTTCCAAGGACATTATGAATGCATCATTTTCCCAGAGTGAGCAACAGTAAAGCAACATGGAAAGATGCCACATTAGGCTTCTATCTATTCCAATTTATACTATGGGTTTTCTGAATTGGCTCTTTAGCTATCCTAAGTATGCATTAATACTGTTTCTCCTTACCAAACTGCTTAAGCCTGAAGATTTAAAAACAAGCATAAAGGGAAGTATATATACTTGTATCATTATATACTTATGTATAAGTATATATGTGTTTATGTATACTTATATTATTATATACTTATATATACTTGTATTATACTTTTATTTACTTATATATACTTCACCAAAGCATCAAAGATAAATACATTTTCTTTTCATGCACTCAAAAATAGGGACAGGGGACACCTGGGTGGCTCAGTCGATTGAGTGGCTGCCTTTGGCCTACGTCCTGATCTGGGGGTCCTCATATCAAGCCTTGTGTCAGAGTCCCTGCTCAAGAAGGAAATCTACTTCTCCCTCTCCCTCTCCCCTCTCCCCTACTCATACTCTTTCTCTCTCAAACAAATGGGAAAAAGTTGGGGATAAGTGTCAAAGCATCATATGATTATAGTATCTTATTAAAATTGGTGTTTTTACCTGCAAAAATTTTCTCTCATTATCCTCACTTGGCTTGAGAGTTGCTGCTTTCTACTCAACCAAAAATATGAAAGATTTAAGTACTAAGCATATAAGTACTGAGTATACTGCAGTATGTTGTGTTGGCTTCACCCACCTATTGGCTCTCATCCACCAGAATTCAAAATGGAAAATGTACCTAATGATGGTTTATACATAACTTCTGGGAAGGCTTCTTGGATTTAATTTTTTAAAATTTAACCCTATAATTTATTTCATGTAAGTGGTCCCAAAGAGATCTCCATAATGACCAGCTTTAATTTATATGCCTCAAATATCCACAGCGCTTGGATAAATGAAAGGCCCTGGTCTTAAAAAAATGACAGCATGCTTGGTTACAGGCAGGATACAATAGTTTGGAATTAACTAAAATTAAAAGAGCTATATATTCTACCTCCTGCTTATTTAGCTACCTAAAAGGTTATTCTAACTGCTTCTGATCAAATATATTAGTAGAATTAGATTTAATCCATTGTTCAATACTAATTCCTTATGTAGCATTAGGCAAATTGTCTAAATATCTTGTCTTCTGTACATGTATAAATGGAGATTATGCTCGTGCATTCTGTGATGAAATACTGAACTCCTGCTTTTGTTGCCACGCCCCAAGGGCTTAAGGCTACTTCCTGTGTTTAAGGCTTGGGAAAATAACCCAAAAGTATTAGAGATATTAGTCCCACCTTTCTTTTTTACTTATGAGTAAGGCTTTTGTGTTTTGACTTATGCTCTTCCCTCTATAGTTATATATTAAAATTCTACTTATATCTTTGAAAGTGAATTCATACACTTGACCCTTGAACAACATGGAGGTTAGGGGTGCTGACCTTCTGCACAGTTGAAAAATCTGCATATAATTTTTGACTCTCTAAAAACTTAACTACTAGTAGCTTACTGTTGACTGGAAGACTTACCAATAGCATAGAGTCAATTAACACACATTTTATGTGCTATATATATTATACTGTATCCTTTTTTATTTTTAAAGATTTCATTTATTTACTCATGAGAGACACAGAGAGGCAGAAACATAGGAAGAGGGAGGAGAAGCAAGCTCCATGCAAGGAGCCCAACATGGAACTCGATCCCAGGACCCCAGGATCACGACCTGAGCCAAAGGCAGATGCTCAACCGCTGAGCCACCCAGCGTCTCTATTATACTGTATCCTTAAAGTAAGCTAGAGCAATGAAAATGTAATTAAGAAAATCACAAGAGAGAGAAAATGCATTTACAGCATTGTAATATTTTCATAGAAAAAAAAATCCATGTATTGGTGGACTCACACAGTTCAAACTCATGTTGTTCAAGGGTCAACTATATATGCAAAGCACTTAGAACAGTACCTAGTTCATGATACTATATAAATGTTTGCTCTTATTAATATACTTGTATTCCAACTCCTTTGTGAAATCTTCCCTAGCCTCATCTGGTCACTCCTGTACAACCATGTGTTTCTTGGGCTCGTCTTCCTATTTAAGCTTATGTTGAACTTAATTGTTTATCTTTTTCTCTCCTTCACCAGACAGTAAGCTATTTGAAGGCAAGAACCATGACATTTCTATTATCCTTCCCATTGCCTAGCATATTACTTTTCAGATATTATTCCTTTAAAAACTGTTAATTGATTTAATTGTAATGATGATTTTCAAAACCATTTGGAAGTTATCAATTACCAGTATAATATTCTCTCTTAGATCTGCCTACTAATAGACTTATATCTTTAGAAGTGAATTAATACACTTGTCCCTTGAACAACATGGAGGTTAGGGGTGCTGTCCTTCTGCACAGTTGAAAGTCTGCATATAACTTTTGACTTTCCAAAAGCTTAACTAATAATAGCAGTTTTATGCAGACACATTGGAGTTTCAGAGATTAGTCAAATGGCAAGGATCATAAAAAGGTATTTTCAAAACAACAATAAAATGCACAAACAATGGGATTCACAATGAGATTAATTTAGACTGGAACTCACTAAAGCAAAGACAAATTTTTTTAAAGATTTATTTATTTATGATAGACACAGAGAGAGAGAGAGAGAGAGAGAGAGAGAGGCAGAGACACAGGAGGAGGGAGAAGCAGGCTCCATGCCGGAAGCCCGACGCGGAACTCGATACCGGGACTCCAGGATCGCGCCCTGGGCCAAAGGCAGGCGCTAAAGCGCTGAGCCACCCAGGGATCCCCAGAAAAGACAAATTAAGATAAGATTAGGGACAAGGATAGATTTAGGTAAATGAACAGAGCAGCTGAAGCATGGTTCAGACCCCATTTATAGATAGGAAAGAGAAGTTGTAATCTTAAGAAAGCATCTGAAATCATTTTCAAGTGTTTCATTAACAGGTGACTGTGGGGTAGGAGATTAAAAACAACTATAGTCTCTTAAATTAAAGGATACATCTTTTTACATTAGTTCTGCTCACAAGATGTTTGTTAAAGGATTCCTGTTTACTAGAATGGCTTCCATCATCTTCATGTGTGGTGCTATTCCTTCAAAGAGGATCAGAGATATCATCACCACAAAGACCTATTCCAGTTTTCTAAAGTCTAGGAATTTCCATATGGAATTTGTTCTCTAGAACTCCTAATAGCTGGACTTTTGACTAGAATACTAGGCTGTTTCCCCCTCATGCTCATTAAATGGAATATCAAGTACATAAATCTCTAGATGTTGTTTGGTTGCAGATAGCAGGTCCCAAGTCTAAAAGTTAACCCCAGTCAATGGAGTGCCCCTAAGAAATGCTAAATGGTTCAGACCATAAATTCCACAGCATCACTTACTTGAATCAGTGAAGGAAGGATAGGAGGGGAGTAGGGAGAACATTTTGTAGGAAGGAAAGTTTAATGTTGAGTTTGTGGTGACATAGAAGAGATCAGGAAAACATTGTCTAGATTTAAAGGTCACCAGGAATCTGAAGTCAAAGTTTTTTTTTGTTTTGTTTTTTTTTAAGTAGGCTCCATGCCCAGCATGGAGTGCAACATGGGGCTTGAACTCACAACCCTGAGATCAAGACCCGAGCTGAGATGAAGAGTCAGACACTTAACCAACTGAGCCACTCAGTGCCCCTCAATAGGAGAACTAAAGAAATGTTTTTCTGTCTTCAAGAGGGCTAACGAGGACTGTGTGTGTAGATGGTTGGAAGTACTTGGCCTCTAGTGCATTAATATGGCCTGGGAACTGCAGTTCATTTTAAAATTTGCTATTTTTAATTTGTAGAAAGGTACTGGGTGATGGGCACAGAGGAGGGCAGTTGATGGGATGAGCACTGGGTGTTACACTATATGTTGGCAAACCAAACTTCAATTAAAAACATTTGTAGAAAAGTACTCTCTGACAATCTAATTTTTTTAAATCAAGTGTCTACAAAGAGCTCAAGTTCTTGGGTAAAGAAACCTTTTGTTTCTATCCTTTAGACCCTTTTAACAGTTGAGGATAGTTAACCAGAGGCTTTTAAACTCTGAGAATTCTATTGTCTGAGAAAGGAGGTCATCTTTGACACCCCCTTCTCTGTAGTGGGCATGTGATGAAAAGATGAAAAAATCATTGGGCTTCTTTCATTCCTATGATGGTAGTCTGATGAAACTGTCAATTAGTTTCTGCTGAACTTGCTCCATCATTTCTTTTTTATTTTTTTTTTTATTTTTTTTTAAACTTATTTATGATAGTCACAGAGAGAGAGAGAGAGAGAGAGAGGCAGAGACATAGGCAGAGGAAGAAGCAGGCTCCATGCACCGGGAGCCTGATGTGGGATTCAATCCCGGGTCCCAGGATCACACCCTGGGCCAAAGGCAGGCGCCAAACCGCTGCGCCACCCAGGGATCCCCTTGCTCCATCATTTCTAATCCTAATTCTCTCACCTTTTAATCAATTTGGTGAGTTGTTTGATGTCCTTAATTTTTTAATTTCCCTTTTCATTTAAGTCAACCAAAGTTGGTTCTTATATCTTCAATCTCTCTTTTCTCACACATTTTATTCAGTCCTGTTAATTACTTTCAAAATGGATCTTGAATTTATTCACTTTTATGCAGCTACTCTGATATCACCCCCAAATCTAAGCTACCATCTTTTCTTACCCAGACCATTACAAGACCTTTCATGAAAAAAAAAAAAAAGACCTTTCATGGTTCTGCTTTTATCATCCTCAAATCTAAACTATTCTCCATATTGCAACCACAGTTATCTTTTAAAACTCAAATCTGAGTTTTAGATTCCTCAGTCCAATATTCTTCAATTTCTTCGCATTGCTCTTAGAAGAAAAGAAGAAAATTTTAAATCCTCAAAAGAGTCTATAAAACCTTTTATAATCTGGTTCCTGATATCTTCTCCAATCTTGTTTTACAGCATGCTCCCTAGTTGCTCACTGAGTTCCAGCAATTCTGGCCTTCTTTTAGCTTCTTGAACATAATAAGCTCCTTATTAACTCAGGAACTTAAAACACGGTGCTTACTCCACCTAGAATACTTCTCTCTATCAACTATGTGCCTTGCTGGCCTTTATTTATTTCCTAATCTGAACTAATTCATACTTTTCTCTCAGAGCATTTTGTTCCTTTCACTTTTTATTTCAAGTTTTTATTTAAATTCTAGTTGGTTAACATATACGGTAAAATTGGTTTCAGGTGTAGAATTTAGTGATTCATTATTTACATAAAACACCCAGTGCTCATCACAAGTGCCCTCATTAATACCCATCACCCATTTTGCCCATCCCTCACCTCCCTCCCTCCATCAATCTTCAGTTCTCTATAGTTAAAAGTCTCTTATGGTTTGTTACCCTCACTTTTTTTTCCCTTCCCCTATGTTCATCTGTTTTGTTTCTTAAATTCCACATATAAGTGAAATCATATGGTATTTGTCTCTCTCTGACTGACTTATTTAAACTTAGCATAATACATTCTAGCTCCATCCATGTTGTTGCAAATGGCAAGATTTCATTCTTTTTGACGGTTGAGCGCTACTCCATTGTATATATATTTACACCATATCTTCTTTATTCATTCATCAGTTGATGGACATCTGGGCAATTTCCATTGCTCGGCTGTTGTTGATTATAGTGCTGCTATAAGCATTGGGGTGCATATGCTCCTTCAAATCACAATTTTGGATCTTTGGGGTAAATATCTAGTAGTGCAATTGCTGGGTCATGTGGTAGTTCTGTTTTTAACTTTTTGAGGAATCCTCCATACTGTTTCCCAGTGTGGCTGCACCAGTTTGCATTCCCACCAACAGTGTAAGAGCGTTTCTCTACCTCCTCATCAACATCCTTTGTTTCCCATGCTGTTCGGTTTAACCATTCTGACAGGTGTGAGGTGATATCTCACTGTCATTTTGATTTGTATTTCCAAGCTGATGAGTGATGCTGAGCATCTTTTTGTGTGTCTGTTGGTCATGTGTATGTCTTCTTTGGAGAAATGTCTGTCATATCTTCTGCCCATTTCTTAACTGGATTTTTTTATTATTTGGGCATTGATCTTGATAAGTTCTTTATGTATTTTGGATACTAGCTCTTTATCCGATATGCCATTTGCAAATATCTTCTCCCATTCTGTCGGTTGCCTTTTAGTTTTGTTGATTATTTCCTCTGCTGTGCAGAAGCTTTTTGTCTTGATGAAGTCTCAGTGGTTCATTTTTGCTTTTGTTTTCCTTGCCTCTGGAGATGTGTCTAGCAAGAGGTTGCTACAGCCAAGGTCAAAGAGGTTGCTGCCTGTGTTCTCCTCTAGGATTTTGATGGTTGGTTTCCTGTCTCATATTTAGATCTTTCATCCATTTTGAATTTATTTTTGTGGATGGTGTGAGAAAGTGGTCCAATTTCAGTCTTCTGCATAACATTTACCATCTTAAACACTTTTAAGTTCAGCGATATGAAGTACACTGTTGTGCTATCATCACTACCATCTATCTTGAGAACTCTTTTCATATTATAAAACTGAAATTCTATACCCATTAAACAATAACTCTCTATTTTATCTGCCCCAATCCCTGGCAACCACCATTCTACTTTCTGCCTTTATGATTTTCACTAAGCATTAATCTAAGTGGAATTATACCGAAATTGGTTTTTTTTTGTAATTTTTAATTTTTCTTGTGAATGGCTTACTTCACTTATGTTCTCAAAATACATCCATGTTGTAATGTATATTCCTTTTGAAGTGTGAATGATATTCTATTGTATGTATATACAACTTTTCCTTATCTATCCATCTACTAATTGACATTTGGGTTAATTCCATGTTTTAGCTGTTGTGAATAATGCTGCTATGAATTTGAATATACATATATCTTTTTTATAAGCTCTTTATATATTTTTGATACTACCCTTTATCAGATATGTCATTTGAAAATATCTTCTCCCATTTTGTAGGTTCCCTGTTGCTATTTCCTTTGCTATGCAGAAGCTTTTTATTTTGATGTAGTCCCAATACTTTATTTTTGCTTTTGTTTCCCTTGCCTCAGGAACATATCTAGAAAAATTTGCTATGGCCAATGTCAGAAAAGTTACTGCCTGTATTCTCTTCTAGAATTTTTATGGTTTTAGGTCTTAAGGTCTTTAATCCATTTTGAATTTGTGTATAAGAAAGTGGGTCTAGTTTCATGCTCTTGCATGTTGCTATCCAGTTTTCTCAACACCATTTGTTGAAGAGACTATCATTTTCTCATTGGATATTCTTTCCTGCTTTGTTGACGACTAATTGACCATATAATTGTGGGTTTATTTCTGGGTTTTCTATTTTGTTTCATTGATCTATGTGTCTGTTTTTGTACTAGTACCATATTGTTTTGATTACTACAGCTTTGTAATATAACTCGATGTCTGGAAATGTGATGCCTCCAGCTTTGTTCTTTTTCCAAACTGCTTTGGCTATTCAGGGTCTTTTGCAGTTCCATACACATTTTAGGATCATTTCTTCTATTTCTGTAAAAAATGCTGTTGGTATTTTGTTAGGGAGTGCATTAAATGTGTAGATTGCTTTGGGTCGTATAGCCATTTTAACAGTATTTGTTCTTTCAATCCATGAGAATGGAATATCTTTCCATTTCTTTGTGTCATCTTCAATTTCTTTCATCAATATTTTAAAGTTTTCAAGTACAGGTTTTTTATTTTTGTTAGGTTCATTCCTAGGTATCTTATCATTTTTGGTGCAGTTGTAAATGGGATTGTTTTCTTAATTTCTTTTTCTGCTGCTTCATTATTGATATATAGAAATGCAACAGGTTTCTGTACATTGATTTTGTATCCGACAGCTTACTGGATTCATTTATCAATTTTAGCAGGGTTTTTTTTTTTTTTTTTTTGGTTGAGTCTTTTGGGTTTTCTGTATATAGTATCATGTCATCTGCAAATAGTGAAAGTTTTACTTCTTTCTTACCAATTTGAATATCTTTTATTTCTTTTGGTGCCTGATAGCTGTGGCTAGGATTTCCAGGACTATGTTGAATAAAAGTGATGAGAGTGAATATCCTTGTCTTGTTCTTGACTTCAGGGGAAAAACTTTCAGTTTTTCTCCACTGAAGATGGTATTAGCTGTGGGTTTTCATATATAGTCTTTATTATGTTGAGCTATATTTCCTCTAGACCTATTTTTCAGAGAGTTTTTTTTATCATGAATGGATTTTGTAATTTGTCAAATATTTTTCTCTGTCTATTGAACTGTTCATATGGTTCTTTTTTTTTGTTGTTGTTCATATGGTTCTTATCCTTTCTATTATTTTTGTGATGTGTCATGTTGATTGATTTGTGAATATTGAACTACCATTGCAACCTAGGAATAAATCCCGCTTTATCTTGGTGAATGATTTTTTAATGTTTGTCAGATTTTGTTTGCTAGTATTTTGCTGAGGATTTTTACATCTATATTCATCAGAGATATTGGCCCCTAGTTCCCTTTTTTTGTGGTGTCTTTATCGGATTTTGATGTCAGGATTATTCTGGCCTCATAGAATGAATTTGGAAGTTTCCCTTTTTTTATTTTTTGGAATAGTTTGAGAAGAATACACATTAACTCTTCTTTAAACATCTAGTAGAATTTGCCTGTGAAGCTATCTGGTCCTGGACTTTTGTTTTTTGGGAGTTTTTGATTACTGATTCAATTTCTTTGCTGATTATCGGTGTGTTCAATTTTTCTTTTCTTTCTGTATTTTATATCTTTCTAGGAATTTATCTATTTCTTCTAGGTTTCTCAATTTGTTGGCATATAGTTTTTCATGATATTCTCTCATAATTGTATTTCTGAGGTGGTGGTTGTTATGTCTTCTCTCTTTTGTGATTTTGAGTCCTTCCTTTTTTTTTTTTCTTGATAGCCTGGCTAGAGGTTTATCAATTTTATTGATTTTTCTCAAGGAATAAGCTCCTGGTTTCACTGATCTGTTCTATAGTTTTTTTAGTTTCTACATCATTTATTTCTGTTTTAATCTTTATTATTTCTTTTCTTCTGCTGGTTTTAGGTTTTGTTTATTCTTTTTCTAGCTCCTTTTGGTTATAGGTATAAGGTATAAGGGTAGGTTGTTTATTTGAGATTTTTCTTGCTTCTTGAGGTAGGCCTGTATAAACTCCCCTCTTAGAACTGCTTTTGCTGCATCACAAAGGTTTTGGACTGTTGTGTTTTCACTCTTATTTGTTTCCATGAACTTTTTTATTTCTTATTTTATTGTTTAATTAACACTATGTTTAATTAACCTCTATGTATCTGTGGTCTTTCCAGATATTTTTCTTGTGGTTGACTTCCAGTTTCATAGTATTGTGGTCAGAAAAGATACATGGTATGACTTTGATCTTCTTGCATTTACTGAGGCTTGTTTTGTGGCCTATTTATTTGATCTATTCTGGTAAATGTCCTGTGTACACTTGAAAAGAATGTGTATTCTGATGTTTTAGGTTGGGATGTATCTTCTGATGCACAAAATTTTTAAATTTTTGTTTCATCCAATTTGTTTATTTTTTCTTTTGTCGCCTGTACTTTTGGTGTCCTATCCAAAAAAATCAATGCCAAAAGCCAGAGTAATAAAGATTTTTGCCCTATGTTTCTTTTAAAGAATTTTATAGTTTTAACTCTTATGTTTAGATCTTTAATTCATGGAGTTATTTTTTTAAATATAGTATTACTTCATAGTCTAACTTCATTCTTTTGCATGTGGATATCCAGTTTTCCCAGCAGCATTTGTTGAAAAGACCCCCTTTCTCCTATTGAATTATTGTGGCACTACTGTCAAAAATCATTTGCCTACATTTGTGAGGATTTATTTCTGGGCTTTCTAGTCTATTCCATTGCTCTATATGTCTTATGTTGTTTTGGTTATTGTAGCTTTGTAGAAAGTTTTGGAATCAGAAATATGAATCCTTTAGTTTTGTTCTTTTGAAGATTGTTTTGGCTATTTAGAGTCTCTTGAGATTTGGTATGAATTTTAGGATTTTTTTTATACTTCTGCAAAATATATTGGTGGGATTCTGTAGGGATTGCATTGAATCTGTAAGATTGTTTTGGGTATAATTAACATGGTAACAGTATTAAGTCTTCTAGTCTGTGAGCATAGAATATGTTTCCATTTATTTATGTCTTTTAAAATTTCTTTGAGTGGGATGCCTGGTATCTCAGCATTTGAGCATCTGCCTTTGGCTCAGGGTGTGATTTTAGAGTCCTAGGATCAAGTCCCACATTAGGCTCCCTCGTAAGGAACCTGCTTCTCCCTCTATATCTCTGCCTCCCTGTCTGTGTCTCTCATGGATAAATAAATAAAATCTTTTTAAAAAATAAAAATTTTTTGAGCAATGGCTTGTAGTTTTCATCATACAAGTCTTTTACCTCCTTGGTTAATTCCTAGGGTTTTATTTTTTGATACTACTGTAAATAGAACTGTTTTCCTAATTTCCTTTTTAGTTGTTCATTGTTAGCATACAGAAATGCAACTGATTTTTGTGTGTTGGCTTTATTTTATGCTGAATTAAATTGTTCTAATTTTTTAAATGAAATCTTTAGGGTTTTCTACTTACAAGATCATATCATTTGTAAACAGAGATCTTTTTACTTTTTCCTATCCAATTTGAATGTCTTTTATTTCTTTTTCTTGCCTAATTTCTCTGGCTAGAACTGCCAGTAGTATGTTGAATAGAAGTGGCAAAGTGGGCATCCTTGCCTTATTTCTGATCTTAGAGAAAAAGATTTCCATCTTTCAACATTGAGTATGATGTTTGCTGTGGATTTTTAATATTTGGCTTTATTATATAATGAGGTAGTTTCCTTCCACTTCTAGTTTGTTGAGTGTTTTTTAAATCATGAAAGTGTGTTGATTTTTGTTAAATGCTACCTTCTGCATCAATTGAGATGATCTTGTATATTTTTTCTGTTAGTATGATGTATTACATTGGTAAGTTTTCATATATTGGAACATTCTTGCACTCTGGGAATAAATCCCACTGAATTTATTCAGTGTATAATCCTTTGAATATGGTGTTAAATCCAGTTTGCTGGTGTTTTGTTGAGGACTTTTGCAAAAGTATTCATAAAGGATTTCAGTCCATAGTTCTTTCTTATTTTGTAGTGCCTTTGTCTGGCTTTGGTTAGGGGAAAGCTGGCCTCAAAGCATAAGTTAGGGAATGTTTCTTCTTCAATTGTTTTGAAAAGTATGAGAAGTATTGGTGTTAGTTCTTTTTTTAAGATTTTATTTATTTATTTGAGAGAAAGACTAAGTGACAGAGAGGGCATGAATGGTGGAGGGGCAGAGGAGAAAGAGAGAAGCAGACTCCCCTGCTGAGCAGAGAGCCTGATGTGGGTCTCAACCCCAGGACCTTAGCTGAAGGCAGATCCTTAACCAGTTGAGCCATCCAGGCATCCCAGGGGTTTATTCTTATTTAAGTATTTTGTAGAATTCACCAGTGAAGCCATCAGGTCCATTGCTTTTCTTTGTTGGGATATTTTTTATTACTGATTCAATCTTCTAACTAGGTATAGGCCTATTTAGATTTTCTATTTTTCACGATTTAGTCTTAGTAGGTTTTGTGTTTCTAGGAATTTGTCCATTTTATATAGATTATCCAACTAGTTGGTATGCATAGTACTCCCTTATAATCCTTTTTACTTCTGTAGAATCAGTAGTAATGTCTCCACTTCCATTTCTGATTTTAGGAATTTGAATCTTCTCTCTGTTTTTCTTAGTCCATTTTAAATGTTTATCCAATTTGTTGATCTTTTCAAAGAACCAACTTTTTATTTCATTGATTTTCTCTATTTTTAAAATTTATATTTTGTTTACCTCTGCTGTTATCTTTATTATTTCCTTCCTTCTGCTAGTTTCATTTGTTTGAATTTCATTTGTTCTTCCTTTTTCTAATTCCTTGAGTTGTAGAGTTTGTTGTTGATTTGAGATTTTTTTTTTTTCTTTTAGCACTGTGAATCTATTAGCCCATGGTCTTCTGGCTTTCAAAGTTTCTGATGAAAAATATGCTGATAATCCCATGAAGATCCCTTATATATAATGAGTCACTTCACTCTTTCTGCTTTCAAGATTCTCTCTTAATCTCTTTCAATAGTTTAACTATAATGTGCCTTTTAATGCGTCTCTTTGAGTTCACCTTACTTTGAATTCCTTGAGTTTCTTGGATGTTTATTTTTATGTCTTTCATCAAATTTGGAAACTTTTTAGCCATTAGCCAAATATTTTACCACTTTCTTTCTCTCTTCTCTTTCTGGGATTCTCATGATGCATATGTTGGTCCACTCGATTATATCACACAGGCCATTTAGATTCTGTTCACTTTTCTTCTGTCTTTTTAGTTTCTGTTCCTCAGATTCAATTAATTTCCATTGTCCTATCTTCAAGATTACTGTTTCTTTCTTTTGTTGGCTCAAATCTACCATTAAAATCCTTCTAGGGAATTTTTCACTTCAGTTATTGTACTTTTCAGCTCCAGAATTTCTTTTTAGTTTCTAAGTTTTCTATCTCTCTATTAATATTTTCACAGAGTGCTTTCTTTTCCACATTTTCATTTAGTTCTTTGAGCATTTTTAAGGCATCTGTTTTGAAATCTTTGTCTAGTAAATCCACCATCAGGTCTTCTTTTCCGAGATCGTTTCTGTTAACTTATTTTTTTAGTAAGTTGAATTGATCATTATTTCATGTTTCTTTGTATCCTTGTGTTTGTTGTTGTTGAAAACTGGACACTTGACCCTAATAATGTGGTAACTCTGGAGATCAGATTCTTCTTCTTCCCTAGGATTTTCTGAGTTTTGTTTTTGATTATGGTTGTTATTTTATTGCTATGGGTGTCTCTGTGCCAAGGATCAGCCTGAGGCATAAACATAAGGTCTTTTCAGGTCTTTTCTTAGCCTGCACCTTTTCCTAGGCATATGATGACTTTCTAATTTCCCTTGTATATGCAGTTGCTTTTGAATGTCCTAGTTTTTAATGTTTGGCTTCCAAAAGGTGAAAAATAAAAATGAAGGGAGAATAATAATAATCATCATCATCATCATCATCTTTTCAAATATCCTAGAAAGTATTTAAGCTGAAGGGGTGGAGCTTGTAATAATTGGGGAGCTGCAACAACAAGGGTCACCCACCTCTTTGTACCTCTGAGATTAGGACTGGTAATTAACAACCAGTACACAGATCCCTGATATTTTGTGGACAGAGTTCTTTTTGCTACTTTGTCTCCTGCAAGCTGGAAATGGAAGACATGGATAGCTACCTTTCTGGAATGCACAAACTGCTACCTACCACTAGGCTGAGGAGTAGGATAGAAGCTACTACTGTGCTTCTTAATCTACCTTCTTAGAATCCTCTCCGTGAGGACCTTTAAGTTCTTGACTTAGTTTAAATAAACCAAACAAGGAATCATAGGCAATGCAGTTATGGATATGGTCTACGCAAGAAAACTGAAGCTGATTCCAATAAACATAGTCTCATAACAGAACATACTCAAAGAAATCCAATAAACAGATTATGCTCAAAGAAAGTTTTAGGCCCTATATCAAAAGATTGGAAAATAAATGCATGCAAATAAATACATGTTTTAGGTTAAAATAATGTTAAAGTAAACTTTGCTTATGATTCCCTAAGTTAATCTTTTTCAATGAAGTACCCATTGGCCAATTCCCAGGTTCCTCTCATAACTTATTTTTTTAATTTTTTAAAATTCCATTTATTTATTTGAGAGTGAGTAAGTGAGTGAGAGACGAAGCAGTGGGAGGGGCAGAAACAGACTCCCTGCTCAGCAGGGAGCCTGACATGGGGTTCAATTCTGGGACTCTGGGATCATACCCAAGCCAAAGGTAGATGCTTAACTGACTGAGCCACCCAGGTGCCCCCATCTCACAACTTATTAAATAAGCAATTTCCACTGTACCATGGATCATCTATAATTTATATCCTCTGAATCTAGCCTGAATCTAGCCTTACTTCAATTCTAAACTTGACTTCTTCACAACATTTGACAAGTTAACATCTGTTTTTAAAAATGCTCTTTTTAAAAAAAATAAATTAAATAAATAAATAAATAAATAAATAAATAAATAAATAAAAATGCTCTTTTTTTGGTCTCCATGCCACCACACTCTCCTGATCTTTTCCTTTCCACTCTAGTGTGCTTCTCAGTTTCTTCTGTGGGCATCTCTTCTCCTGCACTGTTCTTAAATATTGGCATATCTCAGGGTCTTTCCCAGCCTTGGGCTCTTTTCACTCTAAATACTCACCTTAAATGACCTAATTAATTTCTGTTATTGATGATTCAAAAATCTCTAATTCCAAGCTCAATCTTTGTTCTGAGACACACTCTTTTTTTTGGTATTTTTTTTTATTGGAGTTTGATTTGCCAACATACAGTATAACACCCAGTGCTCATCCTGTCAAGTGCCCCCATCCGTGCCTGTCTCCCAGTCACCCCATCCCCCCACCCACCTCCCCTTCCACTACCCCCTGTTTGTTTCCCAGAGTTAGAGTCTCTCATGTTCTGTCACTCTCTCTGATATTTCCCACTCATTTTCTGAGACACACACTCATATGTCCAAATGCCTACTCAACATTTTTACTTGACTACCTCTCTAGGACCTCAAACATAGCATAACCAAAAGTGAACTAATCACCTTTCCTCTACCAATTGATTAGAGATCCTTTGTCCCCTGCTCAATGAGTGGCACCATAATATATATAATTTCTAAACCAACAACCTGATAATCATTCTTAATTCTCCCCTTTCCTTACCTGTGACATCCAATAAAACTTCAGTTCCTGTTACTTTTTACCTCCTAAGCATTTCTCAAATCCATGTACTTTTCTCCATTTCTACTACTATCATTCTCTCCTAATTTTTATAATAACCAATTAAATGCTCTCCTTACCTCAAGTGTTTCTACTCACCAATCCATTCTGCCACCAGATTTGCATATTAATTCTTCAATATATGTACAATTCTGAACTCTGCCATATGATTTATTAGTCTTACATGTTCTGGACTCTGCCAGTCTTCTCTTGCTAGTTTCCCAAACACTTTTAACCACACTGAATTTTGGTTCCTGTAACATCATGCATCCTTGCCCCATCCAGGCTTTTACATGCTATTGTCTACCTGGAACACTCCTACTCATCTTTCAAATCTCAACTTTAAAGACATTTTCTCAGGAGAGTTAATCCTAGTCCCTAGATTAACTTAGATCTCCCTGAAATATGTTCCAATTACACCACTCTTTATGCAATTGCTTCTTTAATCTTTGTCTTCCTGACTAGTTGAAGAGTAGTAGCCATGTCTGTCCTATTCACTGCTGGATCCACAGCCCAAAGCCTATCACATAGTAGGTACTCAATAAATACTTGTTGAGTGAATGAATGAAAAAACACATTGGCAATAGTTAGAACTCAATCACTAGTGAATGAAATGGTCTTAAAAAGAAAAAAAAACCACCACATCTTTCTATTCAGAGGAGAGTTATTCTCAGCAAGCTCATTGCCATGGACAATGTTATTCTGACATTTGGAATTCTGGAACTCTCTTTGGGATTGCCTTCAGAATATGCAATATATTCCCCCCTAATGCCCTAGATAGTGGCAGATATTCATCATTTGAGGTTGGATTTTATTTTGGAAGCAGCAAAATCACTCAGAGCCAAGATGGGTAATCAAGCAAGGTAATATTATCAGAGGTGAAAAAATTATGCGTGACTATAAATTAATGAGTCTGACTTTTTCATAGGGCTCATAAACTGGGTCATAAGGCAGTTGTAGAAGAGCAGTTTCAAAAATGTTTTGAGCAATGGCAGGATTGTTAGAATGTTTGTATAGCTTCCCAAGGGAACTTTTTTGCAGGGAGCACTGCTCATTTAGATGTATACAGTCAAGAATGTTTTGTTTTGTTTTGTTTAATAATTCTTGTTTCCTTTAGACACAATTTCTACATATATGTAAGCTTTACTCAAAGCTTCAGGGAGAGAATGATATAGTAGATAGAGTCCAGAAATGTGAATTAAATGTTACTTATCATCATCATTATTGTGAACATTTAATAATGTGCAAGGCACTTACAAATTAATCATTACCATAATTTGGCCACATATCATGACAAAGTAATTTTAGCCCACCTACTTTAAATACCTCCCCTAGCAAAAATGTTATGAAATATAGAATAATCCTTTGCCAACTATGATAGCTCTCAAGAGTACCAACCACAGTGAGATTGGGTTGACTCAGTTTATTGAAGTTAATGAGTGATTCCAACTGCTACAGATGGTGCCTTCAGACTCTGCTCAGACTACTCAAAAATATGTTCTATTGATCACAAGGGAAATCACGGGCAAGAACAGATCTACAGAAATAAATATATCTTCCCTATTAATAGCAACAAATAGATCTTATTTAAATCTCCCATTATGTGTCATTAAGTGCTAAGCACTTAATATGCAAGTATTATTTTTTCATTTCAGAACTCAAAGCTAAGAGAGGTTAATCGACTTGCCCATCATTAAACATATAGCAAGTGGAATATCTGGACTGAGAACTAATGGTCTACATAATTCCAAAGCCCAAGTTCTGTCCACTTTATTCAAGGTACATAATGAACTAAAACAAGGCCATCACCATATGTAAAGATTTTACATTTGAAATACCACCTCTGTTGATCTGATTTTTTGTATGTGGCTCATCTTCTCACCAGTATCTTAGTCTTCTGGCAGCTTCATTTTTTTCAAAATGAGCATCAAACATTTTCTGTTGATCTTTTCTCAACTTTTTTACTGTAATATTGAGTATATTCTGGCTGTGTTCTCAATTGTCCTTATGCCTCACTTCTAACTCCATTGTCGAAAAAGTTGTTACTGAAGCTCAGATCCTGCCTATGATGGCCTGCCCCATGGAAACTAACGTTTCATGACCTTTGCCTCCTATAAAGAGGTAATGGATAAATCTTTCTCTATGGGGAGTTTTTCTTGCCACTTGATGTTAAGTCTTGTATGGAGAAGGTAATTAGGGGGGTGGTTGATGGAATTTTTCCAGTTACGAAATCTGATATCCATATCTTGTCTAAGCACAAGCTCCAATTTAGATGTGGAGCTTGCTACTAGAGTCAGTCTTTCTCCTGGGGAATGCATGGGCTGTCATAACATTTTTGTCATATCTCCATGTTGATTGTGCCATTATGTTGATGGAACCAAATTCAGGAGCCACTTTTAACTTGAACGCTCTTGATGAGGGTCTTAGAGGAAAGCATGATTTGTCTTGGGTAAGTAGGTTGATACATTATCTTTCTAGCTTAATATTAGCAAAAATGTATTTTTTTCTAATATTTTGATGCAAGAGCCTTTAGTGCCTAACAATGAAACATCCAACTAAGGGAAATTAGAAAGAAATCAGTAAAACCTTGTGTCATAAAAATCAGCATTACTTTCATATACATATCAAACTATAAATCAAGATTTTTCTACCTATTTACAACCTAGCATACTTTAACCCCACCTCATTATGTTTCTTCTCTTATTTATATTCCTGATTGAGTTCATGGTGTTTATTTTAAGGTCAGTAGAGTCTGTTTCCAGCTCCTCATAATATTTTAACTCTTCATCTGTCCCTCATCCTTCACTGTGATTTAATTATTTATTACAAGCATCTCTTAAGTCACATCTGTTCAGAGCTCTTTTCTGGGCCTTAAAATTATACCAAACTCTCTAAGTCTTGCTCTGTATTCTACAAAAAGCCTTTTAGATTGTAATGCTCTATATTCTACAAAAAGCCTTTGAGATTGTAATTGTAATGAAGTAAAACCTTTTACCTAAGAGAAATATTTTTAATGATATAAACAACAATCAGAAAGAAAATATGCAATGAAAAGGGTTAAAAGGGGTCTTAAAATTACTATTCTATCAAGTCTCTCCATCCATATATTTATCCTACATTTTGCTCAGAGTAGCCTACAGTATTATTAGTCTGCTAATACTAATTTTCCAAGGGTTCTGGAAAGTAATTTAGCAGCAAGAATTATTCTCAAAAAATACACTAGGAAATTAAACCACAGTAGGACATTGTACAAGGTCTCCTGACAATTATAGAAATAATATTTAGATGTCCTGACTCCTAATTAATTATTTACTACAAATAAGCTGTTTGCTAGGGAGGTTTGGCTACATGTCCCTTAATTATCTATTAGCACATAATATTAGTATATGTTAGAATACTAATGCATGTGTTCATATATTTTTATCTGTTAATATACATAATCCTTCCTTCTGCAAAACTTTCAGTGTAGAAAATAAATTCCAAGATATGATAACTAGTGATAAAACAGTCAAGGGTTATCAAGGAGGAAATCAAAGAAGAAGAGACATGCACAAAATGTTGAAGAAAACTAGCAAGAATTTTCGTAATTGTTTTTTTTTTTATTGTTTTACTCTAAATCAGTGCCTTTCAAAATTTTAAAACCATGACTCATATGGTTTTTAAATAAATGCATTTTATCATAAAACTTAAAAGTAGTTATCCTCACTATGTGCAATACATCTTTGATGCAATTTCCATTTCATTTCTTAAAAATCTGGTTAGAATCTAATGAGTGGGTCAAAGTCTATAATTTGAAAATCACTGCTTTAACTTGTCCACAGCTATGAAGAAATAGAAAGAGGAGAAAGAGTTAGTGATGACATAAGCTAGTCCAAGCCAAATTTAGTAAGAGATATTTAACACGATCCTTTTCTTCCCTTACTTACAAATATGTACATCTTAAAGACTTCAAAAGAAGGAAGTTATATGTGCCCAACAGTGCACATTTTTAGGATGCCAAAGAGTTTTTACCTAAATTGCTTGTTCTTGTTTCAAAGTAATGGTCCAAAAGCGAAGATGTGTATGTGTTTCTTTAAATGAACTAGTGTGAATTTTAAATAGCAGATTTCTGCTTTCATAAATCATTTGTATCAAATTCATCTGTTGTTCTTCATATGGTATAGCACAAGTGTGTTGCAGCTGGTTGCTTTACAAACTGGAATTTGGATTCTATTAACAGCTCCAGTGAAAGATTCCTCTCCAGTATCTGGGCTTCTTCACTGCTACACACACTGAACATGGCTTTTGCACAATTACTTAAAGCTCTTTCAATTAGAAATTGCAAGATAGCTGTCATCAAACTCATGTAATGTGCATCAGCCAAGCATCTGGCAGAATTTGTATGTGCAACAGATTAAATATCCACAATGTTTTCTCATCTTGAAGCAAATACATTGCTTTTATAGCTAATGGAAAAATCAGAAGTGTTTCCATTATCCTGGTTTTAAAACTACACATACAACAAAGCAAATGTCAAAGTAAAATGCATGGGTTTTTTTTTTTTAATTGCTACTAGGAAGTATATAAAATAGCTTTATTTGCACCAATGTGAAACTTTACCATTACTTTTAAGACATGAGATATAAAAATAACAAGAAATTGATAGCGTTTGAATAAGTAGCATAGTTGCTGAGCATAATGAATTTTGCTGTCTGGAAAGCCCATTTAAAATTCATTCTACCTCTAAGCAGTATTATGTCATATAGTAGAAAATGCACTAGAGGGGCGCCTGGGTGGCTCAGTCGGTTAAGTGTCTGTCTTTGGCTCAGGTCATGGTCCCATGGTCTTGGGATTGAGCCCCATGTTGGGCTCTCTGCTCAGAGGGTAGCCTGCTTCTTCCTCTCCCTCGCCTCCCTCCCCTCCGCCCCCCCTTGTGCTCTCTCATGCTCTTTCTCTCAAATAAATAAATAAAATCTTAAAAAAGAAGAGAATGCACTAGCTAGTGTAAAAGGCCTGGGATTTAGGTCTTAGTGCAGTCATTAACTGATAGTGTAACTTTGGGTGATCCACTTAACCTTTCTAAAATTCATTTTCTTAATTTTAAAAATGAAGATATTAAACCACACAGCTTATAAATTCCAAAGTGTTTTGGGGATAGTGAGGCTTGAGGTAGTTATTTATTATATAAAGGTTAACAAACAGGAATTATCCACTTATTCCTTTCCACATTAATTTGTGGGTACCTCTCATCATGTAGGTAGGAAGTAATTATCTTTGCTTAAATGCAAACAAGTTTAATAAAGCTTTAGAAGGGGATCCCTGGGTGGCGCAGCGGTTTGGCGCCTGCCTTTGGCCCAGGGCGTGATCCTGGAGACCCGGGATCGAATCCCACATCGGGCTCCTGGTGCATGGAGCCTGCTTCTCTCTCTGCCTGTGTCTCTGTCTCTCTCTCTCTCTGTGTAACTATCATAAATAAATAAAAAAAAAATTAAAAAATAAATAAATAAATAAAGCTTTAGAAATAATCTCTGATCCCACTTAGAAACTAACAGAATAGAGGTTGCTAGAAGTCTATCCTAGTTATCTAGGCAAAGCTTTCAATCACTATACTAAACGAACAAATCATATAGGAAAACATATTAGCAAAAATTGGATAGAGTAATAAGATAAACCAGTATGCACATCCACCCGTATTATTGAGAAAAGGCAATGTGTTTTTATACAATTGAATTGAACAAAAATTATACTAACTTATGAATACTAGAGCTACCAGAGAGAGAAAGTGGTAAGCATCTGGAGTTAAGTTTTTTCTTCATGTAATCACAGTGATGACATCATTCACAAATGGCAGAACATAATAAAGCATTTATCTTTCATTCCACAAGGTGGTGTGTTTTATGTATAAACTACTTGGGGTAGTGTTTTTATTCTGAATCTAATGATGTGCTTTTTAAACGGTTTTCTTATTTTTGCCTTGTTAGTACATCACTTAGAATCCTGCCTCTGGGTCTAACAAATTGCCTGATGCCAATGTAGATACATGTACTTGTTCCCAAATTGATAACATATGCCAAGCTTTTCTGTACCGCCCTCAATAAACACACTTTTAGGGGCAGTCTTGACCCTGATCTCAAAGAGAACTCTCAATGTGTTCCCTCTCAGCAAGAAGATCAGCTTCCCTGTGCTTTTTACCCTGTAGTTATGGCTTTAAAAATCAAATATACTTTAGAGACATAATATGATCCTTTATTCATAAATATTTGTATGTAGTATAGAGCCGAATGAAATTCGTGAAATACTATTAGAAGATATCTTAAAAAAAAAGTGGAGGAGTTTCTGGCAATAAAGTTTGCTAACTTCAACCTAAGAACCTATTCAGAGCCTTCCAAATACTTGAGATTTTACCTTTTCCTCCCTTCCATAATGACTTCTTCAACCAAACCCTCTCAAATGAATCCAAGATTAGTTTCAAGGAGTCCAGGTTAAAGGTGTTTGCTGATTCTTTATATTTGCCTCCTACAGCTTTATTTGAGATACACCTGTAAAATGAACATCAGTGGTAAGGTATAGGCTAATGCATAAACTGCACTGTATGTTTAGAGTACATTGGCCATTCATTCATTCATTCATTCTCTCACTTACTTTTCAAATATCTATTAAGTGCTTTCGTTGTTCCAGGCATGTGTTAAGCATTGAGGATACAAAATAAAAGGAATTCTTTTAAGAGTGATATTATAGTAATGATAGCATTAAATCTAATATTCACCAAGGTAAATGAGACTTAATAATTTTTATTTAAATATCTTTACTTCTAATAATTTTCTCTATTTTTTCTATTATTGATTTGAAATTATTGTTTCATTTGTCTTCTGCTTTTCTGTCTTTGATACAGTTTAAGTTAAGACTTATTTATGGTTTGAACACTACATCATATCAGAAAAAAATGATCAGTAAATTCATTTAAACATTTTAGGAGAGTTTAGAGGCGCTTGGGTGGCTCAGTAGGTTAAGCATCTGTCTTCGGCTCAGGTCAGGATCTCAGGGTGCTGGGATTGAGCCCCACATTGGGCTCTCTGCTCAGGGGGGGACCTGCTTCTCCTCTGCCCCTCCCTCCAGCTCATTCACTTGTGCTCTCTCTCTCTCTCTCTCTCTCTGAAGTTAATAAATAAAAAATATATTTTTTAAAAAACAAACATTTTAGGAGAGTTTCATGGCTCCTAATTGTTATTCCACTCTAATTTTTACTCTAAATAATTGTAGATTCTCAGTGTATGCTTAGGTCTTAGAGTCCTAGAAAAATGGAGGGAAATGGTCTTCACCAAGCATGTCTATGGGGATCAGAACTTTAATGTTATTTATTTAGAGAGGATTATAATAAGTATGAGCTCAGAGATCAGGAGACAGTAACACTACAAAAGTAAATACCATTATTAAGAGGACACATAATAGGAGGTTTAACTGTGTATACATCACAACTGTGTAGTCACTTTCCACCCTGGGAGGGACTGGTTGTATTCTTAAAGGGTGTCCTGATTCAAACGTATAGCAAAGTCAGTGATCAAATGCTCTCCTAACTAGAGATTACATCAGGTGTTTACTTTTAACAGTCTTTCTACTCAGGGCATAAAAAAATGGCATGTGAAGATGAAAAAAAACATTCTATGTACTGAAAGAAAATGTTGCTGGCTAAATGGTAAGGTAAATTCTTATTCAAACTAAAAATGTCTTTTTTCTTTCACTCCAGTTGAGTCATCTGAACATTCAGTAGTACGCTTAAGCCAATAAAAGAAAGAAAGAATAAAATATTCAGAAGTAAAACATGTCCATACTTACACAGTTTCAAGTTAGAAATGGTTGATTAATTATCTTATTAAGTTGCTATCCACTGCAATATTTAATGCTTTATATTACTGAAGGGCCACACAAATATTAGCAAATTGATTCCATAACACTCTTTAAAGTTTGCTAATGTTGTTACTGTGATTTCTAAGGCAAAGGCAGAAGAGACTATTTCAGAGTATACTTTGAGCTGAAGGAATGTGCAAATACCTGTAAATTAGTCCTGTTTTGGAAGTGAGGTATGCACTTCTGGAACAAGTAGGAAATATTGAGCTTTGGTGATTATGTGCCCAAAGAGCACTGGGTATTATTCTATATGTTCGCAAATTGAATTTAAATTAAAAAAAAAGAACCAAAAAGACAAGAAGTGCTATAGATCTGAATAGAGCAGGGGCTATTTTAATCCTCAGGAACAGGAATTATTCATATACCATGATTTTGTCTTTACACCCTAACTACTTCAGTAGCAACTGTGGGACTAGAAAAGGTAATTGGCCTTTCTCAGGTAATTCTGAACACATATGGAGCATACTATCATTGTACTCAAAGGCAGGTACTTCTGCATCTCAAATGGGTGCCACCTTGCTGGTCAAGTTCTCCCCAAACAAGAGGCAATAAAAACTAGCTATTCCCCAGGAGCAGATCTTCAAAATTAGAAATGTGACTGGAAATCTGAAGGGAAAAAAAAAAAGAGTTGGGGCGATTTTCTACATAAGCTCTCCCACCATCCCCTACTGCCTTTTAAAAAATAAATTAACTCATCATGAGACTTCCAAATGCATTCTTTTAACATATGGTAAGAGTGTAAACATACTGGATTTATTTCAGGGGAAGAAGTAACCTGATTGATTCAAACAGTACCTCAGAATTTATTCAGTAATGTCAAAAGTCACAACTTCTTTTTATCACTTTGGATTCACAAAATTGCATCAGAGGAAGATATATGCTTGAGTGTGATTGCTCCCAGACATGCATTTTTCCTCCATCAAGGATCTGAAATAATACCAGAAAGCCAGCTTGTATTCGTGTGGGTTTTAGTGGCACTCATCCAGAATGATTTCCCATTGAATGTTATGTCAAACTTGTGAAACAATAAGGTTATATCCTGACACCAGTAATTTTCTCTCTGGCATCTAAAATTCAGATCCTTCTGTTGGTAAAACTGTTCTCCAAATTTATCTAGCTATCTTGTATCACTTTTGCAAGGTAAGGGTAAGAGTGCTGAGCAGGCAAGTATGGGAGTGAATGTGTGAAAAATTAGAAGAATTTGAGAAATTGATTAATAATGGGAGAGTTCTAATATCAGAAGTTAATGGTATTCTTACACTTTGAAATGAACAATGGAAAGTCAAAACCTTGTTGAATTGAATGTAGAGGAAGTATACACTGGAATGAAGTCAGTACTGCCAGGATTAAGTCTTCATTCCTTTTCATTAGGAAGAGTCTCTCCCATGCACACATGTCACCATACTAATAGGCAGCAGGAGACACTGTTGTACTGTTTTCTTCCCACCATGAGAGGCCTGAGGATGAAATCAGAGATCATCTGCTTGTGAATATGGGGGGAAAGAACCCATTTTCACTGCAAGGATTTAATGTGATGTTGATGGCAAGTGACATGATCACTGAAAACAGATGCCATATGGAGTCTCATTGATTGATGTGCAAATCTTTGACAGCAGAAACCCAGGTTGTCAGTTTGCCTTCATGGTTGTCTTATTGAGATCCAGTCAGGAAAGGTTCTTCTGTTGGGACATGAATCACTCTGACAGAGAACTAAAAGTTTCTTCTATCTGGCCTTATTATTTTCAAGTGTAAGCAACAGGGAGAATTTTTCTAAAGGTGAAACTCGGGAATTTCAAAATCCCCTTTAAAACAAATTATCTTCTTTAAATGAAGAACATTTTCACTAAATAGTTCATTAGACCTTGTTTTCTTGTTTCAAGCAACATTTTTATTATCCTTCTAGATGGTGGCTATCGCCCTCAAGGCATTTGCTAGTCTTCTACGTCTATGTGCGACAACTTTGGTTAAATGGGGATTTTGCAAAATGAGGAATCATGCCCCTCATGCTTTGGTGTGAGTTTGTATGCTGCCGTAGTACAAAGAAAACACATAACTTTACCATGTGCAGTAAAAAAGGGACTGCCTTGAATTAAGAAACCTCTCCGGAAGCAGCTGGAGGAGCCTCTCCACCTGAACTCAGTTTGGGAGGCTTGTGCACTTTGGTTTTAATTGGTGCAGTCTGATCAAGCAAATCAAAACAAGGAAGTATTCATAAGCTCTAGAGGGAATGGTGTTCTTTAGAATCTCAAAGAACTATATATTTTGTTAGATATTAATCATATGTGATGCTGTAAAGAAATGCACTTGGCAACAACATGAGAGATGATGGCATTAGTATAATGTGTGTAGTGGAAAGGTTTCTGAATCCAAAGCCTGTAAATACTTTATTCCAATGGTAGATCCTAATTATATTTTCTGAATTAGTTTTTGATTGGCTGGCTTATTTTATGTTTGTTTTAATAACATCTATTAAAGATTTTTCTACTATAAAGCAGTACATATTTTTTGTTAAAACACTGGAGAATTTAAGAAAAAACACCCATATTTTTATTGCCTTTAGACAACCAATATATTTTCCTATGTATACGTATTTTTTTTTTTAAAGATTTTATTTGAGAGAAAAAGCAACAGAGAAAGAGAGCACAAGGAGGGGAGGGGCAGAGGGAGAGAGAAAAGCAGACTCCCCACTGAGCAGGGAGCCCAAAGCAGGGCCCAATCCTAGGACCCTGGGATCATAACCTGAGCTCAAGGCAGACGTTTAACCGATTGAGCCACCCAGGCACCCCCTACAGGTTTTTTAAAAAAAAAAATATACCATATGTAAGATTTGTATTCTGCTTTTTAAACTTAATATTCTATCACATAATATTTGTGTAAAACTCGTCTAAATTTTCTTTTATTAGCTACAGTGATAATCAATGGATATATTGTTGTGTTCTTAACCATTTCCTCATTGATATTTACCATTTCCTATCATGTTAACTAAGATTGCAATGAATATTTCTCTTCAAAGTTGCATCTCTGGATCTTAGTTTATATTTATATAATTGGTTCCCAGATATATAATTATTAGGTTAAAATATAAAAACTTTTTAAAGGCTTTTGATAGAAATTGTGAAACCATTTTCCACAATGGTTATTTCAATTTGCACTCTCTCAAGCAGAATGTGATAGTATTCATTTCACGGCTCATTTAGATGGCTGATTATGAGGCCCAATGGAGTTTGAAAAGATGTAATTGCTGTTTGACTCTTTCCTTAACCACCCTTAATCTCTGCATGTTCAATTTTCTTCATTAATGAGATGAATTATAAAATATCTCACAAAACCGTTGTGTGAAAAAGCAGTAAAAATAAATAGAAAATAACTCATAATTTAAAAACATTTACTAAGTTCCTGCTGTGCATGGGATTACTCTACTTATGAATATGTTTTTTCAATTGAGAACACCTAACAAATTTTTATTTTCCCTAAACAATAGTAGTCTAAGGAAGGAAAGGATGAAAAAACCTTCGGTTAGGGAATCAAGAGACCCATTCTCTATTTTACTCTTTTACTAACTTGCTGTGTGACCTTGTATAAATTACTAAAGTCTTTTGGTCTCTAGTTCTTCATCAAGGAGTGCAGCGGATTTAATCAGATTATCTCTAAACTGCTTCAGGATCTAAGATTCTTTGATGCTATCCAGTCATTTTTCTAGAAAAGAATGACCCTTCTATCTACTCCTCCTTTCAAAATCCAAATGGAGAGTGCCTGCAATATTTATTTCTAAAAACTCTCAGTGAGTTCAAATGTGTATGGCTGTACTGGGGTAACTTTCATGTTTCTATTCAGATTTACTTTAAAGAAATATCATGATGAGAGCATAACCTTTGCTTGATCCTTTTGTGAGTTAAACAAAAACAGATGAAAGTTATAACAAAGAATCCTTTAAAAATATAACTATACTGCAATGTGCCAAATTATGCTGTAAGCTTTGTAGTGTAATGGTCACTGTTTTCAGTGAGAATTGCATAAAAGTCTTTGAGATTACAATTTGATGCTCATAACTACAACACAGAAGATATCTTACTCTATAGGGAACATCATCTTATCTGGGCTATAGTGAAAACTTACTTTGTTTATTTCATTTTGTATACTCTTAAATATATTGCTAACAAGGAAAAAAATCACATTTTATTTACTAGCAGGATTTTGTTATGGAAAATTTACAAAATTTACATTTTTTAATAACAGCTTTATTATGATATAATTCACAATTTTAAAGTGTATAGTTCAATGGTGTTTAGTGTGTTCACAAAGTTGTAAAACCATCACCACAGGTGTGTTTTAAAGACAAAATGAAAATGTGCAGACAATACACTAATTGCTTGCTTCTATTTATTAGATTTTGTATTATGTATGCCTATATCTTTTTTCACTCAAGACCTTGTTTAGTTGTAAGAATTTAAACTATTCAGAGTCAGTAAATAATTGGCTGTGTTATGAGCACATTTTCAGTTTTATTTGAAATCCACCATCTCTCCAATCCTACTTGGAAATCTTTTGTTTACAGAATAAAGAAAAACTAAAATAGTTGTATATATGTTGTGTTCCTCAGAAAAGACATCAACAAACTAATATTTTTATTTTTATTTATTTTTATTTTTTTAAAGATTTCATTTATTTATTCATGAGAGACACAGTAGAAGGCAGACATAGGCAGAGGGAGAAGCAGGCTCCATGCAGAGAGCCCGATGTGGAACTCAAGCCCGGAACCCGGGATCACGCCCTGAGCCAAAGGCAGACGCTCAACCACTGAGCCACCCAGGTGTCCCAACAAACTAATATTTTTTATTTAACCTATAAATTTTCTGTGATATCCTTATCCACATTTGGAAAGCCAGTTGAACTCTAAATCTGAAATACACAGATGGGGCACCTGGATGGCTCAGTCAGTTAGGCATCTGACTCTTGATTAGGGCTTAAGTCATGATCTTAAGGTCATGAGATGGAGCCCTGTGTCAGGCTCTGTGCTCAGCAGGAAGTCTACTTGAGATCTCCCTCTCTCTCTCTCTCCTTCTGCCCTTTCCCCCTGCTGTGCATGCACGTAAGCAAGTGCTCTCTCACTCTCTCTCTCTCTCTCTCATGAATAAATAAACCTTTTAAAAAAATTAAAATACATAGAAACACTATAAGGGTAGTAACTCATATATCATAATAACTCATTACGATATTTTAGAGAGATTAGGAACATTGTTATTTGTCATCTTGTCTTTAAATGAGCATTGAAATATGTGAAAAACAAACCTAGCTTGAGGAAAATAATTTGACTCATAATGAGACTTAAAAATTCAGAGAAAAATGTGGGACAGTTAACAGAGATCAATAATTAGTTGAGAAATAACAAACTTGGAAATAGTGGGCATGATTTTCATTTTTGTAAAATTGTTTATTTCTGGGAACATTCTGTGTTGTATAAATGAGATTTATATATTAGTTGGAAGCTACTTAATAATGCAGCATTGTTTTTTAGGAAAAAAAGACTGACGCCCTCTGCTGTCATTTTAACTTCTTTCTATTTGCTGTCAAAAAAGGAAGGAAAGGGGAAAACCCAAGCGAAGTCGTCAGGGAGCAATACTGGTAAATTCTGGCATCCACACTTCCATGGACTGAATCACCTGCCTCTATCTGACTATTTTATAACTTCACTCTGAAGTGAATTCCCATCATCATTAGAGACAAACATAATTCTTTAAAAAAAATTTATTTATTTATTCATGAGAGACACACAGAGAGGCAGAGACATAGGCAGAGGGAGAAGCAGGCTCCATGCAGGGAGCCAGATGTGGGACTCGATCCCGGGTCTCCGGGATCACGCCCTGAGTCGAAGGCAGATGCTCAACCACTGAGCCACCCAGGCATCCCAAACATAATTCTTTTTAAAAGATTTTGTAGTGATAGAAATGTGTGCCTATGAAATTCAGAAAAAATCATATGAAATGAAAGTATCATTTGAGATTTCTCCCGAAATGAAACCAAAATGGATTTGTTTGGTAATCAGAGGAAATCTCAGCCAAAAATTCTTTTGGAACTAATGAGTACCTCCTTATTCAGTGAAGCAACTTAGAATATATGTTGACTGGACAGACTTAAAATTGTTATTTTTCACTATTTTATTGAAGCATTTGGAGAATTCCGGCTGTAGATGGCAGCATCACACTAATGCATCCTTTCTAAAGCCTCCGAATTTGTAAGAAAGATGCTAAAAGCTCTCTGATGCTTAGAGGACTACAGTTCATTCACTAAAAACCAGACACTTTTTTTTTTTTTTTTGAAGGTGAAAACTTGCCTTGAGTCTGCAAGCATCCACATCTAAATTTACTACATTCAGACTTATCCCCAAAGTTTTCAGCATATTCTTTTAGTTGTGAGGTTTGGAAGACAAAATGAATGTGTATTTTATTAGAGCTTCTGAAAATACCAATTGCAGGGCCTTTGAAAACACAGATTTGTCAGCATTTCACATTAATGGGTCTTTTATTTGTTTGTTTTTCTTCCTGATTTATAGATAGCACCCCATTATAGAGGCAATATATCTTAATTTAAATAACTTTCAAGTTATTTATGACTGGCAATGACTTTGAGGCTGAGGTGTTTTACTTTGTTTTATTTTTGTTAACAGGTTCATTCTGGTGCTAGTGATAACAGTAGAGCCTAAAATAAAAGCAGTTTTACAGAGTTCTCTGGATGATTGGAGTAATCTAGTTAATTGCATGAAAGACTCCAATTTTTCTTAAAAAGTCTTTTTTCATTTCCTGCTATATTCTAACTTAAAATTTTAAAAGAAAATTATAAGTAATAAATGATGAAGACTCAGTATGCCACAGATATTATGTAAGGTTCTTTTATTATCTTATTTCACTTAACTCTTATTACAAACTCACATTATTCTTATTCTGCACATGAAAAAGCAAGGGCAAAGGGATTCAATGACTTGCCCAACAATTCACAGCTAAAAGTGATGGAACCAGACTATAATGCAGAGTTTTTTTTTTTAATTTTTTATTTATTTATGATAGTCACAGAGAGAGAGAGAGAGAGGCAGAGACACAGGCAGAGGGAGAAGCAGGCTCCATGCACCGGGAGCCCGACGTGGGATTCGATCCCGGGTCTCCAGGATCGCGCCCTGGGCCAAAGGCAGGTGCCAAACCACTGCGCCACCCAGGGATCCCAATGCAGAGTTTTTTTAATTCTAAGATCAGTTCATTCAAAGTGATGATAGCTGCTTCTCCAAAGAGAAACATAGTCTGGTAAGTAGGACATGAAAGATTTAAGACAGGAAAATGGATATAATTTGTAAGCACTTGGAATGGGTGATTTTTTAAATTTTGGGTTTTTTTTCTTCCTTCAATAAATATTCATTAAATGTCTAGTATGTACTAAGCCCTGGAAAGGAACCAAGGAAACACCAACATGGTCTATAATACACAGTTCTTACCCTTTTATGTAGTGTATGGGGGGAAACCAATATACAGATAGATGATTACAACACAGTGATTCTATCCTTGCATTTAGTACGTTGTAATATATGGTAATATGGGAATACAGAGAGGGCAAACCTTACCTGAGGTAGAGGGGAAGAGAGCCTTCCTGAAGTAACTGATATTTCAGTTGAGTCTTATAGGGTAGACTAGCAAATTGGAAGAGATAGAGGAATGACACTGCAAACAGAAAAGCAGTATAAACCAAAGACAGTAATGGTGTGCACATTAAATAATGTAGTTCTAATACTGAAGTGAAACATTTGAATTTTTTAGAGGGGGGACAGAGGCAGAGGCAGAGGGAGAGAGAGAATCTTAATCCTAGGCTTGATCTCACAAGCCTGAGATCATGACCTGAGCTGACATCAAGAGTCGGATGCTTAACCAATTGAACCATCCTGACACCCCTAAAGTGAATAATTTGGGAAATAGTTTTGTTGAGTTCAAAGGGAAGAGTCAGGGTCATTATTTTCTCATCAACCCTTAACAATTACCTAAAAATATTATAATAATACTAAATCTTAAGGACGCTTAGATGACAACCTCAACCATCAAAAATATAGTTAAGAACCTAGAAGAGGAAGGAAAATAAGAAAACTGACATTTATTGAATAGCACTCATGTCATCTCAATACTGCACATTAATTCTGTGATATAAATAGTAATGTGTCTGCTTTATGACAAGGCTTAAAAATATTAAGAAAGTTTCCCATAGCAAGCTAGGGAATGGCAAAGCCAGAGTTGGGGCTCTGATGACTCTAAAGCCTGTGCTCTTTTTTTATGCTTTTGTAGGAGAGGGAAAATTGTTTTTCCTCCTACCCTTCCAAGATCTTGACTGGAGCTCTATAACAAAAGATGGATTAACAAGAGAAAAGCATACAAATTTATTTAATATAAGTTTTATGTGACATAGGAGCCTTCATAAGGAAATGAAGACCCAAAGAAGTGATTAAACCTGAGTGATTTTATGGTAGGTGTGACGAAGAGTAGAAAGTCATGGGAAAATGTGATAGGACAAAAAGAGTGTGAGCTCAGAGTAGTAAACTGGGAGAAACTTAGTAAACTGCTTGTTGACCTCTTGGTGTCCATCTGTCTTCAGAGATAAGGATGCTCTTTTTCTCCAGGTAGAGAGAGGGCACCTCTCACATGAAGGTTTTATGACCTGATTCAGGGGAAGGTCAGAAAGTTCTTCCTGCACATGCTGTTTCTCAAATTCCTTCAGCTTAAAATATGCAATATGCCAAGATTAGATGCATATTTTGGGGTAGCGTGTCTTGAACCCTGTCTTTTTTCAGAGTAGCCAAAAGTTAAGCATCACAAAGTCTATACAGTATGACTTCCTTATGCACTTTACTCATAGGAAAGTTCCTCAAACTCTGACTCAGGGGATTTACTTTTATAAATCAAATCCATTCCCATTGTCCACTCCTCATCATCTCATACATCAACTAAAATTAAATTCCGGGGGTGCCTGGGTAGCTCAATGGGTTAAGCATGCAACTCATGATTTTGGCTTAGGTCATGATTTTGAGATTGAGTCCTGACTCTGGCCCGGTGCTCAGTAGGGAGCCTGCTGGAGATTCTCTCCCTCTGCTCCTCCCCCAACTCATATGTGTGCATGTTCCCTCTCTCTAAAATAAATAAATAAATATTTTTTAAAAACTGAACTTCCTAACCCTGTCTGGTCAGAGTTACCACCAGCACCACACTCCATACCACTGAAGTTATTTTTCTGAAACAGAACTAGTCCTATTACTTATGCAAACAAAAACTTTACTGCTTTCCAATTGCCTTTAAAACGTTCAAACTCCTTAGCATAATATTCAAGGCTATTTACTTAGCCCTGTGTTTTTCCATACATATGTCTGTTTCTTTCCTTCTTTCTGCCCTTCTCCCATTCCCTTTCTCTCTCTCTTTCTCTTTCTTCCCTTTCTCTGTCTTCCCCCATGTCTTTCTTGTTCCCGCCCTCTGTCGCTTGCTCTCTCCCTCATCCTCTCCTTTTTACCATGACTATAGTAACACTGGAATATTTATTGTTCCCTGAACATAGCATGTTCTCTTCCCCTAAAATGTACTTCCTATCCTTTTCTAGCTGATAAGATCTGACAAAATCCAATTAATCTTTCAAGGTATGGTTTAAGTGTCACCAACCCTGTGAAATCTTTCCCTGTCTCCCAGGATTAAATTAATACTTCCTACTTTATACTCCCACAACACTATTCTTACCTTTATCAGTGCCCTTAGCAGTTTATTTTACAATTAGTTATATACATATATGCTTGTTGAATTATGAGCATGCTTATACCATCTTAGAATAAGAGAGTCATATTACTTCCTCAAAAAACTAAAATAGTGAATACTCAGAATGTTTATTGAATGCGTAAGGCTCAGTTATCTGAATTCACAGAGGCATTAAAAATAATGAATTAGGAAAAGAAAGATGAGATTATAAGTTATGATAGGCATCCTGATTATAGCAAAAAAATGATAGCTCTGAGCATGGGGAAGATAGAAAACCACATAAAACACAAGTAACTAAAAATACCGATCTGAGCTTATATGTTATGGAATTGAACAGCAAGTTTATTTCAGCGTATCCTGAGGTGGCACTGTTACCACCCAGTTCATTTTAATTGACGATAAGATTAGTGATCCTGTATTATTATGAAAGCATTTACAATTTGTTCTGTATGGTGTGTTTAAGAAAGCATGATGGCATAAGGATAGACATATAGATCAATTAAACAGAATTGAGAGTTCAGAAATCATCCCATGTATCCATGATCAACTGATTTTTGACAAGAGTGCTAAGATTATTCAATGAGGGAAAAATAATCTTTTCAACAAATAGTGCTGGGACAGCTGGATAGCCACATGCAAAATAATGAAATTGGGTTCCAATTTCATACCATATACAGAAATTAACTCAATATGGATCAAAGACCTACATCTAAGCACTTAAACTATACAGCTTTTAGAAGAAAACTCAGGTGTCAATTTTTATAACCTTGAATTTGGCAATGGATTCTTAGATATGACACCAAAAGCACAGGCAACAAAAGAAAGAATAGATAAATTGGATTTCTCCAAGATTTGAAACTTTGTACATTAAAAGACACTATCAAGAAAGTGAAAAGACTACCTAAAGAATGGGAGAAAATATTTGCAAATTATTTATCTGATAAGGGTCTGGTACTCAGAATATATAATGAACTCCTACAACTCAACAAAAGGACAAACAACCCAATTTCAAAATGAGTAAAGGTCTGGAATAGACAATGGCCAAAAAGCACATGAAAAGATATTCAAAATCATTTGCCATTATAGAAATGCAAAACAAGACCACAATGAGATAGCACTTCACACACACTAGGATGGCTATTTTTTTTTAAAGGAAAGTAACAAGTGTTGGTGAGGATATGGAGTAATTGGTAGCATGAATATAAAATGGTGCAGCTCCTACGGAAAGCAGTTTGGTGGTTCTTCAGAAAGTTGTAGAATTATCATATAACGCAGCAATTCCACTTCTAGCTATATAACCAAGAATTGAAAGCATGTATTTGTAGAAAATGTTGCATACAAAATATCAGGGGGTGAACTTGGTGTTTGATGGTTTTATAGATTCTTCAGGTATCCCTACACCTCACCCCAGTCTCATAACTTAGGTACATGACAAATGCAACCTTTCCTTTCACCCAGGAAAGATATGTGTTCTGGCATGGAGTGTGATCGTAAGTCCCTGATCCTCTCCTCCCTTCTCTCATATTCACAACTACAAGAACTAAAGATGGACCAGAGATTTGGCTCCAACTAGTATCCTCTGGCCCCTGAGCCATTAGGTTGACAATTCATTTATACGTCTTTCTGCTAACTCATGATCTCACTCAATAGCAGTATTTTTCTGGGTGGTATTTTTTGTTGTCGATCTTTATGCTTAAATATGGGTTCTTATTTTTCTCTGTGAATCATTGTGTCAACAAAGGTGTAGTTGGTTAGGTAAATACAGAGGAGATAAATGAACTAAATCCGAACCTGTAGAAACATTCTATTTTCAATGCTTACAGTAATGACTTGCACATTTGTAATATTTCTTTCTGGCTTCTTTTCATGGTAGGTATTGAGTCTGGAAGTTAAAAAAAAAAAAGAGAGAGAGAGAGAGACAGAGAGAGAGACAGAGAAAGAGATAAACAGGGAATGCTTCCCACTAAGAGTCCAAAACATCTAAAATGAAAGTTGGCCTTTGAGTAACAAAAAAATGTATATGAAACACTTAAAAGAAAACAAGTACCTAATAGTTCTCAGGTAGAATTAGTCACTCTAATTTTGTAATATCTTCCAAAGTGTGCTTCTTTGAACTTTCAGTTGAAATGAGACCTGTGTTAATTAGCATGCAGCTTCTTGTCTTGGAGATCAACACATTAAAAACCAGGTGGATAAGTCCATTTCAATGTTAATCTAGGGTGTCTGAAGCTTCTCTTAGCTTTAAAAATGCTTTAAAATAGCCAACCCTCTAGCTCTATAGAAAGATAAGTAGTTTGTAAAGGAACGTTTCAGCTTGTTTTTGCTTCATTTTCATTGTTAGTTTTTATAGAGATAATAGTTCCCAGCAATGATTGTTTCCAGTAAAAAGAAGTTCAAGGCAGATTGAAAATATTTTTGAATGAGCTCAAACAATTTGCAATTTATGTAGAGTGCAGTACTCTCTTACTCATAGGTAATATTGTTTAATCATTGTTAACATGTTAGGTATAAGATCAATGATTTCTGCCTGATAATACCTTGCACTTTAAAGTATATTTAGTGTTTACTTACCATCTGGTTTTAATGTGGTGGAGTCATAATACATAAAAGAGAATATTCACCAGGCCCATCTTTTGGGTTACACCCATTAACACAAAAGTTGTAATGTTTTCCAAAATGCCTTCATTTAATTACCAGTTATGCTGAACTTTTCACAAGTTGCATCAATGGTGAGTCACATAAATTAAAATCCACCGATGTATACAATAGAACAAAAGAGAGGGGCAAAAGAAGTTTCAGTCTCTAGACAAAAGTGGAATTTTCAAAAGGTATAAAGAAAAAAACCTTTGGTCAACTTCCCATCCTATAGAAGAGCTGTAAGAAAAATACTAGAGTCTAGTACCATGTAAACATTAATAGAAACTAATATTTCAGCAGGTGTGCATGTTGCTTTTTAAATTGAACAGAGTAATCCTTTGATCATGTCTCTGAAAAGGTTTTCTTTCCCAGATATGTTGCAGTAACTTTTCTTAAAGGTATAGTTACCCTTTCTGGAAATTTCTTGATGTCATTATTATTTTATGTTTAAAAACAATACAAATCCTTAAAAAAAAGGAGGGGGCGGGAATCCCTGGGTGGCTCAGCGGTTTAGTGCCTGCCTTCCTCCGGCCCAGGGCATGATCCTGGAGTCCTGGGATCAAGTCCCACATCGGGCTCCCTGCATGGAGCCTGCTTCTCCCTCTGCCTGTGTCTCTGCCTCTGTCTCTCTCTCTCTGCATCTCTCATGAATAAATAAGATCTTAAAAAAAAAAAAAAAGAATTTCTACTTACATAAATTTACAAAATTCTTTTTCCTTTTAAAGATGTATTTATTTATTTATTTATTTATTTATTTATTTATTTATTTATGAGAAACACAGAGACAGAGGCAGAGACATGGGCAGAGGCAGAAGCAGGTTCCCTACAGGAAGCCTGATGCAGCATTCTGACCCAGAATCCCAGGATCACGACCTGAGTTGAAGGCAGACACTCAACCACTGAGCCACCCAGGTGCCCCAAATTTACTAAATTCTGTTATTAACCATGTTATTAACTGATACTAAGTTTTATTGTAATCAGAATTTACTTTTCCTTGCAATCTAGTTTAAGGAGTGACATTAACATATTTATATAGTGTGTATAGGATGAAAGATATACATGATATCATAATGATAGACAAGTAAACTATCAAATTAGAAAAGTCATTTAAAAAAACGATAAAATTGGTGATATAATGGTGTGTTTTAAAGGTATCACCATTGCAAATGTTTTTAAAAGTTTCGCTTTTTTCCAAGTTCTGTCAATACCCTTACAGACATAGCCTAAGGACAAACTTCTACTGATACTCTAATTCAAATCTGCCTCATATCCTGCCTCCTAGCTAGGCTTCCTGCCTCTCTCTAATCTTATCTTCTAAATCTGTCATCTATATTGCCCCCAGAAAAATTCACCTACAACTTCCTGCTTAAAATTTCAGTATTTCTTTAATATGCATGCAAGACCTCTGGTCCCTTATTGCCCAATCTTATCTTCTGCATCTCTCTATTTAGAATTTTATGCTCTAGTAATACTGGATTTTTTTTTATTATTACATACACACATATGTTATTTTATATTTTTGGTGCCTTTTTTCTCATTATGTTCCCTCTACTTGGATTGCACTTCCCATGGATCTTTGCTTGGCTCACTCTTACTCATCTCTTAAGAACCCAATTCAGGCATCATTTGATCCTGAGGTCCAAGGTTGAATTTAAAATCCTTTTCTTTGTGATCCCATAATGATCTCTGCAAATCTCTATTTAGTATATTACATTGAGATCATTTGTGTCTGTATAGAAGATCTACCTACTTTCTTTTTATGTCATTAGTGCCTAACACTAAACTTAATGCATACACTTGCATGTTTTCTGAAGTCAACATATAATAGTGTGTAACAGTAGGTAGAGTTTTTTTTTTCTGTTTATAGCTTTACTACTTTTTAGTTAATTGCCTTTGAGTAATCACTTGACTCTTTAAAAGAGTTTTTTCATCTTTAAAATGAAGGTTGTTAGTAAATGGGGAAGCTAGGTTTCCATCTTAAGCAGTCTGATTCCAGAATCTATTCTTTTAACAATTACACTAGGCTGCATGATAGGAATGAGATTATTAGACTGAGTGAGATGCCAGTGAGAACACTTTGTAAAGCAAATGGTATTATGCAAATAATAGTAACTACCATTTTGGAGCTCTACTACATGTCACATACAGTACAAAGGAATTTTCATATCATATTAATTAACATCATAATTGTATTGATGATATATTAATTATAATTAATAACACTACCTGATTTATCATAGGTACTATTGTAATCTCCCCTAAAGATAAAACAATTGGGGCAAAGAAAGATTGTATAGCAATAGGTGGTAGGGCCTGAATTCAAGCACAGCCGTCTCAATCTGTAGCCAGTGTGCTTAACCATAATGTTGTGCTGCCTCTCACGTATTATAAACATGGTCGTTGTGTTCTCCCTACACATGAATTTTGTCACATCAGTCTTCCCATTTACACTGTATGTATCTGAAACCATATGCTCTAATCAAAGAGAGTTTATTCTATTTGGAGACTAAAGGAGGTGTTACAAAGCAATGTATATTGTCAAGCCAATGAGGACTTTCAGGATTAGCACCTATAAATAACCAGATTGCTTCCTTAATATAGGTATGTGTTTAAAGATAGAATCACACATATACTAAATGTACTTACACATATGTTGTAATTGGTAAAGGAAATCATGAAAAATTCAATTGTGAGTTAGAAATCAAAGTATCAAGTTCATTATTACCTAATTCATTACTTCTTAAATAAGAAATACCAACATTATATCCTCTTCTGAAGAATTACACCTTATGAAATAGTCAGAGACATTTTTTTAAAATCCTAAATTGGAATCCACTGCTTAGTGGAAATAGGGAGATATGAACTCCAAACACCCTGCCTTTGTGGGGTTAGGTGAGAAAATAGAGTGATTTCATTTTAGTGCTGGTTTTTAACATTTAATTTCCTTTTATAAAAGTAGTTTGACCTTTGTGGAACATAGGAAATATAAAAAGACTGAAAAAAAAGCCCAGAGTTTCGTTCCCATCCTCCAGAACCATCTTCTCCAAAGGACCCCTAGACAAGACCACCTGCTTTAGCATTACTCAGCTGTAGTCAGATGGAGAAAACTCAGATGGAGAGACTTATATCTTCTAACAGCAAAAATACAAAGTGAATCTCCTGCATGAGAGACCTAGCAGCTATATACTTGGCATAATATGGCATATTTACCTAACAGCTTGCTATGTGCATAATATATGAAGTTCCTTTTCATGGCTGTTTGTTTCTGTTGGACTGTATGTGTTAAAAAATAATATAAGGTCAAATTCCATAGAAAAGCATGGTTCTGATTGAATTTCCAGTCTCAAACTCTGGATCTAAGCCAGTAGAATCTGGGAATGTGGCAAGGATAGTATGTCTTACAATGCAACACTCAAAAGTGACTACTTAGGTTGATTAACTAGTAGTAAGGATAGGTTTGGAAAGATATTTCAACCAGACTAATTAGCAAGCAGTTAGATGTGACAGAAAAGTGAGTAAAATATATGCCACCTCTCTGGTAGGGAGCTATAAGAATGCACTGGGAAAAGATGAAACTAAGCAAAATATATGCTGGAGCGATACAGTGAGAAAAGTTAGCTCCATTGTATGACTCATGCTGTTTAAAAATAAAACTGATAGCTCTCAAACACGATTTGAGTTAGAATAAGAGTTTGACTCCTAAATATATGTATTTAGCTATATAATTTTTGATGCAATTTATTATAGGCAATAATGCCTTTAAGCCCATTTTAGGATTCAAATTGAGATATGAATTTTTTTTTAAAAAAAGCACCATATGATGGCCCCAAAACTGTATTAGTTTAAATTTAAACTCTGAAAGGATCAGTTTCTTATCTTTTTCATTTCCTTTGCAAAATGCCCAGCAAAACACATGTATTTATGTTGACACTTTTTGGAATTAACAGTGGAATGAAATGTAATGAATGATCTGCCCAAGAATATTACGTTTAAAAAATGGATTGTGATTGTAGATGATGACTTCTCTTCTATGGCTCAAACAGTTAAAACTTTAACCATTACTTGGTCACCCTCATATTCAATTTTTGTCTCTTGGATTTTGGTTCTCACTTATATTTCTACTCTGGAGCACTTTCTTTCAGTCGTTTGCCTGGAATGCCTTTCTAACTTAATGAAATCCTATTAATCTTTCAAAGAATATTATCTCCTAAAGAAATTCTTCTCCATTTCTTACCCTTTCCTCTTTACAAATAAAATTATTCCCCATGCTCTACAATTCTGATACTGCTTCTATTGCCATACTTAAAACATTATATTATAGTTAGTATGCATTTGCCATTTTCTCAAATGTATTTGTAAGCTGCTGGAGGGCAGGAACTATTTTATTTATACTAGAACATCTACTCTTCATGAGCAAGAAATTAACATAAAGTGTTGTACGTTGTTGACACTTAATGTTTTTGAAACCGAATGATATTCAAGGCAGGAATTTTAATGCCCAAGGTTGGGCAGATAGAGGGGGCAGTGGGAAGCCTCCTTCTAAACATTCTCCTTCTTCATTACCGAATTAGGCTTCCTATTTGCCCACACCATCCACAAGGTAGATATGAATTTCCCTTTTAAATTTTCAAATCTGCTTATCAGTTGTTCTCATTATGAAATTGAACACGTTACTTTGGATCTTCTTATTTATTCAGAAAGTATGTGTTGACCACCCAGTATGGCATTGCTTAAATTTTCATCCACATTAACTCCTCGTTTTTCTCAAATGTCGATAAATAATAACGCCCACCACACCACTGTTTGTACAGTATTTCACAGCTTACAAAAACACTTTCACGGTTGCCATCTCTTTAAGGTTTCCAAAACGTACAACGTGGATTGTATGATCTCAACTTTTGAGGATTTTCTTAGGTTTCCAGCTAACTTCATGAAAGCTATGCTTTTGTTTAACCACGTTGAATTATAACATTCTTTGCCTCTTACAGTTGAGTAAAAAGATTACTGGACAGGTGAAGTGACTGCTCTGTTACATGTTCTTAGTAAGTGGCAGAATCTAAACTGCAACAGGATCGTCTTCTGAGTCCTAGTTCAATGTCCTAGCCACAGCCTACATTGCCTCTAGGAGAAAAAAGTTTGAGTCCTTCACCCTCACTTTTTTTTTCTTTTTTTTTAAGATTTTATTTATTTATTCATGAGAGACACAGAGAGAGAGAAAGAGAGAGGCAGAGACACAGGCAGAGGGAGAAGCAGGCTCCATGCAGGGAGCCCCACGTGGGACTCCATCCCGGGTCTCCAGGATCAGGCCCTGGGCTTAAGGAGGCGCTAAACCGCTGAGCCACCGGGGCTGCCCTCACCCTCACTTTTGAGAAATTATTTTTGTTCACTTTTGCAAAGTGTCGTTTCTGACATGGTTTTGTAAATCTCGCTCTCGTCACAGTCTTCTTCCTGGATTTAAACTCTCTTTCCCTCCTGCTACTATTGAAAGTGGAATTTATGCAAACCTACACCAGGTACAACAACTTTTTCTATGCAATTTTCTCTTGAGTAGATTTTATCTGCAGATTTTAAAATCTCCCAGCTCTGTGGCCTTTAGTTATTGTTTTCAATGCTCAGATAGTTGGGTAGTTTTATAGCATTTACTCAAAGGTCCACTGAAAGACTTGGGTAATGTGATCTCTGGGCACCATTGGCTGGTATTTCTCTTTTGCTGAGAACTCAGTTTTAAACTGGAATAATTCTTAGAGATACTTGATTAATTCCATTGTTTTCCAGATGAGGAAAGTGATTCTGGTGAAAAGAAACTTGTCTAAAGGTGTATAGCCTGGATTCAAATCCAGGATTCTAACCATGGCCTTTCTACTTCTTGTAGTGCGTGTTGAATGGAAATAAGATCTCTGAATAAGGACAAGGGCATTTGATCATGCTAAACTGATTAAAAATGGTTAAAATTGTAAACAATTCGAGGATTCTGTTACCATTCTGTAAAAATTGACCTTAATTTGCAGCTAAACCTGAAGAAGTCCTTTTTTTTTTTTTAATTTTTTATTTATTTATGATAGTCACACAGAGAGAGAGAGAGACACAGAGACACAGGCAGAGGGAGAAGCAGGCTCCATACACCGGGAGCCTGATGTGGGATTTGATCCTGGGTCTCCAGGATCGCGCCCTGGGCCAAAGGCAGGCGCCAACCGCTGCGCCACCCAGGGATCCCTGAAGAAGTCTTCTGAAGGGCATAGCAAACCTAATCTTCCTACTCCCATTAATCAAATTATTAGAAGTGTAATCATTGTTTTTCTTAAAAAAATAATCTTCACGGGGCAGCTGGGTGGCTCAGTCGGTTAAGTGTCTGCCTTCAGTTCAGGTCATGGTCCTGGGATGGAGCCTTGTGTGCTCAGCAAGGAGCCTGCTTCTTCCTCTCCTCCCTCTCCCTCTCCCTCTCCCTCTCCCTCTCCCTCTCCCTCTCCCTTTCCCTCTCAGTTTCTCTCTCCCTCCCCTCCTCGTGCTCTCTCTCTTAAATAAATACATAAAATATTTTTTTCATAAAATCTTAAAAAGAAAAGAAAATGATCTTCATGTGACAATTTCCTAACTTTATACCATTTAACCTTTAAATCTAAGCTCCATTGTCCTTTTCATGGCACATTATCGGGGAATACTGATAATGTCACAGCTGAAACTAGCTGAGCTTAAACATAGTATATGAACCCTTTATAATTTATTAACAAGACTTGAGCATAGAGGCTGATTTTTCTAAGATTTGGTTCTGTGAGACAGAGTCTTTTGCGTTGATTTAGGATACCTAAATTCAGACTGAAATTTTCCAGACTTGAGAGTGTTCACATTTTTGTAGCTTAATTGTAAATCATCTTTCATTTAGAAGATTTAAAGACAGGCTAAAGACCTAAATCTTTTCAGTCACCTTCCTAACTAGGAAAAAGCCTCTAGATGAGCCTTATTATGTTTTTTTTTTTTTCTAATGGATTAGAACAAACAGTTTGATAATGTTCAAATAGTACAAATACCATCACAAGGAAAACAACTTTTTCCTCCAAGAGTTAAAAGTAAAATTAGGTGTCATTATAGGGCATTTGTAAGACGATTGAAAGCAGTCTAGCCCAAGCAGGCCAAACCGCTCAACTGTAATGGGCAGCAAATCAAAACCAGAGTGGTAGGCTTGTTGTTCCCCTATTTGTTTTGCTTCATTCTGCTTGATTATTTTGGCAAAGCTAAGCTGAAACGGCAATGCTCTGAAGTTCTGTAAATTTAAGCTTTTAATTAGGTAAAAGACTCTTTTGCAGCTCTTGTTGAGTGCTCATTTTGTGCTTGGAATGCTTTATTCCATACTTTGGTATGTTTTGAAAAGAGCTGTGGTACTCTGCTGACTCCTTTCAGTAGCCATGAAAACTCTCCATGGATCTTTTCTGCGTTTTATCTGCTTATGTGTTATTCTGTAAGTGCCTGGTGTATTTGAACATCTCCAGTATTTTCTGTACGTTTGTGCTGTTAAAAAAAAAAAAAAAAGCCAAATTCCTCTTAAAGATGTCCTACTTAAAGTTATTTTTAAATTAAAAAAATGTTTAATTAGCAGTGCCTATCAAGGATAGATTTTTCTCAGCAGAGAGTATTTCCTACTTTGCTATTTCACAATATTTTCTCGAATGTTTAACTGATTTGCACATGTTTTTATATCTGTAGTTGTAACTAAAAAATGGAACATAGGAGAAGAAGCGTTGTCAAATGACAGTACAAGACCATGGCTATGTGGTTTTCTTTTAAGAAAGAAATATTAGGGGGGTGGGAGTGATTGGGTGACGGGCACTGGGGGTTATTCTGTATGTTGGTAAATTGAACACCAATAAAAAAAATAATAAATAAAATTAAAAAAATAAAAAATAAATAAAATAAAAAAGAAAAACAAACAAACAAACAAAAAAAGAAATATTATGGTGTTTAAATGATATTTTTCATTTGGATAAAAAATCTTTAGATAATAGCTCTCACATGCTTGGGTATTAGAGTCTGTCTTATAAAGAACTCATTTAAACAATGTAAGGATCATAAGGGAAATCTTGATCAAAATCAAATAGGCTAAATATGTGTGTAGAAATATTAGTCACTTTTAGTGTTTTTTGGTACAGGGAAAATCTCTAAATTGGCTTCCTTCTGAAATAGGAAATATATTGAACATGAATTAGTAGCCATAGTTAGAGAATGGTCTATTTACTTTTAATTAAAATCCAGTCTGCTTTTTATCTAAAATATAACATGTATCTACATTATAGAAAAAGCAGCTACCCCAATGAAAATGAATCCTAAAGTACATGTGTCAATATTCAAATGTTAAAATGGCTACAGAAAAAAATTGCTACCCACAGACAATCTTATCACACTTACTCTCGTGAAACAGGTGTCTGAACTAATTTGGGAGCTTTGGTTTTATTTTTGTCAGTGTTTAATTTCCTGCCATGCAGATGCACTTCGTGTTAAGAGATTTATGTGATTAAGTGGCAAAATGACAAACAAGGTTGTCTGGTGCTCATCTTCCCTCTTTAGTCGACTAATCACCTTTGGATTCTGGGCTCTGTCAATGAGTGTGTTCCTTACTGAAGTAAGCTGCATTTATCAATCTAAACATTTGATCTTCACATGACCACATTAGCTGGAGGTGAAGTCCAAGATAAAAGTTACAGTTTGGGTTTAGGAAGATATTTTATAATCCTGGGTTGGAAATGATTTTCTTGGTTAGCATAAGCATCTTTCCTCCTGGTTATGTTGACAGCACCATCCTGCACAAGCACTTTAGCTTAAGTGGGAATCACAACACTGTTGCCAAGATTTAAAACATCAAGGGAGGTAAACTAGTCAAGATTGCTATCTTCTCATAGCAATGAGGTTACTTAGAATTCAGAATTATTTTCTTAAAAGCAAAATGTTCACAGTGAAGGCTTGAGGCTAATACAAAATAATTCTGACACCAGTACTATAGTGTGTGTATCTCTCACTTGCCCTTGACTTGACACACAACTTGAGGGATTTGAGGTGATTAATAGCTTACTCTTTCTCTCCAAGGTGATGATTACCTCTCCACAGGTACTATCATCCTAGTGTATTAGTGGTAATAATGACTGGGATTTATGTAACACTGTCTTAAGGAAGATTGCAAAGTATTTATGCTTATTATCTCCTCCCATTGTGTCACCAGCCAGAATTGTTATTTAAAGCATTCTGGTGGGGAAGCTGGAGCACTGTGTTCAGAGGATTTGTCCCTGGGGCCCACTGATAGTGGCATAAAAAAGGTTTAGATCCTTGATTTCCTGATTGTTAGCCCACTATCCCTCAACCAGATTGCTACTCTTTCTCCATTTTTCAAAGCGTGTGGGAGCCATTAACTTTCCCATTTTACTCCAAGCATAGAAAACAACAAAAATCTCCTGCCAAGGGGCATCTGGTTGGCTCAGTTGGTTAAGCATCTGCCTTTGGCTCAGGTCAGGATCCCAGAGTCCTGGGATCAAGTCCAGCAGCGTGCTCCCTGCTCAGCGGGGAGTCTGCTTCTTCTTCTCCCTCTATGCTAGTGCTCTCTCTCAAATAAATAAATTAAATTAACAGTTCAAAAAATCTCCTGGCATTGTGAAAATACATTTATGTACTAGCTTAAATTTGTGTGACAGCACATGGTGCTCTGCATATGGTTTTTCATATCTTTTAACAAATAAAAATTTGTGACAGGATGACCTGACCCTGAGTCTTCAAAGATGAGGCATGGGAGCTGTTGAATTTTCTTTGCACAGACTGCCCAAATGTACATGTTGCATGTTGTGAGTGTGATTGGATGGCGTTGGAGGTGGTATGAGCCTCCTTTATGTTAGGAGCTTCATTTCTCTTGTCTTGCACTTTCACAGGATTCTTTCCCTCATCAGCCATTACACCAAACCACATATTCACATGTGACTTAGGACTTAACTCTTTTGTAATTCTATTGAAGTCCTTGTACAAAATGGATTATGTCTTTGGTATTTTATGTGTACAACCAAACCCTCCAAAACCTAATTCCCTTGGTCAGTATCAACCCAAATTTGCCTGCCTTTCTTGTGGTGAAAGCACAATCTGATGAAGGGAAAAATTTGGTTTGACTCACATTTGGCTTGAAAATACATTATTGTTAAAGGACCCCACTTGGTCACATTTTAAAACACACTTAGATAACTCTTACTTTGAAGTAATCATTTAAAGTGTTCTTTAAAAAAGGAAGGGGAAGGAAGAGAAGAGAAATAGATATAATGAGCCTTAATTTTGTGTCAGTCTCTGTTATATATGTTTTCAGAAATGCTATCTTACTGAAACCTTGTTAAACCTGCAAGATAATTATTTTCTCCCATTTTAATAGAAGAGAAAATTAAGAGTCAGAGAGGTTAAGTGACTTGAACAAGTTACTTGGTAATAAACTAATAAATGACAGAACCCAAATTTAAGCTCTAGTAGTCTGACAGTTATTATCCAAAATATATCTGGAGAGGCCCTTGGGTTACTTTAAATGTTATCAATGAATATCATGGAAATAATTGAGCTAAGTCTTTCAGAAAGGGAAAGCTTACTACAGAGAGAGTCATATCCATGCAGATGTTAAATCTAAAAAGAAAAGAAATCTTTTCCAGCACTATAGCTTGTGGCATTTGAGAAAAGCTTCTTACAAGAACCCCAGTTTTAAAAATAATTGCACTGTTCTAAAATCTTCTGAGATAATTGTGAGGAAATCTGAGGGAAAATGTGTGTCGTAGGCTCAATGGCTTAGCAGAATCAATTATCTTTTGAATTCGGACTTTGTAGGGAAGTAAACTGTAGGAGAATCTTTAGTACTTTTAGTCAACCTTTCAGCATCTGGGTAAATTAAAAGAAAAATTATCTGAAAAGAGCAACATTTCTATTGACCATTTTGCATTTCTAAGCACTGATCATTTTAGATGGAGCTCTTCTCTTTCAAAGCAGGGGATGGATGTAAGAAACACTCTCTCCCCTTTCTAAATTAGATAATAAATTATTATTAGATAATAGATTACTTCCAACTTTTAGCATCAATGGATTTAAATTGTGTAAACATTAAATTTGTAATTGTGCCTCAGAAAAACTGTAGTAATCAAACCCAATACAGATTCATAGGCCAGAAGACAGTACTAGGATAGGGGTTTCCTGGAGGAGAAGTAGCTCTAGGGAGGAAGGGGAGACCTAGATTCAATGTTATATGCATTTCTGCATAAAATTCAGTGACTATCTGTGTGCCTCTGAAAATATTTCTGAACTTTGGGCAGGCTATAGATTGCACATGCCTGGTTGATGTTTTTCTGAATGTTTAATCCTAACACTGAAGCCATTCATTTTCTCAACAGTAGAGGTCCTCAGTACCATAGTTCTTCAACTAAGATGCTGAAAATTTTTCCCACTGTTGAATTATTTGGCTTTATGATTGTTTGTGGAACTTAAATCATTTTATGTGGATAATTTTATATTTTTGTATCATTAATAAACAAGAACAATTTAGTTCTAATTGTCTTATCTTGGCTTAAATTTTCACAATCTTTTGTAACAGCTGAAATAATGTGTCAAACATGAGTTACCCCGGTTGGGGTGGGGGGATGGCTGAAACAGGTAATGGGGATTAAAGAGCACACTTATCATGATGAGCACTGATTAATGTATAGAATTGTTGAATCACTATATTGTACAGGTGAAACTATTATAACTCTGTTTGCTAACTGTCCTGGGATTAAAATTTAAAAAAAAATTTTTTTTAATGAGTCATTCAACAGTGGTGTATTTGAAAAAATGTCAGCCATTTTCTTGAAATTTTGAAATAAAAAGGTGGAGAAGCTGTTTAGAGAAGATTTTAAAGCTTTTTGAGATGAAGGGAAATAATGGTTTGCCAGGAAGACTAGACAGTCAGTTCTGGTTTTCTAAAAGCTGCCAATTTACTTATTGTCTGTTGCATTTAGAACTGTGGGTCTACAAGATTTTGGCTCTGTCCCAGGGATTTGTATTTTTATTTATTCTTATTAGGATCTTCTGCTATAAATACAAATTCACTAAGAACATTCTTATTTACCCCCCTTTTTCCCCCAAATCTGACCTTGTACTTAATTCCTCCCCCATTCATTACTCTTCATAGCTAAGTAATTGCTAAAACCTTATCAACTCCACCCCCTATATATGGCTAGTGCATTTCCCATCTCTGTAGCCCCCACAGCCCTCAGTTAGGCCCTAACTCAGTTATTGCAACCATCTTCTAATTCATTTATTTCCAGTCTCACCTCTTTCTAAACCATTCTCTGCATAGTTACAAAACCACCTTTCTGAAATGCCATTTTTCTTCTGAAAACTTTCAGTGGTTTGCCATCACTACTCAATAAAGCCCAAATTTTCTTAGTGTAGCCTGCAAGTTCTTTTATAACTTTGTCCCTCACTACCTCCTCAGCTTTATTGCTTCGTTCTGTTTTCACCACAGCCCTCAAACCTATGTTCCAGTCATCCACGGAACTATTTAGAGTTCTTCAAATGCATCCCACTGTTTCAAACTTCCTGCCTTTACATGCTGTCATTTGCTCTAGTATGACCATTCTTCTTTCTTTCACTCCCTGTTTGCATGACAAATACCTAACTCTTCCCTTAAGATCCAGGCCAAGTATATTCTACTTTGTAAAACCTTTCCTGAACCTCAGATAGGGTTAGCCATTACCTTCTTGCGCCAATACTCTACGGCATACATTCTTCCACCAACATACTTCCCATGTTGCATTAGTTACATCTTCTGCTAGACAAGTGGTTCTGATGGGGAGGGGCAGGAAGGTGCTATGTAGCAATGTTTGGGGCCTTTTTTTAATGGCATACAGGAGAGGGGGGATGCTATCGGCATCTAGTGAGTAGAAGCCAGAGATGCTGCTAAACACTGTAGAATGCCCAAGACAGTCTCCCACAACAAAGAGTTATCCAGCCAAAAAGTCAATAATACCAAGGTTGAGAAACTGCCAGACTGTAAACTTGTGTCTTTTCTCAACTTTGGATCCTTAGAATGTAGAACAATGCCAGGCAAAAAAGAAGCACTAAATAAATACCAGTTCAATGAGTGAAAAATTTCATAGGATTCTCTGAAAGGATTTCATCCAAAGATAGGGAAATAAGATTCTTTGAGAAAATAGCCAGAGCCCAAATTCAATCCCATTCAAAGGTAAAATTTGAAATTTACTTTAAAAGTCTCTTAGTTTTGCATAGTGAGGTTGGATTTAAACATAATCTGCTTATGTGCCCACTTCCTCTCTCCAAAAGTCACAAAATGTAAGGAAATACACATTAAAAAGAAGAAACAGTTCATCAGTTTAGATACTTTGAAGAATCTCTGAAAGAACACAAAAGATAAAAGGAAGTAAATAATCAAAGAAATAAGAGGAGAAATTTTCCTAGTTTTCTAAGGGAGAAATAGAAGCCTTCAGATTGAAAGGGCCTACATCAAAATACTAGGGATAGAGAGATGAAGAATAATCTACAAAGGAATAGATACCAGGTCAGCAGTATGTGTTTCATTACTGAGGCTTAATGCTAAAAGACAATGAAACAGTATCTCAATATAATAAGGGAAAATTATTTTAAAGCTAAAATCTTATTCCCAGTCAAGTTAACATTTAAATGAGGAAAGGGGCAAAATTAAAACATTTTCAGGCACATTAAGACTTGGAAGTTATCATCCTCAAAACTTCTCTTTAGAGAATTGCTAAATGATGTCACCCAACCCCTCCCCCCCCAAAGGAATTTATAGAAATACAAATGATCAAGAAAGCAATAAAACCTACAGTGATTCTAATAGTGTCCATAAATAATGAAAAATTATTAACAACAACCTGGAATTGAAATATCAGGTAATTTCAGCATAAACAATAGGAGGGACAAGGTGAGAGGACAGGGAAGTGAATGAAAGCTTATGAAGACTCTTGTGGCAGTGGAGGCAAGAGTTGTGTTGATAAGTAAACTAATTGATAGGAAAGTATGATGGAAAAAATTTAAAAATCCATAAAAAAAATGTAAGAGTAACCATCAGAAAAATATATAGTTTCCAAGACAGTAAAGGGAAAAAGGAGAACTAAATCAATCCAACAAAAGGCAATACAGAAAAAAAACAAAAAAGAAACAAAAAGAAATCACAATAAATAGAAAATATAAGATAAGGTAACAGGGTTGTCTAAATATACCAGTAATCACAATTAATGCCAATAGGTTAAATTCTCCAGTTAAAAGAAAATCCAATTGAGCTTTGCAAAAATCCTGCCATATGCTGTTTAAAAGTAACTATATATAATATAAAATGATAAAAGTTTAAAATAAAAAAATGGGAAATATATCCCATATAAATGCTAATAGAAAGTAGATACAGTAATATAAAAAAAAGAAAGTAGATACAGTAATATTAATTTTAGACAAAATATTAGTTTCAGTCTAAAAACTGAAAAATGGGGCATCTGGGTGGCTTAGTCAGTTAAGCATCTGACTCTTGGTTCAGGATCAGGTCATGATCTCAGGGTGGTAATGCTGAGCTTCACATTGTGCTCCATGCGTGGCTCAGTCTGCTTGGGATTCTTTCCCCTCTCTCTCCCTCCTTGTTGGTCCCTCCCCTCTCCCCAAACTCCTACTCCCGCTCATTCTCTCTCCTCTCTCTCTCTCTCTCTCTCTCTCTCACTTGCTCTCAAATAAATAAAATCTTTTTAAAAATAAAAAACACCAAATAAAAAGTGAAAAACAACAAAAGGGACAGAGAAGGATTTTTTTATATTGATAATAAATACAATCCACCAAGAAGACATAAGAATTTTGAACTTCTATCTACTAAACACATGATTTTGAAATATATAATATTAAATAAAAATAGAAATACAAGGAGAAATTGACAAATCCATAATTTAGAGTAGAAGATTCTAATAGCTCTCTCAAGTATACACACACACAAAGTAAAGAAATAGAAGATTTTTAAAAAAGATTTAAAAAATTTTTTTATTCATGAGAGACACACAGAGAGGCAGAGACATAGGCAGAGGGAGAAGCAGGCTCCCTGTGAGGAGCCGGATGTGGACTCGATCCAGGATCCTGGGATCACACCTTCAGCTGAAGGCAGACGCTTAACTGCCGAGCCACCCAGGCATCCCAAAAAATAGAAAATTTAAATTACACAATTAAGCAAGCCTGTTCTAAAAGATACATATAGAATATTATACCCAGCAAAGACATAGTATACCTATTTTGAAATAGTATGGGAGACTCTTAGAATTTAGCCACTACAAGGGAAATTTTAACAAAAACCCTAAGAGCCAAGCTCTTATATTCTACAAATCTCTGGCCACAATGCAATAAAAATGTTGCAATAAAAATGTTGATTAAGAATTAATAGTTAAAGGATACCTCCCACCCAAATTTCTCTGTGTGGAGAAAATAAAACATCTTTAATACTATTGTATCAAATCACAGAGTATTTAGAAATAGAAACCAATAAACACAAAATATTACCCAAATCTAGAGGATTCTAACAAAGTGATATTTGAAAGAAATTTTAGAGCCTTTATTGCATTGTTTAGAAAATAATAAACATTGGGGCACTTGGGTGACTTGGTTAAGTGTCTAGGCCCTTGATTTTGGCTCAGGTCATGGTCTAGGGTCTTGAGATCAAGCCCTGCGTTGGGCTCTGAACTGAACAAGGAGCCTGCTTGAGCTTCCCTCTCTCCCTCTTCCTCTGCCTCGCCCCCCGCCCCCCCACCCTCACATGTTCTCTCTCTCTCTCTCTTTTTTTTTTTTTTTTTATTTAGATAGTCACAGAGAGAGAGAGAGAGAGAGGCAGAGACATAGGCAGAGGGAGAAGCAGGCTCCATGCACCGGGAGCCCGATGTGGGATTCGATCCCGGGTCTCCAGGATCGTGCCCTGGGCCAAAGGCAGGCGCCAAACCGCTGCGCCACCCAGGGATCCCACATGTTCTCTCTCTTAAAAAAGGAAAGAATAAAGATTAAAGTTGAATTAAGTAAGCATTCAACTATGAGAACTGTGTGTGGGGGGAACCATAAGCCCTAAATAGAAGAAATAATGAATCAAGATGAAAGCAGAAATTAATGGGAAGATAAAACTAGTAGGTCCAATTAATACAACCAAAAATTAGAAGTTTTTAAAGACTAATAAAATATACAAAACCTCAACAAATCTGATCTCCCCAAAAAGAAAGCAAAATGAAGATATTGGAAAAGGTTTATTTATTTTTTTTAAAAAATCTTTTTTTTTTTAATCTTTTTTTCTTTTTTTTTAATTTTTATTTATTTATGATAGTCACAGAGAGAGAGAGAGGCAGAGACACAGGCAGAGGAAGAAGCAGGCTCCATGCACGGGGAGCCCGATGTGGGATTCGATCCCAGGTCTCCAGGATCGCGCCCTGGGCCAAAGGCAGGCGCCAAACCGCTGCGCCACCCAGGGATCCCTGGAAAAGGTTTAAAGTTGTATTTATATACCAAAAAATTGAAAATCTAAACTCAGTGGAAGATTTTCTAGGAAAGTGTAACTTAGTAAAATCTATTTCACAAGATAAACAGTTTAATATTCCAAAAAATAAGAGAATTTTAAAAGTGGGAAGAAGTTGGGGCACCTGGGTTAAGTTGGTTAAGTGTCTGACTTTGGCTCAGATCGTGATCTCAAGGTCCTGGGATCAAGCCCCACACTGGGCTGCTCACAGGGAAGAGTCTATTTGTACCTCTGCCCTTCCCCCTCCTTGTTCATGCTTTCTCTCTCTTTCTCTCAAATAAATAAATCAAATCTTTTTTTAAAGAAAAAGTGGGAAGAAGTCGTCCTCTGAGAAAGCATCAAGACTAGTTTTTTGGTTTTTTTTACAGGTTAATTCTATCAAGCCTTAAGGAATAACTGTTTCTTTTGTTAGATAAAATGCTCCAGAACATAGAGAATGAGCTAAATAAAGCTTCCTCACTTAACCTACAAGGCTGAAACCAAATTTAGACAAGGGTCGCATGCTTTTAGATTTAGGCCAATGTCATTCATGGAAGATTCAAAAATTTAAATAATATAGTCATAAATCAAGTCCACTGATGTATTAAAAAATAAATGCATTATGTCTAATTAGGATTTATCTCAGGAATGCAAAGATGATTAATTGTCTACAAGTTATCAGATTAACAGAGGAAAAAAATCAACCTCAACAGTCCTCACCTCAAAAAAGAACATTTAGGGATGCCTGGGTGGCTCAGTGGTTGAGTGTCTGCCTTTGGTTCAGGTCATGATCCCGGGATCCTAGGATTGTGTCCCGCATCGGGCTCCCCACAGGGAGCCTGCTTCTCCCTCTGTCTATATCTCTGCCTCTCTCTGTGTCTCTCATGAATAAATAAATAAAATCTTAAAAAAATAATATTTAATATAACTCAGCTCCATTCCTCATTAAACACACAAAACCCAACAATTTTTAGTAAATTAGGAATAGAAGTAAACTTCCTTAACTTGACAACATTTATCTTCCCCAAATCTACAGCAAACATAATAAACATTCCCTTTAAAACTGGAACAAGATAGGATGCCCACTATAACTATTTTTAACGTTATACTGAAAGCCAATGCAATATGAAAAGGAAAAGCAATGAGAATTATAAATACTGGAAACAGACAACAGTGTCATTGTTTGCAGACCACATGATAGTCGTCTGCTTAGAAAAAAAACAATGGTTCTAAAAACCATTAAGAAAAGTTAGCAAAGTAACTAAAGATGAATATAGAAAAATGGATGGCTTTCTTATATCACAGCAATTACATGAAATAGATAAATTCCTACAAATAAATGTAACAAGAAATCTGAAGGACCTATATAAACTACTAAACTTCAATGAAAGTCATAAAAGAAGAATCAGTGGAGGTAAATACCATGTTCTTGGGTTGGCAGACCCAACATTGTAAAGATGTCAGTTCTCTTCAACTTGCCCATAAGTTTAATGCAATCCTAATCAAAATCCTAGTAAGTTTTTTTCATGGAACTTGACAAGCTGGTTCTCAATTATTTATTGAAGAGAAACTGAATGAGACTGTAAGCGAACTATTTGATACAGAACAATGAAGGGGGAATTGCCTTCTCAGATATGAAAATATGCTATACACTTATGATAATCAAAACATTGTGACACTGGTGCAAGAATAAGCAATTAGGTTACTGGAACAAATGTAGAGCTCAGAAAGATACTTATATGAATAAACTTAGTTTTTTAAAAACAATGGTATTTCAAAAGAGTGAGAAAATACTGCTAGGGTAATTAACTGTCAATTTGAAAAAGTAAAACAAAATCATATCACAATCTCCTATCAAATACAAAGCTCAATTCTAAATAGATTAGAAAGCTAAACATAAAAATACATTTCAGAAAAATATAAAAGAATATTTTAAATTTGGTCTGCGAAATCCTTCCTAAGCATAATAAAAAATCTAGAATTCATAAAATAGAGTGGCAGTAAATAAAAACTTTTGACAACTGAAAACAAAGTTTTTAAAAATGACATAAGTGTAAACTTTTATAAAAACTTTGGATTGGGGGCAATCCGGGTGTCTCAGCGGTTTAGCACCGCCTTCAGCTCGGGTCCTGATCCTGGAGACCCGGAATCGAGTCCCAAGTCGGGCTTCCTGCATGGAGCCTGCTTCTCCCTCTGCCTGAGTCTCTGCCTCTCTCTCTCTCTCTCTCTCTCTCTCTCTGTGTGTGTGTGTGTGTGTGTGTGTGTGTGTGTGTCTCATGAATAAATAAATAAAATCTTTGAAAAGAAAAAACAAACTACTTTTGATTGTAGAGGCTCCTGGATGGCTCAGTTGGTTAAGCATCTGACTTCAGCTCAGGTCCTGAGATCAAACCCCACGTTGGGTTCTTCCACTAGGCTCTGTGCCCACTAGGGAGTCTGCTTGAGACTCTGTGTCCTCCACCCTTGCCCCTCCTCCTGCTCATGCATGCTGTTTCTCTCTCTGAAATGAATAAATGAAATCTTTTTTAAAAATGTGTAAAAAAAAAAAAAACCTTCTTAACTGTATACTTACCATACATCAATTATACCTCAATTTTTTAATTTTTAAAAATTTTAAATTACTTTTTAGAAGATTTTGTTTACTTGTTTGACAGAGAGAGAGCACAAGCAGGGGTGAGCAGCAGAGGGAGAGGGAGAAGCAGGCTCCTCACTGATCAGGAAGCTAGATGCAGGGCTCAATGCCGGGACCCCGAGATCATGACCTGAACCAAAGGCAGACGCTTAACCGACTAGCCACCCAGACACCCTTACCTCGGTTTTTTTAAAAAGAAAAGGAAAAAATGTCGGGGAGAAAATAATCCTAACATCTATAATAAATAAAGGTAACATTCAAAATCTGAAGAGTACTACAAAGCAATTAGAGAAATTATAGACCAAGAGTAAAAAGGGCAATTGACAGAAGAAATAAAAATGACCAAGTAACATCTGACAAGATGTTCAAATGACTAGTGATCAGGAAAAGGCCAAATGAGATGCCACTTTTCATCTGGCTGATCAAAACAAAAAAATAGGTAATATCTGCTGATGATGAGTGAAAGCGATAGCCACTCACATGAATCACTGAGAATTCTGGAGCTTGAGAGGTGACTTTAAGTTCTCATCAACTATTCTCATCAACGTATCACTAGTTTCTTGGTTTTTATCCTAGATAAATACTTGCACCATATATATATATACACGTTGAAATATGTATGAGGATGTTTATTGAAGAATTGTTTATAATAGCAAAAAAGAGAAAAATTGCATAAATACTAATGGAGCTAAGTAGACTATCATTCTATAGGTTCATGGAATACAATCCTATTTAAAAACAAAATAAAAATAGAACATATGTAAGATATAAATACATAGGAAAAAGGTCAAGAAGGATATACAAAACTTGCAGTAGTAGTTACAACCTAGAAAGGAAATAGAAGTGGGAATAGGGATGAGAATAGGGAATATTTTTCAATATTTTGAAAAATTATTTACATATTTTTAAAAGCTTCATAAGAATATATTTCATGTAGAAACAATTTAAAATTTACATAAATGTTTGAAATGACATCCTTATAATAAAAGCAATACATGTTTATTATAGAAAACAGAAATTTCAGAGAAAGAAAATAGGAAAATAAAATTAGTCTGTAACCAAGGAATAATCACTATTAACATTTTGATTCATAACCTGTCAAATTTTTAAATTCACATATATGCATATTTCCTCAGACTAGATTCCTATGTTGCAGGAAGTGTTGATGCTGGATCAGATGTAATATGCATTTTCTAGTCCTTTGAAATGTATTTCTACAAGCCTTTCAGAAAACTACTGCTTAATACCCCCCCCGCCCCCCCCCCCCCCCCCCCCCCCCCCCCGCCAGCCTGATTGAGAGTACCAGGCTCCCAGGGCCCTAACCAACACTCGATATTGTAAGGTTTTTATTTTATTTATTTATTTATTTTTTATTGTAAGGTTTTTAAATATAAATTTGATAAGTCAAGTCTGGCATTTTGTGTTTTTTCCTTGATTATGAATAAAGTTTAGTTTATTAAGGATATTAACTTTTTGATAGTATGTTGCAAATAGACACAAACGTTTTAGCCCCCAAGCCATAAACAGAGATTACATTTGATTGCCATTAGAGCTGTTAGTAATATTTGTTGTTTAAACATGCTATTATGCATGTATTGTGTTGTGTGTGTGTATATGTGTGCATGTGTGTGTGAAATATATTACTCTATATAGAAAAATAACATTACCATCTTGGCTTGCGATTAACTCACATATTCCCTCACAGAAAAATTAATTTATTTCAACCAATTAATCACTTTTTAAAAAAATTAAAATGTTTCCTGGAAAATTACATTCTTTGGGAAAGCTTTCTTTGTGAGAGATTAAAATCTGCCTTGGACTTTTACATGGATTAAGTTTTAAATTAGCATAGAAGAATAACAATATGAATCAATTTGATCAAAGAAAAAGTGTCACTAATTATTTAAACAAGACACTTACAACAGGGATTTAAAGGCAAAGAAGCGGATTTCCCTTGCATGTGGATCAAATCAGAAGTATCCCATAATTGACTCTTTACAAGACCCTGCTTCAGTATAATGGACTAGATATTAAAGCTCTAAGTATTTAAAGCTAGTTTCCGTCTTTCTCTAAATGGAGGCCCGCCACTAAGAGCTATTTTACAAGTCTGACACATTAGCTGCATCACGGGGAAATACATGGGCTCTGCTTCTAGGGTCCGGAATTTCAAGTGCTTTCAATAGTTAAATGGTGTGAAATGGGTAACATTGAACCTGTGAGAAGCAATGAGTGCCTAAAAAATAAAATCCAGATGGGAAAGTTGATGAAAAGGGATATAGATACTGTAATGGTTCTTTCAATGAATTAATTCCAAAAAGAGCCCATACATTTTGTGTGTATGTGTGTCTGTGTGTGTGTAAGCTAACTTATTTGTGCACATTTGGGGGCAGGGGAGCCCTGTGATTTTCTCCCTTCTATTATTTGACATTGTTTGGAAACAAAGGAGCTTTTGTAAACTATTGCAGTCAGATCAAACACAGGAGTAGAATAAGAGGAGTCATATAAGGAGTATTTTATAACTTTCTTAGAGTAGTAAAGTCAAAAGGGTCAAATCAAGACCACAGCTCTTCCTTACAGTGTAATTTTAGACTAATTTCTTCATATGTCGGTATTCCCACTACAGAATAGAGATTTGGGTACCTACCACTACAGTACATTCAGGGAAACACAATGTGCTTTAAATTATCAAAGTTGTTTTGGTCTCACAGCATCTTTAATAGTTCACACAAAAATAACTCTGAAGAAGCATTACAGGGTAATGAAAAGAGTTTTAATATTTGACTAGATGTGGATTCAAATCCCATTTTGCCACTTAGTAAAATGCATGACCTGGATCAGATTACTTAATCTCTCTGAACCTCAGTGCCTTTATTTATAAAACAGGGATAGTAGTCATATCATTAGGGATGTTAAGGGAATTACACATTTCAGTGTCTGAAAAGCACTAAGCAGAGTGGCTAAATGGGGAGCCCTCAAATTCATAGCTATTATTATTCATAGCAAACCTTGTGTTTGAATTAATTTTCTTGTAATTTTTCTTCTCAATAATCAAAGACTAATTGGTACAAAGAAGAGGTCCTATTTTGATACTCAAATACTGGCCATTCTTTCTCTTGTACAGAATTCAGAATATTGAAAAATATATATATTTGCTTCTACCATCCAATGTAATAATGAATGGAACAGAGCCAAAGCAATCCCCTCAGAGTGGGTTATGAAGTTCTAGCTTCATATCTTACCAACACAACTGTAAGAAACCAACAGCTCCAAGGTACTGCAGTGTTCCATGAGAGTGAGAGTCATTCTGTCCAGTGAAAGGGGACCCTGCAGCACCCCCAGCTCCATTTGGCAGTCACTAACTTAACTACTTGTAAGTGAAAGGTGCTGGAGGAGTCAGTATAGAGATCTGGCTCTGACTCTAGTTAAAGTTCTCCATATTTTCATTACCAACTCCATTTTTATGGTTTAGATCTTGGCTATAGTAAACTCCAAATTGAATAGATGCCTCAAACACACATCTGAGCCCAGCATTTAGCCTTAAATAGCAGTCAAGTTGCCTGCAGATGCATTTTTCGAAATGGGGCATAGAAAGGATTTAAAAAAATGTCAGGCATCAAGCAGCCTCACAAATCATTTTTACGTGGCTTCCTGGACCTTTGTTTTTAGCAAATCCTTTAACGGGGGATTGACTCATTTGTGTATTTCTTCAAAGGAAGGATTTTGCAGGTAGCTCTTCATGAGGCCTGCCACCTTCTGGGATTTGGGAGAAAGAGAGTTTTAAAAGAGTAGAGATGTTTACTCTTGAGAAGTCATTGTTTGGTACCTGCTGCCATTAGCTCACTAACTAAACTGCTGGCAATCTCTGGAGTAAAGTATGTGTCTGTGGAGTCCTCAGACTACAGATTTGCGATCCTAGGACTGAGCTGGAGACAGAGCGACAATGTTTCAGAATCTCATTAGCATTATTAATAAATGGACATGGTGCCATGTTCATCTAAGAGCTTATTTTATAAATATGAATGTTATTGTAAAACATCTGTTTTGAAAACAAACCCATTTAAACATGGTGAAATTATTTTCTGTCCCTTCATGTTGGGTTTTTGAAATAAAAACATATATGTAATTTAGATGGCGTGTGCCTCTAACTAAGTTAAAACATAAGCAAATCTACTTAGCCAAAAAGCCAAATTTATTCTCATTTTATTAGGCAGGTGGTGTACATATTAGATGATTTCCCTCTCGGGTTTTACATTTATTTCATGTGTTTTTCTCCAAAGAACAGGAGTTATTCTGTCAAAAGTGGGGAGGTGAAACCTCGGTTAAGGGGATACTGCAAATTCTACCCTTTCAGCAGAAGTAATTTATAGTTTCATAATATTCCAGAGTTTCTCTTTGTCTTTTACATGACAATTTATGACCGAGGTATTTTCGTGTTTCCCTTACTTCTTGCTACAAGCCTGAACAAATAAACTGTGTGCATATAGGGTCTGTTTCCCCATGCTAGTTTCCAGGTATCATTATTTTTTCTTTCCCTGACCTCATGTGACATAAACTGGATTCTGCATTGCATTATTTTTATCCAGAAGGCACATAATGTGAAACTTAACTAGTGAGAATGAGCTTTTGTGTTACTTGTCTAAAACTCTCCTTTAAAACAATCCAATGGTTAAAATCCAATCTTGTGAATATAGAAAGAAATGTTTTGACTGCCTAGAGAATATATATATATATGAATATATATATATACATATATATAGTCTTTGGGATACAGTTATAGATCTATATAATCTTTGGTATACCTAAAGAATGACTTTTTCAGACATTTGCCCTTGAGTTTTTAAAAAGTTTATTATGACATATACAAAACCCTGTAAAAAAAATAATACAGCAAACACCTCTCTACTCACTGCCTACCTTAAAAAATGAAATATTAGCAATAAAACGGAAGCCCTTTGTATGTCTCCCTCTCCAGTTGCATCCTCCTTCTAATTCCCTAGATGATGAAATCTGGTATTTATCACTTGCAGGCATTTCTATATATTTTTACTATATAGGTATGTCTTCCTAAACAATATACAGTAGTAATGCCCACTTTTAAAAACTTTATATAAATGTCATAGTGTTTATTCTTACCAAACTTGCTTTTTTCCCTCAACATTTTGTGTGTGAGCTTTACCCCCATAGCTCTGACTCATTAATTTTCACTGATGTATGATATTATATTGCACAATTATGCTACAATCCATTTATGTTTCCTGTCAATAGACATTTAGCTTGTGTATTATCGTTTGCTATTATCAACATTGCTACTATGAACATTCTTGTGCATACCTTTTTGTACATATATGCAAGAGAATAACATTAAGTACCTACCATCTTTTAGGCATCATGTAGGATACTTAACATTTCATGCTTACAAAATGCACAAAATGACACAGAGAGAGGCAGAGACATAGGCAGAGGGAGAAGCAGGCTCCCTGCAGGGAGCCTAATTTGGGACTCGATCCCTGGACTCGGGATCACACCCACAGCAGAAGGCAGACGCTTAACCACTGAACCACTCAGGTGTCACTTGGCAGATATTTTCTTAATGAAAAAAGGGAGCTAGTGACTTCAACAACTAATATAGTATTTGTTGCCAATGATAAGAGTTCAACTTCTAAGCAAAAATAGAATCTTGGAAAACTTTAAGATTTTTTTTAAGATTTTATTTATTTATTCATGAGGTACGCACAGAGAGAGAGAGGCAGAGACATAGACAGAGGGAGAAGCAGGCTTCATGCAGGGAGCCCGATGTGAGACTCGATCCCAGGATCATACCCTGAGCCAAAGGCAGATGCTTAACCACTGAGCCACCCAGGCATCCCATTTAAGACATTTTTTTAATCACATCTATAGTGATATTAACACACATGATTTTTTATTATATATTAATTTTTTAAAAGATTTTATTCATTTATTCATGAGAGACGGGGAAGGAGACAGAGACATAGACAGAGGGAGAAGCAGACTCTCCATGGGGAGTCTGATGCAGGACTCCATCCCGGGGCCCTAGGATCACAACCTGAGCCACAGGCAGACGTTCAACCACTGAGCCACCCAGGTGCCCCACACATGATTTTTTATAGTGTACTATCAAATGTGTCAACATATGGAAGATCTATATAATTCAGTGAACCAATATTTTCCAAATTACTAATGAATGATATTACAAAATCATCATGAATAAATGACTATTCTAAGTGCATGGGAAGGGATCCCTGGGTGGCGCAGCGGTTTGGCGCGCCTGCCTTTGGCCCAGGGCGCGATCCTAGAGACCCGGGATCAAATCCCACGTCGGGCTCCCGGTGCATGGAGTCTGCTTCTCCCTCTGCCTATGTCTCTGCCTCTCTCTCTCTCTCTGTGTGACTATCATAAATAAATAAAAATTAAAAAAAATAAGTGCATGGGAAACTAATGATTTTAATGAAACAAAGTACAAAAAGTTCATTGATAGGGTTTCAGATTCTACCTTGCAATTAACATTTAAGAAACTACCATTTGTCAGTTTTTGGTGTAGCATCAAAGAAAAATAGCCACGATTATCTCCAAATGCTACTTAGAACACTTCTCCCTTTTTCACCTACATGTCTGTTATGAGGCTGCTTTTTCTTTATGTACTTCAGACAAAACATTTCACAACAGATCAAATGCAGAAGCTGATAATCAGAATCCACTGTCTTCTATTAAATCAGAAATTAAAGAGATTTGCAAAAAATATAAAGCATTACCACTCCTCCTGCTTTTCTTTTATTTTGGAAAATGTAGGTTTGTGTATGTGTGTGTGTATTTTTTTTTTAGTATAATTGACACACAATGTTACATTAGTTTCAGATGTACAGCATAGTGATTCAACACCCCTATATATAATGCTATGCTTACCACAAGTGTAGCTACCACCTGTCACCACACAACACTATTATAACATTGACTGTATTTCCTGTGCTGTATCTTCTATTCCCATGACTGGAAGCCTGCGTCTCCCATTCTTCTTCATGCATTTTGCCCATCTCCTCATTTCCCTTCTGTCCAGCGACCATCAATTTGTTCTCTGTATTTATAGATCTGATTCTGCTTTATGTTTGTTTGTTCATTTATTTCATTCTTTAGATCTCACATATGAGTGAAATTATATGGTATTTGTCTTTCTCAGTCTGACTTATTTCCCATGGAAAACATATATTTTATTTTATTTTATTTTATTTTATTTTTTAAAAGATTTTATTTATTTATTTATGATAGTCACAGAGAGAGAGAGAGGCAGAGACACAGGCAGAGGGAGAAGCAGGCTCCATGCACCGGGAGCCCGACGTGGAATTTGATCCCGGGTCTCCAGGATCACGCCCTGGGCCAAAGGCAGGCGCCAAACCGCTGCGCCACCCAGGGATCCCGAAAACATATATTTTAAATGAATATGTTAGTTATATTAACATATAATGGACTTATTATTAAATGAATTAATAAATATATATAATTTTCTCAGTTTTAATTCCTAGCACAGTAAATACTGATAGGCATAACTCACATATGTAAGAATCCTTTGGAGGTCCTCAATAATTTTTAAAAGTAAAGGATCCTGAAACCAAAATGTTTGGCTTACTACTAATATAAAAGGAAGAGAAACTTCCAGCACCAAAGAAAAAAGTAGCAGAATTCAGGATAACAGAATTAGAATTAAAGGTGGGGTTGAGGATGGTAGAATTAGTATGGTTATTGGATTGCATTGAATTAGGGCAAGACTATGATATATTAAAAGGTAGCACAATATATAGATATACTTTTAATCACTGGGGTCAGAACTGATTTCTCCTAACTGTACTATTAAGCAACAATTCAAGTAACTAAAAGTCACTTCCCTTTAGGGTTGTCATTTTACAGGATGCCCTGTTAAATTTGAATTTCAGATAAGTAACAAGTTAGTATAAGAGTTAGTTTAAGTGTGTCCTGAATATTGCATGAGATTTATATTTAATTAAGTGTCCTGTATTTTATCTGGCAGCCCTACTTCCTTTTCTAGGTCTTAATTTTCTCATAAGTAAAATGAAGATTCAGGCTAAATTCTTATATGCCCAATCTTGTAATGACAGCTGAGCTGTGATGCAAAATGAAAAAAATCAGCAACTTATAGTGTGTTTGTGTTCACGTGTTGATACAAAGTGGCCAACCGTTCTGTGTTGAGACGGCCTACCATTTATTTTGAAGTTATTCTTCTACCACATGAATTCATAGCTTGGATGTCTACCATCTTCAACCCTACTTCTGATTCCATTATCCCAAATTCTGTTACTTTCTCATTTAGAACTCAAAGTTTCTTCTCCTAATACTAGCGGTTATCAACCTTTTTGGTCTCAAGGTGTTATAATATCTCTTCTTTTCATAAAATGACAGGTGTTTTTCTAGTGTCCTTTTTGGGAAAAATTTATGATTAATCCTTAAAATTGCTTCAAAATTTTACTTGTAAAATAAATTTACTTGTATATAACATTTCTTTTTAAGATTTTATTTATCTATTCATGAGAGACACAGAGAGAGAAAGGCAGAGACAGAAGCAGTCTCCATGCAAGGAGCCCAACGTGGGACCTAATCCCAGGTCTCCAGGATCACACCCCAGGCTGAAGGTGGTGCCAAACCGCTGCACCACCCGGGCTGCCCATATATAACATCTTAAATATCAGAATCACTACACTGGATGATGTCTAAGTGTCCTCCCAGCTTTAACACTCTATGGACTTTGCTATAGACACAAGAGGCACACAGACTCTTCCACCTGCCACCCTAGTGACTCTAACACAATTTCTTTTCTAAGCCACATTTTCCTTAATATGTAATAAAGAAAGAAAAGCTCTCACTCTCCTCTCCGGCACTGTTAGTTACTGGATAGTGAATGAAGTCATGTCTGGAAGTTCTTAAGAGAAGTACCTAGAAAGGAAGGGAGGTGCCATAACTCTGATTTGGGAGCAATAGTTGAGTTTTTAGGATGAACTGAAAAGCTGAGAATATGTTTAAAGTATTGTTTTCGATTTTCACATCTTCAGTTTGATCCTTAATGACATGTTTGCAATGATTCCAGGAACTTTGTGATCTTAGTTCAGTACTGACATTTTACATCCTTCACAGGACTTTAAGCACTCTTTAAGGAATGCATGGTTGATGTAGTAGAGAGAAAAATCTAAAATCACACTGTATCTCAGAGCCAAAAAGCCCAGCCTTTTTGGTGGCTTCCAATACTGACCTTAAACAAACGTGACTTGTTTTTCTAGAAACACCTGTTAACTTAAAACAAGCAAAAAGGAATTCTTAAGGTTCACTGAATAGCTAAGTCAGACATCATTTCTATTCTTCCAAAGGTTGTGATTATTTATTTTTCCATGCAATTACTTAGACTAGCCTTTCACCAAAAATAAAAGCTAAATATGATGTATCATGGGCAGAGAATTCTTGATCCAAAGCCCCAGAGATTACCTGACTTGATCATTCCACATACTATGTATTCTCAACCAAAATAGACTTCTTTTTAAAGAGAATCCAATTTCCAATGGGTTTAACCTAGAAAAACAGCAAAAAGCTAATAAAAGCTAGGAGGCTGGTCCAAGGAAAGCATTGTGGCTGCTACACATTTGGAGGCCTGGTTCAGTGGAGAGGTTTGGAGTAACTGCCAATTCCTCTAGTGAATTTGCTGTTCTCTGAGATGTGGGATGGGGCACCTGGTAGACTCCTGGCAAATTCTTCAGGAATAAATTTTACTTGACTGTTTTCCCATATTGCCAAAACTTGGGATAATTGAGATACTGGAATTGTTAATGGAATCTTTGGAAAGAAAGAAAGATATGAGGATAAATTCTTCTACAGGTTCTTCCTACTCATTCCCTATCACCCAAATTAGGATCATGGCAAATTCATATTTTGTGGTGCATCAGAGAAGCAGAATTCTTTTGGAAAGCATATTTTAAGTGCCTGGAATAATGTGTACCACTCCTCTATCCATTCTTTACCATAGTATCCTGCATTAGGGATTTTTACTTATTTTACCAAAGAGATATAACCTACAATCACTATCCAAGTTGAATTGATTTTCTGTTACCAGTAGCTGGATAATCTCAGCATCAGATAGGTAAATGACCTTTCTTTCTCTCCCCATGCTTGTAAGATCTTTGAATGCAGTGCTCTAAGTTCTATTGTCATGGAGACCCATGTATCTACATTTATTATCTGTATTATATTGCAGATTTATATCTACATTTAGTGTAGGGTTTGGCTAGGAATTTCTCTCCTTCTGGGTTTCAATATCAACTTTGTGTTCCTCATTCTTAACTAGATTGACTAGGAAAAGGAGCTCATACTAATTTGGCTAAGGGTTTGGGGGTTTTTTTGGGGTTTTTTGGTTTTGTTTTTGGACTAAGGACCTTGTATGATCCAATATTTCTCTGAGTTCCAGGCTTTTTGGCTGCTTCTCCATGTCTTAGAAAAACTGATTGCACCCTCTCTAGATGTTCCACCTCATCAGTAAGTGTAAAGCAAACAATTAAGAGAATCATGATTTCCAAGGAAGAAAGCAGACATCAAATACGAAATTGTAAATATCACTATGTAAAGACATCTATTGAGGCTTATGAGATATCTCATTTCTAGTGTATTAGACGTGTGAGATCCTAACATCAGTCAGTGGCCTGGGAGGGCAAGACCAGAGAAGTTTTTGTGTTAGATGAACTGAGCTTGTTGGGTTACGGTGAGCCTGAATGACTGAGAAAGACAAATGATTCCAAACCAGCTCCTAAGACAGTTTAATAAAACTTGCCTCTCTGGTGCCAAGATGAACCTACTAGATCTCTCCCCTGGACCATAATAAAAATAGACAACTATCATAATTAAAAACATAACAAAATTCCTTTTGGCCTACCATATACCAGTAATTATGCACATTATTCTATTCTTATGACAACTCTGCAAATTAAGATTTATTGTCCCCATTTTAGAAATAAGGTAAGTTGCTTCAGACAGATTAAAGGATTTATTCAAAAAAAAAAAAATAAATAAAGGATTTATTCAAGCTAGTAAGAGAACTGGAGTTTAAAATCAATCCTCTGGTCTTAGAAGTGCTCTGGTCTAAGTTGTTCTCTCTATGCAAATAGGGACACTAAATCCCAGAGGAATAAATGGACTTCCAAGTCCATATTATTAGTAAGTAGAAAAAGCTGGAGTTAAAATCCAGTTGGATGGTGCTTTTTCTATCATATTTGGATTATCCATGATCTGATGACTTCAGCTACAGCTTAAGAGGATCAGGATAGACTATATGGTAGAACATAAAACAAAAACTTCAATAGATTTAAAAAGAAAGAAACAATACAAAGTATGCTTTCCTACCATGATGAAATGAAATTAGAAATCAATCATACAAGGAAGTTTAGGCAACTCACAAATATGGGAAAATTGACACACTCCTTAATAACCAATGGATCCAAGACGAACTCAAAAAGGAAATTAGAAAATACTTTGAGATGAATGGAAATGAAGACACTACATACCAAAGTATGTATGCATTGTATGTATGCATTATGGGATGCAGCTAAAGCAATATATATATAAAGGGAACTTTATAGTCTTAAATGTCTATATTTTTTTTAAAAGAAAGATCTCAAATAGATAACCTAACCTTACACCTTACAGGAAAAATAGGAACAGACTAAACCCAAAGCAAGCAGAAGGAGGAAAATAATAAAGATTAGATAGAGCAAAATTAATGAAATAACGATAAGGAAAACAATAGAGAAAATCAGTGAATCCAACACCTGGTTCTTTGAAAAGTTCAATAAAACTAACAAAACTTTAGTTAGATTGACCAAAGGAAAAAAGAAAATACTCAAATTACTAGAATCTGAAATGAAAGAGAAGACATTGTATCAACCTTACAGAAATAAAAAAGAATTATAAAGGAATACTATAAACCATGAATTCTATGCCCCTAAATTAGATCATCTAAATGAAATGGACAAATTCCCAGAAACACACATATTATCAAAACTGACTCAGGAAGAAATATACAAACTAAACAGGTCTATAACAAGTAAAGAGATTGAATTAGTAATCAAAAAAACTACCCTCAAAGAAAAACCTAGGACCAAATGTCTTCTTAGATGAATTCTACCAGAGATATAAATTAAAACTAATACCAATTCTTCACCAACTCTTCCAAAAAAAATAGAAGAGGAGGAAACACTTTCCAAATCATTATATAAGGCCAATATTAGCCTGATACTACAACCAGATTAGGATAGCACAAGAAAAGAAAACCAGGGCAGCCTGGGTGGCTCAGTGGTTTAGTGCCGCTTTCAGCCTAGGGTGTGATCCTGGGGTCCTGGGATCGAGTCCCACATTGGGCTCCCTGCAGGGAGCCTGCTTCTCCCTCTGCCTGTGTCTCTGCCTCTCTCTCTCTCTCTCTCTGTCTTTCATGAATAAATAAATAAAATCTTAAAAAAAATAAAAAAAAAGAAAACCAAAGACCAATACATGCTATGAAAATGAACACAAAAATTCTCAGCAAAATACTAGCAAACTGAATCCAGCAACTTATAAAAAGAATTATATACCAAGACCAATGGGATTTATTACAGGAATATAAAACTGGTTTAACATTTGAAAATCAAAAAAGAAAAAAAAAAAACATTTGAAAATCAATTAATGTAATACACCATATTAAGGGAGTAAAAAACAAAAAACTCATGACCATCTCAATAGACAAAGACAAACATTTGACAAAATTCAACACACATTCATGATAAAAAAAAAAAAGGAACACTCAGACTAGGAATATAAAGTAGGTATTTCAGTCTAATAAAAGGCATCTATAAAAATCCAAAGCTAACATCCATACTTATTGGTGAATGACAGAAAGCTTTCCCTCTCAGATCAAGAACAAGGCAGAAATGTCTACTCTTGCCACTTCTATTGAGCATTGTACTGGTAGTTCCTGCCAGAACAATTAGACAAGAAAAATAAATCAAAGATATCCAGATTAGAAAGGAAGAAGTAAATCTATTTGCTAATGGCATGATCTCCGTAGAAAATTCTGAGGACTCCTCAAAAACTATTAGAACTAATAAATTCAGAAAGTTTTCAAGATACATGTCAATATACAAAAATCGATTGTTATCTATAATTGTATATGTAATTTGCATATGATGTAAAAATCAATTGTGTTTCTACATATTTGCAATGAATAATTCAAAACTAAAATTTTTTTAAATTACCTTTACAATAGCATCAAAAATAGTAAAATACTTAGGAATTAATTTAACAAAACGAGTACAAAACTTATACTCTGGAAATGGTAAAAAAAAAAAAAATTGTTGAAAGAAACTAAAGGAGACCTAAATAAATGGAAAAATATCTCATGTTAATGGGCCAAAAGACATACAATTAAGATGGCAATATGCCCCAAGTTGATCTACAGATTCAATTCAATCTCTATCAGAATCTCAGCTGGCTTCTTGGTAGAAATAGACAAACTAGTTCTAAAATTCACATAAAAATTTGATGGACTCTACTTTTTCAAGGACAAAGTTGAAGGACTCACACTTCCCAGTTCTAAAACTTACCACAAAGCAACAATTATCAAGATAGTGTGATACTGGCACAAGGAGACCCATGGAATAGAACTCAGAATCCAAAAATAAACTCATGTGTCTATGGACAAGCGAGTCAAGACCATTCAATAGAAAGAATTAGACAATTCAATGATTGGTTCTGGGATAACTGGATGACAGCCACATGCCAAAGAATGAGGTTGGACCCTTACCTCATATCATATACAAAAATTAGCTAAAAATGGATCAAAGACCCAAATATAGCAAAAAGTCTAAAACTCTTAAGAGAAAGTATAAGAGTGAATCTTCATGACCTTGAATTTGGCAATGGGTTCTCAGATATGGCACTAAAAGCATAAGCTACCAAGAAAAAATAGTTAAATTGAATTTTATCAAAATTAAAAAAATCTTTGTGCTACAAAGAACACTCAAGAAAATGAAAAGCTAACCTACAGAATGGGAGAATAAACTTGCAATCATATTTCTTATAAGAGAGTTGTATTTCCAATATACAAAGAACTCTTACAATTCAATAATAAAAAATTAATAACCCAATTTTTAAAATGGATCAAGGATTTGAATAGACATTTCTACAAAGAAGATACACAAATGTCCAATAAGCACATTAAAAGATGCTTAACATCTTTAGTTATCAACAAAATGCAAATCAAAACCACAATGAACTGACAGGTCACATCAACTATATTGGATATAATAAAAAAATTCAGATAATCAATAACTAGTGTTGGTTTGGCTAGGTATAGAGAAATCAGAGCCCTCACAGGCTGCTGGTGGGATGTACGATGAGGCAGCAGTTTTGGCAAACTGTCTGGGAGTTCCACAAACCATAGGTTACCAGGTGACCCAGCAATTTTACTCCTAGATATATACCCAAGAGAAATGAAAACATATGTTTTGAAAGAAGCCAGGGATCCCTGGGTGGCGCAGCGGTTTGGTGCCTGCCTTTGGCCCAGGGCGCGATCCTGGAGACCCGGGATCGAATCCCACATCGGGCTCCCGGTGCATGGAGCCTGCTTCTCCCTCTGCCTGTGTCTCTGCCTCTCTCTCTCTCTCTGTGACTATCATGAATAAATAAATAAAATCTTTAAAAAAAAAAAAAAAAAGAAAGAAGCCAGTCACAAAAGACTATATATTGTATGATTGTTTTTATATGAAATGTCCAGAAGGGGCAAATCTATAGAGATAAAAAACAATTAGTGGTTGCTTAGGGCTAGGACATGTGAGAAATAGGGGCCCATAGCTAAAGGATACAAAGTATACTTTTGAGGTCATGAAAATGTCTTAAATCAATTATATTATGGTTGACAACTCTGTGAATATACTAAAAATCATTGAGTTATACACTTTAAATAGGTGAATTATGGTATATGAATTATATCTTAATAAAGCTTTTAAAAATGTATCGGTGGCCGAGAGTATTATAATTAAAGTATTTACTCAAATAGGGCAGCCTGGGTGGCTCAGCGGTTTAGCGCCGCCTTCAGCCCAGCGAGGGATCCTGGGAACCCAGGATCAAGTCCCACGTCGGGCTCCCTGCATGGAGCCTGCTTCTCCCTCTGCCTGTGCTTCTGCCTCTTTCTGTCTCTCTCTGTGTCTCTCATGAATAAATAAATCTTTTAAAAAAATTAAAGTATTTACTCAAATAAAAATTCTCCAAAAGTTTAAAAAAGAATAATGAAAAAATGAAAAGAGAAGCTTAAATTAAAAAAAAAAAAAAGGTTAAATGAGGTACAAATGTGAAAGCTCACAAAATCAAGGCTGGCTAGAATCAAATCACCTAACAGGTTTTCATCTCATGTATTGAAATCTTTATATATATCACAAGGATTTCCACTTCCAGTTTCAAGTCTTGTGTATCCTCACATTCTTTTAAAATTTTTGACCAAGAAGTAAAGGATTTAGTTAGCAATAACAATGAGAAAAGAGGGAGCTTGCCTTCTCAATTTATTGGGGGGGGAGGGGACATGAAGATGGTGATTAAAATCCACAAAGATTTGAGAGCCTATTGTGTGTTTTGCACTAGGCTTTGTAGAGGGAACAAAGATGAATATATTCACATGGAGGTTATAGACTCTAGGAGAAATTGAAGTGACCAAGCTATTTGGGCTGGAGAGACAAGAGAGAGGAGAGAATATCTGTCCTGAAGTTTTCTGGCAGGTTTGCATGCTTCACAAGTTTAAAAAATTGAAAAATACTAACCTGAACTGGATATGGTTCACTGCATGGTGATAGATGACCCTTTTTCATTTCTCTGGTAGGTCTAAACTTTTAGAGTTTAGCCCCTCTAGCAAATGCAAAAATCTGTGGGCATTCTGTGGTTTCTCCTTTCCTCCCCTCCTTTTCTTAAATTCATCATCTTGTGTTGATCTCTCCACATCTAAATGGAGGGCTCAGAGCAGAGTTCTCCCTGGTCTTAATGATATCCAGCCCTATCTCCTAGGACCATCATAGTTTACCCGTTGGAGCTCCAAATTGGCCACTTGTTACACACAAGGTTTCTGTTCCTTTTTCTCTTCATTCTTTCTTTCTTTCTTTTTTTTTTTTTTTAAATAGAGCCAGTAATGTTCTGGATGACTCTGCGGTTAACTCTGGTCTGACCCTGCACCTTAGTGGTTTTATTAGCTGTGTGTTTGGCTCTGGGATCCGCTCTCTAGCTATTGTCGTTTCTGAGACTATTTGTGTCTCCAGTGAATCTCTCCTAAATCCCCGGCTGTTATCTGGCTTGGGTATGTGTGTCTAAGAAGTGAGTGCATTCTTGTCTGAAGTACGTCCTGACTGTCTCTGATAGCAGCCATTTCTGACCTAACTTTACTGGGTGCTCAGATTGATATGATTAAGATTAATGAGGCTTACTTTCAGTCCTGAAGCTATTTGGGGATAAACTTGTAAATCCAATGAATTTTGAAGATGACTAGTAACTACTTACTTTTCAACCTTTAGGGGATTTGAAGGATGATTTATAACTACTCCTTTTCCATCCAACAATATCATTAGAAAGATGTCAAGAGAGATACTGCTTTGCTGCCCGCAGATTATCACTCACAAAAAATGTGCTTTTACTAATAATAATTCATAAATTATATTTATGTGTTTGTACAAACTCTACCAATGAATGGTGGTTCAATAAAGTCATTGACACAAAGGCAGGACAACATACACCCCAACTGAGAAGTATATAGTTTTCCTAATTACTGTGACAAAATCCTTCCTGAATTAGATTTTCTTCAAAATGTCCGCATTTTGAAATGACTGTATAAGATCGTCTACAAGAAATGCAGACATTAAAATTACAATATTGCACTAAGATAAGGTAAAGTGGGGAAAAGTGTAAGGATCCAGATTATATAGTAGTTCTTCTGTTATTGTATACCTGGTCACTCTGGAGGGTTAAGTCTTCCAGGGAGTGGGGTGTTTATACACTTTTCCGTTAGTTTAACCAATATAATTCACCTGAATTTTTCAACCGTTATAAATTAATCTTCTTTTGGGGTGTCTGGGTGGCTCAGTCAGTTAAGCTTCCAACTCTCGATTTCCTCTCAAGTCATGATCTCAGGGTCATGAGATCGAACCCTGAAAGGTTGGGCTTAGAGCTCAGTGTGGAGTCTGCTTGTCTCTCCCCCTTCCCCTCTGCTTTTCCCTCCATTTCCGTTTGCACTCTCTCTTTTTCTAAAATAAATAAATAAATCTTTTAAAAAAATTAATCTTATTTTAATGACTCACAGGCATGCCTATGAATGTGGAGGCAATATGACAGTTGCACAGGCTCTGAAATCAGCAGATCTGCATTTGAATACTGGTTTCTGCCCTTCATAGCTACATGACCTTGGGCAAATTTCTTCGAGTTTTTGAGCTCCAATTTCTCATCCATAAAATGGGAATGGTAGAATCAAACAGTGATGGGGTGCTTTGGTGGCTCAATTAGTTAAACATCTGACTCTCAATCTCAACTCAGGTCTGATCTCAAGGTTGCAAGTTCAAGCCCTTTGTTGGGCTCCACAATGGTCCTAGGGCCTACTTAAACAAAACAACAAAAACTGAAGAGTGATGATTTGGTAATTAAGTGCTATAATGCAGTGGTTTTTCAGTATTTTTCACCCCAAAATTCTTTTTACAAATGAAATCTTAGGCAGAGCTGTGTCATGAACAAGTGGAAATGCTCTGAGTTTTTAAAATCATTATACCTCAGCACAGAGCCCGACACTTAGTAGATACTGTTTATTTTTATATTTTTTAAAAGATTTTATTTATTTATTCATAAGAGACTGAGAGAGAGAGGCAGAGACACAGGCAGAGGGAGAAGCAGGCTCCATGCAGGAAGACGTGGGACTTGATCCCGGGTCTCCAGGATCACGCCCTGGGCTGAAGGCAGCGCCAAACCACTGAGCCACCTGGGATGCCCAGTAGATAGTTTAAATGATAGCAGCCTAGTATTAGCATCACTTAACATGAAGCTTTTATTCATATTTATGCTTTTACTCTCTATCTGCTTTTAATGTGGCTTTCTGTCTTGCCATCAAGCTGTCATTTGTCTCTTCCCATTGTAATCCTTGTACTTGCTCACAAAACCCTTCTCCCATCTTTTAATTTGCTACATCTTCCTAATCAGCTCTGGACTTAGAAACCAAACAACCATAACTTAGAATTATGTGTAAAATAAGAGCAACCAAGTTCTGCATGAGGGTTTTAGACTACTTACATGAGTAAGATGCATTATCACATACTTTGGGCTTCTACTTTGTAATGCAAACTTTGGTTATTCAGAGACCTTTTCAGAAAATAGTGTGGTACAGTTGGAAGAGTATGAGTTTGGAAGTTAGACAGACCTATGTCTGAATCTCAACTCCTCTACTTGACCATGGACAAGTTACTTGATCTCTCTGAACCTCATTTATTATCTTGAAAATGCAAAAAAAAAAAAAAACCCCACTGTATCATAGAATTATAATAATTAAATGATGAAAATGTATAATGGAGCCCTAGATATTTAGTAGATGGTTTATAAAGTTACATTCTTTCTTTGCTTTGCCCTTCATTTTCCTTTCTTCCTGACTTTTTGCTGTGTTTGGAAATAGATTAAATTGCTGACTGGTTCAGCCATGTCAAATGGCGTATGGTCTACTGGCATAAATTTTGGAAGAGGTTAGGAAAGGCAGTGGTGGTGAGACTATAGGAGGCTGAGACCATGAGAAGCTGCCACATGGAGTATGGCTATAATTTCCCATCCATAAAAGAAAAAGGGAAGAAAAATGCCAAGATGATGAAGCAATTTTGTGAAGGCCATAGCATGAGAAATCAATAATGCAGACATTAGCACACTATACACGGTTGCAAGTGTCGTGCATCCTTATTCAGGCACCAGTCTGAGCTATCTATCTTGCCTGCTAATTTTTCACATAAAATCTTTTTTTTTTAAGATTTTATTTATTTATTTATTCATGAGAGAGAGAGAGAGAAAGAGAGAGAGAGAGAGAGAGAGGCAGAGACACAGGCAGAGGGAGAAGCAGGCTCCTTGCAGGGAGCCTGATGTGGGACTCGATCCCAGGACTCAAGGATCACGCCCTGGGCCAGAGGCAGGCACTAAACCGCCGAGCCACCCAGGGATCTCTCACATAAAATCTTGATTGTAGTTGTGAACTGGCATCCAGTTCGTTCAAGTGTCATCAATAGTTCAAGGGTTTTGTCTGTTTGAACCCGAGACTTCCTAAAGTCTTTTAAAAGTTCCTTTTGAGAATGACTAAACACATATTAAAAAATGAACTATATTTTATCAAATAGTTAACTTAAACATAAATCTATAAACACAACCATAGCAATAAATAATTCAGTTCTGACATGAAACATTGCGGGCATGGCTCTCTCCTGGTCCTGTTAAGACCCTCTTCTCTCTTGTCTGCCCTGTCTATAGTGTACTGTTTGCCCATCTTCTGTGTCCCACGCTGTCTTACAGTCACCCCATTTCTACCTTGTCCAAATGGCTTTTAAGTAATCACAGAGAATTTTCAGCTTTTCTGTCTGCAATTGCTCAAAGTTTAGTCTTTAATTATAGTCCTTTTGAACTATATTTCCACAGCACTAGCAAAACTGTTCCACATCTGCTCCTGAACAGAACCATTTAAAGCTATAACATATGAAGGTTCATTTTCTTTTACTGTGTACCCTGCAAAATGCATACCACAACCATCCACTCTCTATCTTGTACAGCTTTGATATCTCTTGCTCTCACTTACTTGTTTGTGTTCTCTCCCTTTCTCTTTCTCTGCTTCTTTTTTAAAGAAAGAGAACAGTTTCTGGGCTGGTACAATCTGAAAAGTCTTCTCTGTTGTGCAGAAGAAAGGATAGTTCTTTTATCACACCATTTCCTTTCTGGTTGTAGCAACCTAGAGTTTTGTTGTTTTAATTATTTTAGGCTCATATCTATAAGGGCATCAAAGATCTAAGCACTTTTTACTAAAGTATGAAAAATTTCCTTGCAGTTTCCTTTGATTTTATATTATTTTACTCTACTGTTTCCTAACTAAATTCTGATCATGGAGAGAAAGATTTTATAGAACAATATCTGAGGAAAAGAAAGTGACTACAACTAAAATTGGAAAATGCATGAAAGAAAGAGGATTAAGTTAGATAGTTCAATTTAATTCCATTTAAAAACATATGCTCATCTGAGCCTTAGTTGTACGAATCCCAAGGTACTTTCTGGGGTTCTCAGTGATAAAGAAATGAAATGTGCTTTCTTTAGATAGTTTCTTTAGAGATGTAATGTCAACCTTTTAGATTAAGAACCTGTAAAGTGGGGTGCATGGGTGACTCAGTCTGTTAAGCAATCAACTTTTGTTTTCAGCTCAGGTCATGATCGCAGGGTTATGATCTCAGGGTCATGAGATCGAGCCCCATGTCAGGTTCTGTGCTCAGCATGAAGTCTGCTTGCCCCTCTCTCTCTTACGTTCTCTCTCTTTCTCAAATAATGAAGAAATATATAAAAATCTTTTTAAAAAATCCATAAAATGATGATAACTCTACCATCACTATCAGCCATTCCTTCTAGTTCCATGAAATCCATGAAATAGTGAAAAGAGCACCGAACTTAGTATCAAGACATGGTGCAAGCCCTGGCTTTTCACTTACTAGCTATATGGGCTTGGCTAAGCCACTTAACCTCTCTGAGCCTCAGTCTGTAAAATGGAGATAATCTACTGTACATGGATGCTCTGATTAAATTATTGAGACCATACTGCAAAGTACCATGCAAATCAATTTTTATTTTGAAGTCATCAATTTCTATCTTCTCTCCCTTGGGTTCACTCCTGTGTCACCCTCTCAGAGCAGTCCTTTTAGTTCCTGACTCTGCTTCTTGGTTCAGAGTGAAAGAGCATAACTCTTAGCCAGTCCCCTCCCTAGTGAGTATCAAGCACTTGGAGTATATTACCTCATCACATCTTCAAAACAATCCTGTCCAGTCTGTCTGACAAAGTACATACTTGAAATCGTGCTGATTTGAGGTAACTTTTAGGCAGCAATTAATACCTGTCACTCTTGGTGCCATGAAGGAAAAAAAGTCTCTGATAGACATTTTCATTCAGGATGATGCAAACTCAGCAGTAGTTAAAATCCACTGGTAAATCCAGGGGGAGTCCTGGATGCCTCAGAAATGGTGGCCTTCTGCATCCTGGGAAGGATTCCCAAGAAGGTGGTGGTCTGCCCTAGGATGGTAGCTCAATGTAGTACCTCTCAGGGCCACTTGGGAGATTTTAAGCTAGGAGGCCTTGGAGACAACTCCAGGGCAACACCACATGGCTCTGAACCCAGGAAGGCTTCCACACACTGGGCTCCACAGTGAGTCCAGGCATCACACTGAGCATCTCCAGATGGGCCTGTATCTAAGCTGCCTTTCCTAGCTGGGCTGGGGAAGGCTTGGGGAGATCTGAAAGGAGAAAAAGAGGCTCCAAAGTAAAGAAAGTTGGACAGGAAGTTCCTTAGCAGAGCAGAGGCCAGCAGCAGCAAGACGACAGCACTACCCCCACCAGCACTCAACAGTCTACGAAGTGCAAAGATTGTGTCAGCATTTCCATTTTAAATCCCTAATTTCATAGGCTTACGGCTCAAGTCATAAAAATTCACTCTGGGCTGAAGTTTGGCATCCACTCTCTTAGCTGTTCTTAAGCTGTGTGCCCAAAAATAGAGACATTTCTAGTTTCAGACATTTTGGGGGCTTCTATAAGCAAATCCTACCCCAAAACTTCATTTGGTAAAAATAGGCTTCTAAGCTGTCGGTCTATGATGCCTCAAAAGCTTCCCTCTGTAAACATGCAGGAAACATGTTTTGAAAAAGCAATATTGTTCCACCAGAAATATGGATTCCCTACACGCTGAAGTGGAGCTGTGGAAGTAACGGAATCTACATTTATAATTGCACTCTCAGAGTAACAGGTCAAGTGACCCCGCTGCTGCTCACCACCTTGGGCTGCAGCTGTTCTTGTCCTAAAAGACATTTGAATTTCCAACTGGAGGCAGCTTTGTAGAGGTTTGGAGTTAGCAATTGCTTCCAATTTTTACAGGTTATTCGACCTTGACAAACGTGTACTTAAACCTCAATTATACTTTCCTTATAAGTTTGGTAAGAACAGAAAAGATAATATATGTCAATACAGCCTGACATGTAATAACCTGTATTGGTAGCACCCATTCTACTCTTCCCTGACTACCCCTCACCGGCCACTGAAGCTATATAGACATTCAAAATAGTAGGCAAATTGAAACACAAATTCTCAAGAGAAGACTCCCATTAGAAATCCGATAGGTGGGCAGCCCAGGTGGCTCGGAGGTTTAGCGCTGCCTTCAGCCCTGGGCGTGATCCTGGGGACCTGGGATCAAGTCCCACGTCGGCCTCCCTGCATGAAGCCTGCTTCTCCTTCTGCCTGTGTCTGCCTCGCTCTCTCTCTCTCTCTCTCTCTCTCTCTCTGTGTCTCTCATGAATAAATAAATAAAATCTTAAAAAAAAAAAAGAAAAGAAATCCGATAGGTGATAAGGAACTAATAATTCTACCAGTATGGCAGGGACTAGTATTACTGGCAGGGACCGGTATGGCAGGGATGTCTGAGAGCTGCAAGGACTTGAACTGCAAAACTTAGCTCAGGTAAGTAATACTTAGGCAACTCGGTGCATTCTACCAGCCTGATCTGAGGGAAGTTTGAAAAGTCCCATCTCCTCAAGTGTTGGGGCTTGTGCAGCTAACAAAGAGTAGTAACAGTAATAATTCTGGCATTCACCCCAGCTGAAAGAAAGGCAGAGCAGGAGCAGGGCCACCATGTGGGACCTCCTCATCCATGGGGAGGTTATCTGCGATTCCCAGTCTGTGAGACCTGGGGACTCCAGGCTTATGTCAGGGGAGAGAGGGAATGTCTGACTCTGGCACCTGGTTTGGGAGCAAAGGAGAGGAATCCGTGGCTCTGAGCCCCAATCCCAAGCTCCCATATAACATCTATTTCTGCAAAGTTTCTATCAACAGAGGGATTTTCAGAAAACTCTTCATTGATGGAGGCACTACTGAAATGTCCATAGAGCATTTAGGAGTTGGTCCAACCTGAAGTTTAACTTTTACTTTTTATTTTATTTATTTATTAATTTTAAGATTTTTTTTTTATTAATGAGAGGCACAGAAAGAGAGGCAGAAACACAGGCAGAGGGAGAAGCAGGCTCCACGCAGGGAGCCCAATGTGAGACTCAATCCCAGGACTCCAGGATCACGTCCTGAACTGAAGGCAGACACTCAACTGCTGATCCACCCAGGTGTCCCAAACTTTTACTTTTTATTTTATTTTTTAATTTATTTTTAAGATTTTATTTATTTATTCATGAGAGACCTAGAGAGAGAGAGAGGCAGAGACACAGGCAGAGGGAGAAGCAGGCTCCATGCAGGGAGCCGGATGTGAGACTCGATCCCAGGACTCCAGAATCATGCCCTGAGCCAAAGGCAGGCTCTAAACCGCTGAGCCACCCAGGTGTCCCCCAAACTTTTACTTTTTAAGTGTCAAAAGTAAACTGCAGATCTACCAACAGTTAGCAGTTTTACCTACAGCTGTCTAATCCTTTTATCCACTGCAAATTCCATTCCAAAGGGAGTCATTAAGGCAAAGTAAAAGTGATGAATATTAACAGATCAGGGAGGGGAAATTAGTGAGGTCCTATTAAAACTAATGCATTTCTAAGCTGTTGATGCTCTTTCTTCATATTGTTAAGTTATGAACTCAGAGGAATGAATATAATATATATAACAGGCAGAGGAAGAATAAGATAAACACAAAACACAGGCTTAGAAAAAGGACGCCATTCATACCATCAAAGATTTCTCCCCCATTTCAAATTCTGCTGCCTCTTCACTGGAGGTTACCCTATCCTGAATGTCATGTTTATTACTCCTTGACTTTTGTTTAGTATGTGACTCACTTATGGGAATAAGTATTCCTAACCTATTCTCAGTCTTTTGTTTTGAGCTTCATAAAAATGGTATCATATTGTATGTAGTCTCATACAACTCACTCTTTCATTCAACATGTTCACAGTATTCACTCATGTTGATATGCACAGCAAAATTCATCTTCACTGCTGTATAGTATTCCATTATTTGACTATACTGAAATTTATTTAACCATTGTCCTCTTGAGAGATATTTGGATTGATTCCAGTGCTTTGCTACTGCAAACAATTCTGCTTCAAACATTATTGTACTCGCCCCCTGGGGAACATGGCAAGAATTTATCTAGGGGGCAGCCCAGGTGGCTCAGCGGTTTAGCGCCACCTTCAGCCTAGGGTGTGATCCTGGAGACCCAGGATTGAGTCCCACGTCGGGCTCCCTGCATGGAGCCTGCTTCTCTCCCTGCCTGTGTCTCTGCCTTCTCTGCCTCCTCTCTCTCTGTGTGTCTCTCATGAATAAATAAATAAAATCTTAAAAAAAAATAAAAGAATTTCTCTAGGGATTTATTTCTGGTGAGTCATAGAGTTTATACATCCTCAACATCCCAAATCATGCCAAACTATTTTCCAAATGGTTGTACACAACCACCAGCAGTGTGTATTTGTTTCAGTTGCACTATATCCTTTCTAATTCTTAGTTTTATTTGACATTTCAAGTTTTGGCAACCTCATGAATATGAAATGTTATCCCTTTGTGATTTTAATTTGCATTTTCCTGATTTTCAATGAGGTTAAGCATCTTTTCCTATATTTATCAATCTTATCTATTCTTTTGTGAAGTGTTTGTTCAAATCTTTCAGCCAGTTTTCTGTGGAATTGTCTTTTTCTTATTAATTTGTAGAAATGCTTTATATACACCATATATCACTCACTTGTCTTTCACTTATTTATGCTGATTTTTGATAAGCAGAATTTTTAATATAGTTTGTTATTACTGTCTTTGTTCTTTTTTTATATAATTGTTTCTCACAGCATGAAAAATAAGCTGGAATTTGGTTCATCCTTAGTGAGTGGCTCCTCTAGTCCCACTTGGATAGTATCAGTTGGGATGAATCTGGAGTTGATTCAGTTTATTTTACACATATTTTTTTCCAAAGCAGAAGTCTGTCTCTAGAGGCCCTCAAAAAGTATGGGCTTTTGTTGATAACTTTCACCTGTTTCTGGGGGAATTCTGCTTAGCATCAAACAACCATCAGAGTCTCATAGAGATTTTTTGTTCCTCAGAGTCAGTAAGAAATTGCAAAAAAGTCTTTACCCTTACTTAGGGTCCCTGGTAGTGTGGTAATATAGAGGGCAATACGAAGCTAACTAACCTGGTGTCTAAACCAAGTTCCACTCTTTACCCACTGTGTAAGCTCTCAGGCCCTCACACTCCTTATTTATTAAAAAGATAATTGCACTTGTGAGAATCAATAAAATGATACAGTTCAATTGCCTACATGACACACAGCTCTCAACAAATGTATGTCCCCTGCACCTTATGAAGGGGAATCCTTATTTATTTATTTTAAGATTTTACCCATTCATTCATGGAAGACACAGAGAGAGGCAGAGACATAGGCAGAAAGAGAAACAGGCTTCTTGTGGGGAGCCTCATACAGGGCTCCATCCCAGGACTCCGGGATCACGACCTAAGCTAGGCAGACACAGGAAGGGGAGTCCTTTAGTAGTCAGCCTGTTCAATCCATTTGCAATCTTTGGCCAAAAACCTTTCTTCCACCATGTTTCCCAAACTTGTATCTGCACATTTGACATATGTGAAGACTATAGGGGATGAATAATTGTTTGCCAGGGTTTTTGTTTTTTTTTTCTCTTCTTTAAATACTCAGGAATATTAGCACCATGTGTTTAACCATTCCAACTCAACTCACCATGTTCCATATATTTGTCAAATGAAAAGCCAATGTTATTTTTGCAAGCACAAAATCTAGGGAGAAACACTTATAACAAAGTACAATGGGATATTCTGACTTTCATTTTGTCAATCACAATGTTTCACTCAGAAATGCCACAGACTTTCATTCGTATTCTCTCCCCCCACACACATACCCACACAGACACACACATGCACACAAGTGGTTGCACACACACCCCTTCCTGCTTCCTGCACTGGCATTCCTTAGTTACCATAATCAATGCCGAGCAGCCAGTTGTGACCGGAATGAATCAGGAGCAGTTGCAGTGAGGCAGTGAAGTTTTGGTTAAAAGCCTCCAATTCCATCTTTATTGCTCCTTATACCAGAATTTAAGAAGCTTCTAGGGCCTTGATCAGTCTTCCTCAATTGACCGACTAGCCCCAGGGTTTGTGATCTTGGTAAGGAAGGAGATGCCCTAGCGTCTATACTGATCATTCTTTCTTTAGCTAAATTTATTTTGTAGTCAATGTACCAGTTCAGGACCTCAGACACTCTTTGTAAGCCATCCATTGCTTTATTTTACAATCTTTCCTGCTCAATCAATCTCAACCTGTTGTACTGGTTCATTTATCTCTTTCCCTTTCTGAATTACTTTAATGAATTCTTCATTTACTTAATCAACAAATGTTAAGTTCACTTTTTAAAATGTGCTCTTAAATTTACTATTGCAGAAATCACTGTTACAGTTTTTAGTAACTCATAGCACATTTATCTGTGTGTTGTTGGTATGCATGCTGCTTTTATTATATATGCATTCAGACACTTCTATCTCATTCTACTTTCATTAATATCAAAGCCCTTCCTTGATGTGGTGCTTTTCAATGTTTCTGTTTTCTTATTCTGTACTCCAATAGTTCTTTGTATATGCACCACTCTTATGGCATGTATTTTACAGTGCTTTGTATCGTGATTTTACTCATGTTAATCTCCCTTCGAGATTGTAAGTGTAGCCTAAGTGCCTGTCCCCTTTCAAAGACTACTTTTCTCTGATATCCTTGACGACAGGGATTTGTTTCAAGAAAATCATCTCGAATCATCCTTCCTCCACACACTGATTACTCCTGGCCACACTGGCCTCGAGGAGGGGTGGTGTAGCGAAAGCTTCATTTCTTTTTATTGCCCTCACCCCTAGCTTCCTTCAACACTATTTAGGCAAGTCTGTTATGGATAGTATACTTTTATGGAAGTCATAGAAGAGCTAACAACATAGCACAGAAAACAACTCAGAAATGAACATCACTGTCCTAGAGTCCCCAGGCCATCCCCATTACAGAGGATCTCTCAGAAAGAAAGGAACTTATTTTCTTTCCTTTGGTTCTAGCTTACAGGCTTTCTTTTTAGGCCCTCTTGTCTCCCTAGTCCCTCTTCACCTCTTTGGACATCTCCCTCTAGTGGTCCCTCCCCATCTCTTTCACAGTGATTCTCTAGGAAAATCAAGGCTTCTTCCTTTCTTCCACAGAAATATCCAGCTCTCTCTTTGTCTAGTACATTGAGGCTGTGCCTTTCTCAGCCAAAAAGTTCCATCAAGGGCAGCTCGCGGGGGGGTGGGGGGGTGGTTGGGGGGCACTCAGTGGTTTAGCACCACCTTCAGCCTAGGGCCTGGTCCCGGAGACCTGGGATCGAGTCCCACATCAGGCTCCCTGCATGGAGCTTGCTTCTCCCTCTGCCTGTGTCTCTGCATCTCTCTCTCAATCCGTGTCTCTCATGAATAAATAAATAAAATCTTAAAAACAACAACAACAACAAAAATTTCCATCAAAATGTTTTCCATGACAATAGTGTTATGGACCCTGAAAATCAATTTTTAAACTCCCCATAAATAGAAGGGGCTGCGATGTGTGTGTTATTTTAATAGCATTTTTCCCTACCACTACAAATGTGAGGATCTTATTTCACATCATTCATAATGCCTTACACATGAGATGATCTAATTTTGCTATTCCAACCCTTTTGGCCTCATTTAATAAAAACACCTGCATTTCAATGGTATATAAGAAGGAGAGGGGGGAGGAAAAGGAAGGAGATAAAATTAAGTTTTCTTCCTTAGATGACCAGTTGATTGGTAAATCATCAACGTCTGCTTAGGACACACAGGAGGAGATTTTTTGTAGGGAAAGGATTTCAATTCTGAACAATGTCAAGCTTGTAGTATCCATAGGACATCGGGTTCGGGTAACAATACCCAGAAGGCAATAGGAATACAGATGTTAGTACTCAAGACAGAAGTAATTTGTCTCTTGACTTGGAAATCATTAGAGTATAAGGCACTGGTTAAGCTATAAAAGAAATCACTCAGAATACCAAGGAAAAGAGAAAAACATGAGAGAGAGCATGGTAGATATAGACATCAGTGGATAAATGATGCTCCTGGAAAGAATAGTACAAATGGGGATAGATGGGGTATTCAAATGTATAATTTAGGAAAACTACTTAGAAATACTAGAAGGATTTCAATAGAAGTCAGGGTCAAGACAGGAAGATCCACTATCACTTTACTTATCATTGTTGTTAACATAAATTCCATACAATAAAAAAGGTAGAAACAAAGGCATGGAGGGAAGAAACAAGAGAGAAAGAGGTTTTATTATTTGCAAATATTGATAATATTATTTGCAAATAAGAGTAACTAGAAAATCCAAGAGAATCAAAGCTACTAGAACAAAGAGAGTGATAGTACCTATTTACAAAATAGAAACTGTTTTTCTACTACATCTCAGAAACAACCACTTAGAAAATATAATGGAAAAATATTGAAATAAATATCATGCACAATAAAAACAAAATAAGGAAAGAGCTATGTTTGGAAATGCAGAGGAAAGAAGTTAAAGGGACTTCCTTCTTATGACCCATGTTATAGGTGGTAACTATATCCCACATTTTTGCTGTTGCTGCATGTGTGCTAGTTCTGAGTCCCCAGATGACTAGCTCCTAGACCATAATACCATGTCTTCCTTCTGTCTCTTATCTGAAATCTACTAGAAAGGCTAAAACTATTATATTAGATTCATGATGATTTTGTGCATTTTTTTTTTCCAATTTGACTTAAACTATAGATAGAGACTTACACAGGAGAAAATAACCACTTCATGAATTCACCAAAAAATATCACTGTATCAGAATTATTCTTCTTTTTTAATTTTTTTTTATTTATTTATGATAGTCACAGAGAGAGAGAGAGAGAGAGAGAGAGAGAGAGAGAGGCAGAGGGAGAAGCAGGCTCCATGCACCAGGAGCCAGACGTGGGATTCGATCCCGGGTCTCCAGGATCGCGCCCTGGACCAAAGGCAGGCGCCAAACCGCTGCGCCACCCAGGGATCCCCAGAATTATTCTTCTAACTACTGCCTCCTATGGAGAACTAATAGTTCCACAACACAAGATTTAGTGTCTACATTCCTGTTAAATTTCCTTGCTTCAGCTAAGTACATTTTATAAAAAAGACCTTTTAAAAATGAATCTGCTGGAATAACCCTAAGAACCAGCATTCTCAAATAGACTAGGGTCAAGGGAAAGAGAAAGCAAATCCTTTCAAACAGGTTTCTGGGATCCTGTGGTCCTGGGATTGAGTCCCACATCGGGCTCTTCGCAGGGAGCCTTCTTTTCCCTCTGCCTATATCTCTGCCCCTCTCTGTGTGTCTCTTGTAAATAAAAAGAAAACAACAAAAATACAAATCAGACTTCCCAGTCTCCTGTCATCTCTCCTCTTCTTGCTGGCCAGGGGATTACCTGGGGCAAACAAGGAAAATAATTAGTACTTCTAAGTCAGAGAAAGAAAGACTAATACATATGATCACACTTAGACATAGAATCTAAAACAAAGAAGCAAAACTCATAGAAAAAGAGATCAGACTTGTTACCAGAAGTAGAAGGCGGGGTAAAAAGGAACTGGAGGAAAGTGGTCAAAAGGCACAAACTTCCAATTATAAGGTCAATTAGTACTACGGATGTGGTGTACAACATGATGGATAGCTAACACTGCTGGAGAAAGGATAGATTGTACTAAGAATTCTCATCACAAAGGAGAGAATTTTTTTCTTTTTTAAAGATTTTACTTATTTATTTGAGAGGGAGAGAGCACAAGTAGGAGGAGAGGCAGGGGCACAAGCAGACCCCCCACTGAGCAGGGAGCACAATGTGGGGCTTAATCCCAGGACCCTGAGATTATGACCTGAACCAAAGGCAGACACTTAACTGACTGAGCCACCCAGGTGCCCCTCCTTTTGTCTTTTTGTATCTATATGAGAAGATTGATGTTAGCTAAACCTACTGTGGCAATCATTTCACAACATATGTAAATCAAACCATCACGTTGTATGCCTTAAACTTATACAGTGACTTATACAGTCAATTATTTCTCAATAAATCTGGGGGGGAAATCCAAAGTAATATACAAAGAATCATTAGTTAACTTAAGCCTTTTTTTTTTTTTTAAGATTTATTTATTGGAGAGAGAGAGAGAAAGTACAAGCAGGGGGAGGGGCAAAGGGAAAGAATCTCAAGCAGACTCCTCACTGAATGCAGAGCCAGACATCCGGCTCCATTTCACAGCCTTGGGAGGTCACTACCTGAGCTGAAATCAAGAGTCAGACTCCCAGGCACCCCAAGACTTTTCTAAGTTACTGGTGTCTTTTGCCTCATGGTTGACTAAGTCTAGATCTCTGCTTTAATTAGAAGAGAGTCACTCCAGAAGTAAAAATGCTTAAGGAAATTCAAACAATGGAGTTGTAATAGTGTTGTATTATGGTGATAATTTGCACTTTCCTGATGACTATTGAAGTCAAACACCTTCTCATAAAAGACTTCTGGTTTTGGCAATATTGTGACCTAGAGAACCTGAAGAATGCTCCTGCTCAAAAACCTTTTGAAAGATGGATAACTATACTAACTTTCTGCTAAGAGAGTAGATCTTAAAAGTTAAATTGTAATTATATATGGTGATGAGTGTTAATTAAACTTATTGTGGTAATTATTTCACAAGACAGTTGACCCTTGAGCAACCTGGGTTTGAACTACATGGTCCACTTTTACACAGATGTTTTTATAGTACAGTAATATATTTTCTCTTCCTTATGATTTTCTTTTTTTTAAAGATTTATTCATTTATTTATTTATGACAGACATAGAGAGAGAGAGAGAGAGAGAGAGAGAGAGAGAGGCAGAGACACAGGAGGAGGGAGAAGCAGGCTCCATGCTGGGACCCTGACGTGGGACTTGATCCCGGGACTTCAGGATCGCGCCCTGGGCCAAAGGCAGGCGCTAAACTGCTGAGCCACCCAGGGATCCCAAGCTACCCAGGGATCCCTTCCTTTTTTTTTTTTTTTTTCCCCCAGGGATTCCTTCCTTATGATTAATAACATTTCCTTTTCTCTAGTTTACTTTTTTTATATTAAGTTCAGCATAGTTAACATATAGTGTTATATTAGTTTCAGGTGTACAATATAGTGATTCACCAAGTCTATACATTACTCAGTGCTCATCATAAGTATAATCTTAATTCCCTTCACCTATTCCACCTACCCCCCCCCGACCCACTTCCCCTCTAGTAACCATCAGTTTGTTTATTCTTTAAAGTTATAGTTTATTTTATTTGTAAGAATACAGTGTATAATACATATAACATACAAAATATGTGTCAATTACCTGTTTATGTCATCAGTAAGGCTTCCATCAACAGTAGGCTATTGGTAGTTAAGGTTTTGGGGAGCCAAAAGTTACACATGGATTTTCGACTGCATGGGGATCGGCATCCCTAACCCCTACTTTGTTCCAGGTCAACTGTACATACATATATCAAGTAATTGTGTTGTACACCTAAAACGAATATAATGTTATATGACCATTATGTCTCAATTTTAAAGACACAGCAGTCAGTGGTGCTTGGGTGGCTCAGTCGGTTGAGCATCTGATTCTTGATCTCAGCCCAGGTCTTGATCTCAGGGTTGTGGGCTCAAGCCCACCGTGGGCTCCAGGCTAGATATGGAGCCTATTTAAAAATGAACAAACAAACAAACAGAGCAACTTTCATTTAAATATATAGCTGAGTTTTAGGAAAGTAAGGAAAATCCTCAAAGATGAAAAATGTAGGCAGAGCTAAAGTCAGAGTTGTAAATCTAAGCTGGTGCTATGACTACCTGGGGATAAAGAATCTATCTTATTAAGCCAGGGGACTGAATTTTATTTTTCTCTTTACAACTGGTAACAGAGTGTCCTTTTTAAATTAACTTTTTTAATAAACTTTTTGAAGTATGACATGCACAAATCATAACTGTATACTTTGATTAATTTTAACAGCATGAACACATTGGTACTACTCACACCAACAGACTTCTTTTGCCAGCTCTCCAGTAGCCTCCCCCTTGTCCATCTAGTCACTACTCATCTCCCCAAGGGAAATCTTAACTTCTAACAGCATCAAATTAGTTTTGCCTGTTCGGACTTTGTATAATGAAAACACACAGTATGTATTCATCTGAGTCTGGTTTTTTTTTTTTGCTTAACATTATGTTTGTAAGATGTATCTGCTTTTGCATTAAGTTGTAATTTGCTCATTCTCATTGTTGTATACAAGTTCAGTGTATGAATATATTGTGATTTGTTATCCTTTCTTCAGCAGATGGACATTTGGGTTTCTTTCACTTTTGAGCTATAATGAATAGTGCTACTGTTAATATGCTATACTTACCTTTTTGTTAGCATATGCACCTATTTTTTTCTGTATATACCTAAGAAGGGAGTTGCTTGGCCATGGGGTACATTCCCACATTCCTCCTAACCATAATTGTAGGATGCTGACAGTTCAGTAGATACTGCCAAATAATTTTCGAAAGTAGTTGTACCGATTTACATTTCCGCCAGCTATATGTGAAAGTTCCACCAACACTCAGTATTATTTTTTTTCATCTTGGCCGTTCTGATGGGAGTATATTGATATTTTATATGGTCATAATTTACATTTTCCTGATCGCTATTGAAGCTGAGCACTTTTTCAGATACTTCTTAGAAATTTGGATATCCTCTTTTGCAAAGAACATGTACAAGTCTTTTGCCCATTTATCTTTTCAGGTTGTTTATCTTTTTCTTATTGACTTTTAGGAGTTTTTTAAATGTTCTGGACTGGAGTCCACATGTATCTAAAACCTATCTTCATTTTTTTTCATTCTGTACTTGGCCTTTCATTGTCTTTTGTGAACATAAGTTGTTGTTTTTTAAGATTTTATTTATTTATTTGACAGAAAGAGAGAGCGAGAGAGAGAACACAAACAGGGAGAGTGGGAGGGAGAAGCAGACTCCTCGCTGAGCAGGGAGCCCAATGTAGGGCTGGATTCCAGGACCCCGGGATCATGACCTGAGCCGAAGGCAGGCTCTTAACCTACCAAGTCACCCAGGCATCCTGAATATAAGTTTTTAATTCAATATAGACCAGTCTCTCAGTTTCTTCCAGTATGGTTAGTGCTTTTTGTATCTTCTTTAAGAAATCTTTGCTTAGCCCAAGGTCATGGAGACATTCTTCTAGGTTTTCTTTTAAATATATAGTGTATTTCATATTTAGATCACAATCCATCTGGAATTTATTTTTTCCGTACAGTGAACAGGAGTCAAACTTCATTTTGTTTCAAATGGATATCCAATTGACATGGACCATCCTTTTCTACTGCATAGTCATGTTTTTCATAATTCAGGTACCATAGGAGCACCTGGTTGGCTCAGTCGGTTAAATCTCTGACTCCTGGTTTCAGCTCAGGTAATGATCTCATGGGTAGTGAGATTAAGCCCCCTGCGATGGGGTCTGTGCTCAGAGGAAAGTCTGCTTGAGATTCTTTTCCTCAGCCCCTCCCCCCACTCTCTCTCAAATAAATAAATAAATTTGAAAAAAAAAATTCAGGTGCCATATATGTGTGAGTATGTTTCTGGATTTTCTGTTCTGTTTCACTGGTCTATCATCTATCTTTGCACCAGTACCATACTGGTAAGACTGGTAAGATAAAGACTGGTATAGGATGATTTCTTAGAAAATTGCAAAACAATAGAAAAGAATTCTGTTGTGAAACATCAGTAGACACAGTAAATGTCATATCAGACATCTTCCCCCAAGAACCTCAGATAATAAAATTACCATCTAGAAATTATTCTAGAACACGTTTAAGGTACATAAAAAGCAGAGATCACAAACAGGAAAAGCAATATTTTTTTTTAAAAAGACTAAACTGACTTTAAAAAGAATCAGATAGAATTTCAAGAAATGTAACATGTACTCCTTAAAATTGATTGAGAATATTCATTGATTTGATTTTCCAGTGGCAAGTCTTAATTAAATAAAAGGTAGATTTTAACTGTGGAAGCATAAACATGACCCCTGATTATTGTCCTTCCCAACTGCAGGCATCAAACAACCTTCCATCTTTTGTTGTGACATCCTAATGCCAGGAAACATGAAATAAGCAGGAAATGTTCTGAATAGGCTGGACACCCCAATGGATTCATCTCCAGAGTCTCTGGTCTGTTTTAAATGTTAAATGTGACATTTAAAAAAACAAGATTTTATTTTACTTATTTTAATTATTTGAGAGAGAGAAAAAGAGCACACAAATGGGGGGCAGGCAGAGGGAAAGGGACAAGGAGACTCCCGCCTAAGCAGAGAGCTGGCTGCAATGAAGGCGCTCTATCCCAGGACCCTGGAATCGTGACCTGAGCGGAAGGCAGATGCTTAACCAACTGAGCTACCCAGGCACCCCTAGGTGTGGCATTTTGGTGAAACACCACCAAGAGGGTAATGCTAAAAAATGACTCAGCATGATAGAAATTCAAAGGAAGCTTTCCGGGTGGCTAAGCAGTGAGCGTTGGAGGAGTGTTTTTAATGCTACCTAAGCAAAAATAAGCCCTGCCTGGCTGATTGAGGCTTAGGTTGTGTTACAGGCAGCTGACATAGTGATCCATTCTCCACTGGAGAGTGGAACCAGGTTTTGGAGTCACACCTGTATTTAAATTCTGGTTGCACCAGTTATTGCTATCTCTGGCCCAGAGTGGGCATCCAGGCTCTGAGGCCTCCGTTTCCTCCCACTCCAGAAGTCCTAACAAAGCCAGAGTACACACAGATTGTGCTTGTGGCCCACTGAGTCCTAAAGACCCTTAGGAAGTAGTAATGGTAGAAATTTACAATCTCTGTGTCAGTCACTGCACTAGATGTTTTATATACATCACTTCATTTCGATCCTCATGATAGCCCTGAGATAATAGGGACAAATATAGATGATTCCCCCCATTTTATTTGCCCAAGATCACATGCTGAATCACATGCTAACCTATGTCTGTTCTAGATTCTTTCCATAACACTAAGTTGCCTGACTTGTGGCTTATTTCAATGCTTTTTACATCCAGCTTCCTTCTGAGCAACATATTTCCATAAAATTTTAAACACTGGCAAGTAAACAAAAGGACGCTGCTGATTTTCTTGGAGTTGGCTTTGTGGTCTCCAGGACGGTCGTGTTTCTGTGGCAGGTCCGGCTGCTCCCCTCAGCTGTGCTTGCAGCTCACTCTTAATGTCAACCCCTCAACCAGGACAGGCTTTATTGATCTTTATTGGTGCTGCCTTCAAAGCCTGAGTGGCCATCTGAGAGGATGGAAGAAACCAGTAAAAGATGGGATTCTGGGGAGCCATCCCAGGTAGAGTGGTGTTTTTACGCCCCAGCACATTTGTGGAGCAAATCTGGTGCACTCATAAGGACAGCTAATGAGTACAAGTGAAGTTCAGTCCTTTGTGTAAACAAGGGAGAGCATGTGTCTGAATGTAATTCCGACTGCATCAAGGTCATTTTAGAGCTGGCGGAGCTCTATTTGTCTTAGGAAATCTCGAAAACTTTTATAGGGAATTCGGAAAATATTTTCAGCCAGCAGGAAAGATAAAATCCCTACACAAAAAGTCCAGGCACGGGCCCAGAGACTGAACAGGCAGACTGCTGTAAAACCCCCGTTTAATAAGGCATTAAAATGCCATCGACCTGGACACATTAAAAAAAAAAAAAAAAAAAAAAAAAAAGAAGCCATGAAAACAAATACCATTCAAATAATTAGGATCTTATGCCTGAGGCCAGCCTGATGCCAAGCAGGGACTTCCCTGCAGGAATCTGTGCTGAGCCTGATCCCCGGAAAGAGGGATGGGCTGAGACAAAAGCAGCCCTGCGCCCCGGTTTTCTCCCCAGCCCCCCTCGACCGCCTGCCCCTTGGTGCTGAAGCCAGTGCATTTGAAGTGGTCTCTCTCGCCGACCTCGCCTCCCGCGACTTTCCCGCCCGGCAGCTCCCGTGGGGGCGCGGGGCCGGGGAGCGGGGGCTCCCGTGGGGGCGCGGGGCCGGAGAGCGGAGACCCCCGTGGGGGCGCGGGGCTGGAGAGCGGGGGGGCCCCCGTGGGGCAGGAGAGCGGGGGGGCCCCCGTGGGGGGCGCGGGGCCGGGGAGCGGGGGCTCCCGTGGGGGGCGCGGGGCCGGGGAGTGGGGGCCCCGTGGGGCCGAAGAGCGGGGGCTCCCGTGGGGGGCGCGGGGCGGGGGAGCGGAGACCCCCGTGGGGGCGCGGGGCCGGAGAGCGGGGGCCCCCGTGGGGCCGGAGAGCGGGGGCTCCCGTGGGGGGCGCGGGGCCGGAGAGCGGGGGCTCCCGTGGGGGCGCGGGGCCGGGGAGCGGGGGCCCCCGTGGGGGCGCGGGGCCGGGGAGCGGGGGCCCCCGTGGGGCCGGAGAGCGGGGGCTCCCGTGGGGGGCGCGGGGCCGGAGAGCGGGGGCTCCCGTGGGGGCGCGGGGCCGGGGAGCGGGGGCCCCCGTGGGGGCGCGGGGCCGGGGAGCGGAGACCCCCGTGGGGGCGCGGGGCCGGGGAGCGGAGACCCCCGTGGGGGCGCGGGGCCGGAGAGCGGGGGCCCCCGTGGGGGCGCGGGGCCGGGGAGCGGAGATCCCCGTGGGGGCGCGGGGCCGGGGAGCGGGGGCCCCCGTGGGGGCGCGGGGGCTCCCGTGGGGGCGCGGGGCCGGGGAGCGGAGACCCCCGTGGGAGCGCGGGGCCGGGGAGCGGGGGCCCCCGTGGGGGCGCGGGGCCGGAGAGCGGGGGCCCCCGTGGGGGCGCGGGGCCGGGGAGCGAAGATCCCCGTGGGGGCGCGGGGCCGGGGAGCGGGGGCCCCCGTGGGGGCGCGGGGGCTCCCATGGGGGCGCGGGGCCGGGGAGCGGAGACCCCCGTGGGGGCGCGGGGCCGGGGAGCGGAGATCCCCGTGGGGGCGCGGGGCCGGGGAGCGGGGGCCCCCGTGGGGCAGGAGAGCGGGGGCCCCCGTGGGGGCGCGGGGCCGGGGAGCAGCCCTGAGCCGCCCCAGGGAACGGCCGGAGCGCGCCCCCGACGGCCGCCGCGAAGCTTGCAGCGCCCAGCTTGTGCGTTTCTGCTCCGACGGGGACAAGGAGGCATTTGAAGGCCTACTTTATTGGGTAAATATGCTCCAAATCGGGGTGAGGGCTGGAGAGTGAACTTCTGTTTACGAAGGTAGCTGTGAGGGGGAAGGCTGTCCTTTCACCAGCTCCTGCAAATACGGAAGCTGCCTCCCAGCTATTTCCTGCCGCGGGGCTTCCGAACCCTGAAGGCCAGGTGCACCGCCCTGCAGCTCATTCCCGCCCTCCCCTCAGGTGGTTTCCGAGGGCTCTGCCCCAGAAATTTATAACGTAAAGGACTTGTCTTCTTTTCTGGGTGATCCTGTGTCTGTGGCACCAGCGTGGCGCAAGGTTGCCCGCGACGACGAAGCGATGCCTCGCGGACCTAAGTGGAGGAGCTCGCAGACCCTTGCATTTTATTTTATTTTATTTTATTAATTTATTTTTTATTGGTGTTCAATTTACTAACATACAGAATAACCCCCAGTGCCCGTCACCCATTCACTCCCACCCCCCGCCCTCCTCCCCTTCCACCACCCCTAGTTCGTTTCCCAGAGTTAGCAGTCTTTACGTTCTGTCTCCCTTTCTGATATTTCTCACACATTTCTTCCCCCTTCCCTTATATTCCCTTTCACTATTATTTATATTCCCCAAATGAATGAGAACATATAATGTTTGTCCTTCTCTGAGTGGGACCCTTGCATTTTAAATCGCGTTATGTCTCTGGTACAAATGGAACGGGCCTGGTATTTTTCGCCTTTTCATTCACTTTTAAAACTGTTTAAAAACTTCCTATCTGAATTTGGGTCACTGATCAATGTGACTTTTGTTAAAGACTCCTGTAGAGAAACTTGTGACTCTGAATCAATGTTTCTAATGTTCTGTTTCTTCCTCTTCCCGTAGGTTTCCCTTTCTTCCAAGAGATGGTAATCACCAGCAAGATTTGACAATGAGAGATAGGAGAAAGGGAGAGAAAAAGAAAGAGAGACAGGCAAAAGAATGAAAAATATAATTAAAGTCTAAGCATTTTCCAGGGTTAATTTGAATTGGACCAGTTGGTTTCGTTTTGCAATACAAAAGAAAATTTCAGGCCTTGGGGCCTAAAACTTTCATTAAATTCAGCTTTGGTGAGTTCTAATAATACAGAGGTTTATTAAAAGCGTGAAAAATGTCATTGCAGAGGCCTTCCCTAGGCAGCAGCCTCACCTCTTGGGTATGACTCATGCTTCCTCCATGGCCGCCTGAGCTGTAAAGTTGTGGGCAGGATATTTAAGGTCCTTGAGTCTTTCTTGCCATTTTACTGGGATCGTGGCCCAATTAGCCATCTTGCCATCCAGAGCAGTAGCTGGACAGCAAAAGTGAGAGAGGGGCTGGTTGCTTAGGGCTGTTGCAAATGATTAGTCCAAAAGGGTAGCGTAAAATTTAGAACTTAGTCCCCCGCAGGAGTCTGCTGGAGGAAATGAAGGGATCAAGAACATGAGAGGAGCACTGTGGCTGATTGTTCCCGACCACAGCCACAGGCTTTTCTGTGTGTGCCGGAAATTGACCTCGTCAAAAGCTGAGGATGCAGGCAGGGCAAGGACAACGATAAGGCAGGTGATGATGCTAAATCATCCACCTCTCGGAGCCGATGAGATTGCTCAATACCCTGCCAACCGTTTCCCCTCCCTAGTCTATAAAGAGCAGTGACTTTTTTCCCATGAAAATGCAGAAATGAGCATGGACTGGTACTGACTGGATCACAGGAAGCTTAATAATTGCAATTCCTTTCATTTCTTTCTATTTTCATGCAGAGCATCTCATGTGGCCCACGAACCAAGCCTAGAACTTCTAGGTTGGCAGCACATATAGTACTCATCCTTCTTTGTAAAGAGGAAATCGGAGCCAAGGAAGACTGAGGGACTTGTCTAAGGCCTCCAGCAAAATAGTGGCAGAGTTGGGACTTTCTTTTAGTAATAGAGTAATTCCCCCTGTCACTGAGTATGGCAGCGAGCTCTGAATGAAGAAGTGGAAAGCTCAAGCTGTCTCTGTTGGAGGCACTGGTGAAGATGGCTGGCTTCCCTGCTGGAGGGATACCCTTTCCTAAATGTCCTTGAATTTTATCCTGAATCCTGGATGAGCCCCAAGCCCCTGGAAGTGTGAGGTACTCAGAGGGCTGGAAAGACCAGGCAGGATTCTTCCCAGCATGGCCCTCTCGCTCCCCTTGGCACTCCATACCTAACTGCGCATAGGCTTTGGCATCTGTTAAAGGGGGCTTAACTGTGAGACAGGAGAAGCAATAAAGTCCCAAAAAGCAATAAAAGGAATTTAGCAGAAAAAAAAAAAAATGTCTGCATCTTTTCAGCATCTAAAATGAAACCCGTGCAGACAGGCATCCCATGTTAGGGGAGGGGGGCAACATTAATTGAGCACAGTTTTATCTGTATTATCTCATTTAATATTTTCTATGACCTTGGAGGAGAGGTAGCACTTTATTATTCCTAATTAACATATAGGGAGGTAGAGGCTCACAGAGATTAGGCATAGACCTGATAAGTGGTGGGGCTCCAGGCCCATTCTCTCTCCACTGCCTCGCTGCCTCTCTATCTGTGGGATGTCACCTAGAGCACAGACCCTCACAGTGACTTCTCTAGAACCCCTTAACCTCCATACTTAAAAAAAAATCTCACCTCCCTTCAGCAAAAAGCTTTCAAGCACACATCCCAATATATTTATTATTTATACAGATTTACTCCTGTACTAATCTAGACATTAGCTATTTGAAAAGGATGAGATAAATAGAGAAATAGAAAAAGAAGTTTCTGTATTTCCTTCTATTACCCTTCTTTGGAGAGAGTCCTGCTATAGATTCAAAGTCCTGGATATAACTAAGAAATTCATGGCTGCAGACATTATTTGGAATTATAGACCTTCAGTGCTGCAAGGGTTATGTGTAGCTGGGCAGAAGAAGGAAAAGGAGGCTCAGAAAGAGGGCAGATCACACAGCCAGTGAGTGAGAGAAATGGGACTAGAACCCCCATCTTTGCACACCCAGTCTCAAGCTCTTTTCACTGCTCTACACTGGTATAGGAAGCCGAAAGCTCATTTTCTTGGGCTAGAAAACTCAGGGCTTCAGTGTGACAGGCCATAGCTTAATGCTTGAACGTTCAGTGCTGTGTCTGGAGTAAATTCAGGTCCATCGATTGCTCTGAAGAGACAGCCCTTGCCTTTGAGTCTGGGCTACAGAACATGTGGGCTAGGCCGTCAGCACGTGGGGTCTAAGAGAAGGAAGACTGTGCTGTGCTGTATTTGGCATTATTAAAAGCAGCTCACATAGTTTCCATCATTCCTAATGGAACCACGTCATTTTACAGACCCAGCCCTTGCTTCAGGCACCCTTGCTAGGAATTCTTGGTGTAAAGAACGGTGTGACTCCAGAATGTGTCTCTTCCAGGTCATCCCAAGGAAGAACTCTGCAATCAGGAGTTGCAAAGGCAAGAAAAGGACACCCTGGCTCTGCCACCCAAGCCGAGGGGGACTTGAGGCCATCCCCCAAACATTTTAAACAGTTGCTTTAGAGGTACTTGGATTATCTACTAACTCTGCTAGTTTGGACCAAGCTGACCCAGCCTCATGGACAGGATGAGACCTAATGCAGTAAGAGCCTACCTCCCGCTGAGGTAGAAGGCAACAAGTTCATGGCCAACCTGTATGTTAAAGGCAATTATAAATCTAAGTGCCACAGATTCTTTACTAAATTATATTTGGTGGAGTCTCCCACTTCCTCAGACCTAAATCTTTTTTTTTTTTAAAGATTTTATTTATTTATTCATGAGAGACACAGAGAGAGAGAGAAGCAGAGACACAGGCAGAGGGAGAAGCAGGCTCCATGCAGGGAGCCCAACGTGGGACTCGATCCCAGGTCTCTAGGATCATGCCCTGGGCTGAACGCAGGTGCTAAACCGTTGAGCCACTCAGGGATCCTATTTATTTATTTATTTATTTATTTATTTATTTATTTATTTATTTATCCCCTTTAAACCTAAATCTAAAGAAGGTTCAGATTACAGCATTCTAAGCAACTCACCTGGCCCAATAGCTCATGTGCAGGTAGGATGATGAGTGGCTCATCAGCTGCTGTCCCAGTTCATACAGGCACCTGCTAGAGAGTTCAAGCTGAGAAGGGATGAAGGACTAAAGGAGCACCATCATTTTCTAAGCATGCACCTTGTCTAGGTACTTTATGTAGAGAGTCATGTTTGGGGGCTTCAATTCTTGTCTTTGGTTTTGTTTGAGTTTTCTCTTCTTGAGGGAGAGACAAGGCTGGTCCTATCTTAGCATAGGCTGAGTGGTCTATAGAAGGGCTTGGGAGAAGGGACAATTTGGAATCCCTGAAAGAGAAAGAGATATAAGGACATAGAAGGCAAATGCTGAAAACTGGCCCCAATCTACTACTCCTGGGCTCATTTGCCCCCTAGCAAGCAATTGGATAAGACAACAGAGAGTTGTCAGTATGAGCATCACACTTTCGACGCAAGCCTATAGGGTAGGAGGGTACTCAAGTAAGCTTGTGACCCTGGGCTGGCCTATGACCCTACAAAATGAGCCACAGGAGTGCCCTGCCCTCTCACTGCAGCTGTGCTGGCAGCCAGCGCAGAGGAATCAGGCCAGCCCAGGCTGAAAGCAGAGTCCCCAGCGAAGGCAGCACTCCTATGCTTGAGCAGCCTCTTGGGAGCTTGGGCAGTTCCCTGGCTCCCATGTCCGAAGGGCCATCACCTCCTGAGCAGTGCTTTAGTGCCCTGGAGTGCTGAAGAGTGCCCTAGAGTGCCCTAGAGTCCCTAGAGCTTGAAGCTCTGCAGCCTCACACAGCTAACACTAGAAAGTAGGCAGCCCAGACCCAAGCATTTGCCGCTACGGTGGACACTACCAGACCCGTTGAAAAGAGAGAAAAAGTATACAGATGTAAGTGAACTTTAGAACATAGAATCGGCATAAATTAGCGTGTGTTTGGGGGTGGGCAGGTAGGGAACTAAAGCCCAGGTTTCCGACTTGAGCAATGAGAGGTATTTACCAAAACAGAGAAGACAAGAAGATGAACAGGGCTTCAGTTCTGAACTGAAGGGCTCAGGTCTGAACAGAAGGAGTTGGAGATCCCGACATTTCTTAAATGGAAACATCCAGGAGACCATCTCAGGAGAGGGAAATGAGATTAGACTTGAGGTCTATCAGCATATATTGGTGAAAGAGCCACGGAACCAGATGGCATCATCCAGGGAGAGCACCTAGTGAGAAGACACGGCTTAAAGCCCTAGTCCTTGAACAACAGCCGCATTATGGTACTGGGCAGAAGAAAAGGTGCTAAGAAGGAGAGCCTGAGAACCGGGAGGAAAACAAATAGGGTGAGGGGGTCCAGAGGTCAGTCTCTGTCCACTTGACTGGCAGCAACAACCACCTCCCGGAATTACTGTCATAGCATTTGTACAGGGTTTCTTTAGTCTTTCTTTTATTCCAGACACTTCTATAATCACGATTTTTCCTTGTTCTTTAATCAAATCTTTTATTACTTTTTTAAAGATTTTATTTACTTATCCAGAGAGAGAGGCAGAGACATAGGCAGAGGGAGAAGCAGGCTCCCTTCGGGGAGCCTGATACGGGACTTGATCCCAGGACCCTGAGATCATGCCCTGAGCCAAAGGCAGACACTCAACCACTGAGCCACCCAGGTGCCCCTTTAATCAAATCTTTAATCAAATCTTTAATCAAATCTTTCAGTTACAGAAGTAATATATGTTCATCGTAACAGGGCAAATAAAACAGAGATATACGGGGGAGCTATCAGAAAAAAAGTACCTCTAAATCTCTTAGCCCCTACCACACACACACAAGCACATGTCACAGGCTCACACATCACACACACACACACACACACACACACAGAATATACACACACCATGCACACATATATGCACACACAGACATTTGTATTTCACACAAATGGGAAACCATGCCTATTACTTAGAATATTTTTTTTCACGTAATATATCATGGTGCTATATATTTATATATTTCATTCTTTTGTTGATTGCTATTTAATGATCTGTAGTTTGGCTGCACTAATATGTTTTTTTCATTCCCAAATATTCTTGAGATCATACTCTATGTTATGATCTTCTTTTTTCATTTAGTATTAAATCAGTTCCCTGGTCATTAAACACACTTTGTAAATATAATTTCAATGACTACATCATAGTCCAGAATATGAGTATATCATAATTTATTTAACCATAATTTACTTTCTGCCAATTTTGGGCTATTAAAATAATGTTTATAATGAACATTATAAAGCATTAAGCTGTGTCCACATTTCTGGTTATTTTCTTTAGGATGCGAACACTTTTAGAGTCTTTGTCCAAGTTACCAAATTGCTTTTTCTAGAAAGACTGTAACAATCTATTCCCACTAGCAATAATTGAGAGGCACTCCCCACATCTTTTCTTAAATGTTTATTAATTTGTTAGATAAAAGTTGTGTTTTATCATTTTGATTTGCATTTCAGATTATTAGTGAGGTTAGCTTTGTTCAAGTTCATTATCCATTTGTAATTCTCTTAAGAAGGAGCTGGTGGCAGGCACCCAAGGCTCTCCATTTCCAAATCAGCCCTTCTTTCACTACCCACTCTACCTCAGAAGCTTCTTTCCCACCCTGGGCTCCAGGAAGGCCCTCTCCTTCCTGTTCTGCATCCCTTGCCATCTGCTCCCAAGCCCCGTGTCCCCTCCTCAGCCCCAGAGCTGGTCTCTGTCATGCTTCTGTGCCTGCCAGTGCCCTTGCTTGGCCTCCCCTCACCCCCTGCCCAAGAACCAAACACAAGCCTACAATTTTTAAGCCAGCTGCCAAGGTCCACCAGCAGACTGAGGTCAGCGCTGACCCTGGGGCAGACACAGCCAGGGCCCCTCCTGCCCCGCTCTGGGCCCCGGGGAAGTGGGGGGCTGCCGCTGGGGTCTTCTCGGCTGGGCCTGTGCACAACTATGCCTCATCTCTTCCTTCCCCACTCTCCTCCTCTCCCCATTATCCCAACTCAGGCTTTAATTTTCACAAATGATACAATTTGGTGGTTTGGGGTTTCTGTAGGAGAATTTCTGTGATCCTCAGAGCACTGGGACCTGTTTGCCCTTGTTAGCGAAGAGGGACTCTGGACGCTCTGCAGACCCCGTCAGGCTGTGGTAATGAGCAGGGGCTGTTTGAGCTGCAAAGTGTAAACCTGGTCCTTCTTAGTGAGACTTCGCAGAAATCCCACTGGAGATTTTTCTGCCCCTGCCCTGTCTACTTTCCTTCATAATGATAAATGGCTGAAAAGAAAACTATCTAATCTCCAAACTGCTTGCTTTTTTTCTACTCTTTCTTCAAGGAGAGAAAGAAGAACACAGTCACATAAAACAGAGTCCTTCATCGCCTGCTTCTCAGGAGACAGTTCTTTCCCTTTTCATCCCGGGCCTGTTTCTGATCTCTGATGGGCTCTCACTGAAAGCTCCTGCCGGCCTCTCTAATCAGCTGCGACAGACGACAGACGCTGCAGTTGCTAGGGTTGCCCATTGAAATTGAATTGATTGCCCGGCCCCTTTGCCATTTTGTTCTGCACACAATTGCTTAATAGCTGTCACCTTGGCTTTGGGTCCCAGCCGGCTGCAGGCTGACTGGTTCCCATTACTTGAGATGGCCAGTGCAAGTTCATCACCTTTACAGGATGTCCCTGATTGATTCCGTATGCCTTGGAGACCTGCAATATATTTGCATAGGAGGGAGCAGGGCGTTGCTGGGGGATGGAATAGAAATCCCTTGGCCTCGGGAACTGCCAGGTTTAGCTGCTGGGCTGGCCATATTTGAATCATTACCGGGCTTCTTGTCAGGAGTCTGGCCTCTGCTGACATAGCTGCTAATGAATTTGTAAATTTTTAAAAAATACAAAACAACCCAGCCTGTCCTAACCTTTGCTGTCGCCACCTGCTGCCTGGGTGGGGACAGCAAACAGAACCATGTTTTTCCTGCCAGAGCTCCGTGCTGGTCTTTTGAAATGACAGTCGCTCCCTCCCTATCCCTTCCCCTGCCTGCCAAGTGGGAGAACTGGGGCTCAGAGGGGGACATCTTTCAAGTGAAATCCTTTGCACTGGGAACTACTTCAATTAGACAGCAGGGGGAATGTTAACATGCCCTCCGGCCTTTTAAGTGGGTTTTAATTTTATGTTGTAAGATAAGACACTGCAAGGCTGGGGCTGCTACTTCTCCAGCAGGCTCCATTAGTGGGGCGAGCCGAGGCCTCTTGACCCCCTGAGGCCCAGCCAAGACTGGAAGTTGGTTTGGTTTTTTAACAATTTGTCAGTCTGACCCAGCTTCTCTTCTCTCTCCTTTTCCCTTTTGTTGTTCCAGGTTCTTCTGTTGTTGGAGGGCAGTTGGGTAGCCGAGCTGCCACTGAGAGCCTAGCCCCCGTTTTCCCCAGTGGCAGGCCCTAGGCTGGAGAGCAGAGCCCTGGGGGAGCTGCCTGTCTATGGCTTCACAGCTGAATATTCATCAGGTTTTTTTTTTTTTTTTTTTTTTTTCTTTCCCCTTCCCAGGCAGGGCACTGGAGAAGCAGACACTTTTCATGTGGCAGGTTTCTGGCCCGATGATGTATGACCTGTTGGCTCTACTGAATGGTGCCCTTTGTTCCAGGGTATCCCATGTGCCCCCTTTTTATTGACTTGTTGATTCAGAGGGGCAGGAAAGTTTCACAAATCCCACTGCAGGCCCTGCTCTCCAGCCATGCCCAGGTGGGGAAGCCCAAGGATCTCATGCTTCCCAGAAGACTAGGAGGAAGGTATGGGCTGCCTAGAGGCAGAATGTTCCTTGAGAGACAGCTTTCTTTACCTTGGACTCAGACAACTGTGTGTCTGCAGAGAGCCTGGGAACCCACATCTAGCTCCCAGTCCTCTGTCTGGGGTTCTGGAAGCGTGGAGTATCCCAGAATGCAGTCTAAAGCCAGAAGGAAAAGAGCAGAGCAGGCATGAGTTAGGAAGAGTCCACCCCTTCCCTTGCCCCCTAAGCCAGGTTCAGTTAAGTTTTTCTCTGTGACCAACCAGCCCAAGATGGGATCCAACAGCCAAAGAAAGAGAAGCTTGGCCTCCTTCCACAGGAAGAAGTTTAATGCAGAGAGCCACCCTAAAGATTCAGGGCGGTGACCTGGGAGAAACAGATGACAAGGTTGACTTTTTACCCAGCAGGATACCTCATCTTCATCCTGATGAAGAAGAGGGTTTAAAGAACACCTATATCCTTGTCTCCTCTTCTTGTGACTTCTCAGACCAGCTAGCTATGGAGACAGTGGACGACAATGAGCAGCTCAGGAAGAGGAGCCATGAGGGAAGGAGCAAGAGGCAAGGGGTTATAAGGAGGAGGACCCGACACACCTTCCAACACCAGTTTCCCTTCTAATTTAATAGGGTGAACCTGGACTGAATTTCATCTCCCTTCTTCCCACTCTATCTTGTGGCCAAGCTTTAGGGATCTGGCTGAGGAGTAGGAAGCAGAGGTCTCTGCAAGGACTTGATTCCTTTCTCTGGGGTGCAGGAGGTTGATGAGCTCATACATCTGACTGCTCCAGGAAGCCCCAGCTTCTCACTCCAACCTGCTCTTCAGTTCCTTGTCAGAAGAAGCTGCACAAATCCCCCAAGAATTCCCTGTTCATAAGACCACTTCCTTCAAACTACCAGGTTGTGTGTTGACTATTACACAGTGACAGATTCTTGTGTGCTTCCTGTCTTGGCCTCCTGGGGTCTTTGTGGGTCCCAGAATCCAGACCCATCATCTGAGGAATAGCAGGCCATCAAAGGTACGATTGTTCTGTTGGCTCTAAATTCCTTCACTCTAGGCTCAGAGGCTCCATGGTATAAATGCTCAGAGGCACAGAAAAAATACCAGCAAAAGGGAGGCTGAGACCATTGCTGAGCCAAGAAATGACAAGTCAATAGTAAAGAGCATCCACACACTTCACAGTTGTAAAATGGCTTTATGTTCCGATACGTAAAATAGAATGTCCACGCTATATAACAAAACACTTGAAGTTCCATATCCCCTGTTGGCTATCGTGTCTTCTAATAAAGTTTAGTCTGTGGTGTCTGTGTGTGTGTGTTTATATATATATTTATATTTATATATATATATATTTATTATTTACTTAATATGTTTTTATCTAAACATTCTTAGTTTTTAACATCAAATGTGTAATAAAAACTTAAATAGATGTCTTTCCAAATACCCCCTCCAGCATTCATTTTATTGTTTATTCATTTGTAAAAAGCAAAGCTGAATTTGACATGTGGCCTGCATTTGTGAGAGAGAGAGAGAAATATATATATATATTTATTTATTTATTTATATAATATATAAATAGCTATTCAGCATGCAAAGAGTTTAGTGATTTCCCAAATTTGATTACAGAGTTCACACCAGCCCCATGGATGGTCTGGTGATGTTCAATGCTAAAGAGCTGGATTAGGGACTACATGATCCACCTCACTGGAGAGTTATCCTTGCTTCTCTGAGCTCACTGGCTGAATTTACTGGAAGAAATGAATGTTTTCTCAATTCTTGTTTTTATTTCTGTTGGGCTTTCTTGCTCCAGAGGCGAGGATTTTCTGGGAGCAGAACAGGCTCTGCCTGGCAGCAGCTCCAATGTGGTCTCTTGGGGACGTTGCCAGGTGAAGTGTGTCTCGTAATTGCCAGTCATAGGATGCAGATGGTGCCTGAGAGGCCGAGTCTTGTACATGAGAGAGAGACTGGACATTGGGGACTGAGGGGAAGGACTTTGTACTGTATAAGAAAACCTGAATGATGACAGAGATGCTATTGGTTGCATCTTCCCTCCTCTGGAAGGAAAAAACATTTTTTAATACCCATCAGGTGGCACTTAGCACATGACCTTCTCTGAAAGTCATCCCTCAGACCTCAGAACTGAGCAGTCAGCTCTACTCTCAGGGTGCACTTTGTGGCTTAGCTGAGCGCATGTCTCGGGTAGTCTCACAGAATCTCCAGAAGCCAAAAGAGTGGGCCTCCTGCTCCCCAAACAAGATTTGCAGCTTCTCTTGCTAACCAAAGGCCAGGAACTCTAAGATGTACACAGAGCCCTCCCACCCCAGCAATGAGAATCTCCCCACAACCTTCCCTATGAGAGAGACCTCACCACCTGGCCCCTGAGAAAATCAAAGATTATATTATCAAAACCTTTAAAGAACTCACATGAACTCTCCACTCCTGTCCCATCCATGCACATATCAAGAGATGTGAGATAACAGTGGACCCAGGTCCTGCAGCAAAAATTGCTTCTTAGATAATTGTGGGTTGTTTTTTTTTCCCTTGTCGTGGCCTCAACTGTAGGTCAGAAGGTGAATGCTCTCCAAGTGTGGGCACGCACACGTGCACACACAGACGCACACACACATACACACACGCATACACCCTACCCTTTGAAATACCTTCCTGTGTTTCTGGTAGCGCAGGCCACCCACAGAGGTTAACACTGGATTAACATGGTCCTGGGGCTGTCCGGGGACATGGAAGTCATCCGTCAGTCCAGTTCTCTACAGTTCCCATTCCTGAATGATACTGTAAGGAAGCTTCCCGGGACAAGGAGAAGCTCTGAGAGTAGAGGAACTCGTTGGCGGCATTCAGGTGCGGAGAGGGGGGCTTCCTCTCACACACAGAGGGGAGGCCGCGCTCCCTCTGGAAGGAGGTGGTGGGCCCCCGCTCCCGGACCTGAGACTGGGAGAGCTGGTTGTAGACACTGAAGTGGCTGTTCCCTGGAGGCTGGGAGCTCGGAGCGGAGATCGCGGGCAGCCGAGGCATCATAGTGGTGGCGGTGAAGTGCGTTGGGAAGGACTGGTAAGGCACAGTCTCCATCGTCTGAACGCTGTAGCTTGTGTACGGTGAGACAGACGTCCACATGTTACAGCTCAGTGGGGGCGGGGGCAAGTCGTCCACTCCAGACACCCCAGTAATCTCAGGCCCTGAACCCGAATACATACAGGCTTCCCTCGGGGTCACCTCACTGCAGTAGGAGGGGCTCAACATCTGTTGGTCGTAGGGAGGGGGAGAGCGGAAATAATGATCCTCTCCCACTGCAGGGGGAGCTTCCAGATAGGATCGCTTGCAGGGTAAGTCCAGATGGCGGGCACTGTCTGCTGGGAGACAAAGAAACCTTCAGGAAGAGCCATTTCCACCAGCCTGGGACCCATGATACCCCTCTGGGATGCCAAAACAATCCTACATTGTCATTCGGGGCTTGCCCTGGACCCGTGTGGCCATGGCACTCCCAGAGTCATTTTAATCAGCTACAGCTTTTATAAGGTGGCAGCAGCCAAGAAGTGGTCAGAGTGTGGACCCTGCTCAAAGGCCACAGGGGACACCACATCAGTGGACACTGAGTGATGTGGTTACCCAAGCGGCATATAGCTTTCATCCTTTGCCACCCTGACTCTTGGGGCTGGGAAGAGGCCTTAATGTGCACTGGCATTCTTAGGCTGGGCCCACCCCAGCCAAGGAAAGTGGAGGCAATTGCCAGACCAAACCAGGCCCAGAGGCCACATCTGTCTGAATTAGCCAGAAAATTAAAGCCACAATGTTTCTGCCTTAATCCTCAGCTCCCAGGAAGGCCTTAGCTAGCCAAAGCTACTCGCAGGCACGTTCCTGTTGCTTTTAGAAGAGGAAGTAAGCCCTACATGTGTTCAATGAAGTCCCAGCAGATTGTTATTATACAGATTCCAACATAACAGTATTTACCAAATTAAGAAATGGAGCTGATAATAAGTAAAAGGTGACTTGTACTTTTAAGGCTAAGCTTATACTCTCTTTGGGGAAAGATGACATCAGCTGCCCCAAACCACATATGTGTGTCTTTCAACGTCCTCAACCATGACAACTTGACTGTCTGGAGTGGTACATCCTCCCCTGGGGCCCAGGGATGACCCAGGCCTGAGGACTTGGCAACCGTCCACTCAACAAATCTAAGAACACTTGTCCAATTGCTTCACTTGGCCTCCTTCCTTCTGTTTTCTCTAGGGATTCATCCTGAGAGCTGTGTGTGTGTGCACAGGGTGGAGGGGCTGGGGAGATGAGTGGATGGAGTTTGAGGACCTACATTCACCTCTATCCTCTGCCCCACTGGAAGCTCTTTCCCTAAAGAGGAGGAACTCGCCTCTCTCTCTTACCAGCTCTCTCCTCATCCCTTACTCATCCCTCGTCTCTATCTTCTCTCCAAATTCCTTCTTTCTCTCAAGATCATGAAGCTCTTGGACTTGGAAAGTGGCCCAGTCACTCTAGGTCAGGAGTGAGCAAACTTCTGGAAAAGGCCAGATAGTAAATATTTTAGGCTCTGTGGGCCACAACGGAATCCTCTGCAGCCATTTGACCCTGCTGTTGTCACATGAAAGTGGACACGGATAATAGGTAAACAAATGTGTATGTCCGTGTTCCCATAAAACTCGACTTATGGATATTAAAATTTTGAAATTCATTTAATATTACATATCATGAATCGTCATCCTTTTTTTTTTCAACTATTAAAAAATTGTAAAAGCATTTTTTATGACTCACAGGCCAAACAAAACCAGACAACAGCCTAGATTTGGATCAAGGGCCACGGTTTAGCATCCCCTGCTCTAGGGCATTCGTTCTGATAGGACTGGAGCAGAGGATCCTCAGAGCTCCACCAGTTGCTCCCTAGGAGCTAGGTGGAGAGAACATTCTGGATTCTAAGGAAAAGCCTCCCAAACTCATTTCCAAGAGAATTTCAGGGGCCTTGAAAATTCTTCTAGTATAACACTATTTGTCTGTATTATAGATGGAGGAACCGAGACTGGTACCAGAGCACAGATGTTCCAGTTCCCAGCTCAGGGCTCCTCTTCTTCAAAGAAAAAGAAAATAGTTCTTTGCCTGTCTTCCTGGAACCCAATCTACACCCACAATAACTTATTTCTATTCTCAAGAAGCCTCTGCAGATCCTGGTATGATGACGTGAGAAGCCTGTTCCCATGACTCTGGGTCATCCCTGTTTTAGGATTGAGGTTGCTTTGATAACTGACAGCCCCAATCCAAAAACCTCTGGACTATGAAGACTTCAGCCTCCCCCTATGCTTAGAGACAGAGCCCACCTGACTTTGGGTGATCTGCCCACACCTGGAGGCTCTGCAAGCAGTGGCTGTAAAGCAACACCTGGCACTGGAGAGGGGTGCCAACAGGGAGGGGGACTGGGAACATCAAGGACACGAGCTGTCTGTGAGGACTCTAAAGACTGCATTAAAATCAAGAATCAGGGCAGCCCGGGTGGCTCAGCGGTTTAGTGTCGCCTCCAGCTCAGGGCGTGATCCTGGAGACCCAGGATTGAGTCCCGCGTCAGGCTCCCTGCATGGAGCCTACTTCTCCCTCTGCCTGTGTCTCTGCCTCTCTCTGTGTGTGTGTCTGTCATGGATAAATAAATAAAATCTTTAAAAATAAAATAAAATCAAGAATCAACATCCCTGCACTAAGCCTAGCCACGGTCCCTAACCCTCCAGGCTTGTTCTCCCACGCCACAAAATAACTAGGGGTGTGCGCATGCGCGTGTGTGTATGCGTGCATAGATGTATGTTCACACACGTGTGCACCCATGCATGTTCGCATGGATAGTGGAGAGCGTTTATAGGAAGAGCTTTATCCCTCGTTTGACCCTCTAGGGCTTCCGGACTAGGAGAGCGCTACCTCGTCTTTTCAGGCAGTGATAGAAGAGGCTGGAGTCCCTCTGGGCTGGGAAGGTGTTGAGGGGAAGGTCCTGTGGCTCAGCCGCAGCAAACTGCATGTGAGCCCCATTCTCATACTGGTAGTGCTGGAGCGCCTGGTGGGCACCATGCAGGGGGCTGACATCGGGCTTGGCGGAGAGCTGGGTGGAGACGAGCCTCTGTCTCATGATGCTTTTGGAGATCACAGGATATTCTTTGCTGGAGAGGTGGGGAGCACAGCGACAGGAAGACAGTAAAGATACTCGGAGGGTTGCCAGGTCTGTGTGTGGGAACTCAGGCTGAGCTCCTCCCCACCCCCACCCCAGGCCAGGCAGCCCCACCTCTGCAGCCGAGCCACGCGCAGGTCACTGTCGTCACTGCCCCGGAATCCCTTGGCAAAAGGGTTGTTCTCAATCTTCAGCTGTGTGATCTGTCAGGAGAGGACACGCAGAGTGGCTGGGGTAGAGGACTGGGCTGGCTTCTGGCCCCCCTCCCCCATCTCAGGCCCATGTGGAGCCTGCGGCAGGGTCTCGGGAAGTTGCCCACACCAGCCCTTGGCCAGCCCAGCCGGCAGTCTTGCTGGGTCCTCCTTGTGCGCAGCATTCACGTCTGGCTCCTTGCCGGCTTTCACCCACCCTACTTGTTACAGACCTTCTGACTGTCTCTCCTGTTCTCCTACCACCGTACTGCCTGCATGCCTGCAACAGCTTCCCATCTGTGTCACCCCATCCAGTGCATCTGCCACATCAGCTTCTGAGTGGTCATACTGAATGCAAATCTGACTCTTTTGCCTCAAATGTGCCATATCCTATGGCCCTTCCCCAATATCCCCAGCCCATCTTTCCAGTCCCAACGTGCATGATGTGAAAAGCCCCGAGAAGGGTAGCATGGTCAAAGGCGGAGAGACAGGGGAGAGTGGCCAGTGCAGGGATTGGAGGCCATCTGGAGTGGTCAGGCTGGGGAGGGGGTGTGGACCCCTCTGACCACAGCCTGGGAGGGGCTTCTAGAAGGCTCAGTCTCCTGGCTCCCACACAGCTGACAGTGCCCTGAGGCTCCTTTCCCCATTATTTCCCCTTTCTTGGCAGGCCCAGAATCTGATCTTCAAATCCCACCAGGGCGAAGAAAGTTATAGAACAAAACAGCCTAACATTCAAGCCACAAGGCAAGCTCCACACTCTTGGTTTTTACAGTTCTCAACTTTGTCCATTCCCCATAATTACTTCGCACTGGAGATTTGGGAGGCTGCTCTCTCTTCCTGCTCATCAGTTGCTTTCTCACTGCTCTGAGGGACAATACAGATATCCAGGGTGCCTCCAACTCACTGCATGGAGGCTTCCCTTCCTGCCTCCTCTGTAGTGGCACAGAAATGCCAGGCAGGGTCAGTGGTGGGGGCCACGGAGGAGGTGGCTGTACCTTGTGATTCTGGTAGGAGGTCACAGAGATGAAGGAAGTCTCTGGGAACACATGAGTGCAGAAGGCTGTGTTTTTGGAGCCGAAAGCATTGTTCTCATCAGCCTTCACGATGTGTAGCCGTGGCTGGTACTTGTGCATGGAGTTGAGGATGATCTGGAAGAGAAGGATCTCTTTCAGAGCTCCAGGTCCCCACCCTCTATGCCTGGTCTCAGTCAGCTGGCCTTGGGCTGGCTTTCACTCTCCTAAAAGCCCAGGCTCCAGGGCCTGACTTCTGGGACAGGCCAGAAAGGTGCTAATGCTCCCAAGTGAAGAAGCAGGCTCTTGGGCCCCAGCTCAGACCTGATGATCACCACTCAGCCTCTCTGCTCCAGACCTAATGCCTGGCCCCAAGACCTTCCCGATGGCATAGTTGTTTCACGGCAGTAATGGAGAACTGAATGGTTTAAAAGCCCAAGTGACCTCAGCTCAGTGTAGCAGGTGGAATTCCAAACTGTAGGCAAAAGTCCAGAGGAGGTCACGGACCTGCTGTATGATCTCAGACAAATCACTGGACTTCTCTGAGCCTCCGTTTTCGTATTTGTAAAACGTCATCCCAATATATAACTTATCTCCCTCAGGTTTCCTACTCCAGCTGCCTCTTTTCCCTGCTCCTCCCACTCCTCTCTCTGCACTGCCTGCCCTGTGACCTGCCTTTCCTAGAGATACCTGCCAGGGTACGCAGAATGGGGGAGGAGCTGAGGAAAGTATCCCACTTGGGCTTTTTTCATCTGCCTCAACATTTGCAGAGGCCTGCTGCAGGGGTTCTGGGGAGACCTAGATGCACCAGACTGAGCTGCCCTCAGACCTGCTAGATGCAGCTCACAGCCTGGAGCCTCCATCATGGGCTAGAGTTCCAGGTGCCAAGGTAGGAGAGAGCAAAGTTCTAGGAATAATGCCAGAGAAGGCCAGAGGCCCCACACACCCATGAATCCTTGAGGATGGCTGGGCCTGGGGAGGCACCCCACCAGGCAAGAAGAGCCCAGGAGGCCTGGCCTCGGAGGAGCCCCTGGAATAACACACAGTAGTTGCTGCTGCAAACCTGCTTCATTCGGCTGTGCCCCACGGTAGCGGCTGCATCATGTGCCATTAAAATGTATTTTTTATCGTTGACATTTGCCAGACGCCCTCCCCATTGGAGGCAGGACCAGGAATTTGGGGCATTTTATCAGCACCGCTGTTTTTGTTAACCCTTTGGCTCCTATCCTGGCGGGGCAAGGCTAGCCCTCCAGCCCCACTACTCTCTGAGCTCCTGTCTCTCCTCCCTTTCCTTCTAGGAGTGCCCCTTCCTGGCTAGTCCTGCTAGTTCCCACCCTTCCCAGTTCCCAGGGCCAGGTTTGGTGCAAGATGAAACCCCTGAGTGATCAGAGGGCCAGAAGAAGGGACAGGACCAGGCCCTTCCACGGCAAGCAAAGGCAGAAGCCTTAGTCTGGGAAGGCCCCATGTCTGGCATGCCCGCAGGACAGAGACAGCCCAGAGTGCAGACTCAGCTACAGAGTAGGTGCATCAGGATCTGGGCTGTGGCCTCTGACCTTCCCTGGGCTCCTTGGTTTGGCTGGGTGATTCTATCCAGCAGGAGCTAGCTTCTCTGCCTCCTACAACTGGCCGTGCCCCCTTCAATCCCCAGTGACAAACCTCTGGACCCTCTCAGGGCAGGTACCCCAACCCCATGCCAGGTCCTGCAGCTGGGGACCCACTGCTCAACTGGGAGCCTGCCAGGTAAAAAAACTCAGAGTGGACACACAAGTTCGGCCTTGGGAGGCCTCAATGAACATCCATTTCCAGGAGGCTAGGGAGAGGGATGGGTCTTGGGAAACGCCTCCCAGTCCCTTTAGGTTACTCTGTCCCCCCTACACTGTCCCCCAGCTGCAGGACCTAGGTTCCCAGAAGACCTGAAAACTAAACACCTGGGAGGTGGCCTAGATGTCTCCAAAAGTCCCCAGAGTCTCACCTCTGGGCCTTTTCACATGCAGTTCCTTCTGCTTGATCTTCCTTTCCCATTCCCTCTCACCTTCTGGGGTTATCATCTCAAGGCCCAACTCTTCCATGAAGCCTTCCCAGATCACTAAGTCCTGTTCTGAACTCCTGATTCTGAAACTTCTTCCCCATGCATTGTCTACTAGGTGATTGGCTGCTTCCTACTGGCTTCCTGTTCTTCTTGTCCCTTCAATTAAATTATAAGCTCCTCAAGAGAAAGGGCAATATCTTTCACTCCTTCAGTACCTCTGGCCTCCTTTATCCCAAGACAGGAGCTAGTAGGTGCAAGGCAGGACTACAAGAGTGGGAAGACCTGGGCCATGACCACAAACCCTCTGTCCCTGACTCTCCTACCTTCCTTCACTCAATAGAGACAAGGTGACCTCTAAGGCATTTTTTAGGTCAAAAATAGAGTTTTATTTTTATTTTTATTTTTTTAAAAATAGAGTTTAAACTTGAGCACAGACCACCTCTCTGTGAGCACTCATATGTTGCAGCTCTGGAGTGGCTGGACTAGCTCCTGCTCATGCCAGCTCTCCTAGGGCCGGGAGGAGCACAGACAGTGGACTGCAGGGCCTCGGGCAGATCCAGGCCCCCGCACAGTGAGGCTGAGCTGTCCCTTAAGGACACCTTCAGACAAGTGATGGCATCCACCCCACTCCTCTGCCACCTGAGGAGTCCTGGGCTGTTATCAGTCTGGCCAGAGCCCTGAGTATCATCAGCTCCCCTGCTCCTCACTGACACTCAACCTCCAGGTCTGGTCAGTGACCAAGTCCCGTGACTTCATCCTCAAGATAAAAAAGCCTCTCTATTCCCACTATGCAGCCCTGATTCAGCCCCCCAGTCATCTCTCTCTGGGTTTAGGACCACCTCCCTCCTGTCTCTATCTACCTCCTCTCCATTGTCACCTCCTACACATCAGATCAGGTCACTCTCTTGCTTAGAACCTTCCAGTTCATCCAGGAAGACTGATCACTGCTTGAGAGCAGGGCCTTTTGTAGTTCCTCCTCTTGCCTCCCCATTCCTGCCAGCATTTAAAGCTCACTAAATGTCTTATATTAATAATGCCACCTTTGATGGTTCCCTCTTGCCCCCTGGGCTAAAGGCCAAACTCCTTAGCCTATCAGACAAGGTTCTCCATTGACTGAAGTGGTGAGATTGCCAAACACACCTTCCAGGGGAGGGAACCAGACTGCCTGGCAGGAAAAAACGGAAAGAAAAAAAGTGCCAGACCTACAAGGGCAGGATGGAGCCACTGGGGGAGTGCAATCTCAGACACGGAGGAGTTAGGAAGGATCCAGAAGCAAGCTTCTATGGGTCTCTGCTCACCAGCTGCAAGTCTTAAGCAAGCTCCTTCTCTCCATGCATTGGGGTCCCTATCTGTTAAGTGAAGCCTTCGATTAAGAAGTGGTCCCAAACACCTCTCCTAACTCAGACAGCCTGGAACCTGGACAGGTGTCTGGAAGAAAGTCTCACTCATTGAACCAGTGCAAATTGAAACTGGTGCCTCAGCCCCAACAGCCCAGGAGAATGTGAAACCAACTCTGTGACTCACACCTGGCTTTACTCGGAAGTTCCTCCGGCGCCACATTAATCTCTTTTGCCAGAATCTTACATTTATATTTGTGGCAGAGGATGTTGGGCCAAATGGACCAGCCACGTCAACAAACCCCACTACATGACTGGTCCCATCATTGTTTTACAGAAATGGGATTCATTATGTTCTGGCTACAATTCAGAAGCCTGTTCTATTTTAACAACTGTGATAGCGCCAAACATCCATCTCCTCGAGAGATCACCATAGCGTGCTTGGTCAATGAGGTCCAGATTTATCTGTATTAGAATCACAGAACATTAGGACATGGAGAGGCAGACCTTAGAAATCATTCTAGTCCAACCTCTTAATTTACAGATGAAGAACAGGAGGCTTATAGTGGGAACGTGACTTGCCCAGGAACACATAGCTGGTTGGAGACAGAATCCTGAGAAGATTCCAGATGGCCCTGGAGAGAGCACACACTGCTCTCAACAACATGCTCAGAAATTAATGATAAAGTGTCAACCAAACACTGTAAGAGTCAAGGATTCACCAGGCTCTAATGTCCATCACAGAACACAGTGTATCTGGATGCTAGCCACACAAGTGTGGCCAATGTCCATTTTGTCATATATCAAAACCAGATTTTTCCCTTGTCTCATAATTTTACTTTCTAAGACTACCTTCATCATCCTTCTCCAGTCCTGCAAAGAGGTAAGGACAGACACAGGATCCACAGTTTACAGAAAAAAGAAGAAAAAATTGAGAACCAGAAAGGTAAGCGATTGGCTGAAAGAATATCCAAACTAGAACTGAGTTGGGCAGCCCATTAGCCAACCCGCACGGCCTTGGCCAGATATGCCTAAGGCCTCACTTCCAGGGCAGCAACCAGGGCCCAGAAACCTTTCTGCCTCCTCTCACAGACACTGCATTGTTTACGGAGCATAGCCTATGTGCCAGGTCCTGTGCTGAGGAGCCTACACACATCAAATGATTACTCTTTACAGCAACCCTATAAAGTAGGCGTTATTATGAGACGCATCAAACACCTATGAGGGACTGTGGCTCAGGGAAGTGAAGGCATTTGCCCAACCTCAGACAGCCAGTGGAAGGCGGGGCTAGAATTGGTACTAATTTCTGAGCCTGAGCTCATACATGTACCTGGCTGGGGAGCACCAGACATGATCTGGAGTTGGAGGGACATCGGCAAGGGTTCGGCACATTGTCAGGGCACAGCATATGCCCTGAGAAAAAGAGGAGAAAAGAGGGAGAGAGATCAGTAGCTCTGGGTACCCCCTGACAAGTTGACAGAATAAGCTTTGGAGGGACGTCAGCCCCTGGCGGAGGACATGCCTTCTCTGTTTAAATACCACCCTCTTCAGTGGGTCCTCTCATTCACTTACTGCTTACCAGCATCCACCGTGCCAGACACAGTGCCAGGCACCAGGACACAATGGGGATTTAAAACCTTGGGGTTTCCTATCAAGTGAGTAAGTCATTCAGGAATCCAAAACTCAAGCAAAAGTAAGTAGTGAGAAAATGTACTGGAACGAAGACTGCATTTGTCATAGTAACGAACAAGATGAAATACCTAACAGAAAATGTGTGGGTCCTTCTGAAGAACACTTGGATACACTTTGGAAAGACAAAAAGCAGACTTCAACAAAGAGAAAGGCATTCCTATCAATCCTCCCTAAGGAAATTTATAATTTCAAGCGATTGTAGTAAAAATACAAATCAGTTTCTTTTTCAATACTATAAGCTGATTCTAAAGCCCATATGAAAAAATAGATAAGCCTCGCCAAGAAAACTCTGCAAAAGAAGAGCGATGGGGGACCAGCCCTGCCAGACACGAAAACCTATCGTGAAGTTTCAACAGTTAAGGCCCTGGCACATGAACAGACACAAATTCACATGAGGATTTAGTGCAGAGAAATAAGGCATCCTAAGCCAGGAGGAAAGAGAATCGGTCAATGATTGGTGTCAGGACAACTGGATAGCTCTTTAGGAAAAAAAAAAAAAAAAAAAAAAAAAGTTGGATTCACACCTCATATTGAATGCCAGAATAAATTCCAAAAGGATCAATGGTTTAAATGTAAAAATAAATCCATAAAATACTAGAAGAAAACATAAGAAATCTTCCTTATAAGTAAAGAAGGGTAAGGACATTCAATTGCTCAAAATCCAGGCAAATGACAAATAGGGAAAACATACGAGCAACTCCTATCACATACAGAGGCTAAATCTTCCTAATGTATACAAGCTCCTAGAATTGATAAGTGTTCAAAAATCTGAGAGAAAAATGAGCAATTGATGAGGACAGCAGTTCACAGAAGGGGAAAAAGATGCTAACTTCACTTATTATAAAGGAAATACAAATTGAAACTACCACCGGTATCTACAGTTTGCCGATCAGCCGGGCAGAAGTCCACAAGGTCTCTCCCACCTGTTGGTGAGGCTACAGTAGCTGTGGTGGGAATACACATCAGTACACTCCAAGGGAAGGCGAAACCACAAGCCATAATGCCAAATATCCCTTTGAGCAAGCAACTCGTCACGATCACGTCAAAGATCTTTGACACAGGCGTAAAATGATATAACACACAAGTGTAGCTGAAAGAGCAAACATTGGCCTCTTAATTTCTCCAATAAGGATGAGCTACATAATTTATGGAACAATTGCATGATGAAATTCTATGTGGCCATAAGACAAGGAATTAGAGGAAGCTCTACAGGAATGGGATGATCTCCATTTTATACTGTTGACAAAGAAAGCTGCAAAAAGCATTTATTGTACGCTATCTTTTGTGTATAAGAGAAAGGATCTGAGATTCTGTACTCTGCTCGTCTATGCAAAAAGAAATGCCAAAATGAAAGTAGTAACAGTCGTTTCTGGTGGCAGGGATTAGAAGAAACTGGTGGATAGGGAACCAGAGGAGAAAAATGGTTCATTACACACATTTTAATTTATTCCTTGATTTATTTTTAAATCATGTGACTGTATTTCTTATTCAAAACCAAATTTTATTAATAAGGATAAAATTCTAGGAGCTCTGAGTGATGCAGTCAGTTAAGCATCTGATTCTTGGTTTCAGCTCAGGTTGTGATCTTAGGGTGCTGGGATCAAGCCCCAGGTCGGGCTCTGCACTCAGAGGGGAGTCTGCCTAGGATTCTCTCTCCCTCTTCCTCTGCCCCTCCCCTCTAAAATAAATGAACAAATCGTTAAAAAAATAAAATTCTAACTGTGGTATGTCCTAGGACAGAAAGGTGATCTGAGAGCATGTAAGGGGGACCCTGAACTGTTGCCCCAAAGAAGTGACATTTGAGCTTGGACCCCAAGGCTCAGGGGTAACTAACTAGGTGAAGAGCATGTGGTCCCAGGAGGAAGTGGCACACTGAGGGGACTGTGCCACTTGGTGACCAAAGAGCTGTGGCCCACGCACCCAGCCTGGAGCTAAGTCAGCCTCTGGAACAGTTACTCACTATGTCGGAAATCATAATCTGGTCTTCCACCCCAGCAATCTGGGAGCCCTGGGACACAAGAGGTGGTGAAGGCCATCTCTCTGCTCACAAGAACACACGCACAGACACAGAGACACACCCCACTGCAGCCATCTGCTCCCTGCCTCCAGATGAGGAGAAAAGACCCAGCCATCTCCCTGTCCTGCTGGAGGCAGCAGGCCCTACCTACTCAATCTCCTGAAGCAGCTTCTCTTACCATGTCACCATTCCTGGGCCCAGGACCCTGCCAGGAGTGGGAGGGGGTGCAAGTAGGAGGCAAGAGGTGGGCAGGTTCTGTGGGCAGCAGAATAGGAGTGGAGCTGAACTGGGGCCCTGGTCTGAGGGGTCCCTGTTCCCTATACGGGGGACCGACTACCAAGCCCAAGCCCTCGCCAGGACCCTGGACCCTTCTCCCCAGGGGAAGGCTGCAAATGAAAGGCAACAGCTAAAACCCCCAAGATACTATGAGACCAAAGGGAAAAGACCAAAGGTCATTTGCCTGAGAAAGTTCCTCGAGGTCTGGGAGATTTTAGGGAAAACTGAAACTGTGGAGGTGAACAGTGCAGGAGGGGCTTGTTTGGGGCAGACTCATATTAGGAGCTGGCTCTTTCCCAGGCTCCTGCCCTGAGAAGCTGGGCAGGGTGATGAGGAGCTCAGCACTTCCCTCAGTGCAGGCCAACGAGCAGAAAGCCATGGTCCACATGGCTTATCTAGGAACATCCAGTTCATGCTCCACAGCCCTTGCCTGTATGGCCAAAAGCTGCTCCTTCTCCAGTGATGTTCCACATAGTTGAAGATGTGACAGCTCAAGCCCTGTGTACAGAAGGACAGGTGGAGAAGCCAAAAGAATTCTGTACTGGACACAGGTGTATGTCCAAGAGGGCTCTTTTCCTCCCAGCCCCTGAGACAATCACCTTGTTTCTGAGTCCTGCCACCATTCACGGTGTGCTATAACCAATAAGCTGCTCTGCATCCCAACCCTCTAGAGAGCAAGCTGGATTACTAGGAGGAATATCCCTATTGCCAAGGAGACATGAGCTCCAGGCAGGATGGCAAGTGGAGCCAGGGGCACCACAACATCACAAGCCTCTCAGGCAGCCCCACTGGCTCAGACTCAAGACTATATGCAGGATTACTGCCAACCCCTACAGACTCCAGTAGAGCCACAGAGGCAAGCCAGGCTGCAAAAATCTGTTGGGCTACCAAGCCCAGGTCTCTCTCCCACTTCTTGAAAAAGGCCAGGTTTTCAACCACCTGAGTCCCACCCCTGCCACTTTCTGCCAAGGTCAGGGTTGGGGGCGGTAGGAGAGTCCTCTGAGGCATCCCTGCAGCTGGGAATCATGACAGCAAGCTATGCATCCAAACTTCTCACCAGAACTTTGATCCTTAGGTAATTTTGGCCACTCACTCAAGGATCCAGCTCTGGCCAAGCTCTCTGCTCACCCCAGTGGTCTGTCCCATGGGGTCCATGTGTGCCGCTGTGGGCAGAGAGGTGCCTGCCAACTAGGTTCCTGAAATCCCACCATAAAGACCCTTGCTAACCTTTCCACGTTAATGCCATGGCCTGGGCAAGCAGAGGAGGCCAGGTAGGAGCCAACTGGGAGCAAAGTCTCCACCAGGAGAGTGCCCGGTAAGAGGCCCTTCTGTCCCTCCATGAAAAGGCCCTGAGCTCTGGAAGAAGGGCTTGGCCAACCCTTCCCATTAGATTGGTGGCTTGTCTCCACCCCCAGGGAAAGGTTAGGGCTGCACCTTTCTGCCACACACCCGATAGCACCTGCCTGTCTTGCAGGGCAAAACCTGTGCTCCTTGCAAAATGGAAAAGGAGGGAGTTAATTATGTTAATTAAGCTTTCTCCTAGTTGCTTGGTTATAGATTACTAACTCGGAATAGAACCAAACGGACTCTGAGGAAATGAGAACTAAGAGTTGCTTGTCTTATATGCCAATCAATCAGAAATGACCATTGCTAGCATTTTCCATGAGGAACTATGATTCACAGAATTCTGATCTGCACACAGCACCCCAGAAATAGATTTCAGGTATAAAAGAGGCACGTACCTGCACACTCCCCACCCTTGTTTCCCCTACCACCATCTGCACCCTGAGTGTTACGTGTACAGCCTGGGCAACTGCATCCAGCAGGCTCTATGGCACCCGTGCTCCACCACACCCCACCCTATCCTTTCAGAGTAATGGTGGGTAGTGGAGACAGGCAGGGCCTGTGCCCTGGCGGATAATACCAGGTCCCCAGGCTTCAGTTTGCCACACACTTGAGCTAAAAATTTCCACATAAAATGCTTTTTGTGGGCCTGCCAGAGCCAGATGGGGAAAGAATGAGGCTCAGCAGCCTGGATGGGGCGTCAGCAACAGCATCCCTGGGGCTTCAGAGTCTCTCCTGTAAGAGCCAGGTCCCAGGCATGGCCAGGAAGGAACTGCCACAGGAGCCAGAGCGAGGCCTTCCCTTCCAGAGGGCAGGGACTGCCAGGCCGGGCAGACGGCACAGGCCAGAGAAAGGCTTCAGAAGTCATCAGTGACTCTTTCCCAAGAAAGTTAGCTTGTCTTAGGCTCCAGTAAGGCCAAATTTGGGGAAACTGAAGCTGAGAGATTTGATCCATCATCATCATCCTTGTCATAGCTGCCATTTATTTAGAGCCTCTCATGGGCATAGTACTTCATGCATATTCTCTTAGTTAATTCTTGCAACCATGAAAGTTTTCTAGATGAGGAAACTAAGGCTCATAGAGGCCAAGAAATTTTCCCAAAGTGGGGGATCCCTGGGTGGCTCAGGGGTTCCCCAGTTTAGCGCCTGCGTTTGGCCCAGGGCGCGATCCTGCAGTCCCGGGATCGAGTCCCACATCGGGCTCCTGGCATGAAGCCTGCTTCTCCCTCTGCCTGTGTCTCTGCCTCTCTCTCTCTCTCTCTCTATCATAAATAAATAAGTCTTTAAAAAGAAGAAAGAAAGAAAGAAAGAAAGAAAGAAAGAAAGAAAGAAAGAAAGAAAAGAAAGAAAGAAATTTGCCCAAAGTTACCCAGCCAGCAAGTGTGAGGAGAAGGATGTACAGCTGTGGGACTCAGACCCCCTGCTCCTTCCAGTCCAGCCCGGCAAGTGCCAAAGCCTGGAGCTGGATCCCCAGAGTGGATTCTCCATATCTCCACCCCGACCCAGCACCCACCCCCAATCCCCCACCCTGCGCCCAGCGATGCACCAGGACTGGCTCTCAAGGTCAGGCAGGCTCTCTCTTACATGGCCAAAGGGGTCCAGGTGGTTGTTTGTGAGCTTCAGCTTCTGGAAGGAGACCAGCTGCCGCATCCAGTGGGCCCCAGTGGCAGGAGAATCGGGGTGGACATAGAGCCGTCCTGGCATGGCAGGCTCAGCCTTCCCCGCCACCATCCTGCCAACAGAGCAAACAGAACCATGGCGGTTGATTACTCTGGGTTCTGGAAAAGCCCCAGATTCCCTGTCCCCTCTGAGAGCAAATCCCCATAAACCTGAAGGAAAAAAATCACTGCTCATCCTATACTCTCAATTTAGGACTTTGTGAGTAGGCATGAGGGTCAGAGGAGAGAGTGCTGAGGAGCAGCAGCAATTCCGAACCTCTTTTGTCTCTCAGAATGATCAAGCAATCCAAAGAGAGAAGAAATAGACACATGGCCCTGGGCAGGACCTGGCCCCTGAATCCTGCCTCCTGAGACCAGTCCCTGCTGATCCTACCACTCACCCACTGCGGAGCCCACATCCTGACTAGCGGCTAATTTGTTCAGCCCCTCTCTCTCCTTGGGTGCTGTCTGGGGCTCTGGGGACAGCCAGGGTACTAAGGGGATGGCCTTAGGAAAAGTAGCCCCATATTTATTTACCCTGCCCTAGTTTTGCCCTACAACCCATTTGTTTTCCCCAGCCCCTTGCCAAAGGGTCCCATCATCCAACCAGCACACAGCTGCCCCTCACTCTGGATCAACAGCTGAAAAGGAGGGCTCACAGCCAGACAATGAAGATAAGGAAAAGCAGCAAAGAGACCAGGCACCTATATAATAACCATCCATATCATAGTCCCCCAAGGAAATGGCTCCCATCCCCGTCCCCAGTGCAGCACGACCAGAGCCTAGAACCATCCAGTGTTGGTGACTGTCACACCACGCATAGTCTCCAATCCTGCCTGTCCACAGCTGCAGGGAGAGAACAGACCCTTGAAAGCCACAACCCCTCAAACCCTGCAGCTCGTTTCCAGTCCTGGCCCCACCTGCAGCAGATGTGCAGACATTTGCCCACGTGGCCCTCAGCCCCCGCAGGCTCGGTTCCCAAGCCTGGGGTCTGTGCGATCATTTGAACTAACTGGTGGATTCCTGGACCAAACATCAGGTGGGGAATGTGTGTGGTGACGACAGACAGTTGAGAGAAGACAGGGGATGTGAGGGTCCCAGGTTCTTACCATTTGTTGTCACAGAACTTGTAGCGGTGGTCATCCGCAGGGACGATGTCAATCAGCAGGATGTACTTGGTCTTGGGGTTCATGCCTGTGACTTTTACCTTGTAGCTGGGGAACATCCTCCTGAGGGAAGCCAAGGTGTGAGGCAGAGGCACAGACAAAGAACCAGGAGAGATGGCACACAGGGGTGAGGGGACAGAGGCCTTAAGAGACACTGGCCTCAGGGCACCTGGGTGGCTCAGTCAGTTAAGTGTCTGCCTCCAGCTCAGGGCATGATCCCAGGGTCCTGGGATCCAGCCCCTGCATCAGGCTCCCTGCTCAGAGGAGAGTCTGCTTCGCCCTCTGCCTCTTCTGTCCCTTCTGCTTGTGCTCTCTGGCTCTCTCTCTCTCTGTCAAATAATAAATAAAAATCTTTAGAGAGAGAGACTGGCCCCGATCAGAACTGTGTGAGCTGGGTAAGGCACTCCCCTCTGGTAGGGCCTCAGTCTCCCCCTACACAAGGGAAGGGCCGCACCAGCTGTACAGCTGTGTACCCAGGAGCTGTGTCTAGGAAGAGGGCTTACATGACTTCTGCAATGCAATTCCCTCTCCCCTATTATCCTTTAATATTTAGGCCTACTGGCTATGAGTAGCTAAAGCATAGAAACCGCCAGGGTCATGAGAGAGGATTTCAACACCAACCTGACTGCTGAATTTCCCTCCTGTCCTTTGCCCGTCCCTACACAACTAAAGTTCTGGGGTGCCATTACAGGAATCAGAGCAAAAGACCTCGCAATCCCTATCAGCAGCTTCTGTAATCAATGGGGTGTCTCCTCTGGGCCTTGTCTTTGTGGAAGACCTCAGGCCTCAAACCAACACACAGGAAAACAGGGGAGTGTGGCTGGGTCTCTGGATTCTTTTGGTGTGTTTAGCAAGAGTGTTTAACTGTGCGAAGACCTCACCTGGGCCCATGCACAGTAACTGGGGTACCACGGGAAGTCAGCTCAGGAGCCTCACGGAGAAAAGCACAGATTCTAGAACTACGGTGCCATGGGCCACTGACAAGTTGTGAGGCGTTGGGCAACTTGTATGGATCTCTTTGTGTGTGCCTTGGTTTTCATATCTTTAAAATGGGGATATTACTACCTATCTCATATAGGTTGGTGTGTAAGATTAACAGAGTCCATTTGTGACTCTTACCACTGGCCCCCACTGCACTCCTTCCTCTGTGAACCAGTGGATGACCTTCCTCTGTGAAAATTGACTTATCGAAAAGCAGGAAGTTATCCAGTTTCCACAGACCATGCTAAGACTGTCCAGGACCTGAAGCTCAGTGAATGTTCTAGAGAAGGGCTTCCCCAGCACCCACAGCTGTATAATAGCATGTACATCTCCCTGCAGGGGCACAGCCCTGCCCCCCTGGTCACCAGGTCCCTGACACTGGACTTCCCCAGAGGGCAGACAGAAGTTCCTCACAATTCTCCTCAGACACCCCAACCCACTCCTAGCTTAATCTCCTACAGAGGTGTTTCCCCAAGAAAGAGGCAGGATCCAAACCTAACTGAAGACACTAAAGCCTCAGGAGCTAAACCCCTCTCTCTCCCCCAAGGTGGAACAAAGCCCAACCAGTCCACATCCTCTGCCTCCTCACTAAACCGAGAGACTGTAAGGAAGAACCTCAAGAGAAGCTGTCCTGGACATCTCAAATGACTGAAGCCCCCCATTTTGTCAACAGGGGTACTAGCTTACCCAGACAGGAAGGGCTTCCAGAAGGGAGGCCTCAATAGGCCTCCACAAGCCAGCCGACCCTGCAGCAAGCCCAGGCCAGGATTCTGAGGTGAGGGATTCAGTTCTCTCCCTGGCCCAGTCCCAGTCTGGTCACCCTCTCTCTTGTGGGAGGAAAGGCTCAGGAGAGCACTGCAGTGGGCCAGGGATGTGGGAGGTGTGCAGCCGTGTGTATGCACAAGCCCGTGTCCTTGAGTACACAGTGGAGTGCGCATGTGTGCATGTGTGCGTGCCTGGAGGGAGGAGGGAAGTTCTAGCTGCAAGTCTAGGGACTTATAAACCGTGTGGAAGAATTTGTCTCAGATGTCAATTGAAAGCATTTTCAAATGTCCACCCCACCCCCTCTTCAGGAATGGGGGAAGTGAGAGGGCTCAGGAACCCAATCCTGCCTCCTGCTCACCAGCCCCTGCCCGGCCTGGGGGCACGGCTGGAGCCTGCACCACCTTCTCTCCTGGCCCAGCCTCTCCCCTGATAGGCCTAAAGCTGGAGCCAGGGAAGGCCACAGCTGCCTCACCTCCCCTCCTCCCTGGGGGAAGGCCCAGAATCCTGTCCCCCCCCCCCCCCAGGCCACCATTTTGTAACTGCTACAGAAACTGCCACAAAATGGGGTGGCCCTGGCTGTGTTTGGCTGACCTGGCACCAGTGCCCTGCACTTAGCCTGTTTCTCCTGTAATAACTCCAGGTGGCAATAGCAGAGGGCAGGCGTGGCTGCCCCCCAGGCCAGGATCTACAAAGAGGGTCCAGGAGAAAGTGGCTCCTTGCCACTGGAATAGTCCTCATAACCTAGGCTGGAGGATGGAGGACCTTCACCTTCTCCTACTCCCTACTCCACTTCATCTCTGCAGCTCAGGGGGCCAGGCTGGTATTTAGAAGGCCCATAAGCAGCCTGTGTTCAGCTCCCCAAGGCAGGGAACTGGTGTCCTGTGGTTTGGCTTCTCCTAGAAGCTGACTATGGACCAGATTCCTGACTGAAAGCCCCCAGAGGGAGGTTTTGCCAAGAGCTGGGGAAGGGAAGGAAGGCGTCTCCTGGCCTCTGCCTCCCCTGCCCACCAAGTCCCCTCTTCCTAGAGCAGCAGCCCTTAGAAGCAGGGAGGGGGATGGGATATCTGGTCTGAAAGCAGGAGTTCCGGAGTTCCGAAGTCCACTGCTCCAGGCTGAAGACTCCTGCTGAGCAAGCCCCACTGCCTTCCCAGGAACAGGTATCTCCCTCTCCACTAGGGCCCAGTTTGGTGGCTGCTTCTGAGAACAGCCAGACAACAGCCTTGGCCCTGGGCACTATCATTTCCCCATCGCCTGGGGCTCCAGCGGAAGGAAGGGCACACCCGTGTGGGCGAAAGGCTGGGTGTGCAGGGGAAGCACACGGTCCACCCAGCCGGTCCTAAACCTCCTGCTGCGGGCTGAAGGCATCTGCCCTGGGTGCCAGGGGTGGCTAGCAGTGGAGCCCAGGGACCCAGCAAGGGAGCGTGCACCAGGTGGGCAGGACTTTCGCCACAGACGCGAAGCTGGGTGCAGGAGCTGTGACATCCTCGGGCTCCCCCTACACTGTGAAGGCCCACTCTACGGAAACAGATGAAAGGATGGGGTGCGAGGACATAAATGCCCCCTTAAGCCTCCGTCTGCGGGGGCAATGAACGCCTCCCTGGGTCGGGGCGGGAGGGCCAGGAAGACGGGATGACTGAGCCGCCGGGCGCCCCCTCTGCCCCGCCGCCAGCGCTCGCCTGCCCCCCGTCCCCCACACCCGAAGGCCCCCGAGTCCCGCGCCCTCAAGCCCCCTCCCCCACCGCGCCTGCGCCCCGCGAGCCTCGGGTCTGCGCCCCGGGCGCCCCCTCGGGGCTCGGGCCCCGCGGCACAGAGGCGCTCCCGGCACACGCGGAAACGGCCCCGCCGGGGAATAAACAAGCCGCCCGCCCCGCCGCCCGGCAGGAGATGAAAGCCGGGGTTTCTCCTCTGATCATGAAACAGGCTCTGAAAGGGTGCGGGCTGGAGCCTTTATCTGCTTCATACTCGGAAATGGTTTTAGAATGAACTGCTAAGATAAGCTTCCTTGGACGTTTCTCGGCGGCGTGGGAGGCTTGCGGGGCGCGGGGCAAGGGATTCGGGGCCTTGGGATTTGGCAACAACCCCTTAAATGCTCGCTCGCTGCTGAGAGGGGACGTGCGAGTTCAGCTGGGCGAGGGAGCCACAGGGGCTCCCGGCTCCCCCGCCAAATGTGGCCGTAGCCAAATTCCTGGCCTTGACCTACAAGCCCCCAACCCATCCAGAAGGGGGGGGGGGTTGCGGAGAGTAAGTCGGACCTAGCGGACCAGCCAGATTCTCTCCACCTAGCCAGGCCCCCAAGCCAAGCCCGACGGCAGCCGGACTTTCTCTGGGGGCCAAGAAGCCCAGGAGCAGCTAATGTGCCTTCTCTTAAACGAAGCCACAAAACCAAACCGAAGGGGTGAGAAGTCTGGAGAGGGGCGCTTCCAGGGAGGCGGGGAGTGGTGGTGGTGGGGGAAGGCACACAAGACGATTCTGTTCTTTTTCCTTATCTGGTGGTGCTTTGATTGGGGGTATTCGTTTTGTAAAAGTCTATAGAGCTGGACAGTTAAGATATGTTCATTTTTATGCAGAAATGTTCCACTTCAATAAAATGGACATTGAAAATTAGCCCTGTGTATATATCATGCACACACATACATGATGTATACACCAGCGGTAGAGCCCAGAGCCTGAAAGGAATGGTTTGCAGGCAAAGGATGGGGGTCCGCAGAAAACTCCACCCTTCTTTCTATCCCTAGTGTCTGGGAATCTTGAGATTTCTGAGCATGTTGGGAAGAGTCTAGGGCCCATCAACCAAGGCTCAGTTTGCTGGAGGAGGGGGCGCTGTGTCGTTGGTGTTGTCTAGAGACCTGAGACCAAACCTTCTAGGGCCAAATGATTTCTGAGAGCAACGGCAAAACTTCAAAATATATTCCCACTTTACACACACACACACACACACACAGTTTTCTAATTCACTCAAAGCATTTTTAAGAAATATTTTCCCTGAGGTGGGGGGGCAGGAGTGAGAGTGTGTGGAATGGATGCTGTTTTGGAAGATCACTTGCTTCTCAGATTTTTTTTTTTAAAGACACTTCCTTCTGATAGACTTTTGCTTTCAGAAAATACTTTAGAAAGAGATCAAAGGACTCTCTCCCCAATCCACTTTCCCAGTGTCTTCAACCCTTACTTGTCTTATCACCCACGCCACTGGGCTCTGACGCTCTGTATACAGAGCGAGGGCAATTGGCTTTGAAGCCCGGGATTAAGCTGGGCCAAATCCTTGCCTCAGAATAACAAACAATACAGGTTCAACAGGAGTTCTCATCGGTAGTTCATTTTTCAAACGCAAATTCACTGTCACTAACACAAGCAACATTGAACTCAACAGGCTATGAAGGCTGATAGTGGAGATTTATCTGGTGGCAAAGCCATGACCTAGGAGTAGAGCAGTCAAACGGTTAGGAAATTTTCATTTTTGGGAGGTTTATATTTAAATTTTTGTGGAGCTCACTTTTATCTATGTTTGGGAGCAAATGCAGTTTCTCACATGTATCAGGCTTGGCGGGGATATGAAAGAGGTAGAGAGGGGAGGGGTCCGCTCTGTGGAGTAAAGGGCTGAAAGCTTGTGCATGCAGGAGACTGAGAGGGGCAGAAACTGGCTGGGAAAATTCTGGCCCATTTTACACCTGACATCAGGAGTTACTGAGGGTTCGGAAATTGATGTCTCCTGATGTGATTGGCCTTTTCTTCCCTAAATCAAGTGGTTTGAGAATCCAAAGCCCCTATCCGATGAAGGGGACTATTTTCCTTTGGGCTTCAGATCTCTGAGGGCTTAAGGCAAGAGGCTTATGACCCAAAGATACATTAGTATGAGAACATTCCAGTTCCCCTTCTCCAGGGCCTGCCTCTCCCTCACCCTACGGCAATGACCATGCCCTGACCAGCCAGGGTCCCTAGGGCAGTGCAACATTGAATGGCCTTGAAAATAAGCAAGGAGGGGAATTTCTCAAAGTTGGGTTTCATTCTGGGGGTGGATCATCATCTGCTTGGCTTGTGTAGACTGGCACCTGCCCAATCTTGCTTCTATCTCTAAGAGCCAAGTGTCTTCCCTTCTCTAGGGTCAGGTTATGTTCTCATGGTTCCCCTCCAGCTCAAGCAGTCTAGGAATTTGTGATTCAAGGTTCAGGAGAAGGGTCCAGGCCATCTGCTGAGACACGCAGGTGTTCCAGGAAGGGTGCCGATAGAGACACAAATAAGAGAACTGGGAATCCACAGGATGTGGAAGAGCCATGAGCCCAGCACAGCACCCCTGAGGCTGCCCATGCAAAGGAGGCAGTGAAGGGGGAGGGTTCCGTGGGGGGGTCAGAGCCACCAATGTGGTCTCTGAGGTCAGCAAGCAGCTAGGCAGGAGGGAAGAAGGCCTGTGAGGACCACGGGGAAGAGCGATGAGGCTAATGACTTTCTTAAGGACTAGACCTGGTACAAGAATCACTGTCTGCCAGAGAAATGAAAGAGTGTGAGGAAACCATAATTGGTCAACTTCATCGCAGCCATTTAAAAATTATTATCCTCATTCCCTGAGGCCCATCTCTAAGCTTCCACTAGGATCAGGCACAAACATCTGCCTGAAGCTAGTCACCTCTGGAAGTGTGTGTGTGTGTGTGTGTGTGTGTGTGTGTGTGTGTGTCTGTGTTGGGGAAAGAGAAGGAGGAGGCAATCAGATGCAGGAAACCCCACTGAGGAGAATCAAAAATACCTTTTGTTTTAAATGGCAGAGGCCGGGGGAGCCCCAAGAACACGATGGCCATTTATTTTCAAAAGACAAGGTTATTTCTGCTGCCTTAAAGGGGAAATTCTGGATCTTTCTCTTTCTTCTTTCCTTCCCTCCACCTCAACAGTCACAAGAAATAAATTCCCCCTCTTCACACCTATAATCCACTCAACAATTTACCATACATAGCTCATGTGACCCCAGGTATGAGTCTCACAGTAACCAAGAAACGAAGGATGGCAGGTAAGTCTACAGTCACCAGCTGTTTTACCCAACACTACCAAGCCACAGGAAGTTTAGAGACTTGCCCAAGTGCACTCAGGTAGGAGGAGGCAAGGCTTGTGACACCTGGCTCCCCACTGTCCTCGAGAGGACTATTCCAAGTGGCATCCTCTACCAGGTTGCCCTAGTGCAACCTCTTTCCCCATCTCCCAAATGCAGCAAATTCAGGCCCTAATATTCCCCTGCTTGTTCTCCTGATAGAGGCTCCAGGTAGCTTTGCCATCTGCCTGGGTAGCGTGGCCAAGCACCCAGACCTTTACCCCCAACAAAACAAAGAAAACCTTGCAAGGCCTGCTGGAGAGCAGACTAGAGGAGCCACACTACACACTGCAAACTACCAGCTTTTTGTTTCTTTAGAACAGCACACCGTTCTTTGAGCAGTTCAGCACGACTTCTTTAAAAAGTAGAAGAAAAATGCTGAGTGGATACCAGGCATTTCTCTAATTTCAATTAATTTTAGCTAGCATTTATGGCAGGCTTACATGTGCCAGGAGCCTTGCTAGGTGCTTTGCATATAATTGTATGTATTATTTTGCAGAGGGGGATGAGGAGAGGGCAGAGATCCAAGCACCTTGCTGGATGGAAGCCGCTGAGTGGAGCTGGAAGCCGCTGAGGTCTGACTCCTCATCCCTGGCCTTGATGCTTCACCTTGGAAAACCCTATTTACTCCTTGGAAAACCCTATTATGGGCCCACAGCCAGGCCAGGGGACAATTTCACACCTCCTTGTCCCCCAGGGACCAAAATCAAATGTGAGTAAGTGGGGGGGGGGGCGGTTCCTACACCTGAACTTTCCAGCGTCTCTGCCCACAGCAGTTCCCCTCCACTGAATAATGCTGGTCTGGTCCTTCCTGCCCCACCCGAGACTCCTGGCCCCCCATCGAATCTCTCTGGTCTTGCCCCCTCTGCATCTCTCTCCTCTCACACCCTCATCCAGGCTCTCTCCCACAGACACCAGTGCATTTTAAAGATGTTTCCACTTTATAAATCATCATGTCTGGCAGTCACCCGAGAGCTGCTCCCTAAACAACACACACAGGGCCCAGCGGTGCCCTCTCCTTGGCTGAGGGGGCAAAGAGGAGCAGTGGCCCTGGGATGAGAGATCTGGGGTTCATGCTGCCCCAGAAAAGTTATGGAAATAGGGAAACTTGGTCAAGTCCCCTTCCTCCATCTATTGAGGGCCCATCTCGGGATCCCTAGTCAATGCAATCCTGAGAAACTGGGCAAGTTCCCAAAAGAAAGAGGACAAAGCAGCCCCCCAGGGGGCTGATAGTGCTGGAACTGGGACCTCTTAGGATGTGGGGATCCTTATTTGCATTTTATTTGCATAGTGCTGCCCTCCCATCCTTCCATCCCCCCTCGGCTTCCTAGAGGAGGATCCCCTTGGGGAAGTTCTGCTTCAGCCCAGTTGCCAAACGTGTAGGGGCTAAGGCCTGAGCAGCCAAGGGGATGCCTGTGGCTCCCTTGGCTGAAGCCGGAGAGGACTGTTAAGGAAGCTCCTGAGGATCCCCATCGCTCCCACCAGTCATCTTCCATCCCCCAAGTAAATGTCCCAGCGCTGACCTGCCCGCCTTGGTGATGATCATCTCGGTGCCCGCCTCGTGAAACTTCTTCCAGAGCTCCTTCTCATGCAGGCCCACCTTGATGTTCTCGATGGTCTAGGGATGAGAGGGAAAGGGGACTTACGTCCACCTGGGCCACAGCTCTACGCGGGGCCTCAGGACAAGAGCACAGACCCAAGGAACTATATATACACAGTACTGCCAGCCCCAGGACCCCATGCCTGAAGGTTTCGTTTCATAAAATTACACCATACCCCTGACGAATTTTTCAAAATTTAATCAGGAGCCGAAACCCTCTCCTTCGGAGCTGCACCTATCTATGGTGGTCCGCAGAGGACACATACTGACTTGCCAGGGTAGATGACACACGACACAAATATCAACACTCCACGTGCGGGAGGTAGCCTTGCGGACAGACACACAGACCCAGGAAGGACACGCATCCCCGCGGCCAGACCCACGCAGGCCGAGGGCCCGCACAGACGGATTCGGTTCGTTGGGACCGTCAGGTTATCCCCGTGACCCTCTCCGCCCCGGCCCCGCGGCGGCCCCGCTCGCACTGGCTGGGATCCGTCCTTGCCCCCTCCCCACCCCGTGCCAGGCTCTCGCCCCTGCCCTCTCGGCGTAGTCGGAGCTGGACACTCGGCCGGGACTCGCCCCGCGGCCACTAGCGTCCCCACCCCCGCCGGTCCCCGAGTAGCCCCAAGGGGCGAAGCAGAAGAGGGACGGAAGGCGGAGAGCGGGAGCCCCGTCCCCGCGGAGCAGAACGCTCGGCCCGGGACGCAGCCAGATCCCGGGGCGGCGAGCCTTGCTCTCGTCGGGGAGGCCTGGCAGACTCGGGCGGCCCTGCAGACAGACCGACGACGCCCGACCTCTGCCCGACGGCCAGGGGTCCCTACCTGCTCTGCGGCGGCGGCGGCGGCGGCGGCGGCGGCGGCGGCGGCGTCGGCGCCCGGGCCCGGGGGGCTGCCGAGCGCGGCTCCGCTGAGGCCCGGCGCAGCCAGCGCGGGCTCGGGGGCGTTGGCGGCGTTGGAAGCGCTGGCCTCGCCGAGCGCGGAGCCCGGGGCCCGGAAGGCCTCCTCGCTCTCCGACAGGCCCTTATCCTGCAGCATCTCCTGCGGGCACAGCACACACCGCGTCACATGTCCGGGTCCACGCTCGCCAGAGGCCCCGCAGCCCGCTCCAGTGCAGCCGGGGGACTTGGGGTCCGGCGGAAGGCAGCCCTGGCGCACGTGGACACCGCCCCCTTCTGAGCTGGGGGAGGGAGAAAATACTGAGGGTAGGACCGTGGCCTCCTCCTTCTGGGTTCTGGACCTGGGAGGGTCTGAGTGCGGTTCAAGGTCTGCCTGCCCCTGGGTGTGGGGCTGTGTGATGAGCAGGTCTGGGGGAAGGACCGCCCTCTCGGCATTGCCCCAGCTGCACCCCCAATCCCTCCCTCTTGCTGGGCTCCAGTGGAGCCTGAGGCCCCCCGTCTCTTTTTGCTGTTCCACTCTCAGGCCAGGGCAGCCAGGACACTTCCAGGGTGGGCACCAGAAGACCAGGCCAAGAGGGAGGTCCTGGGCTTCTGGGGTTCCACACCTGCAGAAGGGTCCCAGGGCGGGGCAGTCCCTCAGGCCCCTGCTCCCCCATCTGCTTTAGAGCAGATGCTTTATTTTTTTTTTTATTTTTTATTTTTTTAGAGCAGATGCTTTAGAAAGCCTTCCTGAACCAAAGGCTTTCACTCCTGTACATTCCCACTCTCACACACAGTCACCCCATGGGTCCCTCACACAGGCACATGCATCCTCACACCCAGACACAAGCACCCACACAGAACCATCTAGTCACCCAAACAGCCACACTCTCCTAGGGCAGCTCTGATTCAGACCCTGAACTGGGCCAGGGACCCCCAGCCTCGTCCACACATTCACACTCTTGGGCTCATGCAGTCACACTTTAGCTCCAAAGGGCTCTGCTTTGGGGCAAAGGACTGAGGGCCTCCCCAGCCAGTTCACAGGCACAACCTAGTCCTGCTTCCAGGCATAGCCATCCTTCCCCAAGAATCTAGAACCAGCCTGCCCAGTGCCTGTTGCCTTCTAGAAGTTGGTCCTGGGATATCAGGATGAGTCCAGGCTGCAGGACCTGCCTTGCCTGCCCCCATCATGGATGCAACCCTGCATTATCTCTACTCTTTTCCACCTCTTTGCTCTTCTCCCTTCTTTTGGAGCTGGTGGGTGTTTCTAAGCGCCTAGCTGCCCTTCTTGCGGAGGAATGTTCTGCCTTCTCCTGTCTTCTTCCTGTTGTCTCCTGGGTCTCCCTGAGCATCCCAAGGCTCAGGCCTCTGACCATCCTGCCCACTGGCCTCCCCATCCCAGGTCCTAGACGCTGGCTTTCAGGGCCTCGCAAAGTAAACAAGCCAAGTGCAACCGAGGGAGATAAAAAGGGGCCTGGGCCAGTTGAGGCTGGGAAAAGCCTATAAAGATAAAGCTGACAGCCCTCCCAGTCCTCCGGCCACAGGCAGCAGGAAACAAGTTTTGCCGGCAGGGCCAGCGCCAATACCCCTTGGGCCACCTGCGGGGGGAGGGGGGTCCCAGCCAAGCCTAGGAAACCCGGAGCCCCCCCCCCCCCCCCCCCCCGGGGCAAGGGGAAACTGCTCCATGAGGGGAGTTGCACACTCTGGCCCAACAAGCTGATTCCAATTGTATCTGGGGCCAGCGGGATAAGCGCCTGTAATCGACTGGTCCCAGGTGCGGCGGACCTGGGACCAGTCCCAGGGGCCAGGGGGACGCGCCGCCTGGCTCAATGCTGCCTTGGCCACTGGGTCCTCTACGGGGCACTTGTCACACCAGGAGCCTGCAGGGCCGCCCTCTGGCTCACGCCCGGCGCGCTCGGTCCGGTGCACGGAGCTTGTCCCGGGCCGGCATCCACTGACGCCGGTCCCTCGGCTCTGAGCCGGGGCGAGGGCAGCGTGGTGCCCTCCCTCGCTTCTTCCTTTTCTCTCCGCCACGGAGAGACGTCTTGACATCGCGACCGCTGCCCTCGCCCTCGCCCTCGCCGTCGCTGGAGCTCCCCGCTAATTTCCTTTTCGTCCCTCTCCGCCGGCCCAGAGTGGCTGTCCCCACGCTTCCGCTCGGACCCGGAGCCCGGCGCGAACTGCGCAGCCGGATTCCGCACCGGCCCGAGCCCGCGGCCCGCGCGGCCCGCAGCCTCCGCGCTCGCCCCTCGCGGACCCCTGGGCGGACACGGCCCGCCGGCTCGGCGCCCTTTCGCTCGGTCCGTCGCTTTCAGCCAACTCGTTTACTAAGAAGAGCATTTTACTTTTCACTCTAGATTACTGGTGATATTTTTCTTGCACTGCGGGAATTAACATTTTGTATTATTTAAAATATTTTAATTATGTCTCTTCTCAGAGCAGTATTCTGGTCAGTTCAATGACATTGAGAATATCCTAGCACATAAACGATTAGTACTTTTAATTTTTAATACTGTAAAATTAAAGTACTGGTTTGATCTGTTAATTCATCATTATTAAATATGTCGTTGCTTTCCTGTCACCGCTCCATCATTCTCGGGCCTCCTGGCACCTTAGTGATATCTAAGGTGTTACTAATATCCAGGTAATTATTAGATCTAGTATTCGAATGGGTCACGTTAATCTATTGTTATTTTCATTTTTATTGGGAACCCCTAAAATGCTTCCGTTGCTGGCTCCTCGGTCAGTTTATTTTGTCACAGTTTCAATAAATTGTTATTTACCATAACTTGTCGTATTATTGTTTTCAAAATTGATGTTAATTTTCTTCACATCCTTATAATACTTGTTATTTTATCATTATTTGTTTTGTTAGAATTGTTCACATATTCCAGGTATTCTTCATCACATCGTTACAATATCTTGTTACTTTGTCATTATTTGTAATGTTACGATCTTAATTCCCCGGCTATTTTTCATCACATCATTATTCCTTGTTACTTTGTCATAATTTGTAATATTGCTGTAGTTCGCAATAGTCTGATTATTTTTCATCCCATTGGTAGGATACTTCTATTACTCTACTATTATTTATCATGTTGTTGAGACTATTAATACCTTGGTAATAAATTGTCATATTATTCCAGCAATTCTTGTTGCTGTCTTTGTTTATATTAGTATTGCTCTAAAGATTTTGGTTAATATTTATTTTAATAATTCACTATTGTATCAATAATAAATTATATGATAGTATTCCATCGATACTACTAATATTAGTGTTTCCCTTAATAGTATTTTAAACTGTTCACCTTTTTCCTATAGTTTTGTCTTTGTTACTATTTCCTATACTATTGCTATTTATTTTAATACAATGGTTCTTATCAAATTATTCCTGTATTTGGAGTTACTTTGTCTATAATCCTTTTAAATTTGGAATTACAATTTTCACTTTGTTCTGAAAGGGACTACTATTCTTGTTTTAAAGTGTGAGTACTGTTAGTTTTGCCGCTTAGCCCTGTTTCTTTGGCAATTGCTCATAATCTGATAATTCTCGATCATCGATAATTATTTATATATGATGCTCCTTGCTTTAATTTTGACGAGCCTGCTGCATCCAAGGCCCTGAAGTCCAGCATTCCGACCACACACTTCTACAACGATATCGCCCGGGCCCTCTTCTTGGCCTTTCTTATTCTGCAAACACCAGTTTCAAGACCACCGCTCCGCTCGTCTCTCGGCTGAACCTTGTTCCTTTGGCGCTGGCGCTGTCGTTGCTTTGCCCTTGGGTCGCTAGACCCAATTCATCCCGTTACTCGGAGGCGAGGAGGGCTCGCGCCCCAAATCGCTGGGAGTCGGGCCGAGGCGGCAGCCTGATCTGCAGCGCATTGCGCCACCCTCCTGCAGCCTTGCCGGTCCCTGAGGTTCTTCCCCGGGTCTCGTTACTCGCCTCTTTTTAGTTCATCCTCCTCTGCCCGCAGCCTCACGCTGGGCTCAGGGTGGTCCCCGCCCCGCACGCCAGGCTCACCCCAGCCCCGCAGGAACCCACACTCACCCTAACTGCGCTGCTGCATGCGGAGGCGCCTGCGGCCCGAGGTCCACTGCAGGCTCGGGTCCGAGGGGCACGGGACGGTGGGGGCACCGACTCTGGGCCACTGGGTCAGTGTCCCGCTACCCGCCGCGCCCTCGGGGCCGGACACATCCCGGCTCTGGAGCGGGCCCTTGATCTCCGACGCTGCACTTTGGGGCCTCAGCTCCCTCCTCCCCCTCCCTCCCTCCGGGGCCGCCACCCCCCTGCGCTGACGTCGCCGCTGTCAATCAGTCTGCGCCCGCCGCCCCCCGGGGAGGGGGGCTCCAGGGTCCCCTGGCTCCGCGGCCCCAGGACCCCGAGCCCCCGAGAGGGCCTCGCGATCGCCCACCGCGCGCCTAGGTGCCCTCCCTGCGGCCCTTGGGCCCCGCCGGCGCGGCCGGGGCCGGGAGCCCCGCATGGTTTAGATTAGAGGGGCGGGAAGAGACCGAGAGAGCGGCCGGGCAGGGCGGCACGGCTTGCTCCAGACTCGACAACCGAGACGGCGCGGCACCCCCGAGCTGCGGTGCGCGCGGCGGGGCCTGGTCGGGCCGGGGCCCCACTTGCAGTACTTGCAGACAGCCGCCCTCCGCGGAGCCCCGGCCGCGGACTCGGCGCCCGCGCACACCTCCGCCCGGGACCCGCTCCCAGCCGTGCACGCGGCGGCTCGGCAAGCCCGCGGCCCCGGGGGCGGGAGCGCAGCGCCCCACGCACCGCCCCGCACTCGTCCGACCATGCCCCTCACACATTCTCACACCTCCGCGCTCCGACCTGCGCGCTCCTGCTCCCGGGCTCCGGGCGCGGGCTCCGGGCGCGGGCGCCACGGCCAGGGCGCGGCCCCTCCGCTCTCCGGCCCCTGCGCGGCCCGGGCCTGGCGGGCAGCGGGCGCCGACCCGGCCTGGCGCGCCTCGCAGTCGGCCGCGGAGGTCACGGGCCAGGCGGCCGGGCCTGGAGCGGCGGCGGCGGGGAAGTCCCGGGCCGGCCTCTGAATCCGAGCCGAGGCCCCCGGCTTCAAGGTGCCAGGGCTTGGCAGAGTCTCTGGGCGAAACTGCGGCGACGGCCAAGACTCCGCCGGCAGCCTCAAGATCCCAGAAAGCTGAGGAGGAAGTCCAGGGCCTGCTCCAGTCTAGGAAGCTCAGACCACTGCGCAGGGAGCTAGCCGGCCTCTGTGCCTCAGAAAGTGAGGCCCCCTCACTGCCTAGACCTCCCTGCCCAGCCTCTGACTCTCCACTCCCTCTGTCTCCACTTACCTCTCTTTCTCTATGTCTGTACCTCGCCACAGGACCCTTCGGCTCCACAGGCAGACAGATCCATGTGGACCTTAGCCCACGTCCAAGCCTCACAGCCTGTCACATGCCCAGAATACTGAGGCAAGGCTAGGTCTGCCTGCCCATCCCACAGGCCCCAGAGTCCCCTGTCAACAGGATTCCCAGATTAGTCCCTTGGTCCTCAGCCTGGGCTGCATCCCTCCCTCCGCTGGTGTCTTCAACAGTTCCAACCAGCCCCTGTTCCTTTCCAGACTTTTACCTCAAAATCAGATTGAAGGGAACAGGGCCGGGAAATTCCTTCCCTGGATGGATCTGTCCCCTTTCTAATACTGGGAATGGAAAGCCAGCATCTGTGCCTCCCCCACTACCCCTGCACTCAAAGGTAGAAGCAAAACACCAACTCTGGAAAGCCAACTGCTGCTTTCAGGAGCCTGGAACCCATCCCCACAGTGGGCCCACTGCTCAAGAATCAGATTCTGTTACTCCATCTTCCCCTCACAATTTGTCTCATGGAGTCTCAAACCAGGAGGGGGAGGTAAGGTCTAAGGGATAGAGAAGCTTAATCCTCCTCCAATCCTGCCTTCTCCTGGAGTGGAGAAAGGAAAGGCCCTGGTGTTTCAGAGACGCCTGGGGAGTCATGTTTCCCGTGTTAGGGAGAACTGGATGACACGTCTCAGCTTCTGCTCCCAAGCCCCCTCCCATGCCCTCTCCAACAGCCTGTAGGGAAATCCCTTGCAAATAAATAGTGTACAGACTAACCAACCAACTACTGTGTGGGATGGTGAACAGGGAGGGCAGTGAATCATCAGGTACCATGAGAAGACTACACTTAGGCCAGATTCTGGAAAGAATTTGTTGACAACCATTGGAAGAAGTTCATAATGAAACCACCTAGAGTTGCTCTTTAAAGAAACTAGAGTGGAGACTTTCTATAAGTGCAAGGCTTTCTGGAGACTCACGGGAGATACTCCGAATCAGTATCAACTAGGAGAAATGAGATACAGGAAGGACAGGCAAGGGTTTGGCGATGAAAAGGAAGGGGCAAACCAGCCAGCAACTAAGAGAGAAAAGGAAGTTAGATATACACATTCTCCATTAGTAGGATGGAATTCTTTGTTTCCTTGATTCTCACACACACATTTTTTTTTCACATTTTGACATCTCTGAAATTGGGATGCATCTTAGAATCAATGGTAGTTTAATTCATTGCAATGTTGTAGTTTAATTCGTATTGTTTCTTCTTAGTGGTACTTAAAATCATAAAAAAGTGTAGTACTTGTTAATAAATGGCCTGTGGAGAAAAGAAAAAGACCGGTGGTGGTTTGTTGTTGGTGTTGTTGTTTTTCCCAAAATGGATTTGAGGAGTTCAAAGTACAAACTCTTCTCAACCAGCTAAGCAAATAGTTGACCATCTATCACACAAGCTTGGGTTGGCTTGGGGGAAGCCCTCTGGTTTGGTGTCAGGCTTACCTTGGTTTTAAAATCTGGCTCTAAATCCTGGCTCGTTTAGCAGCTGTGTGATCTTGGGCAAGCCCCTTAACACTTAAATAAAATGGAGATAATCAGGGCAGGCCGGGTGGCTCAGCGGTTTAACGTCGCCTTCAGCCCAGGGCCTGATTCTGGAGACCCGGCACTGAGTCCCACGTGGGGCTCCCTGAATGGAGCCTGCTCCTCCCTCTGCCTGTGTCTCTGCCTCTCTCTCTCTCTCTCTGTGTCTCTCATGAATAAATAAATAAAATCTTTTTAAAAAATGGAGATAATCACACCAACCTAATAGCTTATTGTGAGGTTTGGCAAAGTTAATACATGTAAATTCCTAGCATATGTTAGGTAGTTAAGATGTTCCACGTATTCCTAAAATTTGTTTTATTCTACCTCTGTTCTAAAAAGGCTTGAGATGATTTATAACCAAAATAAGTTAATAAAAACACAAGTAAGATTTTTTATTTATTTGGGTTTTTTTTAAGATTTTTTTTATTTGAGAGAGAGAGAGAGAGAGCACAGAGGGAGAGTCAGTGGGAGAAGCAGACTCCCCGCTGAGCAGAGAGCCCTGAGGATATGGGGCTCAATCTCAAGACCCTGAGATCATGACCTGAGCCAAACATAGCCACTTAACCGATCCCCACCCAGGCACCGCCCCCCCCCCCAACTTTTAAAGTAGTTTCTCCTGTCAATTTTTATTTGTATGTCTGTACAGTGTCTAACTATTTACAAAGTGGTTTCACAGCTACTATCTCATCTGATGCTGTATTATATCCATTATATCTCCATTTTATGGATTCATTCATCCAAAGTAATATTTATCAAGTGCTTATTACTATGTGCCAGACACATAAAAAGGAAAGGCTGACTAATTGGGTAGTTTATTAGTTCTATTAGTCAACTGATTGACTAACCAGTTACTAACCACAAATTCACTAATGAATGACCTGCAAACTTACTAATTAATCACCCAAATAATCAACCCCAAGGGAGCAGGGGCTACAGGATAAACTGAAGAATCCCAGTTGGTGCAAATGAAGTGGCTTGCTCAGAGGTGAGGGGAGGTTTTGTTGAAGATGACTACTTGAGCTGGCACCATAGTGTGGTGAAAAGCAAATTACAGATTTTTTTAAAACCTAGGTTTTTGGAGTATTTCATAAATACCAATGTCCAGACCCACCCCAGACAAACTGAGTTAGAATCTCTAACGACAGGATCAAAGTTGAAAATCACTGCTGTAGGCAAATCATGGAAATGTCTCCCTTGCTTCCCTAGTCTCCCTTGTAGGTAGGAGTGGTCATGTGACCCAATGTTGACCAACAAACCTAAGCCAAAGACTGGCGGGAAGGTCAGGAGGGAATATTTTGGTTTATTGATAAAGGAGAAGACAATCTTCTTTCCTTCTATGGATGAGATATCTGGAATTCTCACCCTCTAGAGACCCTGATGCAAGGACAAAGGCCAATATATCAGAACAAAAGGATATCAGAACAAAAAGAGCCTGATGGCATCAATGAGGAGGTAAACCAGTGCCAGACTGCTTCTTGTAACGTGAGAAAAATAAACCTATTTCTTGACATCATTGTTAGTATAGGTCTCTGTTACTTATAGCCAAATACACTCCAGAGGTGTGTAAAGGTCCCAACTCCATAAAGAAAGCTACATATCTGAATGTCTGTGTGTATCCTTGTGCATTTGCACGTATCTTTGACATCAAATTCAGGACGCCAAATCTCTCCCCCTACACCCCTTTCCCAGCCATGTTACTTTGTGTGTGTTGCTACCTAAGCCCTGGGGTCCTTATTAAGTCCCCCAAAGGGAGAGGATGGGCGAGGCAGCAAGGAATTCACTTGTCTCCTGCGGCTTTATTGTCACCCAGTAGCCCCAAATCTTGGTTCTAGGTTTTCTGGCCACATCCCCTTAGGATTAACCAAGCTCAGGATAACTGGGGTGGGAGCAGGGGCTTGAGCTCATTCTGGAAATTGGAGGATTGAGCAACAGGAATGGGTAGTAGGTGGCAGCTGCTGCAGGTGCTTCCCCTTGTACCCCAGGTGCAATTCTGCTCACCTGACCTCTCACCCTGGCCTCACAGGCATTCCCCCACAAAGAGAAATAGGAAACTTCCAGTGAGAAGAAACTGAAGACTAGGCTGCTTTGAGCCCCCGCAGGCCCAAGGATGGAGGCAGTGATTTACCAGGTGAGTACTTCCTAGAACTCTCAGCTGAGACACTACAGAGATAAGGAATGAATGATCAAATCTGGGTTTTGCAGTCAGGGCTAGCAATCCAGGCCTTTTGTTCCAGAGTCCTTATCCATAGGTGGACTGTCTGCAGGTCAGACTTTCCATCACTCTACCTGCTCCTGCCCTGCTGCACTTCTTTCCATTTCCTCCAATAGGACTTCTCTGAAATACTCATTTTACTATCTGTCAGAGGAGGGTATATCGACTAGGGTTGGTTGGGTAAAAATATGCCTAAGTCAAAGAATGTATTTCACTATCCAACATCCCATCTTTTCTTTCCTTCTCTTTCTCTCCTCTATTCTTCCTAAGCACAAACTGTCCAAAACTGGGTCCTCAGAGGGTTTTTTTGAATGAGGAGCTGGAACAAACTAGGACTCTCTAAGAATGAAAGAGTATGTGAGCTATCAGAAAGTCCTTGGAATTTTAAGTTAAAAAACCTGAATTCAGGTCCTCGGTAGGGAGGGACCTGAATGTGATCAATTTAAAGCCTGTTTCCTCATCTGTAAAATGCATTTACAGAGGGACCTAGAATATGATCAATTTAAAGCCTGTTTCCTCATCTGTAAAATGAATTTAATAACAGCCATCTCAAAGGATACTAGAAAGGATGAAGTGATATCACATAGATAAAAGTACTTGGAGGGCTCATAATAGCTAACATTTTTTATTTTTAATATTTTATATATTTATTTGTCAGAAAGAGAGCACAAGACACAGGGAGGCAGGCTCCCCACTGAGCAAGGGGCGGATGTAGGACTCGATCCTAGGACCCCAGAATCATGATCCCAGCTGAAGGCAGACATTCAACTGACTGACCCACCCAGGCATCCCAATAGCTAATGTTTATTGAGCACCTACAATGTGCCTGGCAGGATTCTAAGAGTTTTTTATGTGCTTACCCTTATTTCAACCTTGCCAAATTATCAGGTGAGTACTATAATGATTCTCATTTCATAGATGAAGAAATTGGGTAACACACCTAAAGTCATACAACCAGGAAACAAAGTCAGGATTTGAACCCAATTAGTCTGGAACTCCAGTGTCCATGCTTTTAAATATACTGCTCTATGATCATTTAACCTAACTAAGCCCATTTCATTTGTTAAACAAGGATAATAGTACCCCCCCTACAGTGTTGCTGTAAGAGTGAAAATACTGCCTGACACATAATAACACTATTGTCATTATTGTAAACAGGACTTCCCCAAGGTCTCACAGTTAGAAAAGACTCATGGGACCTCTAAGATTCCAGAACCCAAGATCTTTACCATTATTGTTCATTTTCTAAAAATTAAAATACCTACCTAAAGACCAAAGACTTAGTCATTTCTCTTCAGACTCCCAAAAGAAAGACATAGTACAGGGGAATCTGGGTGGCTTAATTGGTTAGGTGTCCAACCATTGATCTCAGCTAAGGTCTTGATCTCGGGGTCATGAGTTCAAGCCCCACAATGGGGTCCACGCTGGGAGTGAAGCCTACTTAAAAAAAAAAATAGGACATAGTACATCCTTCATGGTCCCAGGAACATCATGCTCTGTCTCCCCACTGACCCTCACCAAGCTGGCCACTGGAAGAGTCAGGAGAACTCATGGAAGTGGGCTGCTCATTCACCAGGACACACTGGAGGTAGAATGGAGAGCACTGTATACAGACTCTACCACAGCTTTTCTTATGCAAAGATGGTGTTGATGGCCCCTTTTAGCTGCTAACACCACTGTTGGCCAAAAAAAAAAACAATGTTCACTAAATCAGGCACAAATGGGAATAAGGATAAATGTGCATTCTTCTGGAATAAAATCCTCTGTGACAGGCCTTTTTCCTTGCCTCCAAGATCCATAAGCTCCCTTCATCTATCTAATGTCTGGGAAGTGCCTCCTAACAGCTAGCTTCAACCCCTCTTGCTGCATGGTCCATTCTATGTCTCTAAAGAATCAGAGGCATTCTGGGGCTCTGTTAACTGGTCAGACCTTCACAGTCTGAGTTGCCATCCCCTCATTTCAGCCACCAAAGCTGGGTGGATGGAGCTGTCCAAGGAGCCCTGAGCCTAAGAGCTATGCCACACTGGCGCTGAACAGGCACAGACCCCAGTCTGAGTTCCTGGTTGACAGGGCCCAAACCTGTGGCTCCCCCAGAATTCAGCCGACCCCAGAGGGGAGGGGAGGGAGGGTCCCTAGGGTCAACCCCCATGTCCCTGCATTTTCTAAAGTTCCTCCTTTGAACACGTCCCTTTATTTATTGGGCCTCATTTAACCTCAGCCTTGTCCTCCTGAGATCATTTATCTGGTAACTGTCATTCAGCCTGCTATGGCATTGACGTCATAATCCTATTGATTTCCTCCAAGCTAGTTGGGGGGTTTCCTCGACATCTTCTGTAGGGGCTGATTCCCAGTTCTGATCATTACGGAGGAGGAGGAGGCCTCAGACTGCTATGCATTTGCCTAGAGGACCATCTCGGCGTTCCTCGTTCCCAACCTGGCCCTTCCCAGGCTGGGAGAGACGCATCTGTGCGGCCGCCTCGGTTGCTGAAGTGCGAGGTGAAGCCGCTCACTGCCCACCGCCACCTCCGGGAGCTCCCTGAGTGGCTACTGAGGCCGTCCTTCAGTGCAAGAGGCCTGGGCTTCACCAATCGCAGCTTTGCTTGGCCCGGAACCCCGCCCCTCTCCGCCATCTTGGATCCGGAGGGGTAAGGGGGCCCCAGTCAGCCCTGGGGAAGTGGGTGAGGGTGGGGTGAGGCCGCCGCTCCAGCCCACGTGGCCGCGACCTGCGCCTTCCCGCCACCTGCGGCCGGGGCCTGGCCCCTGTCGAGCTGCAGCTGCAGCTCCCAGACACCACCCCAGCCCGTCGCCAGGGGATTAGTGTCCGTCTGTGGGCTGGGACAACCTCAGTGGGGGTTGTCCCTGGCCCAGACGATGGCTCCCCTTCACCCTTCCCCAGGACCCCTTCCCCAGAGTCCAGCTTGGGCAGAGGGGATTGTGTTGGGGGGTCTGACAGCCTGGGGTGCTGATCTCTCCCAGAGCTGAGGTGTGGGGTGACGGGAGTCCCCCTCCCCGCCAAGCCTGAGCCACATGTGCTGGGAAGTTCATTTCCCCTTGTTTTGCAGAACGGGCTCAGGGATTGACCCCGGGAGTGACCCCAGTGTCAGGAGGCATTAATGATCTCCATACGGGCAATAAACAGGCAGACCGGCTGGCTTGGTGTGGAGGTGCCCTGGAATGGGGCCGCCTTATTAGCCTCACATTCGCTCATGGGTAGAGGCTTAATTAGCAGGGGCTCCCTCATCCGTCTCCCCTCCCCCAAACATCCTTGAGCTCAATGGGAACATGGTTGGAGACACTGGAGTTCTCTGGCTGGTTCCTTTGCTCCTCATGGGCCTCCTCAAGAGGCAGACTCTTCAGCCGTCAGCTTGGCCATTTGTCTACCTCTAACAGGACTTGGAACTTGGTCCTCCTGATAAAGCCTCTCTTGTTTTTAAAAGCCCCCAGAGGCCAAGACCATGCATTCTGAGTCAGCTCACTTTTTTGTCTACAAGAACCTAGGAACAAGAAGGCCTTACTCTTCTTTAACTTAAATCTCTCCTATTTGAATTTGGGCCCAATTTTCCCAAAGGGAAATTTCTCAAGGGAATAAATAGGTGGTTACCAGCTTGTATGTGGGTGCGGGTAGGAAGGGGGGTGATCCTCAGCAACTGCCTAAACTATTAAAAGCACCCTCTGATGTATCCCATCTCTTTCTCCAAATTCATTTCCATCAGATTGGTTCCTTATTATAGGTGTGTGACTTAACCTTTTTGGGCTTCACTTTTCTTATCTGTCTAGTTCATTTAAGATTCACCGAACACTACATGGTAGGCACAGTGCTAAGGGCTAGAGAAGTGAAGCAGAGGAAAACCCAGGCCCTACTTGAGGGGAGCTCCCAAACTAGTGTGGGAGACAGACAGACTTGTAAACGCATGCAGTAATAAAATGTGCTCAGGGCTGTAATCTAAGTCCATATTGGGTATGATGAGAGTATGAAAGAGGGAGGTACCAACTTATCCTGCCTCGTTGAGGAAGGTTCCATGAGCAGATACATCTGAACCCATCTTTTAAAGATGAATATGTATGTGATCCTGAGGGAGAATGTGACAAAGATATTTCAGGAAAAGGGAAGAACCTGGAGGAAGGCACAGAGGACATGTTTGAGGAGCAGTAGGGCTGCAGTGGTAGAAAATGAAGCTTTGTGGGAAGGTAGAGTTTGGGAAGGGGCTTCTAAACTGTGTTAACAACTTTATCTAGACAGCCATTGCAGTACATTGAGTTCCACAGAAATAGCACCAGGGCACTTGAGAGCCAGACAGGCACTGACTGGGTACCTCTGAGCCTTAATGAGGAAAAATAAACATGGGCAAAGGAGATCCTAAGAAGGATCCTGAGAGGCAGAACTTCATCATGTGCATTCCTTCTGCTAACTTGCTGGCTGGGGCACAAGATGAAGTGTGAAGATGCTTCAGCCAACTTCTCAAAGTTTTCTAAGTAGTGCTCGGAGAAGGGGAAGACATGTCTTCTAAAGAGAAAGGAAAATTTGAGGACATGGCAAAGACTGACAAGGCTCATTATGAAAGAGACATGAAAACCTGTATCTGTAGCTTCTAATGAAGAAATAATAGAAAAGTTCAAGGATCCCATTGTATCCAAGAGGACTCTTTGGCCTTCACCTTGTTTTATTCTGAGTAACGTCCAAAAGTCAAAGGAGAACGTCTGGGTCTGTCCATTGATGATGTTGCAAAGGACCTGGAAGAGACTTGAAATAACACCGCTGCAGATGACAGGCAGCCTCGTGAGAAAAAAGCTGCTAAGTGGAAGGAAAAATAGGAGAAGGATATTGCTGTATACCAAGCTGCAGGGAAGTTGATGCAGCAGAAACAAGAGATGTCTAGGGCTGAACAAAGCAAGAAAAAAAAGAAGGTGAGGAAGATGATGATCATGGTGAAAAAGTTGGTTCTTGCGAAGTTTTTTTTTTTTTTCTTGTCCAGAAAGCATTTAACTCCCCTGAACCCAATTCACTCCTTTTAATGTAGTAAAAAAAAAAAAAAAAAAAAGGAATGTAAGGCTGTGTGAGATTTGTTTTTAAATTGTACAGTGTCTTTTTTTTAAATAATTGACACACTACCAAATGTGTCTTTCACTAACCCTATCGCATTGTATTTTTAACTAACCTTTGTAGGTGCAGTATGGACATGGAAATTTAAAGCAGGTTCTTGTTGGTGCACAGCCCAAATCAGATGTATGGGGATGATAGTTTTGTCATCTTCCATTGATTCTCACACAACTTACATGAAATAATTGTTTTTCTGTTCACTCTGTAATTGCAAAAAAAAAAAAAAAGTTGCAGCTGTTTTGTTGACATTCATTTTTTTTTTAGATTTTATTTATTTATTTATTTATTTATTTATTTATTTATTTGGGAGAGAAAGAACATAAGCCAAGGTTGGGGCAGAGGGGGAAGGAGAAGTAGATTCTCCACTAAGCCAGAAGCCCGACACGGGACTTCATCCCGGGACCCCAGGATCACGACCTGAACCTAAGGTAGATGCTTAACCAACTGAGTCACCCAGGTGCCCCTGTTTTTTTTTTTTTTTTTTTTTTATTGGTGTTCAATTTACTAACATACAGAATAACCCCCAGTGCCCGTCACACATTCACTCCCACCCCCCTCCCTCCTCCCCTTCCAACACCCCTAGTTCGTTTCCCAGAGTTAGCAGTCTTTACGTTCTGTCTCCCTTTCTGATATTTCTCACACATTTCTTCCCCCTTCCCTTATATTCCCTTTCACTATTATTTATATTCCCCAAATGAATGAGAACATATAATGTTTGTCCTTCTCCGACTGGCTTACTTCACTCAGCATAATACCCTCCAGTTCCATCCACGTTGAAGCAAATGGTGGGTATTTGTCATTTCTAATAGCTGAGTAATATTCCATTGTATACATAAACCACATCTTCTTTATCCATTCAGATAAAGGGCTAGTTTCCAAGATCTATAAAGAACTTCTTAAACTCAACACCAAAGAAACAAACAATCCAATCATGAAATGGGCAAAAGACATGAACAGAAATCTCACAGAGGAAGACATAGACATGGCCAACATGCACATGAGAAAATGCTCTGCATCACTTGCCATCAGGGAAATACAAATCAAAACCACAATGAGATACCACCTCACACCAGTGAGAATGGGGAAAATTAACAAGGCAGGAAACAACAAATGTTGGAGAGGATGTGGAGAAAAGGGAACCCTCATACACTGTTGGTGGGAATGTGAACTGGTGCAGCCACTCTGGAAAACTGTGTGGAGGTTCCTCAAACAGTTAAAAATAGACCTGCCCTACGACCCAGCAATTGCACTGCTGGGGATTTACCCCAAAGGTGCCCCTGTTTTATTGACATTCTGAATGCTTATAAGTAAATACAAATTTTTAAAACATAGGTCTGAAATTTTTCTTGAGGGGAAGCTATAGTCTTTTGCTTTTGTCTATTTTGGATCACATGAATTATTTAAGGTATTTATCTTTTCATTTAGTTAGCTGATAAGTAGCTTTTGTCTATACACCTGCATATAATGAGGGCAATAAAAGTTGAATTGAGACAGAAAGAAACAAACAAAAAACCAAAAAAACACCCCTATCTAAGGGCAATTGGAAGCCAAAAGGGTTTTTAGGAGGGAAGAGGGCTGGAGTGATCAGGCTAGGGTGGGAAGATTTTGAGGTGAAGAGTGGCGTCAGGGAGACAGCTTTTGGAGGCAGTGAGATTAATAGAGTATTTAGGAGAAGTGGAGTAGGAAAGAGGCAGGGCAGAAGCTAAGGCTGTTTCTGGGCAGGAATATGATAGACATTTGTAATTTTCACTCCCTGGGTCACTCCGCTTTTTTTACATTCAGAAAAGTTGATAGTTTTAGGGGAAAGAATCATTCCCATTGAGAATTTTGATGTGACTGTCAGTGAAGGGGCTCTGTCCATCCATGTTAGATGCTCTCTTCCCAGAATTCTAATCTTGAACGTAATGGCAGAAAGAAGGAAGAAATGTGAGTTTAATCTTCCTTTCTGGGCCTCAGCTTCCTTATCTGTATGTATCATTTAACATTCAAGAAACACTGCGTGGTCCATAACATTTTTTTTAAAGATTTTATTTATTCATTTGACAGAGAGAGCACAAGCAGGGGAGCGGCAGAAAGAAGGAGAGGCAGAAGCGGCCTCCCCACTGAGCAGAGAGCCTGATGCAGGGCTCCATCCCGGATGCTGGGATCATGACCTGAGCCAAAGGCAGATGCTCAATCAGCTGAGCCACTCAGCGACCCCAGGTAACATTCTTTTTTTTTTTTCCCCAGGTAACATTCTTATACTACATTCTTCCATCTTCATTCACCTGCACCCATTGCTTGGCTCCCCAGAACTGCTCAGCCTCTGTCACTTGTAAGCCTGGATCTTCAGCCTTTCCTTCAAGCTGGTGAGTGGATCTGTCCTTCCAGTAAATTCCCTCTCTGCTTAAGCCAGCCAGAGGTTTGTTCCAGTCATGACAAGACTGAAGTTGGAAATACAAGAGCTGAAGATTTGGAACACATTGAGGCATGGTGGTGGTGGTGGTGGGGTTATACTGGTAGTTGATGAGGTCACTAAGGGAGAATTCATAGAAAGAGAAAAGAAGACCAAGAAGAGAGTCTGGAGGATGTGGAAAAGAAGAAAGGAAACCGACATGCAACCTAAGAAGGGTCAGTTAGAGTTGGCCAAGACAGAGTGCAATCCTGGCAAAAAAGAGAACTTTTTCAGAGCAAGGGAGCGGTCAGCAGTGTAAAATACTGGCAAGGGTGTCAAGGAGGGGATGTAAATGATTAGGGGAGGGAGGCAATTAGAGGTCACTGGGGACCTTAGGAAGAGCAGATCAAGTGCAGGGGAGAGGAGTCTACCTGCTTCCCAGCCTGTAGGAGGATCAAATCAGTTGGCTTTAGTAAATGGGGAGGGGCCACCAAATAAGAGAGACAGACACTCTAGTTTCCCTGGGCTTCTGGAAAGAGCAGTAGTGCTGGCCTTCTCTATCATCCTTCCCTCTTTTGCATGGTTACTAAAATTTGCCAGCAAGCCCCTACATACCACTGGAGCCCTCACCCACCCAGGAGGCCTGTCCCAGGGGGTGGGGAGGGGGGGGGCGTCTGTCTCAGATTCACTTAGCAGCACAGGGGCCCAGCTGAGAGGCTGAAGTCAGCCCTGCCTGTTGTCCTGGATTCTACTTCTGCTGCTTTAGAGTCAAATATCTCCTTGTAGAGAATTTGGCAATCACAGCCAGATGTGAAGGAAACAAAAGAGATAACCACTGTCAACATTTTGCCAGATTACCTTCTTTTTTTCTTTACTTTTTTTTTTTTTTTTTAAAGATTTTATTTATTTATTCATGATAGTCACACAGAGAGAGAGAGGCAGAGACATAGGCAGAGGGAGAAGCAGGCTCCATGCAGGGAGCCCGATGTGGGATTCGATCCTGGGTCTCCAGGATCGCGCCCTGGGCCAAAGGCAGGCGCCAAACCGCTGCGCCACCCAGGGATCCCTCTTTTTTTCTTTACTTAAAAAAATATATATTTTTTAAATTATGAAACAAAATAGATCTAGAAAAGTGAGTCATTGGCTTTTCAGATGAAGGTTGTTTTCATGAACTATTGAACACTGTTTTTGTATATTTAAGCACTGGTCCGCAATTTTTATAATTTTTCAGGATTTTCTTTTTTTTCCCTAATTAATATTTAGCCCATTACTTATGCTCTTGACAACTTATACAAGCAAAGAGTTGGAATAGCAGAAATGTTATTTAATTAAACTATGGCCACTTCACTTACCATATTGTGTATGTATGGTATGATTGAAATTTTGCAAACAATTAATTATATCTGCAGGGACCCACAGCCAGCTGTGATTGGTAGTTGTCTCAGACAAGGTAAGATTATGGATGTTCTTCATCATTTTCTGTGGCTTATTTCTTTATTTGGTTTGTATATAAATTTTTCTATAATGAGTATGTATTTCTGTTTTAATAAGAAAAATAGAAATAAGAACAATAATAATTAACAGCTGACTGTAAAAACTTACCATATGCTAGTATGCTAAATGCTTGATGTAAGTTCTCTTATGAAAGCAACGACATAACATAAACACTATTATCCACTTTTTCTTTAATATTTATTCATTTATTTATTTATTTGAGAGAACACATATATGCTCATGAGCCAGGGGAGGGGCAGAGAGAGAGGGAGAGAGAGAATTTGAAGCAGACTCCCCGCTGAGCTGAAACCAAGAGATGGGCCCTCAACTGACCAAGCCACCCAGGTCCCCCACTATTATCCACTATTATTTTAAAAATAAACTTTATAGAGGTGCCTGGGTGATTCAGTTGTTTAAGCATCAGCCTTTGGCTCAGGTCATAATCTCAGGGTCCTCGGATCAAGCCCCACATCTGGCTTCCTGCTCAGTGGAGAGTCTGCTTCTCCCTCTTCTCCCTGCTTATGCTCTTTGTTGCTATCTTTGTCTCTCTCTCAAATAAATAAATAAAATCTTTTAAAAAAATAAAATAAACTTTTTATTTTAGAATAGATTTGAAGGAAAGCTGCAAAGATAGTAATATAATTCCCATATTGCTCACACTAGTTTCCCCTATTGTTAACATCTTGCATTAATATGGTGTCATTGTCACAACAAATTGATTGATATTGGTACATTATTATTAAGTAAGGTCTATACATACTTTATTCAGATTTCCTTAGGTTTAACCTAATATCCTTTGTCTGCTCCAGAATCTCATATAGGATATCACATTACATGTAGTCTCCTTAGGCCATTCTTGGCTAAAACCCTTTCTCCAATTCTCCTTGTTTTTGATGACCGTGACAGTTTTAAGGAGTGCCAATCAGATATTTTGTCAGATGCCCCTTAATTGGGGTTTTATGTATTCAGTCATTTCTATCAATACAACCTCATGGATATTTTAATTTTATACTTTGAGTTAAAATCCAATTCTATGTTATTTATTTTGTCACCCAAAATGTTCCTGTTCTGGCCACTTGGAGCTCTTTCTCTGGCTGGTTTCTGTTTGCCTTTGACATACCATCATTATTATCCCCCTCTTAGAGATGAAAAGACTGAAGTCAAGAGAAGATGAATAAAAGCCCCAGGATTATACTGATGGTCAGTAGGAGTCTCTTTCTAACATCCAGGCAGAAAGTATGACTACTATACTTCACTGCCTTTTGAAGTGATTTTGCAACCTTGAGATATCATTGAGGATTTCTATCTTCTCAAAGTGTTTTAAATCTACTTTTATTTTTTATTTATTTACTTTATAAATAACTTTTTAAAATATTTATTTATTTATTTATTTATTTATTTATTTTAGAGAGAGAGTGTATGAGTACACAGGCACAAATGGGGGAAGGGTAAGGAGAGAGAATCTCAAGCAGACTCCCTGCTGAGCACAGAGCCTGACCTGGGGCTTGATCTCATGACCCTGAGATTGTGACCTGAGGGTGAAGGGCATTGAGGTGGGCACTTGACGGGATGAGCACTGGGTGTTGTTCTATATGTTGGCAAATTGAACACCAATAAAAAATAAATTTATAAAAAAAAAAGAAAGAAAGAAAGATTGTGACCTGAGCTGAAACCAAGAATCAGATACTTAACCAACTAAGCCACTCAGGTACCTATAAATCTAGTTTTAAATTTCTAATTTAAAAAAAAAAATATTTAGAGCGAGAACGCTGGGCCAGAAAGGGGAGTTTAGGTACCTCCCAGAGTGAGACCCAGCGCCCGCTCCCACTCCTCGCGGGCCTTCGTCCCCGCCATGGCTGAGCTAATCCAGAAGAAGCTACAGGGAGAAGTGGAGAAATATCAGCAGCTACAGAAGGACTTGAGTAAAATCCATGTCGGGGAGACAGAAGCTTGAGGCGCAGCTAACAGAAAATAATATCGTGAAGGAGGAGCTGGCCCTGCTAGATGGATCCAACGTGGTCTTTAAACTTCTGGGTCCTGTGCTGGTCAAACAGGAGCTGGGAGAGGCTCGTGCCACAGTGGGGAAGAGGCTGGACTATATCACAGCTGAAATTAAGCGATACGAATCCCAGCTCCGGGACCTTGAGCGGCAGTCAGAGCAACAGAGGGAGACCCTGGCTCAGCTGCAGCAGGAGTTCCAGAGGGCCCAGGCAGCCAAGGCAGGGGCTTCTGGGAAGGCCTGACCCCATGGCGGGGGGGGGGGGGGGGGGGGGGGGGAAGGGAATGAGGCAGCTCAAGGGTCTATGCTGTAGCTAATAAAATGTGAAAACCCCTGGCTGTTTTCTGACCAGCCAAAAAAAAAAAAAAATTTTTTTTATTCATGAGAGATACAGAGAGAGAGGCAGAGACACAGGCAGAAGGAGAAGCAGACTCCATGCAGGGAGCCTGATGTGGGACTTGATCCTGGTACTCTGGGATCACACCCTGAGCCAAAGCAGATACTCAATGGCTGCACTACCCAGGCATCCCTGACAGATTCTCATTGGTCAGAGGTAGATAGGTAGGTGGGTTACCCTTCATATGTCCTTTTAGTTTAAAGTCCTATAATTGGCTAGGGATAGTGTTTCTCACCTATGCCTGAAATGGAGATCCAGTCAAGCACTTTCTCTAAATTTACCTGATGTGAAGATTTACCTGGGATATTTATTAAGAATAAATATTCCCAGGCCTTTTCAACAATTCTGAGAAAGTCAGGGATGGAGTCCAGACATTTTTAACACTTGTAATAAGCATCTCAGGCAAGAAAGTGGGATGCAAATTCTTATTCTTAGCTCTTGGCTCATCCTTTTCATCCTAGCTCGTCTCTCTTTGAGAACTTGGCAAGCTGTGTTTCAGTCTTAGGCCTCCTGAGGGCACAACCTGCCTTATGGACTTACCAGTGGTAACCAGGTGCCCACACTGGACTGGTGTTCAGTCCTTATCTGCTGTCCTAATAAGTTCTCAAATAGACTTCTCCACATGCAAATGCATGTCCTATTTTTATTAAAGTAGAGGATGTAGTACTTAGGGTCCATGGCTTCACAGAATTTTCTTTTTCTTTTTTTTTTTTTTTTTTAGAATTTTCTTTTTATTTTTCAAGGTTTATTTATTTATTTGAGAGAGAGAGAGAGAGAGATTGACTGCAAATGAGGGGAGGGGCAGAAGGAGAGGGAGAGAATCCTCCAGCAGACTCCGTGTTGAGTGCAAAGCGTGATGTGGGGCTCAGTCCCAGGACTCCAAGATCATGACCCCAGCTGAAATCAAGAGAAGTCTGCTTAATTGACTGAGGCACCCAGGCACCCCTAGAGTTTTCTTTTTAATCAACTTTACTGAGATATAATTTGCATACAATAAACTGAACCCATTTAAACTATAAATTTGAAGAGTTCTGACAAACATATAACCATGCACCAATGTAACCATGACCACGATCAAGATGCAGAATATTTCCATTTCTGTAAGAGTTCCCTCAAAAGTTCCCTCTTATCCCTTTGGAGCCAATCTCTCCTTCAGCCCAGCCCCAGGTAACTTCTGCTCTTCCTGTCAAAATAGATTAATTTGCATTCTCTAGAATTACATGTAAATGGAATAAATTGTATATTCTTTTGTGTCTGGCTTCTTTTCATTCAGCATTATAACCTTGAGATTTGTCTATACCAGTAGGTAGATCAGTCCTTTTTACTGCTGAATGGTATTCCATTAAATGGAACAATTTGCTTATTCAGTCACCTTTTGATGGGCATTTGTATTGTTTCCAGATTTGTCTATTGTAAATAAAGCCTCTCTAGACATTTGTGTACAACTCTGTGTATGGACATGTTTTTACTTCTCATGGAATTTTCTAGGACTAGGGTAGAGGTGGCCAGGAGTGGCGACATGTAAAACCCCTCCCTCATGCCTTAAGTCAATAAACATTTATTTGGACAATGATGTGCCAAGCCTGCACTGCAGACCAAGCAGGACAAAGAAGGCTCTCATGACCCTTTGGTGTGGTCAGCATTTTGGCAGAAGTGCTTCTGCAGAGTAAGCCAGCCCAGCCAGGGAGACCAAGAGCGCCTTGAAAATCTTCAGACCCACGTTCCAAGAAGGCTTCCTTTGGAATGCAGGTGTGTAAGGGAAAGTTTTTAATGCTTAGAGGTAAATATTTTTTAGCTAAATTATCTCTTTTTTTTCTCACTTAACACCAAGGTAGATTTCCCTGAGAGGTCGGAGTTTCTTCTAGGAGGAGAGAGAAATGTGAACAGACCGTTCTAGACCCTTCCAAATGTACCCAAATGTGAGCCTGGGCAGGGCCTCTGAACAATCAGAAAGAAAGATGTATTTGTTTCCCAGGGCTGCCATGACAACTCATCATAGACTTGTGGCTTAAACTATAGTCATTTTTCTTCTCACACTTCTGCAGACCAGAGTTGGGAATCAAGTTGCCAGTAGACCCACACTCTCTCTGAAAATTCTAAAGGAGAATCTTTCCTTTCTCATTCCAGAGTGGCTCCAGTTCTTTGGCTTGTGGCAGCATAAGTCTAATCTTCATATGGCCTTCTTGCCTGTGTTTCTCTCTGTGTCCTTTCTCTTGTAAGGACACCAGTCATTAGATTTAGGGCCCTCTCTAAACCCAGGAAGATGTCACCTTGAGATCCTTAACTGAGCCTATCCAAATAAGATCAGATTCACAGGTACGAGGGGATGGGACTTAATATATCTTTAGGAGATATTATTGAACCTACCATAGAAGGCGAAATATCAGTAGTTTTAAAAAAAAAACTTTAGCCCAAAAACTAATAGTAATACAAGTCAATATTATTACGAGTTTCCTATGTGTCAGGATCTGTCCTAAACACTAGCCATAAAATATCCCACTTAATCCTCTCAGCAATTCTGAGGCAGGTAAGATCATTAGCTTCAATCTGACAAAGGAGGAAACCATGCATGGTACCAGGAGCTTCATTAACATATCCATGGTTGCAACAAATAAGCAGTCCGACCCCAGAACCATTGCATCATTTTAGCAGGTATTGAGGAGAAGCACATCCCAGAGCATGCTCTGCCCCTGTGGTTTTTGGAGATTTTGAACATCTTTTAGGGCCTGGGAGAGTTGGGGTGGGGGGTGTAAGCAGTGGGAGGGGCCTCCCAGGCCTAAGCCTGTAGACTGGGGAGGAGGGAGAGATGGTATGTCAATCTACTGCCTGGCTGGCTCTGTCCACCAGTCCTTTTCAACCCTTGAGCCTGGGGACCACCATGAGGCAGAAGGACCAGGCAGGAACCAATACAGAATCTTGGGAATAGAAGCTGAGGTGACATCTTACTTTTGAAACATACATCTCAAGCGTAAGGCAGGAAGCCCAGCATCTGATGTGTGACAGGAATGAGGATGTTCAGGGTGAGGCTGGCCTGCAGCTGGGAGCTCCTTTGGGAGTCCCATCCATCTGGTGCAGAGGTTTGCCCTCCCTGGGAGCCAGGCTAGACTGGGCAGCCATCTTCTTGACCTGATATCTATGAATGGACTTTGTAAAGTAAGATACTGACAGCATCACAAGTACCCAGCCAAGGAGCAGAAGAGAAACAGTGAATAGAGGGGTCCTCCCCCTTCAACTAGGGTTCCCTCTACCCACTTGAAGGATTTGTACTTTTCGCTTCATTCTTCCTTAGTGAATCAACCTACTTTCTTCAGGTAACCAATTTTGAAACCTACCACTGTGCCTGGGTGGCTCAGTGGTTTAAGTGTCTGCCTTCAGCTCGGGTCATGATCCCAGGGTCCTGGGATCAAGCCCCACATCAGGCTCCCTGCTCAGTGGACTCTGCTTCTCCCTTTCCCCCTGCTGCTCCCCCTACTCAGTACTCTCTCTCTCTATCTATCTCACCTGCTTTCTCTCAATTAATAAACAAATCTTAAAAAAAAAAAAAAAAAAAGAAACCTACCCACTACCCATATGAACCCAAGAAAAGCTGAGACCAGTAACTGACCAACCCCAACTCTAGTGTGCAGATGGATGATACAGCAATGGCCTGTGAACAGTTCAGAAAAGCAGCCAGCACAAATTCAGTACTAGGCATATTAATAGGAGCCAATGTTTATTGATCACTCATGTGCTAGGCACCAAGCTAAGTTGTTTTTATGCATTCCCTCTTTAATTCATAGCTACCACCATGAGGTGGGATTATTACCTTGATTTCAAAGAAATTGACACTCAAACAAGTTAAAGTCTACCTGAGTCAAAAGCATTTGCTCTTGTCCCCATACATTAGTGGTTCTCAAAATGTGGTCCCTACATAAGTAGCCTTAGTATTACTGGGAACTTACTAGAAATGCAGGTGCTGAGGCCCCACTCGGACCTCCTGAATCTGAACTCTTTGGGCAGAGCCTAGCAGTCATCCTCCAGGTGATCCTCATGCATGCACAAGTTGGAATACCATTGCCCTGCATTATCCCGTTTCTTTGAAGATCCAGGCAGGCCAAAATAATCTCATTTTCTTTTGTAATAGGATGTCCAGAGTGGCAGATGAAAAAGATACCCTGTCTCTAGAGTTCAGCAAACCCTTTGATCTACTTATTAAGAAATCTTAAGGAAAATGTGGAGGAGATTGATTGGGAAGGAGGCAGAACACAGCAGGATGATGAGTTACCCTACAGGCAGATAGGATGAGTGACAGTTAGACAGTCATACCCTGAGAGTGTGAGTTGACAGGTCGGTACAAATGTGGTAGGAAGTCTCTACTGAGGAACATCCCAAAGTGCTGCCCAGTTTGGGCTTCAATAAATAGTGTAGAAGATGGCATGGTATCAGTTCAGTAGATATCACAAAGCTGGGGGAGATGGGAAGTACTTTGGATAACAAAATGTAGACCCAACATGATTTTGACCAACCAGAAACAGAAATTAAGTATAAAATCGAGCACATGATCACCATGTATGGTTGTGTAATCTGTTCCCTCCCTAGTGCATTTTACTTGGGTTGAGGGATTAAATGGGAGCTGAAATAAAGGCACTTTAGTCAATTTCACCCACAAGAGGAGGACCCATTTTGAAGTTGACGTTAAAGGTTATTTTATGAACTTGCAGCAGTGTTAACCCATTATTTTTTTTAACTGGGGTAAAATATATACAACATAAAAATTGCATTTTAATCATGTAAACAATTTTTAATTGTGGTAAAACATATGTGATGTAAAATTTATATTTTTGATAAATTTTCATTGTACAGTTCAGTGACATTAAGTACATTCACATTTTGTGCAACCATCAGCAATATCTATTTCCAAAACATTTTCATCATCCTAAACAGAAACTGCACCTAGGAAGCAACAATTCCTCATTTCCCTCTTCTCTCAGCCTCTGGTAACCTCTAGTCTACTTTCTCTCTCTCAGAATTTTCCTATTCTAGGGGATCCCTGGGTGGCTCAGTGGTTTAACGCCTGCCTTCAGCTTGGGGAGTGATCCTGGAGTCCCCGGATCGAGTCCTGTGTCGGACTCCCTGCATGGAGCCTGCTTCTCCCTCTGCCTGTGTCTGTGTCTCTCATGGATAAATAGATAAATCTTTAAAAAAAAAAAAAAAGAATTTTCCTATTCTAGATATCCTATATGAATGAAATCATACAGTATTTGTCTCTTGGTATTTAGCTTATTTCACTTAGCATAATGTCTTGAAGTTTTATCCACGTTGTAGCAGGCATCAGAATTTCATTTCTTTTTATGGCTGAATAATATTGTCTTGTACATACAGACCACAATTTACTTACACATTCATCTGTTGATGGACCTTCAGGCTATACTTACCTTTCAACTCTTGTGAATAATGTTGTAATGAACATGGGTATACAAGTGTCTGTTTGAGTCCCTCTTTTCAATTCTTAGAGGTACATACCCAAGAGTAGAATTCCTGGATCATAAGGTAATTCTTTTTTAGCTTTTTGAGAGACTGTCAAACTGTTTTATACAGTGGCTACACCATTTTAGATTCCCAACAGGATATGCAAGCATTCTTATTTCTCCTCATCCTTGCCAACACTTAGTTTTGTTTTCTTTTAATTCTAGCCATCCTAGTGGGTATTAAATAGTATCTAATTATGATTTTGATTGGCATTTCCCTAGTGATTAATAATGTTGAGTGCTTTTTTTCCATGTGCTTTTTATTATTTGTATATATTCTTTGGAGAACTATATATTCATGATCCTTTGCCCATTTTTTAATTGGTTGTTTATCTCTGTTGTTGAGTTATAGGAGTTCTGTATATGTTCTGAATATTAAGCCCTTCTCAGATATGTGATTTGGAAGATATTTCCCATTCTGTTGGTTCCTTTTTCACTCTCTTGATGGTGTCTTTTGATGCACGAAAGTATTTAACTTGGTGAAGTTCGATTATTTATTTTTTTATTTTGTCACTTGTGCTTTGGTATCATATTGAACAAACCATTGCTAAATCTAAGGTCATGAAGATTTCATTTCCCCCCATGATTTCTTCTAAGAGTTTTATAGTTTTAGCTCTTTAATTTAGGTCTTTGATCTATTTTGAGTAATTTTTATATACACTATGATGTAAAAGTCTAACTTCATTATTTGCATGTTGATATCCAGTTTTTACAGCCCCATTTGTCAAAAAGACTGTCCTTTTCCCCTATTGAATAGTTTCAACACTGCTGTGGAAAATCAATTGACCACAAACATGAAGGTTTATTTTATTTTGGGGCTCTCAATTCTACTCCAATTTTCTATACATCTATCCTAATGCCAATACCACTGTTTTAATCACTGTAATTTTGTAGCATATTTTGGAATTGGGAAGCATGAGTCGTCTTCTTTTTTCAGATTGCTTTGGCTGTTTAGGGTTCCTTGAAATTCTATATAAATTTATTGTATTTTATTTTTTTTTATATAAATTTATTTTAAAATGGGTTTTTTCATTTCTGCAAAAAAAAAAAAAAAAAAAAAAAAACCACAAACCCACCATTGACCTATCACTTTTTTTTCCTTTAGAGAGGGAGAGGAGGCAGGGGGAAGGGCCGAGGGAGCAGGGAGAGGGAGAGAATCTCAAGCAGGCTCCATGCCCAGCACAGAGTCTGATGTGGGGCTTGATCTCACAACCCTGAGATCATGACCTGAGCCAAAATCAAGAGTCACTTAACCAACTGAGCCAGTCAGGGGCCCCTGACCCACCACTTCTGATTAAAAACAATATTAGTGTCACCTCTCCACAATGGGGAAGCAATGTGGCTAAACAGCAGACCCTATAGTACCCCAAATAACCAATTTAAGCCAACAGTGCTTCATGGCTACCCAAAACAGGTGATGTTGGGTTCTATTTAAACCAGTGCAGGAGGAGAGAAGCCCTGTGTTCTGTACTCTACCCACTGAGGCCCACATTTTTCTAGAGGGCTCTTGAGACCATAGATGCTGTCCCCAGGGATAGAATAATTTGCTATTTTTTTAAAGATTATTTATTTATTTATTTGAGAGAGAGAGAGAGCATGAGCAGGAAGAAGGGGCAGAAGGAGAGGTCACCAGACATGTGCCTGATCCCAAGACCCTTAGATCATGACCTGAGCCAAAGGCAGACACTTAACCAACTGAGTCACCCAGGTACCCCTATTATTATTATTATTATTATTATTATTATTATTATTATATTCTTACTAATGTTTTCATTAGTAGAGAGCACTTAAGGAAATTGGAGAGATGACTGGGTAGGTTAAAGGAAGGGATGCATGACAACTTTCAAGTATTTGGATGGCTCTCCCTCTGCCTTTCTGTTTACTCTTTCACTTATAATGCAAAAGATTTCCTACAGGCAGTCCCGGTGGCCCAGTGGTTTAGCACCGCCTTTGGCCCGGGGTGTGATCCTGGAGACCCAGGATCAAATCCCACATCGAGTTCCCTGCATGGTTGTTTATCTCTGTTGTTGAGTCTCTGTGCCTGTGTCTCTGCCTCTCTGTCTCTCTCTGTGTCTCTCATGAATAAATAAATAAAATTAAAAAAAGAGAGAGATTTCCTACAGTTATATGAAGACAAATGATCAGGAGCCAGCCCAAACTGCTTGGTTTCTAACCATTGGCAATGTTTTTAACCATTACACCAGTTCAAATCTGGAATAAGCTGCCTGCCTTGGGAGGTGGTGAGTTCCCTGTCATGGGAAATGCCCAAACAGAGGCCAGGTGATGGATTATTGATTCAGTATGGCATTCAGTTAATGACCTGAGAGACTCTTTCAATCATGGAGCAGAGCTTGTAAAAAAATTAATCTGAGTGTGGCCACTCCTTCTTCCCAAAGCATCCTCTCTATGACAGCTGCTGCAATGGGTGCTGGGAACAACATGGCTGTCAACAAGAATCTACTTGTTCAGGTGATGTTTCAATATCACTTTAAAAGGGGCAGTGGCACCTGGATGGCTCAGGCAGTTAAGCATGCTACCTTGGTTTCAGCTCAGGTCATGATATCAGGGTTGTGAGATTGATCCCCGTGTCAGGCTCTATACTTAGTGTGGAGATTCTCTCTCCTTCTCCTTCTGCTCACCGCTGCCAAATAAATAAATAAAAATAAAATCTTATTTATTTTTTAAAAAAGATTTTATTTATTTATTCATGAGAGGCAGAGAGAGAGAGACAGAGAGAGGCAGAGACACAGGCACAGGGAGAAGCAGGCTCCATGCAGGAAGCTTGACGTGGGACTGGATCCAGGGTCTCCAGGATCACTCCCTGGGCTGAAGGTGGCGCTAAACCGCTGAGCCACCCAGGCTGCACAATAAAATCTTTTTTTTTTTTTTTAAAAAAAGGGGGCCAGGGTAAAGTTCTGGAAAGAGCAGACAAACATAGGTTTGAATCGCAGCTGAGTCTCTAGCATACACAGCCCTGGCAAGTTTCCTAATCTCCCCATGTCTCAGTTTCCTAATTTGTACAATAGGAAAATTATACCAGCGATAGCCAGCCATATACAACCTGTTTGCTCATTCCCAGTCCTGGTGGCACCACTGCCCATAGGTCTATCCTATCTTCTGGAGCATCTGACCTAGCCTGGCCAGTTAGAGTTGCCTTTCCTCTGTCCACTGAATAGATATGTGACCTTCATAGGAGCCAGTCAGAGTCTCCCCATGTAGTTTGCTCTATACATGGAGAGCGGGCTGCTCTCTTCCCCTGGTACTGAGGGCTGTAAAGGCATCTGGGCTTGGGATCCCTTGGACATCTTTCCAGCTGTGCAGGCAGAAGGTGTCTGAGCCAATACAGAAGGTAGTCAGTTTAAGAGCTGGAGCTAAGGGGCATGGCTGGTTCAGCTGGTAGAGCATATGGCTCTTGATCTCAGGGTCCTGAGTTCCAGCCTCATATTAGGCATGGAGCTTACTTAAAAAAAAAAAAAAATTGGGATCCCTGGGTGGCGCAGCGGTTTGGCGCCTGCCTTTGGCCCAGGGCGCGATCCTGGAGACCCGGGATCGAATCCCACGTCGGGCTCCCGGTGCATGGAGCCTGCTTCTCCCTCTGCCTGTGTCTCTGCCTCTCTCTCTCTCTGTGACTATCATAAATAAATAAAAATTTAAAAAAAAATTAAAAATGCTGGAGCTAATGAGGGGCTGGCTCAGTTGGAAGAGCATGTGTCCAAAAAAAAAAAAAAAAAAGGTAGAGCGTGTGTCTCTTGATCTTGGGGTTGTGAGTTCTAGTGCCACACTGGATGTTTTAAGATTACTTAAAAAAATAAATAAACTGGGCACCTGGGTGGCTCAGTCGGTTAAGCATCTGCCTTCAGCTCAGGTCATGATCCCAGGGTCCTGGGATCAAGCCTCACATAGGGCTCCCTGCTCAGTAGGGAACCTGCTTGTTTCTCTCCCAATTCCCCTGCTTGTGCGCTTGCTCTCTCTCTCTCCCAAATGAATAAAAAAATCTTAAATAAATACATAAACTTAAAAAAAAAAGAGCAGGAGCTAATGAGAGAAAGCCTACACTAATCTGACTCCAGTCTAGATCCAGCTATGTGTAAAGTCCATTCCTGTTTTTATCAGTTCTGTGAGCAATAAATATCTTTTTTGGCTTAAGCTAATTTGAACTAGGCTTCAGTCAGTAGGAGCCAAAAACACCCTGACCAGTATATCTTTCTGCAGGGCAGTTGTGTGGATTAAAAGAAATCACATTGCAGAGTACCTGGCACCTAGCAGACATTGTGTGAGAGACTAACAAGCCTGCCTGCTTTTCTGGTGTAACCATACTGACAACAGAGGCAGATGGGAATGGATTGTTTGTGCGGGTGTATGCAGGAAGTGAGCATGTGATCCCAGCTGGGCCAGTCAAACTGTTTCTCTGGGCTGTTCTGAGGGCAGCAGCAGGGTCACTAAGCTGATTTCCATGGCCAAGCTCCCTGTCCCATGAAGAAGCCCATTTGTGATAGGAGAGAATGACACTGACATGCAAAGAGTGGGAGAGCCCAGGACAGTTGAGTCTGGCCGCCAGCATTCTGAAGACCTGCTGCTCCCTCTCTGCCATGTGCTCCAGTGAACTGCTCCTTCTCTTCAGTTTGAACTGGATTTCTATCCCCTGCCACAGAAGGATTCCTGACTAATGTGCCTGGAGGCTAGCTGAAGTGAGGCCAGAAAAGACCCACTGGGTCAGCTCTGCAGCTGGAATGCTCTGTCCCTCATTCCTGGCATGGGAAAAGCCAACATCTTTTCCTGTCAAACATCTCTCACATCCAGTGTCTGGGGCAGACTGGGTCCTTGAGGGGAACAGACAGGGCTGAGGCAGGTCACTGATGTCATGGTCTACTACTCTCTCTAGTTGCCACCATTCAAATCCTTGACTAAACTGTTGCCCCGTCTCTAAACAGTATCCTATCTGACCAGTGGGACTATTATAATGACTGCACGGTGAACAAACTTGCCTCCCCCACCTTCTGTCTAGTTTAGGGAAGAGGTTCGGTTCCCCTTCACCCTGGTTGGTGAAGGTGAGAGCATGAGTGGTCTGGGCTGAGCCACCATGACAGATTTGATAAGTAAGGCAGAGTCCAAGCTTGGTGACACTTGGGGCACCCCTCTAAGGCTTCACCAAACTCTATCCTGTGTACCTGGCACAGTGCCATCCACATTTTCTTTTGTGTGTTAACCAACAATCATTTGTTGAGCAGGTGCCATGTGCTGGGCCCTGTGCTAGGAACAAAACAAAGCTCACATTCTAATGCAGGGAGACAATAGCTAAAGTAAAAAATGTATAGTGTGTCAGACATCAGTCATGGAAATAACAATCAGGGGACGGGAAGAAAGGACCAGGGAGGGTGAAGATGGGTTACAATTTTGTAAAGGATAGCCTTTCCAAGCAAGAAGTTGGGGAGCAAGGAGGAGCATGCCTGGTGTATTCAAAAAATGGCAAAGTATTGCTGGTGGGAATAAAAATGGTACGACAGCCCCTTTGGCAAGCAGTTTGGTGCTTTCTCAAAAAGTGAGTTACCATTTGACCCAGCAATTCCACTCCTAAATATCAACTCAAGAGAAACGAGAACACAGGTCCACACAGCAGCATTATTCACAAGAGCCAAAAAGTGAAAAGAAACCAAATGTCCATCAGCAGATGGAGAAACAAATGGCAGTATATCCATATAGTGGAGTATTATTCAACCTCACAAAGAGATAAAAGCACTCACTGATCCCTGTTACAGCATGGATGAGCCTTGAAAATACTATGTTATGTAAAAGAAGCCAGCCACAAAAAAAACCACAAATTGTGAGATTCCATTCATATGGGTGAAATGTCCTGCCTAGGCAAATCTGCAGACAAAAAGTAGATTATTGGATGCCAAGGGCCGAGGGCAGGGGCAGGGGCAGTGACTGCTAATGGGTCAGCGTTTGGTTTGGGGGATGTAGAAAATGTTCTGGAATTAGATAGTGGTGATTATTGTACAACCTTATGAGTATACTAAAACCCACTGAATTGTTACACTTTAAAGGGTGGATTTAGTGGTATGCAAATTATATACCAATTTTTTAAAGGAATGAAAAAACCTGAGGAGACCAGTGCCTCTGAGAGAGCAAGGATGAAGCCAGGCACACAACAGTGTACAAGTTGCTTGATATGTATTTGTTGAAGCCGTATAAGAGCAAGAATTGTTACCCTTCGTGTCCCCTGCCTTTTTCAACAAGGGAAAGAGACCTCTGGCTCCCCCAGTGGTGAGACCCAGGCCCACTAGTTCTGGTGTGTGAACAGGTGGAGATGCTCACGCAAATCCCTCCTCCCGGGAAAGACAGAGGCATGCTGCGGAGGTAAACCAGGTGATTTAGAATGAACAGTCTCAAGCTCCAAGTTCTGCTTCCCTGGGCTTGTCCGTCACTTTCTTCCCTCATGGAACCTGCACTGGGCTCGCAAGACCTTAGTTTTCCTGCCTGTAAATGGGAGAGAAGGGAAATCCTCCCTCAGCCCTGGCCCAGGACTTAATGGAGGCAGAGGAAGGAGTGCCTTTGTGTGATGGGGGAGCGGACTTCTGAGCCTCTGAAGTGAAGCCTTGGGGCCCAGGCCAGAGTCAGACCCCCAGATGCTAGGAGAAGCTGCCAGTGGGCCTCTGGGGGAGGGGACACAGTGAGTTGAATGGGCCCTCACCCAGCATGGCCCTCAAGGCAGGGAGGTCCTGGAGGGGTGAGGTGGGAGAGTGGGGAAGGTTTGGAAAACAGGCATTGCCCAGAAAAATGTTTAGGAGGTCAGTATGTAGGGCCATGGGAGGGATCCTGAGGACAAGCTACACAGATGCCACGAGCCAGCCTGAGGTTCAGGCTCAGCCAGGAGCAGGCCCAGCCTCCATGTAAGGAAAGGTGAGGTGGGGGTGGCGAAGGGCAAACCACCACCGCGCAGAGCATGGCAGGGGGTACCAGGGACCACTGCGGTGGGTGCGGGGTGTTACAGAGAGCACAGAGGAATCAAATATAGTCTATTCCTGGGCCCTTGGGGAGGATAAAGGGTATAACCATTGTGATAAGATGCATTGGCTCCTTAAATGTTAGGACAACATGGTGGGGAGAGGTGGGTGCTCTCATTACTGGTTCACAGCTGAGGAAATGCTCTGTTCAGAGAGGGAGCCACTTGCCCACAGTGACCCAGCTGAGGGGTGGCAGAGCCAGGCAAGAGTCAAGTCCATCTGACCACACAGTCCAAGCTCTTCCCACACTACCCCCGGGTAAACCAAGCTGATGAAAGAATTGAAAACTGCCCCCAGCAGGGCATATAGGGAGCCACCTGGTCTTCCAGCCTTATCACAGGTTTTGGCTCTACTGATTTCCCCCTAGCTGGTGGCTGGGGAGGGGATGGGGCATGGTAGGGTGAGGAGGGCATGGGGATGGTGTCATGACCCCCAGAGAAAGGTCAAGGCCCTTGACCCAGCATTGTGGCCAGATAAGCTAGGAGTTTTGGTTTGGGGCTCCAAGGAGGCCCCATAAGGAACCAGTCCCTCTCCTCCCCAGGTCTTCCAGCTGCCTCCACTCTCCTGAACCTGTCTTCCTCTCAGGGCTGCTTTGCCTGAGCAAGTTCACATCTTGTCCTGAGCTGGGGATGGTGTCCCTTTCCCTATACAACCCCTGGGCCTTTGAAGTGTCCTCCCATCTTTTCAGGTCACCTCCCCATGAAATCTTCCTCATCTTCTGACAACGTTCTCATGTGCATTAAGCATCTCCTATGTGCCAGAAGCCCAAACCTGGCCCCAACTCTCTGGCCTGAAGAGTTGTTGTCAGCAGAGGGACATACCAGGACTGTGGGAGCCTAGGATTGAAGGGAGGAGCAGTCAGATAAGGCATGATGAAGTAAAGGACTTTTGGCCTGAGCCTTAGAAAACAATCAAACGTTCAGAGGACATGGGAGAAGGAGCAGAGGACATTCCAGGCAGAAGGAATGTGGGGTTGCCCTATCTTAGAGGATAAACAGCCCAAAGCCATTTATTCTCACCTCCCTGTGGATCTACCATGTTCTTTAAAAAAATTTTTTTTAAACATTTTTAAGTAATCTCATGTGGGGCTCGAACTTACGACACTGAGCTCAAGAGTCATTTGTTCCACCACTGAGCCAGCCAGGCGCCCCCCTGCCGTGTTCTATCCTATGCCTGCCTGTGGGCAACATGAAGGAGGGGGTCAGGCCATGCTTCCTTGGGACCTCACAGAGCCCTGAGAGCAAGGGCCTCCAGGGGAATGTTAGATGAGACAAATGAGGACCACCTTCTGGTCAGTTCCTCTCCCTGAGTCAGCTTGTTTTATGTGAGCATGAGTGAGACCATTTCCCACCCTCTCTGGATGGCAATTAGGGAGTCATATTTCGTTTTGCCTTTTACAGAATAAGTATACACAAGTCTTATTTTTAGAGATGAAGATACTTGAGGCTCAAGGGGATCAAAGCCACCGAGCTAGAGGCGAAGCTGGAATTATTATTATTTTTAATATATATTTTTTATTGGAGTTCGATTTGCCAACATATAGTATAACACCCAGTACTCATCCCATCAAGTACCCCCCTTAGTGCCCATCACCCAATCACCCCAACACCCTGCCCACCTCCCCTTCCACTACCCCTTGTTCATTTCCCAGAGTTAGGTGTCTCTCATGTTTTGTCAACCTCTCTAATTTTTCCCACTCATTTGCTTTCCTTTCCCCTATAATCCCTTTCACTATATTTTATATTCCCCGTATGAGTGAAACCATATGATGATTGTCCTTCTCTGACTGACTTACTTCACTCAGCGTAATACCCTCCGGTTCCATCCACGTAGAAGCAAATAGTATTTGTCATTTCTAATGGCTGAGTAATATTCCATTGTATACATAGACCACATCTTCTTTATCCATTCATCTTTCGATGGACACCGAGGCTCCTTCCACAGTTTGGCTATTGTGGATATTGCTGCTATAAACATTGGGGTGCAGGTGTCTCAGCTTTTCACTGCACCTGTATCTTTGGGGTAAATCCCCAACAGTGCAATTGCTGGGTCGTAGGGCAGCTCTATATTTAACTCTTTGAGGAACCTCCACACAGTTTTCCAGAGTGGCTGTATCGTTCACATTCCCACCAACAGTGCAGGAGGGTTCCCCTTTCTCCACATCCTCTCCAACATTTGTCGTTTCCTGTCTTGTTAATTTTCACCATTCTCCCTGGTGTGAGGTGGTATCTCATTGTGGTTTTGATTTGTATTTCCCTGATGGCAAGTGATGCGGAGCATTTTCTCATGTTCTTGTTGGCCATGTGTAGGTCTTCTTTGGTGAAATTTCTGTTCATGTCTTCTGCCCATTTCATGATTGGATTGTTTGTTTCTTGGGTGTTGAGTTTAGTAAGTTCTTTATAGATCTTGAATACTAGCCCTTTATCTGATAGGTCATTTGCAAATATCTTCTCCCATTCTTTTTTTTTTTTTAAGATTTTATTTATTTATTCATGAGAGACAGAGAGAGAGGCAAAGACACAGGCAGAGGGAGAAGCAGGCTCCATGCAGGGAGCCTGACATGGGACTCGATCCCGGGTCTGCAGGATCACACCCTGGGCGGAAGGTGGCGCTAAACCGCTGAGCCACCTGGGCTGCCCATCTTCTCCCATTCTGTAGGTTGTCTTTTAGTTTTGTTGACTGTTTCTTTTGCTGTGCAGAAGTTTTTTATCTTGATGAAGTCCCAATAGTTCATTTTTGCTTTTGTTTCCCTTGCCTTCATAGATGTATCTTGCAAGAAATTCCTGTGGCCAAGTTCAAAAAGGGTGTTGCCTGTGTTCTCCTCTAGGATTTTGATGGATTCTTGTCTCACATTTAGATATTTCATCCATTTTGAGTTTATCTTTGTGTCTGGTGTAAGAGAATGGTCTAGTTTCATTCTTCTGCACGTGGCTGTCCAATTTTCCCAGCACCATTTATTGAAGAGATTGTCCTTTTTCCAGTGGATAGTCTGTCCTGCTTTGTCAAATATTAGTTGACCTTAGAGTTGAGGGCCCATTTCTGGGTTCTCTATTCTGTTCCATTGAACTATGTGTCTGTTTTTGTGTGGTGCAACTGGAATTAGAACTCAGGTCTCTGGCTGCACAAAGTCTATGGTCCGTCTCTTCCTTCAGTGTTGTTGCCTGGCAGCAGGACCTAGCCAGAAATTGGAACGGAGGCACAGGAAGTGGGCTTGGGTCTAACAAGGCAAGATGGGAACCCTTGATCTGAAGCAGGCCTGAGGCAGGAGGGGCAGTGCCTCTGGGCAGCAGGAGCCAGAGTCCTAGACTCCAGGTCTGGACAACTCCAGGTCCCCATCTAGTGGTAAGAGGTAGCCATTGCTACATGGCCCAGGCAGCTCACAGGCTACACTGATCACCAGGAAACCAGGTCACCAGGAAACCACCCTCCAGCAAGAAGCACCTCTTCCGATGGGCACTTGACGGGATGAGGACTGGGTGTTATTCTGTATGTTGGCAAATTGAACACCAATAAAAAATAAATTTATTATTAAAAAAAGAAAAAAAAAAGAAAAAAATAATAAAAAATAAAAATAAAAAAAAAAGAAACACCTCTTCCCTGGGCCTGGGGTCCATTGGAGAGAGAGGAGGCCCCATTGAGGGGCATGTGCATTGGGGTTCATGCCCTTCAGGATTTCTCTGCAGCAGCACAGTCGCCTATGGGGGCTCTGCCCTCAGCCACAGACACCCCAACACACAGGCCCCCAAGTCTAGGCCAGATTTCCCAGGGTCAGGGACTGGCCAAACTGTCACCCCGGAAGGCAAGTTCTCATCCACCTGTGCTGGCTTCCAGGACAGGAGGGGTCACCTAGCTCTGGTGCACTGAACCCTGGAGGCTGCCCAGGCCAGAGGGGAATTGGCTCTGTCTCTAGATGACCCCCAGGACCCCATCCTCAGAAGCCCCTAGGCTCCTCCTCAGGAGGAGCGGGGAAGCAGAATTCACTGTTCCAGACAGTATCTCAGTCAAAACAACCCATGAGCTAGGTACTATTATCTCCACGTGGAAGAAGTGAAGGGGAGGGATAATTAGCCCTAGTCAATTGTTCACTGGATACTAACTGTAAATCATTGTGTGGGGGCACCTTACCCAGAAGGGAGAGGTCAAGGAGAAGCTTCCTGGAGAAGGGACCAGTGGGCCAAGTTTTAAAGGAAGACAGGAAAAGATTCCAGGCAGAGGGAGGAAGAGCATGTGAGTGTGAGAAGGACACAAGGCAAGATCATCAAGATTAATCTAGACCTGGGTAGGTGGACAGTGTGGGTAGAGCCCTGGGGTGGGGGTGGGGAGTAGGGGGGCAGGCTGGTGTTCGTAGGCAGATCTCACTGTCAGGTTAAGGATTCTGGACTCCAAGATCATGGGAAGCCTTTCTTTCTTTCTTTATACTTAAAATTTTGTTTATTTGAGAGAGTGTAAGTGAGCAAGAGAGAGCACAAGGAGGGGGAGGGGCAGAGGGAAAAGGAGAAGCAGATGCCCTGCAAAGCAAGGAGCCCAACGTGGGGCTTGATTCCAGGACTATGGGATCATGATCTGAGCTGAAAGCAGATGCTTAACTGATTGAGATACCCAGGCACCCCCAAGGGAACCCTTTAAATAGGGCAGTGCAGGACACCTGGGTGGCTCAGTGGTTAAGCACCTGCCTTTGGCCCAGGGTGTGATCCTGGAGTCTCATGATGGAGTCTCACATTGGGCTTCCTGCATGAAGTCTGCTTCTCTCTCTGCCTGTGTCTCTGCCTCTCTCCTTGTGTCTCTCATGAATCAATCAATCAAATCAAATCAATCAATCAATCAATAAGGCAGTGACCCTGTCTCATCCATGTTTCAGGAAGGTCCTGCCCGGCAGGGAACTATGGGCGGGCAGGCCTGCTCTAAGCCTCTCAAGGTGGAGAGGCTTGTCCTAAAGTTGGCGGTGGCAGGTTGTTACTCAAGGCAGGGGCTCAGCAGCAGCAAAGGCCCAGAAGCCAGGGGGCGTCAGAGCCTCTCAGAAACAATCACCCAGCGGTTTTTTTCAGAGAGAAGGGTTGAGGGCTGGGAGGGTTTGGGCACAGATGGCCTTTAGCCAGCTTGGGCTGCTATAAAAACAACAGACTGGGTACCTTATAAACCACACACATTTATTTCTCATAGTTTTGGAGGTTGGAAGTTGGAGATCAGAGCGCCAGCACGGGCAGGCAAGGGACCTCTTCTGGGTGGCAGATGTGTCATTGTATCCTCACATGGTGGAAGGGGAAGAGTCTTCTATAGCAGCACTAATGGCATTCATGAGGACTCTGTCTTTGTGACCCCTCCCAAAGGTTCTACCTCCTAATACTACAACCTTGGGTGTGAGTTTTCAATGTGAATTTTGGGGTGATACAAACACTCAGATGATAGCAGTCTGGAATAGTTCCCTACAAAGGCAAATCCTGAGGCAAGATGTACACCCTCCCCAGGCCTCAGTTCCTCAGGCCTTCAGGGGCTCTCTGTAGTCAATGCCAAGTGGAATCGGAGCAGGGGCTTCGGGGGGTCTGGATAAGCATATCCTGGAGGGACCAGGTGTGGGCCCTGCTTCCAAAGGATATATTTCATTCCTCTACTCACTTATTCATTCCTTCCTTCATTCATGCAGTAAATGCTTTATGTACCCCTGCCATGCGTTAAGTTACAGTTTTAGGTCTGGGGATCTAGCAATAAACCCAGCAGATACCAGCCCCATCTTGAGAGAACCAGTGACCTCATAGAGGAGACAGAGACCTTCAATAAATCTATCCCTTCCCCAAGGCATTGTTGCGGGGTAGGGTGGGAATGGGCTTGGCTCCAGCAAACTGGGCAGACAGGGGAGCCTCAGAGAGTCTGGAGAGGTTGGTTTCTCCACGGAAAGCCACCGAGTGCCTTTGTGTAAGCATATCTCTGTGTATTTGCAGGCATGTGTGTCCGTGTGAGTGTGCATGTCTGTTTGTATGTATATCTGTATGTGTTGTTAAATGAGTGTACCTTTGGGGGGGTGTCCATATATGTATCTGTGTGTCTGTGTATGTGTGTGGGGGGGTGTTAGCCTGCTATGCATGAGTCTCCATGGGTGTGTGCACGGTTGTCTACAGGACGAATCTGTGTGGGTGTTGCTGTGTGAAAGGGAGTGTGCCTTCTGGGTGACTCCTAAGGGGTTTCTCAGAACTCACTAGATCAGTAATAAAACTAGAACTGGTGAACACAACCAGGACAGCTGTGGGAGGCCAAGGCTGGAAGCGTGGATGGCCCCTCTAAGAAGAGAATAAGACCCAAAGTTGGGGCAGGGTGAAGAAACAGCCAGCGGACCAGGGTTGAATAAGCACCAGTCCCATAAGAAGCCTGTCACATGAGGCTGGGCCAAAAGCTCAAAAGCATTCAAGAACCCCCAGGGCAGTAGAGCAGGAAATCTGAGGCCCCCAGGAAAGAGCACAGGCATGGGGGCAGCCAGACCTTGGTGTGCCTCCTTACCTGCTTCTTAGCAGCAGCATGACCTCGCACATGTCATAGCCTTGGTTTTCTCCTCTGTAAAATGGGAATAATCATACCCATTGCCCAGTGCCTAGAACTAATAAGAAAGTGCATGCCCAGTGTTAAGCATACAGACGGTGTTCCACAGCTCCTTCCCTCAGCTCCTCCCCATAGGGCCTGAGGATATCCTATTCTCTTTGGAATGGAAATCAATAAGGAAAGCAAACCTGAGCCTTGCCGGAGCTAAGTACTGGATAAGTACTCGCCTTGTGACCTCTCAGGTAACCCATGGAAACTCCTGCTATTGTTTTACACAGAAGCCTCTGCCCCAACCAGGGGTCCCTGGCAGGGCCTACTGGGCTGATAGGAAGGCCACTATCAGGTGGCAGGAAGGGCACTCATCCCCTGGTCTCCTGCATTTAGGCTCCGAGTTAGGCTGTGGCTCTCATGGACACGCCTCTTGCTGGGCTAAAGGGCAGTTGCCCAGCCTCCCCGTCCTTTCCCAGTGGAGGCTGACGTTACCCGTTAAAATTTATCAGCTAACCTTTCCAAGGATCGGCCCACGGACAGGACAGGGAAAGACTTCTTCCGTTGTTTACCGGCTAGCCTGACGCATTTCCTTTTATTTCTCTGAACCTCACTGTCTCCATCCCTGAAATGCGGATCAGTGAGAGCCCATAGGTGCATGTGCTTTGAATAAAGCCTTCCCCACAGGTAAGGAATTAGTCCATAGGGGATCCCAGCTGTATGGGGCATCCCTCAACATGGGCATTTGAAGGCCCTCCCTTGGCATCCCCCTTGTCTCTTTAGGAAGAAGTCACACTAATCAGACTGGTGCTAGGTGGTTAAGTCACCAGTCTGTGCCTCTCCTACAGTTCCCTCCAAGGTGGGGAATAGGGGAGGAAATAACCACATCCCACAAGGGGTGGAGGTGGAGGCAGCTGGAGCCAGCTGGTTCCCTAAGGCTTTCGGGATCTGGAATGCACTTTCCTAATTGTGAATTCCTCCCAGCCACCAGCCCTGCCCCCACACCAAGAATGTCAGCAACAGCATCCCTCAGGGTAGGTTCCTCACACATTAAATAGAAGTACAGCCCCTGCCTCTTGTAGGAAGAGCTTGAGAGGGGCGAAGCCTGGGAATTGGACCAAGGTCAACCCGTCACTCACAGATCAATTTGATTTTGGCCCAGACCACTTATTCTCAGGAAGAGGATTCTGGGGCCCAGAGAAGAAAGCCACATTGCCCAAGTTCACACAGCTAGAGCCAGTGCTTAACCTAGGACCTAATCTCCCGTGCCAGCAGATGAATATGAAGATAACTACTGCAGTATCAAAGGTTCCATCCTATCCTGTATTATATGTTGAAGAGGAAAGAGCTAGAAGCCTAGTGCAAGGAAGATACCTGGCTGGGGTCACAACAAGCTCACGGTGACTGTGTCTTGGTGGAAATCACCCTAGCTGCTGTGGACTGGGCTGCTTTCTAGCTATGTGCCTTTAGTTAATCATAAAGGAGATAATCTCCCAGAGGGCCAGAGCTCATCCAGGGACGTTGAAGGTCAGCTGGAATCAGGCTTCCAAAGCCTTCCCCCCAGGATCAAACTAGCAATCTGGCCTCACACCTTTCCCCCCTCTCATTCAAACTTGACCCAGACCCTTGGTGGCTTTTAACCCAAGGGAGAGAGTCTCAGACTGACCGCTGTGCTTTCCGCATTCCCCACCGTCTCCCACTGGAATAAAGCCGCCCCAAAGTTTCCCCAGGGGCTTCTGGCATCCAGGGGTTACAGCAGGTCACCGGAGCAGCTCCGGGGGGGCTCCCCCAGGGGCCCCATCCCGTGCCCTTCCCCCAGCCGAAGGCGACCTTGCAGACCACAGTGGAAAAGGTGGGGAGCTGGAGGACGGAGCTTACTTAGGCCGACTTCTGGGCGGGAGGAGCACTGGATCCCGCAGGGCGGCCGCAACCTCCTAACCTCCTATCCCCCACCCCACCCCTGCACCCTGCTGCACCCTGCAGCGGGCGGGGCAGGCGGAAGCAGTTTGTGCGGCACGCGGAGGGACCTCAAGGAGGTCCCAGCGCAGCCGGGCACCTAGAAGGTGGCCGGGCGGTTTTGCAGCCAGGGTCTCGCAGGTCGGGAAGTTGGCACCGCAGGGACAGTCCCACCGGGAAGCAGAGAAGCCACTCGGTTCCATGCGTCTGCAGCCCCACCCCAGCCCCATGAGGGCTCCGCGGAGCCTCTTGGGCCCTCCGGTGCTTGTGTCGGTCTCTAGGCCTGGATCTACGTCGGGCTGTGGCTCTGTCTCGGAGCCCATCTCCGTGGAGCTCTCTGTCCACCTCGGGCTCTGGCGTGCGGCCGGCTGTCGGGCCGCGGTCCGGCCCCTGGCCTGGGGCGCCATCTCGTGGGCACTTGGGGAGTTGTCGCGGCTCGCGGACCGGACCAGCGACAGGTTTGCTTTGGGCGGGGAGCTGCGGCAGGTACCCAGAGGAGGGGCGGGGGTGCTTCGGGGTGGGAGTGGGTGTGCGGTGGGCGAGCAAATCTGAGCCTCCGGGAGTCCAAAGGAGCTCCAAGAGCAAATCGGAATCCCAGAATCCGACACTAGCGTCAACGTATCCACTGAGGGGTGACCCGGCTGCCGTCCCGAGGGCGCTCCCCCGGGGAGTGCCCAGAGAGGACCCAGAGCTCGGCTTCCCTTCCCATTGCCCTCTTCTTCGCCGGGCGCGCCAGGGTCTCCCCTCTGCTGGCCCGTCCCTGGAACACGGGGCCTCCCGGCCGGCCCCTGCCTGCTGGGCGGGTGCCCCAGACTTTGAGATCGAGGATGGCGAAGGAGAGGAAAGAGTGGGATTGGATTTCAGGTACCTCCCAACGCTGGGAAGAGGGCAGGCTCAGCGGTTAAACTTGGTTTCCACGAGACTCTGTCCCTCGAACCACCCAGTATTCGGGAAAAGGGGTGAGGGGATGTGAGCCGAGGCGTTCACCTGTGTGTGTCCCGGGGGCAGGAAACTGCGCGTTCCCCTCCAGCTCCTAGGGGTGCCCTGCGGGGCGTTCACGGTGCGCCAGGGAAGCCGACCCCGGTTCCGCGCCCCTGGGCGGCGGGCAGGGCAGGCCGTTCGTGCTGTTTCCCCCGTGAGCGCGGGGTGGGGGGTCGCCGGGGGGTGGGGGTGGCTGGAGGGGCTTGGGGGACCAGGGAAGGGAGTTCTAGGTCTCCAGACCCGTGCTGCCTCGCCGCTAGGGGTCTCACAGAGGCCCCACACCCACATCCTCCGTCCCCGAGTTCCCGGGAGTCACACTCCCCCCCCCCCCCCCGCACCGACCAGCACGGTTCCCTCTCTGACCCCATAGTCCCAACGCACGCGGCCCCGCAGCGACCCCTCCACCCGCACCAGCCCACGCCCGCGCCGCACACAGCTCCGCGGCTGCGCTGGCCGTTCCGCCGTCTAGGACCCCTGCTGCCAGGCCCAGAAGGGTTAAGAAGGCCTCGGGGCACCGGAGCGGCGGGGCGCGAGGGGCCCGGGCTAATTGGCGCCCCCGGGAACAATGAGGGATGTGAGGCAGCGGAGGCGGGCGGCTTAATTGGGCCACGCAGCGGCCTGGCCTTTGTCTGGGACAAGGCCCTGCTGCCGGCGGTGCGGTTCCCGCAGCCGAACTCAGGTTCGCAGCTGGGACCTCAGGGGCGCGCCGCGAGGGCGACTCCGGGAGGGGACTTGCCGGCGGGGGGCGAGGGGCTGGGGAGACATCCCCCCGAGCTGCACTCGGGACCTGGGGCCTCCCGAGGCCCTGCAGTGTCACTCCACCCCATCTGGGAGGCTGCAGCAACCACCTGGCGCGAATGCGGCGGCAAGCAGGCCGCCCCGCCTAGCGTTTGCAGAGACCCTCCCCGCGGGCCCCCGCCTCCGGCGCGCGGCCCCTACCGCGGCGTGCGGTCGGTGCTGCCCCCTGGCGTCAGTGGCCCGCTCTGCAGTCTGCTGGGCACCCGCCGCTGCTTCCCCACTTTCCTTCCTAGACGTGCGGCGAGACGCCGGAAGAAGCGAACGCGCCCCTGCTCTTCGAATGTTAGAGGAGTTTTGAGCCCAAAGCGACCTCGAATAAGCACACTGTCCACGAGGGATTCTACTTGAGCTAAGGAAGGGGCCTCTCGGGCCCGCCCCGTTCCGGGACTGACCCTTCACTGTGCTGCCTGAGGAAGGTCAGAGACAGCCAAGCAGTAGCCCCCCCGCTAGGGCCCGGGACAGCCTTCTCGGCCCTTTCACTCTCTCACTGGCCAAGGCCCTCGCCGCTTCAGCGTGGCCGGGGTCCGGCTCCCCCCCTGGGAGAGGCGGGCTTGACTCTCATTCCAGGGTGTTTGGAAGCCTGGATACTGTCCATTGCACCTCCACCTTCGCCCTTCCTTCATCTCACCGTTCCTGATGTTCCTGGTGAGTTGGAGACCCATCCTCCCAACCCAACCCCCTCCCCTGCAGTGCTCTAGGTGGGTAGGCTGTGTGCCCGGCCGGGGTGCACGGACTGGGAAGGAGGTGGGGGCTCAGTGCCGCAGAGATGGATAGACCCGAGGGTGGGTTACAGGGACCGTCCCTCTCCCACTCCTTCCCGCTGCCAAAATTAGGGCTGGAGGGGTCCTGGGTGGCTCAGAGTTTGAGCGTCTGCCTTTGGCTCAAGGCGCGATCGGTCCCGGGGCGGCGGGGGGGGGGGGGAGGGGGGGCGGGATCCAGTCCGGCATCCGGCTCCCTGCTAGGAGCCTGCTTCTCCCTCTGCCTGTGTCTCTGTGTCTCTCATGAATAAATAAATAAATCTTTAAAAAAAATTGGGGCTGGAGACACCTGTTGGCTGGGTAAAGCAGAGATGAGCTCAAAGGCTAGGGGTAGGAGGCAGCTGTCCCGGCAGGAGTGGGCCTCGGGGAAGGACATGTCTAATGGATACCGACCCAGCGGGATTCCCAGAGATACCGCGGCCGAGCCCTTTATTATGCCAGGGGAAACTGAGGCAGGAATGGAAGTAGTCTATTGACCCACACTCTCTCCACCCCCAAGAGAGATCTAGGTGAGTTACACGGGAGAACTCTCAGGTTACATTCTGCTACTCTAGGCAACAGCCCTGACAAGGTGAAATGTTTCTTTTCTCTTCTTTTCCTTTCTAAGGAATCTCTACACCCACCATGGGGCCCTAACTCCGGAGCCGAGGTCAAGAGTCGCACGCTCTAGCTCTACGGACTGAGCCAGCCAGGCGGCCCGAGAATGGTCTCTTTTTGAGGTTCAGGAGGCAGATGGAAAAGGATTCTAGGGCCCGCGGTATTGGGTGCACCGGGGCCAAACTCCTCGGAAGGGAGAGGGAGTAGGGTGCACCCGTCTTACCAGCCCCACCTACCCAGAGGCACAAAAAGGGGAGGCATTTTCCACTCTGGAGCCCGGGAAAGGGAGCCCCGAGTCCAGGTGCGGAGTGGCTGGGGCGACGGCCGGAGGCGAGTGGCCAGCAGAGGGAGCCCGGCCCCTGGCCTGGGAGGCTGCCGGCGCGCGGGGAGCGCGGGGGGCTCGAGCGGCTCCGCGCCTCCCGGCCCAGCCCGCGGCCCAGCCCGCGGCCCTCGCCGGCGCCGCCCGGCCTCGCAGCTCCGCCCGCTGTCCCAGGCTGCTGCCGCCCCCGGGGTGCAGCTGCCGCAGGGCCGGGGGCGCCCAAGGTTTTGTCCCCGCCTCCAGCCCCTCCTTACGCGCTGGCTGCGCCCCTGCCCCACGCGGCCCACAGAGCGCACAGCGCCGTTCACTTCGCATTGCAGCGTTTTATTGTTTTCTCACGTTTTTGTCTTTTCGTCTCGCTTGGTAGCGAAAAGTGAAAACCTGAGGTGGGGCCCGCGGGCCGGGCGAGCAAAGCCCGGGGCGGGAGGGGCCGAGGGGCTGGCGGGGTGGAAGTTCCTCCGGGGGGGGTCGGGGCTTCTCCCGTAGCCAAGGACCCCCCCAACCCCAGCCCTGTACAATATAGATGCTCATGTAAAATGAAAAGAAATTTTAAATGCTATGAATTAATCTCTAGATATTATGTACACAGCAATGTACACCTTTGAATAAATTAATACCAATTTGCATATTCTGGGAACCTTAAAGCTTATTTACACAAATTACCATTTATTTCATAAATATCTTTTTTTTCCCTGGGGACTCAAGGCAGAAGTGCCACTCCCTCCGCTGACCCAGGGGTGGGAGGGGCGCCTGTCTTTTGGGGGAAAGAAGTGGGAGGATTAAAAGAACAGGTCCCTCCCAGCTCAAGTCTACACTGACTTCAGTCTTCACTGAGCCCAGTATCCCTCACTGCAGATTCTCAAGCGGTCCAGGCCCAAGGCTAGGGGGCTCTGGGGTTCTCTCCGAGGCTCCCATCCCTGACTCCTGCACCTTCTGGCTCCCGAAGAGACCGCTAGGCAGGGCGATGAGGCCTCCCCACAGCGCTGGAGGACCCACAGGGGCCCCTGGCCAGTGCCACCTCGACACTGGGGCAGATCTGGCCCATGACCAGTGGCTCCTAAGCAACTGTGTTCCGGGCAGCCGGATTCCTCGTGAGGCCCAGGGAAATGTCCTAGGCCCCGGCTGGCTGGTTGGGGCACTATTCCAGCTGCTGCAGCCCGCTTTCGCTCCTTTATTTAAATAAATACCCATTCTGTGCTGTACACTTCCCAAGCAGCAGGGGCAGGCAGCCCGGGAGGTCTGCGCAGCGGCAGCGGAGCAGCTGGGCAGCCCCCTCACTTGGGCGACTCCCTGCCGGGGGAGAGGGCTCGCTGGTTCTCCAGCCCACTCACCAGTCTCTGGATGCTCTGCAGTTCACTGGCCGCCTCTTTGGCTGAGCCGCTGGGTGACAGGGCACCTCGGGAAGGGGCCCCAACCTTGCGGAGAGCCAGCTCCGGCAGCGGGCTGGGCTCCCGGCTGTTGCTGCCCGCAGCCTTGGAGCCCTCGGCCGCCAGCCCAGTGGTGAGGAGGCTAGTGCTAGGCGGGATAGTGACTGGGATCTGGTAGGGGCTGAAACGCAGGCGGGGTCGGGCACTGCCCAGAAAGTGGCTCCGGGACAGGGAGCCTGCGGCGGCTGCAGCTGCCGCGGCAGCACTCGTGGCTGGCAAAGCAGAGGCCGCGGCCGCAGCGGCTGCCATGTACGTGTAGGGGTAGGGGAAGAGGCCTCCGAAAGTGGGCATTGGGATTCCCTGAAAGAAACAGAACAAGACAAGGGTTAGGCATCCTGCCTGAGGTGTTCCGAGGGTAAGCCAGGTGCTAGGGGTGGTGCTACCTCCAGGAATCCTTGCCCTACTGTTCTAGGAATATAAGACCTGGTTCAGTGGTTGAGCGTCTACCTTCGGCTCAGGTGGTAATCCCGGGGTCCTGGGATCAGAGTCCCTGCGAGGAGCCTGCTTCTCCCTCTATGTCTCTGCCTCTCTATCTCTCATGAATAAATAAAAATCTTCAAAAAAAAAAAAAAAAAAGGACCAGAGCTCACAGAACTGTAACCCCAAGCAGCACAGGTAGGCAGGAGCCAAAATACTATGGCCAAACTCAGAAGGGAGCTTGCTTCAGGTTATGATGCAAAGGTCTGGCACCATCAAGCTCTGCACCAGGGATTACAGTAAGAGTGAGGCAAAGACACGCCAGGTGGCTGTTCTAGCATGGGCAAAAGCCTAGAGGGAGGAAACGGGGCAGGCATAGAGCCAGGTGGCAAGCAGGCAGCTTCGCCTGTGTTGGGAGGTTCTGTGCACTTACAACAGTGTCCTCCCCAGCCTTTCTTTCTGTAGGAACCCCCAAAGGACTGAGGAAGAACAGACAGGGGAGGAGAGGAGCTCTCTAAATTCTCATTCTACCTGCCTGCCTGCTCCAGGATCTCCTGCCTAGGCCAAGAGAAGGGCATAGATGCCAGTCTGTTTATAAACTGGCCTGGATATTCTACAGAGAACTCCTGGCAGCACCTCAGTGGCCTCTGAGGAAGGAATGCAAAGTCTGCCTGTGGAGAGCACAGTAGCCAGGAAACCCCCGACAAACACTGTCTGAGTCCCTGAGGCCCGACTTTTGGATTATCTGACCTTTGAGATAATGGCTCACTCCCCAGGGTATGAAGGTATGGGGAGGAGTGCAGGGAGCTGACTGTGCTGGGCTTCCAGGGGGCCTCAGGCCTGGCTCAGGCAGGGAAAAGGAAAGAAGTAGCTTAGTCAGGAATGAGAAAATATCCTTCCTGAGAAGGTCAAGCCCTCTTGGGCATTCAGTCCTGGCATCTCAGGTGGGGAGGAAGGAGGGAGGCTTCAGACCTCCCAAAAGTTGGCTCTACCTGATGGCCAGCGGTGGGATGCCCACAGGAACTTAACCACTAGCAGAATACCAAGTGATGCCTCCTGAGTGCTGGGTACTCTCAACCTGGACTTGCACCTGTTGACCAGGTTGGTTGTATCTAGAAGCCCTGACTTCCTCACGACCTCTATGATGCCCATGCTGGGGAGGAGGCATTCATATACACACAGAATCAAGAATACAGATTAAACCTCCAGTTCCTGAACTCCATTTTCCAGCGGCTTCCTTGCCATCTCAGAGCCACAGATATGTGACGTGAGTGGTTCGCTCACTCCACATATCCCTGACACTGAGCTCTGTTAAAAACCCATTTCAGAACCCCTCCCCCACTTTAAAAATATTTGCTTCTGAACCAAAGGAGCCTTCTCAGACCTGAACTCCTATTTTCCTTCCCTTAAGATAAGATCTCAAGGGTTCAATTTGCCAGAAACCTCAGAGGGAAGAAAATGAATGTAGAGATTCCAAATCTTTCCACAGGGAATATTCCACCCAAGCAACCAAAGAGGCCGCTCTCCCCACTGGATCTCTGTATTTTGCGCCTGGCCAGTTTCATAAAGTCTCCCCTGGGAGCTGAGAATTTCAGCCTGGGCCTGGGGAACTGAGCCCCTCTTCCCTGAGATGTGTGGCTGGAGGAGTTGGGAGACCCAAAGTGGGGGAAGGAACAGCTCTGTCCTTTGTCAGGTCAGAAGACTTTCCTGCAGGGCCTGAAAGGGGCCAGAGGCATCTGAGAGGTGGGACATTATGGCGATCAATTGTCCAGAAAATGCTGCAAATTTTCCTACTCCCTTTTTCCATTCAGGGACTGACAGTGAGCCAAGAGTTTTTGTTTCCAAGAGAAGTGTCCTGAGGCCAGGAAAGTGGACTTCACAAAAGCCAGAGGCAGTCTGTGCTGGAGGCAAAGGAAGGGAACAGGCCCAAAGAGGGACAGGGACTTGTCCAGAGTCGTACACTAGTCAGAAACAGTGCCCTGGCCAGACCCTAGACCTACAGACTTAGTCTCCCTGCATCTAAGTGTCCTGGAGAGTGTCCGTCAGGTCTCCCCAGGACTGAGTCATTGCCCACTGTAAACTCAGAACACCCATGGCACCCTAAGGCCCTATGCCCACCTTGCTTTCTCCCTCCAGATCACAGGCCTTACCTGAGATGCCAGCATGTGCTGGGAGAGGTGGAAAGGGAAGGGCGCAGGGGTGCTTGCTGCGCTGGCCGCGGGACCCAGCCCGCCTGCGTCCAGCCCGGTGGCGGTCCCCGGCCCGCCTCCTCCACCACCGCCGCCGCCGCCCGCCACCGAGGCCAGCAGGTGACCCATGCCCATGGCGGAGAAAGCTCCGGGGCCCATGGCAAACTGTCCCGGGTGCAAGAAGAGCGGCTGGCCGGCCCCCAGCGGCCCGAAGAACTGCTGCCCGTGCAGATGGCCAGAGAAAGCCAGGCCCGGCAGGTGTCCCGCGCCCAGGGGGGACGCACTGTCCGTCTGCACCACCAGCGGCGCCAGGCCGGGCTCCTTGCCCTCGCCCGCCTCCTTGCGCCCGTCGTCCTTCCGCCTCGCCTCGGCGCGCTCCTTCTCCAGGCTCCGCAGGCCAAATGGGCCGTCCCCGCCGCTCTCGGCCGGCTCCTTGCCCCTCTCGGGGCTGCGCCGCTCCCGGGCGCGCTCAGGTTCGGTCAGGCGAGGGGGGCTGCCGCCGTCCAGGCCCGGGCTGCGGCCTAGCGCCGGCCCCGCGCGCTCCTCGCTCAGCCTCTCAGGCTCCGGGTCGCTGTCTGCGGCGCACTTCTCGTCGGCTGCAGGAGGACAGGACGCGCGAGGTCACCGGGGCGCGGGCAGAGACAGGCGCGCGGCCTCCCCCGGGGCCAGGGGAGACTGGGCGGGCCCGCCTGGGGCAGCCGCGTCCGAGGAGTTTCTAGGTCCTCGTCGGGCAAGCGGCAAGCGGCAGTCACCTAATCTACGGCCCCGTATTTACAGCAGGAGAAACGGAGCCCTGCGAAGGAGACAGACTCCCTGCCAGAGTCGCACAGCGCCGGGGACCCAGCCAGAGTCCAGCCACATCTTCTAGCTACCGGGGACCGGCCTCCCAGAGAAGGCCTGGGTCGGACGCCCCATCCCCAGACACATCGCTGACGCGTTCTGAGCCAAGAGCCAGCCCGGCGCCGGAGGAGACCCTCCCCGCCCCCCTTCCTCCACCCGACCCCCACCTCGGGTCCGATGCAGGCGCAGGGGACTAGGCGCTGACCCCGGCGACGCTGGTGGTTCCCGCGCGGGGGCAGGGTCGCAAGACGAGGCGTCCGACTCCGCGCCGTCGCGCTCCGGCTTGCAATGCTCCTCGTACAGGCGCAGAGACGGCAGCGTGAGCTGCTTCCTGGGGATGAGCAGAGGCAACGGGTCAGAGGCGAGCGCACCCCCCCCCCACCCCGCGTCCTGCTCGCCGGGGCACCCTCGGTAGAGCCGCCGGCTCAGCCCTCACCTCTTCTCTCGCCGGCCATTCCCGGTGTCCCGGAAGCCCTTGGCAAAGGGGTTGTTGTCGATCTTCAGCTGCGTGATCTGCGGGGACCGAGGGGGCGGCGCCAGGTCAGGAAGCGGCTCCTCCAGCCCGGCCTGGGGCACCCCGAGGTCAGAGGCTGCCTGCCCAGCAGAGAGCCCCGCGGACGTCCGCTTGGTCCCCGGCCGCCTGGGATTGGACGCTCCGAGCCGAGCCGGAAGACTAGGTGAGGCCGGCGGGCGGGCCTCGCGGGAAGCCACAGGGTCTCTCCCTCCTCCAAAAACTTTATTCGAGGCACTTTCTCTTATCTTGCACACACAAGCCCAAAGCTGTGCGCAGAGTCGAAATCTGCCCAAGCATGCACCCGGGCCCCCTTGGTCACTCAAGTTTAACAACCCCGGCATCTGAGCAAGTGCGCACAGACACAGGGAACGCGCAAGTCCACACCACAGAGAGATATCAGATCACGGCCCGGGCACACGCAAGTGCGCACAGACAAAACAAGTGCCCACAGAACCAAGTGAATTCACACACCTCCACACGCATCCAAGGCGCCCAAAATGTTGCCCGCATACCCGCAAGCACACCGTTTCACAAAGACAGAAAGAATGATCGGTAGGACACTTGGACACTCTCCAGAGAGTGGTACACGCGGGCACAGGTCCAGAGGGAGTGGTTGTCTGCCCCTCCACAGAAAAAGTGTAGAAAGGCAACAAGCAGAAAAAGCCCTTTAATTTAAAAGAAAAGTCTCTAAACACCTCCCAAGGAGTTCAGAGCCTGGACTAACAAACAGGGTGGGGGTGGGGTGCTTTGGGAAGCTGTGTCACCTGTCCTGCCCTCTGGCTCCCCTGGGAGAGTGAAAACCGGGCCCTAGGTTCCTATTGCTGGTTTCCTAGCGTCAGGAGAGCCAGGGCAGATCGCCTCGGGCTCCCTCTCTTCATTTAAATTCCCATCCGGGAGCCAAAAAATAAACGAATAAAATGTAAAAATGTCAGCTCAGCCGGGAGTCTCTGCTAATTGCTAAGTAAACATCTCCACCCCAACGAGTGCCCCGCTGTTTGGGCGCCCTGGGGAGCCTGTGTGTACGTGTCGCAGACTTGGGAGGGAGCCTGGGGGATTTCAGTGGGTGCTGCACTCACAGATGCCAGACTTGGTGCCGGGGAGTGAGCTGTGAGGGTGCAGGGTGGGTCAGGGGCTTCGGACAGGGGTGAGTGAAGGGTAGGAGCCTGCAGGTGTAAAGCGATGACGATGCAGGGGCCGGGCCCACTGCCCACCCAGCGCACCTTGTCGTTCTGGTAGGCAGTGACCGCGATGAAATCGGTCTCGGGGAACACATAGGTGCGGAAGGTGCTGTACGGGAGCTTCAGGATGTCGTTGGCTCTCACGATGTGGAAGCGCGGTTGGTACTTGTGCATGGAGTTCAGGATCGTCTGTGGGGAGGGCTTGGGTCAGCCAGCAGCCCCCAGCCTTTGGCCCGAGCATGAGTACTCTCTGGGGACCCCACCTCTTTCCAAGTCTGTCTCTTTCTTCGAGGGGCTCCTCCACCCCCTCCTTCGCAATTTTCTCCTGTCTTCTCTACTCTTTTTCTTGCCTATATTTCTTTTTCTTCTTTTTCACCCTCAGTTTTCTTTATCACAGTTTCTCTTTTTCTCTCCACTTAAAAAAATTACCCCAGTTGAAACAGAAATAAAAACAAAATAAAAACCCCATAAAACGCCACACTTAACCGCTCTTCCTGGCTCATTGCTAAGTTCCTAGTAACTCCATGAGAAGATTTGGACCTTCCCGGACTCAGTGACTGCCTTACCTCTGAATGGGCAGCCCCTTTCGCCCCATTAACTCCCCTCTCCCATTTACCGGGGGCCTGGCTCAGGTAGAGACGGAGGGACCCCCACCCCCAAACTCCCTCCTCCTGGTGGGACATCTGCCTGTAGGAGGGAAGGGAGTCTTAGGATGGGGAGGAGGCTGGTTTAACTTTTGAATCTCCTAGTTTGGGGGGGAAATGGGGACACGGGTCAAGGGGAAGGGCGAGGAAAAGCTGAGGTTGGGGGCAGGACTTCCAAGCCAAGCAGTTAAAGATCAGAGGCTGCCCGGAGGAGTCCTGGTCGCACCTGCCTCCCACTGGGCTCTAAGAAGAGCTTTGGAAGGCCTGACCCCAGCCGAGATTATGAGAAGCCTGGAGCTTGCCGCCCTACAATTCCTTCATTCCCCAGGCCAGCAGCAGAGCAAAGCCCTCTGGGCCTAGGCTCAGCCAGCATAGGCCACAGGGCAGTGACCTGAGCAGGGGCGCTCGGAGGGTTCGGCCAGCGCTCCCCTCTGGGGAGTCCCGCTGCCAGCTCTCCCGACCTCGCCTCCCTGCAGTGGGGGATGCGCAGTATCTGACCCATTTCCCTGTGCCTGCCCAGCACTCACGAAGCCATGCTTGTCGGAGATGTTGTTGGTCAGTTTCAGCTTGTGGAAAGCCACAGGCTTGGCCATCCACTGCTCTCCCGTGGCCGGGCTGTCCGGGTGGATGTACATGCGTTTGGGCATTTCTGGGTCGGCCTTGCCCGCCACCATCCAGCGCGAGTTATGGAACTTATACCGGCAATCGTCAGCGGCCACAATGTCCATCAGCAGGATGTACTTGGCCTTTTTGTCCAGGCCGCTGACTCGCACCTTGAAGGGAGGAAACATTCGCCTGCGAGAAAGGGAACGGAGGAGACTCCATGGAACCAGTTTTATGTCTGAGGGCCCCAGAGCGCAGGCACACACCGCTGCCATGAGCTTCCCCATCTGTGTATCCCTGTTGTCGCTACTCTGCCTCCATATTACTGCCTGGGAGACCCCCACCTGTGGTTGTTTTTCCTGGGAGATCCCATTTCCTCTTGTCAAACCCTCTCTTATTATATGGTTTCCCATTGGCCTTATCTTCTGGTCTGGTGACTGTCTTTCTCCCTCATCTGAGATGAAAGCCAATGTCCAGAAAAGAAATCCAGGCCCCTTAGAAATACACCTGCTTCTTTTGAATCTCCCCAAGAATTCATTCAGGGGATGTGCCCACTGGGACAGAAGCTCTTAAAATTAAAACCAGAACATGTTCGTTTGGGGAACTGGGTTACAACCGACAAAAAACCGAAAGTTTCGGGGGAAGAGGGTGAACCCGAGGCCTGGATTCTCAGTGGCTGAGTCAAGCGTTGGAGGGGGCTGGGGACTGTGATTTTCTTCTGGCTTTAAGGCCTGGAGCGGTGTGTGAGTGGAGAGCTCCTCACTGCTTGGGCTTGGGCCGGGCCGAGGCTCCCAGCCCGGGTCAGGCTGTAGCTGGGCCCGCTCAGGGCTTCCTGCCGGAAGCCGACCCGCCGGCTGGAATCAGCTGGGCAGCCTGGGCCTAGCATGGTGCGAGGCTCCTTCTGGGCTCCAGGGTCTGAGCCCAGTCCGGGAGATGCTGCATCTCCCCGGAGCTCCGAGCCAGACCCGGAGGCAGGAAGGCCGGGCGGCAAGGCTGAGGAGCCGCGGTGGAGATCTCGGAGACCGCCCGGGCCGAGCTGCGGGGCCTCCTCGGCTGTGGGGCTCAGAACGGTTGGGACCATTCTTGGGCAGAGCGTTTTCCTTTTATTTCATTCGGGAGATTTTGATGTTTTAGTTTTAAAAAAATTCGCTCGGCGCCAGATGAGAAAAGTCAACTTGGTTGTCTGTGGGAGCGAAGCGTGGCGCCGGGGCCGGGCCGGGAGCCGCGGGCGGCTGGCTCGGCGCGGGTCGGTGCTGTCGGGCCCCCAGCCCGCCCGCCGCCCGCCGCCCGCCGCCCGCCGCCCGCCCGCGTGCCCGCCGGCCCGCCAGCCGCCCTACCTCCCGGACTTGGTGATGACCATCTCGGTGCCCAGCTTGTGGAACTGGTCCCACAGCTCCTTGGCCTCCAGCGTCACCTTGGGGTCGTCCTCCACCTCGTCCTCGGGCTCCAGGCTCTTAAGCGAGCGCAGATGCGCGGCGGGCGGGTGCGGGCCGAGTGCCGAGACGTGCAGCCCCGCCTCGGCCGCCGCCGCCGCCGCCGCCGCCGCGGCCGCCGCCCCCGCCAGGCCCGGGTCGGGCAGCGGCTTGGCCAGCGCGCCGGGCGGCAGCGCGAGCGCCGGGAAGAAGGAGGGCTGCGCCGCCGCCAGGAAGGCGGACATGGGGAAGTCGGCCGGCCGTGGCGCGTGGAACGGGTGGTAAGCCATGGCGCTGGCCGCCAGCGCCGGCTCTCTCATCGGGACATCCGGCCCAGGCGCCCGGGGGCCGGGGCCGGGGGCGCGCGGCTCGGACCCCCGGCCCGGGCGGCGGCGCGCGCGGAGGAAGGGCGACCCGGGCGGCGAGCGCAGCGGCAGCGGCGGCTCCTCCCGGCTCCCCGTCCGGCGCACGCCAAGGGGCGCGGGGCTCTGGGCGCGGGGGTGGCGGGGGCTCTGCGCGGGGCTGGGCTGGGCTGGCCCGCTCCGGCGCCGGGGACCACGCGCGACTGGTTAGATCTTGTCGTGATCTCTGGAAAACTGTGACTATCTCACATGTCCTGCCCTGCTCGGATCCCCTGCGCTAACGAGCCAGGCCCCCCTTGATTGCTGATTTTACGCTTTTTGGACCAATTGTGGGTCTCCGGGGGCGGGGTTTTGACAGCTCCAGCCAAGCTCCGGCCGGGAGGGGGGGCCGGGGAGAAGGTGTCGGAAGCCTCAGCAGTAAGAAAACATGTCAACAGAATAAAATATTAACCAATGACGGGCCAGCGGGCCCCGAGACCCCTCCCCCTGCCCCGGCCCCCACCCCGCCGCCCGCAGCCGCGGCCGCCTGCGCCGGGACGGGAGAGCGCGGCGGGCCGACCCGACCCGCCGAAAGGGCCTGAGGCGGGGGGCGCCCGGGTCCAGGGCCCTGGGGAAGGACCCCCAGCCGCACGCCGGCTCCAAGTGCAAAGCATTGACACGGCCCTGAGCGGAGAGGGGGCGCCCTCCTTCTCCCTCTCGCCCGGCGGCCGGGCCGCTCTGGCCCGCGCCCCAGCTTGGCCTCCGACCCCGCTCTCGGCCGCGGCGCCGCCCGGGGCCCCTGCACTCCGGAGGGGGCTGGAGAGAGAGGCCGGTGGGCGGGCAAGTCGGGAGGCGCGGGCGGCCGAGGTCCTGGAGCGGAACCCAGGTGGCGGGAGCCGGTGAGTGGAGCGGTGGTAGAAGCCCGGTGGGGCCGGCACGGGCGGGAGTGGGACGCGGCCTTGCGCTCGGGACACGCGGGGACCCCCCTAGCCCGCGCCTGCCCCTCACAGGAAGACTCAGGAGAAACGTGGGAGTTCCCGGCCAGCCCCGAACCCAGCGCGGTGTCTGCCTGCGTCCCGGACCAGCTCCGAGCCCCCCGACGGCCGAGAGAGCGGGTCCTCGGGGCTAGGAAGGTGAGCGCATCTTCCACCGAGCTCCAGGCGGCACGGCGCGGGCTGATCCCGGTTCCCAGATTCTTGACCCGCGACTCAACGAATTTTCGCCGCATCCGGTACCGGAGACACAAGTCTCCCTCCTCAACAGCGGCATCGTCCCTCCGCTCGCCGCCGCATTCTTAGAGTTTGTTTCGGTGTCTCCCGAGCGTCTGTCTCCCAAGTTCAGTAGTTCGGAGTATGGAGCGTGGGGGTCGGAGTGTCTGCGCGCACCTGTGGTTGAAGCCAATCCCCACCCCCACAGTCTTCCTTCGTTCTTTGGCAGCCTCACTATTTCCCCCGTTCCGTGGTGTGTGCGCGCGCGTGTGCGTGTGTGCGTGTGCGTGTGTGTGGTGTGGTGCTCACTGTGTGCGGCGCGAGCGCCCAGAGTGAAGTGGCCACACACCTGCCTTGAATCGGGCTCGGGCGCTGACCCTCAGACTGATTCCCGGTGGTCGCGTTCGGAAGGACCAGAAGGGCCCCCTAGTACACACATGGGTGACACTCCTGCCCGCACGACCTATAGAAGTGCGGCTGAGTTCGGCCGGCGCGGGCCCTGTGCTCCCGTGGTAGGCGCGTGCAGCCCACATCCGACAGTGACCCACGCAGCACTGCCCGTACACTGTGCACGCCCAGTCACAGGGCACCTTGTCGCTGCACACTTGGACCTGGCATGTAAAGCCGGAGAGGTCGGAGCAGTGCGGATTAGGGACCGGCTGGAGCGGTTTGGCCTCCGCGACCTTTTTTCTACTTTTTTTCCAAGCCAGTCTCTGAGCTCCCTTACCCGGCTCGCAAACGAGCGCCGCCCCCACAGGGTTTTTCCTTACGACCCTGCTCGTTGTCGGGTCGCTCCTCTCTCAGTGCCTCCTCTCTGTCCAGAACGAATCTTCAACTCCGCGCTGCGCAGTCTATGCGGATGGGGCAGGATCCGTTGCAGCTTTGCACAGGCAAAGTCCTGCCGGCTCCATTTAGGCGGGTTATGGCCCCTCAGGGAGGGACGTGTGTGGGCAGGTTGGCGCAGTTGGTGAGGTGACCAGATAATAGGGCAGCCTTCCTTAGACAGGAATCGGGGACCGGGCCCGGGAATCCGTGAATACGTTTGCAGAGTCGTGCGCGTACACTTTCGTACTCCCAGGAATGTGCGTACACCCTAACTGCGTGCAGTTTGGACATTTTCCTGGGAAAAGTCCGTAGCTGGCCCTGGGGTCCAAGGCGCGGAGAGTTCGGAACAAGTTCGGTGGTTGTTTGCCGGAGAAACCCAGCGACGGTGCACGGCTGCATTTGGGGGACCACGATCCCACCTGGCCACGGCCCTCCCACAAGCCACCCACTTGCCCTCCCGCAGCCGCAGGCTCCTTCCAGCCAGGGCCCTGTCGTCAGCCCAGCGTTTCCGTCCCACAGCCAACCCGAGGTCCTGCTACAGGCGCTCTCAAGATTCTGAACCTGCGCCCCCCCCCCCCCGCCCCCAGCCAAACCCTCCTGCGAGGAAGATCCTTGGCTCCTCGAAAACCCACGCAGGGGAGCCTCAGGAGGCCTGAGAGCGGCGCCTTGAGGCTCCTGGCTCCTGCTCGGCCCCTCCCCCATCTGGGTCTACCCTACTTCCCTTTCCCGGGAACAGGCGCCTCTAGGGGGGGTCCCCGGGGCTGAGAGTTCGTGTCTCTTTAAGAGGCCCCGGGGGGCGCCTCGCAAGCCGCCCGGGGCTGGAGGGGGGAGGGCACGGGCGGGGGCGGCTGGCGCCAGGCGGCCGAGGCTCCACAACAAAGCTCCGGCCCCTGTCACTTCGCATCGGCCGGGCCCCGCAGACGGGCGGGGGACGCGCGCTCAGCTGCCCCTCCCTCTCCCAGGCAGTCCGCGGCCCGGGCGTCGGGCGGGCGCGGGCCTCCCGGCCTCCCGGCCTCCCGCGGGTGCCGGTGCGCCCTCGCTGCCTCCGCGCTCCCGCAGCAAGGAGGTCGGGCGGGGGCGGCCTGGGCCGGGGGTGCCTGGGTCCCGAGCCGGCTGCGCTGCCCGGAACACCCGCGGCGTCAAGGGCCGCCGTTGGGACTGTCCCCGGGGTGGGCCTCGCCGGTGTCTGCTCTGTGTGCCTGGGAGTGGGTGGCTTAGGGGTGTGGAGGCGGCGTGCGCCGGGTATCGGGGCGCTGTCGCGCTTGTGCCCGGGCTGAGCTCGGTGACGCGTGTGGCCTGTGCGTGTGACGGCCCTGGAGGTGCCACCGGGCGCCCGGCCGCAGCTCGCAGCTCGGCGCGCAGTGCGCGTGGCGGTGGCGGTGGCGGTGGCGGTGGCGGTGGCGGTGGCGGTGGGCGGGGAAGACCCGGACCTGCCTCGCGTCCCCGCTTCCCGGCCGGACCCGCGCCTCCCGGAGTCTTGGCGCCAGCCAGCCCCGTTTAGCGGCCGGCCCGGCTCCCCCCGGGCCCGGCTCTGGCTGGGGTGGGGGCCGCGGCCTCGCTGACCCCGGCCCGCAGCGGCCCGGCCTGTCCCGTCCACTTAGACAAATTGCGGCTGACAGGCGCGCAGTCGCCCCGAGTCGCCGCCCGCCCGACGCCTCCCTCCCGACCCAATTACCCCGCGCGGGGTCGGGCCCAGTGGCCGGGACGGGGTAGGGGGCGTGGGGAGAGCGGGGCCTCGACCTCTTCCCGGCCGCGCCGTGGCCCGGCCCCGCGCCAGGAACGGCGAAGGGGCCCCTCCCCGGCGAGGTCCCGGGAAGTGCCTGGGCAGACGCGGCCTGTGTGGCCCAGGCCCCGGTGGCCTTCCGGGCGAAGGCGAGGCCACTCCTGGCCGCTCCGGCTCGGGACAGACCTGGCCTTTGAAGGGGGTCGCTTTACACCCGAGGGCGAGGGCGAGGGCGAGGGCGAGGGCGAGGGCGAGGGCCGTCCGGCCGGCAACCGAGGGTGCGTCCCCTCCCGCCTTGGGACCAGAGTTCTGGGGACCCTGTGACCCTGGGAGCTCGACTGTTAGCGGCTCTGGAGTCTGGGTCCGCTTGGGAGCAGGGGTCGGCAAAAGTGAGGTGTACGTCTGTGAACGAGTCTGCGAGTGCGTAGACGTGCACGGTAGTGAAATGGTGGGTGTGGGTGCTCGGGATCACGGCGGCGCCAACAGGCCAGGCTGCTGTGGGGCCCGAGAAGGGGGGCAAATCGCTTAAAGGACCCCAAAGACCAGCCCACCTGGGGGAGGGGCGGGGCCGGCCTGCGCGCTCACCAGGATCTGGATTCCCGCTCGAAAAGGCTTTCGCAGGGAGGGGAGGTGGGGGGCCTGGGGGCCCGGGGAATTCCTGGAGCACCGTCGCCCACCCCCCCATCCCCATAGTCCGGGTGCCAGCGGGGTCGTACCTGCCCTCTCTCTCCCGAGGTAGAGCTACCTGGCTGGTCCGGTCAGCCCCCTGGCCTCACACCAACCCTTTGCCTTTTTAACCGGTAACTTCCTCTTTGCTTGCTTCAGCCTGGTGGCTCTTCTTGGCTGGGCGTGCACCTTTCCCCCTATTTTACAGGTGAGGACCCTGATGCCCAGAGGTGCGGTTATTTACCCAAGGCCACACAGCTACCAGGGGCAGAGCTGGGATGGGACCTTGGTGGCATCCCCTCCTTAGAAGCTGCTGATGTCACTGCTGTCCTGATGGCTACCCCTACTTCCCCAGCAGGGTGACAGTGAGACTTCAGGGCCCCACCCTTAGGCTGGGCTCTTGCTTTGCATACAAGACAGACAAGATGCTCTCTTTCTTCTGCCCTTAGAGTTTCTGGCTCTAGGTCTGCAGGAGGGGACTGCCTTTCCAAGTCACACAGGGACAGGGAGCAGCCTCAGAGTCAGTCAGGGGCCGGGCCTGGAAGCTCTTAGGGATCAGGGATGGAGATGAGTGGGATCAGAGTCTTGGATTGCGTGGTGGTGCAGGACAGGGGTGTCAACAGAGAGTCCGGCCCTCTAAGGGGCCGGGCTGGGGCGTATGAGGCAGCAAGGAGCAGACAGAGGTCAGATAGCTGTGTGCAGACTTTGTAACCTGGGGCAAGGCCCAGGCCTTCTCTGGGGCTCGGGCTTTTCATCTGCAAAATCAAGACCAAGCAGTACTCTTTTAAGTACTTTCTAGTTTAGAAATTCTCTGATCTGTGAAAATCAGAAAAATCAGCACTTGAGAAACCATTTCCAACCCCAGCCTGGCAGCTGCCTGCTCTGGCCTCTGCTGGCTTCCAGAGCGGATACTCCTGTTGACAGAGTGCTTGTGTGCCTGGATTTGCCTTGGGACCACTGGGCCTTTTCTCGAATCAATCCCAGCCAGTGCCCTCGCTCCTTGAGCTGCCACCCCAGCTCCCATCAGTCTCCTCACAGACCATGAAGATATTTTTTTCCTCCATCAAACTGAGAGAAAGTCCGTGGTAATTTGCCCGTTGAGCGGGTAGCACTGGAGAATCAGGGAGATCACATGGCTTCCTCAAGGTCACTCGGTCAGGCCACAATTAGATGCGTGTTCTGATGGCCTCCTAGGTGATGCCATCATGGAGGTCGTCTGGGCTTCTGGGGTGGGGGGGGTGCTGGTGAGGTAGAGGCTGCCCTTGGTGTTATCTCTGGAGGCTAGGAGGCTGGCTGCTCCATGGCCAGTGGGCAGTAAGGTCCCCTGCCCAGGGGCCCAGATCTCACTTCCAGCTGATTACAGGCTGTGGCAGCATCTATAACCTCCCCAATTAGCCAGGGGCCAGGCCCAAGGCCTCTCTGATAACCCGAGCTCTGTGGCAGCCGCTGTGGGGCCAGCTTATCTAGCCTTTCTTATCCTCCCCCTTCCCCCACATACTCAAGACTTGCCCTGGCTGTGAGCAGATGAATAACCAGATTGTCCTGCAAGCTCAGCCGGCAAGTCCAGCCCTACACCCACAACTTTCCCTGACTGGAGGAGGCCACAGATGTTTTGCACCCCCTGGAGGGAAAGGGCTGAGCCAGGGAGGACTCCTGACTCTAAGCTGCCAGCCAGTTGCCTGCATGGCCGGAGACAGCTCCTGGCTCTCCATCTTTGCCCCATCCATGACCCCACGTGGATTCAGAGGGGCTCACCTTTCCTAGAGCTCTGGACCCATCCCCAGGGAGCCAGGCCATCGGCAATACGCATAGGCAGCCTGGTGGTATTCCTCTCCCTGTCTCTTTTTGAATGAAACACTGCTCTGGCTGGGGGCTGGGGCTGTGCCAGGCACAGCAACGTCTCTGGTTGAGCTGAAATGGGGCAAAGCTGCTGCTAGTCTGGCAGCCCCAGTGGCCATGCCCAGACCTATGTTCCCTGCGTGCTTCGCTCTGGCATGTGATTCCTCATGGCAATCGCAGGTCCCCAGACAGGAGGGACTGGCGTCAGGCACCCCATCTGTGTAAGGCCATCTACTCAGCCTGCAGAGCCCAGTGTGATGCAGGTCCCGCTTCTCCCCATAAGCCCAACTGACCAGGTGGTGGGAACTGAAGACGAAATCCCTTCTCAGGTGTCATGGGGTGCATGTGAAGGGAGCTGCTCCAGCTGCAGCTGGATGGTTACATGGGAATCCCTGCTTGTGAACTCAACTTGTCTGTGGCTGTTACATTAAACTTCCCCCAAACCACCCCTGGCTCAGTGGGTTTCCATCAATCCTCCCAGGCCTCTCTGGGTTCTTGGGAAAGATGGGGAACTGGGGCTAGCATTAGTCTCCTTCCTGCTCAACACCCCTTTTTGCACCTCCTGTTTCTGGCTCCTCCTCCTGCCATCCACTTCAGGTCCAGAATTGGGAAGGGGTGGGAGCACAAAATCAGGAACCTGTCATCCAAGGTTCCAGCCAGGTTTCACGAGACCTACCTGCCCCTGACCATCCTTCCTCCTTCTGAGTTGGAAAAGAAGCAATTACAAGGTGCCTGCCCCAAAGAGAAGGCTAGAGCCTTCCTGAGGCTCTCCTTCCCCCAGCAGCACTCCTAGCACAGGTCAAGGACCTGACTGGCCCTGACTACTGCAGCCAGGGGGGCTCCTGGCCTGTGTGGTGCCTCCAGAACTCACTGGCTCTGGTAATCCACAAGAGGTTTGGAGAATGGATTTAAATCAGGCCCAACCCAAATTGCAGAGCAAACATTCTCCTTCTCCGTCCTACCCCCTCACTGACTCTCCAATCAGTTGCTCATGTCGAGGCAGGGTGTGTTGGGAGCAGCGACACATGGTCAGGTCCACAGGACTCTGCTTGGTGCTTGGAGAGGACCCTGACCCCAGCAACGCAGGGATGGACACCAATTGTAGCGTGATTTATTGGACAAGACGTGCACTTTTTGACAGGGCCTTAGTAACCACGGTTTCCTTCACTGGACAGTACAGGACCAGGGTAAAAGGGCTTACAGACAAGAAAGACAAATCCTCCCCATGAACCAAAGGGGAAAGAAAAGAGGAAGGGGGTGCTTCTCCTTCCTTCCTCCTTCCCTAATACTCTGGGCCTCAGTTTACCCCACGCCAGCAGATTGGCCAAGGGAAACTGGGCAGTGCATCTCATAGCCAAGAGTGGGCTGGGGCTGTCCGCTCAGGGTCAGCATGCCCAGCCGGGCCAACCACTGTCTCCCCTTCCAGGCCCCCTTTGGGGATGGTTAGAAAATACAAAAGCGGATCCAATGCAGGACATCATGTGCAAACGGAGGAGGGGACGGAGCTTCTGCAGTCTCCTTCAGCCACAGCCCCACCGAGGGTGGGGGGGCGACAGAGGTCAGAGTGTGCCAAGGTGCTTGGGAGAAGGGTCTCTTCTCCATCCAGGGAGGGTGGGCGGCTGTTGTCACTAAGCTTGGGGAAGGCGGTCAGTGAAAGAGGAGCAGAGACCGAAGGGTAGGACCAAGAGGGGGCTTCTCCCCCTCCCTCCAGCAGGTGAGTGGGCCGGCCAGTCAGAGGCAGGTTGCTGGTACTACGGGAAGCCGGTAGGGAAGAGGCTGAGGGGCTGACTCTCGTTGGTGGGCAGTGGAGATCGGTAGCCATCGAAGTTTCTTGGGATGCTGCCGCTGGTAGAACCTGAGCTGTTACTCAGAGTCTCGATGCTTCCCTCTCGCTGTAGTTCTGCAAGACAGAGGAGAGGACCAGGCCTGGTCAGAGTGGGGTCTGTAGGGGGTGGGACACACCCTGGGCTGGGCTGTCTGCCTGGAGGCACCTTCCACAGGGGGGATTCCCACCTGCTCCCCGGATGGGCCAGGCAGCAGCTCCGCTCACAGGGAGTTCAGCCGAAGGAGGGAGAAGCTCCCTTGGCTGGCAGAGTCCAGTTTTAGTTTTTCCCTCATTGTGGGAACCCCGTCAGGCCAGAAGCCTGGCCGCCCTGCTGATCTGTCTGGACCACATCGCCACACATGGGACACGCGCCCACACCTGCACGCACACTCCTGCTCAGCCAGCATGCTCCCCAGTTCTGTAAGTGGCTCTGTCCTGGGCTACGGGTCAGGTGGGAGGAAAGCCAGAACACGGCAAGGACTGCGGCTCCCCTGCCCCATCGGTCCCTGCCTCCCCTCCCCAGCCCTGCCGGCTGCCCGGAGCTTCCTCCCTGGCTCGGCGACTCACTTGCTCACTCACTCACTCTGACCCACACAATCTGCCTGCTGGCCAGGCCTGGCTCATCTCTGGCACCTCCTGGAAGGCGTCCTGTTTCCCTGCAGGAGGGAATGCCTGGCTGGAGAGGGGCCTATTCCAACGGAGAGAAGGTCCCTGCTTGCCTGTAGTGCTGCCTTTCTCCCTTTCTCTTAGCCCCCAAGGTCCCGGAGGCCCCTCGGAATGCAGAGTTGCCCTGGGAAGCAGGCGAGGAGGCTGCCACCCCACCTACCGCCCCTTCCCTCGCCCTGCCGCAGCCCTGCTGCCATCTTGGGCTCAGCGACTGGCCCTACCTCATTCAGTTGTGGGCACCTTACCTGTCCCCACCCCCCAATCTCTTCATCTAAGATAGGTACTAGGGCAGGTGGGTTGGGAATAGACTTCCTTGCACGCTGAATACAAGGAAGAAGGAATTACTTCTTGCCTTTTGGCAGGTGGCTAGCTCCTAGCCCCTTCCAGTCCCTCACAGCGGGCTCTGAGACAGCACACACATCCCTGGGAGGATTCTGGAAGCCTAACCCAGGGCCAAGATGTGGTGATCTGCGATTTTTCCTCCTCCAAGGCACGCTTGCCTGGGACTGAGAGGGTCTTGGCTGTCCCCCTCAGAAGCTCAGGATCTGAAAGCAGTCACTTGAAATAGCAAAGTGTGCTTGAATGTTATACTTGTCTGGTCTGGCTTGAGGCTTTTTATCTCCCGCCTGTACCCGCTGCAGCACAGCTAGCTTTGATTAGGGAAGGCGTCATGGCCTTTACTCTTGGGCGGGCCGTCGGCAGCCAGCCAGGAACTGACCACTGACTCCCACTCCCTATCAGCCACCCCCCAAAGTGCAGAAGGTGCCCAGCAATAGCAGCCACAGAATGGGGTGGGGGAGTCTGTGCTGCCCTCCTTCAGAGCAGACGCCTGGACCCATGTGTGAGGGGCCCTCAGGCTGCACCAGCCACGTCTGGAACCTAGACACTGGAACCTCTCAGCAGATAGGGGGGCAGTGGAAGGAGGGGGCTGTGGACACAGGCTGTGGGCCTGATGATGGTCCCAATCTCCAAGAGGCACTGGCTTCTCTGTTGGGCCAGAGGCTCTGGGATACGCCGAGAGTTATCTAGATGCAGACAGAAAACAAGGCAGCTGGCTACCGCATGAGCTGTCTTCCGGGCTCGTTCCCTCATCTCCCCCTATTTGGGAGTACAGACCACTGTGCCAAGAGAGGGAGAAGATGGAAACGCAAAGAACAGACCCTGGGATTTCTACATGGAAGTGCCAGACTCCAAGAAAGCTTCCTCCATTCCCTTCGCTGCCCACAAGCAAGCCGAGGAGTGTGTGGGGGATCTCGGAGGCCCCACTCGCTTTCAGAGACCCTTGCCCTCATGCACAGCCATCCTGGCACTAGGGGGCGCTGACAGCAGGGCCAGGAGGGCCCGAGAGAGGAGCACTGGCAGTAGCAAGGAAAGCAGGGGCTTCCTTAGGATCTGGACACCAGGTCCAAGTAAGAAAGCCCCAGATTAAGGAGCAGGAAAGGCCGTAGTACGGGGAAGGCTGGCCCCTTTCCAGAGCTGGGGGACAGGCCCAGAGTTCTTGATGCAGAGTGCCGACACATCCACGCTGCCAAAGAAGCAGAGGAGACTGGAGCCCACAACCAAGCATGGCACCCCCGCTGCCCCTTGGCCCAGGCCCAGGGCAGCTCCCCCAGCAGCCTCAGGGGCCCCACCCCGAGAGTCTGGGTGGATGCACCTCATCCCATCACATGACCGCGCAGGGGCAGTTGCCAAAGGAACTTACGAGTTTGCTGCTCTTGGGGGGCCAGGGTGGCCTGACCGGCCTGGTGCCTATTCTCCTTCCCCCCGTTAGGCCTGAGGTAAGACAGGGTGGGCAGGCTTCTTACTTGCCCCCCGTATCCCAGGGGGCTATTCTCTGCAGAATCGACATCCCCCAGCTTCTTCCCTCCTCTCCACTCCCACTGCTGTAGCCTGCTTAGGACTGCGCTTCCCACCTAGATGATTTCAGGAACTCCCTACCAGTCTCCTGACCTCCAGCAGCCCCCTCTCCAGCCCACCGCGCCAAACTGGAGTGGCTTGTCTACAGCACAAACCTCATCTTGCTTTTCCTCTGCTTAGGAACCTTCATCGACTCCTCACGTCCTTGGGATAAACAGCACTACAAAATGGCCTTTCATGACCCGCCCCTTAGACCCCACCTCACTAATGGCACCTGTTACCGGATTCGAAGAACCAAAGTAATGAACTTGTGCAGTTTGGGGACCTCTCCAGGCTGCTTCAGGCCCCCGGGCCCACACTTATGCCATTCCCTTTGACTGAAAAGCCCTTCCCAGGTTCCCCTGGCCCCCAGAACACCTACTCATCTTCCAAAGGTTAGCACATGTGTCCATTCCTCTGTGAGCCTGTCTTGTGGCCCTGGCAGCAGAGCTGGCCAGGCCCCACTGGGCTGTAGTTCCCCCCGCCCCCGGCCCCCTAACACTCTGTGCAACATCTGTTCACGTGTGTCCCCGTCCGGGTGGAGAGCCCCCCAGGGCCTGCTCCTGTGCCTGATCTCGGTGTCCCTAGTGACAACCACAAGGACTGGAACATCTTGAATGCGTGATGTGGTAAGGAGAGGCAGGAGCTGTGTCTTCAGCAGGGACTGAGAGAGAACCAGAGGCCTGGCTGGACCTGGGCACTATTCGATATGCCTTCTGTCAGACCCCGATTCTCTCCTCACTGAGACAGAGCAATGAGTGTGTGCAGAAGAGGAAGTAGAGGAGGGGTGCACACAGGTTTCCCCCCCTTCGAGTCACCCGGCCGCCCAGCCCTAGGAGCAAGCGGCAAATGGAAATGTGTGGCCTTACCTTCCTCCATCCCGAACACCTGCTTTGTTACTGTTGGGTTGCTCACGGACGCTGGGCTGTTGGCATTGTTTTTTTTTTCCTTTTTTTTTCCCTTTTGGAAAGAAAAGCATTGAGGAATCTTTTTGGAAAAGATATGGACAACGATTGAGAAGTACACTGATCTCTGCAAGCAGGTGGAGAGGTAGTAAGGAGGTGTGGGGTATCACGCTGGGAGGAGGGCAGGCTTGCGGTGAAATTCTGCAGTCAAGGACAGTGACATGCATGTGTAGGGGGGTGGGGACCAGCCAGTCTCGAGGGTCCCAGAGATGGAACTGTTGTGATGGAGCTCAGAGTCCCCCTTCAGTGTGGAGGGCTGTGGGAAGGGGACAGAAGGGTGCTGGCAGTCCCCCATGCGGGCAGGTTGATAGGAGAGGGAGAGGAGACAGTGGCAGGCTGCAGTTTTGGGGGGACATCTCCAGACCTTTTGATTCAGGGTCCCAGCTTCTGGGCTTACCCCCCCACCCCATTCCGGAGCCCCCAGGTCTGGGCAGCTCTCCTATAGTTGAGGTGGGCTTGTGGCGAGAGTCCACCAGCATCTTGCCAGGGCCGCAAGAGAGAGCTGGGGGCTGAGTGCAGGGGTGGCCAGGAAAGCATCCCCAGCAGCCTCTCTACTTAGAAGCATGCAGATCCTGGCCAGTGGGAAAAAGCCAGCTCTAAAAAAGGTTGCTCTCTAGGCCTCAAAACACGGTAGGGGATGAGGAATAGTTCCCAAAAAGTGGGAAGATAACTTGTTGTGCCCTCGCATCCTCCAGTGGCTCTGTGCCCTTGGGAGTTGGGTGCTTGTCTCCCCCTCTTATGGACAGCAAAACCAAGGGTGAGTAGGCAGCCGCTGGCTCCAGGCGTCCAGTCCCCCTGAGACAGAACTGGCGCTGGTACAGGCCTCAGGATGGAGATGCTGGCAACTCCAGCATCACTGACTGGCTCCCAGTGCTCACTGCTGGCTGGGTCCGCCCACTCCCTACAGATTCTCATTGGAAAACGGGCCTGCGATCCACAGATGGCCCTCGGTGCCGTGCCCAGGATGGGCGAGCCAGAGGCGGCAGGACAATGGAAGGAGCAGCAACTCCAAGGGAGGTGCCTAGGCTCTCATGAAGTCAATGAAGGAAACAGAATGCTCAATCCTCATGTTGCCCCCACTCCACACGGAGTCTGGCAAAATTCAAGTGTGTCAGAGGGGGCAGAGAGGTGGCTGCCCTTGCTAGGGAGAGGGAACTCTGGCTACCTGGACACGTATGCAAAGGAGACACAGGGAGGAGTCACTGTTAAGTGTGGCAGCTGGAAAAGTGGCCCCTCCCGGGCTGGGCTGTGCAGACTGAGGGAGCCCCTCTCTGCGGTAGCTCACTCCCTCATCCCAGGGCTGGATGTTGCAGCCCCTCTGCAGAGGCAGGAGCAGCAGGGACTGGCTCCTGGGAGCTGTGGGTGGGTGCTGACGAGCGGGGCAGGAATGCACCTGGGGGAGAGGCGGATGGGACTCCTACACAGCGCCAGAGATGCCATCCGGGGGCAGGACACGGAGATACCCCCTCTGTCGCCTTTCCCTCTGGAGTACCGGTCCCCACAGCTGCTTCATCCTTGAGGTTTTCCTTGGGGCTGTCCTCTCCCCAGGATACAGACCCTTCCCTCCCTTGAGGTTGCTCCAAACTGGCAAGACAGAGACTTCCAGGGACAGACTGGATGGAAGCCTCTTTGCACTCATGAGTCACTTTACTAAGTGCCATGGTCTTGGTTGCCCCATTCCCTGGGAAATGCTGGGGCCACAGGTACTAGGTGAGCCTTGGAAGGAGCTGGGGAAGCCCAGGTAGGCAGGGGACCCCAGTGGGAGGTCAGGAGTGAAGTCTTACTTTGGGCTTGACCGTGTCCAGGCCTCCTCCAGGCCAGATGGCAGTGGGGGCGGTGGGGGCAGCTGGCCAGAGACCCTGAGGGAAGCCCCTCTGGCTTCTGGTAGGTGGGGGGGCATGGTGGAGAGCTCGAGACTCAGGACTCAGAGGGAGGCCTGTTTCTGGGATCCAGCGGGGTCAGTGAGGGCAGTGCCATGAGTGTGTTTGCGAAGAGGGTGCCTGGGACCCCTGGTTCAGCCTGCAGGCAGCCCTGGCACTTCCTCCAACAAAAGCAGCAGCATCTACCGGCGGCCCCTCTGGCGTGCAGCAGCCAGCCCTGTTCTGTACACTTAGAGCCTCACGATGCTGCTCATTAAAGGGATTAGCAGAGCACTTTTATTGGGCCCTGGCTGCAGCCACACACCCCAGTCCTAAACTAACCACCCAAGCTGCTGGTGGGAGTAGGATTAGACCTCAGGACAGTCTTACCCTGCACCCACAGCCCACTTCCGGCAGTGGGAAGGGAGAAAGCTCCCCCTACCTCTGTCCCCACCGCCATCCATCAGCCTAAAGGGCCTGAGAAGAGGGGAGGGGCGGTGTCTGCCCAGAGTGGGGAGGCAGTTTAGGGAAATGCTTAAGAGCACAGGCTCCACCTGCTGCCACTACTCTGGGCAAGATCCTCAACATCTCCTGTGCCTCAGTTTCTTGTGCATGAGGATAACAATGTTTGTTTCCTAGTGTGGTTGTAAGAATTAAATTAAATAATGTAATGCATGTCGAGTGCATCACAAAGTGCTTAAAGCTTCCAGCCAGCAAATGTTGAGTTACTACTATTGTTACAATTGTATTAGTGATTGTGATTATCCACAGGATCCTTTGGGTCCCTCTTCGTTTTTCCTCTCTAGCAGGTGCCTCTGCCAAACAGGCCCCTATCAGCTTGCCTTCCACTGGAGCTTGGGAAGGATTCTTTCTTTTTAATCAAGAAATGGCCTGCTGAGGAAAATGGCAGTTATGTGTTTACAGCTTTTCATTTCCCTCCTTGCCTCTTTGTAAATACCATTTTCCAAGAAAATAAATTTCCAACACTGTTGACATGCATTGATTTTTCCCTCCTGCATCTACCTTCCCCATCAGCAGGGCCTGGGTTGGGCTCAGTGGTACCCCAGGGGAATGGGTGGCCCTAGAATACAGAGCAGCCAGCCAGACGGCCCCATCCTGCCCACTGCCTGGCTCAGAGGAGGCCTGCAAACAGAAATAGTTCCAATCCCCTTCATGACCAGGGAGTGAGGTTGGGGTGGGGTCTGACTAGGAGGTCAGAGATTTTCAGAACTTCTCTGGATGGCCTATCTGGAGAGGAGACCAGGGGGATCACAGGACTGCTGCCAAGTTCAGCAGATGGATCCAAATGGAATCTGCCCCAAACAGTCAACTTGGTCAGCCAGCGGCCTGCTGGGACCTGCTGGCTGGGATCGACCAAGCAAACTGGGCCTTGGAGAGAGAAGGGTTCAGCAGGTAGGGGGCTTGAATGATCCTGTGGGGTGGAGCAGGACTGGCACCTTCCTGATGGAATCCAGAGAGATGGCCCAGATGCCAATCAGGAGGTGGCCCTGGTTGGACACAGCTTTGGGCTGCTTGTCTTACACCAGTCCTGGGCCTGGAAACTACTGCTCAATCCTCTAGGGTGAGGCAGAGACAGAAATGGAGTTGGCTAAAAATGTTTCCAGACACCCCGACAGCCCTGTCAGAGACCACACTCCGGGCTGGAGGCAGCCTCAGCACTGAAAGTTTTTAGGAGGATAAAAGGGTAGCAGGTAGAGGAGGTGGCCTTATGGGGAGGCCTTGCTTTTCTCTTCACACTCAGGGGTGCCTGTCTCCCCGACATCTTTCCTTTGCCATGCTGCTCCCAGCCACACTGGGCAGTGCCGGCCTCCTCTTACCCTCACACAACCCCACAGGCTGCAGAGCTAGCAGAGATGCCCGCAGATCAGTATGGGGATCTTGGGAGGACAGGCCTAGGGCAGTCGGGAGGATCGCCTTTCCCTTCTGGCAGGGGTTTTCGTTCCCTTCCCTGGCATGCTTGTGGAAGGAGCAAGGGCAGCTTCTTGAAGCTGAGGGGTGAAGGAGGAAATGGCTCCTCCACATCCGGAAAATAGGAATCCTGGTTGGGGCTGATGGAATCTGGGAGTAGAGGAGGAACAGGGCTAACTGGCCTGGTTATCTCCAGACCTCACAGCTATGTCTGGGTGCAGGGCCCTGGCCCGCTGATGTGACAGGCCTCTGGTGACCTGACGGCACACAGTCTGTCGGCAGGCCCATACATTCCTTCCTGGCCAGGGTCCCTTTCAACCCACAGGACTCACAGATATGCTCTCTCCCCCTTGCCCAGCTCTCACTCCTGACCCTCTGAGGGTACTGAGGCCCAGAATGTTACAGAATGAGGCCAGGACCGCATGGTCTGCCCTGCCCCATACCCCTCAGCTCCAAACAAAGAGGGTAAATATCTGGTGGTCTTGGCTCAGAAGACCAGGAACTGCTTCCCTTGGCCACTGGGGCCATGCACATGCCTAATAACCTTAGGATTTAGGGGGAGACCTGAGGCCTAGAGAAGACCTCAGGTCCTCTGAGGCATCCACTGGCTCCTGGAAGATGAAAGTTGCAGCCAGTTGTGGAAAGTTGTAGAAAGGATGATAGCTGAGGACACTGGGCAGAGAGCCTCCACTCAGGAAAACTGGGGAAGGCACATCACCTCTCTTCCCCATCGTCCCTTCTCTCCTGTAGCCAAAGAGGAACCCTATTCATGACAGCAGGCCAGTGTGGCATTAGTGAAGAAGAGGCACAGAGGTAGCCAGAGTCTCAAATTCCTGGTGGGCCCAGGAGGGACAGGGGTGTGGCAGGAGCTAAGCATGCTGAAATGTTGGGAAAAGGAGGCTAAAAGTAGAAAGAGATGGGGGAAGGGCCTGAGGAATGAGGAGGACTCAGAAGGAGGGTCCATGCTCAAGAGACCAGTCTCTTATCACAGCCTGCACCCCCTCTCCAGTGGAGCTGGCTCTGTGTGTATGTGTGTGTGTGGGGGGGGGGGGTAGGAGCAGCTCATGGTCCAGTCCCAGATTCCTTCATAGCCTTTGAACAGCTGGTGAACAATGGTGGTAGATGGGGTATTTGCTGGAGGCTGTGCTGGTTGGGTTGGGGGCTAGAGCCTTTCCCTGGGTCACCCCATATAAAACCTTAAGAAGATACCATTCCCAGGTAGGGAAGACTTGAACCAGAAATGTTGCCACCTTCTGCTCCCAGGAAATCCATGTTACCTAAGCCCTTCCCAAGTCTTGGCTTCAAAGCAAAAGATAGCAGGATCCCCACCCAGACCACCTCGACCCACATCCCATTTGCAGTGACCCTCTCAGTACCACTACTACTATAACTTTAAATCTTGCCCTGTCCCAACCTCTGACACACGGGGACAGCGAAGGTGGAGTGGACCTAGCTCCCGTTTCCCTGGTTTTGAGGTATTTGACAAATCTGGCTGAAGCCACACTTCGGGAACAGCCCTGTGGGTGGCAGGAAGGAAGAGTCCTGTGGTAGGAGGCTTAGAGATCTGCCACAGTCGTGCTGAATGACCCGCACAAGTCACTTCACTTCTCGTCTTCTTCAGCGTCTGTCAGGCAGGAGGGGAAGGGCAGCTCTGGCAACCTCACTGGGTGGGGGCTCTAAAGAGCAAAGGACGGGAGGGGGCTTTCAGAAGCAGCACACACACCATCAGGTGGAGGAGCTCACTGTTACTGCAGTGGCGTCCGGCCTAGGAGATCGGTGTTGCCACCTCTGGTGTTTCAGCAGGCTGAGGCCCCTGGAGGAGGACTCCTCATGCAGGAGGGCCTGAAAGGGCCTTTCTAGCTCCAGGTCACCGCCTGACACGGAGGCCAAGTCTTGGCAGATGCCAGCTGAGGTGACGCAGGGCTGGGAGGTTCAGAGACGTGTCTTTGGTGGTAGAGAACGGCCAGCCAGGTGCCGCGACATGAACTCTGTGTGTGCGTGTCTGCTTGTGGGGCGGATGTGGGTGCTAACGAGGGCCCCGCCAACATGCCCACTTGGCGTGGCTACGAGGAAGACTCAGCGCTTGGAAACTCTCCCGTGGAACTGGTGCTTGGCAGCTAGCCGGGACCCAGCTATCTCCTACAGTCCAGCCTGAAGGCTCAGGAGACCCCACTGAGCTCCCAGGCGGGGTCCTCCCGAGCAGTCCGCCAGGCCTCAGAGACAGCACAGGGGTCCGCGGACCACAGGAGAGATGCAGCTCCTTGAACCTTGCTGGCCTGACAGGCCAGAGCCACATCTGGTTCTCATTCAAATGTCCAAACATAATTAAATTCTCTATGATGCAGCGGAAGAGTTTGGTAAGATGTGGCTTTCCCCCTTTCCATCAAGGTTAAGAAATCAGTCTCTCATTCCACCAGCCGGCTGACTCCTTTTCCTCCCTGCCACCAGTCTGTCCCATTCCACAAAGCAGAGGCCTGGGCTCCCATCTGATTTCTAGAGCTGACAGGGCTGGAGCCAGTGTGGGCTACATGGAGCCCCTCTCTCCCACTGTACCACTTACCCACCTGAGGCCCAAGCAGCAGGCTGGCGACTGAGCAAGTTAGTGCACTGTGGGCTGGACGGGGGTGGGGAAGTGAGCTGCCGAGAGGAGGCAGCTGCCCTACCCCAGCTGTGCCGTGACACACTAGCGTCCTCTCACTGACTACATGCAAGCCCTCTTTGTAGGTCCTCACAACGGGAAGTCCTTGAGAGTCTCTGGCCTGACCTTTGGGTCCCCCAGTGGGAAATGGAGCTTCCCAGGGTCAGGGCAGGCCGAGGCCGTCCCTCCTGCACCTCACCTCTCACCTTGTGCAGCCCAGGGACTGCTGCAAGGCGGCATGGCACTGTGCCCTGGCCTGCCTGCACACACAAAGGAGGAATGGAGAAGGCCAAGAGCAGCATGAAGCCCTCTCACAGAAGCGCTGGGACCTCTGCGTCTCACAAGATTGCTGGCCATTTCTGGCCTGTCAAGGCTCTGACAGGCGAATGGACAGCAGGGTCCGGGCTGTGGTCCTCGGGGATGGGAGGCGGCCTACTCCACAGAGAGGGGCCCACTAACTGGAGGCTTCGATGCCTCTCCTCAGCTGCCAGTCCAGGACTTCCCCGAATTCAGGCAGAACATCCCCTAGACGGCCTGCCTCTTCGAGAGCTTCCTTCCCGACTGAGTATCTTCTGTTTACGGCTTTTTTTGTTACACTTAGGGATTTATGACTTTCACGGTAACGGGTTCCATTCCACTTCCTTTGTGCCTGTGTTTCTAATCTTTGTGCTACAGGCTTTACAAGAGTTTCTGAAGAAGTCAGGATATTTTTCCTTTTGAAACAAGTTGTCCTGTAAGTTAATGACATACGGTGGGTGTGGCTGCTCTCCAGAGACAAATGGAGGCTGGGAAGAGATAACCAGGGTAAGGTAGGGGACAGTCTTCTAGATTAAACAGAGCTATGTGCAGGTCCCTTTAAGACCCTTGGCCAGCTCCTGTGCTAGAGTCCCCTGAGGCTCGCCAACATCCCTAACAGAGAACTAGCACCACGTTCAGATGCACATGGTGTTTCCATGCCAAAGAATGCTCAATGCTCACCCCGGGGACAGGTGCACACACATGCACAAGATGGTGTGAACCAAACAATCCCAACATTGCTGACCTGGCTCTAAAGAGAAATAATTTTGTGTATCTTTTCTAAATGATAAACTTTTGTTTAGTAGTGAATTTAATTGATTTCTTGGTGGCATCAGTGTCAAGGCCCCAGGTCTGGTGCCTTCCTATCGGTGAAGAAGGTGTTAGGGAAACTGGATCCAGTTCCTAGTCTGGATGCCCGAAGCTCAGCCTAGCAAAGAGAGCAGCAATGGGGCCAAGGTCGCCGTCGCCCCTGTTAGGGTCCCAGCCCGCGCTCTGGAGCCCACACTCCATGGCTGGGAGAGGAGCACAAGGCTCAATTAATTGCTGTGGTGCCGGCTGTCCAGATGAAAAAGCGGAGCGGATGCCGGGTCTGCCTTTGTGCTCTGTTCACAGACTGGCTGCTGGTGCCGGGGCTCTATTCATTATTCAATTCAGCTAGCTCAGACGAGCCTTTCCATTTGCTCCTCCAGGAGGAATAACAAATCTAGAAATGCAATTCCACTTTGGTGTATTAAGATATTGATTCGCCTGTCGAGTGGAAGTGCATTTGTTCTGTCAGCCCTCCTGTGGGCAGGAAGGGGTTAACCAAATGTTTATCACAAGGCTGGCTTCAGAGTTGAAAGTAATGTGATCAGTAATGAATTTTGTGTTACATTAGGTTGTATAAATGGACAGACAAGCGCAGACAACAAGTGGCCAGGAGTCGGGGCTAATCTAATGATGTAAAAATAGAGACAGCACCAATTATACTAGGGGCCAGCTCCAGGCTCCTGCAGGGACTGCAAATGAATAGGTACAAATCAAATTACTCACTAATAGACGCACTACAAGAGGGGCAGTCAATGGTAAATGCATTAGAGCCTAGTGACCTCTCTGCTCTGCACAGCAGAATCCGAAAATTTGACTTCCATCTTAAAAGTGGGGGGCAGGGAACGAGGTTCTCAAAGAAACTCTTGTCGGGTGAAGAACAGCAACGACTTCCCATCCCGAACCAGTCTGTTGCCAGAAGGTACCTCCTGTCTCTGCTGACCTCTTGCCCTCACTTCAATGCCTCCTGAGAGCCTGAGCACTGGGGCGGGGGTCGGCGGGGGGTGGGGGGTAAGGGGGCAACTTCTTGAGGGACAGACAGAGCAGTGGGACAAAGCCCTGCACGTAGGCAAAGACAGGAGGAGGTTACATACCAACATACTTCACAGCCACGTGTCTCTCAGGGGTGCTGTTTTTTACTGCTACGTCAAGGGCTGTGTCTGTATTGAAAATAGAATACTTCTTTAAAGAGGATCACAACATGGACATTTAAGAGAGCAGCAAGAGTGGAAACCAAGAAGAGTAGGTGTCACAGTGCGGCTGGACCACCGCGAGCTCTGCAGGGGGTGTTCGTGGTCTGTTCTGAGGCACAGCACATCCGGGCCTTTACAGAACTTTCCCTGGCCTAAGCTGTTGTTGTCCTTCCCTCTCCTTTCCTCCTGCCCAGTGCCGCCTACTGAGTGCCTAGGTTAAGGGATCATGGAGATGTGCTCCAAGGCATGAATGTAGGCTCAGATTCGGCTCTCCGTGGCTTGGGGAGGAACAAAGGGTGAAACTGAAGCGTCTCCAAGCCTTCTGAGGACCCTGGCAGGCCCAGATGGAAACAGGACCCTGCTGGGCTTAGCCCACACTCGCCAGCCCCACCTCTAAAGCCAGCACTATCACACCCGTCACAGCGGAGATGGCATGCTGGTCCCGGCCAACAGGAGCCTAGAGAGGATGGGGACATGACAGCAGAATGAGTTTAGGGAGGGCACAGAGCAGAAAAAGTCACCCTGTATGAAGGAAGCAATTGGATGTTGGTTTCGCCCAGACTTAATTAAGCACACAGAGGGGTGAACTGCAAGCTATTGAGTTCTGCTAGACAATATGTGGGGGAGCCGATGGGGGGGGGGCAGTCTGTGAAGCCTGGTGTTGGGGGATTCTGCTGGCAAATTAAAAAATTTATGCTTGTGCAGTGGGCCTGCAGGTGCCTGGGGGCAGAGGTGGGGTTCAATGAGAAGTAGGCAGGAAGAAATTGCCAAATGTCAGTGGTTGGGCAGCTGATTCTGGCACAGGTATTTGGAAATGCCTCCTTTTGTTAAATTTAGTCACACTGGCATGGCTTGGCCTTGGTAGAGTGAGGCTCTGGACTCCTGAAGGGTCAGAGGCTCATTTCCAACTCTCATTTTCTGTGTGTCTGTGTGTCTCTCCTCTGTTACCAGCCATCAAACCCCGGGGCTGGTCCGTATAGCGCAGATCATCTTCTGAGGGGAAGGACAGAGGGGAAGACGGATATTTAACCATCCATGACTGTGTTCAACTTTGTTCAGATCTCACACCTCACAGAAAGGTCAATGGTTAAAGGTGAATTCTTTGGCAGAGGAGGAAGAACAGAGAGAAATACTCCCTTTTGTTAACCATTTACCTATGTTAATGTCTCCAGAGGAGGGCACTTGTCTGGGGGTCCACCTGCCCTTCCCCAGGCTGTACGTTTGCCCCAGGAACTCCTGCCTCCATGTCAGGGCAACACTTGGGAAGGGGACTCTGAAGGTTTACCAATGAAGTCACACCGGCATTTTGTCCTTGTTGATAGGAATCCATGTGCTTTGTTTAAAGAATTCAAAGTCAACTGGGCAACTGCAGAGGAGGTTCTCAGCCCTAAGCTGCCATTATAGCTCTGCCTCTGCCTGGGACTTCTAGCAGCCTTGGGAGAGGGCGAGAGGGGGTGGGGGAGAAGGGGAGATAGGGAGAGGAGGGGAAAGGAAGAAAGGGAAGTGAGAGAGAGAGGGAGAGGGAGACAGAAGGAGAGAGGGAACAGGGGAGACAGAGAGAGAGAGAGAGAGAGAGAGAGAGAGAGAAATGGTCTACTTAAGATCAGATTTGACAACTGGCCAGAAACTAACAAGTGTGTCCTAAACACAGTAATTTTTCCCATTGCTCTGGCTGGCTTTCATTTACCTCTCAGGAGCCACAAAAACCCATGTAGTCATTCAACAAACGTTAACTGGGCTCAGCTTGGTTCTTGTCCTAGTGCTGGATGCTGGGCAATGAGAAGGCTGGTGGTTGGTAACAAAGAAGAATCGGATTCAGTCCAAGGAAACAGAATTAGGTTAAGACATGCAGTATGGGCAGTATGGCTGAGGGAGGGGCTGGAGGGACCACCAGGGCTGAGCCTCCCCCACCCCCATGGCATGTAGAAAGGAATCCGACACTGATAGGGAAAGAAAAGGCACCATACACTACTTGTCTGGGGTCAAGTGTCTAGTGAGCCAGTGGTTCAGAAGTTCAGAGGAGAGAGAAGGGCCATTTGGCTGCATGGTCAGGGAGGCTTCACAGAGTGGGGTGAGGTCAGAGCTTGGTCTAAAAAGTGGGCAGAGAGGGAGGGCAGAGGGTACTCTAACAGAGCCAGGTGAGCAGGGCATGTGCTGCAGATGATAGGATAGTTTTGACAGGTGGGCATGTTTGCATGAACGTGGTGGTAGTGGTGAGGAAATATGAATAAGGGGTCATTGTAGCCAAGCGAGTGGGAGATCAGGTTGGAAAGGATGGTGAGGAGGGCATGGAAGAGCCTTGAAATCTCACAGTAAGGAGCCGAGGTTGAAACAGTTGGGCCCTGGGCACGCTGTGAGTAGGGAAAAAGGAAGACTGAGCAGGCCCTGAACGTGAGAACTCCCCTCCTCTTCTGGGGATCCCCTCTTATTCTGAAATACCCTTTGACCAGTGAGACTGATGAGATCTTGAGAAACTCCTCCTAGATCTCTCTCTCTCTCTCTGACTCCTGCTCTCAGCATTCTTGGGCTATGTGAGCAGAGTCTCATTATTTAATGTTCTCAGACCACAGTGCACTTCTTGTGAGGCTGTAGCTTGTGCTTAACCTCAGCGGCCCACTTTTTGGATGATGTGAATACATGGCACACAATGTAAACTCTTTTAGAGATATATTGCGCCTCTTAGCCTTGTTTCTCTACATTTCCTGAGTCAAGTTTATAAAAAGTTACTTTGCTTCTGTTGTGTGTAGATCCCAATTTCACAAATCTTTCTCATGAATGACTTTTATCATTTATTTTCACTTTTCTGACAATGACTAAAATAACTAGTATTGTAGGCCCTTGCACAATATTGCTTCTCCATGGAGAATATAAGCTTTGTGAGCACTCAGTTGGCTGATGGGTCACTGAAGGGCCCCCATTATCTTGACCTGGGGTAGAAATAAATATCTGCAGCTAGGGGCAGGCTTGGTTCAGAACCACTACATGTATGTTACATCCCAGACACAGGTTCACAGCTAGGACCTACAGGTGTGGAAGATCCAACCCAACCTTCACGCACAGGCATGGGTGTGGGCACAACTGGTCAGGATTGAAGGACCACCACATGGGTTCAGAGGCCCCCCACCCCCAGCCCCAGAACAAAAGCCTCTCTGTCCAGTAAACCCCTGCAAAGAGGTTTGGTCTAAACACCAAGGACAGTGTAAGTAGGGTTGCCTCTGAGGATGCTATTGTAATTGTCTGTGGGAAAGACTGGTAAGGAAAGAACTATTCTGATACCAGAGTGAAGAAAACTCAGTTAATTCCACTGTTTCACAGAGGCTGGGCTTCCAGCACTTCCTTAGTATCTCATTTTGATCCTATATTTTGTAGTTATGATCTGATTTCAAATCTTTCATCTTTCTTCCATTGTGAGTCAGAGAGAGGAACATCTCGCTGGCCGTGTTGTGATGATGAAAGGACATTTATGTGGCTAGCCTAGAGTCTGAAACCTCGAAGCCACTTGGGAGGCGTGGCTATTATTGTTGAGAGAAGTAAATGAGAGGACATTTACAAAGTGCTCAGTACAGCAGTACAGTGGCCAGCACTTAACGCACGCGGGGAGCAAATATGACACATTGCCTGGTATGAGTGAAGAAACAGAACCAAGAATGGGAAAGGAACCTTCCCAAGGTCATAGGCTTCCCCCATTCCTTGAAGAGGACATCCAAATGCTGCTGAGAAACTCCCCCCGCCCCCCCCTGACATTCTTCCCAATGTCAGCAGTTGGGTGCTAGGAACTGAAGGGCTCTCAGTTTTGGTCTCTCCTACCAGTGGAAACCAGTGAGGAATAGGCCATCTGACACCGAACTGAGACACTGATGGCAATGCCAACAAGGCCACCCCTGGTTTGCAGGCAGCATCTGCTTCCCCACCACCTTCTGCACGAGTGCTGTGGCCACGCATGGCGCTGGGCTCTATGTCTGGATGCTCCTATGTCTTTGGGGACTTACTCTTTCTCTCCACCCTTGGCAACCATGGCATCTGTAGCTGGGGAGTTTGTAGTTTTGTCTTCACATCCTGGCAAGACCAGAGCCTGTGGACAGGGGACCCCCCCCCCCAGGCTTCCGCTTGGTCTAGCTCTGCTAGGTGGGCCCCGATGGGTAGCTGGATAGAGGAGCCAGAGAGGAACACATTCACAGTTCAGCACTGTTGCCTCCTTTGGAGCTTTCTATCTCTTTGAGGATAGGAACCATGCTTTACTTCTTCACTACAATGCCCAGCTCAGGGTGGAGAAACCAGCAGGTGTCTGCAGAGAACCTGCCTGCCTGCTGTGACCATGGAAGAAGGTGCAGGCCCGTTGAGGAGTTTGTTGAGAGAAGACATGAAAACCATTTTGTAAACATACTGTAGAAGGAGCAAAATTCCAGGACCCAGTTGAGTAAAGCAAAGGGAAGCACCTAAGGACAGGCTATGTTACTTGGATGAAAGCGCTTGCCTGAGAGGAGGGGTGTCTAAAAGATAAGAGAATTAATTCACTGCCCCATGCCCACCATTGTTGTCATCTGAGTGTGTTCCTGGGACTGGAGGAAGCCACAGTCAGGGCTTGAAATGGGACAGGGCTAGTGTGGTCCCTACCGGAAAGGCAGCCTTAGCAAGAAAATGTTCCCAGCCCTCACTAATGGGGTGAGCAGGAGTTCCAAGGCCGCCTGGAAGAGCTAATCCTGCAGGTAGGACAGAGGGGTCAACACACCAGGTTATTTGCTTTGGGGTACACATCTGGTCAACTCCAGTAACGAGAGCTAACATTTGTTATTGACATTAATTTCCACAGTCCTGAAATGAAAGATGGTATTAGCATGAAGTCACAACATACATGTGTGCACACACGCGTGAGTGTGCATGCGCATGCACGCACACACACAGTGCTTAGTTCCTCTTTTGCAGCACACTGGTGATCATCAGGTATTTGTTAATTAACTTATTGAAAACTTCCTGTGACCATTTAAAAACTGTGTGCAGTGTTCAAAATGCGCTTTTTATGTTCAGAAGGAAAAAAGGCACAGCCCTTTCAAGAAGTAAAAGCAGTATCTGACAGATCTTCGGAAGACCTTGAGTTGAAAATAATCCTAGTAATTAATATACACACAGGAAAACTGAGGAGATTTGGCCGAATAAATGAGAGCACTGGTTTCCAAACTGTAGACTGAAATCCTCTGATGTCTTGTGAAATCAATTCGGTGGGTCATGACCACACTCTTGAGAAAACGAAAGAAAATATAAAGTACTAGAATGCATCGCTTATAATACTGTTACTGTGAAAGTTTGGTATGTTTGGATAAGGAAGTAAATGTATGTCTGGCAGAAGACAAGAGGCAAAGATTGGGCCCTGAGTGTGATCCCCTAAAGTAACTGCTTCTGGACTAGAAGAGAGTCCACCGAGGAGTTGGTAGACAGAAAAATCTAAAGCCTCTTTCCTACCTTGATGCTGTGATTACAAAGGAGAGGCGGTGTTCCTGGGACTGTAGGAAGCCACAGTCAGGGGGAAGAGACAGTCCCTCTTGACCTTGAGAGCTGACTTAGCTTTTCAGAGTCAACAGCAGCAAAAGGAGGCTGCAGCAGGCTGATCAGGACTCTGGAATGAGGCCTGAAGCTTTTTGCCCTTGGATGTGAGAGAGGGCGAAGAAGAAAGACGAGGTTTAGCTAAAGACAGAAAGAGTTAAAGTCTAAAGAGAAAGTGCACTTAATGTGTATCCAGGTGTTTATTAAGATTTTTTTTTTTTTGGTATTGGGTTATATCTACCTAGACACAAAACAAGTAGAGTAAGTACATGTTTTGCTTATTTAAAAAATTCTATTTTTCTAGAAAAGGCAATATTGAAAGGAATGTCTGCTAAGCAGGAATTAGGTTATTTTGAGGGGGGCCGCAGAGAGAGGAGGAGCTGCTGCGGGAGACAGCATTCCGGGCAAGAGAAGTATATAGGGGAGCCTGGCAGGCACAGAGAGCACGTGTGCTTAGGGACCCTCTGGGGAGTTCAGCTTGGCTGGAGCTTGCATGGGGCAGCAGGAGAGGCGTCTGGAGACAGGGCAGCGGCTGGTCATGAAGGGGAAGGGCACTGTATGCAGCGAGATGGGGCAGACCCTGAGAAGGACAGGGTTGTGGGGGAGGGGTTTAGCTTTTGGACGTGTGGAAGTGTCAGCAGGTGACTAAATAAACGGTTCTGGAGTTCAGGACAGAAAGCCAACTTGGAGATTATTTGGAGTCAGTTTATAGGTAGTGACTGAGCCCCCGGAAGCAGAGGAGATCGCTCTGTACTGATGGAAGGAGAGGGAGGAGGGAGAGGCCCAGGATAGGGTTTTGAGAGATACGTACGATTAAGGCCACCAGAGAAGGAAGACCCAGAAAAGGGATGGAGGAGAAGGAGTGAGAGGCAGAAGTAAGGCCAGGAGAGCATGGCAGACCAAGAGCCCGGCCCGAGGAGAGCCCTTGAGATGGAAGCACAGCAGTGACTTTGTGGGGTGGGGACAGCTGCTGTGGCTGGGCAGACTCTGGATGCAGAGGGACAGGGGGGAGGTCAGTCAAGAGATTCCTTGAACAATGGCCTCTATTTTCTCTCTGACAGTAAAACACAAGATGGTGGGGTAAGAGATTTGAGGAGAATGGGAGAGTCTGAAATACTACCCATGCAGAAGGAAAGAGACTGATTTCAAAATGATGGACTGAGCACACGTGCCATATTAAAAAAAATAGCAAAAGCAGAGGGAAAAATATAAAACATAAACCATAAACTCTTAGGGGACCAGAGATCCGTGGAATCTTTAAGAGAAGAAAACCAGGCTGGAAGCCACAGCAGCGAGCAGGGGCTACGGCAGAACTGGTAACGTCTAGGCTGAATGCAGAATTCATTTGTTCAGTAAATAGTAACCACATGCCTACTATGTGCCAGACGCAGTTCTAGGCGCTGGTTTCTGCTGCAAGGGATGAGCAGAAACTACAAAGAGGAGGAGAAGGTACTAGAAAAGCAGAGAAGGCCTTCCCTGGCTCACTGGAGAGGAGACGCCAGAAATTCGTAGAGGCACCAATTGGAACGATTTGTGATTCTCCTTCAGCAGCCCAGGTGTGAGAGCAGAACCGGACTGGCCTTGATTTGGAGTTCTGCTGAACAGGGACAACGGAAGGGTCACAGGGACAAGGGGAGCGATGATACTGCAAGATGGCAACATGCCGATTATCTTAGAGCAGATTTACAAATCACATGTGTCATCTAATTAGACTGATCGGTCAGCAGCTCTCGTGGAGGAGAGAACTAACACCTGCCTCAGCAGCGAACGGAGTTTCAAAACAGACCTGGTCGAGTGGGCAGAGGGATCTATCTTGCTGGGACGCAGGTGTTGACTCAGTAGGGCTGGGTAGGGCCTGAGACCACGCATTTCTAACCAGCTCTCAGGTAGAGATGGTGCTGCTGGCTTGCAGATCACTCTGAATAGCAAGGCTTTAGAAGGTTTTGCTTTACTTTGGGGAGACAGTTAATTTGCCCACGGTACAGCTTACCTGTGAGGTACTGGCGCCAGTTGACTGTTACATTTTCAGGAATTCATCTAGCTGACTGACACCATGTTGACAGCTTGCAACTGGCCATAATGCCAGTTTTTATACTACAGAAATGTCCAAATGCTACAAAGCAGGGCTTCCCTACTTCCCTCTGGAGACTGGTTGGTAAACAATTTCCAGCACATCACCAGTGAAGCCTGTGTAATAGTGAGGCATGCTCTAGAATGGGCTTCAGTGTTGGGGGTCACGAGAACTGCTCCATTCATAACTTGATAAAGAGGCCATCAGTCGTGGCTGTGATACTACACAAAGTGCCTGCTAGAAAGCACTACAGGACCGATCATCTCGGGTGCCTTAGAGTACCTAACACAGGCAAACACTTAATGTCCCCTTATCTGTATGTCCTATAAGCCACCGAGAGAAGTAGAGCTGTGGGAAAACAGAGAGGGAAAGGCTGCTCTGGCAAAGGGTGCCTTGCTGGAAATTCACATCCAAGTCACACCATCTTTCCCAGGCTGTTTCTGGGTGTGCTGGTTTGCCCTTCCAAGGCCCCGGGTTGCACCACTAGCCTGGCACTTCATCTGGAATTGCACCCGGTGACAAGGGATTCTCAGCAAAGGCAGAGGAAAACAAGTTAATTTCCATAATATCTGCTTTCCTTATTGACCTTTAAAAGAGAGGCAGATTTTTAAAAATTGATACATTTAATATGGTCAGAAAACCCCAAATGAATCCCTTTTGGTGACAGTTTGGGGATGAAAATGAAATCCTTCTGCTCAAAAAGGGCATCTCCTATTTTCTGACCTGTGGGTCATGCAGTTTTAATTTCCTCTCTCGTCTTTTCTTTCTTTTTTTTTTTTTTTTTTTAATTTCACAAACTTGCTTAAGGCCACAAAGACACTCCTGAATCCCTCAGCTGTCTGGCAGATGAACTGCTGCCAGTTTTGTTGAGGTTACTGTTTGTGCCAGGTTGAGGTTCTCCAACTCTGACCCAGTGCACCTTTAAATCTGTTTGCTGGATGACACTGGGGGTTCCAAGTGGTGTCTGCAGAGAGCTGCCCCAGAGCTGCTCGAGCTCCTGCGAGGGCAGCTCCTGGGGACTGAATCTGGTGAGAACAGGCCCTGGTTTACGTAGCAGGGGCTGGGCAGGGGCCCCAGAGGTGCAGGGGGAAGGTGGTGCTATGGGGGAAGTTTGGAAAAGGAAAAGCTTTGCCTCCTCCTGCCAGCTTCCAAGGAAAATGGGGTCAGAGCCCCTGTAAGTGGCAGAGCCGCGCCTCATCTCTGGGTGCGGGTAGAACAATGGCATGATGGGCTACCATCCACGAGCCGGATGGCTGGATGATGGGGTAGAGGAATGGTGTGCCCGTGTCTGCACCTGTGTGCACGTGAGGCAACAGGACATGGCTTGCTGCCACTTCCAAGATCCACACTTCCTCTCTTTCCAGGGAAGGAGAGGGTGTGGAAAGGGGCTGGCCCTCAGAGCCGCTGTCTCCTGTGGCCTGGTAAGGCACTTCTCTATCTCCAGGCAAACTCCTCCTCTCCCCTTCTTGAATCCATTCTGTCCATTTGCCCATGACTGTGCCAGTACTGTGGACGGGCATGAAGTGGGTGCTGTGGAGGTGGACACGAGAGTGTTATGTCTCTCTCCTCCACTGCAGGAACGAGAGAACTGGGATGAGAGGGAAAGGCTTAACTGCCAACTATCTAAGGGATGGGCAGGATCCACACGGCAGTGAGACCGAAGTGTCATGACGTCAGGCCCTTCAATCCCTGCCAAACATGCTTGCCTCTCCTAAATCTTGCTTCCTGCCCTAAGTTGTGAGTTCCTCCTCCCTGGGATCCTTTTCCCAGGTAGGCCTGTGGAGGAGGGGGTGGGAACATTCACGGTAGGGAGTAATAGTCTTGAGAGGCCTTGGGCAAGCAGGAGTGGGGGGGCCCACCACCATGATCCGCTTGACCCAGGAGGAAGTTCCCATTGACCTCAGGAAGTGGGAAAGAGGCCTGCTGGGCAAGGTTTCTCGGTCCTAAAAGCTGGGCTAGGACACGCAGTAGCTGCATAGATATCTAGAATGAGGAGGTGCTTTGGCAAAAAGGAGACATGCTGTATGGAAGAACTGTGGTCTTTCCTAACCGCATGCTGTATATGTGTGTGTGCGCGCATGTGTGCATATATGCATGTACACACCAGTGTACGTGTGTGTGCACGCGTGCACACATGCACATGTATGTCTGCTTGCTGGGACAGGGCTTGCCCATCTTCTAAGGCCGTCTTCTGATTCGAGAAGCTTCCCCCAGGCTCCAGCTGCTGGCCCCTCTCATAGGCAAGAGTTCAAGGGCAGAGGTAGCCTAAGAAAAAGCAGTCTGGGGCCCCAAACCAGCCCTGCCTGCTTCATGCTTGCTCCGTCCAGGCCAGCAGGCCCCACTGATACTTGCTAATCTATAAAGCCTCAAGCATGACAGAAGGTGTGCCGCCCTCACAGTCAGAGCCTCAGGGCTGTTGAGAACCCAGGGACTCCAAGGTTGTTCCTTCCCTTGGAGAAGGAGTCCTTCCGGGAGCCACATATACAATTCAGGTGTGTTTACCCAGCACCTCTGCATGCATTATCTCATGTAGGAGGGGTCACTGGGATCCAGTGCGCTCCTTTACACAGGGCTCTCCCAATACCAGAGACTTCCAAAACAATGGCAAGCAGAATGTTAACTAAAGAAACAAATGGTTACAACACGCACCCTCTCCTGCCAGAGAGGGTGCCAGTCACGACCACGTCAGGCTGGAAGGGTGATGCCACCTTTACCTGTTCCGGATCCCACAACGTCCCGGCTCGGCGACTCGGCCATGGCATCGGCGAGCCGCTCCCGCAGGCCTTCCTCCGTGTGCTCCATGGAGGACATGTGCCGTAGCCCAAAGCCCTCGGGCCAGCTCCCGCACACCTCCAGCAGGGTCACGCTCCGGTCAAAGGTACCTGGGGCACACACGGGATACCTGACGCTGAGTCTGTGTTGTTGTTCCGCCTCCCCGGCGCCAGCTCCCCTCCCGGCCCAGGGTCCCCGCGAGCTCTCCTACAGGCCGGCGGGGAGAGAACACCAGGAAACACGCGTGGAGGGCACGATGACGCAGCTCGCGCTGCTACCTGGCTCGGACAGAGTAGATTTTCAGAAAAAGAACTCCACGTCATTGGTAGTGGTTTCTAAAACATTTCCTCAGGGTTACAGGTTCCTCCGAAGTCTTCAAGGGACTGCTTCAGAGGCAGGCCAAGGGCAGAGAACCTCCCTGCCGAGTTCAACCAAAACACCTCTACTTTTCTTTGCTTGATACAACAGGGCTTCCCCTAATGGTTCATTTTGAAAAGGGGCTACATGGCTTAAAATTTTTAAAAAGTTTTCTTTCTTTTTTTTTTTTAAAAAAGATTATTTATTTATTCATGAGAGACACACACACACAGAGGCAGAGACACAGGCAGAGGGAGAAGCAGGCTCCCCATGGAGAGCCTGATGTGGGACTTGATCCCAGGATCCCGGGATCATGAGCTGAGCTGAAGGCAGATGCTCGACTGCTGAGCCACCCAGATGTTCCTTAAAAAAGTTTTCAACCTACTATAACCCATAACCTGTACCAAACCTCCTCATTTTACATTTGAGGCTCAGAAAAGTAATGGTCCAAGATCCAAAAGCAAGTTTGTGACAGACCGGGTTTAGGAACTCAGATCACCTGATGATGCTTCAATCTGGAGCTCATCGTACTCTACCGCATGCGATCTCGTAGCTGCCCAAGGACAGATGGGCAAGGCGGGGCTGGGGGTGGGGTGGGTAGGGGATGCTAGCAACAGAGTTGTGTGATAGAATCTTCAGCAAAAATTCTTCCTTAACCCAAAGCTGCGCTCCAATTCCAGAAAGTACATGGTGCTCTGCCCAGTGCCAAGATGAGATTTTACATGCAAGATCACTTCAAAGTCTAAATTTAAATTATTCTACTCTATTATACAGCAAGTCTTCTGTGAAAGCTTATTTCGTCTACTCTCTCTTGGAAGGAGATTATCATCATGCTCTGTTGCTTTAAGCACATACCATTTTCCCAGTGATTAGGTAACTGAATCCTCTGCATTTATTGGGCTTGGTTCCTGCCAGCACCAAGAAGATGGGGGAAAAATGCAAATGCCAATGTTTCCTAAAGTTAAAAGTACGCACAACACACACTTTTTATCAGGCCTTGCTTCTCCTCTTTGATCAGCCGTCAGAAACTATCTTTCCTAGGCAGTCAGGACTGGGCAGCGTCAGCACACACTCTCTGCCAATGACAGGTGGTAATAGAGAGGGTGCGAGCCCCAGCCCCGGCAGGCGGCCCTGCCTCTGATAATGGCCAAAGCATCGAGGTGATAACCGTTAGTAAACACTCCGACAGCCGGTGACTCCATACATCAGCAAAGAGGGCCAGATAATCCTGAGCTCTTCTGACCAGACAAAGGCCCTTGGCTGGCCTGCTGGGATTTATATGTGTGGCAAGGGTCACCACTGGCTCCTGAATGTCATCAGCCAAGTTTGGCTTTGATTTATCTCTCGCCTAATTGCAGGGTAGATTCCTGGTGCTGGGAGGATGGGCAACATCTATAAATGTATCTCCCCAGGAAGAGGCCCCCTTAAGACTGGGGTGCTGGGAATCAGGTCATCAGGTAGGACCCAGGAATGGGGAGCTACCTGATACCACCTTCCCTCTTCATCAAGTAGGGTCAGGATGGATCTGGGGAGCCAGGCACTGGTGGTGGAGGTGGGGTGCTCTGGGTGTTGGACCGCCGAGGGCCTGAACTGGGCAGCCAGGCCTTGGCAGTGCCAAGCCCAGAGCCACCACTAGACCAGCATTAGCAACAACTCAAAGGTGCCCAGTCCCTAAGGACAGACACACAGGGATGAATGACATAGCTAACTAAGCTTTTGATTCCACTACCCACTCAGTAGGTGATATTAGGCAAGTCCCTCTATGTCCTTTTTCTGTCTCTGAAGTAGAACTAATCACCCTGCCTCGAAGGAAGGAAAGATTAAGCAAGGTTCCTGCCAGGAGCCTGCATTGTCCTCTAGTGCTGCCTCCTTGTAACTGACAAGATTGAGAGCTATAGCATCACTGTGTCTCTGAAGGGTCTGCCTGGGACATGCATATCTAGTGACTTCCAGATGAGGGAATCAGGAATGAGACACGGACACTCCTCCTCCCTGTACCCTCAGGGCTGTGGTGGCAGCTTTCTTACAGACAGACACGGCTCAGAGCTTGTCTTGAGAACGGGGATGCCCTTACTTTTTGTCATTCCACAAGAGCAGTATGCCTGCCTCTACAAGGTGCTCAGCTGGTATTAGTACACGCCGTTCTTAGAGGTCAGGGCAGGTGAGCAGATAGCAGGGCCAAGAGGAAAAATAAAATCGGCCTGCAAGATGTTCTGACAAGAAGGGTTCAGGTAAAAGGGTGGGCCTGGTCTATGACAGATGGTAAAGGCCAGAGGAGCATGTATATGTTAGGGACAAAACAATAGCATACAGGAGAGGAGAGTCAGGAGGTGGTGGAGAATGGAAATAGATCTGGACTGAAATGTAGGCTCTAAATACATATTAACTGTGCGTGTCCTGGCAGTTTCTTTACCTTTCTGAGCCTCTGGTTCCGCATCCATAAAAATGGAAAAACAACACAATCCTACAGGGTTGTTGTGAAATTGCATTCGATAAATGCACAATCCCCTGGCACTAAGTGCTCTGCATGTCAGAGCTGTGCTTATGTATGTGTTAATACAAAGATGGACAACTTTATTCGACTGGAGGCATCATCATATGTCTTGACAATCACCACATCCTGAGAGGTAGTGCAGGAACTACTCAATTATTATGGGAGAGGATCTGGAAGCTCAGAGAGATTGTCTCAGTGGCAGATCCGGAACACAGGCCCTCATTCTTAGCCTGGAGTTCATTCTATCAGTTTACATACTGCTTCTCTCAGTTGCATCTGCAGTGGAGAGCTGTGTTTTGTTTTGTTTTGTTTTTTTAAGATTTTATTTAATTATTTATGTGAGAGAGACAGAAAGCAGGGAGAATGGATGACAGAGGGAGAGGGAGAAGCAGGCTTCCCACTGAGCAGGGAGCCCGACCTGGGGCTCGATCCCAGGACCCTGGGATCATGACCTGAGCCATAGGCAGACGCTTAACCGGCTGAGCCACCCAGGTGCCCCGAGAGCTGTTGCTTTTTAAAATTTTAAATTCAATTAACATACAGTGTATTATTAGTTTCAGGGGTAGAGTTCAGTGATTCATCAGTTGCATCTAATGCTCAGTGCTTATCACATCATGTGCCCTCCTCAATGCCCATCACCCGGTTACCCCATCCCCCAACCCTCACCTCTCCTCCCGCATCCTTCAGTCTGATTCCTAGAGTTAAGAGTCTCTTATGATTTGTCTCCTCGGATTTCATCTTATTTTATTTTTCCCTCCCTTCCAATGGAGAACTGTTATGTGGAGAAATCACCTCTATCTTTCCTAACTTGTTCTGAAAGACTCTTGTTACCTTCAACCGATACTTTTTAAAAACTTTTCCCACTCCCAACCAGCCCAGCTTTCTTGGAGTATATGGTAATGCTGATGAGTCATCCTGTCTGTTTGAAGGTGCATAGGAGGGAAAATGCATGGATGGAAGATCTAATCTGTTCTCTGTCTGTTTTTTGTTTTTTTTTTTTTAAAGATTATTTATTTATTTATCACGAGAGACACAGAGAGAGGCAGAGACATAGGCAGAGGAGAAGCAGGCTCCCTGTGGGAAGCCTGATGTAGACTCAATCATGGGACCTCGGGATCACGATCTGAGCCAAAGGCAGATGCTCAACCACTGAGCCGCCCAAGTGCCCTGGTCTATTTTCTCTTAACATGGGCATTGCTACAATGTTGTGGGTAGGAGGCTAGGGCTATAAGAAGTGTCCAGCAGAGGGGCACTGCATCTTCTCTACTGTCCTGAGAAGTCACAGAGAGGCTAGAATTAGTGATCCTGCATATTGTGCTAGAAGGAATCCCTGCAGTGCCCCCTTCTTTATATTTCCCTTCCATCCCTGCCAGTGTAGACGAAGATAGCCAAGGAGCTCATGGACTACCCTAGTCCTAGAGTGAGAGAGAGCTGCAGGTACATATATGTGTCACCAAGGGCAGGGGTTAACAGGCCAAGCCCTTTGAGAGTGAGGTCACCTCTGTGCTCTTAGGCAACTGCGCATCTTGTCAGCATTGTCGGCCCGGCTTTCATTCATTAGGTCAGCCCAGAGACACTCCATCAGATGAGCTGGCCCTCTGAGTCCCATTATGGGAGAAAGGGTCAGTTTTAAGGGGGAGAAGACAGTGCAGGCTGTTTGCAAAGCACAAAATACACATACTTAGCAACAAAGATCTTTTGCTGAAGCAATGCTCTGCTGTTTGCAAAGCCCCCCCATGTTTAATATTTCAGTTAACTCACACATTCATCAAATATTGATTAATGTCCACTATGATATGAGTCAAGCATGGCACTGAGGTATAGGGATACATAGTGAGAAAAAAATAAAAAAGGTTCATGGTCCTTCACAAATCTCTTGGAAGCAGCAATTGTCACCATGTTACAGACCTGTATTTTGCTGAGGCTGAGGGAGAAAGGTGGGGTAATTTAAGGGCATGGGTTTAGGTGTGATAGTTCTGCTCTGATGCCTCCCGGGAAGCCCTTCCTTTAGGGCTGCCTATCACCTTGCTATTCTCTGCACAGCATTTTCTAAGATTCGGTTTAAGTCTCACCTGCTCAGTGAAACCTTGAGTGACTACCTGAGTTATAATGAGAGCTGTTCCATAGATTCTGTTTGCATGGCAGGTTCTTAACCTTCCGGGTGAAGCTGATGAAAGCTATGACTATGAACTTGCTTGAAAAATGTATGTTTGAATACATAAAATTATGTAAGGAATTTCATAAAACATAAAGTGATTATGATTCTGTATGCCTCTGAAGCCCATCTTTGGATCCTAGGTTAATTAGATCAGTTCCATGGTGTCATTCCCATTATGCCTTATGTGATTCTCATGATCTGCTCTCCAACCTTCTTTAGAAGCTCCTTGAGGGCATGGATTTCTCCATAATCCATTAAGTCTATAATAAGTACAGAACTTTGTGCATCATGCTTACTCAAATTATGCTTGCTTATCAGCTGATTAGGACCATCTAAAAAAATGTGACAGTCACTTTGGAGTCAATACCTTTTGGGTAGGATCCCAGAGCCTAAACATCTAGGTCCAGGATTGGGACGAATGAGATGGAGGTAGGCAGAAAAGGGAGCTAAAATTAAATAAGAGGAAGGAGGGACGTTACAAATGAGCAGGAAACAATTTCACGATATCATTCTCCTGCTTTCTGTGCATTTATTTTAGGTTTGAGACCTTGGGAATTGAAAGAACCAAACAATTTGCCTGGGATGGCACAGAAAGCCAGTCTCATACAGGTGAGCTTCCCAAATCCTGCTTCCCAGCTCGCATCCTGTGTTACACCCTTTCCCCAGAGGAGAAATGGGTCAGGTTCTTGGGTTTCACAAACCCATTAAAGACATGCTGTGACAGCTGGTAAGCCCACAGCTCCTGGGGAGCCTAGGGGAACACGTGCTCTGTCTTTTGTATACCATTGTTGAGGAGCAATGAAGCCTGAGGGGAGAAGGGGGCCCCAAGGGAGGTGGGGTGTTCCTCTAAGCTGATAGTGTCTAATCACACCCTAGCTATTTAGGACACCCTGGCACAGCCTTCCCTGTCATCAGTTAGGTTTAGCCCAGGATTTGGACTTTGATGAGAGCCTGTTGATCAGATTTCCAGCCACCAGCAAGGCCAGGGAGCAGGAGCAAAACTCGCCGTTCAACATGAGCCCTTCTGGGTGAGAGCTCATGACAGTAATGATGTCCACAGTAACCAAGAGATGATTCCAGGCAGGATGAAAACAATCACTGGAGAGCCTCTTTGCCTGTTCCCCAAACTAGCTCACTGAACAGAGCCTGAGACTGGTACTGTGAGGGAGAGCTCCTCTCTGCATTACAGGCTGGTTCAGATAAGCACAGGCTGAGGACAACTGGGTGCAGCTTAGCTTTACCTGGCAACTGGGTGTGGCTGCAGGCATATTTCACTGTCAATATGCACTACGTGATGACTAACTGTCATCACGTAGTGCATTGGTTCACTGTGGGAAGGTGAGAGAATAGGAGGACCCTGTCTGTCCCCCTCAATCCTTTAGAGTGGTTTGCAAGGTAACCATGCTCCCACAGCCACAGACATGGTATACAGCAAAGGGGCCTAGACCTTGGCAATCTTTTATGATTCAGATTATCTAATCGTCACCAAACCACATTTATCCTATATTGATCCATTTGGCTGTAGGGTTTGGGTTTTGGGGTTAGGTCATTTTAATTTTTTAAATTATATTACATTACATTAAATAATTAATTTTTTAAAGTAGGTTCCATGCCCAGCATGGAGCCCAATGCAAGGCCTGAACTCAAGAGTTCAGGAGCTGAAATCAAGAGTCGGATGCTCAACTGACTGAGTCACCCAGGTGCCCTGGGGTTAGGGCATTTTAAGAGAATTTGCTACACCAATCGGGTACCTGGCTGGCTTAGTTGGAAGAGCATGTAACTCTTGATCGCAGGGTTGTGAGTTTGAGCCCCTTGTTGGCTTTACAGATTACTTAAATATATAAAACATTAAAAAAAAAAAAGGATTTGCTACTCCAGTTCAGAAGTAAATTCAGCAAGAAAAAGGAAAGGTAGCAGCCGTAGAGAAATGCCTTTGCTAATGTTGGCAAGCCAGGAGATCTTGATGTGCCAGATGTGATGATGTTGTGCACATCTGTTCTCACAGGCCCTTGTGGCCACTGCTGGGAAGGGATTATTCATCATTCATCGTAGGTCTGTGAACAGACCTTCCTGTGTGGCCAATATATCAAGGAGTCCTAAGCTAGAGAAGCAGAGTTCAATAGTAAATGGGACACTGAGATTTCTTTACAATTTAACAGAGTAGTTGTTTTGGCCACTGCTTTCACAAGTGCAATGTATGATCACAACTCACACTTTAAAGAAGAGGATACAGATCACAACTCAAGATACGTAGGTTGTAATTGGACTTCTCCCACTAACTTTCCTGGCCACTCTGAATTTCCCCCACTTACTACATGGACAGTAAATGAGTGGCTCCCACAGAAGGTATTCATCATACTGGCCAAACTAACAGAAATGGTAAAATGATGTTTGATGTATCCAAGGGTAAAAGGTACCACATTTCATTTTCCATGAACCAGAAAACATAATTAAGCATTCATACTAGTGTCTTTTGTTGTTGTTGTTGTTTTTCTTACTTAAAGGTATATGGTAAGCAGAAGACCTGGGTTCAAATGCCATCTCCTGCTATTTTCTCACTATATGACATTGGGAAAGTCATTTAACCTCTTTGGACCTTGGTTTGCTTACCTGTTGTAGTGGTTTGAATCACAATTCTCCTCAAATATGCCCACCTCAGAATGTGACCTTATCTGCAAATAGGGTCTTTGCAGAGAGTAAGGATCTAAGATGAGACTATCCTAGAGCTAGGGTGAGTGCTAAATCCAGTGACTGGTACCCTTACGACAGAAAGGAGGAGATCATAGAGCAGAAAGATGGCCATGTGAAGACAGAGGCGGAGACTGGACTTGTGCTGTGACAAGATGAAGAATGCCAGGAGCCACCAGAAGCTGGAAGAGGTAAGGAAGGAGTCTCCCCTAGAACCTTTGAAGGAGGGAGTGTGACCTTGCTGACACCTTAACTTTGAACTTCTGGCCTCCAGAAGTCTGAGAGAATACAAGTCTGTTGTTTTAAGTCACCAGGGCTGTGGTAATTTGGTACGGCAGCCCTAGGAAAGGAATATGCTTATAAAACAGGGAAATGTGTACCTGCCTTCCAGGTTGTTGTGAGCATCTGATCGGATGGCGCATGAAAGAGTGCCATGTGGAACTACACAGGGCCACCTTAATACAGAGGACCACCATGGGACTACATGAGCAACTCTTCAGAGGGGCACTGGGATTCTGTGGAAGGCTTAAAAAGTGAAGAAAGTAGCCTGGGGATACCTCAAGGCCAGAAGACAAGTGCTAGATGAGAAATACTGGTGGGGGAACTCCATTATTAAAGCTGAGTGGTTCCACAGCAAGAGCCCTCGATGGGGATTCATGGTATAGAAGTGGGTGTGTATCCCTCACTTCTCTGAGAATGCCTGCAGGGGGCACAGGAGGCAGGGCAGGTGGCTCTTAGCTCATTTCCATCCTCATGATCTCTCTCCATCTCACTCCATCTGAAGGGGATGCTTCAGCTCCTAAATTCTTTAATAAATAAACAGAATCATGCTCAACATGGGTAAGGATAAAATGAGATGGACTGTTGCTGGAGGGAATATTATTGTTATAAACTACCTGAAGGGCATTATGTATTAAGAGCCTTTTAAAAACATGCCCACACCAGGGTGGCTCAGTGGCTGAGCGTCTGCCTTTAGCTCAGGTCATGATCCTGGGGTCCTGGGATCAAGTACTGCATCAGGCTCCCCACAGGAAGTCTGCTTCTCGCTCTGCCTATGTCTCTGCCTCTCCCTTAAATAAATAAAAGCTTTAAAACAATGCCCAACTATGGATCTAGGAGTCCACCTCCAGAAATCGAGCCCAAGTAAATAAGATGCCAACAAGCCTTCACGCATTAAGATGCTCCTTGCCATGTTAACAATGTCTTAAAATAGGGCATTTGTTAGATAAATGATACTTCCTTCTTGCAGTACACTATTAGGGAGTCATGAAAGATAATGTTTATAATAGGGGAAATTCTTTAAGATATAATGCTAAACAAGAGAAGCAAAACAAGATCGGATAGTTAGTATTACCGAGCAATGTAAAGGAAGCATAGAACAACAAAAATTTTTAAAAATTCACGACAAAGTGTTCATCATGGTTGCTTCTGGGTAGTTGGGTTATTGGGGACTCTTCTGTTACTTTATACCTTTCTATGTTTCCTGTAACTTTGGCAATCAGTATAAAACACATAAAGAAACATGAAGAAAAGGCTAAGAGAGAAAAAATGTCCCATGCCAGAAACATGTGCGCTGGGACGCAGACAGTAGCCCCCTGAGGAGCATTTGTGGGAGGGCCTGCTACTGTGGTGCCTCCCCTGTGCTTGGTTTTGACACAGCTGGGGGCAGGTGAGCCTGCAGCTCCATGGCCCGCATCTGACTCCTCTCCCAGTGTCCACGGCTGGCTGCACGTGATGTTGACTCATCCCTGTGTACATCTGACATATTTCCTTTTAATTTGTATCAGGAATGTGCACCAACCTGTGTGTGAAAACGGCAGAAACAATTCTACCTCTGTACAGGTTTCATACATCAGATCAGAAAGGACCAGAAGAGCAACTCTGGAAGGAGTCTACTTTTAAATCAAGTCCCTTTACCTGTCATCTCTGTACTGCCCTGCCACCCCAGCCCTCACCCTTTCGATAAACAGGACACAACTTGCTAGGAGACACCCTTTCATGGTTCTCAAGGAATGTCGGAGCCCCTCACACATCATTAGGAGGTCGTTGAGCCAGGCCCCTGCCTTTTGCCTGGGAGGCCAGGAGATCAGTCATCACGGCAGGGCCTAGTAAGGAGAATTTCAACTGGCTCCATGCTCAGAGCAGACCGGGAGGTGCCTCAAACAGAAGAGCTTTCCAAGTCAGGCTGACACTGGCATTTCCCAGACAGGATCTCAGAGACCTTTTCCTCCTCTCCTTTAAAACAGACACCATCAAGATTTCTATCCCTCCAAGTGGGAAGAGGAGAATCATTTTACAGCTAGATTGCAATGAAAATGTTCTCCCTGCTTCTGAGGGTAGAGAGAAAATTTATACCTGGCACTCTGTTATAGGATTCCAATGGTAAGGCTCAGAATATACACAAGACAAACTATATCCTCGGAAACCTAACATCTTCTTTTTATCCTAACATCTCCTTGAATGGAGAAACTTCGGGAAATGTATCTCTAAACACAAGTAAGCACACAATTTGGATTTTCTAGAACAGTCCTGCTCTCAAATAATTAGCCCTGTGATCAGATCAGGTATCCGAGAAGGCAAGAGAACTAACAACATTTATTGTTTATTTTGTGCCAGGCATCGTCACTTTACATCTATTACCTCACTGAAATTACCCCAACAAGTCTATGAGGTTGGTGCTAACATTCCCATTTTACAGATCAAGACAGTAAGGCTGGGAAAAGGAAAATTTTGTTCAAGATGTTGATGCCAAGAGTACGGTCAAGATTCTGATTCTCAGTCCAAAGCCTACACTTTACCCACTAAAATCCATGCTGATTTTTCATCTTGAAACTATGGCTACACTACCAGTAAAGGGGTTTGCAGTTTAGCCTTCCTATTTCAGAATTTTTAAGTGGTTCTTGCAGTTTGGCAATAGGGGATAGGAGGCAGGACAGAGGCAGAACAAACAACCCATTCCAAATCCCGTGTTTGTCTTAAAAGAGATTTCAGTACTCCACAAATAAGCCAAATTTCAGGCTCTCAACTGAGGAGAACTTTGATGTCTGAAACCTGGGGCTAAGAAGTCTTCTGTTTTTATTAATTAAAGAAGATGTTTCAAAATCATCAGATTTATCAAGACTGGACCTCAGATGTGAAACTCAATATACACACAGACATGCATGGTTTGTCCTTTTGGGTTATTTTTGATCTTCCCTGAGGATCTGTATTTCCTCAGATGAGACTTCTCTGCTTCCTGGGCTGGCTGACGTGTCTGGAGGCCCAACTTTGCAGGCCTGGGCCCCTGCTGGCCTCAGGAATTTCAAAGGCCAGGGAGACAAGAGTGGGCAAAATGGTTCCTACTGCCATTTGCTCCTCTCAGCCCCCAAGGCAATAGCTGTGGGAAAGGTGGGAGGAACCCACTCTGGGCTGAAGGACAGCCCTGGATGTGCCTGCAGGTCATGGAGTTGACTGGTTTGATACCCTGCCAAGTTTTGGTTTTGTTATTTTGGTAGTCACCTAACCATGTGGGCTTTCAAACGGTGCTCCCAGCTTGGGCAAGAGGCATTTCTATTTGTAGTGTGTGGTCAGCCTTCCACTTCTCTCTGCCATCAAAACCCATAAGCTCTCACTCCACGGGGCAAACCTGAACCAGATTTTCAGCCGCAGGGGTCTTGGGATAAAGATTTGTGCCTGGCCTGCCATTCTGACACAGGGTATATTATATAACAGGATCCCTACTTTCCAGGCCCTTACAACAAAGTTGTTCAGGAAGGACTTGGCCTCAGGGCCTGAGAAGGGCAAGATGAGAAACAGCACTGTTTGGACAATGGGGGACACCCACTGAAGCTGGGGTAGTTGGGGACAGTTTCCATCAGTCATGGCGGTTTGACGTGGGTGGAGGACATTCCACAATAGGGGAGGGGTCTGACTACAGACACGAAGGCAAGGATGTTCCTCACTAGAGGCAGTCGGTAGTATCTACTGAAGTGGAGGGTCCCTCATGAAGACTAATAATACCTCACAGAATCGGTGCCTATTTTCATATAATTATTTCCTTTTGACTGAGACCACAGAAATGTATACCATGGGTAAGACAGATACTGCCGATTCCATTCTATAGATGAGGGTCCCCGAGGTTCTCGATGGGTAAATGACTTGCCTTGGTCACTCTAGTTTCTTTTCCTCCTTTTATTGAAGTATAGTTGACTGTCACCTCAATTTCTTGCCTCCCAAGGTGGTTGTGGAACCATCTGTGAAAGTCCTTAGGGAACAACCGACACTACAAAGATATCATGGCAGCCTGAGGTGGGTGCCGAAATGGGATCACAGGGTAGACTGGTGACTTACCTTGCTGAAAACCTAACTAGTGCTTGCTTAGGCCTCGGGTCCTATGGGGACTTCCTTGACTTTTGGCCTTATTTCCTGGTTTTGCAGCCGAAGGGGGTTGGGGTGAGGGGTGGGGTTCAACCCAGTATCACTGGACTTTATCGCTCAAGGTGTGTCCATGGTTTGTTCCACACCTGAAACAGTAGGGGAGCCTGGGAATTGTCATTTCCTGCCTCAACATGTCCGAGTGTTTGTTCAGCCCTGGCTGGTCACACTGACTCATCATCAGCCCAGGCATGGAAACCAGGGAGGATGTAGGGAAAAGTGGAGAAGCTGCAGGAATGTACCAGGGGGGGCGGGCAGTGAGGTGTTGAAATCTTAACAATGACAATAATCCCTCACACTGCATGCTGCTTTACCCGTTAGAAGATGCTTTCACTCCCTTCACCCTCAGAGCACCCCCTGGGGAGGATGGCAAGGCAACCCTTCCCTGTACTGGTCCCCATTTCAGGCCAAGGAAGTTAAGTGCAGGGAGTTATGTGAGGGGCAAAGATGAGTTTGGAGAACCCAATCCTGCATGCTACTCCTTTGCTACTCCAAGCCAGTGGCCAGCACAGCAGCATCACCAGGAAGCCTGGGACAACTGTAGCCTCCTACAGGCCCCGCCTCAGGCTTCATGAAGCAGAATATGCATTTCAATCACACCCCCAGGGGCTGGGGATGGGGGCGGGGAGGGGGGCGCTCATGTGCACACTGGGGTCACACCGCACTCCCCTTGCCCTGTCCCGGGTCCCTTGGAGTATATTTGGCTCTATCTACCCATTTAAAGACCAGGAAACTGAGGCCCAGAAAGAGGATGGGGCTCTGCCTGTGACAGAAGCTGGAACGGATGGTCTTGGGCTTGCAAAGCAGTCCTGGACTTGCTTAATCCAGCTGACATTCAACTGCTGTGGGCCTTGCCTTTCTCCCACCCTCCCTACCTCCCCACAAGTTCAAACTCTCAAACTGCTCTCAGCTGCCAGGCCCTTAGCCTCTCCCCTCAGTTCCAGCCTTGTGTTAAGTGTTAACACAAGTTCTAGGGCCTGGGGTTAACACTCTATTAAAGCAAACAGAGAAGTTGAGACCTCCTGCTACTGTGGAGGAGCCAAGTGGGGGTGCGGAGCATCTGGGGGCTCCCTGGCACAGCTGCCCAGGGGTAGGCTGGGGCTCAGCTATCTCTGCCCTGCCCCCCACCCGGAGGCCCCACCGCCTGTAGGAGGGGCCAGGACATCCCTGCTTACCTGTGGAGAGGACCTGCACACGCCTTGTGAAATGCCCCCTTCATTAGGAAGTGCAGAGATGCCCAAATAACCGGGGTAAGCTGGTTATGATTTTCCCTCCACTCACTGGACTCCCTGGGTGCCAAGTCTGGCGCCTCTGGATAAAAGTGATTCCTAAGCCATGGCAGGAGCTTGCGGCCAGGGCTCCCCCACCCTTTCCCTCACTTCTACTCCACTGAGGCCAGTCAGGATGCTATTCATTTCCCTAGCTGAGACTCAAGTTCCAAAGGGCCAGGAGAGCTCCTCTGCCCCTCCCTGTGTAAGAAGGGCCAATCTCTCCCATGAGGAGGAAGCAACATCTTTTGTTTCTGCTACACTCATGCAAAGCGCAGCCCAGAGTGAAAGTTTGTATGTGTGTGTGTGTGTGTGTGTGTGTGTGGAGAAACCCAGCTCTTTATCTTTGGATCTATGGTACATAATGGATTCGGAGAAAGATCAGAGTCATCCATAAGGAGAGAGGTGAGAAAAGCCAAGGCGCCAAGGGGCCCCTAGGAGGGGGCCTGGAAACCTCATGTTACTTTCTCAGACAGACACGAACCTGTCATCCAACCTTGAGTTAGGGCTAACAGCTGAAGAGAAGAATTTCTCATTGTGCTTCATTTGAGTTTTAGAAATGCCTTTCAGATTGAAAAGCTACTAGAAGAGCTTTATCACATCCTTCAGACTGTTAAAAAAAAAAGTAAATAAAAACCAAGTGTATTTGTTGTAGAAACACCTACTGAATAGTTCAAAATGAACTTGCAAATTCACCAAAACTCTCCTGGGCAAGTCATTAACCCTTCCTGGACTGGACTTTCCTTTAAAGTAAAGAGGCCCAGACAAGAGCTCTATGATCTTCAAATGTAGGAAGTGACTTTCCTGCTGTCAAGATCCAAAGTGGGTGGTGGCACCCTATTTACTGGGTGAACCATCCCTCCTCCTTCTCACCCTACAGCAGCTAGCTGCCTGGACTCCGCATCTATCTGCAAAATCTTCCCTTCATTTAGGACCTTCTTATATCTTATTTTAAAGACCATTGTGAGATGAGGGTGGGGGGCAGATCTCTTAGACAGATGGGGTGGTTATAAGGTCACTGAGTTTTCTGTTCAGAGTAAGAGCATTTGATTAAGAATGGGAAACTGAGTGCTAGTTCTGGTGCTGGTATGTTCTAGTGAGTCACTTCCTGGCACCTCAGTTTTCTGCACTGTAAAAGAATAATAATAACACTAAGTGTCCAACTCTAGGTTTTGGCTCAGGTGGTGATCTCAGGGTTGTGGGATTGAGCCCCACGTCTGGCTCTGACCTCAGTAGGGAGCCTGCTTGAGATTCTCTCTCCCTCTCCCTCTGCCCCTCCCACCCATGCTTCTTTCTCTGTAAAAATAAATAAATAAATATTTAAAACAATAAGAATGCTAGTTATTATTATTGCTAGCTATTCATAATCCTCAAAATTATGCTAAGATTCAAATGATAGTATACATGATAGAGCCTTGAAAATTATGATGTGTAACAGGTATGTAAAGTATTGATTTTACCCTTGGAAGCCAGATGGCTTTGTATTGGTGCTCTCACTGCTTCCCTCTAGACCCTTTGACACTGAAGGATAGGATAATGTCTAAGCCATCTGGCTTCTGGAGGTATGAGAATGTCCAAACAGGTCAGTACACCGCTCAATCCTAAAATGAGAAGGTGAAGTTACCAATCATGTCTTCTCTGGAGCTTTAATACTGCACAAGACGCTTAACTGCTGCCCTCCAGGGTCCAACAGAGCTCACCCTGAAGTTATTCTGATGTTCCATAGATATCTAAGCACCCAAGAGCCTAAGGCAGTACAGATCTTGCCACATAACAAGTGCCTAATATGGACGCCTGGGTAGCACAGTTGGTTGAACGTCTGACTCTTGATTTCAGCTGGGGTCATAGTCTCGGGGTCGTGGGATGGAGCCCTGTGTCAGGTCCCATGCTCTGTGCAGAGTGCTTGACCCTCTCCCTCCTCCTCTGCCCCTCCCCCTGCTCGTACTCTTTCTCTCTCTCTCTTTTTTTTAAAAAATATTTATTTATTTATTTATTTATTTATTTATTTATTTATTTATTTATTTACGAGAGACACACAGAGAGAGGCAGAGACACAGCAGAGGGAGAAGCAGGCTCCTTGCAGGAAGCCCGATGTGGGACTTGGTCCCGGGACTCCAGGATTACGCCCTGGGCCGAAGGCAGGCGCCAAACCACTGAGCAACCCAGGGATCCCCGTACTCGTTCTCTTAAGGAAAAAAATAAAACATTTTAAAAAAGGTGCCTAATAAATGTTTGTTGAATGAATGAAGAACAAAACTTTGCTATATTTTGATCTGAAGTGAGTATCATGGGTCTGAAAAGGAGTGCATAAAGGCATTTCCTAGACACCTTATCTCCAGACAGCACTACCCTTAAATCTCTCATTCTAAAATAACTCCAAAAAGAAGGAGTCCCTAGGCTCCTCGGAGCCACACTCCTTAGTGTTCTACTCAGTAGGTACCTTCTCCCTCCTAAAGTAAGTATAATTAATATCTCTATTTACCCTGGAAAGATAATGTCCCAAGATCAATTGCTTAGGAAAGATTATTTATTCTGACTATTCATTAATGACAATGTTTGAATTTCATAGATTTGCAATTTCACACAAGGGGCACAGATGCTCTGAACCACTTCTATGCCTAATAAAATACCTTCATTTATTAAAAATCTTTAAAAAAAAAAGACTTTAGTTATTTACTCATGAGAGAGAGAGAGAGAGAGAGTGAGAGAGGCAGAGACACAGGCAGAGGGAGAAGCAGGCTCCCTGTGAGGAACCTGATGCAAGACTTGATCCCAGGACCCCGGGATCATGACCTGAGCCAAAGGCAGACGCTCAACCACTGAGCCACCCAGGCGCCCCTAAAATACCTTTAGTAGAGACAAAGCCTTTACAAAACTGATTCTGAGAATAGCTGTATTAAACATACTTCAAGAACTTCATTGTGAAGGACAATGAGCAGTGTTAGGTTTCAAACATATAAACAAGTAGAGCTAGCTCTGGCCTTGTCAATGACCTAAAAATGTCTTCTTTGTCCACAGATGGTGCCTCTTTCCAAACTTCTTTAATAGCTTTTTAACATATGGCGGAATTTTTTTTTTTTTTAATGCTGGATCACATTTAGGCCCATTATTCCACAAAATGGAGTGGGCAATCAGATTGTCTACACCAGAGGGCAGTGAGGATGCTCTAGTCCAATAGCTTTCAGAGAAGCAGCACTAGACCAGTGATCTGTCTAAATGCAGGATTTCCATTGGATTCCTGACTACTCAGACAGTTGCTCAGAAACTTTCCTTTAGATTAATGGGTTAGCACTTCCACTTCTAAGTGGAGACACATCTGAGGAATGCCACAGAAACAAGGGCTCAAAGGATGGGGATTCTCTTGAACCTTAGATGGAATCCATCCATGTGTACGGTGGGAGGGTGGGGTGCAGTCTGTGTAGTTGGAAAGAGCTCCCAGGTTATTACTGAACAACCTCTGGTCTGCAGCCTCATTCTCAGATTTTCCTAATGGGAAGAATCACCCAGGGTGCCTACTGAATAAACAGATTCTCAGGCCCTTTTCCATAATAATCCAATGTGGCGTTTCTGATTCTTAACGTGGGAATTTGGGGAATCACTGCTCTAGAGCAGCAGGTCCTCAAATCCAGCCTAATGGAAAAAGCATGTGACTGTCCTCCCGCGATCCTGATAGCTCAGCCATAACCATGTGGTCCCCTCGGGCAACTCAGATGCTACAAAGGAAAGCTGATCTTACTGGCAAGTTGCTGACTACTCCCCATCCTTCCTTAGCTTCCTTTGGTTTTCCTCCTCCCTCCCTGGCCACCCCTGAGCCTCTCCCAAGGACTAGCTTTGTTCCTTCTGTTCCTCAAATTGTTGTGCTTCTAAGGGTTCCACTCTTAACCCTCTTCTGCCTCTGCATACTTTGCCTGCGTCAGCTCAGCCACAGCCACTCTCTCTCTCTCTCTCTCTCTCTCTTTTTTTTTTTTTTTAAGATTTTATTTATTTATTCATGAGAGACACAGAGAGAGAGAGGCACAGGCACAGGCAGAGGGAGAAGCAGGCTCTGTGCAGGGAGCCCGACGTGAGACTTGATCCCAGGTCTCTAGGATCACATCCTGGGCTGAAGGTGGCGCTTAAACTGCTGAGCCACCTGGGCTGCCCCATCTCAGCCACTCTCATAGTTAAAACTACTGACATGCTACTGACTTCTGTAGCTGCACTTCTGGCCCAGTTGTCTCCTGGCCTCTGAATCCATTTGTGTTAGACCAAACATATTCCATAGGCACCTCCAATGCCTTATGTCTGAAACAAATTCGTTGCCTCACTTCTCTGAAACTCCTTCCTTCTCTATTCGCTACCTAAGTGAACGGGAACACTACCTTTTTCAGTGGTCCATCCAGACTCTCCCCTTTCCTCACCCTATGGAGCAGGAAGTCCTATTGATTTTACTTCCTAAGCCCTGTCAAATTTATTCCCTACTTCATAGCTACTGAGCTTAGGCCTTCATCAGTTCCCACTGGGATTACTCCAACTATCTTTTTTTCTTTTTTTAAGACTATTTATTTATTCATGAGAAACACACAGAGAGAGGAAGAAGCAGGCTCCCTGTGAGGAGGGCCCTGCTCCCAGTGCCCTAGGATCATGACCTGAGTCAAAAGCAGATGCTCAACCACTGAGCCACCCAGGCACCCCTCCAACGATCTTTATAATGGTCTTTCTGTCCCTTAATATAGCTTCCCTTATAGCTTCCCTTCACTTAGTTATTCTGAGTCCCACCAGATTGACTTTTTATACAATGCAAATCTGAAAATTTTCCTCATCTATCCTCAGGATAAAGCCCAATCTTCTTAGCACCACCGTCTATCATCTGGCCCTGGCCAGCTCTCCACTCTGCATACCATGCCCCTACCTTGTACTTTACCCCTGTGCCTCTGAATCTGCTGCTCCCTCTATCCAGAATGTTCTTCTTCCCTGGCTAAGTCCTATTTATCCGTGAAGACTTAGATCAGCTGGAGGAGTCTACCAGTCTCCTTCTCAGTCTGACTTAGGTCTTCTAACAGGCTCCCCACAACACTCTGGCTAACCTTCCACAGAGCATCCTCGTGTAGTCAACAACAAACACACTGGGTGTCTATTATGGTTCAGCTACTGTGCTGTGCTGTGCTAGGTTCTGGGAATTTTGGTAAAGGGGACCAACTGCAAAAAGTATTTTCTAGTCTACCTTTCTCACTACACTGTAAATTCTGAAGGCAGCCAGCATCTGGTGCTGCCTTTTTTTTTTTTTTAAATCTCTGTATTCCAAGCTCACAGCATATTGCTTCAGCTCTTGGCACTTAGCAGGAAGGAAAGAAGAGAAGGAAAAAACTGAAGTTGCCACACCTGGGGAAGAGATTAAGAGAGCTGAGATTCTAGTACTCAATTCTTTGAAGTGCAATTTTATGGAAAAAGGAATAGACTTATGTATTTATTTTTGTGGCCCAAGGGGCAAAACAGGATACATAGAAAAAAAAACAGTGTGCTGATGTATTTCAGACCAACAGAGAGAAGTGTCAACTCCCATGACAAGCTGCCTTATACTGCTGACTCAAGACTCAACCCATGCTCGAGCTCCTCCACAAAGCCTTCCTTGGAGTCTCCTGGGCGGGGAACAGTTCCTCTGCTAGATCCCCTCAGCTTGGTGCTGTGAGTGTTTTGCCATATTTTTTTTATTCACAGAGCCTTAATGCACAGTAAGGAGATGGTTAAAGGTTCAGGCTTTAGGATTCTTATTCTGTCACTTAATAGTTGCATAATGTTAGGCAAGTTAGTTACCTCTCCTGGTTCAATGAATACCTCTTTAAAATGGGACTATTACACTGAGGGGAGCACTTGACGGGATGAGCACTGGGTGATATGTTATATGTTGGCAAATTGAACTCCAACAAAAAAATAAATATCTGTGGGACAGAGAGAGCCCTTGAAAGACAAAAAAATAAATAAAATGGGACTAATAAAGAATATTAAAGCTTAAATGAATGTACTCAGCAGTATCTGACACAGTAAATGCTTATATCCACTACTATCCTGTTGGCCATCATAATGACTCGGTGAAGTTCTTCTGTTTCACAAAAAAGCTGAGGTATAAAGAGACTTCGTGTCAGGCCACAGAGCTGGACCCTTGGGCCAGGATTTTAGATATCTCAGATAGTATTTTTCTTCCAGGCTTAAAATTAAAAAAAAAAAAAAAAGTTTTCTCTCTGATTTTTCAATCATGCTGAAATAAGCTGACAGTAAAAGGAAGTACTTTCTTCTACAAGAGAATATAAATGTTCTTTATGAATTCCATCACTTCTTCCAAAGGAATTATCTTATCAATCAGGAGAGAAGCTCAGAACTCATAGAAGCTGTCCAGAACATTGCTCCTCATCCTTTTCACTGATTTCAAAGAAGATTATGGCATGACACCAATGTCACATTCTAAGCAACAATAACTCCAGCTAAATGTTGAGAAAGTGTGATGCTCAGGTGCATGACCAAACCAACACTCCTGGTCTCACAATTCACTGACCTCCACACACCAATGACTTCACTTTCATTCCTGAAACTCACTCACCTGGGTCTTGCAATTGCTTCTTCTAGTATTTGAAGCAAGAAATTCCACATCTTGATTATGAAACTTCCTATGTGTCTATCTCCCTCACTTCCTTCTTCTTCCTAATGATGCTTTTCCACCTCATTGAGCCTGCTAGTCCCTGGAGCCCTTCCCTATCATCCTGATCTACTGGGTCCCTCCTGGTGACACATTTTCACTGTCCATCCCAGTGTTCAGGCCCATGGGTCCGGTCCAATAACACCCTCAACCAACCACCCTGCCCCTCACCCCACCATTACTGTTCCCCAATCAACCTGCCTTCTCTGCTTTTCCAGACACATCCAGGATGATCCATCCACCATCCAGCCACCTGATTCCTCTGCTCCGGTTCCTGGGTGGCTGGGCTGTGTTGGAGAAAATCTCACACTTGCCTCCACTGGCACCATGACAAATTTACCAGCCAGGCCCTCCCTGCTCTTTAGCCTTTTCCCCCCATTCATTCCTGGTCAGTTCCCTCCTGTATTTCCTCATCTTCTCAAACTCCCTAAACCTGTCACAACCCTCTCTCTCTTTCGTAGCAGATGACCTGCCAACTAACTGCCTTCGGGATTTCCTTTTTAGTTCTTTCTTTTAAAGATTCAGAAGTCCACGCATCTTAAAAGCGACCAGTGTAGGAGTGACAAGCACAGAACACAGCCCCTGAAGAATCACCCAGCCAGCCAGTCAGGCATACGAATAGTGGAGTCTCCCCTGATAAGAGAAAGCAGGCAAGGGGTGTTGGCTGGGAACAAGAGAACTGCTCTTCCCGCCTTTACTTTCTCACTGAATACATTCTGGAGGGTTTTTTATTTTGCCCTTGTCACTTCTATTCTTTGTCAGATAGCTGGTGCTGTGTGAGGCTGAATGGCATGCTAAGGTGGAAGAAAAAGATGATTACAGCAGGTGATTGAGCCCATGCCCAAGCAGATGACTTTTAATCCAGATGACTTTGTACTGCCTCCAAATGAGAAGGGATAGGGCAGTCGGTTTTCCTGTGAGATTGGCTTGTGTGCATGCATGTGTATATGTATCTATTTCAGAGTCATACCAGGAGCCAACAAATACCTGTCCAAAGTGGCAGAAAGGTGCGAGAGTGACGCCTCCACTCTGCGTCATGGTTGCCAGGCCTCTTGATGACCTGGCCTCTGCTCGCTCATCCAGGTTCATTTCTCCCCCTCCCTCCCTGTGCCTTGCATTAAACTTAAGGAACTTCCTTCTGTTTCTCCCAGTGGACCATGCTCCCTTTCACCTCTGGACCTTTACATCTTCGTCTTGCTCATCCCTTGATGGCAGCTTAAACAGAACTTCTGGGGTGCCCTCCCTAGATAAGGCCAGGTGCCCCTGTTATGTGCTCTCATAGCAGAGCCCCCTGAACCTACCTCATCAAGGTACATGAATATTGCTAGTGTGTCTGTTTCCTCTTCTACAACAGAAGCCCCAGGAAGGCAGAGATATCATCTGTCTTGCTCTCTATAGTATCCTCAAAGCTCAGGACCTACCTTCTCTAATATCTCTATACTGATCCCAGAAAAATCAAGGGTTTTAGATGTGGACAGAACACCACACAGAAGAAAGAAAGTCCCAGTGAAGATGAAGCCAGGTCTGAGAGGGAACCAGTCCTGACAAAAAGACCCAGAGTCAACTGCTACAGGTTTCACGATGCAGTGGCCCCAACTCTCAGCACAATGTCCTAGATGAAGAGGCCAATGTCTCTGATAAAGTAGAAGCAACTGGTAAGAGGTGGCTCTTAAAGACCAAGGGGACTTGACGTCACAGGATGATGCAGGCAGGTGAACTCAGGTTCCTCTAAGTAACGAGGGCTTGTGTGCTCCAGCTCCTCATAGCTTCCAATGAGACTCTCAGACTCGGTTGCACCCACACAGAGGGTGCTGCTCTGGCCTGCACCCTCGGCCTGCTATTCAGACTCCTGGCTCTAGTCTTCTGCTCTCTGATCTTATTATGGACATTCACCCGTCTTAACTCAGCTCACCCAGGACTTTCTTGGCACTCAGATTTTATCTGGCTAACTAGACCCAAGCCTGCATCCAGCCATGCCCCCAGTCCTGCTGGAATGGGCTGACTTCCCCAGCAGGCACCAAACAAAGCACTGGACTTTGTGGCAGGAAGAGAAAGTTGGATGGGAGAAGGGGGGAGGAGATGGGGGGGGAAGGGCAAACAGAGAGGGTGCCTCATGGAAGCTATAGAGCTCAACCGAGCAAAGAACATTGCCACAGATTTGCTTTGCTCATTCTAGGCAAAATGCCCAACTGGCATGGTTTTCAGAAGAATTAAGCTGCCTTTTTGACTTAGAGGATAATCACAAGTTCCTGGAGGATAATACTGAGACGGGAACTGTCGGGAGAGACATTTGATCACACTCAGATCTGGTAGAGGAGTGGCAGTGGGATGTTGGTTATCTTGACATCCAGTTGTTTGGCACAAACTTCTGTGTATACTTACTTCCTCAACCAGTACTTCTCAACTCGGGGTAGGGAAGTTTCCAAATATATGGAGGTATAGGTCTCATCCCGGATCATAATCAGAATTTCTGGGGCATAGGATTAGGGCCCAGGCATCTGTATCCCCAGGTAACCCTGAGGCACTCCTTGTTGCTGTAAGCCATGACAAGATCTCTGCTCCTGTCAAGGTCAGTGTGTCTGCCCAGGCTAATGTGCTCACAAAGGAACATGGCAGACAGGGCTGATAGAGGCATTTGGTGCCCGCCCTCCATGAATTGACCCACCTCAGTGGCCTGGCAAGCTGGTCAACTAGGATGAAGTGGCTAAGAAGAGGCTAATTTCTTGGAGCATGTAGGAATATTCTCAACTTCCTTTAAAAGGAAATCTCTTTATATAGTGTCTGTCTAGAAACTCCCAACCATTCACTGCACTTATTTCTCTGGGTAGCGCTCTTCTCTGTATGCTCCGTACTATAATAGGTGATCAACACGCGATTGCTAAGTGAATGAACAAGTGAGACCCCCTGCATTCGGGTGTGGGCTCTCTGCCTATGGGAGTGGCTGGCCCACTGAGGATGGAGGGATGGGGAAACTCAGCAGTTGGGAGATTCCTAGACTGCCATACTGCCCACTCACTGTGCCTGAGAGTCAAGAAGGAAACATTTTTCAGAACCAAGCCCTGAACCTCCACGGCGTAAGTATGTCCTTAGACACCTAAATTCCTTAAAACTAAAATACCATTATTATTTCCATTTAGGAATTGTTATCCAAATTAGCACTAAAAGGAAATGTCCACTTGTGTCCCATTACTGGTTGCTAAGTTTAAGATATTTTGGATACCACAGAGAATGGTCACAAATATCTGGGTGGATCTGAGAGGGTGGAGAAGAGGCCAGATTGTCTTTGGATGCTGAATATCATGCTGTGGAGGCCATGTGACAACAACAGTTCCGGCTTCAGATCAAGTATGTTTTTTTTTTGTTTTGTTTTTTTAAAGATTTTATTTATTTATTCATGAAAGATGGGGGGGGGAGAAAGAGAGAGAGAGAGAGAGAGAGGCAGAGAAACAGGCAGAAGGAGAAGCAGGCTCCATGCAGGGAGCTCAACGTGGTACTTGATCCTGGGTCTCCAGGATCATGCCCTGGGCTGAAGGAGGCGCTAAACCTCTGAGCCACCTGGGCTGCCCTCAAGTATGGTTTTATGAGTTCTGTGGAAGGAAGGCCTGGCCTTCTGAAGGAAGGCAGTATGATACAGTGCAAAGAGCACTGAACTGGGAGTCTGAAGGCCAGGATCCATTGCCAACTAGCTGAGTATCTCTACACAAACACCTCACCTCTGTAAGCTTCAGTGTTCTCATGCATCAAATGAGGGTAAGATACCTGCTCTCCCTACTTCAAGGGTTGTTGAAAGAATCAAACAGGAAGTGTATATATAGAATTCCTCTCTGTAAATTCTAATATGATGTATTTTGAGAAATAACCAGGATTTCCCTTGGGGACACTGTTTGCCTAGTGGTCCTTCCTTGCAGCTGATTTCTCTCACGTCCCTTCTTATTCCTCACTGATGCAGACTTCTCTTCTTTGCTTCATAAAACCTGCAGCTTTGACTCCGGTGGCCTAAGACTATACTGCCCCCTGCTCCTCTTTGTTCAGCCCTCACCCCATATCACACCTCTCCTTCCTCCAAGACTTTAGCTCCTGATTTCTGTCATAAGTCACAGTGACAATACTTCCAACAACCTGGCCCCTTAGTTCCTGCACCTTCTGACTTCTAGCATTCACCTCCTTTGCCTCTGCCACTCACGGCAACGGCCATTCCTTTGATATAATTGACAACTGCAAACACCATCACAATCTCAGTTACCAAATTATCTCACCACTGCTTATCTTTCTAGTACTACAACTCCAACAATCCTTTGACCCAACCAAGGTCTCTAATCCACTGATCCTGCCTACCTTGGGTCCTTCTCCTCCTACCATATGCAACTGTTTTATTTTATTTCATTTTTAAAGATAGATTTATTTATTTGAGAAGGGCAAGGGAGGGGGAGGGGGAGAAGGAGAGACAGTCACAAGCAGACTCTGCGCTTAGGACAGGGCCTGTCACAGGGCTCAATCTCATGACCTCGAGATTGTGACCTGAGCCAAAACCAAGAGTTGGATGCCTAACCAACCGAGCCACCCAGGTGCCCCTGGAATTGTTATACTCAATCTCTCACACACGTTAACTTCTACCCCACTCTCCCTTTGCTATACTCACCTGGTGAAATCAAAACCTTGTTAATCTGCCCACTCCCTGTCCCCATGTAGTTACTCGTAGTTGGGGAAAAAAAGCACACCGTGCTATCCAGTCTTACTTTAAAATTATGATCACTAACTGCAAATGGGCTTTTAATGCTGCCCTCTGATCACATTTTCTCAGACCATTTGCTTTCCCTCTCTCCTGGCCAGTAGCTTCTCATACCTTCTCCACCACTCCTGTGTTCAGCTGAGGGCTTGGACTGCTACTTCATCAAGAAAATTGAATTGATCAGAAGGGGATTTAAAGTCCTAGTACTGTGCGGTGCCTGGGTGGCTCGGCAGGTTACGCGTCTGCCTTCGGCTCAGGTCATGATCCTGGGGTCCTCGGATCCAGCCCCACTTTGGGCTCCCTGCTCAGTGGGGAGCCTGTTTCTCCTTCTCCCTCTGCCACTTCCTCCACTTGTACTCTCTCTCAAATAAATAAATAAAATATTTTTAATTTTTTTTTTAACTTTTTACTTATTTTATGATAGGCACACAGTGAGAGAGAGAGGCAGAGACACAGGCAGAGGGAGAAGCAGGCTCCATGCACCGGGAGCCCGACGTGGGATTCGATCCCGGATATCCAGGACTGCGCCCTGGGCCAAAGGCAGGCGCCAAACCGCTGCGCCACCCAGGGATCCCTAAATAAAATATTTTTAAAAGAAATAAAGTCCTAGCGCTGTACCAACCCATCCACCTGCATCAGGGTACATATGCTCTCCCTGATGCCACCAAGGCCAATCGTCCGCCCATGTGCTAGACCCCATCTCCTCTTGTCATCATTATGCCCGTATTTCCTCTATTAAAAGAAAGAATGTCTTGACCCCACTTCCTTCTCTCGCTACCGTCCCATTTCTCTCTTTCCCTTAAAATTCCTTGAAAGAGATGTCTGGGTTTGCTGTCTACAGTTTCCTTCCTCTTTGAACCCAATCGTGGTGTTGCCCCACCTCTCTGCTGAAACTGCCCATCCAAAGTTAATGCCCTCCCTATCACTAAATCCCTTGGCCATTTCTCAGTCATCTGACCTGACCTCTCAGCAAACTGAGTCACTTGGCTTTCAGGGTGCCACAGGCACCCAGTTTCCTCCCCTCTTTCTAGCTCCTAGTCTCTCTTGCTGACTCTTACACATGTCAAAAGCCTGTAACTGTTGAGACTCCAAGTTTACAAGCAAAGGCTTGGTCAGGCCAAGGATCAGAGCGGCTGGGGGAGTCCTAGTTTGCGCTCCTTCAGGTCCCTCCTTCCCTGTCTCCCTGCCTATCCTTGTTGCCCGGGTCTCAAGTGGGCTGGTGCCCGGGGCATCTACTCCCTGAACCAAAAGCTTTTCTTCCCTGGCTTTTGAGGTGTAATCCAGGGATGCAGGAGAAGTGGATACTGGCGTTGGGGACCTAAAACAACTGCCAGCTATAAAACACGACTGCCAATTATCAGCTTCTGCAGGCTCCACAGAACGAGCTTCCTAGGAGGTCACATGTTGCCTCTCGAATATACCGACTAACAGTCCAAAAGAACATGAGAAAATAGGAGAACCCGATGGCTTTTTGTGATTTCTTTTTTTTAAACCAAGATGTTAAACTCTGGCTCACCGAGAAAGAATATGAAGCGGGACGTGACTGCCACGGAGAGAAGTGAGGGTTCATTTAATTTGTTATTTTTCCTTTCTTTTTTGGTAAGGGCACCAGACAGCCTTCCCATTTGAGGACTGATAAGGATTTGCCTTGGGACGCTGAAAAAAATAAATAACTTTTCTCAATGTCACAAGGGAAAATGTGTTCTTCCTGGGAAATGGGAAAGGCATTAGTCAGGGTGAGGGCAGAAGGATCTACTCCCACAGGGGCTGGTTTGCCAGATTCAGTGGTGCGGCCGCCTCCCAGCGCCCAACGGGCCTTCTCCTTTCAGGCGGGGTTTAGCCTGACTCACAGCTCCAAAAGCCCCTACCTCCACTCAGCAAACAATGCCAGAAAAACATCTGCTACCCCTAACCCTCCACTTCCCAAAAGAAATGATTAAAAAGTTAAAGAAATACTTCCATATGGAAGAACCCTATCCCAACAGGTCACCACAAAGATACTTCAAACACAATAAAACAGGAAGAGCTAAAAAAAGCAGAGAAGTTCACAGAACCCACACAATCTTTTATAAGGGGGTGGGGGAGCCACCCTGGGTGACTTTACACAGTTCAGGACACCATTTGGCAGTTAAGTATGTCCCTAATCTGCTCAATTTGCTTATTATAGTAAAGGTTTAGGAAAATTTGAGACTGGTGGCCAAAAATACTGCAGTAATCTCTATTCCTAAAGCAAACTCACGACGTGAATTAAACTTCTTCAACTGAAATATTTCAAAGTGGAAATCCCTCCCCCCTCTATGTAGAGACTGGCCACAGGGAAGCCATGGTTGCTTAAAAGCAGAACCACTTCAGTGGACTTATGGTTATTCAGCCCACAAGTATTTATTGGGCGCCTAAGACAAGCCAGGTCCGGTACTAGTCACCAGGAAACAAAATTAAGCGTGACATTTAACCTACCTTTGAGGTGCTTACAACATAGAAAGGATACTGTTAGTTCTAAGTTAGAACTTGGACCTTCCATAGAAGGAGGGACAGAGGAGAAACAGCAGGGGGAGGCCACCCAGCAGAGAGTGCATGCTTTGGAGTCACACAAATCTGGCTGCTTCATTTTTAATTTGCTACAGAGGTGCTACATGGAACGAGGCACTCGCTAAGCCTATGGTTTCCTCAATTATAAAATGGGGATGGAGGGATCTCCCTTGCATAAGAATGAACAGAAATACACACGTATTCCAGCAATTGTTGATACTAGGAAGACTTTTTTCATCTCTAAAGCCCTGTGAAATGCTGAAAGACTTCAGCTAAGAACCCTGTAGATATTTAAAGCCTGAGGAGAGGGAATGGATAGAAAATGACCTTGAGGGAAGGAGAGAAAATGAGAAAAAGGAACCCTCCCCCCCAAAAAAAGTTCCTCTGGTATTCAGTTTAGGTGGACTAGAAATAGTGATTTTCTTTGGAGAGTAACAAAACCAGAGGCAGTTCACACGGAGTTTCGCAAATCAGAGGCCAAGGGAAGCCTGTCAGGAACTTGGCAGGATGGTGATGGGAGCTTTTTCTTGCTCCAGGGGGAAGACCTGGGGCTGAGGGGACTGGGTAAGGCTGAGCCTCCCATCCAGGAGGCCGCAAGCTGACTTCTTTGGCTACCTCCCTTGGGCCTTAAATTGCTTCCTGAGGCTAGGACCTGGCTAATGGTTTATTTACAACAGGAAGAAGCAATTACCTTGGAGAACACGGAGTCATATACCCCACCATTAGCCAGGAACACCGCACTCTCTACCAATAACCTCCAAAGATATATGAACCAGTGACTGCCCCCACTTAAAGACACGGCCACCCCGCTCCTCCCTACTCCATCCTGGTGAGGTGGTTTTAAACACAGTGTGAGAAAGGGAGCCTGAGTTGAGCTTTGAATTAGGAAAGTATAGTTATTTTTGGTTCTGCTGCTGCCTTTTCTCTGTGACGCTGGGCCTTTTTCATGAGACCCCTGTCCACTGTGGGCAAAATGATGTGACGTATTCATGCCCCAAAACTACCTTCCCCAAAAGAATGCTATGAGCAACATTAAAACAAACAAAAAGTAGGTAGAGGAAAACTTCTTGTGGGTGAGTGAAACAGAGTTTTAGTACAAAGTACTCAGGCCTGGGAGTGTGGGGAAGCCAGACTTGGAACACACACGGTGTACTTCCAAACTCAAAAGCCAGATTATCCGTTAGGGAAAAATTGGCAAGGCTGCTGCCAGGGAAGCTGTGTGTGTGTGTGTGTGTGTGTGTGGCATAGGTGGGTAAAATTTCTAGAAAGACCTACAGAGAATGGGAGCTGGAAGCTCTTTATGGGAGGAGGCTGACAAAGACAATGGGAAAGAAGCCTAAGGAAATGCAGGCTGTCTGTTCTGATATTTAATATCCAAGAACCAAAGGCAGAAGAGGTGCAAAAAGCTTAATAGTATTTGTAGTTCAAATTAAAGTGTTCAAAGCCCCGTTATAGAGCAGGGTAATGTATGCAATGACATCTGGGACTGTAATCAGCAAAGCGCTTTCAAGAGCTGCCAAAGCAAACAGCCAAATAACAAATCCACTTTACAGATCATCAATCTGGTCCTGGACTTGCCAAGGTAAATAGTACAAGGCTGAAGTTTGCTTTGCAAACCAGGGAGCTGGGAGTTTAGCAAGGCCTTGATCCAGAGCAGCACCGTTGGGGCAGGGCCTCTGGAGCTTCACTTGAATCAGGAACGTTGACAAGCCCTGCCTCTGAGCAGAGCAAGGGGAGGAGGCCCCCTGGAGCGGGGTCTGAGGACCGTTGTCAATCTGGCGGGCTGCCACAGCTGCCAGGCCTGGCGGTGACCTCTCAAGTGCCCACTCTCTAGCCGGAGTCTCCGGAGTCTCCCCACTCTGGCCAGACTGGAGTTAGTGGGCTTCTGAGAAAAAAAAAAACAAACAAACCAAAAAACAAAAAAACAGCCCAAAAGTTGATTTTTTTTTCCTCTCCTTTTCCCAGTCACTATGAAGGGCCATGAATTCTCAATGCAATTATTTGTTTAATGTCTGTTTTCCCTCACAGACTGGGCCAAGAGCTTCCTGTCTGCTGGGGCTTCTCACTGTGGCATCCTAGGGCCCACTTCAGGGTCTCATCCACAGGAGGCCCCAGTAACTATGTGGTAGCTGAGGGGGCAAATGAGTGAGGACTACCAAGTACTGAGAACCTAGACTGGGCAAGGATGCTTGTCTAGGTACATGGTTTAACCTTAACAAGAGCTTTATCAGGTATTATTCTATCCCCCCATTTTCTAGGCAAGGACACAGACCTAGAAGGCAAAGAGTCATTTAATTCGACTTCCTTCACTGTGTCAGTATTAATTAGCAAAAGTTACACGGCTATTCAGATGGTCCCTACACCTTGCATCTTTGCATTTCTCATTGTGTGGGATTCAGAGAAGCCACTAAAGAAACACCTGTTAAACGCCTGGCAAAGGCTACCAAAGCCTACTCGGTTTATTTCTTAGTATGGATGTAGGGCAAGAATAGCTGTTTTGGGTGACAGCAAGAGAAGAGGTATTTCCAAAAAATCAGGTGCCCTGACTGAGGGCATACTGTCAATCAGCCGTGGACAGCAGGACTCAGCATGCTAGGCCAAAGGGAATGTGCCCCTCTCCACCTCTGGGAGGAATTTGCTGCTCTGAATTTACAGAGCATACACAGGAAAAGGGGACCTCCCAAAGGGAGGTTTGCCTATACTGACTTGGTGACAAAAAGGAACCAGCTGAAAATAATATACACCTACAAAACAGCAGCGATGAGTCTGAGGAGGAACTCCGTGGCCTGTTCTTTTTTTTTTTTTAAGATTTTATTTATTTACTCATAAGAGAGAGAGAGAGAGAGGCAGAGACAGGCAGAGGGAGAAGCAGGCTCCATGCAGGGAGCCTGACGTGGGACTCGACCCGGCCGGGTCTCCAGGATCAGGCCCTGGGCTGAAGGCGGCTCTAAACCGCTGAGCCACCCCCTGCACTTGCCTGGTAAATAGCCACCCCACCAAGGGCTATCCTTGGCCAATTCTATGACAGTGCTGGGGTCATTCAAGTTTCATTCTTTTATTGTCTTTTTTTTTTAATTAATTATTTTTTAGTAATCTCCACATCCAATATGGGGCTCGAACTCATGACCCCGAGATCAAGAGCTGCGTGCTCTACCAACTAAACTGTGAGGCACCCCTCGAGCTTTATTTTTTTTTTTTAAGATTTTATTTATTTACTCATGAGAGAAAGAGGCAGAGACACAGGCAAAGGGAGAAACAGGTTCCCTGCAGTGAGCCTGATGCAGGACTTGATCCCAGGACCCCAGGGTCATGACCTGAGCCAAAGGCAGATGCTTAACCACTGAGACACCCAAGTGCCCCTAGAGCTTTATTCTTCAGTGAGCTCTTGCACTGGATGCAGGCTCTGGTTCTTTCTACCAGACACCAACTTCCACTCAGGAAGCCCAGAGTGCAGTAGAGGTTTCAGCCTCGGGAATTGGTGCTAAGTCCCATACATGGGTCAGGCATTTACTAGGCACTTACTACTTGCTGTTATGAGTTGTCCCTATGACACTTAGTTTTCAAAAATTACAATTCTATATTCTTTGTAGCACCTTTGCTCTCTATAACCTGTTATGTATAAGGCATTGGCTCGATGCTTGAATACATTCTACATTATCCTTACAATAAAATTCTGTAACATAGGCTTTATCATCCCATTTTATAGATAAGGAAATTGAGGCTCAGGGATATCACATTACTTGCCCTAAGTCATCTAGCTCACCTGTGTCTCCCACATGCTTTTCTGTGACTTCTAAGGAATGATCCCCACATTCTCTTTGCCTCAACAGTCTTCAATGCAGATAGCTTTCACAGAAGCTGAGAAGCACTTTGTTGATGCTCCTATTTATTGTACCATGATCATCTGTTTATACATCTGTCTGCCCTGCTAGATTCTGAACATCTGGGGGGCAGAGAGATTGTATCTGATTACCTTTCTGAATCTCTAGTGTCTGGGGTCCTATAATCTGCATCTTGGGGGCTCATCAAATCATATATTGAGTTACTATAAATGAATGAATGAATGCACGTATACATACATTCTGTCCTCATCTCTCAATCAGGGAGATAAAGGACCAGAAAGGTTTAGGAACTGAACAAAGCTGTATAGTTCATCTCATGGACAAAAGCTCAGGAGGAAGGAAGGGCTGGCATACCTGCACAGTATGCGTGGGACTGGCCAGGGCTGGGGGTGACAGGGAGTGGGCCGAGAGGAAGGTAGGCTGCTGGTGACAAGGAGGCAGATGCCCATCTGTCTCACGAAATGCCTCCATTTTTATCCTGGGCCTGGCTTGAGGTCAGGGTCAACTATTACCTGATGGGAACTGGTACCTTCTGAAGATAACAGGTAGAGATTAGTGGTCGGGCATAAACCCCTCTGAAGATAGAGCTTTGCCAAGAGCAGCAGCCACAGCAGCAGTGACCAACAGAGTCTGAGGGGCTGGCGCCCGCCCCTCCCCCCCACAAGCCCCATGCCCTGGCTGCCCCTGTTCCCCTCACAGAGATTTTATTCCTAGGCTTCCACAGGCTGTCCCCAACCCGTGCCCACCAAGGTCCAGAGACAGGTGTGAGGTGGCACCAGGGAGCCAGGAAGAGCCTGAGAAAGCTCCCTGATGGGGTTTTCTCTAGATGAGATGTGGGGCTGCAGGGATAGGAGTTTGGGGAGTGCAGTGTTTTAGAAAGGGCACGGAGCATGGAGTCAGGAAGCCAGGACGCAGCCCTGGTGCTCTCTCTGCCTCAGTTGCAACACACCTTCTCTGAGCCTTGGGGAGAATAATTCCTACTTCATGGGGTGGTTGTGAGGATGAATGAATTTGAAAAAACTTTGTAAAATTATAACATACTCTTTGCATGAGTTTTCTTTTTCTGCTGTGGGGTTATTCTCCCTCCTTTCAATCTATAGCCATAAACTCCATCGATCAATTTATTTGCTCTCGCAAACATGGTGAGCAAGGGCTCCATCCTGCTGGGGAAGAAAGCTCATCTCTAGCATGGTGAAAGGAGGGGAGGAGGGGGCCCCTGGGTGGCTCAGTGGTTTAGCGCCTGCCTCTGGCCCAGGGCTTGATCCTGGAGTCCTGGGATCGAGTCCCACATCAGGCTCCCTGCATGGAGCCTGCTTCTCTCTCTGCATATGTCTTTGCCTCTCTCTCTCTCTCTGTGTGTCTCTCATGAATAAATAAATAAAATCTTTAAAATAAAGAAAAGAAAGGAGGGGAGGAGAGGATGCTGAAAGTCAGAGCAAGAAGTTCAAGGCCTAGAGCACTCTCTAACCAAGAATCACGTGCCTCTTGGCTAAGGCTGGACATGTCTTAGGTCCACTGTCCCAGTAAGACTCTGTTCCAGGTGGGTCACCAGGCAGTAGTTGTTCAAAGAATGCCATCTTCTCATGCCCCACTGAACTCCAAAAAGCAGCCCATGTGGGTGTCTCAAAGGCCTAAAGGGGGCTACACTCTTCAGAGAGCCATCCAACGGCCTAGCTCCAGAGCCTGGTGGGCTGGGAAGAACTCTCTGAACTTGTTTGAGGCAGCCTCACCCTACTCACAGGAGGTCGGGATGTACATGCCAAACCAGGGACACATATGGAGAAGATTAGTCCGACGTGCAAAAGAGACAGGTCAGCATAGGATGATACATGGAAAAAGCCAGTTTGGTATAAACCAAAAAAGTACACCACCCAAAGCCATCACAGGTTCAATTACAGGCAGATAGAGGTCTTGTCAGGACCGACAGTGAGCTGAGGGTTTGCAAGGGGACTCACTTTAGGCCAGCAAGTACAAGCTGTGCACCTGTTCTGCGTTGAGCACACCGATTAGCCATAGCAGATGGAAATGACAGACATGTGTCCTTTGTTCATGGTCATCTTGACAAGCATTCCCCTTTCACCTTCCCTAACTCCTAGGGGTAGGCTGTAAGGAGGGTTACATCATTTGGACTTTTCCTTTCTGCCGAGGTGGGCAGGACGCGTACTATAGAAGAAAGGAAGGGGGGCATCTGGCTGCTTTCCAACCCTCCCTCCCTCCTAAGGACACTTCTGAAGCTCTAGTGTTCAGACCCTGTCAGAAACTCAAGCATGGAACAGGATGTCCTGGAGCGAAAACAAGCCAATGGGGCTTGCCACGTTCCCAGCGCCAGTGTCTGAACAAGCGCTGCAAACTTCAAATAAAGTCAGTGCCCACAGCTAACCTGCTGTGAATTGTCACTTCTGCAGGAGCTCCTTGGGCAGTTCTGCCTTGCTTTGTGCCTGCCCCCCCCGGCGGTCACCCAACTCCGAACACACGCTCGTCGTGCTTCCCCAACATTTACTATATTCATTTGTAAGTATCTCCTTGAGAGGGAGAGAAGATATCTATCCATCAGTTTACCATCATCTGCTCTGTCCTTCTCCAGGGACATGCCCACCCCAAACATGAAGACCTACAGATCCAACTCAATGGCTATGGAGTCAACATCTTGGCATCTTCGTGGAAACTCAGCAGGCCTGAGCCTCCTTCTCCACATGACTGGCAACCTTCACTGAATGAAGCAAAAAGGGCAAAGTAAGTCAGAAACCTGGGGGGCACCCCTACCATCCCCTCCTCTCCCACCCTCCCATACTGATGCCATCACAAAGTCCTGATGGCTGTACTTCCTAAATATCATCTGCATCTGTCCGCTGCTATTATCGATCCCAGCCTAATCCATACCATCACTTCCTATTGGACAGCAGCCTGCTTCCAGAATGATCTTTCCGGAACTCAAATAGGATCCTACTACTCTCTGCTGTAAACATACTTCCCATCTTTTAGGAAAAGACTGAGATCCTTCATGTGAACAGCAAGGCCCCACAGCCCGGCCCCATGCTGTTCTCCCCTCTGGACACCGAGCTCCAGCCACACAGGCCGTCTTTCACCTTGACCACACTCCTCACCTTCCTCACTCCTGCATCCTTTGCTGACTTAGCTCCTCCCTTAGGGCTTAGTTGAAATGTAACTTCGCAGTGAAACTTGCTTTTATCTGCTCTCAGACCACGTGGAACTTCTCCTCTATGACACTTCACACAATTTATAATTACGTTTACTAGTGATTTGCAATTACTTTTACTTGTAATTTATAATTACAATTACTTATTTGATTTGTGTCTTTTTTCTTCCCTGGACCACAGACTTCACAAGCTCCACTGTGTCCATGCTTAGTGCATTTGATGGTACACATAGTAGCATTTCAGAGATATTTGATGGATGTCGAACTAATGAATGGAGGGTTCTTGGTAATAAATGACAACATGATTTTTCAGTTTTTTTCTGTCAGAGTTTCCTTGCTCTATATTTTACCAGATTTAATCAGATGCTGTGAGTTTTTTGGTGGGAGAGGCATGACTGGTTCCCACATGACAGTCCCTAGGGACCACCCTCTACTGTTTATCCTGCCAAAGATATCAGGAGAAATGGAGACACTCTTTTCAAAAACACCTCCTAAAAGAGCCCCTGCTTTGTAGAGTTGACCCATCTCTTTCTTGCTGGTCAAGCCTGTTACTCCTGGAATCCAGCCAGTCATTTTTTGAAAAAGAACCCCTGTCACTTTAAGATTTTAGTCCCTTGCCTGGGCCATATATCAATGTTCCTTGCTGCAGTGGCTATGCTGCCTGCTGTTCAAATTTGTCCAATTAGACACAGCCCCACAGGGTGGAATTTAGTGTGAAATGTGCCTGCCACTGACCAAGAATGAACTGGTGTGTAGCCCTGCTGCTCTACAAAGTCCTTGGGGAGAGCCAGCGTGGGTCTTCCCAGGAATGGCTCACCACCCTCTGGATAGTGCCCAGTGCCCAGGGCAGAGGGTCACCCTTTCCACCCCTGTGAGGCCTGAGAACCAGGCAGAGCAGAGCAGGGTGAGGTTGCCTGAGTGCATGTGAGGCTAGGCGGAGGCTGAGAGTCAGCCCCCACAGACATGAAAAGGTCAGGGCGCTGTCTGTATGGCCGAGAGTTCCTTACCATGGTCTCTATTTGGCCCAGAAACCAGAATTCTTTCACGCCCTGGATGTGACTGTGCTGGGCCTATGGCTTATACTGTGGTCCATGGAGACAGAGTCGAACATTCAAGAGCCTCCAACCAATAACTCAGCTGTGATGGGTACTTCTAAGGCATAGGCAAAGTGCCTAGAGGGAGGGGGAACAAGGTGCCCTAGTGGAAAGGGGCTTTAAGATAAGACTTTTCTTTTTAAAGGATTTGTTTATTTGAGAGAACAGAGGGGAGGGGCAGAGGGAGAGGGAGAGAGAGAGCCCTAAGCAGACACTGCTGATCACAGAGCCTGGAGTGGGGCTCGATCCCACGACCCCAAAATCACGACCCGAGCTGAAACCAAGAGTTGGATACTCAACTGACCAAGCCACCCATGTGCCCTTAAGATAAGATTTTTTTTTTAATTTTTATTTATTTATGATAGTCACACAGAGAGAGAGAGAGAGAGGCGCAGAGACACAGGCAGAGGGAGAAGCAGGCTCCATGCAACGGGAGCCCGACGTGGGATTCGATCCCGGGTCTCCAGGATCGCGCCCTGGGCCAAAGGCAGGCGCCAAACCGCTGCGCCACCCAGGGATCCCAAGATAAGATTTTTTAACAAAAGACCTCTTTTGCAATAGAACTTATTTTTTTTTTTAGAACTTATTTTTTAATGTGTTTTGTTTTTTCTCCTCAACAAGCTCAAACTTCTAAAAACTTATGCCGTTCTTAGAACATTAGACTTTTAACTACGGAGAGACTTTAGAGATCATCTAAACTACACCCTTATTTTATAAACCAGGAAAATGAGATGAGGGGAAGGAAAAGACTTAGCCAAGGCCATATAACCGGTCACTAGCACGGTTGGCAGCCAGGCTGCTGACTCCAAGCCCAGCTCTGACCTTTACTATCTGATACTGCTTTCATTTCCAGGCTCCTCATACTTCTACTGGATCTACAGATATACTAGAGTCAGGATATACTAGAATTGAGATTATTTAAATATATATTTTATTTTTTGTTAAAGATTTTATTTATTTATTTGAGAGAGAAAGAGGGAGAGAGTGGGGCTGAGAGGCAGAAAGAGACAGAGAATCCTAAGCAGGCTCCACACCATCATGGAGTCCAACACGGCACTCCATCCCACAACCCTGGGATCATGACCTGAGCTGAAACCAAGAGTCAGACACCTAACTGACTGAGCCACCCAGGTGCCCCTAAATATAAATTTAAATAAAAATATTTAATCCCAGTTCTAGTTTTCTCTGTCTGATCAATACACACAGCAACTGTGGGCTTTGGTTTACATCATATGTACAAGGAAGGAGGTTGGGCTGGAAGTATTCTAGATCCTTTTCATTTCTCATTCATTCATTCATTCATTCACTGAACATTTATTGAGGGCTGGCATGCGTCAGGTCCTAGGGATATGCAGATACAGAAAGGAGGGGTCGTCAGCCCATTGCAAGAGAGGACCACAGGATGCCCTGGTGTGCTAAGTGCTCCAGCAGAGGTGTATGCAGTTCCCTGGGAACATAGAGGAAGGAGGCCCTCGCTGAAGAAGTGTGAGGATTCCAGTTGAAAACTAAGGTGTACATGATGAAAAGACCCCCAAACACTTTGCAGACACTCACAGTTCTAGTCTTGTCTCCCAACCAAGCTTTGATGGTGAGTTACCATTTTTCTCTGGGAGGAATGTACAAATGAGAAGGGAAAAGGTAGGGAAAAAGCAGAAAGAAAGGGCCAACAAACCCACAGAGGGACCAAGGGGCCAAAGGATAAGTGAGGGCCGCCTGCTTCTGCTGGATAGCTTACAAGCAGTGGAGCACAGCAGATGGGCTGCCTGCTTCCTGGGGACTGGACACCTCAGTGATGAATAGCCTCTGAATCCTCGGAGGGAAGTGGGGTCTACTAAGGAAACACAGACCCACCTTTTGACCGAGACGCCATATGGAGGAAGGAACTGGGGACCTTGGTCACCAATACTCTCCCCAGATTCATCTCCCCTGCACACCCTCAAGTTTATAATTTTGAGAACATCTAAGCTATTTCTTAAAGCCCTTTTTTACATTATCAGTTATTTTTCTCTTCCAAACCAATCCTCCAAGGTAGGAAGGATTCATTTTATTGCTTCATTTTACAGAGCAGAAAACCCAAGGCAGCTTTAGGCCACTCCAGTGACTCCACAGCTCTCACAGGGATGTCATAGCAGAACCCGGAACCCAGAGCTAGAACTCCTGTTAGCTGATCTCTTACTGCATTACTTATTTCTATGTTGTGGCTGAGTGTTCCACATATATTCATATTAGCCAGTGAGGTTTAGGAGGAAAAAAATAATCAGAATGGGTTATAAATGATTCTTTTCCCCTGGGGAAGTTTGGGCTCTAGACAAAAGTCTTCTCATCTTTAAAAGACTCCCTTTTGTGAAATGAACAATCTGGCCCGTGGTCATCAGCTGTCTAAAAGACCGCTGGCTTACAGCGAATTTCCCCATGTGATGCTAAGTCCATGTGACTATTATCCTTTTTCTTCTTTTTCTTTTTTTAAAATCAACTGCTTAGCAGCTCAATCAAATTAATTGTGGTGCTTTCAAAAGGCATCAAAATAGCCACAACTCTCCCTGAAAAGAAGGAAGGCGCCTTGTTTTCAGGAAAAGATGTAAAGTCCTCACTCTAGGGTACTCAAACAGATATTCATTCCATGACAAATCCCCCCTTTCTCCCAGAACCTTTTTTTTTTTTTTTTTAAGAGAGACTTAAAAATATCAACACCAATAATGAGACTATACTCTCAGCTTACTTCTGGCCAAATTTTATTTTCAGCTTGGAGTAACTGGGAGTTCTTTATGGTCAAGGACAAAAAAAAAAAAAAAAAAAGGCGGGGGTGGGGTGGGGAGAGAGAGAGAGAAAGAGAGAGAGAGAGAGAGGCTGGAAAAACCTCTCTAGAAAAATAACCAACACAACTCACTTGTTTGAAATGAAGTGGAGGCTGGAGAGAGGGAGAAGAAAGGAAAGCAGAGTGGGAGGCATAGAGAGGCCATATTCTTGGCCAAGCCTCAGGCCTGGGGAAATGTCCCAGCCAAATTATGGCTGAATTACAACCTCATTCCTAAGAGGATGGTGGAAGGCTTGGAGGGATGGGTGTAACCCCAGTAGGCCGTGCTGATCCTCACCAAGAGTGATGAGAGGAAAGAATTCTTTGTGTTCTTAGAAACTGCTCAGTTTGGCAGCTCCCCTAAAACACAATCTTTCAGAGACTAGCACCTTCCCTCAGAGTGAGTCCCTTGCATTTGAGTGGGCTTTAGAATGAGCACAGTGCCTTTATACATGAGCTCATTCTTGCCTCATAATAAATGACCCAAGGAAATAAGGGGGAATCGGTGTTATTAGCCATATTTTGCTGATGAGGAAACTCAGCTGAAGCTCAGAGAAATCAAATAATGTGCCTAAGGTTATACAGACTGCAGCGATAAAAACCCAGCCCTCTAGGGGTTCTTGCTACTCTTCTTCTCTTCCAGCCAAGGCCTGGGCCAGAATGAAGAACACTTGGCCAGGTTGATTCTCATAGCCTAGAGTAGCCACAGGAACAATCTGCTGGTTGTCCTCTGAGAGCTTGCTCCAGTGTGAAGAAGCACAGATGACAAGGCCCAAACAACAACCTAATGACAGTCCGAGCAAGGTTTTCTGAAAGCACAGGGAGCCTACTGGTCTGCAGGGCTACCCAGATGGCCCCAGGAGCAAAGGGCTTCCTGGCCTGAGCCTCCAAAACCCTAGACCCAATGGCCTTTTGCTGGGAGGTCCTCAGTCACTTATGACCACTGATTTTGCTCACATGCTTCCTCCTGGCTCAGAACCGCAACCAAGCTGTTTGAAAATGGGGGTCATGAGCTCCCCCAAAAGACAGAGGATGAATGGATACAGGGAGAGGAGGGTGGGGGAGAAGGGTTGTGAATATCTCTTGGTCAAATATACCAGTGTTTCCTCTTTTGTTCCTGCTCTGTCTTCCTCTGGGTGAGTGAAACGTGGCCAGTTTCATACCACATCTCTCCAGAGTACTGGATGCGAGAAGGACACTGCAGCCTTCTTAAACAAGTGAACAGAGAAAGGGAAACTGCAGATGCCACATTTTTAGTTGTGTTTTGGGAAAAATGATAGGAGGCCAAAAGACACGAGATTAAGGGTTCAGAAGACATGAGTTCTAATCTCAATTGATATGGGAAAGTATTAAATTCTCTGGGCCTCTTTTAAAAAAAATCCGTAAAATGATCTAATAGTAATAATTCCTGCCTATATCACAGCATGCCTTAAGGATCATCAGAGATCATGTATGTGACAGCCTTCCATAAATGTTAAAGCGTTATACATATGTGATCTATTATCATTATGACTGAAGAGTTTATTACACATGTTTCAGGCAGATTAAAGAAATCCTCTCTGCCTATTAAGAAAACATAGGAAACACCCAAAGCAAATATTAGAAGAAGTCTAATTATACTCTGGGTCTGCCACTAAATCAGGTAAAGGTTTTGTGACTTACGAAAAGGAAGGGAGAACTGGGACAAAAAAAGAACTTACAGTCCAATGTTTTCCTTCACAGTGTCCCTTGGCTCTGAGTCCCAAGGACAAATGAGCAACCCAAGACTTTTTGGGTGGAAGTGTGGCTGTCTAGGAAGAGATGGCCTGGTACAGAATTTAAAAAACTTGAATTTAGAGCCAAAGAGTTCCAGCTCTGCCAAGTGCTAGCTTTGTACCTGGAGCAATCTGCTTCACCACTTTGGGCTTCAGTTTCTATGTCTGAAAAATGAAGACGAAAATATCTATTTGTGCAGAATTGCCATAAGGATTTGGAATTACGCATATAAAGTGACTGGCATATAGCAGATGTTCATCATAAAGTGATCTTGCATCTTACGTACTTCATAAAATATCATAAAATCCTAGTGGCTCGCTGAAGGAGATGTCAGAGAGATGATCTAAAGACAATAGAAGAGCAGCACGGGAAACTTAGGTTTTGAAGGCCTGGGATTACTAGCTGTGAGACCATGGGCAGGTAACAGCTCAAATTTCCTGCTCTGTAACACATGAAAAATACTGTACAGTCAATGTAAAGACTATAAGAGACAAACTATGAAAAACTCTAAAATGCCAAGCATATAATCAGAGATCAATAAACATCAGTTATAGGTGTGCATTCTGCTTTCTCATTTTACCCCCGCCTTTTTTTTCAGTTCACTATGTCTGAAATTTCCCTGTGCAGATATCATAAATATATTACACAGACTTTTTAAAAACTTAAATTCAATTAGCCAACGTATCATTAGTTTCAGATGTAGAGTTCCAGAATTCATTATTCGCATATAACACCCAGTGCTCATCACATCACGTGCCCTCCTTAATGCCCATCACCCAGTTACCCCGTCCCCCCACCTCCCTCCCTTCCAGCAATCCTGTTTGTTTCCTAGAGTTAAGAGTCTCACATGGTTTGTCTCCCTCTCTGATCTTTTTTCCATTCAGTTTCCCCTCTTTCCCTTATGTTCCTCTGCACTATTTTTTTAAAAAAAGATTTTATTTATATATTCATGAGAGACAGAGAGAGAGAGAGAGGCAGAGACATAGGCAGAGGGAGAAGCAGGCTCCATGCAGGGAGCCCGATGTGGGACTCGATCCTGGAACCCCAGGATCACACCCTGGGTGGAAGACAGGCACTAAACTACTGAGCCACCCAGAGATCCCTGCTCTGCACTATTTCTTATAGACTTTTAAATTTTATTTGCTAATTGTTTCTTGAGGCCTGTGAAGCCAAGTAGAGATGTTCAAAAATGGCCAGTTGTTTTCCTTGGCCCACCAAAATAGACAATGTCTTGGGTTTTTTTTTCCTTCTCTTAGCTAATATCTAGGGCCTCAGATTTAAAAGTAAGGAACAACTTTAGTATAATAAGAGTATAATAAGCATTACAGGATGATTCTAGATAGGTAAATATCAGAGATGTAGGTGTGTCTTATGGATTACAGAGGTTTCCCCATCTGTCTCTCATTTCCTATTCATACTGTTGCCACCCATGGCCTCCTGTACCCTGGGATAGTTCTGGACACACCTACACTGCCACACCTGTTCTCAGAATCTAATCCAGAAACACCTCTCGTCTCAATTCCTATCTTGCCTACTTATCATCCTATTAGATCTCATCTAATAAGTTGGACCAAGTCTCATTTTTTTTAAGATTTTATTTATTTATTCATGAAAGACATAGAAAGGCAGAGACATAGGTAGAGGGAGAAGCAGGCTCCATGCAGGGAGCCCGATGTGGGACTCATCTCAGGACCCCGGGATCATGACCTGAGCCAAAGGTGGATGCTCAACCATGGAGCAGCTACTCAGGTGTCCCCTGAGTCTCATTTCTAGTATTCTCAGAAACACAGTAGTTGGCTAACAAGTCTATGCTTCTTTGCCACTTCTGTCCTCAACTGAAGAATGGAATTGAAAGCTAGACAAATCATAAAGATACATTTTTTTCCTTTGGAAAATAACTCATAATAAATGTGTATAAAAATAGGCTGTTCTCTGAAAACTCGGGAGTTCATGCAAAAAAAGACATTTGAGGCCCACCTTCAAAAATGCATACTACTTTTCACTTTAATGGAATTACAACTATTTAGTCTGACAAAAAGCTAAAAGAGAGACAGTACTGCACTAGAGGGGAAGAAGAAATTACTTTAGTCAATGTCAAAATGACAGGCCATCAAAAATTTGTGGTTTATTAAGAAAAGAAAAGATCTCTTAAACAGACCTAGATGGCCTGGCTAACTTTTGAATTTAATCCTGTGATATACTGTAACAATGAACGGCCTCTGCAGCATATCAAGCAAATTCATAAGAAAATGATCAATACATTTGACATATTATTTAATTATAATCTTCAGTGACAGAGGCAATATGAAAATCTAGCATCAACGTCCTGACAGTGGAATAAATAAATAGATATAATTATTCCTCATATTAATCCCAGCAGAATTGCAGATTATAAGGCCAGACTGTAGGTCTGAGTTCTAAGGTTTCCTTAATAAGATTGAATTTGACGTAGGGGTGTCATATCACTAATATTATGCCTTTTTATTAAAACGGAAAGCTCTCTGAGGATTTCAGATTCAAATGATCAAAAGGACCCGAGGTTCCCTATATAGTACTAGTATTCACATGTCACGGGTAACTCCCAAGATATGCACATGGAGAACCATGTGGGGAGGCAAGGCCAAAGCAGAAGCATGAATTAGGATAACTGCATTCTCCGATTCTTGGAATCTCAGACTTAGAGGTGGAAGGGCTTCAGGGACTTGCTAGCCTCTAACCATCATCACACAGAGCAGGAAAATGAGAATCAGAGAAGAGAATGGATCTACTCAAGGTCACATGGACCAAACCTGGCAGAACCAGGTCCTAACCCAAGTTCCAGGATGTACAGTACAAAGCTCTTTCTGTGTCACTCTAGGAGAGAAAGCAATTGCTGAGGTGGTCAGCTAGAACACTGTCAATATAACTGTGCCTATCATCGTACCGACAGAAGGAATGCACTCTCCTGCACGGGCCAAGAAAATTATAGTTAACATTTAACATTATGGGACCAACTTCAAAGGCACTCCAGCTGGACTCTAATAATGGGAGATGAAACTGCTAACAGCAGCAGAAACTTGCAGGTGGACACTGCTGGAAACAGCACCCGTCCTCAGAGCGGGAGGGCTCTCCCGAAACCCCACACGGGGCTGCTGCCTCACCGCAGGGTGGGGAGAAATACGGGCAATACCCTTCTGTCTGCCTGTGGTTCACCATGGTATTCAGCTGTCCATCTCTCGTTAGTGCTACAGGACACTGAGAAATGGCCACGTCTGCCATTTAGGGGAGGGGACTTAGGGCGTGGCTGCTGCTGCCACTAGGAAGGGGGCCGAGGTTGCCCTGGTGGGCTTCCAGAAAGACCACATTTTGCTATATGCCAGGAGGGGAAGAGAGGAGATAGCGGCTGCTCAGATGTCACCGAGGAGCAGAGACTGGACACTGCCTGTCCGGGAGCCTGACAAGGGAGGCTCCAATTTAGAAGAGTCAGTTAATTCTGGAATCTCCACTCCTGCTTAAAAAAGGGGTGAACATCCAAAAAAAAAAAGGGGTGAACGCCACATGCAGAAGCCTCACTAACCTCAGGCCACAGTCAACTTCTGAAGGAAGGACTGATCCCACCTTGCAGGGAAGCTGTTGCGGACAACCTTCTGGAGTGGTTCAGGTCCCCTCTAGCCAGGGGCCCGATCCCTGGTGTGGTGGTGGAGGGGAAGAAGGCAGGCACGGGACAGAGCTCCGGCAACAGATGAGGTCTGGGCCCCTGCTTCCTGCACATCCTGGGACACAGGCACCACCCTTGCTGCCCCTTTACTCCGTCGGGGCATCTGGCATGCTCTACCTGGCCCCTCCCCATCCTCAGACCTGGGTCCTCCTGCATGGTCTGCCCCAGGTGGGCAGAGGGAGATGAAGAGATTCAATATCAGCACTGCCCCACCCCCACTCCTGGGGCAGACCACTTGGCTGCCTCCGATGCTGCAGCTCTGCTCTAATAATGAGGCTTCTGTACTGTCCCCGGAGATAAGCCCCCCAGTTTGTGCTTTGGAGCCCTGCCTTGATTGGCTTCAGTTACCTGGAAACAAGGCTATGCCCTACCCTGTCCACTCCAAATCTCCCACCCCACTCAAGAGTCCTGCTGGATTCTCAATGTATTACTGAGGCCCCACTGCCAGCTTCCCCTAATGCTGTCTCTGCCCTGTCAGCCCAGATGTCCATATGGGGCATTGCTAGGGTTCCCGTCTCTCCACCCTACCAGCAACTGTGCCTCCCTGGGCCACGGCCCCAATACCAGTAACTGTCTAGTTCATCAGGCCTAACACTCGGCACAGGCCCATTGACAGACAGGTGTTTAAGAAAGGCTTTTTGCTGCTAGTGAAAATGGCACCATCAGTAGAAAAACGAATGAAAGAGTAAAAGCATATGATCTATTTATTTAGGCAATGTTGCCTTTATTTTGTTTTATTACATCCTGCTCTATATGTTACAACCTCTAAGTGGGCTCTGGTGAAGAGTCCCTTCTCCCACTGGTCCATTGGCTTCATCCTGGGCTACTGAGGGTGGCAGGAAGATGTGGACCTGGGCTACTGAGGGTGGCAGGAAGATGTGGAGCAGAAGCTTCTTAAAAGCTTGGCAATAAACGCACACATTGATCAGATACCTGGGGGAAAACAGCTAAATCTAATATAATGTATTTCATATATAAATATATTAAATTTAGAGAGAAGATGCTACTCTTTGGAAACCTGGATTTTTAAAGAAAATAAACTAGGGGGAAGTGGTTTAAATACATGCTACACTAGGATTTTGATGGAATCTTGTCTCACATTTAGATCTTTCATCCATTTTGAGTTTATCTTTGTGTATGGTAAAAGAGAGTGGTCCAGTTTCATTCTTCTGCATGTGGATGTCCAATTTTCCCAGCACCATTTATTGAAGATTCCATCAAAATCCTAGAGAACACAGGCAACACCCTTTTTGAACTCAGCCACAGTAACTTCTTGCAAGATACATCCACTAAGGCAAAAGAAACAAAAGCAAAAATGAACTACTGGGACTTCATCAAGATAAGAAGCTTTTGCACAGCAAAGGATACAGTCAACAAAACTAAAAGACAACCTACAGAATGGGAGAAGATATTTTCAAATGACGTATCAGATAAAGGGCTAGTTTCCAAGATCTATAAAGAACTTATTAAACTCAACACCAAAGAAACAAACAATGCAATCATGAAATGGGCAAAAGACATGAAGAGAAATCTCACAGAGGAAGACATAGACATGGCCAACACGCACATGAAAAAATGCTCCGCATCACTGGCCATCAGGGAAATACAAATCAAAACCACAATGAGATACCACCTCACACCAGTGAGAATGGGGAAAATTAACAAGGCGGGAAACCACAAATGTTGGAGAGGATGTGGAGAAAGGGGAACCCTCTTACACTGTTGGTGGGAATGTGAACTGGTGCAGCCACTCTGGAAAACAGTGTGGAGGTTCCTCAAAGAGTTAAAAATAGATCTGCCCTATGACCCAGCAATTGCACTGTTGGGGATTTACCCCAAAGATTCAGATGCAATGAAACGCCGGGACACCTGCACCCCGATGTTTATAGCAGCAATGTCCACAATAGTCAAACTGTGGAAGGAGCCTCAATGTCCATCGAAAGATGAATGGATAAAGAAGATGTGGTCTATGTATACAATGGAATATTACTCAGCCATTAGAAACGACAAATACCCACCATTTGCTTCAACGTGGATGGAACTGGAGGGTATTATGCTGAGTGAAGTAAGTCAATCAGAGAAGGACAAACATTATATGGTTTCATTCATTTGGGGAATATAAATAATAGTGAAAGGGAATATAAGGGAAGGGAGAAGAAATGTGTGGGAAATATCAGAAGGGGAGACAGAACATGAAGACTCCTAACTCTGGGAAACGAACTAGGGGTGGTGGAAGGGGAGGAGGGCGGGGGGTGGGGGTGAATGGGTGACAGGCACTTAGGGGGGCACTTGACAGGATGAGCACTGGGTGTTATTCTGTATGTTGGTAAATTGAACACCAATAAAAAATAAATTTATTATAAAAAAAATACATGCTACATCCATCTCAGAACTGTACACGAGTCTCCCAAACTCTAGCGAGTTATCATGAGTTTCTGTGTGAAAAAGGAGTTTGGGATCACACATTAGCAGTTTCACAAAAGGGCCGGCAATGGCTAGAGTTGGCTTCTTGCACAGATCAATCACACACGTGAGGAATTCCATAGGGAAAAACAGCTAAACATAATTTAAGCTGAAACTGTTAATTTAATAAGCCTAAATAGTAGGAATTGCTGTATCTTACCCTGAGGAATCTAGCCCAGTACACACAGGCTGGCACATAAGCCTGAGCAGGTGTTTGACTACAAAGAGAAGAGGGCCACACCATTCAGAAGGCCTGGAGTTCTTTCCTGAAGAAGTTACCTCTTTATTATTTTCTCCTCCTCCTTCCCTCCCTCTCTCCTTCCCTTTTTTCTTTTATCAGACACTAAGTATATACAGCTCTATGACTTTATCTTTGCTGCTCTAGAATGATATTTTGGGCCTTCCCCTGAAATACATCTCTCATTCAGCACACATTCACTAAGCACCAGCTCTGTATGAGATGCCATTCTAAGCACCAGAGGATGAGAGATGTTAAGATGAAAAGTCCTACTCCTGAAGAAGTTCAGTGGACAGAGAAATAGGTGGACAAGCAAGCTGGAGTCACGATATTGGCCATGGGAACCCCTGAGCCTCCTGAGGCATGAAGGAGGAGGCTGGGCAGAGGCAGTGAGGGGAAGGGGTAAGTAGGGTGACATCACAAGGAACAGTATGAGTGAGGCAAGGGGGCATGAGTGAGGCAAGGGGGCATGGGAACTATAGGCCATTTGCCCTGGTCAGAATCCAGGACCCACCAGGGGGAACATAGAGTGGGGAGGCTCAAGAGTTCTCGGGGTTAGGTGGAACCGTTGGTTTACTGGCCCGTCATCTTGACTCTGTTATTAACCATTGACACTGTGCGCCTCTTCCATGGGCTTATTTGCTTTCAGAGGTGAGAGCACAGGCACCAGGGCCAAGAGTCGGACTTGAGGCTGTTCTGTAGGCTGTCCTGTGCCTCAGAACAGGGAGTGCAGGCTGAGATGTGCAGGAGTGCAGAAGGGCATGCCACTGGAATGTTTGGGAGAGGATTAAAGGCATTTTCTAAGCAAACTGTTCCTCAGATGGGTGAAGAGGAGTTCCAACATCAGACAAATGCGGTTATTGCTAATAGCATTCAAATTTGGAATTCTCTCTGGTGGCTGAAATCAACATTTCCCACAAAGGGAACCTGGACAACTATGATCTGTAAAGAGCATTATCCACTCCCTGGGTACAATTTCTTGGCCCTGAATATCAGGTTAGCGAGCTGAAATAATTAAACATCAGGCCAGCTGTTTGAGGCAATTAGGTAACATTTTTCATCTAGGAGACCACACAACAGAGAGGAGAGAATATGGAGATAAGACCTGTGTTTTGATTTACTGAGTCTCTGCTGCAGATAAAGCCCAGCTTTTTGGAATCCTTCAGGCAATTACTATTTCAGGCTTGGCAAGAACTTGAGTCTGAAAGTAACTATTGGGCTTGTCTTGGCAAGACTCAAAGTCACTGAAGTTGTAAGGTTGTCCCAGGCAGCAGTAGAGGGGGAAGTCAGTGGCAAGAGGAAGCCAGGAACCGTAGAGCCATTGGGAGGGCTGTTGCAGGCTTGGAGCTCAGAGGAGGCCAAATTTGGTCCTCCCACAACATGTTCTTAGAGAGGGAATGTGGTCAGATGGTGAAGGCCCAAGCCTCCTGGTTGGGATTCTGTGGTTCCCTTTCTGGCATCTGTTCTTGTCAGTTCTGTGGGCATTGCTTACACTCCCTGTCTTAGTATCCTTTCCTGTAAAAGAGGAAGAAGGCCAAACACTCCTATGTTTGGAGGGGGAAAGGAAAAAGTCGCGTGTCTGGCATGTTGTCAGATGGTGGCTTAGTGCACACTGAGGGAGGGGCATGTGGCTAAGACCATCAGAAGAGTCGACTTTAATCTCCTCTCTGCTGGTGACCTAGCTGACAGAATGACTTTGGTCAAGTCACTTCCCCCATCTGGGCCTTAGTTTCCACAGCATTAAACGAGGGAGCTGGACTAGACTAGAGGGTCTCTAAAGACCCTTCTAGTTCCGACACTCTACTCTTCTGAGATGCTAAATAAGATAAATCGCTGGGCTGAAGGCAAGCAAGTTTTTCTTTGAATGGAAAAGAGAAAAAGCCTATGTACTGCCAGCTGACATCCCCCACAAGATTCCGGAGCCAACACTAAGTATGGGGCGGGGAGAGTGGGGCCGTCTGAGGAGACAGCAGGCCCGCGTGTGGTCACTGGCGACACTGTATTGAAACATCTCTTGCTTGAGCTCTTCCACTTAATTGGGAGCTTGCCTTTCCAGTTGTATATTTTTATCCTGCGCCCTGGAACCCAAACCATTAGGTTTGTAGCCAAAGGCTGCTTCTTGTTTAATCGTTAACTGCCTCAGCACTGTAGAGCTCGGAGCCCAGCCGGAAAGTCCTCATCCAGATGCCGCACCTCTCCAGCAAGCAGGACTCAAGGGAGGATGCAGAGCTGGACCAGAATTCAAGTCCTGTCCTCCAACTCGGGAAATAAATCCCCTCCACTGTCTGGCCCACACAAATCCCAGTTCAGCCTGGCCTCTCCTGTGGGGTTATTCTGGTAACAAAATTCTTAAGCTCAGCAATTCTTTTCTACTCTTACCCACTCTCAGTGAGGAGCCAACTGGGCTATTCCTTAGGCTCCACTTTCCGTGTCTGAAATGTGGTTGAAAACTAATATTCCAGATGTTTCCTCATATTTTAAGTGGAACCACAGATTAAGCTTCCTGTAGGAAGGCAGTATGGCATCGTGGAAGGAGGACAGTCTCTGGACTCAGACAGGCGTCTGCAGCGTGGCGCTCCCCTCTACAGCTGTAAGGCCTTGAGAAAATAGTGGTTTTTTGAACCTCAGTTTCCTCTTTTATGGATATAACAGCCTGTGTTCCTACCTGGTGGTAACCTCCATGAGTCCAAAGGCTATCTGATCTGTTCCTCATTAGGTAGTCTAAGCCTAACACAGAAATTTCTCAATTAATACGCACTGAGCCAGTGATTAAAAACCTCTTGGTTTTGAGGGGAAAAAAACCTCACAGGTTTCACGGTTTGAAAAAAAAAAACCTCACAGGATTTTGAGGAGATGAAGGAGATTAAAGATGTGCCTGACCTCGTCCTTGGCACCTGGAAAGTGCTTATTTCCTCGTCTGTCTTGCTTGGAGACACACAGCTACCTGAATAAAGTGAATGCTCCCAGAAGCATACCAGCCCTTGGTTATGCCCATTTAAGTAATCAAGAGGCCACCCCCCGGGAGAAAAGACAGGCTCTTTGATTTGCGGATATTTTCCAATCTGACCAGTCCTGACCCTGAAGCCACGGCTGCAGCTCACTTTCTGGCAATGGGCAAAGCAGCCCATCAGACACAGAGCCACGCATGTCACGGATGGTGATAGGAGGTCCTTCAGTAATATCAATGGCTTCCTGGCCTTAGGGGTCTTCCAAGGAGATTCACAAAACTAGACCCGGGTGTGGAAACTAGATGTTCAAGGGCCCCTGGTACACTAGACTATTGTTCCAGGACAGAAACAACTCAGAATGAAACGATGAGTGGGATTTTCCTTGCATTGGCCACAATACATATGTTTGTTCAAGAAAAAAAAGTTGGAGCGAGAAGACATGGATGTCTGCTGCTAAAGAAAAGCCTGTTTGTGCAGCCACAGTGGTGAGATTGTTCATGGAGTTCATCTTGAAAAGTCCAATTACCCCAACAGCATGGCCAAGATCAGTGTCACTTTGGGGTGGGCCAGTACTCCAGCCTCTCAGTACCAGATGTGAGTCACATGGGGATATCTGCTTTGTGGGAGAATAGGCACCCACCACACTTGTTAGCTCATCTGGGCTGACATCACCTTTCTCCCTGCTCCCTCCTGTCCATCTCCTTGGACACACCTGCCTAATGGATACCACCATATATACCAAGTAACTGTAAGATGTAGAATCCTGGACTTGGATCCAGATCTGGGGTGAATTGGGGAGGACACTTGCAAGGGCCAGCATCTCTTCATGATGATCCAGGGTCCACATCCCAGGAGCAAGAGATCGAAAGATTCTCTTGCTTTGTTTCTCATGGAATTCTCAGACACTACACCAATCTGGAGAAGTACAAGTCTCATGAGGCTGAGCTGGGAAGTGACCTATTTATCCTATTTATCCCAACACTTGACTTTAAAATGTGTCTCTCAACACAGGGTGCCAAGTTTCCCTTCCACCCTACATTTCAGGGGGATTTAAGAGCAACAATTTACCTACAAATTCTTCAAGCAGCCTAGAAATACACTGATTTCTCCAAACAGTAAATAATGCATCCTCATATGGATTTAAAAAACAAAATTCTAAAATTCTCATAAACTAAATAGCCTGAATAGAGATCCTAAATTTAGACTTTGAAGGATGTAAGTCCATCAACAACAGCAAGATCTAATCTTGAAGAGGTGCCACCACACAGAATCTTCAATCTCTGATGGGGTTAGTCAGAAAGTTTCTCAAAAGAAAGTTGATTTTAAATTAATGTCTTAAGATAAATCTATATGTGCTGATATGAAAAGTAAGTTTGGTTCTCTGTATAGCATGAGCTCAAGTAAGAAAAAAAAGGATAGATACACATAGATGATATTAATATACAGTCACATAAAATGTGAAAATAATAACAGCCAATATTTATATAGCATTTACTGTCAGGTAGTATTTTTTTGTGTGGTGGGCAGGCAGTAATTTTTTTTTTAAAGATTTTATTTATTCATGAGAGACACACACACACACAGAGAGACAGACAGACAGACAGACAGACATAGGCAGAGGGAGAAGCAGGCTCCATGCAGGGAGCCCGATGTGGGACTCAATCCTGGGACTCCAGGATCAGGTCCTGGGCTGAAGGCAGGTGCTAACCCGCTGAGCACCCAGGCGTCCCAGGCAGGCAGTATTTTAAGTGTTCTGCACATATTAACACACTGAATCCTCACAACAACACTAGGATATAGGTTGTACTATTTTATGGATGAAGAAATGAGGCCCAGAGAAGTTAAGTAATTCATCCATGGTGACACAGTCAGTGAGAGGCAGAGCTGGGAACTGAAGTCAGTGTGGACTGTTCTAGAGTTCATGTTCTAATCTGTGGGGCTAAACTGCTACTGGTGTCCTGGAAGATCCTCAGAAGCCATTTAGAACACAGCCTTCCCTCTACCTTGCTTCTTCCTTCTACCTCACTCCCAGCTGCTCAACAGAGCTGGGTGGGTGGGGGGGGGGGGCTTTTCCTGTCACAGCACTTGCCACTTGAACCATCTGTTTATACAGAACGAGCCTAGGTGCTCTCAGAGGACAGGGCATGGAGGCCTCCCTCTTGTCATGCCTCTCACATCTTTAATATGTGGTTCATAGCTTGGCTTAATTAACAGGGTTCAGGGGAAACTGGTTTCTGAGAGATGGTTCGCATGTGGGTGACAGAGAGATCTGAGAGTTCTTTAGATGGCTTCATTCCTGATTACTCACGGAACCCTTCGAAAGAGGGATCCCTGAGTCACAGACAGGAAAGCTCATATGTATACATGCATAATAGGGAGGAAGGCCTGGAAATCTGGGAGCTGGGAGAAGGAGGAGATGTGATCTCTTTGGATCCGCACACCTGGCAAACCTATGGCATTTCTCCCTGATAATCAAGAACCAGAACCAGGTTCATTAACCTCTGAATTCTTATATTTATTATTATTAACCACCCGGACAGCAATGACTAATTCTTGACACATGGCTAGAATATGGCTTCCTTATTAAGGAAACACAGGGAGGTAGCCTAAACGCTGTAGCTTTGAGGAAGAAAACTGCTTTGAGCATAAAGCTTTTCCTTTAACTTTAAACCTTCATCTTTAACCACCGATGTGCTCATTTGCCAGTGTTCATGGCTTTCTTTTTTTTTTTTATTTAATTTTTTTTATTTTTTATTTATGATAGTCAGAGAGAGAGAGAGAGAGAGAGAGAGAGAGGCAGAGACACAGGCAGAGGGAGAAGCAGGCTCCATGCACTGGGAGCCCGACGTGGGACTCGATCCCGGGTCTCCAGGATCACGCCCTGGGCCAAAGGCAGGCGCTAAACCGCTGCGCCACCCAGGGATCCCCATGGCTTTCTTTTACAAATTTCCGTTTGACTTCACATTTGACATACAAAGATGTAGTGGTTCATGGGAGGCTCCCTCCTTCACCTATAAACCAGCCCCCCACTTTCCAAGAGTGGCTGCCTAACAATCCCAAAGCACCTAGGGTCACCTCTGTAGCTCAAGACTTTTCTCAGAGGGCCTTAAACATATGTTTTCCTCGGGAGGTAGGACACACTTTGGGAAGAGGAAGTGGCATCTATTTGACATGAGAACTGTTCTTTCTCAGGGAGAACAATGAAATAAAAATAGACCTTCATGCTATGATGTAGCTGGGAAGCAGAGGGTAAGTGAGTCAGGGTCGAGTCCACACTGGCCACACCACAGTCCATTTGACACCCACTCCAGGTCTGGGGATGCTGGTCTACACGGCTCCCTGCTGCCTTTCCTACAAAAAGAACAACTTGAGAGACGCCTGGGTGGCTCGGCAGTTGAGCACCTGCCTTTGGCCCAGGGCATGATCCTGGAGTCCCGGGATTGAGTCCCACTTCGAGCTCCCTGCATGGAGCCTGCTTCTCCCTCTCTCTCTGTGTCTGTCTCTCATGAATAAATAAATACAATTAAAAAAAAAAGAGAGAGAGCAATTTGGGGAGTGATGCTCTAGGGGTTAGCACTCAAACAGCCTCATCTTCACACACCAGGTCCTTCCACAATTTTACATTACCTTGCCATCATTCTTCATTATGAAGGGAGAGAAAAGGAGACTCTCTCTGGGTATCTTTTCTATCTTGAAAATTTTGAAAGATGTTCGCAAATCAGTAGAAAATTATTTAATTCCCCTATAAACATTCTCACAGAGGCTAAGGTCCTTTTTTCTTCTGTCACTAAACCCGGGGCTGAAAGGAGCATTACTCTCCGTTGGGGTGTGTGTGTGGGGTTGTGTGTGGGGAGGAAAGGGAATTAACCCTTGTTTGGGTCAAGAACCGTGGACTCCAAAAGGAAACAGGACTCCATGTTGAAAACACTCAGAGGATGGGACTGAATAGTCCTCAGCATCTCTGCGGGAGGAGTCCCCTGAGCCGGAGAGAGAGGACATGACACATATAATACTCTCCTGGCCTACTTATACTTTGGTGCATAAACTTTATTATAAGTACAATGTTGCCAGATTCCGGTGCATAAAAAACTGGCTGAAAAATCCAAACCATAAATAATGCCAAGTAATAAAGGAGGTGAATGTTTTTGTTATTAGATTCTTTCATTGTATAAATCTGTTTAATAAGCTGGCTAGGAATCACTGATAGAAAACAGACTTAGTATGGTGTTACAGACCAACCCGTTCTAAAAGGCCAGTATGGGAACTCATGCCAAGTTATCGTTTTCTGTTCTTAACCAATGCAACTTAAAATGCAATTGTTGTTTCCTTGCTCAAAAGTGGAAAATGTCTTACGAGGCTGTGTTTAGAGGGAGTAGAAGGCATGCTTGGTGTCACAGATTACTCCCTCCCTTCTTCCTCCTCCCCACACCCCCAAGGCTCTTCATTTGAAGGCACTTCACCATATTTATAGATCACGCTGCCTTTTGTCTTACTCACTGAGAGAGGCTGGGGTCTGTGTATGACTCCTACTTTTTAGAGTCCTATTTCTCAACATTTATATGCGTGTGTTTAGAAAAATCCCTCCAAATATCCTCCTTTTGACCCAAGAACCATAGCAACCACTTTGGCTAAAGAAATTCACTGAACATTAAAAAGGGTAGTGGGGGGTGGGGGGTGGGGGTGGGGGTGTGAGGAGATGATAGAGCGGCTGGAATGGAGGTCTCTGGGGTCACATTCATCTTCCAACACTATGGTTTCTAACGGCTTGTTGATGTTTTTCTGGGGTTGGTTACTATCATCGTGATGGGCTGTAAAATGAAATGCTATAAACTAGCTGAGGGCTTAAGGAGAAATATTTGCCAAATGGCATAAACAACAACACCAGGAGTCCCCACATACTCAGCCTCACTCACAAGGCTTGGCCATTGTACCCAGGCTGCTGTTTACAGCACTGTGATGCGTAAACTCCACCGCCTGGCCAGTCTACTTTCTGACCCCAGTTCCCAGGCCCCTTTTTTGGGAGGCCCACACACAGCTAAATAGATAAAACAGAGGTAATTGGATGAAATAGGTATTTATCTGGCCAATTTAATTAGTGTTTGGAAAATTTAAGTCTCAGTGGTATAAAGGTACATTGGAGTTGTTTGTGTAACTGTGTTACGTTTATAACTATATATCAGATGCTCTGCTATGCATTTTATATAGGTCACTTGGAAGAGCCTACAGAAGGTGTTCCAAAAAATTAGTTAAAAAAAAAAAAGTTGGAATTAAATACTTTCGACTTGGTTACTTCTCTACAAGTTAGCCATTAATTCCTTAGTCAGGAACATGACTCCTTCTAGAACATTGTTTACATGGGGAAAAAGTAATTCAATGTAGAGTACTTGGGACATGAGATTAGAGGCTTTTCTGTAGTTTCTGGGATTCATATAATTCCTTTTTTTTTTTGAATGCTAAATTTGGGGGGACCAGATCCCATTGAGGAAGATTGGGATTATTCCTATTTTACACAGGTAAATGCCAAACATAGAAGATGGAGATTAAAAGGGCTGCTTAGTAATGTACAACATGATAACTATAGTTAACAACACTCTATTGTATATTTGAAAGTTGCTAAGAGAGTAGATGTCAAAAGTTCTTATCACAAGGGAATAAAGTAACTATGTGAGGTGATGGACGTTAACTAATCTTATTGTGGTGATCATTTCACAATATAGACATAGAACGTGTTGTACACTTTAAACTTATACAGTGCTATACATCAATTATGTCTTAATAAAATTGAAAAAAAAATAAAAGGGGCTGTTTTCATGTTGGCTAGAGGCTAAGTTAATTCCACAGGTGTCACACTTACTGCTGTGGGAAATGCAATGGGAGAAAGAAAGAATGAGTTAGATTTGCCTGAGATTATTCTCAAGGAACTTAAATAAAACTGTAGTAGATGCTAGTGAAAGTGGGGGGTGGGGGTGGGAAAAATTATAGGTAGTATTCTTTGTTCCCCAAAGAACAACTAAAAAGCTGACAGCAAATTTTCCTGCTGGGAACAGTCCCAGAGGAATGATGTGGATGAGGTAGACTGCAGTGTACTCTTCAGGATCATGGGGATGGCAACCAATATTCAGCAAGTGCCACCCCAAGCCCACACTTTGTGAGGCCCTCAGCTTCATCCTTCCTCTTCTAATCCTGTGGCTCATGGGGAAAGAAGTAAAAGAAAACCCCAAGGACCCAGCAGGAATGACTCTCTGACAAACCCTGTCAGACCTGGGAAAGAATCACAGAATCAGGGTAAACGGGCACAGAGGTTCTGACCCCAAACTGGCCAAGAGATTCAGAGCTATTCCTAGAAAGATCTGGAGCCAGGAAATAACAGACGTAGAAATAACCATCCTACTTAAGCCTGGGGAAAAATATCCAAAGCTCCATTAAGAAATGACTAATAAAGGCGAACACCTGTGGCCCTAAATTCAAAAAGTGTTTGAAAAGAAAAAGCGGTTTAGTGCCGCCTTCAGCCCAGGGCGTGATCCTGGAGACCCAGGATTGAGTCCCAAGTCAGACACCCTGCATGGAGCCTGCTTCTCCCTCTGCCTGTGTCTCTGCCCCCCCCCCCTTTCTCTCTCTCATTCTGTGTCTCTCATGAATAAATAAATAAAATGAAAAGAAAAAAGCTTGACTTACCTTTGAAAATTAGTATCTGGTGATATCAATTATCTGGTGGCTTTTTTTTTTTTTTTAAAGATTTTAAATTTATTTATGAGAGACACAGAGAGAGAGGCAGAGACACAGGCAGAGGGAGAAGCAGGCTCCCTGCAGGGAGCCCGATGTGAGACTTGATTCCAGGACCCCAGGACCACAACCTGAGCCAAAGGCAGACGCTCAACCACTGAGCCACCCAGGTGCTCCTATGTGGTGGTTCTTTTTTTTGTTTTGTTTTTTAATATTTTATTTATTCATTCATGAGAGAGGGAGAGGGGGAGGGTGGGAGGGAGGCAGAGACCAGGCAGAGGGAGAAGCAGGCTCCATGCAGGGAGCCCGACGCAGGACTCCATCCCGGGTCTCCAGGATCAGGCCCTGGGCTGAAGGTGGCGCTAAACCGCTAAGCCACCTGGGCTGCCCTACGTGGTGGTTCTTAAGGTGAGTTTTGTTTTCATTTAAAAATGAAACAAAACCTACTAATCCCTAATAGCTATATTTAAGGCTGAAGTCTGAAAGCTAAATAGGTATAACCAAATCAATATTACAGCACCAGAGTACTCTCATTGTAAGCAAAGTGTCTACCAGGAAATAAAAAGCATCCAATGATAGAAAGTTTCACCTACACGTTAATCTCATGGCATCTTTACAAATCAGGTGCAGAGAGTCGAGGGGATGTGTCTGATGTCATGCAGCTGCTGAAAAGAGAAACCAGGCCCAGGCCTCAGGTATACCACCTTTTTAATACTATGTTGCTTTTCCATATACACAGTTGGGGGCTTTCTCCTGTCCCCATTAACTATTTGAAAACTGGAAATACATACTAGGATGCTGGAGGCCTCCTAAGTCAGAAGCTGCCCAGTGCTCTGGATTAGGGCACTGAGGTGGATTTGGGGGATGAGCCTCAGGGCCAAATTCAGTGAAACAAGGACACGCACAAACCTTAGGGATGACCTCATTTTCATTGCTCACCAATGTCTTTCTGGTGGAATCAAGACCGGGAAAATAACAAATTGCCTACTATGTGCCAGTGACTCTTCTAAGCAGAGAACACATATTACCTCACTTAATCCGATGTGGAAGGAAGGTGTTATGTGCATGTCTACCAGAGGAGGAAGGGGTTTAAGGAACTTCTCAAGTTTATACAGTCAATAAGAGCCCAAATAACGGATTTGAATCCAGGTCTGTCCATCTCTCAAAGCCTAGGCACTTTCTAGAAAGGCAAGCTTTTCTCCTGGCTGGGCTCAGCACTGCTTTCAGCTCACTGCCTCACTGTGTAGCATGTGTCAGTGCGTTGCTTCCTCCATTCCTTGCACAACACCAAGTAGAAACTGTTCACCCAACTGAGCAGCTGAGTCAGGGTTCACTTGATTCTTCATTATCCACTGGGTCATCTGGCAACCTGGAGATGCTCCCTCATTCACTGAATAAGGCCATTATTCCATCATTAGAGGAGTAAGGCCCCATAAAATGGCAATCCTCTTAAGAAAGGTCACACATCCCTGTTGCTTCCATCCTAATATGTATAAAAACTTTAGAAAAGGCTTGAGAGATGGGATGCCTGGGTGGCTTAGTGGTTGAGTGTCTGCCTTTGGCCCAGGGCATGATCCCAGGGTCTGGGATCAGGTCCCACATTGGGCTCCTTGCATGGAGCCTGCTTCTCCCTCAGCCTCTGTCTCTGTCTCTCTCTGTGTGTCTCTCATGAAAAAATAAAATTAAAAAAAAAAAAAAAGAAAAGGCTTGAGAGGGAAAACGGAGAGAGTTTGAGGGTATTAGGCAACTGAAAGAGACATGCTGGAGGTTCAGTACATTATGGAAGTAAGTGTCTACCAGGTACACAGAGGTGCACACAGGGTTCTGTGAAAGCCCAGAGGAGATGTTATTTATCCTCCCTCCCTTCCCTCCTTCCCCCCATCCTTTCCTTCCTTCCTTCCTTCCTTGGAGTCTCCCTAGAGGAGGTGACATACATGCTGCGTCTCACAGTAGGACCAAGAATGGAAAAAGCAGAAGTGAGAGGGGCATTCTGGGCATCGAACAGTGTAACTAATACAGAGAACTACAAAAAGTCTGGTGATGTGGAAACACAATTCAAGGCAGGAAGTGGTCAAAGCTGTGGATACAGAGCCAGCAGAAGCCAGACCAAGGAAACACTTTGTAGACTAGGCTAAAAAGCTTGGGCTTTTTGTTGTGGGCAAACAGGGAGCCTCTGAAAGGCTGCAGACAGAGTAGTGACACGGTCAGGGTGGCCATGTCACAGGACAGATAAGTGGATGCCAATGTGAAGACAGGAAGTCTGGATAATTCCAATAATCAGGCAATGAATTAGGGAGTGGTACTATGAATGAAAAGGAAAAAGGACAAATCTGAGAATTATTTAGAGAAGAAATCAGGAGGAGCTGGAGTTTTCTTTGTGTGAAGTGAAGGAGAAGGAGACAGTGGTGAGGATAACACGAGAATCATTTCCAGTTTCATTGATGGGGTGGATGGAAGTGCTTATAAGTTCAGATCAAGAAATACTAACAAATGGCACTGTGCGAAGTGGAGCACGGTTATGGTGGATCAGCCTAGGAAAATGAAATCTACTCTTTAGCCATCCATTCAACAAATATTCAGAGCACCCACTAAGTGCCAGGCACAGAACTTGGTGCTGGGGTCACAGAGATGACTTTTCTGCCTCTCCTGTCTGTGTGCTTACAGTCTAGCAGGGAATCAGGAAAGTTAATCAGAGGCCCCTCTCTGGCTCAGTTGGTTGAGCATCTGACTCTTGATCTCCAGGGTGGTGAGTTCAAGCCCCACATTAGGTGTGGAGATTGCTTAAGTTGAAAAAAAAGAAAAAAAAAAAAAAGGACACTTGGGTGGCTCAGTTGGTTGAGCATTCAACTCTTGGTGCCAGCTCGGATCATGATCTAAGGGTTGTGGGATCGAGACCCATATCGGGCTCTGTGCTCAGTGGGGAATCTGCTTGAGAATATCCCTTTCTGCCCCCCGGCCCCATCGCACTCACATACACTCTTCTCTCTCTTAAATAAATAAAGACATCTTAAAAAAAAAAAAAAAGAAAGAGAAATGTTCATCAGAAAACTAAAGCATGAGGACACCTGAGTGGCTCAGTGGTTGAGTGTCTGCCTTTGGCTCAGGGCATGATCCCTGCCCCCAGGGATCGACATCGGGCCCCTTATGAGGAGCCTGCTTCTCCCTCCACCTATGTCTCTGGCTCTCTCTGTGTGTCTCTCATGAATAAATAAATAAAATCTTAAAAAAAAAAAAAAGAAAACCAAAGCATGGTGTGCCAAGGGTTCAATACAGAGAGCCAAAGAGAATGGAGGGACACTGTGCCTCAAGCCCAAGATAGGCAGTGGAAGAGGGGGTGAGCACCCCCACACACCTGGGCCCCCCTGCTGAGAGCTGGTCACTCCCCACTGTACCTACTCCCCTAAAAAGAGGTCAAGGACAGAAATGAGAAATGACAGCAGGAGGAGAGAGCACTAAAGTCCAATTAACAACAGGTGGTAAGGCTGTCAGCTCAAATCGCTGTCCTGGAAGTCAAGCAGATTTCAGGCTGAATCTAGATCAGTATTCAAACTCTATTGTACCTACAGCACTAATTGCTCAGTGAAGCCCATGTGTTCCTTCTCACCCACTGGATATTTCTCTGGCGGTTCAGAAGTTCCAGGCTGCTGCTGTGTCCCCACACATAGGCGCCTGTTTACATTCTTTCCCTAGTCTCATAGATGACAGACTGGTTTTTTTCTTTTCTTTACTTTTTTTTTTTTTTTAAGGCAGCTCAGAAGTTGCCCACAGACGGGGTCTCCTGCCGCTGTGTGTAGCTCTAGTTCCCCATAAATCCTCTTCATTTTGCCTCCATCAGATGACATTCAAATATTATTTGAAAAATCAATAATTTCCCTGGCTTTGCTGTATCAGCATTGCTATTCAGCACACAGGCCGATGGCTGCAGTGCTTGCAGCTCCATCTCGGAGGGCCTGCTGCTGGGCAGGTCCTTGCCTTTAATGGCCATCCTAAAAGGCAGATTGGGAGCTCATCACAGGTTGGGCTTTTTCAGCCATCCTTTGCTTTGAATATCCTAGAACTTCTGATGGTTACACAGCACTAGAGGGGGTATTACAGAGGATCTTCTCTCCCCAAGCCCTTATTGCATAGATGACAAACTTGGGAAATGATCCATATACTAGATCCCTTGAGTTTATAGTCAGAACTACTCCATTTCACTGTCTTTTTTTTCTCTTAGATAAAAACATGCCCAGAGGCCATAGCTAATCCTGTAAATGAAGAGTCATATAAAGTAAGGTTGTCTTTTCTTTCAAAGCTGGGTAAAAAGAATATGTGAATTCTGGAATCCCCTCACTTCTCTATGTGACCTAAATTCTATCTTAGTTTTATATCTTATCTTAGATATCTTATATCTTAGTCGTCGTCGTCTTCTTCTTCTTCTTCTTTTAAGATTTTTAATTTATTTATTTATGAGAGACACAGGGAGAGAGGCAGAGACACAGGCCGAGGGAGAAGCAGGCTCCCTGTGGGGAGCCAAATGTGGGACTCCATCCCAGGACCCTGGGATCACATCCTGAGTCTAAGGCAGATGCTCAACCACTGAGCCACCCAGGCGTCCCCATATCTTAGTTTTCTTAGCAGTAAAATGAGAATAGTGACATGGATCTTCTGAGTCGGTTGTGAGGATTAAATATATCAGCCTAAGGCTCCTGGTAAATGGACTATTTAAAATTAGTGTAAGAAAATACTGCATTTTGGGGATTCCCAGGTGGCTCAGCAGTTTAGGACCTGCCTTTGGCCCAGGGCATGATCTTGGGAGTCCTGGGATCAAGTCCCCGCATCAGGCTCCCTGCATGGAGCCTGCTTCTCCCTCTGTCTCTCTATCTCTCCTGAATAAATAAATAAAATCTTAAAAAAAAAAAAAAGAAAACACTGCATTTTTATTTATAACATGTTCTCAATTCATGATAGAGAGGATATTTCATTCCTTAAGGGTCAAAAAATGACCATACTTAAAAAAAAAAGGCTGAAAAATTTGCATTTCATTATTGGAATGGTGTGGTTAGCATGTTGAAGATTCTATTAGATGGTACCAATTTTCACATTAAGTGGACATGAGTTATTGCTGAACACTTAAAGCTATCTCTGGAGAATAAGACATCATAACCACATAAATGATAAAGTCAGATCCCACGGTATGTCTTGATGTGATGTTAAGAGACAAGATAAGAATAGTCCACAGAAGACAGGAGAGGTCTTGGAGGAGGAGCGGAAATTCTGGCTCTTTCTCCTGGTGGGGCAAGAGTGGGAGGCATCAGTGGTAATGGGTGACTGTATGTGTAGAGAATCTCTGATTTTCCTTAGCATTAGCAAACAGAACTAGCCTTTCCCCAGAAAGACATCCCTAATTTTAGGGATGACCTGACTTCTTTTCCATTTACTACTTAAAAATCCCTTACATGAAAATGTTAAGTTGCAATATAAACATTTATAAGAGGAGTGGAAAGGGGGCAGGTTTTCTACACTGCAAAGAATTCTTTATTTCTGCTGAAAGTTCCTTTAAACTGGGATCTCATTCAGAGGTTTCTAACCTGGGGGTGGCTGGTCCCCAAGAGATCCATGGACAGAAATTAGGTGGTCCATGGATTTGGCTGGAAAAAAAAAATCCACCTACATTTTTGCTAACCTCTATCTGAACTTTAGCACTTCTATCAGTTATGAAAGTCAGCAATGTTAAACAGTGGTTTGCAGTACCTGTGACTGTCACCGATAGAAATCAGCATTTTTATTGCACATTATTATTGTTACAATTTACACCAAGGATTGAGAAACTTTTTCTGTAAAGGGCCAGATGGCAAATATTTTAGGCTTTGAAAGCCATGTGATCTCAGTCCAACTATTCAACTCTGCTGTTGTCCCATGAAAGTAGAGATGATATGTAAATGAATGAGCATTCATTCCAGTGGCTGCATTCCAATAAAACTTTATTTACAAAAATGGTCTGTGGGCTAGCATTTGCTCACCCTGGTGCTCACCCTGGTGTGCTCACACACATCATGACTTTAAAATTATAGTAGCAATTAGTTCTGGTTATTTGTTAAAAAACAAAGTATGTATTACTATATCATAAATGTGTGGGCATATAAAATATTTTAATTCTGATGTTCTGATGTGTTTTATTTTATGCATGGAAAAATATTCTGAGAAGGGCTCCATAAACTTCATCGGATGACCAAAAGTCTATGGCACAAGGATTAAGATGCCCTGTCATAGATACAGTGCTTGTTTACAAGTTATTCTGGGTAGAGATTAGAATTGATGGGGAAGAAGAAAGCTGGAGAAAATCAGAGTGAGAGACAGTGCTATCAATTGAAGCTAATCAAGTAGGAAATAAAAACCTCCCGGCAGCCCAGGTGGCTCCGTGGTTTAGCGCCGCCTTCAGCCCAGGGCATGATCCTGGAGACCTGGGATCGAGTCTCACGTCAGGCTCCCTGTGTGGAGCCTGCTTCTTCCTTTGCCTGTGTCTCTGCCTCTCTCTCTCTCTCTCTGTGTCTCTCATGAATAAATAAAATCTTAAAAAAAAAAAAAAAAAAAACTCCCTGGACTTCTTAGGGCCATCGATGGAAAAAATGGAATTCTTTTCTCTATTTTCAGCTACAGCATAGAGTTTCACTTTTTGTACATTTCTTCTGTTTACAGTGGCACTCAAGATTCCATCCTGCCTCCTTTGACTTTACTTCTTGCCACCACACATTTCTCTGAAGTGTTTTCAGTGCAAATCTGTTATTTAAGCACAATGTGTTTATATATCCCAAACTGTACCTGCCTCCCTGATGATGCCCTTCCCCAAATGTCACCTGAATAATGCCTCCTGGGATTATTAGGGAGCGAGTTTTCTCTTTAGAATTTTCTACTTAGAAACCTGAAGTTGAAGGATGGAGGAGTTGAAGGAGAGGAGGGGATATGAGGACCAGGCTTCCCTGTGCCTCATCAAGGTCAAAGCTCTATGAAAGTAACCTTAGGGTCTCAGAACAGTGAAACTAACTGGGAATATATGTGACAAGTCACATCTTTCTCATGGAAGACAGGCTGTGTTGTCTCTTAAGTATAAGCCATATTTACTTCTAATAATACAACAGCAAAATATAATGTGAGGAGAAAGCACCTTCTGCTTAGTCCTGTACTAAACAGCTCTGGGTTACATTTACAATTTTAATAAACTGATTTGTCAAAACTGTCAGAATCAAGGGAGATCATCTGGATACCAGATGAACAAAAATATCTGTAATTATAAGTTGTCCATTTTTCTCTTTCATCTTCTATATATGTATCTGTGAGTGGCTACATATTTTCATGCACATACGTACACATAAATTTTAGGTCATTTAAAAAAACCTGTCATAATAGAATTCAGGAGAGTAGAAAATACGGTTCTCCTGGGATAGCAATGGGGCCCGAAGGCTAGGCCACACTCCCCACCCTAGGAACAATATCCTTTTGCTGAACCATTCTGTCAGAGCCAAAACATTTCAGTTTCATTACCACCTGGATTGTTACTAATGCTTGCTGATCACTCACCTGCTGTGTGACCACAGGCAAGTAACTAAATTTCTCTGGCTCTTTGAGATCTGTGTGTGAGATAAACATTCTAATACATGTTAACTGCCCCCGCAGAAGTGGCACAAATATTAATGAGATTCTTTTGGTGAAGAAGCCCAAGCCCTCTGAAGAAGGCCATGAAATATTGCCATGAATCTGTCATGAACGAATGAATTCAAATACTTACCCCGAGTTTAACTGGAATCCCTGTCTTTTACAATGCAAGTGTTAGATTATGACACATGACTACTCTCAGTGGGAAGGTAGTCCGCATTCAAGGGCACTAGAATCTATTCCCCTAAAAGGGGTGAGAGGGGTGGATGGAAAGATGACAGGATGCAGCCTAAAAAACAGCCTGAAGGAGTGTGAGTGTCACCTCTGAGGTTGTGAGGACATTCTGTCTGGGGACCAGGATCTGACTCCCTTTGGGAAGTAGTTTGGAGAGGCAGTGGCAAGAGTCATCGATGCTCTTTTCCATCAGTATTCTAGAGAGCTAGAGAATCAACTCCTATGGAGAATGAAGATGCTAAGAGAGCCAGGGTTAGCACTGGGGAGAAATATTAGGACATTTGGGAAGAGTTTCCACATCTTAGAGCTCCCCATCCTTTTCATTTTATTTTGATTTTATTTGAAGATCAATAAGGAGTGAAGCCTCTAGATGAGGGCCGTTAGGAAGCTGACTTTGGTGGTGGTGGTGGGGCAGCTGATTTTTAAACCTGACATTTTAAATGACCCCTGATGGGTTAAGGGCTGCAGTGAGTGTCTCTATGGCAATGTTCCAGGCCGGCTACACACCAGGCATAAAGTGTGCTGGGAAGCACAATTTCCTGAAGTATTTTGCTGACATCCAGGCCTGTGACTTTGGTGAGTGAGAAGAATCTGCCACTCTAAACAAGTCTTGGGCTTGTTTTGTCCAGAAATGGATGCAAATACAGAAAGATAGTGCTAGAAGTGACCCAAGGAACCTGCTAGGATGTGTTATTCAACTTTCTGGAAGTGAAAGCTAAGGTCCAGAGAGGGAAAGTGACTTGCCCAGGACTCCACAGTGACTGCTAATGAAGCCAGAGGAGGTACTCAGAGCAGTGTCCACATTGCCTGTCCAGCATGCATGCAGGGCAAAATGCTCATCAATGGTCCTTCTTTGATACTGTTTTGTCTGGACTACTTAGAAAGCCTGAAGGGATGAAACCCTTGACTACAGAGCAAAGGGGAATGTGTTACTAATAATGGATAGAATAAAACATTCTTGGAAGCCTGGCCATTGTGCAGAAGTTACTCTCAGAATGAACACAAACAGCTGTAGTGGTTCTAGACTCCTTATCTCTCCCCCTCCAACACACCCGTCTTGCCGTGTTTTATCTCTGTCCATCAACCACTGGGGACCCTCACAGTGACCTTTCTAGCAAGAACACCTGGACGTGGCTTTCTCTGTAGGCTTGCTCCTTTGCCTATCCCTATAGCGGTCTAGGTCTTTGCCGACTGCTGCTTTAATCATTTGCTAATTTGCTTAAACATCTGGTCAAATTTTGGAAATAATCTCAATGCAGAGTTTAAGTGAACTTTTCTTGGATGTTGAGAGTTTCCACATGCCTCCTCTCTCCCCTTCCCCCACATTCACACACACAAACACATCACCAAGGACAGTGAGACCGTCTAAGGCAAGAAAAAGAAAGTCAGGGAATAGGACTTTGGCCATGATTTCTCTTGGTTGTTCTTTGGGTTCCTTAAATTCAATAGGTTACCAAGTAAAGATATCTTCTCTCCTCCATCCTCACCCTCTTTCTGTATGAATGATACTGTCTTCTGCTCAGTTTGCCAGACCCTGAGTATCATCCCAGACTCCTCCCTCTTTATTACATTCTGGGCACAATATGCCATTAGCCCTCACAGACCCCTGAACTTTCTCTCACATTTTGCATACTAACTCACAGTTAGTACCTGATGGTTTTCCTGGATCCAGTCTCACCCCACTTCAATCCATTTTCCACACTGTAGCCAAAGTAGTTTTTCTGAGGCACGTATCCGATCATAATGTCTTGTAAAATTCCACAAGAGCTCCTCAAAGTCTTCAGGCTCTTACCATGACATCTAAACTCCTCATGACCAACCTTCTAACTCTCCCTCCTCATCTCCTATTTGTGCCCTATATCCTGGCCTTCCCAAACTAAATGACATTCTACTGGTGCCCTGACCTCTCTTATCAGGGACTTTGTCCATGCTGTTCCCTCTTCACTGCTGCCCGGCTAACTCCACCTATTCTTTAAGGCTCGGTTCAAGCTATCATTTCTCCAGAAGGCTTCCCCTGGCGCATGGTTGGTGCTTATTACATTTTTTGAATAGATGAGTAAACGAAACAAAATGGTAGAAATATGTTTTGTAAACACATCTCTTTCCTACAAAAGCATGGTAATAACTGCAAAGGGAAAGGAAAGAAGGTAGGCTGTGAATGAGGCTTTGGGCTGAAGGTGGTATGAACATCATGGCACGGGCAGAAGCACTCTGTTCCACCTTTATCAGAAATGCCTTTTCAAAAGTGAGATCGAATCCTAAAGGCCAGTCTTTCTATAGAAGACCTGAAGCCTGGATCCCCAGGGGGAACAAAGGAGTAGTGGAGGCCAATATATTCTGCTTCATATAGTGATGATACACATTTAGATTCTGTGACCCTGGGGAAAAAAACTGGGGGACTATTTTACTAACTATCATTAGCAAAACAAAACTCACTTTCAGAAGAAAGAGACAGTTTTCATGACCCTCTTGGGCCAGGGCAGGAGCTCTCTCGGCAACTGTTATGTTTAAAATTGTGACAATCTTTGGAGATTTCAGATGGCTACCACAGACATCTCAGTAAGATTAGTCTTCAACTGAGTGGTATCAGAAACAAGCTTTACCATAAGCACATTGAGAACTCGACAAAAGAACCTTCACCTTGAAGCCACTGCCTTGGCTCTTGGTGGCAGCAATGTCACAGAAAAGGCACTCCCTCTACCACATCAGAGACACAGAGACAGCTACACTTCTGAAAAGACTCTCCCAGTCTGTCCTTTGCCTTGGGAATAATGCTGGGCATTGTTAGTCTCAGAGATAGAGGTTCTCTACCCCATTCTCCCCGCCAGGAGCCAGACTATTCTCACAGAAGTCCCCATCACCAACACCTCCTTGCCGCCATCACCTGCTCCTTATAAACCTCTTCACTTGAGAATTGAGTTTTAGGAAGGAAGAAAGGGGTTGCTAGCAAGGCTGCTTAGTAATCCAGCACGATCATTCCAGATATTGTGACTCACTTAAAGGGAGTTCCTTGTCTGGATTGCCCATCTCAGGCAGTTTATTAGGGAGTGTGCCCTCCAAAGGCTTAGAGATAAGTCTGGTTGGGGGGCGGGGAGCACATTCCCCAATCAAGACTTCATCACCTGGCAGGGGCTATTTAGAAGCTGGGCTTCTCAGCTTGTCTCCTCAGTAGAGTGACACCAAGACTTTCCTGTCAGCCACAATTTTGAGTGGTGATGTCATCAAAGGTTTGGGTCATGTGGGTGGGGGTTGTCAACGTTTTTCTGAATGACTGAAATGGCTAAATGCTTCACTGACCTGCCATACTGAAAGCACCACAGGAGCAGAGAGAAGCATCTTAGGGGCAAAGATCTCAACAGTAGGAAGTAGACACAGAAGTCTCAAGAGAAATTCTGTCAGGATGTTTGGAAAAGATGGATTTTATCCCCAAGCCCAGTGGCATTAAATGCAGGCTATCTCCCAGTAAATGGGACAGGACAGAGCCTGGCAGGAAGCAATGGCACTGCCCATTTGTGACTAAGTGACGACACTGTCCTGAGAATTCTGAGCAACACAGGGACATGCGAGGTGGAACAGAAGAGTACCCAATGGGATCAGACCCCTAGGTCTGAAATTCAACAGTGTTAAATGCCACAGGCAAGGCCTTTTGAAGCCAAGTCTGCCCACGGACACCTGAAGCAGAGCATTAAAATAGCACTGGACCAAAGCTATTCTATTCCATCTATTTCTCATCCTTCACAGGCTTTCTGAACTCATACTACCAGCGTGGAATTTTTTAATAACAAAAGGAATTCCAAATACCATGCTGTGGGTAGCATAACTCTGTGTGCCCCTTGGATGGCTTAATCAAACGTTTAAAGATACTTAGATGGGTGATTCTTCCGAGGCTGGTGAGAAGTTCCACGTGTCTTGAATAGAGAGATAAAGGGCTTGTAAGTGTGGGGCTGTAATAGAACTTCTAACTACCTGCGGGCCCAGGAAAAAAAGTTAATATTACATTTCAGGTCTCTCTCTCTTTTTTTTAAGATTTTATTTATTTATTCATGAGAGACAAAGAGACAGACAGAGAGAGAAGCAGGGAGCATGACGTGGGACTTGATCCTGGGTCTCTAGAATCAGGCCCTGGACCGAAGGTGGCGCCAAACCGCCAAGCCACCTGGGCTGCCCCCTCAGGTCTCTTTAAAGCAGAATGAGTAACTCCCGGTAGCTGGGCATTTCTAGTACACTTTTCCTTTATTTTATTTTATTACTTATTATTTTTTAATAGATTTTATCCATTTATTCATGAGAGACACAGAGAGAGAGGCAGAGACATAGGCAGAGGGAGAAGCAGGCTCCCTGCAGGGAGCCCAATGTGGAACTTGATCCTAGGACCCTGGGATCACACGTTGAGCTGAAGGCAGATGCACAACCACTGAGCTCCACCCAGGGGTCCCCACTTCTCCCTTTTTAAATAACAACTTCTTTTAGTGACTGGAAGATACAAGAATGAAATGGCTCTAATCTATTACTTAACTACGTTGACCACAGACACAGCATCCTACTTTGCGGCAAAAGGAGTTGCAACTTCCGGTAGATCTTCTAAATCCTGCTGCACATAATGGAATTCAAGCTCATGACTGTAGGTAGGTCTTCATATCATCTCACCAGCGACATGGTCTTTTCTCTTTCCTGCTTGACCACTGTTGACCCTGGGCACCTGGCAACTGGGGGATGGCTTAGAAATGCCTGGTTCAGATTGTGACCGAACAAGAAAACTTCATTCTGTTTTCTTCTCTAGGGGTTCTCTGGGCCCGACTTTTCTCATCTTAAAAATGAGGGTTGTTTTTTTTTTCCTCTTCCATCTCAACAAATCTGAGACTGGTATCTCCCCTAGTAAGAGTTTTATTTTCTTTTAAAGATTTATTTATTTATTTGAGAGAGAGAAAGAGAGAGCATGAGCAAGCATGAGCAGGGGAAGGGACAGAGGCAGAGACAGAGACAGAGAGAATCCACAAGCAGACTCTCCGCTGAACACAGAGCCCAATGCAGGGCTCAATCCCAGGACCCTGAGGTCTTGACCTGAGCAGAAACCAAGAGGCAGCCTCTTTACTTACTGAGCCACCCAGGTTCCCCTCCCCCAGTAAACGTTTTAAATTGGGGTGAGGAAGGTGAGAAATAAGGAGAAAATGATTGGAATCCCTAGGATAGGAGGGCCCGGGGGATTTTCTCAAACTCTAAGTGAGATTTCCAGCCAAAGAGTTTTCTAATATCCCTTCTAAATATGAACCTATGACTACCTCCACACCCCACCACCCTTTAATTTTCTCTCCATTTGTTCCCCAGTGAGGTTGGGGCCACATCTCTTTTAAGATTACATCAGTAATATTTTTTGTTAGTGGTCTCTGAGCTTGCTCACAAAACATGAGTTCATAGAAAGCCCTACTGGTTGCCAAGTTTTAGCAGTAATTGGCATTTATACTTTGAGAAATCTTTATCAAAAATCTTATACATATATCAAATAATCCATTTGTCAAAACTAACTCCCCATAAATGGTTTTTTTTTCCTGGCATATATGATCACAGGTTATTGCTTAAGTTTATATATGATTTAATTGGAGATGTTTAATCACCAAGGGTTCAACTTTGCAAATATTCTGTATGTACTGATGAAAAACAGACATCTCCAGGCAGACTTGAAAAAAAATGAAATCCACATACTTTGTTACTTACATGACATCATGTAAGTGATAGTTTGCAAGGCTATGGTAACTCATTCGTCAAGTACAAATACTAGGGACACAATTAGGGGGTCCTCTGTATTCTCCCACCCTGGCCTCACCCACTCAATTCCCAAGCACACAGGACTGCCCACTCCCCAACCCCACTTTGTTTTCGATCAAACTAGGGTACTATCTTTTTCTCTTAATTCTCTGAAAACCCACCTGAAAAAATGAGAAACGTAAGAAGTGCTGTGAGAAGGTCCAGTGACAAAGAAGAAAAGTGAGGGGTGGGGGTGAGGGGGTTGGAACTCATGTAAAGAAAACACTGGGGTGATCCTAGAATCCTATCCCCTCGAGGTGAGTGGGTGCCAAGTTCTGCATTTCTCCTAAATGATCCCAGCAGCTGCAGCACGTTATATGTGGCAACTTTTTTAGGATCTGAAAGGGTTTTCAAAGTCATGCTGGCAGCTGCCTCCTGTCGCCCCACTCTGTAATGATTGAGCCTCTTGTTCCTTTTATAGAGTTGTTCTCTCCTAATAAAACACTAAATGCTGGTCTGAGCAACTGTTCCAGGATCACTAGATGCAATCCTCCCTCCCTCTCCCATCTCACCCTACATGCCTTTTCTTTTCTGGTCACAATGGACCCCTGTGTAAATTGTTACAGCACCGGCTTACAGCAGCACAGGCACGCACACAGCCTTGAAAATGTGCGCATACAAACATACACACGAGCCCCAGCCATCCCATATCCACCAAACCTGAACTCCACATCCATTTCCAGCTATTTTAAGAGCTGCTACTTTAAAACTGGGCAGCCTTCCTAAACACACGAAAGCATACATGAAGCACAAACTGCCAAGGATGAAGAACCGCAATTCATTGTGTCAGGAGCCTGCAGACATGACACCTTCAAGCTGTTTGTCAGAATCAAAAGCTGTGACTTGTCAGCTTTGGGATGGGAAGCCCGGCAACACAAGCTATTTTTTTCCCTGGCAAATCTGAACCATATTTTAAAGGTGTGAACCTCTTCCAAACTTCAACATGCAGATGGAAACAGCACCACACCAATCTAGGAACTGGCTCGAAGAGGCTTCCTTGCTCATCCCAACTCTCAGTCCTTCTGCTAGCCATGACCCAGGAGCTACAGAGAGAAAAGCACGATTCCCTTTCCCACATCAAGTACGGCAGCATTTAAAAGTGGCCTCTGTCTCTAAGGTTACATGCCCAGTTTATATTTAATCTGTGTTTTTACATTTTCATTTAAGATTGTAAAGCTTCTCAAGAGCCAGAGTCCAGGTTACTCGGCTTTTTATCACTGGCAGCTAGCAACATGCCTGAGAGGTAGTAGTTGTTCAGGAAATGTCTGCTGAATAAATAAGTGAAATCCTGAAAACAAAATGAACTTGGCTCGTGGGTGCTTGGCAAAAATAGGCAAACTGTAAAAGTCCCTTGATCACATTCGTTCCCAAGATTTGGAAAGTTTTTTGCTGGGCTTTTAATGAGGGAATCCTATCTTTTTGAAATAATCTTATGTAAGCAATGGCCATTTGACTATAAATGAAAAAAAAAAAAAACCACACACACACAGAAAGAATGGTTAGGTAGTACACAAATTTGGGTGCCCAAATTTTCTGTGCAGATTTTATCTTAAAGATCTCTCTGAAAGTACAAATAAAACTGTTGTAATTGGTGATTGAACATTTTTGGCTTACGTTGGTCTGTGTGTGTGTATGTGTGTGTGTACATATGTGTTTTTCTATTGAGTGCTAAGCATTTTATTTAACTGATGTATTTATTTTCTGTTGCAAAAATGTTTTGAAATATATAAGCAGAGAAGATGGTATAATGAACCCCATCTACCCGTCGCCGGCTTTAATGATTATCGATTCATGGCCCCTCTTACTTCATCTATATAAATTAGTTTTTAACTCAGGTTTTGTGACAATCCAACTTTTGCCTCGAGCTCCCCAATTAGTTTATAATTACTACCAACTTTTGAGTTTTGAGAAACCTCCCACTCAGAAGGTGGAAGTTTTGAGCCAAAATATGACATTTGACATGGGTGCAGCTGCTTAAAATATGTCTTCATTAAAGTCAGATGAAGGAGATAAGCCTGGTCTTGGCCTCCAATGGAACACAGTCAACGTTTGCATTTTTTAAGTATAAAAGTAGAACTCTTTCCACCACCACACTCCCTCCCTCCCTCACACACACACACTCTCTCTCTCTCTCTCTCTCTCTCTCACTCATACACAGTAAAAACCCTAGTTCTGAACAATTTCCTTAACAGTGCGTTCCTAGACTTTTTGGTCATTAGCACCCACGCCTCCTGTTCCCAGTTTCTGCACCACACTTTGAAGGACCTGAAGGCAAGGACGCGGGGCAAAACAAATGCTCAAATTGATTTTAAGAAACAGACCTTTAGACATCTTTTCATTTTTATGGCTTAAGATGGTGCAAAAATGTTACTTACTCCCTAAACAGTTATTAGTCTCTGTAATGTAACATAGCAGATACTTTCTAAATCCTTTTAGCCTTCTCCCCCTTACTGGAAAGATCATCATTTTTTTTTTTATTTCAAAGTGGATTTAATAAAGAAAAGGAGTGCTGTTAAAGTAATACGTGAGGCTTTGACATTAAGCAGCGCAACCCTGTGGAGTCGGCAAGAACAGGATCTCTAATCTCCAGTGATTTATAGAGGCTCTTCCTTCATCTCTGTACTTGGGGAGGGCCAAAAAGTTTAGAGACAGCCTGGCGTCCCTCTTACTCCACACCACTAACTCCTGCTGGCCAGTCTGCCTGCTAAAACTTTTAACTCTTTAGCTGCTGGCTGAGAGCACATCCATTAAAGCCCGTTTATTTGCTTTCAGAGGACAAAGTGGTTTCGTATTGCAGTAATGCACAGGGAGGTAAACATCTACATCTGATACTGGGAAATTATAAGCAAAGAGGGGGAAAAAGCTAAAAACCAAATTGGGCTCATTTAGAGATGTTTGGAAATGGTCACAAAAGAAGCCCCCTTTCATGAGAGAATGAGAACTTACTGGGTCGGCACCCTTACCCTACCCCCTCGACTCTGACTCCGAGTGAGCCAGCTGAGTCATGGTGGCTGCATTCTCTTCTAAGTAATGCTTAGTACTTGGAAATAGAACTCAAGGTCAAAGCCAAAGTTCCAGAATATGATTAGAAGGATCAGACGACATTAAGAGTCTGAAACGAGTTGTTCTCACAAGTAGACTTCAGGGCAAGAGGAAGGTATACTTCCACCGGGCCCTGCCCAAGAGGAAATGTGCATAGACAGGGCAGTGGGGCCTGTGTGGTTCTTCTGCAATGGGAGGGACTGAAGGACTGATGCCATGAAGCTGACACTAGTAATTGTAAACATTTTATTGGTTGATAGAGAAATACTGTGAGCATATTTCCTTGCCTCTATCCCTATCCCCTAGAACCAAAATCTCTGGGTCCAAGGCTCTCTTTAACACAAGGTACCTGCAAAACGCCAGCCACCTCCTGGGTCTAAGGAGGATTTTATGGTTCTCAGTATAGCACCAGGGTTGGGTGCAATTCCTCTTGAAAGGACTGACACGTGAGGGAGTAGCTCATTTCTAAGCATCTCTGCATTAAAACCCATCAGGGAAATGTCCTGGCCCTCTGGAAGGCCATAGCTCATGGTTGCCTCAGGCTTGGTTCCTTGTCCCTACCACTCAGACAAGGAAGCACTCCTCCTAACCAATCAAGAGTGACGGAGAACTTACCTGCGTCAAGGTCTTGGGCTAAACCTCATCTATTAGAAGATCAGAGCGCTGCATTTGCCTTGTTAGCCTGACAGGGCATCTTAAGTAGAAAGTACATGCTGATCTAAAGCTAGGACAATTTATATCATAGATGGCCTAGGACAAATCCCTGGTACTTGATACCCGGGAACCTCTGCTATCTAGGCCACTTAGGACAAAGAAAAGTAGAGAGCCCTACTTTAAGAAGCCTTCTGGAATCAAGTGCACAGGTCAAGAAGACTGACAAAGATCAATATTACTTACTTTAGGGCTGGCAGATGGCAAGTCAAGGTCACAAAATTCTACAACTGAGTGTAGCAATGGCAAATAGAAAAGACTCTACTCTTTCCCTAGCCATACTCCAAGTGTTCTCTGTGATTCAGGAAGGTGGCTGAGTGCCTCATCTGATGCTGGGGCTAGGGAGAGAACTGAGGCAGGGACAGGAAGCAACTTGCTTGAGAGCTCACCGCCCGCTGGTGGGAAAATCAGCACCAGACCCAGAGCTTTGGAGATTTGAGTTCTGGTTCCTATCTTTTGTAAGTTACTTAGTGTCCAAGCTTCAGTTTACTCCTCTTAAAACCAGAATAATAAAAGTGTACCTATATGGTGCTGTAAAGATTTGATTGAGAAAATGAACAAAAGCCCTTAGAATGGTAGCTGGTACACAGGGCATACTGAACAAATGGTCTTAATTATTGTACTGTTTGTTGTTGTTGGTTGTTACTGTTCTTTATTTTCAGAAATTCCCAGTCGAGTGAAAGGGGGTAACAAGTGCACTTTTTTGGAACAGTAAATGGCCCTCAAGCCAACTCCAAGCTGCTCTGAACCAATGCAGTATGGCAGACAATTTTCCCCATGACAGCCTGCCACCATCTGCTTCCTTATTTCTGACACAGCACATACCACATTTGGTTGTGATTTAGCTCTATACAGATTTGTTCCCCAACTAGATAGGGTTCTTTTGGGGTAGAGTCCATGGCTTATTCCTAGTCACATCTCCAATGTCTGGCCCAATAGGTGGCTCACAAACATTTACTAGATGAGTAAGTGAATGAATGTAGTTTACGGGGCCTAGAAAGCCTTCTCTGTCTTACTCACTCTGCCAGGATTTCTAGAGTGTAACTTGTCTAAATATGTTGCCTTCTCACTCTAGTAGGGCCCAGGGCAGAGTTTAGACACCAAACATATTTACAGTCTAACCTTCTCTGAAGGTGACACACTCAAGGAGTCCCTCTGTGATGCTCTGGGCAACTCTTTCACCAGGCTGCGAAGAGAGTATTTAACACATCACACCTCTTAACAGCATTCCCACAGATCCTGGCACACTGTTAGGCGTTCTCTGTTAGTGTGAAAATCCCTATTTTGTCATGTTATTTTTTGGTCCTGCACCAAGCCACAGCACGCTAATGCGAGAAAATCTGGAGACATTCCTTCTAGGTCAAGTTGCCAATGGCCTACAGGGTCATAAACACCATGTCACAGTCCTCCTCTGGTGGCCCATTTTGCAGGCTAGCACTAACCAGAGGCTTTGCCACATGCCAGATTTCACCAGCTGAGGAGTGGGAACTGACATCCGTACAAAACCAACTGCTGCTGCTTTGTCTCATCCTGGTGACCTTCAAATGCAGATGGAAAGAATTTGTGAGAAAGGAATGTGTCACATTTCCCATCCAGGCTCACCAAGGGCCACCTGCATAGACTTTCCCTTTGAATACTATAAGGCAATCCTGGAGGAAGATGTGTAGAGTTGAGTTGCTTTGTAGCAGTCTGTTGATTCACACTCACACACTGGAGACTCTTTGGAGAAGAGTCTTTCCTTTAATGAAACATTTCTGGTCCACGAGTAACAAAGGTGTCACAATATTCGGACAGTCAAAGCCTGGTGTTGTTTTTAGGTCTGAGTTTCCATAAGGCAAACACCACTATTCACTTTTTTTTTTTTTTTAAGACAAGCTTCTCAAGTCTTGAAAATCAAAAATGGTGGAACTCTAGAATTTAACAGATTAAGCCGATATGCCCAAAGTAGGGACCAGAAATGGAAAGGAAGATGTCAGAATCAGAACTGGAGATCTTAGCTGCAGGCTCCTTACCTCTGGAAAACTGCAGACCCCCAGCTCCTAGCTCTCTCGGCACCCTGGATAAACAAGCCTTATCGGCCACCCACACTACTTCAGTTAGTAAAACGGCTTAGGAATGTAAATCACACTGGAGTGAAGTGTGATCCTAATTTGCACTTAATCAAAGCCAATTAGAGGTACATTATTTACACAAAGCCCATGCATCTCAATTATGCCTAGCACAGCCCAAGCCAGTTTTGAGTCCAGACCTTAATTCTGCTTAATTAGAGAAGTAAACATTTTCACTGAGTCAATCCTCCTGGCTAGTCTAGAGCCTATGGCTAAACTGAAGCCAACACAGAGCTCCCCACTGGAGGGCTGAGAAAGTGTAAGTGACACCTGTTGGAAATCAGCAGAAAACAAAGATCAGTATTCAGACCCGGGGGCTACTCTGCACGGAGCAAGTAGCACTGGGTTCTCTGACACATTGCTTAGTACCTATTCTGCCAGGCACTAAATGGCATATTTGTCCCCCCGCCCCCATTCCTGTATTTTAGCAAGATACACTGCAGTCTAGGATGATGAGAAAGCAAAGGACCCAGGTTCGACTCTCAGGTGATACTTTTCCTGTCTCTGGTTCATGCGGCCCCTGGTCTACTTAGGCGGGGGCCGTCTCAAAGTAGCTGGTTTGAACCCGGAGGGGGCAGAAGAGGCTCTGAGGTCCAGGCAGGGAGCCAGAGGGAGCAGCTTAGGCTGAGATTGAGAACAGGAATTCAGGACAAGGCTTCCAGAGCCTACAGACCAGAGAGCCAGGAGAGGGCCTTGGTAACAACTGCTTGAGATTGTCACTCACCCACCCATTCAACGACTAGGTGCTCCGTACTGGGCTAGGTGCTGAGGTCAACATGCTGTGACCTGTGTCCCCGGACTTCGCAGGTGAGCAGAAGGGTGAGGGGTTCTCTCAGCACGGATCCTGATGGCTCAGCTGAGGGTACCTCACAGGGACATGACCCCTGTGAGGTACAGATGAACGCCTGGGCAGGCGGAAGAGCCAGCTGAGTGAAGCCTACACAGCCACCTCCACAGCTCAGCCAGAGAAAGAAAAAAGGAGCAGAGAAAGGACACGCAGCTGTGGTTGCACTGCTAATTCCAAGGAACACCAAGGCAGCAGAGGGCAACAGGCTTGAGATCCAAGTCCCAAGGCTAGGATTCAAGCTGCCCAGGTGAGTGAGGTCAAGTTCTAACTTAAACAGTGGTTCTCAAGTTCTAATGGCTCAAAAATAAATTTATTTAAAATTTCACTTTGGTATAGTTCCTCTCTAAAAGCACTTGCCCATCCCTCTGTCACTTGTGTCCCCCTAAGTAGAGGTAGAGAGGGAGAAGGAAACAAGCACAGTACGCAATGTCTGGTGTGGAGTGGGTGCTTTAGCACAGGCCTATGGACAGGCTGTATGAAACCAAGACGAATTCGATTCGTTGGTATTTTTCCAGCACAAACAGTCCCATCTGTATTAAAAAATAAACTAGGTGGTGAAATTGCTGAAAGGACGAAGCAGCACCATTGAATGTCCTGGTTGCCCAACTGTTTTCAACACTTAAAGGAGCAAAATGGAGGGAAGTAAACATCACAACATCATAGTATTTATTTAGATATAAAATGCCATGGGCTACTTCATTTTTAATATTGAAGGGGGGAAATCACAAACATATACATCTATCTATCTCCAAATGTTAGAGTTCATTTAATTACATATTTAAGACCTGTACATTTCACTATATGAAAAATTTACCTCAATAAAAAATGCTTAGGTTGGGGCACCTGGGTGGCTCAGTCAGTTGGGCATCCAACTCTTGATTTCAGCTCAGGTCATGATCTCAGGGTCGTGGGATCAAGCCCCTTGGCAGGCTCAGGGCTCAGCAAGGAGTCTGCTCTCCCTCTCCTGCCCCTCTCCCCACCATGTGCATGCACACGTGTGCACATGCACACTCTCAAGTAAATCTTTGAAGAAAAAAATGCTTAGGTAGATAAAAGGATGATGTAATTTGACTAACCCATTAAACCAAGATGGAAACAAAAATAATAGCATTCAAAAAAAAATAACAGTGTTTAATTCTTCTCAAATTGAGGCACAGAAACTTCTAGAATGATTTGGTCTACAGTACTCTGTGTCAACAGGCTTCCTTCTTTTTCATTCAATGTACCTTTTCCATTTTATTAACAAGGAGCAATCCAAACATAATTTTCTATAACTTGGGCATTTAACATGTCCTGGAGCTTCTGCAGGTCAAGCTAGGGATCCTCGGCTGACATAGGAAGTCACATCTGTTCACAAGTAAACCAACTTTAGTTCCCAAAATAATCTGCCTTTGAACTCTTTCAACACAACCGGAATGAACTGAGTTCTCTGTCCTTGCATATTAACCAAATGCCCTGCCTGCATTCCCAACCATTCAACTCCTAGAAATTACTAGTCTGGACACTTGGGGAGAACCTCTCACTAACGGCCCATTATCCCCCTCCTTTCTCAGCTGCCAACTCAGAGGCTCAGTAAAGACTTCACATTGGTAAGATATTCCCAAAGAAGCAATAAAGGAAATTTCACATTTATGAGGTTTTCTTTTTCCTAGAGACAAATTTTATTTCAAACCTGAGACCAATTAGGGAGGAAAAGTAACAAAAGCATGTATGCAGTCAAATGGTCTACCCCTGAGCTATGCCCCCAACAAAAGCATGTATGAATGTGTTCACTGAGACACCAGCCCGGACAATTTTTTTACAATTGAAAAAGTTCTTTCTCATATATATTTCATTTGATCTTATTAGATATTCACAAAAATCCAAAAGGCAGATACACAGTAAATGACTGGTATATATATGGTACAGTTAGTCAATGAGGTCTTCTGAATCCAAATTGTTTCTTCCTCTACATGAAACAGTCTAGATTGAAAAAGTTGATCAGGAAAAAAGTTCTCTAGCATCTTTTATGTGTGCAACCTCTGAAGAAAGTAACACAGAAAAGGAAGTAAAGATGTCCTACACATAAACCGATATTACATTGTGTGTTAACAAAACTGGAATTTAAAAACTTGGAAGAAAAAATATTTACCATGAAAATACAGGAAAACATTTTAATCAGTAGAGAAGGGGAAAATTATTCTAAGTATGATGCAAGCCCCAGAAACCACTAAAAGTTGCCCGTAAATTTAAACACATAAAAATTTAAACTATTTTATGGTGAAAAAAGTATCGCAAACATGTTTAAAGATTATTGACAAGCTGGGGAAGATATTTATAATACATATGAAAAATAAAATGGTACTTAGTATGGAGTAAGCTTCTCTAAATCAATATCAAAAAGACTAATAACCCAATAACCATAGAAACATGAGCAGAGGCTATGAACAGAAAATAAAAAGGAATTTAAATATGACAAAAGATGTTCACGGCCAGTCTAAGAGAAATGCAAATTAAAATCACAGTGAAATATCACATTGAATCTGATAGACAAGATTTTAGAAATCTGATAACATGCCGTATTGGAAAAGTATAGAGAAATAAGCACGTTCATATGTTGTCGGTGGGAGTATAAGTTAGTAGAGCAACTAGGATGGAAAATTTGGCATTTGCTAATACAATTACAAATGAATATATTCTTTAACTTGGGAATTTTACTTCTAGGAACTAATTGTATAGTTTCTAATTGAACATTGCCCAAATATTCAAAGATATAAAAGGATGTTTGTTTCAGCATTATTTATAATAACAAAAGATTAAAAACCATCTATACTTCCAAAAATAGGGATTCTAAGTAAATTATGGTAAATCATTGCAATGAAACACTCTGTTGTCTCTGAAAATAACAAGGACATTCCATAAATATCAAAAAAGGGAAAATATCCAAGATATATGATTAAAATACAAAAGAGAATGCATTGTAGGGTGTCCTTTTTTTTTTTTTTTAAGATTTATTTATTTATTCATGAGAAACACAGACTGAGAGAGAGGCAGGGACACAGGCAGAAAGAGAAGCAGGCTCTTCACAGGAGCCCAATGTGGGACTCGATCCCGGGATCATGCCCTGAGCCGAAAGCAGACACCCAACTTCTGAGTCACCAAGGTGTCCCAGGGTGTCCTCTTGAAGGAAAGAAAAAAGGATGTTTGCGTGTGCACAGAATATCCTTGGAATGACACATAGGAAACTGATATAGTGATTACCTCCAGGGATAGACCAGGAGATAAGTGTGGGGGACTTTTCACGATACACCATTTTGTGCCTGATTTTCTCTTTTAATTGCGTGGCATGTATTACCTTTTCAAGAAGCTGAGATATCATAGGAATAAAGTAGACCAATGAGTTGAGACTTGCTGGAAAAAGCCTTTGATCTGTTAAAGTCTAGATATTTCCATATGGCTCCATGTCTGCTGCCCAAATAAGCAGGCATGTGTGAGGAAGGCTGGCTGAACCCCTGGCTCTGGTGCTGCCCATGTAAATAATAACCTGTCCAAAGAATGGACTTGGAGGGGCCACTTCCTGCTGGGCACATGTACAAACACACATATACAAACAGTACCAATCTTTTCATGCCAATACAACTTTTGTTCCGAGTCACAAGAAGCTTTAATATCCATCATTGCAACAATTCTTTACATCTTCCAACGGAGGTACTATTATTCCTTCCTGTTACGTAAATCTGTACACTGAAGTTCAGACAACTTAGGTGCTCATCCCATACTAGGATCAGTAGGTGGCAGGGCCGTGATTCAAACCTACATCCCCTAATTCCAAATTAGATATTCTTTCCGCCATACCAACTACCTCTCATTCCCTTCCAAGAATAAGTTGTGATTCCTCAGTGCCCAAGCTGGGCTGATTATAAGATATGAAGTGTTCATTCTGCCTATACAACTCCCTGGATTCGGGGCCATCCAGTGGCCGGCCTCCCGGACTTGAACAAACCACAACTGCCTTTGTCTCGGCATCCAGGGTGCTCACGTGTAAAGTAGGGAGCTTCGACTGTAAGAATTCTGAGATCCCTTACAATTCTTCAGTGAAATAGAAGATTCTTTTAGTTCTGCTGACAGTGGGGAGAAAATTACCCCAGGGATGAACATTTAACTAAAAAGAGTACTCCGAGCTCTGAAGCCAAGCTAAAGTTAATGCAGAGAGAGAAGGAGAGAGGGAGAAAGAGTGAGCCAAAGGAGGCTTAGCAAAACTTACACCATCAAAGTCATCCGGCCAGCCTGGAACAGCCAAGCCCAATGTGGCTTGTGGTTATCTGCCTGGTTTTTTTCACTCAAGCACAGGGATTGGTGTCACCTCACCATAAAGGCTCAACGGCTTGGCCCACTATTTTAAATCTGGTTTCTGGTCTATACTAGGATAGATTGAACAACTCTGTGTCCTCCAAGGGATTAAGAGCTTATCTTAATATCTTAGGCTTATCCCAATAACAGTGACGGGGACAAGTGAACAGACAATGGACCACAATATTGGACCCAAAAATACCCTCTGCAAGGCCCCAGGGAAAAGTCTGCAAAATATAAGCAATGCCTAGTGAATATCTTCACTGCAACAAGCTAGGCAGAAGCTGCCATTTAAGAAGAACCCAAATGATAAAGGATGGGATATAGCTCCCTGCCTGCTCACATACCTGCCCACAAAGGGAATTATTGACTGAGGAAAAAAGGAGAAACAAGCAAGAGCTTCTATTCTATTAAGTGTATCAGTCCTAGGTTGCCCCCCATCCCTTGAAACAACAGCTTTACTGAGATATGATTCATCTACTATACATTTCACCCATTTAAATGATACAATTCAATGACTTTTAGCATATTCATTACCACAACTTATTTTGGAACATTTTAATTACTCTAAAAAGAAAAAACCTGTACCTCTCAGCCATCACCTCTCAAACTTCCCATCCCCACCGCCCCTCCCACCCACCCAGCACTAGGCAACCACTAATCTACTTTCTCTCTAGATTTGCCTATTCTGGACATTTCATATAAATGGAACCGCACAGTCTATGGTCCTTTGTTACTGGTTTATTTTAGTCACAAATGTTTTCTTTCTTTCTTTCTTTTTTTAAGATTTCATTTATTTATTCATGAGAGACACAGGGAGAGAGAGAGAGGCAGAGACACAGGCACAGGGGGAAGCAGGTGTCCTCAGGGGGCCCAATGTGGGACTCGATCCCAGGACCCCAGGATCATGCCCTGGGCCAAAGGCAGGCGCTAAACCACTGAGCCGCCCAGGGATCCCAGTCACAAATGTTTTCAAGTTCATCTGTTATAGCATGTATCAGAACTTCATTCCTTTTTATGGCTGAATAATATCCCATTGTATGGACATACTATATTTTGTCCATCAATTTGTTGATAAACACTTGGGTTGTTTCCATCTTTAGGCTACTGTGAATAATGCTGCAATGAACATTGATGTACAAGTTTTTGTGTGGACATTTTTTCATTTCTCTTGGGTATATACCCAGGTGTGGCATTGCTGGATCATGTGGTAACTCTATGTTTAACCATTTGAAAAAGTGCCAGACATTTTGCCAAAGGAGCTGTACCATTTTACATTTCCAAAGGTAGTATATAAAGGTTCTGATTTCTCTACATCCTTATCAACACTTAATATCTTTTTTATTACAGTCATCCTTGTGGGCACAAAATGGTATCTCATTGTTTTTTGAGTTATATCTTTCTGATTCCTTTTCACCTGATTATTGGTCATTTGCATATTTTTTTTTTGGAGAACTGTCTATTTGGATCCTTTGCCCATTTTTAAATTGGGTTATCTGCCATTTTATTATTGAGTTGTGATAGTCATTTATATAGTCTAGATACAAATCCTTTATCGAATATATGATTTGCAAAATTTTCTCCCATTCTGTGGGTTATCTTTTCACGTTTGTGATATTGTTCTTTGAAGCACAACAGTTTTTAATTTTGATGATGCTCAGTTTATCCTTTTTTTATTGTGTTTGTACTGTTGGTGTCATATCTAAGAAACCCTTGCCTAATCCAGGGTCACAAAGATTTATACCTATGTTTTCTTCTAAGAGTTTTACAGCTTTAGCTCCTATATAAGTCTTTGATTAAATATGGTGTGAAGTACAGGCCCAACTTCATTCTTCTACACGTGGCTGTATATTGCCCCATCACCACTTCTTGAAAAGATTATTCTTTCCCCCAAGAATTGCTTTGGCATCTCTGTTGACATCAGTTGACCATAAATGTGAGGGTTTACTTCTGGAGTCTCAATTCTATTCCATTATCTATATGTCTATCCTTATGTTTGTAAAACACCATCTTGATTGCTATAACTTAGTAAATTTTGAAATTGAAAAGTTGAAGCCTATGTTTGTTCTTCTTTTTCAAGACTGTTTTGGCTATTCTTATATCCATTCTTATATCCATTGCATTTATATGTGGATTTTAGGACCTGCTTGTCAATTTCTGCAAAGAAGTTAGCTGGGATTTTTACAGGGATTTCATTGACTATGTAAATCAATTTGGGGAATACTGTCATCTTAACAATATTGTCTTTCAATTCATAACATGTCTTCACATTTACTTAATTAAGTCTTCTGTAATTTCTTTTAACAGTTTGCATTTTCCTGTTTTAAAAAGAAGCTTCCTTTTAAAATTTTTATTCCTAAATGTTTTAATCTTTTTATTTATTTTAGAAAGAGAGTGCATGTGGGTGAACATTGAGGGGAGGAGCAGAGAGAGAGAGAAGCAGAGAGCTAGCAGACTGGGCTGAGCACAGAGCCTGACATGGGACTCGATCTCACATCTCTGATATCATGACTTGAGCTGAAATCAAGAGTCAAATGCTTAACTGAGCCAGCCACCCAGGTGCCCTGTATATCATTCTTATATCCTGCATCCTTGCTGAATAAGAATTTGTTCCTAAGGCTCTTAAAAAATAATTTGGGTTGGGCAGCCTGGGTGGCTCAGAGGTTCAGCGCCACCTTCGGCCCAGGGCCTGATCCTGGAGACCCGGGATTGAGTTCCACGTCGGGCTCCTTGCATGGAGCCTGCTTCTCCCTCTGCCTGTGTGTGTGTGTGTGTGTGTGTGTGCACGTGCGTGTGTTGTGAATAAATAAATAAAAATCTTCTAAAATATAAATAATTAAGGATTGTGGTAGCTTCATACTGAATCAACTCATATAAGTAGGAATGACATTCCCCAGAATTTCTTATCCTCTATGACTAGGGGTTAGGATTGTCTATATGATAGATTTATGTGAGATTCAAAAGATGGACATGTGGCAGCCGTCATTACACTCTGAAGGTTAAATGTTGGGCACATGGCACTGTGGCATCTTGTGTATACCGCTGCTCATGTGCCAGCCAACCTACCAGGCCTGCATATCGCCCCAGCTCTCACCAGATCGCCTCCTTCAGATTCTTTGTGTCCTGGGCCAAGTGCATGTGCAGCTCTGTAATGAAGAATGTCAGCGCCTGCTGTGGATCACCTATTTCATTGTGGCTAATAGCCCTGAGAAACAGATCTGGGATCCAGTTTGCCTCACGGGTTCAAATTTATCCTTTCCTTTCCTTCTGTCACTTCACCTTGATCTTTCTTCCCAACATCAGCCCTGATCTCCATTCAGTCCCACCATGACACTCAAAGGCAACAGACTCCTTGAATGGCTACCACACCCATACAAGGTTAGATATAGGTCTAGTCCCTATAACAGATCCCTTATTCTATACCAGTGGTTCTGCTTCTATGACGAAAATTTCTAGAGATCGGTTGTGCAACAATATGCATAAGGTCAATACAACTGTACTGGACACTTAATGATTAAGATGGCAAATTTTATGTTATGTGTTTTTTTTTTTTTTTACTACAAAAACAATAATATGACTCTGGTAAAGGGAAAGCAAAAGAAGACTAAAAAATGTAGTGGTGAGGAGGGCAGTTGGTGGTGGCGATACAAAAGGAGAAGGAGGGAGAGATAGGCGATATAATTCTGTCTTCCCAACTGGAATAAGAATATACTTTGAAGATAGAGCCTATGTCTTATTCATTTTCATGAGTCAAGAGAATCCTTAGTTAAAAAAAGTACTGAATGAATGAATGAATGCAAAACAGATAGGTGTGGAATAAGTAAAGGTACAAACAGTCCCCCAAATCAAATATGACTAGGGATGCCAAATCTTCAGTGAATGAGTGAATGACAGAAGATCTGTAGCTTGAGTGACATCTACAAGTGAGTAACGGTTTCTCTCCAGGCACAAAATGTAGGACATGATATTAAATATTCAAGAGATACATGACCTAGTTTTTTGGAGGTGGGTGGGGGTGTTGGGTTTTCAGTGTACTCTGAGCATACACAGATCTATATAGGACAGGTCTGTGGACACAGAGTAGAAAAAAAAAGGAGAGCAGAATCTTTTACCCTATGGTCATGTTTCAGGTCAAACAGTCCTTTCTTATATAGCCCTTCCTGACTATGCTCTGGAAAATTCCATGTTTCACCTCCTTGCCATCTCTCTCCTAAAGTTCAGAATCAGACTGTAAGCCTGTGGGCATCCCATGCTGCTGCTGCTGCTTCTTCTTCTTCTTCTTCTTCTTCTTCTTCTGTATCCTATGCTTCTTGCCATTGGGCAATGCAGCATTCATTCATTTATTCACTCACTTGCCCACCATCCACAGAAAAGCATTGGAAATTTACAGTTCAGATATGGTCCCTACCATTGTAGCTTTGGGTAAGGGCCCTGAGTACTACTGAGAAATCGGTCAATCTGTGAAATTTCCGAAGAAATAAAAGCCTTGCCATCACTACTAATTACCTTCTAAGTTACCAACCACTGGGGCAATTTAAAAACTAACTTTCTTATCTTAGTAGAGAGAGGACAAGAAAAAAGGAACCTTGCTTTCGGAATTCTGGCTTTATAAAGAAAATAATGACTGTCTCCATTTAATATCTCTGGCCAGAGATAGTTAATCTCTGGCAACAAACGATGTGCGTGTGTGAAGACACTGTTTATTCTAGCCTTTCTGCAATTTACAAATCGAAACAAATAATGATGGAGACATTTGCAACTATGGAAAAAGGGTGTTTACAAAGTGGGAGAAAACAGACTAAATAGGCTTAGACTACTAGAAAATTTCTAACACGACATGGATGGACTCCACAACAACGGAAGGTGCAAAAGGCTATGAGTCACACTTATTGTAGCAATTAGATCTTTTCAGAGATTTCCTAAATATGTCAGTTTCAGAAAACAGTATCTCCATGCAAGGTCATCTTGGTAAACCCTGGGGACGCTAGACAGGAGAATTTTCCTAGGCCTCCTGTATCAGCTCTCCATCCTTAGATACAGCTTCTCAGATACCCGGTCTTTAGTTTAGTGTTAAATCATTCAAGCTTAAGGTGCTTCTCACACTTTCCTTTGGAAACTAATTCTTTTTTCCCAAACCTTTCCTTAAATGGCATTGCTCACAGCGAGTTTCCCTGTGAGAAGCATGTGAGAAAGAAGATTTCCTTTAAAAATCCACACTAGGTCATTTTCTTTGTCCATGCTCATTCTCTCTCTTTCTAAAGCCATCTGTCTCCTTTACCATGGCAAAGCTTTTCTCCTTAACACTGAATGTCATCTCTAACTCCCCAAATGTGAGAATAAAAAAGAGGTCATTCCTCAGCGATAATCCTGAATTTGCTATCTTCATTGTTACAGAAATGTTCATATGAGAAACATCAAATTGCTTGTTAATGATCAAAGGGGTTGGCCTAGAATAGATAAAATTTTAATGACAGTGAGGACAAGTTTCCCCCATGTAGAAACTGACCCGGACAACATGGGCTTTCATATGGATTTCATATCTTTACAAAAAACAATAATCAAACAGCAACTCATTAGAAATGAAGAAGGGAAATAGTTCAGTATCCACGAAAAGCAACACTGGGTTTTCACAAGATAAAGACATTTATCTTTTATGGGGCAGAGGAGAACAAAACTACTCCCCAGCTCAGCTAGCAAGAGAAGGTGTAAGTTCACAAGTGCTTATTACAAAAACAGTATGGTCAAAGATTTTTTTTAGGATAAAGGCAAGGACTGTGGTCATTAGCTGTTCTTTACAAAGTCCAAGACAGCACTGCACACCCAGACACTGGGAAATATCGCATTTGACGAACAGAAAAAAGAATGATGATTTTATGCAGTGAGATCCTGAAGTTCATTTCTTTATCAAATAAGTTTGTTTCACTAAGTTTGGGCACGGATTGGCAATGCTTACTTAAGGTCAACATGAATTGAAGTCAAGGCTAGATTGTGGAAACCAGGCCCACAGAAGCAGAAATTTAGTCTAGAATATTTTCCAAGGAAAATCTTGATTAGACTTTTTCTACCTTGTATAAGAGGGAAAAGAATGGAACCATTATTGAGGGCCTCTTCTGCATCAGGAACTATGCTATGCTATGTATAATATGCTATGCTATATTCAATGTAAAAAATATATATAGTATACTATGCTATATACAATCTATATGCTACATGTAGGTCTAATTTAAGACTCAAAATATCCCAGTGAGGTAGCTGACGTTAAGTAACTTATATAAAGTTACAAATCAAATTTTTAAAAAAATGGAACTTAGAAGCTGTCTGCCCAGGAAGATTATATACTCTTCCCTCTCCAAGGTAGTTTCTCTCCATCATACGTCTAGTATCTCTTTCATATTGTTAAAACCTGCCCATAACTTACTGCTTAGCTCTCTCTCCTTTTGGTTCAGATTTTTTAAAAGGTTGTATTACAGATACAGCTGAAATCTCTGTGTACCACACTCCATTCCCCAGCCCCAATCTCCCTCCCAGTATTGCCTTATTCTCATTCTTCTGCAATCTCTTTTTTTCCTTCAATGTTTTAAGGATTTATCTATGTTGCTACAGGTAGCTTTAGTTTATACTCACTTATACTCTATATAATAAACATATCATGATTTTTTAAAAAAAATCCATGCTTTTGCTTATCTGCAATGAACATTATTACGTGAGTCTTCTTTTATACAAGCCAGAACTTCCTCTGTATTATTTAACCTAGCAGTAGAACTGCAAGATCTTAGAAATAATAATACCGATAATAAGTGACACTTAAATAGTGCTTGTGTCATTGTTCTAAGTGCTTTTTATATTAACTCATTTAATTTCACAATAACTTTATGAGGATTCTGTTTTTATCTCTATTTTACAGATGGGAAGCAGTCTGGCTCTAGGATCTTTCTAACTACACTAGACATTGCAGATTATCTTCCTAAATGAGTCCATCAATTTATATTCCACCATCAGTGTCTAAGATTCCACATCCTTGCCAGCACTTGTGGTCAAAGTTTTTAATTTTTGCTATCCTAATATGAATTTTTCCTAATTTTCTCCTGTACACATAACCATTTGTCCTAGCACAATTTATTGACTAGTCCACTCAACAGCACTGATTTGTGAAGCAATCTATCATATTTCAAGTTTTCACATAGTGTTTTCATTCTACTGTTTGTCTACCTCTAACAATACCATTCCATCTCAGTTATCACAGTTTTAAATACGTTTTGATTGATATGAGATTCCAATGAAAATCATAATTGGTCTGTTCTCCAAAACTGTTCTTTGCTATTTTTGACTTCTGGTCTTCCATGTGAAGTTCACAGTCACCTTGAAAATGTTTATGAAAAATCCCATGCTGGCTACTCTCTGATTGCTCCTTCAGATGCACCACTCTTCTCCATCTCGCTCTGTCCCCATAAGACTGTCCTCCAGATGAACAGTGTCAACTGGGTCCCTTCATCCTAGATGCAGCCAATGAGAGTCAATGGCAGGAGAAAGAAGAGCAAGAAGAAAAAAGGTCCTGCCCCACTTGGCTTTCCTGTTGCAAGACCCAGGTCAGCAGTGGCGATTTCTCTATGGAAGGCCTGTTAGGTGGGCTTCTCCAAAAGCCTCAGCTACAGCACTCTCTGGGTGCTGACAACTGCTCTACCCCTTACTGCTTCAGACCCAGGGGTGCTTGAGGCTTCTATCTTCTGATAGCTTGGGGTACTGCGCCTTCTCCCCTGTTGGTTTCTTGGTTTCCCTAAGCTGTGTCTAAATATTTGCAAATTAGCCCTTCATGAACTCTTCAGTAAAAGCTTCTGTGTGCGCCACTGGTTTCCTGCCACGCCTGTGACTGATTCCAAACCTACAATGATTTTGATTAGGATTTCATTTCTCAATTCATTTGAGGATAATTGACAACTTTACTATATTGAGTCTTCTCATCCATGAGTATGTTATATCCATTTATGTTTTCTTTCATCCCTTCAATTTACTTTTTAAAATTTTCTGTAAATGTTTTGCATGTTTTTTCTAAGGATCATTCCTGCCCTCTTTGTGCTTTTGATTGCTATTGCAAATAGGACTTTTCTTCAATTGGTTATTGCTGGTATGTAAGAATGTCATCAATTTCTCTATTCAGTAACCTTGCTGGATTCTTTTATTAATTCATTCATTGACTCTCCTGGATTTATTCTTTCTGTCTTTCTTTTCTCTTTTCTTCTCTTTTCTTTTCCTTTTTTCTTTCTTTCCTTTTTCTTCTTTCTTTCTTCTTTCTTTCTTTCTTTCTTTCTTTCTTTCTTTCTTTCTTTCTTTCTTTCCTTCCTTCCTTCCTTCCTTCCTTCCTTCCTTCCTTCCTTCCTTCCTTCCCTCCCTCCCTCCCTCCCTCCCTCCCTCCTTCTAGATTTGATTTATTTACAAGAGAGATAGTGCAGGGGGAGAAGCAGAGGGAGAGGGACAAGCAGACTTTGCAAGGAGCCCAACGTGGGGCTTGATCTCACAACCCCGAGATCATGACCTGAGCCCAAACAAAGAGCTGAATGTTTAACTGACTGAGCCACCCAGGTGCCCTTCTCCTGGATTTTCTATACAGCACATCATATCATCTGCAAATAAGGTCAACTATGTCTCTTTCTTTCCAATTTTTGTGTCTCCTATCTCTTGCTCTTACTTCATTCCATTGGCTAATACTTCCACACAATGTTGAATAGAAGTAGTGTTAATAGGCATCCTTGTTTCATTTTTCTTAGCTTTTAAGTAAAACCACTCTAAATCCTAAAGCTATGGCTCCCAGCTTCCATTTGCCCTTAAATAATTCTATTCAGGTTGAATAGAATTTGAATTCTATTCAAACTGAATAGAATATTCAGGAGTCACACTAGCCAAAAAAGTCACATCACTACTATGTGCCCTAGAGAGTATGCTATTACATTCTAATATAGAAATGGCAAGTCTTGACAATTGTGGTCTACACTGAAAGAGCATTATGTGAGTTATGAGCTCCGGCTTAGGTGGAGCTAATTTAAACAAGAAGGTTCAACCAATTCTTAGATAAGCAATCATCCATTCACACAACTAGAATTTGTGGAGATGGTCATATCAAACATCACATGATTTACCACTTTAGCTTTTGAAACTGGGAAAAAAACATGCTGAAAAGAAATAAACAGCTCTTTTTCCCTCTCTCTCTCTCTCTCTCTTTTTTTTTTAATGAATGTAATAACAGAAGAGTAATGAGGTTGGAAAACAGATGTGGACAAAAGGAAAGCGCATGCTACAGTGTGGCCCACACAATCTGGAAAGGAATGATAAAAAAAAAAAAAACAAACTTTACAAGCTGTTCTGAGTCTTGAATTAAAAGAAGTAATCAAGCAAGGCTGACTTATAAAGGGTCAGGGGGTAGCATCCTGCAGCAGAGAATAAGCAGAACTCCTTTTCCTTAACTGTCCCCTGCCCTGTTAAGTACGGGAAGGAGGATTTTTCCTGGGTAGCAGCCTCTCTGAACATATTCTTAATTCAGTGTTTAATAACTGCCATGTAACCTCCTTTCCCTGCCCACCCGCTCCCCAGGGAGGTACTTCCCTAATGGGTTGGCTCTTTTTAGTCTGGTTTTAGTCTCTGGCTCTTTATATTCTGACGGGGGCACCACAGTCTCTTTCTATGACTTCCAGGCAAAATGTGTCAAATTAGATAAATGTGTTCGATGCTGGTTTGGGAGAGCTCTCATTCTCTAAGTGATGTCTTCCCACACCCTTTTCACCACGTTTGCCTCCTAGAGTCAGTTGGAATGTGTATAACAAAAGAACCCTAACTTGAGAGTGTCTAAATCCTCAAAGAGAGGTTTGTTGTTGCTGTTTAACTTAACAGTACACAATGCAGCAGAGCAACATCCAGAGGCAAATGCAGCATCTTGGTAAAAGGAAGATAAAGCCTTGTCCTGTTTCCAAGGAGATTAACCACCCAGAGATCATTTTCTCGCGTTCCTACGGGCACTGTTATTAATGGTGTTATATGGCAGAATTGTCAGACCCTGGTCAGTTTACCAAACTACGCTAGTCTGCACAAAGTGTCTCTCGAAGTGGCACTGTGAGAAAGCAGTCTGCTGCAGTTGTCTGCCTTGGCCTCTGAAAGCTTTCAAACTCAACTACTGAAGTCCAGCCAGCATCTAATTTTACCCGTGAGTTCCAGGAGAGAGTAAAGCTGGTGGGAAGATTACAGAGTTCCTTGAAGCTCTGACCTACAACAGGAAGAGAGTTGTCAGCCTTCATGTCTCTCACCCTAAATCCCAAGGCAAACAACAGTGGCAGGGCATTTTATAACACGTTCCCATTGTAAAATTGCATATTTCAGAAACATGACGCTGGCTCCCTCATTTTCCATAGACTTCGTGTCAGTATACACAGATGACCTTAAAATGAATATTTTTTTTACTTTAGCTTTTCAATTCCAATTTGTCTAACGTACTTGGGCTTCTTTGGGTTTTCTTGTAAAACTGTGGAAATCTACTGTTTTCAAATAGGCTAATGCCTCTACACATTCAACTCTGATCACTTCATTAATGTCCTGGGAATTTCTGGTACTGTTAGTGTGAAATACCACAGGGATTTGAGAGTTTTGGGGGCATTCTGAGCTTACTATAAACAGAGTGGAAAGATAGAGCTTTGAAGTTAAGTCTTGGCTTTGATGTACAGTAGTAACTTGGGCAAGTTGCTTAATATCTCCCATATTTATCTGTAAAATGGGTATAATAATACCTACCTTAAAGGGTTATTGAGAGGATTAGTGACAACCTATGTCAAGCGACTTGCACCGTGCTAACGCAGCAGTTCAATGGATAGTAGTGATTGCCAGTCCAAAGTGAAAGAAAGCAAACCCATAGTTGAATTCAGTAAAGATGCCGCAGAGGACACCCTCTAGGGAAAAAGATGACCTCAGGTGCCCTTAAAAGCACTAGGAGGATCAGCCAACAGGAGAAGTGATAGCAAGTGTCTGGTGTCTAGGGAGATCTCCAATATGATTGTCCTAGGCCAGTCATGATGGACAACTGCCCATTTTAAGGCTAGTTCCCTCAGAAAGAATATGAGCCTCTTCTTGGAGGTAGGCTGATGAAAGGGAGAAAAAACAAAAACAAGAAAACCAGCTCCCATGAGTGGAAAATTTAAATGGCTTCATTAAAACTCTTATACTGACCAGCCTGCTTTCTGGAGTAGCAGTTCACAGAATAGCCAGTAACCTAAGAATGGACCAGACTTAGGCACCCTCAGCTTCTCCAGTGTTAAACAGGTGATCTGTTGTCCTTGACCCCTATGGATAGGAGCTGACAATTTCTGTGCTATTAAAGTCAGAGCTGGACTCTAATAAGAACAAAGCACAAACCATACTAGAACACTGACTGTAACTCTAGGTCATAAACTGGCTGAATTTCAGTGTTCTCAAATTCTATGTGCCCTTGGAAAGAGAGATCAACACAGATTAGTTATACTCACTACTCTCAGTCTCTTCCAAAATAAAAAGGTAAATAAAAAGTAAAGATTATACTACTATTTACTAAGCAACTACACAGTAGCAGGTACTACCACTAATGCCACTCTTTTGTCTACTAGAAGGAAATATTTTAGAAGGGGCTCAGATAATAGAAAGCTCCTTTAGTATCCAATATAAAATAACAAATTTAGTCCTGATATTTAAATAAGCTGTTTAGGAGAGAAACGCAGTGTATATTTAGACCCTTGGGTTTAAGAAGGAAACTCATCTTTTAATCAGAAATGAAATAAGAATCCCCAAGAGCTCAAGGCTCACCAGAACATCTGTCAGTTTAGAATGGATTAATAAAATTAAGAGGTATGGTAAAATCTTATCTAGGGGGAATTACAAATACAAATCCATATGCTGGAATGGGATGGAAGAGTCAGTTGTCAATATTTAGCTCATGTTCTGTGATTCTTTTATCGAGCAACACCTGGCTTCCCAAATAAGCCATAGAGTGTATACTAGTCTCTGTTATATTAGATGAATCTATTAAAATTATTACCAATAAATTCCTTGTTTAGAAAATCATGGCATGAGTGAGCATCATCCTACTTACTTAATCCATTTTTTATTGTGATCAAGGGGAAGAAGCTAACATTTATTAAGTGTCTATTTGGTGCAGGCACTCTAAATGTTACTTCATTTAATTCATCCAATGGTACCATGAACAAAGCATGATTACCTGCATTCTACAGAGGTTCAGTTGGTGAAGTAATTTGTCTAAGGTCAGCAGCCAGTAAGGAAATAGCAGACCCAGCATTCAAACCCAGATAAGCCTTCCGCTAAAATTTGTGGGTTTTTTTTTAAAGATTTATTTATTTATTTGAGAGAGAGGTAGGTGAAGGGACATTGGGAGAGGGAGCAAGAATCCAAGCAGACTCCATGCTGAGTGTGGAGCCCAACATGGGGCTGATCTTATGAACCTGAGGTCACGACCTTGACCAAGGCCAAGAATCAGACACCTATCCAACTGCACCACCCAGGCACCCCTAAAATTTGTGTTCTTTTGACCATACCACACGACCTCTTGGGAATCATGCTATGTATTATATTGGCTATCTGGAGGCAAGAAGTTATAACTCCTTTCCACAATGAGTTTGAAGTCTGAGCAAAAGATACTCAAGGTTTATAAAGGCAGCATGAGGCAAAACATGATGAGTGCCACATGAGAACAGTGATTATTAAAGGCATGGACGGACATTCAGAACTCTCTGAATCTCTGACTAGATTCTGACTAGAATGATCAGGAAAGGCTAGAAGGAGGAGTCGTATTTGATCTAAACCAGGAAGGATGAGCCAGAATTCTAGGTGGCTAAAGAGAAGTATATGAAGGGACAGTGATGACAGAAGGATTGCTCAGAGGAAGGGGACGGTGTATACAAAAATATGAAAGTGGGAAGACAGAAGGCATGCTCCAGAGATGATAAATAATTAAATCTGACACAAGCAAAGGGTTTGCCTAAGGAAGGAGTGGTAGGTAACAAAAAAGGTCGGTTTGAACCAAAATGAAAATGGGAATAAACTGCCTTCAGCTTATTATTATGTATGCCAGGCACTGCGCTGGGTCAGTTCATGGAAACTGATTAGAAGAAGAAAGCATTTATTTATTTATTACATTTATTACATTTATTTATTATTTATTACAGAACAGAATCATGTTTTAAATTATTTGATTGCTCCTATGTTCCATGTCATGTTTCTCCCAGAGCATTAAACAAGAAATTAATGAATTTGGATTTCTCTTATTTGAAGGTGGCAACACTTTGTTAAAGTCTTTGGGGAGGAAAATATTTTGACATGGCCAAAATATTTGTTATCTTGGGATAAAGACTCTCCTGGGGCCACTGAAGTATTTCATTCAAAGGAAGGTGACTTGGTAAAAAGTATTCTTGAAGGAATGACTGAGGACATGGGTTGAATGCCAGAGTTCTGCCCTTTGTCAGCAATGTGATCTTAGAGGAATTTCTTTTGCTGACCTTCATCGGTAAGATGGCGATGACAACACCTACCCACAGGTTTGTTTTCAAAAAGATAAAATGTGGGTGGAAATGCTCTACAAGTATAAAGCATACTTTAAATTTTTAAAAAATCCCAAATTTTTCATTTGGTAGAGAAAATATCTTAAACTTGAGTCTACCCCCAGGAAGGCTCAGAGACATACTTATGTGCAATAATAAGGTCCATTCAGGTTTCTCAGTCCATCCCATTGAGGTTGAGGCTGAGTAACTTATTTTGGTTTCTTGTGCCATGAGATACAAACAATCTTAAAATCCTTATGTCCCTTCTGAAATGGTTATTTTTGGGTAGCTCTGTCTCTCGTTCACTGGTATATCCTACTTATCCCCTTTGGCCCCAAGACTCAATGGTTTAAAAGGCAAGAAGTGGACATCAACTTTGGTTACACAGCACTTCATAGGCAAAGTCATTACATTTTTAAAAATCAACAAAAAAGAAACTACCTCTTGATTTGAAGATATAAGACTGATGACGCCATGTAGTCTGGTCCAACTCAGGGTCACTTTGAAGGCACTTTGAAATATGGTACTTTCATGTTAAAAAGGAAGCCTCAACTATACAATGATCCATTGGCTCCCTTATCCTATGACTACCAATAGAGGCTGGCAGGAGATAGAAATCATTTACTAACTGCAAAAAGTAAAGATCAAAGTTGGAAAATAAATATGATATACTTGTGACTTGGAGTTTCAGAAAATAATCTCTCAGTTTGATGACTCACTTTTTAGGGGAAAAAGGATGGCGTGGCATCTCCTATCCCCAGAGTCTAGAAGCAAAATTGCATAGAGTTGGCAAGAAAACCTTTAATGCCTCAAACTCCCTTAGAGTCAAACCCCATCCACTTAGTAATTTATTAGGTGTTACTTACTGAACATCTAAACAATTGCCAGGAGCTTACTACAAAAACATAGTCCAGGGAAAACAAATCTGTGGTAAGGTTCTCCACATGAGGAGCTCTATCAGGAAACCATTATTCCCTAAACCCTACACACAGCATAATTGAGCAAAAAATGTTTATAAAAGTATTTCAGAGAATGAGTACTCTGATGAAAAAAACTTCACTCAAAACATACACCACACTTAAGCCAACTACTGAGATAGACATACACAGCCAAATCTCTTCTAATTTCAGGACTCACACCAAGACCACAGGGTGCAAGGATGTGTCCATTGTAGTTCCAGAAGGGTATGAAGACTTATGGGTACTGATGACATTCACCAGTGTCTGCCCATTGGTTGTCACCACTGGTTTCCCATGATGCTTTCTAGACATTGTCAAACTAACAAGGAATTTAGCAAAGCAAAATGTGGAAAACGAAAGAAAGTATATCATGGAGGCAGTTATGAGGGAAAGAAACTTGTGTGCAATCATCTAAGCTCTCTTCTTACCTTATCAGACGACCCTGAGATGAATAGTTACCTCTTGGGCTTTGTTTTTATTCTTTGGAAAATCAGAAATGTGATTAGCTGGGAAGGGTATTTCTGACAAGCACCAGGGAAAGGAAAACTTTGGTATTTTCATCCAACTCTGGGGTAGAGATGAGGATGGAGAATCTGTTCCAATCTCCGGTGGCTTCGAACAGAACAAAATCTGAAACTTCAATAAGTCATTGTGCACTTTCTGTGACAATTACAGCTCTTTGAAAACCTCCTCTAGTGCCTTCAGAACAAATTTAGATTAATGAAGCCAAACAGAGGCCCAAAGAGGAAGGTACTAAAAAGAGAAAGGGGGATAACACACAGGGCTGTTTCAGTGTAAGCAGGCAATACCAGAAATCTTAAATCTTAAAAAGGAAAAGCTAAAATATTCTAATTGAAGACTGGGATGAATTTATGGTTGATTTTTCTAGGTAGAAAATCACCAGTGGTGTTACAGCACTGTTGTTGGTAAGTATGCAAGACCTTTCCAGCAACCTAATACCAGACTTATTTTCTAATCTTACCAAATACTTGATGAAACATTTTAGAAAAACAGGAAAACCTAGGGCAACGGAGAGATAAAAGCTCAAGGAAAAGACAATTGAGGAATAAACTAAGAAAGTAATTTTACTTTCTAAACCAGCAAGCCTTATATTAAGTGAAGAAATGCACTTGTCATGGTTTTTAAAGCAATCTGAAAGTAAGTCTTTTGAATAGTACTATGTGAGGCCTCTGCTGCTCACAGAGGACACTATGAGTGTCCTTACTATGAGTAAGGCAGTAATGGACCAACAGGGTTAAATCTCTTCAAGGTTTGGAATGGAAAACAAACATCCACTTAACATGTATAGGAACTGTTTTCTAATAATACCTAAGGAAGGGTCTGGATCTTGGGGTTGTCTCCATGCTGATTGAGGAATATACGGTCACAACTGGGGTTTTAAATAAGGTGGCAGTGGGCCTGATGTAGAAGAAAGGCCAAAGGATTTAGGTCCTGTGAGTATTATCCTAAGGCTCTTCTCCAGTTTTCCTTTTATATATAAATAGGATGAGAGTTCTGGTCAATTGTGAAGTTAGGGTAAAAAAGAAATCACTGTATCTTTCTGAGCTTCAGTTTTCCCACATGTAAACAGAGGAGACTGCACTAGAATATATAATTACTCATATCTAAAGTCCCTTCTGACTAAAATTACATGACAAAGTTAGAAGAGCCAGCCTCCCCTCCCCCCCCCCCCGCCCCAACAAAAACAAACAACAACAAAAACACTTCTAAACGTCTGCCCTGCAGGTGAGTAGAACATGAGGATGGGCCTATATGAAGCACTGGCCCAGAGGTATCCATCACTCATCATCCCCTTTACTTTGCCCTTCCATCCTGGGTGTGACAGGCTACAAGTGATGGAGCTGATGTCCCCTCCTCCAAACTCCAATTCCAGAGTGTGATGAGGACACTGCAACTGTTGAAACCACAGCAGTCATAATAATGAAAATGTACATGATAGTGATAATGTCAATGTACGCCATTATGAAAGATGATACTAGCTAACATCACTGAGCCCTTCCTTCTCCAGGCCCAGGCACCATGTTACACATATTTACTCAGTCAGGCCTTCCAATAACCCTACAGGAACTTAACATTGATATTATCTCCATTTTGCAGATAAACTGAGGCTGAGACACAGAGCAGTTGGGCAGGCCTTAAGAGCTAATGGTAGAGCAATGAATCACTGGACAGCCAAAGTCCACGGAGGAGGGTGTCCACAGGGCTCCCAAATAGTACAGCAGCTGACTGTGAGCCAAGAGACAGACTCGGCCATGGGCTCTGCACCACTGCCGAGGCGGGTCCATTTCTTCATCTATCAGATGATGCCAGAGGAGGAGATAACCTTTGAGGTCCTTTTCAGCTTTGACATTCTCCATGAGAGACCATGTTCCATAAGGACTCAGCAACTGTTTGATTCCCAGGCTTTTTTTTTTTTTTTTCCAGTTCTTCATTTCTATTTTAAAAAATTGCATGTTCCCGTGGCCCTGGAATGCCTGCCTCCGGCCCCTCTGGAGCCCTGGGTTATGTGAAAGCAGCCGTGCCAAGCTGGCCCATGGGCGGGGCTGAGCCTTCCTGGCCGGCCTGTGACATGTTCCTGACGTACTGTGTGGTCAAGGAGCTGGAACTGGGGGGGTCGGGGGGGCGGCTGAATGAGGGCCAAGCCTTGCACTTCAGCTTCCTGACCTGGCAGCCATTCAGAGAGACCCCGCTAAGTGCTATTTCCTAAATACACTCTCTTTTCATAACAATCTTACCACATTGCTTTCCTTTACAAGCGCTCTTAAAAAAGGGAACTGGACTCCTTCTGGTTAATCTACACAGACTACATTTGGAAACCATCAGAAACTGAACTCTAAACAAAACGTTATTAATGCGTTGTAATCTGCCCTCTATGTTGCAGATGAAAAGAAAATGTTTTATAGTTTCAGAGCATACGTTTTAATTGCCTTTTAAGAGTGCATATACTTTTAGTACTTAGTGTTATAAAACTGTAGTATCTGTTTCTTGATAACTGTTGAGTGATCTCAGCTATTTTTATTAGTTTTTTTCCTTATCCTTTCCTCCTAAACTGCCACCCATGCAAAGTTCCTTTAGATCCAGCTTGATATAGGACTCACATATTTGAGATCTTCATTATAAATAGCTTCTTAACAACCTCCACCTCACTATAAAACACTTGTTCCTGAAAATGAGTTCTATAAACAAAGATGGAGTGGGTGGCTTTGTCTAATAATCCAGTATAGCTGGGAACCTAGCAGTCTAGCCTTTTCCCACTTGCTATGGCTTTTTTATAGGGGCCAGATGACCTACAGAGATCTGATGCTCTGCTACTTTTCTCAACTGTACAGCTTTGTCCCAAGGGACTAACATATCAGTCATCAACCCAGAGGTTTCAAGGGCAGACTCTCGGACACACCAGGATCCAGTCTTCTTTTCAGCGAGGAATCTAAAATCTATTAGCATCAGGCCAAAGTTACCAGAGGGACTGGACTCTCCTGGAGCCTGTCACTAGGCCAACAACCCCCTGAACAGCCAGGTCCCTGACAGTCTGCAGGGGCTGAGGCCTCCTCGGCTCACCTTCCAGCTGGGCAAGTAGTACCCAGCTTCAATGATATAAGGCTGAATCACAGACTTACAGGAAATGAAGTGACCTTTCGAGTTAAGAGTCTTTAGAGGCAGGGGCAAAGGATGAGGGTGTCTGGTGATCTGAATTCCTGGCTGGGAGGAAATAGGAGCATTGGGCACTGGCATCCTTGAGTAGTCAAACACTAAGCCACAAATGATAAAACCTTCTCAGGTAAATCATTCAATGTAGGAGAATGTTCAAAAAAAAAAAAAAAAACCCAAAATATCATAGATTCCCCAGGCCAGAAGGGCCCACAGAGATGATGTGGTCCATCACTCATTTTCAGGTGAGGAAACAGAAGTTGAAAGGGGCAGTAACTTGGCCAAGGTTTCACAGCTTAGGTGAGCTTAGGAGCCTGGTCTCTCGCTCTCTGACCTGGTGCTCCATCATCTACAGGACACCCATCAGTAGGTAAAGGAAGCATCACTATGAGTGATTCCATTTAGTTGTCAGAAAAGGAGAGCTTGTGCCCTTTAATTCCAGTTCCTTTTCAGAGATAGTTATCTTCCTTATCTCAAACATTAACTCAGTGTTTCGTATGGTGTCTCCAGTGCTTCACTAATGCCTTCATGACTCACTGGCTATTATGGCCTGATACAGCACACAGTGGCGCTTGGTTATAACCTTGGTTTCTGAAGCAATTTTTATGAAAAACAAGCCTTCTTCTCAGCCCCCTTCCCATCAAAACTTACACGATATATTGAGAATTCTCCCAATGGCTTAGCGGGCCCTATTTCCAAAATGCATCAGAATTTACACTATGGGAAGGAGTAGCTGTTCACACATCTCCTTCTCAACTTTAAAGTTATCAAAACTTGTATTTTAAGTTGGGTTTTCTTCCCTCCTCTGCTTTTGGTAATTTTTTTTTTTTTTTTTTTTGGTAATTTTTTTACTTCATATATGTGCCGAGAAGGAGAAATGAACTAGGGACACTGAAGTCATCTTACTACATTCAGACGACCATGAGGCAAAGCTCTCTACTGGGCCCAGGGTATGAACTTTCTAAAACACCCCAAACACACAGAAAAGACCTTTCATATAGAAAAATAAGGCCTTCCGTAACCTCTAGTTCTACAATGGTTGCTATTATTTAGTACTTTGTTTTTGGATCCTCTTCAAATCACTGATTCAACTTGATTTCTGATCCTTAATATTTGGGGCAGGTGACATTTGAGCACCCTAAGAAATCAGCTGAAAAGAAAGCTTTAAAAAGTTGGGTCATGACATTGTTGTCTTCTGTGGGTCTATCGGCTAGATATAGCAAGTCTGTCTCACTTTCAATAGATCACAGATTAAGGAGTGGTAATTACAAAAATATCAGGCAGAGAATAGCGAAATACCCCTGAAAATAACTCCTTTTACCACTATTTTAAAGCCACCTCTTAAAGAATTATCTTCTGAGACAACTGAAGCAACATGAGAGAGTTTTCTCTTATGTTAAGGGAAAGGCTTGTCATTCGGTAGCTTTTGTATTAATCAGTGCTCCTACAACAAACGGTTTCTTTGGCCAGGGACACAATTCTATGTTGGGATATGAGAGTCCCTCTCTGCTGCTCAGATGTCCTTGAGATTTCAGCAATACACTTCTTGGGTGTTTCATGACCTTTTGTGCTAGAAAATAAGCCTTTGGAGGATTAAAATTAGCTTTTCTCATCCTAGTTTAAGGAGTGCTCTGCCCTGGGAACATTTAAAAAAAAAAAAAAAAAGAAAGAAAGACAAAAAATTAAAGCCCCGGTCCTGAGCCAAATACCCAGTCTAGTGGTACTGATAATGCTCTCAAGGTTCTTATTTTAAATACAAATTTTTTGAGAGAGAGGGGGAAACAAACCATAGGAGATTCTTAACGATAGAGAAAAACTGAGGGTTGATGGAAGGGAGGTGGGCAGGGGATGGGACAGATAGGTGATGGGTATTAAGGAGGGCACTTTTTGTAATGAGCACTGGGTATTCTATGTAAGTGATGAATCACTAAATTCTACTCTTGAAATCAATGCACTGTATGTTCACTAACTAGAATTTAAATAAAAATCTGAAAATGAAAATAAAAATAAAAATGAATTTTGGGCAGCCTGGGTGGCTCAGTGGTTTAGTGCTGACTTCAGCCCAGGGTGTGATCCTGGAGACCCAGGATCGAGTCCCACGTCAGGCTCCCTGCATGGAGCCTGCTTCTCCCTCTGCCTGTATCTCTGCACCACCGCCCCACCCCCCCGCCGTGTCTCTCATGAATAAATAAATAAAATCTTTTAAAAAAATGAATTTTTGCAGGAGTAGCCTAAAAAATAGGAAAAGAACATGCATGAATTTAAACAAGTTCTCCTCTTTAAGATCAGAGAAGAATGAAATTTTATGCCACAGGTATTTGAGAGTATACTACTACTTCAAACTATTCCAAGTGGTTTGAAATATTAAAAGTGAATATACTGCCTCAAACTTCTTGACCTATAGATCGAAAGTCATCACTCACCTTGTCCTATGTATCCTAATATGGACTAAATACAATACTCAATGAAGTCCTGGTATCATATGCATTAAAGGCCTTAAAATCAGGCTATCAGAATTGATCATCTGCCACAAAATTGGCTAGATACATTTCCATGTGTTGCTCCTGGTATGACAGCTGAGGGACTCAGGTCACTGCTACTTCTTCCCTGCTGAGGACACACAAAGTGGGCGAATTCTCACCATATGGCCTTTGCCCTCTGATTTTCTATCTTACCTGTTCTCCCTAGGCCCAAGGCTCTGTGGGAATTCATGCCATTATCTTTGTTGATTTCTTTGGAAGGTCCTGGTGGGATAGGCTGCAATCATTGAATGGAGTGGTTCTTTAAATTTCCATTAAAAAAACAACAACAAACAAACAAAACAGAACAGTAGTATCAGCCATAACTTGAAAATCTATTCCTGGGATGCCTGGATGTCTCAGCAGTTGAGCATCTGCCTTCGGCTCATGTCCTGATCCCAGGATCTGGGATCACGCCCCGCATCGGGCTCCTTGCAAGGGGCCTGCTTTTCCTTCTGCCTGTGTCTCTGCCTCTCTATCTTTCTGTGTCTCTCATGACTAAATGGATAAAATCTTTCGAAAAAAAAGGAAAATCTATTCCTTTACTTCTGTACAACATAGAGAAAAATTGTATTAAATCATCCAATCCAACTCAAAAGCAAAACCAGGCCTGAAGTGCTTCAATTTTTGGGCTCAAATAGGCACCATCCATGATAGGTATGAAGAGATGGGATCAGAAGAAGTTCCCTTGGCTGTATTCATGGGGAAGGATTCAAGAAGTGCTCAGAAAGGCAAAAAGCTCTCCAAAAGAAGCTAATTCAAAAGAGATTTCCAAGTCAACATCCAAACCAAAGAGATGTGGAAAATTTCAGAAAAGCATCCTAACAAAATATCCCAACAAAGTACCCTAACTCCTTTTTGCAAACGCGCAACTGGTAGGAGCAAAGTTCCAATGTGACAGCCTTTTAAAGCAGCAAGTTGCAACCACAAGTGTGGTTGCTCTTCCAACATTATTATTATTATTTTAAATTATGGGTGGGTAGGGAAGCAAACTTAAGGGGACTGCCAGAGTTTACAAGTCCTAAGGCCTGGGAGGTAAGATACATGGAACCCAGAAGTGGGGGCCTCGTGGTAGAGAGAAGAAATCTAACCTTATTACCCAAGGTGGCTAAGATCTCTGGCCACTCGTCAGGCAGAGTATACGGCTCTATATTTGCAAAAACTGTTCAATAAAATTTTACTGGCAAGGCAAAAGAAGAAACATCTGCTCTAGTCAAGAGCATCTGTGGTCAGCAATAAGGCAGCTGGCACAGGGTCAATGCTGCTCTTGCTAGTAGGTGGTATTGTGGTCACCAGTAATTACTTTGGAGAATTTCATGGAGTCAAGGATAACTAAATGGACAAAGAACATTTTATTTTACTTTCTATCTTTAGCCCAGGAGCAAAAATTGTGACATGTTGTACAGAATTCAGAAGCCCAATGCAATTGATATTTTTTCATGGCAGAACTTTTTACCTCAAAGACTGGAAACCCTTAAATGTAAGTATTTCAAACAATATGTTCTTGACAAGTGACCTCTCCACTCATTATTTCTGATTGAACAGTTCCTGTAGATTGCATTAGTCTTTAAGTGTTTCCTTCTGAAAGATATATTATAGACTACCATAAAGAAAATGTGAAAATTATATTTAGCAAATCAATAAATGGTGCAAGTTTTTAAGAACCTCATCTTTATCAAATCTGTGTGATATCTTCAAAGTTAAATACCTCTACATTGAATGAGAATCTGGAATGTAAATAAAAATCTGTTCAATGCATGCAGTTGTGATAATTTCTCATGGAATGACGAATGTCAGAAAGTAGCAGTTAAATTAATATACACTGTACTTAAAAAATTAAACACTTGGGAAATAACCTTTTGAGCCACTGGAAAATGACAAAGTCTAAGATATTTCAATCAAGTTAATTTCAGTACCCAAGTAATGCATTTTTCCCACCAGGAACTCAATGAAAAAACAAATTAACCAAAATGGGTCTCCAAATGATGGGATAACATCAGGCTCACAGAGAACTTCATGACTGCTTGTCAGTTAGGTTATTCTACACACATACACTCAAAAGCAAAACTGGCCGCATTCATTTTAAATCATGTCAAGGCTGAATGGTTGATATTATATTAAAATGAAAGCATGACTTGCATTTCAAAGAGGAAAAGGAAATTCTCTTACGAACTAAGAGAGCTGACCTGAAACAATTGGTATAATTCAGGTACACAGGCTCCAATGAATGAGGCCATGCCAGGTAAGCCAGGCCCATGTGTTACTGGATATGTTACCTCTAGCCTATCCTTTGACCACTGGGGGCTCCTAGAATATCTTTTGAATAGTTTTGGAAGTGGAGGGAGAGACTCAGGGACTAATTTCAATCTCTTTTAACCTATTCTGACTCAACCATCTCCAGAAGGCCACCTTAGTTTCAAGTCTGGGGTCATGTTAGGTAGAGGGCTCTCCAACAACAGGGTAAGAATCCCTGGTCAGGTGAACTATGGGTGTGAGAAGGCCGGTAATCTAAATATCAGCTCTCTCTGGCACTGTGCAACCTTGGGTAGCTCACCTGAACCCTCAGAACTTCACGTTTTTTTTCACAGGTCGGAGGAGAAGGCCTTCCAGGTTTAACATTATATCAAGTCTCTAGGCCCTAACGACCTGCCCCATCAGCTCCATAACACTCATGACTTTGTACTAGGCAGTAAGTGGTACCTAATAATCTCTTGTTGCTTCTTCTTTCAATGAGACCTCACTACCATTAAAAAGAAGTACTAAATTTAGGAATTGCTTTTTTATGACAGTCCAACATCTCATATTGTTACATTAAAGCCTACCATCTGAAACCACTGAACAGCAGGCCAAGAAGTACTTTCTATAACTTTGATTTGTACATACAAATTTTCTACCAGAGAGAAAAACTGATTGACAGTAGATTGACAACTCTTCCACCTTTAAAAGAAACACTTGTATACAGATCAATAATTTGCTTAAATATTGCCTAAAGAGTAAGAATACCCTCTGAATTTTACCTATTGTTATTCTTTTTTTAAAGAATTTATTTATTTATTTATTTATTTATTTGACAGAGAAAGAGCATAAGCAGGCAGTGTGACAGGCAGAGGGAGAGGGAGAAGCAGACTCTCTGCTGAGCAGGGAGCCTGATGTGGAGCTCAATCCCAGGACCTTGGGGTTATAAACTGAGCTGAAGACAGAGGCTCGACCGCCTGAGCCACGCAGGCGCCCGTTATTCTTTTATGACATATATTTTTGCCAACTTCTAGTCACCCTGTTTCCAACTCATGTCTTTGCTTGTAATATTTCCATAGACTGAATGGACTTTCCTTATTGGTTGTTGCTGTTTTTTTTTAACCTATTGAAAACTTACTTCTGTGTCTTTTAAAGACACGACCTTCCAAAAAACTGACAAAACAAATCTTGACATATCAAATGACGGAACAGTATGCACCCATTATATGAGATTATAAGTGAATTTCTCATGAGTCTGTTGGAAGAAATTGGGATTAGTTTGTGAATGCAGTGAGAGAGACAATAATCTTAGAGGACTACGATCAACACTATTCCTTGTACTCAACTTCGGCTCAGAGAAAGTGGGATAGACCTTTTTGCAAAAAGCAGGCCTATTTACTTTCTCTTCTCTTCCATTATTAGCATAAAGAGATGGCTGAGTTGTTGTGTGTGTTCTAAATTGTGGCACGAGATGACAAGTAGGGAACAACAGAGCCAAAGGGGGGATTTGGGTGCTGGCTCTTCACACACACACACACACACACACACACACACACACACGCTGGTTCGCTGGCTTTGCCACTTGCTCCTATAAATCAGTAATGATAACAGATTCTTCACTGGCTTTTGGAATCACTTTTTCAGACAGACCAACCTGGAATGTCAAATCTACTGCTTCAGCATGTCTACTGTATGGAGGGTCCCTCAAAGCAAGACTCATTGTATTGTAATTTGGGGGTGGATTCTTTTAAAGGGTGAGAGATGGGGAGTGAGAGGGGAGGGGAGAGAGCAGACGGTTTCTCATAGCAAGAATTCTCTCATGCCCGAAGGAAAATACCCAAGTAAGAGTGGCATTTTGAAAACTAATCAAATGTCTAACCTATTTTTGCCCTTGAATTCATCAAAATCAAAAACAACATTCTACCTCTTTAGATTGCTTCTTTTGGGGGAAGGTTTTAGTTAAGATATACTTCAGTGTGTTTAAGGCTAGTTGAAAAGAAATGAGCCCTTTAGTCTTACGGCTCCCTGCTGCGGGTAAATAAATTTGGTCTGCTCAATAAGATAAGGTTGGTTCAGACTTCTTAGGGTATGTGTGCTAAGTTTTAATGAGCATCAGCTACAACTCATTACTTTTTAATATCATGGTAGAGTAGGAAAAATAAGGACTTTGGAGTTGGAGAAACCCAGGTCCAAACCCTGTCCTTATCAGCTATCTTCTCTTAGGTCAGTTCTCTTACTTGTGAAATAAAAATATTATTTTTGAGGATAGGAAATTATGTATATAAAGTGACAATCATGGAGTCCATATTCAATAAATGGTAGCTTCTGCTATGACTATTATTTTATTTTTTATGACTATTATTTTTAAATTATTATTATTATTATTATTATTATTATTATTATTATTATTTTTGAGATGGCATGGTTACACTTCCCAGGCACTCAAAGGTGTTGGCATGCTTCCTACTCTAAAGTACTGGTCAGCAGGACAATGTAACAACCCCCCATCAACATAGTATTATCTTATACATATTTAATACTCAAATGTAAGACTTTTAGTCCTGTAAACTTCCAACACAACAGCTATGGTTTCACATACCTGAGTGTTCTTTTAAAAAAATATATTCACATTTAAAAGGTCAAGTTGTAAAGCCATTTGATTAAAATAGTAATGAAAGAGTAAACATTAACTCACAATTTCTCCTTTGGTCTTTACTATGCCAAGTGGTACCACCTCCAGAATAAGTTGCACCTTAAGACATTTTAAGATTATCTTGATTAAAATCTTTAAGTCCTTAATTTTAAGTAGGGAAAACCTAATCTCCAAAAGCCAAGTTTAATACTTTTAGCATGATCTAGATCTTAACAGTAGCAAGTTATCCTCTGTTACTCCTAAAAGATTAACACGTTGAAACATGATCACCCAAAGTAAATGAAGTTCCCTTATTATATTAATTTCAGAGCCACGGATAAAATGCAAATAATTAACATTAGAAAGGAAGAATTGCTCATCATTAGGCTACTGTCATGACCAAAAGCATCCTAAGTCATAGAAAGCTTGTCTCTGGAATTTCAACAGTTTTCTCCAAGGTGTCAGAGCTATCTGTTAGGAGCCTGGCACGGTGAATTAAAAAACAAAACAAAGCAAACAAATGACCCCCTTCCCTGCCCTAATTTGTATGGCTTTCTTCTTGAGCACATAACTGTCCTTCATGGTGATGCTGTTCAAGCTGGTATGTCTGATGAGGGAATTTGTTGTAAGCCAAGCTCAAGAAGGATTGTTGGTGTCCGTTAATTCCTCCCTATAATATGGTAACCTGCTATTTTATTCACTCTTGCTTTTGCTTTTCAAAAAGAAGCTCAAGAAAGCAGTACCTGATCTTCCCATAAGAAGTGTAGACCCAACCTATCTGCCATACATAGGAAAAAATGCCACAGAAATATGCTATATTGCTTTTATTTTTAAAAATATCCACTAATAAATTTAAAAATCTGAAGCATCCAAGCATTTGGATTTCTTATTTGTTTGCCTGGACGATCTGTAATATCCATTTTGATTTTTGCTATTTCTAGCCATGCAGCCATCACCGGAGCTGGCCTCAGGGCCCTGAGAGGAAATCTGGCTTCCACCTCTGGGACACACGTTCCAGTGCTTATGTCTGACTGACCCTGCCAATCACCCCTCCCAGAAGCCACAAGCCTGGCTTACAATAACAGAGTATATCAAAGAGGACAGGAAAGAAAACAAGACAGTGGCAGGGTCAGCGGAGGATAAGAAGATGGTGAAGATGCCCTATGGAAACCAGGAAGTGTGGAACCATATTCTAATAGTGTCAAATGCGTTTCTCAGAAAAGGCAACGTCATAAATGCACAAGACCTTAACTGCCCAAGTCAGTTCTGCACTACTGTAAAATCACCATCAGAAGTAACTAGGAGAGCAGATTATCTTGTTTGAAAGAACTTGTCAAGAAGAAAGACTCTTGTTCATACGAACTTATTACAGCTCATATGCGTCCACCAACTCAAAGTGTTCATTTTAAGTGTATAACTGATCTCTGATCATCCATGTCCAGTAATTGGCTTCACTCTAGCCATCCAAGTCAAGGGCAGTGATAATTCATTAGAATTAAGCTTCTTGATTCCATATATAAATATGCCAATCCATTTGGCATTCTGATCATAGATTTGGCAAATTAAAATGGCATAGAGAGTAGAACAGAAAAGTGGGTAAGTGCTGGGCAGTGGGGATGAGAGGCAGTTGTCTATACTCAGCCTAGGTTTGAATCTTGACTCTGCCATTTATGGACTGTATGATCTTGGGAAAGTTCTGGGGTTTCTCTGAATCTCAGGCTTGAGGAGAATTATTATAAGGACTCACTGTCCCGACAGATGGTAGACTTTCACTATACGTTAACTTATCAGTAGAGACAGCTGTGTAAAAATGAAACATAACTTTTATTGGCTTTTTGAGGTGCCAAATAAAGGCCACCCTCTTAGCCCTGGCATCGTCAGTCTACTGTTAGTCCCAATCTACCCCTTCAGACTTCTCACATCTACTCTCCAACTCTCCTGCCTTGACTCCTTTGTTTGTGCCGTTGCTCTGCATAAAATCACCTTGAGGATCACCTTTAAAGATTCAAGCCTACCTTCCCTCAAAGTTACTTCAAATGATACCTTCTTCAAAAAGCTTCATTTTCCACCCCTCACCCCCAGCTAAATTACTCATAATACTTTGTGACCTTCTGACAACTGACTGTTTCATGCTATCTATGATAGCCTTCTATACACAAACATACCTTGGAGATATCACAGGTTTGGTTCCAGACCACAATGAAGGGAGTCAAATGACTTTTTTTTTTGGTTTCTCAGTGCATTTAAAAGAGGTGTTTACACTACACTGTAGCCGATTAAGTATGCATTAGCATTTTATCAAAAAAAAAAAGAAAGAAAGAAAGAAAGAAAGAAAGAAAGAAAGAAAGAAAGAAAGAAAGAAAGAAAGAAAGAAAGAAAAAGAAACCGGACAGCGGCTTCAGTGGCTCAGTGGTTTAAACTGCCTTCGGCCCAGGGTGTGGTCCTGGGGACCGGGGATTGAGTCCCACATCAGGCCTCCCTGCATGGAGCCTGCTTCTTCCTCTGCCTGTGTCTCTGCCTCTCTCTCTCTCTCTCTCTCTCTGTGTCTCATGAATAAATAAATCTTAAAAAAAGAAAAATAAAAAGAAACCACTGTACATATCTTAGTTTAAAAATACTTTATTGCTAAAAAATGCTAACCATCATCGGAACTTTCAGCAAGTCCTGGTCACCAATCACAGATCACCATAACTAATGTAATAATAATGAAAACTTGAAATACTGTGATAATTACCAAAATATGACACAGACACAAAGTGAGCAAATGATGTTGGAAAATGGCACCAACCGACTTGTTCGATGCAGGGTTGCCACAAACTTTCAATTTGTAAATAAAACAAAAAACAAAAAACCGTAAATAAAACAAAAAACAAAAAACGCAGTATCTGCAAAGTGCAATAAAGCAAAGTGAAACGGAATGAGAAGTGCCTGTATAAACAGAGTATCTAGCAGAAGTCTTTGTCCACAGTAGCACTTAATAGATGTTGGTTAAAGGAATAAACAGATCACAATTATTGTCTCTTCAATATAAAATCTAAGAAAATGAGCAATGTGCCTTCATCACTTCACCACTTCCCTACAGAACACCACAAAAGTGCCACTGCCTATTAACTCTGGCGGGATGGGAGACATAACTGGCCACGAGTCCAAGCCATGAGAGTTGGCACTTTTCTCTTTGTGTGTAAGGAGTTAAGCTGAGTCCTGGGGAGATACAAATCTCTGGTTTTATTGTTCATGAGGCTGCCCGACAAACGAAGATCCAGCTGCAATTGTAACATTCCAAGCTCATAAGGCGCCAAGTTTTACTAACTATAATTTAACTGGTCCGACTGCTGCAGTCCAAATTCTTGTTTGGATAATCAGCCTTTGTTTGAATATGTTCAAAAACAGCACAGGCTAGCATTAGCCTCTGGGTATGTCATGTGAGCTGATTACCCCGTGGCTCCCAGTAGCAGAAACTCATACACAAGAGGAGGGTTATTTTCCTAGTATTGCTGTTAGGCTAACATATAATCAGTCCCTCCCTCTCCCCCAGACTCCACAGCTCTTCCGCAGCCTCCCCTGACCGTTTTTCTCCTGTCTTTCTTCCTCCTCTTTTTTTTTCTTTTCTTCTTCTTCTCTCTCTTTTTTTTTTTTTTTTATATAATTCAAAAGTCTTCTTTCCAAGTTCAAACAAAGTTTAAAGGTGAAAAGGTCAAGAAAGTTTCATGGCCGTGGCTGTTTAGAAAGGGTAGCACTAACTGGGGTCTCTAGCTCAGCCTCTACTAAAGGCTCAAGAATCTCATATTTCACTGTATTTCTGCAGCGCCCAGTCGCCTTGACACAATCTGTTTGGAATGAAATTAAGCCCTTGTTAATAATTTTTAACATAACAGAATAATAACTTCACCTGCCAAGCAATCATTTCATACATAAGCAACTCAAGTGGCTCATTTGTTTAAAAAAAAAAATCCAGGTTCTCAAAATTGTACATTTTCACCGAAGGGCACTCATTTGGGATCTGCCCAGCCTGCCTGTCTACAAGTCATTTGGCTGTAACTGGCCAAGGATTCTGGAAACTCTGCACCTATCTTGCTACTTGGGCCTCAGTCTGACCATTCTCAAAGAGCCCCCATGAGTTAACACACTTAAAGTGCTTAGGACAGTGCTTGGCTGATAGAAAATGCTAAACAGTATTTGCTATTATTATTTTGGGGGAGAAATCCTGACTCAGAGCTACAGATCTAACAGTTGGTGGAAAAACTGCTCCCTGGGAAGACCAAGCTCAGAAGAGGCCAGCATGATTAGCTATTGGTACACGGGTTGGCAAAATGCTACAGAAAGGGAAGGGAAGGTGGGGGCTCTAAACTGGTCTGGAATTGTCCGTGTAAATCTGGTTGCAGCAGCTTCTGCATTGCTAGGGGGAAGCCCACCAAAGGAGAAGGAAACTCTGCTCCCTGGGAGGGAGATCTGTTTATTTTGCAATTAACAACAGCAGAGGAACCCTTTCTGAAGTTTTTCCTGGAAGGCTCAGAGTTTAATCCTATACAACAGTTTGGTATTGAATCTGTAAGGTCTTGGTGGAGATGACAGGTAGAAATCAGAGTGTTTCAGATGTGGCTCTGGTTAGAGAGACATAGGGAACCAGGGAAAGCCCTTCTGGGGCCCAAATTCTGAACCATGCAGGCATCTGGGACTTGGAAAGGAGAGGAAGAAAAAAAAAGGAGCTGTACACTAGCACTCCATGGGAAATACATACAAATGAGGTCTACTGGTTGAAGGTTTATCACACTTACTGCTCCTCTGCATTCTTGCTCCAAGCATTCCGGGACAAAGGAAGAGGCCTTCTATTGTGAATTTCCATAACTTGTAAGAGTCATATGTTTAGACTTGTATTCATCTTTAATATCAATGAATTATATCTTCTACTAACTTAAATCATGCTGAAATTTAAGACCATTTTTTCCCCTGCTTTGGGTACTGAGGAGGGAAAAAAAAACCAGACCCACTGATATTAATAATGCTCAATTCACATTAATTAGAATTATAGAATGCCACAGCTGGAAGAGCTCTTAAAGAAAGATCAAATAAAGTAGAAATGCCTCGGGGGTCAGAGCTGAGGCCAGAGAAGGATTTTCCCTGAACCCTCCACTAACAAAACATCGCCACTTGTATCTGTTTTACATACTGGGGTCCTGTATAGAATTTCACTAGAAAAAAGTCTCTGCTGTTGGGGAGGAAGGTTTAAGAGGGAGGTCTCAAAATCAAAAAGCTGATCCAATCCTTTGATTTTAAAGTTAAAGAAACATAAGACAGGAAGGTTATGACTTGCCCAAGGTCTCTCAGTGAGTCCAGGACAGGGTAAGCCAAGAATCCCTTTCCAGTCTTGGTTTCTGTAATCCACTCTCAGCCACGGCTGGAAAGCACTCGATCCACCTTCTGACCCCAGCCTAACTCTATGCCACATGCCTACGTCATTCATCTCACTTCATCTCATCACACGGCATTTTATCATCTCACATCATCATGAGAAAAAGAAGAGTGAATACAACACAGTAAGATGTTTTGTGTGTGAGAGAGACCACATTCATGTAACTTTGATTACAGTGTATTGTTATAATCATTCTTATTGTTAGTTCTTATTAATCTCTTACTGTACCTCATTTATAAATTACACTTTATCATTGGTATGTAGGTATAGAACAAATCACGGTTGTTGGCTGAACCCCTTATAGGGTTCAGTATGATCCATGGTTTTAGGCATTCACTGGAGATCTTGGAACATATCCCTCCAGATAAGGGGGAACTACCATATGCTTCATCTTCAAATCATGTCTGTCTACTTCACCTTGTAGGGAAGCCCTCCATTTACTTTTTTGATTACAAAACTGCAACCTAAAAAGAAACAATTCTTAGAAATTTTTTACTGGTGCAATAAGTCACATTAACAATCATTTTTTAGATATGGACAATGAACTAAAACAAGCCTGGTTGATGGCCATCTTTAGTTGTAAAATCACTTCTGCTAAAGCCATTAGCAACAAAGTGTTCTAGGCGGCTCACATTTTACAACAAAATCTGTAAAAGCCTGGGGTCAGAACTCTTCCCTGGGGCTCTAAGGTGTGAAGCTTCCGAAATGAAGCTTGGACATTCAGAACTTTCCCAACCAGTTCTAATCTTCACCACCTCCTTTCAGTTATCCCTCAAAGAGTGTTGTTAGATAATATGGAGGGGGGAAAAAAACACACCCAGAAGAAAGTATTTTTAGCCTCTTCGTAAGTGGTGACAAAGTTTATCGCACTCCAACTCAAATTAGTCACACAGGTTAGTCCCAGGGGACAGCAGTCTGGCTACAGATCATTGCAAAGGAATGACTTCTTGGAGGCCTAAAACAAACACTTAGGCACATGGTTCCATCTGGAAATATAGTCAAATAGAAGCAAATTCCATGAAATTCCCAACTGATGCAGGCAACATAATTTTGTATCTTACCATAGTAGTTTGAGCTAGCTGCTGTTGTCTGCTAAATGGATATACAACTATGAGATAATAATAAGGAAAATAATTATTTTAATAATAATAACTATTATTTCCAATATGCATAATCACAAGGGCTGAAGGTGCCAATAAAGCAGCCATGGAGGGGATCCCTGGGAGGCTCAGCGGTTTAGCACCTGCCTTTGGCCCAGGGCATGATCCTGGGGTCCCGGGGTTGAGTCCCATGTTGGGCTCCCTGCATGTTCCCTCTGCCTGTGTCTCTGCTTCTCTCTCTCTGGGTCTCTCATGAATAAAAAAATGGAATCTTTAGAAAAAGAAAAAAGAAAAAAAAAAGAAAAAAGGAAGCAGCCATGGAGAAGAGAGAGGACATCTAAGAATAAAATAGGACTTGCAAAGAATTTCCCACCATTTTAGTTCTTTTTCCTTCTAAGAAAGAGAGAATTGGTTCTGGATCCTTGGGATGAAGCTCAGGCACTTAAGGCTTTTAAAGATCTTCTTTACAAGCAATAAGGTTTTCAGGGCAGAACTAATACACAGGCCATGGATTGGTTATACTCAAGGCCTGCCAAACTGCCATAAATACAAGGAAGATTTCAACTTGAGACTCTGTTTCTTTGTCCATAAAAGACAAACACTCCCTTCATTCAACTCAGTATCTAGGATCTGCTAGATACTGATTTTGAGAGAAATGAGCCCCCCACTCTTGTTTGCCAAAATGTATCTGGTGATGAAACATTACCACCAGTATCTATACTTACATAAAGCATACATGCTTATCCCAAATTAATTGTTTCCCAGCTATCCGGGAAACTAAGTGCACTGCACATGAATAAGTCATAATTACTAACTTGGTGGAATATTTTCAAACCTATTTTCTTATTTCTTCTGAATATAGGATTCTTTTTATTTTATTTATTTATTTATTTATTTATTTATTTATTTATTTATTTATTTATTTATTTTTATTGATGAGAGACACACAGAGGGAGGCAGAGACATAGGCAGAGGGAGAAGCAGGCTCCTTGCAGGGAACCTGATGTGGGACTCGATCCCAGGACCCAGGGATCACAACCTGAGCCAAAGGGAGATGCCCAACCACTGAGCAACCCAGGTGTCGCTTGAAGATAGGATTCCTCAATGCCCAGCTTGATTCTGTATTATAGATTTGAAGCTCAACAACACATGGCTTAAAAATACCTTTGCCACTTCATAGTTTATAAGCTTGAGCAGGGCAGCTGGGGTGGCTCAGTGGTTAAGCACTGCCTTCAGCCCAGGGCATGATCCTGGAGCCCTGGGATTGAGTCCCATGTCGGGCTCCCTGCATGGAGCCTGCTTCTCCCTCTGCCTGTGTCTCTGCCTCTCTCCCTTTCTCTCTCTGTCTCTCATGAATAAATAAATAAAATAAAAATAAAAAATAAAAAATAAACTTGAGCAAGTGCCCACACTTAAAAAACCTGTTTCTTATCTGTAAAACAGGAACAAAAGAAAGCAATAATAATGATATAAAAACAAACAAACAAACAACCCTACCAATGCTTGTGTTATTGCCCTATTTCTGGGGCATGTAGTGGTGGGCTGGGGAAGGCTTATTTACTTGGAAATTTTAACAAAAAAAGTTCAGTAATTTGGCAAATAATTTATATATTGAAACATATGCATTGTGGAAGAGAATATAATATCAACACTAATTTGAAGATAGAATCCTAGCTCCAAAAAAAACTTTTTGGTAACAGACAAGGCTGTGGCTCCAGAACTAGGGTCTAGGTAAACCGAACCCTATGCATCCCTCCTCTGGTATGCGATGTACTATAATGGAGAAGCTTTAGAAGCACAAGAGTGTGGTCAGCCCACTACGGCTGGGCTGCCTAAAAGAAAAGTTACTGTATTTAGACACAGAAAATAGATCTGTGACTTCAAAGGTGACACCTCTCATTCTTTAGGATAAGATCCAATGATTTTGGAGAATTCTGTCCTTATTGGACCTACTACATTAGTACTTTCCAATCCTTTTAAAAAACGCTATAAATTATGGTTTCCTGTTAAGGCAGCTCTTTGGTTAAAGACTTCAATGTGTCTATAGTCTCTTTCATGATTTCTCAACACTAAAGGGGCTTAAAAATCTCAAAGCCAAATAAGAAAGGCCTCCAGAAACTGTTCAAGGCTTCAGTTAAGAGCCGGGGGACTGGACCTACACACAGGAGTCGCACTTGGCCAAACGAGGAAGGTTCTATTGCCAGTATCTACTGGACCTGGGGTGTAAAGCAAGAACATACAGGAATGAGGGGCGTCTGGGTGGTTCAGTAGGTTAAGTATCTGCCTTTGACTCAGGTCATGATCCCGAGGTCCTGGGATCAAGCCCCACATCGGGCTCCTTGCTCAGCAGGGAGTTTTGCTTCTTCTTCTCCCTCTGCCTGCTGCTCCCCCTGCTTGTGCTCTCTCTCTCTCTCTCTCTCTCTCATTGTCAAACAGATAAATAAAATCTTTAAAAAAGAAAAAATAATAACATGCAGGAATGAGTGTATAGGAAGAAGCATTCTTAGGAAAACAAGGTGCAAAACTTTTCAGGATTGAAAATCTGAAAAGAGAGTCTCCAGGTGAGAAGGAAAGGCATGGCTACCCCCGTGGCGAAGCCTTTGCACTTTATGTCCGGGGTTAGGGGTGTTGTTCAGTCCCAAGTAAGAGGAAAAGTGCTGCTAACATCGCTGTATAAGCTGGTCTTCCCTTTATAAAGGCTCAAGGACTGGTTGGCAAAACTCTCTTTCTATGTCGACCTTAGTGCAGATTTTACATAAAACTGAGGAGACAGCAAAAGCAAACACTTTAGAAAATATGAATAGCAAAGCAACTCCTGCTTCCCAAGTACGGGTTTCTTATTCTGGAAATCTCTCCTCAGAGTAGCAAGAATGGTTCTGAGTTGAGGCCAGTGTGCTCTAACCTGACACATGGGCAGAACTCTCTAGGACCTTTGTCTGATCTCTTCTTGCTCAGCTTTGGCCCTTCTCTCAGGCATGTGACCTCCAGCACATGAGGTTCTCCCCAGCAGATGGGACTATCTCTGTGGTCTCCTTGTTCATCTCACCTTATTCAAGGGCAAATATGAATCCTTCACCCACCCCCCACCTCCAAGCTAAAGCCTTTTCTGTTTCCAATCTCCCACACTCCCTACAGTTGCTCTGTCCTCAGTGATCATTTCAGGTACAACAGCAGTAGTGACTAGCACCTACCCAAAGAGGCCAAATGAATGACCTTAATCTGGGGTCTAGGGATGCATTTCAGGGGGTCTTGATATCCCTGACAGCAGGTGTGATATTAGTGTGAGTGTCTGTACATATTTTCCTGGAGGGGACTCCTCTCAATTTCACTAGCTTCTCAGAGCGGTCTATGACACCAAGACACTAATAACTGATGGCCTAACCTTTCCAAGTTTAGGTTATAGAACATGTACCCTTGTAGAACAGTCTGTGAGGGCTCATTCAGGTAATTCCTCTATCCCTAAGGAGAAAAACTTACTCAGCCTGACTAACAGTATAACATTAGCTTAGCTGTAGAGTAACTGTAACTTACATAAAGAGCAGGAGCCTACCCAGGTAAAACGCCTCAGGAATGTCCGACCTGGAACCCTTCTCCTCATTCTCATCATTCTCTACCCAGAGGCTCACATCAGAAGGACATGCCAGAGCATATTTTATCATAGGCATGATCTAGTTATCCAGACTTCTGGCTGTGAGAACTGGAAGCAACAAATTAAAAAGTTAAGAAATGATCGAGGCAGGTAGTACACTGATAGAAGAAAACAACTTTGTCTCTCTGAGCCTCAATCCCCTCCTATGTAAGGTGGATACAGGACAGCTATCTCACGGGGTCGCTGTCGGGGCTGAAGGTCCAACATAAAGCTATGTGCATCTGGCACATATTACATAGTCAATAAAAGATTTCTGTCTGGTTCTCTTTCTCTAAGAGAGAAGGTTATCAGTCTTGATGGCAGAAAGACAAAGAAAAGTTACAGGAAATACACATGAGCACTGAAGCTATTTTGCATCTGGGGAAGGATACAACATTAAAAGAAACCCTCAACATTTAAGATCTACGTGCCAGTACAATAGTGTATGCTTATCACAATGAGTCATTCAACACGATTCAACTGAGAACTGCATGCATGTCTGTTATAGAGAGGCCCTGTCCTAGATCAAAGTGTGTTTAAGAAGTAAGCAAGCATAAAATCCACTTGAGAAAGGTGTACATACAAAAGGTTAAGACTTTATTTATTTATTTTTAGATTTTATTTGTTCATGAGAGGCAGAAAGAGAGAGAGAGAGAGAGAGAGAGGCAGAGACACAGGCAGAGGCTCCATGCAGGGACCCCAACGCGGGACTCGATCCTGGGTCTCCAGGATCAGGCCCGGGCCAAAGGTGGCACTAAACTGCTGGGTCACCGGGGCTGCCCAAGGTTAAGACATTTTTAAAAAATATCTGAGCATGTTCTCCAACTATGCACAAAAAGATGATGTGTTAATATAATTTAAATGCTTTAAATATTGTCAGTCTTTTTTTCTGACAAGCTGGAATTATCTGGAAACAGGATAGATATTTCCTGGACTGTCTACAGGGAGGATTTGAACCCAACAGCAAGAATGTCAAAATCTAAAAAAAATAAAAATTAAAAATAAATAAATAAATAAAAAAGAATGTCAAAATCTATACAATAGACACTATTTGTGATCAGCAGGCATTTTAGAAACCATGCTGTATTTTTGAATGTATAACAAGTATCAAATCAGAATTAGCATGTGATAGAGAAAAAAGTGAACCTTAATCAACAAAGGTGGAATGATATATTCTGTAGCTGAATATAGGTGGCTAGTAGCCTCCATAATACCACATGTAAAGGAAATAAATTCTTCTAACAATGACTAATAATTAAGCTCCCACCTTCCCTTCCTTGGTTATACCCATTTCAAATGGGAATAAATATCCTCCTTCATCACCATTTTAGGTCCTGCTAAAGTCTTAGGTAGAAAAAGAAGCTGGGAGAGTCAACTGATTACACGTGCATCAAGTACAAGCACATAGACATGTTTCTGGATTGTAGGGATAAGATGCTCTGGGCTTATTACTGCTCCTTGATCCACAGAGATTTAAGGATCTGGTTTCAATTAGATTCTTTAAGCTAGTAAAACTACATCCATAAAGACATACGTATAGAAGAACTTAAAACTAAGATAATTAAGATGCTGAGGAAACTGATGAATTCCATTCTTTCTCCTTCTCCTTCTTTATCACCCTTTGCCATCCAATTGAAAGAAGAAAGAAGGGCCTTATGATTTTGTGAATTAACCAATGGTGGCAAAATTAAATAAACTAAACTAAAAGGATCCTAACAAACTGAGCACTGATATAGTGAATCTATGGGGAGGAAGTGTACAAGTTCATGACCTTTGACACAGTGGTCACTGGCTAAAACCAACACAGGCATAAAAGGTAAACTTCAGAAGCAATTGGAATTAGATCAGTACGGGGGATTCAGATGGCCATGTATTAAATGAAAGAGAGTAACTGTTATATTGAGCATATAATCTGTGTTTCTCTAAAGCTGTTAGGCCTATACAAAGGCAGGCTTGGTCAAGAAGGAATAAAAGGAGAGATTAGTCTTATTCTTCATACCAGAGCAAAACTCCTATGTTCCCCAGGATGGACTTGTACTGGCGATTGCTTTCATTGTAGATAACTCTGACAAATCTCTTGTGACTGGCCAACTAAGAACAAAATGTATTTGGATTAACTTCTTCTGTCATGTCAAAATGTAAGTGGTAGCTATGGATATTAGCATGGGATGACTTCTGAGTCCAATCTGTATTCTTCTCTTTATGTTCATAAAACCAAAGGCAGTAGAGAGTAGAAGAACAGGTTCTAAAGGCTGTGGATCTGTGCTGCCAATGGGTGGCTGTTGAGCATTTGAAATATGGCTAGTTCAAACTGAGATGCGCTGGTAAGTATAAAATATACAGCGGACTTCAAAGACTCACCGTGGGAAAAAAGAATGTAAAATATTCCATTAATAACTTTTATATTGAAAAAATCTTGAAATGGTATTTTGAGTATACTAAGTTAAATAAATTATAGTATTACAATTCATTTTGCCTGATAAGTGAAACTGAACTTCAGACCAGGAAACTGAAGTGCAGAGATGCTAAGGAATATACCCGAGGTCATGGTGGTAAAGAAGTGATGGAAGCAAGATTCAAATCCTGACTGACCAACGGACTCTGGAGATGTATGAAACATGGCAAAGGTTTTAAAGCCCTACACTGTCTAGTCTTACTTTTCGAATGTTCTCTCCTTCTCCTTTTCTTGGTCACACCCTCTCCTTTAGGCACACCAAATCATCTGCTGCCCCCATATGTACACCATGTTTTCTGAGCACTGTTCTCCCTGCCTGTACCAACTTCCTTTTTCTATTTCCATATAACAAAACTCTGCTCAAATGATACCTTCAACGAAGCCTTTCCTAAACTTCAAGTAGAAACAGATTTGCCTTTCCTCTGAATGTTCCCACTCCATCACCTGGACTTCTGGTGCTATTTATGGTCATTGGTGTACTCAGCCTATCTTCCTGCTAATGAGAACTTTGGTTTGTGCATGTTTAGATCACCTATGGCTCCTAATGGAGAGAGGCATGTAATAAGTGCTCAAAATCTCCTTTTATGAATGAATGAGTAAATAATAAAGATAGAGGATTAAAAATAAAAACTGCTTTCTATCTTCAGTGGATGTCAAGGACAGGAGGCAAGGTGGACCATCTGACTGATATAAAGCAAAAACTTCTTGGCCCTCAACTAGAGGTGGCTGAAGGGAACTGAAGGATGGCACCTTTGCTCTCACACCACCTCCCTCTGTTCAAATCCCAGCATATGATGGACATTTAGCAGACACCCTCTAGGCCTGATCAAGTTATAAGTGAGTTCCGGCTATACTGCTTGGTTGACATCTGTAGCAACAACTTTACACACTGCAAGAAACAAAGGTTTAGGAAATCAGCTGATTTGAAAATACTTGACCCGAGTCTTTCATTCCACAGCCACCTCACTATGGTGCTCAGAGATGCACATAGCAATTGCTCCATGCTGTGTTCTGAGGAACCAAGATATTCCTCCTTTTAACTGTATCCTAATTGTTAGCTTTAAATTTTTTTAAAACCTTACATCATGAAAAAGTACTTATGCAGCTCTTTTTAATAACCCATGGTCAAAGAGATCTTGTAGCTAGATTCTGGCAGCTGGTACATATAATAAGGAAACACACATGCATGAAGAAAGACAAAACCCAGGGCAGGTAGGAGAAGGACTGGGGCAGGCAGCTTGCTAGCCCTCCAGAACCTGGTTACAGGTGTCTCTACTAACTTTTAAATTGTTTTGAATATTTATAACTATAAACTACATACACTCCCCATCTCTGAGAGTGCTAGCAAATGTGAAAGTGGAGGAAATCACAAGCACAGGGGTGTAGCAAGTGATTTTACTCAAGGCAGTTGAACGAAGCAAAAGGGAACTTCAAAGCAAAACCCCAAAGCCAACAAGCACAGGAATTAACCTGGGGGTGCAGTGTAGCCATGGCCCACCTTGACCAAGGCCACTGTCACTGAGAAAAGATAAAAGAAAATTTAAAAACTGCAAAATTATGTTTTACATTAAAAAAAAAAAAATCCTCCCGGGGCACCTGGCTGGCTCAGTAGGTAGAACATGATTTCAGGGTCATGAGTTCAAGCCCCACATTGGGCCTAGAGCTTTATCTAAAAAAAAAGAAAAAAAAATCCCACTCATCACATGATGTAACTCATCCAATCAACCACAAAACAGAATAAACTACCCACAGAACCTTACTAATAAGATAGAGAGACACAAGGCAAGGAGTCTAAAATTTCACAGTAAGATATATGAGAGCAGAGCTATGAAACATCTTCACCTCAGGGAAAATAGAGCTGAGCAACTGTGAAAAGAAGGTGACTCCCTCTTTTTCCTTTCTGATAGACTTATATAATTTTAGACTGTAAGATACCCTGGAGGCCATCTATTCCCATCTTACAGAGAAGATAGAGGCCTAGAGAAAGGAAGGACCGTTCCAAGACCAAAGCAGGTGATATGCCTAAGTTTCTTGGTTCTAGACTATAAAAGAAAGCACAATTCTCAAAATTGAAATGTGTGATCTGACAAGCCCAGGGATGCTCCTTCTTTCAAAGGTTTATGCTAGGTCTTTATTTCCATCATTCATAGCTCCCCATTGCTCATGTCTTTACCGATTTTATTCTCCCACTGTATGTCCTCTATACCTGTACCTGTGTCAGTGTGACTGCTAACAAATCCCTAAAACTGGGCACTTTGAACACATTGGGGGGGGGGGGGATTATATATTCCTTTATTGAATACCAGGTATGAGTATCCTTACAAGAAATAGCTAATAGTGGCCCCTGTTAACCAACCTCTTAACCATGTGCCAGGCACTGTGCTATAATGCCATATCTTATTTAATTTGTGACAATCTTAGGAGTAGTTTATAACTCTCACAATAATTTCCACTTTAGAAATGAAGAAGCTGAGGAGGAGGGATGTAAGTCTACTTGCTAGTTAGTGATGTGGTTAGCCTTCTCTCTAACATTAGAGTTTATATTCCACTGTTACCCTCTCCCATATGCCATATTCTTATGGTTTTTACTTTACTTTTTAAGTTTTCAAAAAATATTTATTTACTTATTTATTAGTGAGAGAGAGAGAGAGACAGAGAGCACTAGCTGGGGGGGGGGGGGCACAGAAGCAGGCTCCCTGATCAGCAGGCACATGGGACTCCATACCAGGACCCAGGGATCATGACCTAAGCCAAAGGCAGATACTTAACCAACTGAGCCACCCATGCGCCCCTGGTATTTTCTTTATAACGATGCAGCCTCCTGCAGTTTCCCTTACTCAGTGCCTTACAGAAGATCTCAAACACAGGCGTGTCTAAGAAGCCTTTTTGATGATGCTGGTTCAGGTAATAGTCTGGACAGCAGGAGTGCCAGCAGCTTTAGGAAAGGTGCCCAGGAGTGAGAAAGCAAAGGGTAACAGTCTTGGGCCTTGCCAAGTATCCATTTCTGAATGTGTCCCAGAGGTGTACTGGCTTCTTCTCCCTCCTGACTTTGATAATCAGATTTATGCCTTAATAGCTAAAGTCATGCCTCTGCTGGTGACAAGAAGTTAAGAATCTTAAATCTCTGAAGGACAGATGATAACCTAGTACTATCAGTTTGTTTTGGGAAGAGAAGGCTGTGAAATGGCTTTAAGTGTCTGATAGGAGATTCTTCTCAGGCAGCCTGAAAAGGCTGTGGAGGGTGACAATGACACAAGCCAATTCTAAGCAGGTAGAACTTGAGGTGAAAGCAGCTTTTCTTCCATTAGAAGGAAGTATTCTTAGATCTCCTTCAAATGGGGCCAGGCAAACTACGGTTTCTCTGTCCCTGAATAGGGAAGATGATGGAGAGAAACAGCTATAGTGGCTGATGTCCACACTGATACTTCCTTCGGGGAGCTGTGGGGGCTCAGTCAGTTGGGCATCTGACTCCTGGTTTCGGCTCAGGTCATGATGTCAGAGTCATGGGATTGAGTCCTGAGTGGGGCTTCAGGCTCAGCAGGGAGTCTACATGTCCCTCTTCCTCCCCTTCTTCTCCTCCCCACGCCCATGCTTTTTTTTCTCTCTCAAATACATAAACCCATTTTTAAAATCTTAAAACAAACAAAAAAAGAACTAAACTTTCTAAACAGAACAGAGATATATTCTCTCTGGTGGGGGGTGTCCCCTGGTTAGACTGAGTTGCTATATCACACTAAAAACTTTATTATTATTTTGGTCCCCATTTTTTTTCTTCCGTTCTCATCATTAGTTTCCTTTTGGGTACCCCCATTGACCCTGGGCACAGAGATCAAGAACTGTCTTTGGCATCACAGCTGGGAGATCAGAGTAATGTCATATATTTTTTCTTTTTGGTCTCATTTTACTATCTTAAGTAAAGAGAACTCCACGAAGAGTGGCTATCCGTCCCCTTTCATCCTAGGATTTGAGGTTTTAAGTAACTAGCTGGGAATTCACTTTATTGCATCTGAAGATCAAGTAATGGAACCAAAGCAAATGAGGCAGCATTAATTCACTGTGCTTTAACCCTTGAGACGTATTTCATAATAATACAGAAAATCCCAGGGTATCATGAAATAGTAACTGTCTTCATGTGTGGAAAGGTGCCTACCTTGCTTGTGTGCCTGTCAGCCATGAAATAAAACTCTAAAATGTGGGAAAGCTAGAAAACAGGGGCTCTGGGCATGGCAGTCTCCAAATAGATTCTTGTGACTCCATCAGATGAGAAAACTTTAGTTTTAACAACACACCAGGACTTTTCTCTAAAAGGTTCTGGGAATGGCAGACTTATTCCTAGTTAGACCCTCTCTCTTGCCCTACCCTCCCCCCACCCGCCTTATTTTTCCTGCCCCCAACAGGATGGGAAGAAAATGTCCTTAGGAGACCTTTCCTTTTTTATATTACACAATCTCATCTCTGGAATTCAAGTCTAGTTCTGCTCAGCCCAAATAAGAAGTGCTTGTCACCAGGAAGGCGGCCATCTAAACAAGCAGCAGCTGGATGAGAAAAGAGGGCATGTCAGCCCAGAGCAGCAGAGAGGGTTTCTCACGGCAGCTATTTGCAACCCTCCAAGGAGCTACAGCGGCTGCCCATTAAAACCCTGTTAAAACACTTCTGATGTTGTCAGCAGCAGAGAGCTGAAATAGCACAGTGATCACTGAGATGCTATCTGCCTCAAGCAATTCAGTGGTACTGTCGATACTATGAGCAAGAAGGTACAAGATAAGCAACAACCTAATTTCTACATCAACATTTCATAAACTCCCTAAGCTGGCAGCACCAGTGATGTGGCCATACGGAGACAAAAGTGATGGACCACCTTGGGGACAGAAAGACCTTTATGTTGAGATCTGGCCCCATAGTCCTGAACCTGCACACTGCTCAACTCTCAATATTCCCAAGGAAATTTGCTCTGAAAAGAATTACTGGAATGTTCCTCTCCAGGGCACCACTGGGCACCACATGAGGCATGGGAATTCTGGATAAGGTTCCCTTCTGTTGAAAAGATGACTGGCCCCACCATCATCTCTCCACCTTTGTCCCCCAAGAGTCCAATTTTATTGAAAAGGCTACCTAACCTGCCTGATTTTGTATTTCACTGGCTATTACTGGTATTAGTTGGAAACCAGAATCCTAATTTTAGATTCCTTCCTTTGTCAGTGAACATAAAGAGAAGACACTTTGCAACTTTTTTGGATTTGAAGAGAAAACAACAGATTATACAGGCTAATCCTAATGTTTTAGAAGCATATATCCTGGTATCATTCCAGTTGGTGGTTCTTCCTTTTGGCTCCTCAGTCTAATGCTAGGTGATAACCAGGGTGACCGTATCCAAACTGGTACATTCATAATGATGAAATGAGTGCCATGGATAATTACACTGGCTCAAATGAAAACAGGACCCAGGCAGATCAAGGCCTATGGTTACCCTTGCTACATCCCTGTCCTCTCAGCAAACTGAGGCCTGAAAGTTCTGTGATGAAACAGGAAATGAGTAAGTGGCTATTTCCTCAGAGAACTAACAGGCAGGATGGAATGGAGATGCTCAACCCACCAGCTGGATGTCTTGCTTGCTTAACAATAAACATCAGGCTATCGGATCCATGGCGCTCTCGCAGACAACTGTGTGGACAGGGCCCTGACTCCTTAGTGAGAGGAAGGAGGCATGACTGAAGTGATTACAATGCACTTGTAATTACCCACTGCAACTTTACGTGCAGGATCCTAAGACAGTGAGCAACACACTTCTGTGAAATTTACCTGAAGCCAAGAAGAGCATGCTGGTCTTAGGGTCCTTTTCTCCGGCTCGAAGGACAGACTCTAGAGGGTAGACAAAATGCGGGCTGGGCATTTGCCACTTTGATAGAAGAGAAGAGAAGAATTTAAGATAATCCTAACAACCAATCCTCCAAATTCAGGCTATAGTCTTCAGTGAGGGAAAGAGTATAATCTAACTTTCCACGTAATCTAATTACGTGATAACAGGCTCATAGTAGCCTAGGGATGAGGTGGTAGGGAGGGGACTTCAGGCTGAGAAAGTCAACATAGTCAAACTCCAGGAGAAACAAGAAATGAAGCACTCCATTTAATTTCTCATGATCCAACATTATGCATTTCTTCCATTGAACATCTCGGTTCTAGATTGCAAGTGTAACAATATTAAATGAAGAGCCACCTAGAGAAGATGGGATAATCTCAAGGATTCTGGCTCTAGAGGATACCATTAAAACCCTGCTAAAACTTTTTTTTAACATTATTTTTTATTATTTACACTGCACCCTGTTCCCAAACGGGACGTAGGGGAGTGGGATGGCTAGAGTGCCATGGCACAGGGAGTGCAAAGGAGTTCACGTCCACTTGGAGACGTGGGTTTAGCAGCCTCTATCAGAAGACTGCAGGATGGGGGAAAGCAGGGTGCTAGGCAAAGCAGTGGCTTCTTATCCTATACCTCATCTTCTATCTCCTTGCAGGGAAGCCCTACCTCAGGAGTAAGCCAAGAACTGGTAGGAGGGTTGCAGCAGGAAAGGTTAGCAGGAAAGCAGGAGGGCTAATTCCCAGAGAGGTACGCCATCCCACCTTCCCTGCGTCCCCCTGGTGCCTCCTGCAAGGAAAGAGTTTGATCTTCTCCGAAGGGCTCTGGCTGGGCCTAGGGTCTCCTGTGAAGAAGAGCCAGCTGGGTCGCTCTGTAGATGGAAGCCCACTGCTGGCTCCAAGCTCCGGGCTCTGCCCCTCCATCAGCCTTATCCTCTTACTCATCAGACAGTGCCAAGGGTGCATGTTCTGCCATCACTGGGATCTGGGCTGTGCAGGTTGGTGGAGTCATCAGAAGATGAGGAGGAGGTGCAGCATGTGGTCCTGTCTGGCGTGGGCACTGGCAGGCTCAGCTCCTCTGGATAGTCGTCCACCCCAGACATCTGGGAGGCTGGCGGAAGCTCTTCACAAGGCGAGAACACATCTGTTCCCTCCTTATCTCCACGATCACCAAGCTCTATCCACTCCAGAGAACCTGGAGCACTTAGCCCACTGAAATGATCCTGGGGCAATTACAACAGTATTCATTCAGGAGCATGAAGGCCTCTCAGAGGAGCAGGAGACTCAATCACCAAGACCATTTTGGAGGAAGTGTGACACTTTTCTCATATCGTTTATTCTGTGTGTCGTTAGGAATGTTTTTAAAGTCATTTTGAAAAAGGTAAGAAAAAAGGCTTAGAGGAGTAGAAGTAAAGCAATATGGGATGCTACTTGATCAAAAACACGTATTTCTCAAGCAAATTAACAAGTCATTAATAATCTGCCTAGTGGTATCAGGTCTATAAAACCTAACTCGGGTTATGTAACCTAACTTTGGAGTGAGCCTAAGTCTTGGGAACATGCCCTTCCTTTATTTGTCCATTCACTAGCTCCAAATAACCATGACAGGGTAAAACGCATTTCTGCCCTTAGTTCCTGTTTATCTTTTTCAAGAAAGGTTTCCTATAATTAACAGTACTAGAGCAAACCAAACTGAACCACAATGTTTTCTGGGCCACAACATGCTTACCAAAGGCTTCCAAACCATTGTAAGGACTGGAAATCATCCAGGGGGGAAAAGAATTTATTCTTTTCAGGAATCCAGATTTTTCGCTATCACAAAAAGCAGGACACTTTAAAATTAGTGTCAACTTTGGGCAGCCCGGGTGGCTCAGAGGTTTAGCGCCGCCTTCAGCCCAGGGTGTGATCCTGGAGACCCGGGGATGAATTCCCACGTCAGGCTCCCTGCGTGAAGCCTGCTTCTCATTCTGCCTGTGTCTCTACTCCTCTCTCTCTCTCTCTTGAATAAATAAATAAATAATTTGAAAAAATCTTTAAAAAAAATAAAATTAGTGTCAACTTTAGGCTACACGTGATAGGCAAACAACTTTTCAGATTAAAGACCTGAAATTTGGATAAAGGAGAACCTGCATGAGAGTGCCCAGATTAATCATTAACAAATGCACATTTAAATTCTGTATCTTGGTGGAGCAGTGTATTTGAAAATTATCTTACTTCACATAAAATCAACAAATATTTAGTGAATTGCTGAGTCCACAGGTCCATATAGACATATGCTATAATCCTACATGAGTTTTAGTTTGGTATCTCCTTTCTGAACTTTTTTTTTTTTTTTTTTTTCATTTTACTTAAAAAAAACTTTAAGGGTAGCCTGGGTGGCTCAGCGGTTTAGTGCCTGCCTTCAGCCCAGGGTGTGATCCTAGACACCTGGGATCAAGTCCCACGTCGAGCTCCCTGCATGGAGACTGCTTCTCCCTCTGCCTGTATCTCTGCCTCTGTGTGTGTGTGTGTGTCTCATGAATAAATTAAAAAAACATTAAAAAAAAACTTTAAAAAATATTTTATTTTTTTTAAGTAATCTCTATGCCCAACCTGGGGCTTGAACTCACAACCCAGAGATTGAGAGCTGCATGCCCCACCAACTGAGCCTGCCAGGTGTCCCTGTTTTTTCACTTTATTTTTTTTTATTTTTTTTATTTTTTTAATAAAGATTTTATTTTTTTTTTTTAATTTTTATTTACTTATGATAGGCACACAGTGAGAGAGAGAGAGGCAGAGACACAGGCAGAGGGAGAAGCAGGCTCCATGCACCAGGAGCCCGACGTGGGATTCGATCCTGGGTCTCCAGGATCGCGCCCTGGGCCAAAGGCAGGCGCTAAACCGCTACGCCACCCAGGGATCCCTGTTTTTTCACTTTAAACTTCATTTTGGGTAAAGGCAATTCTGGAAGAAAAAAGCTTCAAAACCTTGAATACAAGAGTTAAGGTAAATCTGATAAAACAGTAACATAAGTCCCAAGAGTGGCATCTGTTGTAAATAAACACATATCAATACCACCTTAATCCACTCATGTGTCTCAGGCCACTCAATTTTTGGACATCATGAAATATTATGAAATCTTCCTCCTAGCTTAATCATAGGAAATGGGAATAGAAAATTCATGTCATTTTGCCTCATCTGAAACCAGGCTATCCCTTCAAAGGAAGGGAAATAGCTATCAAGAGAGATTAGTAGGGAATTAAATATTTAGCAACACATTCTGAAATATGAGGTCAACTACTGGGAGAAACCAACCTAAATATATATTTTAATAAATGAGAAGAATGAACTTACATATGATAGTCTGAAAAATAAAGAGATCCAACTATGACAGGAGGTTTTCAAATTTGGTTACACATTAGAATCATTGGAGAAATCTGAAAAATACCGATGCCTATACTCCAATCTCAACTACTCTGAGTATGGCCTGGGTGTAGGGATTTTTTTAAAGGTCTTCAAGGAATTTCTAATGTGCAGCCAAGGCTGAGACCCATAGCACCAGTAGTTGGTGTTCATATCTAATGGAGCCTGGATACCATGAAGTGAGGAGTTGGCAAATTAAGGAATGAATGTGAAAGAGATGGAAATTGGGAGAAGTTAATGTTAAGCTAACACATTTCTTTTAATTTTAACATTTTTAATTCGAGCTCAAATAACTTTTAAAATATGTCGAAATATATCCCTTTGTATTTGAGAGTCAGCACCAAAATAGTCATTGCTTCCCACTCTATGCAGGGGGAGCATTTCATGCAAGTATTTGGAGACTGAAATATTAATATTGTCTGCATTTCTCAACTGATGTATCAATAAAATTACTACAGATCTACAGGAAAGGTCAGAAATCATCTAGTTCAGATGCTTCACAAAATATACTTCACAAACTGAAGACACTTGTCCCCTTATCCCCTACTCTCAAGAAGCTCTGAATTGAAAAAAAAAAAATTAGATCAAGTCAAGGAACAGATTAAGAAAAACTCCAATAATAGAAAATATATGACATGAATCCTGGTAAGTTAAATGTCTTGCTTATCTTCTCCAGCTATCAAAAGAGATCTAAATCAGTTCCTTAAATTTTATCTACTGAGTGAAAGAGACATGCAGGTTTTTTTTTTTTCCTTAGAGGGCAAGCCTGTGTATTAAATACACACAAGTGGTAAATTTTCTGAGATGAAACCAACAAAAATTTGTTAATGCTAGATACTGCTTAGCATCCACAGAATGCATTCACAGCCAGAGTATATCCTTTTTGAATAGTTAGCTTTCAGTATTTTCCAGAAAAGCCAATGAATACCTCCATCAAAAGAGTCCTATATCTGGAATGAGCTTTAAAACCAGCCATCCTGTGTGGTTTAGTTAGGGTCTCTTGCCCACAGTGACATCAAGCAATCTCTCATAGTCCTCATTCTTTTGCCTTTCCCTCTAGGAGGCATTTGGCTGCCAGAATTCCTTACTCATCCCTTTGTACTACATTACTATAACCTTCCTATGTTGTTCTGTGACAGTAATAAAAAGGCAAAAGGTAGAGTTTAATATTTCATTCAATTCTTTCCTGCCTGCTTCCTTTATAATCACATGCTACGAGCTGCCATAGTTTAGTATTCCTTCTCCCCCAAAATAACATCCAAAAAATTCAAAATTTGTGAGTTCTAATCCAGTTGTTGCTCCAAATGTCTGTTCATTCATCCTCCATTTTTCTTCTACCACCTTCAAAAGCAATTGGGATTTAAAAAAAGAAAGGAAAAGAAAAGAAAACATTCAAATATAAGACAGCTAAAGGTCTGGAAGAGAGATGAGTCATAATGTAGAGGGGTGGCAACGAGATCATTTTTTTTTTGACATGAGGTGGTTATTGTACTACTGTTGCTTCAAATTTCCTGTCAACTAAACAAATAATAAAGTTTTCTTCCTGCCTTACTTTTCTCATATGGGAAATTTATGGATAACAATTAAACACGTAAAGGAAATTAACACCTATTTATGCAATGAACAGTATGTTTTAAGGAACCCAGAAAAAGCATGACGTGGGTTCTGCATCAAAGAAGTTAACTATCTGGTTGGGATTCACTTCTAAAACATAAACACATTTGCACACAATATAATAAAACAGGTATTAACTAAATATGGGATGAACTCTCAGGAAAGGGTTTTATTTTATTTTATTTTTTTAATTTTTTTTATTTATTTATGATAGTCACACAGAGAGAAAGAGAGAGAGGCAGAGACACAGGCAGAGGGAGAAGCAGGCTCCATGCACCGGGAGCCCGATGTGGGATTCGATCCCGGGTCTCCAGGATCGCGCCCTGGGCCAAAGGCAGGCGCCAAACCGCTGCGCCACCCAGGGATCCCAGGAAAGGGTTTTAGAAGGAAGGATCAGAAGTATTTAGATATATAGGCAAAATTTCCCAAGGAAGCTCATGAAAACAATGCTAACCAAATGCTATTGGCTAAAAATGGGACATCCACAAAGGTCACTTCATTTTCTAGTGTAATTTCAAAGAATTGCTGAGGAATGGAAGTTGGAAACTAGGACTAATGAGTTTCATAATTGTCTAGGTTACAATTAAGGCTGGTGTAATCTCACTGCCTAAAACCAGGTAAAAGTGAAGGCATCTTTGCTCACTCCACTGAGCTGAATATACATACACACTTATATTTTATATACTTGTATCAATTATGTTTATTCATACATAATTTTAGTATACTATTATATATAATTTTTATATATTCAAGTGCCTATATAAAAATAAAGTATATGGACTGGAAAAATTAATATTGTTGAAATATCCATACTACTCAAAGCCATCTACAGACTCAATGCAATCCCAACCAAAATACCAATGGCATTTTTCACAGAACTAGAACAAATAATCCTAAAATTTGTATGGAACCATGAAAGACCCTGAATAGCCAAAGCAATCTTGGAAAAGAAGAACAAACCTGGAGGTATCACACTCCTTGATTTCAAGCTATACTATAAAGTTACAGTAATCAAAACAGTATGATACCAGCACAACAAGACTCATATGAATCAATGGAACAGAACAGAGAAGAAATAAACCTACATATATATGATAAAGTAATCTACAACAAAGAAGGCAAGAATATACAATGGAGAAAAGACAGTCTCTTTAGTAAATGGTACTGGGAAAACTGGACAGCTATATGCAAAAGAATGACACTGAACTACTATTTTGCAGCATATAAAAGAATTAACTCAAAATTGATTACATGCACTGAATTATATGCACCCCTATGTTCACTGCAGCACTATTTACAATAGCCAAGATATGGAAGCAATCTAAGTGTCTACCAATGGATGAATGGATAAGAAAGATATGGTATACATATACAATGGAATATTACTCAGCCATAAAAAGAATGTCTTGCCATTTGCGGCAACATGAAGGAACCTTGGGGGGTATTATGCCAAGTGAAATAAATGTGACAAGAGAAAGACAATACTGTGTGATTTTACTTATATGTGGAATCTAAAAAACAATATAAAACCAGTCTCACAGATATAGAGGATAGATTGATGGTTGCCAGAGGAGAGGAGGGCTGGGGGGGTTGGCAAAATGGGTGAAGAGGACCAAGAGGTACAATCTCCCAGTTATAAAATAAATCAATCATTGGGATGTAATGCATAGCATGGAAAATACATACAATAATGTATAGCAATACATGGTAACTAGACTTACAGTGACCACCTTGTAATGTATATAAGCATTGAATCACTATGTTGTACATCTAAAACTAATATAATATTGTATGTCGATTACACTTCAATAAAAAAGTAAAAATAAAAATAAATTAAAAGTATATGTATGTGTATATATACTTTATTCTATGCCTGTCTTTGCTAATATAGCAGGCTTTAGATAGCTCTTTAAAGGTATGGACACATTCTTTGCTGTAGACAAAGAATTTAGGGATTTATTACATTTATTATCTTATTTTTAAAATATTTGTGCTTCAAAAGATGACATTCTTACAACAGAACAGATCTTTTCACAGGTATGCTTTTTTGTAGGCAGGATACGGATAGTCTTGAAGGAACAACAAGCTGAGGATATAAATCTGTCAAGTCTAGAATATTCCTATTGAGTCTTACAAATGACAGAAAACAATAGTGTACCAGTTCTTTCTAACATTAGCTGCTTTGTTCCTCCTCATAGCCTTATAGAAAAGGTTATTTGCAACTCTTCACATCCTTACAAAATATTCAGATTCTTCAATGAAATGAGGTTCCCACATTGTGGATACACCCACACAGCGAACTGCAACAGTGAATGAAACAGATTATAGTCAGATCTTTGACAATATTAACTTTATGCTAAGGCTCTGCTCTGGTGGGCAGCTTTCCCTCCAAATCTATGCCTGAAAAATTTTACCCAGTAAACATGTCCTAGGCCTTTAGAGGAGCTGCTGAGCAGTGATTTGAGTCCCAACGTTTCATGTGTGGGAACAGCCTGGTGTGTAAGGACAAGGATGGTTCCCCAGCTGAAATGTCAGAGGCATTCTTGATGGAGAAATGACCTGGATGCGAAGAAAAGATCCTGAGTCTAATGATGCATAATTCCTACTACACCAATGCACATCTGCAAAACCAGCCTCAGGAGAGCCTGCCTACCTTCTGCGGCCACCTCCACTGCTCTGGATAGTGCTCTTTTCAGCCAATAGCTCTTCTGTGGAGCAACACTCACTTCAAATCAGCTTTCAAACAGCTATTCATCCAAGGGAGGCCAACTCAAAAGGGCTCAATTGGGCAGCTAAGAAATTTGCAGCTAGAGACGTGATGAAAGAGGTCAGGAGGGACCCAGTGCAGGCGGGGTGGGGGTGGGGGTGGCTCTCAAAGAGGCAGGGAAGTGTCTGGATGTTTAAATCCTTGCCTGAGAAGTCTTCTAGGGCACAAGTACAGTCAGTATGGAGGCACAACTACTTGGTGGCCACTGGACTGTCACATAAACTGACCAGGCAATGATTACTGATTATGGAGGAGGGAAAGTGAAGAGGAGCCAGCTCCAGCATTTTTTTGGTAAAGAACTTTAATGTCATTCTGTTTCTTCTGAAGAAATGAGAACACTTCAGTCACCCCACCCCCACCCAAAGGCCTTCTCTCTCTTTTCCTCCACCCAGGGCCCGACCCTGGCTCCCAGAAGGCTGCAGGGCAGCAGAGACTCTCTCTCACTTCCATCACCTCTGTGGCCCTGGGTCAGGCTTGGCTGAGATGAACTGGAAAGGAAAACCCTTTCCGTTCTGCTGAATGCATTTTACACATTCCTTCATTTCCCCGCTGATAACCTACACCTACCTGCAAAGAAGAAAATGCCTAGGAAAAGTGGATTCCCGGTTTCTTTTGTGGCAGGCCGGCTGCAGAATGGAATGGTGTGTGAGTGACTGAAAAAGTCCCTTCTCTTTAACTTCTCATTCAGGTGTGTTACAGCTCAGAATTAGGGGAACACTTTATGATCTGATTTAATACCTGCCTCTGAAATGGCTTCTGCCAAGCAGCTCACAATTACTACCACCATGAGGAGGATTCCCTGCTTAGCACCTGGTTACAGAGTGATTTCAGCAACAGATCCTAGATTAGAATTTAGTGAATTGAGGCTTTTGTTGATATTATTATATTATTCCTGGGTCACAAGGTATGAATTGGAAGAAATTCACAACCACAACTTCTTAATGCTGGACCTGTCTTTTAAGACTCTACTTCAATATTCACTCCTGTAGGAGTTCTGGATATTGTTTAATGAGCTGTAAAGGTCAATTTCTAACTGGTTCCAAATGGAGCCTTCAGAGTTAAAAAGCCACTCTTTCACAAAAACTACAAATTTTCTTATTATACAATGAGATCAAATCCACTGGGTTACTGCATCTTCCAGGGTATAAATCACCACCCTGCCTGACGGGATGACATTCACTTCCACAGCAATGATGTTATAATCACGTATCAGGTCAGTAGGTGCCAATATTCCCCCACCATCAACTTGATTAATCTGAACCTTCCTCATATTCTATACTTTTGCAAAATATAACACTTCCTCTCCATCTGATGGAATCAATTCCCAAACTTGGTGAATTTCATGTGTAATTAAAGCACTCTCCAGACCTTCCTGCATGGGCTGAAGACTGGACCACATTCAACTGGGTTTCTGTTCAGCCTCTTTAAGCAGTGGCAGCAGCCCTCCTACAAAATGGTCTAGGGAAGCCACCTAAAAGGGTGGGTGATGTTCATAAATGGACAGGAAACAGAAAAGACGAATATTGGGCGGATGACAGATCCCTTAACTGGCCTTCAAGATACGAGCTGTTCTATTAAACATAGGGCCATTATGCTGGCCGGCCATCCACTTTAAACCCCAGAGTGATTAAAATGCTGGCAGGAAATGAAAGCTCTCTATTGAAGGTCCTTCCCTGAGGTCCTAATTTCAAACCAAATTTTACAGCACCGCACAGGAACAAAGGAAGCCCAGTCTTCCAAGTCTTCTTTTTGTCACTTTGGACAAAGACACCCCCTCATACTCTTCAAAGAACAATGGCCTCTGTAGAGCCACAGCCACGCCAAGAATGGGCACAAACCATACAGAAACACATTTTAAAAATACATTTTACACTGCCCTTGACATTTCAGATAAATAGAAACCACTGCACTGAAATTCCAAGTATTTCATCCTTTCCCTCCTCCCTTTGCCTCTATAATGAGAATTTTCCTATTCTCCTAATCTACTTGATCTTTGACATTTTGGCCTCTGTGAATGGAGGACACAGAAGAGTAGCCAAATAAATTAATTATTCAGATAATTGCATTTTATTAAAGTAATCACTGTAACAGAGACAATCACATGAATTTCACCAACAGAAGACAGCAAGGATGCCTACAAATCTTTTTTAATTGAAACATCTCTGGAGTCATTCCTGTTCCATGGTCCACTATGAGCAAGCCAGGGAAAATACATTATCAGAACAGAATTTCTTTTTTACTTTACTAGCTGTTGTTTCGGGGTGGCCTTTTTTTTCCCTCTCTCTCTCTTCTTCAGCAAAAACAGCTTTTATGTTTTTACTGAACCACTTCAGATTCACTCTTCCACACAGTGGATGTTTACTTGGATTTGGCAGGCTGAGAACAGCTGGTTGTTCCCTAAACGAATGGAACATGAGACCATATGTTTCAACATTTAAGCAATTTTGAACCAGAGGTATAATTCTGAGTGTCCTTTGTTGAAATTGTACATTAAATACCCAAAGGATCTGAGCTATATAAGAGATACATCTTCTCCTACCACCTCCCACCCCCCCACCCCCAAGCACTTCTCCCTTAGCAAAAAAACCCACTCCATAACACTCATGTCGTAGATTTGTCCCAAGTTTGCAGAGATCAGTGGTGAGCTGACAACGGCTCTGCTTCAGGGGCAGCTGTATTTTAAACAGGAAAAGACAGCTAAGCAGACTTTTTCCTTCTAATTCTGCTTGGGAACAAAATGTGTCTGAGGCCCTCTCTGGGGAGTGTCAACAGCATGGATACCTGTTTTCCCCATAGAAGCTCGAACCTAACAGATTTATAAAAGAAGAGCCTCTGATGTTACCAGTTAGGATGACCGTGTGCCTTGTTTCTCTCCGTTTTTAGAACATCCTCAAGTGAAGCTGGGCTAATGAGATTCAAGCTGAACTCAAGCTGAAGATAAGAAATGTCTCAAACAAAAACTTCTCATGAAACTTACTATCTCAGCTCTGTAATGAAACTATCGCCATTTCCTCTCTTTGGTGCTTCCATATTAATGATTAATCGTGTTAAAAAACAAAACTATGGATTTAAAGTCAGGCTGAGTCACAGCATTAACAGGGCATTAGCAGAGCATTAAGAAGAAAATTATCTTGTTCCTAGAAAAAGAAGAGAGCTCACCTTTTGGAAAAAAAATAAGAAATACAGTGAAAAGTCAAATATACATAAAGTAGACAATCCGGTCACTGAAATGCCAAGCACAAAGAAGTGGGAAAGGAAGCCACCAGCCTCTGGAAAGTCTGGGAGTCCATGAAACCTCCCAGTTTTGAATTTAGACTTGAGGTGGTAAGCTGAAGTCAATAAATGCTTTTATAGATCCTTTTCTACAATGTTAAATAAGAGTTATTTATTCACATCTAAGATGTAAGAGGTAAAACTATAGGTGCAAACAGGTTATTTCTACCCTAGGCTCACATAGGCATTTCTCTGAATTTGTTTTTGAGTTTCTAAGTCTAGTCTACAAGTTCTTGACCTGTGGCTGGATATTCTTTTTGAGGAGGATATTAAAAATAGCCCTATTAATCATCATGACTACATATATTTTAAAGATAACTTAAAGAGGTTTTTTATTGAGGTTCCTATGTAAATAAGATTAATAATACTAGTAATACTTTTCTTTTTCTGAGTCTACTTAAGTGCAAGGATCTTACAGAGAATTTTACAAAGTCAATGTTTTCAACCATGTTACTAATAAAATTTCAGCAAAACCAGAAACATTACTCTGCCCTGCCACTAAAGAAGATGAGAATACATTAGTTGGTATTAATTTAAAATCTTATAGCTCCAAGAAAGCTTTGGAAAAATAGATACTCAGCTACCTGAATTTTCTCGAGCTGCGGGAGAGACAGATTTTCTCCATTTCTGGGCTCTGCAGCAATACAGGAACTACTTGGGGTAGGAGTTGGTGGAGAGTGCAGTTGTATCCATACTTTTAAGATCCTATTCAATGCACAAGAAAATATGTACAAAGCTGCAGATTTGCTTGTAAAAGCAAATTTTTTTTAAATTTTTATTTATTTATGATAGTCACAGAGAGAGAGAGAGGCAGAGACACAGGCAGAGGGAGAAGCAGGCTCCATGCACCGGGAGCCCGACGTGGGAATCGATCCAGGGTCTCCCGGATCGGGCCCTGGGCCAAAGGCAGGCGCCAAACCTCTGCGCCACCCAGGGATCCCTAAAAGCAAATTTTTTGAGACAACTGTGATAGCGAAGCAGTCCAATAAATTGTGATACCTCCATAAAACAGAATTCGATTGAAAAGGGCTCGTGATCAGAAGGCCAGGCTAAGGAACCAGATTACCTTGGTTAAATCTGAATCTAGCCTTGGTTTTTTTCTGTCTTTGTCACTTTGGATGTAGTTGTAACCTTTCTTTAACTCAATTTCTTCATCTATTGATGTCTATATCCTAAAGTTATAGTGAAGACTAAATGAAATAATACACACCTGAAATACTATCCATTATTTTTTTTAATTTTTATTTATTTATGATAGTCACAGAGAGAGAGAGAGAGAGAGAGAGAGAGAGAGGGGCAGAGACACAGGCAGAGGGAGAAGCAGGCTCCACGCACCGGGAGCCCGACGTGGGATTCGATCCTGGGTCTCCAGGATCGCGCCCTGGGCCAAAGGCAGGTGCTAAACCACTGTGCCACCCAGGGATCCCAATACTATCCATTATTATTACTATGTAGCTAGGAAAAAGAATGAGGTAGATATGTATGTATAACACACACTAACAAGGAGACAATGTCTATCGTTCAAATTGGTGAGAGAAAAACAAGGCTGGAGAGCAGGAGATGCAGTATGAGAACAGGGAAGGAAAATCTGAACTCCTGTTCTTATATGCACGTGACAGAAGATTAAAGAACACCTCTGCCACTTTTGGCACCCTGCAAAAGTTTATGTGCAGAAAACTTGGAAAAGGTGGTAAAAACAAATATTAATAACATATCTTAAAATGAAGAGACCCTTGAAAAACATAAGCTTTGGAAGCTTACATGTCAATTGTTCCCCTAATATGTCTGTCCTTTCAAAACAAAGTTTTTTTGAATCTATATAGAGTTCTTCAAGTTAAAAAAAGAACTAGATTAAAAAAAAAACAACAACCCAAGAACTAGATAGAATCAAAGTAAAAAGTAGTACATCCATCAGGGAGAAACCTCCTCACAATTTTCTAATATATAAAAAAAGTAGTTTCAGGTAATATAGTCATTCACAGTGCCACAAAAGAACTAGAATAACTTACAGACACGTGGGTGTGTAAAAGTCTTGATGAAATACAGCCTTACTTATTGTCACACATCAATTTATTCTCAGCACTTAAGAATCATCTGCACAGCTCTGACTCAGAATATGGGGGACACTGGGGACACAATGAATGATGAATGCCCCAGAGTGCCCTGAGCATGTCAGCTATTCTGACATGTAGTCTCACTCCAGTGTATGTCAAGGTGTGCAACATCACAAAAGTGAATATATCAATTTTATGCTAAAAATCAAAGGCACAACAGATTTAAGGTCCTATTTCAAAGGTGATGATTGGATTGTGTGAAGTCGGGCTTTTGTCAAGATTATCACTTACTGTATACATCTGTAGTTGTGCAGCATTCACTCATTCATTCATTCATTCAACAGTTACTAAATATCTATAACTATAGTGCTTCAAACAGAAGAGCCTAGACAAACTTTTACTGGCTAAAACCTATGCTCCCCAGATAAATGAAAAACTTACAGAAGTAAAAGAGAAGTATAATTCAGGAATATGATCATTTCAGTTGACTCTTTAGGTGGGAAAGAGATACTGTTTTTCCTTTAAAAGCACAGATTCTACTGGTCTGATGGGTACAGAAAGTGTAAAGTGCTTTGGGGCAAAAGTTATCTTTCTGAGCATCAAAGCTGTCTTTCTGATTGTGTCAGCCTTAAACTCTGCTCCTAAAACAGTTCAAACCCTTAAAATACAAAGACTGTTCATCTACAAAGTACTTAGGTAAAACCAGGTACGTGCCAAAGGTCCTACAAAGCTTAGGGAACTTTAAATTACCATTTTAGGACTAACCAGACTGGGAAAAGCATGCTGGACAAGGGTCTACAGAACATACAAGAAGCATATTCTCTGATGAGTAGCCCTTTCTCCTGCCCCCTTCACTCTAGACCAACGGCAGGGTTAGAAGGCATTACAGCATGTGGTAGCAATCACAAAGACCAATTTGTTCTGAGCATGTCAAGGTCAATGACATTATGGCTGAGGAGACGGTCTTGGGCACTGGAAGTCTGCAGTAGTTCCTGAATGTCACACAGGATCACCTATGGTGTTTGTTTGCCATTTCCTTCATATGACTTCTCTTAACAGCTATCTTTCCTGGAGACTTAGAAATATGCAGAAATGCAAATACCTTATTCTGGTGGTCTTCTGTTGGTCAACAAATAAATGTTATTGAAGTTGACAACGTGGGAGGCCCACAAGTAAGTCCAGATGGATTTGTTGAAATAAAACAATTTTTCCTTCCTAAAATACATTTTATCAAAAAAAAAAAAAAAAAAAAAACATTTTATCAGGAAACTGGTCTCTGGCTGTATCCAGCTTAGGATATAATTTTTTTTTCTTTCAGTTTCAACCTTTTTTTGACAGGTAGAAAAGAAGAAAAATAATATTTCTTGCACTTCCCAGACAGGTAAGTTCCAAAGAGAGTCACTTTTTAATAAAAGAATCTTATAACCCTGCCTCTACTTCAATAGGGGGCTAGGAAAATGAACGGGTAGGGTAAATCCATTGTGTATTTGTCAGACTTGCTACTTAATTTCCTCCTGGTGTGAACCAGAAGTTTGCTTTTGATTTCTCATAGAATTTGACTTCTTAATCTTTATCCTATCATTCTTTAATGTTTCTTCACATTATTCATGATATTTATTAAGTTCTAAGGCATTTTCCCCCCTACGTATCCAATGTAAAGACTGAACAATACAATGGGAGTTAGATTTAAAAAAAAAATTCTGGTACTATGTTTTCGAAGGTAATTATATTCTAGATATATTTAATATAAGGACTATAAACTCTGTTTTAAAGAAAGTTACAATGATGAAGCAACAAGAAATTTTGTTATTTTTAACATGGGTATTTTAGTTTAGAAAGATTCCACTCAATGTTTCCCAAATTCAATGTTTCACATAATGGTCAGTCTTAATATGAATGTGGGAAAAAAAGGCAAATCCAAACATGGAATATTATTTTCAAAAAATAGTGAACTAAATGTAAAGGTCCAGTAAAATGTGATATCTAGATTTTTCTGAACTCGTTCACATGACCTTCATTCTATTTATAGAAATGCAGCAATTCCCATTTGAATATAGAGCAATACCTTGTAGGAGAATTTGGTTGAGCACAAATAAACTTGGGGAAAGTGTTGACTTAAAAATAAAACACTGGAAGAGGAGGGAAGGTTTTTTCCCCCCCTCTGTGAAAATTTCCGGAAAAGTTGTAAACAAAGGCAGGTTTGGCTCAGACACTGAGTGACTCTGGTGAGCTGAGGAGGATGAAGAGTATATCAAACCTCCCAGAGTGAGGAAATGTTTGTAAAACAGTTAGTAAATCACAGGCAGCCAGGGTCACCAGGCTGAACAACCCGAAGGACATGCTGCCAAAACCCCAGCTGTGAAAGAAGGGGGCCGGGCACTGCTCACAGCTTGAACCCCGTTTTGAATGATCTCTTGGTTCTATTCTCTGCCCTTTCCCCTCCATCACTTTAGAGCTCTGATGGCTACGCGTTTAATTAGCTCTGGGCCACAGGGCAGTGCTGACTATCACTCCACTGATTGACAAGGTGAGGACGCCAGGATACCGTAAATGTGCTCTGCGGAGTGATACTGATTGAGCCCTTGGTCCTAGGGACAAAGCTGGAAGTTCCAGCTGCGAAGAAAGAATCACACTCAACCTGGGGGAAAAAAAAAGTTGACAAAGATAAACAGCAGGCAAAATATGTAGCTGGAAGTTTCCATGAATTTTGAACTATCTTTTCAAGCCCTTTTGATCACTGTTCTCCCTAACTATTCTATGATACATCTGTTAATTATTCTTTTCCTGATTTTACACAGATGACAATGTGGAAACTGTTAAGTTCTTCAGAAACTGTCTCTTCTGTGCCCCTGTTGTCTCCAGGAGCCAGGAAGACAAAAATAAAATAAAAATGGGAATGAAGAACTGCTAAGGGAGAGAGAAGGGACGATGCACTCTGGAACCTGCACAGAAGGTTCTTCCTGACTGGATTTACATTTAGTTTTTTTCATTAATCTTTACTCCCTAAAAAGAATTTTTTAAAAACCTCAGATTCTTTCTCTGCACCAAACTCAATCTCAAACACAGAGAATGTTATTATGCACTTAAGCTATGGTATGAATGAAGGATAATTATTAATGACTTAAAATTTTTCTTAAAAATGAGAAGTATGGTGAGAAAAAGTTTATTTTTCAAATACGGAATGGAAAAAAGGTGGAACAGACAAAAGCATATGCCTGCTGATTATAACCAACAGAGGCAAAAGGTTGGCATGGTTAAGGTGCTTACACTGGAAAGAAATAAAGAGGGGTGCCTGGGTGGCTCAGCCAGTTAAGCATTGACCTTTGGCTCAAGTCATAATTCCAGGGTCATGGGATTGAGCCCTGCATTGGGCTCCCTGCTCAGCTGACAGCCTGCTTCTCCTTCTCCCTCTGCTATTCCCCCTGCTTGTGTTCTCTCTGTCAAATAAATACATAAAATCTTAAAAAAAAAAAAAAAAAAAGGAACGTAGGTAGGTTTCGAAATTATACAAAAAACTCTTCCCTTTTAGACTGAGGAGGTATAAAAAAAATTTTTTTGAGAGGTGGCATTAGCCAACTTCTCCAGATAATCTAATATGAGCCCTGATCCACCAAAAAGGATGAAGACCACCTTAGTCTCAATGCTGATAGTAGAACTATAAACCTGTTTAGAGAAAATTCAGCAGGACAGATACATAAGAGTCAGCTTCACTGCTGAAGAGCTACTGACATAATATAAGTTATTCACACTGTTTATTTCTACTTTTATCCCTTTTAGATACTTGGACCATGTAAGAGCGACAGGGCATGTGCTATTGAGTTGTTTTTCTGGGCTGGCACTGAGTCAGACACACTCTTAGCTCATCTCTCACACTTTTGTCATAATGGCAGGCCGATCATGGCGCCATATAACTAACTCTCAGTTTTGCTTTATAAAAAATTCACTTGGCTCGTCCAAACATCAAACAAAATTTTGGGCCCAATGCATTCTGACTCTAACTAATGGAATAATTAGCCCAGACAGCCTAGAGCAGAAAATCAAAAAGGAAAGTAAACTCTGTTGAGAGCTCTAGTTAATGCTTTGAGTAATACTTCAAGGCATCTGAGAAAAGCATGGGCTTTAGAGCCAGATCTGGGATCAAATCCTGACTTCGATCTCATAAACTGTGTTACACTGGGTAAGCTATCCATCATCAGTTTCCTCATCTGTAAAATGGAATAAAAAATCACTACCTACTAGGACTGCTGGTAGAATGAAATGTGATACTTCTGAAAATACCTGGAATGGTGTCTGATACATAAAAAATACTCAAAAACATTAGCTTCCTTTTCCCAACTCTCCCCTCATTTCATGGGAGAATAAGCTTTCTTTAAAAGTCCACGTCTTCTTCAGACAAAACATGGAATGTACTCCATGAAGGGAGCCACACTGTTCTCTCATCATTAACCACAACCTGGGCAAAGTCTCCGGGACCTCGAGTCTTGCACCACATCTGTTATAGTCTAAGTCAAAGGACTCCGTTAAGCCTCACAGAAGAGAGTGTCCCCCCAATAATAAATGGGCTTGACTCAAACTTTGGATATTTAGCTATTTAAACATGTTGCTCACAGCTCATGTTCTCAGCTTGAGGAATTCCTCTTGGATCCTTTCTCCAGTGGCAATGGAAGGTTTCCACATTACATTCTCTGCCCTCTTATTTAGCTGGCAAGTCAGATAAAACAAAAATAAATTCAGAACAAATACACACACATATGCATACTTCAGTGCTATTGTGAGTCAGACAAGTATGTGATTAATACAGGATGGAAGTATGGTAGGTTATTGGCTCCTCCCTCTGATTTTGGTACTAGTAGGTATTTGCAAATGTCAGTCTGGATCTGAGAAGAAATATAGCTGTCACGTTTGATTTTAGGTTTAGGTTAAACTTTATCCTAATTTTTTAAAAGCAAGATATCATAACTTTAATGGGACTAAAAGACAACTGAATAACGACTTATAATTTTTTACCATCTGTCCCTCTTTGCTCTGTCTGGTGGATGAGGAAACAGCACTTCCTGAGTAAGGGTCAAGGATAAATACCTGTCCTACTAAAATTGACTCAGAGCATCTACCTTGGCTTTAAAATCCTATGTGATGGGTTTCTGTGGTTTTGTTTTGTTCCCTAATAAGGATAGTCATGGACCATGGCAGGGGTGGATAGAAGTATCCCATAAAAACAGAGCCTGTTTCAATTCTATTGAAATTTCAGCACTTGAGTATTAGCTCAGAGAAGTTTCTTCACAGGGAGCACAATAAATTCAGTCTACCTACACCTGGCCCTATGGTGTCAAAGAAACAAAACCCAAATATGGCTGGAACAGAAGCAAGATAAAACTAAAAATATACTAACATAATGAGGGCCAGTCAGCCAAACTGAAACTATCATACCACCACCCTAGTTGAGAATCAAAAGAAATTTGCTCTGCTTCTAAAGCCCCTCCAAGAGGAATGGTTGGTTTGCAAAGATCAGGATGCAAAAGGCTAACCTTCAACACTAGCTGTGCCATTTATCTTCTATCTGGCCTCGGACAAATTGAGGAGCTTTTCGGAACCTCAGGTTCCTTTACTGTGAAATGAAGATAATCTCTCACTAAGTTGATATGGATATAAAATGATCAAGATGACAATGCTTTATAAACAGTAGGAGCCCATAGGGGTGTAGAATGCTGGCCAGGAGGGCAAGAATGATAAGCAAACCAATTAAGTTTATTTTTTTTTAAAGATTTTATTTATTTATTCATGAGAATACACAAAGAGTAGAGAGAGAGGGGGGCAGAGACACAGAAGCAGGCCCCATGGAGGAAGCCTGACGTGGGACTCGATCCTTGGTCTCCCTGGGCCAAAGGCGGCGCTAAACCACTGAGCCACCCGGGGTGCCCACCAATTAAGTTTATTAATTGAATTCTCACTCATTCAAACCATCCTGACTCCCTCTGGTACCTCAAGCAAGCTGTGGTGGTCTAAAACATTTTATCTCTAAGTCAACAGTAAATTCTAAGGTTTTTTGTTTTTCATTTTTGACAGGGAGTCTACGAAACATAGGGCTTCTATTTCAAACTGGCTTAGATGGGATGCTGCAGCGAGTTTTGTTAAACTTTCCCCAAGCATGTTTCTATTTAAAATCATCCTTCTGCATTATTCTGGAAGAGAGGGTAACTCTTATCTCATCCAAAATTGGTGTTTCCAATTTCCTTATATAACAAGGCTTGAATGTTGTGGAGGAAGTAGGCAAGAACTAAGGAACCAAGAGAGATCAAAAAGCAAGAGACCTATAACCTGTAAGGTTAAGAGGTTATGACCCTAGGGCCCTGAAGTAAGGTGGAAGTCTAGAAAGACGTTTTCAGGTACTTTTAAGCAACTAGCTTTACAGGGCTTTTTGAAAATGGATAGAGATAGGATCTAATGCTTTACGACAACATTACTGGCATGAATACACTTAGAAAGATCATAGAGATCCCACTGAAATTAACCTGTCCATGTTGTCTGAGGAAGGATGTATAGTATCAGTAATTCCTTACCCTTTGTGTTCACTGTTTAAAAATCAACATCTGTCCCTCTGACAGTTTTTCTTTTGACTTACTCATCATAGTTTTTATCCTAGACCCAAACCTTTGGCAGAGTCAGGCCACAAATTAGAATAGATATGATTAGATAACCACATTGCATCACATGCATACCTAAACAATAGTGTCAACCACATCCTAAATTTGATTATGATAGGTACTATTTGCCTTTAAATGAAGAAAGGAAAGTTGCAGGCAGAAGAATATCAAGATGTCATTAATATAACACCACATACTGGGCTCCCCCCTCTGTTTTTCTAATAGTTGATAGGGAAGGCAGAATGGAGAGGAAAGAGTAAGGCTGGCTGGTGTCATAGACATTCTGTACAAAAGAACAGATATAAACATGTCTTATATGGTTGTACACAGTATACAAGTAGCTCGAAGAGGAGGAGGAAATGGAAAGAAAAAATACCTTTCTGTATATCCCAGCAAGAACTATAACATATTAGGATTGGGAAAGTCTTAAGAAAATAAAAATAAGATACAGAGCTGCTTTAACTAAATTCAGGAAGCCTCAACCAAATACTTCTTTAGTCACTAAGAATTATAAAATAGAGGGCAGCCCCGGTGGCCCAGCGGTTTGGCACCACCTTCAGCCTGGGGTGTGATCCTGGAGACCTGAGATAGGCTCCCTGCATGGAGCCTGCTTCTCTCCCTCTCCCTCTGTCTGTCTGTCATGAATAAATAAAGCCTTAAAAATTTTTTAAAAAAAAGAATTATAAAATAGATAAAGTGTTTCAGTTATGTATTACTAGTAATCAAAGTATGGTATGATAAAAATATATTCAAAGTCTTTGGAGCTTGTAAACATATATTAAAGACATCAGTCATCAGGGAAAAATCAGTGATTTCTAAGTATCATTATCTTAAAAGCTTTAGAAACATGCACCTTTCCAACTTCCAATTATGTTAAACTAATCTGCATCAATCTAAGGAAACATTTAGATTCTCAGAGTCAGGAAATTAAACCACTAGTTCTTAAATTCTGAGCACACACCTCTGGACTTCTGTCTTGTTTTTATATTTCATGTTTGTAGATAAATGCTAAGAAAATGTTTGAGCTGAATTGAACAACGTATTCAAATTAAGTGGATTAATCAGAAGTAAGTGCACAGAAACTTCTGAAAAAGGGCCATGTACCAGCACAGCAAATAGTAGGACTAGCAGTGACAACTTGCCAGAAACACCCTCACCATACCCTTACTCTCCTACAAAACATAAACCAACTGATATGTAGATTAAGGTAATGAAAAGCAGCCCCCTCCCCAATTTAGCATAAAGCGGCCAGTAGGTATCATTTAAATGCGAATGATTTCAAAATCAGCATTTCTTGTACCTTATTTAAATTTCACATCAACAAACATTGATTAGACACTCATGTGCAAGGCTTAGTGGATACAAACATGAATAAGACCTAGTTTTCTTGCCCTCCAAATGCTTAAAATCTAATATTATGTACATAGCAAGGATAGACCTCTATCACATTCCTAACACACTGACCTTATTTCTTATCCATGGAAATACCTGACTTAAAACATAATCTAGAAGCCATCAGACTATTTATTCAAATGTTGATGCTTTGGAAACATTTGCTTTGATATTCTAGGCAGAGACCACAGTGGGAAGCAAGTGGGGTTGCACAGTAAATCTGGGTACATCTGGGATCAGCAGATAGCACTAGGTCTTTAACCAGTGTGGCCTAGTACTATTCTTCCTCAGTGCAGGATCTGTGTGTTTGCATACCTGACCAGTGGTCCACAGCATCCTCCAGCTGCACACTCTACCTTTGTGATCTCCACTCCTCTGGTGGTAAGAAGAGAGGAAGTATCTCAGATAATCACTAAAATTCCTTCTAGTTGTGATATACCATGAGTAAAGCTAAAATGTTTGTTTCAGGCAGATCATCACGAGAAGGAAAATGCATTATTTAACTTCTGTGTCAGATAAGCATTCTCTAAGACAACATCTCCATTTTGGCAAAAGACCCTAATTTATGTCTCTTTATGGATTCCAATAGCATGAGCTCATCCTACACCTAAAAAATGTATTCATTATGTAAGCTTTCCCTTAAGCAAATAGAAGCCTGGAGAGGAGGAAAGTGCTGCTTGCCATTCAATTTGGCTTCAGCAGAACTTTCCATTATTAGGGAGGAGGCTGCCCATTTCTAGATAATGAGAACAAATTTTTCATCATCATCGTGGTGTCTTTTATTCCACCATGTCACTCTGGAAGAGTTTGAAAGTCATATACTCTCCACCTTTGCCTCTTGTAGCAACAACAGGTTATAAAAATAATACTTTGTCTCATGGTATGCAACCTTAAGATGAACTCGGGAAAATGGTATTCGTTATCCTGTTGGATATATTAGATGTGCAATAACGATGTATTATAAAGTAAATCAAATTACAAAAATGAACCCTATCCCTTGGATAAAGTTCTGGGAGTGAGCCAACACCACAATTATTATCTTCTCTAGAATTGAATGTTCTACATAAGTGTTTGGAAGATGTAAACAGGACATAAATCTGAGATCGGTTCTTCAATCTGTCTACAAATAACCATGACATTATATATAAACTCGACTTTAGAGCATATATGCTTTCTGTTTAAGCAGTTAAGAAGTGTATTAGACACTATGATAAACAGAAAAAATGAATACCGATAAATGCAAGCCTTCCGTCTCGGAAAGTCTTCCCTTATTTGATTAAGTTAGGTGAAAAACAGAGCAGTCATGCTTGTAGCCTTTCTTCCTTTTCCCTTTCCTCTCCTCTTTTCATTTCTAATGCGAATCGGAAGTCTATGTGGAGCAGTCTGGCTAGCCCCAGTCTAACCTCCCCATCTGGAAGGGGGCTAACCAGCCTTGGGGCTACTTCCAACCCTTCCCAGCTGTTGGGTTGGGGTTTTTTGTTTTTGTGGGCTTGAGAAAGCATATTTATATAAATGATTGCCATATCCTTTGCCAGCTGTTGACCCTGCTCTTGTCCCGGTTGGGGCATGGTTTTCATTTTTAGCGGCCACAGACTGGAACTGACCCTGATAGAGTTAGCACGCTATGCAAACAGCTTTACGCGCTATTGCTGTGACAGTTCAGACAATGGATGCACAGTGTAATCCAAGGGACCGGTGTTTCCCTTTGGGCAAATGTCACAGAATCCAGAGTTGGAAGTATCAGTTGAAAAAATAAATTCTGAGATTCACTGTGTTACGGAATAGCTTCTCTTCAGTAATGCAGACTTCAGTGATTTCAGCTCAGGTCAGAGCAAGAATTTATCAGCAGCGACAAATGAGTTTTCCCTTGTACACGTACGAACCCCAAAAGTTCTCTAGATAGATCTGCAGGGGCAACCGCCTATATAGTTATATGAGTGGTAAAAAGAAGTAGTATTTTTAATTTTAAAACTTTGTATATATGTTTCTGATGTAAAGGTCCATAAATTTTTAAAAACTAAATTTTCATATCTTAATAGGACAAGAAGAAAAATCAGTCTGGGCTTTTTGATCATTATTATAGCCTACCAATAATCATTCCTGAAGATCCAATCAGAACACTTCTTACATTCGTTACCAACCAGGATAAATCCATGTTTAATCTGTGGATAACTGCAGTCACAGTGAACTAGAAAGTTTAGAAATATTCCTAGGGAGAGAACAACTGGAAGAGGGGAAGCCAAAGGGATGGGAGGGGAGAGTATTCCATTAAGGACAATTTATCCGAAACAACGAATATTTTGTCTGCAGTTAAATGAGAATAAGAGAATAAGCAGAACATTTTTACAATTTTTATAAATTGTATTAAGTCTTTCTGGCCGTAAGGACCAATGGCATATGTGGAGAATGAAGAAATGTAATTAAAAAGAACTTGATTGTTGATACTTAATGTGATACACCTACAGACACTGAGGATTTCTAATATTTGATAATTTACCAGGTCATTTAGTCATCACAACAGATTATTTAGAGAGTCAAAAAAAAAAAAGATTATTTAGAGAGTCTAACTGTAAAAGGAAAGTAGCAAGACAGCATATCAAAAAGAAGTCCTATATTAGGTTTTCTCCTTCTCTGCCGTCAAGCCTGCAGGCTGGCTGGCTATGGCAGATGGAGACTACCATACGAAACTGTAATTAAAATGTGAACCCCATCTTAGAGGTCAGAATAGAACAGTTGACAAACAGGGAAGCTGGGAGATGGAAAGAGAAAATATTTCCTGACATAGGCATTTTTAGTCTTTGAAAAACAATCCAAAAGGAAATTTAGCCTGTGAATTTAAGCGTCACATACTTAGTGTATCTTTTTAAAATCCTCAGAAGCTTGAGGTCTGGAATTGCTTTAAAGGCAGCTCAGAATTTCAATCAGCTTTAGCACAATGAAAATTTCAAGTGCTAGAGGAATTAACTGATGGGATCTTTGAAGCTTCCATGAACTCTGATTAACTAATGACAAAATCTGTGAAATTACAAGGCAATATTTTCTTTCTCTGATGTAAATGTATTTGGAATAATGAAGAAAAGAAAATGAAGCCATTTGTTGCTTAGGGCAGATCCTGACTGGAAATTTCACACCATTGGTACAAGCTAACGGCACAATCTCCAGATACACTGTTTTGTAAGCAAAATATAATTAGATTTTTTAAATGCAATATATCTTTTATATCCATTATTGATATTTTGAGGTTTATTTCTACCACCTTATTTTGTATGTTCTGTGCCTTCTACTGCACTTTTATTTAATTTATTCACATATTCATTTCTATTGCAGTTTTCTATAATCATTTTGTCTCTAGTCATGTTTGAAGGCTATAGACTGTATTTTTGTTAATGGTTTACCCTTAATTTTTATCATACTGTACACAACAATTAATTTCCTCAAGTCACTCAATAATACAGTATTTGTCCTAAATATGCTTTAATTGCCAATGAACAACGCCACAACTTCCTTGTCATTATTGTCTGGGATTTTAGTTTCATACCAATATATGATCACATGAAAAGTACTATTATAACATTCAAAGTTAATTACCAACCTGATTCTCTATAGTGCAATGTCACTCCCTCCCTCTGCATTCACTTTGTTTATGGTGAAGTACATCTTTAAAGTATTTTCTTTTCAGCAAGAGTGAGACAGTATGAAAGTAATGGATGATAACTTTAGCTGGGTATAGAACTGTAATTCAAGAATTACTTTTGCTTAGCACTTTGGTATATTACTCCATTATTTCCTGGCATCTATGCCATCCAATAGAAGTCTATAATCTATGTAGTTTTCATATGTAAGCAGGTAATATGTCTTTTCTCTCTGTTAGCTTTTTAAAAATCAATGGTCTTTAATTTTACTGTAAAGTATACAGATACGAATTTATTTACATATATGCTGCTCCACACTCAAATTATAGTTTCTTTTTTTCCTTTTTTAAAAAGGGTTTTTATTTATTTATTTGAGAGACAGAGAGTAAGCCCATGAGCAGAAGGGAGGGTGAAGTAGACCCCCACCACTCAACAGGGAACATAACCCTGGGATAATGACCTGAGCTGAATGCAGATACATCACTGACTGAACCACCCAGACACACTCAAGTTATACTTTGAATCTGAGGACTAAATCTCTCCAATCTATAAATTCTTAGTTATCATGTGAACATCACTTCTTGGTCATTCTTATTATTTTGGAACTCTTATTAAATATATATTGACATTTCTAAACTCCTTGTTTTTTAACTACTCTTTCATATTTTTAAATCTCTGTGCTGCTTTCTGAGAACTACTATCTAAAAATACAGTCTGAAATTATTACTGAGTTTAAAATGTCAATGTCTTTATTATTTTATTGTTAATATTTTGAAGTGATTTTTTTCCATATTCACTTGTTCTTATTTCTGCTGGCTTTGTTTTATAATTTCATGTTTTATAAAGCTATTCCTTTATCTTTTTTGAGAACCTGAAATATAGAGGGTTTTTTCAGATTGTTCTATTATTTTCCTTTCATCTGAATGAATTCATCTCCTATCTGCTGACTTTATTGTCTGTCTTTATTGGTATTAATGCATTATTTTATTTTATGAATTCTGACATTTGATCTGTAGATTCATATTAGGTCTGAGTTACAGTGAATTTTTTTCACTTTCTCTATGAGTATACCATACTACTCCCTATCTTCTAGTTTAATAGTTGCCTCTATGGAATCTGTAAAACTCCAGTTCAGAATTTGATCTTATTTTAAGCAACTAGGGATTGGATCCCTCAGTAATAAAAAAAAATTGAAATCAGAAAAGGAGTCAGTTCCTAAGGCTGTCTTTGTTTTCTCTTCCTGGACATTCAGTTTCAAATAAGCCACAGCTCTTGGCAGCAGTCCTCAGTAGCTTTCATTAGACACTATTTGGTCCCAAATGGAACACTCTGCAGAAGCCTAAATCCCACACACCTGAATCATCTTTCAGACACTAACACCAATACTCTCCACCTCTTGGCCCCTAATATTTCTGTTTCAACTTTGGTCCACTGAGATGTTTGTCTTATTTTTGAGCTTTGTCGTGTCTTCTAAATTTTCTTTTCTGTTTTTTTCCTTCTTTTATTTTTCTAATAGTTTATCATTAAGGCATAGACTTATAACACCATCTTTACTGAAAGAGTCCCCCCAACTTTTTGGTAGTCTTGAAGTCATTAACTTTTTAATGTTCTTCTAAGCTAAAAGAACCTTATTATTGCTATTTCACAGATATTTCCATACACAAGCCATGCTGAAAATTTCTTGTAATTTATAATTATAATTAGTTTCTTATACTCTTTTAATTATTCAAGTAATGAATAAAAAACACTCAAATTCGTGGTGCCTGGGTAGTTCAGTCAGTTAAGCATCCAATTCTTGTTTTTGGCTCAGGTCATGCTCTCAGGGTCCTGAGATTGAGCCCCACGTCAGGCTCCAAGCCTAGCATGAAGCCTGCTTAAGATTCTCTCTCTCCCTCATCTTCTGCCCTACCATCCCTCTCTAAAAAGAAAGAAAGAAACTCAAAACATATCCTCTTAAATTATAAAAACAAAGTATTTAACATCAAAGAACTGCAAATTTAGAGCAAAAACGGCCACTTTTGCATATTGGATTAGCAAACAGAGTTAAGAGAGAGAGTAAAGAAAAATCATCCTTTTACATTTATATGGCAGTGCAAACCTGACAATCCATTTGAAAAGTGATTTGGGTAACATACATCAAAAGCTCTAATAGAACACACACTCAACGGATCAGCCATTCTACTGCTGGAAAATTTATCCTGAGAAAATAATAACATAAATGTACTGAAATGTACAAGGAATTCATTGTTTATAAAAGCAAAAAACAAAGCTAACAATAGCAAAACAAACAAAAGCAAAGGAACAAATAAAGTATTTATTAACAAGAGACTGGTTAAATAAATTACAGAAGACTACATGGTCACTTTAAAAATACACTCATATATACAGAAGAGAGAGGTGAAAGGTTATGCCAAAATGTTAACTCTGGGAATATATAAATGGGTAATCTATATTTTCTTTTTCTATGGCTATGATATTAAAATTTTTTTGTTACTGGACCATGTATGTATACCTCTATAAAAAGTAAAAATTAAGCAGAGATGAGAAGAATCACTCTTAAATTCACAGAAGGCAGGTGAATGGAGGTAATATGAGCTGGAGGCCAATCAAATGAATCCCTCAACTGTCTTTATACGTAAATATATCCTGACCCACCTAGAACTAGTTCTTCCTATTACATAAATCTGAGCTCTCCTTTCTTCTTTTCAAGATCTCCAACCCAACCTCCTCCTGGTTGCTCAGGATCTTACTCTGTCAGATATCTGATCTCTCTTCCATTTCTAATTCATCCCTAAATTCTTCATCCTTCCCTCAGACCATAAATAAACTCAAGTTTTTGAAAATTAAAAACAAACAAACAAACAAACAAAAATCTCTCTTAGGGCAGTCTGGGTGGCTCAGTGGTTTAGCGCCTGCCTTTGGCCCGGGGCATGATGCTGGAGACCCGGGATCGAGTCCCACATCGGGCTCCCAGCATGGAGCCTGCTTCTCCGTCTGCCTGTGTCTCTGTCTCTGACTCTGACTCTCTCTCTCTCTCTCAAGAATAAATAAATAAAATCTTAAAAAAAAAAAACCCTCTCTTGAAAGTGACATCCCATGTCCTATTTTCTCACTCCCTACTCCTTCCAATTCACTCCATAATTTGTGGTAGTATGGCTCTCATTCTTGACTGCTATACTCAAACTATCCTTGCTAATGCCCCTAATGACTTGTTAATTGCTAAATTCAATGTATATTGTTATCCTTATCATCGAGGACCACTGTACTATCCCAGATAATGACACTGCTGGTTGAAATCCATCCCTGCCACCCCCCATGACTTCTGGTGGTAATGCATTTTTGGGTTCTAGTCTTTATTCTCTGACAGCTCCTTCTGAACAAATCATTCTTTACAGACCTCTAATATCTTGCTGATTTTCAGGGTCTGCTCCTGATCCACTATTTTTCTCATTCCATACATTTTTCTCTTTCACCTATACTGACAACTACTAAATTTTTACTCAGAGCCAGGTAGTCTACCTTGGTTCTTACAAGTACATCACTTTCAATATTCCTAAAAGTGAGTGAGTTCCCCATTAATTTGCTTTTCTTATATCTTCCCTTCCATTCAATTAGTGTAGACAAAAACCTGAGATTCATATTAACCTCTTCCCCCTTCCTCATGCCTGATATCCAATCACCATGTATGACAATTTTTACTCCGAAACACTTCTCAACTTTCTACTCCTTTCCACTCTCCTTTCCTTTCGTTTACTGCTGCCCTAGGTCAGGTCAATATTATAGGCGGTCTCCCTGACTCCAGTCTTAATCTTTTTTCAAATCTTCTTTCTCTATAGCTATCAATTGGAGGGTTTTGTAACAAATATAAGTGCTAAATCACTATGTTGTACACCTGAAGCACATATATTATATGTCAAATATACTTCAATTAGGGCAGCCTGGCTGGGTCAGTGGTTTGGCACCTGCCTTCAGCCCAGGGCATGATCCTGGAGATCCAGGATTGAGTCCCATGTCAGGCTCCCCGCATAGAGCCTGCTTCTCCCTCTGCCGTTGTCCCTCCTCTTTCTCTCTGTCTCTCTCATGAATAAATGAATAAAATCTTTAAAAAAATTTTTAAAAAATATACTTCAATTAAAAATTTTAAAATCATTAATAAACAATAAAATCTTAAAAGTTAAGTAAAGATAAAAAGTAAAATAAAATGTAAGCCTGATTATACCACTCTTCTTCTACTTGAAACCCTTCTCCATTCTTTACAAGATAGAATTCAAACTTATTAACTAACACACACACTGCTCTGGATTCATCTCCTATAACTCTCTGCCTAGCAGTTTATATTATGGCAATGTCAACTTTTATGAGCCCTTTGAATATATGATGGTTTTTCTTGTCTCTATACCTTTACTTATGCTATATTCTCTACCTGGATTGCTCCTCAGCCTGGGTATTGTTTTCTAGAGAGAAAGCTTTTCCTTAAACATTCTCTACCTTCCTCAACACCAAGTATGTAAAGGAAATTAACAGCAAAGAGCATACTCTATGAAGTCTGCTGTTCCTTATTGTAGAATATTATTAGAAATCCAGTTGATTTTAACCTCTTACCATGAGTTTGATATATTTGAAACTGTTATGGATATACGTTACTTCCTCCTTTTTTTACCTTCTAAGCTCAACACTGCACTCTGAGAAATCTGCATTAATGAATTTCCCCTGCTTGTTGTGCCTTCCACCCACAGAGTGCTCAGTATATGTTTATTCAAAGGCTAAGACCTATGATTAAGGTTATAGAGAGAAAGAAAGCAAATCACTAGTAGCAATAAAGTTTTTTAAAGGCCAAGTAAAATTACCTTCTAGTAATCAAATGAGCCAACATCAGAGAAACAACTGGTATAAGAGACCTAACAGTGACTGAGCAACCAGAGCAGGCTTGTGGTTTATACCAGAATATAAACCAGGAATTGTGTGGAAATTCTCATGAGGAAACTCCAAGAGAACACTTGTTACATGACAATTGATGAAACTACATTATAACAGGTAATTCTTTTTGCTGAAGTCAGCAGAGAGAACAAGAAGGTTTCAATTAAATAGATCCCTAAAATGGAAAACAACAACAAAACTGACTAGTTTAATAGTTGGACATTGTTTAATAGCAAGAAGAGAAAGGAAAAAGGCTGTCTCGGGAGAACGTATCCCTGAAATCCTAAAATTCTGCTGTGTGTTGATTAGTTTGGTATGTAAATATGTGGGGGAAAAAACCTTAAAAGTTGAAAACTGTAAAAAATAGCAGCATCTGTATGTTTGCAAATGGATGTTAAAGGATATGCAATTTTTTAAATCTTAGAAAAAGTTCACATTGCTTTATGAACTAGGAAAAGGGGCTAGAAAGAGATCTGGATAGTATAAACACCTTTATGAAAACTTTAATAAATAGAATTTGATCAGAAAGGAGAGATTCTTTTAAAATTGGGAGAGATTAATTTGGCATGTTACACAAATAGGAGGAAATCTACTAAAAGGAAAAAAAGAAAAAAAAAAACTTAGCTGCTAATCTTAGGTTAATAGCAAATGACCCCATCCACTCTTAACCTCAAAGACTGACCTCTTGACCCACAGCCAGTGGCCCTGTTCAGAAACATGTTGCCACCAGAGTAAATAAAAAGAGAACATAACGTGCTGAAACTGTTACTGCTAATGACAAGTGACACACACTTTATACTGCCAATGAGCAAAACCATCAATAAATAACCATCAATAAATGAATGTGTTTGCCAATATTCTTTTGGATTTTAGTTTCCTCTCATGTGTTTCTAAGTTTTTATTTATTATTATGGAAGGGAGGAAAATTAGTATTCTTAGCCCTGGGTATTTCAGAAGGAAGTTTTTTTAAGTACAGACTATAAATGTAAGGGAAAGTCCCCATGACTAGATGTGCTGCTGATCAGGCTACTCAATATTCATTCCCATGCTGTCTTTCACTGGCATGGTCTATACTAAAAGATAAATGATAAGAGAGGAGTTTCATAGACATACCAGCATTCTAGCCTAGAACACACATAAAGTCCAGACATAAAGTCCAGAGACAGGAAACTCTAAAAGCCTGATATTCTGAGTATTTTAAGTTCTTAATAATCTCCTATTCAAGAGTCTATCTTGATGTCACTGATAATTCTTAAAAGCTTAGATTTGGTTGATGTTGCCAAGATGATTTTATAAAAATCAACATGTAGAAACTGACAATAAAGTTTGCTTCAGTGTTTTCTTCTCTTTCACCCAAATATATATCGCATACAACATTTCTGGAAGGATAAAAAAACTGACAGTATTGTTGGTCTCCAAAGGGAGGAATTGGGCAGCTCGGCACAGGGATAGAAGAAAGGTTTTTCACTATGTATTCTTTTGTATGTTTTGAATTTTGACCCATTAAAATTAAAAACATGAAAAATTTAAAAAATTCAAATGAATAAATAACAAATTATGAGCCTATCTATAATCAAATTCAGAGAGCAGGAAAAAACATATTTACATATGAAAAGATATGAATCCCAAACAGAACACAGGCTTTGAGTTAAGCAATATAGATTTGCACGGGTAGACTAGTCAAAAATAGAGGTAAAATACAGGGACAGATAACTAATTTCAATAAAATTAATCCAAATGCACAGGTTAAAAAATTACAGAATGTATATGAATACACACATAAGATGTAGTACAAATAAATAATAACTTAATGGAATAGAAAGAGGAGGGACACTATGCTTTTAAAGTAGCTGCCTCTGGGGATCCCTGGGTGGCTCAGCAGTTTGGCACCTGCCTTCGGCCCAGGGTATGATCCTGGAGTCCCCGGATCAAGTCCCACTTCAGGCTCCCTGCATGGAGCCTGCTTCTCCCTCTGCCTGTGTCTCTCATGAATAAATAAATAAAATCTTTTTAAAAATTAAAAAAAAATAAAGTAGCTGCCTCTTAGGTGGAAAATAAAAATTACACTTCACCCTGCATCTTACTCCCACACCTCTCTGCTGGGAAAACTATGTAGTAAATGTACAGATGGAACCCAACTGTGTATATACAGTTGTGAATCGACTATCTCCTTTTTTTTTTTTTTTTTACTATTTTCTTCTTATGAAGTATTTCCAACTTGAAGATAAAATGAAAAATGAAGGCTTTTGAGCACAGTTATAATTGTAACCAAATACGAGCATATAAAGTAATATAATCCACAGTTCTCAGAGACAAAACTACGTTTAACTCTAAAAAGCAACCCGTTTCTCTCCATTTCTTAACTCAAATTTTTATTTTTGTAAAATGTTTTCTGCTTTAAAGTTGTTCAAGAGTGAAAGATGCTTTGACATGCTTTTAATTGATTCGTTTTACACTCAAAGGGAGGATAACAGTGATTTGTGAAAGGATTTTTTTTCTGTCTTGCACACATCTCTCATTTGTCCATTTTAATTCAATTAAAGGAAATAAGGACAGTTTGACCGATGAATGAACCATATTTTAACCGAGGACACTTCTATTTAAACTGGAGTGTATCAACCACTGTAATTGTCAGTTAGTTACTTCCGATCTCTAACTTTTGTTTTCAGAGGTCACAGCATGGTCATGGAAGAGTAGAACATACTAGAATATGAGTAAGTATTTAAACCATTAGCCCATAGGCTATTCAAAGAAAGAAAAATTTTAATTATTACTGGTTTATATGGAGATAACTCCACCAGACTAGTAGCGTTTGTTGTGCTACAAACCTATAAATTCAAGTACAATAAAATTTTTGTTTTAATTGAAAAAAGTAGGCACAGTTTTATTACGCTGGGCCTTACAATTTCTGATAAGTTTTGTTATTGTTGTTGTTTTAATTAGCTTGAGAGGGGCATTAATTTACCTTCAATTAAACTTACCCATTTTAAGTGTTGAGTATGATGAGGGTTCTTTTTTAAGGGTATATAATATGTAATCTATCACCACAGTCAAGATATGGAGTATTTCCAACACTCCCAAAAGTCTGTACATGCTCCTTTAGAATCAATCTCTGTCCTGCAACTCCTGGCTGGCAATCACTGATCTGCATTCTATCTCTACAGTTTAACCTTTTCTAGAATTTCACATAAATGGAATCATGCATCATGTGTTTTATGTCTTTTTTAACCTAACCTAATGCTTTTGCAATTCTTCCATGTTGTTGTATGTATCAATCAGTAGTCCCTTTTATTGCCAAGAAGGGATAGAGCACAGTATTTTTTGTCTCTTCACAAACTGATGAACATTTGGTTTATTTCAGGGTTTTGGTTATGATGAATGAAGCTGCAATGGCCATTTGAGTACAAGTCTTTGAATAAACATATGTTTTCATTTCTCTTGGGTAAATACTTATGGGTGGAATGGTGGAATCATATGGTAGATGTGTTTTTAGAATCTACCAAATAGGGGCAGCCCGCGTGGCTCAGCGGTGTAGCACCGCCTTCAGTCCAGGGCAAGATCCTGGAGACCCGGGATCGAGTCCAGCATTAGGTTCCCTGCATGGAGCCTGCTTCTCCCTCTGCCTCTGTCTCTCTGTGTCTCTCATGAATAAAAAAAGAAAAAAAGAAAAAAGAATCTACCAAATATAAAGCGGCTATATAATTTTACATTTCCAACAATAATGTATAAGGGTTCTGTGGTTTCTCTATATCCTCATCAACACTTAGGATCATGGATTAGTCTTTTAATTGTAGCCATTCTTGTGGTGCACAGTATCAGTTCCCTAATGTCTAATGTCAGAGTATCTTTTCATATATTTGTTACTTTTTTATCTTCTTTGGTAAAGTCTGTTTGCCCATTCTTTGAATTGTGCTTCTTGTTATTGAGTTAAAAGAGTTCTTGACATATTTTGTACATGATTCCTTTATTAGAGTAAATTCTTATTGCTTGTAGGACTTATGTTCTAAAAAGTCATCTGAACACTGAATAAGTGAATACGGAATTTCCTATGAGAAAAACACAGCAAGGATCCTGTGAACTTCTTATCACAATATTTTCATTAAATAAAATGCCATTCACATTATATGTTCATTTGCCATTATTTCATCAGCATTGAAAATTAGTCTCAAAAGCACAGAATGGCCAAGAGGCAAATAAAGAAGGTGCTCAACATCACTAATTATCAGGGAAATGCAAATCAAAACCACATGATATCACCTGTCAGATAAGCAATTATTAAAAAGACAAAAAATAACAAGTGTTGGTAAGGATATGGACAAAAGGGAACCCTTGTGCACTACTGGTGGGAATGCAGTGGGAAACAGTATGGAGGTTCCTGAAGAAGTTAAAATATAATTACTATATAATCTACCAATACTACTTCTGGGTATTTATCCAAAGAAAGGGAAAACACCAATTTGAAGAGATATATGCATCCCTATGATATGAAAGCAATCTAAGTGTCCATAAATAAATGAATGGATAAAGTATATGTATATATATTAATACTTATAATAATATCTAGTCATATATATGTATATTGTATAGTCATATATGTGTCATATATATAGTCATATATATATGTATTATATGTATATATATACACACACACACAAAAGAATGCCATTTGTGATAATATGGATGGACCTAGAAGGTACTATGCTGTCTGAAATAATTCAGACAGAGAAAGACAAACACCATAGGGTTTCACTTATATGTGGAATCTAAAAAACAAAACAAACAAAAGAGAAACAGACTCATAGATACAGTAAACAAACTGTTGGTTACGAGAGGGGTTGAAGGGGGCACGTAAAATAGGTGAAAGGGATTAAGAGGTACAAACTTCCAGTTATAAAATAAATAAGGGGATGCAAAATACAGGCAATAATACTGTAATAACTTTGTATGGTGACAGGTGGTAACTAGACTTATTGTGGGGATCATTTCATACTATATTAAAATACTGAACCATTATGATGTATGCCTGACATTAATAGGCTATTAAATGTCAATTACATTTTAATAAAAAGAAAGCATCAAAAACCTGCTCCTCTAACCTTTCTCCTAATAATACTTAGCAGCTATTTTTAAAATTCTTCTGCAACCTTCCAATCTGCAGGACCTGCCTTGATTATAGATTTAGCATTTTTATGTTGTACTAACTTCTGAAATATGCAAGCCAGCCAGTACTGGTCAAAATGGATATAAGATCTTCCTGCCACTGGGTAACATGACTATAAAGTTCTTTTTAGTTTTAGCTCTTCCTTTAGATTTATGATACCAGTTAGAATTAATTTTTATACAATTTTACTTCTAATACCCCAGGGGTAAATGACTTTTTAACAATACTGTCCACCACAAAGTCTGGCTTCTTTTCTATCTTCCCCTAGCTTTACCATGCACTATAGATGGGACTCTAGCATTTCCCAGAGCAGTCTCATGTACTGGTCAATGAATTCCTCTTCTTTTCTCAATATGTACCATATTGTTATTTCATTAACATTGTACTCATGGCAAACAGAACTATAACTCATACCTGAACTAAGTTTAGGTAACATGCCTATTTTTTTCCATCAGGCACACTGCAGCTTTTTGCTCAGAGGAACACTAGACAGCACTTCAGCACTATGCTTGGGTGTTGTTTTAAACAGCAAAATCACCAGCAAAAGCATAAAAATGCAAAAAATGTGCCACTAAATAGATAATAAAAAAGGACATCTATCCATAGCATGAGAATTCAAACAAGAAGGCAGAGCAGCATTGTACTGTTTGAAGTTAGCTGGAAAGCCATGTCCAGAGAACTGAAAATTTTACAACTTTACCCCTCCCTGCCTGCCAAGAAAGCACAGGAAACGAGTATTGATTTGGGGTTACAAATAAACTTTAGTAAGTAGGTGAACTATGGAATCTGAATAAGAAGACCAAATGTGTATATTCTACAAAGACTGTCTTCCAGTCTGTGGCTTGCCTTTTCATTTTTAAAAAAAGATTTATGTACTTATTATTTGAGAGAGAGTGTGTGTGTGGTGGGGGGTTTGGTGAGAGGGGGAGAGAGAATCCCCAAGCAGACCCTCACTGAGCTTGGAGGCTGACAGGGGCTGGATCTCACAACCCTGAGATCATGATCTGTGCTGAAATCAAGGGTTGGATGCTTCATCAAAGCATTCATGATTTAATAAAAATCAACCCTTTTAATTTTCTTAATCATCTTCCAAGGGCAAATATTTACAATTTTACTTAGTCCAATGTATCAATTAGTTTTTCTGGTTCAAGATTTTGAATCCCATCTAAAAGTCTCTGCTAATTAAGAATAAAAAGATATGCTATTTTTTTTTTCTTCTTAAGGTTTATAGTTTTAGCTGTTACTTTAGATTTATGATCCCATTTAGAATTAATTTTTACATATAACCTTACCTGTGACTTCTCAGGGGTGAATTACTTTGCAATTATTATTAATCTTAGCAAACCTCATGTTGAAAAATAACAAACAGGGCAGCCCCAGTGGCGCACTGGTTTAGCGCCGCCTACAGCCCGGGGTGTGATCCTGGAGACCCGGGATCGAGTCCCACATCAGGTTTCCTGTATGGAGCCTGCCTCCCCCTCTGCCTATGTCTCTGCCTCTCTCTCTCTCTGTCTCTCATGAATAAATAAATAAAATCTTTTAAAAAAAATTTAAAAAGAAAAATAACAAACATATATTTATGATATATTTTTAAAATTTTTATTTATTTATGATAGTCACACAGAGAGAGCGAGAGAGGCAGAGACACAGGCAGAGGGAGAAGCAGGCTCCATGCACCGGGAGCCCGACGTGGGATTCGATCCCGCGTCTCCAGGATCACGCCCTGGGCCAACGGCAGGCACTAAACTGCTGCACCACCCAGGGATCCCTGTTTATGATATTTTTATAAGTCTGATGTACAATACTTAGCTTGAAGCATCATATAAATTAAAATAATATATTTAAATGAAAGATTTAAATTAAAATAACATTTATTTTGAGCTACAGAGATAAGGAGAAATTTCTTACTAATATGGAACAACATATTTAAAACACATTTGTCTAGGAACACCTGGCTGGCTCAGTTGGTAGAACATGTGACTCTTGATCTCGGAGTCGTGGGTTCAAGCCCCATGTTGGGCTAAAAAAAAAAACAAAAAACAAAAAAAAACCCAAAAAACTTAAAAAAAAAGTTTGGTCTGGTTAAGACCAGGTTTAAACCTTTGTTTTTATGAGGCTCTTGCCAATAAATTTTCCTATCATGGACAGCTTGGCCACTGATACATAAAATGTGTAAATGTGCAAACAAGTAAAATATACTTAAATTAAGTATACTTAAAGTATACTATAAATTAAAAAAAAATTAAAGTGAAGGAAATTTCTTAATGGAAAATTATAATAGCAAAATTTTTAAAGAACATTCAACACTTGGAGAGTAGGAGGACCTCAAAAGAAGGCTCTTCTATTTTTTTTTTTTAAGATTTTTATTTATTTATTCATGAGAGACACAGAGAGAGAGGCAGAGACACAGGCAGAAGGAGAAGCAGGCTCCTCGCAGGGAGACTGATGTGGGACTCAATCCCGGGACCAGGATCACATCCTGAGCTGAAGGTAAATGTGCAACTGCTGAGCTATCCAGGAGTCCCAGAAGGCTCTTCTATTAAGGAAACATTTCCTTCAACAAGTCACAGTTAGATGAACACATGGGAAAGGTAAGTTCATTAAAACAAAAACAATCTCCTTTCCCTCTAGAATAACACCAGTATATGCTGGTGTTCAGTACACAGCCCACAGGTTCAAGCCCCAATAAAGGCCAATAAGACTGAAATGGATGGCGTCCACAGCCACAAGAATATCTTAAAAAGTTAAAGGATCATGATAGAACACTGAGTACAGAATTGTTTAATCACTGTATTATACACCTGAAACTAATATAACTATATTAGTATGTTAACTATATTGGAATTAAAATTTAAAACTTCATAACATTTAAATTTTTTAAAAGTTAAGGGAACAAAGTACTGACTGCTACATTGAACAACATGGATGAACCTCGCAGACATGAGAATAAGCCAGACTCAAGCCTGCGTATTGTATGACTCCGTTTATATGAAATATCCAGAAAAGACAAAGACATAAAGAAAGAAATCAGATCAATAACTGCCTACAATTGGGGGTGCGAGCAAGGGTTCATTCTTAAGGGTTATAAGGGAAGCAAATTAACTGAGCACCTGTCCTTTCCTTCTTAATAATCTTCTACTTCATATTTCACTCTTCATATCTCTGTTTTCTTTTCCTTCATTCTCTCAATTATACCCCAAAACTTTTATCAAATTTTATGTTTCATTCATCTCTCAAGATATCCTCACAAGCCAATGGATTTGTAGTCTACTCCCACAATGGGTCCCATCTCTCTGAGCAAACAACATGGCGCGAGGAACTAGTATCTCAGACCAGCTGTAACTCCCAGCTTTGTCATCATAAGACTACTCAAAAAGAAACACTGATTTGCAGATTTTTTTTTCCAAAGAGAAAAAAATTACTTCAGATCATAAAGAAATGATCTGAAGCATTAACCTTTTCGGTATCTTGTATTAGTATACAAGAGATTGTTTCTGGGTGTATTGATCCATAAATTGTGGAGCAGAGGTTCAAAGAGAACATAACCTGTAACAATGAGTAGCTTCTCAGCTCTGAGGTGAGGTCTGCATTACCTCCTGGCAATTCCATACTTCATGCTGAGCTGCTTAGAATCCTTCCTTTGACCACCACCAGTAGGCCTGCAGGGTTCTGGGCCTTACCATAGAAGCATGGATTCAGGCCCAGATCTAATCATCTCTTGTCCCTCACCAGTCATGCCAATTAATTAATTAAAATTTTATAACAAATTGCCATTTTCTGCAATGGGACTGTTCCAACTGCTAGGAATTCAATGACTGCAGATAAGGCACCATGCAGCTTATATTCTATCCTTGGCCTCTACATAGTCATCTTCCTTCCCCCTCAATTCAAGTGCTGCCTGGCTAGGATAATTTTATTCTATGCCTAAACAACAAAACCTATGACAAGAAAGCTATCTGTGAGGTTGGACTTCTGCTCTTTGATCCACTGCACAGACACACAGCATGGGACCCATGCTTCTGATAAAGGTAGCAGGCATCAGCCAAGACTTGCCATCAAGGGCCATCACTTGCTGTAAGAGTCCCTCAGAGTTGTCTCCCCATATTTGTAAGGCACACTTGTTCTCTGGTTATCTGGGGGAAAGTGACAATGTTCACTGTTTCTCTCACATCCTCTGGCAACATAGGGCCCAAATTCAAACCACATCATTTCTAGCCAGTAGCTCTCAGTGTAACAGTATATTGGCTCAGTATTTATTTACTACAGCTTGTTGGCTGAATAGTTTGATCTCTTATCCGTGGCCATAATCATCTTCTGTCTTCGTTTATCTTTCAAGATTTTTTAAATGAAATAACATATCTTCTTAGACTACTCATTAGAAAATGAGAATATTGTAAAGCTCTTGGGATTAATATAAAAATGTACAAAGGCCTCTCTGAGCTTTTAATCAGTGCTTCACAAGTCCCCTACACTAATGACTTAATGATGTTTGGCAAACCAGGGGAGCACCGCATCTGGTCTCAGACACTAGGATACTTTCCATACTGAGAATTAATTCCATAGCAACTCTGTGCCGAGTAAGTGTCTCTAAAAATATATATACATATTTTATTATATTTTTATTTATATAAATATCATAATTTATAATATATTTATTTATATATTTATATATTATTTATAATATAAAATTTTTATTTATTATGTTTAAATATATTCTATATTTTATATGGAATATATATATATCCTAGATAGCTATAGCTTGCAAACATATTTTCATGAAATATCACAGCAAATACAAAGGGCTCTCCATGATATATTGCTGAATATCCTGCTCAAAGTATCTGGAGTGAGCTCTTCCAGATGACGCAGGCCACCAGGCCTGGCACAAGTTGGCTTTTAAGAAAAGGATAGTGACATTACACCTGCAAATTTCTAGTAAGGACAGACATCCCTCCTATCCTCTGGAGCTCATAAGGTTATTCTTGTGTTAACGAACTCACATAACAGACAGATCCAGTCTTTTTGGCTTTTCTTTCTCGTAGAATGATTTCCCTAAAGCCAATGTTGGGCAAAATGCCACTAATACACCATAAAGCCCCACAGTGCTTGAAGGGGGAGGCTTGAAGACAGAGGGTTAGGAGGTAATCAAGCTTACAGATTAAAGCTTACTAAAGCTACAAGATGAGCACAGCTCCTGGTGTTTATTGATTCTTCTAGTATTGACCACTCCTCCCCCACCCTCATGGCACAAAATACAAAGGTCTTTTCATCAATGGACCTCAAGGACTGGAATACTTTAACATTAAACTTCCAAGAACAGCATCTCTACTGGGGTTTTCTTTGGTATCCACCACAATCAGGCAACAGTTCCTGCCTTTCCACACATTAAAACTCTTCACGCCTGCAGACAATGAAATTTTGCTATCCATGCACTGACATCTGTGAGGGCTGAGTATGCACAGTACTCTACACACACACACACACACACACACACACACACACACATACACAGTCTTTTTCTGTGTCTATTCCTGAGACAGGAATAGAAAAAAATTAAAATAACAACAGAAATCAAAATAAAATAAAAAACTATTTTAAGAGCAAAAAAAAAAAAAAGAGAGAGAGACTGTACTTGCTTATAATTCAATAGCTTATAGCAGGATCTTTTCTATTAATCTACCCTGGTAGAGGTGCTCTAAGGATTGAATTTTTTTTTTTTTTTTTCATAAAATGAGCTAGTGTTAGGCTGATGGACCCAATTTACCAGTAACCGTCTCAGTCACTTAGCACATTAAGCCACAATTCTTTCCTACCTCTTGAATTCCTCAACCCAAGCCCAGGAAATGCAGTCACTTAATTTTTAGAATTTAACAACTACAGGACTTCTATAATAAGCCAATGCTCATTACTTTACATACCCTCCTTTGTGTAGGGTATGTAAACTTCATTCATTATTTCTACTTTTTGACATCTTGGGACTATACCCAGGTTGCTAAATTTGGGAGTACTAATTCTTGAGGCATATTTATTTGATTTTAAGCCATGAAAAATTTCCCACTGCTATTTGATAAATTATATTCCTTCACTCTTGCAACCAACTTAAAAGTTATGTAAATTATCCAGATGAACAAAAACAATTTACGATTATAACATTGTTAAATCAATTAGATAGCAATGACTACAGCTTCCCAATCGCAGTTTGAGACAGATAAATTTATACTTTATTGATAGCAGGAGCAGAAAGCCCTAATCACTAAACGCCAGCACAGTCTGGTTTCTGTAGGGTAATGACCCATCTCTCTATTCATAACAACAATCTCATTCATCATAATTCAGATTAAAAAAAAAAAGAACTCTAGTCAAGCTAATGGAGGAAACGTGTGAAAAGTGATTGGCTGGGTAAAACTCTGTATGCAGCTGGAGGGTCCTAATTGATTATATTGTGCTGCAACTAAGCCTTCTGCCTAGTACAACAGATCTTTATCTAACTGCATTTCAATTGATTTTCACTGATAGTCTTCTTTCTTATGTCTAAGGCTTAAAGTACTAAACTAATAAAAGGATAAAAGACTCTGTAATACAGATTTCAAAATACAATGTCCAAGCAGGATTTCCAAGGAATAAGATGGCAGACTGGGTGTGTATAGCTCACCAAATATACTAAGAGCCAGAACCTGTGAATTTGGAAGGTAATTTTAAAAAAAAGGTTTAGGATTTGAATCTGTATTTGAGTCCAAAAGCAAAATAGTGACCTAATCATACAAAGATACAGCATCTAATGTTCTTTTCATTATAGGATGTAGAAATGTTAAGACAAAAGACTATTATGTGTGTTCTTAAGTAATATATCTATTTTATTGGTTTAGTACAGAATCAAAATGACCCTGGATTTGGTTTTCTCATTAAAAACAGTGATGGGTTGGGGTGCCTGGGTGGCTCAGGTCATGATTCTGAGGCCCGGGATCAGGCCCCATGTTGAGCTCCCTGCTTGGTAGTTGTCGTCTTCTCCCTTTGTCCCTCCCCCCTGTTCACACTTGTGCTCTCTCTCGAATAAATAAATCTTTTTTTTTTTAATAAATAAATCTTAAAAAAAAATTAAAATAGTGATGGGTTTGGAAACAAGGCAAGTACAATGGCTAGATAATGTTTAACTTCCAGGTGAAAGTCCTACTAGATTAATTGGAACGCTAAACCAAAAATCTCAAAATAGAAAACAACAAGGGTGGCTTAGTTAGTTGAGCATCTGCCTTCAGCTCAGGTCATGATCTCAGGGTCCTGGGATGGAACCCCACATGGGGCTCCCCACTCAGCTGGGAGTCTGTTTCTCCTCTGCCTCTGCCCCTTCCCCCTACCTCGTGTGCTCTCCCATTCTCTGTCTCAAATAAATAAATAAATACAATCTTTTAAAAAAAAACTTAAAATAGAATTGTGAACGGAATTTAGAATGAGATATACATTGCCATCCTTGAAAATTTAACAGTTTAACTGACATACAATAAACTGTGCATACTTAAAGTATATAATTTGACGTTTTGACATATGTATAACCTATGAAACCATCACTCCAATCAAGATCCTGAACATATCCATCATTGCCAAAGATTTCCTTATGCTTCTTTGTGATCCATCTCTCCTGTTACCCCATCTACATATCCAGGAAACCATTCATTGGCTTTATATTACCATAAATTTGTTAGCGTTTTCCAGAATTTTATATAAATGAAACCATATAGTATGCATGTTTGGTCTGGTTCGTTTTATTTATTTTGAGATCCAACCATGTTACTGCATTTATCAAAAATCCATTCCTTTTTATTGCTGAGTAGTATTCCATTGTACGGATGAACAGCAATTTGTTTACCCACTGACTTGATGGACACTTGAGTTGTCTACAGTTCTTGGCTACTACTAATACAGCCATTGTTAAATTTTGATATGTGAGTCTTTGGATGGACACATGCTTTCATTTCTGTTGGTTAAATACTTAGGAGTGGACTAGCTAGGACACATGGTAGATATATGTTTAATCTTTTAAGAAATTGTCAAATTGTTTTCCATAGTGTATCTATGATTCTAGCTTTCTAATAATAGTGTATGTATGTGAGCTCCAGTTGCTCTATGTTCTTGCCAAAACTTGGTATGATTAGTAGTTTTAAGTATTAGACAATCTACTAAGTATGTAGTGGTATTCTCACAGTTTTAATTTGCAGTTCCCTAATGACTACTGATGTTGATCATCTTTGCATGTGCCATCTGTATTTCCTCTTCAGTGAAATCTGTTCAAATCACTTGCCCAATTTTTCTTTGGTTGTTTTCTTATTATTGAGTTTTGAGTTTTTACATATTTACACATTCTTTTATCAGATATGTGATTTGAACATATTTTCTCCCAATGCATGACTTCCATTATTATTCTTTTCTAGTGTTTTAGCATTCCATTAAGAGTATCATTATATGAACAGATGTTCTTAATTTTGATGAAGTTCAATTTATCAATTTTTTTCTTCTATGGACAATATTTTTAGTGTCAAAACTAAGAAACTATACTTATAGTGATTTTCTTTATTGTTTTATTCTAGTTTATCAAGATGGGAGCTACGATCACTGATTAAGATCTTTCTTGTTGGGCAGCCCCGGTGGTGCAGGGGTTTAGTGCCGCCTGCAGCCCAGGGTGTGATCCTGGACACCCTGGATCGAGTCCCGCGTGGGGCTCTCTGCATGGGGCCTTCTTCTCCCTCTACCTGTGTCTCTGCCTCTCTCTCTCTTTCTCTCTGTGTCTCTATGAATAAATAAATAAAATCTTTAAAAAAAAAAAAAGATCTTTCTTGTTTTCTAACATAGGTATTTTGGTGCTATAAATTTTCCTGTAAGTACTGCTTTAGTACATCCCACAAATTCTAATATGTTGTGTCTTAATTTTCATTCAGTTCAAAATAGTTTCTAATTTTTAAATTTCTTCTTAGATTCAATAGTTACATAAAAGTGTTAGTTTCCAAATATTTGAGGATTATTTCAAATTATTGTGTGGTTATTGATTTCTAATTTAAATGTATTGTGGTCAGAAAACATACTTTGTATGATTAACCAACTTAGTGTAATTGATATCTATCTATCTATATATAGGTATATGTCTCTTTTCTGGGCCATAAAGCAAGAACATGATTATCATAGAAAATATTTTGTAAGCCTTGAAAAGAAGATGGTTCAGCTGGTGGTGGTAAGAAACATATACCTATATATAGATAGATAGATATCAATTAGACTAAGTTGGTTATTAGAGTTATTCAAGTCTTCCATGTCCTTGCTGATTCTCTATCTTCCATCAATTATTAGAAGAAGGATGTTGAAATCTCCAACTCTAATTCTATGTTTGCCTAATTTTCTTGCAGTACATTTTTGTTTCAAATGAAACTTCACTTCATTTGTTTCACAGGTTTTGAAGTTCTGTAATCAGGCACATAAACATTTATAATTGATGTCCTCTTCATGAATTAACACCCTTAGACTATGGATGTTCCCTTATTCTGTAATAATATTCTTTCTTCTGAAGCCTATGTTGTCTATTAACACAAGCTTTTGGGATGTCTGGGTGGCACAGTGGTTGGGCATCTGCCTTCAGCTCAGGGTGTGATCCTGGGGTCATGGGATCAAGTCCCACATCAGGCTCCCTGCAGGGACTCTGTTTCTCCCTCTGCCTATGTCTCTGCCTTTCTCTGTGTGTCTCTCATGAATAAATAAAATCTTAAAAAAAAAACACTTTTGATTAGAGTTAACATAGTATATTGTTACTTCCACACCTTTACTTTTTTTTTTTTTAATTTTTTATTAGGCACACAGTGAGAGAGAGAGGCAGAGACACAGGCAGAGGGAGAAGCAGGCTCCATGCACCAGGAGCCTGACGTGGGATTCGATCCCGGGTCTCCAGGATCGCGCCCTGGGCCAAAGGCTAAACCGCTGCGCCACCCAGGGATCCCCACACCTTTACTTTTATCCTGTTTGTGTCTTTATGCTTAAGTAGGTTTCTTATAGGTAGCATATAGTGGGATCTCCCTTTTTTATTCAAGCTGATAATTTATGTCTTTTAATTGAGTATTAGGTCACTTACATTTATTATGATTTTTGATATGGTTTGTTTTAAATCAACCACATTGCTATTTTTCTACTTGTCCATATGTTTTTTGTTCCCTTTTTTTTCTTCCTCTCTGACTTCTCTTGGATTGACTATTTTTATGATTCCTTTTATCTCATTTGTTGGCTTATCAGCTACATAAATCTTTGGTATTTTAGTGGTTACTTTAGGGTTTATATCATATATTTATACTTATGAAAATTTGCCCTTAAGGAATATTATAACACATCATATATAGTGTAAAAAGCTTACAATGTTTTTCTCTTTATCACTGGCTCTAAGCAATTTGATTATGATGTGCTTTTAAGCTTTGTTAGGCAGGCCTGGAACAGTCTAGGAAAATAGTCTAGGAAAAATTCTGCCCCATTGTGAAGACAAAACCCTTCTGAGTATTCTATTTGCCTGTAAATGATAAGATTTTCCACTGTGGGAATAGAAACTTCTTTGCAGCCCTGTGTGAATTCCAGCAAATTATTCCCTTTTTAGGTGGTTCTTTCCTGGGCCTTGGGTAGCTTCTCATGTGCCAAGCAGTCCTCAGCTACAGGCTAGAGATCTCTAGAGTTCTCCAACTGTGCAGCTCTCTCCTCTCTGGTACCTTACCTGTGCATACTATACACCTTGGCCTCCCCAAACTCCCAGCTTTATCTCTTCCGCTCAGAGAGACTGCTGTGCTCCACCTGGATATCCCCCTCCCAAGAATATGTATTAGCAATGACCCAGTACAATTGCAAGACTCACTTCATTTGTTTCTCACGTCTTGGGGATCACTGTCCTTAACTACCTGATATTCAATACTTTGAAAACCACTGTATCATGTAATTGTCCAGATTGTTTCAGGGGGAAGGTCTTGTAAAATTTGACATATGGAGTATCCAATTACTACTTAGAAAATGAATGTTAATTATTTCATCTTTATTAAAATCAACTTACAGAAATTAAAAGAAACATAGCTATTTTAAACGAGATTAGTAAAAAATTGTCCAATATCCACAAATATCTTTAGCTTTAAAAAACACCAATTCATAATCTTATCACCAATACCACTCTGCCTCTCAAATAGTCTTTAGCATCCGTATAACAAATGAAAAAGTATATTGATTTTTATGATTTTGTGTTTATTTATGAAGGCTGGTATTGAGAGAATTTCTCAAGTACACTAAGAAATCTTTAAACAAAACAATCCTGTCTCCTAGTACAGTTAAATTAGCCATATGCAGAACCCCAAACCAAATTACTATACAAAGAACTAGACACAAAATGTTATCTTCATTCTAGATTTCATAAAAACTGTTAAGTTTAAACTGATTTACCATTTTGCTTCATGTGAAATAGTTAAAAAGTTAGTTAAAAGAAGGCTTACGAGCAATTTATGGTCAAAACAACTCATGGTACTATCTAAACAGAGGAATGAAATGGTTATTAAAATTATTGAGAAAATACATTTCTTGATTGTGAGGTCTTAAAAATTAGCATGAAATACATTCCAATTTTAATAACGTATTAGCTGAGGGCACAATGAGAATCCCTGTATTGTGCTCCTTCAAACAGATGACCATTTTAGGTAATTAGGTTGAGAGCAGGCCCCTGCCTGATGTGCCCATGGATGAGGACACATTTATTAACACACATCTTGAGGGGTGAGATTTTCTATTTGCTGGCATTAGAAAACTAGGCAAAATGACCAGAAATTAGCTTACACTACTGTAGATCTTTCAACATCCTATATCATTCTAGGGCATTACTGAAGTGAACATAAGTCATTTCAAAACTGTACTGTACTGTAATTAGAATATAAAGTATGAGAAGTCATATTTACAATGCCTATAAGCCCTCAGAGGAAGTTAATGAACTGAGGCTGACCTTGATCACTGACTCAGATCCTGCAGCACAGGGCACTACCTGCTCCCTCTCCCACATTTGCCAACCTTTGCTACAACAGTAATCAATTTGCTGTCTTGATCTCTCAAGCATATCATACATTTTTTGATCCATCATTAAGCCTCAAACTTGTGGCCTAATTAAATTACTGAAGAAAGACACTTTGGAATTCTAGACTTTGGCAGGAGAAAAATTAGAGATAAATAGTTGAATAAGGTGAGAAAAGTATGACCTAATCTCCATGCAGTCATTAATGATTCAAAATTGCTGTTCGAAATAAATTAACTTTTACTTGATTTTTTAACACAAAATGATGTCAAACCACTTTGCAGCGTGGTAATTACATCCTAATACAATATATAAGAAGAGAGAAATAGAAAAGGCTCCAGGGACAAGACAGCTCCACGTAACAGGTGTAAATAGATAAGAAGGTGGTGTTTAAGAATCATCAAAAAGATCTTCCAGACTGTAGAAGTTACATGGGAAAACTGTGGAGGGACAGAAAAAAAAAAAGCCTGGAGTTAGAGAAATGAGACAGAAAAAGGAAGACAGACCAGAGAAAAGAAAAGTCAAGCTTGATGCAGCCAATGAAATAAGTTAATGCTGAGTTTTGTCAATGGACATAAATTTCAGTTGTTTCCTATGAATGATAAAAGCCAATAGTGAAATCAAATTATTTCTACAATCAGGAGACAGGCAGTGCCATATTATACCAAAGAGGAGAGAGAGTAAACCTCTAGTTACAGCAAATATAAAAAAGTAGGTTTTACAAACAGACTCTTAAATACAGAGGACAAACTGGTGGTTGCCAGAGGGGAGGTAGGCGGGGGGATGGGTGAAATAGGTGAAGGGGATTAAGAGGTACAAACTTCTAGTTATAAAATAAACAACCCGTGGCAAGTACAGCATAGGGAACATAGTCAACAATACTATAATAATGTTACATGGTGACAGATGGTAACTGCACTTATCATGGGGAGCACTGAATAATGTACAGAATTGTCAAACCACCATGTTGTACACCTGAAACTAATGCAACATTGTATGTCAACTATACTTCGATTTTTTTAAAGTAGGTTTTAGTTAGACAAAACCCCATTAAAGGAGGCTAAGATGCTGAAAGATAAGCATGGGGAACAGATGAGATTAGAAAGAGTAAAGGAAAATAGGAATTAATTGTGAAAGCACGAAAAGACAAAGTAAATCACAGCATTTCTCTTTGCACAGAATGCCCTTCCAAAAATTACCACCCATTCAAACAAATCCCCTATAAGAAGCTGCCATCCCCATAAACAGAATTTCTCCCCTTACCCCTGGGCTCCCATAGTACTACATATATATATATGTAAGGTTCTTTTGTGACATTCGTGTATTTTGTAGCCCAGTTAACTGGAAAGATTTCTATCCCCATCTGATTGTAAACTACTAGTATCAGGGACTTTTTTTTTTTTTTTTTTTTTTTTTAGTACACTACCTAGTACTTCATGCCCAGCACACACCAGGGTGGCTTGATTCATCAATTGATTGGTTGAACATCTGCCTTCAGCTCAGATCATGATCTAGGAGTTCCAGGATCAAGTCCTACATCAGGCTCCTTGCTCAGCAGGAGTCTGCTTCACCCTCTGCCCCTCACCCAGCCTGTGCTCTCTTTCTCTCACTCTCTCTCTCTGTGTCTCTCAAATAAATAAATTTAAAAAAATAAAGTAACAGGAAAAAAGCTCCTGTCAGAAGCTTAAAAATAGTGATGCTGAGATTTCATTTCTCTCTCAAAAATCTAAGTGATTACAGGTCAGGGAGACAGGGCACTGTCTTGTTATAGAAATTTAAGCCTGTATTGTATATCAATCTTGCTGAATTTTACCTTCTCTTAAAGTGGTAGGACTTGATAAGGATCCTATCAGTGCTATAATTCTAAGATGATGATTCTCCCTTCCCTGAATGCAAAGCATTTATTAACTGTACCAGTAATTTTGAAATTGATCATATAATGCCTTGTGGTATTTCTTCATCTTTTAAGTAATTCAAATTCATTTATGCCTCATCTTTCCCAACTAAAGCGCCTTGAACAAAATTTTCTCATCTCCCACACTGCTAAGAACACAGTCAAGATTCAATAAATATCTACCTGGCTCACAAAACAAGAAAATGCTCATTGGGCTGGAACTTCCCCTTCTGAGGCCCCACTGCAAATTGCCTTTTAACTAGAAGTACATAGTTGGAAGGGAAGCCTCATGAAGCTATCAGTTATATAAGCGAGTTTATGGAACAAAAATATGCCGCAGAGGAATTCAAGGCTCCTGCTTGTTGATAACCTGCCAAAAGGAGCTCCCAGGAAGGGTGTTTTGTTTTGCAAGGATGAAAAGGAACTGAACAGGGGCATCTCCTAAACCAGTAATAATAGGGGAAAACTTATCAGAGACTTAGTTTCCTTTGTTCATTGAGAAGCTCAAGGAGCAATTACCTGCTTTCGCCATGATCATTAGCATCACAAAGAATCAGGCAGTGTCACATGGTAGAAAGACAGTATTTGGATTTACAAAAACTCTATCTGACTCCCAGCTTGGTCACCAGGCTGAAATTACTTAACACTGCCAAACCTCAGTTTAAAATCATCAATACATTATAAAGTAATAGTTCCTGCCTGGGTTCTTTCAAGGATTAATTGAGGCAATGTAAATGAAGAGTTTTCTATAAATTAGAATAATTTTTTTAAAAAGATTTTATTTATTTACTTATTCATGAGAGATACAGAGAGAGAAGCAGAGGCATAGGCAGAGGGAGAAGCAGGCTCCCTGAGGGGAGCCCGATATGGAACTCGATCCCAGGACCCAGGGATCAAGACCTGAGCCAAAAGCAGATGCTCAACTGCTGAGCTACCAAGGTGCCCTAGTCACCAGGCATCCCAAATTAGAATAATTTTTTAAAAAATCACATATTGCACTCAGAGTGCACGACACTATTGAGGTAGGTGTGGCTAAGCTAAGTAACGGTGGGAGTAAAGGTAAGTTATTTTCTGCAGGGCATCTGAGTTCTTACCTGCGACTGTACCAATTCCTTTGGATCTCAGGGCTTCCTTTGGGAAAAAGTCTCTAAGTACCCTGTGCCCTAATAGGGCTCCTTTTGAAACATATCAAGTAACTGAAGAAACTATAGGGAGAGAAAAGGCCAGCACAAGGAGTAAGAATCTAATGAGTAGAAGCCAGCATGCATTCTCCCAGGCAGGCCTGGTGTGCACTCTGGTTCTTGTAGAGATATCACTATGGAGAATCAACTAGGGATTGTCACCTTTTTTTTTTTTTTTTTTAATTTTTATTTATTTATGATAGTCACAGAGAGAGAGAGAGGCGCAGAGACACAGGCAGAGGGAGAAGCAGGCTCCATGCACCGGGAGCCCGACGTGGGATTAGATCCCGGGTCTCCAGGATCACGCCCCGGGCCAAAGACAGGCGCCAAACCGCTGCGCCACCCAGGGATCCCGGGATTGTCACCTTTTGATGCGAATGCCCATGGTAGGGTTTATTTGGCTCAGCATTCTCAAAACAGATCATAGAAGTAGTCCAAACAAGAGAAAACATTCTTACTAATGAAGAGGTATCATGTCTATTATATGTGGGTACAAAGTTATAAGGAACTGGAAAATTATGATGTGTGCTTAATACAAAAACTATACTGAACATACTATATTTTTTTATTATTTAGAAGACAGTTGAGTATCTTGTCACTGTTTCAGCATCACTATACACATGATTTCATGGTACTTTTATTGCCTTTTATTAAGGGTTTTATAAATTTCCCATTATCAAGGTCTCCTGCCACAAGAAAAAAAAAAAAATCAAGTCCTTATCACTGATTTCAGTCCCTAATGGTATGGTCACTTTATTTATTTATTTATTTATTTATTTATTTATTTATTTATTTATTTATTTATCGGTATGGTCACTTTAATTAAAACTTTGTTTTGTTTCTTTGACTTCTAGATAAATGGTACATTACCATTTCTTAAACTATATTCCAGAAGGGACTCTGGAATAGAACCTTTAAAGAATCTGGGCAGCTTTGTGTTGGAATAATATATCATAGCTATTCTTTCAAAACCAAAATATCTTGGTCAAGTATCAAGAAAAAAGAAACTGTTCTATCTCCTGACACTTAAGAAGAGTTGACTCCATAACTTTCAGTGGAGAAGCAATGTGTTAATAATATCTGCCATGTGTGCTATAGTGCTTCACTCATAATAGTGGGAACAACATCTACTCTGGCAAATTCCTTTCCGGTATTCACTATTATATCACACAAATAGGGGTTCATTTATTAAATGAATGTGAATAGAACCTTGCCCTGGTCTTTCACAAAATAAGACTAAACTTACAGAACCATGTATAAAACTTGAACAGGATATGTATGTAATTTTTTTAAAAAATTTTTATTTATTTATGATAGTCACCCAGAGATAGAGAGAGAGGTAGAGACATAGGCAGAGGGAGAAGCAGGCTCCATGCACCGGGAGCCCGACGTGGGATTCGATCCCGGGTCTCCAGGATCGCGCCCTGGGCCAAAGGCAGGCGCTAAAGCGCTGCGCCACCCAGGGATCCCCATGTAATTTTTTTTTTTTAAGGAAAGAATTCTAACACTGTGATGGTCCCCTTGAATGTCTCATATAATAAGAAGAGGCAGGAACATTAAGAATGTAAACAATACCCTGTCCTTTCTCATATTCCACCAGGAGTGGTTCCTCAGATTCCAGCCTTGGCCAGAGATACAGCTCCTCTCCAAGGAGGGCACTATGACATGGAATCAGCCTCAGAAAGAGAAATATATCCCCGAGCCGGTTTACTTATTATTTTTGTTTTCAACAACAAAAAGCTGAAAACTGCAAAAAGCTATCAGAGAAGTCTGCTAAAATAAATGCAGAGTCCAAAAAAATCAGTGAACCATACCAATAAGGTTTAGTACTGGGATCATCTTGGTCTTAGCTACTGTACAACAGATTGTAGCACAGAAAAAGGTAGGGAGGAATTCCGTCAGGACATCTCCAAGTAAAATATGGGGTATGTTTCTGTCCTTCCTGTAGCCATATAAGATGAGAAAACTCCCTTTCTATGGAAGCAAGTGCACACGAAACCTCTGTTTGTTGGAAATAAAAGGAAACCCAGCTGTCAAGAGCACTTCTGCAATTCCACCGGGAGTCCTCCCTCATGGAACAATTATCTACCTAAACCTACCCCATCCCACTAAGAGTCACAGTCTTCATGGGGCTTCCCCTGCTTACATGAACCATATACACACCTGTAAGAAAGGCAGCTCCACACGCATAGCAGACACTGTCTACTTACCCAGGAGATTTTCCAATAGCAGATCTTTAGTTACTACTTTCAAAAAAGGGCACAGGACCAGCATATATACATATATATCCTTTGGGGTAGTAAAACCAACCATATACATACTAAATTATATATTCTAGCAACCAAATCTATATTCAGCAGGTAAATATAAATCAGCTCTACATTCATCTATTATACACAGATTTAGGATTTCTTAGAAGGAATCCAATTTAGTTATGGCATCAAATATGTGCTTTTTCCCCCTCCCGAGAGAGTCATATAATTGAATTCTGTCCATCATAGCAGGTCAGTGCTGTTCATCTTTGTCTAGAAATCATGTTTATCAAGGCCAGGGAAGGCAGTACTGATACTTTTCCAGCACAAGCTACTAGTTAAATATCAGCTGAGAAGAACAAGTTCAACCAACCAGACAGCAACTCAGGCACCATGACACTGGATTTGCAGAGGCTAGTATGTGTGTTGGGGAGAAGGGGGTGGTGACTACCCTCAACCAGCAACCACCCTTGCCCTCAGCTGACATCACCTTTCCAGACGGCTTGCTCAACCGTTGCTTAGGTTGTTCAAAATAAAGGCATTGTCTGTCTTTTCACTCAGAAATGTGTACACTGGGGTACAAAGTGTAAAAAAAAGAAAGAAAAGAAAAAGAAAAAAAGACACTAATAAAATCACATAATCAATCAAATATTGCCTAAACCGATAGGCCTATTCTGTGCCACCGTCTCTGCCGTTTAATGAATAAATTGAAAAACAGTGTGCTCTGTGATAATGAAATCAGGACAACTGCTTTAAATTAAGTACAAGTAGACCTAGTAACATGACTGAAATCCATCCCGGGCTTTTTCTAAATTCCAATTGCACCAAATTCCTCCTTAACAACATTTGATAAGAGATGTTTAACACTTTTCATATATTTCCTGTAATTACATATTTATAACAAAATGTGGATTTACTTGGCAGCCAAACCAAAATGTTTCATATTGCTCTTCGATTGCAACCCTTGCTGCTGAAATACAGTATACTAAAAATGAAATAACTTTTCCATTTTAATGTGGTTATAAGCTTCCTGCTAGGCAGCAACCTAATTGAGACTTTTGATGTTAGCTTTTTTAAGACATGCTATCCTTCATCATCTGTAGAGTATTTTAACTATAGATCTCTTGCAGTCTTCCTAAAGTTGACAGAGGGTAGGGGGATGGGGTGGGAAGAGGAAGGCCACTTTATCAAAGTCAATGGAAATACAAGGTATTAATTATGTTAAATGAAGAAATATGGGCATTTGGTTACTTTTGTGGGTCAGAAAATATTTTAATATGTTGCTGCCAGCCGGCTGCCTCTCCCTGAACACCCCTGCATTTATATCAGTTGCAGGAACACATCAAAGTTCCAAAAAGTGAGGAAAGCAGCCACCACGTAGAGCCTTTCTCCAGCCCCCTACCAAGGTCACAGTTTTAACTAGCACAACCACAGTGTTATCCACTACAATCGGTAATAAGGCCATGACCTCTTTTATATTTTCCAAGTATAGATGTTAGAAAAATTGGTAAACCTTTGGCCCAAGGCAATTAAAAAAAAAAAAAAAGCTCTAGTGAATAGGAAATAAAACTTTGGGGATATTTAGAAAAGAAAACAAATGGTGTACTCAATTGCTCTCGGTCAAAGCAGAGTTGGCTCACACAGATGCAGCTGACTTCTAAGCTTTGCTAAGTCGGCCAAGCACACCGTCCAGAAGCAGAGTTACAGGGAGGGAAACATAAATGTCGGCCTTCATGCCCAAACGCGTTTTATTAAAGCAACATTTGGAAACTCTGGCTATGAACAGCCAAGAAAGCCAATAGCTATCACATAAGTGTAACATATTCTCTGTAAGACCAGGGTAGGGACTTCTACAAGGTTATCCAGCAACATTTTAAAAATCCACTCAGACTATTTTATAAAGTTTTTCTGATCAAGGAATCAGATACGTTAAGAAGACAGGTCACTCTAATGTGCAACAATTGTACAAATAAACAATACCAAAAAACACCAACCCAACCACCCTGCTTTTAACCAAAAAAGCAATGTTTTACTGAGTTTACTTACTTCCCTGCACTTACTTTTTATTTTTTAATCTGGTCACATATAATGATTTTGGACAAATATTATCTATAGATGATTCTGTTTTCAAAACATACTTTTATTCAAAGATAACTACCAATTTTATCTTGTCCTACAATTTCAGCCAATTCTCAAAGGAATTAATTTAAGTATGGTACTGATTTAAAGAAATGAAATCTTTCCATGTAATAGGCAAACAGAATTTACCTGTTCTGGGATTGGGTTTTGAGAGTTCTCATGGCAGAATTTTTTTAAAACAGGAATTAATAAGAATAAGGCACAAAAAGCCTGCGATCATCTTTAATTTTATGTTACACTACAGGTAAAGAAGGGGACATCTTTTAGGTGAAAATACCTCCCCCCACCAAAAATACCCCAAAACACAATAACTAAGCCCACAGCACTCAAGTGAAAAGACAAAGGCCCTCCTTCTCCCTGCCTTTGAAAAGAAAGGTGAAGCTAAGGGCCTTTTCACTATTGATGAGTTACTGCAACCTTACTGAAATGTGTGTGCCTCACTATACTCTCCCACATCCTCAAGGATGTTAAAATTACACAAGATTTGTATGCAAAGATATTCATTACAGAGCTGCATTTCTTTTGCTAATCTTAATTCAATAAAAATCCACATACCGTAAGTCAGGCTTACCAACTGATTTTAAGTCAGGAATAAAAGGATTTAGAAATACATTCACCTGCAATCACCTCACAATTTTCTTCCTCCTCTCACATCCTACTTTTGGAATAAAAACAGTGTGATAGGAAATTTTACTTTTGTTGATAATTAATTGTTGCTAGAGGTAAAAACTACTGCCACAAGGAATTTAAACCAAACGAAACCTCTTTAAGCTGACCCTGGGTATACCTTCTCTGATATTAAACCCTAGCAACATTCAATTTTGAAAATAAGCAGAAGTAAACATATTGATTTTCTGTTCCTATGTGTAATTCTTATTGAGCAATCAAAGGCAAAAAAAAAAAAATCCTAGTTGAGACAGTGAGGACTATAACTCCCTTCTCAGGCTTTAAAGGAGAAAATTTATTAATATATATGGATTTCTAACTTTGTACTTTAAATGAGAAAAACTATGGTTACACATATTTTGATCTGTTGATGTTAAACTGTGTCAAGAAAATATGCAAGCTGATATATAAATAATTTCTCCCTATATATACATAAGGAAACGAATACATTTCTGACAGCACAACACATGAACTTCATATCAAATCTCTGAGCTTTGAGCATTGTGCAATTTGCTAACTTTTGTATTTGTATCTTTCAAATCTATAAGACCCTTATTTCAAGCAAATGTAGTCAGACTAGCCTGGCTTTTCCACTGATGTCCAAATAGAACTCCTTTCCTGGAGCTTCCTTGCTGCCTCACATACTATCCCTGCCTCCCTTTTAAGCAAGTTACCAGTTATCAGTCAACCGGCTATTTGTACAACTTGAATTTCATTGTTAGGAGAGGAGTGTGGAAATTATTTAAAAGTCTAGATGAAAACAGCCTGATATTTGATGCAATATTAATGCAATCTAACCTCAGTTAAAAATTCACTACTAAACATGACCAATGATAATAGCTACATGAATTCAGTAAAATTCTTTTGCAAAAGGTACCAGCCTTGTAGGTCTGACTTAATTTTTAAAATGACTCAGAAATTTAGCTTAACTACATGAAAGCAGCCGGTGTTAGACTAAAATAAATACCAACCACAATAAGTCATGCACATACCCTAGGACTCTTTCTTAAAAATGCCCGAAACACTTGAAAAACTTGGCATCGGGTACAATACTAACATTACAAGAGATTTGATGGGTCATGTCAAAAGTAAGAAATCATCTCCTAGATTCAAAGGATAGAAAATAAATCTTTCCATAAGTGTAGAGAAAAATATCCAAATATCAACAAAATTCCCACGATTAAATAAAACTTTAGGTGATTAAAACTGGCTAGCATTTTACAATATTAATGCTAATGGTTCATCACAGCCTTGCCTGTAGTTTAACAGTTCCCGTCAAAGAAAAAAAAAAAAAACTTGCAGGAAGAAGCAAAGAGAAAACTAAAGTCATACACGGTAAGGATGGAGATAGAAGAAATATCAAATCAGCCAGAAACACAATAGCAGTCCCCAATGCTGGGTCAGGAAATAAGGTAGTTAGAGAAAAGTTGCAATCTAAAGAGAACACGCTTTTAGGAAATGGCAAAATTAAAACAGAAGTAGATATGTAAAATAGATGAATGAAGACAAGGTCTTCCTGCACCAAGGGAGTTGTTTAGAAGAAACAGTGTCCGTTTGTGGCCAGCGATAATACTTTCCATTCAATAGAGTTTGCAGCTTGCTGATTCATATGATTGCAGGCTGGCGCCCTGCTGGCGAGCCTCTCCACTGAAATTAAATCCACTCTCTTCAGTTATAAATTATAATGCTCTATAAACAACACTCCCATTGGGAATGGGGAGAGCGAGAGAAAGAGAGGAAGAGGAGAGGGAAGAGTGGAAAAAAGAGGGAGGGAGTAAGGGAGGGGAAAAAAAAGAGCTGGAGAGGGAGAGCATTTCTGCATAGTCCACTCACTGTTTAACGTTCTGCTCTTCTGTAACAAACAAGGAGAGCAAGTCTTCCACAGATAGTGCTCCTGCTGTAATTCCTACACTGTTTGATGTAGAGCCCAGAAAGGAAAGGGGGATAGTAATGTGAGTCTATGAGGAAAAGCACTTAGAAATCGATGAGTATGCAAGAAGGAAAAAAAATAGATTTTAGACATGGATTTTTCAAATATATTATTGAATGTATCTCTGGAGTCCCAAGGGAGAACCAAAATAAAATTCCCGATTCTACTTAGATAAATTAGATTTACATGGTGTGCATCTTTTGATACCCAAATCAATCAGAGATAGCCCCCTTAAAATGCACAGGGAAGCAAAGGAAACAGAGGAAAGCAAAGATAAAAATAAGCATGCCTTCACGGCCACAGAAAAGCAGTCCAGGGCATAGAGAAAGTTCGATGATTTGATCACCCACAGCACCCAGAGATTAACCATACTTTTTAAAAAAATGAAAAACTATTTCAGAATTCAATGCTAACTTCACAGGAAAGTGAACCTCAGTTGTTTAATGTTGAAGAGGGTTTTTTGTTTTATGTTTTTTTAAAGGTGGTTTCAAAAGGGGAAAAAAGTGGCAACTATTCAGTTTTGTCAATTAGCTAAATAACTCATGGAAGAGCCCATCACTGTTCTGTATGCAACAGTTTCCGGGCATTAACTTCTATCCCTATTCCAGGTTTCTCTGGTGTGTGCGTGTGTGAGTCTTGTTCAGGGGTGACTTATGCTGTGAAGTGGGGAAGAAACGATGGTTGTCATATGCCAATCAGCATTCTGAAGAATCGTGTTCACAGGTTACTCATCAACTATAAAAGGACACGGTTCCATGTGAAGGAAAAACACCCTGGACATTTCTTACAGAATGATGAGCCTGGCCATCAAAATGGAAGGGGGGCAGGAGTTGGAGGGGTCAGAGGGGGAGGAGGGAGGAGGGGGGAGGAGAAACCCATTCAGACCAAGGGCTGAATGTGATTTAGGAAAAGCAGCAAACCTTCAAAACCCAACCCCAAGGTGTGTCTCAGGTGAGGAAACTCCATGAGAACCAGATTCTCCACAGACACAGCCTTCCTTCCATTTCTCTGTCTCATTTAGGCTGACCCAATATTGCTCTGCTTCTCCTTCCAAAGCAATTCGGTAAAAGCAAAGCTGCAGCTTTCTCCTGAGATCACAGAATGAAGGAGGAGAGGAAAGGTGACAGAGCCCCATTTTAGACCTAAAGTGACTGTACCAGGCTAACTTTCAAACCCTGAAAAAAAAACACTGAAACACTGACCCAGATCTTAACCAGAGAATTAGGTTTGGGAAAGACTCAGATTTTTACTCTCTCTCTCTCTCTCTCTCCCCCTTGCTCTTTTTAATGTGTCCGGCTGCCTGTCTCTCTTTGTCTCTCTGCTTCTGGTTGTGGTGCATACCAAGTGAATTATTTGCTGATAGGTGAATCTCAGCAAATGCATTTCTTCCTTTGAATGCCCGGTGAGCTTGTTGGGAAAAGTCATTTAAGTCACTTAAAACAATCCCATGAAAAGTAAAACTCAATTCTGAAACAAGAGTATAACTTAGAGCTTAAAAATAAATTAAATAAAGGAAACATTAAAAGATAAATGGAGCAGGATGCTCTGTGGCTGAGGTAATCTGAGTGGAAAGGGAAGAAGGGAGGTTACGTTAATAAATGATTAAAAGGCCTTAACAAGAGCCTATCAGGTTGACCAGGAAAGCATTCTTCTCCTGGCTCCTCCTCGAGACCACCTTTTTTACATTTGTTCTCAATGCTGATCAATATGGTTTTCATTTGCTGATTTCCATAATGCCATATGCGATCTGCCAGCCTGACATAATGAAGCTGGAAAGAGCTGAAGTCATTTGAACATTCTCGCCTGCATGACTGTCGCCAGTTCACCAAATGCCTAGTATCTGAAAACCAATATTTTTCTTTTGCTTATTGACAAATACCAGAGGAGTCTGCCCCTAGACACACGTAAAAACTCAGCACCAGGTGGCAAATTTAAAATAAGATTCAACTTGGGTATTACACTTTTTCTGTAGCTTTTTTTTCTTTTTTTTGCCACCACTCTTAACCTATAATTTAAGCTTGATTAATCAGAGAAAGACAAGATTTAAGTGTGAATTATCCATTTTTGAGCACAAATGCTCCTTTCTGCCGATAAATCAATATATCACAAAGAATAAAGCACACAAATATTTTCTGATGCCACCAAAGGCTCATGACATATTTATTTTTTCTTATAAACAAATCAGTTTGGTTGGCCCACTACTATTTGTCTCTGATAACTTTCACCAAAATTCCTATCAAACTATATTTTTACTATTTTTTTTTACTCTGGCAAAGTTACTTAAATCCATGCTCTAGGATGGAGAAATTTTTTTTTTATCATGTATAAGTCTCCTACACTTTTTTTGTTGTTGTATAGTAAAATGAGTTTGTTGAGGTCATCTCACACAAGTGAACCACACACAAACCTTCCATGAAGCCTGAAATGTCTCATTAAAAATTGTTTTGTTTGTTGGTCACTTTTCCATACTTAAAAGACTGTTTCACATAAAAGTGCAGACAGGAAGACATTTCTGAAATGACTTCTTTGTCTTTTGCAAGACAACCGCCCCCCCCCCCCAAAAGTTGCATTCAATCAAAGGAATATTTCAAATTTACTTTTAAAAATGAGATTATATTTAGTGCCAATACCTTCATTCACAATAAATTTTATTCCTTTTTACTACACTGAACACATTAAGTAATAAATATTCCAGTGATTAACAAAGTCATATTTTAGTTCTCAAGAATGTGAAAGCCTGGTGGGCAGTTCTGTCCTGGAACTATGAAAACAAAAATCAGAGATTTTTGCCAAAAAATTTCCCTGAGTTTTCCCAAAAAGGTGAATGGGTCATGACTGAGTCAGAGCCCAAAGTTTTAAAAATAGTTTTATTTCCAAATATTGTATTTGTTCCAACTCTTATTTCACAATCTCTGCTTGCTGTATTACATGAGTTTTCCTTCCTTCCTTCCTTCCTTCCTTCCTTCCTTCCTTCCTTCCTTCCTTCCTTCCTTCCTTCCTTCTTTCCTTCCTTCCTCCTTCCTTCCTTCCTTCCTTCTCCCTTCTCTTCCCTTCCCTTTTTACACATGCTCATCCAGGGAAGGGCATGGCTGGCTTAAGTCAAAACAAAACAAAATTGAAGGAAGGCAGGGTGACAACTATCTAAAGGATAAGTTCTTAAAGAGAATCAAGTAGTCTTAGGGAATAAGCAAACACCATGCTTCCTTCTCAGTCCTTGCTTCCCATTTCTAAAAGAACGAGTTGTCTGTTTATTCTCCTTTCTTGTAACTCCATTACCAGCAAGAAAAGAACACCAAAATGATGAGTCCTTTAAAGTGGCTAGTTTCAGAACATGGACTGTTCAAATTTGTTGATGGTGGTGGTGGTTGTTTGTTAATTCCTTTAGAAAACAGTAGCAGATTCTACCATCAAACGGGAAGACAGAAATTCGAACATCGCTGTGTTACTAAAGAATTTTATAAATGCTGTTGGGTTCTGGTATAAAAGTTGATAATGAGATAAACAGTAAAGTTTAATGAAAAGCAAGAAAACAAGAAACGAATATGAGGATTCTAAAGGCATACACATGGTGGGAGAGAAAATGCATCTCAGGGACCTTTCTCTTGGGCTCTGAAATTTTTGGATTAAGGTAAAAGCAAAGGATAAAAAACACACAGTTTGTCTAAAAGTACCAAGATGTTTTCCCTTATGAATTCCAAATTAAGTAAATAGGAGAGGTCATATTATTTTAAGGGTTTGATGAAGTCAGATCTTTTAAGCACTATCAGAGGGAAAGAGATGACTATCTCTTTCCCTCTGATAGTCACAGTAGAAAAAATAACATGGCAAGCAGAGAGAAAAGGTAATCTTGCCTACATATGAATGAAGAAAGGCAGAAGTGATATTCTCAAAGTCTAGTGACCAATGGCAGACTACCCTACAAGAGCTTTAGCTACTAAGATTTTGCTTTACTTGAACCATAATCATCACACTGAGAGGTCAGATTAACACTCCTACATCATAACATTATGGTAACAATAGTTAGAATACTTGAATAGACTCATAAAAGATGTAATCACAATCAGAACAGACTTCTAAAGTGGGGTAATGAGCAGAGGGTTGGGGGGAAGGGAGGGGAAAGGCCACTCATATTTGCAGAAGCAACAGGAAAAGAAAGGCTCCATCTACAACTGACAGGAGAGAAAAGCATCCAGGTTCTTTTGAGCTCTAGTGAGCTCGGGAGGATGAGAAGAGCTAGGAGTTAGAACAGGATGATAGAAGAACACTTTTTTTAAAAAGAAGGAAAGGAAATCTCTCCTGCAGTATCCATACAGAATAAATAACAACAGTTCATTAATTAATGGTTCCCTTGCAGAAAAAAAAAAAAAAATCTCTGGGAGGCTGTCTATAGATCCATTGCCTCCTCTGGGGCAGAGCAACCATACTTTCCTGCTTTGTAGAGGGAGGAGTACTCACTAAACTAGAGGGCACCTTTCTTTCCTAAAAGGAAAATGATCAGGAAACTGAAGTATTGGGATAGTTGTGGTCTTTAAGGATTTTAAACATACCTTCAAGATTTTACACTCTTCCTAACAAAATGAAACATGAAACTTAGAATGGGATGTCTGGGGGCCCCTTGGGGGGCTCAGTCAATTAAACATTCGATTTGCAGGTTTTGGCTCAGGCCATGATCTCAGGGTCCTGGGATCAAGCAAGCTCCATGTCAGGGTCCATGCTCATAGAGTCTGCTTGGGGCCCTCTCCCCTCACCCTGCTCATGCTCACTCTCTCTCTAAAATAAATAAATATAAATAAATCTTAAAAAAAAAAAAAAAGAACTGGATGTCTGGCCCTTCCTCTTATCTCCTCTCAGTTCAAAATGCTTGTATCTCTTACGAGCCAATATTTTCTGAGATCTGCTGTTAGGCTCAATACATTCAAAACTCAGCACCATCTTGACTGAGTTAGCCTTTTCTTGGGAAAATCGACTTGTTCTACCCACCATTGCCACTCCACTCACTTCCTGTCATGACATCATTTTCAGCAGGCATAGGATCCTTGCCATTTCTGTACTGTGTCACTTGGTAGGGTTGGTGCTTGCCACGCGTCTTATGGACAGTTGGGCAGGTTTAGGAATGTTAGAGGGGGCATGATCAGTGTGCTCATCTGTGGGCTGTTGTCACCACCACTGCATCCACAGCACTTGCAGGGGTGTCTGGAATAGAGCAGTCATTCAAAACGTGGATGCTGAGTGATGGAGAACTTTTGAAGCAATGAGAGGATCTGCAGAAGTCCTTAGTATTTTTTTTTTTTTTTAAGTAGCCGCAGTGAAATTAAAGAAGCAGAAGAAACAGGAGGAAGTAGTAGCAGTGGTAGCTGTGGTCACCACAGCCTTCAGTGACAGGCTGGAAGTGGAGGTGAAATCTAGGGGTCTGGATGTGGCTACACAGAATTCTGTGGCTCAAGGGCCTTATCATCAGTAGAGATTTACTCCCCTTCACCTGAGCTCCCAGGGAACTCTGAACTACAAACGAAAGCTTGAGCAATGGTGGAAACTAAGATCTTGAGTAAAGGAAGGATTTATAGTCAAGTTTAGCGAGTGAGAAATGAAATGATGAAGTAAGTACCTTATTAGTAAAGCTCAGGTCAGGACCAGGTCACAGTGGGTTAAGACAGAAGAGCCCTGTCGCAAGCTCCAGAAGGCATCCCAATGGTTTAAGACATTTTAAAGAAGGCCTTGGTCTCCTTAGCTCTAAAATACCAGTGACCCAATTTCATTATTAGAAGCCATACAAGCACATCCAAGTGTAATCAACAGTGTAAATTACAAGGAGATGAGAAACAAATCTGTTGAAGGCAGATCAGGAAAAGACTACCGATTTCTGCAACTACTGTAAATGCTATGCCGGTAGCAGAATGTGTATTTCTAGGGCAGGTGGGACTCTATCACACATTGTGTATGATGGTTCCCACTTTCCAGTCCATGTGGGTGGTGGTTATTATTTTTAATGTATTCCTACTTCAATAAGTCATAAATAAGCTTTCCTATTCAAATGACCACAATAAATGATGAGAACTAGCACACTGACCCATAAGCAGCAAAGACCCAGAAGGCAACACTTAGAACATAAACTGCCAACAGCAACCTGATCAGGTTTCATAAATCAGAGCGGCAATGGCCCTAAAGAGTGGGAATGAGAGCTCCAGTAATTGCAGCCTTCTGTCTGGGAGCATACTGTAAAAATAGCCACAGTAAGCACTCCTCCTGACCAATCAATAGACTCCTATTAACCTCCTGGCCAATTACAGGATGATTGGCTAAGCAAACAAAGAATTATTGGCTGTTTAGCTGGGACTTTATTCAGGCCTCTCTCTTCCCGGGTTTCTCATTCTTTTCCTCCTCTGCTCCCCACCCCCTTTCCTGTTACGAAAAAACATCTGCAAACACCTGATATTCATCTACGTCTCTGCAGTTGTACAGTCTTGTTAAATTGTTACCACCTTTTCCACAAGCAGTTTTGGCAATTAACCTCATGGCCAGGGACTTCAAAGAAAACAACTGTTGAGTTTAACCTCTCTGAGCTACCATAGATTCTTTTATGATTTTTCCTGAAACACTTTCATCCAGAGAGGAAAAAATGCAGACTGATAAAATTAATGTTTATTTTAATATTTGGTTAATTTATTAAGAAGATAAACGCCTCAGACATTTGCCATAATATGGTGCACTCACTTCTCAAAAGACTCTACCAAGTGAGGTTTTATTTTAATTTACATTTCCAACACATGTGTGCTTCCATGCTCTTCCACAAATCCTACATTTGCTGGAATCCAAGGATTTGATACATTTGACCCTCTCTTGCCCCTGTTCACAAATCTCTCATATGTTTCTCAAAACTGTTTAAAAGTTCAGAATGAAAAATGCATGTAAAATTAATGCTAAGAACCAAAGTTGCCATTAAAAATCTATTTTCATTTTATATTTTTACCCTCATAGATACACTTTTTACATTAAAAGTAAGGCTAATCCCCAACCCTCATGAGAATAAACTACTAGCAATAAAGATCAAAATATATGACTGAACAAGCAATACAATTCTTCTTGAGTAATCTTGTGGCCTAAGTGTTTCAATGCAATTTATGCTATATAACCAGCTTTTTACAGCTGTATATAATAATAATAATGGGCCTGATCTTACCAGCTGAACGCAGGTTTGTGGAGGTGTGTTAACTCCTTCAGGCCACGAAGTTCATTTAGAATTTTAACAAAAGTGCTTAAATATTTAGGAGATCTTGAGAACTAATGATTTCTCCTCTCTCTCTGGCAAAGTCAGTTCTTGTAAAATTGCCACTAATACTTTTGCCACTTTTTGTGAAACTTGAAGAACTCTACCAACTATTTAGAGTATTTGTGTAGCTTTTCTAGAAGTACCATGAGGTTGAAATAATAAATCCATAGCAAAGGCAAGAGAGCTTTCATTTGATATTTACAGTCACCTACACCTTTGTGTTATAATTAATTCCCCCCAAATCCATAAATAACTGTTCTCTGGAAGATAACACTGTGGTACAGTACCACTGGAAGATGACACTGTGGTACAGTACCATGTGATGTGATCATTTTGATAAGGGCCTGGCTTAAACCAAAGAGCATGTTTCTGCCAAAAAACTATCAGCAGCGCCACTCCCATGAATCCATGGAAGACAGGAAGGAGGAGAATAACACTGTAGTTTTTGGAGACAGACCCCTGGGTGAATTTCACTTTTGCTACTTAACTAGCTGTGTTGAAGGTGGGTGAATACAAATAATTATGCCTATTCTGCAGGGGCATTGGGGGGATAAAATGGAGTTGAGTATATCATGTAAAAGTCACAAACTTTTACTTGGCCTATACTGTTTTTAAAATCAGGAAATACCCATAAAAATGTAAATTTCCTGTCTCTCGTGACTAAATGGAAGATCTGGTAATGCCAAGCCCACATTTCTGCTGTGGCAACATGTAATATAGCAGCAGGAGCAACCCTAAACACAGGTAATTTGCCATAGCCCCTGCCACTTAAACTTGGCCATTGGAGAATCTGAGTTTTTGAAACCTCCATGTTTAAACCCTCTGGTTAAAACAGAGTTTGGAACAGTGTCTGACACCAAATGTCTGGTATATAATAAATACTCAATAAAAGGTATTACAGGCAGAACCATCACACCAAAATTGTAGGAGGTTTCACAGATAACAAGTAAACATTTTATGCAGCAAACAATATATCAAGCTCTAGACATAAAAAATAAAAAAAACTCCCATGTGTTTACATGTATGTATATGTGTTGTTTTAAAAACCTTCCAAATATCTCTACTGGTCTAAAATTCCTATAGCACTTATTTTTTTCTAATGCTTCTTCTGGAATTCTGTAGCAGAGTCCTACCTTGTGTTGGTATGTGCATTCCCAACCAAGTTGGAATCTCCTGAAGTTTATATTCCCACAACATTGTAGAGAACATAAAAATACCTCTAATTCACACAATTAGAGAAATGTCCAGACTCAAACAAGGAAACAAGTTAGTTATACTTAAGAAGAATATTGAGTAGTATTAGTCTGTTAGAGCTACTTTGATAGAAGAAACACCTGCAGGTAGGAATGTTGTATACAATTAACTGCATACATAGAAGTGTTTGAAATGCTTCCATTTTCTTCAGTAAGTGAATATTCTCCTCTGAAATATGATTTAAAATACCATTTGCATGACAAACTTTACTCACAGGTAGTTCAAAAATCAGCTACAATTCAGCATAATCACACATTCAGAATCAGTGGGAACCAGATTAGGGACTTGATTTTGTTATCTGCCATAATCCCACCTGTTGCTGTGATTGTGAGGGTCACAAGGAAAGAAACCTTGAAGAACAAAATCAGTAGAAGAGCAAGGCCTAGAATTCAAATCCACCTCTCTAACTCAGGATTCTTTTTTTGGGGGGTGGGAGAGTTGGGGCAGAGGGAGAGAGAGTGAAAGGATCCTAAGAAGGCTCCATGCCCAGTGCAGAGCCCTAGGTGGGGCTCGGTCTCATGACCCTGAGATCATGACCTGAGCCGCAATCAGGAGTTGGACACCCAACCGACTGAGCCACCCAGGTGCCCCAGGATTCCATCATTTTTTACCAGTTTTATTTTCAAAGCCATAAAAACAACCTACCAATTTGATTAGGTCGTTTTAGACATCTGGGGAGGAGTGGGTAGAAATATACCTAAGAAGTCAGTTGTTTTAAAGAATCTGTGTTGGAAAGCAATTTTCAGACTGACCCAAACTGGTACACAAGTACATGAAGTGACCTTGCGCAATGGAACAGTAATGTGCCAGCTGCATGTCTGGGGTAGACTGGATACAGAGGGATGAGTCCTCTGTAGAGAGGCAAGGCACTGCAAAGAATAGGACAAAAATTTGTCTCTAGCAAGAGGAAGATAAAAGGCGAGCTCAAATTCCAGGAGTATCTTAGGAGCAGCCAGGGAAGATTGATGGTTTTTGCAAACAAGTGGCCAGGGCTGAAATTTGTGAGAGAAAGGAAAAATGAAATATGTCATGTACATGAAGTTCAAATCAAACCTAAAACTTCCTCTGTCCACTCTTGTTAAGAAGACTTTCATATTAAACAGAACTCTCCAGAGAGGAAAGCGATTTCTGGTCATTCTCATTGCAATATTTGGCTTTTTTATTTCTTTTGTTTTGTTTTTTATATTCTTTGTCAACTGAAGTAAAAGGGGGAGGGATATTTGTGCTGAACATTTAAGAACAATTTTAAAAAGTAACATTAAATGACACGAGGGTCTGGTGCTATGCTGTACAGTTCAATGAACTCCCGCACAGATCAGCAAGATGGTTGGAAATGCCTCTCCCCGTCTGTTTTTCATCTCCAAAGTCTGTGTACTCAGTAGAGTGTGAAGAGAGCCTCTCTTCTCTTCAGAACATTCTCCCCATGGTCCTGCCCCATCCCCCACTCTCTCTCCAGAGCCCCTGCAGCAGAGAACAGGAACTAGAGCAAATGCTTTTGTGAATTAAGAGATCTTGTGAGCGTAAATTTGGTCGGGCTGCTCCTTTCTGCAGGCCAAACCCTGCTGCTGCCCCAGGATGTGAACTGTCAGTTTGCATAGCTGGTGATGAGTTGCAGAACCATCAGCAAAGGTGAAGACGGCAGAAACAAGAAAGATTCAAGACTGGTGGAAATCATTTCACAAGGAAAATTTCAGCCATCAGTGGGAGGAAGCTTTGAAAAATGCTGCCATTTCCGAGTCAGAATGAAGGAAAAATTAAATTACTGCCGGTGAGGCGAGCCAAAGTTGCATCTCCCTCCAGGGAGAGTTTTGATAATGGTAAACATTTGACAGCTGGCCTGGGGTTGTTATCTTGTTCTAACAGTTGTTATGGTCTAAATGAATATTTCTGATAAGGAAACAGAAAGAAAAATTTAAACACTTTTATATTTTTACATTTTAAGCCTTATGGTGGGCGAGCCAAACAGGTTTAGAGCAATTTGTCACTGAGGGCCTACTCAAAATCCTGTAATGATCCTGGTCTGGAAATCTTACCGGTATCATCATTTCAGTTAATCTGCATGAAGTAATTCTTTGATGTAAATCAACTTACTAAGAAATTACCTTTAACCTTTAGCTTCCTCAGCAACTCAAAAACAATTCCAAGAGTTGATGTGGAGAAGTCAAGAAAATAAAGGGTTAATTAAGGCAAACTTAAATGCTCAAGAACAGAGCATTTACAGAACATGTAAAGAAATGCTGTGTTGTTAAAGAGCTCAGTTTTTTAGCTATTGAGGATCAAAGCTATAAAATTCTATTCTTTCCCAGATCCTATTATTCTCATGAAAAATACTGGACCAAACATTTCAGAAAAGTAACAGAGTAGCTAACATTTTTAACTTAAAAAGGACTGCCTATTGGATGCCTCCTGAGGGTTTTGCCTATGATGTAGAGTACACAGAGAGATATTCCATTATAAAACTAAAACACTTGCTCAATTCCTAAATATAGCACAAGAAAACAAGTCTGAGTTATTGTCTGAAATGTTCCAGGTCTTCACAGGCATTGGATCTATTATGGTATCTAGACATACACATAGAAGGCTCGGAAGAGAAGGGAGGGAGTCCAGTTGCCTTATATGGAGTTGCTGATGGATGTGTCTTCAGAGAAAGAAATGAAGTCCTGAGAATATTAGAACCCCCTCAATCTACTAAAAAAAAAAAAAAAAAAGAACAAAAAAAACGAAAAGCAACTGCACTCCTACTTTACTCTGCCTCTAATGTTCTACTACATGGGAGCTTACCTACCAGTGGCCAAAAAATAGGGACAGTGGTGAAAAAGCAAAGAGAAGAAAGGAATCAGCCAACAGCACCCGCTCTGGAATGAACAAAAACTTGGAACTTATTTTTAGAAAAATTTTATAAAATTTGAGCTTTACTTGCCTAAAATATACTTGATATGATGTTAGGGGCATTTGGTATTTACCAGTCAGAAACAAATTCAACCAGTCTTTATCCTGAAGCAGAAGGAAGGCATGCAGGCCATGGGAATCAGCCCCCCTATTTGGCAGGCATCTTATCTTTCTGGGACTTGCATACTTCAGAATCCGTTTGCAATCATTATACCTGACCAAAGGAAAACTTAACCCAACTCTTTCCCCACTTTTCTTTAAAAACCAAAATCAGAAAATCTACCTTTATCCCTATAGTTGTGGGAAGTAAGAGTTTCATTATTTTTTTCCCCAGGGACCCTGCCGTGCTTTAATATGAAAGTATATAAATCGATATTAAAGTATGGTATTTTGAGAATGTTTCAAAGTAAGGTCAAACTGGTGTTAAAAACCCTACTAGTGAAGGCTAAAATAACAGTCTGGCGGAACAGTCTTAAGTGCAGCTGACTCCAATTACTAAGTACATCCTAGCTATTTTTTTACTAACAAGAACAATGCAAGCAAGTCTTTGAGTTCAAAAATAATGTCAAAGAGAAGTTACTCGTAAGAGAAATTAGATAAATTATCCCAATACTGCAGCAGCCATGTAGGCAGCTGACAGTTAACTTCACCATCAGTACTGGCAACATTGAGTTCTTTCTTTAACAAATAATCAGAAAAAGAGATGAAGGACATTCTAAGAGGGAACAAATGCTAGGGGGAAAATGCTTCTTTTGACTAAAACATCCAAGAGAATTCTGGATAAGAAAACATATACATAACCTAACCACTACAAACTCATGAAAACAGTGCTTTCAAATAAAAATTTTAAAACATTTTATTATGGAGAATTTTGAACATACACCAAAATAGACCAAAAATTATAATAAAACCCAAGCATCCATTGCACAAGCCAACAACCATCTAACCATGGCCAATCCTGTCCCATCCACATCCACTTTCCTCCTGTATTATTTTGAAGCAAATCACAGATATCATCAAATCAGACACAGTACATGAAAAAGCAGAGATCCTCCAAGTACGTGATTCCACTGACTGCCCATCTTTTGGCCTTCATCTCCACACACAAATCAATTTTTTCTGAAGATGACTACCTCCCCCCACAACACACACACACACACACACACACACACACACACAGGATGCTGTTACCAGTACTATTACTACTCAGGGCACTGTATGAATCTAATTAAATAAAGACCACTTCTCAGATAGACAGGACTTTTGCTTTACATGAGGGCTGATGACCTCCATATACCCTTCCATTCCTAAAATTCCATGACTCCTCTATGGAAACATCTCTTTGGACCAGTGTTCTTCTATTATCCAAAATGGGGTCAAATTATCTGGCACCAAGGAAGGCACAGTGGTTAAGGAAGTATAATGGTTAAGACAGTGGCTTTAGTCCTTCAGATCTGGTTTTAAATCTGGCTGTGCCAGTTACTAACCTTGTGTCCTGGGGCAAGTTACCTAAACTCTCTGAGTCTGTCTTCTAATGACTAAAACTGGAATAATTACTACCCCACAGAATTGTTAAGAAGAGTAAATAAAATAATATGGTACAGAGTGATTATTAGCCTTGAACCTTATTAATAAATGAGAACTCAGTTTTAAAAATTAAGCAACAGAATCTTACATGTGATACATAAAATAATGAGATGGGGTATGTATACAGTGAAAAAGAAGAAGGAAAGGAGGAAATGAGAGTAAAAATACTCCATTTTTAGAAATGTACTCTTAGCTAACTTCTTTTAAGAACTTGAGTATCTCAGCATAATTGTTTAATAGGATTAAAGATTATAATTATTTAATAGGATTAGAATAAGCTCATAATAAAAAACATAGGTGATTCAGCCTGCCCATAAATATCAATCCTTAAAAAATCAAATATCCCATACACAAACATAAAGGGCTTTGGTTAAAGACTGTCAAACTTATATACTGATATAAAGACTCAGGGTAAAGGAGGATGAATACTCACTACCTTACCTAAATGAACCAGCCCAGTCCATTTGTACAGGTGAGCCACAGTAAAGCAAAGAGAAGTGACAGTGCTGATAAGGAAAAGTAGCAGTGGCAACCATGGGGCTCTCACTTGGCTTCACGCCTGTACCATTTCAGTATTATCCTTTTGAAAAAAATCACTCAAATGAACAAAGTGCACAGGGAGGCATGCTTTTTGCTTACTTGACATTTGTCAGGACACTTGCAGATTAGGACAAAATGTATCTTAAATCACCCACTATCAAACTACCACATTACCATCTGTAATGTGCCCAGTGTCATACGATCATTTCATAAGGAAAAGAACACAAAAATTGTGACTATTTATTAATTAAAAATCACAAACTAGGGATGCCTGGATGGCTCAGTTGGTTAAGTGTGTGCCTTGGGCTCAGGTCATGATCCCAGGGTCCTGGGATGGAGCCCTGAGTCAGGCTCCCTGCTCAGCCAGGAGTCTGCTCCACCCTCCTCATGAACAATCTCTCTCTCTCTCTGTCCCCCTCCCCACTCCCCTCAAAAAAATAAAATCTTAAAAAAATATATCACAAACTAGCTTTTCATGGACTTTACAATGAAAGTGTTCTTTTTTTTCTATTTTGCATTCTAAATGCCAGAGTGTTACTTTGGGGGTGGGGGGGGTGGGGGTGAGTATTGGCAACTTTTATGTGGGTTTTACAAATTAAGCCTCAGTTGGTATGATTACCAATTACCTGATAAATGTTTGATTGTGATAACCACTTAATGGTTTCCTTAGTCCTTTGCACATCTATTCAATCCTGCTGCTAGAAAAAGCTTTCTAAACTCATCACTTACCCATCTCAGAATCCTTTTTTTCCTTGTCCCCTATCCCAACTCTTCAGCACTTTCCTTCCATAGTCTGGTCCTCATCTCCCTAGACAGCTGGGGCTTCCACAGCTTCCCCTCACATATCCTCTCCTGTATATTCAAAGCAGCTTCCAGTTTGTCTTCACATTAATCCAGTGCCGTGTATGCCCTGCTGCCTTCTCAATCTTCACTTATCAAAATTTTACTGATTCCTCAATTCCTAGCTCAAATGACATTTTTTCCACTAAACTTTCTCTGACTTACACAGTTAGAACTAGTCTTTCCCTCCTATGCACTCAAAGAGGGCTTGATCTGCCTTCTACTATAGTCAATAGAATTTTATCTTTATCACCCAAATTCCGAGTTCCTGGGAATCAGGAAGCATGCTTTTTTTTTTTTCATTTTTTGTACCCCCTAGAATATGAGGCGTGGCAACTTTTAATCACACTGAATTCTGCTGCATATTTGAGATCAGGAAACCATCAATAATAGCATTCACATCTTTTCTGATAAGCAGTCCGCACAAGGCATCCTTTGAGGAAATTTCTTAATTAGCTCACCAACTCCTGGACATTATGGTTTCTGCTATAGACAAAGCCCCACTGAGCCCATCTGTTATATGCACAGAATCCAAACAGAGCAGCCAATTCTCTCTTGACAGAGTAAGAAACTGAAGAAGGAAGACACATGTGTAAGAGGAAACACCAAAACCACAAATATGGAAACAGTATTTGTGAAAGTCTTTTGGCCAGATCACAGACATCTTTAACCTTATCACACTTCCTTAAAAGGAGCAAGTCAGGAAAAGGGAAAGGGAAAAAATATCTTAAAGCTAATTTTTACATCTTTCAAATTTTTAGATTAGATCACCTGCAATTCTAAGGAGGATAATTAATAATCTTTAAGAATGCACCTATTGCTTCTCTGCCTTTTGGCTAAGATCAAGTGAAAAATGCATCTATATTTCAAAACTTCAATAACTAGCAATTCACATAAGCCAAGTGCTGGGATAAAATGAATATAAATAAAAAATTAACAATAACTCTTAAAAATGCAAGAATAATAAACTCATCTCTGTCACCATTATAATCAAGTTGCTTTTCTCTAAGATCCACTAGATTTAATAAACCAACACAGGCAAAGGCATGAAATGGGTTTAAATATAACTTGCCAAAAATTATTTCAAAGTCCATCTTAAATTAATTAAGCTGTAATTTTAATTTTATTTGTATTTTTCTCCTTTTTAAGAATGTATTGCTCATGAAAATATATCAATGTAACATCAATTTTATTCTCATCACCATAAGTAAAATATTATGGACACAAAAAGAATATTCTAAAACACCGCATCTTCTGAAAATACTCAGCAATATAGACAAAGAAGAACAATTTTGTTAGTTTCCTCCCGAATTTCTAAATGTAGCTGTTACTTGGATCAAGAGCCAGAAAACAAATATTCTAGTAAAAAATTCTAGAATTTCAGTAAAGCAAAAGCCTCTCACTGCAACAATAATTCTTAAGCACCTAAAACAAACACATTGCGTTATCCATTTTATTCCTCAATGTCTCAAAATTGCTCCTTAATGGATAATTTATCACTGTAGCCATCAAATCAACAGAAAGAAATACAAAATTGCTTACTAGAAGATGTTCATAAATGTTGAATTAGCACTGCAACGTGAGTTTACCCTCTACAGAGTAATTCTGTCCTCTACGAGTCACATACCCAAAGTATAACGGTAACCTTTTAAATTGTACTGTGAAAATACATCTCTTACACTCTTCCTATGTATTTGACACTGGTAATTTATTTGGTCTGAAACTGGAGTCTCTGACCCCTAAGATATTTGGTAGGGTTAAGCTGAGGCTTGTGCTTTTATCAAAGCTAAGACTTTTCAGAGCTATGCTGTCCATATGATAGCCACTAGACACAGCCATTTAAATTTCAATTGATTAACAATAACTTAAAAATGCAGCTCTTCAGTTATATCAGTCACATTTCCAGTGCTCAACAGCTACATGTATATATCCCATTAGAGAGCACAGATATATACATGTATATATCCCATTAGAGAGCTTAGATAGATCTAAGCACAAATCTATCACTGTGGAAAGTTCTACTGTATAGAACCCTTCTAAAGATTACCAGTCCTCCAGATTATATTCACTTCAAGCCACTACTCCAAGGCAAAGTGAAAGATGGAACCCATAGGGCCACCTATTAATTTCCTTTTTTGGATGAATATTAGGTCTTTATGATGCTTTAGAATAGCTCCCCCCCCCCCAGATCTAAAAGACATGGAAGAAAAACTGGTGTCCCCTTGGTATACTCTAAGAAAACAAAACCAACGCAACTACAACAGAATAAAAAAACCCACCATAGAGCATGTATGCTGTTTTACTGAAAAGAAACTCGCCATTTCATATTTTGAAAAATAATGCTCCCATTATTTAGAAACTGCTCGTATCTACTATCTATGTGCATTGTCTTTGGCAGGTATGTGCACTTTCCCCTGCACCAAGAAGTTAGGCTTCTGTGGCTAATATCTGGCTTGTGGAAGCAGCATGGTCAACTGATATGAACACAGGTTTTAAAACCAGACCAGAGCTGAGTCCTATACTCCTTCATATACACTTACTAGTTATGTGACTTTTCAGTAAGTTACTAAATCTTTTTGTGTCTGCATTTCCCAAAAAAGTAACAGGCAAAACTCAGGTCGACTTCCCAGGCCCCAAGTCAGTACTAAATAAGATAACGTAGATTTGGCACCAGCGAGTTCTGCATATGACATTATCAGTTGTGCTGGCAACTATTCTAGTATACAAATAAAAACCACCATAATAGCGATGTTAATGACAACTAATAGTAAATCAAATCTTTTTATTAAAAAACAGCTTTATTGAGAGTTAATTAACACACCACACCATACAAATCATCCATTTGAAGTGTACAATACATAATTCAACATTTACTCAGTAGTCACTATGGGCTGGTGACTGTGCAAAGTTCTAGGGCTATGGTTCTTAGATGTGGACAATTATGACCCCCAGGAGTTTTCTGGCAATGTCTGGAGACATTTTTGATTGTCACAATGGGGCGGGAGGCTACTAGTATTTAGCGTGTAGAGGCTGGCAATACTGCTAAGCATCCTACAACTTCACAGGACAACCCCACAAAAAAGAATTATTCAGTCCAAAAGGCCAATAGTGTTTAGGTTGAGAAACACTACTAGGGCTACAAAGATGAACAGGAGACAATATGTCTTATAAAAGCTTGCTGTCTGGTGAAGAAGCACAATTGGAAACAAGCACAGAATGCTAGGATTGCAGAGAAGAGGTGCTTAAACCAAAAGAATGGAAGATCAATAGGAATGTGCAACAAGTACTCAGGATAGAAAGGAATGATGTCACACAGAGGGACTAGCATGAGGAAATACTTAGATATGCAGAAAGCAGGTCAGAGTCTAAGAAGTTGGAGTAATTTAGAATGGTTAGTACAGAACGGTTAGACCTTAGGCTGCTTATCAGAGAAAAAAAGTACAGAAGATGAAACAGGAACGGTATGCAGAAGCCAGATCATAAAGGTTTTGTACACCATGCTAGGAAAGAGTTTGGATTTGATCTTATAATCAGTGGTTGGCAAACATTTCTGTAATAAGCCAGACAGGAAGTATCTTTTGACCATATGGTCTCTGTTACAACTACTCAACTCTGCTACCACAGTGAAAAACCAGCCCTAGACAATACATAAATGAATGAATATGGCTATGTTCCATTAAAACAGTATTTATAGCCACTGACATTTGAATTTCATATAATTTTCAGGTTTAATAAAACATTCTTCTTTTGACTTTTTCTACCATTTAGCAGTGTGAAAACAATTTTCAACCCATGGGCTGTACATAAACAGGTAGTAGAGTAGTTTGCCAAATCCTGCCATAGTGGATACATAGGACCTCAGGGTGACAAGTTAGCTGATTAGATAAAAACAAAGCAGGGCATTTCCCTTCAGATCTCTAGAAGTACTTGACCATCCTCTAGCTATTTCCTGCTCAAGAACAAATGGACTTGGGGCTAAATTTTGTCAATAGCTTGTTTATAATACAACTAGATAGTATGCTAACTAAAGAAATAAATAGCTCATTTCAGGCTTCTGTGGTGAAATGACATTTACCTAATGCAGATATAAATTTCTTCATAATTAGTGGGCACTTGACACTGATGTAATCTGATTACTGCAGAAAAGTCATCCTTAGACTAGCTCCCCAGCACTAACAGAGTACGTCCTTGAATTAAGACAATTAGGGCTAAGTGACAAAAAGTACTAACTATTAAGAAACAACTCTGTATTTATAATCATTTGTTACAATGAAGATAATATCAAATACCTGATAGTGTCACTATGAAAAACATAAAACAGGGTGCATGACACGGAGCTTAGGTGTTCTCACTATCTCAGAGGGTCCTGATGTTATCCCAAGTCAGACTCTGGAAATTTCAACCTACCAGAAACTTCATACGTTTAATTTGGAGCTATTCTGAAGAGAGAAGTCTAATAATAACATGAGTTCAAATTGTGAAGAAAATGTATCACTTTTAATAAATTTTTTAAATATTTTACTAAAAGAATTACCATATAGTCCAGTAACTGCACTACTGGATATTTACCCTCCCAAACCAAAAACATTAATTTGAAAAGATATATGCACTCCTATGTTCACTGCAACATTATTTACAATAGCCAAGATACAGTAGCAACTCAAGCATCCATCAATAGGCGAATGGATAAAGAAGCTGTGATAAATATAGATACCAACAAATATTACTCAGTCATAAAAAAGAATGAAAGCTTGCCATTTTCAAAACATGGATAGATCTAAATGGTATAAAGCTAAGTGAAGTAAGTCAGAGAAAGATAAATACCATATGATTTCACTCATATGTGGAATTTAAGAAACAAGACAAAGAAAAAAAGAGAGAAAACAAGAAACAGATTCCTCAATATAGAGCACTGGTGGTTGCCAGAGGGGAGGTAGGGGGTGGGGGATGGGTGAAATAGATGAAGGGGATTCAGAGTACTCTTACTGTGATGAGCATGGAGTAATATAGAATTGATGAATCCCCATATTGTAGACCTGAAACTAATACAACATTGTATGGTAACCATACTAGAATTTATAGATTAATTAATTAACTGAAAAATATTTTATTAAAAAAAACTGTGTAAGAGAAAGATACAGAGTACTATTCTGGAGAAGCATTTCCTTTAAAAACTTGTTGCTTCACAATTTCAATTTTTCATGATAGCTAAAGCCATTTGAAATCTAGGCAATTATCTTTTATATCTTGGATATGGCTGACTCTTTACGAATGTTTACGATTTTTCTTAGGGGCAATAAACCTATGTCAAAGGATTGTTTTGAGGATTAACTCAATGTCATAAATTTAATGACATAATGCCTGTTATACAGTATATGCTGAATCCATGCTAGGTGGCATTAACTTGACATGGTATTACAATCTCTAAAGTTCCTCTCAAATGTTTTACCATGACAGGGTTCTCCCAATTTTATACTACTTTCCTAGAATGTAGAACCAAAAGAATCTAGAAATTGTACAGTTCAACTCTCATGTTTTCTAAATGGATCAATTGACCATAGTCACACAGGGAGGCAGGGTAACTTGGTATAAAAGGTGAGGGCTCTGAAGTCCTGGCTCAACCAGCCCGTCAGCTGAGTTAATTCTGGTAAAACCTCAATTTCCTTATTTATAAAATGGAGATTAAATATGATAATGCTCACAAATATGGAGCACAGTGCCTAACACATATTTTTAAAAATCAATAAATGATCACTATTATTATTGATCTTCCTATTGTGTAATTATATTTCCTTCGTTCATCTTTTGAAGTAGGTCAACTGCTGCTATGCTGAACTTGACTCCTATCTAACTCTACTGGCTGACCATCCTGCACTGAAGCAAACTACTTAAAATATGTATTTTTGGGATGCCTGGGTGGCTCAGTGGTTGAGTGCCTGCCTTTGGCCCAGGGCATGATCCTGGAGTCCTGGGATCGAGTCCCACGTCGGGCACCCTGCATGGAGCCTGCTTCTCCCTCTGCCTGTGTCTCTGCCTCTCTCTCTCTGTGTCTCTCATGAATAAATAAATAAAGTCTTTTTTAAAAAATATGTATTTTCCAAATCAGGCAAACTCTACCTCTTCTCCCTTTTCTGTGTGATTCCTTCCTTGGTACATCTCTCAATTTCCAATTACTTTCTAATGTTCTTACTGCTTCAATCTCTTCCAACTCTGCTCCATGGATCCTGGGAATACATATGTGAAAATCATGCACTAAATATGTCTGTGAAATACTTGGTTAAAGATTATACAATAAGGAACAAAGATGGTGTTTTGGAGATTCCGGGCAGTTGTGGGCCAACGAACGTCACAGAAAGCATCCTTCCAATTCACTTGCTTCAAAAGGCTAAGGAAATAACCTATTTCCTTTTCCCTCTTTTCTATCTGATTTCTCTGATGTGTTCCCAGATACTCAAAGAAAGATTCAGATATCCATGAAATAAATCTTAATATGCCTGTTTGAAGCCAGAAAAAATAAAGAACAGTATGCCAGTATTTAAGACCAGGAAGAGTCCATCAGTACTTGGGGGGAATTTGGTGCAGTCTTGGAAATTACTAAAAGGATCTTTCTTTCCCAGTTAACAGGGAAGTAATGTCAAATGGCTCTAATTTGCATGGAATTCTACTACTCTGGAGCATGCTCCTGAAGTAATCCTTCGATTTTGGCCATTAGTCCAGCAGCCTCAATCTTCATCTGTTGCCAGATGAGTTGTGGCACTTTTTGGCCTTTCCTACAGCCCTTGTACTTGACATCATTTAGCCTAGACTCAGACCTTGACCTTGCCTTTAGAGTTGGGGAAGAGTTCAGAGAGACCAAACCTCAAAAGAAGCAACCTAAGTGTGAAAGGTTTTACCCAAGTCTTCTCTCAGTGAGGGCTCTTTCATCTTGAATGTTGATCTTTAATCTCCTATGCTCATCAGCATGGAACAACCTCTAAAACTCCCTTATAGCTGAGAAATGTTAAGCTCATAATTCTTTGCCATTGCTGTTTGTTTCCTTGTTTTTGTTTTGCCTTAGGACAGAAGTAAAAATGCCAGAAGGGCCACAAGGGTAACTTTATTTTATTTTTTTACAAGGGTAACTTTAAAGGCTCTTCTTACACTAAGGATTGTTTTAATCAGCTTTGTTCATCTGATAGGATTAGATTTAAATTTTCCTTTAGCCTAGGATATTTGACAAGGTTCTCTAAGGATACCTAGACTCCCTCTTGCCTTAACACAGGGAGAACTGCTAAGGAGCTTCTTAATGACAGGGGCGGGAAGCAGACTGTCTTCTATTTCTTACCCTTCTTTCTCCCCACCTTGAACACTTAGCACTGAACAGAGTATACAGCCCACTAACCAGACACATGCATGGTGGTTTGCTTCTGCTCACCGGAATACTGCATAGCTTCCAAGGTACTTTCTTTCTCTCTCTGTGTTCCAAATATGACCAATGGTTCTGACCATTCAATATAGTTCAGAGGTTCACTGTGTAAGCTTGTCACAATCTAGAGCCTTAGCATTAATTCCAACATTAGAGATTCTTCTGAAAGAAAACAGGATTTTGGTTACGTTTGACCAGGGCAGTGGATTATAGTTCAGAGCCACAGATGGTGGGACAGTACTGATTTGGTGATGCCCAAAGACCCAGATCAAGTAATGACACTTATCTGCAAAGTTCCCACCTAGACTCAAGTAATTCTGGAACAGTGTCTTCAGTTATGGACATAACACTAGATTTGAAACTTTTGGCTTAGTTTTGATAAAAATTACCAAGTGAATGAGAATTTGTTTCTTCTACTGGCATTCTGTCTTGTAAAAACAAGAAGGGAAGGTGATTATAGGCACCTACCTAACATCAAATTTAGTAAAAATCATTGGGAAAAAACAGAAGTGTGATTTAATGATCTGAGAAATTAGGCAAAAGTGTCAAGTCTGAAGAATTTAAAAATGGTTATAGGTCAAAGCATTAAAAACTTCTTTGGGGATGGAGTGGCTATAAGGGAAACCTGGTGAGGCATCTGCCAGGGGTTAATTGCAACCCTGCATGAAAAGCAGTTAACAAGTGAGAATTAGAACACCCAGGAGGAAAAGAAAAATGTTTCCAGTGCCATGAGAAATAAACAACAAAGGAGAAATATTTCCTTTGGCTACCACTACCTCCTTTTCAAAAGCTCAGAGGAGCTACGGGGAATGCCAAGGACTGGTTTTCTCTCAACTCCCTCTGAAACATTTGTCTTCATTACCACTCTTTTTAATCAGGGCTCCTTCATGAGTGTTTCTGCTCAGCCCCTAAGGGGCAGCTCTGGTCTGCGATAAATCAGAATCCACACCGCAAGTCACTAATCAGCACTCCCAGGGAAAGAAAAACAGAGACGTGCAGACCACTACGCTTTGAAAATCTAGGGGCTCATGGGCATCAAGGAAGAAAGGCCTTTGTGGAGAAATAATAAGTTAGTAAAGGTAAAACAGCACTTCTATGTTTAGGCTTTATTTTTAAATCTCAAAAATAAACTGTTCACACTTAATGGTTAGAGTGTGGAATATAATTTTGTTTTAACAATGTAAAATAGATGATGAGTTTGCTTAATGAATTATAATTTGTACCCTGGCTTAATGATTTTAATACCTAATTCAAAACTGAGAAAGACCAAGGCAGAGGGACAGAAGATAAATTGTAAAAATTCAAACAAAGTCAGAAACTCTTCCCGCTTCTGGTTTCAGGGATGTCATTAAGAAATGAAACAAAAAATTCCAGGTGAGAACTCTCAAATGTCTATGATATGACTGTTAACTTTGTTTAAATGGAATTAGGATCATAAAATTATAAACACTTTGTAGTTTTTCACTGGAAAGAATTTTAGAAATACTCTGAGAAAGATTAAACGGACTTGTAAAAAGTCAGCACAGCTGGTTGGTAGCAGAGTTTCCTCTAGAATCAAATAGGATTCCAAATATCTTATACAGCTATAAATCTCATGCATGGGCAAATACTGACATATCATCACTCACGGAGTGAGAGAGCAAAGTGGAGAGAAGAGTAGAATGCAAGTCAGGAAATGTGGGCTCTAGTCCTAGGTCCACCACTTCTGGTTTACCTTGGCAAAAATAACCTAATAGTTGAGTCTCAATTTCTTCATCTGTAAAATGGGGTTTACATCTTTCCTGAAGATATTGCTGCAATTCCCCATAAACTCAAGGTATTATCAGATTATTACAATTTTTCTGAGAGCATTAATGGGCTGAAGAGCTAATAGAATTTATGTAAAACAGAGAAAATGCACTTATCATAGGAAGATAGATCCAGATGATGGTAAATACTTCTGGACCTCCTGGACAGAAGTAGAAATATGCAACCCACCCCTTAAATACAAAATGAGACCATAGCCTGGCATGCAAATCAGCAAGCAAAAGTTGAATCCATGGTTTCCAAAATTGATGCTAACTTTTCTACTGACAAATTTAAAACCTACTCTTTATCTGCCTATGACAAAGTGTGTATGGCATGGACTCCAGAAAGAAATCATGGGTGACACTTAGCCAAATACATGAGGCTATCTGGCCATAAAGGCAACACACCAACCTAGGAGCCAAGGACTACTATTCCAACTCTGTTGACATTTTACTGCTTGTTGTCAGTGAAAGTTGATGGCATAATAATATCATCCCACCATGGCCCAATGGATAGAGACCTTGCCCTTACACAGAAGGGCCCTCAGAGGCAGAGTCACATCTATCCCCCAGTGCTAGCTTTCCAACACCCCAATATTATGAAAACACAACTAAGGAATTAGCATCCATCAAAGCGATGAACACTTCCTGAATCTAACCATGTAAAACAGCCTCCTGCTTTTCCAGTTTCAACCAGAACCCTTGTCTGTCACTGATTTTATGAAGAAAAACTCTCATAAGACCTCAGGAGACACATTTATTGCTACTGGCTTCAGGAGCTAGGATCTGAACCATTTTGAGACTGAACTGAAAAGGTCAATTTGACTTGAGTGCAGGTGCTTCCAGAAGGGATATACAAGAAGCATGGCCAGAAGTTTGAATATTCATTCACAGTATTTCGACTTGACGTTGTAAAATGGGATATCACCAAAGGTTCTTGAAAGTAGAGTGACATTAAAGCAGTACTGGAGGGAAAAGATTCTATCAACATTATGCAGGATAAACCGCAGGAAGTGGCATGTGAGAGACCAAGTCAGACCATGCTGCAGTGTTCCGGGCAGGAGGTAATTGAGAATCAGTTTTGTGCTATTCTGATGAATGGGCTTCCTCAGGCTGTACTGCTCATTCTTTTGAATATTAGAGAACTAATGATGGCAAGTAAATTGTACAGATTAATTTCTCACAATTGGAAGCATATTTTATTTGTTGGTTTTATTTATTTTTTTTTTAATTTTTATTTATTTATGATAGTCACAGAGAGAGAGAGAGAGAGAGAGAGAGAGAGAGAGAGGCGCAGAGACATAGGCAGAGGGAGAAGCAGGCTCCATGCACCGGGAGCCCGACGTGGGATTCGATCCTGGGTCTCCAGGATCGTGCCCTGGGCCAAAGGCAGGCGCTAAACCACTGTGCCACCCAGGGATCCCTATTTGTTGGTTTTAAAGGAGCTCTGGAAACTAGAATTGAGAGAAATACTTATGCAATTATTATTAAGTATTAATAAGCATTTGGAAGAGTTTTAGATAAAAAAGTGCTTATGGTAAATTTAGAACTAGTCACATAAACTCCGTAAAGTTGAATGTGGGCTTTTCAGCTGTCTACCAAATATGTGATTAGATCAACTGGACAGATGCTATTAGGGCATCATCCATATGCTCTCTCTGGGACCTGCCAGCTGTCTGAGTCATAGAAGCAAAGTGTGTGGGTGAAGATGCTGTGGAATACAACACAGCTTTGCAAACAATACAAGAATCACAATAGGTCTAGAGAAAAGTATTGGTGGCATTTGTTAAGCACAATATGGATTTTGTTTTTCTTTTAAATGTTGCAATTAAAAAAAAATAAATAAATAAATAAAAATAAAAAAAAAATAAATGTTGCAATTAAGCAAGATATAACTTAATGATCTTCTGGGATGCACAAAAATGGCTTCTATGGTCCTTGCAGAGCGGCTCACCAAAGAAAGAAATCCATTTGCACTTTCTACCACGTGGGCCCAGAAGAACACCAAGATGTTCACGGAAGGACAAGAGGTGTCTTTAAAATGGAGGCTCTACACCTCCCCCTAAACTGGATGCTCAGGTCCACATCACATATGAGAGCAGCGGATGGGCGGAGCTCCTCCTCTCTGTTTCCAGAGTGCTTTAAGGAGGCTCAAAGTCCTGGAAGTTGAAAATCAAGTCTGGCTGCTATAAAGCAGCCCCTCTCAGACATATTCTCATTTCTGACAAATACCCACCCACCAGCAGGCCTGCGAGACACATGGCGACCAGAGCGAGTTGTCAAAACTTATCATTATAAAACGTCCGTCTTCCAAAAGTACAACCTTTGCTCAATACAGTATTTTCCTTGGAAGACAGCTCTTCTGAGAGCTATAAAAAGGTGGTTAGAATTGATGAGGTTAGCTCCTGAAGTCTACGCTAACAATCACGTTAAAAACGCAAAGGTGAATAATGATGGTGGAATGTTTTGCCAAAAACAAAAGCAAGAGCAACAACAAAATCATTAATTTTGTTGCTCTACTTCAAAGAATTTCATGATTTTGAGCATTTCTCTTAAGAAAAGAAAACTGCCCATAAATTATATGGCCCTCCCCATTTCATTTCCTTTCTTATCCCCTACCCTCAGGTGGCTAGCCTTGTGCTACATGGCCTGGGCTACACAGAAAGTTCACAGCCCTCTGCCTGATCTCATGATCCTCTATCAAAACAGCACTTTCAAAACTGTTTCCTGTCTAGTGCTGCCATTGCGTGAGTGTTTCCTTGGCTGGATCAGCTGCCAAATTAAGTTCCTTTGGTAGAGGACTTCGGGGAACTCACTCTGGTACTGTCCCCGCCCCCCCCCCCCCCCCCACCTTAGGCTTGAAGTCCGGAAGTGACTTAGGAAGTACTCTAATGGTTACCAAATTTGGGGGAAACTGATTTAAGTTTTCTGAGCTAAACATATGTTTAGGGGAGGCTGCATCACTAATCATCACTTGACCTTGTGACAGACCAAAAGTTGCTGAATTTCTTTTCCTTAAAAAAAAAAAAAAAAAGAAAGAAAGAAAGAAAAGTAAAAACAACTTTTACCAGCTAGCACAATGATGTAAATGCAAAGTCATGTTGTGAGGTGACTGCAAACACGCTGACTTCCAGATGTTTGACAAGACCATGCAGGAACACTAAAAAGGCTGGTTCACAGTTTGTCACAAACTCTGCTGGGTTACTTGCGTTCTGGGGATTTTACACAGCTGTCAAGCCATTTGGTATAGAGAAGCACTGAAGGTCTACTACTTATCAAATTTTAATCTGTTGATTATTGGTTAAAGAGAACTTTGTCTTTGAAAATAGAGAAAAGATTCCAAATCTATTATTATTACTGTGTTCACAAATAACTGCAATGTGCTTTGGTTGAACGTATATTTATTGTTGCCCCAACATTCATTTAAGTAAGCTTGTACACCAATCAAATAAGATATGAATCTTGAACAAAGCCCCACACATTCCACTAAATATCCCCTCTGTATATCAGCCATAGATAAAATCTGATTTAAGTCAAAACATAATATTGCTCAGATTGTCCTCGATGTATAGGCCTCTTTTTTTTTTTATGTACTCATCCTTGGTTCTCACTATTCCTGGTGGAAGTCTTCCAAAAAAAACCAGATTTAGTTGTCAGATTTATAGTATCAAGGAATCTCTAAAATGAATGGGTTCTTTAAAAGAAAAGCCAAATTTTGGGTAATTACATTCAAATTCCTTAATCACATTTTCTGAGCTCAGTGGGAATTATGGTCTTTCTTTCCAGAGCCACACGAATGCAGTACAGATCTTCCTTCAAAAGGATATCTAATATGAGGACTCCTTGGCAAAATATGTTAGTTTCAAGTGCATGTTTCTTATGTTTTCTTTTTCATGCAATTAGAAGCAGTGTGTGTGTATGTATACATCTCTATCAATCTTATCCTCTTCACTTTGTATACGTACATACAAAGGGGATAAAAAGGATTTAAAGTATCTCAGCTGCAAGCACATAGTTTGCCAACAATAGTAGACATTATTGCAGTTTGGTAATATCTGCTTCTTCCTCACCACTGGGCACACAAGAAGACTGGATTTCCCCCATCTCCTTAACATCAGTCCAGTGGTCTCCAACAGAACTTGTTGTGGTAATAGAAATGCTCTATATTTCTGTTGTCCAATATGGTAGATTTGTAATGTGTCTAGTGCAACTGAGGAACTCGATTATCAATTTTATTTCATTTTCCCTCATTTGAATTTAGATAACCAAAGGGAGCTGTGGCTATCAGACCAGACAGCACAATTCTAACCCATGAATTATGAGAAATGACCAGCGTGAGATCTCCAATGTCTTCCCCCCACCCTTCCCCTCCCCGCCACTGTCACCTGCAATAATTCACTGCTGAAGCTTCAGTTACCTAGGTTCCTGAGTGGAGAATGGGCATGAAGTCAAGACCCCTGCAATCTCTGACAGACAATCACTTAGCCAGAAAAGCTACAAAAATAAACAAGAAAGAAAATATCATATAATCTGATCTTTGTGAAGAACTCACAGGGCAAAGGTGATCCATGAAAATGTCAAGAAGCTCCTACTTCACAGGTGGTGGTGGAATAAAAGGGGGAGATATAGCTGTTTCAGTAGATTAAAACTATTGCATCACAATATAAATGATGCATCTTTATCTTTACCAGCCCAGGTGGCTCAGTGGTTTAGCGCCTGCCTTCAGCTCAGGGCCTGATCCTGGAGACCCGGGATCGAGTCCCACGTCAGGCTCCCTGCATGGGGCCTGCTTCTCCCTCTGCCTGTGTCTCTGCCTCTCTCTCTCTCTCTCTCTCTGTCTCTCATGAATAAATAAAATCTTAAAAAAAAAAAAAAAAACAAACTTAAGCACCTGTGATAAAGGGTGGTTAACTGTAGGGCATTATACTACCACCTGGAAAATTAACTCAAGAAGAAATTTTACCCCTTTTTCCATTGTTGTTACCCTATAAGCCATTATTGTATCCAAAGTCATAAAGTTTTGTTTGTTAGCAATATTTTTTCCCACAGAGAAAAGTTCCCCAGGCATGAAAGAGTTAAGAGAGACCAAAATTAGACACAGTTCATGTTAAAGGTTAGAAGAATAATCAGTCATTTGAAAAACACTACATAAACATTTTCCCGGATGCAATTTTCAGTCCAAGGATACATTTCCCAGTAGAAATCAGCAGCTAAAAAGGAAATCATTTCGTCTCCATAAGTGCCAAATTGTATCCTGATTTTTCCTGGTCTGGCTCAACTTTCAAAACTAGTGGTTCAACTTCTGCAATCTTTCACCCAATGACTATGTAAACACATCTTTATAAGACAGACATAATCCTTGGGTGGGCCAATTTATGTTGGATTATGAAAATACTTAAAATACAAAATCGTATAATGACTGTTGTCCTTTGGTTTTTCACTAAAAGGAAAGAAAAATCCAGTTAACAGAGGCAGTGGTTCAGCTGAAGATAACAGAACACATACACATTGCTTTCTCTTTTTCCAATATCTTTGAAAATACTCCTGACAATTCAGCAAAGGATTGTCTCATATTTTGGCAAGGTGATATATAAATTAAGAATCTGTAAATATATCTCTGATGTACTCACATCACATTCTATCCTGCACCACACAATCAGAATGAATTAAACTACTCACACAGAGGCCAGGAAAAATTCTCACCCTTGGAAGTACTTTGGATCTTCTGTATTCCGGTCAGAGGTTATAGAAACATTGGTTTTAAGGATAAAGTAATCTAAAGTAAAAACCCAAAGATTCATTCAGAATTTATTACTACCTCTGATTCATATATATCTTACATTATTCAGGACTCTCCATAACACAATTCAAGCAGAATCTCACCCCTATAGCGAGGAGAAATCATAAATTTTAAATCTTCACAAAGAAGTTAACTCTGTTTTTTCACTTCTCCCTTGAAATCCTAGAGCTTTTATAGTCAACTACAAAATGCATCATGAAAAGCCTATCTCCATCATTTAGCATGTGGAAGAGGAGAATTTTAACTTTTCCTCCAATGGATAAAGTTATGTAAAAGAAGACATTTTGGGAGTCTTTGGAGAGTGAGGAATAAATTATAGCTTTAAGATCTGGAAAAGTTTGGTTGAATGTTAAGAGATTTTTACATCTGTGTCTATACACTCATGTCTTGGGAATAATGTATCTCCAAAAGCATTTGCAGAAAAATGTTGTAAAGTACTCCTTCCTTCAGTAAGCAAAACTTCAGAGTTGCAGTCAGGAACATTTCATCATATGCTGTTGACAATTATGTCGAATATCCATAATTATATTCATATATATAATTCTTTGCCAATGTTATCGCAAAGAATTTAAAATAGCTTAGCCCTAAAAATTCTTTACAATTTATAGTACGACTGAATAATTTTCTAATGGCTATATTAGCCCTTCATCTTTGCTCCTCAGAAAACAGATAAATATGTCACTGAAGTGGTATGAAAAGACTATAGAAATGAACACAGCATAGCATATTTTCTTTCGTATGCTAGGAGAGATTGAGGAATGATACACTTTCTTAATTCATAAAATTTTAACTCAGTGCAAGGCCATCTTAGTATTGCATTTTCCTCTTCAAATGACTGCTTGTGCCCAAACCAGCATGAAGTGCTTAATTAAGTATTTTCATGTAAGTCTAATTTGAAAGACACAAACACGTTTAGCTTATTTGCCAAAATTAGAAAATCATTAGTTCTTCTGAATATCCAATATAAAGACATTCAAAACTAAAAGAGGAAGGTGGATTATTTAAATCTAGCTTTTAAATTAAAATATTTTGCATTCCTTTCTGACTTAAAACACTCTCCAATGAAAGCCACCATTATTTCTAAGTGAAGAAAGAAAAGGGAATTTGTCTTATTTCTCCCCACTCCTCACTTTGCCATTGTCACCTGTATCTATTTCCAGGAAGCCAATATTCATTAGGGTTAATCTGCCTACTAAATGAATAAACAAAGGATTTCTCTGTCACTAAGAGACCAGGTGAGCCGATAGCATCTTCCAACACAGAAAATCATCTGTACCATACAGCTCAGGAAATTACCTGCTGCAATCCCACACCTGGGATCATTTGGCAGGCAGATCGCTAATGGTGAGTAATATATGGAAAATGGGCTATAACCATTTTTTCAAAGGACTAGAAAATCTCACATATTTTAAAACAGAAGAACATTTTTACATAACTAACTATATAACTCACCAAGGAAAATGAGTGGGGGAAAGAAAACCCAACTTGAGACTTTTTCCGTGTTTTTCCCCCTAAAAAACAACAGTGGAAATAAGAACTAATGTCAAAGTACCAACAGGCAATTAAATAAGAACTGGTACAATACCAGTATTTCTGTGGATCACAAGATCTTAAAAATAATGTAACAGTTCCAGAATAGAATGCAGTCAACAAACTATACAAGATACACTGTTATGATACCTACCCCTCTGGATTGAAAAATTCAGACGAAGTAAAGCTCAGTGGTTCAAGACTCCAGGAAAAGAACCCAAGACCAATTTTTTTTTGTTAATACATCAAATTGATAATAATTCCCTCTGCATGTTTTCTTTATAGAGCAAAATCCTAGCTCTTGCTTCTCTGTGGAAATCATCTTTTTCCAGTGAAATAACTCAATATTAAGTCACTGGGAGTAAATAAGCATAAAATAAAAGAGGTCAAAGATTTATGACCTTCCTCCTTATGTGTGTGTGTGTGGGAGGGGGAGAGAGAGAGAGAGAGAGAAATCCACAATACTAGTTTTAAATAACATTTGATAGCCTGAAAAGTATGTGGTATAAGCAGATAAAAGAACTAACTGGAGGACTGATCTGATTAGGCACGTGACATTGTAGCAAGAAAACTCATTTACGAAACATGAAAACAAATAGTGATGGGGGATTATTACCTTCTCAGAATGAGGTTTAGTCCTACAGAAGGGCTGAGTTGTGACACAGAATGAGGTAAGACTAAATCTATCAGCTTGTATGCCAATGAGAACCAACCAATGTGCTTTCCTTGGCACACAGACCATTAAGTAGCTGAACACGAGTGCTATCTTTATTCAACTTTTAATAATCTATTTGACCAGAAAAGGAGGCAAGCTACTTGGGCAGATGATATATCATTCTCCAGTAGGACTAGAGAATGAAAAGCCTTAGAAAAAAGGTTAGTCAACATTAAATGAGTACCTACTGCTTGTCAAAACCCATATGAAACAGGACTGGGTTTGCTCAAGGGTGATTAAAAAACGGATCCAGTCTCTGTACATAGTATGTGTTGTTGTTGAATTTCTTAGCCTCACAAGGGTTCCCTGGTTGTTTTAAACTGAATGTGTCACATACATATCAGATACTACAAAACTGTGGGAGGAGGTGTCCATGTGGGGGAATAGTGTTATCCATGGAAAAATAGTGAAAATGAGGAAATCTAGCCCCATGTACGTTGCACCTAAGGAAATGCAGAATAGAAACAAATAAAAAGGCCTTATTGAAAATAAGGGATCTTTCACAGTTTTTATCTGTGGGCCAGGTTTTCTGAGAGAAGCCATTTAAACATAAATCAAAGTAAATGCAAACTGTATGTGACTCCCAATTGCCATCAGGTTATACAGTCGTATTGACAACAGATGCTAAATATATGAATGTCATATATACATATTGCTGAATTTATTTTTGCTGAGAGGGATTTTTGGTATATGTGGGAAAATTCAGCATGTCAGTCTAAGGAAATGTATATGATTTCCCTTTCAAGATCCTACAAAAACATATGGGAGCAAGATAATGTTTGTCCTGACCTGCCAAAATCCTGGGGAGATCATCTCAAATCCACATCACATTCCTGAGTACTAATGCTCACACTGGGGCTTTTGCATTAGCAGATGTGTGAAAATGCATGTACTCAGAGAACTCCCTCATGGCTTCACATCTAAAGAAGCTCCTCTACAACAGCTATTCCAGCCAAAAGCTGAAATGATATTTCCAAGTTAAGTATACCTTCATTTAAGCCAGTGTCTGGACAGAAAAATTCAACTGAAGGGTCTGTTATTTGGCTCTGAATCAAAAAGAGCCTGAGTGAATGCTGGACAGATTTTCGGGAGGCCTCCCATGTTCTACTCCCAGACCTCAAAACATATCAAAGACTCTGGTAAATTTTTCCTCACTCATGTAACAATTTCTACCAATCAAATTTTCCCATTTCAACCTATCACTGGAAGAGTCACGTCATGTGTATGATGCTAGTTGTGATTCAAATATGGAGGTGGTGATGTGCGGCACTGTCCCTGGCTCATTATTTAGGCTGTGGCAAGAAAATATGCTGAAAACATTAAGGAAACCAAGCTACACTGCATACTTTCTTTACAATTTTCTTCTGTAAAAATAATAGGTTTTTGAGCCTCATAAAAGTAACACAAGCTCACTGCAAAAAACGTTGGAAAGACTTTAGAGAAGAAAATTTAAATTGCCCATAATCCCATCACTCAGAGGTTTAAAACTATTTACATTTTGGTCTGTTTCCTTCTAGTTTCTCAAATACCTGTATCTATATCTATAACATTGTATATAAACATACTGTTTTTTTTTAACATAATACTTTACACAGTTTGGTATCTATTTTTCTATGTTTATAATGACAAAATGAAAAGCAGTGGTCACAATCTTAAACAAAAAGCACTAAACAAAAAAAAGGACACTTAGAAATGTTAAAAAGGATATGTAGGTATATTATATTTAGTCTATAATGAATTCCTAAAGTTATGCATATCTACATATCATATAACATTAACATTGTATAGCAAAGCTACAGAATATAAGGAGAAATAAAGAGAAAATTAGTAGCATGACTTTTTTAAAAATTTATCTATTTATGATAGTCACAGAGAGAGAGAGAGAGAGAAAGAGAGAGAAGCAGAGACACAGGCAGAGGGAGAAGCAGGCTCCATGCACCGGGAGCCCAATGTGGGATTCGATCCCAGGTCTCCAGGATCATGCCCTGGGCCATAGGCAGGCGCCAAACTGCTGCGCCACCCAGGGATCCCCAGTAGCATGACATTTTAATTCACTTTTCAAAGTCCATAAGAGAGCTGTGTGTGAAAAAAAAAAAAGAGAGAGAGCTGTGTGTGTATGTGTGTAAACTTAATAATATATACACATGGCATTAGAAGATACACAATTAAGGAGGTAAATCTAACTAACATAAATGTAACTTTATATCCTGAAGACAGAGAATATTCTTTTCAGGTGCGCATGACATAAATTTTTAAAAAATAAATATTTTTTGCCAAAAAATAAAATCTGATCTAACCAACCTTCTAGGTGTAATTCACAATTTACAGAAAATTTCAGAAACCAAAGAACACCATCAGGATGCAATCAGCGAACCCCAGTGTGCAGGGAAAGGAAACACTGTAGGATAAATGGTCCTGTTTCTTCCGAAAATAGAAGGAGGTAACAAAAGGAGATGGAAGAGAAACCGATACATAAAGAAAGTCTTATGAGATACATCAACAAATTGCAATGTAAATAGGTCTTACTTGTAACATGATTTTTTTAAAATGAGATAATCAGGGAACTTACATGGATTGGAAATTTTATATTAGAGAATTTTTGCTAATTTTTTCAGGCCTGATAATACTATGCTTTAAAAAAGAAGGGATGCCTGGGGGATTCAATGGGTTAAGTAGCTGTCTTAGGCTCAGGTCATGATTCTGGGGGCCTGGGATGGAAATCCACCTAGCATCAGCTCCCTGCTCAGTAGGGAGTCGTCTTCTCTCTTTCTCTCTCCCTCTGCCTCTCCCCCTGCTTGTGCTCTTTCTCTCTCTCAAATATAATCTTTAAAAATAAAAAAGGCCTTATATTGTGGAAATATATACTGAAATATGTATAAATGAAATAACATGATGTCTAAAATTTGCTTCAAAATAATCTGATGAGGTTGTGGGGCAAGATATAAAACTAGTTTGGCCAAGAGTTGAAGCTACCTGATGGTTGGTTATGTGTTTGTTATTCTATTCTTTCTATGTTTGCATATACTTGAAATTTTTTATAATAAGAAGTTAAAGAGAGAGCATGTATATGTGTACCTACATACACACAAACTGATAATATTAAGGACAGAGGGACAATTCTTTTGAGGAGTAATGTTTTAAGGAAAAGGAAAGAAATAGGTCTGTAGCCGATATCACTTTTAAAAAAGACCTCACAGTTCATTCATTTTTACTTAAACTTTACTCTGGGTAGAGCGATATTATAAAATGTTGGCAACTGTTTAATCTAGTGAGAATGTTTATATATTTGTTGTATTATATGTTTAAATGTTTTCTGTAGGTTAGAAATCTTCCATGATAAAATGTTGTGTAGTAAAGTACCCACTCAATGCCAAGTTGAAAAATTATCTCAGCAAGTCTTGCCTGTTTATACTTTCAAAAGCACTAACAGATAATTTTATTGAGACGCAAATAAAAATCTACTGGCATTCTGACTGAGATTGCATGAAAGTTCGGAATTAATTTTGGAATACCTGCAGTTTTTCAATAGTCAGTTTCTTTATTCAGAAACATGATATATTGTTAATGTATGTAAGTAATCTATATTTCTCTGAAGAGTTACAGTTTTATTGTAGACCTTCGATATTTCTTCTTAGGGTTTTTCCAAATACTTTGTTTTCTGGTACTATCATGAGAGAAATTTTTTAAAGAATTAGCACATTTACTTAGTTTTTCTTGCTTCATAGAAATGTTTTACGTACTCACCAAGTATCTGATCAGTACAATCAGTTCTTTAAAAGTTGATGCTCTTGAATTTTCTAGATCAAAAATTACATTATATCTAAATTAATTATATCTGTAAATCATGACTTTGCAATTATACCTCTTCTTTATAGTTTAATATTACTGCACTATCTAGAATTTTCAGAGTAATTGTATAATAATGGGCATGGCATGATGGCCTTATTCCCAATTTCCTCTAAAAGAAGAAAGGTGGTTGGTTTAAGATAGCTATTCTTTATTATTTAAAAGATTTATCTTTCTATTCCTAGTTACTGCAGAATAAATCTCAAATAATCTGAATTTTATTAAAACTTTTCAGCACCTAGTGAGATTATCATGTTTTCTTATTGGACCAATTAATATTATGAATTATAACAACAGATTTTCTAAAATGGAATAAATCATATTGGGTCATGGTAAGTGATTTTATTGTAATGTTCAATTTGGTTTGTTGGTATTTTATTCGACATTTATGACTCAAGATTCAAATGTAAGATTGATGCATAGTTCTCTTTTTTGTATGTTATGTTTATTAGGTTTTAGTCATTCATTTAAAAAATCCTCTCTTATAGAGGATTATAAAAATCCTGTCCTCAATAGGTGTTAAAAAGTTCCAGAATGCTAATGCTATTTATTATGAAATAGGAAAAGGCAAGAGGCCCCAGCCTGCAAGCGCAAAGGTGAGATAATGGCTTCCACATCACTTAACTGTCAGCCTTACTTAGTGTGAAGTGTTGTGTCCAGAGACTGCCAACCAAGCAACCATTTAAAAATATATAGAATATTAAAGTAATTGACAAACATAAGAACTGTCAAGGTTTGGGATGATAATCTAAAAAGCATAACACATTTTTTTAGTGTCAATATGAATAAAAACAATAAAGCTGGGTTAGAAAACAAACAAATAATATATATTTCAAATAGTGGCAATAGAATCCTAAGAAGTTAGTCCCTACTTAGGAACTAAACAGAGTTTAGTTTAGGGAAGCCAGAGTTTGAGATCTTGCAGGTTTACTAGTATGGTGTCTAGTGGAGAAGAGATTGGTCTACAAACTCTATTTGTAAAAGAATAAAGCCAGATAAAAGAGATGGAAAGAGAGCAAAGCTTCATACAGACTTAGCAAGTCTCAAGATTCCATATACAAACCCAATCTCACAGTCAAGGCACATTCTATGGCCATTATGGTTTCAATGCTTTTCCTTCTCAGTTTTTTTGCAACATACTTCAAAAAGGAGAAATGGTGTTAGCAAACTTTAGCTTACTTTATTATAGATGAAACTGCTAGCTTGGTTTTTAGCTTGTGTAAGACTGAACATGATACTCATGATACTGGTAAAGTAGAAGGAACCAAGGAAGAAATGAAAAATTCATAGTATGGCTTTCAAAGTCTAAAATATTTGTATGACTCTTTAGAAATAAAACTTGTTGTCTCTTGATACTGGCCAAATCAAGGACGAATGGCTCACTTAAAAGATAAATGATTTTTTCCATATACATACAGACTGACATATACATATGTATTTTTCCTGAAAGATTTTAGCAAATTGCAAAACGTGATTCTACTTAAGGGAAGACACTAGATGCACATATTTCCTGCTAGTTACAACCAAAAATTCTGGACATTATATACAAAACAAATATCAGTTAATTCTGAAAAGGCAATCAAACTAGGACACAAGTAATGATACAAGGAACATGAAGTCCTTGGGTTTTCTTCCTGCCTCAAATATCCCAGCCTTGGAGCTGGAAAAGCCAGAAACCTGAAAGAGCCAATGGATAAGGACAAAAAAATATCTGAACCAAAACCAGATCTTACTAGCCAAAGTAATATGAAAGGGGCAGCCTCACAAGATGGAAACCTCCAGAAAATAACTGCATTACTGTAGCAAACACCACAGAAAAAACTGGCTCTACCACCACCCATACCAGCAAAGGCCAAGTGGGGGAATCTAGACTTTAACTCTCGTGAAGCTGTAACAAGATGCCCAACACCTCCACTGGGATGGTGGAGCAAGCTAAATAGGAGTGAAGACTTTAGTTCCTGCCAGCTGTTAGTAAATATCACCCACTAACATACACAGAGTGTCAGAGCAGAATAAATAGGGAGTTTGGACTTCCATTATCATCTGGCAGTAAAGAAGCACCCCTGCTCCCCCACACTTGGGTGCTGTCAGAGGAGGCCTAGGAGAAAGTCAGGATTTATGTCATCATCCAGCAGTAATGAGGCAATCCCACAGCACTGTGAGTGGAGACCAGATGGGAAACTGGAACTGCCCTCTCTGCCCATGGTATCCTGACCTTGGATGGCAATGCTGGCCAAGCACAACTTCTACCTCTCCCTGCCAGAGAGATGTCCGAGAAAGCCAGTTAAAACAAAAGGTTTAAATATGATCCAAATCTTAGGAAATTTTTTTTAAGATTTTATTTATTTATTAATGAGAAACACAGAGAGGAGAGAAAGAGAGAGGCAGAGGCACAGGCAGAGGGAGAAGCAGGCTCCATGCAGGGAGCCTGATGTGGGACTCGATCCCAGGTCTCCAGGATCATCCTCTGGGCTGAAGGTGGTGCTAAACCGCTGAGCCACCCGGGCTGCCCAAATCTTAGGAAGTTTCAACTCCAAATCACTCAGCATGCCAAGAACCAGAAAGATCTCAAACTGAATGAAAAAAGACAATGAATAGATGTCAACATCAAAATGAGAAAGATGTTAAAATTGAGTTTTTTTTAAAAAAAATGCTATTGTAAAAATGTTTCAAAGAACAAAAAAAAAAAAAAAAAAAAAAAGAAAAAAACAGAAGGCCTCGGCAAGGAAATGAAAATTCTTAGCAAAGAAGATGTAAACAAAAATCAAATGGAAATCTTAGAACTTAAAAACACAATAAGCAAAATTAAAGTTCAGTGGGTAGGTTCAATAGCAGAATGGAAGGGCAGTAGAAAGAATCAGTAAAAATTACCCAATTTGGACAATATAGAGAAAATAGACTGAAAAATTAGTAGAACTTTAGGGAATCTGTGGGTCTACTTAAAAAAAGAAAAAAAGGTTTCACCTTTGGATAATAGGCTTGGAAGGAGAAGAGATGGGGTGGGGCTAAAAAGGCATTTGTAAAAATAATGAATGAAAACTATACAAATTTTGTAAGAACATAAATTTACATGTTAAAGAATCTAAATGAACCCTAGACAGGATACTCCCAAATAAACCTATTGAAAAACACATTATAATTAAACTTCTAAAAACTAAAGATAAACCAAAGGCAGCCAGAGAAAAGTTCACTTCACTTGTTGGGGAAAACACTTCAAATAACAATAGATTCCTCATCAGAAAAAACATGGAGGCTAGTAAAAGGGACACAATATTATTTGAACACTTAAAACAAAAATCATTAACCCTGAATCCTATACCTGGAGAAAATATCTTTCAGGAATGAAGAGAAAATTAAGACATTCTCAGATGAACAAAAATGAAAAGAACTGGCTCCCAGAAGACTTACTCTAAAAGAATGGCTGAAGGAAGGAAGTTCTCCCAACCAAAAGAAAGCAATAAAAGAGGGAATTTTGTGGCATTAGAAGGAAGAAAGAACATAGTAAACAAAAATATGAGTAAATATAATAGGCTTTCCTTTTCCTATTGAATTTTCTCAATTATATTTAAGAGGTGAAGCAAAAATTCTAACATTCCTGTGGTTTTAAATGTATATCGAGGAAATATTTAAGATAATGGTATTATAAATAGGGAAGGTAAGGGAACATAATGGGAGGAAAAGCTTCACACAAACTGGTAAAATAACAATATTTTAGAGCATGAAGTTATGTATAGTTAATGCAGTATACCTATAGCAACCACTAAATACATATATATATATATATATGCATATGTATATGTATATGTATAAACCTACACAAAGAGGTATAACAAAAAAAATAGGTAAATCAAAATGGAATTTTACAAAATGTTCAAGCAACCACAGGAAATCAGGGAAAAGAAAACAAAAAACAAACAAAAAAACCCCAGAGAATAGAAAACAATAAATAAAATGGTACACTTAAGCCCTAACATATAGTTACATTCAACCTAAATGGTCTAATAACATTAAATAAAAGACAGAGATAATTTAAAACAGGACTCAAGAGGGTAGCCTGGGGCTCAGCGGCTTAGCACCGCCTTCAGCCCAGGGCGTGATCCTTGAGTCCAGGGACTGAGTCCCACGTAGGGCTCCCTGCATGGAGCTGCTTCTCCCTCTGCCTGCTTTTCCCTCTGCCTGTGTCTCTGCCTCTCTCTCTGTTTCTCAAATAAATAAATAAAATCTTAAAAAAAAACAAAACATGATTCAACAATGTGCTGTCTATAAGAAACTCATGTCTTTTTTTCTTTTAAGGTTTTATTTATTCATTCATGATAGAGAGAGAGGCAGAGACACAGGCAGAGGGAAAAGCAGGCTCCATGCAGGGAGCCCAATGTGGGACTCGATCCCGGTACTCCAGGATCATGCCCTGGGCTGAAGAAGGCAGGCGCCAAACTGCTAAGCTACCCAGGGATCCCCTCTATGTGTCTATTTTTATGGCAATACTATGTTGTTGATTACTATAGCTTTGTAATATAGTTTGTAATTAGGAAACATGATACTTCCATCTTGTTCTTCTTTCTCAAGTTTGCTTTGGCTTTCAGGGTCTTTTGTGGTTCCATACAAATTTTAAGACTGCTTGTTCCATTTCTGTAAAAAGTACCATTGGAATTTTGATAGGTATTGTATTGAATCTGTAGACTCTTTTGGGTAGTATGGACATTTTAACAATATTAAATCTTCCAGTCCATGAGCATGTAACATCTTTCCATTTATTTGTGTCTTCAATTTCTTTCATCAATGTCATATGGTTTCTGTTTACAGGTTTTTTACCTCACTAGTTAAATTCATTCCTAAGTATTTCATTCTTTCTGAAGCAACTGTGAGATTGTTTTATTTCTCTGTTTATTATCAGCATATAGAAACAACTGATTTGTAATATTGATTTTGTACTCTGCAAAATTTACTGAATTCATTTATTAGTTCTAACAGCATTTTGGTGAAGTCTTTAGGGTTTTTATATATCTGTCATATGCAAATTATGACACTTTTTTTTCTTCCTCTCCAATTTGGATACCTTTTATTTCTTTTTCTTGCCTAATTGCTCTGGCTAAGTCTTCTATATTATGTTAAATCAAAGTGGAGAGGATGGCCATCCCTGTCTTGTTCCTGATCTTGGAGGAAAATATTTCAGCTTTTCACCATGGGGTATAATGTTAGCTGTGGGTTTGTCACATATGGCCTTTATTATGTTGGGGTACATTCCCTATCGGCCTACCTGGTTGAGAGTTTTTATAAAAAATGGAAGTTGCATTTTGTCGAGTGCTTTTTCTGAATCTTAGGTAATATAATTTTTATCCTTTATTTAGTTAATGTACTTTACCACATTGATTGATTTGTGGATGTAAAACCATCCAGGCATCCCTGGAATAAATCCCACTTGACCATGGTATATGATCCTTTTAATATACAGTTGAATTTGGTTTGCTAATAGCTTATTAAGGATTTCTGTATCTATGTTCATCAGGGATAATGGCCTGTAATTTTCCTTTCTCATAGTGTCTGTATTTGGTTTTGCTGACCTTGTAAAATGAGTTTGGAAGTGTTCCTTCCTCTTCTATTTTTGGAAGCATTTGAGAAGGATTGATATGAATTCTTCTTTAAGTGCTTGGAAACATATAAACCAAAGATTTACATATAAGAATTTTATCTATTCTTAATTAGTATGTACAAAAAATTAGAAACAAAAAAGTTTAATGGTAGATGACCAAACAAATGATTCAAAGAACATAACTATTAAACTATCTATGTTTTGAAAAATATTTAATTGCTTAAGGAAATCTGACAACAAATGAGGCAAGTTACAAAATATTTTTGCCAATAAGAAAGGCACTAAGAAGTTATATGCCAAAATGTTAAGAATTATACCTGAGTTTTAAATTTTATTATTTATAATTTTCTGTACTTTCCAAATTTTCTATTAAAGAACATATACATACAAGTAGAAGAAACTTTTAAGTAAAGCACCCATAAGAGACAAAGGAACTCAACCAAACTTTCCTTGCTCCCTTGCTTTTCCAAAGTGTACCAGCGCTAAAGCTCTTCCACCTTTCTTGTTTTTTCTTTTCTCCTGAACGCTGGAAGCAAGTAGTATCAGAATTCTTTGGTTTTTCCTCTAGTGTCAGCAGAGTCATGGCTTTTCACGGGTCTGGTTTTCTAGCCACACTCCACTTCACTTTTATTCAAAAACCTCACAAATGAAACTAGGTTCCTCCTAAGTTTTTCTGTGATCATTTGGTTTAAAGAAATGAAAAATGTAAGTAAAGCGAACTTCAGGTTTTGGGGTAAACCGGCTGGCTGGAAAACTGGGCTGGCGCAAAGCAGTCTTTCAAAGTGCTATGCCCTGCGGCAGGGTAGTTTTCAATAAACATTAAGTTGCAAATATTTAAATAGCAACCAATTTACTTTTTATTCTCATAAAAAGGGAGGGATGAAAGAGTGGCAATGCAGGAATGGCTCCATAAAAATCCACAGTTGAGCCAAAAGCAGACAGGCAACCCATGGAGGTCACCTGAAGTATGAATTATACAGTTTGTGATGATAAAAAAATCACAACTTTTCTTCTTTTTTTTTTTTTTAACTTTTCTTCTTCTCAGCTATGTCTAGGTTTATGTTATAATCTGAAACCTTATTGAAGGACACTACTTGCTTTGGCCAGGAAATCCTTAAATTTCTTCAGTGGTTTCTTGTGGATCCATCAGAAGTTTATGTCTACTGGGTTCACATTAAGAATGCTCTGCTCCAAGGCTGGACAGAGTAACTCTGATAAGCAAAATGTAAGATAAAAGTTTTTTAAATATTATTTTTTGGGAGAGGGCAACTAATTTTCATTTCATTGAAGCCCTCAGATACCTTGGAAAAATAAAGATGCTTACGTAAAGTTCTTTAATGAAACAGAAACAGATAGGGGCAACGCAGAGAATCTCTCACAAGGTGACATATCATACCTGATTTGGAGCTCATGGCACTGACCTGGATGCTAAGCAAATGAGACTGTTATTTGATCCAATAAACGATGAAGTATGAGATTAAGTACATATTTGAAAAGCACAGACCTCAAATCCCAAAGGTTGCTTGAAACAGGAATTATTAATGTTCCAAAGCATTTATCCTGCATTCTATAAGTGAAACAAATAGTCAAAAACAAGCCTGTGATATTCTGTCCTTACTTCCATTTTTACTTGAAAACATTTCTTAAAAATAACAGCAGAAAAGTACGTCTTGGTTACTCCCTGGTCAGTGATTTGTCTTCTAGAAGTCTGGAGTTATGCTTAAAGCTCTCTGCATTCTGCCAACGTGAGAGTGTGGGTAGGAAAAGAGAGTGGGAGAGAAGATATCAAGCCCACCCAACTCCCGGAAATTTTAAGGAAAAGATGAAACTTTCCAAAAGAAATAATCATTTTGGTAAGTGAAACCATTTGTAACTTTAGAGGACTTTTTTCCTTTCCCTCCAACATATCATAAGAAAAATCCACACTGTGCACTAATAAGCTATAAAGCTTTGGTTTAAAAAGAAGGGTCAACAAGAGCTAAAACCACTAATGTCATACTTCAAGAAGGAAAAGTGGAGGGCAGTGATGCCCCAACACTTTCATGATCCCAATAAAAAGTCTCACCCAGGCTAAAAACTATCTGCCAAATTTATGCCAAGAACAAGCTTACAGCCAAGCTAAAATCTTCTGTGCATATAAGGAGTGCTATAAAAATAATGACATATTCAGCATCCTGGGAGAGTCTTTCACTTACAGAAATAAAGTAGAATTATCCGAATAGGAAGATGGAAGTTAGGAGGGAGAAAGAGAAACAGAAGACAAACTGAAACAGACAGTCAAAAGCAAATGTAAATAGCCAGTCTAACATACTCAGAAGAGTGATCTGCTTCCCTGGCAAACAAAAGAGCTCATTTTTGAGGCTCTTTTTTTTTCCCTCAAAGGTTTATTTATGTTGGAGAGAGAGTATAGAGTGAGGGGCAGGGCAGAGGGAGGGAATCCTCAAGCAGACTCCCCTCTGAGCTTGGGGAGCTGGACGCAGGGCTCGTTCTCATGATCCATGAGATCATGACCTGAGCCGAAACCAAGAGTTGGATGCTTAACTGACTGAGCCACCCAGGTACCCCTGAGGTTCTTCTTTTTAAGGAGTCAAGAAGCTTAAGGAGTTCATTCCTGTTCTGTAGTCCCCACCAAAACCCCCTAGGAAATGGCTAATTTCAGTTCAGTAGAGAAGTCAACATATTCCTTTTTAAGTCACAGTGATGAATCCCTTTCCTTGGGAGGATTATCAGAGCTGCTTCAGAATTCCGCAAATATAACCAAACAATATAGGATCCCAGATTTTAGAATCAGAAGGTTCTCTGAATATCTAATCTAACTTATCTATCTTACTATAGGAATCGAATGAGGATCAGGTAAGAAATTGTCATATTGCCACAATATAAAACTGAAAGAACTAGATGAAGTAGGAGGTAATTATATCTGAGATTTAAACTGTTGCCTGAAATATCAGAATCTAATCTATTGTTATTGGAAGACACCCTCAAAGAAAATCACATATTAGTTAAGAATACAAGCTCTGGAATTAGACTGCCTGGTCTCCAACATGGGATCTACCACTTCTCTGAGTCTGTGTCCTTAATTATAAAATGAGGACAATACTGTATAACCAGTCCCCATAGGTATATAAAGATAATAAAGAGCAAAACAAAAACTTTGGGATATAGTAAAAGCTATTGCCATTTATTATTAGAAAATCACATATTAGTTAAGAATACAAGCTCTGGAATTAGACTACCTGGCCTCCAACATGGGATCTACCACTTCTCTGAGTCTGTGTCCTCAATTATAAAATGAGGACAATACTATATAACCAGTCCCCATAGGTACATAAAGATAATAAAGAGCAAAACAAAAACCTTGGGATATAGTAAAAGCTATTGCCATTTATTATTACCATTATTATTGAAATAAAATAACAAGGAGATACATTTAATGAGTCCTTGTTACATACTTGAACTATGGCCAGAAGCTTTACAAATGTCATATCTATTAATTTTCACAATATAGGAGACAAGTGTCCTTATATTCTTCTGAAGACAATATTCTATTGTCCTATTCTAAAAATGCATCTATCAAAAATATATTTTATTTCAATAATATTTTAATGAAGAGCTGTATAAAACATGTTAATGACAAAGAAATTCAGATGGCACTACCAAAGTGAAAGGTACTGCAGTGTATGTAATTTTTCTGAGCCATAGTTCCTTACTCTGATAAAAAGGAATTACAGTTGACCCTTGAACAACATGGGTTTGAACTGCATGAGTCTACTTAAATCTGGATTTTTTAAAATAAATATAGTCTGTAAATATATATTCTCTTCCTTATGATATTCTTAATAATTTTTCTTTTCTTTAGCTTACTATTGTAAGAATACAGGATATAAATACAGCATATAATATATATATATAACATGCAAAATATGGGTTAATTGACTGTTTATGTTCTCAGGAAGGCTTCTGGCCAACAATAAGCTATTAGTAATTACCTTTTAGGAGAGTCAAAAGTTATACATGGATTTTCAACTCACAGACGGGGGTCAGCACCCTTAACCCCCACATTGTTCAAGGGTCCACTATATAACAATACCTTTACCTCATGAGAATTTTATGAAGAATAAAGAAGCTAATGTATGTGAAGTACTTAGCACAATATATTGAGCAATCAAATATGATAAAAAAGTATTCATGATATATAAAATTTAATATGCAGCACAAGAACTGCATGGGATGCATGTAACTCAAGATTTAAATAAAGATGTTAAATATCCTATTTATTGTCTTGTAATGTTTCAACTTTTCCAGAATACATAGTCCAGTTAGGTTTCCTTCGGAAGTAAGGATGCATATAAATAAAAATTATGATATTTTCATGATCGCAACCTCAAAATACTTTTGTCTCAGTCAAGGACATCTACTAATTTGCATATAGCTGTTTTTGTGAATGTTAATGGTTCTGTATTCACTAATGTTCCTTAGTAATTTTTTTATTCTTAAGACAATAAAAACCATAGTAAAACAAAAACAAACCATAATATTTATTTTTGAAATCACAGTGAACAACTACAGTGAAAATTCCACCATCAATAGAAGGAGCTGACAGGGGTATCAATCCAGAGCCTTTCAGTTTATTAGTATTTGTTCATATCAACCAAAGAGAAGGCAGTATTTAGTTACCATTTTGCAGATGAGAAAAACAGAGATATAAAATGGGCTGGTTAAAGACTCTGTATTTCCTAAGCATTAATAGACAAGAAAAGCAAGCAAATACATTTACCTCTCAAGTATACTTTCCTATCTGATCTGTGTTCTCCTTTACTGGAGGATCAGGTCTTATTTTTCAGAATTTGAAGTGGGAAGTTATTTTTGAATAAACTATACAAAACCAACCAGAATAATTTAAACATGTGAAAACACAAGTCCAGTGTATGGGATCTGAACACTCTTACAAGTTTCAAAGTGGCTAAGAACTTTAGATCTTTATAGTAATAAATATTGTAGTGTACAAAGGTCCTTTGGGAATCCCCACTCATAGGTTATGCCATGATAGAAGATCAAGGTGTCAGGTCCATTTAGGATCAGGGCATTTTTGACTTCTTTATGCTTTAATCCATATTTGGAAAATCAGTTAAAATATTTCTAAGAGAAATATAATCATTTTGCCTCCCTCTCCTCTACTCCCAAATATAGAATAAATTATTAATTTCAAACACTAATATTCTTTTAGTTTGCACTTGCCTACAAGTATATGGAAAAGAAATGTGACCTTGGGCAATCACTATTCTTTAGTGAAAGCCTTTTTCAGCTTGAGAAAACATTACCTGATTGATAGTGGCTTTCCTAGCTGGAAAATAAATGTTTACTGCTTAAAGGCTAAGAGTCTCTCTGTAAGCAGCAAGGATACCTCGTTGAGCCATGGGTAAAACAGTTTTCAGTCACAGGAAGACTTCACCCATACCCAGTTATCAAAACCTTAAGAAAGAGGTCTAGCCAATGGCCCCTTAAAATAGAGGTGCTACTCAAGAATGCTGTATTTGATGACTTCTATGATACAGTGCATGATATAAAGAATAAATAAGGAAGTTTCTAGGTCAGATATAACACTGCTACTTGATGATCGTACAAATGAAATCAAGGTAAGCTGCAGTGGCCAAGATACTGTTTAATATCCTGGAAAAAGTGAAGGTTTCACAGATTCCTACCCTTGCTCTGCTGCCTATAAGCTATGAAACAATAAACAAGTTATTTAACATTCCTTAACCTCAGTTTCTTCATTTGTATAAACAAAGACCTTGCAATGGTAACCTGTCAAATGTTGAAAAGTACGTTTGGTGTTAAAGAGTTTCATTTCTTCTAAAAGACTACAGTGGGGAAAAAAAAAGTCTCCTTCTCATTTCTGTTCCCTAGCCACTCAGTTCCTCTCCTAGAAGGCAACTACTGTGCCTAGTCAAATGCGAAAATTTGGTTTCAATATTCCACGCTGAAATGTTGAATTCATTAACATTTATTGAGTGCCTATTATGTATCAGAGCTGTTCAGGGTGCTGTGGGGAGTACAAAGATGAGCTCACAGTCTAGAATGGGAAATGGTTCCCAACTAACTTTAATACGAGGCGATAAACACAACAGTAAAAGTTTAAGAACAGCGGAGAAAGTAATTAATTTAATCAATGGGGTGAATTGGAATAAAGAGTAAAATTAAGAACAGGTTTCAAGGCAAATAAAAAGTTTCAGGCATCATACCAAAATTTTACTAAAGTCTCTAGCTTGGGCCCTCTGATTCAGGAATTGGGATCCTATCACGTCTATAAAAAACCCTATTTAAAGGTATTCACTCATGGCTAGAAATTTCTGACACACGAAAAGTCAGCCCAATAGGAGAATGTCAAAGAGATTGGTATGGATGCTCTAAGTGTCCTCTTTAGGTGGAGAGAAACAAAAGGGTGAAATGAAAGTCTTACTTACCCAATCATGCAAACATTCTTCATTTGAAAAGTATTTAAACTCATCTAAAAAAGGGATAACTAACTGGGGAATTCATTAAAGTTTCAAGTATAACTTTGGTATTCTCTCCAATGTTAACACATAGCATTTATAGAATAATTGTGGTCCTTCCAATATTCTTAGCACACCAAGGGTAGAACAGGTTTAAGACTCAAGATACCGCATCTCACAAGGCTGCCAGGAGCATGAATACAAGTCACTGAACTGTAATGACATTACGAAAATGGTGGCAATTCTTCAACAAAATATTTTGGTTTAATGGAATTTAGGTCAGATCCCTATATGCTAATATCCTGGGTTCATGTATAAAATGGGCTAGCTTAAAAGACAGCCCCAAATAACCATATAATGATATGCCTGAAAGCCTTGTATGACCAGAAAACAAAAGCAAGTCTATTCCTTTTAGTGGATGTTTGCCAGGCTTAACAACAGATTCCAGAAAGTGGGAATTTGCTATAGTGAATGCTTTATAAAGATAACCTTAAAACACAAATTCACATGCAAGCCTTATAATACCAAAACACAACTGATTTGAGGGCCATAATTCCTTTATTTTTATTATCTGGTAATGTAAAAGCTATCAGAGATAAGAAACATACTACTTAAACATAATACTGCTTTTTTAAAATGACACAAAAGATGATCTGAAATACTCTGCAAAATATTCCAACTGATCACACAGTTTACCAAAGGCCCAAACAAAGATAGTGACCATAAACGTAAGAGAAAGTTTCATAAAGGACTAAAGGCCAAGATCACATTTTCTAAAGATGTTGCATTATTAAATTTTAATCAGTTTATGGTATATTTAAAGCCCTATGCTCTATTTTTAAAATTCTAGTTAGTTGACATATAGTTCAATATTGGTTTCAGGAGTTCAATGGTTCATCATTTACATATAAAACCCAGTGCTCATCACAAGTGCAGTCCTTAATACCCATCACCCTTCTATCCCATCCCCCACCCACACCCCTCCATCAACCCTGTTTGTTCTCTACAGTTAAGAGTCTCTCATGATTTGTTTCCTCTTCTCTTTTTTCTGTTTATCTATTCTGTCAACAATGCAATAAATATTGATTATCTGCCCTGTGGCAAGCACCCATACCTGGCATGAGAAATACAAAGACAGCCCTTGCTCTTAAAGAGCCCTCTATTACAAGGCATTACTTTTCCCTTCTTTTTCAAGGCATCCTACCATGGGGTAATCCAGTAATAATGCCAAGGAGAGTTATCTTAAACTCTTGTTGTGACAGAGTGACAGAGTGATCCACATTTCTTCCTATTAAGTCATTTTATGTCTCTTTTTCACTATTTTCATGGGCAAATTAATCTCAATCACAACATTTTTAAGAGCATCAGTACAAACAGTGACTTAAGAACTGCTACCAGGGTCATTTCCGACTCACTCCTACCCATGGACCATGGATGCTGTAGTATCTGCTTACCCAGCTTCCTTTTTTCACCATACACTTAGCTTCAGGAAAATAATCAAGCTCAAATGTGTTATTATTTAAAGCTGCCCTTCAAATCCAAGTATTTGGATCAATGAAAAAAGTTCTATTTTGGTATTCAAAAAATCACAGTCACAAAGCTGCAAAACATTAAAGTCACAACTTCTGCAGGGTATTAGGATCACATCAGAGGTAAGATTTAAACTTAGCACCCAAAATCCTGATGATACAATGTTCTAATCCTATAAGAATACCCTATTCTGTGATTACTATGATAGCCTCTTAAATACTGTGAAGTATAGGAAGAGGGACAAAGCTCTTATTTTTCTTCTCTCCATTCACAACTTGCCCCCCAAGTTCTGAATATAAGCACTTTCTGTAACAACAAGCTACCTTTATGACATCCACATAATTATAGGTTCAGGTCAAGAACTCTAGACCATATTGATTACATCTCTATGCAATAAGGACCCTCCAGCACTGTTTGTATCCACGATAACAGGGACAGCTTTTAAGTATCTGTGACACTAAGAATTTTCAGTCCTATCAATGCCAGAAATGGAAAGCCAATGACCAGTCAGGCCTGTCAGTTGTTGCCCGAAGCAATGAGGACAAGCTGGGAATTCATCATACTGGAACTTCATCTGCCAGCTGCATTCACACATTTTCACCACCTGAATAGTTGATTCTCTTCAACTCCCACGTGGCTCATTTCAGCACACAGTGTTTTGAAATGAATATTTGATCAGGCAGGGTAAAAAGAGGTTTGGACTTATCTGAGGTGTCACCATAATGCACTTTAAGTAATTCTAAGTATCAGGAGCTAGGTGTCTTTAGTTCCATGCTTTGCATATTTCTGAAATGGACCTGTGATCCTAATTAAATATGATTAAATTAGATAAGCCATGGAAAAACACCTAGCACAGTGTTGGGCACAAAGCTGTTTATCAATAAACATTGGTTTTTCATATCTTTTACTTCTACCTAATGGTGAATATCTTGAAGATTCCTCAGAGATCACCAGGAGATGGGGATAACCTAATGCCAAAGAAATTTAAGAATCACCTTAATTTTGTCAAAACTCTAAATCCTTACCCCAAAATAAACCTAAGAGATAAAGAAATACAGTAGGGCTATTAAAATTGCTTCATGATTTGGGGATTTCAACAGTTTGACTCGGATATGCCTAGGTATGATTTTCTTTGTTTTTATTCGTTTGTGATACACTGAGCATCTTGAAACTTTAAGAGTTGATGTCTTCAACTAATTTTGGAAAATTCTCAGCCCTTCATTTATTTGCCTTTTCCCTCCTTCTTATCATCCATGTATAACAATCACACACACATTAGACAATTTAATATTACCCCACACACTTCTCACACTGAGTTCTATTTCATTATTTTCTTCTTCCTCCACTTTAATTTTTTTTTTTAAGATTTTATTTATTCATGAGAGACAGAGAGAGAGAAAGAGAGAAGCAGATACACAGGCAGAGAGAGAAGCAGGCTCCATGCAGAGAGCCCAGTGTGGGACTCGATCCTGAGACTCCAGGATCATGTCCTGGGCCGAAGGCAGACGCTCAACCACTGAGCCACCCAGGCGTCCCTCCACTTCAGTTTAATCTTTTTTTTTTTTTAAAGATTTTATTTATTTCTTCATGAGAGACACAGAAAGAGAGAGGTAGACAGAGTAGCAGGCTCCCTGCAGTGAGCCTGATGTGAGTTCAACCTGAGCCAAAGGCAGACGCTCAACCACTGAGCCACCCAAGTGTCCTCAGTTAAATACTTTCTGACTTGTTTTTGAGTCTCTGATCCTTTCTTCTTCTGCATCCAGTCAGCTATTAAGCTCATTCAACAGATTATTTAAGGCATACTTTTCAGTTTTAGAATGTCAGTTTGGTTCTTATATGGATTTTATCCATGTCTTCCTCATTCCAATTAAGGAATGATATAATATTAGATTGTAGGATTTCATTTAAAAAGTACATCTAACATTAATTTAATAGAGAAATATTAAACACTTGTTTCTAAGATTAAGAAAAAAGACAAGAATGTTCAGTATCTTCACTTCTATTTAACATTTACTGGAGTGTCTGGTTTCTAAATTTCCAATTTTTGATTGAAAATGAGTTTTATCATTGGTAACAAATATTGTCAGTTGTTTTCTTTGAAGTGATAGGCTTATTTTGTTTATTTTTGAGAAAATTTCTGCTAAGTACCCAAGTTCTTTTCAGTAAAATAATATTCCATGGCAGTTGCTAGTTCATAGTAATCACACAAGTGCATTTTGTCAAGACAACTATCATGCATTAATTCCATTGTGACATATAAAATACTAAAAAGAAGTACACAAACAGCAAAATTTAATAAAATTGTCATACATCAATGATTTGAATGTTGACTCTTTTTTTACAGTAAGTTCCACACTCAACATAGGGTTTGAACTCGAGACTTTGAGATCAACACTTGCAGCTATATGGACTGAGCAAGCCAGCCGCCCTAAATCATAGACATTGTTTTTTTTCCCTAAAGACTCATTTATTTACTTTAGAGAGAGAGCATAGGGAGGGGCAGAAGGAGAGGGAGAGAAAGTCTCAAGCAGACTCTGCTGAGTGCAGAGCCCTAGGGGGGTTGATCTCATCACCTTGAGATCATGACTTGAGCTGAAACCAGGAGTTGGACACTTAACTAACTGCATCACCCAGGCACCCCAACATTCTTAAGCAATTGTAGTTTTTTGTTTTTTTGTTTTTTTTTTTTTAAACAATGAGTGAGTACCCTTAGCTACAAGCATAGTTTGGTGCCATTGTGTTTATTATGCTAAAATGCCATCAGCTTTATCTACCATTGCTTCTGCACTACCCATACTTAATGTCAACACAAAATAAAAAAAGAAAGGCAAATAATGACTTCATGATACTATAAAAATAGTTTTCACTCACAGACCCCTTGAAAGTGTCTTGGGGACTTCTAGAGGTCAGTGGACCACACCATGAATTACTGGTATGTATCTGTATACACATGTGTTTCGAACTGCAAAGAACCTAGAATAGCCAAGATATACATGCCAAACAAAAGTGAAGGCATTAAATTGCTAGATCTCAAAACTTACTAAAAAGCTACAGTAATTAAGACAGTATGATAGTGGTGTAAAGATACACACACACACACACATCAATGGAACAGAATAGAGAAGGGAATTTTTTTTTTTTTTAAAGGCACTGTGGAACTTCACTGGAAGAAAAGCATATCTTTTTTGAGAAACAGCACTAGAAGAAATGGCACAGAAGAAACTGAACCTTGATCCTCGCCTCATGGATAATAAAAAATAATTTGAAAAGGATCATATGCCTCAATGCAAAGACCAAAACTACACAATTACTAGAGTAAGGCATCACTTCAAGATGGATGAAATGGCAAAAGATTTCGTGTAAAACACAAAACATAAAAGGAAAAGGGATAAGACCAAACTTCTGCCTGTCAAAGAATACCAATAAGTGAAAAGGCAATAAACTGAAAGACTTGCAAAATACCTGACAAAAGACCTATATCCAATATAGTTAAAGAATTTAAATTCAATACGACAACTGGCCAAATAAAAGCTGATGAAAGACTTCACAAGTACATTAAAAAGAAGATACCCAACTGGCCAATAAGTATATCCAATCATTTCATTTGAGAAAAGCAAATTAAAACCATAATTTCCATTTACAAGAATGGCTCATCCATTGCTAAGAACAAAAGATGGTATCATTTTGGAATACTTTCTTGGAGGTTCCTAATAAAGCTAAATATATGTCTGCTTTGTAAGCCAGCAATTCCAGGCCTAGGTATATGCTCAAAACATATGAATTCATATGTAAAATAATAATAAAAAATTAAAAGTGCAGATGTCATAAAAAGGACTTGTACAGGAAAGTTTATAGCAGCTTTATTCATAAAAAGCTAATAGCTGAAAACAAGAGGACAATGGATACATAAACTGCATTATATTTATACTATATTGCAACATAAAAAAAATGGACAAGTGACACATGCATCATATGGATGAATTTCAAAAATATTAAGTAAAAGAAGCCAGACACAAAAGAGTAACTGTAGGATAATTTCATTTACATGAAGTTCAATATAGACAAAAGTGATTTATGATGATAAAAACCATAGTGGTAATCTCTAAGTCAAAGGTAGTATATTGACTGGAAGGGGCATGAGGGAACTTTCTAAGATGATGGAAATATTCTAATTTGTTCTGAGTAGTGATATACATAAAATTCATCAAGTTGTATGATTAAGATATGTACATTTCTGCTATATGCAAATTATATCCAAATTTTTTAAAATTCTTCAAAGGTGATCCAAAGTACACGTTGATCCATTTTTCAAGCTGGAAGGGGCTTTGGAAATAATCTACCTCAATTCTCTCATTTATGGAAGAAAGCCTTGGGTTTCGAAGCAATTTACCAAACAGGTAATTATAGGCAGAGTTGAGACTAGAACCAAAGATTTGTAAGCTACTTGTCTCTATTCTTTCTACTACACCAAATCTTCCAAAACAAGACTTTTCCCGGGAACAATTATTTTCGCTTCAATTATTTGCTTTAGCTTTTCTCTGACAGTTTTCAACAATATCCAGGGAACTATCATGAGCTCTGGTTCCGAGTAGTTGCCTGGGTGAGGTCCCAAGCTGCTTTTTAATTGCTCACTGGGCTTACATATTCAATGGAGAGAGACTCTTTTGTTTCCCTCTAAGTTTATAGATGGCACCTATAAGTATAAGCCTCTCAGGCTCTTGGACACAATTTAAAATAGTGTGGCACTAACAGTTTGACACTAATGTCACTAAGACAAATGGAATTCCCGGTTCAGACTTAAACAAATTCTAATACTGCCCCCAATATTGTCCCTCTGCCACCACGGTCTCAGGCAACAGACTACATAAACAGTCCAGCCTTGTATTAAAGGTGTAGTAATAAAGGAACAAAAAAGAAAAGTTGGGTCTTTGGGCTAAAAAACCCCTTGTAAATATGTGGTACCCCAGTATATCAACAGTAGGGAGAATTCCATCAATTCCTTCTCAAAATGCTTAGGAAAGACTTAAAGTCATGTCAAGGACTCGGTGCTTGCAAGAGAGAAAGCAAAGGCGAGGTTTTAGTTGACACAAAGATTTATTCAAAGAAGCAATGTGTCATCAGAAGAAAGCTTTCCCAACAGCTTCTTCTACTTCTGTTTACAGTTTCTTCATCTTTAAGTGGGGCAATCGTTTTTTTTTTCTTAATTGTGCTGAGCTAAAATTTTCCACATTGTTAACTTGAATTTCATCTTCTAACATCCTATAAATATTAGAAAGAAGAATGAGAGAACATTTAAATCAAAAGAAGAGTGATGTGGCCAAACACCTTCCTTATGTGCAAAAATCAGGTCTTTTCCCTACATGTGTCATCTTTAACACTTCTTTTTGATTCTATACAGACAAGTAGGTGTTCATTAGAGTTGAAATAATACATAAACTTCCTCTTTACTATAAAAAAGCCAATCTTAACATCTGAGTTTGAATATTTGCTAACTGTTTCAAGTGGAAATAGTGTCAAAGTAAAATTGCTGACCTCCTTTTTTCCCCTCTGAGGGACTGTTCACAGGTCATGACTAAGCCTCCTTTTAATTTCGCCTTCATCCATAATCCTCTTACTGATCCCACACAGGCTTTGAATACTCAAGGTACAAGTATGCCTGGGGTTTTCGTCACCTTATAATCACAAAGAGTATCTGGAAGTCTACTAAATGAAAACCACATCGGGTATCCAAAGAAATATCTCAAAATTTCTAAAGAACTTGATACCCTTTATATCTGAGAATTATTTTAAGAAATAACGAACACATCCCTGCCCAAAAAGTGAAACAATCTTTTGCACAGGGAACCTTAAATTCTTTTTACAAATGCAGAAAAGACAGGATAAGTAGGAAACATCACTTGTTGGACGTTTCAGAAAATTTTCAAGACCATGATTACAATGTCATGGGTTCTTGTCATTCAGCTCTAGTTTTTAAAATCATGGCACCAAGTAGACTCACCATTGGATGACTAAGTGATGTTTCTTACAAATCTCTTTGCTTCCCACCACCTGCATCTCTTGTGTCTCTGATAGTTTTATGACACAGTGACTGTCTACCTCAGATTGGAATGACAACTGCAGATACAGTGAAATATAATCCTTAGGAATATTCTTCCCCTACATCAGAAAAATCTCTATAAAATAAAAGTATGCCTCCATATGAACATTCCTCCAGCAGAGATTTGACTTAAATAATCTCCTTGTTGCCTACCTAATCGTACCTCTCTAATAAATATTGTTTTTTTTAAATATCTAATGAACCAAATGCCAAATATATAAGGAAGACATAAATGATCCTTATAAACTCAGTCAAAGCAGGCATAATCAAAAAGAATGATTATAAAATCAGTCAAATAAAACGTTTGGGTTTTTAAGTGTCTCATTTTCTTCAGTAAACAAATTATTTTGATAACGGGAAAAACTGAGTGCTAAAGTATCTCCTGAATTATCAAATTTCTTATAATTTAGATTACTTCAATTGTACAATAAAAATAATATTTCTCTTGAGTCAAGAACAATAACAAATACCAGGTCTGAAACTCTGTCCCTATTTATAGAAATGTTTGATATAACACTAATACCTGATATATCAAAGTTTGCTCTAAAGGATAAAAACTCATTTTACTTAACTGTCACAATTGTCCTTCTCCTACTGTCATATCCCATAGGAATGTACATAGATGTTGTCCCCACTACTTCCAATACTGTTTTCTCTATAAAATGTTTACTTTAGTAGAGTTTGACAAAGATGTCTGCTCTTTGCATGAGCCAGGCATAAGTCTGTCTTTAAATCTCAGTTGCTTTGAGTTCTTTCTTTGTAAATATCAATTTCCATAGTAAAACCACAAACCCAAGAGAAACAAAGTTAGGATGAACTATATCTTTCTAGGCTTTCTGTCTGCATGACTCAAAAGAGACTTTAGAGTTGTTATTAGTAACCAACAGGTATAGCCTACAGGTCTGGGAACAAGAGGATCAGCCACTAAGGTGGGAAACAAAATATGAGCAGGGCATGAACGGCTATCTTTCTACTTTCTCTTCAGAGGTCCTATACCTTTATCAAAAGGACACATGTTATAAAGAACAAACAATGAGAAAAGATGCTTAGATACCTAACCAAAAAGAATGTACAGAGGAAAAAAAGTACTTTGTCTAGAAATATTAACTATAATTCAGAGGCACTGATGTTAATGAAAAATGGAATGGTTCCTTCCAATCTCATTTCTCTCAGTAGCCTATGTATAAGGGTAAAATCCTATATAGTATCTTTCCAGAATGGTCATCTCCTTAGTCAAGAAGGGCACATCTCATAATTATCTAAACTCAAAATTTTAAGTAGGACAGATAGTACCCTTTTGAATTACCAAAGGTCAGATATTATGGGAATGATATCTACTTAGAAAGCAGTTATAGATCTTCCAGTTTAAATACACATATTTATACAGAGACAGTAAGAAGCTTGTTCATAGGTATCTAATGGCAGATAATTTATACCATGCCTAAATCACTGAAGTTAGTAAGAAAATACATATTTTGGAAAATGTTCTTCTATGTGAAGGAGTGAAGAACAAGATATACTAGATGATCAAGAAATTATACAAATAAAATTTCTTAGCAAAGCAAAGTACAAGGCTCTGCTGATCTCTTTAGTTTTAATAGAATAATACTGCCAGATAAATATATAGATATCTAACATGCTGACCGAAGGCATAAATAAAATATTTTCATTTTGAATACTGTTACAACTGTCAAAAGATTTAATCATATCACTAAAAATTCTAAATTCTATGCCTCTGAAAAGTAATTATATGAAAAATAATTTACCACCACTAGTTTACACAGAGCAAGAGCTGTCACTAGCTAGAAAGGCGGTTATAAAATGTGCCATAGGAACAATTAAAAAGACAATACATTTAGTTGTATAAATTGCATGAAGGTAAGACAAAGCAATGAAGCCCAAGAAGAGGAGGTGCCACAACAGTCATATCTCTCAGCAAAAGCAATCAAAACTTCAGAAAAGCATCTTTGTAATATGTAGCGATTCCAATGCATGGGTCATAATCAGAGAAGCACTTCCTGGTTCAGGAGCAGTTGTACAAATTTATTAGACTCTTTTAATAGAAGAATCTATAGCAGAATTTTCTCATCAACTTTTTTTAATCAGGAACCCAAACTATTTAGTCCCTAATCTTCCTAAATATTAATAGAAAAGCAAGTCTGTTACAGTAGTAACAGACTATTAGATAAAGTAGATTAAGTTTCCCCAACAAAACATTATTCACTCACTTAAAAAATGCGTTGAACAAAAGGGATCCAAACCATCTGAGAAGTAGAGGATTATTCATAACAGTCCAATTCCTCATCTATGGGGTTTCTTTAGCTCAAAGTTCGAGAAAGCAGCACACACATTTCATTGCTCTGTCTCAGAAAGGAACTATGGCTTTCTGGAATGAAAATAGGCTTAGAAAAATAACAACAGAGCTTAGTCACCAAGAAGTCCTTTCTCTACTCAAAAGATTAGTACTTTCAGGCAGAGGCTCATAGCTGTAGAACAGTATCCTAGAATCTCCTACAATGTGTCTCTGATGCAAATATAAGTAAATCAAGGGCAAAGATCTAGTTCCTTTTTCAAACATCATTTAAAAACTCTTCTTGCAGCAGATTTAAATCAAATGATGGTTGCCAGTAGTTCATTGGCATTCCTCTCTGTGGCATGAGATATTACTTTACGGAGAGCTAAAATTGAGATAGTGCTACATGAGAAATATGGAGTATTACATCAGAGTGGAGTGCTAAATATGGCAACTCTTAACAACATCAGTAACTGCTTTAGTGGCATGTGTTTCACTTGACTGGTAGTCACCTGACTCTAAAACATTAATAATATGGCAGTTTAAGAATGTTAACCACCTCTCCCCAACAAAGGCTACTACTGTAATCTTAAATAAAATACTTTAGGTTACAAGACATTGCTTCCAGGATTCACAATCATTAAATGATAATTCCAGATGAGCAGGATCTGTTAGCATTCTCAGATTGAAACTATCCAAAAGATTTATTAAGTCACCCATCTGAGTATTTCATTCAATGCAGGGAAGCAAGGAGAGAGACTTCACACATTTCTGTGCTTGTTTCCAGGGGACAAACATGGTTGCCAAGTGAAAGCAGAGAGACAAGTATGAGCTCTTTAAAGTAAGAGTCTACATTAAAAATGAAGGCAGAGCCCTGGACATGGACAGCTAAATCAGACACAAGGTACAATCTACTGACAAAAAAAAAAAAAAAAAAAAAAAAAATCAGAAAGCTAAGATAACGTACAAAACCAGTTAGCTTTCAAAACTTCAAAATACATCCAGACACAGAATCAGAAACAGAAGCTTTGGTCTTTTAAAAGTGACCTTCACAAATCAGTTTTCTGTTTGTTTCCATTTTCTTTCACAGTTTAAGCCTCAATCAAATCAGCAGTCTCTGGGGATTTTGAAATTGCTATAGATTAAAATCCTCTCTGACTCAACTGTTTGACTAATGCCGAGTATTTAATAATTCTACTCATAAGAGACTTTTTCTTGATGAAACCCTGATGTATGCTCTCTTCAGATGCTCTGCAGCTGCACCATAACAGAAAGATCACTGTCCTTATTTTCTTTATCAATGCATTTAGGGATGAAAAATGTATTATTATAAACAGGTACTTGGCAGATGTGGCAGAAAACGGTTTGACAATACTAGTGTAGCAACTATCACCTACAGAGGTAAAGATCTACTCCCGGGTATTAATATTACATATTCATGCCTTGCTTCCAAGGATAGAAGGTTAATAACTGTGATAGATAGACGAAAGTTAAGTTAATGAATTTCTAAACTTTATGCTTTCAATAATAAAAACCATTTAAGCAACAGCATTTGGACTCTCTACTTCCACAGATCAGGCACTTTGATACTCAACAGGTTGAGTAAATTGAATCCATATATTGTATTTACGTTCTCTGTCAAGGTTGCTTCTCCATATTTGAGAGATCAAAGGCAAAACAGTCATCAACCCTGTAGCCCTCAATACTGTGTTCATTACATTTAATCAAGTGCCAACCCCACCGCATCATTCACCAACCTTAACAATACTTAAATGCATGGCATTGTTTAGCAACAAATGATAAACCTTAAACACACACACACATATATGTGCACATCATGCACGCATATCCCAAAATAAACAAACACACACAAAAAAAGGAAGAGGAAGGCAAAAATATCATTCTCTCCATTGTGCAGGAAAAGAAATTTAAAACGCACAGAACTATCCAGCACACATTTTGGAGGCAGTTTTCTACCTGAGGCAGCATCAATCACGGTGGAAATTCCCCTTCGATCAGAGACTGGACGGGATGACCCTGGCATGCTGACTGGGTCAGAGCGGACCGGCTGGATCCTGCAATGCAATTTAATTTAATTCACATATGTTACCAGCATCAAAACTGTCGCATGCTACAACAGACCTTAAATCAGGGATGCTGGAATAGGCCAATCCATTAAAGAACCATTCATTCTAAAATGGGACAAACAGGGAAACTGCAGTCCCTAATTCTTGCGCAAAGCTAATGCACTATAAACATTCCCTACACTCTGGACCCCTTCTCCTTTTTGTAAGTTATTCAATAGATTCTAAGTAAGGGGTTGAAAATTGACATTAATTGAAAGGGATAAATTTAGTAGAATGGGAAAGGAAACAAAAAAACTATACCAAAACCTTTGACATTTCCAAGGGACAGATATGAAGAGTTTTGACACTCTTCAAATTTATGAAATAGCACCATAGCTAGTAACACCTGCTATAAAAGGCAGCATATACTAGATACAAAATTTTGAGCACTCCCTTACAATCCTGAATGAAAGTTACTTTATATATGACCAGAAGCATAGAAAAACAAAGCTGTGTTGGAATGTGGCGGCCACAGGTTTAGCTAGGATCACTTTTAACTAACTGACTTCCATAAAATTACCAATTAGCATATAAGAATCAATTAGAGTCTCAGCAAAACTGCAATTTACTACATATAATTTTAAGTTGCTTAGGAATGATAAACCTATAAATGCAAAGAGTCTATTTCCAGCTGTATTAGGCTAATATTATTAACATTAAAAAATCTGTATGACTACAGGATCTGAGAGCCCAGGCAACCTAGAGGAATAAAAACTTGTTACAGCAAACATTTTTGGTAATTCATTCATTCAATGAGTCTTTGCTGAATATTAAATGTGTGTCAGTATTATTCCAGGAACAGGCAGAAACAAAACATGAACTAATAAGGTCTGTGTGTGGGTATATGGTATAGCACAGACATTCATGACTGATGCAAAAGAAAATTACGAAAATGAGTGAAATAGGCAATAAAAGTTTAGAATGAGAAAACAGGTAATGAAATCAGGCTCCACAGCAGACTGAGAAGATCTTGTGGAGGTGTACCAGGAATCGGATATGTATACAGTAAAGGATATGTACATGCAGAGGAGCAAGAAGTGCTCTTTAAGCATACAACTAGAACAAGCAGCCCCATTGGATTGGTAACTAAGCATGACAAATGCAGGGCATCTTGAGGAACATGTTTGGCTGAAGCACAGAATTCACAGTGGACATTGGTGGAAGATAAATGCCATGGGACAGATTATAGAAGCCTGAAATGTCTAGTACAGACTGCAGAAAAGAGTAGTTACCAAAAGCACAGTTTAAATGTTTGTGTATTTGTTGTATGAAGAAAAGAAAAGAAGAGGCAGGTGAAGGACAACCCATGTGATCCAGCACTGGAAGCTGGAAGTACTGATAATAAATACTTGTCACTGTTCTTGTGGACAATGTGTACCACCCAACATTTGTTCTACTCCAGCTGATTTTGCTAAACCAGTCATGGTAATCCCATCGATTCATGGCAGAGATTAATCAGTTCCAGGATGGGCAGGCCTAAGCAAATTTGGGCCAGTAAGAAAAGAGGTACAGTGTATTTGAAATGTCTAGGAAAGATGTTTTCTGGTTCTTAAGAGAAATAAGAAGCTAGACAGTTAAATATGGTCAGTTCATCCACAGTAAAGTCCCCTCCTGGTCTAAACAACTTAAGTGGGCTAATAAATTTCCTATTATTAATTTGATTTATATTGGGGTTTCTGAATAATCTAGAGTTGTTGGTAGGTGAAACAGGCTGGCCGTGAATTGATGTATTGAAGTTGGCAACAGATACACGTGGGCTTATTCTATTATTTTCCTTAACTTTAAATATGTTTATATATGTTTGAAGTTTTTCCATAATAAAAATGACAAAAATAAAAACAAACTGGTAGGGATGATGGAAATGTTCTGGAATTAGATAGTGGGGATACTGCCCAACATAGTGAATATACTAAAAATCACTAAATTACACAGTGAATTTTATGTTATGAGAATTGTGTATCACTTAAAATAAAATACTGTGAATAAAGTCTGAATATCAAGTGTGTAACATGATGACTATAGTTGATAACACTGTATATCCGCTGAAAGAGTAAAACGTACATGTCCTCACTAAAATAATCACAACATATATACAGATATATATATTAAATATGTGAGCTGATGAATATGTTAATTAACTAGATGAAAAATTAAAGTAATAAAGCCAAAGGAGCTAACCTTCAGTAGAAAACCAGACTTTGTATCTCAGCTTCTTTTACATGATCTATTTCTCAGATCTATTAATAAATATTTCATTGGCCTTTTTTACAGTTTAAATCCCTACTCCAAGTAAGGAGCTGCCATGAGTTTATTTAGGTGTTTTTTCTTTTTTTTTTAGCTGACTCTTTACACTTGGTACCTTGTCCTGTACTCCATAAGGTATCACTAAGAATTATATGGTACTGTGATAGTCTGCCCCCCTATATACTAACCTAAATGTAAAGGGTCAGCTGAATCAAAAACACCTAAATAAAGTTTTTACAACTTAAAGGAGAAAGTAAGGCTAAGAGCCATAGTGCCATTGTATATAGCCCTAAAGAAATGTAGAAGAAACAGAGGTGGGGCACTCAGAGCAATAGTAAACAGGGATGAGGAGAATATAAATAGTTGGATTTCTAATTGGATGCTGGGGAGGAAATTGTACTAAACAGGCCTTTTATATTTGAAATAATGTAAGTCAAACCTAAATTTCCCATCAGAACTGTGTTCTCATGGAAGTTAAGGTTTTAACCAAGAGCCCATATGCTCAGATTTTTAAATATAAATTACAAGAGCAATTCAAAAGAAATTTATAAACCTGTGACTCAGTATAAAGGTATCTAAAGTTTAGATGTATCCAATAAACAGGACAATATTTGGGGTGCTTGGGTGGCTCAGTCAGTTAAGCATCTGAATCTTGCTCTTGGCTCAGGTCTTAAATTTGAGGTGGTGAGTTGAGGCCCCACATTGGGCTCCACGGTGGGTGTGAAGCCTACTTAAAAAACAAAAACAAAAACAAAAAAAAGGACAGTATTCTAATCAAATATATACAGTCTAAAACCATTTAAATGACAAATGCTAAAGTATAAGAAAAAGGAAAGCCCATGAGGAAAATTCTAGACAGAATTTAGGACAACAGTTTATCTGAAGAAGCAAGTTAGAGAGCTCTTAGATGAAGGGCTATGTCTGAAGTAAAGAGTAATTAAGCAAGTTGGAAGTCACAAAGCAAATGAACAGAGCTGTATACATAGGAGAGCTAGAAAGATACTCCAAAGAAAAGGGACAAGGGTGTATTACGGTATCAGGCGACAGTCATCAGAAAAAAAAGAAAAAAAAACGGATCTTGTGCATAGTTCAATAAAGAGAATAAACATAGTTTTATGTGTTGTCTATTTTAAATGTCTTATTATTGACATTTAAGTACCCAAATGACTTATAAACATGAATGAGTACACATTGAATCAGTAAGTTGAGGACCAACCACTTCCTGAAAATGGACTAACTACACCAGGTTACATTTTACTGCTGGTACCAGTGAAAACTGGTCTAGTACTCAGTATTGTCACTACTGCCTGATATCAGGGGGGAAAAGTCCCACTTCTGAAAAGCCAAAAAAGATATTCTAGGGTTTTTTGTTTTGTTTTGTTTTTTTAAAAAAGAAAAATGTATGGATGAAAGAAATAAAGTAGAAAGCAAACAAAAAATTAAGACACTAGAAAAGTATTACAGGAGACATGTTCCATTAATATGAATTATTCGTTTATTTTTTAAAGCAAGCTCTACGTGAACATGGAGCTTGAACTCATGACCCCAAGATCAAGAGTTACATGCTGTACCTACTAGGCCAGCTAGGTGCCCCATGAATTACTCTTAAGAAAGAAACATCTAGGGCAGCCCTGGTGGCTCAGTGGTTTAGTGCTGCCTTGAGCCCAGGGACTGATCCTGGAGATCCGGGATCGAGTCCCATGTTGGGCTCCCTGCATGAAGCCTGCTTCTCCCTCTGCCTGTGTCTCTGCCTCTCTCTGTGTCTCTCATAAATAAATAAATAAATAAATAAATAAATAAATAACATCTTAAAAAAAAAAAAAGAAAGAAAGAAACATCTAGGCCTAAGCTACCTCTGCAACAGCTTTTGCACTGTTAGACAAACAGATATTGACAAAGAGGTATATAAAAACATATTTCCAACCTACAATTGGGGACTCATTTTTCCATAATTTTTAAAGAGATGTAAGAAAAAGGTCTATGTTAGATTCAAGTAAGATACATTACAGAACTTTTTATAAGAGAAGACAAGGAAAGGGAGATTACATTGTATTAGACTGAGCCCTTCATTGTTATACCAGAATGTGTTAAGTCTGGATGTAACAAATTAAACTGGTAAGCAAACTTGAGACTACAAAAGTTAAAGGTTTTTAGTTGCATTAGAAAAAAAAACTTTAATAACAAAAAGCATACTTTGTCAATCTTGTACATGATTCTTACAAGTGAGAGTCAGAGAATATAGTTGATGAATATGTATATAAATATATATATAATAAACTATAAGTGAATTTATATCAATTTTTTTCTCATCTGAAAACTTTTTAAAGCCTAAAAGAAGGGATAAGCAGGATTTCAATGAAGGTTAGTTGAAAGCAAAGTGTTAGTAAGATCAGGTAAGGAGAGTACTCTCAGACTTTAAGCAGTTAGAAATAGGAGGAAGACAGTGTAAAAATGATATATTTTTTAAATGCATTGAATATTACATTTAGGGAAATACAATCCAAAACACACATATTTATTGAATGTAGAGAGATCCCACATAAGATCCCCAGCAATAATAGTGAAACAAGCTACAGTGCATGTATTTTGTACCATAAAACTGTGCCAGGAAGGAAAATGTAAATATTACCTAAGATGCTCATTACAAATGAATATATTAATCCAGTCAAATTACTCTCTAGTTCTTATTTCTTACCTGAGACTGTTGAGATCAAGATCATCTGTATCAAAATCCAAAAGGGGCTGTGGAGTATCACTTGGACCGTGAGACTGCAACACAGATGAGCTGGATGATATGACTGTGGTCTGGCCTGAGGGATGGATGGTTTTGAACTGGAACTGTGGACCCATCCACAGACGCCTGTGGGGTCCAGTGTGTGTTACAATTTCTACCTGGAACAGATTATGAATCACGATTTAAATGTATTATGACCTCCTTTTAAGATGCTTTCACTATCCCCCCATCTTGTCTCCAAACACCCTCCAAGCTCATCTTAACCAAGTGAGAGAGGTACAGGGCATCCACAATCAAAAGGCAATGGTAATCACAGCCTATATATGCATTCACTACATCCTTCTATTGATTTTTACCAAAATAAACAAAAAATTCGTTTTGTGTGTGTATTTACACGTGTGAGCATACATGCACACAACACGCACACACACACACCACACACACTTATACAACACAGAAGTCATATGAGAGTAAAAGCACCAGTTGCCTGCCTCATATAACTAGCATCAACTCCCTAGGGACTACCTTTGTCATTCATTCTAGACAGTACTTACGACTTTGTGGGCATGTAGTGAATACTACACCTATTAATACACAGATTAAAAGTAATTCCTTCACTGAGGATCAAGCTCATGACAAACTTCAAGTTGTTCTTGAACTATCCAAGGAAAAGAAAAGGTCTGAAATAATTTTAAACACCCAAAGCCAGCTTCTTTCCACAATTATACTGTAGCATTTACTCAGCTACCCTCAAAATCCCCCCAAATCAGGTTTTAAATGAAGAGTATTATATATTTTCTCTCAGACTAGATTTGTCTTCAAAATATCATTATTTAATTAGAATGTTTCCTCCACTACCATGAACATTGACACAGGTATTTTAAGTGCTGCAAAACAGTAATACTACAATGTTTATGAATTTCATGGTCTATAGAGGGGATAAAGAATGGTGCCAATATTGAAGACTTTAAAGACAGAGCAGAGAGTAGAAGAAACAGAGTAAAACATGAAAATAAACATATCATATGATTTTATACATGAGCAACTTGATGAAGAAACTAAATATGCAAATGTTTGGTGAAAGACTACCTCTCAATGTCCTTAATTGCGGCATCCACGTCTGTTACACACTTTATAGAACTGACTTCCCATGTGCCTTCATTTTGCCCTGAGTTCTTTTATATTTAATCACATTTCTCTGATTGCGGTGATTAATTCTTAACAAAACATAACTGAAAAGGTTCACAGAGTGTGGCTCTGTGTTTGTTAAGTCCTAAAGGGCAAAAGCATCATCATGGTCTTGGAACAATATTCACATTCCCACTAATCACAGGGCGAAAAATACTCTGATTTAGGACAGTGATTTCTGATTCAAGTAGTTGTATTCTGCAATGTAAATTAGGCCACAGATAAAGCATTCTGTGTATTTTAAGCTCAAAACCATCCGTGTCACAGAGCCGAGAGGTAAACAGATGCCTATGCAATTTCACTGAGGGAATGGCCAGATGTTCCTACTCACTCTCCTGTTGTGTGCAGTACAAACATATTGTATATACTTTCACACTGACAGCACACATTACCCCTTTTCCTAATTGAAAAGTTGAAGTGAAGGACAGTGGTTTCTTTGCCAGCATTTTTTGTTTTTTACTTTACCGTGGTATCCTCAAGAAAGGAGGCACCTCCATATGCCAAGAACTGAAGCATCGACCCTCCTTCATGGAGCTTCCCGTGAGTGCTTCAGGTGTAATGAAATGTATGTCACTTAGAAATAATCTGATTCTCCGGCTTCCAGATTCCCTGTAGTTTTATAGGCTACCCTCCCTGAGAAAGCAGTGAAACTTCATGGGCCTCCACTGAGGCACCTGTCTGATGAAAAGCTGCTTGGATTGGTAATCTGAGACAGGTCATTAACTTTACCAAATGATGTCAGACTTGAGGCAGACATAACAGCATTTGTAATGAAGTCATTTGTAATCTCATCATTTTGAAATCTGCCCAAGTATCTTTTATTTCAAAGCCCTTGAAATGAAGATAGTTTCACCTGGCAAGGCGAGAAAGGGTCAGCTGGAGTGGTCACAGGACTGATTTGGAGACCACTGGAGGTGGTGGTCCACGAACTGAGGAAAGGAACCCAGCTGGGCACAATCAGGACATGGGCTGATGAGAATGCTGGCCTTTTCCAATCAGAGTATGGGCCCAAGCTTCAGAAAATGTTGGTTCCACAAAACATATCCCACACATTACTGAATGGTTTCATGGTTTCAACAAGACCAATTCTTTTTTTTTTTTTTTAACAAGACCAATTTTTATTTTAATCTAAACAGTCCATCTAAAACCCAAGGTTCTAAGGGATATATAAATGGACTGTTTGAAAGCTATGCGTATTTCATGCTCTCTGTATGAAAGCTAATGTACACATACACACACATGTATATAATACATATAAAATATATGTATATGTATCCTTGCAGCAATATTTATAAGAAAGACAATGGATTCATTCTTGGTGGTCCTACAAAGAGTTCCCAAGTCTGCCCATTTTCCTCCAAGGAAAATAGTTTTTAAGATTTTAGAATTCAAGAATAAGAAGAGACAATGGATTTCTGCTTTATTTCATTTTAACAGGCCAAACATTTTAGACTTTTACCTGAGAAAGCCATTCTTCATCTTCCTGTCCACTATGGTCAGAAGCTAAACTGTCATAGGACCCATGCCGAGTAATGGGCCCTGGACTTCCAGGGGGAACCACTGTAGGAAAAGGAAAACATATTTAAACAACTTTAACCCATGCAGTGCTAAAATTAATGAGGCTGCAACCATCTTGGATACCATGGTAGTTTTTCAGATAAAATATGACATTTAATGCACAAGGGCAATTCAAATAATGAACAAGAAAGACTGAATTTCTTAGGAGTAAGGAAGAACTCCAAGTGCACTTTAAAAAGTATCTGTAGGAATTTCATCATGCTAGATGTCAATGTAAAAGAAATGAACAACCAGTTACATCTTTGCAGCACAAATACTTTAAGGAGCAGTGACAATTCCATAACACATTCAGGACAGTTTGGTCATTTCCAATTAAGACAGAAATTAATTTGATGCAGTTCCTATAATTTGGGAAGGAATTTTTAAGACAAATGTCAAGAATCTTTAAGAGTCTACTTAAAAAAAAAAGAGTCTACTTAATAGTTTCCTATAAATTAAAAGGTATAAGTATGCATTTTTAACTTAAAAACACTTCCAGTTCCTGAAACACCTCATTTATCCTAAGAATTGTTTCATTTTCTTGGATATTTCAATAGTTTCCCCAATTCTGAAGTGGTAAGATATAGGCTTAAAGTACAAAGAGTCTATTTTCTCAAACTAAGAATAACCTTTGCTTAGTCAAAGCAATAAAATTATTCGACATTTATTAATGAATTCTTACTGTAAACCAAATATTATCCTAATAAAACCTTAGCCTTTTCTTTTCAAAGTCCCATAGTATTTATTTGCTTATATTTATTAAAAAATACTTTATTTTTTGGAATACTTTTAATAAGGTTCACAGCAAAACTAAGAACACACATTGATTTCTCATATACTCCCTGCCTCTACAATTTTAATACTAAGAGAAATAAAACAGTGAAAAACTGGGGGAAGTAGAGGGAAAAAAGTAAAAAAGGAGGAAGAAAAGCGTAGGAGCATTTGAAAAAGAAGAAATAGAAAAGAATGAGAAACAAAAAATTATTTCATAATTTCTGTTCCCCAGAGATATGTATATATGCATCTACATGTGCTATATTCCTGTAGGCTACATTCCTAAAAATGAAATAAAAGGATATGAACATAGTTAAATATCTTAATGCTTACTAGGAGTTAGATACGTTTATGAGCAGTGACTGAGAATACTAATCTCACTGCACTCTTGCCAGACAAGGTAATCTGAAGAGCTGAATATTAGTGAAACAGATTCAAATCAAGTAGAGGAGACGAGCCTAGGGCAAGATTTTAAAGGATGCACGCACAAAAATAACCTAACTTAACTTGCTGGTGGAGAAGTGGTGTACCTAAGCCACCAATTACTGCTCAGAGGGGAATAAATAGTATTAAAGTGTAAGATTCTCAGTAGTTAAAAAAAAAAAAAAAAAAAAAAGATTCTCAGTAGTTAAAATAATTAGCTACTATTTTTTAAAATCATGGTTCTACTTCTGAAAGGCATGCTGGCATCTGGCACAAAACACCAGTGATCACCAAAACAGAACATCTGATTTTCTTAACGATTCTGAACAATTATCACTAAGAAAAGAGTATCATAATAATTATCTAATTAATATTTAATAATCCTCTTGGGAATAATTTTGGTGTGTATTACAAAACTGTTAAAAGTTAAAACTGTTAAGTAAATCTATGTTTGCAAAAGGCTGAGTTGTTCCTAAACCATCTGTTATCTTTTCAGTAAATAAATTTTATATTAAATTCTTTTTTAAAAGATTTATTTATTTATTTGAGAGAGAGAGCAGGGGGAAGGGACAGAGGGAGAAGGAGACCAAGAATCTCAAGCAGACACCCCACAGAGCATGGAGTCCGATGTGGGGCTCAATCTCACAACCCTGAGATCATGATCTGAGCTGAAATCAAGAATCAGACGCCTAACCACCTGAATCAGCCAGGTACCCCTATATTAAGTTCTTAATACAGAACAGAACAAGTGGATCCTTCAAACCTTCTATCAACAGTAGTCAAGAAGGTGACTAAGGACAAATATCTAAAGGTTAGGACATACTTTGGAAAGGGGTTGAGGGTGGAGAAGATTTTAAATAGGTGAGGGAATAGGTCATGCAGATATCTGAGGGGAAAGTGTTACAAAGAGAATAAGTACAAAGATTTTGAAGTGAGAGCATAAAGGAAATGTTTTGGTAATTATTTGGGCACTAACATGGTTGGATGTGGTCAGGCAGATTGAGAGTGGAAGATGAGTCAGTAAAACAAAAGGGGCAGAGAGGGAGGATGAGCAGATGGCTTAGGACTCCCCTCCACCCCAGTAAAGCCAGGGTAATGGGATGGAAAGATATGAGAAAGTTTTAAAGAAATGTAAGAAATTATATCCTTGTATACCTAACTAGTATTTAATGAGAATATTTCCAAGACTTTGCGTTGCATTCTATATATGCTGAGCCCAGGCTAGTACCTGTCACAGAATAAGCACTCTGTAAGTATTAAGTGAATGGAATTTTGGATTCTGGACTAAGTGAGGACATTAGAATGGCTGGACATTTATTTATCCATTATCAAAATGGGATAAGCTTTAAAAAGAATACAGTGTCAAGGAGGGGGTAAGGAGCAGGATTATAGATGAAACAGGATTAGTCATGAGTTGATCATTGTTGAAGCTGGAAGTAAGTACATGGAGAGTCATTGTACTATCGTTTTCTAATTTTGTGTATGTTTGGCATTTCCCATAGTAAAAAGTTAAAAAAAAGAAAAAGAAGAATCCTGCTCCCCCCAACTGTCCCTCTACTTTCCTAAGAAAGTGATAAAAATACCAAATATATATCTATGAAACATTAAATCTGAATCCTGAATTCCTAAATAGAGATTTTAAGAGTTCCATACCTAATGTTCACTAAAAGTTTTTCAATAGCTTTGAAACATCTAGAAGATTCACAATATAAAATACAAGTCTGATGGGATAACATTTTCAACATCAAATAAATATCCTTCCCATCTTTGTGTTTAAAAATATTCCCCAATCCAGGTGGGAAGAACATTTCATGTTCACTACGTTAAGGAAACAATGACATATCAAGTTACAATGAAAAAAGAACTCAAAACCTTGACCCTGGGATAAGAAAAGAACCTGAAAGTATGATGATTAAGAGCAAGGTTTTCCATACTCCCACCAGCCAATTACTAGGAAAGATTGAGATTATTAGAGCAAGAGTGCGATCAGCAGAAAGGGAGAAAAAGAGGGTCCCTAAGGAAGGGTTAAAAGAATGACAGAACCCCAGGAGTTGTAGGGATAAAACGTCTGTGAAAAATCGTATCTTTATTCTTGGATAGAGCTCAAGGAAGTAGCAAGAGGTCTCACACGGTGCAAAGAAGAAGAAGAAATGTGCACATAGCATGTCTACATAGTCAAGTCTACATGATCACCTCTCCAAATTCCCCATGGATCAGCTGAGAACAATATTTTGTATGTGCACAAGAGTACTACAGAAGAGATCCAGAGAACTGACAAATTTTGAAAAAACTCTGGAGTACAAACGAGGATGGATGCTACAGAGGGTGGATGCTACAGAGACCTATATGAACCAGTAACCAATGATCAGGTAGGGAACCGGGGCATCCCAGTGGTCACAGTAAGGATAAAATGTCTCCAAGTCTCTCATCTCCTATCTTTGCCCTCTGTAAGCCCTGGAGGATGTAGATGCAATTTTGGAGGGGGCATAACTGATTGAGATTAATTTTTGCACATCTGTTAGAAGGCACAGAAAAGAATTATACAGGAGAGTTTGTTTCTAGAAAAAATTTAAGTTCCATATCTCACAAGCCTGAGCTCAGTGGGCCAACATACACACCTTCTATATTAAGAAAAATGTTAAGTATATTTTACATTTACCAACTATTTGTAGATAATTAATAAACTTGGGACAGGAAAAGAATATGGAATTCTGAAATCAAAATCTCCACCATCTTCCTTCCCTTCCTTAGGAACAGTAATTTAAAACAAGCCTAGCCATCTAACTAGAAAGGATACACTGCCAATTTACTTTAGAGACTACAACTTCAAAAGTACTGCCTCTACACACAGGCATGTGGTAAGTATAGATCAACAAGCAAGGGCAGGATGAGCAGATCATTATGAGGTAACTGTGAGCCAGACTTTGTTTATATTGTGTTCTCAGGAAAGCAGATCATGCTTCTAGTGAGTAAATAAATGCTAAAAAAAAATCACCAAGTGTATTTTGCTGTCTTACAGTGATATATGGGTGTATCTCTGTGTACATACGTGTGTTTCTATGTATATATTTATATAATTTAATATGTGTTTATGTGCAAAGCAAACAAAAAACAAATCTGCTTCAGTGCCGATCTTTGCCAATTAGTCCTGTAAACCTAAACCCAAAAAACTTCCAAATCGGTAGAACAACATGAGTAAAATTATGAACAGAAAGATTAAATGCTCCTCTGATAATGACCCTAAGTCTGAAGCTACATAACAAAATTTTCAATATTATAAGGTGGAAAATGTCAATTGATAACATAACATCTCAGATATGTAAATAGTTTGCACAAATTCTCTGGTTTTGAATTTTTAGGCATCTTCTGCACCATAATGTAAGGATAAATCAGCACAGAATTTTTATAAATTACCCATATAAAATATACTATTTCTGAGTTAAAGAAAGTAAAAAGTATTGATTTAGATGTTGTTTTACTATAGGTACAAAGTATTAAGCTATTTAAATAATAACTGCTAAATTAAAGAGTTATAAATATATTTTTAGAAAAGATTTTATTTATTTGAGGGGGACAGGGCTGGGAGGGACAGGGCTGGGGGTGGGGGATGGAGAAAAACACTCCCTGCTTAGATCAAGCCTGACACGAGGCTCAATCCTGGGACCCTGAGGGTCATAACCTGAGCTGAAATCAGACACTTAACCGACTGAGCCTCCCTGGTACCCCTAGAGTTATAAACATTGTATTAAAAGACATCTAAAGATGCTTTAAAGTCTTTAGTCTTTTTAATACTGATTAATAGAATGAATATGGACTATTACTTGTAGGTTAAGATATGTAGGATTAAATTAAGGTTTCAAAAATGAGTTATTAGTCCTAGAGAAATTTAAATCTTGTTTTCCCCAAAACAATAACAGCATATCCTCAATTACAAGGAATCAAATTATTTCTAAAAGATCCAAAGAGGGCAGCCCCGGTGGCGCAGCGGTTTAGTGCCGCCTGCAGCCTGGGGTGTGATCCTAGAGACCCGGGATCGAGTCCCACATTGGGCTTCCTGCATGGAGCCTGCTTCTCCCTCTGCCTGTGTCTCTGCCTCTCTCTTGCTCTCTCTGAATGAATACAGAAATCTTTAACTTTTTTTTTTTTTTTTTTTTTTTTAATTTTTATTTTATTATTTATGATAGTCACAGAGAGAGAGAGAGAGAGGCAGAGACATAGGCAGAGGGAGAAGCAGGCTCCATGCACCGGGAGCCCGATGTGGGATTCGATCCCGGGTCTCCAGGATCGCGCCCTGGGCCAAAGGCAGGCGCCAAACCGCTGCGCCACCCAGGGATCCCGAATACAGAAATCTTTAAAAAAAAAAAAAAAAAAAGATCCAAAGAGTAGTAACTAGATATCAGTAACCTAGGTTCACCTGCAAAATATCTAGTGTTCCAGTTAGAGAAGTTTTTACCATTAATATACTGAATACATTAGGGCAGGTAATTACTTTTTTAGTGTATTGGGCATGCTTTAGATACTCAGAAAAAAGTCATATCTCCTATCTGTGGAGTTTACAACAGAGTACACAGAGTCTAGGTATTCTGTTAAGACAAAAGAATAAATGGAAAAAATATTTGCTCCCAGCACCATTTGCTTTTAAAGCAATGAAAGAAAAAAAGATTTGACAATGCATATCGAAACGAACAGACCAACCACTTACAGGTTATAAGCATCTTTTTTACATAAACTAACACAAAGGATAACGCTTATTTATGAAGCCAATGACGGCAAAAATCTGTTTGGTTCTGTTCTGTTCTTGTTCTACTTTTCCCGGCATTTCTTGAACTCCCAGTAATAAATTCTCTTAGATGGGGCTCTCGAAGCTTCAGAGGACATAGCTAATCAACTGCAGGTTCTGCTGCCAGTGAACGCCACACTCCCAACTTTAGGAAATGTTTAAAAGCTATTCTGCTTGAAATGTATCTCAACGCTATTGGAATCAGGGAAATCTGCTTCTCAAATAATGAGAATTGCTATTCCAAATGGTATCTAGTTTTTTATATGAGCTACAAGTCTCTGCTTTAGCTCCTGTTGAAAAACCTAAAATATGTTCATAAACTGAACATATTAATCTAAAAAGAAACTTCGGGAGTCTTTTAATAGGAAGAAATGAATGTGGATCCAAAGTGTTTTTCTGGAAAAGTGAGTGTGAGCTGGCTGGGTCATATGGCAGCTGTGTGAACAAAGTATTCCGCGTAAGATTCAAGACCAAAAGCAGCTTGTTTCCTACTCCCTGCTTTTTCCTCCCAATCCTCCACAAACAATAAAGCCTTCACCATGCTGAAGTCTTTAGTGGAGACCTGAGAGGTGAATAATGTTGTGCCGCCTTTATTCGGTTCTTTCAGTTACTTAGGGGAACAACATGCCTTTTTCTAGCAAAAAAGAAATTTGTGACTTCAGTGACATCATGTTGCCTTGAATGAAACAGCTCAGGTTCAAAGTTCACCCAAAGGCCAACAATGATAAACTCTCACCCAAGGACAAGTTTCAATATATTTTTGGTACTTATTAAAAACAGCATCTATATAGCAGTCATATGATAAGAGAGGGCTCTTTACCAAACTGTTTCTGATCAGAAAGCACTGGGGACCTGAAAAAGAAATGCTGCTTGGGAATGCAGTCTCCTGGCACAGGAGGCCAAAATTTGCCTTTTAAAAAGTAAGGCTCAAAAGACAAATAATCTAAAAGTAAAATGGTCTTCCACATTTCTCCATGAACCACCAATTCACAAAAAAGGAATACAATCACCAACTAGCACCTGTAAATTAGAGACTTGTAAATTTAAACAAGTTAGGCTTTCAGAATGCCTGGGTGGCTCAGTGGTTGAGTGTCTGCCTTCGGCTTAGGGCATGATCCTGGGGTTCTGGGGCATCGGGCTCCTGCGGGAAGCCAGCTTCTCCCTCTGCCTATGTCCCTGCCTCTCTCTCTGTGGCTCTCATAAATAAATAAATACAAATTTTTTAAAAATGGCTTTCATACTATCAAATCGGCAAAAATTAAGCTCTGGACTTTTAAAAAATAATTTTTTAAAAAGGGAGAAGGCTCTCAGGTCAAAAATAACATACCTAAATACATTAAGTAATGGGAAGCAATCTTATTCTTATTAAGGAAGCAACTCTTATTTCTACTGAAGTCTAGAAAGCAGTTTTTCTCTAGTTTATAAATGTACAATGATTCACTGAATTTCATACACAGAGGGGTAAAGCAATACCACTATGTATTACTGGCTATCTTATTTATTAGGAGCCACCTCTTGTACCAGAGCAACAACAGCTGAAGTGTTACAATATATAAAAGGGAACAAGCTTTACCTACGTTATATACTAAACAGATCAATGATTTCCTTGTACCCTGACCCTGTGGTACCATAGATGTTCTCTAATTAATTATTAAAGTTTTCTAACAGTCAGTCATTGTACAGCTCTGATTTCACTTTCCTTTTATTCTACATTCCCAGAAGAACAGTCACAGGCAATATATAATTGGAAAAATGACATATCCTCATTGCCTATGAGATAACAGATTTCACTGAATAACTGACAACACTGGGTGTATGTCTTCTCCACCCTGCACTGTCTCCTTTTCCCTCCCCGCCATGGTATCATATAGTATTCCCACAGAAGACATAAACCAAGGAGCTTGCATTTGTTATTCCGGCTGCCATAATGGTCCTTTGACATATAGCATCTGGACAAGTTATACCTGGAGGTAGTCTGGAAGGAGTCACAATTACGTTTTGCTCAACATAACTGTAAATATCACAAAATGAAGATAAAGAATAAAACATACTGATTTCATGCTATCAGCAAGACCAGTTATTCCACTAGAAATTTCATACTGTCCCAATATAGTTCTGGGAACTAAGGAGATTGCAACAATCCCTTCAAAACACTTACAATTAAGCTCAAGATGGAGTTTATTTACCTGGAATAATGTCCACAATGCATATTTAATGTGGATTATGGCAACTCAGTTCTCAGTACAACTACATTATATATATATTAAAACTACAGCAGGACAGTTTAAAAAGTCCACCCTTATTATTTTAAAAGATCATATTATGACTACATAATACCTTGGTTGTAGTTTATAGATAACAGTTTTGTTTTACTATGGGTTACAGAACCTAGCCAGGCATGTAGGTCTAAATAACAACAAAACTATTTTTACCAAAGCTCGCCTTTACAAAAGTGTAGGACAGAAGGCATCACTTATAGCAGTTGTCTCCTAGGAGGGGATGAAGCTGGCTGGGGACAGGGATGGCTTTTTCTCAGTAAATATTCCTTGATACCTTTAAAACTGTATTTAATATGTACCTATTTAAAATTTATATTTATAAAAAGTTGTGGCATAAGCACACTCTAGTTGATTTGGTTAATGCAGTCAACCCAAGAAGTTAATAAAGGAAAACAAAGAAATCGGATGCATATCAATGAATGATGGAAACCAATGTGTGAAATAAAAGTTGAGCTTACTACATAATGAGTCATGCATTTCCCCAACTATTTTCTTAGGTTTAGTTATGTTTTCCTTAAGGGGAGGGGGCTGTGGAAGTGCTCATATACACTTATTCTCCTACTCACTGCATATATAGTCATTTATCATTATCTTTATTCACACACACACACACACACACACACACACACACACTATAGGACCAGATTTTAGCAACTGCTCAAGGACATGCGGTAATATGTGTTTCTGTTGATGGACATGAATCTTTGCTGGAAGCCAGAGGGTCTCCCAGTGCTAATTCTACGTAGAATTATGAGTTGTAATCTTTCAGTAGTGGCAAATGTATTCTTACAGATAATACTGTTATGTTAGATGCGTTTCTTTCAAGAGTAATCAATTCTCCATTCTAAATTCAAGGAACACTATAAAACATAATACCCTTATAAAGAGACCAAGATGAGCAGAAGATATGCAGAAACTCTGTGCACTGATGTCTTGAGATTAAAAAAAAAAATCCGTGTTTTTGATCATTAAACTGCATTCAGTTATCAATGTACTGACTTGCGCATGTAGGCAATAGGCCAGTTATTGTAAACTTACTGTGCTTGGTCCCATCTGTAATGGCAGAGTTGAAGAGTAACTCTCGTTACTCCCATTTCCAAAATAAAGTACAACAAACAAAAATAAAGTGGAGGCAGTTGTTTGCAAATGTAAAAATGTCAAAAAATCTTTTTTTGCAAATAATTAATACAGCTTCTTCCATGCTTCACTTATTATCCAGTTACATATTGGATAAGTCCAGATCATTATACAGCAGGAAGAATTAAGTACAAATTTTTCTCTTGCCTAAGCAAAAGAGGTAAAGTTCTCTTAGAATGGAGAGTTAAAAGCTTTTTGACCTGGAGGACATCAATGTTTGTAGCCTATACTTAGAAATATAATAAAAATCTTTCCAAACAATCATTAAGGATCCAACGATGTGTTCCACACAATAGAAAAACTATGTTTTCAAATTTTTACCTCTAAATAAATCAGAAAAAAATAAATAAATAAATAAATAAATAAATAAATAAATAAATCAGAAAGTTCATAGAACCAAGAAGATAGGGGAAAGAATGAGACAGAGAACACTAGCTCACAACCATCACAGGGTTTTCTCTCTTTCCAAATGCAAGAGAACAGTTTCAAAGGCTTATTCTACCCTTTACTGCTCCACAGTGTAAAACTACTGGAAAGAGTTAACTCCACAAATCATTGCCAGTGTGTAAACTACAAATTATGTAATGGCCATAGTAGTTATGTTTTTTTTAAGTCCTTATCATTAGATACATATTAAAGTATTTGTAGGTAAAAAAGATACAATAGTGGGTGGCTGTCTCATAATACTTTACCAGCCATATATTAAAAAAAAAAAAAAAAAAGATTAGGTTTGCGCAGTGGCAGTACCGTAGCCAATGAGGTTTATCCGAGGTGTGATTATTGCTAATTGGAAAAAAAAAAAAAAAGATTTTGAGGGCACCTAGCTGGCTCAGTCAGTAGAGCATGTGACTCTTGATCTTGGGGTTGTGAGTGTGAGCCCCACAATGGGTATGGAAATTACTTAAAAAAATAAAATCTTGAGGGGCACCTGGTGGCTCAGTTGGTTAAGCATCTGCCTTTGGCTCAGGTCATGATCCCAGGACCCTAGGATCAAGCTCTGCATGGGGCTCCCTGCTCAGCGAGGAGTCTGTTTCTCCCTCTCCCTCCATCCACCTCCGCCCCCAACTCATGCTCTTGTACTCTCTCTCTAATAACTAAATAAAATCTTAAAAAAAAAAATCTTAAAAAAAGAAAGATTCTAAAGGAACAGAGAAAACAAGAGAGGAAGAATGTTGTTAATTGTTAAAGCTGGGTGATAGGTAGATTCATTATATTGGTCGCTGTATTTCTGTATATGCCTGAACATTTCCAAAATTTAAAAAAAAATTTTTTAAAGACTTATTGTGTGAAGGTCTGAAAAAAAGCTGAGCAGGTATTTCTTGACACAGAGTCATCTTGATTCTTTTCTTGGCTAGGGTATGAGATACATGAAGTATTTGGAACCATGTTGTTTTCACACAGCACTCTATGCGTGAGAATCATTTATGTTAATTCCTTTAGCTCTAGTTTACTGGATAACACTTAATTTCTACTCTCTAAGACAAATTGAAATAGTCTGTCCCTTTTTTTTCTCTTCTTTCCCTTCCTTCTTTCTCTTCCTGCCTTCCCTTTTCCCCCCTCCCCTTCTCTTTCTTCATCTTTCTCTCACTGCTTTCCAAAAAAAAGTTTTTTTTGAAAATTACCTACTTAATATTATATGAATACATATTTATTATAAATTTCAAAGAACATGAAACTTTAAAAAAAATGAAAGGGTTACTGGAATAGTGGACAGTGATTCCAATGATAATCTTTCAGAAAATCAAGCATTCTTCTGCATTTTAGAAATCTTAAGGTTCAGAGTCTTATGTTTTTTAAGTAAAAGTTTCAGAGTCTTAAGGTAACTATTGCAAAGGACTTCCAGGGTAAGGCTTTTTAGAATACAATGAAACCACGAAAACCCTCACTCCCTATAAAATTACTAAAGGAAGGATCCCTGGGTGGCGCAGCGGTTTGGCGCCTGCCTTTGGCCCAGGGCGCGATCCCGGAGACCCGGGATCGAATCCCACATCGGGCTCCCGGTGCATGGAGCCTGCTTCTCCCTCTGCCTGTGTCTCTGCCTCTCTCTCTCTCTCTGTGTGACTATCATAAATAAATAAAAATTTTAAAAAATTACTAAAGGAATGAAGATACTCAAAACAAATAAGCTTAAGAGAAATTTTCTATTTGCATCAATAAAATTGCTAAGTAAAAATGTCTTTCTACAGTTTTGAAAATACACACATATTAGGATAGAGCCCACTTATCCAGATGACCACTTAAGAACAGAAGAGATATGATATAGCACAATGTTTTATCTTCACTATTGTTTGTTAACAACAAAGCATCCTTATTTGTGCCATCAGTAGTATTTCAGTCATAGACCACTTGGAATTGAGAGAGACAAGAAAGACATGCAGAGAGAACAAGGATACTATTTCCATTAACACGAACTACAAGCCACAGCTATCTCTAGTGAGTTTTTATTCTATCCAAGATAATGTGCTAAGCTTTTTGGATGAACAATCTTATTTAATCTAACAATGATCCTGTAAAGCAGTTATTGTCAATTTCCCATTTCAAAGACAGGTAGACTTAAAAAGCCCAGGGAGGTCAAGTTATTTGCCTGAAATCACTCAGCAGTTAGTAGAAATGAAATCTAGAACTTCAAACTACAAAGGCCATGTTCTTAATCTGAAGTAAAAACTGCCTCAATTCATGATTTTAACTAGTAAGTTTGTTATTTTAAATTAAAATTTTCATAGAAACACGTGAAAAGATGCTTATCCCCAAATATCAACACTATATCCCTGATTCAGAGTCTCCTTAATTTGTGTTCCATGTCTCCTTAATTTAGTATCATCATTTTTATCATCCTAATAATCATCTATGTACCCTGATCTGAGATACAGTATCAAGCTATCAAGCAATGGAGAAAAATGACTTTGACCTGAAGTTCACAACACAGGGAAGTTATAGACATACAAGGAAACTTTACATGTAGTGACAGAAACAAAGAAAGTACTTTGGGCCACAACTCTACATTCTCTGTAATATCCCTGAGGAACCAGAAGACTTCATTTTAGATAATATTAGAATAGTTTTATATTTAAAAGTATATTGACAAAAAAAATAAATAAAAAAAAAATAAAAGTATATTGACATACTCATGGAAAGACTACTGGCACCTGGAGTATAGCCTTGGAAGGCAGTAAAGTGCCCAAGGGGGAAACCCCCCCACCCAAACAAAAAACAAAAAAACACCAGCTTCAAAACAGTCCTTGTAAATCTCAGCTCTGACCCAGACTTGACATCATGTAAGAGTGATTCTGATGTTCTTCATGTGGTCATAAAACACAAAGAAAGTATAGTAGAAAAGGCAAGGAACTGATGGTATAAAAGCAATGAAGGCAATTCAGTGTTTCTCATCTCTCTACTAAGTTCCACAAAATCATATGGCCAAAAGCCTCCTGTCATATGACAACAATAAGGAGAACAGATTCTAACTGTAGAGAGACAATCTATGGCATTCACCCATCTCCCTATGCCTCGGTCACTGGGTGGTTACCTTTAGTAAGACAGATTATGAGAGGATTTTTTTTCTTAAAAAGAGAAATTCAGTGATGATAAAAAGCCTATACACTATCAAAGCAAAAGAAAAGCTTTGACTTAAATAAAATGAGAATGTACATGGAAGATGGACAAATAGAGATAAAATTAAGAATTGAGCAGAAGGGCTCAACCATAGAGTTTGCCTGGTATTTTTCACTTTTCTGGAATAATAACTAAAAACTATTTTGCAGTCAGTAGAGCCTGAGACCTATGACACAGCAGAAATTATTATTTTTGTATCAGTTAAAAGAGTGGGTAAGAGCATTCCTTCCATTAATGGCAAAGAAGTGTAGATACACACATAAGCAACACTACCATAAAGTAGAGATTTTTGTTTTAACAAAATCCATATTTATGTGATTATATTTCCTACGGTTGAGAGCAGCTATAATTAATGGATTTCCCTTCTTCTCTTAATGCAGCCATTTGTCAATTCAAATACAGAATGTCCAATCAATTTTGATGTATTTAGTAAGCAATTTGTCAAATGGTGCTATAATCCAGTTAATATATTAATTCTTGTCATGGAGAGAGTTCTGACAACTACAGTTGACCCTTGAGGAAAATGAGGGTTAGGAGTGCCAAACCCCCCATAGTCAAAAATCCATGTATAACTTACGATTCCCCCAAAACTTACTACTAATTGCCTACTGGACTGAAAGGATTCCCAATGAACAGTCAACACATATTTTGTATATTATATGTACTATATACTGTATTCTTACAATAAAACAAGCTAGAAAAAATATTATTATGAAAATCACATGGAAGAAAAGATACATTTACAATACTGGGCTATTTAAAAAATTCACATATAACTACACCCATGCAGTTCAAACCCATGCTGTTCAAGGGTGAGCCATATGCGGTTTTCCATAACTGGTTTGGAGAGAAAAATCTGTACTGGTACTCAAAGATCATTCTTCAAAGATAACACTTCTATGACCCAATATCTGAGAGCATGCTATAGCACATTACTTAATAAGGAAAACTATTTTGCTGGAATAAAGATACTTGGGTTCCACTGGACAATGTAGCTTCTGATTCCTTGTAATGAGCTGCGATTCTTTGAATCCCTGTATATCTCATATGTTTTTAATAAAGTCAGCAAACCAATACATGTGACGTTAAATGCAAAATAAGAATGCTTCTAAGAGAGGAACAAGGCTTTACTAATGAAATATATTAATTTTAAACTTAAAAAGTACTTCTATAAACATTTTCCCCTATTCTAAAAATTTCTTCATATGAATTGCTAAGGAAGTAGTCTCGATCATTTATTTTTCCTATCCCAACATTCTTCAGGCAAATACTCCTACCAGTACTTAACACAGACACTGTACTGAGGGCACACTGTTAGTTACTGGTAGTCAGGCTTCTTGGAAGGCTGACTGTCACTTTACACAGTGTGGAGCCCTGGACATGACAGTTTTCTTGCTTTGAAAATAAATTTCATCCATTAATCACTATGCTATCTTCATCTTTTTCTAAGTCTATCTATGCTCCAGGAACTAGAGATAGAACAACTAGATGTGCCAGGCTTTCTGGTAGGGGGGCCAAGTTCATATCACAGAAGAAATATGGACTATAATGACCAAGAAAGGGTCAAATCCTTTCCCAAACTTTTCTTTTTTTCTTTCTTTTCTTCCTTTTTTTTTAAAGAGAGAACAAGCAAGCATGGGGTGGTGAGGGGCAGATGGAGAAGGAGAGAGAGAATCTTAAGCAGGCTCCATATTCAGCACAGAGCCCAATGTGGGACTCGATCTCATGACCCTGAGATCATGACCTTGATCGAAATCAAGAGTCGGATGCTTAACCAACTGAGCCACTCAGATGCCCCCTCCCCAACAAACTTTTTGTGGGGAGATTTAATCACTACCAGTTTGGGCAAAGCAGAGGACTAAAGACAGGTTATTAACATGTCACAGATAACCTCCATAGCACTTGGGCATATTTGGCAAACACTTTCCAAAGATGATGGCCCTCTCAAAGCACTACATCTAAATCCCTATATTTCTCTAACAAGAAATACAAAAGCAGAGATGAAGGCAAACCCTTTCTAGAAAACAAAACTAAAAAACACGGCAAGAAATTTTTTGGAATTACAAAAGAGAAAAGGAACATTATATTCATCTTCCAGACATTAGACTCCCTTAGCCCATTTATGAACCTGCAAGAGCAAAGGAAAAACTTGCCAAAACGATTTGGCACAAGGCTGTGTATTTTAAAACCTGCAATGTGTACCAAGCCTCCAGACTACTAGACGTCCCATTGTTTCATGTGTCTGCTGAGAAAGGTGCCCTATGTGTCAGAAAAGCACACTGAATATTTTTCAATGACCCAGGGGGCAAAGGTCACTTATTATAAATGGATAATGAGACCTAATGCAGTGCTCTGAGTATGGACAAAGAAAGGGTCTATCCATAGCCCCTGGTGGATTGGTCATTCAGGCTTTTATTTCCTCTCCACACTTAATGGAGTCAAACAATTGACAGAAATTCTATAGAGAAGGCTGAAACTGAGAGAAACAACTGTATTCTAACTCTGACAGACAGATACAAATAGCGACCCTGAAATGGCGCCAGAACTCCTGTTACCACTAACATAGCAGACAGCTGTAGCATTCCCCCTAAATTCCCATTTAGTCATTTGTTAGCAATTAACCTTACTGATGGAAGTGATGGCACATCAAACCACAAGCTCCTGCCAATATCAACCCATTACATTATCGCAGGTAAGCAGACACAGATCATTCTGTTCTAGCTCCTTATTTTTGAAGAAAAGGGCAGATACCCCTGTTCCCTCCATCCTATATTTCCACTACCCAAATGACAAAAGGCACACTCAAGGATATTAGTATCTGAATATATGAACCTTAAACTAGGTGCGATAGAATAAATGACATCAGAAACAGAGGTACTCATAGACTAGAGGCTTTATGGCCTATAGATTATTTCTCTTTATCAGAATCAATGTCTTATCCTAGTCAAATCCGCCAATCCAATGGTAATAAATAGTGACAGTTCAATGGAAAAGAATGTATAGAGACATTTAAAAATACAAAACAGTCCTTTATACAAACTTTCCTTTTGCTTCACTTCAATTTTAAGGACAATGAAGACAGGAAAGTGGACTGACCATGTAAACTATTTTTTCCCCAAATGGTAAATGCTAAAACAAATGACAGAAATGCCAAGATTTACTTCAGAATGGAGCATATAAGTCATTAGGTGGTAACAGAAAGGACTTCCAATGTTGAAACATCTCGAGGGTAAATCAGCAATGACAGAAAAACCCAATGAACTATTCCATAGATGTGAAGCTCTATGTAAAGATTTGCATATCAATAAGAATTATGTCTCCCACAGACACAAAAAGGAAGAAGGGAAAAGGGTAATCTTTTTTTTTAAAGATTTTATTTATTTATTCATGAGAGACACACAGGGAGAAGCAGAGAGACATAGGCAGAGGGAGAAGCAGGCTCCCTGTGGGAAGCCCAATGCAGGACTCGATCCCAAGACCCCAGGATCATGACCTGAGCCAAAGGCAGACGCTCAACCACTGAGCCAGCCAGGCGTCCTCGAAAAGGGTAATCTAATCCAAACTTTTCAATCCATCATTTATAAAGTTTGCAGATTGCTGATGGTGCTTTCAATTGAACTATTCAGCATCTTTTCATTGAAGAAAGGGTATTTAATTTCCCCAAGTTATACAACACATATAAGACTAAATTCGGGGTTAAATTATCTTAAACTTATAGTCTCTGGAAGAAAAACAGCATTCACTTCACTAAAATTATCTCTCTATGGAAGGACATGTTAGTTGATAAAATTAAGTATAAATAAGAGAAATAATCAAATATAATTCAACCTGAAGTGGTTTCTTAACTACCTCAGATATTCAGATCTGGATAGAGCAGTATGACACACCCAATGACCAACAATGGACTATAAATACTCTTTAAATAAGTCCTACATTACAAGTTTCCTCTACAAGAGAAAAATATTTCTTTCTTCTCCTTCCACCCTACCCACTCTTGGGCAAATATTTATTATGGACAATGCAAGGAAATATTGTTGAGTACCTCCATCATACTTGGTACATACCACAATAGCGATGCAATCCAGGATGTTAAGTTAAATCTAATGTGACATTCGAAAGAGAACAGCTCAGAAAAGTGCTGCATATTTAATTGCTTTTCCAGGGCACTGACAATGACCATGGTAGATAAGACCAATAATATTTTCCCTTTTTAATCAATACTTTCAAAATATATCACCATTGTATTGTAAAACCAAAAAAAAAAAAAAAACAACAGAATAGTAAAGTATTTTCAAATACTTTACTCTAAACTCAAAAGTGTGACTTTACAAGGAAAAATATTTGCTATTTCTATTCTCATGGTTATAGCTGGTAGGACAGCAGTACACAATTCAGTTGGGAATCAGGATCTCTAAAATCTAACCTTAAATATACTGTTGACTTGTGATTTTCATACTTCTATATGTAAGATAAATCTCAACACTAGCTTTAGGTACATCTACTTGATTATATACAAAGACTAAAATAAAAGCATTAGAGAAGTCTAAGAGATTAGTAAAGCAATAACATTTTTAAAAGCAGATATACCAATAGAGAGCCCAGCTACTCAAAAGAAACTCAGAACTGACTTAGTTCTCTTCAGCATAATAAAAACTAAGATTTTTGTCAAAGCAACACTAATACTTTAAAATTAGGTTCTGGTTGGAGTTTTTATTTATTTTTTTTTATTTTTTTATTTTTTTTTATTTTTTATTTATTTATTTATTTTTTTTGGAGTTTTTAGATTAAGAAAATAATCTGATTAATACTGCCTCCTTACATGTCATGCTGTCTAGGGTACCATGATGGAACCTTATCACTTCTTTTTATGCTCTCTGGGATATGATTATTTCATAGAAAGTGTATTTGAATTACCAATTACATACCAAAACAACTCAGAAGGGAGCTGAAATCTGTAAAAACACATGGAAGTTTGGGGGTTATTTTTTTAAAGCCTACTGAATACTACCAGGATATATATCACGTGCACCAAAACAGAAGCCACTCTGCAATCACCAATTCTCTGTCCTACTCTAGGCAACACAGTTCTCTTAATATTGCAATGAATGGCATAACCTATTGCCCAAGTCACCCTTTCCTCCTCACTTTTCTTCAGTCATCTCACGCAGTCCCAAATCCTATAGATGCAACCTCCTCAGCCATGTCTCTTCATCTCTATTAATAACTTCTTCCTTCTTTGAATTTCTATTACCAATTAATTCAAGCTACTAGCATAGTATGTATCACAATGTGTTATATGGATACTCACATATATGTTTCTTATTTGTATTTATGATAGAGATAGAAGTAAAAAGAGCCAAAAGTAAAACTGCAGAACTGGTGAAATGCAAGATTAAGATAATACATAGGATTAAAGCACCTTAAGTTTAAAAAATAATTATGATCCTACATTTCCACTACCAGCCATATAAGAGAGACTAGATTTACATTATCTCCTAAAATAACTAAATTAGGCCTAAGCAAAAGGCTATTTTGAACCCTCCATAATAAAGCTTAAGAATAAGCATTGAAAGAATCAAATTTATTCCAAGTAATATGAATGCATCCTAGGAATAAAGAACAATTCACCACTTCACAACATGAAACTGAAAATGCCCAGCATCCTACCAAAAATCATTAGGGACATAAAGAAGCAGGAAAACACAACCCAGACCTAGGAGAAAAATCAATCAATAGAAAAACCTCCAAGAAACATCATAGTGGTAAAAGTAATTAGAACATAGGGATTCTAAAACAGCTATTATAAAATAAATGTTCCATATGTTCAAACACATACATGGCAAGGAAAGAAATGAAAGATATAAAAAAGATCCAAATATGACTTCTAGAGATGAAAAACATGATATCTAAAATGAAAAAAACACGTTGAACAAAACCAACAGATGATTAGGCAGAGTAGAGTAGAAGACTTGATTTATTTAAGTATGTAGAAATATAAATTATACAAAATCAGAGAGAGAAAATAATTTTAAAAACTGAACAGAAATTCAGTAAGCTAGGAAAATATCAGATGGTCAACATACATACAATTGGAGTCACAAAAGGAGAGAGGAAGATTTGAACAAATAACTGCATAAAAATGTTCAAATTTCATGAAAACTATAAATTCACAAATCCAAGAATCCTACAAACTGCAAGCAGAAGAAAACCACCCCATGACATTATGCTTTAATTGATTTTTTGTTTTTCTATATTATTTCTATTTTTTCTATTGTTTATATGTTTTCTATTTCACTGATTTCCACTCCGATCTCTATCCTTTCCTTTCTTTTGGTTTAATATGCTCTTCTTTTTCTAGTGTCTGAATGTGGAAGCTGAGGCCATTGCTTTCAGAACATTAGGCACTATTTAGTCCTATAAAATTGCTCTTGAATACTGAGACAGTACTATCCCACATGTTTTTCTATTTTTCTTTAAAGTTTGTATTTTGAAATGATTATAAATTCATGAAACAGGGATCCCTGGGTGGCGCAGCGGTTTGGCGCCTGCCTTTGGCCCAGGGCGCGATCTTGGAGACCCGGGATCAAATCCCATGTCGGGCTCCCGGTGCATGGAGCCTGCTTCTCCCTCTCCCTCTGCCTGTGTCTCTGCCTCTCTCTCTCTCTGTGACTATCATAAATAAATTAAAAAATTAAAAAAAAAAAAGATTCATGAAACATTGCAAAATAGTATAATGCAGTCTTGTATAGCCTTAACCTAGTTTCAGAACCAGGAAATCATCACTGGTACAATCCACAGACTTTATTCATCAGTTTTATATATACAATTTTACATATATTCATTTTGTATGAGGGTATGTGCATTGTTTGTGTGCTTGTATAGAGTTCTATCCAATTTCGTCACATGTTTATTTGTGGAACCTCTAATATAATCAAGATACAGAGCTATGTCATCACCACAAAGATCTACCTAACCCTTCATAGTCACAGCCAACCCTTCCCTTCTAATTCTGTCTCTAAGCCCTGGTTAACACTAATCTGTTATTCATCTCTATAATTTTGTCATTTTGAGAATGTTAAATAAATGGAACCCTTTCTTCTCATGGTACTTTTAAGACTTATCATAAGCAAACTTTTGAGATTGGCTTTTTCACTTGGCAAAATATTTTCGAGACTCATCCAATTTGTTCCACATATTTATACTTCAATCCACTTTTTTTTTCCTGAATAGTATTCTAAGATATGGATCTGTTCTGTTGTCATTTTCATTCAGTTCAAAATAATTTCTAATTTCCCTTTTGATTTCCTCTGTGAACCATGTATTATTTAAAAGTATGTTGTTTAGTTTCCAAATATTTGTGGATTTTCCAGGGATCTGTTATTCATTTCTTATTTAATTCTACTGTGGTCAGAGAATATATACTTTGAATGACTTGAAAGCTTTTCAATTATTCAGAATTGTTTGATGGCCCACAAGATGGCCTATCCTGGTCACTGTTTGCTGTACACTTGAAAAGAATGTGTATCCTCCTTTGTTGGGTAGGATATTCCATAAAGTCTGATATTAATGTAACTCAGGGTTTAAGTATGTTTCACCTAAGAAGCAATATAGTTGGGGCTTTTTATCCAATTTGACAATCTTTGATTTTTTTATTAGGATGTTTAGACCATTTATAACTAATGTGAGTACTGATATGCTCAGGGTTACATCTTGCTTGTTTCCCTTTTATTTTCTTTCTTGGTCTAGGTTTCATTATATACATCACATACATTTCATTATACATATCACAGTTTACCTTCAAGTGATGTGATACCACTCACATATATTTTAAAAACCTTTTAATAGTTCCATTTCCCATACTCCTGGACTTAACACTACTGTTGTCATACATTATATACACACACACACAAAATATATACATATACACACACATATGTGTGTATATACATCCATGTGTATTTTAAAGACTTCAATACATAGATACTGTTTTTGCATTAACAGTAAGTTTTATTTTATTTATTTATTTATTTACTTATTTATTTATTTTGGAGAGAGAGAGAGAGGGAAAGTGGAAGGGAGTGGGAGGGTGTGGGAGGGGGGAGAGAGAGAGAGAGAGAGACAATGAATGTTGGAGAGAGGCAGAGAGAGAGGGAGAAAATCTTAAGCAGACTCCATAGCCAGCTGGGAGCCCTATGTGGGGCTCGATCCCATGACCCTGAGATCATGACCTGAACCAAAACCAAAAGTCAGCTGCTTAACCCACTGAGCCACCCAGGTGCCCCAACAGTAAATTTTATTTTATAGAGACATAAACCATTACCCAAACCCCCCACATACTGTATATATTAACCATTTTCAGTCTTCTTTATTCCTTTCCATCTGGTATTCTTTTTCTTCTGCTTCAAGGACTTAACATGCCATATAAAGCACATCTACTGCTAATCATTTAAAAAAAATTTTGTATATCTGAAAAAAAGTTCTCTCAATTTTTTTTGGGGGGGGGACATAGAATTCTAGATTAATAGTTGCTTCCTTTCAGTACTTAAATCTGTCATTCTTACCATTTTTGCCTTGGTGTGTGTGTGTGTGTGTGTGTGTGTGTGTGTGTGTGTATATATATATATATATATATATATTTTACTTCTAGCTGCTTTTAAGATTTTTCTCTTTTTAAATAATTTTCAGCAATTTGATTATAATGTACTTTGGTACGGTTTTCTTCAAGTTTCTTGTGCTCAAGACTTATTCAACTTCATGGATCTGTGAGTTAATAGTTGGCATCAGATTTGGACGTTTTCTGGCTATTTCTCTTGTCATACCACCCCCTTCCCTCTATCAGGGACTCTGATTTCAAGTATAGGTTATCCCACAGCTCAGTGAAGCTATTTCAAATATTATACTGGTTTCTTCTGTGTTTCACTTTGGAAAATTTCTCTTAGTTTATGTCAAGTTCACTAACATTTTCTTCATCAATTTCTAGTTTATCCTCAATCTTATCCAGTGCAGCTTTCATATTTAGGCTTTCTTATTTAGAACTTTGATTTGAATCTTTCAAATTTCCCATGTCTCCACTTAACTTTTCAAATACATGAAATACAGTTACAATAACCGTTTTAGAGTCACTATTTCTGACCCTGTGTGAGCTCTAGGCTCTGTGCCCTCTAGGACTCTCTGATGGTTCTTTCCTTGGCTTCCAGCAGTTTCCTACAAGCACCAGTACTGGGCTGAATACTTGAGGAGGACCCTCTGCACATCTTCAGAGTTCACATTCTATGCAGATCCATTCTCTCTGATGGCCTATCCAGCAAATTCTAGGTTAGGAGTTAACAAATAGTAAAATAGAGCTTGTGGATCATGATTACTCAAATCTGTGGTTATAATTTTAAAGCAGCCATAGACAATATATAAATGAAATGGTGTGGTTGTTGGAGTAAAACTTCATTTACAATAATAGTTCATAATAGTTTGCTGATAGATGCTCTTCCATGGTCTTACTGGACTGCTCCATTCCCCTTGTATTCATTCCACTTGGAAACCCACCCCCCTCCATTGCAGCACAGCCCACAAACTCTTTCAGAGCAATAAATGGAGACAGTGGTAAGGTTTGCCTCATTTGTTTCTGATGTCCCGGGAATCAATGTCCTTCATTCCCTGCTGTTAGTAAAACAGTTGTTTTATATATTCTCTTTTTTGTTGTTATTTCAGGCGGAATGGTAAATCTCAAATGAAGCCTCAAGAAATACCCAATAAAGAACATTATTTTCACACACAAAAGATTCTAAATCCAACTGAAATATATAGATCTGAAACATATAGGTTTTAACCATCTTTTGTGTTTTTCATTCCTTTTCATAATGGTGTCAAAGCTTCTCCCCACCTTTCCTATAATGCTTTTAAAGGTAGAAGAAAACAATTATATCCCCAGTAAAACAGAGAGGTTCTATGGATTCTGATCACCTTTCTATTGTGTATCAAAGCTATGTTTCTGCTGAATGATCTCTTGTTATCATTTAACAAAAAAAAAAAAAAAAAAAAAAAAAACCTCAATAAGCTTAGAAAGGAACTTCTCACATACCCAGGGATCACCTCAGAAAGAAGTTCAAAGTCTGACCTTCCCCCAACAAAGCTAATGTTAGCAACATAAAAATAATGCTGATGCCAAATTACCTGAAAGAAAAGGAGGAAATGTGATTTTCCCCCTAAATAAAACTTTCACCAAATGCCTGGGTGGCTCAGCAATTGAGCATCTGCCTTTGGCTCAGAGCATGATCCTGGATTCCCGAGATTGAGTTCCACATCGGGCTCCTTGCATGGAGCCTGCTTCTCCTCCCTCTACCTGTGTCTCTGCCTCTCTTCCTGTGTCTCTCCTGAATAAATAAATAAAATCTTTAAAAAAGAAAAAAACACAAAGCTTTCCCAAGTCAACTCAGTAAGCTCTATCTTTAATTTACAATTTGGGAAACTCTGAAGCAGACTAAAGAAAAAGTTATTGTCTATTTTGAGATGATATTCAAAGCCAGATGATATTTGTTAGTCTCTTCTAATGTTTATCTTTGTTTCTGGCACAGAAAATACTGAAATAAAGGGCCTATTTTAGAAAAGGTAATTACAGTATGTAATTTTTTTCAAAGGAAAAAATAGTGTTAACACAAAAATTACTAATCTCCTCTGCTATAATCTTTTTATACACTATTCCTGAGAGTTCTTATGACCAAAGCAAAATTTTTTTTTGATACTAGATTCTTGACTTTTACCTTTACTGAGCTATACAGATTAGATTACCATCTACGCATTCACTTTATACATTTAAATCAATCTACTCAAACTGCATGAATTTGCTGATACTGGACTCCTGTTTTACTTACTCAAAATGGCAATTTCCTATAGTTCAACCCAATAATGAGGAAGACATCTCTGCCTCCACAGAATGCTCCAAGGAGCATTCTATTACAATTCGATATCTGATAGATCAAAATTCCTTAATTTTCTATCATTCCCATTCAATTAATATAGGTGAGAAAGGGGACTACAGTTAAGAACACAAAATCTGGGGTACCTAGGTGGCTCAGTTGGTTAAGAATCCTACTCTTGATTCTAGTTCAGGTCATGATTTCAGGGTCATGAGATCATAGCCTCATCTGAGGCTCCCTGCTAGGTATGGAGCCTGCTTTAAATTTTCTGTCTCCTTCTCCCACTGCCCCTTCTTCCTCTGCCCCTCATGCTCTCTAAAAAAGAAAAGAAAAATTAAAAATGTAAATTTAAAAAACCTCACAAAATTTGGAGTTTCTACTTCCTTCACTTTAAAGTTAGGTGAGAAGTCTTTAGTGGTTCAGACAGGTTTCTCTTCCCTTCCCCCATCAGTCACCCTTTTGCCACATTTGCAGAGCTCTGTTTATCAACTAGCAGTGTATTTATTATGATTACAGGCTGGAAGGGGAGTGGGGATTCCTTGCTAAACATCCTGCTCTCCTACTCTCTTCTCCCTGAGACAAAGTCTCTTTCCCATTTCCATTTACATCATGCTTTGTCTACTATTATTAAAATTTCCGGAGTTTGTACAAGTCTACTTCATTTGATCCACAGATCCAAATACAACCAAAAAAAAAAAAAAAACAATGCTTGCGACCTCTGACAAGTTTGCATTAGAGTTTTACTCCAAATGGTTATACCTGAAAATACTTTCAGTAATATATTTATCAATTCTTTAAGCAGAGAAATAAGAGGTGATTTTCAATATAATTAAATCAAAAAGCTTCCCAGCATCAAGTATGGTATACTTTTGTTTTAAGAGGTCACATCTTTTCAAATGGTTTCAGTAAGAAGAACTGGAGAGAAAGCAAGAAGGTAATAAGATTGTCTTCTTAATGAGGGTCTAACTTGCATAAAGGACTCAACAGATGGGCAGGTAAAAACATTCTCTCTAAACTGGCTCCAGCATTGCTTTTACCAATTGTATTTCAAGCTTTTATTTCTCTGACGCAGATGTCCATCTTTTGCATATTTAATTGCTTCAGTCCCGTAATATATGGCATGTCCAAGACTCCCAATCAAATAGTCTTTCTTTATGTAAGAAAACAGGGACTTCAAAATCAGGCTAATTCTGTGTCTCTACCATCAATGTAAAGAAGTAATGTAATAATTATTACAAAATTACCTACTTCTTAGGTGTTTTTTTTTTAAACTATTAAATTATCTCAGTGACATTTCACAAAATGAAAGAAAACAAATATATTACATCCATCACTTACATAGTAGATACTACAACATGACGAGATCACATAGTCAGAATAGGTATTCCATTATTAAGTCTCTGAAGTCTATTATTTGAAAATCAATACTTTTGAGATAAGAAAAAAGATGTAGAATAATACTTAAACTGTTTTACAGGGAGTTTTTTCTTTTTTTTTTTAGTTTAAATGTAAGTTATTTAACAATATACTATATTATTAGTTTGGGTTCTTTTTTTACAGTTACATAACTTTAGCATCCCTTCATTGACTGTAACAATACCGTTATAAAGAGCAAGTATTGCTATTAATATTTTATATTTATCAAATTATTGAGAGGTGATTTGGAAAGGGAACTCAGACCTTTTTATCCTTGTCCTAATGCTAGCTAGTCCACTTGGAATGGTCTAACTTGAAACATATTTATATGACATATTTTAATTAGAAACCATAGAATCATCAGTGACTCCTTTCTTTCAAATTATCTCTAATTCCTTTCTATTCCATCTCTGCAACATCTCACAGGTTTGCCCTGTCTCCTCTGTAATACAGACTTCATTAAAGCCCTCTCATCTTTCCCTAGGATCATCAAGTGTCCACACCCCTCCCCTGATACCACTCCCCTCCTTTGAACCTACCATTACAACAACACTACCAGAATGATCTTTCTAAAATGAAGTTCTGATGGTGTCACTCCAATGCCTGAAAACATTTGGTGGCTTGCTACTGCCTAGAGGGGTGATTCTTTTTTTTTTTTTTTTTTTTAGAGGGGTGATTCTTAAACTGTGCACCTGGGGACCTCTGTAATTCTAAAAATTAGAGAAAGGTGTTTAGAGTTGCTAAAATCAAGTAATGCCAATCAGCTTAATTTGCTGGAACACAAATATTAAGGGACAGAGCTGCATTTCATTTTTGCCTCTTTGTCTTATATATCTGGGATTTGCTATTGTTTGCCTACTGAACACAATAAATCACAAGATATCAAAATAACAAAACAAAGCAAACCAAAATTAATTCTGATTCAACTCTACTTAACAACTAGTTATTTTCATCCGCGTTGAGAGGTACGGGGAAAGCATTCTTATGATTTTAATTTGATATTATATAAATGTCATTTTTTTCTAATTCAAATGATAAGAATTAAATATATGCTTTAATAACCTAGAACCAGGGGGCACCTGGGTAGCTTGATGGTTGGGCATCTGCCTTCGGCTCAGGTCGTGATCCTGGGGTCCTGGGATTGAGTCCTATATCTGGCTCCCTAGTGGGAGCCTGCTTCTCCCTTTGCCTATGTCTCTGCCTCTCTCTGTGTGTCTCTCATAAAAAAAAGAAAAAAAAAAAAACAAAAAAAACAAAAAAACTAAAACCTAACTTTTACTGCTTCTTGAACCCAAAACGACTTACATATACCCCACTATAAGGGCTTTAGCAACTAAAGTTTTGCACTCATAGTTCATTTTACTTTTTTATTAAATGCTCAAATTAGTGAACTGAGAACAGAAGCAACATGCTATTCATGTTTAAATCACAAGTGCCTGACACATAGAAGTCACTCAGTAAATACATGCTGGAGAATCAATTTTATAAGAAAACAAGACTGCCAACTATGAGTTACAATTATGAAGTTTCAGAAATTTCAAGCAAAGTCAGTAAATTTTGTTTCAAGTATATGTAACATATTATAAACATAAAATAAAATAGTTTTAGAACTATTTTACTTCATGCTGCATAAAACAGCCAGGCAAGATAGTAAGTTCAATACAACAAAACTCCATTAAAAGCATGTCAATGTTGATTTTTAAGAAGTTTCTTAAAAACATACAGCACTCACAGCCTTCAAGTTAAATTAAGGATCCAGCCAATCCTACAAAATTAAATTATAATTGTAAAGAATTTTTAATTCTATGATCATAAACTGGATAATAAATATTAAATTGTCTTTCCATGCCTCCCCTACAAAATAAGCTGTTTCTAGCTCAGTGTCATGTTCTCCTCAGGGTTTAGATATGAAAGTAAACCCCAATGGAGTTGCAATCATTACTTCATTGTTCCAAATAAAATCTACAAAAAGAAAAACTTGCTGATACTTTTCACAGTGAAATGTGCTTATTCTTTTTCAAGATACCAAGTTTTATGAAGTTTATTATATCCTAGTATCCTCATTTAAAAAACAAAAACTTTCGAGACCACCAGATATACCCTCATGAACTTACATAATTGCAGGAGTATATCTCATGGCCAAGGAATATGAACAGCCAGACGCATACTTAATATGCACTAAGGCTTCTGGTTTACATTCATATTACATATCTTACTTGCCTCAATCTGATTATTTATGGCCTATGGCCTCTGGATCCATGGTGATATGCACGGCTGCGTTAAAAGTCAGCATTTTAAGAGGAAATCTCAAAACACTGTATAGAAGGTAAAAACAATGAGAACTACTTACAGCCAGCAAGCAGGAACTGATAATACTGGACTGCATCTGCAGCGAGGAGCAGAGGGTGGTTTGCATTAAATGGTGGTTGCAATTCATTCCATTGAGGAGTTCTAAGGAAATGGCAGAAGAATATTAATATTTAAGCTTAATAGATGGGATGTAAATCACTATTACTGTCACCACTTATAGACACTGATACTAAACTCACACTATCTTTGTAATCATTAAAGTGAACTTGTTGGGAGTGTTGAAACCTGAAATATGAGGCCATTTGCTTAAAAAGAATAAAAAGGTGGCAGTGAGTCATACGATTACATAGAGCTGATATTAAACAGCAGAAGACCTTCCAAGAGGATAGACAACACATTCAAAGCACTACATGGAGAGGAAGTGTGGAATTCACATGTCATGACTAAGTAGCTCTAATTTTACCTACTTTTGGACAACTGTTGGAGCTCGCTATTCTCAGAATGTGCTTATTTTAAAATAAAATAAAGCAGGGAAAAGTGGTTTAAAAAAACCCCACACAGTTAAATGAATGGCTGACTTATAATAGACCTAATTAGTATCTGAGTTCCAAAATAAGCCATTTATTTCAACAATGATGGTGCAGTAATTTTAATTAGATCTGCCTGCTCCTAAATAGCTTGATAAATAAGATATTGATCAGATCAATCTAGACTAGTAAAGTAGTAGTAAAGAATGCTGGAGCCTCCAAAAATCAATATAAGAATATTTTAAAATGTCAAAAGGAGAGGGATCATTTTAATATCCATTTTTGTCTCTTTCCTTCCATACTTGTCAGGATGAATTTTTTCCTGCCTCTTCTGTACCACTGTACACTGTATCAAACAGGTTTTATTCCAGAATTTAATTTCTCCTTCTTTATACTTGCTTATAAAGATTCTAATGATCATGTACTTTTGAGAAGGTCTCTGATTCTTAAAAACATTTCTACAATGTTTAGCCATCATATATTGGGGAATCATCTTAAAGGAAATCTTTTAACCTATTTATATTAGTTTCCAGTCCCCTTAATGGCCATTCCAATGTACTTTTTATTTTCAGTAAACATGAGACTGGAAATAGAGGAAGCACTAAAGCTCTATATGTGGGATAGAAAAAAAACCCAAGTTCTAGAAAATGTAATACAAAGATGCAAGGACAAAGTAGTTCAAAAGGAGGCATATGGCAACTGAAAACATATGATCACACAAAAATACAAAGATGCAAGGACAAAGTAATTCAAAAGGAGGCATATGGCAACTGAAAAAATGATCACACAAAAATTTGTACATGAATGTTCTTAGGATAATCATGACAGCTAAAAAGTGGAAATGGGGATCCCTGGGTGGCGAAGCGATTTGGCGCCTGCCTTTGGCCCAGGGCGCGATCCTGGAGACCCGGGATCGAATCCCACGTCGGGCTCCCGGTGCATGGAGCCTGCTTCTCCCTCTGCCTGTGTCTCTGCCTCTCTCTCTCTCTCTCTGTGACTATCATAAATAATAAATAAAAATTAAAAAAAAATAAAAAGTGGAAATGTCATCAGCTGGATAAATGAAATGGATAAACAAATAGACACAAAATGTGGTATATTCATGCAGTGGACTATTATTTGGCCAAAAAAAAAGAATGAAGTTCGGATACATGTTATAACATGGATGGACCTTGAAAACATTACGCTAAATGAAGAAAGTCAGATGCAAAAGGTCACATTTTGCATGATTCCACTTATACAGAATGTTCTTAGTAGCAAATCCAAAAAGAAAGTAAATTGTGCGGGATCCCTGGGTGACGCAGCGGTTTGGTGCCTGCCTTTGGCCCAGGGATCCAATCCTGGATACCCGGGATCGAATCCCACATTGGGCTCCCGGTGCATGGAGCCTGCTTCTCCCTCTGCCTGTGTCTCTGCCTCTCTCTCTCTCTCTCTCTCTCTCTCTGTGACTATCATAAATAAATAAAAATTTTAAAAAATATTAAAAAAAAAGAAAGTAAATTGTGGTTGCCTAAGGCTGAAAGGTTTGGTGAAAAAGGAGAGAGTTGCTAACAGGTATAGAGTTTCTTTTGGGGGTGATGAAAATTGCCTGTGGTGATGGGTACAGAACTTACTGAAAATTCACTTAAATGGGTGAACTATATTACATATAAATTATATCTCAAAAAAGGAATTACTGATATATGCAACAACAGGGATGGATCACAAGAACTTTGCTGGGTGGAAAGAAGCAAGACAAAAAAAAAGTATATACACTATGATTCCATTTATATACAATTCTAGAAACTATAAACTAATCTCTAATGACAGAGAGCACTGGTTGCCATGAGCTCAGCAGGTAAGGTAGGGATAAAGAGGGACAGGAGGGAGAGACCACAAAGAGGCACAAGAAAACATTTGGGTGTGACAGATATATTCATAATGTTAATTATAGTGATGATTTCCCAACTGCATACATGTCAATCTTTATCAAATTGTACATTTTTAATATTTTACACCTCAATAGAGCTACTAAAAACAATGGAAGGAGTTACTACCTAACCAGAGTCCAGCTGGCTCGAGGTGATGTCATCACTTCCAGTGGGGTGTCATCACTAATCTTGGGGGCAGTGCTGAGGGGTCGCGGCTCCATCATGTGCTCCACTAAGGTCCCATAGCAGCTAATAATGTAGAGAGATTCAACTACAACTTGTTTGGACTGATCTACAAACAGAAAAACAGACGCTGATTGTGTGATGATGGCAAAAAAGGGACACAGAATAATTTTTACAAGTTACTGACCTTTCAGTCTGTTTCTGAGGCTGTTGAGAGAAAATACGGCAGGAGATTTTTCACGAGGTGCCTCTCCTGCCTAAAGACTGCTTCTTAGAAGTAGATGCTCATGAATATGAGAATCTCTGTGCTATCAAAATATTTTTAAATCTTAAGCTATTTATTTCAAGAATGATGAAAATAAACTCAAAATTCTAATACAGTAAAACAGTATTTCACAGCCTTTTGTATTTTTCTGCAATGTAATTTGTTCCACATTAAACAAAATGATATCAGGTGGGATAGGGAAAGACTGCCTGGAGAGGAACACTGTATGAACTAAGATTTAGTTACACAGGATGTACCAACTTAACTGCATGAGAGGCTCTCTGTATGCCTCAATCAGCCTAACTGCTCTACTTTCTCTTGGAAAACTTTCTCTCTTTTTTTTTTTTTAAAGATTTATTTATTTATTTGAGGGGGGAGAGGTACAGAGGGAGAGGTTGGGAGAGAATATCCAGCAGACTCCTGGCTGAGCAAGGATTCCCAATGCGGGTCTTGATCTAACAACCCTGAGATTATGACCTAAACCAAAATCAGGAGTCAGACACTTAATTGACTGAGCTACCCAGGCTCCCCAAACTTTGTCTTTAAAATCTAGATTAAAACAAATAAATAAAAAAGCACGTCCTCCTCCCCAAAATCCTCTTTCTGCCTTCCTCTTCATGGGATTACTGGCCTCTATGGTAAATGAAGACCACTCATACTTTAAGGTCAGGTGCTGAATATGGATCTAATCAAATGACTTTATAAGGAGTACACATGTCTTCACTACGAAAACAGGTTTAGTCCTCTATCTTGGGTTTTACAGTAAACCTAGGAGCATATAAAATCGCTCATGAATGCTGGGTGGGTCACCTTATCTCCATGCCAGTGGAATCAATTACAGCTGATTTGAGAAAATGGCTAACGACCAGTCAGTGGGACATAAAGGAGTAGTAAGTTAAAAGGGTAATTAGAAGAGAACGGAGAAGCATTTGAAATCGAGCTTCACAGAGGGTTTTAACTAGTAACAAAAAGTCATTTTGATAGCATCATTAAAACTAAGGAGGTAACAAAAAAATAAAGATGGGATAAGAAAATGGAAGGCCTGCATACTTTACTGTATCCTCTCCCACTTAGGCAAAGAACCTGCTGTGCCTGAGATCTTATTTCCAAGGAAAGGGTCACAGAAAGGCGATAACAAGGGAGAGGGCTGATGTTTGACTGCCAATACTAAGCGTAAAGCAGGGCCATTTTGCCAAGAACAATACAGCCTGTGGAGCTGGGCAGAGAAGTGCTTCGCTAACAACTCAGTTTGTGACCTACTTTAATAGTGCTTGAAATAATAAGGGCAAAATTCTAATATTCAAAATTAAATACCTGGTCCACGAATGTAGGTACTCTTCTACACACTATAAGGAGTAACATACTAAAGCAGTAATTATGTAAAAAAATTTAGGTATTGATCTTGATGATCGAAGCAGGGATTTAAAAACCACAACTGGCACCTGTGTGGCTCAGTGGTTGAGTGTCTGCCTTCGGCTCCAGGCATGATCCTGGGGTCCTTGGATCAAGTCCCACATGGGGCTCCCCGCAGGGAGCCTGCTTCTCCCTCTGCCTATGTCTCTGCCTTTCTTTCGGTCTCTCATGAATAAAAAAAAAAAAATCTTAAAAAAAAACCCCACACAACTCTATATAAATTCAAAGAACAGTGGTTACCATAAAATATGATTCTTAGGGGCACCTGGGTAGCTTAGTCAGTTGAGCATCCAATCCTTGATTTTGGCTTAGGTCATGATCTCAGAGTCATAGGATCAATCCCCAAGTCAGGCTCTGCACTCAGCATGGAGTCTGCTTGAAATTCTCTCTCCCCCCTGTCCCTCTGCCTCTCCCTTGCTGTGTGTGTGTGCACACTCTCATGTGCTCTCTCTCTTAAATAAATAAATCTTAAAAAAAAAAAAAGGGATCCCTGGGTGGCGCAGCGCTTTAGCGCCTGCCTTTGGCCCAGGGCGCGATCCTGGAGACCCGGGATCGAATCCCACGTCGGGCTCCCGGTGCATGGAGCCTGCTTCTCCCTCTGCCTGTGTCTCTGCGCCTCTCTCTCTCTCTGTGACTATCATAAATAAATTAAAAAAAATTAAAAAAAAAAAAAAGACAACTCATTTCTGAGCAGGAGCCTGTTTTTATCTCTTAATTTATAACATGGCAAAGTTGTTGTTGGTTGTTTGTTTGTTTTGTAAAGTCAAGATGGAGCTTTAGAAAATCTGGGTTCAAACTCTGATACCATCACCTCCTAATTGGTGCTTTTAGCTCAGATATTCAAATTCACTGATCTCAAGCTCCTTGTCTCTAAAAATAGGGATAACAAAGGTTTTTCTCTCCACATCTCAGAGGCAATCCATGGAATCAGCTTATAAAAATGTAAATATAAAATAATGTAAAAATGTGTGGTGGTATGGAATTAACAATGTTGAGGACTCTGGTAGACTGTCACCAACAGAACAAAATACAGACATTCAGATGGGAAATTTACTTCATATTTATAGTGAGAGGATGATAGCTTTTCTCCTTAGTGATGCTTGAGGAACTGAGGAAAGACATACTACCTGAAAGGAAAAAATGGGCTCAGAAAATACTGGGTTTGAGATTATTCATGGAAACTACTATGAATTTCCCTCAAGAAACAAAAATTACAAGTGTCAAGTTAAGCTTCAATAATCTACATACCTTTTTCTCTTTTCAGACCTGCATTATTTGCAAACCATGATCTGGATGTCCCAAACATTGCAGCCACACAAAATTCTCCGCCCATCGATTTGCTGGGTGAAATTTGTGGAGGTGGTTTAACTTTGCTTAAAAAATAAAATAATAGTAAGAAAAATTACCATGATGGAATCACGGACCTCAAGATAGTGACCGATTTTCCTTAAAATTCCACCCCTAAGTATTCAAACCCTTCAATGTGGACATGCATTTTGACTTAAGTAATAACTGCAGGTATGAGACTGTATTCTGCCATAAAAGTAAAATTATTGCAGAATTCTAGAATATTATCAAAATGGTTAACATATAAAAACCATAAAAATCAACCCCTTTTTGAAGTATGTATTGGTGAAATCCAAATCACTTCTTTTCAGATGGATAACATTTCTCTGGAGATTTTAAAGTACAACAAGAACCAGCATAAATATCTCACAATAATAAAATAGTTTATTATTTCATTTTGATATATAAGATATGAGATTGACAGTACAGTTGATTGGAGACAGCATGTATGAAAATAATGAAATGATACAAAATGGAGCCCTGCAAATGGTTCAGCCACAATGCCACATACAAGTTAGACAATGTAGGAGGAGAAGATTGAATGCTCCAATGCAATTATATTCACCAATCTTCCTATTTGTTGTTTATTTTTTTCCATGGGTGAAAATGATGTGTCTATTTCTGTTCTGTTCTTCACATGTTTGAGGACACATTAGTAACTGACATAACTACTGTAAGAAAGTACTTGCTTTCCTCTTTGTTTTCCCCAAATTAGCTTTTATGCTATCAACTTCTAATATCAACCTTTCATCTTCTGTGAAATCCTCTTATTTCTCTTCTCTTTGAATTTGGCAAAGGCTTCCCCAAAGCTCACTGGCAATTCTTCTGACCACCTCGGATAAATGGTGGTAAGGTTTCTCTCATTCATACACCAGAAAATAGCCTCACTGCATATTGGTCGAGATCACAGCCCAGTTGGGAATGAAAGTTCTGATGTTCCTACTCTGCTCGTCAGTCTCCATCATCAAATAACATTATTTTACCTTCTTTTGTTCACTATCCTTTATCTCTTTTATCTCTGAATAAAGGGTGAGAAAGATTGGGTTTTGGAGTCTAGAAGAAACCTGAATGCTGCCATTTATTAGCTGTGTGACTCTGATTGAGTTATTTAACTTCTCAGAGCTCAGGCCACTAATACATAAAATAAAAACAGTCATGCCTACTTTGTAGGGTTATCTTAAGCATTGTTATTTGTTATTTTATATTTGTTATTATTTGTTATTTTTTCTCTAAGTGTGCTCCCTGGCTAGTAGTACCACCTGAGAACTTCTCAAATATATAAAGATTTATCAAGCCAAACCCCAAACTCTGGGGGTGGGGCCTAATAATCTGGGCCTTTTTTTTTTTTTAAGTAATTCTTATTTTATTTTATTTTATTTTATTTTATTTTATTTTATTTTATTTTATTTTATTTTATTTTATTTTAAACAAACCCTCCAGGAGATTCTGGTGCATGCTCAGATTTAAGAACCACTGTATTAGGGAATGTGCGTAGAGCAATCAGGGCAGTGCCTTCCCATATCATGGTATTCAACAGTGCTTGTTAACTGTCTTCTATATGGCACACAGCCTTCAACTAATTTTCTAAAACATCAGACTGTGCTTTGGTAATCTCAGTTTCCAGGTCCTTATGACACTCGACATAGTCTTCCACATAATTTGTTTCCCCAGCCTTCTGCTCTGATACCTTCCTGCTAGGGAAAGCAAAGAGTTTGGATCAGAGGCCACTGTGATTGATTGGTCTTTTTGACTCTTCCTTTGTACCACATCTATGGTAATACACTTTGCCATATATAAAGAAGCCTCTTCTTTCCATCATTAACATTTCCTAATCACTTCACATCATTACTTCTAAAAACCACACCCATGTCAAAATACCAACACGTCACACTCAGACTTCCACTGACAGGGAATAAAGACACAATTTTGTTTTTGTTTTTCTTAAAGTTTCTGTGAGGAAATGAATCTGGTTCTACAAATAGTTTCATGTCTTCCTGGTTGCATCTGCCACAACTACAATAACCTACCAACAGAAAAGAAGACACCCCCCACCACCTACCCCAGAACAAACACGTATCTTTCCTCAGTATCAGGGTAACCGCCATTAGATTATCCTTCCTGGTTATGATGCACTCTGTTGTAATACCGTAGAGAGTAAATTCTCCTTCAAAGCCTGTATTTCCATCAGTGAACTACTATCACTGAGCTAGTAAGTTCCTATAGCTAGCACCTTTTACTTCTTTTGGTAATTTTTAACCTTTAGAAGTTTGGGGGGAGGTGGTTGGAGAGAGAAGGAGAGAAAAAACCATTCCAGAACTTGCTGAAAGGTGTTTCCAATTATCCACTATGTGTTTCTACAAGAATCACCATCAGGGAACAATAATACTATAATGTACAAATAAGCTTCACAGGGACAAATTCAAAGCTCTTTGCAAATTACTGAATACTATTTTTGTTTTTGTTTTTTTAAGGCATGTGGTAAGCAACAAGATAGAAAACAAGTGGTATGACATTTCTTTGGAGAGATTATGCTTCCCAAACAGACTTGAAAAACAATTGCTATTAGGCAAGATAGCTACCTCAATAACAAAGAGTAGAAATATGGTAAGATATCAAATTAGTCATTGGCCATGCAAAAATATATTGTGTATGTGTTTATTAGTTAATAGTCTAATCAAAGTCAAAAGCTAAAACTTCTTACACTTCCATAATGCTACACATAACTGCTCTGAACACATAATTAAAAAGCATCAACACTGTATTATTTCATACAAACTTACTATTTCCCAAAGAGAATAAGTATATTATGATAAAAGTGTGCTTAAAATTATATAAAAATGTAAAAAAATGATCATTTTCATTTTTATACATTATTTCTTCTTTTTCCTCTGATGGGCCCTTAATAAATCACATTAGTAAAAGTTTGTGTTTAATAAGTGATTAAAAGAGTTTTCATTCCTGGAGTGGCTGGGTGGCTCAGTTGTTTAAGTATCTGATTCTTGATTTCAGCTCAGGTCATGATCTCAGGGTTATGAGACTGAGCCCTGAGGCGGATCTGTGCCAGGCATGGAGCCTGTTTGAGATTCTCTCTCTCCCTCTCTCTCTCTGCCCCTCCCCCCCTAAAAAAAAGTTTTCATCCCTCAGAATAACTTGCTACCTCTTACATGGAGTAGTGCTGTGTGCTATGTACTGTGTACTGTGGAGGGAGCATATTTGGTGAACATATCATAGCAAGTCATTTCTATCATCAATCTATATTTGGAATGACTGTGGTATTTAACAAAACAGAACATAAAAATATGTGCATGTGTCCAGAAGACTTTCAGAAAATTAAAAGGAGAAATAATCTAAAGAAAAGATTACTACTAATAAAGTATTTCTACCCAAAGGGCGAAAATTTCACTTTGGTTTTTTTTTGTTTTTTTTTTTTGAAAATTTCACTTTGACTTACTTTGCCCTTTATCCTAAGTTTTAAAAAGACGAACAAGGAATTTTGAATGGAAGCAGATTGAACTTTTCCAAAGTGACCCAGAATATTTCTATTGCAAAATAACCTTTTGTTGGCAGAAAAATAAAACACTGACAAATGATGTATATGTGGAAGAAACAAAAGATAAAAGTATTAGCCTTGTAAATCATGATCACTTATGTATTGGTGACCCAATCATTTTAAGAAAGCATTCCAATACTATCCTTTTTTCTTTCTTCCTCTCAACATTTCCCTTTATTCCCCAAAAGGGGTTTAATAAATCCCATTACAAAACAACTGCAATTTTAAAAAGAATACTTTTGGGTGTTTGGAGGCCTTCCCTCATTTATTTATTAAATAGTCTGATATAAAAAATAAAATTTCAATGCATATGGTGTCCAGAAATTCAGTTGTGTTGATCATGATTTTAAATAAGAATAAAACATACTTATGGAGCTGATGGACTCCCTTCTACTGAGAACTCCTGCTCTTTACTCCCCTGAGCCCATCATAGATGGCCTCATGTTCAAAAATGAAAAGTAAAATCTGGCTTAATTTGTGAGCAGCGTGTAAAAGAAAAATGGAATTAATTCAACTTTCACCCTATCAGGCAAAATAATAATTCTAACATATATTTACTAAACTGGGTACAAGAAAACAATGTAATAAAAAGTAAAACAAATATACAAAGAAGTAACAACAAAAACAAAACCGAACAAATAAGGTACTAAAATTAAAAGTCAGGAGTTTCACTTTTTGTCACTCCTTTTGGGAGACTTAACCATCTAACTATAGCATGAGAATCATTTTCACTGCCATCGGGAGTTCTGGGGACATTAACATTATGACATCTTTCAAAATACTTACAAAGACTATTGAAGTTACCCATTGGCTTTTACTGTATTATGTAATCCAGTCAGATTAACATATTGAATTTCTCTTGCCTTTTTTTTCTCTCCACACCCTACTGCAAAGAGAAAAAAAAAGCAAAACTCTAATAATATCTGCTTTTAAAATTACGTCCATCTGGGTAAATCTACTACGTCCCATAGAGTAGGACATGAGTGGGGTATCTGTGGATGGCATGAAAAGCAGCAGTGAGGTCCATTGCCTTGTTCAGAAGGACACAAGTGTGGAAAGAACTAAATTGAGATAGAAGCACCGTTTTTTTTTTTTTTTCCTTTCCTGGAACATAAGGGTACACTCAATAATCCACTTTAAATGTTAGACATAATATTGCTGTAAGAATTACAAGTGGTATAATGTCTGTGTATAAGAAGAAAAATCTTTCTTTATATTCCTCAGTGTGACTGAGCTTTTAAAAGGAATTTAGAAGTGTTCTCTCACTCTCGACTTTATTTTTCTAAAAGAAGAACTAAGCGGGGAAAAAAAAAAAAAGAACTAAGCAGGAAACTGAAAGTATTATATTTTAAAGATATTAATATACCTAAAATTATTCTATTACAATTTATTCTTAAAGACCTAACAGATTTATGTAAATTTTACAAATAAGATTCTCTTTTCTATATAAATCTTTTCTTTCAAAAATGAATTTATATTTTAAATATTCTCAAAAGAACAAGATTAGTTTAAATGAACTATTTACATATAAATGGAATATTCTCAGTGCTAATTAAAACTTTAAATATAATTTGATTTGCAAATTTTAATTCTTTAAGGTTTTTATATAACACAAACACAGGTTATGAGTATAGGATGTGCTCAAATGGGCTACTTTTGTCTAAACTATCAGGCATATGTTTTTTCTTTTGATAAGCGATACTACATGCACATTAGGAGCTCAATAAATACTTATTACTTATTTATAATATTGAAAGCAAAATCCATTTAAAAAAATTCACAATGGCTATTTCCTTAAAATTTCTATATTAAAAAATATTATACGTGTGACTCTTTTACAATATTTTACACAGTCATTCAGACTCAAATATCCTGGAGGGTGCATAATCCCCAGAGTGTATAAAATGCCTAAAATGTTGAAGATGATCTGTATAACTTTTCAACAAGCTTGTTTTATTATCAAAAGGAAAAACATTATTTTAAACTGACCCACTGCAATTGCATGAATTTAAACAAACAAGTTTATCAAAGAATTAAGAATTAGTATAAATTGTAATCTATCAAAAGTAAACTCTTAGCTAAATACAAGGTTGCAACTTGAAAATAATTTTAAAAATGTACGAAATGTCCATTACATTTTAAGAGGAACTATAAAAATTTCATATTCTTCCAAAATACAAATACTACCCTGCAACTAGAAGTACTAAAAACATATTTATTTGGCAGGATGCTTTATTTTGTAACAGTAAATAAAAACATTCTCAGGTTGAATGCTAAATATCATGGAAAAATAGCAAAAACTGTTAAAACAAAGAAGCTCTTATAAACAAGCTAGGAGAAGTTGTCAAATTTATATTCATTTTGCTGCCTTAATTTGAGGTTTCATTAAGATCTTAATGGGAAAAACATGCACCACTAGTAAAGGAACGTATTTTAAAGGAGGATCTTTTAGGCTAGTATAAGTGACTAAAAACGAGTTTCTTGTGAGCTAACGATGGCATCAAACAAACCACAAAGCAGTCTTCTAAAAGACAGGCAATGATTTAAAAGTCTACTATATTTCATATATCCCTTTCTTTAATCTGGCTCTTTTAATCTTGTTTCAACCTCAAATCATTTCTGGTTGACAAGTGCTTTTGCTTAAATTTGAGGAGCACATAAGCTGTTGAAGGAATGGACTTTTCTTATTTAACATACATTTGTTACTCCATCTCTACTTCTCTGCTAAAACTTCAATCTCTATTAACATACTAAAACTCTTCTTTGTACTTAGAAAATGAGAAATTTATCCTAAGACAGAATCTAATTCTAAGTTTAGTTTACAAAGAAATTTTGTCATATGTTGAATCTGGCATTTAAAAACTGACTGCTCATCTAAGTTCCTAAGTAAGATCCATGTATCTTGTTTGTTTGGGGAAGAAATCTGGTTAACAAAAAGAATAAAGATTGACTTGCATGGAATTTTGACTCATTTATGCCCTGAATTTCTTAGAATAGTTTCACAATCTGTGTCCTAATTTTGACGCTGCATTTCAAGGGGTAAGTTTTTATGATTTGTCACCCTATTCTTATACGGTAATGAAATTTTCAGATGTTCCTGTGGCAGATTACCACTGAAATGAGTTTGCATCAAATTATGGTGTACCTTCAAGAATGATTTCAGTTTCTTTTTGTCCATGGGAAAAACAGTTGGGAGGTTTTTTCCCTAGGATAATGGTACAGTATGAACAATTCCCAGTAGCGGTTATGAGAACTACACACATGTACAGAATTCTTTAAAGTATTCTGACTACATTTATAAAATTGATATACTTTACACATTGCCCCAAATTTCCTTTTGGCTCACTTAACTCCTAAAAGTGTGAAAAAAAAAAAATCTAAAGAAGCTTCTTTTCAAAAATGGTATTTTCCCCTTAAACAAGTAACATTTGCTGAGCTCTTACTATATATGCCAGGTACTGTTCTAAGCACTTCATATTGTCAGTTCATTTCATCCTTGCAATGAACCTATGATGTAGGCGCTACTGGTAATCCCTTTAACAGGTAAGGAAACCAAGAAACAGAAAGGGTTTAGAAAATGACACAAGATCATATAGGTAAGTAGTATGTGAATTGGGACTTAGGACTTCGACTGACAGGTCTGATTCTGGAGCCCTAACTCTTAGTCATAATGTTAAAGACAGCAGCTCCTAAATACATTCTACTTCACATCTTTACATAAAAGTATTAAATATACTGTTTCTTTTCTATGACCATCATGTCTAAGACTGACAAAATTGTATTTTATGCATTGTTTTATAAGAACTTACTAAATGAATAAGTTACAGTAAATTGGTGCTAATAACTCAAAATTATAAATTATTTAGGAGTTTTAATGAAATGAAACACAAATTTCCTCATCAAGGAGATCCTTAAATACCTAAACTCCTCAAAACAGAACTAACTCTATTGCTTTGGTACCAAATAAAATGCAGTTAAAATTTATAGGGTATTTTTAGTATATCTTAAATATATTTATATTTCAAAATAAATCATCTCTTTGAGTGTTCAACACAATGTGTAGGGAGCTTCTATCACTATCATACTCAAAGCATTAAACTTGGGTGTTAGCCTTGTCTTCTAACATACACTAGCATTGAGAGAATCCTTCTAATTTCTCATTTTTAAATATTAATCTGATTTTTTTATTTGACTCTTTAAGAAATGAAGTAAAATTTAAAAATCTGCTCTTTTAAAGCTTAAATATCAACATTCATGTCCATTCTACAAATTATTCAGTAATTTGGTGCATCTATCTGTGATCAGGCCATGCAACTGAAAACAAAAGTACAAAACAGAATTACTTTCTGAGAGTACAGCAAATGAATTAGGCATGCGGGACTGAACTGGGACTCACCATGGAGCTTTTATGGAAAAACACCCCGCTCCAAACAGATAAGGCCTTCATGGAAAAGGGGGGAAAATGCACAGAAAATTAGAGGAAAACTCATTTCACATTAACAAATACATGTATATCATACTGTTAATAGAGTTTGGATAAAATCACTGAAAAAATTAATAATCATTTGCAATTCTGCTGTAGATACTAACAAGTCTGATATAACCAATCACCAGAATGCCATGAAATATTAAGTCCCTTAATTTTCAAAGGATGAGCGATTTCAAAATGTCTATTTCTCCCCCTTTTCTGGAATACCCGTGGAGGGTTCCTAAAGTAAAATAAAATAAATTTCACTTCTGAGGCCCTAAAAACAAAGTACAAGTTAAATGGAATCATCAGATGGCGAAAAAAGTGGAATCAATAGCAACAGATGTGTGGTTGTAGGACACGAAATGTTTAAAATCAGCGAAAGAGAATGCAATAAAAAATTTGATAAGCATTATTTGCTCTTCATCGGTTGTAGCCTCAGAGCCACAGAAAGAAAGCATGTATTTTCCAAGCGACTTATTTAAAGTAAAGTTGAACTGTGTATTGAAGGCCAAAGGAACAAAAACCAAATATAAGTAGTATGATTTATTTCCGTGTAGGGTCATATTCCAGAAAATTAGCATTTCTCTTAAGAGTGCTACAGGTTGGCTTCTCCCACCTGCCTGCATTGGGCTAGGTCAGAATACTGTAAACTAAGGCTATAGTTGCTTATTTTAAATGCAAATGAGGATACAAATTCAGGCCTCATGGTGACACATATTTCTTATTAATATTCTGTTCACAGCCATTTCAGACATACTATGCATATCTGCACACAAAGAGGATTGGCTGATTTAACTATATCCCAAACAAAATGCCGCTGTGGCATCTGGTATGTGGAAGTGAAACATAGATTGAAAAGGAAAGCACACTGGCAAAACCTGGATGGTTTCTTCTTCAACTCTGACACTAAAAACATCATAAAAAAAAAAAAAAGTTCCTGCTAACTGATTACCAGTTAGCTGCCTGGGAGTTGAGTTTTGCAAACGGAAACTTGGATAGAATGCTTTCACAGCGCAGAGCACAATTCTGAGGACAGATGCACAGAAGAAACGAGAGAACAGGAGAGTTAAGAGAAACTAATAACAGAAAGAACGAGTTGGAAGAAGTGAGATATTGAAGAAAAAGAAAAATAACCGCAGAAATGGTGCCAATGCAAAGCAAGGACATCTCTCTCATGGTTAATATGAACACAACCAAAGATATGATGTCATTATCCTTGTTAAATAGTGGATATTCAAACTTTTTTAATTGTGACCTGCAGAAATACATTTTAAGGCACAAGCTGGTGTATACATGAATACACCTAATGAAACAATAATTTAATGAATGTGGTTTTTGTCTGTAATCAACTTTACTATTTTCTATTTCAATGTATCATAAACATTAATGTTGGGATTTAGGTACAATAAAGACTGCATATTTTGACAGGGTAGGTCTGAGAGGGACCTGAGATTCTAACAAGCTGCTAGCTCAGGCCAAAGCTGTTTATTTACAGAACCAGTAGCAAAACTGCATTTTATTTTATTCTATTTCATTAAAGAAAAAAGTTAGTCACAATCCCCTTATCTGATTTCATGATTCACAAATTATATTGGAAAAAAAAATGTTACTGGAGCTCACCCTGAACTCTGACAAACAATGATTTAAATAACCAAGACCACTCGAAGACTCCAATCTCAGTAAAACAGTAATGCCATACAGAAATGATGAGAAAATGGAAGCTTCAATATGTTTCCATATGTCCACAAATACTTCTGAAATGAAGAGGTCATTGTTGGCATACTGTGCCCAACTTCCTTGAAGTTTCTTCATTAGGCAGGGCATATGAAATAATCAAACAGTTCAAATGATTCTGACACAAGCGCTGACCATCTGGAACATCTAGACATGAGTCGCTCTTCAGTGTGTATTATATCAACACCAAACAGTCTCCAATCTCATTCTAAGTATCAGACTACAGCTAATTTGTTGTAAAACATTTGAATGTTTTATCTTAGTCCTTTATGACTTAAAAGGGTCTCTACTGGCCCCCAAAACCAACCAAACAAAAATGAAACAAAACCTTCAAGTTTCTACATTTCAAAAGACCAGCTGATGTTCCCCACCTATAGCGCCAATAAATACCCTTTCCTAGGTTTAGGTTTCCTTATGTATAAAAAGGAAACACGTATTTGCCAAACAAATTAAACACAGGCTTAAAAAAAAATCTCCTAGATTTTCCTTTCTAGGCAATAGTAATGTGTTATCAACAAAAGATTTCAACAGCCATTTCCTTCCCCACGATCCTAAAACGCATGGTTAACTCTCCAGACACTGTAGTAAACAGGCCTGTACTAAGCAGCAGCATTGTCAAATTTAAAGACAATACTGTTCTCACTGTTCACAGCATAACCCAATTGTGTGAGCTAAAAGTAACCCTTCTTCAGTCAAAAAAGGATCAACTGGCTAACACAGCTCAAGGGGAAAACAGAGGGCCGAAGAAACTGAATGAGGACCTGCTTTAGTATACACTTGGCATGTTCCCAATCTATACTTACCCACTTCTTACCCACTCCTCCAAACTGGACCTCTGCCACATACATGTAAAAGAAGAGCCACAAACTCCAAAGAATTAGAGTGACTGACATAATTACTGACTTCGTATGGGTAGTGTCAGCTGTTCTTTTGAAATGTGCCTGCTTCATCTTTCTCAGTAGCAAAAGAATGAAAATATAAAGTCACAAAGGACAAGTCCATGATCCAGCTGTCTTCACCTATGATTTCCCCTCCCCCTTCAAAATACCACAGTTGTAATCATATAGGGTATATGAGAGTAGTTAGAGAGAGGAAGAGAGTATGTGAGTGGGAGTATATGTTGAATGAAAATGGTCTGTATTAACATATGCAACTCAAATTATGATGTCCAGATATTAAGAATTTCTGTGTTTTCTAAACAGTATTAAGTTTCAGCAGGTTTAACAATCTTGCCATACAAAACCTTTCACTTTGTTACAATTATATCCTTTTTAAGCTGAGTTCTGATCGAAAAACATCAGGACTGGCCAAGAGATTAAAAATCCAGAAATATTTTTTATAGATTTATTTGTAGTGCAACGTGAAACAACTTGACCGTTAACGATTTCTTCTGGAGATTCTCAGAAGACAAGAAGAAATTGTGTTTTATATCATAAGAGTAACACCATGTAAGTTTTTAAACATTGATTCATTTTGTTAAATGCCACATAAAACCACAAAAGCTTTGGTCTTACAAGCTGAAAGTAAGGCAAACGTGAAGATTTTTTAAATGCAATCAAAAAGTAAAACTAGATCTGATTCTGAATCCTCTAAAATCTTCTATAACCCAACTCTAGTGCTAAAAGGTATAAAAGATTAGGTTCAATCACCTCTAGAGTTAAAGAATTAGAGTCTCAGAGAAAAATTCTATGAACATACTCTGAAAGTCCTATTTTTCAATTGATCATGTCTTATGATAATTCAGACACTCTCACATAACAGACCTCAGAATGAGCCCATATTTACTATGAATAACTATATGTCAACAAACTGGACAATCTAGAAGTAAAGGAAAAATTCTCAGAAACATACAACTTACCAAGACTGAATAACAAAGAAATAAAAAATCTAATAGCTTTAATTGGCAAATTTTATCAAACTTTTAAAGAATTAACACCAATCGTTACACTCTTCCAAAAAATCCGAGGATGGAACACTCCCAAACTCATTTTGTGGGGCCAGCATAATCCTAATACCAAAATCAGAAAAAGCCACCACTAAAAAATAAAACTACAGGCCAATATCCCTAATGAATATAAGACAGAAAAATTCTCAAGAAAACAAATCAAATTCAGCAGCACATTAAAAAGGACCATTCACCTTGATCAAGTAAGATGCATCCTGGGGATGCAAGAAGGGCTCAACATAACACAAAACAATCAATGTGATACATCATACTAGTAGAATGAAAAAAAAGTCATAAGATCATTTAACTGACACAAAAAAAAGAATTTCACAAAATTCAATATCTATTCATGATTAAAAACTCTTAATAAATTAGGCACGGAAGGAACGGATCTCAACAAAATAAAGGCCAACTGTTAGATCTAATCAATGAATTCAGTAAAGTTATGGGATACAAAATTGATGTTTCTATATACTAACAAAAAATATTTTGAAAAAAGAAACAAGGGAATCAATCTCATTTATAGTAGCATCAAAAACAATAAAACACTTGGGAACAAATATAAGTACAAGATGAAAGGTCTCTACTCTGAAAACTACAAGACAGTAATGAGTAAAATCAAAGAAGACACAAATAAGTGGAAAGGTAGCTTATGGTCGTGGATTGTAAGAATTAATGTTAAAATGTCAGTACTAGCAAAGCAGTCTATAGATTTGATGCAACTCCTATCAGGATTCCATTGGCATTTTTTACAAAAGTAGAAAAAAAACTTCCATAAAATTTATATGGAACCACAAAAAACCCTAAGTAGCCAAAGAAATTCTAAGAAAGAAGAACAAAAAGCAAGAGGCATTGCATTGCCTGATTTCAAGTTATACTATAAAGCTATAGTCATCAAAACAGTATGGAATTGGCATAAAAACAAATAGACCAATGAACAGAATCATGAGTTTACATGGTCCACACTAATATTTGACAAGGGAACCAAGAATACTCAATGGAAAAAAAGACAGTCTTTTCAATAAATGGTACTGGGATAACTGGATATTCACATGTAACAAATGAAACTGGACCTATATCTTACACTACTGACAAAAATTAACTCAAAATGGATCAAAGACTTAAATGTAAGACCTGAAATCATAAACTCCTAGAAGAAAACACAAGAACAAAAGCTCCTTGACATGGGTCTTAGTAATAATTTTTAAAATATGACACCTAAAGTACAAGTAACAAAATTAAAAATAAATTTAAAAGCTTCTGCAGAACAAAAGAAACCATCAACAAAGTGAAAAGACAACCTACAAAATGGGGAAAATATTTGCAAACCATTTCTCTGATAAGGGGTTAATAGCAAAAAATGTAAAGAACACATGGGCTCAATGGCAAAACACAAATAACCCAATTTAAAATGGCCAAATGATTTGAATAAAGATTTTTGCAAATAAGATACACAAAAGGCCAACAGGTTCATTAAAAGGTGTTCAACATCAATAGTGGTTAGGGAAATGCAAATTAAAATATAATGAAATAAAAAACAAATACATGAAATACCACCTCATACCTGTTAGTATAGCCATCATCAAAAAAATAAGAGCTAACAATGCTGCCATGGATGTGGAGAAAAGGGAATCCTTGTGCGTTGTTGGTGGGACTATAAATTGGTGCAGCCACTATGGAAAACAGTAGGGAGGATCCTCAAAAACTTAAAAATAGAACTACCCTATGATCCAGCAATTTCACTTCTGAGAATGTATCTAAAGGGAAAAAAAAACACAAATGCAAAAAGATATGCACCCCCATGTTCATAGCATGATTTACCATAACCAAGATACAGAAACAATCTGAGTGTCCGACAGATAAAAATGTTGTGATATACATACATATTTGCATGCAGTGGAATATTATCCAACCATTAAAAAATGAAGAAATCTGACCACTTGAAACAACATGGAAAGATCTCGAAGGCAATATGTTAAGTGAAATACGTCAAAGAAAGACAGATACTGTATGATCTTATTTATATGTGGAATCTTAAAAAAAAAAAAATCTCATAGAAAAAGAGATCACACTTGTGGTTACCAGATGCACAGAGTGGGAGAAGGAGGAATTAGAGGAAGGCAGTCAAAAGGTACAAACTTCCAGTTATAGGATTAGTAAGTACTAGAGATGTGATATACAACATGACTACAGCTTAACTCTGCTGTATGACATATAGGGAAGCTGTAAAGAGAATAAGAGTTCTCATCACAAGGAAAAAGTGCTTTTCCTTTTTTCTTTTCCTCTTTCTTTTCTTTTTATTGTATCAGTAGAAGATAGATGTTATATGAACCTATTGTGGTTATCATTCCACAACATATACAAGCCAAACAATTAAGCTACACACCTTAAACTTATATAGTAAAATATGTCAATTATTTTTCAATAAAACTGAAAAAGGAATAAGCCCATATAAATAAATGTACTAAACAACAAAAAAGTAGAGAAAATGCCATACCACACTATCTGTAAAATTGTAAAGTAAAACCATATTCTCTACCAATATATATTCTAGGAACTGGAATGACTCTGCTACATTCTGTGGATCCCTTAAGCAGCTACTGAAATGGGCACACAATTCACACATGAATATGAGCAAATGATTCCTCGTGTCATTTTTTCAAGTGTTACTTTTAATGTTTCATTAATTTAATTTTAACCACTCCCTACTAAAGAGACCTATAGCACTATTGTCTCTCAAATTAGTGATCTGTAAAGCAAATTAAAGCTGAAACAAGACAGTTATATTACCTAATTTGAGATATACTCAACATGCAATTTTAAATTACAAAGTCAAGATTTGCATTAGAAAAACATTAGATAATATTCAAATTCTGCCAGATGCTGCAGAAAAGAGACTAGAACATAGACTGTCAAATTTCTGTAGAAAGTTATACCTGCTGATTTTTAATAGTAGACTTCATTAAAAAAAAACACAAAATCCACAGATTTATGATAAAGTAGAACAAACATATGCAAGTAAACATATGCAAACCAAAGGTGGACTTTAAGTACTCTACTGATGGAGCACAAAAATTGTAAACTCAACTATGGCAAGTATATTATACATACAGATATATCCATATCCATTCTAATGAAAATACACTGTCCATTACTTTATATCTGGGACCAAAGATTTATAGCTTCACTATCAAAAACTAACATCTATACAAGACAGGGCTGGGACATAGAGAATTATGATCTGCTACTGTACCTGTGTGTCTTTCTCCAAATATTTCCCATTTAATTCTCAGAATTTCTCTTATAAGGTTTGGGGCTCAGGCCAAACTGTGTATATAAGCCAAGGTAGATCTAACTGAATTAGAAGAAAAAGCCATTTTCTTCAGTAGAAGAAATTTCTTCAAGGCCTACATTATGCCAATGTCATTTACTCACTTAGCAAGCTCTATGGCAGATTTGGTGTACAAATTTCAAGTTGAGATAATAAAATAAATGCTATTAAATGTTTCCATTTCTAAATAGGAACAATCATCTATGTTTTCCTAATGAAGCTCTCATTCAGCACTGGTCTAGAACTCAACAGTGGGTAAAGCTTAGAAATCGGGTGATAGGACCAAAGCCCTGGTGGGAATTCATACAATGTACAGCTGAAAAATCAAAATTCACACATATAAACTTATATTCTTCACATGAAGAAGCTTACCTAGGTCACACTGGTAATAGGTAACAGAACCAAATGAGAAGTCAGTGCATCAGATTCCTAAGTCAATATCCTTCCACTACATGACTTAACCTATTTCTACAGAGTTGGGCCCAAGGTTCCTAACACCCACGTCAAATTGCTCCCAAAGAATAAATATAAAGATGGGGACAGGGAAAAGGAACAGAAGTGGCTCCATTTAAGAAAAAGGAAACTTAAAAAAAAAAAAAAAAAAGAAAAAGGAAACTTATGAAAGACAAAAAAATCATCTCATGCTTACTTCACTAAAAAGGTCAGTTAGCTAAGAGCAAGGAAGTGACTTCATTACCAATGTCTACATTTTTCATCCCTGAAATTACTCTGATCTCTTTTTAAAATTTACTGCTCACTGTTTGTGCCTTAAAAATGATGTGTATTTATTAGTAACTTTAGATTTAATGCACATAAAGTTAAGCATACCGATGAAAAATTATCTACTTAGTAAAATATTATATAGGAAGGCATTCAAAAAAAACTTTATCACTGACTTGATTTATTAACTCGACCAAACATCTATGAAATGCTGCTTAATAAATCACTACTATAAATACTTAACACTCCAAAATAATAAGCAACTCCTTAGCACCCAGGTTCATTTTACTAGATGAGAATTATTTTTATCTATGTATCATAAAAATATGATGGAGGTCTTTCCAATCCTTTAGTCTTAGACTGGAAGAAAATGGACTGTGTTTGGATGAGTGATTGTTGAACCAAATGATTTCTAGCACTTCTTTTGCCTTCATCAGTGTATACTGTAGTCAGGTTAAGCAACAGCTGTTGCCAAAATAGGCCTTATTTCCTCTAAGTGCTGCTTCAAGGTACAGAACATGGAGGTGTAAATACATCTGTCTTTTGCCGTTTGTAGTTCTACTGGCCTTGTGCATGTCTTGGAGTAAGACAGATGGTCCTTGACACTGTACAGGCTTCCAGGGATATATATTTCCAAAAATAAGAAGGCAGATGTGAAATATGGTAAGCACACGTTCTATCCCCTGAAGGTTTGAACTGAGGCTTCTATCTCAATTTGAATATTTAAATATAGGATCCTAGGTAATCCTTAGAAATCTCTGTGCTGGAAATACAACATTTTATGCTTATTTTGCCTTTATGCCAAATATTTAGAACATGGGATTTATTTATTCCATATTCCATTTATTTATTTATTTATGTTGATCTAACCGAGGTAGGCATATAATTTTATTAGATACATTATCAAGTATACTGGAAGTAGTCACAGAACTTACATGTCTATAAATGAGTCAGCTCTGTGTTCTATTTCTACATAATCCATGTTAAATACTTCCTGTTAACTTTTTTATTATTTTAAGATTTCATTTATTTATTCATGAGAGACAGAGAGAGAGAGAGAGAGAGAAAGAGAGGCAGAGACACAGGCAGGGAGAAGCAGGCTCCATGCAGGGAGCCCGATGTGGGACTTGATCCGGGGACTCCAGGATCATGCCCTGAGCTGAAGGCAAACACCGAACCACTGAGCCACCTAGGCGTCCCATGATAACTTTATTTTAAAATGCTAGCAAAGACATGTCATAGAAGCAATGTTAGAGTAATTGTAATTTCCAGAATGAAGAGACCTAGAAAATGAAAAACTCATTTGCTCATCACTCTGGTGACCTTAATATGGCAATCAAAATTCTCAGCAAATATAATGAAGTTTAATGGAACTAATGCAAATTAACTAACTGCAGATTGAGATTTGTTCATAGTAAAAAAAATTTTTTAATAAAAATGAAATAAATAAAGCCTTTAAAATCTAATGGGATGAAATCTAATGACATGAAATGTATGGGATGTAGTTCAAATCTCAGCATGTATCAAAACCAGAAACTAAGGGAATGTATTTTGTTCTCATAAAGCAAATATTAAAAAAATAATAATAAAACAAATATTACTTTTGCTAAGGCAAAATACATGTATTTCCATGAAAATGTTTGATTTTAAGATAATAAAACCACAAACTATTCTGAAAATTCTATGACCAAATGTTGGGGTGATTTAGAGTAAAAGAATTATAAGAGAAGTCCACTAGAGCAATTGCTGGATATAATGAACAAACCCTTCAGAAAGCGGCTTAGGGGTATTAAGTCTTATAATCTAGCAATAGCCAACTATAAGTTACAAATACTATTATCAAAATGTTTATAGGCCACTGTTGATATGTGTCAACAGGAAGCAAGAGAAAGAATAGAGGGAGGGATGGGGAAAAAAGGATTGTAGGTGGGGTAATTTGTAGTGAACTAAAGGCTCTGCCACAAGTTGAGAACTCATTACAAACAACAACTATGTGAAAAAAAACTAATAGTGAGTCTTAAAACCTCTTCCTTTGATAAGTATACTATTGTTATAAAAAGAATATCCTAATCTTTAGAATTTATATATGAAATTTGTAGGAGTAAGGCGTTACTAATCTACAAATTACTTCAAGACAATTTAAGAAAAATATACTGTGTGTGTGTGTGTGTGTGTGTGTGGTGTGCCTGCACACATGTGGGCAGAGTGAGAAAATGTGAATGATAAGGTAAATAAGTTAGACGGTTAACATTCAGGAGATCTTGATATAGAGGAATTTCTTTCACTGGTCTTCTAACTTTTTTTTTGTAAATCTGAATCTATGTGAAAAGTTTTAAAATTACAAACCAAGTATTCATTGTGAGATAAGTATTATTCTCTTTAAACACTTCAATATGAGATATGCTAAAAAGAATGCAAAAATTCAGCAAAAATAAAATGGTCTGAGAATTGAGATAAAAAGCCAAGTCAGCAATGCAATATGTGTTTATTAATTTCAAGGTACATAACTCAAATGCATATAATTTATTTCATAAATAAATAAATAATTACTAAATTGTCTATAAGGGGATATAATATACACACTAAAAATCTAGGAATTGTGACTTTTTAAAAAGAAAAGGAAATGCAGAATATATCTAAGTTCATAAAGTAGGGCAGCGGAAGGAGACATCAGATGATTAATAGCTTCTGCCCATCTAAGAGCAGAGAGAAAGAGCAGCAAAGAAAGAGTATGAAAAAGTAAAAAGTGCGAGACTTTATCTTCTTATTGTGGAAAATTTCAAATATATGCAAAAGTAGACTTAGTTTCCTCTCCTTCCCACAAATATATTGAATTAAATTCTGACAACATAGGATTTCATGCATAGAACCTCAGTCACTATCTTAGAGATAAATATGGAAAAGATTATTTGAAAAAGAGAGCTAATGCTTTGCATTATAAAAACAGAGTAGCTCTTAAGTTTTAAAAACAACAAACATCAGCAACAAAGCTAGAATTAAATTCAAGAAGAACAATTTTGAGTACTCTTTCACTTAGATTCAGGAAACACATAAAAACTCAGAAGTACTTTGCAGAATTGTATAATGCTCAGCTGAATCAAGAAGGTAGTACTGACTTCTATGAGTAAAAAAAAATTATGATTCAAGATTTAGTCCAATTTTTGATTCTACATTCTAATAAGTAATATACAAATAAAAATGAGCTAACTTAAATATAAGTTCATAACTTCTTTCCTATTCATAGCTATTCTAACTTATTTTAAAATAAAGAAACATAGGAAAGAGAAGTCAAAATTCCATTTAAATTACTGAACATAAGGAGTTAAAAAGCTGACATCAGTTTAAAAAAAAAGGATTACAGGCTAAATGATATCATAACATGTCTGATTGGGATCTAGGTTTGCTCTATTTTTCCTTCTCTCCCACCCTTAACATGCCACAAGCTCAATTTTATTTCTGCATTCTGCAGTAAGATAATTTTGTATACAAATACCGCTGTATTAGGTAAAGCGTCCATTTCTGTGCCATGGTGAAATGAGTATTTCTTCTCACAAAAGTGACTTCTACACTTTACCACCCAGCACAAAAATATTAAGACCTATTGATATAGCAGCCAAATAATTTAATATATTCTTTTTGTTGGAAAGACCTTAAAGAGTGTTTGAAGCCAGGATTGGGTTTTCTCTAGATTACCTGAATATAGAATTTAAAACAGTTGTTGCATTTCAGATTAGGTTAAATTCAGGATTGTTTATTGATGAAATAGGTAATTTGCCTACAGATATATATCTTCTGGTACAAAACAGAATTTCAGAGTCACTACACAATTGATCATCTAATGACATCTTAGATATAGCACTTTATTTTCAGGAACCCAAAGAAGTGATAATTTTATATTCCTAACCAGTAGTAATTAAAATTTTTTTTAAATAGCTAAAATAAGCACAGACACATAAGTGAGTCACCAAATGTCTTTGAGGATGTTAATGACCAATCTTGAGTAAAGCCCAAATCTTAGGACTCTGGCTTTTGAAAACTACTCATAATATCACAATGTTTTGACACTAATAACAGATTATTATATATAAATTATACTATAACATAGGTGGGTTTTTTTAAGCATTAGAAATATGGTTATCATCTAAAATTCTTTCCTTAGTATTTGGGCCAGTTAAAATTTGGGAGTCATTATAAATCCAGATCATGTCCACAAAAGCAAGAAACTGAAACTGTACTTTCAGACAAAGCCACAAGGCAACAAGTGTAAGACTGAGAAGATGGGTCTCGTTTTTATTAGTCAATACTAGTTTTCACAACTTGTCACTGCTTTGTTTTTGCTATGGATATATGTGTACATGGTTATATTCAAGTATGTTTGTGCATGTTCTATATTTTCTACTTAATCTGCTGTCATTAAGTTTTATGTGGACTGGAAATTAAGAGCATAATCAAAACACCCAAAGAAAATATATGCTTTATTTCTAAGTATCCAATCCTCTGAAACAGCTATTTTAAAAAGTATCAAGCTTAAGGCGTTACCCTGTTCGTTTGGTGATGGTCCCCAATGTCATTGGCTGCTTGATTTGTGCAAGAGGCATCAGTACCATCAAGCTGGGGAGAGGAGAGAGCCGAGGGTTGCCAGGGTTGTTGTTGGCAAAATTATTGTAGGAATCTTGGCTGTTTAGTTTCCCTACAAAGAGAAAAACAAAGAAAACCATCATCAAGAGACATTTCCTTCTCTGATGGGGTTTGTACTCACTCTACTAATCATTTAAGAAAGTTATCCAAGGCCAGAATTGATTCTAAAAGAATCATGGTTATATGGATGGGGGGAAAAATACAAAGGATACTGGTAATAGCAAGTGTGACTTGACTATAAACAGAGATTTTAGTCTTTGGAGGTAGAGGAATAGAGGATACAGAATTGGATAGATGTTAAATGGTTATACAAATAATTAGCATAAAATTTAATTATAATGCTATGGTATAGCAAAAGAAAATAAACTGGAAGATGTAAAGTAGTCTACAGGAGGCATGGTGCATTTCTCTGAACAAGCTTGAGAGTAAGTGGGTAGAATATAATCAGCCACAGCAGCCTGTGAAAACTGGGAGGGTGGAAGAAACAGGAGTTGTAAGTATCCACAGACAGTAGCGCGAGAGACACAGGATGAGATTAACAAAAGTCGTAGGTGAAAACATCACCTTCTTCCCAATATATACCACTCTCCGCCATAAAACTTAAAAATATCAAATCAACATTTCCCTTTATTTTATGCTGGGCATTCTCTAATATAAAAAATTAAGAGGGTCATGACAGCTCACTAATAACCAGTAAAAACAAACTCTTCTGTGAAATAAAATCTGATCCACAGAGGGAATAATTACTCTCAGCTCACCAGTAAGCCAAACTCCTCCTATGTACTTATATTTTCTCCCTCTCCATGGTTATATATTTTCCAGAATGTCCCATAAATGACATCACAGAGTAGGGAGCTTAGTGAGTCCAGTTTCTTTCTCTAGCCAATAAGCATCTGAGATTCATCCACTCTATATTTTCCTGAAAGTATCAATAGAGCTTTCCTTTTTATTCTTGAGTATGATCCTATTCTATGGAACTACATCGGTTTGTTTATCTAGTCATTGATAAAAAGACATTTGTTTCCAGGTTTTGGCTATTATGAATAAAGGTGCTATAAACATTTATGTACAGGTTTTGTATGAATATAAATTTCCCTTTTGGATAAATAATCCAGGAATAGAATTTCTGGTCATAGTAAACCAATGTTTGCAGGGACACAACAATTTTATGTTTTAAGGTTATAAGAAAATGCCAGTCTGACAAAGTAGCTGAACCATTTCACATTCTCATCAGTGAAGTATGAAGCTCCAGATCTTCCATATCCTTCCCAGCATTTGATATTGTTACTCTTTATATTAGCTATTCTGGCTTTTATTTGGATTTCTCTAATGCCCAATAATGTTTAGCACTTTTTTTTTTTAAAGATTTTATGTATTCCTGAGAGACACAGAGAGAAGCAGAGACAGAGGGAGAAGCAGGCTCCTCACAGGGAGCCTGGTGTGGGACTCAATCCCTGGACCAGGATCACACCCTGAGCCAAAGACAGACGCTCAACTGCTGAGCCACCCAGGCATCCCAGCACTTTTTTTGTTCACGCACTTATTTGTCATCCATATTTCTTTTTGATAAAGTGCTCAAATCTTTTGGCCATTTTAAAAACCAGATCAGTATTTTTGCTGAGATAGAATTCATATACTGTGAAAGCCATTCTTCTGAAGTGTACAGTTTTGTGTCTAATATATTTTACACAGTAGCACAACCATGACCACAATCTAATATCAGAACATTTCATCACCCAAAAAGAAAGCCCATACCCATTAGCAATCACTCCTCCTTTGGCCCATCCCTCAGCCTTTGAGAACCAGAAGCTCCTTTCTGTTTCTATGAATGTGCCTATTCTGGATACTTCACAAATGGAATCATACAATGTGGCCTGCTTCTTTCACTTAGTATCTTTTCAAGGTTCATCATCTATGTTGTATGATATATCAGTAGTTCATTCTTTTTTTATACCCAAATAGCATTCCATTGCATGGATATCACATTTTATTTATCCATTTATCATTTGAAGAATATTTGAGTTTTTCCACTTTTAGTCTATTATGACTAATGTGTCTATGAACACAAGGTGTACAAGTTTTTATGGAGACAGGTGTTTTCAGTTTTCTTGGGTATGCACACCTAGGAATGGAACTGTTAGGTCTATATTTAGCATTTTGAGGAACTGCCAACCTGCAGTTCCTTCTCAAATATATGATTTACAAATATTTTTCTCCCATTCTATGTGTTGTCTTTTCATTTTCTTCATGGTATGCTTTGAGGCATACAAGTTTTTAATTTTGATAGAGTCTACTGTATGTATTTTTTCTTTAGTTGCTTTTGCTTTTGTTCTCAGATCTAAGAAATCATTGCCACATGCAGGGACACAAAAATTTATGCCTATGTTTTCTTCTAAGAGTTTTATATTTTCAGCTCTGACATTTAGGTCTCCAATCCATTTTGAATTAATCGTTATAAACAATGTGAGATAAATGTTTTATGTTCTTTATTTTGAATGTTGGACATCTACTTGTTTCAGGACCATTTTTTGAAAAGACTATCCTTTCCCACTTCAATGGATTGTCCTGGCACCCTTGTTGAAAATCAAATGGCTACAAATGTAAGAAATTATTTATAGTTCTTACTCTCGTAATTTGAAAGTTCTTTATATATTCTGGACATATGCCTTTTAGAAGACATACAATTTTCAAATATTTTCTATCACCCTGCAACTCGTCTTCTCATTCTCTTGCAGATCTTTCAACAAGCAAAATGTTTTTTTCCAATAAAGTCGACTTCATGAATTTGTTTTGTATATGTGGTGTTGAATTAATGAACTATATGCCTTGCCCAAGGTAAAAAAACTCAATCTAAAAATGTTTAGGTTTATATTTTACATTTATATATATGATTTATATAATTTATATTATATAGTTAACTTTCTGTAAGGTATGGGGGGTGATTTTTTTTATATAATAATGAAATGAAATGAAACAAATGACAGCAAAAACAAAACAAAACAAAACAAAACAAAACAAAACAAAACAAAAAACCCAAATCTCCAAAGTTCAAGTGAAGTTTATCACAACTTTACAAGTAGGGGTTTAGGATTTTTTTTCTCTTTATTTTTTAATCAGTGCCCTCAAGATACTACTGGTAATGTCTACTATTCCAATACTATGATACCCAAAGCCTGAGGCAAGGCAGGATCCATGATCTCTGTAATTTTTTTATTTAACTGATATGTTGGCCAAATGATAAATTTTTAGCTAAATTTTGTGAGCTGAAGTGCTATACCAATTTGTAGTGCTTTCTTAACACAAACAGAAATCACACAGAGTCGCTAAAAAAAAAAAAAAAGACAAGCATATCATCATAAGGGAGTATACTATATTTTGGAGCAGAAGCACCCTCTTGGACATTTATTATTTCTGTATTATTTGGTGTCACCACCTTGTGGCCTACAGCTACAAAATTCAAGTAAGTTACAAATCTCACAGAAAGAAGGGTTTAAAATATAAAGGCAGAAATTGTTATTACATTATCAAAGTCCTCTTCAGATATAAGCCACACAGAATTAGAAATTTTCGGTCACTTTGCTTGTTTTTCTGAATTTCCATGATTTGAAATGCTGTTATATTGGGAATTAGATTCCTAAACAACTTATAACTTCTCAAGTAGATATCACACAAACATCTGCCCAAATACACACAGAACTCACTACAGATGATATTTCAATTTTCAAAACTATGAGAAACCTGTTCAGTCACCTTTTTCCAAAGAAGAAAAATGATTGTAAAGCATCTTTGTAACCGTAAATAATGGTTTTTCAGAGAAACTAAAGATAGAAAAAGAATAGAGAAAAATCATATTAAATTTCTTTTCTTTTTAAAGATAGCTAGTGATTTGATGCTTTTCTCCAATGGGTCATTATATCCAACAAAACTTCCTGCTTCTACCTATACCTTGTCATTATCTGCAAAAATGCCAGCTGGGATTTTTTTTTTAAGATTTATTTATTTATTCAGAGAAAGAGAGAGGCAGAGACACAGGCAGAGGGAGAAGCAGGCTCCATGCAGGGAGCCCGACGTGGGACTTGATCCCGGGTCTCCAAGATCACACCCCGAGCTGCAGGCGGCGCTAACCACTGCGCCACCGGGGCTGCCCACCAGCTAGGATTTTGATTGGGATTGCAATGAATCTGCAGATCAGTTGAGAAACTGTTGCAATCTTAACAATATTAAGTCTTTCAAGCCACGAACATGAGATGTCTTTTCATTTATGTAGGAATTCTTTAACTTCTTTGCACATTATTTGCAGATTTCAGGGTACAAGTTTTATTCATCTTTGGTTAATGTATTCCTATTTTTTGATGCAACTTCTAAAAAGAAATGTTTTCTTAATTTCACTTTTCAGATTGTTCATTGCCAACATAGAGAAATACAATTAATTTTTGTATATTGATCTTGTATCTTATAACCTTGCTGAACTTGCTTATCTCAGTATTTTGTGGATTCCTTAGGATTTTCTATATGCATGATCATGTCATCCCAAATGCCTAATAGCCCTGGTTACAACTGCCAGTACAATACTGAGTAGAAGTGGCAAGAGTAGACTATAATTCATTTAAGTTAATTTTTGTATATGGATTGAGGTATGAATTGAGGTTCATTGTGTTCACTGCTTTGAAATTGGATGGCCACTTGTTTTATGACCATTAAAAAGATGATCCTTTCTCCATTGAATTGCCTTTTCATCTTTGTCAAAAGTCAACTGACCATGTCTGTGTGGATCTATTTCTAGATTTTGCTTAACTGATCCATGTGTCTATCCTTTCACCAGTACCACATTTTTTGATTACTGTAGTTTTATAGTGATTCTTAGTAAATCATGCACTTACACAGAAACTTTCCTTGTTATAAAAGTGACTCCAGTGTTAATAATTCATCAACTTTTTCATACAGAAAATACCTGATTGACCCAATACTATTTTCAAATCATTGTTCCTGATTTCTTATAAAACTTATCTGCCCTGGTTCTATGGTTAACAGTAAATATAGTATTTTATAAATAGCAGCAATAGTAAATACTTACTTTTTTTAAAACTAATTTGAATTAAGGAGACAAATTTATATATATATATATATACATATATATGTATATATATATATATAAAATTTAAAAATGCCTCCCAAAAGATCCTAATGAGTATCTTATTTCTAAATGACATCCTGAAACACATTTTTTCTTTTTTAAGTTTTTATTTAAATTCTAGTTAGTTAATATATAGTGTAATATTAGTTTCAGGTATACAATATAGTGATGCAGTACTTCTACACTTCACCCAGTGCTTATCACAAGTGCCTTCCTTAATACCCATCACCTATTTAGTCCATCCCCCCAACCACCCTCCCTCTGGTAACCATCAGTTTATTCTCTATGGTTAAAAGTCTGTTTCTTAGTTTGCCTCTCCCTCTCTTTTCTTTTCCCTTTGCTCATTTGTTTTGTTTCTTAAATTCCACATATGAATGAAATTATATTGTATTTGTCTTTCTCTGACTTATTTTGCTTAGCATAATACTCTCTAATTCCATGCATGTGGTTGCAAAGGCAAGATTTCATTCTTTTCTTATGGCTGAGTAATATTCCATTGTCTATATATACCATATCTTCTTTATGCATTCATCAATTGATGGATGCTTGGGCTGTCTCCATAATTTGGCTATTGTTGATGATGATGCATTGGGGTGCATGTATCCCTCTGAATTCGTATTTTGTATTCTTTAGGTAAATACCTAGTGCAATTACTGGATGGTAGGGTGGTTCTAATTTTAACTTTTTGAAGACCCTCCGAACTGTTTTCCAGAGTGGCTGCAACAGTGGCTACCAACAGTGCAAGAGGGTTCCTCTTTCTCCACAGCCATACCAATACCTATTGTTTCTTTTGGTATTGACTTTTGCCATTCTAACAGGTGTGAAGTGATATTTCATTGTAGTCCTGATTTGTATTTCCCTGATGATAAGTGACATTGAGCATCTTTCACACGTCTCTTGGCCACCTGTGTTTCTTATTTGGAAAAATGTCTGTTCATATCTTCTGGCCATTTTTAATTAGATTATGAGGTTTTTCGGTGTTGGGTTTCATAATTTCTTTATAGATTTTAGATATTATCCCTCTATCAGATATGTCATTTGCAAATATCTCATTCTGTAGGCTTTTAGTTTTGCTGATCATTTCCTTTGCTGTGCAGAAGCTTTTTATTTTGATTTAGTTCCAATAGTTTATTTTTGCTTTTGTTTCCATCACCTCAGGAGACATACCTAGAAAGAAGTTGCTGCTATGGCTAATGTCAAAGAAGTTACTGCCTGTGTTCTCTGAAAGACATTCACTCTTAAAACAGATCAATCAGTACAGAGGGAGAACTACCACACTGTAGCTAATGGTAGCTTCAGAGGTAGTAAGAAAAGGTAAGAAGCTCTTTTTAAAAAGTCATTATAAGATGAAGGCATCTTCAGAATTAGCATAATGGCTTAAACAAATGAGTTGTTTTGTGGGACATAAATCTATGGAACAATCAGTGTAAACATGCGATGTCTCTCCAGCAAAATTAGATAAGAAATGCACAAAAATATTTATCTATCTACCCAATTTCCAAATCTAAATTCACATTAAAGTTAATTGAAGTGAAGTTAATTGAAGGTGAAGGTGAACCCACACCTACTAGAAGGATAATAAAAGACAATATTCAGAATATACATAAGATGCTCTAAGCCCTCTAATAAATTACACAATAATATCTACACTCACACAACACAGAACCTTATAGGTAATATGAAAAGTGAAATGCCAGGAGGACTTGGTGGCTCAGTGGTTAAGTGGCTGCCTTCAGCTCAGGGCATGGTCCCGGAATCCCAGGATTGAGTCCTACATAGGGCTCCCCACAGGGAGCCTGGCTCTCCTTCTGTCTATGTCTCTGCATCTCTGTGTGTGTCTCTCATGAATAAATAAAATCTTAAAAAAAAAAGTGGAATCCCATTACAATATTTGATATTTGCAGAGGAGTAACAGAAAACTTTCTTATAGTTAAATCACTCAAAATAATTTATCATGACACTATTTAAACCAATGTAGATGTAAATAATGCAAGATTCACCATTAGACAATTATAATAACACTAATTTGAATCTGAAATCAGACCACAGCGGTAAAATGTCACAAGTTAATGAAATTCAAGGACTGTTTGTAACACACACATTTTACAACTAGTAATCAAATATTAGTTGAGTAACTTAGCTCAAGATTACATACTGTGAAGACAGCATTCTTTGATTATCATGAAGCTTACAGTCTAATATGCATGAAACAGGAATAATTTACATGCTAATTGCTTGGTACTAAGAGATAAGTACAAACAGGATCACCTATTTGGAGATGAGATCATGGAGCAGATGGGACATAACCTAGGCTTTGCAAGATGCACAAAATATGGATATGAGTAGGAGAGAAGAAATCTGATAGATAACATAAAGAAGAGAGAAGAAATCATGAAGGATAACATAAATAGAGTGTGTAAAGGGATGCCCCATTTGTGAGCAATAGTAAGGAATCTCTAACTAGAAGAGAAGATTATAATGGCAAGCAGTAGGAAGATAAAACAATTTCAGTTTTAAAAGAACTTTTTAATTGAGCCAGTGGAACAGGAACTTAGGTAAATTATTTAGCAAGGGAACAACAGTACAGATTTTGAGATTGCTACACTTTATGGATAGGATGAGTGGTCTAGAAAAATGAAGTGATTCACTGAGAAGCTCCAAGTCTTGTGATTTAGTTAGCTGTAACTTAAAACCCTTCATTGGCTCACCAGGATGAAAGGCAACCTCCAAGGAACATAAAAGGTGCTTCAGATCTATCCCTCTCAGCCCACAATTCTATTGTCAAGCAACACCCAAGTCTGTGGGCATTTATTTACCCTGGGTGTCTGTGTTTATGATGTAGCGTGCAACACCCAGCCCTTTTGAAAGAGTAAAGTAAGTTGGGTAGATTTATGTTCACATAGGGATATTGTCTGTCTTCTATTTTATTGGACATGGCAAGTAATTATAAAAATAGCTTTAATGAAAGAATAAATGGATTAACAAAACACTCAAGGGTGACAAGGTTCACAAAGGTGAACTCGGAGAGAGCTACTAACTCTGGTAATCTTCAGTAGGGTCATTTCAGACAAGAGGTGGGAAAGTCAGGTGGAAAGGGAGAAGTAAAAGAAATGTTGAGAGGAAATGATCAAGGTAATGGACAGAGAATACAGATTTAAGAACTCTGGAGACTGATGTCTGTAGACATCAAGATGAGATACTATACCAAACAAAGGTTTCATCAACATGCATTCTTTCGCTTGACATTTTTTGAGCCTTATCAGTATTAGCTCTTGTCCTAGTCCTGGATGACTAAGCCCAAGGGCCTCCTAAAGAGTTCATAACATAATGAAACAGAAACTATATAAAAAGTTTACAATGGGAGAAAACATGCTAACAAAGATATTTGTGAAATGTCTCAGGAACAAAAAAAAAGAGAGAGACATTTTTATTGTTGTTTTAAAGGGACAACTTAAAAGGGAAGATAGGTATACAAATTTTAAGCACAGAGGAAGAAGTCTGTATTTTTATACTGTTACTTTTCAAATAGAAAATAAAGGATATGATGAGAAATGTGCAAACAATTACATCAGCAGTAAGTAAAATGAGGGAACTGCTTAGACAAGAAATGTCACTGGCTGACACATAATGATCTACATCTAAAAGATACACATTAATAGATACCAAATTTAAAAATGAAAGTTCATATTCAATAAATTAAACACAAAAATTATAATGGTCCTTCTCTTTTCAAGTGTTCAAAATCTTTGTTTAAAAATGATTTTTCACTATCCCTTGTGTCATGGATTTTATTTGAAAATGTAGCTAGAATCTAACAAACCTCCAGATTTATCATCCAGGAAAACTGGAGACTTTTCCAGAGGAGGGGCAGTGTCTTACTAATTGTTGACAGCTCAACAAATGTTTACCAAATGAAGTGAATATTTTTTTTTCTTATGTCCAGGAAGTACAGGAAATACAGCCCCATGATCTATAGAAAAAATTCATTTTGGAGGGGACACAAAGTACTTCAGGAGACAGCCAGATGCTGGAATCCATTGGTTTAGCTATTCTGCTTAGTCTCATGTTGACTAAGCAGGAGCTTAGATTTGATAACTTTTTGAACAGATCTTCAGACACTTCCTTATGGTTATATCAAGCCTAAATTCCCAAGCCAGGATTTTTCATTAGGCCTGAAGCCTCTTAATATAATGAGGTTCAGCAGGAAGAAACTTGTAGTATCTCAAGTCTTAGATGAGGATTAAATCTGTCCCTCTATTTTATCCTTCAATTTCCCTTTGGACAGAGAGAGATAGTAGCACTTTTTCTTTGCTCTACCTTTCAGGCATATATAGAATAGTAACAGCAAAATTAAAAATTTCCAGGATCAATGAAGTCACTACTTAAATCCTAAATGTCATCTTCAGTAACTATTCCTTACTATACTTTTCTCTTAATTATATAAGTACAATGAAAATAGCAGAGGTTATTTAATTGGAGTTTTAGTAGTGAGCTTTATAAAACTTTAAAATGCATATTATATTTCCACACACCATTACACTTTTGAATTCCAGCTGGGACAAGACCTGTAAGTGACAAATGCCATGAGAATGGATATTCTCACAGTATTTCTGGCACATCTAAACAGAGGAAGTCCCAAAAATCTCATGAGAAAATAACCCCTTCTAAGACTCTCATCCCAGTTTTTTGGGCTTACTCTATATAAACTTCTATAAGCCTTAGGCTTTTGGGTCTTTATCCAAATCCACAAGAGCTTTGATCCTTTAGAGGTTTACCAGTCCCCAAGATAGAGTTCTCTTGGGAGACAAAAATCCCAAGTTCCAATAAAATGGTTTCTCAATAAATTAAAGCTAAAATTCTATTTGGGAGTAGAAAATCATTTAAAAATCAGAATTTATAAAACATCCCTTGATGCTTAAAGCTATGATATTTTGTTTTTTGTTTTCAGTTGTTTGTTTGTTTAGTTATTATTGCATTTATTGTTAGAATACAAAGCACTAAACCAGAACAGTTCACATTGGGGTCTAACCACTGACTTTCTGTGTATACTTGAACAAATTTCCATTTTTGAAAAAAGAATTATGAAAACAACCTCATGTGCTCTTCCCACCCCCCCTTCTACCTTTCAGAAGAGTATCTGCAGGTACCTTCTACTGAGGCACTCTCAATTCCCATCTGAACACATGGTACCTGTCTGTGCTTCAGGCTGACATGTTATAACCTGTTTACTAGAAGTTTTGCTAACTTCAAAATGCCATCTTATTATTTAGGCATTGTCCCCAAATATGTTTTCCCAGACATTCTATACTATAGAAACACAGAGGAAAAATGGATTAAGTTGTGGATAAAAGTAAAGAGACAAAACGACAATGGGCTTTGTTGCTGCACTAGAGGAACAGTTTGTCAGGTCAGCTTTGCAGAGAGGCATATTCCCAAACCAGTCATCATTAATGGACTCACTTCCACAGGAAAAAAAAAAAAAAAAGACAGAGTCTGAAAACTCCGGACAAAAGAAATCCCTGCAGACAAAGTAAAAACAAATTAAAAGACCCATTATAAAACACAGATGCTACAAGGAAAATAAACTTTGCAAGATTTACTGGTTTTTGACAAACGTGAACATTTGTGGAAAAGACATCAGCAACAACTCCCAGGTAATGTGGCTGCAAAGCTAGACTCCTTTCTGTTTTATCTTTACCTTCTCTGCAGAAGCTGCCAGGTTGGTATTCTTAGCTTCTGAACGCAGTGATGTGAGAACATGAAGCTGGCAAACTGCCAGTTTCAAGAAGTTTCTGAAGCAAGATCCTGAAACTGTTGACCATTTCAGATTATGCTAAATATTAAAGTTATTGATATCAGTGTATCCGTATGCATTTCTTCTTAAATGTAATCAAGAAAAAATACGACATAAAATGTGATTATATACCGCCTCCCCCCACTTTAAAAAAATTTCCCTATCCTGCCATATACTGTGAAACAAGGCAAATAAAAGCAGTTAAAATGACACTAAGCAATCAAAGGATCAGAGCTGTAGGTCAGAAAGTATCTTAAAACAGTATTACATCAGTGAGAAAGAGAAAACTTTTTACTATAGGTTTCTTTCTAGAAATTGCACAAATTACAGTCTGTTGCCAGAGGTGGTAGAAGGAATATTCTAGAAATAAGAGGTATAAGAGACTAAGAACTATAATGAAATAAAGTGGACCAAATGGAGCATCTGGAAGATAAAGGAGCACTGTCTTTTGTTGTCATTAGGGATGCAGGGATAAATATAAAGTAGCAAAGACGCAGTTGTAGAAAAAAAAAAGAAAAGGAGCCAAGGTAGTGTTGACGGTCCCCCATGGGAGAGCAGTGTTATCAAGAGGTCTGCATTTTCTTCTCACTTGTTGATCCTTATCAGGGATACAGACCATATTCGCCTTAGGTACTCCATTTTTCTGAAAGTTTACCACAGAAACTTTCCTATATGTTAGACTCCTAAAATAGTGTCAGATTCTCTTCTCATTACCTCTCTACACATTTATCTACAAAATCCATTCTTGTTCTAGGATACAAGTCTATCAGTGTTCTCGGTCTGCTAATATTTTAAACTATTCCATTTTATAATTGGATGAATGTGGCCCACTGAAAGCCAGTGTCCATGTAACAACCTGCCCCCCACCCTCATCAAGAAGGCAATTCTATAGAAAGACCTTCATTCCCAAACATCCCATCATTATAGTTCTCGTTCCAATGATTTCGCTGTTCTCAGACCTCATGTAGATGTTCTATCCCTTACATACCTTTCCCAAATGAAAACCGGGTAATGAGTTCGTAGGGGGCGGTTGTGTGTGTCTGTGTGTGTGTGTGTGTGTGCGCGCGCGCATGTGTGCTTTTTTGCTTTCCACAGACGACCAAAATTTTTGGTCTGCTTTTAATATCCTGCTGTGGAATTGACAGGGATAAAAATCCAAAATATACCCATGAGTTTAACTAAGTTAACTCTGTAGTTGAAAAGCTCCCAACTTCTTGACTCTGTCAAAAAGAGTACAATGGTAGCTTGTTTTGAAACAATCACTGGAAATCTGGGCTCTGAAAAGTTAAAATCACTGCTTACTCTCGCTTGCCATCTAATTTAACATTAAAGCTTTCTCAGCCAAACACTCGATAATTATTTAATCAAAACCAAATAAAATCCTTTCAGAGTATATAAAAAGTATCCTGTGCAAATGGGAATTTCCTGAATGTGGGTTGTTTTGGTTGGGGTGGGAGTCTCTATTTCTCTATTTTGTTCTTTTTCTTGTTCTTTTTTTCCCCCTTTCCTAGATGAGAATGACAAGCTTCCCAGCTGCAGTTCTAGAACTTTCACCCTTCTTTTTGACCTTTTCTCAGGCGTATTCCAGTATAATCTGTAATCTACTCAAGTAGGAAAAGGAAGCAGAGCGCCCTGGTGAGAAACAGTGCCTTCTGACCCACATACCAAACTGGGCGGAAGCAATGCTTGTTCACAGGAGCCAAGGAGAGTAGAATACACAATTAAAAGAAAATGAATAATATACACATATTTTTTAAAAGACTGTTAACGCCACCCAGTTTACAGTGACAAAGTTCAAGACAGAAAAGAGCTCAAGGACAATTCTCACTGGGTACTGACTTGTTTCTCCTTGTAATTTTTTTAGGGGGGACCAACAGATGATGGACTAAAAACACAGCAAACCATTATGCATTTCACGCAAAAACACTTGTCGCTCTTCAACCAAACAGTTCAGTGACACAAACAGGTACTTTGGGGAAGGGTGGAAAGATAAGAAGATAAATCTTCCACAAACTGACTTGAAAAAAAAGAGTGTAATATTTTTTTTTGCAAGATGGAGATTAAGGTTTTTAATGACATCATCATCACTTCTTCCCACCATATACAAGGTAGCTTGCATGGAGATTTGCACTAGTGCTTATTACAGGTCAGGAGGATTAAAACTTTATGTTCTGGAGAACTGAAATGCTACTAATCACTGAGTAACTATTTAGAAATTTATGTATTGCATATTTACACAAATATATGTTTATATATAATTAAATTAAAATATGCGAGGTTGTTCTCCTTTTGTAATCTGAATACATTCTCACCAGTTAATTATTTTAGTGTGCTCACAACTGTCATATATACATTTGATTATTTTTCTTTCCTTAAATCTAAAATAAACCCAGTACATTTAAAAAGTTGAAACATAAAAATTGAAAATCAAAAGGAGCTAATTGTTGCTAAACTGCACATATAGCAAGGACAATCTACATTTATCCAAAAAGATATTAAAGCATGCTTAGAATCAGGAATTGTGGAATGCAAAAATAAGCCTGGAAAGGGAGATGAGATCACTGCTTATAAGATGCAAGAATACAAACAGGGGGAAATTAAGAAATACGTCTGAAAAGTTTCAGAGATAAAATAAGGTGTATGGGACAGGTCATGTAATATATTATAGAAAATTCTTTGCCTGCATTTCCTTTCTACTTTATTTGTGGTATAACTTAGTCTCAATTACATAGCTAGCCCAAATTTATAAAACAAATGAAAAAATCTCCCCCACAAGTGGGAAATTCATTTGTTTATTGTTCTTAGAGCACTCCAAGATTTCAGATGGAGAAAATTTATAAGAGCTGGTACTTTTAATATTTAAGAAGTTTTAGCAAGTCTTAATTCATTTTAGGCATTAAGAATGTAGTTTGCTACTCTTACAACAACGAAAAACCAAACAAAACAGTAAATAGACTATATTTAGCACTAGAGATGACAAAGTAAACTCATAAATAAGAAGAATAAAAGAATAGTATCCTGGGTCTTTCACTTTAAGCTTAAAATTATTCCTAAATCTAATATATTTAAGCAGTCTCAAAATTTCCCACTCTTCTGAATCGAGCTCAAATAGTGTTTGGAGACTAAATGCTCAGGAGTGAAGGCTTTTAACCCTGGTGAAAAATCTCCAGAATTAAAAACCCCATAGTCTAACATCACTTAGACCAAATTTGGGGTTCGATGAACTCCCCAAAGTGTAAATAAATCCTCCTCAAAATTCTTTTGAAAATATACTATACCCAAATCCTTCATGCTTATCTCATAATGAATGGATTTCGTATCACTGCAGCAGAGCAAATAGGATGAACTTCACTGTCCAAAGGAAAAAAAATATATAAACTTATCTGCATCATTCAACAAATATAACTTTATTACTTAAACTGTTGAACATATAGGATGTGAAAGAACTGAGAGTTGGCTCTGAAATAAAAACAAACACTGTAACAAGACAAAATAGTAAATAAGCTGCAAGATTTAAGGTGCATTTGTTTCAGACATGGAGGATTCAGAATGACTTAATTCAACATTTGTAAAACTTGTCTTTTTCAAATAAACGCTGTATACTTCAGGAAAAATTAGATACAAAATCAAAGTATTTTCTGTTGACACCAGAGTAGTAAAACGTGAGCAATTTTCCTAATAGTCAAAAAGATATAAACTGGAATATCAAAAGTAAAGCTCCCCTCTCCCTACAACCTCCTTCCCGCTCCCTCACCCCCACCACACAGAAGCTTTCCTTCTTTTTACCCATGACTGCTAAGGATATTTTCTGGCTCTATTTCAGCACCATGACTCAGGTCATGAGAAGTGTCAAAGATGCATTTCCTTCAGATGGGAAAAAGCAACAGATTTTAACAACCATACAAAGTTGGGAGTAGAGTGCAAAAGGGCCCAGTCAGCATTTTTGACAGCAGGGAAGATAAAACCTTTTATATTCACATATATTTTATTTCCAGCTTAAAAACATTTAAGTATCTTTCTATTAAAATATGCTTACATGTTCTGCTCAAGAAGAAAACAGGAAACCCATACCCAGTTTAGCTGTCTAAATTATCAACAATTTGTGAAAGAGAATTGTTCACTGAAAAAAAAATAAGTACACATGTGTTAATAAACTGTTCAAGTCTTTGTCTTCAAAACTTATTTAAAACAAAACAAAACTTATTTTTCCAAAAGCAAAATCATGAATTTACCTGTGTACATAAAAATTCCCTTGATAGAAAGTCCTTGGGAGTGAGAACCACCAGGAGGAGTGGTACTATGAGACTATCTGGGCACCATATCCTTCCCTGCAATTCTTCTGCCTTAGCAGAAACACTTTTTCTTAATCAGCTGGATCATTGCCAAAAGCCATATTCATTTATCAGTACTGTCATTTTATATTTTCTGTTATCCATGATTTTATCAAATGTGGACACATTTCAATCCATTCCAAAATTAGACAAGAGTGAAATACTAGTGAGCATTTTTTACGCATTCCCTACTAAGGATGAAAATGGAATAGCCTGTCTCTTCTGAAGCTGCCAACAACAACAATGCCCACATTAATTCCAGTCTATCCATTCTGAAATAGTTTCACTCCTGTGCCTCATTTCTAGCTTCAATATTCTCACCTGCAAAAACACATCATCCAATGTTAATAACTCTTTCAATGAACCTTAAATCCCTTTCCTTTTCTCATCCTCCTCCAAATTCTAAGCATTATTTTATGCTAAGAACCTAGTATGCTAAGAATCATAATAGTTTCTATTTCTCAGTATGTGTAACCCTGGCACAGCCCTGACCCCGCTATCCCTACCCTTTTGTAGCTTATAAACTATGAGCCAGCAGTCAGATTTTTACTTCCTGCTCAGATTTTAGGTTCAAGAGTACTCATGGCTGCTATTCCCAAATTTGATAATTTCTAAATTTGTTTATGTGGGTCAGTCATTCAGACACTGGTCATTATGTATCCTAAGAAACCTTATTTCTACTCTTCTCCCTCTCCATTTTTTTCTAAAACCAAATTTTGAAAAAAATGTTTCAAGGGACTCTGACCCAGAATTTTCTTAACTGTCTTCCTCCTCCCTGGAAAAGTAAGGCAATGGTAACATGCAAATAGGTATTTCAAGTCCTCTTGTTGTTATTCTAATCACTAGACTAAAGCAATAGAACTCCTTCCACTTCCTGAAAACTGACTTCTAAGTTGATTGTCAGAAAGTCTCCACCACCCCAAGCCCACCCCAAACAGAGGATTCCTTTTTGGGAAAACTGACCAGTCTAAGTGAAAAGATCTGCAGACAGTATTGACTGCGGGTTCCCTAAAACAACTGCCAGTCCCACCTAAGGGAGATATCAGTGGGAACTAGAAGCTAGTATGATCTACTCATGCTCAAAAGAACTTCTAATCAGTTCTTTAGTATGGCTGTGGCGATTAGCTAAATAAAAATAATGAAATAAATTAGTAAATAATAATATTTCAATAATAAAAATAAGAATGATCACCAAGGATTCCTAGATGGTCATGTCAATATTTTGGTCTAATCAGTCTAAGACTAGGCTGAGGCATTAGTACTTTTTCAATCTACCTAGAGTAAGTTATAATGTACAATCAGAGTTGAGGACCACTGTCCTAATATGAAAGATAACAATCGCAACAAAAAAACTGAAAAAGGAACTCATATAAAATAGAAATAATGCAAGAAGCAAAATATGCCTCCAAAATTGTCTCTATATCTCAAAGAGATTAAGAATATTCCATCTATAAAAAAGACAATAATGTGATAAGAAAAAGATTGTTGGGAGAAAAGGATATCTTAAAACATGTTGCAGAAATAAAAATGCAACAAGGTTAGAAGACAAAGTTGGGGATACTCTCATAAAGTAAAACAAAAGACAACAAAAATAGAAAATGAAGTTACAGGTTCAATGTAGGAGGATCCATTATCCAACTAACATGATTTCTATAAAGGGACAAAAAAAGAAAACAGCAAGGAAAAAACTCTGAAGAACTGAAAGAGAAGCTTCTGCAGAGTGGAGGGGGTGGGGAAAGAGAATGCCATTTTTCATTATAAAATTGTGGTCTTAGTTGACTTTTATCATAAAAGCATTCCTTTGATGAAAAGATACATTAAATAGGTAAAGAAAAACAACAAAATTCCAATCAACGTTAACAGAAAAGAGAAGCAAAGATTAACTATAAGCTCTAATTATGCCTCAATTGTAGAGTTTAATCAATCTGGTCCCATCAGGTATGGATATAACAGGTCCTTGAAGAGAAATATATAGAAAATCAAAGAAAGGAATTTTTAGAACATTACAGACAACACTTATTCAAATGATTAAAAAATTAGCCTCCATTCAACCAATTTAATTCATTCAAAGAAGCTAGGTATCTGGATGGAGTACTAAAAATGGATTTTAATTAATAGTAATAGATTTCAAAAGTCAGATTCTCTAAGAAGACTTTGAGGAATATGTCATAGAAAACATAATAAAAGGGAAGCTGGGTTATTATAAAATGTTTTAAGACACCAACATCCATGCTGGGGTTGCCTGGATTACAATCACAGGAAAGTTTAGAAAAGATCGCCCTCTAGAGGTATGTCTCATTATCCATTGAAAAGTAAAACCATAAAAACCTAGCGTCTTGATTTGCCAACGTAAAAAAATAGAGAATATATTTCATGAGCAATAAAAACCAAAAGAACGAATTCCAGATTAGTTTCAATGACTGACTACTTTATGTGACATTTAAGAGAAAACTTTCAGAGGGAAAAATGTGGCATATTCCAAATGAAATAGACAAAAAGATAAAATATTCTAGCAGAGTTCAGTTTTTATAGCACTATATTTTAAAGTTTATTTTAAAGGCAATATAAGAGTTTTTAAAGATACTCCACAGGTTATTTTATTTTCCTCAAAAACTATGCTATCTGAACCTCCCTCTCAATTTTGTTATGAACCTAAAACTGCTCTATAAAATAGTCAATTAAAAAATCTTTAATAGATGGTTTTTCAGTTAGTGCTTCTAAAGGAAAGCATCTTGTTTTCAGTAAGGTATTATGAGGTCTCTCTCTTCCACCCATTTTCCCTAAAGAATTCATCTGGTCTCTCTGAGAAATGATAGGAAGTGACAGAAGAATATTTAAAATATATATGGTTTTGTTGTATAGTAAAGGTAAAGATTAGCATAATATTGTAATTTTGCAACATCATAAAAAGGACAATAAAAGAACTTATAAGAAAACAAATTCACTAGGAACACTATTAGATCTAACAAGAACAAATTAGAAACAAAACTTCATTCTGAACTAAAACAATAAACTACACATAACCAATAGAAACCCAGGTAGTAAACTAAGATAGCCTAAAAGAAGATTTTATCCAGTTAACATGTATATACTACATATATACTCCATGTGATATGAGGCATAAAATTTAAAGCAGAACTACAGTGCACATGATTGATTTTTCTTGGCAAAAATTAAAACATACAAATGGAAACTTCAATCCACAAGTAAACAGCGATGTGGAAAGAGAAGGCAAGAAACATCCCATTATTATTGATTGTCTTAAGTAGGTGAAACTATATAAGGCTTAAATGTGTGGTTGTTTTGTATTTACAATTGTGATGTGGTGTGTATCAAGAAAACTACTGATCAACAAAAGCAAGTAATTACAAAACCATTAAATAAACAATTTCTGAGTGGTAAAAAAGAACGCATCATACAGATGCTAACAAGAAAAGTGATGCTACCAGTTATTTAAAAGTACTTCACTAAAACCTGGAGACTTCAAGTCCAAGAATTCGGAGGCCCCTCTAGAGGTCTCAGTCTCCTCAACCAGCTCCATTTGGAAGAAGCAGAATCTGGAATTCAGAAAAAAGCTGTGACTCAAAGAGGACTCCTCCCCTGAGGAACAATGAGTCGATGGGAAAGGAGACACTTCCAGGAACTCTGGAGAACTGCAGAAGCGAATCCAAAACCCCTCTGTTAACTTGATAGAAACAGGATAAAAAAAATTTTTTTAAAAAGCCCTATCATGTAATGAATGTCATATTCCTGAACCTATGTTGGAAAACTAATTTGTAAAGTAAAGAAATGCAAAGACTCAAGAGTAGGTGAATAAATCAATCAAATTGTGTTTCCTGATGTAGGATATTAAAATGAGCAAAAACAGATGAAACAGAAGGAATGTTGCTACTTGTACCTTCAGGTTTGTGTTGTTATCTCCCTTCATTTCAGAAACAGTATCAGAAGTCAAAGGCAACTTATCAATACAAAGTCCAACAATGCTATAAAAGCCTATACATAATAAAGTCACAATTATATTTCATTTACTCCTTAGTCACTGAATTACTCATTTATTCTGTTTTCTGGGTAAGAGGCCTACACAAAAACACAAAAAAATAAATCAGTCCTTATACCCCCTTAATAATAAACAGTATCCATGACAATAATCATAGTAGCTAATCATTCACTGCAGATTTGATATGTACCAAACACTACTTAAAGTGTGGTGATCCTGACCGTAACTCTGTAAAGGTAGGTAATATTATTACACTCATTTTATAGATAGAAAATTAGGGCATGGGTATATTAAGGAATTTGTTGAAGATTACAGACTTAGGGAATCATGGAGGATAGAGTCTACCACAGGCAATCTGACTCCAGGTCCTCTAACTGCCTTCCCAACTTAGTGATGGATATCATGGAAAAAAAGGGGGGGGGGCGGTTAAAAGGAGTGAGCAACAAGTACAGATAAAGAGCATACAGGAGGAGTAAACACATAAAATTACACACTTTATGTGAAGAGGGAGAAAGTGCAACATCAGCTGAGCTGAGCTTGACAGATGCATTCATCATTTACCTGAAGAAATAAGCAGAAAGCAGTTCAGAGGGAGGAACAAGATGTCGGAGCTGGAAAGCAAAGGCAAGTCATTAAATTTGCGTGGGGCATAAAAAATAGTGGAAGAAATGGTTTCTTCATTCATCAAAAATTTACTAATTAGTAGAAGAAATGCTGTTCTCCTAGAGGACAATTTTCTGATCTTTGCCCCTTTCTTTGAAGTTCCCAAAACCTACCACCAGCCTCATGTCCTGATTCCATAAAGAAACTAAAGCAGTCTTCTCTTTCCCCATTTTCTTGTTCCCTTTTATATCAGTGCTTCTTGACAGACTTATCAATACTGGTTTCCCTATTTCTCTCTTCCCATCTTGCCAAAATCCACTCCTGTCAGGCCCCTACCAACTCTACCAAACTGCTCTTATTGCAGTCACGTAGCCTCTGTGTTACTAAATTTGATGGTATTCTTTTTCTCAGTCTTTATCTTAATTGACCTACCAGCAGAATTTGACATACTGTTCCCTCCCGTCTCACAGAAAAAAAATTTTTTTTTCATTTGGCCTCCAGGATTTCTCATGTATGGTTTTCCTTCTACGTCACTATCTACTTAATGGCGGAAGACCCAGGGCTCAGTCCTGAGACATCTTCATCTTCTTTTTTTCATATTCACTCAACTCACTTATGATCTCATCCAGCCTTTGGCTTTACTTAGCCCTTCCAAACATTTATCCTCAGACTAGCCCTTTCCACCAAACTCCAAGCTTGTAGGCTGAGCTATCCACTTAATATCACTAGGAGGTCAAAGACACATCTTAAAGTAAACATCCAGAACTTCTGATCCTGGCCCTATCCCCAAACCTGTTTTAACAGTGTTCCTCATTTCACTTGAAGATAACCCCATCCTTCCAGCTGCTCAGGCCAGAAACCTTACTAATCACCCTGACTCCTCTCCTCTCATACTTGATATAACATATACCAGAAACTCTGTTGACCCTACCATCAAAACGTATCAAGAATAAAATCACTACTCACAATCTCCATTATAAACAATTTAGTCTAAGCCTTGTCTTCTCTCACCTGGATTTTTGCAATACTCTCCTAACTAGTCTCACTAGGCTTCTACCTTTGTCAACCTTAGACTGAATTTTCAATACAGATCTCTGTTTCAATCCTGCTAGAACACTGTCTTACCACATCACTTTTATTCTCAAAGCTCTCCACAGTTTTCCATCTCATTCTGAGTAAGAGTCAGAGGCTGAAAGGATCTAACCACATTTCCTCCATGACCTCATCTGCTAATATGCTCCGTGTATACTGTGCTTCAGCCACACTGTCCTCTTTGCCTTTCCTTGAACACTCCAGGCACATTCCTGGCACAGGGATTTTACACTGGCTGTTCCTTCCACCTCAAACTTGTTCCCCAAATATCTGCATGACTTTCTCCCATACTTCCATCAGATCTCTGTTCAAATATCATCATCTCAGTAAGCCCTGGTAGGAAGCTTTCTAATTTCAAATTGTGAAATTCTCTCCAGGCTTTCTCTATTCCCCCTTCCATTCTTTATTTTTCTCCATAGCACATAAAACTACCTACCTATCCATCTATCCACCCATCCATCCTGTTCATGGTTCATTTCACTCCACTAGAAAGTCAGCTTCATGGGAACAGGGATGTTCTCCTCTTTTGTTCACTACTATATTCCTAGGGCTCAGGAACAGTGCCTAGACATAGTAAACATTAATTGTTGTTGAATAAATGAATGTATCTCACAGATGTTAAAATGAAAAGCAATGTTACCATGAATGAAAATTCTTCATTCTGAGCAGTAATGATTTAAATCTCAATTGTTTTTATTAGGACTTTAAAGATGTTTGAAAACTCTGGCTCGAAGCCTTAGAATCTACATTTTACCAATACTTCATGAAACATCAAGATACAAAATACAAACAAGAAAAAGACCCGATTTTCATAGAAGTCAATCTAATGGAAGTCAATATGTTACTTGTTAATGAACAAGTAAACATATTATTATAATATGTTACAAGTATATTCAAAGTGCCAATATCAAGACTGATACAGATGACACAACATTGAGATTTTTTAGGAGAGGCTTAAGAAATGAAGCATTATTTTTAGCTAGATCAAAATGAAATAGGGTTTTAGTAGGCACTCAAGGAGGTAATAATTATTTCAAATAGAGAAAAGAATATAAATAAGAAAGGTGCCAAGAAATGAACATGTGACATATTCAGGGAAGGGTACAAAAAACTAGGTGCGATGGGGCAAGGAGTTAGAAACAAGATGGGACCTTCTCTAATGTTCTAAAAGAATGATGAGACACTGAAAGATTTTATGCAGGAAAGTGGAGGATAATATTTATGGATAACAAAGGAAATGCCTGTGATAGTTGTGAAAGGTTGGAGGACATCGAAACAGATGAGGTAAGAAATGATGATCACGTATTCTTAATCATTTTTGTGCCAAGGACTACTTGGACAGTCTGGGAAAGCCTGTGGATTCTTTTTCAGAATAAAACTTATAAATGCAAGGAATAAAGTAGAACTACAAAAAAAATATAGAAACATAGTTATCAATATAGTATAAAAATTAAGTTCTGTTGTGTATAATAAATATTTAAATCAGTAATTTTATTACATAACATAATTCCAAAGCAATGAGGAACATAATATTTCAAAATATGTTCAGTAACTTAAAACATTTGAAGATATATATATTTTTAAATATAATGCGATACAGATGTATCTGTGTTTTTATTGGTGACAATGTCACAAGTACTACTAATATTACTGTCATGTGTTGTCTATATTCAAAATAAAAGGAAAGGCTTAATTTTCATTAGAGGATGGTAAACACAAAGACATAATTTCTCCCTATGCATGTTCATGGATTTTAAGTTAAGAACCCTCAGGGAAACTAAAATCCAGGCAGCAAGATAGGAAATGAAGGAGATATTTAGAGAGAATATATTTCAAATAAATAAACATCCTCTGTTAAGTAAAATAAATAAATAAATAAATAAATAAATAAATAGCAAAAAGATAAAATAATCCTAACCTAAACTGGATTAACTCCAGAGAGCAAAAAGGAAATATCCCTATATCAACTTCTAGTTAACAGTTTCCTTTACTTTGCTAAAAAGAGCACAAACAATGGTAATACCGCCAAAGCATGATTCATTTTCAAGATGAATCCCTCCCTGTTCAAAGGTTTACATTGTTTTGACCAGCATCAGACTGTTTATCCACACAAACTGTAAATACATTATTTTTAGAACTGACCAACAACAATGCCCATTTTGTTTTGACATGTAGGACACAAAAAGAACATGGAGAAAAATGACCATCACTCGAATGTCTTCACTTCAAAAATGAGAAATACTATATACAGAGGAATGGGATGGAATTCCAACATAATAAAATTTTAAAACATTATCAGGAGGAAAATGCCTCCTGAAATTCCTTGCTTTCAAAGAGAATGTTAAGTACAGCAGTACTGTCAAACAGTTTAATCTCTTCTCTGAGACACCTTCTGTTGGCTTCACACAAAAAAAGGGAAGAAAGCTGTTAAAGCAATAAAGCCAAGAGAAAATCCTTTATTTTTACTCAGAAATTAAGTATTGTTCTTCAATTATTTCTTCTTTCACAAATGACAAATCCTTAATTGATTGGAACCTTGCACCCTTCTACAAAAATACACTGCAAGTTATTTGTTCATGGTTATTTAATTTCTGCCTTTTCCCTTGGACTAGAAGATACATGAGAGCAGAGGTTACCTCAATTTTTTTGTACATTATAATCAAAGCCTAGCACAAAACCTGGTATATGGTAAGCTTAATAGGGAAGGAAGAACAGGAAGGGAAAAGAAGCTCAAAAGAAGACTTTCTGAATATATGTAAATGTAAGGACTATGAATCCTTCCTAATTTTTTACTATTATATTATATCTGTTCTCTGGTGAACCTAGCTGCACCACATGCATTCTGAATCTTTTTCCATAAAGTGTTTGGTGGAATTTAACTAAGAAAAATACTCAACACAAAGAGAAAGGTCCTCAAAGAACCTGTACGATGAACTAATTATATGACAAAATATTTACACCTAAAAGTTTAAGTAATTATTCCTGAAGTAAGATTTCTTGCAAATGGCTGAAAACAAATATCCCATAGCTTACTAAGCTTTTTTTCCTTTTAAATTCCAAGTGCTTTTTAAAATGACTTAACCTAGGACTGATTCTAAAAAGATTTTCAACCTTTTGAAGATCTTAGATCACTAGTTAAATTAAGTAAACATAAATAAAACAAGTGTTCTTATAAGAATAATGGTGCCAAAGCATAAAGCATCATCTAAGGAGAAAACAGAAGTCCTGAATTTTTTTGAGTTACAGATCTCCCCAGGATCCATTTACCAACATATGTTTACAGCCTACCTTAAAACGTCCTACAAAAAAATACCTATCTAGAATTGATTAGGTATTACCAAGGGATATATGTTTAAGCAAAAGCTAAAACAAATAAGGATGGGCATATATCCAAAAGAACTGCAGAGGGATTCAAACAAATACTTGCACATCCATGTTCATGAGAGCACTATTCAAAACAGCAAAAAAGGTGGAAACAACCCAAATATCCATCTGTGGAAGAATAGGTAAAAGTATAGTATATACATACAGTGGAATATTACTTGAGCATAAAAAGTAATGTACCGATATATACTACAAAGTGGCTGTACCTCCAAAACACACTACATCATATAAGCCAGAAACAAAAGATCACCTATTGTATGATGGCAGTTATATGAAATATCTAGAAAAGGTAAATTCACAGAGATGGAAAGCAGATTGGTGGTTGCTAGGGGCTTAGGTAGAGAAGAATAGGTAGTAATTGCTTAAAGAATATGTGGTTTTGGGGTGCCTGGGTGGCACAGTCAATTAAGGGTCCAACTCTTGGGTTCGGCTCAGGTTGTGAACTCAGAGTCAAGAGGTCAAGCCCGACTTCAGGCTTTTCACTCAACTCAGAGACTGCTTAAGATTTTCTTTCTCTTCCTCTATCCCTTCCCACCAGGTGCACGTACTTTCTCTCTTGAATAATTAAATAAATAAATATTTTTTAAAAAGAATATGTGGTTTTCTTGGATGAGGAAAATGTTTTGGAACTAGTTAAAAGTGGTGGTTCATTGTGAATGTACTAAATGCCATTGAATTGCTAACATTTTTATGGACATTTCAGATCAACTGAATAAATAAAAATTGGTTTCTGTAGTAACCATTATGTCTCTATATAATTTCCTATTCTTAAAAACCTAAATTGGTCATCTATCAAGGAGAACCTGCAATGCTCTTAAAAAAAAAAAATGGCGTCTAATATAAACAAGTTTTTTTTCTTTTTTTTTTTTTTTGTCATTCTAGTGGAAGTAAAGTGGTACAACATTCTGGTATCTACCAAGGTCAAGATTCATATACACATCCAGCATTTCCATTAAAAGATGAGTACACATTAGCACCAAGAAACAAGTATAAAATAAACTTTCATTGCATCACTACATATATTAACCCAACACCAGAAACCTACCAAATACAGATCAACAGCAGTGGTAAAAAAAAAAAAAAGAAAAAGAAAAAAAAATGTGTACAATGAACTATGTAAGAGCAATGGAAATTAATGAAGTAAACCTACACAGAAGTGAATTAATCTCACAAACACAATCCCTAGAGACATATTTTAAAATATAATGCAAATACTGCTCTAAAATACATGACTCACAATGATCCCTCTCCCACAAGTATTTCTTAATGAACTATATAGTATTGACTCTGGTAAGAGAAAGAATTTTCTGGAAAAAATCTATACGTATGTGATTTAATCTATAAATTTATAAAAATACTCTTGAACTTTATATTCCATGCATACGACACAAAGTATGCCTTATACGTTAAAAAAAATTAGCATGGCAAAGATCACTGTTCCTATATTGATTTCAATTTATTGACTTAATAAATTAAGAATGTTCCAAAATGAGCCTAAGACCTTTTCTTTGCATAAAAAGATCAGGGGAAAAAATGTTTTAGTTATTTTATCCCATATCTCAGAAAGTAAGGCTAATAAGAGAAGGATGGTAGGGTTCAGTGAAGAGAGAGAAAATCAGGTTTACCGTGCAGTGGTGACCCGGAAGGGCTGCTTGATAGACCAGGAACAGGGCTACAGCGCCCTCCTTGCTTAGACGTCAGTTCTTGCTCAATTTCTTCCAGTCCCGCACTTTTCTGGAAGCGGCTCATACGATTCACAACTCGTGGTGACATGTGTGTTCGAACACAAGGCTGGCCACCGTATGGGTTGATGGGGAAAACGTGGGAAGTCCCCCGGAGTGTACTGACCACGACCCAGCGACAGTCGTGGCTGAAGCAGATGTCCTGTACCTAGGAATGGACAGGGAAAAAAACACAAAAATGATTGCAACTACTTGGATTGATATGTTAATTAGCTGAATTTAATTTTTTTTTAAGGGGGGAGAAAAACTATTTGGATTTATCTCATATCACACACATATCACCAGGTATAAATAGGAATACTTGTCTTGTTACCAAATTTACCTAATATCAAGTTATAAATTAAAAATTTGATTCTACAGATGAGTAGAGATGAAACTCTACTGAGATGAGTTTCATGGTGAATTTTTTTTTTTTTTTAGATTTTATTTATTCATTCATGAGAGACACAGAGAGAAAGAGGGGCAGAGACATTGGCAGAGGGAAAAGCTCCCCTGTGGGGAGTCTGATGCAGGACTTGATCACAGGACCCCAGGATCATGCCCAGAGCCAAAGGCAGATGCTCAACCACTGAGCCCCCCATGTGCCTCTCATGGTAAATATTGATCAAAACTCCCTATCAGGGATTTGATATGTTTTCGAGTAGAGAATTTTGTCCCTTACAGCACACAGTGTCAGGTCAAAAATCAGGACCTAGGCAGTTTCATCACAGAGCTACAAAAAATATATGAGTCAGGTATATTTCTCTAAATTAATTTGCCTTCTAGCAAGCATAAAGTAGTAAAAATAAAAACAAACATTATACAATATAAGTGAAGGTATTAATTCAATCCTTCATGAGCAAATATTAAGTTTCATGCTAAATATTAGAAATGGGCACTGGGGGGGCACATGATGGGATGGGCAGTATGTGTTATGTTATATGTTAGCAAATCGAACTCCAATAAAAAATATACAAAAAAAAAAAGAGGTAAATAAAAAATAACCTTTGGGAAAAGTTAAGAGGAAGGAGCCAGACATAGTCTCATGGTCTGAGGAACAACTATACACATCTGCTTGTTCTTTCATGTGCATAAGATTTTTATTTAAAAAAAAAAAGAATCTTTGGGCTCACAACCTCAGGAGAAGAAGACATGTAAGAAACTCATGAGAACTCATGAGAATGTAAAATATAAAAAGTGAAGTAACTGAGCCACAGCCCCAGGAGTGCGATTCCAGCAGCACAGGCCCCAGATCGGACCGGACCAGATCTGACCGGACACAGCCCAGGATCCTGCGCTACCCCCGGGAAAGGCAGAGGTGCGGAGGACACAGGACAGCGAGGACTCTCTTGCTGCTGGGCACCCCGAACTGTGCAGATCAGCACTCCTGCCACTAGAGCATCCAGGCCAGTACAAACTGGGAGACTGTGGTAGTTACTGTGGGAGCTGACTCCAGAGCTGGAGAGCTGGCTGCCACCAGTATTGTTGCTTCTCCTGGTGTCACCCTGTGCCTGAGACGGAGTGGGGCTACCAGGGAACAGGGGCCTCACAGGATAAGCAGCTCCCACTGAGCCATGCACACAGGTGAGAGTCAGCACAGCAGGTCAGGTCCCTCCCCAAGAAGACCAGCTGGAAGGACAGTGGAAGAGCAAGTTCTTAGTTGGGCAGCACTGGAAAGCTTCTGGGGAAGTCGAGGGATTTAGAGTATATAGAACCAGAGGATACCCCTCTTTCTTTCTGTTTTTGTATTTTCTTTTTTTTTTTATCTTCCTTTTTCCAATACAACTCGTTTTTAGCCACTCTGCACTGAGCAAAATGACTAGAAAGAAGAACTCACCACAAAAGAAAGAATCAAAATCAGTACTCTCTGCCACAGAGTTATAGAATTTGGATTACAATTTGATATCAGAGAGCCAATTCAGCACAATTATAAAGCTACTGGTGGCTCTGGAAAAAAGCATAAAGGATTCAAGAGACCTCATGACTGCAGAATTTAGATCTAATCAGGCAGAAATTAAAAATCAATTAAATGGGATGCAATCCAAACTGGAGGTCCTAACGACGGGAGTTAATGAGGTAGAAGAAAGAGTGACATAGAAGACAAGTTGATGGCAAGGAAGGAGGCTGAGGTAAAAAGAGAAAATGATTAAAAGACCATGAGGAAAGGTTAAAGGAAGTAAATGACAGCCTCAGAAGGAAAAATATATGTTTAACTGGGGTTCCAGAGTGCGCTGAAAGGGACAGAGGACCAGAAAGCATATTTAAATAAATCATAGCTGAGAACTTCCCTAATGTGGAGAGGAAAACAGGCATTCAGATCCAGGAGATAGAGATCCCCTCCTAAAATTAATAAAAACCGTTCAACACCTCGACGTTTAATAGTAAAACTTGCAAATTCCAAAGATAAAGAGAAAATCCTTAACGCCACAGAGACAAGAGATCCCTAACTTATATGGGAACAAATATTAGATTAACAGCAGACCTCTCCACAGACACCTGGCAGGCCAGAAAGGGCTGGTAGGATATATTCAGGATCCTAAATGAGAAGAACATGTAGCCAAGAATACTCTACCCAGCAAGGCTCTCATTCAGAATAGAAGGAGAGATAAAGAGCTTCCAAGATAGGCAGAAACTGAAAGAATATGTGACCACCAAACCGGCTCTGCAAGAAATGTTAAGGGGGACTCTGTAAAAAAAAAGAGGTTGCCCAAAGAAATAATTCACAAAAACAGGGACTGAATAGGTATTATGATGACACTAAATTCATATCTTTCAATAGTAACTCTGATGGTGAATGGGCTTAATGATCCCATCAAAAGACTCTGGGTTCCAGACTGGATAAAAAAGCAAGAAAGAAAGACCCATCTATTTGCTGTCTACAAGAGACTCATTTTAGACCTAAGGACACTTCCAGCCTGAAAATGAAAGGTTGGAGAACCATTTACCATTCAAATGGTCCTCAAAAGAAAGCAGGGGTAGCAATCCTCATATCAGATAAATTAAAGTTTATCCCAAAGACTGTAGGAAGAGATAAAAAGGGATACTACATCATACTTATAGAATCTATCCAACAAAAGGACCTAACAATCATGAATATTTATGTCCCTACTGTGGGAGCTGCCAAGTATATCAATCAATTAATAACTAAATTAAAGACATAATTAGATAATAATACACTAATACTGGAAGATTTCAACATGGCACTTTTTGCAAATGACAGATCTTCTAAGCACAACATCTCCAAAGAAACAAGAACTTTAAATGATACACTGAACCAGATGGATTTCACAAATATTTACAGAACTTTACATCGAAATGCAACTGAATACATTCTTCTCAAGTGCACATGGAACTTTCTCCAGAATAGACCACATACTGGGTCACAAATCAGGTATTAACCGATACCAAAAGATTGGGATTGTCCCCTGCATATTTTCAGACCATAATGCTTTGAAACTTGAACTCAATCACAAGAAGAAATTTGGAAGACATTCAAACACATGGAGTTAAAGAGCAGCATGCTAAAAGATGAAAGGGTCAACCAGGAAATTAGAGAAGAATTTAAAAGATTCATGGAAACTAATGAGAATGAAGACACAACCGTTCAAAATCTTTGGGATACAGCAAAAGCAGTCCTGAGAGGAAAAAACATTGCAATACAAGCATCCCTCAAAAAACTGGAAAAAACTCAAATACACAAGCTAACTTTGCACCTAAAGGAACTGGAGAAAGAACAACAAATAAAACCTACACCAAGCAGAAGAAGAGAGTTAATAAAGATCTGAGCAGAACTCAATGAAATAGAGATCAGAAGAACTGTAGAACAGATCAACAAAACCAGGAGTTGGTTCTTTGAAAGAATTAATAAGATAGATAAAACATTAGCTAACCTTCTTAAAAACAAAAAAGACTAATAAAATCATGAATGAAAAAGGTAAGATTACAAGAAAATACAAACGATTATAAAAACATATTATGCGCAGCTATACATCAATAAATTAGGCAGTCTAGAAGAAATGGACGCATTTCTGGAAAACCACAAACTATCAAAACTGGAACAGGAAGAAACAGAAAACCTGAACAGGCCAAAAACCAGAGAGGAAATTGAAGCAGTCATCAAAAACCTCCCAACACACAAAAGTCCAGGGCCAGATGGCTTCCCAGGGGAATTCTATCAAACGTTTAAAGAAGAAACAATACCTATTCTACTAAAGCTGTTCCAAAAGATAGAAAGGGATGGAATACTTCCAAACTCGTTCTATGAGGCCAGCATCACCTTAATTCCAAAACCAGACAAAGACCCCACCAAAAAGGAGAATTATAGACCAATATCCCTGATGAACACAGATGCAAAAATTCTCAACAACATACTAGCCAATAGGATCCAACAATACATTAAGAAGATTATTCACCATGACCAAATGGGATTTATCCCCGGGATGCAAAGCTGGTTCAACACTTGTAAAGCAATCAACGTGATAGATCATATCAACAAGAGAAAAAACAAGAACCATATGATCCTCTCAATAGATGCAGAGAAAGCATTTGACAAAATACAGCATCCATTCCTGATCAAAACTCTTCAGAGTGTAGGGATAGAGGGAACATTCCTCAGGATCTTAAAAGCCATCTATGAAAAGCCCACAGCAAATATTATTCTCAATGGGGAAACACTGGGAGCCTTTGCTCTAAGATCAGGAATACAACAGGGATGTCCACTCTCACCCCTGTTATTCAATATAGTACTAGAAGTCCTAGCCTCACCAATCAAGCAACAAAAAGAAATAAAAGGCATTCAAATTGGCAAAGAAGTCAAACTCTCCCTCTTCGCAGATGACATGATACGGTACATAGAAAACCCAAAAGAGGGCAGCGAAGGTGGCTCAGCGGTTTAGTGCCGCCATCAACCCAGGTCGTGTTCCTGGAGACCCAGGATTGAGTTCCATGTTGGGCTCCCTGCATGGAGCCTGCTTCTCCCTCTGCCTATGTCTCTGCCTCTCTCTCTCTCTCTCTTTCTCTTTCTCTATCTCTCATGAATAAATAAATAAAATCTTAAAAAAAAAAAAAAGAAAACCCAAAAGACTTCACCCCAAGATTGCTAGAACTCATATAGCAATTCAGCAGTGTGGCAGCATACAAAATCAATGCCCAGAAATCAGTGGCATTTCTATACACTGAGACTGAAGAAAGAGAAATTAAGGAATCAATCCCATTTACAATTGCACCCAAAAGCATAACATACCTAAGAATAAACCTGACCAAAGAGGTAAAGGATCTATATCCTAAAAACTACAGAACACTTCTGAAAGAAATTGAGGAAGACACAAAGAGATGGAAAAATATTCCATGCTCATGTATTGGAAGAATTAATACTGTGAAAATGTCTATGCTACCCAGGGCAATTTACACATTTAATGCAATCCCTATCAAAATACAGGTTTTTCTTTAGAGAGTTGGAACAAATCATCTTAAGATTTGTGTGGAATCCGAAAAGACCCCGGACAGCCAGAGGAATATTAAAAAAGAAAACCAGAGCCGGGGGCATCACAATGCTGGATTTCAGGTTGTACTACAAAGCTGTGATCATCAAGACAGTGTGGTACTGGCACAAAAGCAGACACACAGGTCAATGGAACAGAATGGAGAACCCAGAAATGGGCCCTCAACTCTATGGTCAATTAATACTCGACAAAGCAGGAAAGACTATCCACTGGAAAAAGGACAATCTCTTCAATAAATGGTGCTGGGAAAATTGGACAGCCACATGCAGAAGAATGAAACTAGACCATTCTCTTACACTACACACAAAGATAAACTCAAAATGGAAGAAAGATCTAAATGTGAGAAAAGAATCCATCAAAATCTTAGAGGAGAACACAGGCAACACTCTTTTTGAACTTGGTCAAAGCAACTTCTTGCAAGATACATCTATGAAGGCAAGGGAAACAAAAGCAAAAATGTATTGGGACTTAAGATAAAAAGCTTCTGCACAGCAAAAGAAACAGTCAACAAAACTAAAAGACAGTCTACAGAATGGAAGAAGATATTTGCAAATGACATATCAGATAAAGGGCTAGTATCCAAGATCTATAAAGAACTTATTAAACTCAACACCAAAGAAACAAACAATCCAATCATGAAATGGCAAAAGACATGAACAGAAATTTCACAGAGGAAGATATAGACATGGCCAACAAGCACATGAGAAAATGCTCCACATCACTTGCCATCAGGGAAACACAAATCAAAACCACAATGAGATACCACCTCACACCAGTGAGAATGGTGAAAATTAACAAGACAGGAAACAACAAATGTTGGAAAGGATGTGGAGAAAGGGGAACCCTTTTGCACTGTTGGTGGGAACGTGAACTGGTGCAGCCACTCTGGAAAACTGTGTGGAGGTTCCTCAAAGAGTTAAAAATAGACCTGCCCTACGACCCAGCAATTGCACTGCTGGGGATTTACCCAAAAGATACAGATGCAGTGAAACGCCGGGACACCTGCACCCCAATGTTTATAGCAGCAATGTCCACAATAGCCAAACTGTGGAAGGAGCCTTGGTGTTCATCGAAAGATGAAAGATGTGGTCTATATATACAATGGAATATTACTCAGCCATTAGAAATGACAAATACCCACCATTTGCTTCGACGTGGATGGAACTGGAGGGTATTACGCTGAGCGAAGTAAGTCAATTGGAGAAGGACAAACATCATATGGTCTCATTCATTTGGGGAATATAAAAAATAGTCAAAGGGAATAAAGAGGAAAGGAGAGAAAATGAGCGGGAAATATCAGAGAGGGTGACAGAACATGAGAGACTCCTAACTCTGGGAAACAAACAAGGGGTAGTGGAAGGGGAGGTGGGGGGGGGGTTGGGGTGACTGGGTGACGGGCACTGAGGAGGGCACTTGACGGGATGAGCACTGGGTGATATGCTATATGTTGGCAAATTGAACTCCAATAAAAAAAAATTATATATAAAAAAAGACTGCTTCCTAGTCTGTCAGTGAAAAGAAGTTTCCTCTTTCATTTTAAAAATACTTCTGATATAAAGTGGTGCTAACAATCAGTACCAAGGCAGGAAAACAGAATTCCACTTCAATGCTTACTTAGAAAACTGTTCTTAAAGAAGCGCTTCTGCTCTATGACCTTAAGGACACATCAGGATACTTAAATGAACAGAGAAGATACTAGCTGTCAAGAGACAGAGAGGGTTTAATCCTTTAAATAACATAGAGGATAACAAGTCATCTTCTCACAAAATGCAAAATGATATAACTGTTGGTGTTATCAAACAAGTTGGGTGGTCGTTCCTACGTTATTAAAGACAAGAAAGACTATATATGATGGCAAAATAGTAATAAAATAATGACATCATCTGCATGATATTTGCACCTCAATTTTGTAATGATATATTTTTTTAAAAACTTTATTCATTTATTCATGAGAGACACAGAGAGAGAGAGGCAGAGACACAGGAAGAGGGAGAAGCAGGCTCCATGCAGGGAGCCTGACGTGGGACTCGATCCCGGGTCTCCAGGATCACGCCCTGGGTGCCAAACCGCTGAGCCACGCAGGGATCCCCTGTAATGATATTTCTAGTAAAGATTTTCTCATCACAAAACAGGAAAGCTAGATGGGAGGTGTATCTCTGTTTTAGTGCTACAGTACCAAATATCATGGCAAATAATATTTACCAAGTACAGATCAGGCAATTGTTAGAAACAGAAGTTTAAACAAGTACAGTAACAAAAAAAAAGACTATCAAAACACCTACCCTCAAATTTAGGAAGCAAGCATACTTTGATAATTGTGATTTTTTTTAATTTACTATCCTGTAGTCAGGAATTGACCCAATCCAAGCAGATCTGGGCAGCAAAAGATATACTCCAACTTAGCATTTCAAACTGGTATGAAGCTGGAGCAAAGAATGAAGGTGAACATGGGACAAGTACAGGTTTCTTCCAGAAAAGAGTCAGCAAACTTTTTTAGTAAGGGGCCAAAATTTTAGGCCTTGTAGGCAAGAAAACAAAACCAAGGATACTATGTAGGTACTTAAAATAACAAGAAAGAAAACAAATTTTGACAAAATTTTTTTACCAAATAGAATTTTTTGTAATGTAAGTCTACTAAAGAAGAATGGAGTCTGTTTTTTACAGTAGATAATATTTTGTTTATTTGGGGCTCAAAGCTAGTATTATTATTATCATCAAATAGATCCCAAGGCTTATGTTTATAAAAACCATTCTTAGCTCATGAGATGTACAAAAACATAGGGCCACATATGGCCAATGGACCATAGTTTGCTGACCCGTTTTATACCACCATCATGGTAGTAAATGTAAACTTGTCAAATCATCATAAACTTCAAAGCAGAAAGGACCTCAGAAATCTAAAGTCAAGGTCAAAAACACAGTAAGACCCTCAGGTCAATATTATTCCTATGGTTTATAAGATACTTCACAGTAAAGAGAGGGGAATCTACACAAAAAGCCTTCCTCATATGAAGAATCTATGCAAGATATTAGTTAGAAACAAGGGACCAATGAGACTATAGTTCTTTTCTAAATTCCACAGCAAGCAGGCATTCTGCTTTGTTTTCAAGGTGAATATAGCAGTACTCAATTCAACATTAACATGTAACTATTGGAGAAAGTAATCTTAGTTGAAAGAAAATCACATATACATACACACATAAACCCCACAATCTCAAGACAACTATTTTAAAGTATCTTGCACATCTTAATGCATAGACAAGAATGTATAGATATGTATATGTATATGTGTATGTGCATATAAACATACATATCACATAAACACAAATATAGATACATGAAGACATGTGCATGCACATACACGTACATAATTTTTTACTGGATAACAGCAACCAACTTGAAATATAAAATCATTAAACTTCAATATTATAAAAGATAGTGAAAACACATGGAAATAGCACTATATATATATAAAGCCTTTATATATGATCACAAGCTTTCCTTACTGGGAGCATATAAGGGTAAATGTATCTATCACTTACTAGCTACACAGCCATGGAAAAGTTAGTTAACAACTCTCTGCCTTATGCTTCTTCATTTGCAAAATGGGAACAATAATGCAAGTCTCATAGGGTTTTAGATTTAATGAATTAACATGTAAAGCACTTAGAAGAGTGCTTACCACTTAATAAGCAGTAAACAAAGATGTTCGCTGTAATTATCGTAATTACCATAAAAATACATCCCTACTCTTCAAACATCTCAGTTTTCACTGCTAACAACATAGACTAAACCACTATCATCACTTGAACAGGTTACTTTTAAAAGACTCCTAACTGGACTCTTACTTGAGACCATCTACAAGCAACAGAAGACAAAGTAGATGAATTGTACTTATCAAAATTAAAGACTTTCCTGCATCAAAGAATATTATCAGGGACCCCTGGGTGGCTCAGCAGGCCTGCCTTCTGCCCAAGGCATGATCCTGGAGTCCCACATGGGGCTCCCTGCATGGAGCCTGCTTATCTCTCTCTGCCTATGTCTTTGCCTCTCTCTTTGTGTCTCTCATGAGTAAACAAATAAAATAAAATCTTTAAAAAAAATTTTTTTGAACCACAGAATATGATAAAATATTTCCAAATAATACATCTGATAAGGGTCCAGCATGTAAAATACATAAATAAGTCTTTTGACTCAATAACATAAAGAGAAATAATTCAATCAAAAATAAGCAAAAAATTGGATATTTTTCCAAAAAAGATACAGAAATCGCCAAAAAGCAGGGGCACCTGGGTGGCTCAGCGGTTGAGCGTCTGCTTTCAGGTCATGATCCTGAGGTCCTGGGATCAAGTTCCCATCGGGCTCCCTGCAGGGAGCCTGCTTCTCCCTCTATGTCTCTGCCTCTCTCTGTGTCTCATGAATAAATAAATGAAATCTTAAAAAAAGAGAGAGCATATGAAGATGTTTGTGCTAAATATTATTAGTCATTAGAGAAATATAAATAAAAAATACAATGAGATACGACTTCATACTGAAAAGAATGATCATTAAAAAAAGAAAAAGAGGGGCAGCCCCTGTGGCTCAGCGGTTTAGCGCCGCCTTCAGCCCAAGGTGTGAGCCTGGAGACCCGGGATCGAGTCCTACGTCAGGCTCCCTGCATGGAGCCTGCTTATCCCTCTGCCTGTGTCTGTGCCTCTCTCTCTCTCTCTCTCTCTCTCTCTCATGAAAAAATAAATAAAATCTTTAAAAAAAAAAAAGAAAAAGATAAAATAAGTGTTGATGAGGATGTGGAAAAACTTGAACTCTCATACACTGCTGGGAAAAAAGAAAATGGTGCAGCCACGTGAAAGTCCTCTAAAAGTTAAACACAGACTTTCATCCTTAGATACCCAAGAAAATTGGAAATGTATGTTCAAAACAGAAACCTGCATACTAATGTTCACAGCAGTAGAGTTCAAAAGTGAAAACAACTCCTATGTTTATCAACTAATAAATGCAAAAAATGTGGTCTATAGATACAGGGAATATTATTCAGCTACAGAAAGTAATAAAGTTCTGATATGTGCTACAACATGAATGAACTTTGAAAACAATATGTAAAATGAAAGCAGACAGAAAAGGCTACCTATTATATGATTCCACTTATATGAAATGGACAGAATAAGCCAATCCAGAGAAAGAAACAGAAAAGAGGTTAACAACTGCCATGGACCAGGGAGAAGGGAAGGGAAAGTGGCTGCTCATGGGTACCAGGTTTCTTTCTAGTGATGAAAATGTTCTGGCATTAAATAGTAGTGATTGATATACAAGTCTGTATACCAAAAACCACTAAATTGTACACTTTAAAAAAGTGAACTTTATGCATGTGAATTATGTCTCAATAAAGCTGTTATTTAAAAAAAATGGAAAAACTAAGTAGTTAGTTCACTTACAGGGAAGTTCTATAGCCTCTTTTTATAGTTTGTGGTTTCACTGAAGGGTCAGTTAGTTCTTTGATATGTCTCTATTGTTCTATGCTCAGAAGAAGATAAGCAGCTGCTAAGAAGCCTAAGCTAGCATTTTATCTGTGCCCATGCTGACTCACTTCACATCTGGGGTTGGGGTAAATGAGTGATTACAATATAAAATGGGTAAACATATAACCAATGTTCTTATTAAGTTTCCCTCCATTCAACAAAGAAGTGTGGCATAAAATGATAGAAAAAAATCAAGCAGAGTACCTAGTCTAGGAATCCTCATTAGACACTCACTGTTATCAATTTAGAGCTTTTAAGAATACAAATGTCAGGATTCTTAACTGATGAGATATGAATTTTTAAAATACAGAATGTTTAATTAGTTTGCAAATTTATATTAGGTTATATAATTTATTGTTCATTAAATAGTTCCTGTATTATTTGAAATATTGATAACATCTCACACTTGTTTTTTATTGTAATGATGTAAAATCTGGGTATCAGAAACCATTAGGCCTCTAGAAAGCTAATATATTTGTTCCTTAAAATATATTGTAGCTATATTCCAGTAATTCTAATTTATACAAATACTTTGTTAACAAACTGAATTATCCTTTTTTAAAGTATTTTGTAGATTTAATATTCCAAAACAATATTTGGAACAACCAAATCTAGTATAGCAGACATATGCTCATACAGAACAATTATATCCATTTTATCAAAAGCTAAAAAACCCCACCCCAAACATATATTTAATTCACAAAACAGGTTAAACTAAATTACATATAACACAAGAGTATTTGAGCACTAGACTTAAGTAGTACCCCATTTAAGCATCTAGGATAGAAATCAGCATTTTAAAGCATTTAAATCAGCATTAATCAGTTTATACCTCAAATTTTTCATCAAAACCCAATTAACTAATAACAATGATCAAAGTATAGAGTTATTATTATTTTTTTTGAGAGGGAAAGAGAGAGGGAGGGTGAGGAAAGGGCAGAGGGAGAGGTAAAACCCCAAGCAGGCTCCACACCCAGAGCAGAGCCTGATGCAGGGCTCGATCTCACAACCCTGAGATCATGACCTGAGCCAAAATTAAGAGTCAGATGCTTAACTAACTGAGCCACCCAGGCACCTGAAAGAATAGGGTTATTTTAACATCCTAAAAACTAAAGCAAAGTTCCTCAAACTTAAGTGTGAAAAGAAGCACCAAAGGTACTTGTAAGAAGTGCAAATAAGTTGGTCCCACCTTCAGGATTATGATTGGTAGGTACTGGGAGGAGAGAGAAACATGACCAAGAAATTTGCAGTTTCAGAACACTCAGATAATGACTCTGATACTGACCTCAAGTCTGTAATACAGACCCAGAAAATAAAGTGACCAAAAATGACAGTCCCCCTAATTCCATATCAAATGTTTGAAAGCATAAAAAGACATCTTTAAAAAAATAAAGTAATAGCAATGATTGCCTTGGGCAAGACAGATGGAGAAGACTGAAAAAAAACCTATAAGGAAATTTTCTGGGATGATGAAAATGTCCTGTGGCTTGACCCAAAAGAAGACAGTATTTGGATAAAAAGTCTATAATCCAAGAGTATTATAGTTTCAGAAGCCTGTGAGAATGGCAACCAAAGCCATAAAGACAAGTCCCAAAGAGCAAAAACTAACTGGCCAAGGTCTAAGCCCTCAGATGATGTTGTATTTAATGAAAACTCATAGGAAAATATATAAAAGAAGTTATTTAAGAATATACAAGTTCAAGAGACATTCCCAACACAACATTTCAATAATTTTTATCCTTCAAAACTCATAGATACATTCATTTAAAATGCTGTAATTCTATCACAACAAGGTTAATGGCAATAAAAGTTTGCTTGGGAATGAGTTGCTTAGAATAGAAATGTGTTAAGATGGATAATCCACACATACCCTCTGTCCTATCTGCCCATCCCTCCCCCTCTCAATTCTTCAAAATCATTCATTTATTCAGTACGGATTTATGGAAAGATTCTTACATGTTTTGCACTCTTGTACATGCCAAAAATTTTTAAATGACCTAATGCCAATAAGCAGCATGAAATTATCATCTGAACCAATAACTACACCCTTGGGCATCTACGCCAAAGAAATGAAAACTATGTTCACATAACATACTCATAATAGCCCAAGACTGTAAATGGTCTGAGTAAATTGTAAACAGAATGTGTGAGTTAGGTCTACTTATGAAAGAGCAGTGTGAGGAAACTGTTCAGTATCACACAAACCTACACGTGTGATTAAATTGCATGGACCTAAACACACACATATATACTTATTTCCACACAGACACACAAATGCACATATGAATACAAGTAAATCAGTGAAATGTGAAAAAGATCAGGGACTGTAACAATGTTAATATCCTGGTTGTGATATACTCTATTTTTGTAAAATGTTACCCATTGAGATAAACTGGGTCAAGCACACGTGGGCTCTCTTAGTACTATTTCTTACAAATCCATATGAATCTACAATTATTTCAATAAAAATCTGAACTAAAAAAAGGGAGTATGATGAGTTACAAATACCACAGAGCCAAGCAATGCTAAACTGGCTCTTGCTGTAATCTGAACTCTAGTGGTAACAAGGATGAGGGGTACCCAAAATGCCAAGGTGAATCTTGGTCAGGTTGAGGGAGTGGGCAGAAAAAAAGGGGTGCTTATGCCTGGACACTCACTGGATGCTGGCATGTATGGGGAAAGAAGTGGCACAACACTGGGAATAATCACTTGTCCAAGTGAGAAAAAGGCCACCAGTCCTGGCTGTCCCCATAGTATCTGCAGGCTAGCGTCCTCTGCCAACAAGATAGAGGATATAATGTGATCGCCTGGCAGTTGTCAATGGAGCAACTGACATGTGCACATTAAGTACATTAGTCCGTGTTCTCCTGTAGGGAAAAGTAGTCCATATCCTTGTAAGGCGGCGGGGGGAGACACCTTGGAATGAAGCAAAGTGTGCAGCAGGGAGGAAAAGTTAAAGTCACTTGGTAGGAGTACTACTGTTGTGCTTCCATTGATGAATGTGTACCTGTTATTAATGGCTTAATTTATTTTACTGACATGCTTGTAAGTGTCAGAGGTATATCCTCTGCCACGTAGACCAAAATGATCATGGGAAGAGCGCAGAGCAGACCACCTACTAGGCTTCCAGTTCTTTCCCACGTTACACAATATAAATAACAGAATCCCGGTAGGAAAGTTAGGTAATGACTTAATGGCCGCTTAAGTCCTCAGAGGTGTTATACCAGTACAACATCGCCATCTGCCTGATCCCACAACCAAATACACTCCCTTTTTCAGATGGTAGCTACTAACTGGCTATTAAGTTCTTAGTACATGAACTGACCCATGAGGCCTTGGGATTTTCCAGACCAACACTGGGTTGGGTCATCTCAAATCTGATGATGAACACGGTGTTAAGGGCCCAACAGAGCTTGCTAATAATCAAATGGAAATGGTATGTTCCAGAGTATGTTCCAGCCTGGCCCTAGAAACATCTTGTTTTTACAGCTACTTTATTAGCTACTCTACTGCCTAAAGCAATTCCACTGGTTCAATAGCCCTTGATTCACAGAACTTCCTTTAAGCACCTTTACCTGATTCCCTGATGGCTTGGCTAAGATGAAAGCTGCTGGTGTCCAGCTGTACAACCACAGGAAAAACTTTGCTGGGACAAATGAAGTAAAGACCAAGCAGCACAGTAGGATAATGGAAAGCTGTTACTTCTTTTCATAGCGGGGGGGGGGGGGGGGGGGGGTCACTATAGTTATGGGACAGTCAATCCACTTGTTTTTGTATTATCTAAGATGTTTTTGTACTACGATGGCAAAGGTGAATAGAGAGAATATATACAATGCAGAGTTTAAATATTTACTCCTAGCCCTTAACAGAGAAGTTTGCTGACCCTGCTTTAAACAATACTGCTGGCACTTGGGCAGCTGCCAATGGCCTGGCCAAACCTACTTTGGTTTGCCATGAAGAAGACTACATACTGGCAGATTGCAGATGTCCCCCTTTTTAGGGCTAAGAGCTGTACAAACAAATCATGACTAGTAACTGAATAACCTGGGTCACTCCTATCCAAGGTAAGATTCCATCCTCTGATGGGAAGGACTAGAATCAAGCTGTTCATAAAGCCTGTACTGCCTGTTCTGCACAGTGATTCTCAACTAATCCATCAATAATAAATGTCTGTCTGGGGTTTACATCCCATCCATTCATTATCTGCTGTTTTATAACCACTCAAAGTATATGTGATTGTCATAGTTGAAAAGCATAAATATACTGCAGGTGTGTTATAGTGTAGTATATTATAATATATACACAAATATACTATTATAAATAATATGCTATATATATGTAATATACAGTATATACATAACCATACTGTAGTTTAGTTGTTTACCTATTAAAACAATATGGTTGATATGGGTTCTCAGATATTTGACCTTTTTCACCCTATTTGTCCTATTAAATATTAAGAAAGTGTTGTCAAACTCAGTTTTAGATGCATACATACTTAAATCTTCCTCATAATTTGGCTCTTGAACATTATGAACTATCTCTAGAAATAGGCCTTGTCCTAACCTCTTTTACTTGATATAAATATGGCCAAATTTTCAACATTAGTGTTTATTATTTTCATGACATATCTTTTAACATGCTTTTACTATCATTATATTAATGTCTCTAAATGCAAAATAAATCTCTAATAGACAATTCCTTTAGATTAGAATACATTAATATTTAATATATTATATTATGGTGGGATTTTGATGTTACAATTTAATAATTGGTTTTTGTTTATCCTATTTCTTGAACCTCTATTCCTCCTTTTCTGCCTACTTCTGAACTAAGCATTTTATGTTAAGGGATGCCTGGATGGCTCAGTGGCTGAAGGTCTGCCTTTGGCTCAGGAGGTGATCCCGGAGTCCTGGGATCAAGTCCCAATTTGGGCTCCCTATGTGGAGCCTGCTTCTCCCTCTGCCTATGTCTCTGCCCTCTCTCTGTGTGTCTCTCGTGAATGAATAAATAAAATCTTTAAAAAAAATAGAATTCCATGTTAACTGAATTATTGTCTTTTTAGGTACAGCATGTTCAACTATTGTCTTTTTAGGTACAGCATGTTCAACTCTCAAACAGTAGAGTATCTACCCTCACTTCAGCACTATAGGTCCATTATGCTATACTTATATGTATTACATATACACACAATATAATTGCCAGAAAATAACTAACATTTCTTATGCATAAATGTTACAATTTTAACATTCCTATATATTTTTAAATAAATTTAAAATGGAGGGGGTAATTGGATGATGGTCATTAAGGAGGGCATGTGATAAGCACTGTGTGTTATATACAACTGATGAATTACTGAACTCTGTATCTGAAACTAATCATGTACTATATGTTGGCTAATTGGATTTAAATTTTTTTAAAAAGAAAATTGATAGAAAAAATCATCCTTTCTAATTAGAAACTGACCATTTCTCAGATATTTCATTAATTCTACAATATCTAAGTTTGCTCTGGCATCATTTCCCTTTAGCAGAATTTTTATTGTGAATGCACTCATCTTGTTTCTCGCTCCTTCATCCTTGAATGATACTATTGCTGGATGGAGAATCTTTGATAATCTGTATTTTTTTTCCTTCAGTCCTTGAAACTACTTCCATGGTTTCTGATGAGAAGCCATTTCCCTGTATACAATGTGTTCTTTTCCTCTGGCTACATTCAAGATTTGCTCTTTCCTTTGGTTTTCAGAAAGTTATCTGTGATGTTCTAAAACTGGGGTTTTGTCATATTCAGTCCTATTTGGTCTTTGCTAGTCTCTTTTGAAGATTTAAATTACATCTTTCAACAAATTTGGGAGGCTTTCCATATTTCTTTCTATAATTTTTTCTGCCTCATTTTCTTTATTTCCTCCCTTTCCACACAGATCAAGAGGAATTTTGCCCCAGGATAGATCATATGCAGTTTCAGTCATACCTGATTTGGATGATTTAGATGATGAGACTGGAGCTTCTGGGTTAATGATATTTTCAAGAGATTTTAGACTTAGAGCAGATGCTGCCAAGCACCAAGACTTTTAGAGATGTTGGTATGGGGTAAATGTATTTTGCACATGGGATGATCCTGAATTTGAGGGATCAGAGGGCAGACTGTACTGAGGTAAACAGTGGCTCAAAAAAAAAAAAAAAAAACCAGATATATTCTGATCCTAATCTCTCGAACCTGCATATAATACATTATAGATCCAAAGAGCAACCATACCAAAACATGATTGATTTATAGATCTTGAGAGTTCATCTTGAATTATCAGTGTAAGTACTAAATGTATTCACATTATTTCCTATACAATACACAGGAGAAGAAGAGGAGGAAATGTGACCACAGAGGCAAAGGATAGAGTGATATATATGGCTGTAAGGCAAGGAATGTTGACAGTCACTGGAAGCTGGAGAAGGGAAAGAACAGATTCTGCTTAGAGGTTCTAAGTTTGGCCTTGCCAACACTTTGATTTTGAATGTCTGGCCCCCAGGACTATGGGAAAATAAATTTCTCTTATTTTAAGCCCCCCTGCTTTCATGGTAATTTGTCATGAAAACCATAGGAAAAAATATATAGTAAATGTGGATATCCAGAAGAACGTGAATTCCATATTGCGGACTGCTCAGGACTGGGGTTGCTGAGTGGTAGTGGTATAAAGTATATGTTAAGTTTTTTTTTTTTTTTTTTTTTTTTAATTCATGAGAGAGGGCAGCCCAGGTGGCTCAGCGGTTTAGCACCGCCTTCAGCCCAGGGCGTGATCCTGGAGACCAGGGATCCAGTCCTACATCAGGCTCCCTGCATAGAGCCTGCTTTGTCCTCTGCCTGTGTCTCTGCCTCTCTCTGTCTCTCATGAATGAATAAATAAAATCTTAAAAAAAAAAAAAAAAGAGAAGTAAATCTTAAGAAAAAAAAGTAAATAAATTCATGAGAGACAGAGAGGGAGGGAGAGAGAGAGAGGCAAAGACACAGGCAGAGGGAGAAGCAGGCTCCATGCAGGGAGCCCGACATGGGAATGGATCCCGGGTCTCCAGGATCACACCCCGGGTTGAAGGCGGCGCTAAACCACTGAACCACGGGGGCTGCCCATTAAGAAACTTCTAAACTATTTTCCCGAGTGGCTGTACCATTTCACGTTCCCAATACCAATGTGGGAGAAAACCAGTTCCTCCAATTCACTGACTTTTGAGAGTTCCTTAAAAGATGTGGTAGATACAAGACAATTTGTGCCTTTTCATTCTATTACCAGTGTGTCTCAAAGAGCAGATATGTTTTGTTTTAATGGACTCTAATTTATCAATTTCAAGGATTTTGCTATTAAAGCACCTATGAGAAATCTGTGTCTAACCTAAGTCACGAAAGGTTTCTTCTCTGTTTTCTTCTAAAAGCTTTATAATACTAGGTTCACATTAAATCTGATCCCATTTGAGTTCATTTTTGTATAAGGATTGACGCTCATTTTTTTTGCACATAAATACCCAAGTGGTCCATTACCATTGTCGAAAAGACTAGCCTTTCTTATTTTGCTCCTTTGCCAAAAATCAATTGTCCCTATGTATGGTAAAGTTCCTGGATTCCCTATTGATCACTGTAGTTTCAGTAGATCTTGATACTAGGTAGCAATATCTCTCCAAATTTGTTTTTCTTTTGGCATTATAAGCCCTATGTATTTACATATGAATTTTAGAAGTAGCTTGTCAATTTCTACTCTCCCCAATTTTACTATCTTTGTTTGTTTTTTATCCTGCCGGGCTTTGATGGAGATTGCAGTGAATATACAGATCAATTTGGAGAGAACTGAAATCCTAACAATATTAAGCATTCCAACCCCAAAATATGGTTTAACACTCCATTTATTTACATCCGTACTCTCAGCCATGTTTTATGAGTACATGTCTTACACTCGGTAAGTACACATTACACACTATTTTTTTACCTCTCTTTTTTAAATGATCAATAATCTATTGTTTGTTCCTAGCATATAGAGGTACAACTGACTTCCATGTATTGATCTAATACCCTGAAACTTAATTAAATTCATTTTTCTATTTTTATAGAATCCATTCGATTTTCTACACAATCATATCATCTTTAAATAAATACAGTTTTACTTTCTTCCTTTCTGGTATGATGATGGTTCTTTCCATTGTCTCAGATTTCTTCTGCAGATCTGAGTAGGTTCTCTCTGCAGCTTTTATCTCTCTGGCACTCTGTCTTGAGAACTCTATGATCTTCACCTCCTCATTCTTAGCAATACCTCATCAACAGAGGGAGTCTATCAAGGCTCCACTTGGACTCCTCCTTCCTGCACCACAGGCTGAAAACTGTATCAAGGCAGTAAGCTGGGGCAATCGGGGTTTTTCTTATTTGTTTCCCATTTCTCAAGGATCACCATCCTTCATGGCTTTATGTACTGTCTAAAAAATTGTTCTTTCTTTGTTTCAGGTAGAAAGGTAAATCCAGTCCCTCTACTACTCTAGGTTATTTATGCTGATTTGAGTGTTACCTAGTTGTACCCTTAAGACAAGGAGAGCTTAGCATCCTCGTCCTCCACCCTCTTCCCATCAATCTCTCCCTCTTACTGTGGAGGTCCTCATATTAACTCTGTCATTTACTGTGCCAGATGTTTTACTAAGCACAGTAAGACACATTTTACATATATTATTTCTGGCATTTCCTGAAGTAAATGCTATGAAATAGTTTTTGTCTCCATTTTATAGATGAGTAAATAGAAGCCTAAGAAAATAGAGAATTTGTCCTTGGTAATAGAATCCAAGTACATCCAAGTACAAATTGAAGTCAGGGCTGGGGAATGATGAGTGACTGCTAATCGACAAAAAGTTTGTTATAAAAATGTTCTAAAAGTAGATACTGGTGATGTTTGCATAGCTCTGTAAATATATATACTAAATACACTAACTACTAAAAAAACCCACTGAAATGTACATTTTAAATATGAATTTTATAGGAATTATGTTTCAGTAAAACTAATGTTTTGGGGGAAGAAGAGTTGACAAAAATTAAGACTATAAGGTTATACCTAGGACTGCCAGGTTTGATTAAAAAAAAATACAGATAATCTCGCAAAATTTGAATTTCAATATAAATCTAAGTAGGCATATCTGGACATAGTCATACTAAAATTACCTGATTCTATCTGAACAGACCATTAACTACTACCCATTAATATTAAATAGCTAGATTATTTTTGCCATTGAGAATTAAACCTATAATCTTACCATTTTATAGGACTATTCCAAAAAAAAAAAACACGTTATTTTTTGCACATGTGTAAATGTTCTGAAGCAAGTTGACCATTTACCAAAATTAGCATGTTAAGTACTAAAATGACTTTTATCTGCTTGAGTATGGCATTATAGAAGTATATTAACAAATATTGTAAGGTCTCACTATATATATATATATATATATATATATATATATATATATATATATTCATTCCTGTTGAAAACTAGGAATATTTTTCTAACTGCATATGTGCCTTATGAGGAAAATTACTGTCAGATGCAGAGGATATCCCAAGTTATAGATCACAAAACAACTTAATTCAACATAATTAGATCCACATACTTGAGTTTTTTCCCTTGCCTGATTAAAGTACCCTCAGGGTTTTTGGAAGAATCCAGAATGACATGATTTTGAAGTACTCAAAGACAGTTAGATAGATCATATGCCATATAGATTTCATAATCAGTGCTAAATTTTATATATTTTTCAAAATAATTTTCAGTAGAAGATTACAGAAATTAATTTTATGGTCATTAATTGAGTTTCCTTGGATCTTAATATTTGACGTTTAGAAATTCCCAATCTCCTAAATTACAAGGTGTGACACAGAACAAAATAATTTTAATAATTTCTATTTGGTTTCCCTACATGTTAAATAGGCATAGCACTGGCAGCAGCAAATATTTATACCTATAACATTTGCCCATCTACAGGGCACTGTTCTAAGGAAGACAGATACCAAGAAGGTTAAGCATGATCTCTATTTCCAGGCTGGATGAATAGGTAATTAAATAATAAACAATGCTAATACAAATGAGTTACCAAAAAAAAAAAGGTGTAACCAAAAAAAGTATAAGTATTTAAAATATTAAAATTCTAGGAGGTTATAGCTGAAGTAGGGCATACCAGTGATGGGTGGGGACAGAACAGGTTTTATAAAATCAGAATTAAGAAATAAAATGTGGGGACACCTGGGTGACACAGAGGATTTAGCGTCTGACTGTTGGTTTTGGTTCAGGTGGTGGTCTCAGGGTCCTGAAATCCAGCCTTGGGTCAGGCTCTATGCTCAGTGTGGAGTCTGCTTGAGTTTCTCACTCCCTCTCCCTCTGGTCCTCCCCAACCCTTCTCTATTTCTTAAATAAATAAATAAATAAATAAATATTTTTTTTTTTAAAAAAGGAAGTAAAATGTACCAGCAGCACTGTGAAATATTGAATCTTCACCTAAAATGCTCATCTGATTAGAAACTTACCTACAAAAGAAAAAAATGAACAGTAACCAAAATAAGAATAAGCAAGTTTAGTTGTGCTAGAAGGTAAGGATATTGTCAGAGAAAAATGGAGATATGTCAAAGGACACAAATGTCAAGTTGACAGGTGCCAATTGGCCAAATCTGGGATATTCTGAGCATTAAAATAAATAGATATTGAATGAATATAACCCAATGATTCAAATATGAATCTATTAACCAAATGATATATATAAATAAAAGAAATGTTACAAATTTGGGGGGGAAAATGGGATATTTACATAGATTAAAAGGATTTCTACCCAAGGCATAGAACAGAAGCAGTAAACTAAATGTTCCTCTCCTAGACTATCCTTAAAAGAGATACATTTTCATATTTTAAAAGCTACTGCCTGAGAGACCAGCTTCCAATCAGCCACCATCTAGATGCTGACCGAGACCCACACCACATTAACAAAATGAAGGATAAAAATCATATGATCATCTCAATAGATATGGAAAAAGCATTTGAAAATATTCACCATCTATTCATGATAGAAACTCTCAACAAAATGAGTATAAAGGAAATGTACCTCAACATAATAAAGTACATCTATGACAAGCCCACACCTAACATCACACTCAACAGTAACCAGCTAAAAGCTTTTCCTCTAAGATCAAGAACAAAACAAAGATGTTCATTCTCACCACTTTTTTTCAATATGCTACTGGGAGTCTTAGTCAGAGAAATTAGGCAAGGAAAAGAAATTTAAAAATCAGTCAATGTGATATAACACATCAACAAGAGGAATGATAAAAACCATATGATCATTTCCATAGATGCAGAAAAAGCATTTGACAAAGTACAGCTTTCATTCATGATTAAAACCCTCTGCAAAGTAGGTGTACCCATATCTCAATAAAATAAAGGTCACATATGAAAAACTCACAGCCAACATCAACACAATGGTGAAAAACTGAAAGCTTTTTCCTTAAGGTAAGAAAGAAGACAAGGACATCCACTCTCACCACTTTTATCCAACATAGTAACTGGAGGTTGTAGCCACAGCAATCAGACAACAAAAAGGAATAAAAGGCATCCGTGTTGGTAAGGAAGAAATAAAACTTTCAATATTTGCAGATGACATGATATTATATATAGAAAACCCAAAGACACTACCAAAAAGCTACTAGAACTGACAAATCCAGTGAGGTCGCAGGATACAAAAAGCTATGTATAGAAAACCGTTGCATTTCTATACACTAAAAATGAAGCAAGAGAAAGAAAAATTAAGAAAGCAATCCCATTTACAAGTGCACCAAAGATAATAAAATACCTAGGAGAAAACTTAACCAAGGAAGTGAAAGATTTGTACTCTGAAAACCATAAAACATCAATTAAAGAAACTGAAGATGACATAGACAATGGAAAGACATTCTATGCTCATAGATTGAAAGAACAAATATTGTTAAAATGTCCATACTGCCCAAAGCCATTTACACATTTAATGCAACCCCTATTAAAACACCAGCAGCATCTTGCATAGACCTAGAACAAATAATCCTAATATTTGTATGGAACCACAAAGACCTCAAACAGTGAAACAATCTTATAAAGGAAAACCAAAGCTGATGGTATCACAATTCCAGATTTCAAGTTATGCTACAAAGCTATAGTAATTAAAACAGTATGATACTGGCACAAAAATAGACACATAGATCAATGAAACAGAGTAGAAAACCCAGAAATGAACCCACAACAATAAGGTCAATTAATCTTTGACAGAGCAGGAAAGAATATCCAATGGGAAAAAGACAGTCTCTTCATCAAATGGTGTTGGGAAAACCAACATGCAAAGAATGAAACTAGACCATGCACAAAAATAAACTCAAAATTGAATAAAGACCTAAATGTGAAACCTGAAACCATAAAGATTCTAGAAGAGAGCACAGACATTTACTTCTCTAGATATGTCTCCTGACGCAAGGGAAATAAAAGCAAAAATAAACTACTGGAACCATAGCAAAATAAAAGACTTCTGCACAGTGAAGGAAATAATCAACAAAACTAAAAGACTGAATAGGAGAAGATATTTGCAACTGAATAGGAGAAGATATTTGCAAATGATACATCTGAAAAAAAGTTAGTATCCAGAATATATGGAGAATTTATACAACTCAACATCCAAAAAAACTCCCAAATAATGTAATTAAAAATTGGGCAGAAGACATGAAAGACATTTCCCCAAAGAAGTCAGACAGATGGCCAAGAGACACATGTAAAGTTACTCAACATCACTCAACATTAGGGAAATACAAATAAAACTACAATGAGATATCACCTCACACCTGTTAAAATGGCTAAAATAAAAAAATGCAAAAAACAACAGATGTTGGCGAGGATGCGGACAAAAGGAACCCTCTTATACTGTTGGTAGGGATGCAAACTGGTGCAGCCACTCTGGAGAATAGTACAGAGGTTCCTCAAAAATTTAAAAACAGAACCACCTTACCATCCAACAATTGCACTACTGGTTATTTACCCAAAGAATACAAAAACATTAATTCAAAGGGCTACTACATGCACCCCTATGTTTATTGCAGCACTATTTACAATAGACAAGATATGGAAGCAGCCCAAGTGTCCATCAACTGATGAACAAATGAAAAAGATGTGAAACACACAAACATACAGAGTTGAATATAATTCAGTCATAAAAAAGAATGAAATTTTGTCATTTGCAACATTGTGGATGAAGCTAGATAATATAATGCTAGGTGAAATAAGTCGGTCTGAAAAAGACAAATACCATATGATTTCACTCATCTGTGAAACTTAAGAAACAAAGCAAATGATCATAGGGAAAAAAAATAGAGAGAGGCAAACCAAGAAACAGGCTCTTGACTATAAAGAACAAACTGATGGCTACCAGAGGGGAGGTGGCAGGATAGGTGAAATACATGATGGGGACTAAGGAATCCATTTGTCATGATGAGCACTGGGTTACTAAAATAAAAACTTAAAAACAAATAAAGAGAAAAATCAGAAGAAAGATAAAATACGTTTATAGTACTTATCAAAATAAACCCACATGAATGAACCTGTGCAGTTCAAACCTATGTAGTTGAAGGGTTAGCTCTTTTTGTTTTAAGAATCAGGTCACTAGAAAACCCAGAAATTAACCCATAGCTATACAGTCAATTAATCTTCGGCAAAGCAGGAAAGAGTATCCAGTGGAAAAAAAGACAGTCTCCTCAACAAGTGGTGTTAGAAAAATTATACATGCAAAAGAATGAAACTGGACCACTTTCTTACACTATATACAAAAATAAATTCAAAATATATGAAAGACTTAAATATGAGACAGGAAACCATCAAAATCCTAAAGGAGAGCAGAGGCAGTAACCACTATGACATTGGCCACAGCAACTTCTTACTAGATATGTCTCCTCAGGCAAGGGAAGCAAAAACGAGGCATTGGGACTTCGTCAAGATAAAAATCTTCTGGGTAAGGAGTATTAAAGGGGGCACTTGTGTTGAGCACTGGGTGTTGTGTGTAAGTGATGAATCACTAAATTCTACTGCTGAAACCAATATTACCCTATATGTTAACTAACTAGAATTTAAGCAAAAATTTGAAAAAAAATTTGGTAAAGGAAAAAGATAAAAAACCTTCTGCACAACAAAGGAAACACTTGACAAAACTAAAAGGCAACCTTTGGAAGGGGAGAAGATATTTGCAAATGACATATCTGATAAAGGATTATTATCCAAAATCTATAAAGAACTTATAAAACTCAATACCCCAAAAAACAAATAATCCAGTTAAAAAATGGGCAGAAGGCATGAATAGACATTTCTCCAAGGAAGGCATACACATGAAAAGATGCTCAACATCATTCAACATTAGGGAAATACAAATCAAAACTACAATGAGATACCACCTCGCACGTGTCTGAATGGCTAAAATTAACAACACAGGAAACAACAGGTGTGGATGAGGATGCGGAGAAAGGGGAATTCTCCTGCACTGTTGGTGGAAATGCAAAGTGGTTCAGTCACAATGGAAAACAATATGGAGGGTCCTCAAAAAGTTAAAAATAGAACCACCTTCCATCCAGCAATTACACTACTGGGTATTTACCCAAAAGATGCTGATTCCAAGGGACACATGCATCTCAATGTTTGTAGCACCAATATCAACAATAGCCCCCATTATGGAAAGAGCTCAAATGTCCATTGACTGATGAATGAAGAAGATATAGTATATTTACACAATGGGATACTACTCAGTCATAAAAAAAGAATGAAATCTTGCAATTTGCAATAAGGTAGATGAAGCTAGAGAGTGTTATGCTAAGTGAAATAAGTCAGAGAAAGACAAATACCATATGATTTCACTCATATGTGGAATTTAAGAAATAAAACAAATGAACATGGATTGAGGGGACAGGCAAACCAAGAAACAGATTCTTAACTATAGGGAAAAAAATGACATTTACCAGAGGGGAGGCATGTGAGGGGATGGGTTAAATGGGTGATGGGGATTTTAAGGGGGGGGCACTTGTGATAAACACCAGGTGTTACATATAAGTTCTGAATTCTATACCTGAAACTAATATTACACTGTATGCTAACTAAATGGAATTTAAGTAAAAACTTTTTAAAACTCAGGTCGCATTTTTTTTAAAGATTTTATTTATTCATGAGAGAGACAGAGAGAGAGAGAGAGAGAGAAAGAGAGAGAGGCAGAGACACAGACAGAGGGAAAGCAGGCTCCATGCAGGGAACCCGATGCAGGACTTGATCCCGGGACTCCAGGATCACCCCCTGAGCCCAAGGTAGGCGCTAAACTGCTGAGCCACCCAGGGATCCTCAGGTCGCATTTTTAACGAAGAATTTCCCACATTTTAGATTTGGCTAGTGGCATTCTCATGGTATTGTTTAACTATCCTATCTCAGTCTTTTATGTAAAGTACTAATTATATCTAGGGGCTGAATTAGATTCAGGTTTAACTTAGAGTACTGGGCAGAAATATTTCATAGATGATATCATATACATCCTATTACATCAAATCAGGAAGTACATGAGATCTCACTATTCCACTTTGGTAATGTTAAGACTCATCAGCGAAAACCAAATACAGATTACTGTCTATATCCATTGTTTCATTAGGGGTAGCAACAATGGTGATTCTTAAAATTTTGACCTATTTTAATTGAGGTATAAGTGACATATAACATTATATTAGTTTCAGGTGTACAAAATAATGATTCAATAGGTGTATATATTACAAAATGATCACCACACTAAATCTAAATTCTAACATTTTTAATACTGGAACCCTTCCATAAAGAAAAACTTTCCCTCATCAACTATCAGTTATCTTATTAAATTGATACAAGAAAGACAAGGTAAATGCTTTAATAATCAATTTTCAAGGTAATGAGTTGATAAACAAGCAACATACAGTTATGTCCAATACTTCCTTTGTAAGTCTCATTATAAATTAATGGATTTCTATATATTTAAGATGCTTCATTCTATTATACAAAATTTTAATGGAAACTTATGATAAACAGCATTTTAGCCTGTTGGAAAAGGATGGACTAGACAATAAATGATGATGGGTCAATGAACTATCTCTCAGGATAAAGTATCTATAGTAGTATACTGGTAAATTCAGAACCACAGGCTCTGGGAAACAAAAGAATGAATAGCTGGGATATTAGCCTATTAAGCTATCTCAAGTATATACCAAGTGATATTAAGAGTATGTGTAAAAGCAATTATCATAGTACCCCATACAAATGCTTAGTAAGTTATGTGCGTGTGTGTGTATGTATGTTGCATGATATGTGTATACATGCATGCACAGTGATGTGTTGCTAAATGTTAAAAACTGGCTCCATAAGAAAAAAAATAGTGCCCATACATGCATGCACAGTGATGTGTTGCTAAATATTAAAAGCTGGTTCCATAAGAAAAAAAGTTCTGATTTGTGTTTGCCAATTTCTATTATATAAACACTCCTACTACAGATGATTTCATGCCAATGTAATGTCACTACATCCAGAAGTGGGTACAAATGTACACAACTCATTCTTACTAGCCACTGTGAACTCACTCCTGTACACCACTGAATATTATCCACAGTCATATAGTCAATTATATCCATATATATCCATATAGTCAATTATTTCTGTGTATGCATGAATATGTGTTTACATGAATGTGTGTGTGCATGTGCATGTATACATGTACACAGAACCAAAACACACATAAAAAGACCTAGAAAGATAGCCAATGGATGATGACAGGGTGCGTGCCAGGGGAGCAAATGGTATAGGGTAGAAGGAGAAAAATAAATAGAACTTGTTTTATTAAGTTCATTGACTTCTTCACCTACTGCTTATGTATTTATTGGGTCAAAATAGAATAAATATTATGTTCTCACTAACACTAACATTAAGCTCCAATAGGACATAAGTAATCAGCTAAATTAGATGTCATATTACACACACACACACACACACACACACACACACACCTTCTAAAAAATATACAACTTACTTTGGCTTCAGTTTCTCCCCTGTGAAGAGTATATAGATGATGGACAGCACTTTGTGATGAAGACCAAGGATGAGTCAGAATTTGGAAAACGTGAAAGTCATGGCCAAGGGTGTCTGTTGTGACTAGAAGCATTCCTGAAGGATACACCAAAAAGAGAGTAAAAATGAAAACAATTATGTACGTGGATGAAATAGTTTCACAAAGAATTCTTTATGTTTTAAAGTATTACCAAAGGAAAAAAATTACCAAAGATGTAAAAAAAAACTTCCCCCAATTAAAAAAAAAAAAAAAACATAGCATCTCTTTCCTGTATGAACACAAAACTTTCACTCCACATCAGGATACAAACACAGTGGGGGCACCAGATGTGAAAGTTTTCGGATGTTCCTGTATGACTGTAAGAGAAAGTTTTACAGAGAGTTCACAAGCATTTTAAAACAACAAATCTGATAATAAAAAATGTGAAAATGACTTCTCTCCATGGAACTAAAACCTGCTCTCACTTTTAACCATTTCTCAAAAGCTGAATTTTAAGTTTCAATCTAATAATACCCTATTTAATTCACCAGTTCAAAATGTGCCTCTACCCTGGCATAACATTTACCCAAACTGCCTACAGCATCTCACAGAACAAGTTTTTAATTTTGATGCAATGCTACAGCTAGGAATTCTTTGCCTAATCCATGGTCACAAATATTTTGTTTTCTTGTCAAAACGTCATAGCTTTATATTTTACATAGGTCTATCATTAATTTTGAGTTAATTTTTGTAAGAAGTACAAGGTATCACACAAATTAACTTTTGCAGATGATGTCCAATTGTTCCAGCAAGATTTTTTGAAGAGGCTATTCTTTATCCACTAAATTCTTTATCCTTTATTTTTTATCCATTGTCAACTTCCAACAATCAACTGGCTGCATCTGCATAGTTTTTTTTCTAGAAGTATTATTCTAGTCCATCAATTTCTGCATCTATACTTTCATTAATACCATACTTTCTTGACTACTGTAACTTTATAGTAAATTGTGAAATCAGGTAAGAACCTTTTCAACATTATTTTGGCTATTCCAATTCCTTTCCAAACACAGAATCAGATTTTTTATATAAAAAAATTCCTAGGATTTTTTGGGGGGAGGATTATATTAAGTCTATAAATCAATTTGAGGATGATGGACTTCTTAACAATATTGAGTCTTCAGACCTATGAACACTTCATATTTCTTGGTATGTCTTTGACTTTTTTTTTCTTATTCAGCAAATTGTAAATGTATTTTCTTAGATCCATTATAAATAGTACTCTCTATTTTACATCAATTATCAAGTTTTCTCTGCTGGTATTAGAGATATAAGTGACATCTGTTGTATTCTGCCAGTCCTAGGAAGTGTGGGTTTTGTTTTTGTTTTGTTTTGGCTCTTTGTAGATAACGTGGGATTTTCTTTACAGAGTATCATGGAGTACGTGAGTAGACATATTTCTTCCTTTCCAAACTACATCCCTTTATTTTTTTTTTTCTTTTTCTTCACTTACTACATTTGCAAAGGAAAACAGGACTGGTGAGAAGCAATATTCATGGGATCCCTGGGTGGCTCAGCGGTTTAGCGCCACCTTCAGCCCGGGGTGTGATCCTGGAGCCAGGGATTGAGTCCCACGTCGGGCTCCCTGCATGGAGCCTGCTTCTCTCTCCGCCTCTCTCTGTGTCTTTCATGAATAAATAAATAAAATCTTAATTTTATGCCTCCCAAATTTTAGGAGAAAGCATTCAATCTTTAAGTATGATGTTAGTTATAGGATTTTTTAAATAAATGCCCTCTATCAAGTTAAAGATGTTCCTTTCTACTCCTTTTTGTTCAGAGTTTTTATAATGAATGAATGTTGAATTTCGTCTACCTGTGAGATGATTATGTGGTTTTTCTTCTTTACTCAGTTAATATGGTGAATTTTTACTAATGAATGATTATCAAATGTTGCATTCCTAGAATAAACTCCACTTGGTCAAAATCCTTTATTATATGCCATCAGATTCAATTAGCTAATGTCTTAAATTTTTCATGATATATTCCTGAGGAATATCTGTTTGTAGGTTTATTTTTTTGCTTGTTTTGTTTGTTTGTTTGTAGGTTTCTAATCAGGTGTATGTCTGTTTTCAGAATCAGGATAAAGCTGGTCCTGTTGTGAAATTTTCCTTATACTCTTATTTTCCTGAATAGATTGAGGGAAACTGCTATTATTTCTTACTTAGATGTTCAGTGGAATTTGCCAGTGAAACCATGTGGGCCTTTTTTGTTGTTGTTGAACACTTTTAAATCTTTTAAATTTCTTTGTAATTTAAATTTTATTACTTTAAAATGGAAAATTTGGGGATTTAATTTTAATGTTCTTCTTGGGTGAATTACAATCTGTAACTCAAGGAAATGGCTTTTATCCTTATCTGTAAGGTCTTTGGTGATATCCACGTTTTCAATGAGATTATCAACAATTTGTCTTCTCTCTTTTTTCTCTTGGTCATTCTACCTAGATGTTTACAAGGAAATCTATCTTGGATGTTACTGGTTTTCCTTTTTTTCTTTTTAATATTTTATTTATTTATTTGAAAGAGGAGAGAGAGAGCATGAGCAAGGAGGGGGGTGCAGAGGGAGAGGGAAAGAGAGAGAGGCAGACTTCCCACTGAGCAGCGAGCCCAACATGGGGTTCCATCCCAGGAACTCAGGATCATGACCTGAGCCAAAGGCAGATGCTTAACCTAACCAATTGAGCCATGAAGGTGCCCCTTTTTTCAACTTCCTTAAGGTGGAAGCTTAGGTTACTATTTCAGGAACTTTCTTCTTTTTCAAAGTAAGCATATATTGGTATAAATTTCCGTATAAATCTGCTTTAAAATGGAATGAATTCCAAATTTTTTATACTGTCTTTTGCATTCAGTTCTAAATGTTTTCTAGATATTTCCTCTTTACTCATGGGCTATTTAATATGTTGTTCAGTTTTTCCAAGTATTTGGGTATTTTTCAGGTATCTTCCACATATTTATTTTTAGTTTAATTTCATGATGACGAGGAATATGTTAAACCTTGTTTATATCTGAGACTAGATTGCAGTGCCTGTTCCACATACGTTTGAATACCTGGAGTGTTATAAAGGTCAGTTAAGGGATGCCTGGGTGGCTCAGCAGTTGGGCATCTATCTTTGGCTCAGGGCATGATCCCACGGTCTCGGGATTGAGTCCCACATCATCAGCTCCCTGCATGGAGCCTGCTTCTCCCTCTGCCTCTGTCTCTGCCTCTCTGTGTTTCTCATGAACAAAAAAAATCTTTAAATAAATAAATAAATAAATAAATAAATAAATAAATAAATAAATAAATAATCAGTTAATTCAAGTTTATTGATAGTTGTTAGGATCTTCAATATCCTTACTAACTGGTTGCCTGCTTTCTTGTTCTACCACTGAATAGAACTGAACATCCCCAAGTGTAATTGTGGATACATTTACTTTTTTCACAAAATTTTAGACCCTTTTTTTAAAGCCCATACACATTTACGATTATGAGGACTTATTGGTAAACTCCTTTATCATGATGTACCATTTTAACCCTGGTATTTTCCTTGTTCTGAAGTCTCCTTTTTCCAATACTGATATCATCACTCAGCTTTCTTCTGATTGGTGCATGCAAGGTACATACTTTTGCATTCTTTCACTTTTATAATCAATATAATTGTATTTAAAATGACTGTTTTAGACAATAACTGAGGTCTAATTTGTTGGTTTTTTTTTTAATCCAATTCTGGACTTTTAATTGGTATTTGTAGTAGTTTATCCACATTTAGCCTAACTTACTGGTAGGGTTGAGTTTACAGCTACTGTTATATTATTTTTCATTATTTTTCTGATGGTTTCCTTGTTTTTATTGTCTTAATATCCATTTTCAATTTTTCTATTAGCTTTTTTAAATCTCTCTCTTTATGTTAAGTTTCTGTCAGTTGTTTCAGGAACTATAATACACATATGTAAATTTGTGCATATTTGTTTATATTTTGTCCAGAATTTATATTTGTTTTCTGTGGGAAGAATGGTCTATTAGCTTACTCTGCTAGGCCAAAAGCAGAATCACATTTTTTAACTCTTAAGCCTTTCTCAGTCGAAAATAGAGATGTGAAAGAATATTAAGCATTAGTGGGAAGATAAGGTAGGAATCTGAAATGGAAAGAAAAGTGTGGGATCCCTGGGTGGCGCAACGGTTTGGCACCTGCCTTTGGCCCAGGGCACGATCCTGGAGACCCTGGATCGAATCCCACGTCGGGCTCCCGGTGCATGGAGCCTGCTTCTCCCTCTGCCTGTGTCTCTGCCTCTCTCTCTCTCTCTCTGTGACTATCATAAATAAATAAAAATTTAAAAAAAGAAAAAGAAAAAGAAAAGTGTATGTGGAAAAAAAAAAGTGTACGTGAGTTTGCTATCTACTTGGCTAATATAAGGAACAGCTCTAGTCACTATGTTAAGCTAAAAAATAAACTTGATGCCAGTGTCCTATTTCTAAGAGACAACATTTTACATAATGAAAAGTGTCATTTATTGAGATCTACTTCAAATGTGTATGGTTTATATAGCCTTGCCTCTCTGTACCTAGCGATGGTGATGAGGTCATTGACATACTTTATATTCTTTCCATATTATTGTTATCCAAACAATAAATTTCTAAGGTTGGGCATGAATGCTTAGTTGTCCTTTTGTGGACAATATTTCTTCACTCCTACTTTTTGCTGAGTTATACTAAGTCTGAATTATTACAATTCTGCTACTCTGTTCTGATTTCACTTTCCCACAACAAAATTATTTTCTGCACAGGAGAAACAATTCAATGGAAATTCTGACAGGAAAATCATGAACTTATAAATTTATGACTCACCTACTGAAGATAAACTTCATTTCTTTTAGAATTATATCAATATTTCACTCATAATAAGCACTCCAATACATGACCCTAATAGTCAAATCAAGATAATTACTGTTTCATATGTGAATGATAATTATAAATGAACATTTTTCTACATGCTCCTAGCTTTTTTTTTTTTTTAAGATTTTATTTATTGATTCATGAGAGAGACACACGGGGAGAGAGAGAGAGGCAGAGACACAGGCAGAGGGAGAAGCAGGATCCATGCAGGGTGCCTTATGTGGGACTTGATCCCCTGACTCCAGAATCACTCTCTGGGCCAAAGGCAGGTGCTAAACCACTGAGCCACCAGGGATCCCTCCATCTAGCTTTTCAAACTGACGTTAACATCTGTCTAGTTCCTAATATGTAAAACAAATTCAGATTTTTTGAGAAATAGGCCACTGAAATTTTATCTTTATTATTTTCTGTGTGTCCTATCTCAAAAGTTTTCTTTTGAGGCACCTAGGTGGCTCAGTCAGTTAAGCAGCTGCCTTCAGCTCAGGTCATGATCTTGGGGTCCTGGGATTGAGTCCCACACGTGGGTTCTCTGCTCAGTGAGGAGTCTGCTTCTCTCTCTGCCTTTGCCCTGACCTGCACTTGCGCTCTCAATCTCTCTCTCTCAAATAAATACAAGCTTTTTTTAAGAAAAGTTTTCTTTTTCTACCTCCCCATGTAAATGTAGCTTCTATAATCCACCAATGAGCTTACCTTTTTTTGACAGATTTTAAAATAGTAAAAAAGAAAGAGTAGAGAGGGAAGGAAGAAATAAATAACTAGGATAGTACTATACAATCGTGCGCTTTCTTTTAATTTATAATTTCCTCTTTTGCACATTCTGTTGGGAGAAATGACAAGCTTTTTTTTTTTTTCTAGAAAACAAGTTAAAAAGCTGATACACATAAAAGGAAAAACTCGAACAGAGTAGACTGTGGCTTGAGAACTATTTATGCAGCATCAGAAGACTAAACCAGACTCTAGCCTGGCCATAAACTAAACCCACGCCCCAAATGAGGTGCCAAGCCACAAAAAGCATTTGCGTCATCTGGGAATACAAGGAAAAGAAGGACTTCTAATTATAGGGCCTGGAAGCGGAAGCTTAGAGTGATTAGCTGTTTAGGCGCTGCTGTGTGTTTATCTGGAAGCTTCCTCTCCCTCACTCTCAGCCTCAAGTTTGATAGATGAGCGTTAGCATTAGAGGGTGGGGTCTGAAGCTGCTGATGGTACATGGCGTTCTCCAAAACTTGAGGCAGCTAGAGACTGAACATTAAGGCTTTTGCGGCCTCATAAGAACATAAATCTTTTCAACTGGGCGTCAGCTGGTTAGCCCAAAAGGCAAAATTAAAGAGTAGCAAACCTCCACCGGGCATATGCTATAAAATCTTGGAAACATGAGTAGGTATGTCTTTTTACCAGATCCTATTTATAACACCTCTCTAACTGTATGGTTCTTGATCACGTGCACACATACGAACTGGAAAACAAATTACCAGCTATTCACACTCTCTTCCAAAAAAGAGATGTAAACACTGATATGCTGGGCCAAACAGAAATCATCACAGGAATTCAAAATACACCACTCAGAAAACTATTTTACATTTTGATATAAATTCTTGTGAATTTAGCACTCCTTCATCAATACCTGTACAGATTAAACTTTTAAAATTATTTAATTATCTTTTAAAGTTACTAGTTAAATTTGTAAACATAAAAGCAAAGAAACAGAACCCTAGTACTGATTGAAATCTTTTAGGTCTTCAAATCACATAAAACCACAATAATAGCCTATGAAAGTCTGATTAATAAAATCTTTAAACTGGATGTGAATACTTGAAAACAATGGTCTCAAAATTTCCCTGTGGGCAGCATCAATGTTAGTATATTTCTTAAGCTGCTCGAAGATGTTGAAATCAAACACATTGCTGTATTCTTCTACATTTGTGGCCCCGGATATATTAAGTCTTTCTTAAATTTAAGCTCAAAATTATGGTTAAGAGCACTGAAGTACACACTGTCAAACACACAATGGCATGATTCATTTTATCCCTTCCTAAAGCTGCATATATCCATAACAGATAACCCATTTGTTCCATGTGGGAAAATCTAAAATCAAGAATTGATTTTCTAGCTCACTTATTTAATAACTTACTATTTCTATCTTCCTGCTTTTGTAGGAGTTTCAAGTTAAATGTCCTAACATCTTCATTTGAATAATTAATTTTTCTTTCACTTTGCATCATTTAATATTTAGGATTCTGAAGTTATCTTTGACCATATTTAGTGGGTTTTCATCTTAAATATTCTAATAACCATTATTTTCAAGTCTTTTCATCCATGAGACGTATAGGAAAGTGGTGTGTGTCTATGCATATTTTTATTTTTCCAAGTGGTTGAATATATTTTTGTCAGATGCCAAAATAGTTTTTAAACTTTATTAACCTTTATTGCTATATATTTTATAATAAATATACTCATTTTAATACAGCTTGATGAGTCTGACAAATTTATACACCTATGCTACTGGCATCATCAAAATAGAGCACATGTGAAAAAATTCCCTTTGTATCCATCCCCTCCCTATTGCGGGGCCTCACACAACAACTGATTGGCTTTCTATCATTATGAATTGATATTGCCTACTTCAGAATTTCATATAAATGGATTTGCACAGTATCTTGTTAAACCTACTGCTGTGACTAACAGTACTATATTCATTTATTTGTTATTACTGGGCAGTATTCCATTATATAGATATATGATAATTTATATAACCATTCAGTTATTTCTAGTTTTTGACTATTGTGAAACAAACTCCTAGTAATATTTAAGAACAAGTTTCTGTGTGAACGTATGTTTTTATTTTTCCTATGTGAATATTTAGGAGTAGAACTGCTGGCTCATATGTATATTTTAACTTGATTTAAAAAAAAACTGAAAATGTTTATCCAAAATGGTGTATTATTTTAACTTTCCCATGAGCTCCATAACTCATTAGCATTTGTTACTATCAGTGCTCTAAAATTTTAATCACTTCAGTGAGTATTTGGTGATTTCTTATAGTTTTAGTATGCCATATTCCTTGGTGATCAGTGATGTTGATCAGCTTTTCATGTATTAAATAGCTATTTGCATATTTTCTTTTGTGACATGATTGTTCATATCTTTTGCCCATTTTTTTTTCTTTTGCCCATTTTTAATTGTTTTCTCTTTTCCTTAATATATATTTATGTATATGATATATGACTATATACTTATGTGATATTTTCTCCCAGTTCATGGTATCCCACTTCATTTTCTTTTTTTTTTTTTTTTTTTTTTTTTTTTTAATTTTTATTTATTTATGATAGTCACAGAGAGAGAGAGAGGCGCAGAGACACAGGCAGAGGGAGAAGCAGGCTCCATGCACCGGGAGCCCGATGTGGGATTTGATCCCGGGTCTCCAGGATCGCGCCCTGGGCCAAAGGCAGGCGCCAAACCGCTGCACCACCCAGGGATCCCCCACTTCATTTTCTTAACCATATCTTTCCCCAGGTCCTTAATTTAATAAAGGCTAATTTTATGGTTTGTTTTGAGCTTTTAAATTAAGTCTGTGATCAGACTCAATTTTTGTGTATGGTGTTTAGTAAAAGTTTATTTTTTCCCAAGTAGGTATCCTAGTTTTTCTAGCACCATTTGCTGACACAATACTATCCACGTTGAACTACTTACTATTTTGATCAAATATCAAGTGACCATGTGCATGTGATCAATTTCTGGATTGTATTCCATCCATCTATAACTATATTTGCCCCAAGACATACGTTCTAGGTTACTATATATTTAGAGTAGATCACTGACCTTTTTCCAGATTGATTTGACTATTGTAGATCCTTCGAATTTCTATATAATTTTAGAATAGGCTTGTGTTGATTACTTTTGGTTTAACCATTCACTTTTAATAAAGTTAACCATTAGTGGACAATATATTTTTTTATTTATTCATGAGAGACACACAGGGAGAGGTAGAGACACACAGGCAGAGGGAGAAGCTGGCTCCCCACAGGGACCCCAATGTGGGACTCAATCTCGGAACACCGGGATCACGCCTTGAGCCAAAGGCAGACACTCAACCACCAAGCCACCCAGGCATCCCCATTAATGGACAACATTAACACAAAACACTAATAGGATGTCAAGGCATATAGTGATTAAATACTTTTATAAAAATATAATTTTCTTTCATAACTGAATGATTTTTCTTACCTGATCATATTGTACTATCACAACAAAGAGGGTCACTACAATGGCAAAAATACAAAATTCTTAGATGAAGTAGAAGAACTGGGAAGATAAGGAAGTATGGTTTGGGAAGATTAATTTGACTCCCAACTTTATTCAAGAAAATAGCATATCAAAAATTTCAAAGTTTTATAACTCAGAGGGCCTTAGAAATAGTATGCCTGACTTTAATTAACAGATATAATTACTGAAACCCACAGACAGTGAAAAAAATTTAAGAGTCTAAAAAGTGTTAGCTTATGTTGTCTCTTAGTAGTAGCTTATGTTGTCTATTACTGTCCTCAAAGAAAAATATATAAACACAGATACACACATACAACTATCACAATCACTGCTAAAAGTTCATAATAAAATACATTTCAAATGGAGGTTAACAGGAATTTGGTAGAGGAGAAGAAAGTGAAATATGAAAAGCAGAAGACAGAAGAAGTAAAGAGAATATGATGCAGATCAGTCTGCCTGGAACAGATATTTTATGTATTAGGTACTATAAAATATAATTTGAAAGGTAAATTTGGAAATTAGGTATTTCCAAAGGAATGCCATTCAAGGTACTTCAGAGATGTATAAAACAGAACTTTTTAATTTTGGGGGTAGAGCTAATACAGGTGCATGTGTGTCTGTGCACCAAGCTATACATTTAACATTTATGCAATCCACATTATATAAGCTACAGTCCAATAAAAATGAGGACAAACCAAAACAAAAATAAGGGTAAGAGAACAAGATAATATAGGTGGTTTTATAGAGAGTGGATGACTGGAGAGAGAGAAAAGACAAATGCTAAACAGAGCAGTTAAAAAGTTAAAATCTTACCCCTATGCAAATGGAGGCGGGTACAATAAAACCTAAAAACATAGCAGCCAGAGAGGGATCCAAAAGAAATACAGATACATGGTGAGGGGTTAAGAAAGAGGTCAATGAGTCTCAGATGTGCAGCTTGACCAAATGGGTGGTCAAAGCACCATGAATCATGTATTCCAGAGCATACGTAAGACACTCTTAACAGATTTCACTCAAGGTTCTAGCAGGGGAGATCAGAAACTATGTAACAAATAATTATTAGATAAAAATTTTAAATGTTCATCATTTAGCATTTTTATTTTGAGTATATTTGCAAATATATGGAATACTGGCAAATTACCAAGTATCTCTGGAAATTAGATTTCATTACCTATCTGCACTATTTCAAACCATGACTCCTTAATTACATTTCTGAAAGTATTTCTAAGAACAACCACTGACATACAACAAAGATTACTGGGCAAGCAGGCATTCTTTGCACAACCTCCTCTATATATCTTTATCTATATAGATAGGTGTAATGGCTTCTTAGCCCATCAGAAAAATATGATTTGTAGGGCACTAGGGTGGCTCAGTTTGTTAAGGGTCAAACTTTTGATTGCAGCTCAGCTCATGATCTCGGGGTAGTGAGACCTAGTCCCGTGTCAGGCTCTGCTTGAGATTCTTTCCCTCTCCCTCTGCTCCTCCCTCTGTTCTTTCTTTCTCTCAAATAAATAAGTAAATATCTTTAAAAAAAGAAAAAAGGATCTGACTTGAAAAAAAGAAACCAGGCAGCCCAGGTGGCTCAGTGGTTTAACATCGCCTTCAGCCCAGGGCATGATCCTGGGGACCTAGGATTAAGTCCCACGTTGGGCTCCCTGCATGGAGCCTGCTTCTCCCTCTGCCTGTGTCTCTGCCACTCTCTGTGTGTGTCTCTCATGAATAAATGAATACAATCTTTAAAAAAAAAAAAAAAAGAAACCAAAAGTAGTAACAACCATCAAAAAGTTCCCACAAGACAATCAAAACATGAAAAACCAAAAAATTAGTTCATTTTAAATTAAATAATAATTTTATTTTCTTCTATACTGTTGATACTTTAAAGACTTTGTAACACTCATTATTATATTAATTCTGAATACTGATACAGACTATCATTTTTACATGTTCCTTTTCATCCTCCATTCCTGTACCCCAGTCCGTATTCCCATCCCTTCCTACCATTAGACCTACTCTAGTGGATGCAATGTATATGTCCTTGGAAATATGTGTCCTTGAGAAATATTTGCACTGTTGTCAGAGTAATGTTCAAAATAATTAACATATGGCAAGAGTACAGACAAATCTGAATGAGAACACTGAAATAAGTCTGAACCCAGGGGAGGGCCAGAGCATTGTAGAGGAGAGGACACGGAAAGGAACCACAAATATTCATGTACTTCACTACTTAACAACCAGTGAAATTGTCCTGATAAGCAAAAGTTTAATTCACCCTTGGTTACTTTGCATGTATGTACTTGGCTATAGATAATCTTCTTTACCTTCTTCAAAATTTAATACTGGGTTTCTACTGTTATAGTTACATCTGTTACAGGTAGGTATGTGTGTGTGTGTGTGTATTTACTTCACATTTTACATAACATGCCAATGTATGTATTCACATCTTTCATTAGTTCATTTAGTGCTACTTGAACACTTTTGCTTAATTAACTAGAAATACTATGGCAATCATAGTGGGGAAGGAGAAAGGATCTTCCTTAAATGGATATCCAGGACCTGGGGCTACATTAGGACTTTCATGGGCTTTGGTCATTTTTGCCTTTATGGGTGCCCCAGTTCAATGAAAAAATATTTAAAATTATATTTCATGATTACAGTTGCTGGTTTTAAACATATATTTAAGTATTCCAATATCTTAAAAGCTTACATATTTTTTGCTTTAAAAGGAACTAAACATTTTGGTGGGACCACAATACTAGCATGGGCTCACCTACTTGTACTTTACAGTAAGTCAAACCTGCAAAGTTACCTCTGACTCTCATACAAGTCCTGTGCCATAATGAACATAGAGCAAAGAGAACAAATTCTTCGGGGAGTAATACATTACATGAGTAAAACACATCATTTTACGAGATGACAATAGGGGAGAGTAACTACAAACCTAGAAAGGAAACATCCCCTTCTTTGAGGGGAAAAACAAGCAATAAACTCTTTAAGTTGCCTTTGCATTGTTAGTGATATAGTGTGACTGGTAGTAATAAACCAGAAACTGTCAGATGAGAGGAAAAATCTGAAGCCATATAATTCTGTAAGTCTGTGAGGCATTATAGATGTTAACAAAAATCAAGACAATGTATTTTTCTGACTACTCACTGTGATCAATGGGAAAAACTCTAAAAAAAAAAAAAAAAATCCAACCTAAACTTTTTTAATGATTAATCCAAGACCACCATCACCTTTCAATATACAGCATTTAATTAACCAGAAAAATCTCAAGTCTGTTAAAGATGCAGTCAAGCATCCAAAGAGGTACATGTTTAATCTACTTTACTACAGAACCAACATTCATTTTCCTCTTATTAATGGATGGAAAAGCAATTTCCCTGCCAAGGAAGGGCAACTATTTAAAATGTAGATGTGCTGTACTTCACAGCTCTCAGCTACTCAGCTGGCAGAAATAACGCCTCTGGAAAACAGATCAATTATTTACCAAATTAAAGACAACAGGTCTGTTTTAGAAATTCAGGCTTACTGCAGAGAGTTGAGTATTCCTTTTTCCTGTTTCTAATTTCCAATTTAAATAATAAAAAAGACTTGTCTTCTTTTATGTCAAAGACAATATGCTTAATAATATGCCAATCTTAGTTACAAAAATACAATACAGTTTCCACAAGATATTTTTAATATATGTTATATATTTCAATCTTAAGTATATGTGATGTTTCTTCATTTAATACAATTTGCCATTAGAGATCACTCCCAGAATTTAGGAAAAAAGTAAATTCTTGTTAAAAACTTAAATGAGAAATAACTTGGATTTATTTAACAAATGAGTAATTACATTGAATTAATGCCTATCTCTGCCCTGCCATAGTTTTTCCATGATTATAATGATAGAAAAAATAATTATTTAGTGTATACTTACTTACCATCAACTATGTGAAAATTACCAGACTAATAATAATTAATACCCGGGGACAAAGTAAAAGCTTACCTCTAGCAGAAAACATGTTGAAAGGATACCCTTGATAGGTATAAATAAATTTAAACTGGATGAGGGAGGTTAATAATTATTATAATAGCAATGATAAAAACAAATTTTGTGGGCAGCCCGGGTGGCTCAGCGGTTTAGCACCGCCTTCAGCCCAGGGCCTGATCCTGGAGACCCAGGATCTAGCTCCATGTCGGGCTCCCTGCGTAGAGCCTGCTTCTCCCTCTGCCTGTGTCTCTGACTCATTCTCTCTGTGTCTCTCATGAATAAATAAATAAAATCTTTTTAAAAATTTTTTTGTGAGGCCTCACTATGTTTTTGGTATTGTTTTAGGCATCATTATCACCCCTCATTTCATTGATGAGAAAACTGAAGTACTGGGGGTGATCTAAGCAGATTAAGTAACTTGCCCAATTAAGTGGCAAGGTAAAGGGAAGGCTGACATTTTATTCAGAGTCAGGCAGGTCTTTACAAAGAGATAAATAGGAGTTATCCAGGTAAAAGAGGATTTCAGGCAGAGGAAAAATGACGTAACATGTTTAGGAGCTGAAAAATAGTGTGGCTAAATGTTGGAGGGAGAAGGTAGGACAGTAAAATTGTGCCAGGCTATACTTTTGGACAGCACAGTATAAGATGATGTATCATTAACAATGATATATCAAATGTATCATTATCTTTTAACATTTCTTGCAAAATATCTGAGTATCTTAAAATAGAAGTAAACACATGGAAAAAGTATGATACAACAATCATAAACAGAATAACCTAGAATTGGGCTGTGACCAAATAAGGTTTTGTAAAAACTAAAAGTAACTGAATGATTTTTAAATGTACTGTTATGAACTGAATATTTGTGCAGCCCCCAAATTCCTATATTGAAACTCTAAAAACCAGGGCTATATTTGGAGATGGGGCCTTAAAGGAAGTAATTAAGTTTTAAATCAGGTCATAGAGTAAGAACCTGACCTGATATAATTAGTGTACTTTTAAGAAGAGACATCACAAACCCTCGTACACTATTGGTGGGATTGTAAATTGATGCAACCACTGAGGAAAATAATATGGAAGTTCCTCAAAAAATTAATAATAGAATAACCATATCATATATATGCATCCCTATGTTTAGTGCAGTATTATTTATAGTAGTCAAGATATGGAAGCAACTGAAGTGTCCATTGATAGATATGTGAATGGATAAAGATGTTATATATATTTATATATAAAATAAGGGATATTACTCAGCTATAAAAAAGAATGAGATTTTGCCATTTACAACATGGATGGAGCTAGAGGGTTATGATGCCAAGTGAAGTAAGTCAGAAAGAGAATAACCATATGATCCCACTTAAATGTGGAATCTAAAGAAATGAATGCACAAATAAACAAAAAACAGACTCTTAAATACAGAGAACAAACTGATGTTTGCCAGAGGGGAGGGGAGGGGGATGAGTAGAAGAGATAAAGGTTAAGAGGTACAAACTTCTAGTTATAAAATAAATAAGTCAGGGAGATGAAAGTACAGCATAGGGAATATAGCCAATAATATTGTAATAACGTTGAACAGTGACAGATGGCGACTACATTTATCATGGTGAGCACTAAGTAAGCTATAGAACTGTCAAATCAAGATGTTACACACCTGCAACTAAGTTAACATTGTATATCGATTACACTTCCATTTTTAAAGAGAACAAAATTATAATAAAAAATTAAAAAAGAGAGAGAGACACCACAGAACTAGCTCTCCTGCTCTCTCTCCCTGCTCCCTTGCACCAAAGAAAGGCCATGTGAAGACACACTGAGAAGGTGACCATTTGTTAGCCAGGAAAAAAGACTTCACTTAGAAACCAAATCAGCTGGAACCTTGTTCTGGGACTTTTTGCCTCCAGAGCTATAAGAAAAAAAGTTTCTGTTGTTTAAGCCACCAATTCTACAGTATTTTGTTATGGCAGCCCAAGTTAATGCATGTACACAGGTTACTGTCTACATCTAGTGTCCTCAAGAACACTTTACCTGCTCAAATGACCAGCAAAGAGGATCTGGGGTTGAATTTGTAAAATCAAAAAAGACTGTTGTTTTACCCTATAGCAAAAACAAAACCAATGAAAAATCAAAACCAAACTTTGTTTAAAAATCTATATGAAAGTTCAATACAGGGATCCCTGGGTGGCGCAGCGGTTTAGCGCCTGCCTTTGGCCCAGGGCGCGATCCTGGAGACCTGGGATCGAATCCCATGTCGGGCTCCCGATGCATGGAGCCTGCTTCTCCCTCTGCCTGTGTCTCTGCCTCTCTCTCTCTCTCTCTCTCTGTGACTATCATAAAAAAAAATAAAAATAAAAAAAAATAAAAATAAAAATAAAAAAAATAAAAGAAAGTTCAATACAAAAAACACAAAACTAGCTTCTCTTACATGGGACAGAACAGGAGGAGGAAGATGAATCCACAATATGTGAGGGTAAGGAGAACTTAGCAACCTTTTCAAAAGCATTCAATGGCTGCATTTGAGCGGACACCACAAATTAGAATGCTGCCCCCAAAAAGTGCAACTCTGTATCCAGCTAATCGAGAAGATCAAGATTAATACTACTAAAGGCTGTGAATAAAGAGAGCTGATAGTTGCTGGAAAATAAATAAACAACTGTCAAACTAACCTATCCTATCTAGTTGAAATATTCCTGAAAATTATGGGAAAAATATAGATATTCCCATACAAAACAACTAAAAAGTCACCTTCATCAGAGAATCCAGAAATAGCTCACAGAAGTATGTTACTTTAATGAGAAAAGTGTAAAAGAAATCCAATGGAGAAAGAATGGTATTTTGAAAAAATGATTAGGTATCAACTGGATATCCATAAGCAAAAAAGAAAAAAATCATGACCTAATCCAATACTTTATATAAAACTAATATAAAATAGGGAACCTGGATGGTTCAGTCAGTTAAGTGTCCGACTCTTGATTTTGGCTCAGGTCATGATCTAGGGGTCCTGAGATCAAGCACTACATTGGGCTCTGTGCTGGAATGGAGCCTGCTTTATGATTCTCTCTCCCTATGCCCTTCTCCCACCACCACCCCCCAAAAAAAAAACAAACAAAAAAGAAACAAAACAAAACAAAACAGAAAAACCTAACACAAAATGGATAAATTTAAATGTAAAACTAGAAAACCATTAGAAAATCAAATAGGAGAAAAATCTTCAGGCCCCAGATTAGTACACATTTCCTAGGCATAAACAAAACACAACTATTTTTTTTTTACTGGACCTGACAAAAAGTAAATAATTTTGCTCTGCAAAAGACCCTACTAAAAAGATAAATACAAACTCCTCACTGGGAAAAAAAGATTTCCAAATCACCTCTCTCACACATATCTAGTATTTATAAAATACAAAGGGGCAAGAATAGCAAATGTCAGCAAGGATATAGAGAAAGCATGTCCAGAGGATTAAAGGAAAGTATTAGGACAATGTCTCACCAAGTAGAGGATATCAATAAAGATATAATACTATAAAGAAGAAATAAATAGAAATTCTGAAGTTCAAAAGTACAATAACTCAGTCGAGGGGCTCTACTTGAACCTGGCAGAGGAAATCAACTGAGATTATCTAGTTTGAGACAAAAGGAATGAAGAAAAATGAACAGAGTCCCTGAAACCTATAAGACACTACAAAGAAGATTAATCTGTGAGTAGCAGGAGTCCCAGAAGGAAAGAAGGAAAAAGAGGCAGGAAGAATGTTTAAAAAAATAAAAACTGAAAAAAAAAAATAAAAATAAAAAATAAAAAAATAATAACTGAGAAGTTAAATAACTGAGAAGCCCCAAATATGATGAAAAACATTTAGACAATGAAATTATTCAGTAGGATATTACAAAGGTAGATATATGTCAATATGAATTTGTCAAAACACAATGAATGTGTGAACACCAAGAGTGAACCCTAAGGTAAACTACAGATTTGGGTTGATAATGATGTGTCAAAATAAGTTCATCAAACTACTAAAACAAAACTACCACTGTGGTTTGGAATGTCAATATTATAGGCAGCTTGGAGTGAGGGCAGGATTATATGAGAGTTCTCTATACTTTCCAATTTTGCTGTGAACCTGAAATTGCCTGAAAGAATAAAGTCCATTAATTAAAAAAAAATTAAAAACTCCCTAGAAAATGTTATTCATGGTGTATCTAAATCATTGAAAGCAACAAATTTACACCACCCATATTGATATCTGCCCAGATCTAAGCACTGGAAACCATTCTGGCACCTCCAACCAAATCATAAATGTTGCCATTAAAATATTTGTTTTAATTCAGGACTCAGAGTCACAGCTAATAAACAAGAATGGAAAGAAGAAATTGAAAAACAAACTGCAAGCAGCTGCTGTACTACAAGTTTCACAATGCTATTTAATTGCATCCCTTAACTTCTTTGCTGAATAGGTCCCATACAAGACCAAATTGCATACCACCCAGTCAAGCCACCACATTTTCTCCTTAATTCACTTTGGAGTGTCATTTTGCCATGTACATTTTACATTGTTTTTAAAATTTCTCAGAATGTGGACAAGAAATCTAGTTTCTTCTTGAATTCCGATGTATGTCCAGGACATTTTAATAATTCTGTCATCAAGCATAAGAAAAAAGCATAAAAAAAAGACAAAGAAATGTATTTCTGTTCTTAAGTATAACAGGAATAGATTCAGGTAAAGAGGTTAGAGAAAGATCAGGTTGAAAAACAAAAACACACAATCAACTGTTTGCTATACTTTGCTTTTTTAAATGAACTGCCCTAAACTTGTAAAAAGCATTCTAACAAGCACTATTGTTACTATTGGCCACATTATGTACCCCATGAAAAAGCCTTTCACCAAATAAAGGAATTATGAGAGGAGCAAAACTGTTAAAACTTACTCATACAAATAAATTTAGAAACATATATGGATACATGTAAAGAAAAACTGGAAGGTGTTACTAGAGGATCTACAACTTATATTTTGAAAAGGCCAATTTAAGTAAAAAATCATAATACTATGTTAAGGACCACTTAAGTTATATACCTTTCTACAAAATATCAATTGATAAAAGTTCAGAAGCTAATAATAATTCAACGAGAGAACAGAAAACTCTCATTGTATAAGTAAATTTATAGGAGGATCTAACGATCAATAGAAAATACATCATTTGACCTCCCAAAAATACTTTTTAAAACTATAACATAAATAACTAAAGGAGAAAAATAACAACCACTAAGGTATTCATGCATTTACAAATGCAATGCAGCCTCTTGCTTCAAACATTTCATATGTATGTAGGCATATATGTCTCAATTGAAGAGAGTTAAAACAAGAAATATAATACAGGAACTAGACAAGCAAAATAAAATGTCACATAATCATGGGAGCTGGATAATAGTTAGCAGCCACAGCTGAGTCCAATATCATTGTATAAGAAACAATTCAGATAGTGACCAGCTTAAAAAAAGAAAGTTGAGGCTTTCAAATCATTGAGAATCAAACCTTTTATAGATACGCTTGCTTATATTCAAGCAGTAACAGTCATATTCTGAATAGCAAAAATACTCAGAGCTGAACAGTAAATAATAAGATGAATTGCAAGCAGCTGCATGAAATCTCCACCATCTTCTATGAAAGAATGCAAACCAATTTTGTGAGTGGTTGCTGAGTTATGTACCCCCCATTTAATTCAAATATTTAAACAGGTACAAAGCATTTATAAAATATTGCAGAAATGATGACACATTGAAAAATATATCTGCCACATAATAAATGGATGTGTCCACTGTATAGACTCTGCTTCACAATCTATGTCAAATGTGCCATATTTTTCTTGCCTCATTCATTCAACTAATATTTATTTATATACCAGACACAGAATCATTATTTCCTAGCTAATCATCTTTTAGGTTACAGTTTAGAACGGACTTCCTTTGAAGAACTCTCCCTAGTAGTCGAAACCAAGTTAATATTCATCTCCTGGCATTCTGTCCTTACTCCACAGAGGATTTTCCTTCCTTGTTTTAAGTCTCTATCACATCAGCAGATTCCATGAATAGGAGCTGTCACTTGTTAACTCAATCACCAAGCCTGAGCCAGGCAGTGTGAATGGAGTCTTCCAGTGAAAGAGCTAGCTTCCAATGTGTTTAGACAGGTGAAATCACACCAAGCATAAACCTTTTCATAACAGGTTCTTAAATATTCTAAGTGTCATGAACCTTTTTAGCAATATGGTGAAGCCTAGGAACATCTTTCTCAAAACAATATATTTTTAAGACAAAGTAAAATACTTGTGATTTTTAAAATTGATATACAGAATATATATTATAGAGTCTACCACAATTTTGAATCATAAGCAATAATGAGAGAATTACATAAATAAGATAGAAATGATGTGAAAACATGTTATTTTTATTGCTCATAAACTCATTGGTACAGCTAAAACTTCATCAGTTTATTTTACATATTCATCATAAGTGAAGGAAATTTTCATTAGAGATTAGAAAAAAATAAAGATATAGTTTTTTCCTAAGTTCACATACTCTCTGAATTCTATCCATGGACTTCCCAGATCTTAGATTGAAGTTAAGAAGCCTTGTTTGTAATTCAAGAAAAAAATAAAAGAAATCCTAAAACTCATAAAATAGTTCTCATAAGATGGTCTTCTCTCCAAGAAATACAACAATGAGAGACTGACTTAAGAATACAACAGCAGGGATCCCTGGGTGGCGCAGCGGTTTAGCGCCTGCCTTTGGCCCAGGGCGCGATCCTGGAGACCCGGGATCGAATCCCACGTCGGGCTCCCGGTGCATGGAGCCTGCTTCTCCCTCTGCCTATGTCTCTGCCTCTCTCTCTCTGTGTGTGTGTGTGACTATCATAAATAAATAAATTAAGAAAATTAAAAAAAAAAAAAAAAAAGAATACAACAGCAGAAGAATGCCAATTTATATGTTTTAAAAAGGTTACATACACACCAAAGGAATGACCTATAAAAGAAGTAATTGATGACCAGGTGGACTTCATGAAAATTAAATAATTCTGATCTTCAAAAACACTTTTCAAGAGAATAAAAAGACAAACCACAGACCAGGAGAAAATATTTACAAAGCACATTTCTAATATAAGACTGTTATCCAAAATATACAAAGAACTCTTAAAAGTCAACAATTAAAAAATGAACAACTCAAAAATGGACAAAGATTTGAACAGACATCTCATCAAAGAAGATATTCAAATGGCAAATAACTGTGGTATGTCCACACAGTGGAATGTTATTCAGCACTAAAAAGAAATGAGCAATCAAGGCATGAAAAGACATGAAGATCTAAATGCATATTAGTAAATGAAGGAAGCCAATCTGAAATGACTATATACAGTAAAATTCCAACTACATGATATACTGGAAAAACTCAAACTATAGAAACTGGTTGTGAAGGGTTGAGGGAGGGAGGGATGAACAAAAGTAAAGGGGATTTTTAGGGCCGTAAAATTACTCTGTATAGTACTATAATGGTGGATACGTGTCATTATATATTTCTCAAAATTGACAGAATGTACAACATCAAGAGTGAACTCTAATGTAAAGTGGAATTCAGAGTTAAAGAAATGATCACTGCAAGATAAATTATATCATAATTATACAACTAGTGCGTTAGGAACATAAAAAGTAGGTATAAACATAAAAATTCTTAATCTTATAAAAACACAAATTTGGAAGTTCAAATAGAAATCAATTAAAAGCTGTGCATCAAAATTATGAAATCATAGAAAACTGTGGTTTTCTAGAAGTCACTGCTAGACAATGATAGAGATAACTAAAACATTTTAGGTTATATAGAATGTTCTTATTTTAATGGAAGGCTGCAGGCAGGAAAAAATACAGCTTCCAATGTCTGAAGCACTCTGACTACAGTAATATGAAATATACATTAATACAAAGGAGATTTGACATAACAGATGGACTATCAAAATGAGTCATACTGGTTACTCCAAGTGGAGTACTGTAAGTGACATAACTTCCAGATTGTTTCTTCAAATTTAACTTAATTCCCATAACATTCAGAGCATTTCCATAAATCTTTGTCTTCATTAATTAAATCAATCCTACTGATCAACAATCACTGCAAAATCTTCCTATCAAAAATGACTAATTAAGGTATTAGAAGGGAGATTATTCAAAATACTCAATATTATCCTCTTACCATCATTCTTTATTTGAAAAGATGAAAAGGGAAAAAAGATGGGTCTTTCCATCAGTTTTAACTAATAGGATCATTTCTGCAGGATAAGATAAAAATGACAATCTCTTCAGATCTATCAACCAAAGGATAAGATCTGAAATGATTGTGAGTTTATGAAGATGATTTGAGCTCTGAAAGCAAACGGGCAATTTTATCTTTTATAAAAAATAATTTTATCTTTTATGTAAAAATAGCTCCACTAGAGTAGAATTATACCATTGTTAAGTATTAAACCAATTCCTAACTTTGAAAATTGGTAAAGAGAAAGAATTCAGCATGTATCCCACCCTTTGCATACAAGAGAACTATGGTTTGTTCCTGGTTGATGAGAGAGAACTCTTTTTTAATAGAACAGCAGTTAATCATGCAGAAAACATGACAGAATTAGAGAAACCATCATTCTATGGCCTTCTGTGTAACAACACCATTAAGTAAAAAGTTGTTTCAGGTATGAAGCCAAAATAACTCTACAGATTACTTGTTAATCTCCACAAGAAAAACCTATCTCCAACATGTAGATATTCTGAAGGCCTACTAACATATCCATGTGATCAAACATAGTTATCATAGTATATTTTGCAGGACACATTTTTGAGACAATTGGGAAATTTTAAATTACGGCTTGGATATTAGATAATATAATGCATTAACTTTCTGAACTACAATATAATATCTGGTTACATGGGGGAACGGTTCTTATTCTTAGGAAATGCATGATTAATTTGTAGTCTGGTGAAATGTCATCAAATATGTAACTTAAATTCAAATGATTCAACAAAATATAACATGCCTGTGTATATCTATTATACATACATGGGTATACAAATATATACATACACACACACACACACACACCTATACAAATATGTTTATTATACATATTAAATGTGAACACCTACTTAATCAAGGTGGGGATACATGGGTCATTATTAAAATTTTTATGTTTGAAACTTTACCTAACAAAGTTTGAAGGAAAAAATGAAAAGTAGTAGGGCATTCCACATTACTATAACATCTCTCCTTATCAAATGCCTTAAGAACAAGCAGAAAAACAGAAACGATAACCAAAAGACCAGGAAAAGTACAAGTAGTTTATAATATGCTACAAAAATGAAAAAGAAACTTAAAGTTACAAAGACAGTGTCACTTACATACATTAGTATGTTGTCTGTTCTTGGATTAATTATAATACAGAAATTAAGGCAACTCAACAGCGCTGTTTACCACTTTACTTAGAGCAAAACTAATGCTTAGAGTATTTCTCAATTTTCATTTTAAATTAACTCAGTCAAGAACCACTTATTGAACATAGACACAGACCCATATAAGAAAAGTCAGATTCCATATTTCATATTTACCAATTCCAAAAAAAAAAAAAAAAACTGGTTGAAAAGTCCATGATATTAATGGCAAAAAACAAAAAACAAAAAGGACATACCACTTGTATTAAACGCCATACAGCACACTGGTTTTTCATGAGCAGGGAAGTGGGCCACAATACCATCACTGTCAGAATCCTCGCTCACAAGGACCTTTACAGAAAGAAAGGAGGCAAATGAAAGTTAGGTTTGACTCACGAATATCCCTGACCAAATAACATGCTTCCACTATATTAGATTATTCTTGTCACTATAAGGCGAGAATGTCACTTTAGGAAAGAGGAAAAGATAGAATATACCGCAATAGATCAATCATATAATCTCTAGAAGCAGTTGATTGGCTTTACTGTAAATGACAGAGACAATAATTTCTTGAAGTGGATGTTTAGAAAAAAACAAAAAGTGTAAAATCAGCAATATAGAGTTTCATCCAAAGACATAGCAGCAGGCACTGTGGCCTGCTTGGAAAATGCTTGCTCATGATTAGATCATTATTGGGTCATGATATTGAGACATAAATAATTTAATCTAAAGTAAACCAAGAACTAACTCTACACTGGCAAGGTTAATTTTTCTTTTAGTGTGAAAAGTTTTACAAAGGTATAATTCACATACCATAAAGTTGCCTATTTTATGTTTATAATTCAATGATTTTATACAGTATTGTAAACATTACAATAACCCACTATATAGAAATGTCTGATTTGTCATCCTTTCCTATTTTAATGCTTTAATTTTTTTGTCTTATTGCTCTGACTCGACACCTGTAATTCAGTGAAGTCACAGATATATCGATTTTTTTTGTGCATGGATCTTTATTACCATTTTAACAAGATTTAAGTGTTCAGTTCAGTATATTAAGTATATTCACACCGTTAACAGATTTCTAGAACTTTTTCACTAAACATTAATTCTTTCTCCTCCCTCCCCCATCCCTGGTAACCACCTTTCAATTGTTTGTTTCTATGATTTTTGAGTACTTCAGAGAGTCAAAATAAGGCAAAGAATAGAGTATTTGCACTTTTGTGGCTTATTTCCCTTAGCAAAATGCCTCAGGGTTTGTCCGTGTTGTAACATGTCCCAAGATTTCCTTCTATTTTAAGGCTGTATAGTATTATTATATAGTATGTATATATATCACCTTTTTCTTTATCTATCCACCTACCAAAAGATACATGGATTGCTTCCACTTCCTGGCTACTGTGAATATGCTGCAATGAACATGGGTATGTAAATTTCTCTTTGAGATCCTGCTCTGAATTTTTTCGCATGTAAACCCAGAAGCCAGATTGCTGAATCATATGATAATTCTACTTTTAACTTTTTGAGGATCAATTTTGTTGATCTTTTCAAAGAACCAATTTTGGATTTTCCCCAATACTGCACTGTTTTGCTATTTTGTTGACTTGTGTTCATATCTTCAGTATTTACTTCATTTGTTTTGCTTGGTTAGAATTTGCTCTTCTTTTTCAGATTAGAATAAGGGAAAAGTGAAGACTTAGTTTCAGACCATTTTTCTTTCCTACTATACGCATTTAAAGCTAAAAATTTCCCTCTATGCAAGGGAATAGCTGCACTTCATAAATTCTGATATATTCACTTTTAATTTTCATTCCATTCAAAATATTTTCTAATTTCCTTGAGATTCCTTTTCCTGACCCAGGAGTTATTTATAGGTAGGTGTGTTGTTTTATTTCCAAATATTGGGAGATTTCCATAACTTCATTCTGTTATTGGTTTCCATAATTCACAGAGATATTTTGCATAAATTTAATCCTTTTAAAGCTATTTAGATTTGTTTTATGGCAAACTATAAGGTCTATCTTGGAAAACATTGCAGATGTTCTTGAAAAGAATGCAAATTCTACACATTTGGGGGAGGGAGTATTACACTGTGCTGGTTGATAGTGTTAATCAAGTCTTATAAATCTTCACAAACTTTGTCCAGTTTCTCCTATCAATTATGAAGAGTACAGTATTGAAATCTCAAGCTGTAAATGTCACGTATAATTTCTCCTTTCAATCTGTTGGATTTCACTCAATATTTGCTGGACTATGCCATAGGTGTTTATACACCTACCTAATATTTATCTACCTATTACATTGATCCTCTTATTATTATGAAGTGTCTTTCTCTCTGGCAATATTTCTTGTGAAAGTACTTTTCTAAATACTTTTTAAAAGTATTTTGCCTGATATTAATATAGCCACTCCAGTCCTGTTACGGTTATTGTTTGCATGGTACATTTCTTCGATCCTTTTACCTTAACATTATAATTCGAATCTGAATGATTCTGGTCTGATGATCATTGTTGAACCCATTTATAGTTAATATAATTATGCATATAATTGGATTTAGGTCTGTGATTTTACTATTTATTTTCTCTCAGGTGTTTGTTGTACCTCTGATCCCCTTCTTTTGTGTTAATTATTTTTGATGTTACTATTTTAATTCCTCTGTTAATTTTTTGGAGTAATTTTCTAGTGGTTGCTGTATAGGTTACCAGGTGTTACATAGATTACAAGATGGTCCATTAATTACAAACTTAATTGCAATAAATTATAGCTCCTTGCTGCATTTCCTCCCCACTCCTTTGTGCTACTGTTGTCATATGTATTATCAACTGAGAAACATATTAAATTACCTAAAACAATTAAACCAATTAAATTAAACATATTTAACATTAATGTTTAATTAAACATGTTTAAACAATTAAACATATTAAATTACCTAAAACAATTAAATTACCTAAAACATATTGAATTACCTAAAACAATTACCTACTTTTTAAAGAAATTAGGGAAGAGAAAGAAAAAAATTATATATTTCATTTCTTCAAATGTTTTTCTGCACCTCTATCACCTCCCTTTCTGAGATCCCAATTACATGTTGGTACACTTGATGTTGTCTCAAAGGTCTCTGAGGCTCTACTTAGACATTTCAGCAACATTTTTCCTCTTTTCTTCAAATTGGCCCCAAACTGAACTGCAATCTCAGGAAAGCAGAGCTACACATTATCCTTTATTCATCAGCTACCAAGTTTACTACTTTTAATGAAAACATTGTTGGGCTTAGGTTTTAATGTACTACTCCAAATCAAGTAAATCCCCTGCCTAGAAGGGAAATGGCTTGTTTACAAGGCCCACTTTACTCTGTAAAACTATCCTACTCACCAAGCTCCAGGCAGATGTGAATAAGAGCAGCCTCAGGCAAAAAGGCCATTTTATCCCATTACTACTATCCAAACTCTAGAATCTTTACGCACTTATCATTTCATTCTTAGTTTTTGGTCAATGTCCAGAGCCCCCAAATGGTAATTTTTGAAAATTCTTTCAAGTAATATACTTATTTTCTGAGGAGAGGATTTGCTTACCTCTTCACCATAATAGATAGCTATTCCCCAATCATCAGTAAATTTATACATTCAAATCATCCATTTTAATACAGAAATGGATGGATAATGCTTAGTAAATTTATACAATTGCATAACCATTACCACATTGTAGATTTAGAATTCTATCTTCACCCCAAAAATGCCCACATATTAACTTTACAGTGGATCTCTAACTCTAAGCCCCAGGCAATCCCCATGTGTATTTTATCTCTTTTGCCTTTTTTAAAAAATTTGAAATTTTTTCATATAAATAGAATTATGCAATTTGTCTTCTATATTTTTAACTGATATAATTTTTATAGTTCAACCATGTTGTTTCAGGTGTTATTCATTACTTTATATTGCTGGGTTGCATTCTATTGTATGGAGGACTCACAACATCGGTTCAGCCACCAATTCTTGGCAATTTGAACTATTTCTAGTGATTACTATATGCATACTCCATTATGAATATCTATGTATACATATTTTTGTGAACATGTTTTTATTTCTCTTGGGGAGATACCTAAAATAATGAATTTCCTCAGTCATATGATAAACACATGCTGAACTTTTAAAGAAACTAACAAACTATTTTCAAAAATCACTACATCATTTTATATTTCCACCAGTAAAGTAGGAGTTTTCCAATTTCTCCACATCTTTTCCAACACTTTGTATTGTACATCTTTTAAATTATGGGCACTCTACTGGAGGCAGAAATCGGAATGATGGTCACCAGGGATGGTGGGAACAGGAGGTTGGGAAGTTACAGTATAATAAATCCAGATTATGAAAAAGTTCTAGAAATGGAGAATAGAGATGGTTGTATAACATTGTGAATATGCTTATACCACTGAATTGTAAATTTAAAAGTGGCTAAAACGTCAAATTTTATGTTATGCCTATTTTACCACAATTGGTGGGAAAACACACATTGTAAGTTATTTTTCTAATCTTTCTTTTTAGTTGTTCCATTGACTTTCAAAGTATTAAGTGAGTAAAATAAGAAAAAGAAAAGAAGTCTTATAGGAGTAGTCTCAAGGAAAGTGTATTACACCAAGTTTGTTAAATACACTAAGGGTTTGCTCTGGTATATATGTAGAACCATCATCACAACCAAATTTAGAACATTTTCATCACCAAAAGAAACCCCACAATCATTAACAATTACCCCACATTTCCCCATTCCTCCCAGACTCCCAGCCCTAGGCAACAATAAGCTATTTTCTCTTTCTATTGATTTGTTTATTCTGGATATTTCAAAAAACTGGAATTGTACAACATGTACTCTTTTGTGACCGGCTTCTTTCACAAAGCATATTATTTTTAAAACCATCTATATTGTAATATGAATTAGTACTTCTTTTTATTACTGAAGAATATCACATTGTATATACCACATTTATCCATCTACCAATCAGTTGATGTACACTATAGTTGCTCCTACTTTTTAGCTATAACAAATAATGCTGCTATGAACATTCATGTACAAGAACATGCATTTTCATTTCTTTTGGGTATATCTGGAAAATAAATTGCTAAGTCATGTGGTAACTCTTTTCCAAAGCATCTACGCAAATTTACATTCCCACTAGCAGTGTATGAGGGCTCTCATTTCTGTTTATTGGTCATTGGTATATCTTTTTCAGAAAAAAGTTTATTCAAATCTTTGTTCATTTTAAAATTAGGTTATCTACCTTTTTATTATTTAGTTGTAGGAGCTCTTTGTATATTCTAGATACCAGCCCCTTATAAAAAATATGATTTCCAAATATTTTCTTCCCTTCAGTTGGTTGTCTTTAAACTTTTCTGATGATGTGATATGTAGCACAAAATTTTAAAATTTTTATGAAGTTCAATTTACTTCCCCGTTTTTAAAAATATAAGTATTAAGTACTTAATTATTTCTTATACCTATGTTGATAAGGTCATGAGATGATATTATAATTTTTGCTTCAACCAAATTTAACTTATGAAACTCAATATATTACATATGTTTCTATTTTTACCCCTTCCATTGTTCTTCTCCATTTCTGAAGTTACAAAGCCTTCTTTTGTAATAATTTCTTTAGAAAACTTCCTTTTGCTATTCCTTAAGAGTAGATCTGCTATGGACAAATTTTCCTTAGTTTTTCATTTTATAAGAATGTCTTTATATTCTCTTCATTCCTGAAGGATATTTTCATCAGATATGGGAATTCAGGTTTAACAGTTCATTTATTTTACTATTTGAAAGATGTTCTACCACTTTGTTCATCTTCCATAGATTCTGATAAGAAAATTGCTGTCTATCATACATTACTGAAGGGAACATAAACCAGTTCTGCCAACAGTTGAGTAGTTTCTGACAAAACTGAACATGAACTTATAAAATTCATCAGTCACACTCTTGGGCATTTAATATACAGAAATGAAAACTCTACATAAATCACACAGAAACCTTTACATAAATGTTCATAGCAGCTTTACTCATAATAGCAAAATGCTAGAAACAAATATCTTTCAATGAATGAATGCTTGAACAGCCATTCACAGGAATACAACAGAGGGATTACATGTAACAAACTAATGAACTTCAAGGATATCATATTTAGTCTAAAAGTCAACTTTAAAATGTTACATACATACGATTTCACTTATATTCATTTTAGAATTCACAAAACTATAGAGATGGAGAACATATTAGCAGTTGTCTGGAGAAAAGGATGGGGGTAGGTTGAGGGATGAGTATGAATACAAAGTATGTGTGTTTAACAGTCCTCTCTCTTGATGGTGGTGTTATGTTAATGTACACATGGAATAAAAGTTAGAGAACTATGTACACCCATAAACACCCCCCACACACAAATGCAGGTAAAGCAAATACTGAGAGTTGACTAAGGTCTGTAGCATTTTTTTTGAAGATTATTAAGTTTTTTTGAGAGAGAAAGAGAGCAGGAGGTGGGGAGGGAGAAAATCTTCAGCAGGCTCTGCACCCAGCATGGAGCCTGACACAGGGCTCGATCTCATGACCGGAGATAGTAACTTGAGCTAAAATCAAGAGTCAGACACTTAACCAACTGAACCATCTGAGCTCCCTAAGATTTTATTTTTAAGTAATCTCTACACCCAATGTGGGGCTTAAGCCCACAACTCCAAGATCAAGAGCCATACGCTCCACTGACTGAGCCAGCCAGGTACCCCAGGCCTACAGTATATTAACAGTAATGTGTCACTGTTAATTGCCTGGTTTTAATATTATAGTACAGCCATATAAAATGTCATCATTCAGGGGAAGTTGGAGGAAGCTGGGTAAAGAGCACATGAATAGATTTCTGCAACTTACTGTGACTCTACAATTATTTCAAAATTAGCAGTTAAAATGTAGAGTACACTGCTTTTGAATTTCCCTCATTCTCTTAGGTGACAAATGGTATCTCAGTGTAGTTTCAGTCTGTCTTTCTCTTATAACAAGTGAAGTCATGGGTATAGATTATATAGCAGTATATACAGATCTTCCTCAACTTACAAAGGGTTACATACCAATAAATCCATCCTAAACTGAAAATATCTCAAGTCAAAATGCATTTAATACACCTAACCATCATACATAGCTTAGCCCACCCTAAACATGCTCAGAACACTTACATTAGCCAACAGTTGGGCAAAATATTGTAACACAAAACCTATTTTATAATAAAGTGCAGGGTATCTCATGTAATTTAATGTCTACTGTACTAAAAGTGAGAAACAGAATGGTTGTAAGGGTGCAAAACAATTGTTAACTGTATCCACTGTATACCCTTGTGATCACATGACTGACTAAAAGCTGTGGCTGGCTGTCACTGCCCAGCATCACAAGAGAGTATTATATCACACATCACTGAACCAAGGAAAATTCAAAATTCAAAGTATGGTCTCTAATGAATTTTTTTTTAACTTTTTTTTATTTATTTATGATAGTCACAGAGAGAGAGAGAGAGAGAGGCAGAGACATAGGTAGAGGGAGAAGCAGGCTCCATGCACCGGGAGCCCGATGTGGGATTCGATCCTGGGTCTCCAGGATCGCGCCCCCTGGGCCAAAGGCAGGCACCAAACCGCTGCGCCACCCAGGGATCCCTCTAATGAATTTATATCACTTTCATATCATCATAAAGTTGAAAAATAAGACATTTTAAGTCAAGGAAAATCTGTATGTTTTATTTTTTTCTGTGAAATATTTGTCTTTTGCCCATTTTACGATTTTAACTCAATTTTACAAGATTTCCTTTCCTTTCATATATTATAACCCTATTATCTCCCTCTCCAACACAATTAGTAGTAAGTACTCTAATTAATGGTATCAATACAGAAGCTACCTAGTAAAAAGTCACATTAATCTTACCACTATGTGAGATTCTTTGTTATCTTCGCTTTATGAGTTTTATAAATATAACAACCAGACACTTTTGGAAGGATTCTCTCCATTCCATTATCACCTTGCCTAAAACATCAAATTAATAATATAAAAGCTATCCCAATTCAACAGCCCTAAAACATGCACCTTTTTACTCACCAGTTAACTAAGCAGGCTGAACTTCTTAAGTATATGTAATAACAACTTGATTATATCAAAATTAATCAAAGTACTTTAATTGATCTGAGGTGGATAAGCATTTATCATATGAATAAAAGATTAAACACTTCAGGAGCCATTAAATTATTATTAATAACACTTGTACTCAGGAAAAGAAATAGCTCAAGCTTATGTCATCATTCTGGAGCATTTTCCTTTGATTAGAGACTTTGCCACGCTGCTAACTTCAATTACATAAATGTGTAAAGGCATATTATACCACTTAGCTTATCTTAGTCATAAAATGCTTTTAAATAAAACAAGTAACACAGATCAAAAAATGGACAGAGTCAATCAAATCCACTCCCCCTTAATACAGTTACCACACAATGATCCCATCAACATAAAATCAAACTAATCAATTTAGCATTAGAAAGATGGTGAATCAAATTTTATACACTGCCACTGTAAACATGAAAATATCTTTATTAAAGGCTTGATGGATTTAAACAGTAAAAGTGAGCATAACGTCAGCTTTAGCTCCTGAGATATATATAGAAAAGGAGAAACGTTACAGCTAAGGTCAAACATCAATTGGAAAGGACTAGGAGTGATAAATATATGACAATACCCCCCTGAAGTCTTTTTAATACAATCCAGCATAACCTAAAAAAAGCCCTGTACCCCAACTGAACTATGTATAAGACAAAAATGTCTTCTTGACAAAAAAACAGATTCACATTATTAAAAGAAAGGAGGACAGTATTATACTCAGGAAATCTTGTTGCTTTAAATAGTATTTATAATTCTTTCAAAATGCATATAGCAACTTACCATTTATTGAACATCAATTTGTTTCCTGCCTTATAATAAAATTTTAAAATGAATTAAAATTTCAGAATAAGTAGGAATAAAAGAGATTATGATCTCAACAAATAATAGAAAATACGACATTTTTTCAGGTTGAGCCACACTTTTTAACTTCTTTTTAACTTTTTAAAAGCTAACAATTCTGTAGTTCTTATTTCCTAACAAGAACTTTACTTATTTCAAGTGTTAACAATTCATTTACAAAGGAAAAATGAACTTTTGCAACTCCACAACCTCCAGTTCATTTCCATATTCCAAATCTGAGAATTCCATTTTAAAGTTATAAAAAGTTAATAAAGAATGGGGGGGGTGAGGAGAATGACCATTTGATAACATAAGGCATAATGCTATGCCTTTTAACATAATTATTTAAAGATTTTCTTTTTACATGGTCCTATACTGAAATATAATAAAACAAATTGAGTTATACCTCTATTTCATGAAAAAAAATGCGATAACATTTTCTACTTTTAAATGACGACAAATCTGTCAACGAATGCTAGATGCTTAATAGACTTACTTATACTCACCAAACCAGACAATGTTGAGAAGGATTGTTTACTACTCAGTAAATGTGGGTGGCCTTGGAGGTAAATTAATTAAGAATCAAAGGACAAAAGAAAATATTTTTTACTTTAACACTCATAAAACACCAAGGGTTTAAATATTTAATTCCAACTAAGAAAGAAAATTAACAACTGTCTGTGTCTATAGACTTGAGGTAATTAACAAACTTAAAAAAATTTCATTACAGTCAACTGAAAAGTTTGCTAGCACTTCATTAAAAAGAATTAGACAAGAATAGAAGCCTGCACTGTAACATATTTGGTGAACCATGAAGTTAGTATGGGAGAGGTAGAGAATGATTATTATTCAGATTTGAAATAAAATACAATAGCTAAATTCAGTAACCTTGAATTTCAAAGATTTTTTTGTCTCTTAATTGCAGTAGAGTCCTCATGTTTTTGAAATGCCACTTGATCTTACTATAGGAACTAATATATGAGTAGTGGTCTAAGGTAATCTTTTATCAAATATAGAACCATATATACTGGAAGCAGGTTTTCTAAAAGGAACATGCAATACTTAGGGTTAATTCTTCAAAGATTCACATAACTTCTAGACATTATGTTCTGAAAACAGAAATAAATATACATTGAATATAAAATTAATTTCTATTTCACAAATGTTGCTCTACTTCTATCCTATTTTAGTAATCAATTTTAGATTGGATTTTTTATAGCAACAATCACAAACTATTAGAATTTTAAAATTATCTTCCTTTTAGAAATATATTTTAAAATTTAAGACTATTGATGCAAAAATAATAATTTTTATGGGTGCACAGGCAGGAGAAAACAAAATTCATCTGGTTTCTCACCAGCAAGATTTAAATTATGTGACATATTTTTCCATGTTTACAATTGTTCCTTCTAAATGTTTCTGCATTATCTGAAGATATAGGATTTGATAATATGCATTACCATGTATGTATTCTAATATACACTTTGAGACCTTCTGTATTTTTTCATGTTTATAAATGTCCGTGTAATAAAATTTATTATTTATATTACTGTCACTTGTAGCCATCATAATTAGTCAATAATTTTTTAAATTCCCTCCAAAATGTAGAATGTCTTATTGATCGCTTCCACGAGCAAGCCTCTACCTTAAAAGTCAGTTATTAAGAGGCACCTGGGTGGCTCAGCCAGTTAGGTGTCTGCCTTCAGCTTAGGTTGTGACTTCAGGATCCTAAGAATTGAGCCCTGTGTCAGGCTCCCAGCTCAGGGGGAAGTCTGCTTCTCCCTCTCACTCAGCCCTTTCCCCCCTTCATGTTATCTTTTCAAATAAATAAAATCCTTTGAAAAAATCAATTAGTCTTCTGCTTTAGGTTATAATAAATGTTATTTTTAAAAAAACAGTATTATAAAAGAACAGTATAAAGAGATACCTAATTATTTGTGAAACAAATATCCTAAGAAAGAAATAATAAGGACTGCTTAGAACCTCAATTGTACCCTCAGATTTGAAACATTAATAATGTTTGAAATAACTGGTTTTAACATGTTACTCATCATTTCTTGAAAAAAAAGTTCTAACCTAAAATAACCTCAATTTCTAGAATTCCAAATTAATAAACTCCAAGGCCAAAGGCACTTGGCTGTTCTTGATCACAAATGATATTCTATCCCCCCATCCTTTGCAGAAAAAGAACATTACCTGCATCAGAAGTTCTTACCTGGCCCTCTCCAACTGTTTCAGTGTCAATTACTGTGATGATGCCTGGAACCAAAGGACTCCGTCTTGAGTTACTATGGAGGGCAACATCATCTTCTGTTACACCTGAAGGCAGTGTGCCTGTCAGCTGAGTCACCACTTTTCCGACCATTGTCAGACCAGTTTTCAATGTCTATACAATGAAATGTAAAAAATATGACTTCATATCAGCATTTGGATTCTAAACAGAAATATGCATTTTGTTAATTCTTCTACTTTTTAAATTCCCTATTCTCTTACAAGCCTGTATGTAGCAGTGCACTGTCACAGAAATTCAGTCTGACTTTTCATATGATCTTAAATTTTAGTTAGAAAATCAGTATTAGTTTGAGTGAATGGTATCAGTGGAATCTCCAGTCAGCACAGTGAGAATAAAGCCCTAAGTAAATAAAATGCTTTGTTTCATATGAGGCAACAATTATATTTTTATTAAAAAATATTTATTTTTCCTCTCCTTAATGTATATAAAAATGACAGGATTTCATTATTTCTGATGGCTGAGTAATATTCCATTGTGTATACATACCACATATTCTTTATCCATTCATCAGTCAACGGACACTTGGGCTCTTTCCATAATTTGGCTATTGTTGATAGTGCTATTATAAACATTAGGGTGCATCTGCCCCTTCAAATCAGCATTTTTTGCATCCTTTGGGGGAAAACCTAGTACTGCAATCACTGGTTCATAGGATAGTTCTATTTTTAACTTTTTGAGCAAACTCCATACTGTTTTCTAGTGGTTGTACCAGTTCATATTCCCACCAACAGTCTAAGAGGGTTCCCCTTTCTCCACATCTTTACCAACATCTGTTGTTATTTTTTGAAATAATATAAATCTAATTTTAAATCTAATTTTTAGCATGAAAAAGACTGAATGCTAATAGAATGCCTATGTGAAAAAGACTACATTTCCAAAGTAAATCTATAATATGCTGTTATATAATATTGCGCATCAAGATTAGAAATGTTGACACCCATTCCTATGCCACAGCCACACATCACAGGTGGGCCAGACAAGAGCCTCACATACTCCCATACCACAGCCACAGCCTCACTACCATAGGTGGGCAGATGCAAGCAACTCACAGAGGAAACATCCCTTGAGTGCCTGGCATAGGTGGCCAGGAGGAATAAGTGCTTCTGAGCCCCACAAGATATTTCTTACAAAGATTGCTCCTTCAAGACTAGTAGAAGTAGCTGATTTGTCTAATACATAGAAACAAACACAGAAAGGCAAAATAAGAAGACAGAGGAGTATGTTCCAAACAAAAAACAAGACAAAATCTCAGAAAAAGACCTTAATAAAATGAGATAAACAAGATAATTCAAAGTAATGGTCATAAAGATACTCACCAAACTCAGAAGAATTAATGAATACAGTGCAAACTTCAACAAAATGAGAGAAAATATTAAAAAGTATCAAATAGATGTTACAGAGCTGAAAATTATAAAAACTGAACTGAAAAATACGCTAGAGGAGTTCAACAGCAGATTAGATGAAGGTAAAACAAGAAACATATTCAAACAAGGAGCAAAAGAAAAAAAAGAATTTTAAAAAATAAAAAGCTGGGGAGAATTTCAGGCAGAACAACACTGACATTATAGGGTTCCCAGAGGAGAAGAGAGAAAAGGACAGAATAATTATTTTTAAAAAATAATTGCTGAAAATATCCCTAATCTGGGGAAGGAAACAGATGTGGGAACCCCTGAGAGTTCCAAGTAAGACAAACCCAATCAAATCTACACTAAGATATGTTGCAATTAAAATGGTAAAAGTTAAAGAGAGAATCTTAAAAGCATCAAGAGAAATACATTAAAAAAAAACCCACATAAGACTATTAAGATTTCACAGCAGAAACTTTACAAGCCAAAAGAGAGTGGCATGACATATTCAAAGTGCTAATAGGAAAAAAACTTCCAATCAAGAATTCTCTACCCATCAAAGTTATCACTCGGAATAGAAGAGGAAATAAGAGTTTTCTAGATAAGCAAAAACTAAAGGAATGTATCACTGCTAAAACTGCCTTACAAAAAAATGTTAAAAGGAATTCTCTAAGCTGAAAAGAAATATTTAATATTTAATAACAAGGAAACATACAAAAGTAAAACTCTCCTTGGAAAAGATAAATATATAGTAAAGATAGTGGATCAATCACTTACAAAGGAAGAATGAAGGCTAAAAGAGAACAGTAATAAAATTAATGGAAATCACAACTAGTTAAGGGATGCATAAAATAAAAAGATATAAAATGTGACATCAACATTACCCTGATACCAAAACCAGATAAGAACACTATGAGAAAGAAATATTACAGGACAATATCCTTGATGAACATAGATGCAAAAATCCTTAACAAAATATTAGCAAACCAAATTCATAAACACATTAAAAGGATCATACACCACGATCAAGTAGAATTTATTCCAGAGATGCTAGGATGGTTCAACAGCCACAAATTGATACGGTATATCATGTTAACAAAATCAAGGATAAAAATCATGTGATCATCTCAATAGATGCAGAAAAAGTATCTGACAAAGTTCAGCCTCCATTTTGAGTTCAGCCTCCAAATTTTTATCAAAATTGTCAACAAAGTGGAAATAAAGGGTACATACCTCAACAAAGTAAAGGCCTTATATGATAAACCCATAGCTAGTATCATACTTAAGAGTGAAAAACTGAAAGTTTGTCCTTTAAAATGGGAACAAGACAAAAATGTCTACTTTCTCCACTTTTATTCAACATAGCATTGGAAGTCCTAACCACTATAATCATGCAAGAAAAAGAGATAAAATGCATCCAAATAAGAAAAAGAAGTAGTAAAATTACTATTTGCAGATACACAGAAAACCTCCATCAAAAAACTGTTAGGATAAACAAATTCAGTAAAGTTGCAGAATGCAAAATAAAATATGGAAATCTGTGGTGTTTCTCTACACTAATAACAAACTATCAGAAAAAGAAATTAAGAAAGCAGTGACATTTACAATAGCAACAAAAAATAAAATCCCTAGGAATGAATTTAACCAGGAAGGTGAAAGCCCCATACACTAAAAACTGTAAGAAACTGATGAAAGAAACTGAAGAAGAAACAAATAAATGGAAAGATAGATAGTCCGTGCTCATGGACTGGAAGAATTAACACTGTTAAAATGTCCACATTACCCAAAGCAATATACAGATTCAGGACAATCCCTACCAAAATTCCAGTGGCATTTTTCACAGAACCAAAACAAATAATTCTAAAATTTGTATGGAACCATAAAATACCCAGAATGGCCAAAGCAATCTTGAGAAAGAAGAACAAAACAAAAAGTATCATGGTCTCTGATTTCAAACTATACTACAAACCTATAGTAATCAAAAGAGTATGGCATGGGCATAAAAGAGACACATGTATCCATGGAACAAAATCAATAGCTGATAAATAATTCCCTAAGTATACAATTAATTTACAACAAAGAAGCTAAGAACATACAGTGGAGAAAGGCAGTCTCTTCAATAAATGGTTTCCAGTTTCTGGGAAAACTGGAGTTACACAACAGAATGAAACTAGACCACTTTCTTATATTGTACATAAAAATTAACTCAAAATGAACTGAATATAAAACCTGAGACCACAAAATTCCTGGAAGAAAACAAGCAGTCAGCTCATTAACATCAGTCTCAGAGATGTGTTTATATATCTGACTCCAAAGGCAAGGGAAACAAAAGCAAAAATAAACAAATGGGACTATTTAAACAAAAAGCTTCTGCACAGCACAGGAAACCACCATTAAAATGAAAAAGCTTAATGGAAGAAGATATCTGCAAATCATATATCTAATATAGGGTTAATATCCAAAATATATAAAGAATCCATATGACTCAACAATAACAGAAAAAACAATTAAAAAATGAGCAGAGGATCTGAATAAACATTTTTCCAAAGACATACAGATGGCCAAAAGACATGAAAGGATTTTCAACATCACTAATCAGCAAGGAAATGTAAATCAAAACCACAATGAGATATCACCTCACACCTGTTAGAATGACTATTATTAAAAAAAGACAAGAAATAACGAGTGCTGGAGAAGATGTATAGAAAAGGGAATCCTTGTAGCTGTCGGCTGGAATGTAAACTGGAGCGGCAACCATGGAAAACAATATGGAGATTCCTCAAAAAATTAAGAATAGATCTACCATATGATTCAGCTATTCTACCTCTGGTATTTATTCAAAGAATATAATTCAAAAATATATATACACCCTTTGTTCATTGCAGCATTATTTACAATAGCCAAGATATGGAAACAACCCAAGCGTCCACTGATAGATGAATGGATAAGGAGGATATGTTTATATACAAATATATATATATCACATATATATAAACAGAATACTGCTTAGCTACATAGAAGAATGAAATATTGCTATTTGTGACAACATGGATAGACCTTGAGGGTATTAGGTTAAGTGAAATAAGTCAAACAGAGAAAGACAAATACCATTTGATTTCATTCATATGTGGAATCTAAAAAAACAAACAAACTCACAGATACAGAGAATGGATTCATGGTTACCAGAGGGGAAAGGGACTGGGAGGTGGACAAAATGGGTGAAGGCAGTCAATTTGACAGTGATGAATGCTGACTAGACTTTTGGTGGTAATCACTTTGTAGAACACGCAGATGTCAAATCATAATGTACATGTAAAACTTATATGTTATAGACCAATTTTACCTCAATTAAAAAAAAAAGATTTGGCATGTGGAAATACAGTCTCCATCCAAGATGCCAATTACGAGATGAATAAAACATCACAAAAGATTAGCTAAGAAGGTTCTTTTTTTCTCTGGTAAGAGAAACAATTCAATGTAATGCTTCTAATATATGATTTCAATTAAAGACAATTTAAGATGTATATAATTACATTTTAGTTCCATTTCATTCAAAGCAAAGCAAATAGATAAAACTAACTCATGTGAGTTTTTTTCTTTTATGTGAATCTTATTATCTGATTACTGCTATTTACATTAATAATAATGTTAAAATAATGGGCTTTTGTGGGATTTTTTTTGTCCCCCAAACAGAAAACAACTAAGAGAAAAGCATGTGATTCGTAAATATCAAAAAAAAAAAAAAAAAAGAGAGAGAGAGAGAGAGAGAGAGAGATTTAACCAGCAGAGCAAAAAAATAAGTAGTCTAGATTACATGGACATTCAAAAGGTATTCAATAAGTAGAATACCCCCAGAAATAAATTTTTTCCAATTCTCAATTGTGAGAAAATGTTTTTATTAAAATATTGCAAATTAGTCTTTAATGAAATGACTTTTCAGAATAATCATGGAGAATATGCTCATCTATATTCTGGCATATGCTATAGCTAAATTTATTTTATTTTTTTAATATTTTATTTATTCATGAAAGACAGAAAAGAGAGGCAGAGACATAGAAAGAAGGAGAAGCAGGCTCCTCGCAGGAAGCCGATGTGGGACCCGATCCCCAGACGAGGATCATACCCTGAGCCAAAGGCAGACACTCAACCACTGAGCCACCTAGGGAACCTTTTTTTTTTTTTTTTTTTATGATAGTCACAGAGAGAGAAAGAGAGAGAGGCATAGACATAGGCAGAGAGAGAAGCAGGCTCCATGCACCGGGAGCCCGATGTGGGATTCGATCCCGGGTCTCCAGGATCGCGCTCTGGGCCAAAGGCGGGCGCCAAACCGCTGCGCCACCCAGGGATCCCTACCTAGGGATCCTTATAGCTAAATTTTAAAATGAAAATTATTATATAGATAGTATTTCAAATTTTGTCTCATAAAAAGCAGGCAAAGAAGGTAATTTATAAAGGTCTAAATGTTAAGTAAGCAACAATTAGATTGGAATTAAAATAAGGAAACGTATTTTCCAAGGAAATTTTCCATTAAAACACCATATAACTTAACACTAGCAATACGTGTATTACTAGTACACTGTAATTAGCTGTAATTACTTTTACTGTAGCTATGCTCCCTGAAATCTTTACTGTGAACTTGTCAAGGCTCTTAAGATAAATGATCTCTACAGATTTCCTTGAACACCTCTGGTTTATGGAAGAGAAAACTGAGGCTACAGAAGTTAAGTAAAACAGCAGCTCAAAGAGGTAACCAATGACAAAGCCAGAATTCAATACTAGAACTATTTCCAAAGCCTGATTTCAACCACCATCCAGTTATTGCCCTGTATTCTATTCCTGCTATTACTTATGATCTGACAGTACATGAATTCAGAACACAAACTTATACTGGGCAGTGAGGGAGAGGAGGGATGAAGACTATAATATTGTTGTCCTAATAAATACTTAAATAAAATGACCATCAAAGCCATTTGCTGAACTCAAGCAAAAAGATATAACTTACTGCTGACTGAAACCATGGAAAAGCCACAAATCAATTTTAACTCTTTTGTTTAGCACTAAAAACTCAAACTGCAGTGATTATAAAACACATTAGTGTTCCTCAATTAGCAGCCAAACATTTGTTTCAATAATTCACAAGCAATGACTTACACAAAGTCTGTTACAGCGTTGTCAAGAAAGCCTCTGAAGGACCAACAAAATCAGGCGCCACTGTGTATCGATGTCAAAGCTGGCTAGCAAGCCTGATTAACCTCTAAGATGCCTCAGCTGCCGCGACTCATTCCATCAATGCTAATGGAGATACTCCCGCTTAAACAGAGCTATCCTTCTATCGCCTTTCACGGTTAAAGTCTGGTTGTACATCCTCCCCATTTGCCCCTGAGCCTATTATTTCATGCTTTTATACCAATGAATGGGAATAAAACTAGGAAAACTGGGGCACACAGAAAGTGGGAAGAAGTGTACCAAAGAAACTACAAGATAAAAGGACAAGTCAATATAAGAGAACTAGGAAAAAAAGTCCAGAAAGGGGTAAAACAGAGTAGTGTATTTCACAAAGGCTCATATCACATGAATTATTGATAATTCTCACACACATCAAAAAAACTTACAACTACCATTTTATTAGTGGACAAAAATCTAAACCCAAAACTTAACAGTCATCAGATCTGCACTTTGTATAGTCAAGGACAAGACAGCACTAGCCAACAAAGCTTATTCACTTTCAAAACAAGGTACAATGCAGGGAGTGAAAGGGGTACTGGAAATTTTCTGTATCAGTAAAGATCTTTGCTTCTAGAAGAAATTTGGTTCCATGTTAGAATCAAACACATTAATAAGAACTAGTGTCCAGAAGAAATATATAATGTTATTTAATAGTGTTCACATACCATATTTAGATACCAAAATCACCTCAGAGTAATCAGTCTTTTGATTAGATTTTTGTCAAGAGAGCCTGTACACACATGATGATAGGTACTCGACATACCAAAAAGGAAGAAGACTCAGTAAAAATTGAAATTAAAAAATCTAATTTGAAAAAATAATAAAAAATAAAATAAAAATAAAAAATCTAATTTGACCAAATGGAGAATATTAAATTATAGTAAGTGTCTTCACAGTCTTAGCTAAAAAGTTTTATTCCTGACTAATCTTAACAAGAGTATCCACAGAACTAAATTTTATTTTGTAGGAGAGCTGAAAGTAAGACTGTGACAAGTACATCAGATAATCCACTCTGACCAAAAATTCAAATGAGCATGGTACTTATTCTGTTCAGCGCAGGCGGATTTGCCAAAGGGTCACTAGTCATCTTTCACCTTTCTCATGCCGTATCAGTTGTCCTCCCTGTCCATTAGTGCTAATGGAGCTGCTCTCACAAAAACTGTTAGTGGTCATTAAGAAGTTATCAGATAACCAGGGGAAGAAGGAGGCATTTTTATTAAATCAATTTACCACACTGGGGTTAAAATACATTAAAAGGAAAAATCAAATGGGACAGATATATGGTAACTAGGAAATATGGACCAAGATTTTATAAATATATCAAAATAATCCAATTTGAACTATTTCAGTATTAAACTTTTCCCCTTAGCACTTAGCCACAGAGAATTTATCACGATTATACTCTAAGGAAAGTCAAATAAATTACTGGGAAAAGCAAAGGGAAAAATCTGTAAGTATAAAGATTAATTTTAAGTGCTATTTAAAAATCCAGAAAATGTAAAAAAGGTTATTTCCTCTAAGGAGGTCCAAGTACATATATATTTGTATTTACAACTGTTAGTGAGACAAAAAAGAAGAATAAAAATTTAATATAAAGGGGTACCTGGGTGGCTCAGTCAGTTAAGCGTCTGCTCTCAGCTCAGATCATGATCTTGAGGTCCTGGGATCAAACTCCACATCAACTCCCTACTCAGCAGAGTCTGCTTCTCTTTCTCCCTCTGCCCCTCCCCTTAACCCCTCCACTTGTGCTCTCTGCTCTCTCTCTCTCTCTCTCAAATAAGTAAAATCTTTAAAAGAAAATTGAACAGTCCACAATACCCAAACTATGAAAGGAGCCAGGACATCATGGCTCCTTCCACAGTTGAATGGATAAAGAAGATGTGATATATATACACAATGAAATATTACTCAGGCATCAGAAAGGATGAATACCTACCATTTACATTGACATGGATGGAACTGGAGGGTATTATGCTGAGTGAAATAAGTCAATCGGAGAAAGACAATATAATAGTGAAAGGAACCATAAGGGAAGGGGGAAACTAAGTGAGGAAAAATTAAAAAGGAAGACAAACCATGAGAGACTCCTAACTTTGGGAAACAAAGGGTTGTGGAAGGCAAGATAGGGGAATGGAGTAACTGGGTGACGGGCATTAAGGAGAGCACATGATGAGATGAGCCCTGGGTGTTATATGTTGGCAAATTGAATTTAAATAAATTTTTTTAAAAAGAAAATTTAATAATCAATCATTCTACATAACAAATGGTTAACCTCTATGAAGTCATATAAGTAGCTACCATCAGGGAGAGAAAGATATGTATGATAATTCTTCCAGAAAAAGTGATTTTTAATGAGCAATGTGAATATTTTAAGATTAGTATTTTCTAAAGGAGCACATACTATATGGCTTTTTTTTTAAGGTTTTATTTATTTATTCATGAGGGACACAGAGAGAGAGAGGCAGAGACATAGACAGAGGGAGAAGCAGACTCCCTGAGGGGAGTCCAATGTGAGACTCCATCCCAGGACCCCGGGAACACAACCTGAGTCGAAGGCAGATTTTCAACCACAGAGCCACCCAGATGCCCTGGGACTGGGCTCTTCTTATAGAAGGAAATCCACACAAAAAGAAAGAAGGGAAAAGGGTAATCTTTTTTTAACATTTTATTTATTTATTCATGAGAGACACACAGAGAGAGGCAGAAACATAGGCAGAGAGAGTAGCAGGCTCCCTGTGGTGAGCCTGATGCAAGACTCAATCCCAGGACCCCAGGATCATGACCCGAGCCAAAGGGAGATGCTCAACCACTGAGCCACCCAGGTGCCCCACTACATGGCTTTTTAAATATTTTCCATGTTATATCTCAAAAAGTATGTTTCCTAGAAATTATAAAAATGGTTACAAATTTTATTTTCTATTTTCTTTTTTTTAAGATTTTTATTATTATTATTATTATTATTATTATTATTATTATTATTATTCATGAGAGACACGGTGGGGGGGAGAGAAAGAGAGAGAGAGAGGCAGAGACACAGGCAGAGGGAGAAGCAGGCTCCATGCAGGTAGCCAGACATGGGACTCGATCCCAGGTCTCCAGGATCACGCCCTGGGCCGAAGGCAGCACTAAACCACTGAGCCACCCAGGCTACCCTATTTTCTATTTTCAATAATGGCAGGCTAGGTAAATCAGATCAGTCCTACCAATGAAAACAAATAGGGTAACTGGGGAAATTTTTTTCTCAACTCTGCTTACAGGTACTAAATATTTAATAAGATAGTAAAAAGTTACTAGATCCAAACCCAAGAGAACAAGAAAATCCAGACATGTGAGCAGGGTAGTTAGGCCTAGATGCATCTGATGATTCTAGAGGAGGCTTCTAAAAGATGGAGTGGTGCTTCTGATGAACTTGTGGTACTAGGTGGTCATGTCCAAGGGGCTCTACCTGGTGACTTTCCCTCCATGTTTTGCCTTGAGACACAAAGGAATATATTGAAATAAGAGTAAATCTGTAGTAATCAGAATCTCATAGCTATTTCAGGTGAGCTTTATTTAAATAGTTTATAACTCAATCCCTGAAATTGGAATTAGAGGATCCAAGACTGATAGTGCTGCAGAACTCTGGTATCTCAAATTCAAAATTGTTTCTAAAGATTTTGTAAATAAATTCTGGCAAACAAGGAGTCAAGGCATCATTAGTGAGAACCAACAAAAATAACAATAAAAATATCCCCCAAAGAATCCAGACACTGAAGTTAACAGAAACAGACTTCAAAATAACCATGTTTACTACATTTAAACAGTTTGGTAATTTGAGAAAAAATGAATTCTAGAGAACCAGAAACTATGACTATTTACTAAAATATTTTATCAATCCATATATTTGATTTTCTCAAACCCTTTTTGTATACGTATTAAGATAATCATATAATTGTTCTCCTTTATTCTATTCATGCATCAAATTACATTCATTGATTTTGAGTAATAAGCCAGTCTTGTATTATGGAATTATCCCAAATGGATTGTGACATTATCCTTATAATATTGTTTAATTTTTTTCTGCTAGTGTTTTGTTTGGCATTTTTCAGGATTTTTCATATTTATAAGACAGGACTATAGTTTTGCTTTTTCATAATGCTCTTATCAAGTTTCAATATCAAGGTGATCCTGCATCACAAAACAAGATTAGGCACTAATTGACTCTTTTTTTTTAAGATTTATTTATTTATTTTTATTTATGATAGACACAGAGAGAGAGAGAGAAAGAGAGAGAGAGAGAGGCAGAGACACAGGAGGAGGGAGAAGCAGGCTCCATGCCGGGAGCCTGATGTGGGACTCGATCCCAGGGCTCCAGGATCACACCCTGGGCCAAAGGCAGGTGCCAAACCGCTGAGCCACCCAGGGATCCCCTGACTCTTTTATTCTATGTAAGAGTCTTTGTAATATTACCATTGTCCACTCTTAAGTGTTAGCATTCTGTGGAGAAGGTTGCTAGGTCTGAAGATATATAGGTGAGATTGTTCTTTTCTTAGTAAACTTTTATATTCCCTTATACAGAAAAGTACAGGAAAAAAAAAAAGAAAAGAAAAGTACAGGAATTATAAGTGTACATTATGATGAATTTTCCCAAGTGAATATGCTAACATAATAAAAATATAATACATAATGTAGCAATATCAAAGCCAAAAATATATTTATGTTAATACTACTTAATTAGGGAAGCCATTCTGATGTACTTACTATGGAAAACTGGAACTCAAAAGGCTAATTTATCCACAAAGTTTCTTATATCTAATAACTTATTAGGAGAAATTATCTTTTGGGAGGTAAAATCATCTCATCTTTTCAATCTTTCTTATATAAAACATCCAAATATTGAAACTGAAATGAAAGATCATTCTATTTCTGGTAATTTCAGAAAAATAACCAAATACTAAATATTAATACTAAATACCAAATTAATTTAATATTTTATTTTTTTAATTTTTTTTTTAAGTTTATTTATTTATGATAGGCACACAGTGAGAGAGAGAGAGGCAGAGACACAGGCAGAGGGAGAAGCAGGTTCCATGCACCGGGAGCCTGACGTGGGATTCGATCCCGGGTCTCCAGGATCGCGCCCTGGGCCAAAGGCAGGTGCCAAACCGCTGCGCCACCCAGGGATCCCCTAATTTAATATTTTAAATAATCTCAAAATATTTGTGCTAACACAGGAGTATGTAAGTACATAACATTATATAAGAAAAATGTTTTCAAAAATATTTCATGGCATAGGGGCACCTGGATGGCTCAGTCAGTTAAGCATCTATCTTCAGCTCAGTTTATGATTTCAGGGTCCTGGGATCAAGCCCTGCATCAGGCTTCTTGCCTTAGTGGGGAAACTGCTTCTCCTCTCCATCAGCCCCTCCTCTGTTCCTGCTTTCTCTCTCTCTCTCAAATAAACAAAATATTTAAAAATATATTTCACATAAGTTACATGTAAAGCAGGATATAGGAGTGCCTGAGTGGTGTAGTAGGTTCAGCATTCCACTCTTGGGGAACCCTCTTATACTGTTGGTGGGAATGCAAACTGGTGTAGCCTCTCTGGAAAAAAGTATGGAGGTCCTCAAAAAGTTAAAAATAGAACTACCCTATGACCTGAAATTGTACTACTAGGTACTTACCCAAGGGGCACAAAAATACTGATTTGAAAGGGCATGTTCACCCCAATGTTTATTCCAGCATTATAAACAATAGCCAAATTATGGGAAGAGCCCAAATGTCCATCACTGATGAATGGAATAAAGAAGATACGGTATGTATACACAATGGAATATTACTCAGTCATCAAAAAGAATGAAATCTTGCCATTTGCAGTGAGGTAATGAGCACCAGGGGTCGTGTATGGGTGATGAATCACTAAATTCTACACCTGAAATTCAGTTGCACTGTACGTTAACTGGAATTTAAATAAAAACATGGCAAAAAAGAAAGAAATGGGTGATTTTTACGTTCATGATCTTTCCTTCATTTTGTAAATTTTAAATAGGAGCAGGAATAAACATTAAAATCAGGCAAAAGCAAGTACACAAAAATTAAATATTAACTACTTTATTCAAGAGTTAATGGCAGGGATGCCTTGGTGGCTCAGTTGGTTAGGCGTGCTTCAGCTCAGTCATGATCCTAGGGTCCTGGGATCCCACCCTGTGTCCAGCTCCTGGCTTAGTGAGAAGTCTGCTTCTCTATCTCCCTCTGCCCCTCCCCCTGACTTGTGCTGTCTCTCTCTCAAATAAGTAAATAAAATCTTAAAAAAAAAAAAAAGAATAAGAAGAAATAGAGGAATCAAAAAAATTGCAATGTTCTGCCATCAAATGTACAAATGTAATGTTAAAAAGATATTTAAACAAAAGAGTTAATGGCAGAATTTTGTCAAGTGTTAGAGCTAACAATGAATTTCAATCAATACCAATTTCAGGGATGCCTGCGGGTTCAGTGGTTGAGCATCTGCCTTTGGCTCAGGTTGTGGTCCCAAGGTCTTGGGATTGAGTCCCGCATCAGGCTCCCCCTGGGAAGCCTGCTTCTCCTCTGCCTATGTCTCTGCCTCTCTCTGCTCTTTCTGTGTGTCTCTCATGAATACATAAATAAAATCTTAAAAAACAAAAACTACAAATTTCATTAGTGATCAATTACCTATTAGAAATTGATGGAAAAAAATTGATGGGATTAAAGTGTGGTCATTGTTGTCATTTCTGAAAGTCTAAATATGGAAGACATGAGCTTATCCCTCTCAGTTCTCAATATGTAGTGTAGAAAACTGGGGAGTTCACATTTGTTCTTTTCAAAGCATATCCACATCCAGTTAACAGTTAAACAGCAAAACAGTAACTATCTGAAGCAGGTCACTTTCCTTTTATGTAGGCACATAAACACATGATAGTAAGGCAGAGCTGAAAAGTTGTTCTCCATCACATAACTGAAAATTATTCAAATGATAAAACAGTGAGTTATCCTGATGAAAGTACATGGCACAAATAAATCTAAACGGAATCTAATACTTGAGAACTAAATCTCATTGGTATATTTTGTGGATTAGAAACTAACTGAATAATACTGATGCTGGCTACTTACTGTCTCAGATTTCTCTTCATTGAAGTAACCATCATAATCCTTGCTTACACAATGGAGAAAAGTAAACCATTTTTATGAAGCTTCTAAAAATCTAAAATATACAGTGCTGTGAGCATAAAGACATTCAGCTTTTCCTTTCTGAGTAAAAAATATATAATGCTTCTCTCATCAAACCTAGGAACATATTCTAAAGGCCATCATGTAAGCACTTGAGATCAATCTTGAAGTATTTTTGTATTTGTTTTACATAAAACAGTGTGACCTTTCATTCCCTCCCTGTGGTTTGCTTTAAACTGTTGTTCTTTTCTGAACAGTTGTGCTTTTTATTACATGCTGTCATTTAGATTCACTATGTCATCCCTATTATTAGAATTGTTTTGTTGTATACTTCACAATTCAAAAGGATAGTGATTATAAGAATACCTTATAATCAGCATAAAGTTTACGAGCCATCATCAAAATTAACCCTCGCACACACACACAAAAAGATCACTTGACAAACATGCAGGGGGGCAGGCCTGTGACATGAAAGAGTCTTTGAATGTGCCAGGGGTTTGACTCAAGTTTTCTTAAGGAATAACATTCTTTTTATATAAGAAGATTCATCAATGCTCAAAGATACAAAAGAAGGTTGGTATAGGTAGAATGATGCAAATCAAAAAATAATAATAATAATAACCCAGAAGTCACTAGTTAAAACTTACAAACCTGCTTTCTAAAGTGTTATTAATTAGATAATAGATTTTAATCTAGCTCATGGACTTAAATACTTAGAATTGGATAAATACAAACTCTGTAACTACTGCAACAGAAAACAATATATTATTTATGAACCTTAAGAGACTAAATACCTAATCATTTAGTCATCAATTCTCATGAGTGGCAAAATAATTCTGGCTTACTTAAGTTTATTCCACATTTGTGAATGAAAAGGGAAGGGATCATTTCAATACAATCCAGGAGAGAAACCTGATAGTTACTTCACAAAATCACAACTCCCAGGGATTACTCGATACTCACTTTAGCAGCACTAATGACCGTGGCAGTGTAAGACTGAATGTTGTCTCCACAGGCTCCACCACGGGACTGATGGCATCGAATCAACTGGAAAGAGAGAGAGAAGCCAGAAAGGCATTTCTATTAAACTGTTTAACTCTACAGGCTATTAGGACAGAGCTTATTTACCATGCAGAATGATGGTGGTGGGTGGGAATGTTTGTACAAGTGTCTCAGACAAACAGCTAAAAGCCCTGCTGAGACACTTCCCCCCTTTATATAATCTACTGGTGCCATTCAGGCAGTTTAATGCTCAAATACAATTTTTAATTACAAGATGAACAGTCTTTAAGAATTCATAAACTCTGAAATGGTAGTATTTGGGATCTGGCAGCCTTTCCACAAATAAATTTTAAAAACATAATCAAAGGATTAGACTTGACTTCCTAACATTAAATATTTAACATGCTAGCAAATTGGAGGTTCTGTCCTCCTAATTCCTACATAAAGACTGTAAAAGAAAACTTTAAAAAAAAAAGAGACAAAAGTATTTGTCATATTTCCATTTTCAATTAAGTCAGTGAAAAAGTGGCACAAATTATGCATAAATTAACTACAACACATACAGTAGCTATCCACTTCAGAGGGCTTCTTGGTATTACCATCAGAATGAAAAAGACATGCCCTTACTCATGACTGATGTAAATAAATCAACCTGTCCATTTTCAGAGTAAATCACTAGTTTGACACACACAATTGGCTCATGCTAAGCAATACATCAGGATTAAATTCTCCATTGCTCCTATACTTCCTAAATTTAGGTTTTAAGGGAAAAAACTCATTAGCCAGATTTTTACATTAAACGTTTTTTTTCATTTAAATTTTTTTAAAAATAAAGAGGCAATAGTAGAATCTTAGAACAGCTCCACATTGTGTTGCGAATTATTTTAAAGGCTTACAGAATTCAGATAGAATCTACCTCTTTCAAAACATAAAAACAAAAAATGCTTAAATAATATAAAACATGATCATTTGATAAATATTAATAAGCTTTTAATTCTTTTTTTTTAAGATTTTATTTATCCATTCATGAGAGACACAGAGAGAGAGAGAGCGCAGAGACACAGGCAGAGGGAGAAGCCATGCCAGGAGCCCAATGTGGGACTCGATCCCAGGTCTCCAGGATCTCACCCTGGGCTGAAGGTGGCGCTAAACCGCTGAGCCACCCAGGCTACCCAACTTTTAATTCTTTTATTCTAAAATCAAAATTTTCTTCATCAGTGACACTGTATTAGAAAACAATCCTTCAAACCCATAATAATGTTAAAAATGGATTATCTTTAAAAGTCTTCCATGAGATGTCAAGCTGGCACATTAAATTATTGCTTAAGCAGATTTCAAGGTCAGCTGTGAGGAATTTTCCAAAGGACAAGTGATCTACAAATGTGGTTTCACATAGGAGGAAATAGGGAGTTTGAAAGTAATCATTTTAATGAATAAAAATGTATTCCTCTTGGGACACCTGGGGCTCAGCAGGTTGAGCATCTGCCTTTGGCTCAGGGTATGATCCTGGAGTCCCAGGATCAAGTCTCACATTGGGCTCCCTGCATGGAGCCTGCTTCTCCCTCTGCCTGTGTCTCTGCCTCTCTCTCTCTGTCTCTCATGAATAAATAAATAAATTTTTTTTAAAGTATCCCTCTCACTCATTCATTCATTCATTTATTCATTCATAAATATGTATCCAAAGAATTATGAAAGCTATCCCTCTGCGGACTCTTGCCCCATGTGCAAGAAAAGACATTATTTTGGAAATACCACCTTTTGGGCAGCCCGGATGGCTCAGCGGTTTAGTGCCGCCTTTGGCCCAGGGCGTGATCCTAGAGACCCGGGATTGAATCACGCTTCAGGCTCCCTTCATGGAGCCTGCTTCTCCCTCTACCTGTGTCTCTGCCTCTCTCTCTCTCTCTCTCTCTTTCTCTCTCTCTCTCTCTGTGTCTCTCATGAATAAATAAATAAAATCTTTAAAAAAAAAAAAGGAAATACCACATTTTTTCTCTGCTTCAGATAATTAAAATAATCAAGGTTAAATATGTAAAAATAAGCAATACTATCACTTTTTTAATTCAACTAAAACGGAGTCAGATTCCTAAACAAACATAACTAAATCCAAAATTTTTGTTTAAAACTTATGACCCGAGATCCCTGGGTGGCTCAGCGGTTTAGTGCCTGCCTTTCGTCTGGGGCATGATCTTGGAGTTCCAGGATCGAGTCCCACATCAGGCTCCCTGCATGAAGCCTGCTTCTCCCTCTGCCTGTGTCTCTGCCTCTGTGTGTGTGTGTGTGTGTCTCATGAATAAATAAATAAAATCATAAATAAATAAATAAATAAATAAATAAATAAATAAATAAATAAATAAATAAAACAAAACTTATGGCACATTAGGAATTACATTTGCATCTCAAGTCATCAAAATTAAAGATAAATCATAAATTTCTATTGTGCAAGCCTCCTTAAAATGGACTAATTTTCAGAAACTATAAGTTAAAAAGGTAATGTACAAAAAAGCACATGTATTATGTTATCTTTTGGAGGGGAAGAAAAATATAAATGTATGTAACATAATGAAATATACAAGCATGTAAATAAAACAAATATAAAACCATTATTAAATAATTATTTAAGGGGCATGAGGGTGGCTCAGTCGGTTAAGTATCAGACTCTGTTTCAGCTCAGGTCATGATCTCAGGGTCCTGGGATCGAGCCCCACATGAGGCTCGGTTCTCAGTGTGGAGTCTTACTTGTCCTTCTCCCTCTGCTCCTCCCAGTGCCCCTCTCTCATAAAAAAATAAAATCTTTAAAAATTATATACTAAATGAAAACTAATAACAATGAAGGAAGGCAGAAAGGGAGAGATAAAGGACAAACTAATCAAAATAATATATGAACACAGTATTTGCACATCTCTAGTTTGGGGCAGCAATGGGAGTGGACAGAACTGCAAGAAAATCCTGAACTCTTTTTATTTGGTTTGCTATTTGCAGTGGTATGAGCAAGCAATTCTGCAATTACTTTTTCCATAATAGGATTCAACAAATGAGGTAAATGTGCTGCTATCAGAGTCTCCCATGCAAAACAAGGGACAAATAAATAGGAGATACAGGATGCAAGGAAAGAATCCAACGGAAATACCAATATGTACTCTTCATTTCCAAAATATGTGTGTGTGTGTGTGTAGGTGCACAAGTATATGTATATATGTATATTTACCAATTTACGTACATATAGAATGTGTATGTAAATAATATGCATGTATTTCAAAACTTTGTCCACTGAAAGTGTCTAGAAGCAAAAACACCTCCATAACAATGAGCACATCTACTGGACAAAGCTTAGTATCTAAAGCCATGGCCCATTAAAAGGAACAGGAGAATCAGAAGTAGCAGATTCCTGGGCTGAGCCAGGGCAGATACTAGATGAACCTGAACTTATGAAAGCAAGTAAGGAAATAGGAAAAGGATTTTTAAACAAAAAATTGATAAAAGCATGTCACCATGTCATAAGAACCAGCCTAAGAGGCTCTCCCTGGTCAATTGTGGGACCATTTAAAAACCACAATAATTAAGGACAAAAACTTAAAAAACATTAAGAAATAGGAATCCATAAGTCCATAATAAATACAGATACAGAAAGACTGAGAAAGGAAAGTTCTTGATTACAATAGAAAGTCAAGTGCCAGGATGCCTGTGTGGCTCAGTGATTGAGCACCTTCCTTTGGCTCAGGTCCTGATCCCAGGGTCCTGGTATCAAGTCTTGTATCAGGCTCCTGCTGGAGAGCCTGCTTCTCCCTTTGCCTATGTCTCTGCCTCTCTCTGTGTATCTCTCATGAATAAAGAAATAAATAAAATATTTTTTTAAAAAAAGTCAAGTGTCTGCTGGCTGTAGAGAATGAAGGTGGAAAACCATTATTTTTCAGTGCTCATAGTAAAGATTGGCTCAGGCAAAAATCATCAATGGATGCTAAAATTAGGCTAAAATTTGTATAAAAAGCAGGATATATTCATGGTCTGTCCAAGTTACTTATTAGTTACAAGGGAAAAAAATAAGGATTATTCACTTTAGAAACTAGACAAAATCTTGTCTAGCTTGATACAAAATTAGTATCACCAGTAAAGGACAGATCTATATCACATGCCTCCATCTGTGATACTATGAAAAATACAGAACAATATTCAGGTAGTATTCTAGCCAGAAATGTATACCTGAATCTAATCAAGAGAAAACATGAAAAAAAAAAAATCAAACTAAAAATCATACTATAAAGAAAAGAGGGGATGGTAAGGGATAGTGGTAGGGGGCTGTCTCCTTCAAAATCATGAATACTGTAAAAGAAAAAGAAAGACTGTAAAATCTTCCATATTAAAAGAATCTCAGGGGACATCCCAACAAAATATAATACCTGACTCTAGATTGGATCTTGCACTACAAAAAAAATTTCTACAAATGATATGATAGGGTTAATTGATAAAATTGGAATATGGATGGTAAATTAGGTAAGTATTTTCTCAAGATTAAAATGGCTGATAAGTAATTAGGGGTAATGTGATATATGCAACTTATTCTGAAATAATAAAGAGGTTTATTTGAGTAAAAGGAACATGAGTGTGCTTTGTGTTATTTGTTTTTTTTTTTTTTTTTTTAGTTCTTTGTGTTATTTGTACTGTATTCTTACAACTTTTCTGTAAGCTTTCCTAGTTAAAAGTACATTTAAAGAGAGGCACTGAAAAACAAACCCAATCAGTATATATGGCCGCTTGCTTGAAAATTTAGTTGAAGAGCATTTTCATTGAAAGAGATTGTTACTCCAAAATTCAATTAAATTTTGCAATTCCACACTCAGTCCAAAAACCAAAACCATCAGGTACTGTTACCAAAGCAATCATGTTAATAAATACTAGCAATTATGTAAATACTTAAAAGTATTTTAAAAACATTGATCTGAAATTACTTCTTGCAAAGGATGGTCCAGCTATCTGATCAGCAAACTCCTTGTGATGTCACTATACTTTCTGATCTCTGTATGTAATGCTAGATAATATTGATACTAATCTCTACAAAAGCAAGACAAGCAAAACAACTGGCACACACCCAGGTATGCATCTATGAAGGGAGTTCCTTCTGCTAGAAAACAGTATGTAACTATTTGCATAACACCTACAATTCTAAATGGGTAGTTTCCCACACATGAGAATACATCTACAAGAGCCAAAGGACAATTTATGCATCTTCCTGGAGGTCTCCAGCATTCAAGGAAATGTATTACAGATATAAACATTAGAAGATGCTATTATATTACCACACTGAATTGTATGCCTCTTGTCTTGTTTGAAAAGAATAATTTGAAAAGAGCTGTTTTATGAAATACACTAAAAAATCAAGAGAAAGAACATAATGGAGCATAAATATGGCATTCAGTACAATGCAAAATATCTGTCACAAACAGAATTTCGGGAAAAGCACCAAGGAATTCATCTACAAAAATTACTTTCTTCAGTAGTTTCTTTGATTTTGTGAATTCCAAAAGGTAGAGATTCACATGTTCTATGGTTTCTCCAGATAATTATTGTACTTGCTATATTCAGACTTATGTCAAGAACTCTTCAATAAATATTATTCCTATTATTCTTAATATATAATAACTATATGAGTAAGCTAAAATGAAACAAAAAATAATCTTCCCTGAAGTCTATAATAGTTTTTAGAATTTTTTTAAGATTTTTTTTTTTTTTTTTTTTTTGAGAGAAAGAGATTGAGAAGGAGAGCACAAAGGGACAGGGAGAAGCAGAAGCAGACTCCCCACTGAGCAGAGAGCCCAATGCAGGGCTTGTTCCGAGGACCCTATGATCATGACCCAAGCTGAAGGCAGATAGACGCTTGACTGACCAAGCCACCCAGGCACCCCTTTAGATTTCATTCTATACTCACATACAGAGCACAACATGACATAAAAAAGATTTCACTTTTTCTTTCTAAAAATTTAAATTTGTCTTTGGCTTTGAATCGGACATTTAAAAAAAACCTTCAGTGTATAAATACAATATCTTCATTTACTATCATGACCTTAATAGATAAATGAAATTGATAAATAACTGGAGAATTCAACAAAATGTGATCACCTGTGATTTAATTATTAAGACAAATGGCTGAACCCTTGTTTAGATTTAGCTGTAGACACATAAAGTCAATTAAATTATTGTATGGCTCAGTTCCCAATCTACCAACAAAAACAAAAGTCATTTCTGCTTCCTGATTTCTAGCTCCACAGAAACTACTAAGGGAGTATCAATGTTGTGCCGAGATTTAATGGAGTAAAGCTCTCTCTATAAAACTAAGCTTAGAAAATTAAGGTTGAGCCCAAATACTGATCCTAAGCAAAAAACAGAGATAGGATAACTACTGAGTGCCCAATTAAAATCAAAGTAAAAAAAAAAAAAAAAAAAAAAAAAAAATTAAAATTAAAATTAAAAAAATTAAAATATCAAAGTCAAACCAAAGAAAACAAACTAGTATGTTAAATACTCATTATTGATTGGTAATCACCTTTGGAAAAGTCTTCAACACTTGCTCCATTACAAATAATCCAAACATGAGCCATGCCTTACCTTGTTTTCTGCATAAGCAAGCCAGCGGCTCCCAAGAGCAATAGGATTCATGTTGGGCCCTGGACACGGATAGCAGCCTGAAAATTTTGAAATGGCAATATTGAGATATTTCTTAATAAATTTTCTGTTGGCGGATCATATTTTGATGCCATAAAAACAGAACAGCCAAATGGTTTTATATTTTCAAGTTTCACATAAAATTCTCATAAAACTAGTCATTATTTTAATAGCTAAGTGAAGTTCATTTTTTTCTCCTCTACAGTTTCCTTTTGTTTGATGTTGTTCCAGTAAGAAACAAATCTGGGAAGAACTGCTAATAATTTTTAGCAAAAACTGGATATTTTATACAATAAAATATAGATAGAACAAGAAAGAGAAGCTAAAAGGAAACAAAGTGTATAAGTCAAGCAACAGTGTTTAGAGAGGAAAGAGAGAGGATACAATTGGTTCAGGAATTTAAAGGCAAAAGATAACAAAGACATACACCTAAAAGGAAATGATGATACACTGGTGGGAAGAAAAAAACAGAACAAATAATGAAGTACGGCACCAATGAAGCAAAGTAATTCACAAAGAATGCCTCAATAGAAAGATGATAGAAAACTAATTTACACAATCCTAAGTATTTACATTAAGCACTCAATTTCATTCTTCTTGATTTTAGTCTAGCCAATATCAAACTAGTAAGGATTGTGTTCTCTCCTCTCAAGTAGAGTAAATCACATAGTTGTGACAGTGAATACCATCGATGCATGTAAACTTCAATACCATCTTCCTGAACTCCACTAATCAAGGCAAAACAAAATTCAGTCAAGTAAGTGATATCTGTCATCCTAGATGTCTCTTCTCCCCACCTGGCAATGCCAATGAGGTCTTTGAGTCTAACACCCTCATGTGTCAACTACACAAAAATAATATTCACTGTCTCACAAGACTTTAGAAGGACTACTCAAAGACAACTGCAGAATCAGACAACACAAAAAGCCTAACCTAAAGAACTTCCGGTTTATCATTCCACAAGTATTTGGTTAATATTTTTACAAATGTTTTCCTCTAAAAGGTACACTAGGGGATCAAACAGAAGTATTCTATTTCACAGTTTAGGTCCCAATTTAGAATCTAAATTTTATATACAATCATGAGAAAGACAAGATTCCATAACATAATCTTTTCTTAAAAAAAAATAAAAAAATAAAAAAACAAAAACAGGGATCCCTGGGTGGCGCAGCGGTTTGGCGCCTGCCTTTGGCCCATGGCGTGATCCTGGAGACCCAGGATCGAATCCCACATCGGGCTCCCGGTGCATGGAGCCTGCTTCTCCCTCTGCCTATGTCTCTGCCTCTCTCTCTCTCTCTCTCTCTGTGACTATCATAAATAAATTTTTTAAAAAATTATTAAAAAATAAATAAAAAAACAAAAACAAAAAAACAAAAAAACAAAAAAAAATTAATCTTTTCTTCCTGTAGCCAAATAACAAATTACATAAATCGTATGAGAATAGCAAAAAATAGCATGATCTGAATTGTAAACTGTACACCTGACAATTCCCTACCTAGCAGAAAGTCCCAGTCTGTGTTACCAATCCTAAGGGGAATAGAGTTATCAATGTATGATCATGTTTTATTCAAAAGCACACTTAAAAATAAGAAAAAGAACAATAATAAATTAAGATTTACTTTCAATAATGAAAATAATTTATGTCTGTGATACATTATTATTTTAAAATTTATTTTATCTTCCTCCCACTTGATTAGAGGAGTAAGAACTTGTTGTGTTCATTGCTGAATCTCCACTGCCTAGAATAATACTTGAACATAACTTAATAAATATGTTTGAACAAATTAAGAAATGCACCTAATCAAAGCATGTTTATATGACACTGGCAAAAGAGTTATCTACATAAAAAAAGACTTTTCAAATACTCGAATAGTGCACTCACTTAAAAGCCATATCTTTCATTTTAAAGATTTTATTTATTTATTCATGAGAGACACAGAGAGAGAGGCAGACCTAGGCAGAGGGAAAAGCAGGCTCTCCGTGGGAAGCCCAATGCAGGATTCGATCCTGGTACCCCAGGATCATGCCTTGAGCTGAAGGCAGACACTCAACCACTAAGCCACCCAGGTATCCTTAGACCTTTCATTTTAAACTGTTTTAAAAAAGAGTAATCTTTTAAAAAAAATAGATATCTTTCTTAAACAGGCATTACATGCTTCCTGATTCAGGAAGTCTTATGTGTAGCAATGGTTGTCATTCTAAAATGCTAGTGTCACGGTGTTCAAGAGCACTAAAGAAGCACACGCTGCTGCTGCTTCCCTCACACAGTAGTTTTCATTTGTGCTTCTTCCATCACCATCTATTTTGTGTTTTCCTTTATAAAGAAGATAAAAATAAAGAACTTGTAAAGAAGACAACGGCTCTAGGAGAAAGTCTGTACATATGAAACACAAGATATGAGCTTTCTAATTTTTTAGTCATCTTTTAAAAAAAACAACTTTTTATTTCAGGGTTTAAAGAGCTGTGTTTGGGATGTCTGCAGCTTTGGGAAAACTGACCTGTAGGTAACTGTGATACTATATCCACTGAATGCACATTATGGACACATATTCTGGATACATACGAAGAACAAAGGCACACTAAAATAGTGCAAAGACATTACACTCTAATGTATGTTGTACAGTATTTACATAGATTTCATTATAACACTCCCACTGAGTAACTTGATTCATACACATATTCCATTGATATTTTCAGAGCTAAAGAACTGAATATAAATATGGCCTATAAGAAAACTCCCTCCCCCCCCCAAAAAAAGAAAACTCCCTCCCTTTAAATTTTTTTTTTAATTTCTCCCTCTTAAAATGTCATGAAAAAAAGAGCCAAATGAAAAACAAACACTTGTGAACTACAACATTACATTAGAGGCAGCTAATCTCCTGAACTTTAAAGTCAATATAATCTCTCAATCAATTCTGATATTCATCTCATCTCAATAGATCCTAATAAGTATATTCTCCTTTCCAAATACTAGAAGACACTAAGGAAAAATGTAGTTCACAATTCTGGAGTTAGTGTTTTTAGAAACTCAGTAGATCTCAAGAATTATAGTGTAATCAATGAAAGCAAATTGTTTTTCTGCTCTCCAAAAAACATTTTACACCTGGAATTAGCAGACCATCAGCCACTCAGCACTATCCCAACTTTATGAGCATGATTCCTTTAAAAATTAACCATTGCCTCTAGCTAAACTTTGAAAACAAGGGGGGGAGGGGGGGAAATCCCAAATCTCTGTAATACTAGGACTAATTCCAACATGTTTACAATGTTTGTCAGCAATATAAGAGAACTGGACATTTTAAAAACTGAGATTTCCAAATTTAAATAAAGGTAAGATCCAAGAAAAGCACACTAAATGAAGATTCCTCCATTACTAAAGAAATATTTTGAAAGGCACAGGAGACATGCAATTTTAGATGGCACCCCCCTACTGAGGAGGTGATCTGAATCCATTTTGAAAAACAAAAGATTTAACTACTATCTGTGACACTGCCTAATTTTTCTTGGTAAAGACGACTCAAAAGATTTCAGACCTTTTTTTTAAAAAAAAGCAAATAACTGTATTTATGGTCGTCTGACTTCCAACAAGGGTAGCAAGACAAGTCAATGGGGAAACAAGAGTCTTGTCAACAAATGATGATGAGTCAACTGCACGTCCACATGCCAAAGAATGTAACCCTAACCTCACACTGCATACAAAAATTAACTTGAAATGAATCAAAGACGTAAATGAAAAAGTTAAAAGTACTTTCTCTTCCTCGGCGCTGCCTACAGAGATGACAGCCATCCCCTACTTGGCATCATGGCTGCCCTCAGACCTCTGGGGAAGCCCAAGATTGTTAAAAGGAAGATCAAGAAGTTCATCCGGCACCAGTTGGACCGATATGTCAAAATTAAGCACAATTGGTGGAAACCCAGAGGCACTGACAGTAGGGTGCACAGAAGATTCAGGGCAGATCTTGATGCCCAGCAATGCTTATAGGAGCAACAAGAAAACAAGGCACATGCTGCCCAGTGGCTTCTGAAGTTCCCAGTCCACAATGTCAAGAAGCTTGAAATGCTAGTGGTATGCACCAAATCTTACTCTGCAGAGATTACACACAAAGTCTCCTCCAAGAACCTCAAAGCCACTATGGAAAGAGCAGCTCAGCTGGCCATGAGAGTCACCAATCCCAATGCTAGGTTACATGCGAAAAAAATGAATAGACAGCTTATGTTTACATTGTATTTGTATTTTTAAAAATCCCATAAAACTATCAAAAAATCTTAAATTATTAATGTCTTAGAACAAAACACAGTGGCAAAATCTTCATATCCTTAGATTAAGCAATGCTTTCTTAGATATGACACCAAAAATACAAGTGATAAAAGAAGAAATAGATAGGAGTGCCTGGGTGGCTCAGTTGGTTAAGTGTTTGCCTTAGGCCTCGGGTCATGATCCAAAGGTCCTGGGATTAAGCTCTCTGTTCAGCGGGGAGTCAGCTTCTCTCTCTCCCTCTGCCCCTATTCCCTGCTCCTGCTCTCTCTCACAAAGAAAATCTTTAAAAATAGAAAATAGATAAACTGGACTCCATTAAAACTAAAACACTTGTGCTTCAAAGGGCATCACTAAGAGAAAAAACTCAGAAGGGAGTTTTATAAAACACGTCTGATAACTGACTTATATCTAAAATATAAACAGAACTATTACAACTCAAAAAAAACCCCACAAATAACTCATACATTTTAACAAAGAAGATATATGCTAGTGAATGAACACATGAGAAGATGCTCAATATCATTAGCCATCAAGGAAACACAAGTCAAAATTATAATCAGATACCATTTTATGAGACATCAATACGATGGCTATAATCAAAGAAAAATAGTAACAATCATTAGTGAGAATGTGGAGAAACAAACTTTCATACACTGCAGGTAGGAATATAATTGCAGCTACTGCCTGGCAGGTCTTCAAATAGTTAAGGATAGAACTATGATAGAACTACCATATGACTCAGCAATTCAACTCCTAGGTGCATACTTAAGAGAAATGAAAACATATGTCCACACAAATACTTGTACCCAAGAGAACTGAAAATACAGTTGACCCTTGAACAACATGAGTTTGAACTACACAGGTCCACTTATATATGGATTTTTTATAGAACAGTACTGTAGATATATTTTCTCTTCCTTATGATTTTCATAGTAACATTTTATCTTCTCTAACTTAATTGTAAGAACATAAAATACATATGACATAGAGAATATGTATTAACTGACTGTTTATGTTATTGATAAGGCTTCTGGTTAACAGGAAGCTAAGTTTTTGGAGAGTCAAAAGTTAATATGCAAATTTTCAACCATGCATGCATTCGGCACTCCTAACCACCAAGGTGTTCAAGGATCAACTGCAAATGTGCCCACAAAAAACTTTCATTCATGAAAGCATTATTCATAATAGCCCAAAAGTGGAAACAAACTAAATGTCCATCACTTGATGAACAGATAAATGAATAGATAAATACAATCAAATATTATTCAGCAATAAAAAGAAGAGTAACATTCCGTTGTCTGGATATACCATAGTTTGTTTATTCATCCACCCACTAATAGGCATCTTAATTGCAATGTGAATAAAGTTGCAATAAACAACTATGTACAAATTTTTTAAGTGGACAATTTAAAACTCCTTTGGGTAAATACCAAGGAATATGATTGCTAAGTTGCATGGTAAGAGTATGTCTAGTTTTTTTAAGAAACTGCTGAACTATCCTCCACAATGGCTATATCAGGGACACCTACCTGGGTGACTCAGTGGTTGAGCGACTGCTTTCGGCCCAGGGAGTGATCCAAGAATCCTGGGATTGAGTCCCACATCGGGCTCCCTGCCCTGCATCTGTCTCTGCCTATGTTTCTGCCTCTCTCTCTCTCTCTGTTTCTCATTAATAAATAAAATCTTAAAAAAAAAAAAATGGCTATAGGGCAGCCTGGGTAGCTCAGTGGTTTCCTTCAGCCCAGGGTGTGATCCTGGGGATCAGGGATCAAGTCCTGCATTGGGCTCCTTGCATGGAGCCTGCTTCTCCCTCTGCCTGTGTCTCTGCCTCTCTCTTTCTTTCTGTGTCTCTCATGAATAAATAAATAAAATCTTTCAAAAAAATGGCTATATAATTTTGCATTCCCACCAGCAATATTATGGGAGTTCCTGCTGCTCCACATCTTTATCAGCATTTGTTGTTAGTGTTCTATATTTTGGCCAGTCTAATAGACATGTGGTAGTATCTCATTGTTGCTTTAATTTTAATTTCTCTGATAATATATGATGTGGAAATTTTTTCATATGCTTATTTGCCATCTATGTATCTTTTCTGGTGAGCTGTTAAGGTTTTTGGTGCATTTTTTAACTTGGTGGTTTCTTTTCTTCTTGTTGAGTTTTAAGCATTCTTTGTGTATTTTGAATAACAGTCCTTTATTTGATGTGACTTTTATAAAGACTTTCTCCTAGTCCCTGGCTTATCTTCTCATTCTTTCAACAGTGTCTTTTGCAGAACATAAGTTTTTAATTTTAATGAATCCCACCTTATCAATTATTTCTTTCATGAATTGCGCCTTTGGTGCTATATCTAAAAAGTCATCACTATGTACAAGGTCATCTAGATTTTCCCTACATTATCTTCTACAAATTTTATACTTTTGTATGACATTTAGGTCTGTGATCCACTTTGAGTTAATTTTTGCAAAGTATGTATGGTCTGTGTCTAGCTTCAGTTTGCCAGTACCATTTGTTGAAGAGACTCTCTTTGCTCCCTTGTACTACACCTTTGCTCCTTTGTCAAAGATCTATTTCTGGGCTCTCTATTCTGTTCCATTGATCTAACTGTATATTCTTTTGCCAGTACCACATTGTCTTGATTACTGTAGCTTGATAGTAGCAAATTTTGAAGTTGAGTAGCAACATGGCAGAAACTTGAATCATATTACTAAGCAGAAATCAATCTGAGAAGGCTACATACTATACGATTCCAACTGCATGACATTCTAGAAAATGCAAAACCATGAAGATAACAAAAAGATCAGTGGTTGCTGGGGGAATGGGGAGGGCAGAGATGAACAGGCAGAGCAGAGGATGTTTAGGGCAGTGAAAAATACAGTAATGGATATACGTCAATTATACATTTATCCAAATCCACAGAATGTATAAGACCAAGACTAAACCCTAAAGTAAACTATGAACTCTGGTTGATAATGATGCATCAATATAGCAAATGTACCACTCTGGTGAGTAACACTAATAATGGGAGACGCTATGCATGTGTGGGGATGGTGAAATCTCTGTATCTTCTGTTATATTTTGCTGTGCACTTAAAACCACTCTAAAAAAAATAGTCTCTAAAAAAATTGTTTTAAAGATTTGTTCATTTTGGTGAGGGGGAAGAGAGAGGAGAGAGGTATACTGTCCACTAAGCATAGAGCCCGATGCAGGGCTCAATCTCCCCATCCTGAGATCATAACCTGAATCAAAACCAAAAGTCAGATGCTCAACCAACTGAGCCACTCAGGAGTCCCTAAAAAATTTTTTTAAAGAACTGATAGGTTAGTGGAGGGGAGGGAGGGGAGGGAGATGAGGTAACTGGGTGATGGACATTAAGGATGGCACGTGATGTAATGAGCACTGATTATTATATAAGACTGATGAACCACTGACCCCTACCTCTGAAACTAATAATACACTAAATGTTAATTAATTTAATTTAAATTTTTTAAAAAAAATTTAAAGTGTAAACAACTTGGATTCTATAACCCATTTAATATAACTTGGGGATCTATTTAGGGAAGTTTGGAATATTTAGGAATATTGTATTTCATTTATTGAAGTATTTTAGATGGAGGGGATTAGAAAGCTAATGGCAACTGCTGTTTGATGGTACAAAATAAAAAATGTTTAACTATAAAACAATAAAAATAAAAAAAGAACTGATAGATTCTACAACATAAACTATGATTATCTATGTTCAGTAAAAGATACCAGTCACAAAAGACCATGTATTCTATGAAGTCCAGAAAAAAACTATGAACACTCTCTCCAGAAAGACATATAAGCACATAAAATATTTAAACACCACTTCAGGATTTATTTGACTATCTTACATTCCACATTCCATGAGCTTTCTGATTTATTTTTGCTTTATTTTTCACGTACATAAACATATCATGAATTTTCTTAAAGATTTATTTATTTTAGGGAGAGAGAGAGAGCATGGGGTGAAGGCCAAAGGTAGAAGGAGGGAGAGAATCTCAAGCAGATTCCCCACTGAGTGCAGAGCCCAAAGCGGGGCTCAATTTCATGAACCTGAGATCATGACCTGAGCTGAAATCAAGAGGTGAATGCTTAACCGAGCCGCCCAGGCACCCCAAACATATCATGAATTTGAAAGTATAGCCAGTGTAGCCAGTGTAAGGTTAAATGGATGGGAATTATGCAGAGAGGATAGGAAAATCACAAGTTGTTTCACTGCACACATACTGAGTCCCCACTATGTACCAAGCACCTGAACTGAGCTTAGATCTCACCTTAACCTGCCAATCTCTCCTAATAAATGTTACAAATTTGCTTCTAAACTTTTTTTTAATTTTATTTATTTATTCATGAGAGACACACACAGAGAGAGGCAGAGACATAGAGGGAGAAGCAGGCTCCATGCAGGGAGCCTGATGCAGGACTCGATCCCAGGATTCCAGGATCACACCCAGGGCCAAAGGCAGGCGCTAAACCACTGAGCCACCCAGGGATCCCCTGATTCTAAACATTTTTAAAGGGAAACCCCCTCTTTCCAAAATTAAAAATAATTTTGCATTTTTAGGGTCCTTTAAATTAACTCCTTATATTTGTTATCAATCATTAACATAAATGAGGAACGCACATAATAACACTAAGAAATAACATTAGGATTATAAGGAATAAATTTTCCTCCTCAAGGTAAAAACAAAGGCCACTGGAGTTACCTACTGTACAATCCTTTGGTCTCTCCAGAGACTTCATATCTAACTTTCAATTTAAGCACACTGGAAATGACTGCTAATGACATCTATCAGTTCTTGTCTTTTGTTTTCTTCATCATACATGGGTTTTGAATTTCCACATCAGACAGCTGCTCAAGGCCACAGTTCTATACAGGCAAATACAAAGGTGTCTCCTTTCTCATCATATTGGCTGCATTCCCTCTCCACTTTTCTATCAGCTCTCTTTACCTGATCCTTCCACCCTTTGGCATAAATTCCCATGATGCTTTCTCTGATGGACACAGCTGTCTCTACTTATTTTACAGTCCCATCATTGTATTCATACATAACTGAGGCACTCACAATTGTATTATACAAGAGCTTTTCAAACTACTTTGGAAATCAAATGCTTGTGCGATCAAAACAATATCCTCATTAGGGAGAGAATTTCCCATTCTATGTAGGCTTCAGTCGGTTCTAATTCTTCAAGAACTAGAAACCAATCACTGGAGAAAAAATGTGGCACAAGCAAATGGGCTACAATAAATACTATTCTCAGTGTGCCTACCGGCTCAGCTACATCTTTATAGTGCTCAAGCAAACTGGCTTATATACATGGGCTAGCCCAAATTGAGAGAAACATGACTCTTCCACCTGCTAAAAGTTTCAGTCTGGGTAGAGGAAGCGGGTGGGTAGAATATGCAGTAATTAAAGAAAAAGAAGCTTCTTTCAAGTTAGAAAATGGCTCATTTGTTCCTTGATCTTAAATATCAGGCTATGCTAAATTTTGTTCAATGTGTTGATATAAATCACTTTAGATGAAGCTGCTCTCAGAGACAGGAAGCTAAATTCCTTCATACAAATATTTGCCAAATACCATCAACTTTACCAACTCTACGTCACTCACATAAATCCAATCTCTAGGGTTTTCCAGTCAAGTAAAATAATATGTAACTAACAATGAGCTACTTCTTAACACAAATACAAATGAGGTATGTTACCATTATAGGTCCAGGATTCACAGATGGAGTTTGGGAAGAGCTGTCGTGGAATGCTACAACAGATAGTACTCAGAGGATAAGGAGAAAAATCACAAACTTAGGTGTCACTGCTATCAATGTTTCCTCAACTCTGTTTTTATGTAAACTATATGTTCAAATATAATATACATACAGAAGCACCCAAATCAACAAAGTGAACATATACATACATAAGCAGTACCCAAAACAAAACAAACAAAATCCCAGGACATTATAGAAATCCAAAAGCCCTCACATATACCTTTCCAGCCCTCTTCTCCTAAGCTGTGTACTATCCTGCCTTCTAACAACTATATTAAACATCTGTCCTCAAAAGATATCACTGCATTCTAATACACAGTTTATTACACTTATTTCTATATTTTATCCACAGAAGTGATAGTTGTACTTTTATATTAGCCTGTTATTCAATGTTTTAAGTAACATACATTTCAGATTTAATGAAATACACACTAAATAGGTGTTACGGCATCCTCAAATCATGAGAGCCATTTTATAAATACTACACTGAAAGAAGAGGTGATAATCCTAATGGATCAGGAATAACTAAAAATTCACTTCTGGGGGCCTCAACCCACTTGACCAGGACTTACTAATGAAACAGTATGTCACTTATAAAGCACCTCACTGCAATACTATAAACACTGCTGAGCCAATTAAATCTCTTCTTATAATGAACAATTCACAGAATAGAAGAGAGCCTAAAACTTTAATAATACTTATTTCAACTATTCAGTGGTCCAGCAATGCAGAGGAAAGCATTTAGGACTACATGACAAGCATGTCCCAAAGGGGGCACCTGGGTGACTCAGTTGGTTAAGCGGCTGCCTTCAACTCAGGTCAGGATCCCAGGGTCCTGGGATTGAGCCTCATGAAGTTGAACTCCCTGCTCAGTGGGGAGAGGCAGACTCCCTCTGTCCCTTCCCCTGCTTGTGCTTTCTCTTTCAAATAAATAAATGTCCCAAAGGATATCAACTAAAAAACAAAGAACAAAGGCATTAAGAAAGAGTAATAAAAAAAAAAAAGAAAGAGTAATAATGATTCACTCTCCCATTCATTTTTATCAGACTTCACTAATAGTTTGTACTTCCTAAAGGCTCATAAAACAGAAGCTCCTATTCCTAAAAGGGGAAATACTCCACAGATACTGGACAGATACTCAAGAGCAGTGACTATAAACACATAATTTTCAAATTTCAGATTTTCTGGATTTAGTCCAACACAATATGTAGGAGAAACTTCACTCATATATACATATATATATTCACTTTTTAAAATATCCACCAAACACTATTAATTTCCAGCTCAGACCTATATATAATTTTTCCTGGAGATCAATACTAATCCTAAATTAACAATTTTCTTCCTCATGTGATGACTTGTAACAGAGTTGCACTACATTCTAAACTATTCTGGCTAACTAAACATCTTGGAAAAGGACCCCCTGATACTGTGAAACCAGAAAACAGTTGTGATAAATGTTTTTCATCTTCAGCAAATTGAGTTTTATTCTTACAAGAAGCAAAAATAAACATCAGTTATATTTAAAGTTAGCTAGAATATAATGGATATGCTATATTTTCCATTTAGACTTTCATCCAAATCAAGCTAAATAACTTTGCTCTCAAGGAGATCATTGTCTAGTGGCAAAGATAGAACAAATAAACAGAAAATGCATACAATAACGTAGAAAGTTAAGTGTCTTAACAGAGGCAAAGATTACATGTAATAAAAGCATTCCCAAAGGGTGTTGAGTAATAGAAGAGGTCTGTAATCAAATAAACATAAGAAATACAGAAATGCAGTAAATAAATTTAAGCAGATTAAAATACCAGTCACCATTGCCATTCTCCAATAGGCAAGCATTTCCTGAGTATATTTGATGAGAGCATCCTGATTCCCACAGTATGTTGAAGGTCTAGTGTTCTGCCAACAGACTTTGGGCATTGCTATCTTTGGAAACTTAAAAGAAGGAGAGGTTGCTTTAAGCTAAAGGTGTCAGGAAATAGTTCACATTAGAACCAATACAGACACTGAGCCTAGAAATGCTGGATCAAGAAGACATTTTAGGAAGGAAAGGTGCTAGTGTAAAGACCAATTCAGACAGGAAAATAAAGCAACAGTGTACCTGCAAAGAAAGAGAATAATGGAGTTCAAAGTAAAGGTGGCATATGCATATGCATGAAAAGGAATAGTAGAAATAAGGAGTTAGCAAGGATATTGGATATTGATAAATGTTTTTGTGTGTGAAAAACCTTGGGAGTTTAGATGATAGGAAATGTACAAGATACATGTTCCTATTGGTCCAGGACATTTCTAATATACATGTTTACCAGACTTGATCAGAATTAAATTAAGTATGGCATTTGTTCAAATCAAAAGACCTCAGTTTTGATGATAAATTATATCATTTGGTAATGACTTTTGGAAAGGTATAAATGAAAAAGACTGTCCATGAATTGATAATTGTTGAAACTGGGTAAGTGCATGGCAGTTCATTATACTACTACTTTCTTTAAATAACAGTATGTACTTCCCAAAATTAAAAAAAAAAATTAAGTGACAGGAGATAAAATAGTATTTCTATGGCACTAGTAACTTAATAAAACAATATTTTCACCTTATCACTAAATGTTTATCAAATAAGAAAAATTATTAAAAATCAAAACACATATAAAAGGTAACTAAAAAATTATCTTCTTTCTGCAAGAACTTCATAATTTCAAGTAAGAATGAAAACTAAGAAGAATAGTTGCTCTTCTTTTGCTTAAAGATATTTTCATTCCTATTTCCACTATAAATGGTTTGGGAAGCTATAGTAAAAATTACAGTAAAATCCCAAGAATATATGAAATTTCTTTAATTGCATTATTTGACAATGTGCCGGTTTTTATACTCATTCTGCCAAATGATTCAAGAGTTTAATGTATTTGCTTTTTTCTGTCAGACAGAAAATCTGTAAGTGGACCCAAATCAGAACATTCCACAAATTCTTCTATTGCAAAATCTCAAACTGCAAAATATTCCTCCAGAAAACTGGCAAATATTGTCAAAAAACAAAGCTTTTTAAAAGATAAATTGTATTTATAGCCTATGGTATTATAGGTTTTTAAAAAAATTCTTATATGTAGGTCCTTATTCGAAGGGATACTACAATCCAATGTTTATAGCATTACCAACAATACCCAAGTTATGGAAAGAGCCCAGATGTCCACTGACTAATAAATGGGTAAAGAAGATGTGGTGTGTATATATATATATACACAATCTATAAATAATATTCCTATATAAATAATAAAGGAATATTATTTAGCCATCAGAAAGAATGAAATCTTGCCATTTGCAATGACAGGGATAGAGCTAGAGAGTATTATGCTAAGCAAAATAAGTCAGAGAAAGACAAATATCATATGATTTTATTCAGATGGAATTTAAGAAAAAAACAGATGAACATGGGGGTGGGAGAGCAAATCAGAAAACAGACTCTTAACTATAGCAAACAAATTGATGGTTACTGGAGGGGAGATGAGCAGGGGTATGGATTAAATGGGTGATAGGTATAAAGGACAGCACTTGTGATGAGCACTGGCTATTGTACGTGATGAATCACTAAATTCTACAGCTGCAACTAATGCTACACTGTATGTTAACTGAAATTTAAATAAGAACTTGAAGAAAAAAATGAAACAAATATATTTCCATCATCTGTTACATAACATTCATGTTAGTAGAAACAAATGTCATTCATATGTAAGAGATATACAATTAAAGACATAAAGTATATCTACATCATTTTATGCAAAATTTTATTAGACCATCTAAGCTTAAAAGCTACTGTTACCGTATAATTTTGTCCATTTTCTCCAATAAAACAGAGTACTCTAAAAGGTCTATTCTCATTTCAATGCATCAAAAATATTACAAAGCCTGCATAATTCAAATCTAATTATAAATTCAATACATAAATCTAGTTATTTTATGCTACTTGAAACAAGTCAGTCAGAGAAAGACAAATATATGATTTCACTCATATGTGAAGTTTAAGAAACAAAACAAATGATCAAAGAAGAGACAAACAAACAAAAAAAACCTTAAATACAAAGAACAAACTAGGGGGCAGGGAGGATGGGCGAAAGAGGTAAAAGGATTAAGAGTGCACTTGTTGGGCAGTCCCGGTGGCTCAGCGGTTTAGGGCCACCTTCAGTGTGATCCTGGAGACCCAGGATTGAGTCCCACGTGGGGCTCCATATATGGAGCCTGCTTCTCCCTCAGCCTGTGTCTCTGCCTCTCTCTCTTTCTCTCTTTCTCTCTCTCTCTCATGAATAAATAAACAAAATCTTTTTAAAAAAATTAAAACAATAAAAATAATTTAAAAAGAGTGAACTTGTTATGATAAGCACTGAGTAATGTATAGGATTGCTGTATTACTATATTGTACACCCGAAACTAATAGAACACTGTATGTTCTTGAATTATACTTGAATTAAAAAAATTTTTAAATCTAATGATTTTAAATTGTTCCCATATAATTAGTTTAATTTTTCTTTTAAAATTCTATACTGGGGGGAAGCCCCAGTGGCACAGCGGTTTAGCACCGCCTGCAGCCCAGGGCGTGATCCTGATCGAGTCCCACATCAGGCTCTCTGTATGATGTCTGCTTCTCCCTCTGCCTGTGTCTCTGCCTCTCTCTCTCTCTCTGTCTCTATGAATAAAAAAAAATAAAAATAAAAATAAAAATAAAAATAAAATAAAATAAAATAAAATAAAATAAAATAAAATAAAATTCTATACTGGGTATTTAATTACTGAAAATCTATATTTTGTACCTACTTCCAAAAAAACTACATTTTAAATGTGCTCTATAAGATAAAGATTTCTAGTAACTTATTTGTATTTATTAACTTCTCTTCAGACACTGATACCCAACACTTATTACAAAGAAAGAAACAGATCTATTGGCAAGTACAGTATCACTTTCAACATACACAGTCCAGTAGAGCCTAATGTTTAAATAAGGTTTAAATTTCAAGACATACGTTGTCATTTAAATAAACTATCTTAACATATAATGATTTGGAATTTTTTTCCTTCAATTTTACACTCAGCCGAGGCAGCAAAAGCTGTTAGTATGTTTTAAAAAGAAAAAAGAAAGTAGCTCTATGCTCCTGACTTTATTTTAAAAGGTAAAAGCAGCTACCAAGGAATATAGACTCTAGTGTAAAATTACTATGGAGTCACAACTGAGATATTTGACTTGCAGAAGCCAAGACACACATATCTTTGATTAATGATGAAGGGCAGAAGACCACTGATAAAATGTGAGATAAATGCTCAGGAAAACCTGGTATCTGAATCTGGCTGAGGTGCTCATACTCTATCCTGAATCACTGTTCTGTAGTCCATATATATGGAGGTAATGGATAGATTCACATATGGTTCCTTAGACACATTCTGTTTCTCTAATTGTTTTAATTATAATAATGAGTAATATAAATATATTAATGTATAAGACCTGTCTGAGAAGAATATGCTAAAATAGGCCATGTAATATCCAAAGTTTCCCATATTATATATAAAATACATTTGTGAATGAAGATGTTATTAATTAACAAATATATACTCAAAAACTTATTTTCTTACATATAGAATGTGACAATATAAGATCCTGCCTAATGATCTACATTTAATAATTATTAACCATAAATAAATATCTGATCACCATAAAATCAATGACAGCTGGATTAATGTACTCATTCATTCAAGAAATATTTAATGAGAGCCTATACTGTGTTAGTTTAATGTCCCAGGGGCTAGAGATATGAATGGTATACATTAGGCCTTGTGAGAAAACAAAAAATATTTCAGTAAACATGAACTCCATTATTATCTTTGTCGACCTCTGAGACACTATCACAAGTTCAAGGAGACAAGTTGTCATAATTCCTCCTCCTAGTCTACCAAATTATAAACTATGTTACAATAAATTATGAATTATGTGTTATATATTATATATGTTTATAATTACATATAAATGATACTGTATTAGTTATCTCAAGAACATGATCTCTTATCAGATAAGATAATATCTACTACCCAGGAGTTAATACATAGTAGATATTAAGTAAACAATTAATGAATAAGTATGTAAATAGTTGATATTTCAAGAACGACAGCAATATAGCCGGATTCTCTACTTGTAACAAAACAGATCTGTTCTAACAAAACCAACTCTGCAGTAAATTCTAACTCCAGACTTATTTGGACTCATTTCTCGGGATCTCCACCCTGTTGACCTGCCCTACAAATCTTAGACTTGCCTGCCCCTATAAGTGCATGAACCAAATCCTTTCATAAAAAGAATCAGCTGGCCAATTAGTGAGTATGTGTGTGGCTCCAGATTCTGTACTTATTCCTGCACTTTCAAACAGTACTACAAGTTGTGGGAGATGGAAGAAGAAGGAAGAAGAGAAAGAAAGACTGGCCCATTTCTCTTAAGTTTTAAATCCCTCAGGTATCATAATCCAGTTATCTTTTTAAGTAGGTTATGTTAATGAAGTAACTTAACAATGGCTTTGAGAGTAGGAAATAACTACATGAACCTAACTTAATCAAATTACTCACAAGGAGAAACTGAGGCAACACAGTACCAGGCTTGCTCAATAACAAGAAAAAAATGTGTTGTGGGTTGTAAATACATACCATAAAACTAGATAGTAAGTCAGAGATCCACGAAAACACAGGAATATCACAATAATTGAATAACCACAAAATACTGATGTTACTATTACAATCAATAAGTTTGATGATTCTATCAAAAGTATAAACTCAAATGCATATTATAGAAATAAACCAAGTTGATACATACTTGTGACAAAAAATTTTTTTGTGAAAGTACAGCTATCAAAGGCAGCAATTTTCTCCTGCAAGACTACAACGAGGATCCTAAAATTAGAGGGGAAAAAAACAAAAAAAAAAAAAAAGAATGTGAAATTCTGTAAGTTAAATCATAAATAAGCTAAATCATTAGATTTAAAGAAGTATCTACCAATGCAATTTAGGCAAGAAACATCAGCCTCTTAAAATGTAAAAACAGAACCACAAAATCCTTACCATAATCAAGAGGGACATGATTAGAAGAAGAAAAGTCACAGAACTACAGCTCAAAACATTATTTTCCTCTAAATAAAATTTTATTTGCATTCAGTATAAATCAAATAAATCTATCTTCATCAGGAATGTATGAAATCAATAAACTGCTGGCTATTTACTAAAAGTGTTTTTCCAGTGCTGGCTCAAAGTCATGGAATTAAACATAAAATGGATTTATGTACCCTGTCACTTAAAATGATTGCTGAATTTCCTAACACCAGAGAAAAAGAAAGAAAGCAAACTCAGATAACTGTTATTCAATATAAATGAGTCATTTCTGATTGACTCACTATATTAAAAATTAATCAGAATCCGTATGAACTATTATTTCTCCAGGAACCAAGATGCGTAAAAAAAATTAGGAAAATAATTTAGTTATAAAATATTTTATAATCAAATTTCTAAAATACATTCAAAATGTATTTTATTAATTCTGTTTTAGAGTATTTCTCCTGTATAACATTAATATAGAGATCCAAATTTCAAAGTTATTTTAATAATCAAATAAAAGATTATAATTGTTAAATACTTAACATACTCAGAGTATTTTTTCCAAATTTGGGGGAGGTAAATCTGAGTAACAGATGTTAATGATGAGTGGGGAAAAAAGAAAATGTTGTCTTTAACATCCATGCTTTATTAATCTTGTTCATTTGCTAATGCAGAACAAAATCCTTAACACAGCTGACAACACATAATAAATGATTCTGTCATGGCACTTAACGTAAGAAACCAACCAATCATCAGACCCAGGTTAAAAGGCTTAGGGAATCCATAATAAGAAGGTGACAAACTCAAATGAGAGAAATGCAGAAAGAGAGATGAAAAGGTATTCTTATAATCAAGCAGCCCGTCCCCATAATATAGAAACATACAAAATCATTTCCACCAGGATGGTTTAATTTATTATGAATATTGCAAAGTCCAAAAGACTGTGCCATACAGCTGATCTGCCAAACCAACTACAGAATTAACCAGGGAAAGACCTGGTGAATCAGGTTTGACATTTTATAAAGCAAAAGCTAAGCAGTATCCTGAAACCCACAGTATGGCTTTTCTTCTAACTCTTACCACATCTGAATTCGTGCAACTTCTAAGTGAAAAATCAATTTCTAAAAATTACATAAATCAACAGATTTTTTTTGTTTTTGAACATATCTTCATTTTTCTTAAAAAAAGGAGAGAATATGAACCTTTGCTACATCAACCAAATATCCAGAGAATTTCATAATCGCTTTTCATTAATGACATCTCATATTCATAAATCACCTTTGTCTGCTTTTACTCCTACTCACAAGTTTCACAATCACTACTTATGACTATGAAAAGATTAACTGAATTAATTTTCAAGTTAATTTATATCTGTTAAAATAGTAAATGTGCTCATTACTTCACGGCTAAAATTAAAAGTAATAAACACAAAAATATTTGTTATAAGAAAAGTTGGCCTAGGGATCCCTGGGTGGCGCAGCGGTTTGGCGCCTGCCTTTGGCCCAGGGCGCGATCCTGGAGACCCGGGATCGAATCCCACATCGGGCTCCCGGTGCATGGAGCCTGCTTCTCCCTCTGCCTGTGTCTCTGCCTCTCTCTCTCTCTGTGACTATCATAAATAAATAAAAATTAAAAAAAAAAAAAAAAGAAAAGTTGGCCTAACTGTATCATCCAGAATCACAGTACTTGGAACAAATGCAGATTTACTATAAGAGTTTAAAAAAATAATGCAAGAAATGCTTTTTTAAACTGTACTGTGTTTTTTCTATTTTCTAGTATATTTGTGTATTTGTAATACAAGTAAATTGGGATGTAAAAATCTTATTTGTACTTAACCTCCCTTTTCAAGTGTATTCAAGTCTCCGTTTGGCTAAAAATGCAAGTAATCTATTTTCTGAGAGCACAAAGGACACTTGAAGAAGAGCTTACATTATATTTTCCCAGGTTAAATATATTACCCACTGGATCCATCCATTCAATAATGTTGATTTTGAATAATTTGATGTGTCATTGGATAATTACATTATCCCAGCAATAATATTTCTGTTTCCTATAATTTTAGTTCAATATTACTTGAAATATAAATATGCATAATAATTAGATCTTCACTATGAACTGCACACTATCACTGAACAGCTTTTCTTTGTCCTATTTCATGTTTTTGTACTTGAATTCGAATACTTTTATCATTAGTATCAAAGCCCACATGTTCTTTTAGTTTATATTTGTCAGGTATGTCTTTACCTTTCTGAGTCACTCTTTGAATCCCTTTAAAATCTAACCAGAGAGTCTTTTATTACAAAATTTATTTTATATTGACACACCATAAATTATTGTGTTTTCCATGTTCCATGTGTTTGCTTTTTGATAAGATGTAAGATTTACAGTTTCCATCCATGACCTCGATCAAGACATTTACCACTGTAGGGCTGTAGTTTTTTCTCAAATATAAAAGGAAATGTTGGGGGGGTTTTTTGGAACAGAAGATTCCTAAAGCCCCTTCCTCCCCTAACGTTCAGTGGCTATAAATTAATTCTTCATTATCATTAGGTCAGGTTCAACCCAGATACAAGTATTTTCCTAGAGATTTCAACAAAACACATTTTAAGAAAGAAAAATCTATCTAGTCCAGGTTTTATCTTTACTATGAAATATAAAGAAATAACAATATTTAAAAGCCATTTTTATTGTTCAGAATATGCTTTGTTTTGATGAATGCTAACAGGAAAGTTATAGTTCGTATCATACCACAGAAGCACATACATTCTATATATTAAAAAGTTACGTTATACATGCAAAAAAGTTCCACAAAGCAATACTTAACCTTTGTACATTTGCTCAGATACCTTTTATTCTTTTCCATTTCTGTTTTTATTTATTTTTTTTTCCATTTCTGTTTTTAAATGGTAGTATGACTCACTAAATTCACTATTAATGGGTCAAGACTAGAAGTTTGAAAACATTAATTCAGAAACTTAACAGCTACTACATCTGGCAGAATTGAGAGGTATTTTGTGACTTCTTTAAAAAAATAAGTCAAAGACGGTGAATAATACTAGTAGAGCTCTATATGCCCAGGAGGTACCTTACCTTAAACAAGAAACACATTAAGAAATGCTTACCGCTTGTTGCAGTGGAGATCATAGATAGGTGTTTTAAACTGAATAGACTTGACCATCTCCCCAGTACGAAGTGAATATAGATCTACACAACAGTAAGGTGGACTAGTGCTAAAAAAAAAAAAAAAAAAAAAAAAAAGACAAAAACCATTATTTTTTAAAACATGGAAGGGCCAGTAAACTCTGCATTTTCTTCTTCTTTTTAAAGATTTTATTTATTTATTTGACACAGAGAGAGAGAGAGCACAAGCAGGGGGAGCAGCAGAGGCAGAGGGCAGTAAGCTCCCTGCTGAGCAAGGAGCCCAAAGCAGGGCTCGATCCCATGGGATCATGACCTGAGCCGAAGGCAGGCACTTAATTGACTGAGCCACCCAGGCGCCCCTACATTTTCTTATTAATATGATTGTAAAACCCCTAATTAACATAATATAAGGAAATTGATTTGAACTATTAAAAAATCATACTATATCCCAATCAACTCATTTCAGAAATGTAAAATTAGGGAAAAAGAAAATGAAACTCACCAAAATATTACTATAGAAAAGAAAAATCATAAGATTATCTTAATAAATGCAGAAGTATTTGATAAAATTAAAAACTTATTCATGACAAACATATCATTAATCTAATACTGTAATAAATAAAATAAAAACTATCAATCATATATAATGGCAAAACACTGAAAATCTTTAAAATCAGGAACTAGACAAGAATATTCATTATTGAACCATATCTACTCAACATAATATGGAAGGTCCTGTACATAAGGCAAGAAAAGAATTACTACAAGGAAGAAATAAAGCTGTCATTATACTGGCTAAGAACTTGACTGTAGAAGTATAAAACTCAATAATACAAATCTGTATGTCAAAATATACATAAAGACAACCCCACAATAGGGGGCACCTGGCTGGTTCGGTTGGTTAAGCATCTGCCTTAGGCTCAGGTCATCAATCCCAGAGTCCTGAGATTGAGCCACGTGTAATCCCTATAGTCAGGCTCCCTGTCTGCTTCTCCCTCTGCCCCTCCCCCTGCTCATGCTTGCACATTCTCACTCCTTCTCTGAAATAAATAAAATCTTATAAAAAAAAAAAAGAAAGACAACCCTACAATAAAGATGAACCATTAATATATGCATTCTTAACATGGACTGTTAATTAATATAGTAATTTATCTCAATACATAAATACAATACAATAAATAAATATTGTATTTATCTAATACAATAGCACCTGTATTTTTATAAATTAAGCACAAACTATTATAAAGTAAAAATTTAAAATATATGTTGAATAAATGAATATACTGAATACCTCAGATTCAGTAAGATTTTGACATATTTACACAAAAAGAAAAGCAAGGCAAATACATTGAAGTATATAACACAGTCTGACAGACTTTCTAAACTTACACAGTTCTACCCTAATAAAAAATCCACCAGAATGACACCTCATTCTACAATGTATATAAATATACATCCACATGATCAAACTTATACTGGAAAGGATAGTAATTAAGACACTGGTTCTCCACGCTAGAACAGAGAGAGATTGATGTTTCCACCTTAACAAAGTAGGAAAAGAAAAGCAAGTTAAATCTAATAAAGTACAATGGGGGAATTAATAATATGATAAGAAGCCAATGAAATGAAACTAGAGTAAGCAAAAGAAAAAAAAATCTATGGAACTAAAAGCTAGTTTTCTGAAATCAATCTATAAAGAAATAATCTGAATATCCCAGTGTCTATATAAAAGAAATTGACCTCATAAGTTAAAACTTCTTACAGTGAAATCCTCAAAAATGGCTTCATTTTGAAAATTCTATCAATTATTTAAACAAAAATGTTTAGATATCATACTAAATAAAAACTTTAAAAAAAACAGTAAAAATAGAACTATCATATGATCCAGCAATTCCACCTCTGGGTACTTAACAACAACAATAAAAAAGACTCACTCAAAAATACACACTGTGCACTGCCATGTTCATTGCAGCACTATTTATAACAGCCAAGACATGGAAGCAACCTGTGTCCATCAATGGATAAATGGATAGAGAAAATGTGATAGATACAGCTATAGATACACAATGTAATATTATCTAGGCATTTTTTTTAAAAAAGGAAATCTTGTCATTTGCAACATGAATAGACCTTTAGGGTATTATACTGAGGGAAGTAAGTCAGACAAAGACAAATAGTGTTATGATCTCACTTATATGTGTAATTTTAAAAAGCAAAAAAACCCTAAACTTATCAATACAGAGAACAGACTAGGAGTTGCCAAGATAGGGGTGTGCAAAATGGAAGAAGATGGCCAAAAGGAACAAACATCCAATTATAAGATTAACCAGTCCTGCAGATGTAATTTACAGCATGGCGACTATAGTTAACAATACCATATTATATATTTAAAAGTTGCTCAGAGAGTAGATCTTAAAAGTTCCCATCAAAAGAAAAAAATGGTAACTGTATGGTAATGAATGTTAACTAGACTTACTGTGGTGATCATTTTGCCATATATACAAATATCAAATCATTATATCATTTACCCGAAACTAATATAATGTCATATGGCAATTATATCTCGATTTAAGGGAAAAAAAGGTATTATGACACTAGTCTGAGCATAATAAGGTCAAGGGAACAGAACAGAGTCCATAAATAAACTCACACATACAGCCAAATGATTTTCATCAAAGGTACCATATAAGTAAGTGATGAAAGAACAGTTTTTGAACAAATGTTGCTTTTAAAAACTAGATATTTGCAAGGAAGGAATTAAATTTTCCCCTAAGTAATATAGAAAAATTAACTCAAAATGGATCACAGCTTAAGAACATAAGAACTAAACATAAGAACCAAATAGCTTCTAGAAGAAAATTTAGATAAAATCTATTTCTTAAACAAGAAAAAGAAAGCATGAACAGACATAACTAACATAAAATTATCAAAATTATAAACAAGCAAGTCTCATACTGTGAGAAAATATTTTCAAAAGATGTATCTGACAACAGATTTGTATTCAGAAAAAGAACTCTTATTTTTCAATAACAATACGTACAACACATTTTTTTAATGGCCATAATATTTTTAAAGACACTTTACCAAGGAAGATATAGAGATAGCAACTGAGCACTTGAAAAGATCCTGAACACAGAAATGCAAGTTAAAACCACTATGGCAGTAAGGGATATCACTACACTCACTAGAATGGCTAAAACTTAAAGACTGGTAACATAAGAATGCAAACTAATTAAAACTGTTGCTGTTGGGAATGCAAAATAGTACAGTCACTTTGAAAAACAGTTTAGTGGCTTTTTTTTTCTTAAAGATTCATTTATTTATTTATTCATGAGAGACACAGAGAGAGAGGGGCAGAGACACAGGCAGAGGGAGAAGCAGGCTCCACGCGGGGAGCCTGACATGGGTCCCGAGTCTCCAGGATCACACCCCGGGGTTAAGGCAGAGCTAAATCACTGAGCCACCTGGCTGCCCCGTTTAGCAGCTTTTTATACATTAAACGTAGCCTACCATATATGTCTAGGTAATCTGTTATTCATAATAACAAAACACCTAAATGTAGACCAATAAATGAGTACATATATGGTGATTATTGAGGCAATGGAATATTATTCAGCAGTATTATAGAATGAGTTATCCATACAACAACATAAATGAATCTCAACATCATTATGAAGTGAAAAAAAGCCAGATACAAAGTCTACATACTTTATAGGTCCCTTTCAAGGAAAAGGTAGAAGCGCAAAACTATAATTATAGGAAGCAGAGCAGTGGTTGCCACAGGGCAGGGAAAGAGTTAAGTAAAGTGCTATGAAAAGATTTGGGGGGTGATGGAAACAGTGCTGTGTCTTGATTATGGAGGGTGCTTACGCAACTGTGTACAACTGTGTGGCAAAACTGGAGGTGGGGAAAAACCTAATAAAACCTGAACTTCAATCTCTCAAAATGACACAAGGCAAAAATTCTTTTCTTAATGTTCCCAACTAATTAATCCAGTCCTCTGCTGAGAAGCAATGAGTTAATAATGAATGAAATCTAACATTTTGCCAGACCAACTGGGAAGGAAAAACAGCTTGTCACCTTCAATTAGCAGCTCATTATAGCTACAGTACACTAGAAACATGAATTCTGATCATTTCACTGGCATCCATACAATGTCACAACTGAGATTCTTCTGCAGAAAACCTTTAATAGAAGTGGACAAAACAAATGCTATGAAGGCTCAATTTAGAGTTGACCAAACAAGATTTGGTAGAATTGAAAAATCTATTTATATACAGGAAAAAACGTATTCACTCTCTAACAGAAAAAGATAATTCTTTTAAAACAAGAGTTTTCAGAAAGTCATACATTCATAAAGGAGTCATGCTATTTGCCAATAACACAGTTGTGTACACGCCTGACATAGCCTTTTGTTCTCTATTTTCTCTCCTTTTAAAAGCCTTAACTATTTTCCTGCGACACAGCAAGACAATCTTAATTTTCCTCATGGATAGGCTGATGAGAAATCTTTCCATAACATCAGCAGTATGCATGCCCCATAACGAAAGGACACGTGTTAAACTAAAACTAAAGTATATAGACACGAAATAAGCTTTTACTTTGTACTCTAGTATACACCAGACAGTGCCACAAGAAAGTTGTATATAGAATGAGTCTTCATTAGATTTCTAGAACTCAAATGGTTCAACATTTTTACAGGTTTGCATCTGATATTTAAATATAAAGCTATGACTTAACTTTACAATAAACCTAATTAATGCTTTAAGAAAAAAAGTTCCACATAGAAATGTTGAGAGCCAAATTTAAAATGTAACAACATAGTGCAAACAAACAGAAGCTGGAAAAAAAAAAAGCAGGAATGATGCAATTTTTATTAATAAATGGTTGGTTCAGAAACTCTAATTGTGGTCCCAGCATCTGTCTTTCTAATACATAGATATCAACATACATAGTGTAAAGTTACTTTTCAAGATAAATATAAAATAGAAATGAACACAACTGTCCTTAACTAACCTTCTCTTTAAGTAGTTTGTTTTATAGTGAGTAACCAAGAACAAAAGCTGAAAAATTTTGCATCAGAATGATCTGCTACCTAGTGTACCCATGACCTATATCCAGGAGGGAATTTTTTTTTTTAAGATTTTATTTATTTATTCATGATAGACAGAGAGACAGAGAGAGAGGCAAAGACACAGGCAGAGGAAGAAGCAGGCTCCATGCAAGGAGTCCGATATGGGACTTGATCCCAGGACTCCCAGGATCATGCCCTGGGCCAAAGGCAGGCGCTAAACCGCTGAGCCACCCAGGGATCCCCCCAGGAAGTAAATTATTAAGCTTTTATTAGGGAGGGAAAAGTCCTCCCACAGTCAATGTGATGATGGTATTTACATAGTTCATTCATTTCAGTGAAGTGCGTTGATGAGAACTATTTGAGAAGCAAATTTTTTTAAAAAGCTTCCATTACAGAAAATTCAATGCTTAGGGGCATCTAGGCGGCTCAGCTGGTTAATCATCTTCCTCTGGCTCAGGTTGTGATTCCAGGGTCCTGGGATGGAGCTCTGAGTTGGGCTCCCTGCTCAGCAGGAAGCCTGCTTCTCTTTCTGTCCCTCCCTCCTACTCTGCTGTCTCTCACTCTCTCTCTCTTAAATAAATAAATAAAATCTTAAAAAAAAAAAAGAAAGAAGAAAATGCAATGGTTAAATTAATCAGTAAGGAACTATAAAACAACAGATTTCTTAAAAGAAAAAATACTGAAAATATTATAAATATTTCCATCTAAATATCTTGTCTACTCCAGTATTTCTTAGTTTCTCTGTAATACTATTCAACACATTAAAAAATATTGCCAATATAAATATACTTATTTTTAGAGCAGTTTGTTTCAAGCAAAATTGAGTAGAAGATATAAAGATTTTCCATATAATCTTCCCATCATTCATGCACAGACTACCCTTTACCAACATCCCCCATCAGAATAAGATGTTTACTATAAATGATGAACCTACAATGACATATAATCACCCAAAGTCCACAGCTTACTCTTGGTATTGTACATTCTATGGTTTTAGACAAATTTATAATGACATATATCTAATATTATACTACCATGAAAAACAGACTCACTACCCTAAAATTCCTGTACGCTTTGCCTATTCATCTCTCCTTCAACCCCCCTGGAAAACACTAATCTTTTTACTATCTCCATAGTTTTGCCTTTCCTAGAAAGTAGAGTTAAAATTATAGAGGATGTAGCCTTTACAGACTGACTTCTTTCGCTTAGTAATGTGCATTTGACACTGTTCTCCATTTCTTTTTCTGGCTTGATAGCTCATTTCAGTCCTGATTAACATTCCATTACCTGGATGTACCACAGTTTCTTTATCCATTCATCTGCCGAAGGATATCTTGATTGTTCCATGTTCTAGCAATTATAAATAAAACTAATATAAACATCTGTGTGCGCTATTTTGTGCAAATATAAATCTCCAACTCCTTTGGGTAAATACCAAGCAAAGTAATTTCATGGATCATATCATATGGCAAGAGTTTAGCTTTGTATGAAACTGCCAAACTATCAACGTGGTTTTGTTATTTTGCATTCCTACTAGAAATGAATGAGAGCTCCTGTTGCTCACTATCTTACCAGCATTTGTTGTTGTTAGTTTTCTGGATTTTGGCTATTCTAATAAGTGTGAAACAGCATCTCATTTTTGTTTTAATTTGAATTTCCCTGATGATATAAGATATGGAGCATTTTTTTAAAAGATTTTATTTATTTATTCATGAGACACACAGAGAGAGAGAGGCAGAGACACAGGCAGAGGGAGAAGTAGGCTCCATGCAGGGAGCCTGACGTGGGACTCGATCCTAGGTCTCCAGAATCAGGCCCTGGGCTGAAGGTGGCGCTAAACCGCTGAGCCACCAGGGCTGCCCCTAGAGCATATTTTCATATGTTCATTTGACAACTATATATTATGTTTGAGGTAAGATCTTTTGCCCAATTTTTAATCAGGTTTTTCATTTTCTTATTGTTGGGTTTTAAGAGGTCTCTATATATTTTGGAAACTATCCTTTATCAGGTATGTATTTTTCTATAGAGCTACCCTACGACAGAGCAATTGCACTCCTGGGTATTTACCCCAAAGACAGAGATACAGTGAAACACTGGGACACCTGCCCCCCCCCAATGTTTATAGCAGCAATGTCCACAATACCCAAACCGTGGAAGAAGCCTCGATGTCCATCGACAGATGAATGGATAAAAAAGACATGGTGAAAAAAAAAAAAAAAAAGAAGACATGGTGTGTGTGTATATATATATATATATATACACACACACACACACACACACACACACACACACTGGAATATTATTCAGCCATTAAAAGGACAAATACCTACCATTTGCTTATATATATATATATATATAGAAGAGGATAAGGGATAAAATGGAAAACAGCAGATAAAAAGAACTGAACATAGATTCAATTTATAAAAATATATAGTATTGAGGAAATTCTGCCTCAAGACTGTAGCATCAGGGGATCCCTGGGTGGCTCAGCGGTTTCGCGCCTGCCTTTGGCCCAGGGTGCGATCCTGGAGTCCCGGGATCGGGTCCCGCGTCGGGCTCCGGGCATGGCACCTGCTTCTCTCTCTGCCTGTGTCTCTGCCTCTCTCTCTCTATGTCTATTATAAATAAATAAAAATAAATATTAAAAAAAAAAGACTGTAGCATCAACCCTGCCTGATAGTTTCCAGCCTGCCAGCTTACCTTATTCCTTATCTGTGAGTGCTCACAATCAGGTAAGCCAATTCTTTTACATGAAAAATCAGACTGAATTATTATATTGTACAAAAACTAATATAACACTGTATACTAGAATTAAAATAATTTTTTAAAAAAAGAAAACTCCAGAAACAAAATTTAAATTAAAAAGCAATAAAATAAATAAAAAATAAAAATAAAATGAAAAAGAAAGAAAAAAACATGTGTGTGGGTGTGGGTGTGTACCCCACTGTATGGGGTAATCAAGAATATAATACACATGCCCAGAGCCAGATGCTTGCTCAAAAAAAATTGCAAGGACACAATTTGCATCTCTGGCTAAGTCTTTGACTCTGCAACAAGCTGGAGATGAAGGCTAAGGAAGTGTTACAGATGCTATCACTACACACTCAAGGACCATCCCAGCTCAGTACAAATATGCAAATCTTATTTATATTTTTCTTGTTTGTGTCTGCCATTTAAGCAAATCTCTGTCAGATCACTGTCCAATTGCCAGATACAGAGGTTTCAGTAATCATGTAAGACAGACATAGTCTTTACAAAAAGAGTTTAGAAAAAGCCACTAAACAATGGTTGGATGCAGGTCAAAACAGCATACTCCAGAGAGGAGAACAATCTGATGTTTGGAGTTGCAAATTACATTATTCAAATGCCCACTGTTCAACAAAAAATTACAAGGCACACAAAGAACCAGGAAAGTAAAGTATAGCCTATTCATAGAAACAAACTGACAGAAACTAACACTGAGGAAACCCAGACATTGTACTTAGTATGCAAAGAATATATATCAATTGACTTAAATATCATGCTCAAAGAGCTAAAAGAAAATACAGAGAGGAAGATAAACTTCAAACTGAGAACATCAATAAAGATCTAGGAATTACGAAACAGAAACCACATAGAAATAATGAAACTGAAAAATACAATAATGAAAATGGAAAACACACTAAAGGTTTCAGAAGTGTATCTGAATATCAGAATAGGCAGAAGATAGAATGTGCAAACTTGAAAATAAGACAACTGAAATTACACATCAGAGGAAAATTAAAAAAGAATGAAGAAAAATAAACACAGCTTATGAGCAACATTACAAATCAACTAAACAGGGATCCCTGGGTGGCGCAGCAGTTTGGCACCTGCCTTTGGCCCAGGGCGCAATCTTGGAGACCCGGGATCGAATCCCACGTCGGGCTCCCGGTGCATGGAGCCTGCTTCTGCCTCTGCCTATGTCTCTGCCTCTCTCTCTCTCTCTCTCTCTCTCTCTCTGTGTGTGTGTGACTATCATAAATAAATAAAAATTTAAAAAAGAAAGTAAAAAAAAAAAAATCAACTAAACATAACCAACTTATAGAAGACTCCACTCAACAGAATACTCATTCTTCTGAAGTGTACATGGAACATTCTACAGGATATACCATATGTTAGCCACATAACAAGTCTCAATAAATTTAAAAACAATGAAAACAAGCTTTCTAACCAAAGTGGAGTGAAATTGTTAATCAAAACCAGAAGGAAAACTGGAAATTCACAAATATGTTGAATTAAACAATAACCTCTTAAATAATCACTGGGCCACAAATATGTGGAATTAAATAATAAACTCCTTAACAATCAGCACCATATTAATGGAATGTGGGGTAGGGGGGATACATGATTATCTCAACTGATACAGAAAAAGCATTTCCCAAAATTCAACATCCTTTCATGATAAAAACATATAAGAAACTAGCAATAAAAGGAAATTTCCAAATATGATAAAGGGCATTTATGAAACACCCATAGCTAACATTATACTCAATGGCAAAAGACTGAATGTCTTCCCCCTAAGATCAGGAAAAAGAAAAGGATATCCACTTTTAACACTGCTATTCAACATTGAATTAAAAGACCTAGCAAAAGCAATTAGGCAAGAAAAAGAAATAGAAAGCTTCTAAATTGGAAAAGAAGTTTTACTAACTAACTCTATTCACAGGCAACAACATGATCAAATATATTTTTAAAAGTCCCAAAGAATCCACAAAATAATACTAGAACTAGAATAAATTGAGGAAAGTTGCAGGGTACAAGATCAACACATAAAACAGTAATTATCAATCACAAAAAGAGAAATTAAGGAAGCAATTTCATTAACAAGAACAATGCAATCTCTATCAAAATTCCAATTTCTGCCCCTTTTTTACAGAAATGAAAAGCAAACCTAATTCCTAAATGGAATTGCAAAAGGCTCATAATAGCCTAACAGTACTGAAAAAGAACAAACTTGGCAGATTCACATTTCCCAACTGCAAACTTACAACAAAGCAATTTTAATCAAAACACTGTGATACTGACATAACATCAAATATATAAATGAATGGAATTCAGATTCCAGAAATAAACACATACCTCTATGAACAATTCGTTTTCAAAAAAGTTGCCAAATCTATTCAATGGGGGGGGAAAGAGTATCTTCAAGAAGTGGTGCTGGGTAAACTGAAAGCTCACATGCAAAAGAATGAAGTAGGACTCTATCTTATATCATATGTAAAAATTAACTCAAAATGGATTAAAGGCTTAAATATAAGATCTAAAACTGTAAAATTCTTAGAAGGAAATATAGAGAAATCTTCAGGACCCTGAATTTGGCAGTATTCTTAGATATGACACCAAAAGTACAAGCAACAAAAGAAAAAATACATAAATTGGATTATATCAATATTGGAAACTTCTGTGCATCAAAGGGCATTATCAAGAAAGTGAAAAGATTGGGAGAAGATATTTGCAAATGACATATCAGATAAAGGGCTAATTTCTAAAATCTATAAAGAACTTATTAAATTCAACACCCAAAACCCATAAAATCCAATCAAGAAGTGGGCAAAAGACACATTTCTCCAAAGAAGACATACAAACGGCCAACAGACACATGAAAAAATGCTCAACATCACTCATCAACAGGGAAATACAAATCAAAACCACAATGAGATACCACCCCACACTGTCAGAATGGCTAAAATTAGCAACTCAGGAAACAACAGTTGTTGACATGTATGCATAGAAATGGCAACCCTCTTATACTGTTGGTGGGAATGCAAACTGGTATAGCCACTCTGGAAAACAGTATGGAGGTTCCTCAAAAAGTTAAAAATAGAATTACCCTACAACCCAGCAACTACACTACTATTTATCCAAAAGACACAAAAATAGTCATTTGAAGGGGCACAGGCCCCCCCAGTGTTTACAGCAGCAATGTCCACAATTGCCAAAATATGGAAAGAACCCAGATGTCTATCGACAGATGAATGAAGATGTACCATATATATGTATACACATAACAAGTACATATGTATACACATACACACACACACACACACACACACACACACATACACACATACACACACACAATAGACTATTGCTCAGCCTTAAAAAAAGAATGGAATCTTGCCATTTGCAATGATGTGGCTAGAACTAGAGTGTATTATGTTTAGTGAAACAAGTCAGAGAAAGACAAATATCATATGATTTCACTCATGTGGAATTTAAGAAACAAAACAGAGAACATAAGGGAAGGGAAAGAAAAATAAGATAAAAACAGAAAGATAAGCAAACCATAAGAGACTCTTAACACTAAGGAACAAACTGAGGGTTGCTGGAGGTGAGGTGAGTAGGCAGTTGGGATAACTGGGTGATGGGTATTAAGGAGGGTACAAGATGTAATGAACACTTGGTGCTATATGCAACTGATGAATCATTAAACTCTACCCTGAAACTAATAATACACTATATGTTAACTAAGCTGAATTTAAATTTTTTTAAAAAAATGAAAAGACTACCTGAAAAAAGAGACAATATTTGCAAATCAGGGATAAGATAAAGGTCTAGTATCCAGAATATATTCAATTCTTACTATTCAATAAGATGACAAACAACCTGTATTTACAAAAGGGCAAAAGATACGATTAGACATTTCTCCAAGAAAAACAGAGATACGGCCAAAAAACATATGAAAAGATGCAGAACATCATTAATTACTAGGGAAATGCAAATCAAAGCCACAATGAGATACCACTTCCCACCCACTAGGTTGGTCATAGTAAAACAACTGAAAAAAAGCAAGCATTAGCAAGGACGTAGAGAAAGTGAAACCCTGCTCCATTGCTGGTGGGAATGTAAAATAGTACAGTTTCTGTGGAAAACAGTTTGATGGCTCTTTAAAAAGCTAGACACAGAACTGCCATAGGACCCAGTAATTCTGCTCCAAGGTGTATATCCATAAGAAATGAAAGCATATGTCCACAAAAACATATACATGAACATTCATATCAACATTATTCATAACCACCACAAAGTACCAAAAAAGCCATACATCCCTTACTGATGAAAGCATAAACAAATTGCGGTATACACATATGATCTAATATTATATAGCCTTAAATGGAATGAAGTTCCAATTATATGACATTCTGGAAAAGGCAAATTTATGAAGACAGTAAAAAGATCAGTGCTTGCCAGAAGCTGAGGGAAGAAGGGATAAATAGGCAGAGCATAGAGAGGATTTTTAGGGCAGTGAAAATACTCTGCTTGATACAATAATGATAGGTACATGCCATTTTCCAGTCTGAGAAACACAGACTAGAAATAATATTATTAAACAAGACAGTCAATGGGGGCATCTTTGTGTATATATTCAACCATATTGACAGAAAAAGTTGATAAATAAGTAGAAAGGAAAAACTTAACCTAGAGGATGGACCCTGGGACAAAACGACATTTCAAAAACATTACAATATTTTTATGCTCATTAAAATTATTTATTTTCAAGTTTCCAATATATTGTGATCTTGTTCAAGCCACTAATGACATTATCATTCATTTTTAATGCCCTCACTATGTGCCTAGAATATAATATACTGTCAGTAAATATTTTTGAAGGAGTAATCAGAATGGATGAAGGAAACAAGATGTTCAAAAACAGAGTGTAATGAGCAGTACCCATAATTAGGGACTATAAGCATGGGGATTTGCGATCTATTTCATTGTACCACACTCAAAGGTTACAGACTTAAAAATCTATCTATTTTGCCAGAGTAATCTTCCTAAACAATACCTCTAAATCATTTATTCCTGTTTTAGAAACTATTAAAGACATCTCCTTGTCATAAAGCTCCGCCCTTCATCTAAGCAAATAAAGCCCTCTATGACACAGACTCAATTCTTTTAAAATATTTATTTGACACTCTCTTCTTTCAACTTGTACTCCAGCCCATGCGCCATTAGTATCTTCTTTACTAATGGTCCTTATCTACCTGGCTCTCTTCCATTCCCATCTTTACACACCTAAGTCTCAAAAATTCTTCAGACTGACTACAATGGCATCCTCCTAGCTTGAAGTACTTGCTTCTTTCTTTGAAATCTCATGATACTTTTACCCACAGGTCAATTTAAAGATCTCCCAGACATAATCAACTTAATAAGAAATGACCAATTAACCATTCCATGAGTGATTGGCAGTCTTAAAAGGCCATGCTCTTTACTATAAAGGCCCTCCCCTTATATGACCAGATAAGTATCTGACATAAGGACAAGCAACATATGGGTACGTGTAAATTATAAAACTGTATCCATATATAGATATACCACAACACCTTAAAAAGGAAAAAAAGAAAAAATATTCGGAGAACAGAGGATTATAGGTGATATAATCAGTGTATCCTAATACCTCACCTATCATATATTTAAAATAGTTAAAGAGCAATAAAATAATAGAGCAATATGGAAGTACACAATGAACAAAAAATGAAGTGTCAAAATTAGGCATTATTCTCAAAATTATGGAAGAGAATCATTGCTTTTTATTTTTTACTAATTTATTCATTTAATAAATTTAGTTATCTCTGTGCTAGGTAATCTGAACAAAACAGGCCAAAGTTCTTTCCCTCACTGAGCATATTCCAGTAGATGAAGACAAATATAAACACATAAATAAATAAAATAGGGCTGCCTAGATGTCTCAGTCAGTTAGGTACCTGCCTTCAGCTCAGGTCATGATTCCAGAGTCCTGGAATGGAGTCCCAAGTTGGACTCTCTGCTCAGCAGGGAGCCTGCTTCTCCCTCTCCCTATCCCTCTCCTGCTCTCCCTGCTTGTGCACTCTCTCTCTCTGTCAAATAAATAAAAATATTTTTAAAATTTTTAAAAAATAAGTGAAATAAGCCAAATGATAAGTGTTGATGAATAGTATGAATAAAGCAGGTTAAAAGAATAAGTGCAGGGGAGGAAAGAATATGCATCACTGTCCAAACAGTCTTACGAGGATTAGACAGGAAGAATTAGAAATGACCCAAGGGTACTGGTTTCTTCTGATGACTATTATGAACCTGTAAAAAGGGCACAATCTGTCATGATGGTCACAAGGTCACAACCGTGTGGCTAAGACTGTAGAGAGAAGAGCAAGAGAGCACATCTCGTCTGGATTATGGAGATGGGATCTCCTCTTAACTTCACTGAACAATGATACAGACACTAGGGAAATAGGAATTACATATTTTAAGCCAATTTTTTTAAAAAATGAATACTATATAAAACAAAGCAATCAAAAAAGGCACATAAAAATTAACAAAATTAAGAGAATATAAAAATCAAAGTAGGGGAGTATTACTAGGAAATTTTGTATTTTAAAAGAAAGCCAGGCTGTAGGGCAGCCTTGGTGGCACAGCGGTTTGGCGCCGCCTGCAGCCTGGGGTGTGATCCTGGAGACCTGGGATCGAGTCCCACGTCGGGCTCTCTGTATGATGCCTGCTCCTCCCTCTGCCTGTGTCTCTGCCTCTCTCTCTCTCTCTCTCTGTGTCTATGAATAAATAAATAAAATCTTGAAAGGAAGAAAGAAAGAAAGCAAGCAAGCAAGCCAGGCTGTAGATATAGAGGAATTTATTTTCAATATAATGGTGGAATGCAAGGAGATAAAAGAGCAAGCCCAGAAACTGGACACCAAAGTAGGAATAAAAAAGATGGAGGAGAAGAGGACACTATATATCAATATAAATACAGAAAAGTGGAGGAAGAAACTATATCCTACCATGAGAAGTCACAGAGAAGCCCTAATCCATAGGGTATGTAGAATATTGGGAAGTAGAGAAAAAAGGGCTTTAAGAAGCAGCTATGGTCAGGATTCTAAATCCTGAAAAAACTGCTTTAACACACTATTTTCTATCATCATATAGGCAGGTGGCATCTTGGCCCCAGAAGTTAGCACCACAGTAATTGGGGCCAATATCACTACATGTGATATGTTATGAAGTAGCATTCTTACATTATTAATGATTACAAGATTCCTAATAAATTACCAAATAATGTATGGCTGTCCACTACCAACAAACTGAAATTCCACTGCAATTAAAAAGGGAGGTGGGTGGGGGGATGGGTTAAATAGATGACGGGGATTAAGGAGTGCACTTGGAACGAGCAATGGGTGTTGTATTTAAGTGCTGATTCACTAAATTCTATACCTGAAACTAGTATTATTCTGTATGTTAACTAACTGGAATTTACCAGAAAAACTCAAAAAGAAAGATCTCCTATTTTTAAAGGTTATTATTCAATGACCTATGGCTAAATTGTGGTAGGATTTACTTATCACCTGCTTCTATTAATAAGTCATATTGATCAAAGAACTAGTTCTAAAGTAGAAAAGTTGAGAAGAAAAATAAGAAAAATGTTTAAAAAATAAAAAATACAGTGAAAAATCTAGAAGTCACTGGAATTTGTTTTATGTTTTATAATTATTTTAAAATAAAGATAACTGAAGCAAACAAACATAAAGAAGAGTGTAGGGATGCTTGAGTGGCTCAGGGGTTGGGCATCTGCCTTTGTTTGGCTCAGGGCGTGATCCTGGACTCCTGGGATCAAGTCCTGCATTGGGCTCCCTGCATGGAGCCTGCTTCTCAACCTCTGTCTGTGTCTCTGCTTCTCTCTCTGTGTGTCTCTCATAAATAAAAAATAAATAATAAAATAAAATAAAATAACATAAAAGGAAAGAAAAGAAAAAGAAAAGTGTAAGGTTTGGTGAATTCTAAGATGAACATCTAGAATTTTCACAAGGTAGATACACATATATAACCCTACATAGACAGGAAAATACACTTCCAGTATCTCAGGAATGTTTCTTATGCCTCCAACCATTACTAGTCCCATCCTCTCAAAGCTCATCACTATAATCTTTCCTTGGTGGCCTGATTAAGTACTTAAGATGCCATGTGGGAGAAGCCCAGGAACTACAGCCAGCCTCCAGCACATGGTCAACAGTACATCAGAGCCCTCAATCTTAAGTCCACAAAGAAATGAACCTGAGTAAATTGAACAGTGGGTTCTCTCCCAGTCAAGATGGCAGATAAAAATCTAATTCTCCTGACACCTTAACAACAGCCTTTTAAGACTCTAAGTTAGGACCCATTTAATTGTGCCTGGACTGCCAACCCATAGAAACTATGTCATAATAAATGTGTGTTGTCCTAAGACATTAAGTCTGTTATTATTTCTTACACAGCAATAGATAACCATTGTAGACTTTCTCCCTCTTTTGCACAAATTGATCACTAGATATAGTACAATCCCAATCAAAGAATAGTTGGATTTTTTTTCTAACTGGAATTTAATTAAATAAAAGCTTAGAAAGCAAAAAAAGACCAGTAGGATTTTTAAGTTAGTTAGTTTTAAAGGTTTTTTATTTACTTATTCATGAGAGACACACAGAGAGGGGGCGGGGAGAGAGAGAGAGGGAGAGAGAGAGAGAAGCAGAGACACAGGCAGAGGGAGAAGCAGGCTCCATGCAGGACTCAATCCCGGAATTCTGGGATCATGCCCTGAGCCAAAGGCAGCCGCTCAACCACTGAGGCACCCAGGCGTCCCAAGATTTTTATTTATTTGAGAGAGAGTGAGAAAGGGAGAGAGAGAAAAACAGGCTCCCCATTGAATAGGGAGCCCCAACTCTGGGCTCAATCCCAGGACCCTGAGATCATGACCTGAGCCAAAGGCAGGAGCTTAACCAAATAAGCCACCCAGGTGCTCCAATAACAGTAGGATTTTTAATGGAAATATAAAAGCTTAAATCCTTTTGCCATTGTACTACTTCAAAATAACATCAAGTTGTCTTTTCACATACTGCATTTGAAAACTAAATTTCAGCAATGTAACTAGAGATTTCTATCAAAAATATTTTAGTTTTATTTTTTATTTTATTTATTTTTTAGTTTATTTATTTGTATTTAGTTTTAAATTTATTTAAATTCTATTTAGTTAACATATAGTATAGTACACTGTTAGTTTCATGGGTAGAATTTAATGATTCATCAGGTGCATATAATATAAGCCCCATCCCCTCACCCATCTCCTCTCCAACAACCCTCAGTTTGTTTTCCAGAGTTACGAGTCTCTTAAATTTTGAGTCTCAGAATCTACTCTCAATTTTAAAACAATACGTTTTTTGTTTATTTTCATGTATTTTATTAGAATCAGTCATTTCTTAACCATGAACAACATTTTCAAAATAGTTTTTTTGTAATGCACTACAATGAGCATAATGTTAAAGCAATGTGAAGTATGGCTTTTATGATTTGAAAATTCTAAACATTAATACCATTTTCCTTTACAAAGACTTTTATTATTTTTATTCATGATATTTAACAGATTGAACCAAAATTAGGAAAAGCGGAACAAAGTATTTGAGAAAGTGACATTTTCCAAGAATGTGCATGTATAAAGTGAAACACAAAATAGCAAAGACATTTTAAATCTACCACAAATTGCAAGAAGCATGGAAACACTTATTTTTAAATGGGAAAAAGCTGCACAGCCTTCAACATGTGTTACTGAATCTAATCCTTTAAATATAAGAGGAAAATTTTTGATAGTATTACATTATTTGTATTCTTATTCAGCTCCTAAAGAACAAAAGCCAGTTGGTCACATTTTTTATTAAGTAATTAAAAAGAAAAGCAAAGAAATGGAAACTTAACCATATTAAAAGCTAAATTTGTGATTAGCCTAGTTAATAATAACATTTTTCTTCTGTAAAGTGCTGAATAAACACTGGGTAATTAAACCTTCCAACACTCCCATAAGTTGAGAAAGTGGTATTAATAATGCTTTTACATGGGGAGGTAATCATACAGGAAGAATACTATCTCCACATAAAAATAGGAGGTAAAGTTAGATTAGGGTTAGAATCAGATTTTCTTCAATAGGAATCCTGATTTCACATACATTAGGAGGCAAAGGCATAATAAGTTTAAAATAAGTTTCTATTATTTGCACTTAAATACAAAGACAAGTTAGAAATATTCTACCTTCAAGGAGATTTTTAAATAATCCGCTGTCTTTAAAAAGGACAGAGAAAAAAGTTAGAATACAGGAAATACATGAAAAATAAATATAAGAGCAATTCAAATTATGGAAGAGATATTACAGGGAACAAGTGAAGTCTGCAGTTTATTTCATATATTCATATATTTTTTATATAATTTATATACATATGATAATTTATTGTCCACTAAAAACTATTCACAAATATAGCACTTAACATTTTACTAAGAAAAAAAATTTTTTTAATTTTAGTGTGTAGGGGAGGTCAACAAACTATGTCCCAAATCCAATTCCTACTGCTAGTTTCACTGGAACACAGCTACACCCATTTATTTATTTACTTATTTATTTATTTTAATTTTCTAAGGCTGAGTTCAGTAGTTGTCAGAGACCACATAATCCTAATCCACTAAGCTAAAAACATTTTGTATATGGTAAAAAAAACAAAACAAAACAAAAAACTTTACTGACACCTGATCTATTAGTTTTATATTCTAATGTAATTAAGCTGCTTTACACAGTATTTCGCAAGGGTCTTATATTATTTGTTTCAATCATTCTGGGGGAACTTGAGGTGAGCCTGAGTTCCTGAAATATAGGAACTGTACAATGATATATTCACCATTCTGATATTTGACATTTCCTCACTGTATTACTTTGCTTCTCTTATTTGGGAACTATGTAAATGTTCTCATTTTCTATTTTGCAAAGTTCCCATTTTATTTAGTTTTCTATCTATTCTCCCTTCTGTACCTTCGAATTTCTCCATCAATCCTGTGATAAATTTGTAGGGTTTTTTCCCCTCTATTTCTTCCCCTTCTATTATTTTACCCTGTCTTTCCTGAGTTCTTGTATTCCTGGTTTGAGTCTGGGTGGCTCATCGGTTTAGCGCCACCTTCAGCCCAGGACCTGATCCTGGAGACCCGGGATTGAGTCCCACGTCAGGCTCCCCGTATGGAGCCTGCTTCTCCCTATGCCAGTGTCTCTCTGCCTCTCTCTCTCTCTCTCTCTCTCTCTGTCTCTCATGAATAAATAAAATCTTTAAAAATATATAAAAAATAACTGTAGGGATCCCTGGGTGGCGCAGCGGTTTGGCACCTGCCTTTGGCCCAGGCGCAATCCTGGAGACCTGGGATCGAATCCCACATCCGGCTCCCGGTGCATGGAGCCTGCTTCTCCCTCTGCCTGTGTCTCTGCCTCCCTCTCTCTCTCTCTCTCTCTGTGTGACTATCATAAATAAATAAAAATTAAAAAAAATAATTGTAAAATATACACTTATCAACTGCACCATAGCAACATTATTCTACTGATTGTTTTTCACTTATCAATGACTTTTAACTGACTTAAGTTCTCCATTCATCCAATTCACATAAGTTTTTAAAGATAAAGTTGTTCATAGTATTGTTCATTATCCTATAATGACCACAAGATCTGTAGTAATGCCCCTTCATACATTCTTGATATTGGCAATTTGTGTGTTCTGTTTGTCCTATCTGTCTCACTAAAGTGTTATCAATTAATGCTTTCAAAGAACTAGATTTTGGCTTAATTGATTTTCTCTGTTGTTTGTCCACTTTCTTTCCCTGGTTTCCATTTATTATTTTTATTATTTTCCTCCTTTTAACTTACTTCAGATAAATTTGCTCTTCTTTTTTAGATTCTTAAGGTGAAAGGTTTTAGACCTTTCTTCTTTCCAAATGTGAGCATTTAGTGCTATAAATATCCACCTAACCATGCTTTAGTTACATCCTAAATTTTTGACATCCTATGTTCCTTTAATCACTCAGTTCAAAATTGGTTTTACTTTTTCATGATTATGCTTGATCTGCAGTTCAATTTCTAAACATTGTGCAAATTTTCCGAAGAAATGTTTTTTGTTGATTTCTAATTTAATTGCAGCTTTTAGCCCTTTTTGATCATTGAAGCACTTTTTTATTAATATTTTTCTTTTATGCAAAGGAGGAACCATTAACTCTCCATAGCTGTACATATAATAACCCTTTTCTCCTAACGAGGAGTCAGTGAGTGCTCCTATGTTTTTCATTTTTTGTCAAAGAAAGAAGTAAATACTTTAGAACTGTTAAATATATAAATAAAGTGAATAAAGTTTAGAGTTCTGCATGGTAAAAAACAAAAAAAAAAGACAACTGTGTTCTAAAACACAGCCTTGCTTTATAATCCAGCATATAATCAGTCTTGGTAAATGTTCTATGTGCACTTAAAGGTGTGGATATAGTATTCTATAATATTAGTTCAGTCATACTGATACTACAGTTTATGTCTTCCACATCCTTACTGATTTCCTATTTGTTACATCAGTTACCAATAGAGGAGTGTTAATCTCTAATTTTAATAGTTGATTTCTCTATTTCCCTTTCAGCTGTATTATTGCTTCATATATTTTGAAAATTTTTGTACTTTGAAACACATATTTGAATGGTAACTTTCTAAAATATTAACATATTCAAGAAAGAACATAGGTTTGCTAGTCATCTCCCCTGAATAAATAAATTATAGTGATCAGATACATTACAGAGATGTAATAAGATATTCCTTTGTAATATAGGCATAGGTAAGTTTAGAGGTAGAGGCAAAAGAATCTAAGACAATTCCAAACAGATTGGATTAAAGTTCTAGTGAAGTAAATAGGTGATGGAAATTAAAGAGTGCACTTGTGATGAGCACCAGATGCTGTATGGAAATGTTAAATTATTATATTGCACACCAAAACGAGTATTACACTGTATGTTAACTAACCTAAATTTAAATAAAATAGGTGTGGTAACCCACTAAATATGAAAGGACTTAAAGTTATGAATGTTTAGAATAGCTAGTTAGCCATCTTTGCTACATCCATTTATTACATACATCTACTAATAAAGAGTTTTACCATCTAAATCTAAACACTTCGGTTTTCCTCACATCTGCTAAAAAAAGGTAAGATTTTGACTAAATAAAAGGAAAACAAGGTTACTGCAATCATTTGAAAATAGAGCAAAATCCTCCAAGTCTCCAAAAAATTATCAAGTCTCAAACACAAAGTATAAGTTTGTAAACCTGTAAAAAATCTTCCCTAAATTTAAAATCTAGGGATCTGCCCCTCAACACATAACTCAACAATATCAGTAAGAATTAGAACATTTTAAAACTTCTCAACCGGTTTAGACTAATTAGGTACAAGTGAAACATTTTTTTCAAGTGAAACATATTTTAATTACTTTCCTATATAACCTAACCTAACATGAAATAGTATTTAACTATGTAAAGATTATAACTAAAACCCTAACACATAGGAAACGTTTTTTGTTGTTGTTGTTGTTGTTGTTTTTTAAGATTTTATTTATTTGAGAGACAACAAGTGAAAGGGAGAGAAAGAGAGAATCTGAAGCCAACTCTGTACTGAGCACAGAGCCCAATGTGGGGCTTGACCCCACAACTGCAAGATCATGACCGGAAGAGTCATGACACTTAACCGACTGAGCTACCCAGGTGCCCTGGAAACATTTTATTTCAAAGCTATTACCATTATAGAAACTCTAAAAATGATATATAATTATTTACAATATACATGTGAGATATTTATAAATAACATTAATGCCACATTTCCAAGGACAACAGGAACAGAATTTAAAACATACAATTAGTTATTCTAACAAACAAGGAAAGTAACTGTCTACTAATTCTCCCAGAATATTTTCCATGGTTTTTTTTAATCATTTGGAGATATTTAAAAATTCTTTTTTTTTTTCAAAGATTGTATTTATTCATTCATGACAGACATAGAGAGAGAGAGAGAGAGAGAGGGAGAAGCAGACTCCATGCAGGGAGCCCCATGCGGGACTTGATCCCAGGATTCCAGGATCGCACCCGGGGCCAAAGGCAGGTGCCAAACCGCTGAGCCACCTAGGGATCCCCAATATTTAAAAATTCTTAATGAAGGAATACAAACAAAGGCACTAAACAAAGTTAATGTTATCTGTATATTTCACAGACATATCAGCCCTTTCATGCAAAAGAACTGTAAGTTTCACAGAGACTATATCTTGCTTATTGTTGTATTTTGAACACAGTACTATTTATTAAAAGAATCAATTAGGAATTAAGAAAACTAATCAATGTTAACTACTTATTATCAATTAACTATTCTATATGATACTATAATGGCATATTTCATTATACATTTGTCCAAGCTCACAGAATGTATAACACCAGAAGTAAAACCTAAATGTAAAAGCTATGGACTTTAGGGTTGAGAATGCGGAGCAGACAGAGTCGATTCAACAGGGTTCCGGTGGACTATGGAGCAAGTAAATGAGCTGAAAGAGAAGGGCAATAGGGCTCTGAGTGCGGGCAACATCGATGACACACTGCAGTGCTACTCTGAGGCCATTAAGTTAGATCCCCAGAACCATGTGCTCTATAGCAATTGCTCCGCAGCGTACGCCAAGAAAGAGAACTACCAGAAGGCTTATGAGGATAGCTGCAAAACTGTGGACTTAAAGCTCGACTGGGGCAAGGGCTATTCGAGGAAGGCTACAGCCCTTGAGTTCTTAAACCGATTTCAAGAAGCCAAGTGAACCTACGAAGACGGTTTAAAACAAGCAAATAATCAATCCTCAGCTCAAAGAGGGCTTACAGAATATGGAGGCTCAGTTGGCAGAACAGAAATTCATGAACCCTTTCAACATGCCCAATCTGTGCCAGAATTGGAGAGTAATCCCAGGACAAGGACACTGCTCACTGATCCTACCTACCAGGAGCTGATAGAGCAACTACGAAACAAGCCATCTGACTTGGGCACGAAACTGCAAGATCCCTGGATCCTGACTACTCTGAGCGTCCTGCCGGGTGTGGATCTGGGTAGTATGGATGAGGAGGAAGTTGGAACACCTCCCCCAACTCCTCCTCCCAAGAAGGACACCAAGCCAGAGCCAATGGAAGAATATCTTCTAGAGAATAAGAAGCAGGTGCTGAAAGAGAAAGAGCTGGGGAACGAAGCCTACAAGAAGAAAGACTTTGACACAGCCTTGAAGCACTATGACAGAGCCAAGGACCTGAACCCCACCAACATGACTTACATGACCAATCAAGCAGCCATGTACTTCGAGAAGGGCGACTACAGTAAATGCTGGGAGCTTTGTGAGAAGGCCATCGAAGTGGGGCGAGAAAACCGAGAAGACTATTGACAGACTGCCAAAGCTTATGCTCAAATTGGCAACTCCTACTTCAAGGAAGAAAAGTACAAGGATGCCATCCATTTCTATAACAAGTCTTTGGCAGAGCACCGGACCCCAGATGTGCTCAAGAAATGCCAACAGGCAGAGAAAATTCTGAAGGAGCAAGAGCGGCTGGCTTACATAAACCCAGATCTGGCCTTGGAGGAGAAGAACAAAGGCAATGAATGTTTTCAGAAAGGGGACTATCCCCAGGCCATGAAGCATTATACAGAAGCCATCAAACGGAATCCAAAAGATGCCAAATTGTACAGCAATCGAGCTGCCTGCTATACCAAACTCCTGGAGTTTCAGCTGGCGCTCAAGGACTATGAGGAATGTATCCAGCTAGAGCCGGCCTTCTTCAAGGGGTACACCCGGAAAGCAGCTGCCCTGGAGGCAATGAAGGACTACACGAAAGCCATGGATGTCTACCAGAAGGCGTCAGATCTGGACTCCAACTGTAAGGAAGTGGCAGACGGTTACCAGCACTGTACAATGGCCCAGTACAACTGCCAAGATAGCCCCGAAGACATGAAGCGACAGGCCATGGCTGACCCTGAGGTGCAGCAGATAATGAGTGACCCGGCAATGCGGCTTATCCTGGAGAAGATGCAGAAGGACCCTCAGGCACTCAGCGAACACTTAAAGAATCCTGTAATAACACAGAAGATCCAGAAGCTGATGGATGTGGGTCTGATTGCAATTCGGTGATGACTTGCTCATCGTCTCCTTCCCTTCGCCCTCATGTGGAAAGAGGAGCTGGGACCGTTGCAAGCTGCACAGAGCAGAGGGGAGAGCAGGGGAAAGTGAACAACTTCTCTCTATATATTTATATAGACCTATGTGGAAGACACAGAGACTTGTACTCATGTTACTCGCACCACCACTGCCTCTGGGCCTTCCCAGCACATGCATGGTCTCTTCTGCCACCCCCCAGGTTCCCTGTTCCCTTCCCCAACTTCAGCCACTGTCTCAGCTGCTCTCCCATAGTTGGTTATTTTTTTATTTGGGGCAGTGGGCATGTATGGGGAGGGGGTGCTGTTCTTCCCTGACCTCAGGTCCCAATTGTCCTCATGTTAACTCCACATGTCCTTCTCCAATAAAACAAGCCAGTTGGGTGTGGTTATAAAAAATAAAAATAAAAATAAAAATAAAAATAAAAATAAAAATAAAAATAAAATAATAAAAATAATAAAAACTATGGACTTTAGGTAATTATGATGTGTCAGTGTTGGTTCATCAAGTGAAACAAATGTACCACTCCAGTGGGGTGTTGATAATGGGGAAGTTATGCATATACGGGAAGGGTGTATATGAGAAATCTCTATACCTACCCTCAACTAAAATTTGCTGTGAACCTAAAACTGTTCTAAAAATAAAGTCTATTTTTTTTAAAAATTAAAGACTAAATAAATCAAGAGAGATACCTGGCAAAATTCCATTTCTAAAATAAAGATATGAAAATGTTTGACATTCTACCTTTTGTGAATCTTACTTTTCTAACAGTGAGTACCATGTCTGTGGCAGCTTTATAATTCTGATTACTGTGCATTTGATAAATACCAGCTATTGTTATAAAGACATTACATGTATTATTTAACTTTAACCATTATGATGATCAAGTGATGTAGGTAAAATTTTATAGAGGAAAGTTTTCTTTAAGCATTTATTTCATTCTTCAAAAACAATTTTTAGTATATTGAGCAATAAAAATAACATGGGAAATGTTGCTATCAACAGCAAAGATTTCAAATATAAAGTATTTAACATTATGGGGTGCTGATATTCATTTACTGGTTGATTAGAAAAGTGACTTATAGACAAAGAAGAGAACAAAGATAACAAAGATTGAAAGCTGCAATCTTGCTTTCATCAGTATGCTTCCAAAAACCCAAAAAGAAAACAAATTTAACCCTCCGGTATTCACATAGTAAATATTATAATTTATCATAATTATATGGTAACTTATACACTATTCTTGAAATTAATAGCTCAGGATATTAAAATCTCACTTTGTAATTACTTATGTAAAAATGATTTTTATTGATAATAGCAGAAATATTAACAAATTGTTTACTATTTTATAAATTTGGAAGGTATATTAATTTATGAGTCTATTAGAAACTTTAATTGTAACTCCCTATTTCTTTCCTTCCCATAGACATTTTCCTCTAAATTAAAGGAAACCATTGATGAAAGGACACAGAAGCAAAAAAAAAAAAAAAAAACAAAAGTTAAAAATTAAATTTTTATTTAACAATTAAGAAATACATCATAAATGAGTTCCCTGAAAAACATATACAGTTAATTCTGAGTCATAATATTATAATGAAACTTTGAGTAGTAACTAAAGACTGTATCAAGGAAAATGTCTTGTTTAGGATAGAGGCAATAATGCTCCAACAAAACAAAGCAAAATCTTGCTTGAATTTATCTCCCTAATAAGCAAGTTAAATTACAACTGCTTATCTGTTATGATAAACAAAGTATATACAGAATCATGTGGCATATCAACAGATATGTATAACCACAGCTTAACTGAGAAACATGGGATACTTGAAATAAGAGCAGTAAAGTCTGGCTCAATTCACAAAAAGATGTTAATTACACTAGCTTCTGCCAACCCAGCACAGAGGCCAAATACACTACACTGTGTAAAAGCATATCTGCTTTTATTATGCTTTGGTTACCCTAAGACTTTATCAATGTGCATGGAATCAATACAAACCAACATATTAAACATGTCCAGGAAGCCAACAAATCACATAATTTGAGACATCTTGAGAAATGTAGGAAAACTAAAGTTAATAGATTATATGAAATCTACTTCTCAAAAATCAAAGAATATGAAAATGTACTGACATGTTTTAGAAAAGAATATGTGTAAAATCTATTACTTCCGTGTTTTCCCTTCTCAATACTTAAAATGATAACAAAAATCTGAGCATTTTTATTTTTTAGAGGAAAACTAAATATGTTCTAAATCTAATCTAATTTGACTTACCAAAGTTCAAGAAAATCATTATTTGTACACCACAGAATGTGTTTGTTGTTTTTTTTTTTTTTCCACAGAATGTGTTTGAAAGTTGGACGGAATATTTATACTCAGTTTTACTAAATGTTTTTATATTCCATAGTATGTAATAAAGCCACATCGTTGTCATTTCTTTTTCCTGAGGTATCAGATTTAGGTAAAAAGCAGATGAGACTTTAAATATGTCTCATAATAATATGCAGAGTTACTTTATAATTAAGTATAAATTAAATTGCAACAACACTAAATGCCTAAAGATACAGACATGGTTAAAACATAAATGGTCTTCCAGTTTTCATAGTTTTATTATGTAAAAGATTAAAAGTAAAAGATTACTTTTATAGTATAGTTAGAAGAAAAATGTTTTTCTTACTTGACTGTCTTTACAAAGATAGGTGGAATGGGGAGAATCAAGAGGAATCAAACAACAAAGCAAAAGTTGTGAAATATAACATTATATCCAATGTGGTTAATCATACTTTCAAAACAATATAATAAAGTGAAAATGTATAATTGCCTTCCACTAATTAAAAAGTCTTTACAAACATGTACTGAGCAAAGTAAAAATAAATTATTTGCAACGTACTTTTGAAACTCGTAATCCAAAAAACTAACCCTCATTCACAATTCACAAATAAAACTATATTAATGGTAACAGATGCAGTGCAAAGCTATACAATATGCAAAATACTAAGGCTATACTGGAGCAACTGTAACCACAGCTTACCCACAGCAAGAGGTGAATCTGCGACACAGCCTTATAAGAAATTTTAGATTATGAGGAATAAAAATTATCTTTATTGCCCAGGATCAAGAAAACTAGTAGCATACCACCTTTATAAATTAAAGCTATTTCTATACAATATCTAACTAAAAGATGGCCAAAATAAATTTCTACTCAAGTAAAACCCTGAATTTATTTGCATTATAAAATAACAGTGCAATTAGTGTTTTTCAAGAATTATCTACAAGGTATTTTAGATTAGTAAAGGGCTGGAGCTGGAGATACAAGTTAGCACAGATGTTCATAATTGAAATCTGGATTGTCTCAGAACATATAAAATGCAAGGTCAGTGTATTTATCCTATATATAGTATAGAAACACTGATTTTAAAAGCAAAGGATGAAAAGCAGGTGGTTTTCACAAAACTTACTCTTTTCACTTCAAAAATATGTACAAGAAGCCAGAAATTGTATGACAGATAAATGGAATGATGTAAAGGTTCAGAAAAAAATAAAAAGAAATGTCTCAAAGGTTCTAGTCCCAGTCAGATGGAAAGTTAAAAAGGGAAACTGGAAATTCCCATTTGACTTCCAGGATTAAGCAATTTAATAGTTATCAGTTCGATGGTACGAAAGTGGTTAGAATTCATTTTGAAAAGCATAGTTCAAGATCCAAATTCTCCTAAGAAACGGGCAGAATGTTTTTTCTCACTTATCAAAAGTAACTTCTAAAAAATAATAACTTCTTTACATTTGAACCTAGATTTTAAAATAAAGGAGAAACTTAAAAAAAAAAAAAAAAGCCTACCTCGGGCAAGCCTCAGTTCACTGGATCTATGTCACATTGATTTATAACAGTTATTTCTTAGAGGGAAAAAAAGCACACACAGATGCAAACAATTACTCTATTTTTGTAGGCAACAAGTGAGGTGGGTGGTAACTGAGAAATTTTTTTAAAATCCTGTCACAATATTCTGCTTTTTCTTAAGAAACCCTCCTCACACAACAAACGTTTGCCACATCAGAGAATTTCCAGGGCCTGAAGCACCACTTTGATTCCAGACCGCTGCAGGCATTAGCAGGAGGTAATTAGGGTAAAAAGTTCAGCCACAGTTCCATGTCTAGAGTCCTGCCAGAAATAAATTTCCTCTCTATTCACTGGTTTCTACTGTACCCTCCCTAAGAATCATATTGAAAACATATTTATCTTTGTAGAGTTTGTTCCTCTTCTAATTAACATTACAGCGTTTAGTGTTTAATAATTTAAAGCGGCCCCAAACGCAGCAGTCCAGTCTGTAAGAGTGGAGGGGCGCATTACCATCTTTCCTATAGCACTGCTTCGTTTGACAAGTGACTAGCAGAAGTATGCACTACAGCTTTTTTGATCAAGCTCTCCGGTCGTCAGAAACTTCACTTCTATTTCCTTGTTTGAGAAAGGTGCATGGACAAATTGACAAGCAGATGCATTCAGAATGTGCTCTTGAAATGTTTCAACAAAATGAAAAAGATTCTAAGAAAACAAGGTTTAAGACAAAATAGGAAATGTGATTTTACAACACACAAATTCATTATATTTCATTGTTTCCACAGGGACAAACAGTAACTGTTAACCTTTGAGTAAGTGATAGAATTTAAATACACCAATATTTATACCACTTACAGCACTTCCAGGTTTCAGAAGTATTAATAATAACTCCAAAGGGGCACTCAAAAGTCCTGGCTCTCGTGGGGCATCTCTATCTGCACCCCTCTCCACAAGCACAAGCACCCACACCCAAGCAGGAGGCACTAATGAGTAAGCCAGTTATCTCACACTAACTGCCTGGGCCTTTTTTAGTGTGTCTGGGAAACAAAATGTTAATAAAGTCACTTGAATGCCAAGAAAAGCCACTTGTTATAACAATTGTGTCTAACAAAGGATAAAATCAGTTAACATTAAAATATAATACACTGAAAAGACTTTAAAACAACAAAAACAACTAAATCTTGCCTCTGGGATGTTATACCGATTGTGACAACCACTTTAATGAGGCCAGAAAGCTTATTTTTAAATAAGAATAATCTATTTATAAAACAATATTTCAGGTCGTCTGTAATTTTTTTCAAGTTTTTCAGCAAAGTATTAATCCAAAAGGAGTTTTTTTCCCCCACGTTTTTAAATCCCCTTCAAAGTATCCTGAGTTACGACTAACAGCTTTACACTTATAAATAAGAAAACTGTGGCATTCTGTACACTCTTGCACAGAATATGAAACCCAGGATTTTAAAGCCTAACTTTTGATTTAGCAATCCAACTCCTAGGTACATATGCCAAACAGAAATGTACAGCAAATAATGTATATACGGTAGACACAAATGTTCACCTCTATTCACTATAGGCCAAGCATCAAATTACCTAAATGTCCATCAAGAACACATAACACTGCCCTGTCCAACATTATCTAACCACATGATCCAGTATTTTTTACATATCTCTTATCACTATACTTTACACTTTACTTATTTTCTTTCTATGCTACAATGCCAGCTCAATTGGTGTGTAGATTTTTGTCTCCTTAGAAGCAAGTTTCTCAACCTTGGCCCTATTTATTGACAAAGGCTGAATAATTCCTTATTGTCAGGGGCTGATCTCTACATAATAGGATGTTTAGCAGCATCCTTACTCTACCCCCTATATACAACTAGCTCCTCCCCACCTCAAGGTGTAATAATCAAAAATGTCCCCAGGCACTGCCATGTGTCCAGGAATCAAAATCACCATCTCTTTCTCCCCTCAGTTCAAAACTATTGCCCTGGATTACTATTGATTTCCCAGATATTGCAAGAGTAACTGAAACAATATTAAAAGAATATAGAGGTACCTGGATGGCTCAGGCAAGTCTGACTCTTGGTTTTGGCTCAGGTCATGATCTCATGGGTTGTGAGATGGAGACCCTCGTTGGGCTCCATGCACAACAGGAAGTCTGCTGGGGGATTCTCTCCCTCTCCCTCTGTCCCTTACCACCCTCATGCTCTCTCTCTAAAATAAATAAATCTTTAAAAAAAAAGAATATAATGTTCCCTTTTAGAATAAAAGGGGAAAAAACATTAAAATGAAGCATTTCTTTGAAAATAGCAGCATAAGTAATCTATAGCAAACATTTTTATGGTAAGCATTTTTAAATCATACACACACAAGATACAATTTACCCAGAAGCAAATAAAGATGCCTCACATCTCACTGAAGTGTATAGTGATTTATTGTCGATCACATCAACATAGCTCTTGATTAAAACACATTTAAGTCTTAGTTAATACAAATTATCTTTCTCAAATCCCAACACTTGGATTCAAGAAAATCATCAAGAAACACAACCAGTGACATTTAAAGGGATTTTATTTTAGCTAAATACCATATAGCTACATCAACAAAATTTTTTCTCCAAAATTATGGAATAATACTTGATTTGGAAACTGTCGTGGTTCTTCATAATGAATTACTCAATTTTCATCATCAATTTAGTCTTTAGGACAAGCACAACAGAACAGTGATCTCTTGATAGGGCTTATTCACTGTGCACATGCCCTGTTCCACCAGAAAGAGACTAAGCATGCCCTAATGGAATTCCACAAAGTCAGAATCTATGCAGATGTTCTTTCTCTTTTGGTTTTCCTTTAATTTGCAAATCTTGTAATCTAAGCCTGAAGCTGACCGAACCAACATTTAAACCAGTATAGCAATATCAGCCAAAAACTCAATCTGTTTTCTATTTATATGTCAAGACTGCATCCTTTGGTGGCTGAAAAAATTTTGTTTTGAAATGATTACACAGAGAAACTGCAAGGCCTTTAGTAGTTTTATGAACTTGTCCTAGATGGAAAGCTTTTCTTTTAAAAGGCCTTTGGTTTCAAATGTAGAGCAGAAGAAAAAACAACTTTGAATTAAAAACTCCTACCTTTATGTTTTTAGCTATATACTAAAGTCATCCGAAACTACATGACAGCAAAGTATCTCCCCCAAAAAGACCCCAATGATACTCAGAGACTTATTACATTAAAATGTACTTCTTCAACTCCCTTCCTACTGGGAGGGGCAGCAAAGATGCATTATAAAAGGGCATAAGAAAATTACTGTGGGTGATGGATATGCTCATTACTTTGGAGTACTGGTTTCATGGGTGCATACATATGTCAAAATTTATCATACAATACACTTTAAATATGTGATTTGTTGTATTTCAGTTTTACCTTATAAAGACATAAAGATATAAACATAGCATGAGTTTCTTTGGGGAATATAAACAAATGACCATTTTCCAATGAAAGTAAGTGGCTCCTGTTCATCAGAGATATACAGTACTGGACTGACATGAGACTGACAAACCTGTAGCACAAGAACTGGATAAACTGGGCAGAGTCTCATTTCTCCAGTAGTCACACAAGCAAAGCTTCCCCAAAACACTACATATATACATCCATGCATTCATACATACATACATCTGTTCTTCGTATATATGTATATATGAAAAGAAATTCCTGGTAGAGTATTCCTTGGCTATCCTTCATATCTTTCTGAACCAAAGGTACACCTAATATGAACCTGCCACTATACTAAATTCTTGAAAACATGATCTCATTTAATCCTCACAGGAACCAAGCACAGTAGTTGCATATCAGCACCACTTAACAAATAAGAAATTGAGCCTGAGAATTGTGAATAATTTACTAGTTTATGCAGCTAAATTCAAATCTGTATGACTCCAAAACCTTTGTTGTTTTCAATATTCTACACTTCTTAACATGAATTCTTAGAGTATCAGTGAATATAACAGCACCAACCTTAGCATAAATGCTTACGGAAAGAAAAAGAAAACCAGATCCATTAAACATAAATATCACAATAGGTAGAGTTCTTGTTAGATTCACATTAAAAATGCTGCCACTGAAGGCTCAATGTCATCCAGAATATCATAGTCAAGGTTTGCCTGAAGGCTTCTTTCTTCAACTACACATTATAGACTACTATCCTCTGGCAATCTTTCCTTACACTACATTTCCAGGAACTCTGTAAATATTCCCGGCTAACAGCTCAGGAGAGATGAATCTATAGATCTGTACATGTAACAAGAAACTGTAATAATGGTTTTCCACAAAGAGGTCATCAGAAATCCAAATGTATACCTGTAGCCCAAAATAAGGTGAGAGCAATACAATTCAATAAAAAGATAAAATGAGCTACATATGTAACATTAAATTTTCTAGTAGCTACATTAAACAAAAGTATAAATAAACAGGTGAAATTAATTTTAATATATTTTAACATAATATATCCACAATATTAGCATTTCAATTGGCACCAACCATGTTTAAATTGCTCAGAGCCAAATCTGCTTGAATAGCACAAGAGAATTTCTAGTGAGCAAATACTTAAGTATACAGATCCTAAAGTAAAGTAGTAACACATAAAACACATCTAAGAAAAGAGAACATTCTTTCAACCACTTGTAATGATGGGATTTCAATATTCACTTTCTGAATAAAGGCTCAAAACCTGGTAAGGGTTCGTGCTCCAAGGACTTTTATTAAGATCAAGGAGACCCACATGACAAGAATTAAACACAGCTCTTGGAAAATCTACCTCTCTGCAGCACTGCTACATGAAACATACACTGTAGTAAAATGGCAGGTGAGATGGTCCCATTTTGATAAAATTTGTGGCTAATTTTTGTTCTCAAGTTTAGAATCAGATAGTATAGGAAACAAACTTTTCACAAATCCTTTCTTCTTTGCCTTACCATCATTCTCTGACACAAAATCTTACAAAGCTAAACATGAGATCCTTACATTTGGTGAAAGCACATGATGGCCTATCTTTTTATTTATGACCAATATTTTAAAATATGTATTTTTAAAGAGATTTTATTTATTTATTCGTGAGAGACACACAGAGAGAGGCAGAGACATGGGCAGAGGGAGAAGCAGGCTCTCTGCAGGGAGCCTAATGTGGGCCTCGATCCCAGGACCCCAGGATCATGACCTGAGCCAACCACTGAGCCACCCAGCAGTCCCTAAAATATGTATATTAGTGGAATATGTACACAATGAGATAATGTGCATGAGATAGCACTAATAATCATTGTTAAATGAAAACAGAGCATAAAATATTAACAAAAGGCAAAACGACCAAGGTACAGATAAGAACAATACAACTCAAATATTTTTACAAATGTATTTGCATGTGTATATATGGCCATCTAACTCTCAAATCTCCAAATACCTTTAAAAAATAATATATAAAAAAATAATAATATATATCAAGGATGCCTGCCTGGGTGGCTCAGTGGTTGAGCAGAATCTGCCTTCAGCTCAGGGCGTGACCCTGGGGTTCCAGGATGGAGTCCCGCCATCAGGCTCCCCACAGGGAGCCTGCTTCTCCCTCTGCCTGTGTCTCTGCCTCTCTGTGTCTCTCATGAATAAATAAATCTTTAAAACATATATAGATACACATATCTACATATATCTCAACAAGCAAAGCAAATGAAATTGCCCCTAAATTGCACTATAGCATAATTAAGAAGAGAAAAACCAACAAATTTAAATAACATTTACATAGGGGAATCAGAAATATTCTAAATTGGCAGAGCCTTCTGAACTGGCTAGAACTGAGCACGGATTACTTGAAAAACAAGTAGAGAGAGCAATGGCCCTATAAGTGGCAGAGCATAGATAAAATCACCTAGGATTTACTCCCAGATACAATGAGTCTCATTTAAGTGGGGAATTGCTAAAAACAGGTCTCAGATCAGTGGGATCAAAGTGTTGACAACTAATAAATCAAAAAAAGAGGGCTGAGAACAAGTGCAGGACCAGAGATGCCAGCCAGAAGGAAAGCATCAGAGAGGAATCACAACAGATATGGTATGTGTCCTCAGGAACTTAATGGGAAAGGAAAGATGGAAGAAAGCAGCTGAAGGTAAAGGTCTTGTCAGAAAACCAGGAGGACTGAAGCCATAGCCTCAAGGTACCATTTATTAAAGAATCCCTATAGTACACCTTATCTACAGAAAAAGACACACTCCCACTAGGAAATCAGATAAAGCACCTGACCCCTCCAATCACAACCCTTAATCTCTATAAAACTGATTGTTAGGGGTGCCTGGGTGGCTCAGTGGTTGAGCATCTGCCTTCGGCTAGGTGTGGTCCCCAAGTATCAGGATCGAATCCCACAAAGGGCTCCCCTCAAGGAGCCTGCTTCTCCCTCTGCCTATGTCTCTGCCTGTCTTTCTGTGTCTCTCTTAAATAAATAAATATTTAAAAAATTTTTAAAACACTGATTGTTTAAAGCTGCCCCAGAAAAAAACATATTGAGTTTATCATGAATAAAAAAAGGAATAATAACATTCACACTAAACTACTAAAAGAAAAAAACAGGATTATATAATAATGAAAATATCCCCCCCAAATCCCACAAAATAGAAAACTATGAGTACAAGATAACTACCCAAGCCTGCATGCCTCACTTAGTGACTTTAATTTGTTCCTGAAAACTCTACAACTAAATGAAAAGGGATTAAATGGAAAATAAATCCCATTACTTTTAATGGGAAAAGCTATTATGAGTTTTCTTCCAATACATATTTTCACAGAGACAGGAAAAGATATTAATCAAATACTAAAAATGGGTTTACCTGATAAACATTACTCTGAAAGTAAATAGAGATTATACTTTAATTATGAAATAATGAAAGGTTATCATACTAGTCAAAATAGAAAGACTTATATATAAGTAGGTTGTTGACAAAGAAGGGTATCAGAAAGTCATTTCTTTGAAAGTGAATAATCTCCTTTCAGGTGATCTACTTTCAGGTGGACATTCAATATCAAAATCAGTTATGTTTGGTGAGAATTATCTTTTTCCTCATATAATGATACTAAAAATTTTTTTAAAGCTTGACATAGCCATAAAAGAGGAATCTGTGTTAAGAAAAAAAAAAAAAAAACACACACCACCCAAAGTGGAAGCTTGACTGACTGACTTCCCACAGTTTGTCTCCATTTAATATATCACATACATTTTGTTTCTCAAGTATCAGGACTACTTCTCACGGCATGATGTAATATCTTAGAATATATAGCCAAGTCAATCATTAGCTAACTCTCAAGAAAATACCCCTTTTAGGGGGCACCTGGGTGGCTCAGTGGTTGAGCATCTGCCTTTGGCTCAGGAAGTGATCCCAGGGTCCTGGGATCAAGTCCCACATCAGACTCTCCAGGGAGAGCCGGCTTCTTCCTCTGTCTATGTCTCTGCCTCTCTCTGTGTGTCTCTCATGAATAAATAAATAAATAAAATCTTTTTAAAAATACCCTTTTAAAAATTCTATTTCCATTTTTAATCCTTTTTGCAAGAAAAGCCATCTTTTGCTTAATGATTTAAGCTTTTCCTGTGCTTCTCTTTTATCTACACCATTCTCCTCACCAATTTTTCAACCTTTTTAGATTCACAAATCCCTTGCTCTCAAATCACACATTAAAATAAAATTACAGCACAGAAAAACTGATGAGGACAAAATAAAAGCTAAAATCAAGAGTGTTTCCACACCAGCATGGCTGGCAGGAACCAAGTCCCCCAGAGTCACCTGCTGAGAGCACATGTCTAAATAGTGAGTATAACTGGGGTGGCCTAGAACCTGGTGACAACAGTGCTGGTACCACAGGAGACTGGTGCCCAGCTGATACTGAAACCTATGGGGCAATGACAACTGGGAGGATCTGGAGTCTGAGAGCCGGCAAGCAAAGGCTGAACTGACCTGGAAGCAGTGTAAGAAACATCGGTGGAAAATGGAGGCCAAACTGAAAAGAACGCAGCCAAGGGCACCATGAAACTGGGAACCGGAATCTACACTGAACCGCCAGTGTTAGCACTTCCAGCCGCAGAGAATAGGCCCCAGGGATGTGTTTATTAAGCCAACTATGCGAGCCCAGCTGGCCCAACCAGGTAGATCTCACACATACATAGTTGTCGCCACCATAAATTCTATTTAAGGAAAGAAAAAAAGAGAGAGAGAGAGAGAGGGAAGGAAGGAAGGAAGGAAGGAAGGAAGGAAGGAAGGAAGGAAGGAAGGAAGGAAGGAAGGAAGGAGAAAATATTATACTCAAACATATGGAAGCAGTGGCTGTAAACAGACAAAAGTTAAGAAGGTGTCATCACATCATCCTTCTCACTAGGGATATACATAGATGATTAATATGGTTCATGTACCTATGGCTGCCTGACAAACCACCAGAAATCATACTGCTTTTGACCAATAACTGCTTTATTTCCCATGATTCTGTGGATTGGGTAGGTGGTGGCTTTGCTATTCTTTCCTGGGCTCATATTCCACCTTCTGAATTGGCTGCATGTTGGACTCAGTTGGGAAAGTGAGGATGGTTAAGCATCTCTTTCTATGTGGACTTTCGCCCTCATATAATGTTGCTGATGGTGACTTAACATAGGGGACCCAGAAGATGAATATCTATCAGGCATGTGATTGTGGTATGTTTCCTGATAGAGTAATTAACGCAAGTCCCACAAACAAGCTTATATTCAAGTGAAAAGAATGAAATCTTGCCATTTGCAATGAGGTGGATGGAATGAGAGCATATTATGCTAAATGAAGTAAGTCCCTCAGAGAAAGGCAAATGCCATATGATTTCACTAATATGTGGATTTTAAGAAACAAAACAGATGAACATAGGGGAAGGGAAGGAAAAATCAAATAAGATAAAGGCAGAGAGGAATGAAAACCATAAGAGACTCTTAAATACAGGGAACAAACTGAGGGTTGCTGGAGAGGAGGTGGGGGGGGTGAGGTAACTGGATGATGGGCATTGATGTAATAAGCACTGGGTGATGTAATGAGCAACTGATGAATCACTAAGCTTCACCCTTGAAGCTAATACTATACTATATGTGAGCTAACTGGAATTTAAATAAAAGCTTGAATGGAAAGAAAAAAAAAAGATTCAAGTAGGAAGGCCCTACACAAGAACATTGAGAGATGTGACTGGGAAGTTCCATTCAATGAAAGACATTACTGTAATAACTGATAGTAGTGTATGTTTCAAAGTTATTTGATACAATATTCTGACTAGAAACTATTGTTTTGATTAAGCTACAGTGGTAGCTTCACTTGAAAACACATGTACAAATATTACACTTGGAGCACCTGGGTGGCTCAGTGGTTGAGCCTCTGCTTTTAGCTCAGGTCATAGTCCCAGGGTCCTGAGATTGAGTCCCACAGGGAGCCTGCTTCTCCCTTTCCCTAAGTCTCTGCCTCTCTATGTCTCTCATGAATAAATAAATAAATAAATCTCTAAAAAATATTACTCTTAATTTATATTTAATTACTATGTGTTGTGTGAAAGTTCCACTATACCAAGAAGAAAAAGAAAGGTGTAACATATGGCTTTTCAAGAACCATTATATATAGTAAGTCAATACTGCTTATTGCTTACAATACAATAATGTTTATTTCGCAATTACAGATTTGCGATACAAATTTTTGTATTTGTACAATAGGATAAGCAATTACAGATTTGAAACAACACTATAAATCAGTAAGTCACAAATTCAGAATGGTCAAATAATAAGATATGAAAGAAGAGTTAACTAAATTGAAAATTGAGAATTTTTTTCAAATTGTTAATGTGCGGGGGCACCTGAGTGGCTCAGTGTGTAAGCATCCAACTCTTGATTTCAGCTTAGGTCATGATCTCAGGGTCCTGAGATCAAGCCCCGCATTAAACTCCATGCTCATTGTGTATTCTGCTTGAGATTCTATGTCTCTCTCCCCCTCTGCCCCTTTCCCTACTTAGTCTTAGAAGTAACTTAGAATAGCCAAAATTTCCTGGAGTGTCTAAAAATAAAAAGACAATAAAACCAAATGTTGGTAAGGAAGCAGAACTCAAAATCTCATACACTGCTGGTAGGATTGTAAAAATAGGACAACCGCTTTGAAAAACATACTCCTACCATATGATTCAGCCACTCTACTCATAGGTATTGAGTACTGGTCCAAAAGAAAAGAAAGTATATGTTTATACAAATACTTTAAAATTATGTTCATAGCAGCACTATTTGTAAAAGCCAAAACCTAGAAACAATTGAAATATCCAACAGGTGAGTAGATAATCAATATTCATGATATGATACTAGTCAGCAATAAAAATGAATGAACAAAATGAATGAACTATTCATAAATGCAACGACATGGATAAATCTCAAAAGAAATATGCAATATAATAGAAGCCTGACCAAAGATGCTGTATGATTCCATCTATATAAAACTCTAGAAAATGCAAACTAACCTATTGTGATAGAAAGTAAAAAAAAAAAAAAGAAAGTAGATCAGTAGTCATCTGAGGAAAAGGAGCTGGTAGGGAAGGGACTCAAGGGATCTTTTGGAAGTGATAAATATGTTCCTTATCTTGTTTGTGGTGATAGTTTCACAGGTGTATACATATGTCAAATATAAAATCGTACACTTTAAATATAGTTTATGTCAATTATACTTCAATAAAGTCATTAAAAGTGTGTACACAGGTTTTTTGCTACAATTTGTGATTCTAAATGTGGAGTAATGTCAATATATCAAGGAAGCTGTGTCAATAAAATTGACAGCATTTTAATTTTTTGTGCTAAAACATAACAGCAATTGAATACAAAGTACACTAGCTCAACTGAATGCAGAAAACCAGGAGGAATCAAGTTCTTTGTGGCTTAATTTGACGATGTGCTCAGGCTACAATGTACTTAGAACTTGTTTCTATATGGTCTTTGTCCATTTTGCTCTTTTCTCCCTAACAACTTTCTCAAGTCTTCCTTACACCCCCATTCCAACAAAGTACCTTCACCTTCCTTTTTAGGAATGTTGCATAATTCCTTCCTTTTTTTAGTATTAACAATTATTTTTAAAAGACCTAATTTCTGGGGCACCTGGTGGCTCAGTCAGTTAAGTGTCTGTCTTCAGCTCAGGTCATGATCCCAGGGTCTGGGATCAAGCCCTGTATTAGGCTCCCTCTCAAAGCGGAATCTTTTTCTCTCTCTGCCTCCCCCACCCCAGCTCATGTTTGTGCTATCTCTCTGTCTCTGAAATAAATAAAAATCTTTTTTTTAAGTCCTAACTTTTAATCAGGATTATTGCTCTGATTACAACACATCATAAATTTCTTCCATATTTGTTTTCCCCATAAACTCTGTTCTATGTGAAATTCTACTGAACAGAAGTATGCTGCTCTTCCAAATACACTCTGTATTGTCTGCTCCTTGCTCCCTGCCTTTTAGGAGACTGGCCCAAACCATATGGATTGCTTCAATGGGCTCTCTCAACCTTCAGAACTTAGCCTTTGGCTTCTGGCTGGGTTCAGCCTGAAGGAGCCATCTAGAGAAAGAGTATGGTTGGAATACTCCTGACTGCTCTGCTATCAAATTATTACAGGTAAGCCAAATCCTTCCACCAGAGTTTCTGTAAGTGACCCTCTTGATCAGGCTCCCTTTGCAGGTTCTGCTAATGGCTCTCTCTCTCCCCTTGCCTAGAAATCGTAAAGGTCTCAGTTCCCCCACATTTCATTTTAACTTTCCTCAAATTAATTTGAATATTTACCTGTTTCTAGCCAGGATCTTAACAAATATGTTTTCAGGGATACATACAGCATCTAATAGCAAGTAAGGAAGTTCTTACTTAAGCAAACATTCCTTTGATTTGGTCACATACATACAACCATTTTGGTGGGCTATTTGAAATTTGTACCAATTCCAGGATCACAAGGAAATATACAGCTATGCCTATAAATATGACCTTACAACACACCACATAGGAGTGTACATAGTTCAGATATTTTTTTACATAAACACATTTTAAAAACTTCCTATGGTTAAAATATTACATAATATATGTCTCAGTTTACAGATCTATCCAGCATGTGTTTTGAAACTTTGTAAGTGTGACTCAAGTGTGTAATATTCTGGCTCTCTGCCTTCCCCCATAGACAAATTAAAAATTTGTTTTAAGTGAGTAAATCAATCTGGTAAATGTTGCATAATTAACATTCCTGTTAGTGACTTTTGTTACTAAAGGCAGTGTAACACTTCAAGGTATATAAAGTATATCTCTAAGCCACATAAGAAAAAGTACTTAAGTAGTAACAGTAATGTCATTTATTTTTTTTAAGATTTCATTATACCCAAAATCAGATGAACAGGGTGTACTCTAGATAATATGAAAGTCCAGAGGTCCATGGATAATCCATGATTTTGAATACCCTATTATGCTGATCCATTGCATTAAAAACCTCTATGCCAATGTGGCAGCTCTGATAAATGGTATGTATGTCAAAGATGTAAAAGCCCACTCTTTGAAGGCAATAAAGAGAGCCACAGAGCCATGCAGAGAGCCAGAAGAAAATGCAGAACACCCACAAGAGTGAAAAAATACCAGAGATGGGCAAGTGAAAGACTTGGTCCTTGAAAGAAGGCCAAGGAACTGTTTGGAAAGCCCATGTATTAAAGCACCAAAGACTGGAAGAATAACATAAATCTTGTTTGCGTCTGGAGAAGTAATACCAGCCCAAAACGTGATTTCATCAGACCTCATGAACACAACAGGATGAAAATTAGTCAAAGCTCAAAATACATGCTATCATATACAACATCATCCATGACACTGCATGACAAAAAAGAAACATGGCATACCTATTGTCCCAAGCAATCTCACTTCTAGTTTTTTTTTTTTTTTTTTTTTTTTTTTTATGATAGTCACAGAGAGAGAGAGAAGAGAGAGAGAGACAGAGACGTAGGCAGAGGGAGAAGCAGGCTCCATGCACCGGGAGCCTGACGTGGGATTCGATCCCGGGTCTCCAGGATCGCGCCCTGGGCCAAAGGCAGGCGCCAAACCGCTGCGCCACCCAGGGATCCCTCACTTCTAGTTTTAATTAACAAAACTTTTATCTACTTTATACACAACTTGAAATAAAGTCTCATCAGTAACACCTCAGGACACTGAAACTGTGCTTGACCTCCACCTAAATATCAGTCCCATGGAATTCAGCCAATCCAAGATGGCTCTTTGGCAGTCTGCAACAAAGCTGCTAAAAATTAATAGTGTGAACTATTATATTTGATGACTAGTCCTTAATTTTTATTTTTTTTAAAGATTTTATTTATTTATTCATGGGAGACACACAGAGAGAGGCAGAGACACAGGCAGAGGGAGAAGCAGGCTCCATGCAGGGAGCCCAATGTGGGACTCAATCCTGAGTCTCCAGGATCACACCAGGTGCCGAAGGCAGGTGCTCAACCGCTGAGCCACCCAGGTGTCCCTAGTCCTTCATTTTTAAATCAAGACTTTATTATTATTTAGCTGTTAAACTTACGCTGTCTTTTTCAAGGTGAATTTAGGTTGATAACAGATATTTATTTGAATATTAGTAGGGAACCTGTCCTATCTTGAAATTACTTTATTCTCAGCAAAAGTTGGCATTGCACTTCATTAAGTAAGAGGGTTTCTTAACCTTGGCAACTGCAGCACAGTATGGTTCAAGATTCTGCCCAAGATGGGTGTCATGACTGTGTGCTTGTTCATTCCCAGCACAGCCACTGCACTTATCTATAGGTTCACTGACAGAGACAAGAAGAAATGGGTTGCCCATTATTTCTACTCGTAGAGTTTGATAGAAAGAGATAGGGCCTCTCTGGAGTTAATCATTACTATGTGTCAAAGGGCTTAGAGAACATTGATTAAAATAGCATTTTCTTGACTGATAAAAAATAACTCATTTATACTTCTCTACCCGTTCTAGAAGGTTATGCAATAATGTAGTGCATAATAAAAACAACAACAACAAAAAAAAACAATTTAAGTGTTTTTTTTTAAGATTTATTTATTTATTTATTTATTTATTTATTTATTTATTTATTTATTTATGATAGACATAGAGAGAGAGAGGCAGAGACACAGGAGGAGGGAGAAGCAGGCTCTATGCTGGGAGCCTGACGTGGGACTTGATCCCGGGACTCCAGGATCACGCCCTGGGCCAAAGGCAGGCGCTAAACCACTGAGCCACCCAGGGATCCTCAATTTAAGTGTTTCTTAAATTAGCTACTTCTATTTCCAATGTCCATGTCCTTTGTATATCACTGCTATCATGCAAAGAAGATTCCCTTTGCATTTACTATAAACAAATGTGTTAAAACGAAGAAAAAAACAAATCAGGGAGGTCCCTTTATACTCTGAAAAATCCCAACTGAGTAGTTGAGTAACAGAATGCATCACACTGTTTAAAACCATAAAAGTAAAATCAACAACAAAAGCATATTCCACTTCTACAGAAATGCTGAGACCAAAATATGCACATAACAAAAAGTCTCCTAAGAAGTTACTGTTTAAATAGCGTGTAAGGGGATGCCTGAGTGGCTCAGCAGTTGAGCGACTGCATTCCGCCCTGGAGTCTGGGGATCGGGTCCCACATTGGGCTCCTTGTATGGAACCTGCTTCTCCCTCAGCCTCAGCCTCTGCCTGTCTGTCTGTTTCTCTCTCTCTCTCTCTCTCTCTCTCTCCTCTCTCTCTCTCTTTCTGTGTCTCCCATGAATAAATAAATAAAATCTTTTTAAAAATAAATAAGTGTGTAAGTACAACTTATTGGCTCAATTTTAAAATAGTTCTCTATTAACACTAAAAACAATGGTCATAAAACAGAAAAGTAAGTTTAATATGTGAACAAGATATTAGAGTACCCTGAATGCAAAGGCTGTTCCATGTACAGACCTGGCAAATGGGCAAAGGCCTGTGTCCACAACTAACTGTGATTGAACCTCATTCAGTTTCAGTTTCTTCAGATATAATGAGGATAATACAATCTCCCTCAGGGGCTTGTTTTTTAAATTAAATGATGTTACATAATGGAAAATATCTCACAGACATGATACATAGTAGGCATTCAACATTTGCTTTCCATTCCCCAGTGCTATATTAGCACAGTCAACAAGCATATGCCTCATAAAAAAATTCGGGTTATAACTTTTTTTTAAAAAATCCCAGAATCTGGGAAACAGATTCTAAAAGAACTAACCTATAACTAGATTTCTCTGTTATTATATTCAACTTTGGAATTATTAAAAAAATGTCTAGTCTATTCAACATCACCAACTGGTAACCTACTGCCCACTTAGTAGAACTCTTAAAATACATACATTCATATTCACAAAGCACTAGCTCAGATTAGAGAAAATTCTTTTCACCAACAATCGTGAACTTGCAAGAAATGTAACACAGGGACGCCCGGGTGGCTCAGTGGTTGAGCGCCAGCCTTCGGCCCAGGGCGTAATCCTGGAGTCCCAGGACTGAGTCGCACATCAGGCTCCCTGCATGGAGCCTGCTTCTCTCTCTGCTTATGTCTCTGTCTCTCAGAGAATAAATAAATTTTTTTAAAATTTAAAAAAAGAAATGTAACACAATCCTACATGAAAATGTCCTTCTTCAAACTACAAACATTCTGACAAAAATGCTACACACAACAATTGCTTATGGTAATCAGATTAGCCAATAAATAGGTGAAAACAAAATGAGTATTTCCTGCCATCGTCTTCCGTTAGAAAGGTATAAAACAAAAGAGAAAAAAGAGCATGCAGCAAGAGAGAGCTTATATCCAATAATAACAGGATACATCATGCTAGAAGTTACAGTACACGAAATGACTTATGAACTTATTAATTCAAAAGTATCTTTGCATGTATTCATCAATAACCAGTCTTAAAACAATCCAGTAAATGATACCAACATATAGTAATCTCTTACTAGAATGATTTCTCTACTATGAAATAATTTAAGAAGCAGAAATGAGGAGAAAATAAATATCTACAATAGACCTTTATTTTAAATAGGCAAATACTATTTTAATTAGGACTAAATTCATTGCCCCTGTGGTGACTAATTTTAGTGTCAATAGGGCTAGGCCACAATAACCAGATTTGGTCAAATGTTATTCTAGATGTTTCCGAGAAAGTAGCTTCTACATAAGATTAATATTTAAATCAGTAAAGTTTGAGTTAAGCAGATTATGCTTCATAATGTGAGTGTACTTCATTCAATCAGTTGAAAGCCTTAACAGGAAAAAAAACTGACCTCCTTGGAGGAAGAGAGAATTCCATCTTTGGGTTATAATTGCAACTCTTCCCTCAGTGTCTAGATTTTGGACTTGCCAGTGTTCAGTCATGTGAGCCAATTTCTTAAAACTCAATCTCAACACCTCTCTTTCTCTTTCTCTCCATACACCTATACACATAAATATCCCGCATCATACTGATTTTCTCGAGAATCTTGATGAATATGACCCCAAACTTTAAATTCATCCCCCAATAAATGATCTCATCATGAACTACATATAATCACCCTACCCTTCCTTTTTACCTTTTTATAAGGAAATACCTCAATAAATGAATCTTGTAAAAACAAAAACAATCCCCTTACTTATACAGTTAGCAAGGTTGATAAGGAATGGAAAACCTTTCAAACACTGCAAACCCAACTCAGCAAGTAGGTGAATGCCTTCCACTCACATATCTTTTCATGGGGTTTCCACAGGTCTACACACACTTGAATTACAGAAGGTTGAACATCAGGAAAACTAAGGTCAACAAAATTTCCCTTTACTATAGCAGGTTATCCTCCTTGTGGATCCCTTCTTGTTCAGCACCTCTGTCAACACATCAGTTCCCTAACTCTCATGCTGGTTTGGCCATGGTATTGAGCCCCTCAAGTGATATTATCACTTTACTTTTATCATTTCACATTTTGCATCTTTTCAACTCTAGAATTTCCATTAGGTTTTCTATTATTTCCAACTCCTTAATGAGGTCCTCCATTTGTTAAGCCATTGTTATCACACTTTAATTTTAGAAACACGACTCATCTACTTCTTAGGACATATTTTAAAATCCTTGTCTGTAAAATTTAACATCCAGAGACTATCAAAACAGTTTCTACTGCCTCCTCTTTCTTCTCTATGTACCACATTTTCTTGTTTTTTGGAATGTGTCATAATTTTATGTTGAATACTTGACATTAAAATTATATAAATATGATACGGCATAAGAACTCTGAAATCTGTCTTCCTCTACAATGTGCAGTTACTAATGGCTCTGCTCAGTTTTACTTTTCTTTAACTTGGTTTTTTAAAGCCTGGTTTCCTGGGGGTTGCCCTATGTCTATGTAGCTTAATGGTTAGTCAATGATTCAACAGAGAATTTACTCAAATAATAAATTCTGTCATCCTTTCCAAAAGGATCTGTGTGGTGGTAGGGTAGCACATTCAACACTCAAAACAGATTCAAGGCTCCCCAGATTTTAATCTAGTCTCTATTGTAGAAAGCCATCATAAAAGTTACTATAATAACACGTAAACTAAAAAATACTTTTCTTAATAATGCTAATCTTTCATTTCAAGACTGAGTTCTGATCTACTGCTTGTTTTCTTTTGTCTCTGCTACTACCTTGCATATGAGAAAACAGTAAACAGAGAAATAACAAGGCCACAGCCACAGGAAACCCTAAATATGTTTTTAAATCCTTTATCTTCTCTCTTGTAAGAGCATTGTCTTATGGTAACAAAGATTTTAAGATACCAAAATTCACCCTCTGAAATAACAATACAAATTTTTAATAGTGGTTCAAAGACATATTTAATTTCCTTACCCAGAAGATCCAGTGCTCTTACAAACACCAAGGAGGGGCCTTTTTTCAGCAAAGTTGTCACACTTTTGAGTACCTGATAAGGGACATAAAATAAAATGTAAAATAAAACTTTGAGAAGTAATTCTTGTATATTTTCCATTATTTTCATGCTCTCAAAATATTTGCAGCTGAAGAGGCAGTAAAACATTCATTACAAATTGACATAATTAATACACTTTGACTGAACAAAAATAGAACAGCTATAAATAAGCCTATAACTATTTTTAAAATTGAACCAGCATTTAAAAATATCTTAAAAAAGGGATCCCTGGGTGGCGCAGCGGTTTGGCGCCTGCCTTTGGCCCAGGGCACGATCCTGGAGACCCGGGATCGAATCCCATGTCGGGCTCCCGGTGCATGGAGCCTGCTTCTCCCTCTGCCTGTGTCTCTGCCTCATTCTCTCTCTCTCTCTCTGTGACTATCACAAATAAAAAAAATAAAAAAAAAAATTAAAAAAAAAATTAAAAATATCTTAAAAAAAAAAAAACTGGCACCAACTTCAATCATATACACATTCTCCACAAGATCAGAAACCTCCCCCACCTCCACCAACTAATTAACTAAGACTAGTGTAATTTCCAAATCAAAAGTAAATAAAGGGGGCAGCCCGGGTGGCTCGGCGGTTTAGCACTGCCTTTAGCTCAGGGCGTGATCCTGGAGACCCAGGATTGAGTCCCATGTGGGGCTCCCTGCATGGGGCCTGCTTCTCCCTCTGCCCCTGTCTCTGCCTCTCTCTCTCTCTCTCTCTCTCTCTGTGTGTCTTGTGAATAAATAAATAATACCTTTAAAATAAAAAGTAAATAAAGGGAGGTAAGGACAGAAAAATTATAAAATTACAGGCCATTATCAATATACATAAATGCAAAAATCCTTTTAAAAATATTAAGCTGAATAGCAATATATTACAAAAAATAAAATCTCATAGCAAAGTTGGATTCACCCAATAATTTCACATTACAAAATCTAATGTAATTCATTAAAATAGCATTTCAACAAATACAAAAAAGTATTTAATTCTATACCTAGTCATGATAAGAACAAAAGAAAACAAAAATAAGTTTTCTGGTCATTTCCGGGCGGCACAGGATGGAGTGGCCAATGGCCAACAGAGCAACATGCCTAAGTTTTATTATGACTACTAAGACACATACCTCACCCATGACTCTCCATCTGTGAGAAAGACACACTGCAGTGGTAGGAAACACAAAGAGAATGTGAAAGACTACGATCAGAAATGGATGGAAGAGCAGGCTCAGAGCCTGACCGACAAAACAAACGTTGCATTTCAACAAGGAAAGATACCTCCTATTCCATTCTCTGCTCCTCCTCCTGCAGGGGCAATGATCCTACCTCCCCCCAGTCTCACAGGTCCTCCTCGCCCTGGTATGATGCCAGCCCCTCATATAGGGGGCCCTCCTATGATGCCAATGATGGGCCCTCCTCCTAGGATGATGCCAGTGGGACTTGCTCCTGGAATGAGGCCACCTATGGGAGGCCACATGCCAATGATGCTTGGGCCCCCCCCCATGATGAGACCTCCTGCCTGTCCCATGATGGTGCCCACTTGGCCAGGAATGACTCAACCAGACAGATAAGGAGAGACAGGAACCTTTTGTATTCATTTTATTTTATTTTATTTTATTTTATTTTATTTTATTTATTTTATTTTATTTTATTTATTTTATTTTTGTATTCATTTTATATTACTTGTTCTACTTCACCAGGAGATCATGTGCTGTGACTCTGGGTGTTTTCTAACAGCATGACAAGGAAGACTTGCTTTCCTTCCTATCAAAGAGAGAATACTTTTTGCAGGGGAATAGTGGGACCAAAAAAAAAAAAAAAAAGGCAATTTTCATTTGTATTGTGAAATGTGAAAATAAAATTGTCAACTGTTTTTTTTTGTCAACTGTTTTAATTAAAAAAATAGTCTTTTCCCAATAATGATTATTATAAAATATTCTATAACAAAATCACAGATAATGCTTTAAAGCATTCCCATGAAAATTAGTAATAACACAAGGACACCCAATTAACTATTCCTATTCAACCTTCTACTGGAAGTCCTAGACAGGATAATAACAATAAATGAACTCAACAATATTACTGGATATAAAACCAATGTAAAATAGCAACAACAAGCAGAAGAATAAAGTCAGGAAATACAAAAGGCTCAGAATCACATAAAAAGATATTCAACCTCATACATAAGAGAAATTCTACTTAAAACTATACTGAAAAACTGTCATAATTTGCTAATTTTTTTAGAAATGATAATGGTACTATGGTTATAATTGTAAGATTCTTTGGGAAATAAATAATAAAATATTAACCAATAAACTGGTATGATATCTGGGAGGGGATAGCTATAATATTCTAGATGAAGACGAATAGATGCTAATAAAATAAGATTAGCCATATAATTATGGGTAATAAGCTCTTAGAGATTGTTACACTATTTTTACTACTTCTGAATAAGTCAGAAAATTTTCCATGAAAAAACTTTTAATTATACTGATAGACACTGATCTTTACTTAAGACCTTCTCAAAAAAATCCAAAAGTTCTATAAAATTCTCTGGCCATATCAATCAAAATTATAAATGCAAATAGCCTTTAACGGAGAAATATCACTGCTAATATTTCACCCTGTACATATACTCATCCATGAAGAAAATAACCTGAATACAAAATTATTCACTATAGCATTGTTTGTAACAGAAGACTAGTAACTTCCAAATAGATAATGATGTATTTCCTACAGCTATAAAAGATAAGTGTATACTCTATGGAAATATGAAATGAAATACAAAATACAAAATGAAAAAATATATATATACACAAAAATAGAAAAATACAGGATACTGTCCCATCTTTTGTATAATGTAGAAAAAGAAAGACTTATTTGTATATATGCATACCCACACATACTAAGAATACATAAAAAATCCTAACTAATGGTCACCTATGGGACAGAGAATGGAAAAAGCAAAAGATAGGGAACAAAATGGGAAAAAAGGTTTTTGTTTATATGCTTTATACTTTTTAGTTTTCAAACCACATGAAGATATTAACTCCCTCTCCAAAATTTTGCTTTGTTTTTAAATAAGGAGACAAAAGCCAGAAGAGACAAGTAAGTAGTGGGTTCATCTTCTGAGACAAGCTGGTAGACAGAGGACATGCATTTCATTTTATCCCTTCTGAAAATTCCTGAAAATTTTTCATATAATAGCACATTAAATCAAGCAGCATTAAAAACTATATTAAATGCCCATAAATTTTGGAAACAGAAGAGTGATGACTAATTTAGCAGCCCCAAGTAAAAGTTCAAGCTAATCCTGTGGAAAAAAATAAAATCTGAGACTCAAAGACTTGACACCTGATTCTATCAGGTACACCTGAGATTTATCCTCAGGAGATTGGTAAAGGATCTTGTGAGCCTTCTCTGGAGGATTTAACAAGCCAGGCCATGAAGAAAGACCAAAAGACACTTTCAATCAGAAGGCACAACCAAAGCACAATAACCAAACAATAAATTAAAAAATGAGGCTGGTCCAGTGGTTTGGCGCCACCCTCGGCCTGAGGTGTGATCCTGGGGACCCAGGATCAAGTCCCACGTCGGGCTCCCTGCGTGGAGCCTGCTTCGCCCTCTGCCTGTGTCTCTGCCTCTCTCCCTCTCTGTGTCTGTCATGAATGAATGAATAGATAGATAGATAATAAATTGAGGCTAGCCCGCCTTCAGCCCAGGGCATGATCCTGGAAACCTGGGATTGAGTCCCATGTCGGGCTCCCTGCGTGGGGCCTGCTTCTCCCTCTGCCTGTGTCTCTGCCTCTCTCTCTCTCTCATGAATAAATAAATAAAATCTTTTTTAAAAATTTGACAAACACAACACGGAACTTTTTTTTTAAGATTTTATTTATTTATTCATGAGAGACACAGAGAAAGAGGCATAGACATAGGCAGAGGGAGAAGCAGGCTCCATGCAGGGAGCCTGATGAGGACTCAATCCCAGGACTCCAGGACCACGCCCTGGGCCAAATGCAGGTGCTAAATCGCTGAAGCACCCGGGCTACCCAGCACAGAACTTTTGATCAGGTTTTTAGTGTGCCACTTACAAACATGTAAAGACAAAGAAAACAATTATCTGCAAGTAGCTAACTCTACACAGGGAGAAAAACATCAAAAATAAAATATATATAGATATCACTAATAATTTGTAAGATAGGAGAGGATATATTTTAGGAACAGAACAATACAAGAATGCAACGAAAAATGGACTCTTGAAGAATAAAACAGAGTTCCTGGAAATTAAAAAAAAAGGTAGATTTTTTTTTTTTTAAAGATTTTATTTTATTCATGAGAGACCCAGAGAGAGAGGCAGAGACATAGGCAGAAGGAGAAGCAGGTTCTCCATGGGGAGCCCAATGCAAGATTCAATCCCAGGACCCAAAGGTCACGACCTGAGCCAAAGGCTCAACCACTGAGCCACTCAGGTGCCTCCCGGTAGATTATTTAATAAACTCAACACAAGGGTGAAAGGTAAAATTGAAAAAATTTCTCAGAGATCAAAAACAAAAAACTAGAGGAAAACAGCATTAAACTACACACACACACACACACACACACACACACACACACACACGAAGTGTTAAAGGAATAGTCTCAAAAGTCCAACACATAGATAGGAGAAAAGAAAAAAAAAGAGAAAACAGAGAAAATAGGAAGAAATCACCTACAAAAAATTCCAAAAAAATTTCCCAGAAAAAAGAATATGACTTTCTGAGCCCTTTAAGGGTATGGAACAATAGATTCAACAGACCAACCCCAATGTGCATTACGTCAGGACAGTGGTAACAAGAAGTTTTGACAAGCCTCCATGGAGAAAAAGCAAGCTGTTACAGAATGAAGAATTCCAATGGCTGCTCTACGTATGCAATAACATCGAAAAAACCTACAGCTAACATCATATAGTCTGAACGCTCTCCCCCTGGGTTCAGGAACAACTCAAGAATATCCACTCCCCCCACTACTATTTAACATACTACTGGAAGTTCTAGCCAAGGCAACAAGACAAGAGAAAAAGAGAAAAGGTATACAGAAAAGAAAGGAAGAAAAATCTCTATGTGCTGATAATATGACTGATACATAGATTTAAAAAAAAAAAAAAAACCCTAAAGCTAATAAGTGAGTTCGTTCAGGAAGATCACAGGAGACAAGATCAACATCAAAAATCAACTGTGGGGCAGCCCTGGTGGCTCAGCGGTTTAGCGCCACCTTCGGTCCAGGGTGTGATCCTGGAGATCACAGTCCCACATCGGGCTCCCTGGAGACCCAGGATTGAGTCCCACGTCGGGCTCCCTGCATGGAGCCTGCTTCTCCCTCTGCCTGTGTCTCTGCCTCTCTCTCTCTTTGTCTCTGTCTCTCTCTCATGACTAAATAAATAAAATCTTTAAAAAACAAAACAAAAATCAACTGTGGATTGTATTTTTCTTTTTAAGATTTTATTTATTTATTTGAGAGAGAGAGCACAAGATGGGGTTAGGAAGAGGCAGAGGGAGAAGCAAACTTCCCACTGAGCAGGGAGCCCTAATGGGGGCCTGAACCCAGGGGCCTGAGATTGTAACCTAAACCAGAGGCAGATGTTTAACCAACTAAGCCAACCAGGCACCTCAAAAATCAAATGTATTTCTATATACTAGCAATGAATGTATGAAATATAAGATTAAAAGTAAAATAACAATTTATATACTGGAAATTAATATTACACTTACTGGAATTTAAAACATTTTTTAAAAAGTAAAATATTTATAATTGATCAAAATTAAATAAATAAATCTAAAACAAAACATGTAGCACTTACATACTGAAAACTGCAAAATAATAAAAGGAATAAAAAACAACCCAAATAAATGGAGGTACATAATTGATATAAGATACACAGATTAGGGCAGCCAGGGTAGCTCAGTGGGTTAGCGCCACCTTCAGCCCAGGGTATGATCCTGGAGACCCGGGATTGAGTCCCACATCAGGCTCCCTGCCTGGAGCCTGTTTCTCCCTCTGCCTGTGTCTCTGCCTCTCTCTCTGTGTCTCTCATTAATAAATAAATAAATTTTTAAAAAAAGATACACAGATTAAGGGAACAGAAGAGCAGCCACAAATAGACCCACACAAATATGACCAACTAATTTTTATAAAGATGTAACAGCAATTAAGTGGAGGAAGAGTAGTCTTTTCAACAAATAGTCCTGGAGCAACTGGACATCCATAGAAAAAAAGATAAAACTGGATCTAAGCCCTACACCTTATCCAAAATTAACTTAAAATAAATCATAGATTCATATGTAAAACTACATAACTTTTAGAAGAAAACCTGCAGGACCTAGGGTTTGGTGAAGAAGTCTCAGGTACACACAACATCAAAAAGTATGATGCATAGAGCAAATAAATAAATAAATAAATAAATAAATAAATCTGGATTTAATTAAAATCTTAAAAAACAAGCAAAAAAATTAATAATAAAGTAAAAAATAAGGTACGCATTGGGAAAAAAATACTTCCAAAACACATGTCTGGCAAAAAACTCATATCCACAAAATATAAACTCCAACTCAACACTGAAAAAACATACAATCCAATTAGAAAATGGGCAAAAGACAAAGAAATATTCCACTAAACAGAAGATAATAAATGGCAAATAATAAAGATGAAAAGATTGTCAATGGTACCAGCCATCAAAAAAATGGAAATTAAGACCAAAATGAGATATAATTACACATCCATTAGAATAACTAAAAGAGAAAAGCATGACAATAACAAATGTTGGCAAAGGTGCAAAGAAACTAGATCTTTCATACATTCCTGGAAATGTAAAATAGTACAACCCCTCTAGAAAACCACCAACTAAACATATACTTACCATACATCCCAGCAATCACAGTACTGGGCATCTATCCCAGAGAAATAAAAACTTCCACCCACACAAACCTGTTTACAAATGTTATAGTAGTTTTACTTGAAAAAGCCAAAAACGGAAATGACCCCAGATGTTATTCAGCAGATGACTATCTCTATACCATGTAATACTAATCGATACAAAAAGTGTTCATACACTAAATAACTTGAATATAACTCAATAACATTGTGCTAAATGAAAAAGCCAATATCAAAATTTCATGTACTACATAATTCTAGTTATATAACAATCTTGAAATGACAAAATTATTATAAGATGGAGAGCAGTAAAGATCTGGGATCCCTGGGTGGCGCAGCGGTTTGGCGCCTGCCTTTGGCCCAGGGCGCGATCCTGGAGATCCGGGATCGAATCCCACATCGGGCTCCTGGTGCATGGAGCCTGCTTCTCCCTCTGCCTGTGTCTCTGCCTCTCTCTCTCTCTCTCTCTCTCTCTCTGTGACTATCATAAATAAATAAAAATTAAAAAAAAAAAAAAAAAGATGGAGAGCAGATTGATGGTTCTAAAAAGTTAGGGAGGGTGGAAGAAGAAGCATGAAGGAGATCATTATAGTGATGGTCTAGATTTGAATCTTGATTGTGGTGGTGGTTAAAATGACCGACACATGTGGTAAAATGTCATGGAACTATGTGCACACATGCCACCAATGTCAATTTCTTGGTTTATATATTATTCTATACTTACATATGAATGAGGAAACCACTAGGAAAAACTAGGTAAAAGGTACAAAGTACTGCTCTCTGGTATTTTTGCATTTCCTAAAAATATGTAGTATTTCAGAAAACTCCTTACTACAATTGGTTTATAAATGTTTTTCTAGGGGATCCCTGGGTGTCTCAGCGGTTTAGCACCTGTCTTCAGCCCAGGGCGTGGTCCTGGAGTCCTGGGATTGAGTCCCACATCAGGCTCTCTGCATGGAGCCTGCTTCTCCCTCTGCCTACGTCTCTGCCTCTCTCTGTGTGTCTCTCATGAGTAAATAAATAAAATCTTTAAAAATAAGTAAATAAATAAAATAAATAAATAAAATAAAAATAAATAAAAAATAAATGTTTTTCTATAAATAATAATTTGGGTTTTACTCTTTTTAAAAAGGGATGTATGTCAAAAGAATGAGAAGATAAGCCACGGGACGCCTGGGTGGCTCAGCGGTTGAGCATCTGCCTTCAGCCCAGGGCGTGATCCCGGAGTCCTGGGATCAAGTCCCACATCAGGCTCTCTGCATGGAGCCTGCTTCTCCCTCTGCCTATGTCTCTGCCTCTCTCCCCGCCCCCCCCCCCCCGTGTGTGTGTCTCTCATGAATAAATAAATAAAACCTTAAAAAAAAAAAAAAACAAGAAGACAAGCTACAGTCTAGAGAAGTGTTTGCAAAAGACATATCTGATAAAGGACAGTTATCTAAAACATACAAAGAATTCAGACTGGACAATAAGAAAGCAAAGAACCCAAATTAAAAAATGGAAAAAAGATCTGAGCAGACACCTAAGCAAAAATGATACACAGATGGCAAAATAGGCATATGAAAAGATTTTCCATAGTCATATGTCATCAGGGAAACTTAAATTAAAACAATGAGATATCGGGATGCCTCCATGGCTCAGTGGATGAGCGTCCTCCTTTGGCTCAGGGCGTGATCCCGGGGTTCTGGGATAGAGTCCTGCATCGGGCTCCCCACAGGGAGCCTGTTTCTCCCTCTGTCTATGTCTCTGCTTCTCTCTGTGTTTCTCTCATGAATAAATAAATCTTTTTTTAAAAATGAGATATCAATGCATACCTACTGGAATGACCAAGATCCACAAAAATGACAATAACAAATGTTGGAATTTGGAAAAGAGGATTTAGAGAACAGGAACTCTTATTCATTGCTAGCCGGAATTCAAAATGGTACAGCCATACTGGAAGACAGTTTGGCAGTGTCCTACAAAACTAAAGATACTCTTACCATACAATCCAGCAATCACACTTCTTGATATTTACCCATAGGAGTTGAAAGCTTTTGTACACACAAAAACTTGCACACAGATGTTTATAGCAGCTTTGTTCATAGTTGCCAAAACTCAGAAGTAATTAGGACATCCTTCAGTAGATGAACAGATAAATAAACTGACATATTCAGACAACGGAATATTATTCAGGACTAAAATGAAATGAGCTATCAATCCCTGAAAAAACATGGGGGTAACTTAAATGCATTGCTCAGTGAAAGAAGTCAATTTGAAAAAGCTACCTGCTGTGTGACCATCATTGACATATGACATTCTGGAAAAGGCAAAACTATAGCAACTTTAAATAAAAAGATCAGTTGTTGCCAGGGGCTTAGAGGAAGGAGAGATAAATTCATAAGGCACAACTGGTGTTTAAGGCAGTGACACTATTCTGTAAGTAAGATACTACAATGATGGATATACAGTATTACTCATTTGTCAAAACCCATAGAATATACAACATCAATAGAAAACTGTAATCTATAGACTTTGAATAGTAATGATGTATCAATTTAGGTGTCAATATGAAGTATGTGAATAGCTGGAGAAGCAGGGGGTGGGCAAGGGGTATACAGGAACCCTCTGTGCTTTCTGTTCAGTTTTGCTATACAACTAAAACTGCTCTAAAAATATGAATTTTCAAAAAAAAGATGTACTAAGCTCTTAAATACTCATGTTCATTGCAGCATTATTCACAATAACCAAAAGATAAAAGCAACCCAAAGATCCATCAATAGATTGAATGGATAATGAAAATGTGCTATATATACACAATGGAATATTATCTAGCTTTTAAAAAGAAGGAAATCCTGTTACATGCTACATATAGATAAATCTTGAGGACATTATGCTAAGTGAAATATGCCGGTCATAAAAAGACAACTCCATTACTCTATTTACACAGGCATCTAAAGTAGTTAAACTCATAGAAACAATGTCAAATGCAGTTACCGGGGACTGGGAGCAGAGAGAGAGGTGGAGAGCTGTTACATGATGGATCAGAGATTCAGTTTCACAAGTTGAAAAAGTTCTAGAGATCTGTGTACATAGTTAACACTACTTAACTGTGATCTAGAGATGGCAAATTATACGTGATTTTTACAATTAAAAATTTTGAAAAAGGTAGAAATAAATTGTGCACATGTGTGTGCAGACCAGCACAAGCACGCACATGGATGTGTAGTTAAATATATACACACACAAATATTTAGTTACATTACATACTAGCCACATAAACACCAATTTCAAAATATGGATATACCTCTTAGGGGATTAGGATGAAGATAATATTTGGAAGAGGTATCCAGGGGATCTCAGCACTCTTTCAACAATGTCTCATTTTTTCACTGGACAGTAAAAAGTAGCTGTAATGTCAATAATCCATCTTAAGAGAACACTCCAAAAATAATGAGGACTGATCCAGAAGAGACAGGTTAATGGTTATACATTTAGATTGTGACATGATGGGGGTTGCCTAGGTGGCTCAATTAAGTGACTGCCTTTGACTCAGGTCATGATCCCAGGATGCTGGGATGGAGCCCCCCATCGGCTCCCTGCTCAGAGGGGAATGTGTTTCTTGCTGTCCCTCCCCCTATCCATGCTCAGCTGGCTTGCTCTCTCTCTCTCAAATAAATAAATCTTTAGAAAAAAAAAAGATTGTAACATGATGTACATAATATGACACTTTTAAATTGTGAATATACTTATACAAAACAGGTTAAGATCTTTGACAAACTATATTATCAACATGTGAATATGATAAAGATCAACACTAAAAACAATGTTTATGAATAAATTCTCACTATTTTTAAGAGCTTATAATGTGTAAGTCTTTACAAATTATTAATTTACTATAGATCGTGCTATTATCCCTGCTAAACAAATAAATCAAATTTCACAATTAACAATACAACTTGAATGAAGCATAAGTTAACAATTAACTGGTCCAAAGCCCACAATATTTGTTTCAGATTAATTATAGCTGAACTTCATCTATACAAGCCCAATTCTTCACTCCTACACATTTCACCTTCACCTTCAACAATAACTATTTTACTTCTGCTTCCTGGTTTCAAGTGTTTTTACAGCTTGCACCTGTATTATACATAACAATATAATATTTTGATGAATGAAATATCATGTCTTCAAAATGCAAGTAATACTGGCAAGAATGGCTTGATTCTTTTGCGTTTCTCAAACCTGAACGGAAGAACTACTATTGGTTTCAGCTGACCTAAGAGGTTGTATCAGGACTCCTGACTGCACTAGAAGGTCACCTACCTGACACTGAAGACTTATATTCCTCATAGATATTCAGAGAAGAGAGTCAGGCAAAAATTTTAAACACAAAATAAAACCTTAACTTGCAAACAGCATAACCTACAACACAACTACTACCAAAACCACGCAAGCAGAAAAGACCAGTCACAATAAGCAAACAAATGATAACAGAACTTCCAAATTTATTTGAGGCATGCTTTTTAGTTAAAAAAAAATCAAATTTCTGAGTTGGAAAACTAGGTAACACAACCTTACCTCTGCTTTAAATAATGTCATTGTGGATGGTTTGAATAAACACAATTTTTAAAGTGTTAGTATAAAAATTCTACAATCTCATGAACACCATAGCTATTAACCTGATTTTTCATGCAGTATAAATAGGAGCAAGTACTCTCCATGATGCCTAATGGAGTCATCACCCTCCCATAATGTAATCCTCCAAATTGTAGAGGATTAACTTTTTATATATAAAATTGTGTTTATTTGCATGTACAATAGAGAGAATGACGTTACACACACCTGTTCTACAGCATTTAACAGAATGTAGCTTGATGATTGAAATGAAAAGCGGCTAGCCAAATCCATCAAATATAAAAACTATTGCAATCCTGTTGCAAAGTCCTTTTGTTAAACTCCTTTTATTCTAAATCCTTTTAATTCTGTCCTATAACACTAAAACATTTATAAAAAGCTTAAAATCCTAATAAATCGCACAATTAAAGTAATGAAAATGGGCTTGTCCACCAAGTCACAACTCCTCTCTCCCTCAACAAAATTCAAGACAGTTTGCATGTCAGAAAATATTAAGTAATATCTGCACCACACATACCATTATAAACACATTAAAACCAAAGAGTTTAAGCTTATAAATCAGCCTTAAAGATTTCAAGATATCAAATAGAAACCATTCCTGTGAGGATCCAAAAGCAGATCCAGAGGCAAATCCAACTGATAATGAAATATCCCAACTCCACTCTTTTGATGTGGAGGATGATGTCTTAAATATAAAGATTTTACACAAAAGTATGCTAATACTAATAAAATTTAACTGGGAAAGCATTTTGCAGAAATAGCCCATTAAACAATTTAATTCATCTTATCATTTAATTAAGCCACTTATAAGCCTTCCACTCCATTTTTTATTTTGCTGAAATAATTTTTTCACAAAAAAATCTACTTCAACCAGTTTGTCCATGTCCAGTTTTCCTTATAAATTCTCTCGACATGAGCTTCAAGTTGTAGTCACATTTTGCAGATCTAAATTTTGGCTAGAAAGTATGATTCCATTGTCATATGTAGTCAAATTTTATTGTATGCAATTTTAGATTGTCAGGATCTCTTCCCACAAAAAAGTTCTATTTTCTTACAAAATTCTCTACTTTATGCTACAAAATAATCTCCTATATATCTCTTACCTAAACAGAGAAAAAACACAAGGAATCTTTTAAGACAAGGAAGAAAGGAGATGAGGAGGGAAACATACAGGAAACTAGATGCAGAGGTTGCCACAGGAGAAACACGGCAGAAATCTTATTACCTTGAACAGTTTTATCTAAATATGACCACTAAAGACATCTTTGCCATTTGCCTCAAATATCCAAAATATGTGTATACATTTTAACCTCCATAGTTTCAAAAAGTTTAATATATTAAAGACATTTTTTCATTGTTGATAGCCTTATTACCTTCTACCATAAGTTAAAACGTTCGATATGTGAAGTACCCTCGAACATTTAGTGGCATGGTATTATTTTGCTTTGATGATCTGGCTCTGCAGCTCCTTCACAGTTGAGACTCATCAGATCTTAAGCACAAGCCATTCAGTTAACAGCAGAGTAAACTGATATTAAGAGAGGTTAAATTATTTGTCCAAGTTGTTGTCATACTAAATGCCACATGTGAACCTGAAACACAGTTCAAATTTTTTCCTTTGCTATCTTTGGTCGCTGAAAAAAGCTACAGTCAGAAAATTAGGATCAATTTCTCTGCTGAAAAATAAAATTATTGACAGAGGCTAATGTATTTAATCCCTTTGTGCTTTAATTCTCTCATCTGTAAATGAGGATAAATACCAATACCTCACATAGGATTGTTGTGAGGATTTAAAAGGTAATAAGTGCAATGGACTAAGCAAGGTGCTGCAACATGTAACAACTCAGTAAACTTGGTACAGTTATTACTGTTGCTGGCAACTCTAGCAAGGCCAACCCATTCATCTACTTTGCTGGGGGAAAAAAAAAATACAAAACAAAAAACACCTGTGACACCCTTGACATCCCTTTCACTGTTCTACCATGGGGCCAATATCTCTTTGACCTAACTCTCACTGTCTTGTTCACCCATGTTGGAATATGTCAAGCACACTTCTGCCTCAGGAATGCTGCATTTTCTGCTCTCTACTTGGAAATTTCCATTTATGCCCTAGTTATATACATAGTTTACTCGCACACTTTTTTTTTAGGTCACACTAAAACATTTTCCAATCAGAAAGATCATCGCCAATCAGATTCTAGTTCCTTATCTTGATTTCTTTTTCTTCCAAACACTTGACAGAGCCTCATATTTATACATGTCCTATTGATTTCTTTGTCTCAGCACACTCAAATGGGAACTCAAACTCGATGACACAAAAAGAATTGCATAATAATGTTCACAACAGCTTTCTTCATAACAGATCAAAACTATATTCAACCCAAATTTCATCAACAGAAAGATGGATAATTTAGTGGATTCATACAACAGAATACTACAATAAAAAAGAAAGATACACTGATAGGTGTAACATCATCAAGAACAGGGAAAGTTACCCCCTCTAAAGTGGAAGAAATCATAATAGATGCCTCTGGAGGAGATGAGGATGAGCTGGAAGAGGGTGTGAGAACTGTCTGGGTGATGGATGTGATCTCCAACTTTATAGAAGGATAGGTTACAGGAATGCATGCTTCTGTCAAAACAAACTGTAAAAGGGCAGCCCAAGTGGCTCAGCAGTTTAGTGCCAACTTAAGCCCAGGGTGTGATCCTGGAGACCCGGGATCGAGTCCCACGTCGGGCTCCCTGCATGGAGCCTGCTTCTCCCTCTGCCTGTGTCTCTGCCTCTCTCTGTGTGTCTCTCATGAATTAATAAATAAAATCTTAAATAAAAAAAAAAAAGCAGTAACACAAAAATCTCTGCATTTCTCTAATGTAAATTATACCTGCATTAAAAAATTGAAGCAAGAGGATCCCTGGGGTGGCTCAGCAGTTCGGTGCCTGCCTTTGGCCCAGGGCGTGGTCCTGGAGACCAGGGATCAAGTTCCACATCCGGCTCCCTGCATGAAGCCTACTTCTCCCTCTGCCTGTGTCTCTGCTTCTCTCTCTCTGTCTCCCATGAATAAATAAATAAAATCTTTTTAAAAAATTGAAGCAAATGAGAAATTTGTTTAGTGGGAAAGGAAATGAGTTGTATGCATAACATTGATAGTGGTTGATTAGAGTGGTATGACTAGAAGTGTGCTTTTTCCTCTTTTTTTATCTAAAATGTGACCAAAATATTAATAATGAGCCAGGAGTTTTTCATTCTACTCTTTCTATTTTTCTGGGGGCTTGATGTTTTTCAAAAGAAAAAGCAGGAATATATATGCATTAGAAAAAAAAGTATGATTAACTTCATTCAAAATGTTAATTACTTCCACTTTAGAAGTGACTGTCAAAACTACAAATAAGGGTTTGACAAATTTTACCTTAATATTTTTTAGAGAAAGGTTGCCTAAAAAGCAAAATAACCTCAGAATAAGCACAAGGGATAATTAATCTTTTATTTGAATTGCTGAACTACAAATAAGAATATGATCATGCACAGTCCCATATCAAAGTCAAATAATGTTTACAATTTTAAGATTATTTAAGTTAAACTCAACAGAATGGAGGATAAATTTAACAAATCCTTCCCAAAAAATAAAACAAATGGATTAAAAAAAAATTAAGTGAGAGTTATACATGCTCAACATCTAACTTGTAAGAGTTCCAAAAAGAGAGAATAGGGAAAACAGAAGAAAATTATAAATAATAGTAAGAATTTTCCAAAACTGAAGAATATAAAGCCCTATACCCCACCCTCTATTCTCCACACAGCAGATAGCATGATGCTATAAAAATGCAAGTCTGATTGATCTAATTTTCAAAATCCTCTAGTGGCCTTCCTATTTCACTGAGAGATGGAAAGTAAAATCCAAGAATACTTATGGTTTATAAGCCCTACATCCTTTGGTTCCTCATTTATTTCACTCTCGTCTGTCACTTAATACCCCTCACCCATTCTGCCTCAGCCTTACTAGCAGTCTTCTTTAAGTCACCCAGATATGCGAACTCTCCTTTCCAATTTGAGGACTTCACACTCTGTATGACACACACTTGGGGTCTTCACATCCTGTATGAAGTACGGGATGACTAATTTTTGTCAAGCTCTGGTTATTTGACATTTAAAACAAGGTACGTGGGTGATTTGTTAAAAAAAAAAAAAAAAAACACCAACTTAAATTCCAATAAAAAGGAACCTCTTGGGGATCCCTGTGTGGCGCAGCGGTTTAGCGCCTGCCTTTGGCCCAGGGCGCGATCCTGGAGACCCCGGATCGAATCCCACATCGGGCTCCCGGTGCATGGAGCCTGCTTCTCCCTCTGCCTATGTCTCTGCCTCTCTCTCTTTCTCTCTCTGTGTGACTATCATAAATAAATAAAAATTTAAAAAAATAAAAAAATAAAAAAAAGGAACCTCTGTTGTTAAATGAATAGCCATTTAGGATTGTCCTGACCTCCAAAGAACTGATGTTTTTTTCATTATGAAATATCCCTCTTCATGCCTGGAAATACTTGCTCTAAAGCCTTTACCCAATGTTAAAACAGAACTTAAACTTTCTTATGATTAGATTCTACATGTATTAATTTACCATCTGATTACTTTAAATATATTCGTATCTTTATATTTTTATATTTAACATTTATTTGTTATAGACTGCATATAATTAGGTCTTGTCTTCTTTTGGATTAACTAAGTCTTGTTTAATATTCCATTTTATCTCTTCTATTGTCTGATGAACTCCACTTGTTTGGTTTTTGTTGTTTGTTCCTCCTTTTTTTTCATTAGTTGCTCTAGAGTTTGCAGTATATATGTCTAAGTTATTTCACTCATCATCAGGGAAATGCAAATATATCTTCAAATAACACACTATTCCACATATAATTAAAGACTCCCCTAGCAGTCTATTTACTTTTTTTTTTTTTATGATAGTCACACAGAGAGAGAGAGAGGCAGAGACACAGGCAGAGGGAGAAGCAGGCTCCATGTACCGAGAGCCTGACGTGGGATTCGATCCCGGGTCTCCAGGATCGCGCCCTGGGCCAAAGGCAGGCACTAAACCGCTGCGCCACCCAGGGATCCTCTATTTGCTTTTTAAACACTGTGGTCTTCATGTGTTGCTCATCCTTAATCTTCAGTTCTTATTTAAGGCAAAAACAAAACCAAAAAGTAGCTGATATGGGTTTCTTTTCCTTTTGTGAAAGTTAGCCTGTTTTCTAGCTAGGTTATTCCTCTGGTGTTGCATTCTTGACAGAAATTTCTATGTGGAACATGGTAAAGGTAATGACAGAAGAACGATGGAAAGAATTAAATATATTGATATTCAAAGGGATAAGCAGATAATTTTCCAGAATTGTATAAAGGCAACAATTCTGTGATCCAATAACTTAAGTAATCTGTAATAAAGTAAAAAAAAAAAAAAAAAAATCACACCTAAAAAAACCCTGGAAACATGTATACCAATTGTTAACATAGTCCCTAATGAAGAAAAGAGATGGAATTAAGGAATACACATGCAAAGAAATATACATGTATAACTATATGTAATTCGTTTTTATAATTTTTTTTAATTTTTAAAGACTACAAAAAAAGAAAGGTGAGAATAAGAAGAGAGAATATGAGGAAATATGTTCCAAGTAAGATAGAACAAATTCAAGAGCAAAAACAAGAAGACGGAAACTCTTTGGGAGAGATGACTTAAAATCCCAAAAATTAAAAAAAAAAAAGATTTAAACATGGTGGTAAAATTAAAAGGCCAATATTTAGACTATTTCTACGTATGTCTAACAAAACATATATATAGATACCATATAATTAGCTTAGGAGTATATCTCAAAAAATACCACATTGAGTCACAATTCTGAGAAAGATACAAAGGACCCTAACATAGAAATTAGAAGCAACAAAAGCTGTTAATATGCTCTGATCACTACATTATATCATCCTTTGGCGCTTAGAATGGCTACAACTTATAACAGGAAACTCTAGGCCATAGAGTTTAAGAGAAACTATCTTCTAAATAAATTATCAGGGCAGCCCTGGTGGCGCAGCGGTTTAGTGCCACCTGCAGCCCGGGGCGTGATCCTGGAGACCCTGGATTGAGTCCCACGTCAGGCTCTCTGCATGGGCCTGCTTCTCCCTCTGCCTGTGTCTCTGCCTCTCATTCTCTCTCTGTGTCTCTATGAATGAATAAATAAAATCTTTAAAATAAATAAATAAATAAATAAATAAATAATCAAAAATTAATATTAAAAGGCCTACTTTCAGCCCCAATAAATTTATGTGTGTGAAAAGCTACCTAAAGTGCCAAAATAACAAATGTCAACTTTTTAAAATATATGATTCTTGGGCCACCTGGGTGGCTTAGGCAGTTAAATGTCCAACTCGATTTCAGCTCAGGTCATGATCTCAGGGTTGTGATATCAAGCCCTGTGACTGGCTCTGTGCTGGGCGTGGAGCCTGCTTAAGATTCTTTCTCTCTGCTCCTTCCCCCTCAAAAATTAATTAATTACCTAATTAATTAATTATTCTTTTCCCCAAAATACTGTAATATGCCATGTTCTAATAATCATGTCAGAGCCTATACATTAAATATCCAACAGGAATGCTTTTTTATTGAATTAGGAAAAGCTCTATTCCCATATGCTTCTACACATGTTTACAAATATTGGGAAGGTACATTCTTTCTCCTTTTCCTTTATGTCCCCAGTTTTATTTGGTGGAAACAAGAGCTGTCTCTAAACTAAGGCTTTAGTTTCCTGTGGGGAACCCACATGTTTGATTCACCCAGAACTTTCCAAACGGACAGCTTCTCTGGTCTGGCCAGCACCCAGGTGAAACCCGAGTTTGCTAAAAGGGATGCCCGGTGCCCACCAGGCAGGCTGGGAAGCCTGGTTCTGGTCCCCGTTTTGCACACACTGCACAGGCCTGCCTGGCTCTCCCTGAGCTGTCTCATCTGGTGGACCCAGGAAGTGGACCCAGGAGGCTCGGGCTTTGTGCTGCGCCTTCTGCTGTGTCTGTCCTTGTCTACCCATCTCCCAAGGGAGACTCCCCACTGCTGCTGCTACTGGTTCTCCACCTACAGCTCTCAGGTCTCGCTAGGGGCACACTGCATTGTACTTGTGGCACTTAAACTTTCACTCACCTGATACTACTCATGGGGCAGGGCAGAGGGAGGGCTTTTGCTCTTTTTTTTTTTTTTTTTTGTAATTTCCTACTAGTATTTGGGCAACTTTGGGGTGGGGTGGGGTGGGAGACATGGAGGCAGGGGAAATGTCACTGTGGTGACTTTTTTGATATTCATTAGAAACAATACATCCTTTCTGAGATATTTACAGAATTACTTAAAAATGAAAAAGGTGGTACTGTTTTACATAATGAACGTTTTTATTGGGTATCCAAAGGGCACACGATTTTCTGCTTACTCATTTTTAAAAATTAAAGGAATGAACTTAAAAAAAGGAAAAAGTTATTACTTCAAGGACACATTACACACAGGATAGTTTCATGAATTCACTCTCACCACCTTTATTCCACATACTACTGGAAATCCTAGCCACAGCAATCAGACACAAAAAGAAACAAAAGGCATCTTTGCTGATTAGCAAGGAAGAAGCCAAACTTTCACTTTTTGCAGATGACATGATACTGTATGTAGAAAACCTTAAAGACTCCATCAAAAAATTGCTAGAACTAATACACAAATTCAGCAAAGCTGATACAAAACCAACATACAGAAATCAGTTGCATTTCTATACACCAATAATGAAGCAGCAGAAAGAGAAGTTAAGGAATCAATCCCATTTAGAGTTACACCAAAAACCATAAGATACCTAGGAATAAACTAACCAAAGAGGTGAAAGACCTCTACTCTGAAAACTATAAAACACTGGTGAAAGAAATTGAAGAGAACATAAAGAAAAAGACTTGCCATGCTCATGGATGGAAGAACAAATATTGTTAAAATGTCTATACTACCCAAAGCAATCTACGGATTTAATGCAACCCCTATCAAAATACCAATAGCACTTTTCACAGAACTAGAACAAACAGTCCTAAAATTTGCATGGAACCACTTAAGACCCCAAATAGCCAATGCAATCTTGAAATCAAGAAAATGGGCATTCCAGATGGCTCAGCGGTTTAGCGCCGCCTTTGGCCCAGGGCGTGATCCGAGTCCCACATCAGGCTCCCTGCATGTAGCCTGCTTCTCCCTCTGCCTCTGTCTGTGCCTCTTTCACTCTGTGTGTTTCTCATGAATAAATAAATAAAAATCTTAAAAAAAAAAAGAAATCAAGAAAACAAAACAAATAAAGAAAGGATGGAGGCAACACAATTAATTCCAGGCTTCAAGTTATATTACCAAGAATACTTTTTAAAGACCATTGCACCATCTTTGCATGATTTAGAAAAGCTCTATTAGAAGTGATAGAATAATATGGTTAGAGTCAAGACACCATTAAGACAAATTAAAAACCCTAATACTATATTAACCAAAAAGTATACTGTAAAAAAAAATAATACATTTAGGTGTTTATTCAATATCTGCCTAGAAAAAAAACTACTTCAGACACAAATTTTATAATAATTGTGTGTTAACATGAACATAGCCCAGAGTTTATCTGCCCATCAACCATATACTACTTATAGCAAACACCCAACACACATACATGAATCATTCAATTCTAGCCAAAAGAATGATACTGCCTGGTCAAATGCTAGGGTTGGTCTTTTTACATGAGGTAATTATATACTCCTAAAGAGATGTAAAACCTCTTATAACACCCGGGGATCAACTATATCAGCTAGGAAACTTTGGGATTTATCCAGTTCCTTTAACGATTTGCAGACTGCAAAGAGATAAATCTTGCTAAAAAACAGAGAGTTCTTGCTGAGTAAGACCAATTTCCCCATGCATAACAATATCTGAGAAACAAGAACCAAATACAGAGTATCAAAGTTAATAATACGTAGAGGGATCTCTACTACTTTATGCCAAAATATTCCTGAGGAAATAATCCTTTCATTTGAAAACAAATTAACTAGACTTTATTTAAACTGAGATGAAAAGATAAGCCATAGATAGAAAAAAAGTATTTGTAAATCATACATCCAAGAACAGATGTGAATACAAAATATGTAAAGAACTCCCCCAATTCAACAGTAATTGGCAAAAGACATAACTAGACTTATTGCCAAAGAGATACAGGTATTTCAAGGATGCATATGAAAGATGTTCAACATTATCAGCTATTAGAAATGTGAAGAGTGGTAATACATAAAACCACAAAATAAAAATTTAATCTTCAAAAATCTAAAGGTAATAAGTAAGAAAGACTGCAACATGGAGAAAGGAAAAGAACACTGTAAAAGAGGTTATTTAAGGATATAGGAGATTTTGCAAATGACAGTTAGTGACTTCTAGAGGACCTAGTGAAAAAGTTTCAGGAGTTGAGGTGAGTAGTAGAAGTAAAAGGGGAATTAATAGAGAGATCTGAAAAGTCTGACAAGTGAATGCTATATGCAGAGAGTGTAAGGATGAGAGAGGACTTTTAGTCTTTTCATGGTGATTGAGTTACACAAGGATAAAGGACATAAGAAATTTAGTTCCCATGATCTCAAGATAATGATGGCAACACTGAGTGTAAGAGGGGAAGGGGGAAATGGTGATGGTGGAGACACTAAGAATTCTGGAGCTACTTCTTTTCTCCTATCAGTAGTGAAGTAGAAATCATTGGGGCTCCCTCTTGATACCTGGTTCATTTTAGCCACTTTATCAGTGAAAAAAATTTTTTTTAATTATACTTTACTTCTGGGGCATCTGGCTGGCTCAGGGGAACATGCAACTCTTGACCTCAGGGTTGTGAATTCAAGCCCCACATTGGTATAGAGATTACTTTTTAAAAAATCATTTAAGAACAATTATACTTTCCTTCATTTCTCCTCATGAGAGTTCTGTGAGGTAGGTTCGAAAAAAGGATATTAATTACATTTAAAACTTTGATATGCAGGTTAGAAGATCAATTTGAGATATTTCAGTGGCTCTTTCAATAATATGAAGAAAAATACCAAGAGCAGATGTTAGCTCAATATAATACATTGTCACTATTCTAGTTAGGAAAAAAAAAGTACACACACACACATATATACACATGTATATACATACATAAATACACACACTTTTAAAACAAAGAACTGATTTAATACTACTAAATTTAAAACATTAACAAATTAAGGAATATATTATTCTGCAAAAAAATAAAATAAATCTCTCAAGGCAAAATACATACAGAGAGAAATATCCTTCCCTTTTTTTTAAGTTTATAATTCTCATTTCTGATTTCCATTTCAGCCCCAGAAAAGACTGCTATATTCAGTTTCTATTGCTTGCATCTTTCTCCACTCTACCCAAGGGACTGAGTACAAAGAACTAGACCATTAATAATTCCTGGTTTACTTTTTTCAATGGTGAATGCTTGAACCTCTCCTTTATGTTTTAATAACATACTAAACATCTATGAACCCACCACCCAAGATGAGAAGTAAAACATTACCAATAATTTCCATTGACTTATATAGATTCATACATTCTAAACCCTGTCACTCACCCACTACCAGTTAGCCATTCTCCTAAATTTTGTGGTCCTTACCCAGGCAAACATATACACTAGAGTTCTATTTTTGTTTTTCACATTTTAAAACTAGAGTTTTGATTAGTTCATTCACATGTTGTTGTTGTTAAATATAAACCTATATAAATTCACTTGACCTCAAATTAGATTCTTTCCATGTTACACAAGTGAAAAAAAATGGAAATTCAAAAACATTCCCAAAGTAAACCTATATACACATTAAAAACTGTAAGGCACAGTAACAGTAACAAGAGGGAAATTTTCAAGGAAACCTAAGTTAAACAGTAGGTGCCAACAAGATACTTCAAATGATAACAGCTGAGGCTCAATCCTCTCATTTTTAAGACTAAAAGCATCACAAGAAAAAAAAAAAAAAAAAAAAAAAAAGATGCCATTCTCTGAAAGCCAAGAATCACAGTAGTCCCTTGGTGATAGTAAAAGGGGAAGGAAAGTTTAAGCCTCCTTTACCTATTCATGAGACCAAAAGAAATAAAGGACTCCCTTGGTGTTTTTATCATTTTCTTTTGCTCCTGCATCTAGCACCAGAGAAAAGGAAGCACAATTAAGGCTACAATACCTCTAAAATATCCTATATAATACTTGCAACTTTTAAAGGATCTGAGATTCAACCTCTCTAAAGATACATTACGTTTTTAACTATTATACAAATAAAATCCAAATCCAATTTATTTCTTTGCTTCATTCACAAAAATTCACCTGGAGCTTTTACTATGTACTAGGTGCTGTTCTAAACAATCTTAAGAAAAATTATCCAAAACTTAGAATTTCTGATTCTCCTTCTCCCTCTCCCTCCCCTCCTAAAAAAATTGAAAATTAAAATAAATAAATACATTTTTAATTTTTTTTAAGAGAGGCACCTGGATAGCTCAGTCAGGTAGGCATGAGACTCTTGATTTTGGCTCAAGTCATGATCTCAAGGTCCTGAGACTGAGCTGACACAGGGCTCCAAGCTAGATGTGAAGCCTGCTTAAGATTCTCTCTCTCTCCCTTTCTTTCTGCCCTTCCCCTCTCCCTCTCTAAAAAAATTTAAAAACAGGAAGGAAGGAAGGAAGGAAGGAAGGAAGGAAGGAAGGAAGGAAGGAAGGAAGGAGGGAGGGAGGGAGGGAGGGAGGGAGGGAGGGAGGGAGGGAGGGAAGGAGGGAAGGAAGGAAGGAAGGAAGGAAGAGCAAAATGCTGAACTTCCATATGCAGACATAATGAAGTAATAGGGAGTAAATTTACCCACCTGCTGGAAATTAAGAAACAGATAAAATGTATGAAAAGGCATTTTCCATACATTGGACATTAGGCAACACAGGACAGTAATCCTCCATGAATGCCCCAACATACTACTCATTTATTTAGGTACTGCCAATGGCTGCTTTTGCACTATGATGGCAGAGATGAATAGTGATGGCAGATACTATATGGCCAAAAAGCCTAAAATATTTCTGATCTGGCCCTTTAAGAAGATGTTTACACACGTCTGCCTTAGAATTAAGGCTGTTCCAAACATACCAAACAAAAAGTCAAGTAATTTAAGTCAAGTATCCCAGAACAAAGCCCCAAAATACTTAAAGGAATACAAAAATACCAGCCCTGAGCAACATAAAATTTACAATATGTGGCATCCAAACAAATATTTCATGACATACAAATAAGCAAAAAAATATGATCCATAATAAGGAGATAAAACAATCAACAGAATAAACTGACATTTAAACTGCTGTGAAAAACGTACTCCATATATTCAAGAAAGTAGAGTATGAGCATATTAAAAGCACATGGAAGATCTCTCCATACAGATAAACACACACTTCTAAGAATGAAAAATACACTAGATAAGTTCTAACAACATATTAGATACTTTAGGGCAAAAGATGAGGAAACATGAAGAGACAGCAGTAGAAACTACTGGAAACACAAAAGGAGAGAAAAGACTGAAAAAATGAACAGAGCTTCAATGAGTTGTGAAACAGCATGAAGTGAGCTAAAATAGAGAAAAGAAAGAAAACATATTTGAATATGATCTGGAAAATACAGTGTTGAGAGAATAAGACAAGTCACTGGCTGGGAAAAAATATCTGAAAAAATATATATGATATATATATATCCTATATAATGTATATATTACATATATATATATATCACATTTGATTTTTATGCGATAAAGGGCTGTTATTTAAAATATACAAAGAGGGGATCTCTGGGTGGCTCAGCAGTTTCACGCCTGCCTTTGGCCCAGGGCGCGATCCTGGAGTCCCGGGATCAAGTCCCACGTCGGGCTCCCAGCATGGAGCCTGCTTCTCCCTCTGCCTGTGTCTCTGCCTCTCTCTTTCTCTCTCTCTCTCTATCATAAATAAATTAAAATTAAAATTAAAAAAATTTTGAACACCCTCTTTTTAAAAAAAATAAAAATAAAAATAAAATAAAATAAAATAAAATAAAATAAAATAAAATAAAATAATACAAAGAACTCTTAGAACTCCACAGTAAGAAAATAAACAACCTGGGATAAAGACCTGACAGACACCTTACCAAGGAAGATATACAGATGGCAAATAAGCCTATGAAAAGAGCTTATGTGGCTGTTCCACATCATATGTTATTAGGGAAAAACAAATTAAAATGAGATACCATTACACAGATAGTAGAAGGGCCAAAAAATCCAAAGCACTGACATCAAATGCTGACAAGGTTGTGGTGCAATCCACGTATATTCAGGAAATATATGGGAACTCACTGTACTTTCCAATCTTTCTGTAAATCTAAAACTGCTCTTAAAAAAGTAAAGTCCAGGGGAGTGCCTGGGTGGCTCAGTCAGTTAAGTATCTGCCTTCGGTTCAGGTCCTGATCCTGAGATCAAGTCCCAAGACAGGCTCCCTCCTCTGCAGGGAGTCTTCTTCATCCTCTGCCCTTCCCCCAACTCGTTCTTTCAATTTCTCTTACTCTCTCAAAAACATAATAAAAATAAAAAATAAAGTCTAGGGGAAAAATAAATAAATAAACACATAAACTCTAGGAGCACCTAGCTGGCTCAGTCAGTTGAGCATCCAACTCTTGGTTTTGGCTTAGATCGTGATCTCATGAGTTGTAGAACTGAGTTCTGTGTCACGCATCATGCTCAGCTGGGAGTCTGCTTAAAGATTCTCTCCCTCTGTCCCTCCCCTCACACACATATGCTCTCTCTCTCTAAAGGAAGTAAATAAATCTTAAATATATATATATTTATAAATATATATTCTATTTTTTATATTTATATAAATAACCACAATTTTTCATAAATCCACTGCTTTTGAGAAACTACCATACCACTTTCCATAGTGGCTACACTATTAAGTGGTTACACTAAACACACGGGTTCCAATTTTTCCATACCCTCACCAACACTTGCTATGTTTTGTTTTGTTCTTAATAATAGCCATCCTAATGGGTATGAAGTGGTATCTTATCATGGTTTTGATTTGCATTTTCCTAACGATGATGTTAAGCATCTTTTCATGTGCTTATGAGCCATTTTTATACCTTCTTTGGAGAAATATCTATTTAAGTCATATGACCATTTTTAAACAAAGTTTTTTGTTGTTGTTTTAAGATTTTAATCCAGTATGTGAAATGGTATATTACTTGAAGGTATGCAATAATGTGTTAAAGATACATATAAATCCTAAAGAATGAATAAAAACAAAACAAAGAAACATAATTAGTAGATACAATAAAGGAAAGAGATAGAGTTATAAAAATACTCAGTCCAAAAGACAGAGAGATAAGAAAAAGTAACAATGGGCACATAGGAAAAAGAGAAAACAGTGAAATGACAGAATTAAATCAATTCCCATTAATACACACATTAAATATAAATGATCTAAAAGACAAACTTAAAAAACAATGAAATATTGTATTTAAAAAAGTAACAATTATATGCTGCCCATATAAATGCATTTTACATACAAAGAAAACCAAAGATTAGAAGTAAAAAGATCACAAAAAATATATCATGCCAATACCAGTCTAAAGAAAGCAAAAATGTCTAAAATAATAACAGAAAAAAGTAGGTTTCTGGGGCAGCCCTGGTGGCTCAGTGGTTTAGCGCCGCCTTCAGCCCAGGGCGTGATCCTGGAGACCAGAGTTCAAGTCCCACATCAGGCTCCTGCATGGAGCCTGCTTCTCCCTCTGCCTGTGTCTCTGCCTCTCTCTCTCTCTCTCTGTGTGTCTCTCATGAATAAATAAATTAAAAAAAAGAAAAAGAGAAAATTAGGTTTCAGGACAAGGAACATCACCAGGGATTTCAGTAACAACAAACTGATCAATGCACAAAGATAACTTCACCATCCTAAATGTTTTTGCTCTCAATAACAGAGCAGCAAAATACATAAAGCAAAAATTGGTAAAATCAGAATACCCAATTATTATGGAAGATTTCAGCAACCCTTTCTCCACAACTGATAGAATCAGCAGAAAGACAACTCCTAAGGATAGAGATGAATGACAAGATAGGCCATAGTCTGTCATAACACAACTCTTAGACACTTAACAGATCAGAATCATATAAACTATGTCTTCTCATGATAATGGGATTAAATTAGAAATCAGTAACAGACCTCAGGAAAATCTCTTAAATTTAAAAACAAAACAACATCCTTTTAAACAGTCCATAGGTCAAGGACAAAATCACAGGGTAAGCTAGAAAATGTGTTGAACTGAAAAAAAGGAAACACAACAATGGCAGCCTATTTTTAAAAACTCAGTAAATCGGAAATTTAAAATGCATTTAGGGATGCCTGGGTGGCTCAGTGTTTAGCACCTACCTTCAGCTGAGGGCATGATCCTGGAGACCTGGGAATGAATCCCACATCGGGCTCCCTGCATGGAGACTGCTTCTCCCTCTGCCTATGTCTCTGTCTCTCTCTCTCTCTATGTCTCTCATGAATAAATAAAATCTTTAAAAAATATATAAATAAATAAAAATGAATTTTAAAATTTTAATGTAAAAACTTTTGAATATTAAAAATGTTTGCTCTTGAGAAACCTGAATGTACCCTCTGTGTTGGTGTTGATGTTGATAATGGGGGAGGATATGCATGTGTAAGGGTATAAGGGAAATCTCTGTACCTTCCTCTCAATTTTGCTATGAACCTAAATATGCTCTAAAAAGTAGTCTATTTTTAAAAATATCATTAAGGTAAATCACATAAAGGGACAAAATTTTTGTACATATTTTACACATATCTAAAAAAGGCCATGTATCCAGACTATATACAGTTCTCTTACAACTAAATAATAAGATACTATTAAAACATGGCAATAAATTCCAATACTTTTATAAAAAATAATAAAATAGCAAATTTACACAAGAAAGATCAATATCATTAGTTATTAGCATAAGTGGAACATTGTTAGTGGGAATGTAAAAAATATAGCCACTTTGGAAAAGAGCTGGGCAATTTCTTTTTTTTTTTTAAGATTTTATTTATTTATTCATGAGAGACACAGAGAGAGCCAGAGACATAGGCAGAGGGAAAAGCAGGCTCCATGAAGGGACCTCGATGTAGGGATCACGCCCTGAGCCAAGGCAGATGCTGAGCTACCCAGGTGTCCCCAGCTGGGCCTTTTCTTACAAAGATAAACCTACACTTACTACATGATTTAGTAATCGCATTCCTAACTACTCACTCAAGAGAAGTTAAAATTTGTATCTCCAAGCAACTACTTTATGCTGAGGCAAAACTGAAAACAATGCAAATGTCCATTCACTGGTGAAAGGAAAAACAAATTACAGTACATCTGGGCAATGGAATAATATTCAGATTTTTTTTTTTTAAAGGGAATGAACAACTGAAGCACGCAACATAGATGCTTCTCAGAAGCACTATGTGAAGTGAAAGAAGCCAAGCACATATAAATGTTACATATTTCATTTTTTCAAATTCTAGAAAGGCAGAAACAATAGTGACATAAATTATATTAGTCATTGCTGGTGCTCCAGGTGTGGGGAGGTAAGGGGCACAAAGGACAAGGCAACTTTCGTTTTAAGGAACTTAATTAAAATGTAATTCACACAAATACATTTCACCAATTTAATATGTACAATTCGATGGTTTCTAGTATATTTAGAGTTATGCAACCATCACAATTCACTGCAGACTGTTTTCATTACACGAAAAAAGAAATCCAGTGTACATTAACAATCATTCCTCAAACTCTCATAGTCTCTCAACCACTAACATGCCTTCTGTATGGATTTGCTTATTCTGGATATTTCATATAAATGAAGTCAACAAATTATGGCCCTTTGCGGATGCTTTCTTTTACTTATTAGCATGATGTTTTCAAGGTCCCTGTTGTAGCATTTATCACAACGTCATTTATTTGTGGCCAAATAATATTCCATTGCATGGTTATACCACATTTTCTTTATCAGTAGATAGATATTTGGGTTGTTTCCACTTTTCAGCTACTGTGAATTGAGCAGCTATAAATATTCACATACAAATTTCTGTGTAGAGGTATGTTTTCACTTTTATTGGTTGCATGCTTAGAAGTAGAATTGCTGGCTCTTTGGTAATTTCATATTTAATATTTTTAAGGAATTGCCATGCTTAAAAATATTGCCATGCTTAAAAAACCATGCCAGCGGTTGTACTACCTTAACATTTTCATAGTAACATATGACAATTCCAAGGAGTCCACATCCTCACCAACATGTGTTATCTCTCTTGTACACAGCCATTTTAGTAGGTTTAAATTGGAAAAGGGACTTTTTACAGGGATAGAAAGGCTCTGTATTCTGATTGTGCTGGTAGCTATATAACTGCATCCATCTGACAAAACTCAAATTATATACCTAAAGTCCATGAGTTTTGTTGTATGTAAGTTATTTCTCAAAAGAGATGAATTCTCTGAGGTGCCTAGGTGGCTCAGTTGGTTAAGTGTCTGACTCTTGGTTTCTGCTCAGGTCACACTCTCAGGGTTGTGAGATCCGGCCCCACCAGTCTCTGCACTCAGCACAGAGTCTGCTAGAGATTTTCTTCTTTTCTTTTCTTTTCTTTTCTTTTCTTACTTTCTTTCTTTTTTTCTTTCTCTCTCTCTCTCTCTCTCTCCCCCTCCCACCCCACTGCCCTTCCTCTGGCTTGCACTCATAAATAAATAAATATAAATAAATGAATGAATGAATGAATGTACCTAGGTGGCTCAGTCAGTTAAGCATGTTCCTTCAGCTCAGGTCATGATCCCTGGGTCCTGGGACGAGCTCCACATCTGGCTCCCTGTTCAGCAGGGAGTTTGCTTTTCTCTCGCCCTCTGCCCCTCATGCCCAGCTCAAGTACACACACAGGTCCTCTCTCCCTCTCAAATAAAGAAATAAAATCTTTTAAAAAATAAATAAATAAAACCTTTAAAAGATGAATTTTTAAAGGCTTACTTTATAATAACTATGCTTAGAAAATTATGAGTTTTCACTTTCACACCTAGGAATGTGTTATGATAAATGAACACAGATTTCCAAGACCACAACTTGTCCAATTCACTAAGACACCCACTTCTTCTTTACAGTTCTACAGTAAAAAGCATTTAAGCTGGACTGATAATCATCAGCATCTCCATTACAAGTCTGTTTATTTGGGTCAGAATCATTAAGCTCACATGTAATTTAGTTGTTTCGTGTTACACCTTTGTTTTTATCTGATTGGAGATATCCGTCACTAACCCTTTTGATGTACTTTTAATAGTTTATATGGAATCCTGTAAAAGGGAATCAACATTTCTTTTCAACAGCTGATTTAATTTAAGGTAAATGTAACTTGAATAGACTACAGCTGCTTTTGTGACATACGCTAGTCTGACAGTTTAAAATTTTAAATGTTGTTATGTAGGATAATGGCTTTTCTATATATCCGTGCCCCTTATTGACTATTTTAATTGCTCTTCACCTTTAGACTGAACAACCAACGACTTCAAATACAATGAAGACAATAAGAAACTGAAGAAATTTTAGACTTTCAAAATGGAAGAAAATACAGAGAAACAGAGCTACTTTTTACATATTTCAGTGAATACACAACAGTTTGATTTCTTCAGAGACATAGACTAGAAACAACTGGATTTGGTAGAAGTGTTTCTCTGTAATCATGGACACAGCGAGGCTAATGATTAAGAGGCCAAGCTTTAAAGTTCAAATTCCAGTTCTACCACCCATCAGCTGTATGTCCTTATGCCAGCCAATTACCCTCTTTGAGCTTTTAGTCTCCTTACCTATCAAACCGGGTAATGGTACTCACCTTTGCAGACTAGCAGTAAAGTGATGATAATGTATATAATCAACCTAGAATTTCATCTGAAAAATATCAAGCATTATTATTCGCTTCATTTATAAATTAACTTCCTCTCTGTTCAGTACACTTCCCTTTCACTACAGCCCACATATGAAAAGCTCTTAATCACAGGGTTCAAATGGGTATAAACTAAGAATACTTTTAGATCAATGTCTCAGATTCAACACCCATGACATCACAAAAACTAAAAAACTAAAAAAATAGCACTTCTAACACAGGTATTCTCTCCTGGAAACACTGTTTATCCAACCAAAAACATTAAAGAAATTTAAGAGGAACAGAACCTATGTTTCCAGTCATAATTTACCTAAATCACAGGAGCAAAATTTTGTAAAAACCTAAATGATTCCAAGTAGTAAAAGCCCCAATGATAAAGACTAGGTGTTATTTAAAACACACACACACACACACACACACACACACACACCCCAAACTGAGAAGTAATTAGAGCAGAAAACATTAGGGAGGCCCTAAATCTCATAGTTTGGCCATTTAAAATGTCAATAAGCCTGTTTCCTCTTTGCAAAATACTGGTAATGACTGTAAGCAAATGTCAGTTGGCCTACTTTGGAAGGTTGCTGGTGTCTTGGTTGAACAGACTGTGTGTGTGTGTGTGTGTGCACACGCGCACGCTCATGTTTTATGTTTACAGGATTTACTTGTTTAACATTAGAATTTTATAGCAAAAATATATATATATATATATAGCAAACCCTTCTGGAGAAGTTAATCAAAATTCCTAAATTCACACAGATGAAAAAACAAACAGCTCTACTTTGTGATAAAAACCACATTTACATCTGTTTGAAAAGGATGAGGCTGGTAGTTGTACTTTATGAAAAATAATGAAAACATGACACCTAGAAGTGTTTGAAAATTTACAAAAATAAGCAAATGGAAGAAAGTTTAACAATTCTAGAATTATTCTGCTGGTTTATTTCTAGGAAAATAACTTCAGCCATTTATATCGTTTAAAAAAAAAAGCAACACCTGGTTTTTTTGACTGCATGGGTAGGCTATAATATTTTAAGTTTAAGAAAATACTTGGCATTTACACTCCAGTAATAAAAAAATGAGTTGGATCTTAGGGATTTTTTTAGAAACCTTTTAATATTTTGAGATATGAAACTGCAAATTCCTTACTTAGCAAGACGATAAATAACAGTACCTTTCCAGCAGGAAGTAATAATGAAATAATCTGGAAGAAATAAGCCAGGTTGGCTACCTGGTATTGTGGATGAGTACCAGAAATTAGGCTCAGAGACATCTGAGGAAACTATCTCCAAAGTCCTATTCTCAGAAAAAGATACTAGCTTATAAGAATTAGTTCTAAGACATTCTCATATGAAGAGAGTTCAGGTACTCAGTACACTGGACTCCTAAGAATAATGAATAAGATTGAATCTGCATTTCTAAGAAATCTGATTCAAGTCTGAGACCAAAATGATCATCTTTCTCCATAACCAATAAGGAAACAGCATGAGTACAAGGCTAATATAACTCCTAATTGAGTTACAGGCTCTATTAGAGTTAAAAACAGCATTATTCATTTGATCACTGATAAATGATAAATATACTTTATAGAAAAGTAGAGTTCTGGTTTCTCTTCTGTCAAATACAGAATAAATTCATTTTGGGTCACTATTTATATTCCACATAATCAAGCAAAGCACTGCAAAGGATGAGGTGATTAGTAAATTACTGTTCCCATGATTCCAAAGAAACACATATAGTATGGGAAAGACCATAATAAAGGAGAGATTCCCCACCCCAAAAAAAAAAAACTATGAAAATCAGAGGCTGGCAAGGAACAATCAAGAAAATATTAAAATAAAACAAATAACAAAAAATGTAATTCAACTTTCAAGGATAGTCATGATTTAAAGTTAGACATGGTTATAAAATATGCAAATATTTTCTTTGATTCTAGAGATTTGCATGAAACTAAAGACATAAAACAAAAACTGATAGATTTCACCAAATAACCTGACAAATGGCAAACTATATATGAAATATATAGGATACATATCCATAATAATATATCACTAATAATAACAATGAAGAGCTCAATCAATAAAAGCAAAGAGTACAAACAAGCATGACATTAATTAGAATAAAGAGCAAATATATGAAGATTGTCCACTTTCCCTAGCACTCAAAGACCAAAAAATTACAAATGAAGAGGATTTTCCTCCACCAGATATGAAAAGACTAAAAAGAATCATAAAAGTTCGTAGAGGACAGGCTTGAAGAAAAAAGGAATTTTCATGTATAGATGACAGTATACTCTCTAAGAAGCAACTTTACAATATGTATCAAAATTTTACATGTATATATTCTTTGACCCAGTTATTAATTCCCTTCTAAGAGTTATCCTAAGAAAATAATTCCTCATATTTTTAAATAGACACATATATAGAAGTGTGTAACAACTTGTTAAAAGGAAAAGTTAAAATTAATATAAATGTTTATACAAAAAAAAAAAAAGACACACACACACACACCTAAGAGCCAAAATGTGAAACATATGTAAAGAACTTGAATCATGGGGATCCCTGGGTGGCTCAGTGGTTTAGCGCCTGCCTTTGGCCCAGGGCATGATCCTGGAGTCCTGGGATCAAGTCCCATGTCAGGCTTCTGCATGGGGCCTGCTTCTCCCTCTGCCTGTGTCTCTGCCTCTCTCTCTCTCTCTTTCTCTCTCTCTAATGAATAAATAAATAAAAATCATTTAAAAAAAAAGAACTTGAATCAGACCCTGAACATAATGCTACAAGTTAATTTCACGATGCTAAGGGAAAAAGTCAGGAAATGTATACTCTGTGAATACAAGTATCACAGTACCTAGAGGAAGCAAGAAAGGGAAGGAAGGAGGTAACCCTAGGTTTATCTCTGATAACACAGAATCAAGTGATTTTTCACTTTCTAAACATAAATATTAATATGTTTCATTTCACATGTGAAGTACTGAGATACTAAAAACCACAATGGCTATGGAAAGTAATAAATACAAAGAATTTGCTTTACTTGAAATAAGTTCTAGAAAGATTTGAAGGATAGTAACAGTTTTTATCTGATATAAGAATACCAACTGATGGGTCATAGTTTTCTGAAGCACTGTCCTAAAATATTCTAAAGCAGGTGGGTTCATTAAGAAAGTAATCAATTACTGATAGTGACCAAGACGTAGGAAAGCATAAACTATGTTGATACAAGTAAATAACCATTTTTACTATGTTTAATACTATATTTAATATTCCCTTCTGTGGGATAAAATACTGTCCAAATCCTTCAGTTTTTCACTTTTAATTAAAGGACAAGACTTTCCACAGAAATACCTACAGAAAGGAAATTTTTCTTCAGGTCAGAATTTTCAAAAGATTATGCCATATAGCAACTTTCAACAAATATTAACACCTTTTATCAAGTATTTGGTGAGGCACTTAAGATATGAAGACAAACTACAAATCTACCAAGAGATATGGGGCACTCAGCTGGCTCAGTCAATGGGGCATGCAACTCCTGATCTCAGGGTTATGAGTTCAAACTCTACACTGGGTATAGCGATAATTAAAAGAGAAAAAAAAAAAAAAACCTTAAAAAAAAGTCTAGGAAGAGACAAATGAACAACTGAAAAAACAAAACAACACAAAATAAACCAAAAAACCAGTAAGTCCCAGGGTGCCTGGGTGATACAACTGGTTGAGCATCTGACTCTTGGTTTCAGCCTGTTCAGGTTATAATCACAGGGTCGTGAGATTGAGCCCTGAACTGAGCCCCCAGTTGGCTCCATGCTCTATACAGAGTCTACTTGGGATTCTCTCTCCCTCTTCCTTTGTCCCTCCTCCCTGCACACACTCACTCTTTCTCACTTCCTCTAAAATAAATAAATAAATATTTTTTAAAAAGTATGTCCTAGGAGAACACATACTATTAACATTTAATATAGGGCAAAAAAGGTTAGAAGGACATGAGAATTCTAGAAAATGAAACAGCAATGAAATGACCTTATGAAGGATGGATCATTTGAGGAAATGAAAGAAGTTCAGTACAACTATCACAAAGGAGTACTTTACAGCAAGGAAGGGGAAGATGGGGGACAATGGTTAAGGATGAATGAAAAATGATGCTGGAAAAATACACAGCGAGGGGATCAGTTCACAAAAGATCAAATGAACCTGGAATATGACAGCTGTGCTAAAGTTACTTATTAATTTTAAGTTTATAGATTCTTTTGTATTTTACATATATACCATCAAATTATCAATGAATAAAGACAATTTCATATCTTTCATTCCAGTATTTATATTAGAATATAATATTGCCTTATGGTAATGGCTGGGACCTGCATTCAAAGATAAAATACAAGTCATAACAGAAGACATCCCAAACTCAGAAGGAAAGTATTTAATATATCACTACTGAGTATGATGTTAGCTGAAGATTTTTATAATTGACAATGTTTCTTTCTATCCTAATTTGCTGAAAGTTGTTGTTTTTTTTTTAAGATTTTATTTAGAGAGAGCATGCAAACATGGGGAGAGGCAGAGGGAAAGAGAGAGAGAGAATCGTCAAGCTGACTCTGTGCTGAGCACAGAGCCCAACAAGGGGCTTGATCTCATGACCCTAAGATCACAATCTGAGTTGAAATCAAGAGTCAAATACTTAACCGAATGAGCCACTCAGACTCCCTGCTGAAAGTGTTTTTCAATCATAAATGACTATTAAATTTTATCAAAGTTTTTTTTCCACTTCTAATAAGATGATTATATGGATTTTCTCCTTCGTTTCATTAATACGAATTATACTGATTGATTTTCAAACGTTAACCAACCTTCTATTTCTGAAATATCCCTTACTTGGTCATGATATATAATTCTTTTTATACATCATTGGATTCTATTTAGTAACATTGCTATGTAAATTACACCAAGAAAGAAAGAAGAGATAGGGAGAGGGAAGGAAGAGTGGAAGAGGAGAGCAAGCTGAGAGGGAGAGAGCAAGGTGTTGGGTATGAGAAGGTTAAGAATAAGGAAAACATGATAGTAGAAAGAATTACTCAACAGAAGAATTAGTAACCCACACTGAGACAATCTCCCAAAAGAACATGAAAAATAACTTTTTTTAGAAAGGTTTTATTTATTCATTCATGAGAGACACGGAGAAAGAAGCAGAGACACAGGCAGAAGGAGAAGCAGGCTCCACGCAGGGAGCCTGACATGGGACTTGATACCGAGACTCCAGGATCATGTCCTGGGCTGAAGGCAGGAGTTAAACTGCTGAGCCACCCAGATGTCCCAAAAAACAACTTTTCTAAATTAATCATTCTAGGAGGTCTAACAGCCAAGCAATAGAAGTACCAGAAAGAGAGAACAAAGAAAACTTAGAAGAAATCAAAAAAGTAATTTAAGAAATTTTCTCTAAACTATACTACTTGCATTCCCACACTGAAAGGGCCCAGGACAATGTACGAATTAATAAACATTATAAAGTTTCAGAACTCTAGGAACAAAGAACATTCTACTATATCCCTTAGAGAAAAACATACCATAGACAAAGGTATCAAAATGGCTTCAGACTCTTCAACCATAACGCTAGATTGATGCCTTCAAAATTCTCAACTAACATCATTTACAAACAAGTATTTGTTAACCAGCCAAATTACCAAACAAGAATTTAAAAAGAATAGAGACATCTTCAAACAAAATTTACCACAAAGCTACTAAAGGACTTACTCCATCAAAATGATCACACAAAGCAAAATAGGCTAAAGAGAGGGATGACGTGTTCTATTTTCCATTACAAACTTTATGTGATCAGTCACATGTAGGACTTCAGTAAAAACAAATCTAGAAAATTAATCAAATACAGTGACAAGTAACTTTTGTATAAGAACATTTAGCTATGGGCAGCCCAGGTAGATCAGCGGGTTAGCGCTGCCTTTGGCCCGGGGCGTGATCCTAGAGACCCGGGATTGAGTCCTGAGTCAGGCTCCCTGCATGGAGTCTGCTTCTCCCTCTGTCTGTGTCTCTGCCTCTCTCTCTCTCTCTCTCTCTCTCTCTCTCTCTTTCTCTCTGTGTCTCTCATAAATAAAATCTTTAAAAAAAAAAAAAAAAGAACATTTAGCTATGTGAAATTACATTTCAAATCTAATATTCTATTTTTAAAAGTAAGTATATTATAGGAGAGAGAGAAACTGGTTAACTAGACAAAATAAATTAAACATACTCAAATTCTACTAGCAATATTAACTTTTATAGTTTTATACTCTCTCATGAAGTATTTCTGCCCAAAGTTGAGAAAAGCTGAACATTAATGAACATTAATAACTGGCATAAACAAAAAACCTTCATAAATGATCTGAAGGAAGAAAAATCGGCCTCTGTGAATTACATACAAAAGAAACAAAGACCTAGCAAAGTCTTTTAATAATAAAGTTGTTCTTGAGTCCAACCATCAGAGAGAAAGCTGGTTATTCCCAAAACCTTCTGGAAAAAGATGTTCCACGATCCTCCTCATCAAAGGATTTCATCAAAACTCAAATGCAACAAAAGACAGAACAAGAGAGAGAGAGCAAAGGAGAGACAGCTGAACTCTGGATATACCATAGAGTCCAATAACAAGGAGAAAAATCTCCACGTGACTGCAGGATGTTGTTGCCTTGTTACTTCACCCTTCCATTTCAATTAAAGACTTAATCACTAAATTAATCCCTGACATTACTTATGCATATGGTCAATGCATAATGCACATGGTAGTAAGTTTTGGTTAAATAGCATTCTTACAGTTTAGAGAATTAACTGCTCAATGAAGTATTACAAGGAAGATTACCCAACTTCTGGAAAAACTTTAAAAATATAACAGAATTAAAATATTTTCATATCCTCTTTCTTAAAAGATTTTAAAGTATGCAAATAAGATGAAAATGTGTTTTTATTGTTGGTGCAAAAACATTCCTGAGTGAACACAGGCAAGTAAATGAGAAAACACAACAGAAAGCTTGGATCATTAAAGAGCCGGGAGTTGTTCGGGCACCCAAATAGCAGGTTTAATTTAAACATGTATTTGATTTTTTAAATAAAAACAAAACATATGCAATATTTAAATACAACATTAGGCATTAAGAAGTATTTGTTGTTAGAGATCAGAGGTCAGAGCCTGAAACTGTACTTCTGACACAGCTGGGAAGGCAGACAGCAGACTCATCAACTAGCGAGATGATGGTGAAAACCAAGCTCTCCAAGCAAGTTAGGAATAACCGAGAAGAGCAAAGACGTGAGAACAAAGACTCGGGGAATACCCACAGAAGGAAGCCAAGCCAGAAACATTAACAAAAGCAGCCCCATAAGCAAGGAAGGGATCTGGTAAGAGCAATGCCATGGAAACCAAGAGAGAAGAGGGCTTCAGGAGCGAGCCAGCAAAGTCAGAGGCTAAATCGAGATCAAAGAGGATGAAGACAAATCAAAAGCACAGTAGAATGTGACTGGCCATATTGAACTGGTTAAGATTACCTATTTCCATCTCAACGGACAGAACAAGAGTTTATCTTGTGGGGAGGGTGGGAAAGAGATGGACACTTAGAGAACAGACTTCAGTTATCATTCTCGCTGTCTGTAATCCAAGAGCAATAAAAGAGAAACTCTGGGGTGATTTGTTTCTTCTAAGGGCTACACTCACCGAACTGTGGAGCAGGCAGGATTCTGGCGGCTCGAATGGGGCCATGGCGGACAGAAAAGAGTTCCTGTGCTTCCCCACTGATCTGCACAAGAACACAGACAATTTCAGTGAATGAGAACAGAGGTCAGAACATGATTATAAGAAAATGAGATCTCCTAAATTTCATCAAATTTTTTTTGTCTGAGATGTAACATATGTACACATGCACACAGACGCACACATTTATGGCTGTTCACACACTTAAGTATATTCATGTTTAAATTATCACAAATATTTTCAGAAAATGCTAAGAGCACACGCACTTGATATATATAGGAAAATGAACGATCTGTTCTTAAAGTCTTTCATTCTTGTCTTTAAGAAACTCCTGTTAAGTCTGCTCAGTTCCTGCATGATGGCCTTCCATTTTAGAGCAAAGCAACTATGATTTTTTTTAATTAATACAGTTTTCCATGTCAGATAAAGGTAAATATTCTTAGTATTCTGAAAAGCAGAACTTAAATGTTGTAGTAACTTTCATAAATACATTATAAATGAGAAAAGGCAAAACATATTGCAAAGAACACTGTGGTGAATGTGAATGACCTGTGTACCCAGTTATGGTCCTACAACTAACCTAACTGTTAACCACCATGAGTAAATCATTTAACATATATAAACCCGTATTTTTTTCTTTTTAAAATAAATTTTGAATGACAATTATATATATTAAGGTGTATGACATGATTTAATATGCATATATGATAAAATGATCACTGCAGCCATCTCTTCAGTTACCTGGTTTGTATGATGACAGCACCAGTTTTCCAGTATTCAATACAGTGTTATTAACTATATTCATCACACACAAACATTAGATCCATAGACCTACTCATCTTACATAACTGCAACTCTGTACCCTTTGACCAACATCTCTCCATTCCCCCCACCTCCCCTAGGCCTGAATTCTCTTTTGCATTTATAAACTGAAAAGGTAAAGGGGCTAAAGGACCTCAAATATACTTGTAATTTCCATATTCTATGAATTATAAAAGTAATATGTAATAAATGTCATTTTTATTAAACACCTCGATCAAACACCATATGAATGTCTATTCGTTTTGAATCTTATCAGATTTATATCTCAGATATAAAGCATGCAGTAGCCTGTTAATCCAAAGGTAAAAGAGATACGACAATATATATGTTGAGTATGAAAACAATCACTTTCCAAAATTAGTGGCTCAAGGAAACACTCTGCTGTTAATTGAAGTATTGACCAGATTAAATTAGAATTAAAAAAAGGCTTTCCAGGGCAGCTCCGGTGGCGCAGCAGTTTAGTGCCGCCTGCAGCCTAGGGTGTGATCCTGGAGACCGGGGATCGAGTCCCACATTGGGCTCCTTGCGTGGAGCCTGCTTCTCCCTCTGCCTGCCTCTCTCTCTCTCTCTGTCTCTCATGAATAAATTTTAAAAATCTTTAAAAAAAAAAAAAAAAAGGCTTCCAGACTGTTTTAAGTGGTAATGTAGCTCCCAATACATTTTCATAATTCTCAAGTGTTTGATGGAATACATGATATCAGACAGGGAAAATGGCAAAAAATATATATATAAAACTAGTTCTAAATACCCAAGAACTGACGACAGGTGTAGTAAGATAAACATTCAATGGAGGAAACATGCTGATGGTAGTTTTATAATAGGCCTGCCAAACAAACAGTTTACAATATCAACAATATATATATAAGATAAAAGGCTTATAAAGCTTTCAATATTACACTGTAAATCTGCAGAGATGTCTTTAACTACTTTTTCAGATCTCCAGCTTTTCTTCTATCTGAATTTAAAAGCTGCAAAACTATCAATATTTTGTTTCTTTGAATGTTAAATTATGATGATGCTTAAAGAGCTATCATATTCATTTTGCTTATAAAAATTATTACAACTCATTGACTGACCACAATGGCAAATCCCTCTGCAACACTTGGGATACAGAAGATTTAAGGAATGCTAGGCTCTTCACACTAACTGTGCAACAACAGCACCACCTATCACCAATTACATATACCAAAGCCATAAACTCAATATAGCAAAAGATAAGAATTGAGCCTTCTACAAATTCCTTTTTGAACTTTAATTTTCTACATGAAAAACATGGCCATTACATATTGGAGCTCTTAAGTTTACAGTTCACTATTAGAGAACAGAATTTAAAATCTAGAGCAAGTTTCAAAAGGTCACTTTGTTCAACCTCCCACCCAATGCAAGAGTCATACATTCTCTGAAATCTAAACATATAAAATCTAAGTATCTGATCTTAAGCACATTTGCACTGAAAGGTATATCACTAATATAATCCAATTATATTATGGAGTTATTATTGCTACCTCCATGAAAATAGAGATATAAGAATGGATAAGTAATATTCTTCTTCAATATACATACTATTCTACTAACAAGAAAATAAAAAATTATAAAACAATACTGTAGAATTTGCACTGAAATTATAATTCAGAGCAACAAGAAACACTTCTCACTATAACAAATGTAAGCTCATATCTACAACAAATCATAGTATTCTGACACAAAATCTGCTCTGTACTATTACTGTCATATGCCACAGGTCTAGCATTTGGCTTTTGGTTCTCTGAAATAAATCTTCAAGTTAAAAAAAAAAAAAAGTCTAATCATGTTTAACTGAGGTGTGTACTAAATTATACTAAATAATAAAGAATAAGGCAAACCTGCCTTGGCACTCTCACAGTATGATAAACTTTGGTTAGCACTGGATTCAATGCACAAGAGCTTACTCTGACATTGAAAAACATTTTGAAATCTGAACACACCATGCTCCTCAGCATAACAGCTTTCAAAACAGACCTAAATGCTCTATTCTATTCCAAGCTTCTACTCTAAATCCCTCTTTAAATATACAGGAACAGGTAAGAAAAAAACACTAGGAATGATTACAAAACACATCCTGCATTTATTATCCATCCTTTTCTACCTCTAAGCTAAATCCTAGAATCTTTAATTATAACATAAGGGAAGGGGAATGAAGAAACATTCTGTTGCTATTTATATATATTTGTGAATATGTTCAAATCAAGATTGTCAGAAGCATAATTCTAAAGTATCCTAAGTGAGTAGCAAACATCAAATTTTGGAGAGGAGGGAACTCTCCAAATTGTGGGTACAACTGCTACATTGGAATACTATTTCAGAACAGAAGTGCCAACAAAGTATATGCAGATGAGACATGCACATTTTAGAAAGAACACAAGATGGTTAAATCCTTACGGGCTCGGCTTTAGCTGCCCCTTTCAATTGCCTCTAATAATTTTATACACTATGTTCACTGGTAATTCTGCTCTCAAATAAATGAGTGTCAAAACTGATTAACTTTTTTAAAGGCTTTTACAGTGATTTTTACATATCATGAAAATAGCTCATTGAAAATGGCAAAAAATCTCAGAGATGAGGATTTTATGTGTCCTGACAAGAAACTACCAGGAGCTGTAAGTTCATTTTTAAACCAACAATAATAATAAACACAAGGGCAGAACTACAAGGAAGGGGTGTACCAAGCAATGTTCCAACTTCCTGGCAACGGTGGTAACTTGGGGAGAGGAGCAAACAGGGAGGAAACCTCTCCAAGAGTTCCTCATGGGTCTCTGCCTTTGTTCTTACTGGCATTTTAATTTCTGATGACAGACTTTTGTTGTTTGGAGCATAAACCGGACGTACCAGTTTGGAGGCACAATAAGGAGAACAAAGAATGATTTGTTCACACTGTAGGAAAAAAATCTTTTCCAACCATAGAAAATAGCTTTCGCATGGTGAAAATATGCAAATTACATACCAAACCAAAAAAGTGGAGGGGGGAATACAAGTTTAGAATCTCACAACTCAATCTACGGCAAAAGGAAATTATAACAGCCGAGACAATAATACACACAGAGAAAGGGCTATAACAGTTGTGGGAGAGCTTTATAACTACTGTTAAGAGAATTCTAAAACCAAATGAAGGTCATCAAGCCCTCAGAACCCAACTAGTTTCTGCAATCGTGATGACTTTTCAAAGGGATCTGACTACAAAACAGAAGTCAATTGAATACCAAGGACAATAATAATAATGCTCTATAATGACACAGAATCAGGACAAGAGTACACATATTTATACCTCCAAACCCCCTTTTAGATACTGGCCAAATGGAGAATTGTGTCTGCAGTTGATTGTTTTTAGCAAACTTTGTTGAAAGATAACAGGCACAGAAATAACACATAAATCATATATATACATATATGTATAGCTTAATGAATTTTCCATGTTAATATACCTCTGTTACCAGTACAATCATTAAGAAACAGAACATGACAGATACTCAGAGGGTCCCTCCAACACCCCTTTCCAGTCACAAACCCAACTCAAGAATAACCATAACCACTATCTTGACTTCTAATACATTACACGTAAGTTTTACTCATTCAATTTTATGCACAGAATCACAAGGTATGCACTCTTTCATGAATGGATTCTTATGCACACTACATGTGCATGAAATTCATTTGTATTACAGTATATGAGTATTTTTTTATTGTACTTTTTTATTCTTGTTGCTATACAGATTTCCATTGCATGAAAAATACTACAATTTATTCATTTTACTGTTGGTGGACTTCGGGTTGTTTTGAGGTTTTTGCTCTTATGATGTTAGGAAAAGTTGTGAAAATTTTCAGGTGAGAAAAAAAAATACTGTATGTCCTTTGATTGGATTACCAAGAGCATCTAGTGGACCCTTTGGGGTTATTGGATTCTATAGACATCTCCACCTTTGTTTTGACTGGGTTATTTTGCAATACCGTAAGTTACAGAAAACCAGTAGTAATGCTACTGACTTGTCCACAGAAATGCAAATTAATTTTGTCTGAAAGAGATAAAACTGAATTGCACTCTACAAAAAGGATGATTCCAGGCAGTATACTTTAGTTTCAATAGTATATTAACCGAGTTTGTAAGTTCATTTCAAGTATTCCCCTAATTGCCTGAATCCACTCTTCAGGTTCTCCCTTGAACCAGCTGTAATGACTTACCAAATACCTCATTTATTAATCAGTTTTATTTATTAATAAAATCTATGATATGTGTCCATTTTATACTCATATGAGAGCCATGATTTTACCATTTTTAAAATGAATATTCTGGCACATTTTGTTTAGCAAACATATATATGTATTTCTTCTGGATATAGATCTACCAGTAGAATTGCTCCTATATTAGGCATATGTGTGTATTTTGTAGATTTCAATAAAATAGTTTTCTACAGTGATTGTACAAATTTACACTTCCACCAGCAACGTAAAAGAATTCTACTTGCTCCACATCCTCACCAACAGTTTGTATCATTCTGGTAGGTGTTCAATGGAACTGTCATTGTGGTTTTAATTGGCATTTTCCTCATGACTGAGGAGGTTGATAGAATGCCTTTTCATTTGCTTACCGGAATTCAGTAGTTATACTATTCCATGAATGACTGTCAAAGTCTCCTGCCCACTACAGTTGCCTGATTCCAAGAGATTATGGATTTAAATCTATTATGCACAGAGAATGAAATGCAGATAAGTCTCCTCTGAAAAGCAATGCTGCCTCAAACCAACTATATAAGCAGTCTTTATTACAGTGTCCCTCCATCAGGCCAAATGATGTAAGACTTTTGTCCTGGAGGACTCTCGATTTCCAGATGTATCTGTGATAAACAGTTCAAAATACAAATGAGATTCAAAAACTCATTTCAAGAAAAAGGTAGAACTTTTTGTACCTAATCGACTTCATATCTTAATTCCAAATCCAGTAATGAGCAACCTTTCCCCCAAACTAAGACACAATGGTTTAGTTACAGCAACATGATATCCATCTCTTGGAGTGGAAAATACTGATTTGTAAAAATTCATACAAACATTCCAAGCAAATTCAGTCCCTGTTTAAGATAGGAAACACAAAAATCACTGTATATTTCCCTAGAACTCAAGCAGTTCAAGCAAAAGATAATGATTAGTAGTGCTTTTTCTTGATAAATACTTTAACAAGTTTTCACCTTTAAAATAAAAAAATTAGGGACGCCTAGGTGGCTCAGCATTGAGCATACTTTCGGCTCAGGGCATGATCCCGTGGTCCCAGGATTGAGTCCCACATCAGGCTCCTTGAGTGGAGCCTGTTTCTCCCTCTGCCTGTGTCTCTGCCTCTCTCTCTCTCTCTCCGTCTCTCATGAATAAATAAATTTAAAATTCTTTAAAAGTATAAAGAAGAAAGAAAAAGAAAACCAAGACACCAGACATGAAAGACAACAGAAGAAAAAGTATTCCCCATGTTTGTCTCATGCATATCCTGACTTTCAATAAAAAATATCTTTCATGTCAGAGTGCTCCAGGTTAGTAATGCTCTGGTTCCACCTAAGAAGTCTGAGGGAGTAAAAGCAGCCAACAGCGTGGACACTAGAAGTTTTATATTTTTCCCAAAATCATGGCCTATGGCAACAATGCCAAGTACATACAATATGCCAAGATCATCAGTTATAAATATCACCAATCAACAACATCAAATATTCCAGAAGTTTATTTTAGTTTTAAATTTAGTAGAAAATAACTTATTAGAACTATACAAATTTGCTAAATCTGAGTTTGGCTGTAAAGTAAGGGCAAGGGCAGCCCGGGTGGCTCGGCAGTTTAGTGCCGCTTTCAGCACAGGGCGTGATCCTGGAGACCCAGGATCGAGTCCCACCTCGGGCTCCTGGGATGCAGCCTGCTTCTCCTTCTGCCTGTGTCTCTGCCTCTCTCTCTGTGTGTGTCTCTCATGAATAAATAAATAAAATCTTTAAAAAAATAAAAATAAGGGCGAAGATACATCTACCTAAAAAGGCAACTGTGATTATTTAAATGGTGTATTTAAAATATGCAACATAAAACAGTTAAATTCAAGAAGATTCCTGTTGAATGAATGGATGAATAAATACCTGCATCTGTATCAGCCTCATTATTCAATCTTAAGGATATTAAGCATAAATTTGACTTGCCCCCACTGTTTTCAAAGCATATTATTAACACTTCATGTCTGGAAATTTGTTATAATATTCTATCATAAAACACATTTGATACAACTCATTCTTGAACCCACCATATATTATTTCTTACGTTTTACAGCTCTCAATAAAAGGACTCTCACCAAAGTGGAAAGGAGCATACCATCTGTGCAGCAGTTTTTAGCGCACTAAGTTTTCACTTTCACTCAAGATCCAGGCAGTCCCCAAGCCTCTCTGGCAAATATCCCACACTCATTCCAACCTTCATGTGTTTATATAATGTTTTTACATGCAACAAGTTTTCTTACCAACTGTGACGTAAAAACAGCTCATTTGAATATGCAAATGTAGAGCTAGCAATCTTTCTAATTGTTCCACATCCACTAACCGTAGACAAAACTGAAATGAAGTTCCTTTTAAAAAGAACATCATTTCACTAGTTTTATTTTTTTTTAAAGATTTATTTATTCATGATAGACATAGAGAGAGAGAGAGGCAGAGACACAGGAGGAGGGATAAGCAGGCCCATGCCGGGAGCCTGACGTGGGACTCGATCCCGGGACTCCAGGATCGCGCCCTGGGCCAAAGGCAGACGCAAAACCGCTGAGCCACCCAGGGATCCCCCATTTCACTAGTTTTAAACATAAAAGGTAAGGCGCCTGGGTGGCTCAGTTGGTTAAGCATCTGCCTTTGGCTCAGGTCATGATCCCAGGGTCCCAAGATTGAGACACACCTTGGGCTCCCTGCTCAGGAAAGAGCGTGCTTCTCCCTCTGCCTCTCCCCCTGTTCCTTCTCTCTCTTTCTCTCTCTTTTGCTCTCTCTCAAACAAGTAAAATCTTAAAAACAAAATAAAAATAAACTTAAAAGGTAACACCAAAAAAAAAAAAAAAAAAAAAAGGTAACACCAAGGACACCTGGGTGGCTCAATGGTGGAGGAGCATCTGCCTTTAGCTCAGGTCATGCTCCTGGAGTCCTGGGATGGAGTCCCACATCAGGCTCCCCAAAGGAAGTCTGCTTCTCCCTCTGCCTATGTCTCTGCCTCTCTGTCTCTCATGAATAAATAAATAAAATCTTTAAAAAAAAAAAAAAAAAGGTAACACAAAATAAAAAGTTTTAATTAAGGAGAAAATGTAAACTAGAAACTTATTAATAATTTAGTAATATGCGTTCATTAGTTTTTTTTTATTTTATTTATTTATGATAGGCACACAGTGAGAGAGAGAGAGAGAGGCAGAGACATAGGCAGAGGGAGAAGCAGGCTCCATGCACCGGGAGCCTGACGTGGGATTCGAACCCGGGTCTCCAGGATCGCGCCGTGGGCCAAAGGCAGGCGCTAAACCGCTGCGCCACCCAGGGATCCCGCGTTCATTAGTTTTAACAAATGTACCACACTAAAGCAAGATGTTAACAGGGACAAATGGGGTAGTAAGGGGAATGCAGGAATTTCTTTATACTTTCTACTAAATTCTTATGTAAACTTATAAAAAAATAAAGTCTACTAATTTTCATTTATATATAGATACAGATATGGAAAAATGTGGAAATTCCACAAATAAAGTTTAACCTTCTCTGATAACCCCCTCAAAAAAAATAAGGATAAAAGGTAAAAATAAAGAGTGAGAATGAAGAGGTGATGAGGTCTTATACTAAGGAATTTACTTTTTAAAACAACAAAAGGAACTCAGCCTATTTAAATGTACAAATGTATAGTTATCGCTTTGTTAATTGTTACATATGTACTAATCAAACAGACCACACAACTGAACTGATGATGAAATTCTTTAAAAAGAAGATTGCTTCATGATTTTTTTTAACTTAAAAGGTCACAACAATAATTTTTTTAATTACAAAGGAAAAGTAAAATTTTAAAGGGAGATAGGGAAAGGAGTGACAAACATCATTTTATACTGAAGTATCCAACTAAAAAGCAACAAAAAGACTACACCAGCTACATGAGTGACTATTATAACTTCAAAGCAATCTCTAATAAGAGCTGATAGTCTCTCTCTAGAATCACCTGGTGAGCCAATTTGATGATATATTTTCACTTTAGATCTAAGGTCACAAAGAACAATATTCCCCCAAAATGACCAGCCCAACAAGGCATCAGAATCTCCTATTAATATACTGTATTCAAAACCATTTTTAAACTCAGGCCTTTTTTTCACTAACAAGTCATTGCCAGGGCGTTATTTTATCTGTCACAGCTCTGTTCCAGCAATTTCAAAAACTTTAGATAGCACAGTTCGAAGAAAGTATTCCTAATAGTAAAACAGAATTCTTTTGATAGCTCCTAACATTAGGAGGAAGACAGGAACAACATTTTTGTTTTATTTTTGCCTACTAACCACAAATGACTCAGTTAATGTCAGAGTGTCAGTATCTCTGTAACCTACTCTGTATGCCATCAAGAAAAAAATGCAAACCACAAAAACCACCTAAAACACATATTTTTGAGGACTAACAACTTATAGAGCAGATACTTGCTAACCACATAAAGCAGACAGCAACCGAGTCTATATTTTGGTCTTGACACTAAATTCAAAATACAAAACTTGAGGCAAGAAGGAAGTGAGTTTCAAGAACAATATAAAAACCACAGAACACAAATAATGAATGGAACTTGTAATCATATTTTCATACTCCCAAATTTTCGCACAGAGAGAGAGGAGTATTTTAAGGCAACTTCCACCTTTCCCCTTCAGCCTGATTTTTGAACGGAAGATCAAAGAAAAGCAGTTTAAACTCACATGTTCCTTTGGTTATGCAACACAGATTTAGACATTACACTTCAAAACCCCAGCCACTACTTCAGCACCACCAATCCAAATACCATTCCAAGCTTTGAAGCAGCCCTAATGGTATCTTCCATTTGCAAGTAACACTTCTGTAGTCAAAAGATCTTACTCAGGGTGGATGTTAATGTAAAACCACTCAGACTACATAGACACACATGCCTGGAGGCAGACTGGAAGGTGTTCAGAAGTCAATGTAACACCATTACAGAGAGTGTCAGCCTAGCAGCTGTCATAAACACTTCATCATCACTCACACACACAAACTGGATTCCCTTTAACTTGTTATTTTATTTTGTGCAGAATACATGTCCAGTTGGAAAGAGAGAAAACAGGGCTACAGATAAGCCAATTTTGGCTTACAGCCTTTTTCCACTTCTAAAAGACTGAGTTTGTCATATTTTGTTGGTATTGTAAACCTATCCTGATATAATCTGTTGACTGAAGATAGTTTTGCAATGGATAGCTAAGAGAAACATCATATTAAGTAGAAGCCTAAGATTTTTTCTCCTGTAAGACAGATATCATACAAACTTGTAAGACTGACAAGATGATAAAAAATGACTGACAACACCAATGGGAGCAGGAAATGGAGCAACCAGAACTCTGATATTGCAGATGGAAGTGTATAATGATACAACCTCTTTGAAAAACTGTAAGCAATTTCTAATCAAGTTAAATATATGTCTAACCTGTGACCCAGCATTTCTGCTCCTAGGTACATACTCAAATATAGAGTACATATGGGGCACCTGGATGGCTCAGTCAGTTAACCATCTGACTTGATTTCAGCTCAGGTCATGATTTCGGGGTTGAGAGATTGAGCCCTGCCTCAGGCTCCAAGCTGGGCATGGAGCCTGCTTAAGATTCTTTCTCCCCACTTCTTTCTCTACCTCTCCATACCCCCTCAAAAAAAGAAAAACAGGGCACATATATCTTCAATTACGTTCACAGGAGTTACATTCATTATAGAAACACAAATGCCCACCAAAATGAGAATAGATAAACAAACTGGTATAGTTAATCAATGGAATATACCACAGTAATAAAATAAAAAATACAAACTACTGCAACGTGCAACAACATGGATGGTTCTAAACAATTTGAGCCCCACAGAGGGTGTAGAGATTACTTTAAAGTAAAATAATCTCTAAAAAAATAGTTAAATTGACAAGGTAATAGAAACTTATAGGTATGTGTCTAAAATAATGTGTGTGAAAAAATAAAATAATGTGTGTGGTATATTCTGATTATTCAAATTACAGATGCTATTATGTATACTAACATTATGAAACTTCACTAGGCAGCACAAGTATCAAGACTCCCCCAGGCATCTCATCACTACTCAGTGCTCTGTAGCACTCTATTCATCCCTCCATTGAAACACTGATTTCACAGGCCAGAGTTTCTCACCCTCGGCCTTACTGACATTTTGGAAGGACAATTCTTTGTTATGGGAAGTTGTCCTGGACATTGTAGGATGCTTAACAGCATCTCTGGCTTTTACCCACTAGATGCCAGTAGCAACTCCCAATCGTGATAATAAAAAATGTCTGCAAATAGGGCCAAATGTCTCCTAGGGAGCAAAAGCACTCCCATTTGAGAAGCACTGACACAGACTGCAATTAAGTAGTGACATCTCACACAAGTAGAATATGAGCTCCTCAAGGCTCAGGTCTTAGTTATATTTGTATCCTCTAATACTTGGCATAGACCCTAAATGTGGCTGAATGGAAAAATTATGGTGCTATTAATTAATAAAAATAGAGATTTTAGGAATAAAGGATAAATTAGAAACGGAATGGGATATAGCAAACAGCAAACAATTATGAAATTTAGTTTGGGTCTTTCTGAAATTGACTCTAGCACTCTTAGATGAAAATATTCAGCAAAAGACTGAAATCTTGAAACACATTTACTAAACATATATACATATATATGTGTGCATGTACACATACATTTACAAATGATCATATGCATATAACCAAATAACGGCCAATGTACTTGGTACCAGATATTAAGACCATTAAGATATGACCACAGTTCAGGGCACCTGGGTGGCTCAGTTGGTTAAGCAACTGACTCTTGGCTTCAGCTCAGGTCATGATCTCAGGTGATGAGATCAAGCGCCATGTTGGGGCTTGGTGCAGAATCTCCTTGAGATGCTCTCTCTCTCTCTCTCTCTCCCCCCCTCGGCCCCTCCCCCAGCTTGCACACTCCAATTCTCTAATAAATAAATTTTTGAAAGGAAAACATAGGAGAATATCTTCATAGCTTTACAGTAAACAAGGATACAAAAAGCATTAACAGAGTAAATCACTTAAAATTTGATCCAGATTTCTGTCATCAAGACAACATTAAGAAAGTGAAAAGTGGGCAGCCCAGGTGGCTCAGCGGTTTAGCACCGCCTTCAGCCCAGGGTGTAATCCTGGAGATCTGGGATCTAGTCCCATGTCGGACTCCCTGCATGGAGCCTGCTTCTCCCTTCCCTGTGTCTCTGCCTCTCTTTCTCTCTCTCTCTCTTTCTCTCATGAATAAATAAATAAAATCTTTTTTTAAAAAGTGAAAGTGTTGGGATCCCTGGGTGGCGCAGCGGTTTGGCGCCTGCCTTTGGCCCAGGGCGTGATCCTGGAGACCCGGGATCGAATCCCACGTCGGACTCCCAGTGCATGGAGCCTGCTTCTCCCTCTGCCTATGTCTCTGCCTCTCTCTCTCTCTCTGTGTGACTATCATAAATAAAATTTTTTTTAAAAAAGTGAAAGTGTAAGAATACCTACAAAGGAGACTATTAAGACGAACAATGAATTGGAAAATAGATTGTAGATTGCATAATAGTATTTTATCAAATATAAATGTCCTGATTTTGACAGTGGAATGGTTGTATAAGATAATATGCTTATTCTTAGGAAATATAAAACGAATTATTTATGGAAAAGGGGTACATGATTTCTCCTACTGATAAATGGTTCAGAAAAAAATCCGCACGAATAAGAACACTGAGAGAATAATACAGCAAATGGAGCAAAATGTCCCTAACTGGTAAATCAAGAAGTACCTTGTAAATTTTTCTAGAAGTTTAAAATTACCGCAAAATAAAAAGCATCTTCAATACTCCACAATGAGATACTGGTACATACCTACCAGAATGGTTAAAATTTTAAAAGCTGTAAATACCAAGAGCCAATGAGAAATAGAGAGCAAATAAACTTTCATACATTACATATTGGTAAAACTGCTTTGGAAAACTGGCTATATGTACTAAAGTTAAACATACACCTATACTATGACACAGCAAATCTACTCTAGGCCTATATATACAAGAGAAGTGGGTGCAATAGGGATGCCTGGATGGCTCAATCGGTTAAGCATCTGCCTTTGGCTCAGGTCACAATCTCAGGGTCCTGGGATCAAGGCCCATGTGGGGCTCCTTGCTCACCAAGGAGTCTCCCCACTCTCCCTCTCTTTTGCCTCCCCCGGCCCCCACTCCTGCTCTCTCACTCACTCACTCTCTCAAGTAGATAAATAAAATTCCTTTGAAAAATGTGTGCAGGGGGATCCCTGGACGGCTCAGCGGTTTGACGCCTGCCTTTGGCCCAGGGTGCAATCAATCCTGGAGTCCCGGGATCGAGTCCCGCATCGGGCTCCCGGCATGGAGCCTGCTTCTCCCTCCTCCTGTGTCTCTGCCTCTCTCTTTCTCTCTATGTCTATCATAAATAAGTAAATAAATAAATCTTTTTAAAAAAAAAGAAAAATGTGTGCAGTATAAGTTCACAAAGAAACATATATAAGAACATTCAGAACAGCTTTATTCAAAAAAAAAAAAAAAAGAACAGCTTTATTCATAATACTCAAAAACCAGAAACAACAAAAATGACTATTGGCTATATAACGGACTTTTTTAAATGTGTTGTATTCGTGATAAAATATTTCACAGAAAATAATTAGAACAAATTACTGCTACACACAAGACATGAAAGAATCTCATAGCTTTTCTACTAAGAGAAAGAAGCCAGAAATAAAAAAAATACAGATTGTATTATCTACAACCATATTTTTTTAATGAAGTTCGAGAACAGAAAAACTAATCTCTGGTGACAGAAGTCAGAATACTGGTTATTGGAGCTATAAGAAGGACAATATTAACAGGGAAGAGGAAGACTTCAGAGTTGCTGGAAATGTTCTATATCTTAATCTGAGTTATGTATAGAGGTTATATACATATATAAAAATGCAATCTGTACACTTAAGATCTGTGCACTTAAAATATTCAATGAAATTTTTAACAAGAGAATTTATAACAAAAAAAGAAACTGCCTTCCATGAACTCATAAGTCTGCTTATGTCCAAAGAATATCTTTTGCTTTAGAGTAGAAAACATCAAAAATATTTCAAACAAGAAAGATTCTAATTTACAATAATAAATTTCAAACTAAGAGTGTGTATATTAAATCAATAAGTCACATAAAGCCATTATTAAAACAGAAGGAAAGATTAAATTTCAGATGCAAGATTTCTTTAAAGTGACACAGTAAGAAACACACTCTAAACGAAAGTACTTTTCTCCATTAATACAGGTGGATTCTGGAAGTTATTTCAATATTATTTTTCATTTTTGTTTTTATTCACTTTATGACACCCTAAGCTCTTCCCCCACAGATGACTAAAGAGCCATCCTTTATTTTTCTCCCCAGTAATAAGAGATTGGACCAAACAAAATAAGGCCCTGTTCTCAATGAACACAATTTTTTGATTCAGGTCCCCAAACTTCCTCTGCTTGCCAGTTAACCCAAATCACAGACTTTATAATGCTCCCAAATGAAACTCATAAAAATTGTTTCCTGGCTAGCAATCTTGACATGGCAAGATCTATTGGCACTCAACTTCTAATAAATAATAGACTAATTGGTATTTACCTCAAATATGCCCTTGCACGTTTCTCTAAAGCTATAGTGTAAAAGCTACATACACGAAAAGCTTTAGGGCAAATACTTTCAGGGGAACAGCTGCAGTTTTCTTAATGCAATGTGTTAGTGACACCTAGTGTCCTATCTTTGAAGTACAGTCAGAGCTTCAAGAAAGTGCTCCAAAAGTTAACTTTTTGTCCCCCAAAATGTTAACTTATTGAACCTAAAATATAATGAGTTAACATTTGGAGTGCTTTCCTGGAGCTGGAGGGGAAGTGGGCAGGGAGACGGATTAACTGAGTGAGGGGTATTAAGGAGGGCTCTTGTGATGAGCACCAGGTGTTATGTGTAAGCAATGAATCATTAAGTTCTACTCTTGAAACTAATATTACACCATATGTTAACTAACTAGAATTTAAATTAAAACTTGACACATGGGGTGCCTGAGTCGCTCAGTCAGTTAGGTGTCCACCTACAGCTCAGCTCATGATTCCAGAGTCCTGGAAGGGAGCCCCACATCAAGCGCTGAGCAGGAAGCCTGCTTCTCCCTCAGCCCTCTTGTACTCCCCCTGCTTGTGCTCTCTTGCTTGCTCTCTCTCAAATAAATAAATAAAATCGTAAAAAAAAAAAAATCAAAGATACAGATGCAGTGAAACGCCGAGACACCTGCACCCCAATGTTTATAGCAGCAATGTCCACAATAGCCAAACTGTGGAAGGAGCCTCGGTGTCCATCGAAAGATGAGTGGATAAAGAAGATGTGGTCTATGTATACAATGGAATATTACTCAGCCATTAGAAATGACAAATACCCACCATTTGCTTCGACGTGGATGGAACTGGAGGGTATTATGCTGAGTGAAGTAAATCAATCGGAGAAGGACAAACATTATATGGTCTCATTCATTCAGGAAATATTAAAAAATAGGGGCAGCCTGGGTGGCTCAGCAGTTTAGCGCTGCCTTCAGCCCAGGGTGTGATCCTGTAGACCTGGGACTGAGTCCCACGTCAGACTCCCTGCATGGAGCCTGCTTCTCCCTCTGCCTGTGTCTCTGCCTCTCTCTGTGTGTCTCTCATGAATAAATAAATAAAATCTTTTAAAAAAATGGGATCCCTGGGTGGCGCGGCGGTTTGGTGCCTGCCTTTGGCCCAGGGCGCGATCCTGGAGACCCAGGATCGAATCCCACGTCGGGCTCCCGGTGCATGGAGCCTGCTTCTCCCTCTGCCTGTGTCTCTGCCTCTCTTTCTCTCTCTGTGTGTGACTATCATAAATAAATAAAATTTTAAAAAAAATCTTAAAAAAAAACATAAAAAAATAGTGAAAGGGAATAAAGGGGAAAGGAGAGAAAATGGGAAATATCAGAGAGGGTGACAGAACATGAGAGACTCCTAACTCTGGGAAATGAATAAAGGGTGGTGGAAAGGGAGGTGTGCGGGGGGTTGGGGTGACTAGGTGACGGGCACTGAGGGGGGCACTTGACGGCATGAGCACTGGGTGTTATGCTATATGTTGGCAAATTGAACTCCAATAAAAAACAATTTTTTTTAAATTGCACAAATGAGAAAGCCGGAATAATAGCTATCTCTAAGTTTGGCAAATGTTACTGGTAATACAATGTATGTCCCTAGATGGAATACAGATCAGTCGAATCCTATTGGGATGAATAGTGATGGATGGTCACATTGCCCTAGATTTCTTGTTGGCTGGGTGTAGGGGCATCAGTGTCACTGTTAACAACTTCTGAGCTTGGACCAATAAAGTTGCATGGGCAGAACAAAAAAAAAACAAAAACTTGAAATATGAAAAAAAAATTTTGAAATTAAATCAATATGCTCTTTCATGCTATGCAACTATCATCTTCTAGGTGTTGCAATGAATAAATTTTCAAGATTTTTTAAGATATTAAAAACTTCAAAAGAGGATCATAAAACTAAGTAGCCATTTAAACACATAGCAAAAGAAAGTAGGGAGGGATCTCTGGGTGGCTCAGCGGTTTGGCGCCTGCCTTTGGCCCAGGGCGCGATCCTGGAGACCTGGGATCGAATCCCACATCAGGCTCCTGGTGCATGGAGCCTGCTTCTCCCTCTGCCTATGTCTCTGCCTCTCTCTCTCTCTCTGTGACTATCATAAATAAATTAAAAAAAAAAAAAGTAGGGAAAACTATCAGGACTCTTATAAAGGTCTATCTTGGATTTCATACCTGCTGAAAATTTTAAATGAGAATTCTTTATTATGTATATTGTGCAATGTAATTTTTGCCTTATATAATTTTTAACATAAGTCTAAGTCTAATAATAAAATTATATTTTTTCTAAAACTATGGCATCTTACATACCAGGTAGCACCAGCCCCAGGTCTAAACCATGGGAACATCTTTGACTCTTTCTCCGCTCCTCTTAATGTCTTATCAGATACCACCACAACAAACTTAGTATAGTTTCACAACATCCCACAACTGGACAATGTTGAAACTGACTCCTAACTAGCCTTATAACCTTTGCTTTTCTCCTTATTCTCTATCCATCTCACTGTCATGGCAAGATAAATCTTTAATAAATATGGATTTTGAGGGACACCTCAGTGGCTCAGCAGTTGAGGGTCTGCCTTCGGTTCAGGGACCCACATCGGGCTCCCTGCAGGGAGTCTGCTTCTCCCTCTGCCTGTGTGTCTGCTTCTGTCTCTGTCTCTCTCTCATGAATAAATAAATAAAGTCGTATGTATAAATAAATAAATAAATAAATAAATAAATAAATAAATAAATAAATAAATAAATAAAAATATATATGGATTTTAGAATCTATCTCTGTCACTCAAAGATATTTAGTGAGTTCATACAGGCTGAAAGATTAATAAATTCAAGTCCTCATCCTGCATTTCAAATTTCCTCCCTGAAACTTCTGTATCTCATTCTCCATCCTGAGAGCATATAGCTACTAAAATGAATGTTAATAATCATAAAAATTACTATTGTCTGTGTTAAATGAAATACCACATGACTACAGGACGCCTAAAACATACCCATTGTCATAAACTCCTCCTCTACCTAGATGTTATATTGATGGTATTTGTCAAATAATGTTATGAATGCCTGATTATTTATTTTTTAATTTCCATTCTGGTACAAACAGATACTTCTGTTTGTGCAACAAATCATATTTGGATGATGTGCAACTCGCAAATAGCTACCAATGTCTAAAAGCTTACTCTCGTTTTCTGTACTTATTTTGTTGCTTACAACAACAAACACTCACTCTGATCAGTTTGTGGACCAGCACCAGCCATCCAATGGCCACAAACTTAAAACCAAACTCACTATCCTTCTACTCATATTTGCTCCTTATCATACCTTTACTACTTTTGTTAGACAAATCACCATCTAATCTGTTCAAAGTCCTCAAATGGCTTCTACAACTCAATGTTTCTCGTGAACAAAAAAAGTGTACACATCATTCCTAAAAGATATTCTAATTAGCCAACAAAACATGAAAAAGTTTTCCAACATTAATAGTCATCACCAGGTACCACTTATCAGAATGGCTAAAATTAAAAAGATGGACAACACCAAATGTTGATGAGGTTAGAGAACAACTCATTCACTGCAGGGGGAAATATAAGATGGCACAGCTACTTTGGAAAAAGGTTTGGACGTTTGCTATAAAACTAACCACATTTCTACCCCACAAACCTGCAACTCCATGTGTAGATACTTACCACTTTACAAAAAGACTGACAGAATATCTTCACAGCATCTTCAATCAGAAAAGGCAAGGGCAAAAAAATAAAAATACAAAATAAAAAAAAATAAAAAAATAAAAAAATAAATAAAATAAAATAAAAAAGAAAAGGCAAGGGCTGTAGACAGCCCAGCTATCATCATTAGGAGAAGGGATAAACTATGGTATATTCACACAATTGAATATTATTCAGCAATAAAAAGGAACAAACATGGGTGAATCTCACAAACATGCTGAGTGAAGGAAGCCTTACACATAAAAAATGCATATAGTATAATAGCACAGGAAGTCCTAAAACAGGCAACACTAATCTGGAGTAGTGGGAAAACACAAGAACAGTGGTTGCCTCTGCACGAGACAGAAGAAAAATTCACTGGGAATAGGAATGAGGGGAAATTTCCTCAGTGATAAGCATGTTCTATCTTGACAGAGATCTGGGTTACCTAGGTGTATGCATTTGTCAAAGCCTAGGAAACTGACATATTAAGATTTGGGTATCTAATTGTATGTATATTTTAACAAAAACTAATCAAATGTGGAATGCTAGTTAATGATATGTGTCCAAAAGTAGTTGGAGGAAAGTCTACTGATGTTTGCAACTGACTTTGAAATGCATTGAATAAGACAGATATGAAATAAAGTATAGTAAAATTGTAATGGTTCAATCTAGGTAGTGGATATACATGTTTTTCACTGTAAAATTGTTTCAAATTTGCTCTGTGTTTACAATTTTTGAAGTCTGTGGTTGACCAAGCTCTAGCCCACTACCCACCTCTCAGGCATCATCCCCTAGCATTCTTCACCTTGCCCACCCACCTTCAGCTGAACTGCCTCCTTGCTGTTCTTGAATACAGGAAACATAATCCTAGCACAGAATAATGGATTTGAATGCTCTTCCCTCAAATACCCAGAAGGATCACTCCTCAGCATTTCTGCTCAAAGGATCTTTAGGCTTTCCCAGACCATCCTGTATAATATAGCAATCCACCACAATATCAACCACCCTACCCTACCACTTACCACCAGCTAGCCTGCTATGTGTTTATTACCATCTTCTCCACCTACCCAGAATGGAAATTCCCCAAGAAAAATGATTTTGTTTTGCTCATTGTTGTTTTCCCAGCACCTTATATAGGACCTGGCTTGTAAAAGGCAATCAATAAATCTTCACTGAGTGAATGAATTAATAAATAAATGGGGTAAGTATAAGTGGCATGGCTTTACAAGAATGCAATTTGGCCAATCTATCAAGAGCCTTGGTGTATCTACTTTTATTGATCTTTCCAAATCACATGATCATAAAGATATTTATCTCAATATTCTTTAAGAAGAAAAAAAACTTAAGAAATCTAAATCAACGTCCAACCATAGAGGACAGAACATTTCCACCTCAGAGCCACTGACTTTCCACCTCAGAGTTTGTTATTCTAAGCCTACCCTAGCTAAATCTTAACTTCTATGCCACTTACTTATTATTACAATCTCTTATTCTTTTTACATTTCACAATTATTCTTATCACAATTTAAGTTGTGTATTAGTTTATTTTTATTTAAATCCATCTTTCCTACTAGCTCCATTACAGCAAACATGGTATCTGTTTTGCTCAAAATACATACCTTATCCCAGATATGTACTGAAAAAATGAACACCTTTTTTTTTCTTTTTTTTTTTTTCTTAAATAGGCTCTATGCCCAGCAGGGAGCCCAACACAGGACTTGAACTCATGACCCTGAAATCAAGACCTGAGCTAAGATCAAGAATCGGACACTTAACCAACTAGCCACCCAAAAGACCCAAAGTGAACACCTTTTAAGTCCTCATAGTTCACGGCACCAAGTCACTCAATGTATAAGACTGAGAGAAAAGAAAAACCAATAATGTAAGTATGACATATTAAAATGAATGAAATAAATACTGAGATAATAGCTAATAGAATTAAAGAATTGTGAAAGGAAGAGTACAGAACTGCTTATTTTTTTCATATGAATCACACAAAACTATTTGATTTTTAATCCATGTACAATCTTGATTTTTTTTTAAGTTAAGGATTTTAAGCAAGAGAATCTATATTTATATCACCAAAAAGAGGCAATGAGATTGTTAGGCATGAGTGGGAAAAGAGCCCGTTTATCCAGAACATCAACAAATAATCATGCTTTCTTATGTTACATCAGATGTGTTGAAAGAAGGGGCTTGACAGCTTGGGAAAGCTAGGAAAGCTGGTGTTTTCTTCCTACAGCCACCTCGTCTATATACAAAGTGGTGGGAACTGGGTAGTTGAGCAACTACATCTGGGCAATTCTGCTTCTGAGCTAACTCCACTTAACTATAACATTAAGATACCACCTAGGCCTTGTTCAAATTTGTGCAACTCATAGACAACTTTTTAAATGTGTAACCAGGATGTGTTTACTTTCTTAACCGGAGACTCAAAGGTTATATAAAATCAACAGGAGAAAACTCTGTTCACAAACTTGAAGCAAAAAAGTAAGCTATGGCTTGGACAGGGATTGACTCTCTGCCCACTCACACTTACTCAAAAGCAAATATGATTTATGGTCTGCAAAGATCCCTAAGAGCCAGGATTATTTCTAGGTTGACCAACATAAGCTCCCTACTGTCTAGCACATGGTAACACTTAAATGATTACTGAATAACTGACTAGTGATAAACAAGTTTTGGAAGGGTTTAGTTAGTAATGGGTAACAGTCACAGTACTCTATAAAAGATGAATAGCTGAAGGCACATATCATAACCTTTTAAAATGAAAACTTAAATTGAACTGCCAAAGTCTTTGCATGGCATTTCTTATGCCATCACATTTGAAGAGAAATGAAGTACAGCTCTGATATCATAGGCTTTCAATTTGAAGTCAGATAGAACTGGGTTCGAATTCCAACTTCACCTCTTAAAAGAGAGGTATGATGCTACCACTTATAAAATAGGATAACTTCTACCTCACAGCATACAACAGATGAGATGATGTGCATATAAAACGCTTTGAACACAGTAAGAGAACAACAAAAGGTTCTTATTTTCCCAAACTGCCTTCTAAAATTCTTGAAACAGTCCTCACAGAGCTATAATACTACAATAGTAAACAACTAGCTAATGAACATTGCATGAAGAAAAGATTATTTGAGTCTCTCAGAATACAATCTGTGCATAAGAATTACTTGAAAGAAGTAATTTAAATTACTCAGAAGACCTTTAAGTTACTGAGAGCTAAACACAAGTTAACTCTAAAACTATTAAGAGTGTTACCTCTAATTATAACCAGAACAAGTGGGTAGCCTGAGCACCACCCAAGGAATGTGCTTGATTCAGTGAACACCCTTAATCACATAGGCTCAACCTTCTTGTTAAAACTCTAGCTTCCCCTCTGCCTTCAAGTCTGTCAACAAACAGTGTAATGGATCAAGATACTGTATCTATTAATAAGAAAAAGTTATATTTACAAAATCTCTTCCCCTGATCACAACCTAGAAATATTTCTCTTGATGGGGGAAAAAAAGAACACTGCCTAATTTTAAGTCCTTTGTCCATGCCTTCAACATGATACTTAAATTACAAACAGTGCTGAAGGGCCATGAAAAATGTCAACTACACATTCCAAAAGGCAAAAGAAAGAGGACACTCATTTCGTGACATATTAGCAGAATTCTTCTACTTCTACAAAATAAAGCTAATCATTAAAAAAAAGAAATATAAAACCCCTAACCCTAAATAACTAATAATATCATACAGAATTATATGATTAGATGAAAGACCAAAGTTCATCATTAGTGATTTACCAAAGAATATCTTTGTACTTAAAATATTAAATTATGAAGTCCAAGGTGGTCATTACTTAATCACCTTTATGCCACTGTAGCCAAATTCTGTACTCAAGAACATCCTGAAGTCCTTTAAATTTGACATAATATACTATTTTTTCCTATAAATCTTTTAAGAATATTACAAAAAGAGAGGGGAAATTCTAGCTGAAACACATACACAAAGGGCTTCAAACTATTTGGTGAATGAATTTAATAAAGGTTCAAATTAAAACTCTGTGTATTGGCCTTGAGCCTCCAACAGCAAAAGAACCACACAACAGAAGTTCCCCTTCCCCCCACCATCTACTGGAGAGAGATGATATTTAGGCCGGAATGTAAGCACAAGCCAAAGTATGCAATCTGTACTACAGTTCACTCAGCTGTGATCCTACCAAGCCTCTTCCTCTTTTAGGACATTTTATTTTTGGTCATCCCAAAGAACATGTAGAATTTAAGAGGCAAACTGGGACCAGTATTAGGCAATTTTAAACATTTATCAAAATTGAAATTTATTTTATAAAATACACAGATATAAAATAATCTTTGCTCAAACTCATGTATTGCATCATTATGTCTAACAGTGGGGTGGGGGAAGACACATTCAAGTTTTTTCAATCTAGGGAACAAACTACATAAATTAAGGAAAAGCCAAATAATGGAATTATACACAGCTATAAAATTCAATAAAGAAGCTCTCTGAATACTGACATCATGAGTAAAACTCAGCAAGGTACAGACTAAGCTGTACATGCTCCCACCTGTTAAGGAGGGAAAGGTGGCAGAAACAAATTTATTTATGTTTCTTTTTGCAGAAAACACAGTTATAAGGATCCGAAAGAAACTAGAAATCCTGGTTGCCTCAAGGAGAAATGGGGAACAAGGATGGGAGGGAGTTTTCTAAACTGTCATAATCGAGAATTTTGTACCACATGAATGATTCAAATCACTGATTTTTTTTTTAAATGACTGCTAATCTTAAAAAAAGAAAAGAAAAAACCTTCTGTGACCTTGTTTACTCTTCTGGAAAATGGAAGGATAATAATAATATCTACTCAAGAGAGTTATTACGATGAAAGAATGACATCTGGCACATAAAGTGATTCCCACAATTCCCAGCCCGATGTCACAAATCATCTTCAGGCCCTCTGCCCCTCACTTGCCCCTTATTCTTTGTGCCTTGTTTGGTGTTACACAGAAACCTCTTAGCAACTGCTTGTGAAATAAATGGATGAGACCTTACAGAAAGTATGACCAGGTTTCGTATCAGCTAGCAAGCTGGCAAGTATTCTATCCTAGGGATTCAACCTTCTCCAGACTTACCGGAATGCTCCAGACCTGCATTCCGTCACTGTAGCCGATCATAATCAGCAGAGGCGGCTCATTCCCAGTGCTGTGTATTTCATGAAATTCCAGATTTCTTGATGTATCTGTGTTACAATTAAGACACAAAGAAGCAAATTGAAAACAACTACACTTCTTTAATGTTCTTAGTGTAACAATTGTTATAAGTTGTTTTTCAGTAAAAAGTATTTAGAAGACATCATCTATAAGAAAGTGAACAGGAAGCTGAAACTATAAAACTAGTAGTATTTTTTTTTTTAACAATACCTATAATGATCTGCACAAGTAAGACTTTTTTTAAAAAACTCTCACTAGAGAACTTGGGAATATTAATACCAGGAACAAACCATCTGTAAATGACACATAAAGAAATATTTTACAAAGATTAATTAAATATAAAAATAAAATATAATCTAGAATTCTAATATGTATAAATTCTATTTTTATAAATAGATATATTCTATCTATAAATTTATAAATTATTTAAAAAGTTATGTTCCTTCACATTTAGGAATTGAATTCTGATAACCTGTGAACAGCAGGCATATGGTTCACTACAAGAGAATTATATGTACTTGTCTAAGCAACTTCCAATTCACATCAGTGAATAATAAGCATCTGTTATATAATCAGCATTATGAAAGATATCTTTCCTGAACAAAACTATTGCATCTCACAAAATACTAATTCAAGCATTCTATTCTCAAATCATGATCTTATCCTCAATCAAGTCTGCTCAATCACTTCCATTATGAACCATTATCTGACTTCATTAGGCCCTCTGGTCCAATGATCCCCTGCCTTCTCCCTATAAGATGATATACTGACACTCCTTCCATCTTATGGTCTTTGATCAATCATCTCAGTAACTTCTGCCAGAAATCTACAGTCTCTGATCTTCTTTGGGATCTCTGCATGGCACCCATCTCACAAAATCTCAATCCTAGATGAAATCAACTACTCACTATCTTGGTATATTCTATGGCAATCAAGTACTGTTATAGGAATATCACACAATTATACAGACTTGGTACCTCTACAAATTATCTCTAAAAACCTCAACTGGACACTCAAAACTACACAGCAAATTCACTCTATTTTCTGGAACTTCATCCATAATTTCTTCAATGACTTTCTTTAGCTTTCTCCAAGCCTTGGCTCCATCCAATCTCTCCTTACTCAGCAGATAATCTGTCTCAGACTGCATAGGGAAACTAGGAATTTCCTGTTGCCAAAGACCTGCATGCATCTGTCCCACACTGTTCTCCTTCCATCCTATTACAAACATTTTTCTTTCCTTCTGTCCAGAGTAAGTTTCTCCATCTGTGCTCTGGGATCCCATTCTCCTCCACCAACTCAGAAGCCTTTTTCTAATCATTTATTTCCTGTATCTTCAATACCTTCCATGCTACTGGATATTTTCAATGAGCATTTAAACATGCTGAAGAGTCTCCTACTTTTAAAATTTTTCAAATAAATCAGTGCCAGGGAATTTTAGATGTAAATGACAAAGGTAAAATTAGGAAAACACAAGTGGATACTGTAGAAGCACACTTTCATCATCATGGTCCAGGGAAAGACTTAATAGAACACCAAAACTCTCTACATAAAAGGCTGACAAATCCTAGTATATTATCTATTATATTAAAATGAAGAACTGCTAAGCATGAGCTACCCTTGCCAGAAAAGTCAAAAGGTAAGCCAAAGCAGGGGAAAAGAGACTTCTAATAATTATAATCCCACAAGGACTCATTTTATCCATGTAACAATTAAAAATCAATATGAAAAAGATAAGTCATTAGAAAAACAGGCTGGAGACATGAAAAACTCTTCAAAAAAAAGACATCCAAATAAATCTGTCATCAATAAATATGAAAAGTGGCTCGATCTCATTTGTAACTAAGGAAGAATTGATTAAAATTACAATGACAAAACCAAATATTGGCAGGATGTAAAGTATTACTTATTTATTGCTAGTGAATGTAAATCAGTACAACCACTTTGGAAAACAGTTTGACAATATATATCCAAATTGAAGATACAATGCCCTTTGACCAAGTAGCTCTACCCTAGGTATACACTCATTAAAATAAAGAGAATATATATGCCAAGAGACAAATACAAGAATATTCACAGCAGCACTGTGTTTTCTTTAAGTAATCTCTACACCCAACATGGAGCTCAAACTCACAACCCCAAGCTCAAGAATAGCATGCTTTTTCAACTGAGCCAGCCAGCCATCTTCATAGCAGCATTATTTGCAAAGATCCAAAAGCTGGAATCAATCTAAACGTCCATCAAAAGGAAAGTGGACAAGTGGTATACTGAAACGATGGAATACTATTCACCACAGAAAAATAACGAAACACTGCCATACATCATAAAATGGATGAACCTCACAGACATAAAGATCAAAAGAAGCCAGACACAAAAAAGACTATATAGCAAAAATTCTATTCATATGAAATTCAAAATCACTAAGCAATTAAGTAACAACATTCTATTTCTTACCCTGGATGATGGTTACACAGGTGCTTGATCTATAAAACTTCATTCTTTGATCCATATTTTGTATTATTTACCATGATATATTTGCACAACAAATAAAGTTTTAAAAAATAATAGGTTGAAACAATATCCCTCTCTATTTGACTTCATTATTCTCCTCTCCTTTTAGAAGCTAATAACTTCATTAAGTTGTTTATAACTGCTATCTCTTCTTCATCTCTCATTTACCCCAAATCCATTTCAAAATGCTTTCTACCCCAACACTTCTCTCAAGTGACTTCTGTTGTGCTCACCAATAATCTCCAAGTTGTTTGTATGCAATGTATGTTTTTTAGAGTCCATCTTATTAGACAATTTAGCAGCAATAAACAACACTCACCATTTTCTCCTTAAAATATTTTCCTTTGGTTCTCCAGGTATAACCTCCTAGTTTTCTTTCTATCACTCTAATCATTCCATGACCATTTCCCCCACTGGCTCATTCTGTTCCACCCACTCTTTAAATACTGGAGTTGTTCAAAGCTAATTCCTAAACACTGTTCTCACAGTATACCTTTCCAAGTGGTCTCATTCCATCCACTACTTCTGTTAGTATATGCCAGTGACTTTCTCAACATAGGTTTTTGGATGTCTCAGTGGAAGACCAATTTTCACCTAAAGATCATGACTGCCTCCACAAACTTGATCTTCTGAACAGCATGATTATCTAGCCAGTTGGCAAAATCAGAAATCACCTCTTCCTTTCCTCTTACAACAAATCTATCAACCATCTATCACCTGTGTCTTCCTAAGCAGCTCTCTTCTTAAACCACCACTACCCTGTCCATTATAACATCAATTCCAAAAAGCATGAATTTTTTTTTTAATTTTTATTTATTTATGATAGTCACACAGAGAGAGAGAGAGGCAGAGACATAGGCAGAGGGAGAAGCAGGCTCCATGCACCGGGAGCCTGACATGGGATTCGATCCCGGGTCTCCAGGATCGTGCCCTGGGCCAAAGGCAGGCGCTAAACCGCTGCGCCACCCAGGGATCCCAAAAAAGCATGAATTTTTTAATGCTAATTTTCTTTTGGCAGGAATTCATTGGCATAAAGTTAACAGCACATGATTCTATATCCAGGAAAATTCAGAATTATAAACTTATTTTCCAAGGGCATAATTCTCTTTATACCTAATATTTACATGGTCTTTTATATTTTTCAATGAACTTTGATAAACAGATCAGTTTATCTAACATACAAAATCCAGTTTTATGTGCAGAGTAGGAGCCAATTTCATTTTACATTGACAAGAACAAATTAGGTATAATGTACTCAAAGCTGAAGAGAAATCTCAGGATTCTTGACACTCAATCCAGTCATCTTTCTACTACAACTACCATCTTAAGGTTGTTACTTTTAGAAGGGCTCAAATGCCACATATAAAATCCTAAGGTCATTATATGAACAAAATCTCCTTTCTCTTATTTTAGATTCTGCTTAGTCACTTATACTATTTTTCTTTCTCTGGATGGTGGCACAGCAGACCTCATCACTCTGGAATATACTCCTAATTTTGTAAAAATTATAGGCTATTCTTCAAAACTGTTATAGCTTTAAGTAATCTTTATTCTTTAAATTTTCTTTATATCCTCTATTATACCATCACTGTTTATTGTCCATAACCATTCTTTATCTTCTTTACTGGTTTTTTTCTTATTTCACCCCTAAATATGGATTTTACAGTCTATCCCATAGAGACATGCAGCATTCCTTTGTAGTTTTACTCAACTACAACATTCTCCTTTCATTCACCCATCCTCCAAAACCCTATCCACTCAGTGTACTCTCCCTCCTCAGAAAAATGTTTGCAATTGGAGAGTGGAGGCCCACTGGGTTTTCTGGTCACCTAAAAATCCAAGTTATATTGGGCAGCACAGGTGGCTCAGCAGTTTAGCGCCACCTTCAGCCCAGGGCGCAATCCTGGAGACCCAGGATCGAGTCCCATGTCGGGCTCCCCGCATGGAGCCTGCTTCTCCCTCTGCCTGTGTCTCTGCCCCTCTCTGGGAAATAAATGAATGAATGAATGAATATCTTTTTTTAAAAATCCAGGTTATAAAGTGAAATTAGATCTTTCTCCCAAACCAGCTGCTTCTGTACTCCATGTGGGTATGATTAATAGCAGCAACGTACTGCCAATACTCAGTCTAAAAACTGAGTTATTTTCAGTAGATGCTAATAGGTGAATGAGGATTAAAGCAAAAAGAACATTTCAAGCAGAAGGACTCCTGTACAAAGATCTTGAGTTTGGAAAAGTTCTGTGTCATTAATGACCTGAAAGCCAAGCAGGAAAAGTTCTGTGTCATTAATGACCTGAAAGCCAAGCATAGCTTTTGAGGGGACATAATTAGATGGGAAAAGGATTAAGAGTTTCAAGCACGGGCAGCCTGGGTGGCTCAATGGTTTAGCACTGCCTTCAGCCCAGGACGTGATCCTGGAGACCCGGGTTCGAGTCCCACGTCAGGCTCCCTGCATAGAGCCTGCTTCTCCCTCTGCCTGTGTCTCTGCCTCTCTCTCTGTATCTCTCATGAATAAATAAATAAAATCTTTTTAAAAAAAAAGAGTTTCAAGCACTTATGAGACATCTAAGTGAAATGTCTAGGAGTTAGCTGACATGTAGACCCAAGCACAGTAGAGCAACAGAGGCTTGCAGCAGCTATTATCTTTGGATGCCTCATATACTTCTTACTCTATGCCTCCTCTTTCCTGGTAACTGATCTTACTCCCCATCAAGCACAGGAACAGGCACATAACCAGCTGAGCCAATTCTAGCACTACATCCTTGGCCCCTGCAACCATTCCAGTAACTGGAAGATAATCTTTCTGGATCACCCAATGAATACTCTTTCCTCCTTGATCACAGATCATAATTATAAAGGTATGAACAGAAAGCTTTGAGCAATCACTGCTCCAACCTCATTAGAAAAGTCAAAGAAGGGATCCCTGGGTGACGCAGCGGTTTAGCGCCTGCCTTTGGCCCAGGGCGCGATCCTGGAGATCCGGGATCGAATCCCACGTCAGGCTCCCGGTGCATGGAGCCTGCTTCTCCCTCTGCCTGTGTCTCTGCCTCTCTCTCTCTCACTGTGTGCCTATCATAAATAAATAAAAAATAAAAAAAAGAAAAGAAAAGTCAAAGAAGAGAAGCAAACATTCAGAAAGAAGTAGTGACACAAAGTGAATGACTAGAAGTTTCAAGCCAGGGCAGCCCCGGTGGCGCAGCAGTTTAGCGCCACCTGCAGCCTGGGGTGTGATCCTGGAGACCTGGGATCAAGTCCCACGTCGGGCTCCCTGCATGGAGCCTGCTTCTCTCTCTGCCTGTGTCTCTGCCTCTCTCTCTGTCTCTCATGAATAAATAAATAAAATCTTAAAAAAAAATAAAACAGAAATGAACATTTGATAAATATAGCTAGATTAAAAAAAATGATTCTCTCTCCCTCTCCCCATCCCCTTCACACTCAATCGCTCTTTCTCTCTCTCTCATGAATGGAAGGAAGGAAGGAAGGAAGGAAGGAAGGAAGGAAGGAAAGAAAGAAAGAAAGAAAGAAAGAAAGAAAGAAAGAAAGAAAGAAAGAAAGAAAGAAAGAAAGAAAGAAAGAAAGAAAGAAAAAGACGAACACAAATAGACAAATTCAAGAAATGCTGTAAGAGACTGAGGAAGTAAGGGGAATCAAATATCTTGGTAATCTTTACTATTGCCTTAAACCTAACAAGTATACACACACACTCCTAGAGCCAGAGACAAAAAGTACATCCTTTAAAAACCTGGGCCAAAATTTCATATCAATATGAAATATCAATATGATACAGAAAGGAAAGATCAAAGGACATGTAAGTGTGCTAAAGTATTTAGAGGAAAATGTATACATTTAAAAGTTTAATAAATCAAAAAAAAAAATAAAAAAAAAATAAAAGTTTAATAAATCACCTGGGATATGGGATACTATGTTTAAAACGATCACTATAAGCTCAACAGCACATATACACTAAAATAATTTTCAAGCAGGATCCATCTACATTTCCAGATGCATTTTACTTCAATAAAATAAAGGTTTTATGAACTAGTCACCAGCAATTCTTACTTGCTATTAAACACACACACACACACACAGAAAACCATGCTAAGATTATTTTGATGAAAAATATTTTCTAAACATTTTTGGTTACTGACATGAACCTATGCCTTTAAAAATTATTTTTGGCACTTTGCATATGTTGTACAACAAGCTTTTGTTACTACCTGGAACTAATATTTCCAAGACCATGGCCACACTTACTTTTTTATTAAATCAAGGAAGTTCGCTAATGGGCACCTGGGGGGCTCAGTCAGTGGAACATACAACTCTTGATTTCAGGGTTGTGGGTTCAAGCCCCTCGTTGGGTATAGAGATTACTTAAAAATAAAATTTTAAAAAGAAAAAAATAAAGTTCTCTAATATCTTCTGACATGCAGAAAATATACTTCTAGAAGAGAAGGAAGAGTCTGAATTCAAGAGGAAAAGATGACAGAAAACAAAAGATGAATAGTTATCTAATTAATAAAGAGGGAAAGGAGAGTAGGAGGACCCTATGCTTGTTTTGTCTCTTGAACATAGCTAAACAAATATCAAGGGGCAGCCCTGGTGGCTCAGCGATTTAGTGCCACCTTCAGCCCAGGGCCTGATCCTGGAGACCTGGGATTGAGTCCTACGTCGGGCTCCCTGCATGGAGCCTGCTTCTCCCTCTGCCTGTGTCTCTGCCTCTCTCTCTCTCTCTCTGTGTGTGTGTGTGTGTCTCTCTCATGAATAAACAAATAAAATCTTTAAAAATATATATAGGGGGGGGATCCCTGGGTGGCGCAGCGGTTTGGCGTCTGCCTTTGGCCCAGGGCGCGATCCTGGAGACCCAGGATCGAATCCCACGTCGGGCTCCCGGTGCATGGAGCCTGCTTCTCCCTCTGCCTGTGTCTCTGCCTCTCTCTCTCTCTCTCTCTCTCTCTCTCTGTGACTATCATAAATAAATTTAAAAAAAAATATATATATATATATAGGGATCCCTGGGTGGCGCAGCGGTTTGGCGCCTGCCTTTGGCCCAGGGCGCGATCCTGGAGACCCGGGATCGAATCCCACATCAGGCTCCCGGTGCATGGAGCCTGCTTCTCCCTCTGCCTGTGTCTCTGCCTCTCTCTCTCTCTCTCTGTGACTATCATAAATAAATTTAAAAAAAATTAAAAAAATAAAAATTTAAAAATTAAAAAATATATATATATTTATCAAATCATTTGAACACCCAGGAAATCAATCCGAGTACTGAGAGAACAAACTGCACAATTAGAGGCAAAAAAGAGGCCATATCATGGGAGGCAGGAGGTACAGAGACGTGATTTGGGGGAGCAAAGAATCACCAGTGCTGCAGAGAGGAGGGAGCCCTGATCAGGAAGAGAGGTGAAAGAGCGAGAGAGAAGGAGGGAGGGAGGGGAAGAGAAAGAGAGAAAGAGAACAGAGCTCAGGGCATTGCGCAAGAAAAACACTTTCCCAAAACCACTGACAGGGAAACAAGAGGGACTGATTATTTCGAGTTTTATAAGCAATGGAGTCCAAAATTAAGTTTTAGAAGTCTGCGCCACCAGCAGGTGGAGCCTGGAGGATACAATGGTGCTCTTGTGAAGGAAGGCAGAGGCCCAGAAGCAGACAGCATGATCTGAGGATTCCCTGGGTCACACTACAGAAACAGTACTTCTTTAGAGTGAATTTGGGAGAGGTGGCACTTTGGGGGGACAAAAGAGCCAGGGGGAAAAAAAAGAGCCAGGGGGCGCCACTGAGCTGCCCCATTCACTAATATTGGAAGAGTAGAGGGCAGCTAACCTGGACACCAGCTTTTGGTCATGTTTTACCATAAACTCCAAGCTTCTGCACATTCATGCAACTGCCCCTCTGGGACAAACCAACACTAGCCACAGCTCAGTGAGACCCTAATCCTCATGAGAGGATCGGCATGAGTCTGAGCCACACCAGGTCCCTAGAATTGAGTTTTGAAACCCAGTCAACAGGCCTGAGATAAAAAACAAGAGCACTGCACCACCAGGTGGGCAGATGGCTCAGACACAGACAGGATGAAGACAGGGATAAGACAGAGCTGGGGACACAAGAGGGGATATTGTTCAGACTTCTATGAGGGCTGCCTGAACAGCAGGAGGGGTAAATGCCTCTCTCCAAGGCCTGGAGAGTCAGTTGATGCCATTTTTACCCCCGTTCATCAGTAGAGATGGATTTCAGTGCCCACAGTGGAGGCCTGAGCCACTTACACTGAGCTCCAACCCCTGCGCTCTACAGGTGCTTCTTTACTAGGACAAGTGTACCTGAGAGTCAGAGCAACAGTAGGCGTGCCTCTCCCGGAAGACCAGCACAAATCCCCAAATGCACCAAGTCTATTGACCACAGATACTGCAAAGCTTCAGCTCTCCAGGAAACAGAATCTAGCCTCTTCTAACAAGCAAGCCAAAACATAGTTAAAACTCACCATACAATGGACAAGGTCCAAACACTCCCAACTGCAGGCAAGAAGAAACGCTACAGAGGACTGACCTGAGGGGAAAAGCAGCAAACACAACAGCAGAGTACACCAGAAACACTTCCTGAAGTACCAGGCCCTGGAGAGTACTGGATGTCTTAAGATAGCCATTACTCTCAGGAACCGGAAACATAAAATGCTTCCTAATACAAAGAAGAAACCTAAACAAAATGCCAAGATGTAAGAATTCATTCCAAAAGAAAGAACAAGAAGAGATCACAGCCAGAAATCTATTCAAAACAGATATAAGTCATATGCCTGAACCAGAATTTAAAACAACAGTCATGGGATCCCTGGGTGGCTCAGCGGTTTGGCGCCTGCCTTTGGCCCAGGGCGCGATCCTGGAGACCCGGGATCGAATCCCACATCAGGCTCCCGGTGCATAGAGCCTGCTTCTCCCTCTGCCTGTGTCTCTGCCTCTCTCTCTCTGTGTGACTATCATAAATAAATAAAAATTTAAAAAATAAAAAATAAAACAACAGTCATAAGGATTCTAGCTGGGCTTGAGAAAAGCACAGAAGACACCAGGAAGTTCCTTTTTCCAGAGATAAAAGACCTAAAAATTAGTGAGGCCAAAATAAAAAATGCAAACCAGGATGCAAAACCAACTGGATGTCATGACCACAAGGATAGAAGAAGCAAAGGAATGAATAAGAGACACAGATGATATACTCAAGAAAAATAATTAAGCTGAAAAGAAGAGGGAAAGAAAAATATTGGATTACAAATGCAGACTTAGGGAACTCAGCAACTCCCTAAAGCATAGTAGCATTCATATCAGAGGAGTCCCAGAAGAAGAAAAGAGGGAAAAGGGGGTAGAAGTTTTATTTGAGGGATCCCTGGGTGGCGCAGCGGTTTAGCGCCTGCCTTTGGCCCAGGGTGCGATCCTGGAGACCCGGGATCGAATCCCACATCGGGCTCCCGGTGCATGGAGCCTGCTTCTCCCTCTGCCTGTGTCTCTGCCTCTCTCTCTCTCTCTCTCTCTCTCTCTCTGTGACTATCATAAATAAATAAAAATTAAAAAAAAAAAAAGAAGTTTTATTTGAGCAAAGTATAGCTGAAAACTTCCCTGATCTAGAGAAGGAAACAGACATCCAAACCCAGGAGGCACAGAGAACTCCCATCAAAATCAACAAAAGCAGGCTAACACCAAGACATATCCTAGTAAAACTTGCAAAATACAGAGATAAGGAAAGAATCCTGAAAGCAGCAAGGGAAAAAAAAAAATCCCTAACCTACAAGGGAAGTAAAGGTTAGCAGCAGATCTTTCCACAGAAACTTGGCAGGCCAGAAGAAAGTGGCATGATATATTCAATGCACTGAATGGGAAAAATATGCCGCCAAGAATACTTGATCCAGCAAGGCTGTCATTCACAATAGTTGCATTCAGCATGCAACTCTTTTATTTTTTTTTAAATTTATTTATTTATGATAGTCACACAAGGAGAGAGAGAGAGAGAGGCAGAGACATAGGCAGAGGGAGTAGCAGGCTCCATGCACTGGGAGCCTGACGTGGGATTCGATCTTGGGTCTCCAGGATCGCGCCCTGGGCCAAAGGCAGGCGCCAAACCGCTGCGCCACCCAGGGATCCCTCAGCATGCAACTCTTGATCTGCGGGTCATGAGTTCAAGCCCCATGTTGAGTGAGGAGCCTACTTTTTTTATATATTTTTTTTATTTATTTATGAGAGACAGAGAGAGAGAGAGGCAGAGACATAGGCAAAGGGAGAAGTCGGCTCGTAGGAGCCCAATCTGGCACTCGACCCCAGACCCCGGGATCACACCCTGAGTCAAAGGCAGATGCTCAACTGCTGAGCCACCCAGGCATCCCGAGGAGCCTACTTTAAAAAAAAAAAAAAAAAGAGAAGAGGGGATGGAGAACCATTCACCATGCTAACGGATGTCAAAAGAAAGCCAGATTAGCCATATTTATATCAAACTAGATTTTAAACCAAAGACTATACCAAGAAATGAAGAAGGGTACTATATCATAATAAAGGGGTCTACCCAACAAGAAGATCTAACAATTGTAAATATTTATGCCCCTCAACTTGGGAGCACCCAAATATATAAACAAATTAATAACAAACATGAAGAGGGGCACCTGGGTGGCTCAGTGGTCCTGAGATTGAGTCCTACATCAGGGTCCCCTCAGGGAGCCTGCTTCTCCCTCTGCCTATGTATTTGCCTTTGTGTCTCTCATGAATAAATAAAAGCTTCAAAAAAAAAAGAACAAACATGAAGAAACCCATTGATAATAATACAATAATAATAAAGGAATTTAACACTTATAGCAATAGACAGATCATTTACATAGAAAATCAGCAATCAATTTGAATGACACATTGGACCAGATGGACTTAACAATACATTCAGAACACTTCATCCTAAAACAACAGAATACACATTCTTATTGAATGCACGTGGCACATTCTCCAGAATAGAGTACATACTGGGTCACAAATCAGGTCTCAATAAGTACAAAAAGACTGAAATCATTCCATGCACATTTTCAGACCACATGCTATGAAACTTGAGGTCAACTATAAGTAAAAATGTGGAAAGACTGCAAATACATGGAGGTCATAGAACATCCTATTAAAGAATAAACAGGGACGCTTGGGTGGCTCAGCAGTTGAGCACCTGCCTTCGGCTCAGGGCGTGATTCCGTGGTACTGGGATCGAGTCCCACATTGGGCTCCCTGCATGGAGCCTGCTTCTCCCTCTGTCTCTGCCTCTCTCTGTGTGTCTTTCATGAATAAATAAACAAAATATTTTTAAAAATAAAAAATAAAAAGAAATAAATAATGAACAGGTTAACCAGGAAATTAAAGAAGTAAAAAAAAAAATACATGGGAGCAAATGAAAATGAAAACACGACAGTCCAAAACCTTTAGGATGCAGCAAAAGCAGTCATAAGAGGGAAGTACATAGTAATACAGGCCTAACTCAAGAAAAGCAAAGTCTCCAAACACAACCTAATTTTACATCTCAAGGAGCTAGAAAAAGAACAGCCAATAAAAGCCTAAAGCCAGCAGAAGAGGGGAAATAATAAAGATTAGAGCAGAAATAAATGATAAGAAACAAACAAAAAAACTACAACAGATCAATGAAACTAGAAGCTGGTTCTCTGAAAGAATTAATAAAACTGAGAAACCCCTAGCCATACTTCTCAAAAAGAAAAGAGAGAGGGATGCCTGGGTGGTTCAGCAGTTGAGTGTCTGCCTTTGGCTCAGGGCATGATCCCAGGGTCTGGGGATTGAGCCCCACATCAGGCTCCCTACAAGGAGCCTGCTCGTCCCTCTGCCTATGTCTCTGCCTCTCATTCTCTCTCATGAATAAATAAATAAAATCTTTAAAAAAGAGAGAGAAAGGACCCATATAAATAAAATCATGAATGAAAGAGGAGATATCACAACCAACACACAAAAAAATACAATTATAAGAGAATATTATGAAAAGTTATATGCCAACAAATTGGCAATCGGAAAGAAATGGATAAATTCCTATAAACTACCAAAACTAAAAAGGAAGAAATAGAAAATTTGAATAGACCCATAACCAGCAAAGAAATTGAAACAATAATCAAAAACCTCCCAACAAACAAAAGTCCAGAGCCAGATGGCTTCCCAAGGAGTTCTACCAAACATTTAGAGAAGTGTTAATACATATTCTTTTCAAACTGTTTCAAAAAATAGAAATGGAAGGAAAACTTCCAAACTCCTTCTATGAAGCCAGGATTACCTTAATTCCTACTCTACTAAAAAGTAAAATTATAGGTCAGTATCTCTGATGAACATGCATGCAAAAATTCTCAACAAGTTACTATCTAATCAAATCTAAGATTACATTAAAAGAATTATTCACCACAATCAAGTAGAATTTATTCCTAGGCTGCAAGGCTGGTTCAATATTTGCAAATCAGTCAATGTGATACACCACATTAACAAACGGATAAGAACAGTATGATCCTCTCAATAGATGCAGAAAAAACATTTGATAAAATATAGCATCCATTCTTGATAAAAACCCTCAACAAAGTAGGGATAGACAGAACATATCTTAACATCATAAAGGCCATATGTGAAAGACTCAAGAGTTAATATCATCCTCAACAGGGAAAAATGGAGAGCTTTTCCTTCATGGTAAGGAACAAGACAGGGATACCAACCCTCACCACTGTTATTTAACAAAATACTCAGCAATCAGACAACAAAAAGAAATAAAAGATATCCAAATCAGCAAAGAAGTAGTCAGACTTTCACGATTTACAGATGACATGATACTCTATGTAGAAAACCCAAAAGACTCCACCAAAAAAATTGCCAGAACTGATATACAAATTCAGCAAAGTTGCAGAATACAAAATCGACGTACAGAAATCAGTTGCATTCTACACATCAATAACATAGCAGCAGAAAAATTCAAAGAATCAGTCCTATTTATAATTGCAGCAAAAACCATAAGATACCTAGAAATAAACCTAACCAAAGAGGTAAAAGATCTGTACTCTGAAAACTATAAAACACTTATAAAAGAAAATGAAGATGACACAAAGAAATGGAAAGACATTTCAAGCTTATGGATTGGAAAAACAAATATTGTTTAAAAAGTCTATACTACCCAAAGCAATCTACACATTTAGAGCAATCTCTAGGGATCCCTGGGTGGCACAGCGGTTTGGCGCCTGCCTTTGGCCCAGGGCGCGATCCTGGAGACCCGGGATCGAATCCCACGTCGGGCTCCCGGTGCATGGAGCCTGCTTCTCCCTCTGCCTGTGTCTCTGCCTCTTTCTCTCTCTCTGTGTGACTATCATAAAAAAATAAAATAAAATAAAATATTTAAAATAAACAAATAAATAAAGCAATCTCTATCAAAATACCAACAGCATTTTTGACAGAGCTAGAACAAATAATTCTAAAATTTGTATGGAACCAGAAAAGACCACAAATAGCCAAAGCAATCTTGAAAAAGAAAAGCTGGAGGCATCACAACTCTGGACTTCAAGGTATATTACAAAGCTATAGTCATCAAGGCAACAACATGCTACTGGCACAAAAACAGACATATATAGATCAATGAAACAGAAAACCCAGAAATGGACCCATACTATATGGTTAACTAATCTTCAACAGAGTAAGAAAGACTATCCAATGGAAAAAAGAAAGTCTCTTCAACAAATGGTTTTAGGAAAATTGGACAGCAACATGCAGAAGAATGAAACTAGACCATTTTCTCACACCATAAACAAAAATAAACTCAAAATGGATGAAAGACCTAAATGTGAGACAGGAAACCATCAAAATCCTAGAGGAGAAACCAAGCAGCAATCTCTTCGACCTTGGCCATAGCAACTTCTTACTAGACATGTCTCCAGAGGCAAGGGAAATAAAAGCAAAAATGAACTGAACTACTGGGACTCCACAACAAAAAGCTCTGTACAGTGAAAGAAACAATCAACAAAACTAAAAGGCAACCTATGGAATGGGATTTGCAAATGACATACCTGATAATGGGTTAGTATCTAAAATCTATAAAGAACTTATCAAACTCCACACCCAAAAAACAAATAATCCAGTTAAGAAATGAGAAGAAGACATGAATGGACATCTTTCCAAAGACAACATACAGATGGCCAACAGACACATGAAAAGATGCTCAACATTACTTATCATCAGGGAAATAAAATCAAAACCACAGGGAGATACCACCTCACAGCAGTCAGAATGGCTAAAATTACCAACACAGGAAACAACAGATGTTGGTGAAGAGGTGGAGAAAGGGGAAACCCCCTTACACTGTTGATGGGAATGCAAACTGGTGTAGCCACTGCGGAAAACACTTTGAAGGTTCCTCAGAGTTAAAAACAGAACTACCCTACAACCTAGTAATTGCACTACTATTTACCCAAAAGATACAAAAATGCTGATTCGAAGGGACACATGCACCGCAATGTTTACAGTAGCATTATCAACAACAGCCAAATTATGGAAAGAGCCCAAATGTCCTTTGACTGATGAATGAATAAAGAAGATGTGGTGTGTGTACACACACACACACACACACACACACACAGAGGAATATTAGTCATCAAAAAAGAATGCAATCTTGCCACTTGCAACAATGTGAATGGAGCTAGAGTGTATTATACTAAGTGAAATAAGTCAGTCAAAGACAAATATCATGATTTTACTCATATGTGGAATCTAAGAAACAAATCAGATGAACAAAAGGGAAGGGAAAAAAGAGAGTTAGGCAAACATAAGACTCTTAACTACAGAGAACAAGCTGAGGGTTGATGGAGGGGAGGTGGGAAGGATGGGCTAAATGGGTGGTGGGTATTAAGGAAGGCTCTTGTGATGAGCACTGGGTGTTATAAGTAAACTAGAATTTAAACAAAAACTTTAATAAAAGAAGAAAAAGGAAAGAGGAGGGGAAATATGCCAGTAAACAAGACAATCTAACAGTCATAAGAAGAAAAGACTAGAAAAGAAAGTTAAAAATATAAGCTTTCAAAGAGAAACACAGTAGGAAAAGTTTATGTGTCATAAATAATCACCCAAACTAATGAATATTTTATTCCACAAAGAGAGTCCAACAAGTTGCCATTATTTGAATGAACCACTAATAAAGAATCCAAAATTCAAAAGAAACCAAACTGCAGAAGTGCAACTTAGCTTCTAAGGGTTATATATATATATATATATATATATATATATTTATATATATATAACCCCCACACCCCATTACCCCACACCCCTTATTGCTGCCAAAACCATGGGCTGGGGGCTGGGGCTGGATGGACAGACACCTCCCCCTACCCAAACCCCTCCTGTGTGTGGTTGGAAAACTTTTTTGTTTTTTGGGTTTTATTTTTTTTTCTGAATAAAAAAGATTCTACTAACAAAACAAAACAAAACAAAAATATATATATAGAGAGAGAGACACCTAGGTGGCTCAGTGGATGAGGATCTGCCTTCAGCTCAGGGAGTGATCCCCAGGTCCTGAGACCAGGTCCCACTTTGGGCTCCCTGCAGGAGCCTGTTTCTCCCTCTGCCTATGTCTGTCTCTCTCTGTTTCTCATGAATAAATAAATAAAATCTTTTTTAAAAATTAAAATTAAAAAAAAATTTTTAATAAATAAATATACATGGTATCACATTTTTTAAATTCCTAGAGGAGCTGAAGATTCAAGAGTATGATATCAGTCAAGGTCCCACTAGGAGATGAAATCAACTCAATGTGTTCATAATTGGGAATTTAGTGAAGACAACTGTTCACACAGACGATAGAATAGCTGAGCGACCAGAAAAGGAACTCTAAGGCTGCTTATTGCATTAGCAACAGCAGGAAGCCACGACCAGCCCTAGGCTAGAGAGACACAGGAGTGCAGGGTGCTGGGTCAGCTGGCAGAAACTAGAATACCAGCAGAGCTGCCTAGAAGAAGCCAGAAACACAGAGGAAATGCAGCCACTAACAGAGGAGAGGGAAGAGTACTCCTTCCTGTCTTCCTCTCGTTCAATTTCTCACCAGCGCCTCCCAAACTCAGAAAACAACAGACATGGTATCGTGGGCAACAGACACAGGACAGCCACCTTACAAGCAGCAACAATGAAATGGAATATAGAGGGTGCCTGGGTGGCTCAGTCAGTTAAGCATCTGCTTTCAGCCTGGGTCACGATCCTGGAGTGAAGAGACTGAGCCCCACATCAGGCTCCCTGCTCAGAGGGGCTCCCTGCTTTTTCCTCTCCCACTATCCCTCCCCCTGCTCTTTCTCTCTCTCTCAAATAAATAAAATCTTATAAAAAAAGAAAAAGAAAGAAATGGAATGTAGGAACATATATGAGAACAAAAGGCCCAATTCAGACATAACTCTGTTCAGGACTATTAATTAACAGTCCAAGTATTTGGACTATTAATTAATTAATAGTCCAAAAAGTTCAATAGTAATGATCACTATGCAGTTATAGGGGATCCCTGGGTGGCTCAGTGGTTTAGCGCCTGCCTTTGGCCCAGGGTGTGATCCTGGAGTCCCAGGACCGAGTCCCACATCGGGCTCCCTGCGTGGAGCCTGCTTCTCCCTCTGCCTGAGTCTCTGACTCTCTCTCTGTGTCTCTCATGAATAAATAAATAAAAACTTTAAAAAAAAAAAAACTATGCAGTTATAAATCCTACACATCTGATCAAACCTGAATAATTGGGATCCCTGGGTGGCGCAGCGGTTTGGCGCCTGCCTTTGGCCCAGGGCGCGATCCTGGAGTCCCGGGATCGAGTCCCACGTCAGGCTCCCGGTGCATGGAGCCTGTTTCTCCCTCCTCCTGTGCCTCTGCCTCTTTCTCTCTCTCTCTCTATGTCTATCATAAATAAATAAATAAATCTTTAAAAAAAATAAAAAAAAAAAAAAAAAAAAAAAAAAAAACCTGAATAATTTATTTTCTAAGAAATCTATGTCCTAGGCACTATATGTTATAGCTAATTTCAGATTTGTACAATAGAATATCAGTTCCAATGAAGTTTCTGTAGCGTGATTATGTTACTTTTTAAATTAAAAATGAATTTATTCGGGCAGCCCAGATGGCTCAGCGGTTTAGCACCACCTTTGGCCCAAGGTGTGATCCTGGAGACCCAGGATTGAGTCCTACGTCGGGCTCCCTGCATAGAGCCTGCTCTGTCTCTGCCTCTCTCTCTCTTTCTCTATCTGTCTCTCATGAATAAATAAAATCTTTAAATAAATAAATAAAAATGAATCTATTTTGAAAACTAAACAGTTGCTGTAAGAGAAAGTAACCCAACTGAAGTTAAGAGTTCTCTTATGGAATCAAGTCAACCCCAAACAAGCATAATTCATAAGTCCCAAAAAAGTTAAAACCATACCATTTAAATCTGCATTTTCAAATCTGACCCAGACTATTTTCTCCTTTTCTTCTGTTAGAGGTGTTCCACTGTAAGCCTGCATAGTAAACAGAAATGTTTGAATAAAAATGTTTTACAGCTCTAATATTACTGATGTTCAAGACAAAAACTAACTTAGATAAAACCAACCTTATCCCTCTCCAATTTCACCAATCCTACATCTTGGGAACCAGCACATTTTGTGATATTTTTATTCCTAAAGAAAGTTATCTAGGAGACTGACAATCTTGATTAAAGGAATTTAAACTATTAAAAAATTGCAGAAACCTAAAATATGATGATCACAGTCTATTAAGAAGCATCAGTATATGGGCAGCCCCGGTGGCGCAGCGGTTTAGCGCCGCCTGAAGCCCGGGGTGTGATCCTGGAGATCAGGGATTGAGTCCCACATCAGGCTTCCTGCATGGAGCCTGCTTTCTCCCTCTGCCTGTGTCTCTGCCTCTCTCTCGCTCTCTCTGAATAAATAAATAAATAAATAAACCTTAAAAAAAAAAAAAGAAGAAGAAGAAGCATCAGTATAATGCAAAGGCACTCAAAAAACTAAATCAACCCCTATGTTGGCCAACAAATAAGAAGGCTTAAGAAATAAACAAAACTACCATGTGTATCTATTTAGTCTCAGGTGTTTATGATCAGGTAGTTACACTCTACCTAGAATTTTCAAAGTATTACTTCCAGCTTGCCTTCAGTTCCAGTTGGAAGGCAAGGGCCAGAGTTGGGGATGAAAAAAAAGTACAGTATTACTTTTTGTGTCTTTGGTCTGGCTTCTAGACCCATCCTATTAGCTGGTTTCTGCAGGCCTGCAAGGTTCACAAAGATAAGCATAAACTGCCATGAAATCATAAGAAAAGTGTCAAGGGTATCCATCAGTATTCAAAGGGAGTCATCTCTCCACAAAGCAAATGTTTCTAAAGTTTTTAAACACTATATATATTTACAAGTATTTAGAATGTCAACAAAAGACCTTTTCAATTATAAAGTGGTACTCAGTTCACAAAACAATGATTTAACATAAGCTATACCAGAAGCATACAAAAACTACCATCCTGCATATAATCTGAGTTATATGTGACCTGCTTTAAATTTCCATACCAATTTACAGCCCCTGTACTGCATCATACAAAGTATTAATTTGTATGATAACTGAAAATCATCTACATTGAAAATACTATTAAAAGAATTACTTTAATAGATTTACAACAGAAATGATCTTACAAATCCTTACAACTTCATTGTCTTAAAAAAAAGTGAGATGTGTATCAGGTAATCAATTCCTTTGGAGAAGAGGGAAGCCTACATTAGAGCCAGCTAATTCATAACTTTATCTTCGACCACTACGTCCTCGCCTACTTCCTCGTCTTTGGTCTTGCTCTTCTCATCTTTGAAAACTTTTTTAAAAATATACTTTAGGGGTGCATGGGTGGTTCATCGGTTAAGCGTCTGCCTTCATCTCAAGGCGTGATCTAGGGTCCCGGGAGCCAGGCCTGGGCCAGGCTCCCTGCCCAGGGAGAGGTGTGCTTCTCCCTCTCCCTCTGCCTCTCCCCTTCACCCCTGGCCTCTCCCTGCCCACACTTGTGTGCTCTCTCTCACTCACTCTCTCAAAATATTTTTAAAAATAAACTATGGGATCCCTGGGTGGCGCAGCGGTTTGGCGCCTGCCTTTGGCCCAGGGCGCGATCCTGGAGACCCGGGATCGAATCCCACGTCGGGCTCCTGGTGCATGGAGCCTGCTTCTCCCTCTGCCTGTGTCTCTGCCTCTCTCTCTCTCTCTCTGTGACTATCATAAATAAATTTAAAAAAAAAAAAAAAAAAAAAAAAAATAAACTATATTTCAGAGTAATTTTAATTATTAAATATAGGGCAGAGTTCCCAGCCCTATACTCCCTCAGCCAGTTTCCCCTAATGTTAACTATCTAAAAAATCCAGCCTTACCATGCATGGCCCATTTGTCAAAACTATGACACTGACATTGATGCAGTATTATTAATTAAACCCCAGACTTTATTTGGATTTTATCAGTTTTTCCACTAATGTCCTATCCCTGTCCCAACATCCAATCTAGAATAGCACAGTGCATTTAAGACAACTTCTTTTTTTCCCCCACATCGCACTCTCCTTTAAACTGGTAAAGCAATAACGTTTTTCAAAACTGTCTTTAGGATAGTATATTTATTATAAGGCTGCTTATCACCTGCAGCATTATTCAACATTCCCCGAATTCTTTTGCAACATTTACAGGATGCTCTCCTTTGATTTCTGAGCAATATGCAAAACAAAACAAAGCTGAATGAGGTCTTTCAGTATTCTGAAAATTCTTGTTTCTTGAACTTCTTTTCTTTCCCCTTGGGGGGGGTAGAATAAGACTTTCAAAACAAGCCTTGTATATTTTTGCTTTGTCTTCAAGTTTCCCTCTCTCCTTAGCAGACACAGTATTCTTTACTAAGCATTCTTGAGACAATTCTGTGAGGCTAAGGCATTTGAGGGCTGCTTCTTGTGTGCCTTCCTGAAGGTCTGCATGAAGGTGGCATGTGTAAGGTATTTTACTCTAAGTGAAGCACATACTTACCCACCACCCATCCACCTTTCACTTGCTATCTTAATGTAGGTCAGAGCACCAATTATTAGCCTTCTTTATTCAACCAAGATCCAGCTACTTTAGCCTATTTATTTATTTATTTATTTATTCATGAGAGACACACACAGAGAGAGAGTCAGAGACACAGGCAGAGGGAGAAGCAGGCTCCATGCAGGGAGCCCGATGAGGGACTCGATCCCCGGTCTCCAGAATCACGCCGTGGGCTGAAGGCAGCGCTAAACCACTGAGCCACCGGGGCTGCCCTAGCCCTCTTATTTAGAATCAAAACTTTCACCCCCTTATTTACAGGATTTATTCATTTCTCCTTTTATTCCTTACCAGGTTTCTAACATATCCACACATTCATAAGCATAAAGTTATTGCTGACCTTTATTTTTTTAATTGTTGAACTTTAAAAGGCACAGTTACAATCACTATAGATAAGCTCTATTTATATGCTGTATGAATATATTTTACTTTTTTTACTGTAGAGAAAATAACCTTCATTGTGCCAAAAAGTATAATTTCTAATTACAGCAAATCACTCTATAGGGATCACATACCATAATTTGTTTAACTGCTACTGATAATTGGGCTGGCTACAATGTTCTACACTGAAAATGCAGAACTTTCACACACACTGAAAAGCTCTGAGCCTTGGGGCACCTGGGTGGCTCAGAGGCTGAGCATCTGCCTTTGGCTCATGTCGTGATCCCCAGGTCCTGAAATCAAGTCCCTCATCAGGCTCCCCGCAGGGAACATGCTTCTTCCTCTGCCTATGTCTCTGCCTCTCTCTGTCTCTCTCATGAATAAATAAATAAAATCTTAAAAAAAGTTCTGAGCCTTAACTTTCTTCTTTACTGAATTATTTTTTAGCAGATGTTCATAGGTAAAATTATTAGAATAAAGAGCATAGCTAAGGGCATCTACTAGTCATAGTAACATCTGTTGAACACAATGGGAATTCACTCTCTGTAATAGCTGAAGAAGTCGACACTAGTCTAATAACACATTTTCTCCCTTTTGTGGGTATCTGGAAACTCAGAGAATAATCTCTAAGCTCTAGGAATTTGATGATTTCCAGAATAGGAGTTGGAACACATCAGCAAAAAATATAATTTTCCAAACGGCTGAATGCAAAGTACCACTGGGGGATTCTGGATTAAATGTGAAAAAAAGAGGCCACAGGTCACCAAATCTGGCCCGCCACCTATGTTTATAAGTAAAGTTTTATTTTAATACAGCCATGCCTTTTCCTTTACATAAAAAGCAGTGTCAAGTAGTTGCAACAGATATTATATGAACTGCAAAACTTATCTAGCCCTTTACAGAAAGTTTGCTAACTGCTGCACAAGATCATGAAGCCTTAAGGAAAGGCACCAAATATCCCTTCAACTTAACACAGTGCCTGGCCCATAGTGGGTACTCAAGTCAATGTCTGCTGCCTGTATTTTTACTTTCTTTCCAGGGTAAACAGAAAAATGACTTGTATAAAATAAATTTCTTGAATAAATATTCTAATTCTTAAATCCATAACTACAACTTTACTTACATAGCTGCTACTCTGATCCAAATCTTCATAATCAATTGTATAGATTATCCCCTTCCTCACTTATAATGCTCAAAAAACTAAATCTTCTACCTCCAGCATTTTTACCCTATCAGTTTTAACAGCTCCCTATTTTTAATCTATTAGTCAATCTGGTATTCTTATTTCTCTCTATTCCCTTAAAGCTCTCACCACAGCCTCTCTCCTCCAGCCAATAAAAACTGCTTGCTACGCAGGGTTTCCACCAACACAAAAGGTGCCTTTGTAAAAATGTGATTAAAGAGGCACTCTAGGGGTAGGCAAATGACAAAACTTTTTAAATGCCCCTTCTTTGGAACTACCTCATGCCAGGGCTCAGGGTTTAAGAGAAAGAGCAGTTTGTAGAAACCAGGTTGGATTTCAGCCCCCGGATGCTCTCTAGAACTGGCATTCCATGCAGAGTCCAAGATGCTCTGCCGCCGCAGCAACTCTGTTGCCCTACCATACCCAGCTAGCCCGTTTCCTCCAACATTAAATACCCAACCTTTCCGTTCATTTCAACTGCTATTTCCAGTGTCCTTTAGAATTTGACTCTTTCACTCTTTCTTTGCTATGCATTCTCTTAGCAATTACATATTCAGTCTGCACTATCATGTATAACACTTACTGATATGCTGCTGTAATCTCTGCTTGTTTCAGCAACTTGACTTCCCTTAGTAACCAAGTTCCTCAGAAAAGGAAAACATTTATCATTCCTTACATGCCCCAGAGACCTTGTCATTGTGACCTATTTCCATTAAAGTTATCTGAATGTGATAAGGGAGTACCCACATTCTCTGATACCTTCCCTTATTTGATAAATACAACTTATGTAATATAACTGAAGTCTGGGTTTTAGACTTTCCTAGGATGCTGTCAGAAAGCTGGGACATTGGATCTATGAATTCCTGTTTTGAACAGCACAGTTAAGATACCCTGGCAGTCAGGAAATGCTGACACCACCACAAGGAGAAAATACCTTTCCCTTCAGGAGTTCCACTCAACAGAGCTTCCCACAGCCACTGTTCCACAAGAATCACTGGAGGTTCTCACTACAGACACAAGTTACTAGATGCCACCTTGATTCCACTGAGTCAAACTCTCTGGGACGGGGCCTGGAAATTATTATTTTTAACACACATGCCAAGTGATACTTATGTTAAATCTGGACAACAGTGCACTAGATATGATCCCAAGAGGGCTGCTCTCATTCCTTATTCTTACACTTATATAGAGAGAACTCTAAGCTAAAGTAACAAGGCATACTCCACTTGGCATAAATATACTGCTCAATATGAAGGACATGTAGATTTGTGCTCAGTGTGGTATTTAGTTAATATACTATCTAGTTAATGATATGCAAAATATATACTTTGCTTTCATCACTTCAGACAGGCAACATTTAACTAGGACAAGAGAAAGGTTCTGGAAATAGAACCCAACTACAGAGTCCCAAGTCCTATCTCTCAACTAACATCTCACCTTGATTCCTCTTAGAGAGCAAGTCCTGAGGAATAATAATTGTGCCACTATCAGTACAAAACTAAGGAACATGTAATACTAACAAGTAAAGTTCTACCCTGCCAATGCTCAGGATGCTAAAACATCAAAAGTCTTTCTGAAGTTGTTGATACTAGTGTCAAGTTTAGGAAAGAGAACATTTCAGAACTTTCCTGGCCAATGGTAAAATCGACTATTTCTGAAACTATGCAGACACTTACCTGTGGCACAACATCCTGTAGAAAAGTCACGACACTTTCCATGTAGGACTGCTCCCTGCAAAAGGGTGAAATGGATAAAAATTTATCCTCACAGCTTAAAACAAAACATGGAAAAGCTCTTTCTACAAGCCCTCATAAAGTTACTCATAATATAAAAAAAAAGAAAAAAGACTAACTCTCATCAACCGGTAATTCTGCTATCCCACTCTCTAGTTTCTTTGTAGACGTTACTAAATGAAATGCAAGTGATATATTAATATTTTTTAACATTATCTATTCTGAAAAGTCATGCTCTCTTAATTTGACATAGATATTCTAACCTGTATTTGAAGGAGTGATGACACAAGGCTAAAGTAGGACCTTCCTCCTCCTGAGTCAAAGCAAAAGAATTCCCCAGTCAGGGCAAGAAAAAACTGTGGCTGATGACTCAGTATGTAGTGACCTTCTCTTTAGATTGGTTATGTACCTAGTCCCTTACCTGTTTATAGGAAAACCAATCCGTATTTTGCTGCAGGCATAGGCACTAAGAGATACTAGGAAGTCCTCACAGAACTTTTGCCGTAGGTGAGACATGAGAAAATATTAAAATGCATAAGTGAAGAAAAATGATACTGTTAAGGTCACTAAGATATTTTAAATGGGAAGTATATGGATACCAGGAAGTGGGAAAAAAAAATCCTTCAAGATACCAAATCAAATTCATTTCATTTCATGTGAAAAATTACATTTGAAGAAACTCCTCTGAGTTATCCTAAATCCTATAAAAAAGCAATATGCCTTAGATGGCTACAAAAACTGATTAGGCGGAAAAAACAAAAACACACACACAATTTGATTAGGCCTGCCTCTCCAACCTCATTTTTCTGCCACTGTCCTCACTCTGCTTGGGTCATACACAACTTCCATTCCTAGAATACACCAGGCTCTTGGAGTCAAGACCTTTACGCCAGCTTTCTTTCTGCCTGGACTCCTTCCCATACTCCTCCATCCCTTTCATTTCTCCAGCTTAAGTGGCACCTCCTCAGAGAGGCCCTTCCTGACAGCCTGAAGTCAGACTCCCCACTGTCATTCTCTATCCTAGCACACTGTGTGTACTGTCAAAGCATGTAATCTCTTTACTTATTTACTGTTTCCTCCACTAGACTGTAAACTCTACTGCAGAGAGGACTCCAACTCTTATACTTACTTTCTATCTCCAGAATCTATAAGCCAGTACTGCAGGCATGGAGTAGATGCTTGAGCATTATTTGTTAAAAGAGTACAACTTAATAAGAGATTTTTTTGAAAACACTAAAATTATGTGTTGAATAACAAAAAGCCATATAAGTTGAATACTATTTAGTGAGGCAACATACAATACTGCCAAAGCACACAGACTCTGGAGACAAATCTGGTTTGATCCAGGCTCTCTTTCTTGGCTGTTCCCAAGGACAATTTACTTAATTTCTCCCTGCTTTGGCTTTCTCACCTGTAAAATGAAGACTGAAAGAGTACCTAATTCATAGCTAATAATATGTCATGGTCCACAGTTAGCAAAAAAATATGGCCCGGGGAAATACAGGAGGGGAAAAAAGAAGTATTATAGAAAAATACTTAGGGGATCCCTGGGTGGCGCAGCAGTTTGGTGCCTGCCTTTGGCCCAGGGCGCGATCCTGGAGACCCGGGATCGAATCCCACATCAGGCTCCCGGTGCATGGAGCCTGCTTCTCCCTCTGCCTGTGTCTCTGCCTCTCTCTCTCTCTCTCTCTCTGTGACTATCATAAATAAATAAAAAATTTTTAAAAAATATTGAAAAATACTGGGACACGCGGGTGGCTCAGCGGTTGAACGTCTGCCTTTGGCTCAGGGCAAGATCCTGGGGTCGGGATCAAGTCCCGCATCAGGCTCCTTGCTGGGAGCCGGCTTCTCTCTCTCTCCCTTCCCCCCACCCTCCCCCTCTCTGTGTGTATCTCTCATGAATAAATAAATAAAATATTTCAAAAAATAAAAATAAAAAAATAAAATGTACCTTTGATTCTAATCGCCCAAACTCTATTCAGCCTTTAAAGTACACTAAATAAAACATTTCAAAAAATAAAAATAAAAAAAATAAAATGTACCTTTGATTCTAATCGCCCAAACTCTATTCAGCCTTTAAAGTACACTATGTTAACTTCTTAATAAAACCCTTTAGGATCTAAAATACTAAAATATTTCCACTGAATACTCCCACTAAAAAACTCCTTTGCAATTCTCTTATTTTGCTAGCATCTTTTTTACTGATTATAGTGACTCCAGGTATACATATCTTAAAACCACATTAGATCATATGCTCCTAGATATGATCTAGATAAATAGGCTTTGGCAAAGAACACTTAAAATACAGAATGTACTCTTTATGACACTGACTGAAACTTTCTGACTGAGACCTAGATAAGAGACACATTATACATCAGGATCTGGTCAACATATACATACAAATGAATAGCGTGTGTCACAAAAGAATACTCCCAATATTATGTACTATTTTTATGTTTAATTTTTTAAGTAATGTCCTGATCCACTGAATTGATTTAATGAGCCACCAATTTTTGAACCTGGAGTTTAAAAAAACATTACTCTTTAGGATTTAGCACAGTACTTTTGATGTACCCTATAAATGTGAATACATTAACTTGATCCTCCATTATTCGTTTTCTTTGGCCTTGGCAATATTTATCATCCTGTAAAGCCAAAATTAAGTAGATTCTACAAAAGTAATCAATGTTCAGGAAGGAAACCTGAATGTTAGTTACTATGCTGAGCAAATTTTCTTTAGCTTTTAGGCTTATCTGAAATTTGCTTACGTGACAGCCTGGGGGCGAACCACAACTCCACCAGTACAACGACTGGGTCTTCTCGGAGAATCTGTAGCCATAGCTTCATTCACTAAACCTGTTGCCAGCACAAAGAGTTTAAAAAATGGATCATTATTGTTGGGGATAGATGTTTATGATTGCTCACTAGAGATCCCTTACCGAAAATGCCTAAAATGCAGGAAACCCTCCCAGTAATTCCCATTACATCAAAAAGGGGAGCAATTAGGAGAGGAAGTAGATAAAGTAGTTTTCTAACTATCATGACATTTTATTTGGACTAAGCCTCAGAACCAAAAAACTAGTTAAGACTCTTTCTGGTCCCTCTGCTCCACTGTTAACATAAGCTAGAAAGGTAAGAGATGGAAAGTCTAGCACAAGACCTCTATAAAAATAAATGTGCTAAAAATAATAATAAAAATAAAAATAAATGTGCTATCTCTAATTAAAGCCAAAATTAAAGAATGTACTAAAATCTTGAGATAGTGAAAATACACATGGCACAGTATTTGAAGACCTAATGGAAGAGTAAGGTAATTAATATCTTCCAACTAAGACAAATGGGAATCTATGAGCAAGACTGCAGATTATAACTATGTATGGTGATAGACGTTAACTAGACTTATTGTGGTGAACATTTCACAATACGTACAAATATCAAAAGATTATGTTGTACACCTAAAACTAATATAATGTTATATGTCAATTATAGCTACCAAAAAAAAGGGGGGGGGGCTGCATGGTCTATAATTTAAGAAGAGTTTTTAAATCATATTTGTCAATCCTCTGCTATTGTAACCTAAACACGAGAATCTAAACAAATAATAAAATCTTATATGACATTAGAAGCCCCTTATCCTTTCCTGTCACATCGCTGAACCCTGATCCTTGAATGTCCAATCAGCATCTGAATCACTAGGAAGGTTTTAAGAGCATCTAGTGTACTTGGTTAAGGTTAAAAGAGGATTGACAGCAATATTAACGATCTCTTACAGGGCTCAGGAAAGTCCACAGCCTGGAACTAATCTTGAAAGCCCCTAAAACCATCACTTCTAAGTAGGGAGTATTTCAACACCTTATTTGAAAATTCCCAAACTGATGGGTCCCATCTGCTACAACAAAAACACCCTCTGCCCCACGCAGCCCAGGTACGTATCTTCGCCACTAGCCCCTCAGTCCACTCATTTCCATTCCACCCCTTATTTCCCGAAACACAGCCTCTCAAGACATGTCCTTTAAGGGCCCTGTCTCCTGAGGACGACCCTCGCCAGCCCCTCAGGCCCTACTTCCCCGAAAGACACTAACACAGCTCTGCCCACTTAACCTCCAACGCGGAGCCACCGCTGCCCCCCGCCGCCCTCTGGCCCCTTGCCCTTCCTCCCCTCCCCCTCCGATCTCGACAGCTCTCCGTCGTCGAATCCCTGCCAGCCGAGCCCGCTCCCCTCACGCTGCTGGCCCCTCATCCCCTCCAAGCCTCCCCAAAGCCACAGCCCCGCCAGCCTCTCACCGGCCGCCCCGCCGGTAAACGCTGTTCTCCAGCTCAAGGCTCACTGTTTGGAGTCTCCCCTTGTGATTGACGGCCACCACTTCCTACCACGCCTCGGCGGAACTACTTCTCTAGCCAATCCCAGAAGGAAGCTGGCGGCGGCCGGGCACCGCCCTTGGAGGTCAGCTTCGCCAACCAGCAAGTAGAAAAGAGGCGGACCCGCCTCCTGAGTTTAGCCAATCCGCTGGGGCTCCAGGGAAAACAAAACAGTATGTAAGTTCGGGTGAAGCCGAGCTGTCAGGTTCGGTTGCGAACGCAGGCGAGCAGGGGGAGGCAGGAACACGTCTGTTTTTCCTTGCAGACAGCACACCTCCGTGGCTTTGTCAAAAAGAATCATACCCCAGACTCCTATGCGCTTCAGCCGAGCGTCCCGGGATGCGAGCCGGAGGTCGGGGAACTGGTCTGTTTACATCGAATTCTCGCGACAGCCGGTTCGAAGCCCAAAGCACGTGGACATGGCAGCTGCCAATCACTCCCTGCTGGCCACTCACCCATCCCGAACCCGCCTTCTGCCCCGCCCTTTTCGATGTGTTTACCTTCCGGGAGCCTAGGCTGGCGGGCGCGGTGGGCAGCCCTGGAGCCTCGGAGGTAGAGATGTAAGAGGGGCGCGGCCGGGCCGCGTGGCCATCTGACCGAGGTTTGTGCAGCCCGCCTGCCTCCTTCCTCACCTGTTTCCGTCTCCCCTCTAGAAAGGATTGCGATTTCGCTAGTGTTATTTGTCATCACGTACATTTCTTTTATACTAATGATAACAGTTATTGATTTATTGAACGAACGCCCAGCGCAGTCTTAAGCACTTCATAAGTATCATCCAAAGTAATACGGCGGTCCCACGAGGATATAGCTTATTAGGAGGCACGAGACTTGTAACAAATTGGCTGACACAGCTATAAAAACAGTGGATGGAAACAGAGGATGGAAAAGATTAGTGGAGAAACTACCTCCGCGGAGGTATGCAGTTAATCAGGTGCTGTACAGATGGATGATAGATACAGGTACAGCTGTAGATAGAGCCAAGAAACCTACCATTTGCTCTTGACGCTCTATCCGTGCCAATAAATAGCACAGCCAAAGTGCTATTTATCAGGCTAATGTTTGAGCATTGGCTAACAAAATATTCTGAACATTTATTTTCCACTACACACACAAATTCCGAGCACCGTCGGCCTTTTAAGATTTGCTTCCTACATGAAACCCACTAAAGGAGGAATCTTTCCAACATTCTAAATTCCTTTTGCTCTTATCGCTTTCTATCCCTGGCTTACTTCTTTGTTGTATTCGAAATGTTCTGGAGTTTCTCTTGTGCATATCTCATTTTCCCCAACTAGAAAGTAAAATTCTTCCTAGGCATTAGAAGACTAAAGTTGTCACATTGTTGAAACCCTCTTAACACTTATCAGCCCTGAGCACAACAGGTATTTAAAAATTCAAATTTATTTGAAATAATTACTGTTTTCATGTTGTCCAAATCCAAAGCAAGAATAAAGAGGAAATTCAGGGGTGCCTGGGTGGCTCAGTTGGTTAAGCCTCTCCCTTCTGTTCAGGTCATGATCCCTGGCTCCTGGGATCCAGCTCTGCCTAGGGCTCCCTGCTTAGGGGGAAGTCTACTTCTTCCTCTCTCAGTCCCCCTGCTTGTGCTTTCTTTCCCTGTCAAATAAAATCTTAAAGAGGAATCCAGAGGAAACCAATAGGTAATATTCACAAATGGAATAACCAGCATTTGTATAAGGCTATTAATTTTAAATAGCTGTTTCATATGTCTTGCTAAACTCCATAAAACTTTGACTATTCCCCTACAAAGTTATGGAAAAAAACAAAGAAACAAAAAATCATAAAGAATACCCTTGTACACAAGTTCACTCATTTATTTATTCAACAACTTTTTGAATACCTGTGAAGTGTCAGGCACGTTCTAAGCTCCAGAAAGAGAGCAATAAACAAATCAGTGTGCTTTCCTCAGCCAGAAAATATACATTCTGATGGGAAGACAGAAATATACAGAAAAATTCAAGTTGTGAAAATGCTATGGAAAAAATAGAATAAGCCAGATAAATAGATGACTTAATTTAGAGAGTCATTGGGGAAGGCCTCTCAGGAAACAACATTGGAACAAAGACTTTACTAAAGTATGTGAGAAAGCTTCTCTGAGAGAAAAGTGGTCCAGACAAAAGGAACAAGTACAAAGACCCTAAGATGAGAATAAATTTTGACAAGGAATGAGAAAGACCGTATAGTTTTTTTTTTAAGATTTTATTTATTTATTCACAAGAGACATGGAGAGAGAGAGAGAGAGAGAGAGGCAGAGGGAGAAGCAGGCTCCATGCAGGGAGCCTGATGTGGGATTTGATCCTGGGACTCCGGGATCATGACCTAATCTGAAGGCAGATGCTCAACCGCTGAGTCACCCAGGCATCCCAAGACCGTATAGTTTAAGCAAAGTGAAACAAGTAAAAAGTGACAGCAAACTACTTTGAAGAGGTAAGCAGTGGCCAGATGGAGTCTGGTCCTGTACAGAGTTATAAGGAGTTTCAGTTGTGTTCTAGGATGGGGATCTTGGAGGACTTGCAACCAGAAAGTATCATGATCATATTTACATTTCGAAAAGATGGTTTTAGTTACTGTACAGAGGATAAACTGCTGTCAAGGAGGAAACAAACATGGAAGAAGTGGGGCAAGTAGGAAAACTACTTCAGTAGACCAAGTGGGAGATGCAGTTTAGAACTGGTCATAGAAGTGAAGCACTAGAGGTGAAAAGTAGCCAACTTCAAAATATTTTGGAAGAGAGAATCAAAAGATCTTGATATTAGGTTGGTTGTGGGGTAGGGAAAAAAAGAGAATCGAGGATGATACCTATGTTTTGGGCTTGAACAACTAAGTGATGACATTTATGGGTAGGATGAACACTGGTGAAGTTACACATTTTTAGGGGGAGTGAATTTCTGTGCCTTGGTTTCATTCTTTATAAATTGTAAAAAGACTATTGTGAACCTCCTATGACTTTTCTGAGGAGTAAATAAATTCTAAATTCCTAGAACCAGTTAGAGGGGCACCTGGGTGGCTCAGTGGTGAGCATCTGCCTTTAGTTCAAGTCATGATCCCAGGGTCCTGGAATCCAGTCCGCATCAGGCTCCCCTCAGGGAACCTGCTTCTCCCTCTGCCTATGTCTCTGCCTTCCTCTGTGTGTCTCTCATGAATAAATAAATAAAATCTTTTTTTTTTAAAAAAGAACCAGTTAGAAATTTCTCCAAATTAACTAGTTCTAATTATGAATTAACCAACTATTTCTAATTACTCCTTTTTTTTTCTCCACAAAGATAATGTGAGTTTCTCTCATGAGACTTCAAACAAAGAGAAAATAAAATTTGTGAAGATCATTTTTTGAGTAGAAGTAACATGAGGGTACTCAGTACATATTGCTAGCGTATGAGTCATTTCAAAGCATTGGGATGTAGGGAAACTTTTCAACAATCTGTTCTTGTGGCTGAGCAATACCAGCTAGGAAACTAATTTTCAGCATGAAAGAGTGACTTCGAGCCAGAATTCCAGTTACTAAATGGTCCATTATAAAAAATCACTAATGACTAAAATTGCCCTGCAATATTGCCCTGCAATATGGCCCTGCAATACAAAAACAAAAATCTTCAGAAAATCATCAAGGAATTATCCATACGAAAACCAATTTTAAGATCACTTTACACTTTATTGTGAGTTTTCATTTCAGTAGGATTAGGATTCCTTTTTAGCCTCAAGCAAGCCATTGCCTCACTTAACCTAGCCACCAAAAACACTTGAACAATAATTACATGATTTAAGCAGTGACAAAATAATCTGATTTCACAAAGCACTATAATAAACATTAATTAATATTTAAGTTTTTAATCAAGTGAAAGGGAAAAAAACCAGAGGTTAAAAAAAAAAAATCATCAACATAGGCTTATCAGTTGTATCACTCTGGGGATTTTGATAAAAAGGGAGGCAATAAACATGTTATATAAGTAGAAAGTAATAGGAAACTAGTTGGGAAAGGGCATATGTGGAATATCTGTACCTTCTGCTCAATTTTGCCATGAACCTAAAACTGCTCTAAAAAAATAGTCTATTTTTAAAAATCACATTTCTCTAAACTCCTTCAACTGTGAGGAAAACTATACTAATTGCTCACTATATAGATTTTCTTTGGTGCGTTTATTAGGTTGAAACTTTTGAACACTACCTTTTGTAGTAAGCTCCTAAAGAGTAGAATTGCAAACATTGTAGAAAAGCAAAACCAATAAAGATCATATCACCTCATATCTATATAATTACAATAGAACCTGCCATTCGTCTGTCCTGCATGTTATGAGCATAACTGTGGCTTCTAAAACAGCATTTTCCCACATTTCTATTCAAAATTCTAAGTGTTTGTTTATTATGTTGAGTACCTTCGATCTCCACCCAGCAAATTCTCAGGCCCAGCAAAGTCTCTGAAGATATTGTCATTGTTTTCCTTTCATTCTCTTGAAACTAACTAGTATTTATAAAATAGCCATGTAATTTATCATCCTAACAGAGGCTCTATTAACAATTATACACATGGGGATCCCTGGGTGGTGCAGCTGTTTGGCGCCTGCCTTTGGCCCAGGGCGTGATCCTGGAGACCCGGGATCGAATCCCACATTGGGCTCCCAGTGCATGGAGCCTGCTTCTCCCTCTGCCTATGTCTCTGCCTCTCTCTCTCTCTCTCTCTCTGTGACTATCATAAATAAATAAAAATTAAAAACAAAAAAACAATTATACACATGCCCACCCACCTCCAAAAAAGTAAACTAGGACTGTCCCAGGCAAATCATGAAGTATGGTTTCCCTTTATCTCTGACACATTAGTGTAACGTCTCTAGTTGATTAATGTATGATTTTATTGTCTATTTAGATAACAGGTAAGCTCTTTAGCAGAAGGGATTATTTGTTTCATTTCTATTCTCCATAAAAGCTCTATTCATTAACAGGAAAAATTATATGTCAGAACCCCAACAATTTATCCTACAATCTGGAGTTTGTATTTATAATTGAAGGTATCCAAAAGTAGAACTGTTGACAGAGACCAAAAATTAATTTCATCAGCTGTCTTAATGATGACAATGGCATAGTTTAGCTTCCCCATATATGAATAATTCTAGATAAAAACTGCTTTAAAATCTGAGAAAACTAAATCTGTATTAACAGTTATGAGAAACTAAAAAATTAATAAAAATAATATTAGGTAACATTTATTTAGGGACGCCTGGGGGGCTCAGCAGTTGAGCCTGGGCCTTTGGCCCAGGGCGTGATCCTAGAGTCCGGGGATAGAGTCCCACACTGGGCTCCCTGCATGGAGCCTGCTTTTCCCTCTGCCTGTGTCTCTGCCTCTCTCTCTCTCTCTCTCTGTCTCTCATGAATAAATAAATAATCTTAAAAAAACACATTTATTTAGCTCTGTATGCTCGTCGTTGCAGTATTATTATCTACATTTTATAGATGAAGACCAAGACACAAAGATATCAAATTTTTTAGCTCCAAATGTAGGCACAGTGGTTGAAGTGCATGGTTCTCAAAACCCCAGCTTTCTCCTCAGAGAATTGGAAAGGGGAGCCCCAGAGAAAGGGAAAGTACCATGGAGACTGCAGGGAGGGAGGAGCTCAGGAGAGTGACCTCACAGAGTACATTAAACAAGGATCAGATCCTAATTAGCATGTCAAAGACTTTGAGAACTTTGAAAGAACCAGGAAAATCTTAACTCACTTAGAAAAAAACAATCAACAGATGCTCACAAACATCACATGATTTAAGCAATGGTGAAATAATCTGATTTCACATAGACCTATAATAAACATTAATATTTTAGTTTTCAGTCAAGTGAAAAGAATACCTAAATGACACAGATTATCTAACACACACTTTAAAGCAGTACTGTAAAAATGTTTCTGCAAGCAAATGTGAACACTCTTGACATGCATGGAAAAACAGAACATCTCAACAAAAAGAGAAGAACCAAATGGGAAAAAAAATTTTTTTATTTTTTGAAAAAAATATTAAAAATAAAGAACCAAATGGAAATTTTAGAATTCAGAAATATAACACCAAATGTTCTAACAAAAAATTACAAAGAAAGAAGAAAAGGAATGTGATGCTGAAAAAAAAATGGTGGGGAAACAGCTGAAAACCTACGTTTGGTGAAAGATACAAACCTATAGATTCAAGATGTTCAGCAAACCCCAAGCAGAAAACCTCAAAGGAATCCATGTGCAGGGACTTCATAATCATACTGCTAAAAACTGAAGACAAAACAAATCTTGAAAGCAGCCAGAGAAAATGCATTATCTGCAGGGGAACCATTTGAATGACTACAGGTTTTTCATCAGAAACCAGAAAACAATACTAGAAGGAAACCTAGAATATCAAGAATGAAAAAAGAGCAATAGCAATGGTAAATATCTGGATGAAGATTGCAGACTATTTTCCTCTTGAGTTCTTTAAAATGTTTGATATTTTATGGAAAAAATTATCACATTGCCTGATGGAGTTTTCAATATATACAAACATGACAACTGTAACATAAAGAGGAAAGGATAATACAGTGGTTAAGTTTTCTACATTTACTCTAAGTGGTAAAATAGATTTAAGTAGACTACCAAATTTGTATATTGTCATCCCTAATGCAACCATTCATACAGCCAAAATATTTTGCCTCAAATATTAAAATTTGGGGCACCTGGGTGTCTCTCAATTAATTATCTGCCTTTGGCCTAGATCATGACCTCAGGGTCCTGGAACCCAGCCTAGAGTCAGGCTCCCAAGCTCAGTGGGCGGTCTGCTGCTCCCTCTCCCTCTGCTTCTCCCTGTTTGTGCTCATACTCTCTCTCTCAAATAAATAAAAAGAAATTGTTTTTAAGATTTTATTTATTTATTTATAAGAGACACACAGAGAGAGAGGCAGAGACATAGGCAGAGGGAGAAGCAGACTCCCTGCAAGGAGCCCAATGTGGGACTCCATCCTGGACGCCGGGATCACGCTCTGAGTCAATGGCAGATGCTCAACCATTGAGCCACAAAGGTGTCCCTAAAAAAAAATTTTTTTTAAAGATTAAAATTTAAGTTTTCAACTTTTCTATGACATAGTATATTTGGGAGAAAAAAAATACACTAAAACACTTCCTTTCATTAGAGCACTATCTTCCAGATATCTGGAAGATGAAAATAACTTCAGTCAATAATGTTACCAAAACAAATCTAGTGCATAGCTTTAAAAAGCAATGCTAAAAAGCCTGTATTTTACATGATAAATGCTTTGAACTTTGCGATCCTGATAAGCTACCTCCAAGATGGCCCTTAATGATGCCCATCTCCTAATATTAGCACCCTGGGTAGTTGCCTCCTCACTGTATCAATTTGGTCTATGCAACTAACAAAACACAGAACTGATGAGTATTTTTGAGGTTAGGTTTTGAAAGACATTGAGCCCTCTGTCTTGTTCTATCATTTTTCTACTGGGGAAAGTTATCTGTTATGTTGTGAGAAGTCCTACAGTGCACACAGACAGGTAGCTGAGGCTTCCTAAGGTGAGCAAATGTAAAGCCTCTCCTCCAGGCCTACTGAAGCCTTTAGATGTAACCCTGATGGGTATCTTGACTGCAACCACATGATTCTGCAACCTAGCTTAGTCATTCCCAGATTCCTGACACTCAGAAACTGTGAAGATGTTTGTTGTTTAAGGCTACTAAATTTTAAGGTATTAGTGTGCAGCAGTATATAACTAATATATTTAAATCCTTGAAGCATAAGATAAATAGATTGAGAACTGTTTATTGCAAAATATTGAAAAGAACCAGTGTGTGGGTGGGATATTGTGATATAGTAAGAAACACATATTGGCCTTTGTCCCAGGCTCCTCCTGGCTAGAGCACACCTAAAACCTTTTTCTTAGGTGATAAAGGGACTAGGAACAACTTTTGTGTTTGGTCACTGACTCTTATTCCTGACACAGAGCTCCTAAATCACTTGGAATTTCCCAATAGGAGCATCTTTTGTTCTCATGAGACTACCCCTTTTTGGTGGGATCACTACACACCCTTTTTCTCCTGGGAGGGAAGAGGCTTGAGATTATTAATTGATCACACCGAAATGATGAAGCCTCCATAATAATCCTTCAAGTATGAGATTCAGAGCTTCCAGGTTAGTAAACTCACATGCTGTGGGGGAGAAAAAAATACACTAAAACACTTCCTTTCATTAGAGCACTATCTTCCAGATATCCAGATACCAAACCAATAGAGTCAGAGGCTCCTTTGCCTAGGGCTGTTCTGGACCTCACCTGACATATCTCTTTATCTAGCTATTATCTATATCATTTTTATTTTATTTTTAAAAAGATTTTATTTATTCATGATAGAGAGAGAGAGAGAGAGAGAGAGGCAGAGACACAGGCAGAGGGAGAAGCAGGCTCCATGCAGGGAGCCCGATGTGGGACCCAATCCTGGCCCCAAGATCATGCCCCAGGCCGAAGGCAGGCACTAAACCGCTGAGCCACCCAGGGATCCCTATCTGTATCATTTTTAATGTAATAAACCAGTAATCATGTTTCCCTGAATCATGTGAGATGTTCTAGCAAATTAGCCAAACTTGAGGGGTGTGCAGCAGTGAGGGGAGTCTTCTGAGACTGAGTTCTTAACTTGTGGCATCTGATGATAACCCTAGAAGGGTCAGAACTGAATTGAATTGTAGGACACCCAATTGGATTGGAGAATTGCTTGGTGTAGGATAACTTACACATCTGACATCATTAAGTATATGAGTAAAGGAAGACCTGTTTTCCTTTCAGTGGATATGGTTAGATAATACGTAGTTAAATAATTTCTATCCATGGACTGGAATACTAAAGATTGAGTAGGTTGTGAAATACTGATAGAAAAAAATCGTCACAATTAATAGGTAAACACCTCTTGCATGTCTATGCATGTATTATCACTAAAATACAAAAAGAGGGAAATGTTGGCTGCCTTGGGAACTGATGTGAGAGTTTTTCATTATGTATCATCTTATATATCACAAATTCCCCATAATATATTATTACTTATCTGTGTTACATAGGCAAATAAAATCAGAACATTAAAACATTATTTGTGATTACATAACATCTTCAATTCCATAAGGAATAGGCCTAAACACAGTCCTAGGAGCAGATTTAGAAAAGGGCTAATCTTAGCATTTGCAAGTGTGTCTTTTTTTTTAATATTTTATTTATTTGTTCATGAGAGACACAGAGAGAGAGAGAGGCAGAGACACAGGCAGAGGGAGAAGCAGGCTCCATGCAGGGAGCCCAACGTGGGACTCGATCCCGAGTCTCCAGGATCACACCCTGGGCTAAAGGCAGGTAGGTGCTAAACCACTGAGCCACCCAGGCTGCCCTGCAGGTGTGTCTTAAACCAAAAATGTTTCTCGTATTAATAGCTACTACTATATGGAGTTGGGACTCCATTGCACTAATGCCAGGATTTACAATCACTGGCAGAAAAAGTAAAATACCTAAATGAATTTTATTTTTATTTTATTTTTAAAAAGATTTTATTTTTTTTCATGATAGACATATATATAGAGAGAGGCAGAGACACAGGCAGAGGGAGAAGCAGGCTCCATGCCAGGAGCCAGACATGGGACTCGATCCTGAGACTCCAGGATCATGCCCTGGGCCAAAGGCTGGCGCTGAACCGCTGAGCCACCCAGGGACCCCTGCTAAATGAATTTTAATGTACATTCAGATTTGTTGAATTTCTAGTGGGTACAGCTAACATGGTATACAGGTCTAAAAGATAGAAAAACAACAAAAAAGATGGAAAAAACCCTTCACAATAAACGGACTTTCAAGAGTGTCTACTAGTTGCTACGTCTCTGTCTTGGAAAGATCTGAAAAACAAACTCTTCAGGGCACCTGGGTGGCTCAGTCAGTTAAATGACTGCCTTGGGCTCGGGTCATGATCTCAGGGTCCTAGAATAGAGCCCCACATCAGGCTCCTTGCTCAGCGGGGAGTCTGCTTCTCCCTCTCCCCCCCCACTCATGCTCTAAAATCCGTAAAACAAACAAACTTCAGTAATTAAAAATCCTTTTTAAGAGCTAGCCACAGTTGGGGCAGCCCTGGTGGCTTAGCGGTTTAGCGCTGCCTTCAGCCCAGGGCCGGATCCTGGACACCCAGGATAGAGGCCCATATCAGGTTCTCTGCATGGAGCCTGCTTCTCCCTCTGCCTAGGTCTCTGCCTCTGTCTCTCATGAATAAATAAAATCTTAAAAAAACTAGCCACAGTTAACGTTTTACCTGGACCCTGATTCTCAAGCCTGTTACTGAAAACTGGCATTCCAATTTTGCAGTTCCTAGCATATTTTGGATGTTGAATGAGTGAAGTAACTCTTCAATATCTTAATATGTCTTGCTCTAATACATTTAAAATTTTTCTCATTGTAGAAGAATTCACCACACCAAAATGACATACTCTTAGTGTCTTAGTCCTTTCCTATATTATCAAAGCTTTAATTCATATGCAACGTATTTCATCAAAAATTTTTTTAAGATTTATTTATTCATGACAGACACAGAGAGAGAGGCAGAGACACAGGCAGAGGGAGAAGCAGGCTCCACGCAACAAGCCCGATGTGGGACTCGATCTCAGGACTCCAGGATCACGCCCTGAGCCGAAGGCAGATGCTCAACCGCTGAGACACACAGGGATCCCAACTTTACCATATTGTTAATCGTATTCTATTATTGGATATTTAGCCTGTTTCAATGCATTCTAAATTAAAATTAAAAAATGAAGAGTGCAAAAATAAACATTACAAGTATCTTTGTTACTGTTACTCTAAAGCATGATCAAGGCAAAAGAAATCATATCATTAAAACCAATGACAAAGGGGATCCTGGGTGGCTCAGTGGTTTGGCGCCTGCCTTTGGCCCGGGGTGCGATCCCGGAGGCCCGGGATCGAGTCCCACGTCGGGCTCCCGGCATGGAGCCTGCTTCTCCCTCCTCCTGTGTCTCTGCCTCTCTCTCTCTCTCTATGTCTATCACAAATAAATAAATAAATAAATAAATCATAAATAAATAAATAAATAAATAAATAAAAAATAAATAAAATTAAACCAATGACAAAAATCCAGCAATATCAGGAACAGTTCACTGATTTATTAGATGAACAAACATATCCATATAATCAATGAAAACTGTACGATATATAAAATAATTTAAGAAATGTTGGGAATTAGCAGCACCATCCGTTATTGAAATAGCAAGAAAAACTTCACATATTTTATTCAAACACGAGAAGAGGGTAACTCCTTTAAGACCTAATAATGCCAGTGGGTGTCTGGGATGATGGAGAAGGGCACCTTTGTAGGCAAACACACTCCCCTAGACATTTGGGGAGTACATCTGATGATTAATGTTTCAGAAAAATGCTACCAAGTTAAAAGATACTGCATAGTATTTTAATTAGGACAGGGAGACTAACACCAAGCTACTCTCAGCATGGCTCAACACTTCTGCTATGAAAAATCTCATTCTGAATTAAGAAATTAGAAATAAAAAATAATTTTTAAAAGACACTAGCTGTCCCTAAGGAACATCCAGGGGAACACAGGTCACTACGAAAATACATCACTTTTCCAGTCTGCTTAATAATTTACCTAAAAAGTTGTGTAGTTTTCATCACAAGTGACTTATACAAAGTTCTTAATAAGCATTTTTAAAAGTTTACATGTATTTCTAAAACCTAGTAGATTCTTTTGATTTTTTTTAACCTTTTGCCCCTTTGTTATTTACTGTGTATCAGAGTAAGAGACTGAGTCTGTGTGAAGTGTACAAATTTACACACATTTTACAGCAACTTACACCCTAACATCTACAAAATTCACATTTATAATACAAGCAAGTACAAGGCCAGGATAAAACTGTTGAATTCCAAAAAGTCAAACTGTATACTATTTTATTTTGTCCCCTTAAAAAAAGTTCAAGTTCGGCACCAACTTCAAAAAGCCCTCTTAAATCCTAGTTTGGGGAAAAAAACCCATTTTTCAGATACATTTCAGCAGACACAAACAGTTTTTCTGTGCTGATGAAGTAAAGGATTTCCAATTTTCTTCTGGCCCCTAAGTCTGCGTCGCATAGTAAGTTTAACAGAGTTCTTTCGCTGTGAGGTTGTGGGGAGGCTTGCAGGCTGAGCACCACTACTTCGAGTTAAACCATTTCGTCTATGCTTCTTCATAAGAGGGCCGGAGTTGGATTCTTCTAATGTCCTTTTAAAGTTTGCTGGAGGGGTTCTTTCAACTTCTTGGGCTTTCATTTGACCTGGAGTTGACATTTTTAAATTTTTTTGGTCCGTGATGGTATTTGTTGAATTGGTAGGCACAAGGCCAACTGACAGGCTATTATTCAAAGAATCATGTATCCTTAAAGTCAGGGCTTTAGTGCAATTTTCTTCAAGTGGCTCTGGATCTTTTGAGGGTATGGCTGTCGCATGGACACTTCCTCGAGCTATCTCAGCTGGGACTTCTAAATAATTCTCTGAGAAGGCATTACTACGAACAAGGGCAGGTACATGGTCCTTAGAGTTCAGCCTTGGCCATGGGTCCTCCTCCAGTGACTAAAAAACAAGAAAATAAGCCAAATAAATAATGTATCCTAGAATTCAGCTCAACCATTAGATGAAGAAGTTTCATTAGTATAAGTGACAAATTTGTTTCTTGGTTGGTTGGTTGATTTCCTACTTTCCTATTTTTTTCTACATTCTCATTTCTGAATATTCAGTAGTAGAGAAAATATAAAGTGCAACATTAAAGCAATAATGTCATACCACAAACTCATATTGCTGCTTCACACCCATCTCCCCAACACTAGAAGCCTCTATGTTCTATGGCTTGAGAAAAGCAGAACATCTGGGAATCTAGAGGGCGCAGAACACGACTGGGGCAACTCTCAAAAAAATAAATGAAAAATCATACAGAAAAAAAAAAAAAAGAAAAATCATACAGAAACTTTCAGGTACTTTTTTTTTAAAGATTTTATTTATTTATTCATGAGAGACAGAGAGAGAGAGAGAGAGAGAGGCAGAGACATAGGCAGAGGGAGAAGCAGGCTTCCTTTGGGGAGCCCGATGTGGGATTCAATCCTAGGATTCTGGGATCATGACCCAGGCCAAAGGCAGATGCTCAACCAGTGAGCCACCCAGGTGTCCCTCAGGTATTGTTTTATAGACGTGATTCAGATATGCACTACTCCTTTAGATATAGTGCTCTAGATCTACATATAATCCAAATACTTTTCCCACTGCCAAACAGAGAAGAATATTTTTCTTATCAAACCCAAATCTCCCATAGTATTAATATTTTATGAAATCATTGTCTTAATAGTTTCTCAAGAACAAAGTTTAAACATAAATACTATGTCTCCCTTCTTAAGTATGTAACATTTCCCTCACACCTTTTCCTTTTAATCAAATCATGTTTATTAAAATAGTATATTCTCAAGTAAACTCTTTTGTAGAGGGGGAATGAAAATATGTATCTTACTCTGATATAAAAATTCATTAGAAATAAACGAAAGAAAAGAGAAGAAAGAAGAAAAGAAAAGAAAAGAAAAAAGAAAAGAAAAGAAAAGATGGGATCCCTGGGTGGCGCAGGGGTTTGGCGCCTGCCTTTGGCCCAGGGCGTGATCCTGGAGACCCGGGATCGAATCCCACGTCGGGCTCCTGGTGCATGGAGCCTGCTTCTCCCTCTGCCTGTGTCTCTGCCTCTCTCTCTTTCTCTCTCTGTGACTATCATAAATAAATAAACATTTAAAAAAAAAAAAAAGAAAAGAAAAGAAAAGAAAAGAAAAGAAAAGAAAAGAAAAGAAAAGAAAAGAAAAGAAAAGAAAAGAAAAGAAATAAACACCTTTCAAAAGAGTGCTACATGGGCAGTCCGGGTGGCTCAGCAGTTTAGCGCCGCCTTCGGCCCAGGGCGTGACCCTGGAGACCCAGGATCAAGTTCCACACTGGGTTCCCTCCATGGAGCCTGCTTCTCCCTCTGCCTGTGTCTCTGCCTCTCTCTCTCTTATAAATAAATAAAATCTTAAAAAAAAAAAAAGTGCTACATAAAAATATACTTATAAAAAGAATTTAATGTTTTTAGGATTAAGAAAAAAAGGGACATTTAAGCCATCCAAAAGCATTTCAATCTCACCATAAACATCAACATGCTTTATGGAAAAAAAAAAAAAATACTGACTTTAGGTCAAATTGAGACTGGAGATGAGAAGCTCTAGTTCCTAATTTGGTACTGCCTTAAACAGATTGCTGTTGTTACTGTTTTTGTTCTTGTTTTTAACTAAGAACATACTCTTATCTTTCTGCAGTTATTGATTCACTTATTTATTTTACATTGCATAGTTTATTGAAAGCCCAATTCTTCTAATTTGTTTCAACACTGACTAGATGTTGGGCAGCAACTTTATTTCAAACTTACCAGTGTTGAGAAAGGATAACAGAATAGTCTTCATTACAGGATATTTATATATGGCTTTCAATAATATCAGCAAGAGATGCATGTGAGTTTATCCTTCTGCACTGCATCAGGTTGATTCCAACACGTACCCTGGTCATAAGCATGTTCTGAATAATCACAGAAAACTGTATCTACTCATAGGAAATTGTTGAGCTAGAATGTGTCCTGCTTTGATGCAGAAAAAAGACTTACAACAAGACCAGGCAGACAGAGAAGGCTTCCTACTACCAATCACAACATTAATTTTTTTAAAAAAGATTTTTATTTATTTTTTTCATGAGAGACAGAGAGAGAGAGGCAGACACACAGGCAGAGGGAGAAGCAGGGTCCACACAGGGAACCCAACACGGGATTCGATCCCAGCACTCCAGGATCACGCCCTGGGCCCAATGCAGGCGCTAAACCACCGAGCCACCCAGGGATCCCCCACATCATTAATTTGGGCATAAGAAAGAAGGTAATAACCAAGTCATTGATAGGAATAAAACATACTGCTCTAGTTTGTAAAACAAGGTTAGACATTAGATGGAATCCCTTTATAAAAAAACAAAACAAAACAATGGAACTTTAGAGTTAACACAATTTATTGTAATTTCTATTGTTTTGTGTCTTTTTAAAATTCATATATTATTATTCTAACACTACACATGTGCTGGCTTTTCTTCCCCTACTTTCTCCTTGAACTTTTCTTTTCCCTTCTCTTTTGATTGGCATTCTGTGGGAATACATTGCATCTGTTAGCACAGATAACTGCTCAGAATTCTCAGATTCATCCCAGATTAATTACATGTATTACTAAATCTTCTTACATGTTCATAAAACATGTGATATTGGAGCGCCTGGGTGGCTCAGGTTAAGCGTATGCCCCCGGCTCACGTTATGATCCCCGGGTCCTGGGATGGAGCCCCACATTGGTCTCCCTGTTCATCAGGGAGTCTGCTTTTCCCTCTTTTTCTGCCTCTCTCCTCTCGTCATGCTCTCTCAAATAATTTTTTTAATCATTAAAATGATTGAGAGATCACCTGTTAAAAACACAGAAAACTAAGTTTTACTACTTCATGTATTTTTAAAGATTTTATTTATTTATTCATGAGACACACAGAGAGAGAGGGGCAGAGACACAGGCAGAGGGAGAAGCAGGCCCCACGCAGGGAGCCCAACATGGGACTCGATCCTGGGGCTCCAGGATCACGCCCTGGACCAAAGGCAGGTGCCAAACTGCTGAGCCACCCAGGGATCCCAAGTTTTACTACTTTAAAAGATCAACTGCCTTGCTCCACCAATCTTACAATCCAACATTAAACTAAATGAAAATTGTGCCCAGAACACAAATGAAGCTAAGTATTCATTTTCTTAACTCCCTTCCAAATTCCTCCTTCCTATAGCTCTTGGCTTTATTAAAAAACAGCTAAATTTAGTTTTGTCCTAAAGAAAGAATGGAGAAAGAAATGTGTGCCAGCGTAATACATCCCTTAAAGAGAGGTATTTCTACCATATCCATCCCAAAACAAAGATCTGATTACTGGTATATCTTAGGATCCACACAGAAGTTGACATGTCTATAGATAGATAAACCTAGTCTCAAATGCCTAGTTTAAATGTCTTAAAAACCAAACTGACCAGAATGTCATTATATTTATCTAGATGTTACTAAATATGGGATTACTTTAACAAGAAAATAATCAGAGATTAAGTGTATTCTCGTGGTTATCAAATAAGATAAAACACAATTTCTTGGGCAGAAAGAGCTTTGTATTTCTTTGTTAGGTCAGAGCCAACAACACTAATTATTCTGAACAGCTCCAAATATTTTCCTATTATTTGGGTGAGGTCAATTGGTTAGCAAGCAACTAACGCTGAAATATAAGATAGTGCATACATAAATCTCCTTATCTTTATTATTATTAGATCATTATGTCTGAGATTTTTTATCTTTTTAAAGATTTTATTTATTTATTTATTTAATCATGAGAGACAGAGAGAGAGTCAGAGACACAGGTGGAGGGAGAAGCAGGCCCCACACAGGGAGCCCGACGTGGGATTTGATCCCGGGTCTCCAGGATCACACCCTGGGCTGAAGGCAGCACTAAACCGCTCGGCCACCAGGCTGCCCGGTCTTAGATTTTTTAGAAATAATTTCAAAAACATCTTTTGTGGGATGCCTAGGTGGCTTGGTCAGTGAGGCGGCTAACTCTTGGTTTCAGCTCAGGTCATGATCTCAGGGTCATGAAATTGAGCCTGGGGGTGGGATCCACGCTGGGTGTGAAGCCTGCTTAAGATTCTCTCACTTCCTCTCCCCTCCTCTCTCTCTCTCTCTCAAAAATAAAAAGAATAAATAAAAGCCCATCCTCAGAAGGCCCAAGTATAACAAAGCAGTTATCAATAGTACTAATTTTTAGTAGAAAAATACTGGGATGAAATCAGAAAAAAAGGAAATATGGTACCATTTACATTTATTTCACAGCATATCTTAAGAACTCATTCAAAATTAACTGAGTAAGAAGAGGAAGAATGTTTCTTGCCCATGTTATTAGACAGTCAGTTCTAAGGTCTGATATCCTAAGGTCCACTTCAATCTTGAGTCTGCATGATCTTATCCAAATTGCTTAATCTCTTAGTCTTATTATCTATAAGACAGAATAACATCTACTATTTACCTATTCGGTTTATGAGGTTCAAATGAAATATATATGAAAGTACTTCACAAACTTAAATGCTTAAAAATGTTCATTGTAGGGATCCCTGGGTGGCGCAGTGGTTTGGCGCCTGCCTTTGGCCCAGGGCGTGATCCTGAAGACCCGGGATCGAGTCCCACGTCGGGCTCCCGGTGCATGGAGCCCGCTTCTCCCTCTGCCTGTGTCTCTGCCTCTCTCTCTCTCTCTGTGTGACTATTATAAATAAATAAAAATTTTTAAAAAAATGTTCATTGTATTAGAAGGGGATCATTAGAATATTGTTAGAATATTGTTAATGTACATCTCCTTTCTACTAGGTAGACACAGCTGACATTCAAAATAGTACTGATGTGAAGATTAATCAATGACAATAAGTTACATGATGAAGATCCATCATTTTCTTGAACCTAGTTCAAATCCAAAATCCTGTAATATGAAGAATCTGAAAACTTTTCAAGCAACATCAACCAAAGAAATTCAATTAAAAATTTCAAATAATAGGGATCCCTGGGTGGCGCAGCGGTTTGGCGCCTGCCTTTGGCCCAGGGCGCGATCCTGGAGATCCGGGGTCGAATCCCACGTCAGGCTCCCGGTGCATGGAGCCTGCTTCTCCCTCTGCCTGTGTCTCTGCCTCTCTCTCTCTGTGTGTGACTATCATGAATAAATAAATAAAATCTTTAAAAATAAAATAAAAAAAATAAAATTTCAAATAATATAGAGAACTATATACCTTGACTGGTGGTGTAGAACATGGGGAAGGAGTCATCAAGCAGGTTTCTTGACTATTATAGGAAGGACTATCAGTCAAGTTCAGAAAGAGCTCATCTTCATTGGTGAAATTTCCCTGACTGTCCACACCTGGAGAAATGCAGATCACTATAGCACTAGTATTATCTGCTCGAAGCATACGCTGCCTCCAGCGGCCTAGTGCTCGATTCACAAGCATTTTGGCACAAGACTGTCCATGCTCACCCTGTATTTAAAAGAACAAGAAGAAAGAAGATTAACAACTCGGATGTAGTTCCCACTACATCTGTAGCAAATTAAAAATGAAGTATTCAATATAGCTTAAATAAATTAAATTTCCAAAATTTCAAGCATTATCTATAGTCCCATAACTATGTTAAAATAGTACTTCTCCAAATTTTTAAAATAAAACAAGGATTTATCCTATGGTTAAATTTCATCTGTATTTTTATTTTTTTGGTAATAAGAAACTCAGTCTTCACCGTAATCTTAATTAGGAAAAGTTATACAGAAGTTAATCTAAAATAGTAAGGGAATATCATGTTATTACAGATAAACAATTCACAAATGAGATAATCAGGCTTGGCAAAAGGCCAAACCAAACCAAACCAAAACAACCTCATTGCAAAGGCCATTTCCTCCTAAAATAAGAGCTTCAGCAAATCAAAGACAATGACTCAACATAAAAATTGTCAAAGAATATGAACAAAACTCAGAGACAAGAAAATATAAACAACTGTTAAATATATATAGCTGACCACTGAACAATGTGGGGTATCAGAGACATCAACTCCCCCACACAACTAAAAATCCATGTATAATTTTTGACTCCCCTCAAACTTAACTACTAATAGCTGACTGTTGACCAGAAACCTTAGCAATAAAATTAAGTTGATTAGCACATATTTTTTTGTTATCTGTATTATATACTGTATTCTTACAATAAAGCTAGGGGAAAAAAAGAAAATTATATGGAAGAGAAAATACATGTACAATGCTCTACTGTAAAAATCCCTGTTAAGTGGACCCACACAGTTCAAATTCATGCTGTTGGGGCAGCCCAGTTGGCTCAGCAGTTTAGCGCCACCTTCAGCCCAGGGTGTGATCCTGGAGACCCCAGACAGTGTCCCACATCAGGCACCCTGCATGGAGCCTGCTTCTCCCTCTACCTGTCTGTCTGTCTCTCTGTGTCTCTCATGAATGAATGAATGAATAAATAAATCTTTAAAAAAATTTCAAATTCATGTTGTTTAAACGTCAACTGTGTATAAAAAATGATGTCACTCATATGAGAAAAAAAGCAATACAATAAGGGCTGTGGTATGGAGATCAAATACACTCGAACAGGGCAGCCAGGGTGGCTCAGCAGTTAAGCGCTGCCTTCAGTCCAGGGCCTGATCCTGGAGACTCAGGATCGAGTCCCACGTCGGGCTCCTTGCATGGTGCCTGCTTCTCCCTCTGCCTGTGTCTCTGCCTCTCTCTCTCTGTGTCTCATGAATAAATAAATAAAATCTTAAAAAAAAAATTCCAACAAAGAAAGAGTTAAAAACAAATAAAGCCTTAAATGATCTCATGTTATGCAAATAAATGTAGCTTGGAATAAAACTCTGAGCATCATACAGAGGTTCAATCCGTGGATTCAATAATTCCTAACTTTTAAAGAATGAAAATGATGTGCTTCAGAAAATAGGGCTACATATCTTAAAAAGTATCTTTAGAAATAATTGAATACAAATAATTGAATGATGAAAATAAGTGGAAATCACGAACTTTTTGTAAGCAGAAAAAATTTGTGATTATTTTACATAATGTGATAAAACAATGTACTGTAAATACAAAAATATTAATATATTATAATGCATACTATATAATATATAATGTATTAAGGATGCCTGGGTCGCTCAGTCAGTTAAGCATCTGCCTTCAGCTCAGATACTGATCCCTAGGGTCCTGGGATTGAGCCCCACATTGGGTTCCCCACCAACCAGAGTCTGCTTCTCTCTCTCCCTCTGCCTGTCATTCCCCTTGCTTGTGCTTTCTGTGTCAAACAAATTTTTAAAAATCTTTAAGAAAATTATATGTATATATAATTATATATATAATACATAATATATAGTAATATATATATAATGTACTAAAAGCACTAAATAGTATTTGTGCCCTGGTGGCACAGCGGTTTAGCACCGCCTGCAGCCCAGGGTGTGATCCTGGAGACCCTGGATCGAGTCCCATGTCAGGCTCTCTGCATGGGGCCTGTTTCTCCCTCTGCCTGTGTCTCTGCCTCTCTCTCTCTGCCTGTCTCTCTCTGTCTCTATGAATAAATAAATAAAAATCTTAAAAAAAAAAAAAAAAGCCTTGAGTTTCTAAAAAAAAGAAAGAAAGAAAAAAAGAAAAAAAAAAGAATGCCTAAGTCATTCACTTCACTTCATGTCATCACATAGGCATTTTATCATCTCATAAGAAGGATGAGTACAGTATAGTTAGATATTTTAAGAGCCACATTCACATTACTTATTACAGTAGTCATAATTCCCTACTTTATTATTGTTATTAATCTCTTACTGTATATAATTTATAAATTGAGTTTTATCATTTTATGTATGTATAGGAAAAAAGAGTATATATAGGGTTCAGTACTATTTGTGCTTTCAGGCATCCACCAGGATCTTGGAACGTATCTGCCATGGATTGGTGGGGGGCGAGGGGGGACGGACTGCTGTATAAGCCATTTCCACTACCTTACTTGCATTTTTTACTCAGCTGGTTTCTGCTGATTTGGATCCTTAATATCATGTCCTTTTCTTCCACCATACAGTCTCACTAGGTGATCTCATAAATTGTAGCAGCTTTACCTAACTCCTCTCTTACCAATCAAATTTATATTTCTAGGTTTCTCTCAATATTTCTGCCTACTGAAAATATCTATCTAGATTAACCACAGGTACCTCCAATTCAACATGCCTACATCTGAACTAATTACCTCCCCTCTTCCCCAGAGTAATGTGTTTCTTCTAGATAACAGCTATCACCAGTCAGAAGTCTGGGCATCATCATATCCTTCCTTAAAAACCCAAGTTCTATCAATTTTATCACTCATGGATTTCTTCTGTTATTGCATATATATGTATTTGTTGTTGTTGTTGTTGCTGTTGTTGCTGTTTTACCACTGCTGCCTTAGATCAAGCTTGCAAAAATTGTCATTTGGAATTTAACAGTAGCCTCCAAAGAGGAAGCCTAATAAATCCATTAATAGAAATCAAATCAGTTACATTGGTAATAAGAATCAACATGTGAAAAAAGGTGGATGACAGACCTTATAACCAAAACTCTACTCATCAAATTTCACCTTCTCTCAGGGATTCTTCAGTAATCTTTGCTGCCACCCATTCTCTGTCATTGACAACTTTGCATTGGTAATTCTGTTAAATGCCTAGGTTTTCCTACACCTACTAATAAATATAATCCTTATATTCAATACCAATTATCTTCTATTTTATATTCCATCTTGCAATTAATGATTAAACTTTTTAAAGATTTTATTTATTTATTCAGGAGAGACACACAGAGAGGCAGAGACATAGGCAGAGGGAGAACCAGGCTCCATGCAAGGTGCCCGATGTGGGGCTCGATCCCAGGACTCCGAGATCATGCCATGAGCCAAAGGCAGACACTCAACCAGTGAGCCACCCAGGCATTCCAACGAGTAAACTTTCTAAAATGCATCATGAAAATATAGCTTTTCAATAACTCTCTACTACCTGAATATAAAGACCTAACTTCCTAACAGCATTTAAAACCATTTTATCTCCTCTCCCCCAGTCACATCAAGCTATCTGTGAAACCTAAATATGTTAAATCTGTCTCTCTTCTTTGACTTTACACTTTTTATTCCTTTACCTGGAAAGCTTCTCTCTCCTCACTTATTTACCTGGTAAATTCAATCCGACCTTTAAGACTTGCGCAAATATCACTCTTGTCCAATTGAAACTTTCAATTCAGAAAGGAAACTTTCTTATCCAATCTTTCCAGGTTTCCAATCTTCTCCTTCTCAGTTCTCATAACACTTGTTCTAAATATTGTTATTATATGGATACTTCCTTCAATAGTCATTCTGAAACCACTTTGGTGTTTTATGAATATGAATAGGTTCTCTCAATCTGGTTTATGACCTCATCATGCCACTGAAATGTTTCTCTTTCTCATCACTAAAGAATTCTAAATTAAATAGATAAAAGAATCTTTATTTTATTCACTCCTTCTCTTACATCTGATGCCATTAACCAAATGCAACATGTTAGCTCCAAGGTTGTAAAAATGAATCAAGAGACGCCTGGGTGGCTCAGCAGTTAAGCGTCTGCCTTTGGCTCAGGGTGTGATCCTGGGATTCAGAATTTGGGATCAAGTCCCACACTGGGTTCCCTGTGGCAAGCCTGCTTCTCCCTCTGCCTATGTCTCTGCCTCTTTCTCTCTCTGTGTGTCTCATGAATAAGTAAATCTTAAAAAAAAAAAAAAAAGAATCAAGACACAACTCTTACCTTTATTTTTATTTTTACTTACAACTCTTACCTTTAAACAACTCACAATCAAGTAGAGGTCCTGATAGCTATAAACATATCCTATTTGTAACAACATGGTATATGCTGAGCAAGGAGCATAATCTATTTACAGTTACCTCCCCTGCACAGTATCTAATGTTATTAGCTGGGTGAATGGCAGCAATACAAATTCTTTTAATTTTAACTCCTTTTCATGCCAAAATATGGCTTTACCATTCCTCCCATCTGAGAGAAAGATCATCTCTTCCAAGGATAGCCCATCCCCTTGATTCCAGTTAAACTCTTTATCCTTGAAGGTCACTAATAAAAGATCCTAACTATAAAACTCAATATATACTGTTCTCATCCATCTGCCTCTACTTCTTTGCAGAATTTGACATTGCTGCCTGCTACCCACAAAACACTCTTTCCTTGCCTTCAACACCATCACACTCTTCCAATTCTCCTTACTTTGAAGAAGAAATCAGTTTGCAAACAAGCCAGGAAAGAAAGAAAAGGATTTTTCTTATTGATGGTTGTTTCTTGGTTTGCAATGGACTAATAAAAAGATAGGTGACATAATTACTATGCATCTTATTAGCAATTCCACTCCAAGGGATACACCTAAGAAAACTGAAAACTTGTCCACACAAAAACTTGTATGTGAATGTTCACAACAGTGTCATTCCTAAGAGCCCCAAAGTGGAAACAACCTAAATATCCATCAACTGACAAACAGATGGATAAATTAAATGTATATCCACTGACAGAAAATTATTCAGCCTTAAAAATATAGTACTTTTATTTACAAGCAACGTGGATGAAACTTGAAAATATTATGCTTAAGTGAAAGAAGTCAAATACAAAAGGCCACATGCTATATGATCTCACTTATATGAAATATCCAAAAACAGGCAAATATATAGAGACAGATCAGTGTTTGCCAATGGGTGGAGGTAGCAAGAGATAGTGAATGACTGCTAATGATTATGGGTTTTGGGAGCAGTGATAAAAATGTTCTGGAATGAGATAGTGGTGACAGTTGCACAACTTAGAGAATAAACTAAGAACCACTGAGTTATACATTTTAAAAAGGTAAATTTTATGGTATATGAATTATATCTCAATTTTTATTTATTTTTTTTAAGATTTTTTTTTTATTCATTTATGAAAGATAGAAAGAGAGAGAGACAGAGACAGAGACAGGCAGAGACACAGGCAGAGGGAGAAGCAGGCTCCATGCAGGGAGCCTGATGTGGGACTCGATCCCAGGTCTCCAGGATCATGCCCTTAGCCGAAGGCAGGCGCTAAACCACTGAGCCACCCTGGGATCCCCTCTCAATTTTTAACAAAAGGATTAATGAGGTTTCATAGGCCATGAAGTCAAGGGCTGTTCATAACAAAGTCAGTGGTTGTGTGTTTTGTTATCTAGTTTCATTTATTTATATCCTGTCTCATTCCCCTGATGAGCTGCAAAGTCTGTTTTACGTAATTTTAGAGCCAGGCAAATGCAAATATCTATTCAAACTGAGCATCCTTAGTTCATATTCAAGACCTCTGACAAAAGTAGAACAGGGGACACCTGAGTGGCTCAGCTGTTAAGCGTCTGCTTTTAGCTCAGGGCGTGATCCTGGAGTTCCAGGATCGAGTCCCACATCAGGCTTCCTGCATGGGGCCTGCTTCTACCTCTGCCTGTGTCTCTGCCTCTCTCTCTGTCTCTCATGAATAAATAAATAAAATCTTTAAAAAAAATTAAAAAAAATAAAAACAAAAGTAGAACAATGTGTAGACAATAATATTAAATCATTGAGCCACTTCTCACCATCAAGTACTTTTTCTCCTCTTGGTCCTGGCACATTGAGATGGCATCTTGCGGTGGAATCATATTCCAAAGTCCATCACTCCCCAAAATAATATACTTGTGCTTCTGGGGGTCAAGAGTGTGGACACTCGTGTCTGGTTCAGGTGACACCACAAACTCACCACTGAAGAAATCATAACTCCACAAATCACCTGGGGGACAGAGATAAGAAGCAAGAAATGTTATTTCCGAACTAGTAATGTCTTGTCAACAGATTAAAAGGGGAAAATCTACATGTTCATCTCAATAAATGCAGAAAATCAATTGATAACATTCAAAATCCATACATGATTAAAAAAAAAAAAAAACATCGCAGGGCACCTGGGTGGCACAGTCAGTTGAGCATCTGACTCTTGGTTTCAGCTCAGGATGTGATCTCTGGGTCATGGGATTTAGCCCTGCAACGGGCTCTCCACTCAGTGGGGAGACTGGTTCTCTCTCCCTCTTCATCTCCCTCTAACCCTCCCCCCACTCGTGTTCTCTCCAATAAATAAATCTTAAAAACAACAACAACAACAAAAAAAACCATTTACTCTTCTGTGATACATAAGACAAAGTAAGTAGAACAATATAACTTTTCTTTTACTTCTAAGAACTGGGGAAGCAGTCAGAAAGAATACATTAATCTCTGTCTGTTTTGTTTGTTGTGAAATATTAGGTAAAGACCTAAATTAAAAGCAAAACGTTTGGGACGCCTGGGTGGCTCAGCAGTTTGGTGCCTGCCTTTGGCCCAGGGAGTGATATTGGAGACTTGGGATCGAGCCCCCCACATAGGGGCTCTCTGCATGGAGCCTGCATCTCTCTCTGCCTGTGTCTCTGCCTCTCTTTCATGAATAAATAAAATCTTAAAAAAAAAAAAAAAAAGCAAAAGGTTTTCAGACAAGAGAGTAGTTTTTGCCCTCTTTCAGCAGGTTTGACTTTTTGCTAAACAAGAGAAAGCTTTGTCCTTTCTCTGCCTTACTTAAACCCTTATTAGCTCCCATCAAAAGTAGTATTGGCCAATTCAAACATGCTCAAAGTCTAAGGGAAGAATAATTCACATCAATTACCCCACTCTAAAATAGCACAATTTATTGCCAAACCAGCCCCATGAAAGGGGCCATTCAACCTTCAGAATAGCAGAAGAGAACACATATGGGGGACCTGGCTGGCTCAGTCAGTGGAGTATGTGACTCTTGATCTCCGCACATTGTAGGTTCAAGCCCCCATGCTGCGTGTAGTACTTAAATATAAAATCTTGGGCAGCCCCGGTGGCGCAGCGGTTTAGTGCCTCCTGCAGCCCAATGTGTGATCCTGGAGACCGGGGATCGAGTCCCACATCAGGCTCCCTGCATGGAGCCTGCTTCTCCCTCTGCCCCTTCCTCTGAATAAATAAATAAATCTTTAAAAAATTTTTTTTAAATCTTAAAAAAAAAAAAAAAGAACACATGCAACCACTAAAAGCTAATTATAATCCAGGTTGGCTCACAAAGACACATTTACTACTTTTTTTTTTTTTTAAAGATTTATTTGAGAGAGAGAGAGAGAGAGAGAGACACAGCACGAATGGGAGGGGCTAAGGGAGAGGGAGAGGGGGAATCTCAGGCAGACTCCAGCCTGAGAGAGGAACCAAACTCAGGGCTCAATCCCAGAACCCTGAGATCATTACCTGAGCTGAAAACAAGAGTCAGAGGCTTTAACCAACTGCGCCATCCAGACACTCCACATTTACTTCTTTATGCTAGCAAAACAAAGTTCTCTGGCTGGTGAAATTTTTAAAATGGGCACGGGAACAGTTAAGATAAATATTAAGGTAGCAGTTACAGAGTTCATAAGTGTTAAGGCTTTCAAAAGCAGTTTTTCCCCATATTTGGGATTAATATTGCCACTCCAAGTAAGAACATAAATTTCTATAAAGCAAAATCCCTAATATGGCTAAATTTAAAATCTAGATTAAAAAAAGAAATTCTAATTTCCAATCTAATGCAGATTACATAACCTTGAAAAAGGGTCACAATTTCTCATGTATAAACTAATATTAGTATCTTTTTTTTTCTTAAGGATTTTATTTATTTATTCATGAGAGACACTGAGAGAGAGAGAGAGAGAGAGGGAGAGGCAGAGACATAGGCAGAAAGAGAAGCAGGCTCCATGCAGGGAGCCTGATGTGAGACTCAATCCCAAGACTCCAGGACCACGCCTTGGGCCGAGGCCAGGCATTAAACCGCTGAGCCATCCAGGGATCCCTAATATTAGTATCTTTATTTATTTATTTTTAAAGATTTTATTCATTTATTCATGAGAGACAGAAAGAGAGACACACACACAAAGCAGAGGGAAAAGCAGGCTCCATGCAGGGAGCCTGATGTGGGACTCGATCCTGGGACTCTAGGATCGTGCCCTGGGCTGAAGGCAGGCGCTAAACTGCTGAGCCATCCAGGGATCCCCTATCTTTATAAATTTAAAAATATTTTTAGGAGTACCTGGCTGGCTCAGTCAGTGGAGCATGGGACTCATGATCTTGGGGTTGTAAGTCTGAGTCCGATGTTAGGTGTAGAGACTACTTAAATATAAAATCTCTGGGGTGCCTGGGTGGCTCAGTTGGTTAAGCATCCAGCTCTTGGGTTCTGCTCATGGGTTTTGATCTCATGGGTCATGAGACTGAGCCCTGTGAGAGGCTCCATGCTCAGAGAAGAGTCTGCTTGAGATTCATTCCCTCCACCCCTCCCCTATACTCACTTTCTCTCAAATTTTTATTTATTTTTTTATTTTTTATTATTATTTTTTTTAATTTTTATTTATTTATTCATGAGAGACACAGAGAGAGAGGCAGAGACACAGGCAGAGGGAGAGGCAGACTCCTCGCAGGGAGCCCGATGTGGGACTTGATCCCAGGACTCCAGAATCATGCCCTGAGCCAGAGGCAGACACTCAACCACTGAGCCACCCAGGCGTCCCTCTCTCAAATTTTTAAAAAAATAAATAAAATCTTTAATAAATTTGTTCATTTGGATAATAACAACAATGTATCAGTTTGTCCCATCAGTGGCAATGCTAATAGGCTGGACCATTTGGTTAAAATGCTATCTACCAGCACTGTAAGGTGCCTTTCTCATTTTCTAATTGCTAAGTAATCTATAGGGTGATAGCTTTGAGTCTGTGTGAAATATCCTGTTGTCTACCAAAACATGCCATATTTTAGCATCCATTAACGATTCTTGCACCAACCAATTGGTACTATGATGGTTGTAAACTGATGACAGAATTAGAACACTCTTAACTACATTTATTAGCTGTCTTTTCTAAAGAAGTTTTCCATTCTCCTCTACTTCTTTATAATCTTTTTAGTATCATTATAAACATTGATTCTTTTTTCTTCAATATGTTATAAATTATTCCTGTTACTGTTTTGTTTTGTTTTGTTTTTTTGCGAGAGAGAGAGAGAGAGAGAGGGAGAGAGAGAGAGAATACACGTGTGAGGCAGGCAGGGAGCAAAAGGAGAAGGAAAGAGAGAATCTTAAGCAGGTTCCACAGTGTAGAGAGGGGTGTAGGACTTGATTTTGCAATCCTGATCATGACCTGAGCTGAAATTAAGAGTTGGACACTTAACTGACTGAGCTACCCAGGTGAGTGCCCCCTGTTATGGTTTTGATGCTCAAGTTGCTTTAAATTTGCCAGTAAAAGTCCCTGAAATATGAATTTTTAACAAACTCACTAGATGAGTTGTATTCACAGCCAGATTTAAGAATATATGATATAGACACAGTTCCCTTATTTAATCAGATCAGAGAATCTATGTCACTTTACCTGAGATCAAATGAGCAAGGATCGGAAGTGGGCTTTGAACTGTTTCTACAGTAGGCCAATGTACAAACAGTAGGCCAATGATAAACAAAAATAGGATCACAGGATACCATTCCTGTACATACTGAAGGGAGAGCTCCCAGACATTGTGGCAAATATTGTTAGTTTCCTCCTTGATGGTCATTTCCTTTTTATCCTCAGTGGGGGCACTGGAGGGACACCACAAGAGAAAAAGGCCTTTCTTCTGATTTCAGAACGTTCTCTGCTTGCCTCTGTGGCTCATGGCAGTCCACAGTACACAGGATACTCAGTGGTCTTTACCCCTCGTGAATTTCAACACTCCCCACCCCCCCACTCTGTGGATGGCTTCCATTGGAGCACTTCCATCAAACAACCTCACCTAGGGGATCCCTGGGTGGCTCAGCTGTTTGGTGCCTGCCTTTGGCCCAGGGCGTGATGCTAGAGTCCCGGGATCGAGTCCCATATTGGGCTCCTTGCATGGAGCCTGCTTCTCCCTCTGCCTGTGTCTGCCCCTCTCTGTCTCTCTGTCTCTCATGAATAAATGAATAAAATCTTTAAAAAAAAACAAAACAAAACAAAAAAACCTCACCTAAACCATTCTTAAAACTACAACCAGGGGATCCCTGAGTGGCTCAGCAGTTTACCGCCTGCCTTTGGCGCAGAGCGTGATTCTGGAGTCCCGGGATCAAGTCCCATGTCAGGCTCCCTGTGTGGAGCCTGCTTCTCCCTCTGCCTGTGTCTCTGCCTCTTTCTCTCTCTCTCTCATGAATAAATAAATCTTAAAAAAAAAAAAAAAAACTACAACCAAAATCATCCCTTTGAAACACAAATTTAAGATAGATGGTGGTGATTGTTGCACAACATCATAAATGTACTTAATACCACCACTAACTGTACGCTTAAAATGGTTAAGACAGCAAAATTATATACCTATTTGCCATAATTGAAAACATACATACACACAAATCCACTCCTACTCTGCAGCAGTTTGGTCTTTTTTTTTTTTTTTTTTTAAGATTTTATCTATTTATTCATGAGAATACACAGAGAGGAGAGAGAGAGGCAGAGACGCAGGCAGAGGGAGAAGCAGGCCCCATGCAGGGAGCCCGACATGGGACTCGATCCCGGGTCTCCAGGATCAGGCCCTGGGCTGAAGGTGGCGCTAAACCGCTGAGCCACCCGGGCTGCCCAGTTTGGAATTACTCTTAAGACAAATTCTTAACCACACCTTAAAAAAATGCAGCCCGGGTGGCTCAGCGGTTCTTTTTTTTTTTTTTTTTTTTTAAGATTTTATTTATTTATTCTTGAGAGACACAGAGAGAGAGGCAGAGACATAGGCAGAGGGAGAAGCAGGCTCCATGCAGGGAGCCTGATGTGGGACTCGATCCCAGGACCCTGGGATCACGCCCTGAGCCAAAGGCAGATGCTCAACCACTGAGCCACTCAGGCGTCCCTGGCTCAGCGGTTCTAATTTTATCTTTTTTTTTTTTTTAAGATTTTATTTATTGGGACGCATGGGTGGCTCAGTGGTTGAGCATCTGCCTTCGGCTCAGGGCATGATCCCAAAGTCCCGGGACCTAGTCTCGCATTAAAACCTTAAAAAAAAAAAAAAAGACTTTATTTATTCATGAAAGACACACAGAGAGAGCCAGAGAGTCATAGGCAGAGGGAGAAGCAGGCTCCCCACAGGGAGCCTGATGCAGGACTTGATCCCAAGACCTCAGGATCACAACCTGAGCCAAAGACAGATCCTCAAACACTGAGCCACCCAGGTGCCCCTTATCTATGCTTATTCCTCTATCACTGTTCCAGCTACATAGGCCTTCAATTATTATATTCACCATCCTTCCTCATATCACAGAGCTGCTTGCAAATGCAGCTCCTAGGCCTAGAACACACATTCATCCTGTCTTGACAACTAGTAATTCTTCAAACTTTAGCTCAATATCAAATATCTCTTGTTTCTCCAGCTAGGTATAATACCCTTATTTTAAGTTCCCATTAGCACATTAGTATTTAGAGATGTAATTTTTCAGCTCTTTTTATGATCTGCTGAATACCTCTCCCCTTCTCTAAACTGTAAGCTTCCATGAAGACAAAGACCACATGCTTAGCACATACTGCACTCAAGAATAAATGATTTACAAGATTCATCTGCAATTCCATCAGGCAGCCACTAGAAGGCACCTTTGCTACATCTGTACTCCGGTAGTAATTCTAATCTTCAGGAGTGCCTAAAAATGGTACCAAGTTCTGCTAAGCAAACTTCTCCTTCCCAAAAAGCTAGAAGAAAAATGGCTATACACCATAAGAACAGTACTAAATATTTTTTTAAATATTTTTTTTATTAAAGATTTTTATTGGGACACCTGGGTGGCTCAGGGGTTGAGTGTCGTCTGCCTTTGGCTCAGGGTGTGATCCTGGGGTTCTGGGATCGAGTCCCACATCGGGCTCCTTCCAATGGAGCCTGCTTCTCCCTCTGCCTGTATCTCTCTTTCTGTGTCTCTCATGAATAAATGAAAATCTTTTTTTTAATAAATTTTATTTTATTTATTCATGAGAGAGACACACACAGAGAGAGAAGCAGAGACACGGCAGAGGGAGAAGCAGGCTCCATGCAGGGAACCTGATGTGGGACTTGATCCCAGGACTCCAGGATTACACCCTGAGCCGAAGGCAGACATTCAACTGCTGAGCCACCCAGGTGTCCCAGAATGGTGCTAAATATTATAATTTAATTTACTGAGCCAAAAACTATTACCATAAAACAAGTTAAACTTTAAAAAAACTAAAACCACAGTTAATAATTTTTTTCCAAATGCCAAAATAAAGACTTGAAACGTTATGTGACAAAGCATGTTTTTAGCTTAAGTGTTCAAATCTAAAAGCTATTAATATTTCTGAGGAAAAAATATGTGATAGAGAAGTAAAATCAAAAGAAAAGCCAAAAGCAATTTTTTTCATTACTACAACAATTTTATCTCTCCCACATAGATCTTTTTATATCAAAAGATTAATTTCCTTTTCATTCATTCATTTTCTCTCCTACGTGCAGTTTTTACTGTTCTAATGGATCTTTCCCATCAACTATTATTTCTTCCCTTTTTAAAATAACAGTAGCAAACTCTCTCTTGACCTTTTACTTCTCACTCTAACTAAAGTCCCATTTCTCTCCTTCCCTTTATAATAAAACTCCTAGGAAGAGTGTCTAAACTTGCTATATCAAATTGTCCTCCTCTTGCTCTATCTTGAACCAACCCCAATTATGACTGTGGTCTCACTATCCCACCAAAGTTATTTTGTCAAGATCAATGACCTCCATGCTGCTAAATCCAATGGTCACATCTCAGTCTTCCCCTTACCAAATGTTTCAACAGTATTTTGAATACTCCTACCTAAGCTTCTGCTTCCAAGTTGCTATCTCCAAACTAAACCTCACCTACTGTCACAATTTTCATAACCAGAAATCAATGGAACATCAACACTTTTATTTTTATTTATTTTTTATTTATGATAGTCACACACAGAGAGAGAGAGAGAGAGAGAGAGAGAGGCAGAGACACAGGCAGAGGGAGAAGCAGGCTCCATGCACCGGGAGCCCGATGTGGGATTCGATCCTGGGTCTCCAGGATCACGCCCCAGGCCAAAGGCAGGCGCTAAACCGCTGCGCCACCCAGGGATCCTGAACATCAACACTTTTATATCTGATAAGCACCTTAAAGGTAACTTGCTAAAAACTGACCTCATGTGTTTGCTATATAGTTAACAGAAAACTTCCATGCTGCTCAGTTAAAAAAAAAAAAAAAAAATCATTAAGCAGTAATGACATCTGCATTTGTTGTTGTTCCTCCACCCTAAATTCTCTTGCCCCAAACACCTATACGTTTCAATGCCCTTCATTTTATTCAAATGTCATCTTTTACATCCCCTCTGACCATCCATTTAAAAATTACACTCCGTGACATTCCTTGCTTTATTTTTCATGATAGTACTTTTGATTACATCACAAAATACAGTCTACTTTTTTTTTTTTTTTTTTTTTAATCATCTGTGTGTCTCTCCTAGAAGGTTTAAGTTCCATGAGTCCAGGAATTTTTTACTGTTTTGTTCAATGTGGAATCCCCAGAACCTAGAATAGTACCTGGAACATAGCAGACATTTTTTTTTTTCATAGCAGACATTTAATAGATAATTTGGTAAATGAATCAACAATCATGAAGAAGTGGGAACTCTGTGTGGTTTTAAAATATGAACAAAAAAAATAAAAATAAAAATAAAAATAAAATAAAATAAAATATGAACACAAAATTATACTCTTTAAGAGGTGGAGCTTAATTCCCCTCAGCAGAAGAAAGATGGGTTAGACTTTGTGACTCAGTGCTAACAAACTAAATATGGAGTAAGTGATAGTGTGTTGCTTGTGACACTAAATCATAAAAAATACACTGTGGCTACTGCACCTTGCTCTCTTAGATCACTTGCCCTGGGGAAACCAGCTGCCATGCCATGAAGACATGGCAGCAGCCCTACATAGAAGCCCACAAGACAAGGAACTGAGGCCTATTGCCAACAGCCAAGTGCACAAGGCATCCTAGAAGTAAATACCCCAACCCCATTCTAGCTTTCAGATCATAGCCATAAAGGATATCCTGATTACAACCACCTGAGAGACCCTCAGCCAGAATCACTTAGCTAATCCACTTCCAGGATCTGAGCCACTGAAACCATATGAAATAATAAATGTTTTATTTTATTTTTTTATTTTATTTATTTTTTTTTATGATAGTCACATAGAGGAGAGAGAGAGAGAGAGGCAGAGAGACATAGGCAGAGGGAGAAGCAGGCTCCATGCACCGGGAGCCCGACGTGGGATTCGATCCCGGGTCTCCAGGATCGCGCCCTGGGCCAAAGGCAGGCGCCAAACCGCTGCGCCACCCAGGGATCCCTAATAAATGTTTTAAATTGCTAAGTTTGGGAATATTCTATTAGACAGCAATAGATAACTAACACAGGATTTTAAGAACTTGACATAATCACTTTGGGGAGAAATTTAGTAAGATCTAACAATATTAAAAATGTACTTATCTATGAACTGAGATTTCCAACTGGTATGCATTGGGTGGGCTGGGTATATGACCTTGGGTCAGCAGGATGGGACCTGGGTGAGCCTTTAGGCCAGTTACCTCCAGCCTCAAGTAGCCTCCTTTGTTTACTACAGAAATATCATACTGTGTATGTGTACATGTATGTCATAGTGTTTTAAAAGTTGGTAAGTAATGTAGTACAACCCAGCAATTCCACTTCTAGATTATGTACCTTAAAGAAATTTCATGTACGTTTACCAGGGCATACTCACTGCAGCAATTTTTGTAATAGTAAATGCATTAATATGACGTAAATGTCATATTACATCACTTCCAATCAGGGCATGGAAGAAAATATAGTCTCATACTGAAGCTGAATATCTATCTAGTAGTTGACTGAACTAAAACTACATTTAAAAACATGAATAAATCTCAAAAGCAATGAAAAGTGAAAATAGCAAGTTGAAAAGGGAGATGTTTTGACTATGAGAGAAAGCTAATCCAAAGATCAACAGTTTAGGTGGCTCGGTCAGTTAAGTGTCTACCTTCAGCTCAGGTCATGATCCTGGGGTCCTTGGATCTAGCCCCACATGCGGCTCCCTGCTCAGCAAGGAGCTTGCTTCTCCCTCTCCCTCTGCTGCTCTCCCTGCTTGTCCTCGCTCTCAAATAAATAAATAAATAAATCTTTAAAAAATAAATCAACACTTTTATTTTATTTTATACTAAAGAAAGGCAAATTGCCACATGCAGCACCTCATTTGGATGTGTCTGGAGTCTTGGCATTTTGACTACCCTAGGTTCTCCTACAAATGTACCTTGAAACTTTGTTTGGAGGTTCTAGCAGGGGAATGCAGCTACTCATATAACCCTGACAGAAGAAGGGTCCTCCTCTATTGGGAAAGGTCCTCCTCTTCAACAGAGCACACCAGGAGAGATGCATGTGGAGCAGTGAGGGAGGAAAGGGACACCAGCCTAGCCAGCCAGATTAGCTGAATCAACCCTGGCAATCAGTAGGGGATGACAGGAGTCATAGCCAGATTGCCCTACATCCTAAAGATCAACAATTTAAAAAATATTACCAATGGCCTCTCAAAACTATAAGAGATTTTCAAAGTCTTATATTCTCTAGCTTCCTAGCCACTGCAGAAATGCAAGCTAACTGCAATGGGTAGCTATTTAGCTACATAAACACATCTAGTGAAGGAAAGGCTCATTACAACTCACAAAATAATGTTATATCAGCTGTAATAATTTTGTTTTACTGAGCTAAAATATTTTTTTAATACTCTCCACAGCTATTTTTTTAAATCAGGCTAATTCCTCTTTTAGATGACAGAAGTTCACAACTTTTAAGCCACCTGGAAGTGTCGTTAGTGTTTCTATTCCAGGCTACACCTTGCCAAATTATCTTGTGTAAGTTTAGAAGGGTGGCAGCATCCTATAAAAGAGCCTATGCTTTTTTAGCCCTAGTACTATAAGAAGTAATAGTACTACTATGTAGGTATGATATTTAATATAGAATATAATGCTAAGGTTATATTTTGAAGAATTTGTGCAAGATAGTGTTAATCAGGAATAACTGTTGAAATAAAAATAATGAAGTTGGTGATTATTTTGACTACGGAAAAAACAAAACAAAACAAAACAAAACACTGATTGTGTGTGCTGATGCAAAAAAGAGAGAGAACTTTACTTTTAAACTGAACAGGGCAGCCCGGGTGGCTCAGCGGTTTAGCGCCGCCTTCAGCCCAGGGCCTGATCCTGGAGACCCAGGACTGAGTCCCATGTCGGGCTCCCTGCATGAAGCCTGCTTCTCCCTCTGCCTGTGTCTTTGACTCTCTCTCTCTCTCTCTTCTCTCTCTCTCTCTCTGTGTGTCTCTCATGAATACATAAATAAAATCTTTAAAAAATAAAAGAAAACTGAACAAAGCTATACCCAAAATGCCAGCTATATGGACTTGGTCAATTGACCAGACACACAAAGGTAGTTTCTTAACTGATGAAAAGGAAAGAACTCCTACCTTCTGACATTTTATAAAGTCTAAAATGAAGTAAGATAGTACCCAGCACAAAGCACAAAACACCAAACACTATTCGGTAGTTTTGCTCCTGTAACAATATGATCTTAGAATCATCTCCAACTTGGTCACTCTCCTTTGGATATACTTTTTAACTTTAGAGTATAGTAGCATAACCATTCCCTTATTCTGAATATTCTATTGTACTATTGCATTATTTTGAATGACTAAGTTACACTAACACTGCTGGGTCATCTTATTTTCATGAGTAATCAACAACAACAAAAAAAAATCTCTAATTCTTTTTCAAATAAAATGCTACTCTGAAAGCAGATGTCTCCCAAATAATGTTCTGAACTTAAGCTTGATACTTTATATTTATTCCTATTAAGTTTCATATTATTACTGCCAGCCTATTTTTAAAAACATTTTATTTGGAGGTCATTTCAAATATACAAAGTTACAAAAATAAAAATAGCACAAAGAACACCAATATACTCTTTCACTCTATTCAGATTCATTTATTGTTGACATTTTATCCCACTTGCTTTATGGTTTTGTGTGTGTGTGTGTGTGTGTGTTTGTGTGTAAACACCGTGTGAGTCTGTAAAAAAAAATTTTTTTTTAGATTTTGTAAATTTACTTTAAGGAGAGAGAAAACAGGGGGAGGGACAAAGGGATAAGAAAGAGAATCCCAAGCAGATTTCACCCTGAGTGTGGAGCCCAATGGGAGGGCTCAATCCCAAGACCCTGAGGATCATGATCCGAGCCAAAATCAAGAGCCAGACAGACTAGGCCACCCTGCCACTGCTGTGAAAAATTCTTTAAACCATAGCCCTTTACCCCTAAATACTTCAATTTATATTTTCTAAAAATAAGGATATTCTATTAACAGATGGTTTAATAGTGTCTTTTTTGTTTTGTTTTTAGATTTTGTTTCTTTTTTCATGAGAGACACAGAGAGAAGGCAGAGACATAGGCAGAGGGAGAAGCAGGCTCCTTGCAGGGAGCCTGATATGGGACTCAATCCCAGAACTCTGGGATCACACCCTGGGCCAAAGGGAGACACTCTACCACTGAGCCTCCCAGGCATCCCTTAATAGTGTTCTTTTATAGGCTTCTAGCCTAGGATCAGGAATAGCACTTACTTGTAACATTTCTTCAGGTTATACAATCTTGGCCAGAGCACAACATAGGGAATGTTGTATCAGTTTCAGCAAATCACACATATGGAAGCATACAATGTCCAACTATTCCACATTAGTGATGGTAATTTCAATCATTTAGTCAAGATGCTGCCTGATTTCTCTAATTACTATTTTTTTCTTTTTTTTTTTAAGTTTATTTATTTTTAGTAATCTCTATACCCAATGTGGGGCTGGAACTCACCACCCTGAGATCAAGAGTTACATGTTCTTCCAACTGAGCCAGCCAGGTGAGCCCCTAATTACTAGTTTTTCTCTCTTCCAACTAACAGTCTGTGGGGAGGTATTTTTAAATAATGCTGATATACCACTGCCTAAGTACTTCTGAATATCTGTATAATATAAAACATCAGGACTATACTCTATTTCTTCTCCAGGTAGTTAACAAATGCTAAATCAAGCTAAAGAAGGAAACATAGATGGGGTGCCTGGGTGGCTCAGTCTGTTAAGCATCTGACTCTTGGTTTTAGCTTGGGTCATGATCTAAGGGTTGTGACATCAAGCCCCACATGGGGCACCGTGCTCAGGGCACAGTCTGGGATTTTTTCCCTGTCCCTTATCCTCTGCCCCTCTTCCTGCTTATGCTCTAAAATAAATAAATAAAATCTTAAAAAAAAAAAAAAAAACAGAATTACATTACTTTAGATCTCTCTCCAAATACACTAATCAATACCTTTTGTACTGACTATATATTCTGTGAGAAACTCATTGAAAGCTACTGTTACTTAGTTTCTGTCTCCCCACCCTCATACTCTCCCAAGAAAAACCTAAGTATATATGAGAGAAATTTGGCCTAGTAGCAGTTCATAAGAAAAATATCTAAAGACTGGAGCTATTTTAATAAACCAAAAAATGGGATATGATTACTTAAAGCTAACGAAATGATTCCAGGACTGCATCAGCAGAAGTGTAATGCTCAGGTAGCAGGACTAAGTATTTCCATTATACTTCAAACTGGTCAGACCATATCTTGCAGAGTTTCCTCAATTCTGGAACATTTATTAAAGGAAACATCTAGAGGAATATGAGTGGACAAGAAAAATGAAAGGTCTGGGGATCCCCTGGGTGGCGCAGTGGTTTAGTGCCTGCCTTTGGCCCAGGGCGCGATCCTGGAGACCCGGGATCGAATCCCACGTCGGGCTCCCTGCATGGAGCCTGCTTCTCCCTCTGCCTGTGTCTCTGCCTCTCTCTCTCCCTCTCTCTGTGTGACTATCATGAATAAATAAACAAAATATTTAAAAAAAAAAAAAAGGAAAGGTCTGAAATCAGCCTAGAGGAAAGAGAGAGAAACATGCTAGCCAATTCTGAATAGGTAAATGATGGTCATTATGCAAAACGCAAAATAAGTACACTGTTCTGTTTTTGTTTCAGCATACAAAACTAGAGCCAACATCTGAAAGATTCATGGAGGCAGATTTTAGCTGACAATTATACAAGAGTTGTACTCTGAAATATTAAGATTTACTGAAGATATTCAACCAGGAGTTGAATTACTTCTTGTCTGAATTACTCTAGAGGTATCTCAGAACAGAGTTGGAATGTCTAAACAAGAAAAACCAGTTGGCTTTCCATCTTTCTGCCAATCCTCCACCTGTTCCTTCTTTTCCACTACACAATCACTTACAGGTTTCAAGGCTTAAAATGCTGGGCATGCACACTTTATGTATATAAAATAACTTGGCATCTACTTTTCTAAATTGAAGGTTCACCTTAACTTTTTGAACCTGAAGACCTTGCCCTCAGTCCAATGAGTTCCCCATAAAAGAAGTCTGTTCTTGGGGTGCCTGGGTGGTGCAATCAGTTAAGAGTCTGACTCTTAATTTCAGCTCAGGTCATGATCTCAAGGCCCTAGGATGGAGCCCACTTGGACACTACACTAAGTGCAGAGTCTGCTTGAGATTTTTTTCTCCCTCTCCCTCTGACTCTTCTGCTTGTGCTTGCTGCTCTCTAAGATAAACAGCGGATCCCTGGGTGGCTCAGTGGTTTGGTGCTGCCTTCGGCCCAGGATGTGATCCTGGAGTCCCGGGATCGAGTCCCGCATCAGACTCCCTGCATGGAGCCTGCTTCTCCCTCTGCCTGTGTCTCTGCCTCTCTCTCTGTCTCTCATGAATAAATAAATAAAGTCTCTAAAAAAATAAACAAATAGGGATCCCTGGGTGGCTGATTGGTTTAGCGCCTGCCTTTGGCCTAGGGCATGATCCTAGAGTCCTGGGATTGGGCTCCCTGCATGGAGCCTGCTTCTCCTTCTGCCTGTGTCTCTGCGTCTCTCATGAATAAATAAATAAAATCTTTAAAAAAAAAAAAATAAATCTTTAAAAAAACCTGTTTTTTTGGAATATTAATTCCTTGCCAATTATCACAATCCTCCCTCTTTCTCCTAACAAATTGAAAAAGCTACTATAGTATATGCTTATACTATGAACAAATAAGATGGGATAACAGCCTATTAGTTCTGCAAAAATCTACGAAACATGTAAAGTACCAAGAATACTGATATAGGCCCTTAAATAGTACCCTTGCCTCCAATTTTATTACCCTATAACTTTAACCATTACAGCAGTCAAATGATCCTTTCAAAAAAATGGATGTTACTGCCCTACTTCAATAAACACCAACAATAACAACTAACATTTATTTATAGAGCACTTATTATATGTTAGGCACTATTTTAAGTACTTTACATATATTAATGCATCTAACAGAATGAGTGCCTCAGAATGAGGCAGGTACCATTATTAGCCCCATTTACAGCTGAAAAAACTGTATCACATATATTAGGTAATTTATATACAGTAAGTGATTTGCCCAAGTTTGTACAGTAACAGCATTAGCATTGGACCCTAGGAAATTTGGCTCTAAAAAGTCTATGCTACAGTTCTGCTTTAACTGTTATTTTCTTTGGCCCCTTCTCTTCCTTCAGGTCTTTTTTTTTTTTTTTATGTATTTATTCATGAGAGACACAGACTGAGAGAGAGAGAGAGAGAGAGAGAGAGAGGCAGAGACACAGGCAGAGGGAGAAGCAGGCTCCATGCAGGGAGCCCGATATGGGACTTGATCCCGGGTCTCTGGGATCACGCCCTGGACCGAAGGCAAGCGCTAAACCACTGAGTCACCCAGGGATCCCCTCTTCCTTCAGGTCTTAACTCAAACATTACCTTTTTAATGTATTTTTTTTTAATTTTTATTTATTTATGATAGTCACAGAGAGAGAGAGAGGCGCAGAGACACAGGCAGAGGGAGAAGCAGGCTCCATGCACCGGGAGCCCGATGTGGGACTCGATCCCGAGTCCCCAGGATCGCGCCCTGGGCCAAAGGCAGGCGCCAAACCGCTGCGCCACCCAGGGATCCCCAAACATTACCTTTTTAAAGAATGTTCCTTGATCATCCTCTTTAATGTAGCCTTCCCCTGCTACCAATTACAGGTACATCATCTTATTTAATTCCTTTATGACACACTTTAGAAGAATTTTCTCATTTGTTCATTATCTATTTCCTCCACTAGATTACAAGTTCCATGAATAATGGGTATATCTGCATTTGATCACCAAAGATGAATAGGAAACAGTAATATGGTAGGCAGAATAATCTTTTGAAAATGCAAATCAGATGGTGTTAATCTTTACCTTAATATCCTCCAATGTTTCCCAGTATACTTAACACTAGAGTACAAATATCTGCCATGATGTGACCCATGTCTGCCTTATTAACTCCAACCTTTTGATAATTCCTAAAACATGCCCAGCTTGTTCCCAATTCAGGATCCATGCCTGTAATATTCTTTAACAGCCTGGGTGGCTCAGCAGTTTAGCGCCACCTTCAGCCCAGGGCGTGATCCTGGAGACCCAGAATCGAGTCCTACATCAGGTTCCCTGCATGGAGCCTGCTTCTCCCTCTGCCTGTGTCTCTGCCTCTCTGCCATTCTCTCTCTCTCTCTCTCTGTCTCATGAATAAATAAATAAAATCTTAAAAAAAAAAAAAAAAAGAATAGCTCCCTTTCAGCCATCAAATCTCAGCTAAAATAACACTTACTAAAAAGGAGCATTTCCATTACACTATATAAAATAGTTTTTCCCTTCTAAGTTACTCTTTATCACAGAACTTCATTTCTTTCCTTTATGGTATTTCCTAATTCATAATTACTTCACCTACAAGCTTACTTCTTTATTGCCTGTCTCCACAACTACATAGTGTTGCTTCAAGAAAGCAGACAGGAAAAAAAAAAAAAATAATATATATATATATATACACACACACATATACACACACACACACACACACACACCCATATATATAAAAAAAGAAAAAATATATATAATCAGTATCATCTTTCCAAAGCCTAACTCTGTGCCTGGCACTAGTCAGTACTCAAGTATCTGTTAGAAGAAAGAAGGAAGGGGATCCCTGGGTGGCTCAGCGGTTTAGCGCCTGCCTTTGGCCCAGGGCGTGATCCTGGAGACCCAGGATTGAGTCCCACGTCAGGCTCCTGGAATGGAGCCTGCTTCTCCCTCTGCCTGTGTCTCTGTCTCTCTCTCTGTCTATTTCTATCATAAATAAATAAATCTTTAAAAAAGAAGAAAGAAGGAAAAAACTTTTTTCTCTTATAAAAAAGAGAGAAAATTTTATAAGAGAAAATTTCTGTAAAAGGTAATTTAACCAGCACATCCAGATAAGATATTTCTATAGCTATAATCCTCTAGCCTTCCATCCAAAACCAAGTAAACTAGGAAAGAAGTATTTTTATTTTGTCATGAACAATTTATTTTGCTAGCCAAAGAAAAAAAGAGCTTTGAAGGCTCTTAAGAGAAATATGAAAGGCTGACATAGTGAAGCACATTTAAAAATAATTTTAAGGGTAACACCAAGCCTAGACTTATATATATTCCCCTAAGTACAGGTGGGAATCAGCAAAATGTTGAACATGACTCATGATTAAAGAGCAACTAGCACTGAAATCCGTATTTTCACCTTCCCCTCAATTAAGTTTTAAAGCATTTACTATGGGGCACCTGGTGGCTCAGTCAGTTAAGCATCTGCCTTCGGCTCAGGTCATGATCCCAGGGTCCTGGGATCAAGCCCCACATTAGGCTCCCTACTTAAGGCAGAGTCAGGTTCACCCATTCCCTTTGCTTCTCCCCACCCCGCTCTTGTGCTCGCTCCCTCTCTCTCCACCCCCCTCAAATAAAATCTTTTAAAAAATAAATAAAGCACTCACTATAATAACAGCATAAGTCTACCCCCATTATCTGTCAAATGGGGATTTACTTTTTAGTCTCTTCTTTTATGTTACCACCATAAGTTGTAGAAAATCCAGTATGATTTCACCAAATATAAATCCTACTTACCAAGTGCTCTTGCTACTGCCAGAAAAGGAATCTGGTCAATAACTGTGCTCCTTCTAACAGGTCCATTGTGAGAGAGCCGAGGTCGTTTCCAAACTACACGATTCACCCCAGACTTGTTCATCACACTGAAAAAAGTGCACAAAAATACCTTAAGTGAATTACATACAAGTAAGGTAGCTAACTCAATGTGTTAACCAATAACTAATACAACCAGATTATATGATCACAAAATAACGACTTATCTGATTCAGACACTAAGATGCATAAGCCAAAATTCCTTTCAGAGAGGAAAGCCAAAACAGGGTAGATTAACATGAGGAGAATCTGGAGATTACTGAGGTAGGTTAGACAGAACAGAGTAGAAGTAATGAGAAGAAAAATGAGTGGACATTATGTCAGGAAAAAAAAAACCAAGATAATGTGATAACTAAGGAAACTAAGGGGAGGAAGAAGAGGTTATAAATAAATAGAAAAAAAATGAAAAGGGGGGTAGCCGGGGTGGCTCAAAGGTTTAGCATCGCCTTCAGCCCAGGGCCTAATCCTGGAGATTTGGGATCAAGTCCCACGTCAAGCTCCCTGCATGGAGCCTGCTTCTCCCTCTGCCTGTGTCTCTGTCTGTCTCTCTGTGTCTCTCATGAATAAATAAATAAAATCTTAAAAAAAAAAATTGAAAAGGAGAAAAAAAATTGAAAAGGAGAGGTTATATAGTTTTTGATGGATTTGAGGGTGCTGAATAACAGTATAACTTCAGTTTTAATATTTTTAATTTGAGGATATACCTCAATAGAAATATCAATATATTTAGATATTTCTGTATTTAGAAGCATGAAAGTAGACTCTGGAAACAAATTAGCTTGAGAGATATAGATATGGGAGTTAGAGAATAAGAAAACTCTTAGGAATTTGGCAGAGGATCAACAGAAATCTGTAATTAGTACACAAAGAAGTTAATACATGCTAGGGTGCCTAAAACAGGAAAATGTTCAAATCTTTAAGCAAAACAAGTAATAAAACACAAAAGAGATGGTCTCTCAGAAGGTACCTGGCATGACTGAAATGATAAACTGGCTCTTAATTTAATCATAATCTGCCTGGGGGTGCCTAGATGGCTCAGTTGGTTACGTGTCTACCTTTGGCTCAGGTCATGATCTCAGGGTCCTGGGACAGAGCCTCAAGTTGGGCTACCTGCTCAGCAGGGAGTCTGCTTCTCCCTCTTCCTCTAACACTCCCCACCATTCACGTTCTCTCTCAAATAAATAAAATCTTCCAAAAAATAATTTGCCTGAATTAAAAAAAAAAATCAAGAGAAGAAAAATGCTCCTCTGAACAACTAGAAAAGTTAGCATGAAGAGTAGCAAAGAGAATTTTCAATAAACAATACTAGCCTAACTGATATTAAGTCCATCTGACAAGGGCAGCCCTGGTGGCGCAGAGGTTTAGCACCGCCTGCAACCCACAGCATGATCCTGGAGACCCGGGATCGAGTCCCACATCGGTGCCTACTTCTCCCTTTGCCTGTGTCTGTCTCTGCCTCTCTCTCTAGCTGTGTCTCTATGAATAAATAAAAAATCTTAAAAAAAAAAAAGTCCATCTGACAAGATACATGCATAAGACAGAGGTTTATTCCCAAGGCTCTCAAAGATCTATGACACTAAAATAATCTAAGTCTTCTCACTTAGAGCCCCTATGCATCCAGAAATGTTTTGATTATAATCTGAAATTTCATTCATCTACAGGAGGCCAGCTGACAATAATATGTGGTTTCCTTGTTGGTTATTTTTCTCATGATTAATGAGTACTAAGACATCCTGATGCAGACACGACTGAGTCCTTTATGAGTTTATTATGTTGACCTTGAGTAGCATGACTCTATCCTCCTAAACCTGATGAACACTGAAATGAAACTGACTTCATGTGTAAAGACTTCATATGTAAAGATGTGTAAAGTTGAAGACAGGACAAATAGTGACCACCCTCAAAAGAATGTCACTATAAAATTCCATACATCTCAGCAGCTGCCAGCCAGTTAACCCCCAACTATGGCTTTTCTATCTCTAACTTCAAAGGAATGAACATACTAGAGAAAAAAGAGACAACAAATGGAATAAAAATCCTAAGAGAAGCAAAATAAAGGCATAAGCCTTATAAATGAGAAAAGGCCACTCTTCCGCTGAGCCAAGAAAAACATGAATGTTGTGGAACAGCCTCAACCTTCTTTCTGAAGTGGAAAACAAACTTATCTGATAAGGGCAGGCCAGGAGGTCTGAGTAGCTCTGTCTCATGAAATTCTGCAATGATGGAAATGTTCACTCTGTCCTATGTGGCTAGTGAGCACTGTAACTATGGCCAGTGCCAACGAAGAACTGAATTTTTCATTTCAATTGTAATTAAATTATATTGCAGTTTAAACAACCATATGTGGCTAATGGCAATTATATTAGATAGCAGAGAGGAGGAATGAAGCAAGTACAGAATGATCACCAAACTTTATCAATGATAACACAGAAGAGAAATTCCAGAGTTGGTTATTTACTATCCCTTTTGAGAACTCATTTAGTTTAATTCACAGTCCTCAAAGCAACACTGTTCTAGGTCACAGCAAGTTAGAATACTAAAGGTGGTCATTTTGTTATTTTATGCTTTCTTCAATGCTGATCCTCAAAAAACAAACAAGAGAGTAAAGATTAAATCTACCATTCACAAGAGATGTGTCATTCTGCCTTCATACCACCTTAAATCCTATTGTTTCCTAAACCTGCTCCCTAAAATGTAAGGCTTAATACTTAAATACAGTAGCTACTCAAATTGTTTCCATTATAACTCTAGATAGGAGCTCTCTTGATACTTAATAATCAAAGATATTATTGCCTCTGTGCTTCAGAAGAACAAAAAACAAAATAATGGTACTGGTTAAAACAAAGTTTTAAATCCAGTATCAAAAACCCAAAGCAATGTTATAAAAGATACTGCTTTTTATTGCACTCCCTGCTGTTGTCCTGTATGATTAAAAGGCATATACAAAGGAACAGCCTGATATGCAGAGAGCTGACTGAGCAGCAACAGAAGGCTGGAAAAACAGAGCACTGGCCAGTTGCCTAGGGTGAGACAGAGGGAAAGGAGGAAATAACTTATAATAAAACAGCTCAATTTGTGCAAAAAGACACCTGCTCCCAAATGGCAAAGAGCATCTGTCCAACTATCCAGATGGTATTTTAAGTGATAAGACAAAAACATAAACTCTAAAAAAATGTTATTAAAAAATCAAATAATATATAATTTAACTATTCACATCGAAAAATAAAGAAAGAATAGTCAAAGAATATTTTTTAAAAATTAATGAAAAGGGACCAGGATTACCAATATTAAAAATTATAGGGACTCCTGGGTGGCTTAGCAGTTGGGAATCTGCCTTTGGCTCAGGGTGTGATCCCGGGGTACCAGGATCGAATCCCACATCGGGCTTCCTGCATGGTGCCTGCTTCTCCCTTTGCCTATGTCTCTGCCTCTCTCTGTCTCTCACGAATAAATAAATAAAAGCTTAAAAATTTTATAATAAAGCCACAATTGGGATCCCTGGGTGGCGCAGCGGTTTGGCGCCTGCCTTTGGCCCGGGGCACGATCCTGGAGACCCGGGATCGAATCCCACGTCGGGCTCCCGGTGCATGGAGCCTGCTTCTCCCTCTGCCTGTGTCTCTGCCTCTCTCTCTCTCTCTGTGACTATCATAAATAAATAAAAATTAAAAAAATAAAAAATAAAAAAATAAAGCCACAATGTTTTTTAAAGTACTCTACTGGGGGCAGCCCCGGTGGCACAGCGGTTTAGCGCCACCTGCAGCCCAGGACGTGATCCTGGAGACCCTAGGAGAGAGTCGCACATCAGGCTCTCTGCATGGTGCCTGCTTCTCCCTCTGCCTGTGTCTCTGCCTCTCTCTCTGTGTGTCTCTATGAATAAATAAATAAAATCTTTAAAAAAAAAAAGCTCCTTAAAAAAAAATACTCTACTGGTACATGAACATACAGTATAAAAAATAGCCCAGAAAAAGACCCAAATATATACAAGAATTCAGTTTGTAATTGCAAAGCCCACTTTGCATGCGTATGAGCAATGGTCTCAGATACAGACTGACCTTCACACTCATAGGATCAAATAGATGACAGCATGAAACCAGGCTCATTTAACTTCGTAGGATACAGAGGAGGAAACGGTATGCCAGCGTAGCAGCTTCAATCATGTTGTCTTCAGCAATTGTCCTTAACAGAAATCCAAGAGCTATTTTCTAGCCCCCATAAATGAACTTCATATGCCACAGGTAAATTTCATATGCCACAGGAATCAGTGTCTTATAAGAGCCTGTGACTTACTGTACCTACATAAGTCAAACTGCATGCATACAGGGCAGCTAATAAGGTCTGTGCTTCCCAATAGAAATTTATAGTCCACTCAAAATCTTCTCTCCAGATCAGTTCTAATTCAAGACTCATTCTACCATAAGCAATATATTACCTTATAACAGAACTGACATTCTATCTTAACCAGAGAAACAGTGATAGAAGAGGTAAACTCAAGGTCATCTTCCCACTAAAGAGGGGTTTTACACCTTGTTAGCCTTCTATTCAGTAAGAAAAAGATATATAATTATTCCATAGCTACTAATGACCACTGATTAAAAAAAAAATTTAACTTGGGTCTCTACTACACATCTCAGATTTTAAAATTCCAGTGAGACTGAAGGTTAAAATGTTCAAGATGAAATCATACGAGTACTAGAAAAGTGGTTCTCAAAATATGGTTCAGAGGCCCCTGAGAGTCCCCCAGACGTTTTCAGGGGGTCTGTTAGGTCAAAATTATTTTCATAAGACCATGTACATACAGTGGAGTTTTTGAGAGACTACATGACTTGATACAATATTAAATAACAAAATGTGTCAATATTTGGATCTGTGTAACTCAGGAAACCAGTATTTTACAAATGACCAATGCCTATGTTACAAAATCACACTTGCAGGCTATATACTACATGTTTCCAACTACATATGATCTTCTGGAAAAAAACACAACTATGGGGACTTAAAGATATCAGTGGTTCCCATGAGTAAGTTAGAAGGAAAGGATAAACAGGCAGAGCACACAAGGCTTTTAGGACAGTGAAACTTTTTATGATACTATAATGGTAGATACATGGCATTATATATTTGTCAAAACCCTACAATATCCCTAATGTAAACTATGGGCTTTGAGTGACGATATGTCAATGTAGGGTCATCAATTGTAACAAATACACCATTCTGTTATAGGATGTTGGTAGTGGGAGAAACTGTGCATAAAAGAGGCAGGGAGGAGCACCTGGGAGGCTCAGGTCCTGATCCTGGGGTCCTGGGATCAAGTCCCATGTCAGGCTCTCCACAGGGAAGCCTGTCTATGCCTATGTCTCTGCCTCTCTGTGTGTCTCTCATGAATAAACAAGATCTTAAAAGAGAGAGAGAGAGAGAGAGAGAGAGAGAGAGGAGGCAGGGAGTATACAGGAACTCTCTGTACTTTCCATTTAATTTTGCAGTGAACCTAAAACTACTCTAAAAAATAAAGTCTGGGCAGCCCGGGTGGCTCAGCAGTTTAGCACCGCCTTCAGCACAGGGCCTGATCCTGGAGACCCGGGATCGAGACCCAGGTCGGGCTCCCTGCATGGAGCCTACTTCTCCCTCTGTCTCTCTCTCTCTCTCTCTCTGTCTCTCTCATGAGTGAATAAATAAAATCTTTAAAAAAAATAAAATAAAATAAATAAAAAATAGTCTATTAATAAAAAAAATGCATGGATTAAAAAATCATTTAACCAATGGCTCTTAATTGATACACCTACAGATCTTAATGTAAGCATATAAGAAGGCCACTAAAAAAAAAAGGCCACTGATATAATTTCAGACACCACACTATTTCTTTTTTCAAGATTTTATTTATTCATGACAGACACAGAGAGAAAGAGAAAGAGAGAGAGAGAGAGGCAGAGAGGCAGAGGCTAAACTGCTGGGCTGCCCAAGACACCACACTATTATTAACCTTTAAGAAACTATTTCTTTGAGTTATGGAATAATACCAAAGAATATCCCCATACGTGAAAAAGCTATTAAAATACTCCTCCCTGGGCAGCCCGGGGGGCTCAGCGGTTTGGTGCCTGCCTTCGGCCCAGGGCATAATCTTGTTCTATACCTATAAAAGACCAGTTTTACTTCTGATACTATAACCAAAAAGCAGACTAGATAATAGACTGATAGCAGAAGCAGATATGAGAATCTAGGTGGTCTTCTATTAAGCCAGATATTAAGGAGACATATATGCAAAATAATGCCAAGCCTCTCACTAAATATGTTTTGGGAAATAGCTAATTTTTCATTAAAAAGTGTTCATGTTAACACAATGGGTTTAATACTGTTATTTTTCAGGGCACGTGGGTGGCTCAGTCAGTTGAGACTTTTGATTTCGGCTCAGGTCATAATCTCAGGGTCCTGGGATGGAGCCCAGTGTGGGCAGGCTCCCCACTCATTGCGGAGTCTACTTGTCTTCCTCTCCCTCTGTCCCTCCCCCTACTCACATGCACACTAGAGCTCTGTCTCTCAAATCTTTAAACATATATAGTTATTTTTCAATGAACTAACAAATAAGTAAAAATGTCTCTATTTTTAGTTTCTAAAATCATTATATATAGCCAATATAAACAAAAAGCTCTTCAAGGTAGGCCCTCAATTTTTAAGGGTATAAAGGGTTCCTAAACCCAAAAATATCCCTAAGAGTTTTTAATAACCTCAGAATACGAGAACTATATGTACAGCATAAAAAAAATCAAGTCATATCAGAAGAGACTGGTAACTATATTAAAACAAACTTTCATGTAGAAAACAAAATTCCAGGACCATAATTCAAAGCCAAATTATGAAAACAACACCTGAAACACATTACATCACATAAGACTAATTTCTCTAATTGTGAAGCAGCTCTTACATATTAATACAAAAAAAGGCTAATAACCATCTTCCCCCTAAAATGAACAGAGTATAAACAGAAATACACAGAAAAGGAAATATAAATAGTTGTTAAACAAATAAAAGATAGTCAACCTTTCTCATAAGACAAATTAAAATCAAAACATCACCAAGTTTCCCCCCATTAACCTAAAAGTCAGTATGATCAAAAGGTTCCAGAAGGATATTGTCAAGGGCATCTACATACTGACAGAAGTGTAAACTGGTACAACCTCATAGAGACTAATAGTTGTCAATATTCAAAACATACTCCTCTTTGGCCCAGCAAGTCCTTCTAGGAAATGATCTTACAAATATACTTGTATGTACAAAAAGATGCTTGTACGTGATTTTTCATTTTACAATAATGTCTGTAATAGTAAATAAAAAATAAACTTAAAAAGCAGAAACATTCTTCAATAGGAGACTAGTTAAATAAATGATGGTACATCTATATATGGTACAGCTTCATATCTGATTGTGTATTATGAGTCTCTCTCTATGAAAGGTTACACAACAATATTGGGTTTTGAGGGAGAGGGGAACTGTGAAGCCTGTGGAACAGCAGCAGCTGAGAGACTTTCTGAAGTATATCATTTTAGGCTACCTAAATTTTAATCAAATGAATGCTACCATTAAAAAAAAAACTACAGGGACACCTGGGTGGCTCAGCAGTTGAGCGCCTGCCTTCGGCTCAGAGCATTATCCAGGGTCCAGGATTGAGTCCCGCATCAGGTTCCTTGTATATTATTATATACTTAAGCATTCTTGAGTTGTTGGGCCTTCAAGTATTTCCAGCCTTTAACAGTCATTAAACATTGCTATAATCACTGTTCCGATATTCTGGTCCACATTTCATATTTCTTTAGAGTACATTCCTGAAATTACTGAGTCTGTAAACATTTGAAGCTAGTGGGTATAAATTATATTCTATATTGTTCACACTAATTTATAATCCTACCAACAGGATTCCCATTTCAACAAAAATATTGAGAAGTATTTCTCTTTTTTAAAAATTTTGCTAACCCAACAGCAGGAAACAGTTTCATTTTAATAATTTTTTTTGCGGGGCACTGGGTGGCTTACTGGTTGAGCGTCTATTGTGAGGCTCAGGTCATGATCCTGGGGTCCTGGGATGGAGTCCCGCAATGGGCTCCCTTTAGGAAGCATGCCTCTCCCTCTGCCTATGTCTCTGCCTCAATCTCTCATGAATAAATAAACAAAATCTTTTAAAAAAATCAATAATTTTTTTTCAAATGTTTGCTATTCTTTTGCTTTTTTTTTTTTTTTTTTTTTTTTTTTTTTTTTTTACTCTTTTGCATTTTTATTATTGTTCAAAGTCCTCTCTTTATTCACTATCTGGGGGTGGCAGTGTTAAGGATGTAAATTCTTTACCCCAGTTAGTTTACTAATACTCTGAAAAAGTCTATTTTGATTTAATAGAAGAAAAATGAGGCAAGCAATAATATCATGGTAAGGCTTTAGTTAGAAGAACTATTTAGAAAATACTGGATTCTATTTAACTTGCCTCATTCCTTCAACTTCTAAAACTTAGTATTGGGATAATTTCTGAATTTTCTCATGATAAATAAATAAATAATAAATAAATAAATAAAATGTTCTCATGTTACTCATTCCTCTGATTTTTACAATAATCTTACATTTTAGTTTGCATCATAAAATATACTGAAGCCACTTTTAGTTTATAGCTTACAAATTACACATTAAGACAATAAGTTGAAAAAGACAAAAGAAAACAGTAAGAGGGATGCCTGGGTGGTTCAGTGGTTGAGCATGAGCCTGTGGCTCAGGGCATACTCCCAGAGTCCTGGGATAAAGCCCTACGGCAGGCTCCCCCTAAGGAGTCTGCTTCTCCCTCTGCTTATGTCTCTGCCTCTTTCTGTGTGTCTTTCATGAATAAATAAATAAAATCTTTCAAAAAAAAAAAAAAGAAAGAAAATAGTAAGAAAGGTTTGCAGCATATCTAACTTAGAAATCAAAGAAAAAAAACCTTAAGATTAATTTTTTTATTATTAAAGATTTTTATTTATTTATTCATGAGAGACAGAGAGAGAGATAGAGAGAGAAAGAGGCAGAGACATAGGCAGAGGGAGAAGCAGGCTCCCTGCAAGGAGCCCGATGTGGGACTCGATCTCTCGGTTCCTGGGATCAGGACCTGACCAAAGGCAGACGCTCAACCGCTGAGCCATCCAGGCGTCCTGCTTAAGATTAATTGTAACAAAATTCTATTCCCAAAGCCAGATTCAAATTGTTCTACTCTGGAACACTAACAGCTACTCTGTCCAGATTCCGAATGTCATGATGATCAGTATTTATGTAAAAGGTGATCAATAAATCTTTGTGTGTTTTATTTGACTCCCATGAAAATATTATTTCCCTCTGGATCTATTATCAGAAAACAGTCAACTCAAACTAACAAGATAAATATGAATGCAGATGGGTACTTCATCAGGCAAATTAAAAACTTATAATACTGAGAAATTAATCAAAAAGGAGTAACTGGTCAATCTGGTTAGTAAAGAAGAAAAGAACTAAATAGAACCAAGATAGGAAAGACAAAACAGCACAATGATTACCTCCCACCAAGTCCTTCGATTCGTTCTCTTTCCTTGGGAAGTTCTGGTTTATGGTCCTGTGTCACCTCCACAGCTCTGACAAAATCATCCTTCGGGTCATCCTGAATTCCAAGAACCACCCCTGAGTCACCCACGTGAGCTACATACATCTTCATGCCCCGTATGATGACCACACTGGCAGTTGTCCCTGACGTGCTGGGAAGACCTGTCATTGTCTTTGGCCATTCTGCTGTAATAAGAAATAAAATATTTTACTTTTCCAGATATAAACATTAATATTGTATCAGAATAAAAATGGCAACATGTCCACAATTAGCATGTTAAAACTTGAATTAGCATAGGATAAAATTTAAAAACATTTTGAAAGCTATTTGAAAAGAACTTGTGTTAATTCCTTCATCAACATATTAATAAATTAACTTTATAAATAATGTAATTATATTACAACCATCAAACAAATCCTAGGAGAAAAATATTACAGGACAGATTTACTAGTTCCACATGTCTTAGTCCTAACCTACATTTAGTGGGCGACGATGTGTTCAGAGTTTTGATACCTGTATAGCCAGTAGCTTAGCATCCATTTATTAATCTCTCTTTGAAAGGATTCTCAGAGGGATCCCTGGGTGGCGCAGCGGTTTAGCGCCTGCCTTTGGCCCAGGGTGCGATCCTGGAGACCCGGGATCGAATCCCACGTCGGGCTCCCGGTGCATGGAGCCTGCTTCTCCCTCTGCCTATGTCTCTGCCTCTCTCTCTCTCTCTCTGTGTGTGACTATCATAAATAAATAAAAATCTTAAAAAAAAAAAAGAAAGGATTCTCAGAAAAAGCTACTTATTGTCGAAATAGTTACTTTGGATATTCAAAATCTAATAAATAACATTTTTATGAGCACTTACTGTGTACCAGGTTCTGTGCTAAGAGCTTTACATATATTATCTCAAATAATATTTACAACAAACCACTAAGATAGGTAAATTATTCCCATTATTTTCATTTCACAGATGAGGAATCAATCATTTTAATAGTTAAGAAAGTTGTTTAAGATAACTCAAATATTAAATGGCAGAGACCCAATATAATATATTTAATCCTAAAACCTTATATTGACTAATTACATTCATTTGTCATTTAAAAAATCTGAAATATTCTGGAATATTAAACAAACTACAATTTATAGTTCAAGACAGCCAACTGAATCCAAACACTGACATAGTCTCCTCACCAAATCCCACTGAAAGGACAGAATATAAATATTAGAAAAGTTCACAGCAGTCATGAAACACAGAGGAGGGTCAAAGCAAATCTGAGGAATCCCTTGAATCTTAAAGAATTAATATAATTACAATTATATTAAGGGAAAAATCAGAATGTAAAATCTATAATCCAATAAGTGAAAAGCACAGTCATAAAGAAGGCAATACATCAGTTTTCCCTGGTAACAGAGTCCTGAAAAGCTCAAACTCAGAGATTGGGCAAAGGCTGAGGTAGCAATCAATGATATAAGCTTGGCAGATTTATTTTAAAACTGCAAAACCTAGGTCAGCGCCTAAACTCTCCACACAGTAAAAGGTGAAACATTTTAGTTCCTATGCTACCAGTACCTATAATACTTCTCTTTTAAGCAAAGTGATGCATCTGTTGATAGAAACCACAGGGTCTCAACAGCGATGAGGTGGAAGAAATAGGACCTAAAAAACTTGATGTGGTGCCACACAACTTTCATAGCCACAAGGCTTCTCTAGTATATTCATTCTAATTAGAGTTCTTTTCTTTACATTATTACATATGCTGAAAAGACAGTTCTTGAATCCTACAAAGCGTCTCCTCATCCCATTCTACAGATAGAATCTACACTACAGAATCCCGTTACTCGCAGCAGAGGGCTAGTTGCGGTATATGAAATAATGACCCTCACAATTGCTGAGGGAAACCAGAATGGCTACCAATATTGATGAAGTCAGAAATTCATACACATACACATGTAAAACCATCTGCAACAGTACCAGACACCCAGTAAGTGCTCGATAAATGTTAATTTTTGTTGTTATAACCATTATTTATGAAGAACAAACAGCCTAAGAGGCATCAAGAGCAGTACACAAAGAGAAAACCGCCCCCAAGAAAATATCTGTGGAAGAATCAAAAGAATCTATAGACTACTGGCATTGATAAGGTCCAGTAAAGTTACTGAATATAAACATTGTTATATATAAAAAAAAATCCATGCTATTTCTGTAAATCACCACCAACAACAACAAAAAAAATTTACAAAATGTGACTTAAAAAAAGATACCATTCACAACAGCAACAAAAGGTATATGGTATCTAGGAACAATGCTAACAAATTTCTAACAAGACCTTTATGGAAAAGTTATAAACTAGTGGACCAAAAGAACAGAATAGTCAGCACAGAAACAGACCCATGCATCCTCAAACACCTGATATATGAACAGTGGAGAAAAGACGGACTTTCAGGGGCACCTGGGTGGCTCAGTTAAGCATCTGCCTTCAGTTCAGGTCATGATCCCAGGGTCTTGGGATGGAGCCTGGCATTGGACCCCTGTTCAGTGGGACGTCTGCTTCTCTCTCTCCCTTTGCCCCTCCTCCTTACTTGTTCCCCCTCCAAAGAAATAAACAAAATCTTAAAAAAAAAAAAAAAAAGCTGACTTTCATTACATGGAATTGGGACAAGATTTTTAAAAAAGCAAAAACAAAAACACACTTTGGGTCTTTGATGCCAAGCACAAAAAAAAAAAAACAAAAACAAAACAAAAAAAAACCTAAAAAACCCTTTATATTGCCTAATATGAAAATGAAAGCTAAAATGCTTAGAAAATATATAGGAAGGTACATTCATGACCTCAGAATAGGAAAGGTATTCCTAAAGACAAAGAATGGCCTCGCCATATAAAGAAAATGATTGAGAAGCTGTAATACCATCAAAATTAAGAATTTCTGTTCATCAGAAAATACCATTACTAGAGTTAAAAAGATTACAGACTCACAGAATGGAGTTTGTAATAACACACCACAGAAATGGTATCCAGAATATATTAAAATGCTCCTACAAAACAAATCAAGACAAACTATGCAACAGAAAAATGGACAAAAGGCTTGAACAGAGGGATGCCTGGGTGGCTCAGTGGTTGAGCGTCTGCCTCGGCTCAGGATGTGTGATCCCCACCTCGGGGGGGATCAAGTCCCACATCGGGCTCCCTGCGGAGGAGTCTGCTTATCCCTCTGCCTATGTCTCTGCCTTTCTCTTTGTGTCTCTCATGAATGAATGAATAAATAAATAAACCTTTAAAAAAAAAACAAGAAGGTTGAACAGGCCTTTTGCAAAAGAGGAAATCCAAACATGCAAAGGTGTTCAGCATTTCTAATCAATAGGGAAATACAAATTAAAAACCACAATGAGCTACCACTACATAATTATCAGATAGCATAAATTAAAATCTGACAACAGAAACTGTGATTAAGGGCAGTCCCAGTGGCTTAGAGGTTTAATGCCTCCTTCGACCCAGGGTGTGATCCTGGAGACCCAAGATCGAGTCCCACATCAGGCTCCCTGCATGGAGCCCACTTCTTCCTCTGCCTGTGTCTCTGCCTCTCTCTCTCTGTGTCTCTCATGAATAAATGAATAAAATCTTAAAAAAAAAAAAAAGAAAGAAAGAAACTGTGATTAAGAATGTAGAACAACATGTCCTATCAACTACTGGTGGGAGTATAAACTGATATAACCACTTTGGAAAATATCCAGACATTATCAAAAATTAAGATGTATACACTTTGACTACTTACTATCCCTAAATATATGCCATAAATTAATGTCCATGTACACACAGTACATATGAATGTTCAGAGCTACATTGCTCATACAGGCTGAGGAGCATCCAAACGTTCAATGTGACAACAAACTACACTACATGTAACATGTAAGAATCTCACAAGAAGCATCAGAGGAAAGCAAACAGCATGATTTTCTTCATAAGAAAACTATCATATTTACAAATAAGTAGTAAAACTATTAAGCAAATCAGGGCACCTTGCTGGCTCAGTCACCGGAGCATTCAATTCTTGATTGGGGTTTTGGGATTGAGCCTGATGCCCAGTATACAGATTACCTAAAAATAAAATCTTGGTGCGCCTGTATGGCTCAGTTGGTTATGCATCCAACTCTCGATTTCAATGAAGGTCATGATCTCAGGGTCCTGAGACTGAGCCCCACATCAGGCTCCACACTGAGTTCCGTGGAGCTTGCTTAAGATTCTCTCCCCACCCCCCTGCCCCTGCTCCACCCCTCAGGCTATCTTTAAAAAATAATAAATAAATAAAATCTTTTAAAAAAGAAAAAAAGGGACACCTGGGTGGCTCAGTGGTTAAAAACGTCTGTCTCAGCTCAGGGCATGATCCTGGAGTCCTGGGATTGAATCCCACATCAGGCTCCCTGCATGGAGCCTGCTTCTCCCTCTGCCTATGTCTGCCTCTCTCTCTCTGTGTCTCTCATGAATAAATAAATAAAATCTTAAAAAAGAAAGAAGAGAAGAGAAGAGAAGAGAAGAGAAGAGAAGAGAAGAGAAGAGAAGAGAAGAGAAGAGAAGAGAAGAAGTTGGGCACCTAGGTAGCTCAGTTGATTAAGTGTGTCTACCTTTGACCCAAGTCATGAGCTCAGGGTCCTGGGATGGAGCCCCTCATTGGGCTCCCTGCTCAGTGGAGAGCCTGCTTCTCCCTCTCCCTCTGCCCCTCCTCCCTGCTTGTGCTTACTCTCTCTTAAATAAATTAGTAAAAAAAAATTTTTTTTTAAGGGAAAAAAAGTGATGCCTGGGTGGCTCAGTGGTTGGGCATCTGCCTTTGGCTTAGGGCATGATACTGGGATCTGGGATCCAGTCCCACATCATGCTCCCTGCAGGGAGCCTGCTTCTCCCTCTGCCTATGTCTCTGCCTCTCTCTCTCTGTGTCTCTCATGAATAAATAAAAAAACAAGTAAGTCCCTAGAACTATAGCCACAGAAGTCAGGATGATGGTTATCCTTTGAGAGACGATAATAATATGAGATGAGAAAAGACATATGGGAGCTTCTGTAGTATAGGCAACGTTCTCTTTCTTAACCATATGGTGTTCATTTTACAAGTCTTCATTGAAGTATACATTTATGTTTTATGGCCTTTTCTATATGTATACTATGTTATATTTCACAACTTGTTTAAAGTTAAAAAAAAAAAAAAAAAAAGCAGCAGCAGCTGGAAGAAGGCATCAATTTTGCAGGCATAGATCACAGCATACAGCTCCCCCAGCCCACCTAGTTTCCCAGTTTGGTTACAGATATTACTCCTAGAACCTCAGCCTAGAGTGTGTTGAATGTTTCTTTAACCCTTTCAGCTATTTTGTGGATTAACAATAGCTCTTGCTAAAACCTTTTCTTTTCAAATTATAATAGATTCTGTTTTGTAGTTAAGAAGCTAAAAAATTAAAAATCTATTATCACGATAAGTATTAATGAGGTGAACTCCTGGAAAGAAAGGTTTTTTAAGCACATTCAGAAAATAAAATTTACCAGCTGTTTGCAAAAGGCACCTAAAACAAGACAGAAAAGAAGAAAAAGAGCTTTAAAAAAAAAAAAAGGAGGGGATCCCTGGGTGGCTCAGCAGTTTAGCACCTGCCTTTGGCCCAGGGCACAATCCTGGAGTCCCAGGATTGAGTCCCATGTCGGGCTCCCGGCATGGAGCCTGCTTCTCCCTCCTTCTGTGTCTCTGCCCCTCTCTCTCTCTCTGTCTATCATGAATAAATAAATAAATAAATAAATCTTTTTTTAAAGGATATTCAAATATACAATATTAACATTTAAATCATGTTTTTGGTCAAAAACCTTAATATCTACAAAGAACTATTCTGCAAAGATCTAAAAATATTGAACAATCCATGCTTTCTTCATTTGAAAAGTCAATCTTTTATCATGTTACATTTTGCCTAACCTTTTTCTAGACTCCTACACTAACTAATCTATTTATGGTTATTAGTATATGTGCTGCTGAAGCAAGCACTCTATTTATGGCTATTTTCATTAACTGGGAGTTTAAGGATCCTAAAATTATTATTCTTTTTCAATATTCAAAAAATTTTCCAAATAAACTTTAGAAGTAACTTGGAAATTTTAAAAAAAAGAACCCTGGGTCACCTGGGCAGGATAGTCATTTAGGCGCCAGACTCTTGGTTTAGGCTCAGGTCATGATCTCAGAGTTGTGAGATGAAGTCCTGCATCTGGTTCCAAGCTCAGAGTGGAATCTGCTTGAGATTCTCTCTCTCTCTCTCTCTCTCTTTCTCCCCCTCTACCCCTCCCACTCGTTCTCTCTCTATCAAATAAATAAATTTTTAAAAAAGCAAACTCTGTTGAGGTTCTGATTAAAACTGCAATAAATTTATGTATTAAGTAATCAACATCTTTCTAATTTGTCTTCCTTGTTTCTACTTTACAGTAGAAACAAAGATTAACATGTTAATCTTTAAATTTCTAAAAAATGACTTAAAACTAGGAGCGTATTAAAAAGATAGTACATGAATTCTAAGTATCTTTAAACAAGAAAATATGTATGAGCCATTAAAACAAAGACTAATAAATTTTATAATAAAACTATGAAATTTCTGAATGAAATAAAACTACTATAAATAAGTACAGAATGTATAAGTTCTTTGTGATAAGTTTAAAACTTGGAGTAGTCGTGTATTTACCATGTACCAAATAATATATACCAAGTTATCTAACTCTCAGGAGATAAGTAAGTACTACCATCATCTTTATTTTAGAGATGAGGATGCTCCAGATAAGAGAAGTTTCACCCAAGGTCATAAAGGTAATAAGTGGAAAATCTGAGATTCATCAACCCCAGGCAATACAACATACTCCAATCACTGTGCTAAGGGTTGTTACAGAATTCTAATGCCAAAGTAGTAAGATTTAAAAGCCTTCAGAAAAGCAATTTGAAAACAAGTACCTACAACCATCAGATGTACATTCTTTCAACAAATAATTCAGCTTTGAGAATTTTTTTCCTGAGGGAATAATCCAGATGAAGCATAAAGCTATGTGGCTTTCACTTGAGCCCTTATTTACAGTACTAAATATAGTGTGCACCTGTCTAGCACCCCCCCATTCCCTCTAGTTCTAGCATCCCAATTTTTGTTCTGGAGTACATAGCTTCCACTGTATGCAGTCTTCCTCTAATGCAACTGAAAAACTTGCTTGCTCCTAGCCTAGAGGTAGGCAAATGACCTAACCTAAATCAGACTCAGATATTTGTGTCTTTTTTAAAGGCACAATGCCAGAAAACTGTGGCGTTGATCCACCTCAGAGATTCAAATCTTTCTCTTTTTTTTTTTTAATTTTAAAAGATTTTATGTATTTATTCATGAGAGACACACAGAGAGAGGTAAGAGACACCGGCAGAGGGAGAAGCAGGCTCCCTGCGGGGAGCCCAAAGCTAGACTCAATCCCAGGATCCTGGGATCAAGACCTGAGCCAAAGGCAGATGCTCAACCACTGAGCCATCCAGGCAGCCCAGATTCAAACCTTTCAATGCGTATTCACTACTCTGGTTATGTCCACTCCCGAGACCTGGTTTAATCTTCAGTTAATTCTGTGATCTACCCAATGTCCTTCCAATAAACTCCCATGTTCCCTTCCTTCCTTAATGTAGACCAAGTTAGTGTTGCTTTCAAAGAACTGTAATATAAAATTTGTATCACAAATAGGCTATAGGCGACTAACCCACAGAAAAATGTCATTTAGTTACTGAACCAGTAAGGGATAGAAGGCTTCAGGACTCTCATTCATATTCCATATGGTAACAAACTAGCCCACGGTATACAGTGGTAAGATAAGGGCTGGCCTTATCATTAAAGAAATAGTAAACAGATAAATAGTCTGTAGTTAGCATACTAGCTTAGAACTGTGGTAATAAAACTTTTCTGGTTCAGCTAATGCAAACATTGAAACCTGGCCTCAGGCATATGACTCTGTCAAACAAATTTGTCATAACAAATTTGTTATGACTGACTGATATGATTTGGTATAATGGATTATGAATTAAATTGTATCTCTCCAAAAAAGATATCTGAAGTCCCAACACCCAGTACCTCAGGATGTGACCTTATTTGGAAATACGGTTTTTAGGGAGGTAATCAAGTTAAAATAAGATTAGGGTGGGTCCTGACCCAATATGACTGGTGTTCCCGTAAAAAAAGGGAATATTCTAACACAAAGACAAACACAAAGAAGGAAGATAATGTAAATATACATAGGGAGAAGATGACCATGGGACTAGAGTACTAGAATGATGACACACCTACAAGTCAGGGAATGCCAGGGATTGCCAGTAAACACCAGAAGCCAGAAGTCTCCCTTAGAGCTTTCAGAGTTGAGTAGAGAGAGAGCATAGTCCTGCCAACATCTAGATTTTGAACTTTAGGCCTCCAAAACTGAGATAATAAATCTTTTTTAAGTCAACCAAGTTTCAGTACTTTGTTACAGCAGCTCTAGAAAACGAACACAGTGAAACAGAGGAAATAATTACTCTATTACATGCATATGAATCCCACATATCCACTCCCATGAAAGGTTCAGATGACTGTCTTCAATTCTCTTTTTTCAAGGTTTTATTTATTTATTCAAGAGAGACACAGAGAGAGAGGAAGAAACACAGGCAGAGGGAGAAGCAGGCTCCAACGCAGGGAGCCCAATGTGAGACTCGATCCTGGGTCTCCAGGATCACACCCTGGGCAGAAGGCGGCGCTAAACCGCTGAGCCACCTGGGCTGCCCCACTTTCTTCAATATAAATGCTTATGGAAACAATTAGGTAATATCAAAATCTTTTAAACACATTTTATTGACTCTTCTCTCTAGGCAAGGAATGAAAGAGGGTGAAAATAAAATTGGTTCCTTGATCTGTGTGGGGATGGGAGAACCTGGAGGTGACAGATCAGATAGTAATACTTAATAACCCAAAGCAAAGCTGGTAGGGTTACCTTACCTAATTGACATCAGGACAGTAGAAAAAAATGGATCTTAAGAATGGTCACTCACAAGGCCTTATTTGATTCAAAGAACCAAAAGCAAAACAAAACAAAACAAAGAAAAACCAAAAAACTTTCCAAGTTTAGTTTAAGGAGTACTGTTAATCTTCCTCAAAATGGTATATGGCCATTTTTACATGTAGTTGTACACTGAGAAAAGAGAAATACCCACATCATTGAGTAACAGCTGAGGCTTTAAGATAATTCTGGAGCTATAAAACAAAACCACAGTCCACTGGTCAAGAGCTAGGCTGATGGAGGTCAAGTACTAAGTAAGATTTTGAATCCAGTCTACATCAGACTCAGTGGAATCCCAAACCTATCTTAGTAGTTTAGTCCCCAAATAACAGCAGCAACAAATAGCTTCCCCTCATACCTCGTAATTGACGGGTCAGCAAAAAAGGCTAAGTGTAAGATTTTAGAGCACCTCACCAAAGATACTCTCCTCCAAAATAGTAAATTAAAACATTACCCCACCTCTCGAAGAATCACAAAGATTGGCTGTCACCATTAAAACAAAAAGCAGGGGATCCCTGTGTGGCGCAGTGGTTTGGCGCCTGCCTTTGGCCCAGGGCACGATCCTGGAGACCCGGGATCAAATCCCACGTCGGGCTCCCGGTGCATGGAGCCTGCTTCTCCCTCTGCCTATGTCTCTGCCTCTCTCTCTCTCTATGTGTGTGTGTGACTATCATAAATAAATAAAAATTTTTAAAAAAGATTTAAAAAATAAAATAAAATAAAATAAAACAAAAAGCAGAAATGGAGATCCTACAAATTTAATTCTGTAGTTTGACCACTGCAAAAGTCTGATTGCTCTTGGAAAATGACAATGGATTATATTCAAACGGTGATCCTAAATGCAGCTGCTGTTTCTGATTTATCCTCTTTAGTGAAAAAAATAAACATAGCCTTAGCTATCTGGTATGTGTGCAGTAGCAAGGCCCTGATGAAACTACTATCTAAATTCCTGGAGAGGGATCCCTGGGTGGCGCAGCGGTTTGGCGCCTGCCTTTGGCCCAGGGCGCGATCCTGGAGACCTGGGATCGAATCCCACATCGGGCTCCCGGTGCATGGAGCCTGCTTCTCCCTCTGCCTGTGTCTCTGCCTCTCTCTCTCTCTGTGACTATCATAAATAAAATAAAATAAAATAAAATAAAATAAAATAAAATAAATAAAATATAAAATAAAATAAAATAAAATAAAATAAAATAAAATAAAATAAAATAAAATAAATTCCTGGAGATATCCAGGCTTTGATCTTTCCAAGACCTGTTACTTTAGGTTTGCTTTTTCTTTTTTGCATGAATAATTCAAAGAATTTCTTTTTCTTGAACTGATAGAAACTAAATGGCCAATGAGATATGCTACTATCACTCCCAAATACACTTACATTATCTAATTCCTACAAACAAGGGCATTCTCTCTCCTACATACCCACAATCAACAATCAAAATCAGGAATCTACATCTAATCTATATATCTCATTCAAACTTTTATCAATTATCCTAGTAATATGCTTTATAATGAAAGCATAAAATTCAGGACCTCTTTATTATATTTACTCATCATGTTTTTTTAGTTTTTCAATCTGGAACAATTCTGTTTCCTTGATGCTTTTTAAGAGTACTAGACCAATCATTTCAAGAATGTCTCTCCATTTGGGTTTGTTTCATGTTTCTTCATGTTTGTATTTGGACTATGCATTTTTGGCAGGAATATCACAGAAGTGTTAAATATGATCTTCTCATTGCAGGCAGTATATAATTTCAATTTACCCTTAAAAATGATGCTACCATTGGTCACTTGATAAGGTGGTATCTTTTTTTTTTTTTTAAGATTTTATTCACTTATTCATGAGAGAGAGACACACACACACAGAGAGAGAGAGAGAGAGAGAGATTGGCAGAGACACAAGCAGAGAGAGAAGCAGGCTCCATGCAGAGAGCCTGATGGGACTCAATCCCAGGTCTCCAGGATCACACCCTGGTCCGAAGACCAGGTGCTAAACCACTGAGCCACCCAGGGATCCCCAGATAAGGTGATATCTACCAGGTTTCTCCACTAATCTTTCCCCCCTTGTAATGAATAAGTATTTTGCAGGAAGATAATCTGAGATAATATAAAAATCCTTGTCTTGTAGTGGGTTGAATGGTCCCTTCTCCCCCATGAAAGATAGGTCCACGTAGAACCTGTGAATGTGACCTTATTTGGGAAAAGGGTCTTTGCAGATCTAATTAGGTTAAAGATCTTAAGAGATCATCCTGGATTATAGTGGGCCCTAAACCCAAAAACAAGTGTCCTTAAAAGAGAAGGGGAAAAGACACAGAGGAGGTGATATAAAGACAGTGGAGAATAGGAAAATACATCTACAAGCCAAGAAATGACAAGGATTGCTGGCAGCCACCAGAAGCTAGGAGAGAACATGGAACAGATTCTCCCTCAGAGCCTCTAAAACGGAGGCTATTACCTTGATGTCAGACTTCTGGCCTCCAGAACCATGAGAGAATAAATTTCTGTTGTTTTAAGCTACCCCAAAACAATTTAGGATAAGACCAGTTCCTTCATAATTCCTTTGGTCATATTCTTTAAAGTACGTGCTCTGATCCTCAGTCAAACTAAGTTAACAAAATTTCCACTTTAACTAAACTGTAATTAAAATTAAAAATGTAATCAAAAAAAGGGAAAAAAATTTAAGATTTTATTTATTTATTCATGAGAGACACAGTGAGAGCAAGAGAGGCAGAGACACAGGCAGAGGGAAAAGCAGGCTCCATGCAGGGAGCCCGATATGGGACTGGATCCTGGGACTCCAGGATCATGCCCTGGGCTGAAGGCAGGCACTAAACCTGCTGAGCCACGCAGGGATCCCAAAAAAGGAAAATTTTATTTTATTTTATTATTATTATTTTTTTATGATAGTCACACAGAGAGAGAGAGAGAGGCAGAGACATAGGCAGAGGGAGAAACAGGCTCCATGCACCGGGAGCCCGATGTGGGATTCGATCCCGGGTCTCCAGGATCACGCCCTGGGCCAAAGGCAGGCGCCAAACCGCTGCGCTACCCAGGGATCCCAAAAAGGAAAATTTTTTAAATCTTTTTTTAATATATTAATTACCTGCATTTTATTATTTTGGAATCATTTTATACCAGCAAAAGTAATATATGCATGCCACGCACATACCCTCTCTCTAGCAATTTCTGAAATATTGACACTGCTTAATAATATTGAAAATCAAAACTAAGGCGAAGTAAGGAACACTTAGTACCCCAAAAAAAAATTCTGTATATCATATTTCTCTATAAAAACTGTGGTAAATTTCCCACAATCACATCAAAGATCACATTTACTGCAACAGCATACTGTTATCTTTCCAGTGGCTCTCTTGATAATATTGAGTAAATAAATCATAGTTCAATACAGAAGAATTAAAACTGCAATTTGTTCACTACTTTCTTTGAACTATCAAAAGAAAGAGGCAAAAAGAACATTACTTCAAATAAATAAACCTTAAAAAAGCACAAACTTTAAAACATGGTATCTTAGAAGGCAAGCATAACACAAGAACATACAGGTGAATATACATATATTAGATGCATGTTACAACTTGAGATAGATCAAGAAGTAATGAAAATAAGAGAATAACATTTAAAAACCGGACTTAGGGCAGCCTGGGTGGCTTAGCAGTTCAGCGCCGCCTTCAGCCCAGGGTGTGATCCTGGAGACCCGGGATGGAGTCCCACGTCAGGCTCCCTGAATGGAGCCTGCTGCTTTCTCTGCCTGTGTCTCTCTGCCTCTCCCTCTCTCTGTGTTTCTCATGAATAAATAAATAAATTCTTAAAAAATAAAAAATAATAAATCCCTTTAAAAAATGGACTTTAATTCCACTTCTAGGGTTTCTACCCAAAAGAACTGAAAACAGAGTCAATTACATACCTCTCTGTTCACAGAAGCATTATTCACAATAGCCAAAAGGTGGAAACAACCCAAAATGTCCATCAACAGATGAATGGATAAACAAAATGTCATATACACACAGGATAGAATACTATTCACCATTAAAAAGGAAAAAATTCGGGAGACCTGGGTAACTCAGTGGTTGAGCATCTGCCTTTGGCTCAGGTCATGAACCTGGGATATGGGATCGAGTCCTGAATCCAGCTCCCTTACAGGGAGCCTGCTTCTCCCTCTTCCTTTGTCTCTGCCTCTCTGCACCCCCCTCCCCCGTGTATGTGTATGTGTGTCTCTCATGAATAAATAAATAAATCTTTAAAAAAAAAAAAGGAAAAAATTCTGATACATGCTGTAATTTGGATGAAACTTAAAGACATTATGCCAAGTGAAATAAGACACAAATGGACAAACATTGTATGCATTCCACTTATAGGAGGTACCTATAATAGGCAAATTCATAGTGACACAATGTAAAACAGAGGTTACCAAGGGCTTGGAAAGAGAGTAATGGGGAATTATAGTTAATGGTCACAGAGTTTCTATAGGGGATGAACAAATTCTGAAAATGGACAGTGGTGATGGGTGCACACCACTGTGAATATACTTAATACCACTGAATTGTACACATAAAATTGGCTAAAATGAAAAAAAAATTGGCTAAAATAGTAAACCTTGTATGTATTTTACCAGTTTTTCATTTCAACCACAGAACTTCCACTAAACTAGCAGCTACTTTGAGCAAGGAATCTACTCTAATAGGTTAATTACAAGTACATAAGACACTTCCACCCAACCAAAGACCTCAGGATTTACCTGAAAGGCAGATAAAACATAATGTTTATCTCACAGTGGTCTGTGTGATCTTTACAGGGATTTCACAAAGCCAAAATTATTTTCATAATTCTAAGAGTTTATTTCCCCTTTTCACTGTGTTGACATTTGCAACGATGTTTCAAAAACAGTGGTAAAACTGCTGGTGCCTTAGCAAGAATCAAGGCAGTGACACCAAACTGAGACAGTTGTCACTGTATTCTCCATAACCACCCACTTATAGTTTAAAAAAAAAAAAAAAAAAAAAAGGCAAACCAGTTTTACTTAAGAATGTCCTTGATGTTGCAATAAAAATTAATTTCATTAAGCCTCCACCCATGAATACACATCTTTTCACGATCTGAATGACAAAAAGGGAAGTATGTACAAAAGGCTTCAGTTACATATTATGGCTATCTAAAGGAACAGTACATCTGACTCTGCAAGTTATGAAATGAACTAACCCCAATTTTCATGGACCATCATTTTTACTTGGAAGACTGATGAACTATGTTAATAAGATTTGGGCACTTGGCATACATTTTTCTTCAAAATAAACAAAGTGAGCCTTTCCCTTCAAGAAAAACAACTGTTAATATTGGTTGCCAGTAATAAATTTCTAATTGCTGCTTAAAAAGTTACATTTTGGAAAATCTATATCCACTACAGTAAACTTGATAGCTTCCCAATCTTAATTGGGAAATATTGATAAATGTAATGCTTTCATATTGCATAATAAAATACGTCAATATTTGGAAGATCTGCATAATTTAGTGAAATGCTATTTTCAAAACGACTAATGTACCATGTCATAAATTACACGAGTAAAAGATTCAAAGTGCAAGACAGGGGCATCTGGGCGGTTCAGTCAGTTAAGCATCTGCCTTCCACTCAGGTCATGATCCTAGGGTCCTGGGACCCACCTCTGCATCAGGCTCAAGAGGGGTGTCTGCTTCTCCCTCTGCCCCCTCTCCCCCACCCATGCTTGTGCTCCCTTTCCCTCTCAAATAAATAAATAATCTTTTTAAAAGTACAAGACAGACCAATGCATTTTAATGTAAAACTACAAAAAGGCCTTTGATAAGGTTTCAGGTTCCATTTTTTACTAACCATAAGAAATGATTACTTTGGCATACAATATCCAGAATTATCTGAAAACACTACAAACTATTCCTCCCTTTTCCTACTATATATGTGAGGCTGCCTTCTTTATATACTTCAACCAGACAACACAGCACAACAGAGTGCAGAAGCAGATATGAGAATATTTATTTAGGTATTTCAGAAGAATGACTTTTCATTTAAATCACATTAATAATGAATGCTTATTGAATAGTTATAATGAATTATGACTAGTATATTCACTTAAATATATTAACATATATTTAATTTATTTTTAATAGTAATAAATATTTTTACATTTCCTCAGTTTTAATTTCTCTTTAAGTTTTAATGTGACAGATGTAGCCCACACAAACAAAAGCTCTTCAGGGTCCTCAATCATTTAAGAGTAAAAAAGGTTCTAAGAGCAAAAAGTTTGAGAAGCACTGCTATAATCTAACGAGCACTACAAAAGTAGACACAAAGGATGGTTAATTCCAAAAGAAAAAAAATATATATTCCAAAAGAAACCCAAGTCTTCACAGAAGAAAACACATTGACTTAGAAATTGAGTTTTTCAGTATTCTTTTTTGGGGGAGAATTCAAGAAAATGGAATATTTCAATGTGCCCTGGGAAAAAAGTGAGTAGACTAATGTGTTAGAAATGTTAACAGATAAAATTAACAGGGAGTCTAAAATTGTAATGGGAAGGGCTTGGATTATAAATTGCAGAGTTTGTTTATATTATAGAAAATGAGGAGCCACTCATGAATTTGGGACTGAAGCACAATTTTTCTTAAAAACCTCCATCTCTTATGTCAAGACTTTCACGTACTCAGCACTGCTTTCTTTTTTTTTTTTTTTTTTTAATTCGAGTTTTGAGGATGGCGTACAACCCTTAGCTGTGGAACAAAGCAAACTTAAATTTTTGTTTGGGTATACAAAGCTCTAAATCATGCCTCATAGGAGTTCAAGTTTGACTCAAAAAGCATGTGTATGTCAAAAAAATATACACATTCACATCTGACAGCATGGTCCCTGCCTTATTAAAATGCTCAAGTAACAGGGTTTATACTTTATCCTTTTAACTCAAGTATATGGTAAATTCATGCTGCTCCAAAAGTACTGCAAAATAAGCAGGCCTGTAAATAGTTCTTTGTGTCTAATCTTCCTCTATCTTGTTATCTTGGTGTCCACTGCCGGTTGCCCTGCAGGCAAAGGAATGACATATTTCTGGAATATACTGCAGTGCTTTCAGCTCTGCTCTGCCTACACAAAAACAAAACAAATAATAGGGGCCTCTGGGATTGGATGGGAAACGCCTCTGACAGGAAGACTGGTTGTTCTATGAGTCAATCAAACAATTTTTGGCAGGAAGCCAGGCAAATAGAAAACAGACTTTGAAAGGAACTGGTCTACAACTCTATGACAATACGGAAGAAAGAAAAGAAAGAAGAAAAGAAAAAAGAGAAGAGAAGAGAAGAGAAGAGAAGAGAAGAGAAGAGAAGAGAAGAGAAGAGAAGAGAAGAGAAGAGAGAAAAGAAAAGAAAAGAAAAGAAAAGAAAAGAAAAGAAGAAAAGAAAAGATCTCCATTATTTGACCAATCTTTACCCTCTTCTCTGTTCCTCTGCAGAAAATAAAGCAACATTATGCTACGATAAACAAGAGGATTTTTTTCTAAACCAGTTATTATCTTGTCTCTAAAAGAAGACTCCTGTCATTTATACAGAGCAATGGATAAGCAGTTATAAGTCTGTACGATAACATTTACTGGGTACAGAAACACTGGATGCTTTGGAAAACATCCGAAGTTTAGATGAAACTACAACTCCAACGAATTTTTTAGAAAGTACACTATTTCCTTTTGGCGTAGCTTCTTTTCTCTTGTTACTGTGACGAGCAGTTAACAACTTTTAACCAGTAACTGGTGAGACCTATCTGACAGCAAGTAGCTAAGACAACCACAAAAGAAAGTGTGCTTTTTACAAAGCCCCAGAAGTTAACACACACTCCTAACGTGGGGCCAGCTTAAGAGGTAGCAACGCGCATTCCTCGCTTTTGTTGTTCATAAGCAGTACAAACATAAATACCCTAAACACATTTTTTTTTTTTTTTTAATGCTCGACACAACCGCATTCCTCCCAAGACTAAGTTGCTGGATGACTACATTTAATCTTCTTAAATTAGTTTCTAGTACACTTCAGCTACCAGCCGCCTGGGGTCAATATGGAGAGCTGACACCAGCCGTAGGAGGCAACCCGACGGGGGCAAGTCCTTCAAGAGCAAAATCATGACAGATTCTAAGGAAGCACTCTCATTTCTGCCGTCCCCCCCCCCCCCCCGCTTCCTTTGCGTGTGGCCCAGGTAGCTACGCATTTCCAATTCGTCTTTTGGCCAAAATCTGGCGCCAGGTTTCAAACACATGTATCCGCAGCCTTACCACCAAAAGTGAAGCCGGGAGAGGACCGCGCGTCCCTGGATCCCGGGGGGGTGGAAGGACGGCGCGGGGCGGCTGCTGGATGCGGGACGCGGGACGCGGGACGCGGCCATCCGCATCTCTCCCAAGGTTACTCCGCCCAGCTCTCCGCCCCGGAAAGCGCCAGCGGACCGAGGGGACACTTCGCTTCTACCACTGGGCACTTCGTAGCGCTCCCGCAGCCGGGGGCCCACGCGGGGGCCGGCGCTCCGAGAAGAGCCCTCCACTGCCCCGAAAAAGAGGCGGGCGGCAAACCAGCAGCGAACTTACCCAGTTTCTTCCACATGGCGAGGTGACAAGCGAGGAAGCCTTTGCGGATGGCAGCGCAAACCTTCGCCGGCTCGGACGACGTGAATCCCTTCTGCTTCTTGATGAAACCCCACAAATGCTCCCGGGCAAACTGTGCCGCCTCCCGCCCGCCGTGCCCGTCGCACACGGCGAAGAATGCCACTGAGGAGCGGCGGCGGCAGCAGCGCCCGGGAGCTGGCGAGGCCGCGGCGTCCGGGGGAGGGTCGCGAGCCTCTCGGGCTGCGGCCGCTGGGCCTTTCCCCGGGACTTCGCTGCCAGCGGGAGCCGGCGGGGACGGCCGCGGAGGCGACGGCTGCGAGAGCGACCGCCGCGGCCAGGGCTTTTCTTCAGCCGTCGGCTCGGGCTCCACCACGATCTGAGTAACGTCCTCCATGTACTTCCTCCCGCCCTGGTCGGAGAAGACGCTCACTCCCAGCGAGTACAGCCCCGCCATGGCCGGCTGGCTGGGATCCCGCCGGTCCCACGCAGCCCGCCGAATCCGGCGGCGGGAGACGCACTCAGCGCCCGCCGGCCAACTATTGTTTATCTTCGACGACGGCGAGAGGGGGGAGGGGGCGGTCCCGGAAGGGGGGCGCGCGATGTCGGGACTTGTCCGCGAGAGCTGGGCCGGAGCTCTAGGGCGAGAGGAGCCGAGCCGCTGCGCCTGCGCGGTGCGCTTCCCCGCCTGCCCGCGCCCACCACACAAATCAGACGTTCTCCCGGGCTGTCGTCACTCGGCTCTCCGGGCCCGGCCAATCCGGAGTCGAGTTGCGGCGAGCCCGCCCTCCGCCCCAAACCCTCGCTCCTCGCGGCAACGGCCGGCCTCCGGCCTCCGGCCTCCTGCGCGGGCGCGGGCGCGGGCGCGGGCGCGGGGCCGGCGCGCCGCGGGCTGGGCTTCTCTCCTTCGCTTTGGGGGTTTCCGTCGCCTGCCGAGCACTTACCGAGCAACTTGAGCTGTCACCTTTTTGGCTCGGTCGCCGGGATCGTGATGCAGCCCTCCGCCCTCGGCATTGCGCTGCTCGCCTACGGGGATAGCCGCGTAGGCTCGGGCCTCCCCCGAGCGTAGAGGAGCGGGGCGGGGGGCGGGGGGGGCACCTTCCATTCCTTGGAGTGAAATGGCGGGAAACCTCCCTTTTGGAAGGTCGTTTGTGAGCAGGCTGGAAGAAGCGTTGATCTCTTGAACTGGATTTGGGTGGGATGTACCCGACTGGGAGTTTGAGGCAGGCAAATCCAGTTTGTGTTGTTAAGGAAACTTAGGAACTTTCCACCATCCGCTGAACGGCCTTGTTTCACATAACTAGGTACGTCGGAGACTTTACAAAGGGTTATATTTTAACTAATGTTAAACAGATCGTCTCCGCTTTTGTTAAACCCAGTACTTTTTCCTACAAGCCCTGGCTGGGTATAGCGTTTTACCCCTTTGGTGGTGTCACTTCAAGTAATCCCTTGAAAATAGCTTAGGGGAACTGCCAGGAGCTCCAGTGCTCTACCAGTTTGGTTATCATGTTCCCCACCCCTTCGCCCAGTAACTTGTAGTCTAGGTACTGAAACCTTTGCACGGATTTACACAAATGAAGCCTCAGTAGGCAGGGTAGTAGGTTCCCGGCAGCAAACTTTCTTTCAGTGAATCAGTTTAAAGTTCACTTTTCTTGCCACTTCACCATCAGTTCTCCTGTGTGCCCTTTCCTGTACGGCTTTTGAGAGTCTCAAATGGAATGATACTAACACAAATAGGAGTAGGGAAAATGTTCAAACAATTGGCACCAAAAAAAGGGGGGGGGGGGAGGCACAAGTACAAATCGTCAAACTATTTGTACCAATAAAAAAAATGAATAACCGAATCAGCTCAAGATGTAGAAAATCTAAATTGCATAAAACTACAATTATGTAGAAAATAAATGTAGTCAGAGATAAGCCCCTACACCAAAATAACACTAGACCAGATAGTTTCGGAGTGAAAATACTTGGAAAAAGGTCCCAGCCTGTTTTGAAGGATTATCATAATTCAGTTATCAAAACCTAACAATCATAACACTAGAAGGATATCTGTAGACTATTTTATAACTGAAAATGCAAAATCTTAAATGAAAAATTAGCAGTCCTAATCCAGTAGCCTCCATGCCACAAGACCTACAAGAGAGAATGGTTTGTGTAGCTCCGTATTATTCATTTTAACAGTGTAATCCACCTTTATTCCCTCCCTAGAGATTACAAAAAAAGATAATTCCATCATGCTTTATAATCCTTTTCACTCAATCACAACCCGTAGCCTCCAGGTCCAACACCATTACCCTGATTAGCATCTCCATGCTACCCTCTACTTCTATTAATCTGATTCAGTGTCTACTTTTCACCAACCATTCTAACCTTTTCACTCCACACTTTAGATTTCAACATCTGTTAACAACCATTTCCCCTTTATTCTTCACCTCTTCTCTAAATGTTCCCATCAACTTCCTGTTCCAACTGAAAACTGGTTTTATCACCTAGCAAAACTACCTCTCTTGCAACTTTCCAAGTAGAGGAGACTGTCTACTTTTCAGTTATCTTCAAACCTACTTTTCATGTTGCCTACAAATCATTTCTCTCTCCTTCAAAAACCCAAGCTCTTTTAAAGTTATTGTCAACTGCTACTACACCAAGATGTCATCAACTACTGATCCCTACAAACTCCTTCATTTGTTCATGTTCACTGTCTTCCTTTCTTCCACTATTTTTGTCATTTCTCAGCCACTTTTTCAAAATGTTAACCACATTTCCCATTCAGTATACCCTAGCTTCTCAGTTCCCAATTTCCCTCTTCATGAAGTGCCCTTGCTACTGTTAAATTAGGTAAACCCTCCATTTGTGTTCCAGATCCTTTCTCTTCTCTCCCCCAGAGCTTTTGCCTATTTATCCTTTCTTGCTCGTACCTCATCACTTTTTCCTTTTCTACTAGGTCATTTCCATCTGTGCACAGACATGTTCTGATTTCTATTTTAAATAAAAATAACAAAAAACTATCTTAACCCCTTACACTACCTCATTTCTTTTTCTTTTTTTTTTTTTCTTTTTTTAAGATTTTTACTTATTTATTCATGAGAGACAGAGAGAGAGAGGCAGAGACATAGGCAGAGGAGAGAAGCAGGCTCCCTATGGGGAGCCTGATGCAGGACTTGATCCCAGGACCCTGAGATCACGACCTAAGCACAAGGCAGCCGCTCAACCACTGAGCAACCCAGATGCCCCATTACCCCATTTCTCTACTCCTCTTCACAGGCAGCCTTTTTGAAAGAGTTGTCTCTAAATTCTACTTCTAATTCCTACCTCATCATTTCCTCTAAACCTATTCCAAACAAGCAACCATTCCCATCTTTCTTTTAATACTGTTTTTGTAACATAACCAGACTTCTCTATTTCCAAAGCTAATGATGACTTTTCTGTTATTGACTGCTCCAAATGAAGAAGCAAATAGAACCCTGTTTCTTTCTTGAAACTTAGTAGCAAGTAAAACCATCACTTCTTTTTAAAAACTTCTCTTGGTGGGGCAGTTGGGTGGCTTAGTAGGTCAAGCGTCTGCCTTCAGCTTAGGTGGTGATCCCAGGGTCCTGGGATTGAGTCCTGCATGGGGCTCCCTTGCTCCTTGGGGAGTCTGCTTCTCCCTCTGCCTCTCTCTCTCTCTCTCTCTTTCTCTCTCTCTCATGAATAAATAAATCTTAAAAAAAAAAAAAAAAAAAACTTGGCTTAAAAGAAAAACCCACACCATCCTGGTTTTCTTCCTACCTCCTTGACTAACTACCCCTTCTCATTTTTTTTAAATTATATTTATTTATTCATGAGAGACACACACACACACACACAGAGGCACAGACATAGGCAGAGGGAGAAGCAGGCTCCATTCCATGCGGGGAGCCTGACGTGGGACTCGATCCTGGGTCTCCAGGATCACACCCCAGGCTGCAGGCAGTGCCAAACCACTGCACCACCAGGGCTTCCCCAAACTAGGAGTTTTTAAATTCTCTTTCCTCCATTCTCCTCCCCACTCCATCCTCCCAACAATTTCCAATCTTTCTAATTCATCAGCAAATATTTTGACAAAATCTCCAAAATCAACACTGAATCTACCACTTCACACTACCCCTACCCCTATCATCCCAGTCCAAGCCACTATTACCCCTAACTTGGACCACTACATTAGTCTCCCCACAAGTCTTTCTTCTCTCACTCTTTGCCCTCAGCAGTCCTTTTTTCACTGGCTAGTATTGTGATCTTTTTATTTTTTTATTTTATTTTATTTTTTTTTTAAAGATTTTATTTATTTATTCATAGACACAGAGAGAGAGAGAGAGAGAGAGAGGCAGAGACACAGGCAGAGGGAGAAGCAGGCTCCATGCAGGGAGCCCGACATGGGACTTGATCCTGGGTCTCCAGGATCACACCCAGGCTGCAGGCAGCACCAAACCGCTGTGCCACCAGGGCTGCCCTGTGATCTTTTTAAAATCGTAAATCACATCAAGTCATTCTGCTACTCATTACATTTCATGACTTCCCATCACATTTAAAATGATATGTATGGGGAGTGGAGAGATAGATAAAATAAATGAAGGGGATTAAGAGGTACAATATTCCAGTTCTAAAATGAATAAGGCATGGGATGCAATCAATGTACAACACAGGGAATATGGTCAATAATATTTTAATAACTTTGTATGGTAACAGATGGTAGCTGGATTTTTTTATGGTGACCATTTCATAATGCGTATAAATATCAGATCACTTATGTTGTACACCTGAAACTAATACAATATTGTATGTCAATTATTCTTTAATAAAAAATAATAAAATAATATACAAACTCCTTATGAAAACATACATGATTGGGGCACCTGGGTGGCTCAGTGGTTGAGCATCTGCCTTCGGCTCAGGGCATAATCTCAGGGTCCTGGGATTGAGTCCTTCATCGGGCTCCCTGTGGGGAGCGTGCTTCTCCCTCTGCCTGCGTCCCTGCCTATATCTCTGTGTCTCTCATGAATAAATAAATAAAATCTTTTTTTTAAAAAAAGAAAAAACCTATATGATCTCTTTGGTCCCTAAATGCTTGTCTAACATTATTTCATAACAGTTTTCCCCTTCCCCACTACACTTAAGCCTCACTGGCCTTCTTTCTGTTCCTTGAACCATCCAAGCTATTTAGTGGCTTTAGGACTTTTTGCCTTAGCTGTTCCCTCTCCTTAGAATGCTTGTCTCACCTCTAGCAACTTAATGAGGATGGATACTTGCTATTTAGATCTCAGTGTAAATACTAAGAGACTTTCCTAGCCATTCAGTCTGAAATAGCCACCCAGTATCTCTATCACATAATTGTAGTGTCTCTCTGCCTGGTTAGATGTGGGCAACAAATATGGGGTGATGATCTAGTGGAAGCCAGTGGCACAGGTGGTGAAAGAATTCACCCAAGGCAGAACAGAGAAGAAATAAATTTATTGAATACATCGCAAGGGAGCAGGCAGGACAGCAAAAAGCGACCCTCTACTACAAGGCAGTGGGCAGGGGCCGTATTGAGAGCTGGAAGGTGAGGAGGTGTGGAGACGTATGAAATTTTCCCTTTCTTAGTAACTGTGCCTAGTTGTAAATAGCCCATTGGTCAGCTAGGGCTTATGGATATTTTGAGGTGGGTCACTTTATGAACTATATAAGTATTCAGCCAGGTAGTTGCTGTAGGCCTTTCTACTTTGATCAAGTTGTCATTGCACAAACCTGTTAAAGCTCTAAGCTGCCTCTACAATAACCCTACTTTAATTCTCTACAGAGGACTTATTATCTGATCTTTTTTTTCTCATCTTTTGTTTTTAATTTATTGACTATCTTTCTCAATTAGAATGTAAGCTCCACGAAAACAGAACTTGTCTTATTCATCCCTGTATTCCCTGAACCGACCACAGAAAGTTGTCCTGTGAATTCATTCATTCATTCATTCATTCATTCAGCAAGAAATGTGTAAAATTGATATAAAGAAATCCATGAAATTTTGTTTTAAGATTTTATTTATTTATTCATGAGAGACACAGAGAGAGAGGCAGGCTCCATGCAGGGAGCCCTTGTGGGGCTGGATACTGGGATTCCAGGATCACGCCCTGAGCTGAAGGCAGACACTTAACTGCTGAGCCACCCAGGCATCCCTAAATAAAATCTTTTTTTTTTTTTTAAAGATTTTATTTATTTATTCATGAGAGACACAGAGAGAGGCAGAGACACAGGCAGAGAGAGAAGCAGGCTCCATGCAGGAGCCTGATGCGGGACTCGATCCCAGGACTCTAGGATCATGCCCTGGACCAAAGGCAGGCACTAAACCGCTGAGCCACCCAGGGATCCCCCTAAAATCTTAAAAAAGAAAAAATCCCACATGGATTTTTTTTTTAAGTAAGCCCTACACCCAATGTGTGGCTTGAACTCAACCCTGTCACATGTTCTACCAACTGAGCCAAACAGCACCCCCCCAAAACTGGATTTAACTTGACAAGTTGACTCCAAAATTTATCCAGAAGAGAAAATGGATAATAGTTAGGATGTCATTGAAAAAGATTTTTTATATTTTTTAATTTTTAAAATTTAAATTCAATTTGCCAACATACAGTATAATACCAAGTGCTCATCCCATCAAGTGCCCTCCTTAGTGCTTGTCACCCAGTTACCCCAACTCTCCACCCACAGCCCCTTCTGCAATGCTTTTTTTGTTTCCCAGAGTTAGGAGTCTCTTGTGGTTTGTCTCCCTCTCTAATTTTTCCCACTCAGTCCCCCTCCTTTCCCTTATAATTCCTTTCACTATTTCCTATATTCCACATATGAGTGAAACCATATGATGATTGTCCTTCTCTGATTGACTTATTTCACTCAGCATAATACCTTCCAGTTCCATCCATGTCGAAGCAAATAGTGGGTATTCATCCTTTCTGATGGCTGATGAAAAAGAATATTAAGATTGTTAGGTGCCCTGCAGATATCAGAATATTTTGTAAGTTGTTAGTGGCATATTAATGTCCAAATGGACCTGCAAAATGGAACCAAGAGTCCAGAAAGGGATCAATATAATATTCAAAGGAATATATGACAGATGTGGAATTTCAAACAATTGAGGAAAAGACTGCTTGATTAATTCACTGATGTTAGGACACCTGGCTATCCCTTTGGTGGGACAACTCACTGTCTTAAAGGGGAAAATGGTGAAGTCCTCAACTTGGACCAGCCTTAAAATAAAATGGCTAGTGGACTAAAAGGCTAAATTAAGGACAAAACAATGTAAAAGTGTGCAAGAAGTAACAGTGAGATACCTATCAGATTGGCAAAAACTTTTTTAAAAGATTTTATTTATTTATTTATTTATTTATTTATTTATTTGAGAGCGCACAGGCATCAGGGGCAGGGGGTCTGGTGAAGCAGAAAGAGTAGGAGAAGAAGACTCCCTCCCGAGCAGGGAAACCAATGCAGGGCTCCATCCCAGGACCCTGAGATCATTAGCTGAGCTAAGGCAGAAGCTTCAGATGCTTAACCAATACCCTTTAGCAAAAACCTTTTAAATTTGATAATATGTAGGGCTGGGAAAGGTGTTGAGACAAGCACTCTCATTAACTATTAATGGAAATGTAAATTAATATCAGTCCATATCAACTGAAATTCAAACTAAATTTATCTTTTGACCTAGAAGTTCCACTGCTAGGAATTTACCATACAGGTATCTTTGCAAAAGGTACATATATAAGGACTTTTGTAGCAACAGTGCTTATAACAATAAGTGAATTTTTTTAAGTATTAGAAGAATATAGGAGATAGAATATACTAAAATACCTCAAGATTTTCTTTCTCATATTTCCAGTGATGTTATGCTTAAAATGTCCTTGTAACTTTTGAGATCAGTTAAATAGGACTAAAATTTCATTTTTTCTTCCAGTAGTTTTATTTTACTTATTTATTTATTTGTTTGTTTGTCTATTTATTTATTTATTCATGAGAGACACACAGAGAGAGAGAGGCAGAGACACAGGCAGAGGGAGAAGTAGGCACCATGCAGAGAGCCTGACATGGGACTCAATCCAGGGTCTCCAAGATCATGCCCTAGGCTGCAGGCAGCGCTAAACCGCTGCACCACCGGGGCTGCCCTCATCCAGTATTTTTAATAGTTAAAATGTGTTCTGACATTCAGATTTCTCTGGAATTATTTTGGCATGAAGTGGATTTGAATTTCTTTCAAAAAACTGTGTTTCACAATGTCTTTTGTGAAATGATTTCTATATCTATTAGTTAGTGATACTCCTAATTATTAGATAGTAGGTTTTAATACACGCTTGGCTCTATTTCAGGGTTAACTATTCCTCTGCACTGATTTGTTGACTCAGGAGTTATATCTTGCTTTTATTGGGTTCAAAGTCTTTTTTTTTTTAAGAATTTGTTTATTTATTCATGAGAGACACACAGAAGAGGCAGACATAGGCAGAGGGAGAAGCAGGCTCCCAGTGGATAGCCTGATGTGGGACTTGGTCCCGGAGTCCTGGGATCCTGAGCTAAAGGCAGACATTCAACCACTGAGTCACCCAGGTGCCAGGTTCAAAGTCTTTTAATGTAGGCTATAAGAATCTTAGAGGCAAAATAATAATCTAATTAATCTGCTATTATTTCTTGCCATAGCTAGAAAAATCAGTAACATCTACTAAGTATTAGTCTGCTGTTCATCTGTTAGAGCCATCCTATGTGTTTAGAACTGTGTGGGACATCTGGGTGGCTCAGCGGTTGAGTGTCTGCCTTCAGCTTGGGTCATGATCCTGGGATCCAGGATCGAGTCCCACATCGGGCTCCTTGCATGGAGCCTGCTTCTCCCTCTGCCTGTGTCTCTGCCTCTCTCTGTCTGTGTCTCTCATGAATAAATAAATAAATCTTTAAAAAAAAAAAAAGAACTGTGAGATAATGTGTCTCAAGAGGTTAAATTCTGTGATTCTGCCTTTGCTCTGACTCAGTTGTTTTGCAACTCAGTATGTGACAAAATAATCAGTCTAATCTGGCTACCACTGTCACACTCATTGTGCGGAAATGTAAATTGGTAAGAGACACAAAATTAGAATCATTGGTGCCAGAGTCCCAAAGGTGTCAAACCTGTATCTGTTCTTAATTAGCCATGGAAATTCAATCTGTCATGTTTTCTGCAGATAACTGGTCTCAGAGTCATTAATGTGGAAAGAACATTCATACTATTCTTCGTTGGATAGCTCTACTTACATACTTAGCCTTTTCTTCTAAAGAGACCTACTCTTGAATTTATTGCTTTTCCTTGATGAGCATTCCATTTTTTTTCATTTTCTGGTCACACAAGTTATTTAAATAATTTGGAAAATTCTTTTTCTTGAAGTAAGTACTGCGTGTTTTAGTTTTACTCAGCAGTACTGTTTACTGTGTTTATTTCTTTTTTTTTTAAGATTTTATTTATTTATTCACGATAGACATAGAGAGAGAGAGAGGCAGAGATACAGGCAGAGGGAGAAACAGGCGCCATGCCAGGAGCCTGACGTGGGACTCGATCCCGAGACTCCAGGATCGCGCCCTGGGCCAAAGGCAGGCGCCAAACCGCTGAGCCACCCAGGGATCCCCTGTTTACTGTATTTCTGTTGGAGAAATTTTTAAGCTCCAAATAATGTGCCATTTAGAATTGGAGACAAAAATCACAGACCATCTTTAAGAGAGAAACCTAGGTGGCTGAGCAGTTGAGCATCTACCTCTGGCTCAGGGCATGATCTTGGGGTCCTGGGATCAAGTCCCACATTCGGCTCCCTGAATGGAGCCTGCTTCTCTCTGTGTCTTTCATGAATAAATAAATAAAATATTTAAAAAGAGAGAGAAGCCAGTAAAATTTAAACATTACATTTTTTAAAAATTTTTATTTATTTATGATAGTCACAGAGAGAGAGAGAGGCAGAGACACAGGCAGAGGGAGAAGCAGGCTCCATGCAACGGGAGCCTGACGTGGGATTCGATCCCGGGTCTCCAGGATCGTGCCCTGGGCCAAAGGCAGGCGCTAAACCACTGTGCCACCCAGGGATCCCTAAACATTACATTTTTTAATTTTTTAATTATTTTTTTGAGAGGGGAGGGACAGAAGGAGAGGAAGAGAGTACCTTAGGCAGGCTCCAGCCTTAGCACAGAGCCCAATTACGGAGCTCAATCTCAGGACCCTGAGACCATGACCCTGAGATCATGACCCCAGACAAAATCAAGAAGAGTCAGATGCTTAACCAACTGAGCCACCCAGCCACCCCACAATGCCCCCATTGTTTTTAGATACTAACAAGATCATTTGGTTTCTGAGGCAGGGTAGAAGCAAGTTATTTAGAACACTCACTGCATCCCCTATGCTGAGCTGTAAGGCATAACATTATTATTTTTTCCATATATTTTCCCTCCATTCAGTCTGTGGGACTTGAGAGAACTTAGAGGGGATTTCAGAACCGACTGTTAAAGGTGAACTTTTAAATCACCTATGTAAAGAAGGGAAGCTTGTACATTTAAGTAAACATTGGCAAGAACACTTTAATAACTTGTAATTTGCTTTTTTAAAGATTTATTTATTTGAGAGGGAGAGAGTGCATGCATGTGCAAGAGAGAGAGGGGAAAGGGGGAGAAGAAGAGAATCTTTAAAGAAGACTCCCTGCTGAGTGTGGAGCCCAACATGGGGCTTGATTCTAAGACTCAAACCCAAGAGTCAGTCACTCGAGTGACTGAGCCACCCAGGCACCCCTAAGTTTGCTTTCGATTTAAACCATTTATAATTTTTTTCCCTAAGTTATTCTCTCACCAGAAAAATCCTGAGTTTTTTCCTCCCTCAGCATGTGCTTTAACAGAAAAATCTACTTCACTTTCCAGCTGTTTAACTTGGTATAGACCATATTGTACCTACCTCCTAAGGTGTTTGTGAGAAAATAGATAGTGCCTGGAAAATGTCCAGGATAGTACCCACATACAATAAGTATTCAGTAAATGTTACCCCTTACCATTTGCTATTTTTTTTAAGATCTGCTTTTTAAAAGACTTGTTTACGTATTGTTTGAGAGAGAGAGAGAGAGCATATGCGTGAGCAGGGGAGGAGCAGAGGGAGAGGAGAGAATCTCCAGCAGATGCCCCACTGAGCATAGAACCTGATGCAGGGCTCAATGCAAGGCTCAATTCTATGACCCTGAGATCATTACCTGAGCGAAAATCAAGAGTCAGATGTCTAACTGACTGAGCCACCCAGGCATCCCTCTTACTATTTGCTATTAATGAATTTTTTCTATTAAGCTTCTTGGTTAATTTTTCTCAGTACAGTAGTTTTATTTTTCACCTACTCTCCTGTAATCTGGCCTCCATCCTCTTTACTTTCCTGAACCACTTCTTACCTCCTAATTACCAACTTCAGTTCCAATTCTCTTGCTCATGGACCTTTCATCACACATCCATATTTTAAATATTTATTTTAATTTGCATGAACATATATTAATTTGCCAATCTTTCAATGTAAGGCCAAGACTTTTACTTGGCATACGAGTCCACTGTTTGAAATTCAGCATCCCTTCTTTTTCATAAACTGCATCAACAGTGTATCACCTAAGACTTTCAGTTTTGACTTCTTTCAGTGGAACAAGAACTTGAAAACAGGGATCCCTGGGTGGCGCAGTGGTTTAGCGCCTGCCTTTGGCCCAGGGTGTGATCCTGGAGACCCGGGATCAAATCCCACGTCGGGCTCCCGGTGCATGGAGCCTGCTTCTCCCTCTGCCTGTGTCTCTGCCTCTCTCTCTGTGACTATCATAAATAAATAAAAATTTAAAAAAAGGGATCCCTGGGTGGCGCAGCGGTTTGGCGCCTGCCTTTGGCCCAGGGCGCAATCCTGGAGACCCGGGATTGAATCCCACGTCGGGCTCCCGGTGCATGGAGCCTGCTTCTCCCTCTGCCTGTGTCTCTGCGCCTCTCTCTCTCTCTCTCTGTGTAACTATCATAAATAAATAAAAAAAATTTTAAAAAAATTAAAAAAAAAAAAACCAAAACTTGAAAACATATGCAAAGTGCTTACAATGCAGAATCTTTATGGATTTTATAATTTACCCCAAACACCATCAATCTTTTACAGTTATCATGCACATACCTAATTCACAGCAGTTTCTTTTATTGATTTGCCTTTATTAAATCTTTCTAAAGCATTGAATTTAATTTTCATGGAGATAAATTATTTTTCCTCCCATTCATATTTCATCATGTTGCACAACATTTAATTAAACAAGAACAACTGGAATAAACAGGTTTGTGAACCAGCATTGACTTACCATGTGGGAACAGTAGTGTGTGGGATGTAACAGAGAATTAAAGTCTAGTCCCAAATGGATGTCAAAATATCTGTGATATTCTATTTATTTTACTTAAAGAGGTCAAAAAAGTGTGAGGAAAGTATTAACAATCTTCAATCTTTGGTATTTTAAAAAAAAAATTCTCAAAGAGAAAAAGCAAAAGCAAATGATTTTATAGGCTATATGAGGAAGAAAAGTAAGGGAGAAACTAAAGATCTTAGATACTGGTGTGTCCAAGGAAAGGTTATCCTGTGCCTGGTCCTCTCTGGGAACAAAGCCTGGGGGAAATCAATTGAATTTCTCCACATCGTTTAAGGATCAGATGCTCCCAAGTGTTTGCCTCATTTTCTTGGGAAGTCAGTCAGCAACCTCTAAGCCTTACCTCTCCACTCTGTCCACCATGGTAAGGTATCAGGAGAGTAAAAATGTCTGCCTTGGGATTTGGGAAGATGTATCTAAGGCCCCTCACCACTCATGTTAAGTAAAGCCTCACATAGCCTCACATATGGAGACTCTGAATGGAAATAGCCCATCTGAATTATTTGAAAGAACACTTGATTTCCTAAAATCAACCAACACAGGAAACAACAGATGGTGATGAGGTTGTGAGGAAAGGAGAACCCTCTTGCACTGTTGGTAGGAATGCCAACTGGTACAGCCACTCTGGAAAACAGTATGGAGGTTCCTTGAAGAGTTAAAAATAGAACTACACTATGATACAGCAGTTGCACTACTAAGTACCCAAAGAATACAAAAATACTAATTCAAAGGATACAAAAAGGGGCAGCCCGGGTGACTCAGCGATTGAGCATCTGCCTTTGGCTTGGGTCAGATCCTGGGGTCCTGGGATCGAGTCCCACATAAGGCTCCCTGCATGGAGCTTGCTTCTCCCTCTGCCTGTGTCTATGCCTCTCTCTCTCATGAATAAATAAATAAAATCTTAAAAAAAAACAAAGGATACAAAAATACTAATTCAAAGGGACACATGCACCCCCATATGTATGCATTGTATTACATAGACCTGAATTTGTGTAATCACTATATCCAGATGTCTTTGATTTTCTCCAAGATATTTTACAAAATATTAGGTAAGGCTGTGTGATGCACTCTACAGATTCTTATTTTCTTTTTCTTTTCTTTCCTTTTTTTTTTTTTTTTTTTTTTTTGCCATCTTAAGCTCTTCTGCTTGATTTTTGCATTTCCTTGAATAGATAAATATCTTTCTTTGATGCAATTGGGAAGGAATTTTTAAAACCCTTTTTGGGAATCACTATCTGACAAACAGAAGGCCAACAAATTGTCTAACACTTTCATAAACTCATTAAAGTGGTCTTCTTGCTTTGAGGGGATAGTACACATATACAAAGGAAAAGAGAGAGGAAGAAAGAAAGTAGCTAAGCACTATCTCCTATTCAGATATCCTTTCCTTTTATCTTGTCTTACTGGAGAGTCTTGAGAGTAGTTGTCATGGGTGGTCTATAGTTTACCCAGGTTCTAAGTAGGGCTTCTAGAGAAGATTTAAGTGATCTTGAGGGTGTAGAGAAGTAACAGGACTGAAAACCAAAATTATGATGAAACAAGATATTCTGCCTAGAGGAGTGTAGTAATTTGCTAAACATAAATTCTGTGGTGGCAATATTGGTGGATCTGTCATACTGTCAGTAAGAAATATAGAAATGTGGGTATTCCTTGAAAATTCACTTGAAATTACAGTCATGGTCATCCATTTCTGTGATTGGTGAGCAATGAACTTAGAGATTCTTTAAAAGTCTCTAAGATTCTGTCAGGCGTAGAGTTGTGAGAAATATACTAGAGACGTGTGATGCAGGTACAACACAAAACCTCTGGTGGAAGAAGTTTATAGAGAGTCAGTTGAGTGCATGCAGTCCCCTACTGTCTCATCCCATGGAGAGGTAAGCTTGGGTCAGGCATAACTGAACATTCTAGAAATTATGCTCCAGGAAAACACACACACACACACACACACACACACACACACACACACTCCCCTAAGCTGCTCTTTATATTCACAGGGAAATGAGAGGGAGTAGAGAACACTAATCAACCAAAGTGTTTTAGTTGGAGGAATAGCCATGAATACAACAGGGACACTCTGTGTGACAGTTGTCTAAGGAGTTCAACATCAGTGCTAGTATCTGTTGATAGTATTGTAGCCTTTCCTACTGAGCTACATCATTTCAGCTGAGCCAATTCTTTGCCAGGCTACTCAAATCCTATCCAGCAGATAAAGGGTTTGTCTCGTCTCACTCTGAAATCTGGGATTTAAATTAAAGGCAATACTTAAAAGGAATGAGCCATTCATGCAGTAGATGCCACTGAAAATTGATTGGCAATGAGTGATATTGTGGGGTTTGGGTCAGGAAATAAAATGCGCCGTTATGAGAACCATGGCAGATCTATAAAAATAGATAAAATCCAGGGTAGCCTAGAAATGTTTGGTTACCAATCTCTTCAATCTTTCAGAACCAGGGCTTCCCAGGGCAGTCCTTGAGCTAAGCAATGACAGATAATCTAAGTGTGGTTCATTATGTGTTTCATGTGGAACTGCCCCAGAACGCTTGTGTCTTATTGGCCAGATTTTATTCACATGGTCACACTAACTTATAGAAGGCTGGGAAATGCATTTCTCTTTCTGAGTGGGCCATATGCCCAAATTAAAAATTTATGGTAATCTACACCAAACCCCACACAACAGTATAATTAAAAAATAATTTGTGGGCACCTAGGTGGTTCAGTCAGTTAAGCAACTGTCTTTGGCTCAGGTCATGATCCCAGGGTACTGGAATCGAGTCCTGATTGGGCTTCCTGTTCTTTGGAGACACTACTTCTCCCTCTCCCTCTGCCTGCTACTCCTCCTGCTTATGAGCTCTCTTGCTCTGTCAATTAAATAAATAAAATCTTTTTAAAAATAATAATAATTTCTTATGAAAAAAAAAAGAGGAGCGCCTGGGTGGCTCAGTTGGTTAAGTGTCTGACTCTTGGTTTCATCTCAGGTCATGATCTCAGGATGGTGAGATCAAGCCCCAAGTCGAGCTCCACACTCGGTGTGGAGTGGAGTCTGCTTGAGGGTTCTCTCCCTCTGCCTCTCCCACTTGTTCTCTGTCTCAAACAAACAAACAAACAAACAAACAAACAAATAAATATTAAAAAAGAATTTGTTATATAAATGTAGGGGTATCTTGTGAAATCAAAGGGCAGGGAGACTTCAATACCTACTTAGGACCTTGAATAGGGACTTGTCAGAAACCAAACCAAGGCAGTTGTTCTCTTTATCTTTCTAAGGGCATAAAGAGCCTCAACTGTGCCTTTCTCAATAGACCAGCTCTTTATTATTATTTTTAAAGATTGTATTTATTTATTATGAGAGACACCCAGAGAGAGAGAGAGAGGCAGAGACATAGACAGAGGGAGAAGCAGGCTCCCTGCCAGGAGCCCGATGTGGGGCTCAATCCCAGAACCCTGGGATCATGACCCAAGCCAAAGGCAGATGCTCAACCGCTGAGCCACCCAGGTGTCCCCCCAAAATATGTATTTTCAAAAATGTTCATCCATGCCCTTGTAGCCTGTGTATCCTTTCAATTGCAAGGACCTGTAATTTTTGGACTCTTGTTTCTATTTCTCAATTCCAGTTCTTCCACAGGATTAAATGAGAGGTCTTAGAACTGCAAAGAAAATTGGTTTCAGGTTAGTTAGAATAGTTCAGCCTCCTAACGTCATATCAGCAGAAGATACCACTGAGCCACAGGTACAGTGAAAGAGGGTTCTGGAGTCTAGCCAGACCCTTTTTCTGACTTCTCTGTTCCAGGTGCCCCTTCAATTGTTCAGGGAGAGTTGTTTCTGAGGTTTTAGTTTAGGCCTAGGAGCTAGGAGTCATCATGACAGTGGTGAGATGGCTGGCCTCCATGCAAAACATGGAGAAAGAGAGAAGAGTTAGTGTCTTCTGGGAAACTAAAGTAGAAAACCAGACAGTGCAAATAAAATGACAGTCTAAAGGGAATGAGCTGAGAGAGGAAAAACAGGTACAAGCAAATGAAACAACAGGAGGCAACAAGATGAGTAAGTAAATTTGGAAGGTATATTATTCAAGATTAAATCTGGAGGAAGAACAGACATTAGGACTAGTTGATCCAGTGATCCAGTGATGTCATGAGACTCATCTTATTCTTCACCCAGGATGACTGCCTGTAGCAATCAACTTACATGCTTCCACCATATAGTGGGAGAAAAAGAATGGCTTTCCATAGCTCTTTCTCAAGTACAGAATTTTCCTAGAAATCTTCAGGAAGCCTCTCTTAGTGCTAGGTCACATGGGATTACCTTTAGACCATATGGTTTTCAACCATAGGCAATCTTTCTCCTATGAAGACATTTAGCAATATCTGGAGACATTTTTGGTTGTCACAACTGGTAGAGGAAGGTGCTACTGGGATCTAGTGGGTAGAGGTCAGGGATACTACTAAACATTGTACATTGCACAGGACAGCACCCACAATAAATTATCTGGCCCCAAATGTCAAGAGTGTTGAGACTGGGAAAGCCTATTTTAGACCAAGTAGGCCCACTCCTCTGAAGCACCCAGACTTAGGTATGGGAAGGGTACATACCAGAGAAAGACTGATAACAAGGAGCCAAGAAGTAGGAGAAGATGGAAAAAAAAAATGTCCTTTTTAAAAGCCAAAGGAGAATTTCAAGGAGGATATGGCCAGTAATAACACATGCTACAGAGAGGTCAAGTAAGTTCATGACTGAAAATCAGCCAGTGGATTTATCCATAAAGGGGTTACTTGTTACCTTTGCCCAAGAAGTTCCAAGAGGATGATAGGGACCAAAGGTAGGCTGATATGGAGTGAGTGAGGGATGGTGACCAAGAGATCTTAACTATGGTGTAGGCAAATCCTTCAAGAAGTTTGTGAATGGAAGGAGAGAGAGAAGGAGCTGAAGGATCAGGGAGTAATTTGTTTTAATTTTTTTTAAATAATAACTTGTTTTTAAATCATGAAGAGATAGGATCATTTTTTAAAGGCTCATAGGGAAGATCCAAGACAGTAAAAGGTAAAAGAGAGGGGAAAATGAGACTGCCATCTACAATAGTGCTTCTCATACTTTAATATACATGTGAACCACCTGGGAATCTTGGACTCACCTGTAGGAATCTATTAAATGCATATTCTGATTCAGTAAGTCTGGGGTGGAGCCTATGGTTTTGCATTTCTAACAAGCTCCCAGGTGATATCATAATGCTGCTGGTCCATGGGCCCCACTTTAAATAGTAAGAATTTACAACAGTGGTTCTCAAACTGAAGGGTGCATCAGAATCACCTTGTGGGCTTGTTAGAACAGAGGTTGCCAGGCCCCACTCCCAGAGTTCCTGCGTTCCCAGCAGTACATCTGAGATCGGGCACAAGAATTTGCATTTCTAACAAGCTCCAAGGTGCTGATGCTGCTAGTCCAGGGATCATACTCTGAGAATCATTGATTTAGTGTATATATGGAGAAAATCCCCTTCAAAGAGAGATCGCTTCACCACTGAGACAATAAGGAAAAGGCAAAAATTGACAGGGCTAGAGATAAGTTGGTAGGTTTGGGGGAGGTAGGATGCTGAAGAATTTACTGCTTATTGACCTGTATCTTCTCTGTGAAGAAGGAGTAAAATCATTAGCTGAGAGCAAGAGAGAGAGGATGAAGGGATAAGGAACTATAAATATTAGGTATAGCTTATTGCCCTCCAATTAGCTCTCTTCATAACACCATACAAAAAGTCTATTTGTTTTGTTACTTATTAAAGGAATGTTTTGCAATTAATTCATCCAGACATGTTGACCAGGAAGTTATGTGGTGCAGTGGAAGAATTAGCAAGACTTTCCTTTGGCTGGTAACTAGAAACTCCTGCTTTGGAAATTTCCAAGCTTCAATCTTGTTGACAATGTGCTTTGATGTAGAAATGTAGGAATTCAATTAGCTTTATTTTTATTTAATTTTTAAAGATTTTATTTATTTATTCATGAGAGACACAGAGAGGGAAGCAGAGACATAGGCAGAGGGAGAAGCAGGCTCCATGCAGGGAGCTCAATGTGGGACTCAATCCCAGATCCTGGGATCACGCCCTGAGCCAAAGGCAGACGTGCTCAACCGCTGAGCCACCCAGGCATCCCTCGATCGGTTTTAAAAGGCAGAATGATATAGAATTTATAAAGGGACAGACTCTAGAATGAGAGGCTCTGGTTTCTTTCTTTTTTTTAAGTAGGCTCCACACTCAGTGCAGATCCCAATGTGGGCTTGAACTCAGGATCCTAAGATCAAGACCGGAGCTGAGATCAAGTGATAGATTCTCAACAGGCTGAGCCACCCAGGCACCCTGAGGCTTTGGTGAAACCTTGGGCAAGCATGTTCACCTCTCTTGGCTTCAGTTTCTATAAAATAGGGACGAGAACAGGAACAGTACCTATCTTACAGAGTTTTGGGGAGAATTAAATAAGATAATGTAGTAAGTACTTGAAACAGTGTCACAGGAAATACTTCAAGTCAACTTCTCATTTAAATCAATTTCATAAAGATCATGTGAGGGGATTGAATTAAATCAAATCTAGAGCCACATCCACCTTCATCCACAATTTTTTTTAAAGATTTATTTATTTATGATAGTCACAGAGAGAGAGAGAGAGAGAGAGGCAGAGACACGGGCAGAGGGAGAAGCAGGCTCCATGCACCGGGAGCCCGACGTGGGACTCGATCCCGGGTCTCCAGGATCGCGCCCTGGGCCAAAGGCAGGCGCCAAACCGCTGCGCCACCCAGGGATCCCTTCATCCACAATTCTAGGTGAAAATTCATATGAAGTTGTGAAAAATGTACATATCATTTCTATTGTAATAGCTAATATTTAGGGGCGCCAGGGTGGCACAGTGGTTGAGTGTCTGCCTTTGGCTCAAGTCATGATCCCGGAGTCTGGGGATCAAGTCCCACATCGGGCTCCCTGCGAGGAGCCTGCTTCTCCCTCTGCCTAGGTCTCTGCCACTCTCTGTGTGTCTCTAATGAATAAATAAATATAGTTTTAATAAATAAAATTTAAAAAATAACTAATATTTATTGAACCGTTTGTTGTGTGCTAGGCATTGTTCTAAGCCCTTTACACATGAATTCAGGTGACCTTCACAATAGCTCCATGAGATGGGGTCTATTATCCCAATTTTGTAGGTGAGGAAACTGACACCTGAAGGAAAAGTTGCTCAAAGTTACACAGAAAATGAGTGATAGAGTTTGATCTCATACAGTCTAACTCCAGAGCTATATTCCCAACCATCTCATCATATAGCCTCTTCAGGGCACCACAGTGTGAATTCAGTTCAGGTGAAGTGTCAAATAAGTGGATCACTTTTCAGTTGGTATTAATAAATTTTGAGATTCCAGAGTCTAGAAACAACTGTTTTCAGCTTTGTTCAGATCCCAAGTGGTGATCACTAGGGTGTATGTAATACCAATTAACCAGAGATTAGCTTTAAGCTTGGTGCTTCACACAAACTCTCAATAGTCTTCTCTTTAGGTCGCCAACTAATTATTCTTATTCAACTGGACTATTATTATACTTAAAAAATAGAATTTATGTGAAATGGAAAATTATAATAACGGTCACTATTTGTTGAATACCTTATTTCATTCTGGGTTCCTTATATGCTCCAGCCTTAATACAATGGCTCTACAAAGGTAAATACTAATACCATTATTTAACAGATAAGAATCTAAAGTTAATAGGATGTCTGGGTGGCTCAGTGGTTGAGCATCTGCCTTAGGCCCAGGGCGAGATCCTAGAGTCCCAGGATCGAGTCCCACGTCAGGCTCCCTGCATGGAGCCTGCTTCTCTCTCTGCCTGTGTCTCTGCCTCTCTCTTTCTCACAGGGCTCTGCACTCAATATGGAATCTGCTTGAGATTCTTTCCCTCTTCTTCACCCTCTGCTCCTACCCCAACTCACCCACATGCTCCCACCCTGAAATAAGTTAAATCTTTTTTTTTTTAAGATTTGTATTTATTTATTCATGAGAGACACACACACACACACAGAGGGGGTCAGAGACATAGGTAGAGGAAGAAGCAGGCTCCATGCAGGGAGCTGGAGGAGGGACTTGATCCTGTAACTCAGGGCTCACACCCTGAGCCAAAGGCAGATGCTCAACTGCTGAGCCACCCAGATGTCCCAAATTAAATCTTAAAAAAAAAAAAAAAATTGCTGGGGGATGTCTGAGTGGTTCAGCAGTTGGGTGCCTGCCTTCAGCTCAGGGCGTGATCCTGGGATCCGGAGTCCCGGGATCGAGTCCCACATCAGGTTCCCTGCATGGAGCCTGCTTCTCCCTCTGCCTATGTCTCTGCCTCTCTCTCTGTGTCTCTCTCATGAATAAATAAATAAATCTTTTTTAAAAGTTTGCTGGGAGTCAGGAGAGTTTCCCTATTTCCAACACTTCAGAATGAAAATAATTATTTAAAAAAAAGTAGTGTGCATTGAGCTTTCACAACTTCAGGGTCTGTCAATCTCCCTAACAAGGCTTTACTTTCAGTTTATAAGGTGTTATTTGCATATGGTTCTGGGTAATTAATGACAATCCTATTCAGCACCTTCTGTACTAAAGCATAGTAAAGGGAAGAGGAAATCAATAAACATATAGCACAAAACAATAAAATCCCTGAAGGACAAGTGACAATATCACTGAGATTAGATCCGTGGGAAAAGATTCAGAAGATGAAGTGAGGTTAGGATATGTCACAATTGTAGGTTGATTAGACGGTGGTGATGGCAGGAAGTGAGATGGGCAGAGAGATTGTTTAAAAGACATTTCCTCCACTTCACTTGGCAAAGGAATGATTTCCTTATGTTCCTTTCAGAAGCTTGAGTCTCATAGACTTTTCAGTTAGTGACTCTTTTGAACATGTGTCATGGGATGAAGTACAATGAATTCTTCTCTCCACCTCCTCTTCAACAAACACATCTTCCTACCCCAAATTAAGTTCATCTTGTCCATACCCTTGCCTTTGGATAAGATAGTCTCTCCGCCATTCCAGTTCTCTGAGGTAGCCCACTCCTATCCCACCCCATTCCCCTGTTCTAGGACTGTTGATATGGGATAATTAATATACATTGAACATTGACTATATACAATGGCTTGGAAGTTATTCAATGATAAATCCAAACTAGACCAGCTCCAACATGACCACCCCAACTCCCCAACTTGGATATTATGATACAGAATCCACTGAGACCTTATCTGAATATAGCCATCTCAGGAGATCATCTGAACCCAGACACCAGGATTTCATCTAGAGGCCAGCTAAAATTACCTATCATTCTTGGATTTTACCCAAAATACAGGCAACTCATCATTTAGCCACTCTATTTTTAAAATTTATTATTGAATAATAAAATAAATAAATTTTATTTATTCATGAGAGACACAGAGAGGCAGAGACACAGGCAGAGAGAGCAGCAGGCTCCATGCAGGGAACCCGATGTGGGACTCAATCCCCAGTCTCCAGGGTTAGGGCCTGGGCCAAAGGCGGTGCTAAACGGCTGAGCCACTGGGTGTCCCTCAGTATCGCTTTATTCTCTCTTTCCTAATTCATCATCCCACTGCTCCCTTCCCTAAAATATTTTCCCCTGTGTCTTCTGGACATTTATTTCCTCTATAAACAAACTCCCCCACACTCTCTTCTCTCCTATAACCTTACCTTCCTCCTTTCCTTCTTGTCTTATCCTGAAAATCCTATTCCTGTACTCTCCTTTTGAAGTTAGGGAGCCGATGTTTTCCCATAATCCACAGATCGTAAGGGCTGACGGGTATTTTGAATTTTTCTTCTTTCTGTTATTATCAAACCAATATTCCTCTCAGATGGGTACAAGTTCTTCTACCACTTTTATTTATTTTTTAAAGGTTTTATTTATTTGAGAGAGAGAGAGAGTGTGTGTGTGTGTGTGAGAGAGAGAGAGAGAGAGAGAGCAGTGGGGAGGAACAGAGGGAGAGAGAGAAGCAGACTTCCCACTGAGCAGGGAGCCTGGTGGGGGACCCCATCCCAGGACCCTGGGATTAGAACCTAAGCCGAAGGCAGATGCTTAACCAAATGAGTTACCTCAGTGTCCTACCACTTTTCTTTCTTATCTTCCAGTTTATAGTTACTATTCTGCATTTATAAGAAGAGCCTGCAGTTCTAGGCTCTTATCTACCTCTAAACCCCATATTGTGCCTGCATTCTGATAACTTCACTTTGGGAGAACCATTCAACTCCCAAACCTCACACTTTCATGACTTACTCAAGTGACATACATCCTTCACTCCGGTTTAGACTCACACATGACCATGCTAGAAACTACTCCACACTGGAAATCTTTGACTCCAATTGACTTACCATTCTCTCTCTTCCACCTCCAACATACTCTAACCTTCACCACTATTGTTCTCAGGTCATACGGAGACCTATTGTTTCTTTTGTCTTACCAGCTTTATTGACGTTTGACTAACAAATACTTATAGGTTCTTGATCTTTCTTCTCTTGCCGACTTATCAGCCCCATTGTTGCATCGCTTCTTTTCACTCTTCAGTCTGACCTCCATGGCTTGTCACTTCAAATACTCTTTCAGAAGCACTTTCACCTTCCTCACATCCCTTCCTTCTTCAATCAACCTGCACATCAAAACACCATCTCTGAAATAAATCCTGTGCCCTTTTCTCTGCCCCATACCAAGAATGATGAGGAATGCTATGAGGAAAAATGCTGGTAACAAATTTCTGGATCTGCAGATGCAGACTAATGCTCAAGAGCCTCACACATTGTCCTTGGTTGAGTGTCCTCCTGTTATCTCCCACCATTCCAAGCTTCCCCCACTCACTTCCAGTCCCCTTAAATGCAGAGCTACTCACTCTGCAGCTCATTCTTGACTTGTTTTTAAATCACTTTCATGTTATGCCTTTGTACCAATCTTTTTTGGTCAGTTTTGGGAATTTTCATTTTCCCCAAATCTTTCACTTAATCCAGATTTCTGACATAATACATTTTTTTTTAACATCTGCAGAAGGAAAGTGACTGAATCATAGAGAAGAGCTAAGAAAAAAGATAGGATAAAAAGACCATGTTTCTCCTCCTTTTGATCTACCCATCCTCAATTACCTGAGCTAATAATCTTTTCCTACTTAAGCTGGTTTCAATGGGATTTCAAACCAGCTTAAGTAGCTGTCATGACCAAATGTGCCTCAATATATCTATCTCTTGTGTATGCTGTGTTTATCTTTTTCACTGGGTCACAGACCCAGTGTTTTCCTGAACTGTTCATATTTGAGTGAGGGTAAGTCTAGATCAGCGAACTATAGCCCATGAGCCATACCTGGCCAGCAACCTGTTTTGTTTCTACAGCCCACAAGCTAAGAATGGTTTTAATATTTTTTTAAATAAGTATCTGCATAATTGCCTTGGTTGTGTCTCTTGGCTCACAAAGCCTAAAATGTTTACCTATCTGGCCCTTTAAGAAAAATCTTGCCGACCCCTGATTTAGAGAGTCATGATAATTGACTAAAAATGTTGTGCATTTATTTTTCCTGGGTCCCTCACTATTTACCTGGTTGCTGTCAGAGTCCTTCATCATGTGGGTTTAAATCATCAGTTCAGCATTTCAGCATCCTGCACAGGGTAAGAGGAAGTCAGAGTCATAGGTCATCTTTTCTAGAAGTTTGTCTTAGTGAAGCTTTTTCCATTGTTTATTCAAATTGCTGCCCCAGGTAATAGTTTTTGGTATCAATTTTGTTTGGCCTGGCTCCTGTTTTGGATTCGGGTGTTATGGCTTCCTTCCTGGCTGTTTTGTAAGTTGAGTTGAGAGTAGCTGCCTCACGGGGTCAGTTGCCCCTAAAAATAAGGAAACTTCTCCCAGTGTTGAGATAACTACCTGCTCTAATGAGATGTACAATCAGGGAAAGATCTCCCCACAAGTTTTTCTATTTTCATGACCTCCTTTTCTAAACCCTGCAACTGCCCTCAGGTGCTATTGATCTGTAGCATCAAGTCAGTTTCCAAGTAATAATGGCCCCCAAACCTTCAAAAAACAGCTTTTTCTAGGAGATTTTATTTCTTTGATTAGTAGGTACTAGTGTGGCTCTGCCAGGATTTCCTCTGCTTAGTTTTCGTGATACTGCACTATTCTCTTGGAAATGATAAGTTTTTACCTTTCATTGAGTCCAAGGGGACCATTATCTAGCAGAAATTCTTTTGTGATTGTGATATATATATAATCTCCCTTCCATCATTTCATCATTGGCATTATTTTCTTTTGATTATTTAAGTCAGTTCCATAGACATAGGGGAGTAGACATATATGTCTTTCACTAACTCTCAATCACTGGAGGACAATAAAAATTAAAGACAGAAAGCTTTTGTCAGACTAGTGCCTAGAACCCCAAAAGGTACAGTTCAGGGCAGCTCCGGTGGCTCAGCGGTTTAGCGCCGCCTGAAGCCCGGGGTGTGATCCTGGAGATCTGGGATGGAGTCCCACATCAGGCTTCCTGCATGGAGCCTGCTTCTCCCTCTGCCTGTGTCTCTGCCTCTCTCTCGCTCTCTCTGAATAAATAAATAAATAAATCTTAAAAAAACAAACAAACAAAGGTACAGTTCATGTCTCAGTCATAAAGGCATGAATGACAATGGAGATGATATGAACTGATTCTTGGGGGTGGGTGGGGTGGGGACTAAGATGTCTGCTCCACGGCCTGGATGAGTTCAACTAATGCCAGATGAAAGGTCCAGAGCTAAGTAGGAGAGATTAGCACCTTATTCCAAATAAATAGCCCATGATGCTTTTCCCTTCCCCAAAGATAGCAGTGATGGATCAAGAACACATCCTGGATGATAGGATGAATAAAAACAGGACCAGAAGAATCTATTGGGATTTGTTTCAGCCAAGGCAGTCATACAGAGAATTGACAGTACTCAAGTTATCACCTTGTGTTTGTTTTTTTTTGTTGTTGTTGTTTTTAGATTTTGTTTATTTATTTGAGAGAGAGAGAGAGAGCAAAAGCAAGGGGAGGGACACAGGGAGAGAGAGAGAGAAGCAGACTCCCCACTGAGCTGGGAGCCAGACACAGGGAGGGCTTGATCCCAGAACCCTGGGATCATGACCTGAGCCAAAGGCAGATGCTAAACCCACTGACTCATCCAGGGACCCCTCAAGTTGTCACCTTCTGTCCAGGATCTGATATCAGTAAGCAGTCTTCTATTGCACAGCAGGCTAGGGTGTTGCTCTTGATGAAATGACCTGTGGAAGTTCCATTTAAGAGAACCATACACTTTAAAGATAATTGGGGTATTTCACATCAGAATAAGTTTAAATCATGCTGTGAAGACTCAGTCAGATCTGACCTTGAGTCTGGTGGAAGCAGCACAAACTTTAAATAAAAGCTCTGCTACAGGGATCCCTGGGTGGCACAGCGATTTGGCGCTTGCCTTTGGCCCAGGGCGCGATCCTGGAGACCTGGGATTGAATCCCACATCGGGCTTCCGGTGCATGGAGCCTGCTTCTCCCTCTGCCTGTGTCTCTGCCTCTCTCTCTCTGTGTGACTATCATAAATAAATAAATAAATAATTAAAAAAAAAAAAAAAAAAAGCTCTGCTACAAGGCAGCCTGGGTGGCTCAGCGGTTTGGGTGCCTGTCTTTGGCCCAGGGCGTGATCCTGGATACCCGGGATCAAGTCCCACATCGGGCTCCCTGCATGGAGCTCTGCCTGTGTCTCTGTCTTTCTCTGTGTCTATCATGAATAAATAAATAAAATTAAAAAAAAAAAAGCTCTGCTACTACAGAGATGTAGAATATGTGCGAAGAACCATGTTTAGGAATGAGCTTGCCTAGAGATAAACTTCCAAAATGGCAGAATGAGGACTTCAGTGAACTTACTTTTCCACAAAAACAATACAAATACTGGCAAAACAACTAAAATGAACCATTTTAGAACTTTGGAAATTAACCAGAGCCCCAGGACAAACTGGAAGTCATCTATCCAGGAGAAATTACTGAACTTTGGTTAGAAAATGGGATCTGTGGTATTTTAACTTGTGGATGGGATGCTATTTCTATCCACCCTCCCTCCCCAGCTCAGTTTATGGTAGCCACAAAAAGCCAGCGGTCTCACAGCCCATGTAGAGGACTGACCTCTTGTGGGGCTCAGTTAAAAGCAACATCCCCAGAGCACAGCCAATATTTTTTTCAGCTCCCTGGAAAATCTCTATCTTTAGGTAGTTCTGGCTATTAGATTTGACTCAGAATTCAGCTCAGCAGAAAAAAAAGAAAGAGGGGGACTTGCGGCTCAGTCGGCTAAGCGTCTGCCTATGGCTCAGGCCATGATCCTAGGGTCCCGGGATCAAGCCCCAAGTCTGGCTCCCTGCTCAGTGGGGAGTCTGCTTCTTTCTCTCCTTGTGTCTGCCACTCCTCCACCTGCTTGTGTTCTCTCTGTCAAATAAAAAAATAAAAATTTTTTTAAAATGAAAGGAACAAAGCATTTCCTTTCTTTTTTATAAAGATTTTATTTATTTGGGATGCCTGGGTGGCTCGGTGGTTGAGTGCCTGCCTTCAGCCCAGGACGTTATCCTGAAGTCCTGGGATCGAGTCCCACATCAGATTCCCTACATGGAGCCTGCCTCTCTTTCTCTGCCTATGTCTCTGCCTCTCTCTCTCTGTGTGTCTCTCATGAATAAATAAATAAATTTATTTCAGAGAGAGAGAGAGAAAGAGAGAGAGAGCTCAAGAGAAAGCATAAGCAGGGGGAGGGGCAAAGGGAGAGAGAGAGAAGCAGACTCCCCACTGAGCAGGGAGCCCGATGTGGGACTTGATTCCAGGATCCTGGGATCATGACCAGAGCTGAAGACACTTAACCAAACTGAGCCACCCAGGGGCCCCACATTTTCAAAACAATAGCCATCTACTGGCAACATTGCTGCTGGTAAGGTTATGCTTTTCGTTGGGGTTAGCAAGAGACAAGATGGGCATTTAAGAGTACACCCTGAAGAACTAGATAACCATAGGTAACTCTAAAAAGCTACATCATATTCCAGGGGATCTAAAAGGCTGTGTAGAGGCACCTGTCTGGCTTAGTGGGTAAAGCACGTGACTCTTGATCTTAGGGTCATGAGTTCGAACCCCACCTTGGGTATAGAGATTACTTAAAAATAAATCTTTAAAAATAAGTAAATACATAAATAAAAATAAAAAGCTGTATGGTGAGTAAACACACATTTCTTTGACTAATAAAGAATAAAATTCCCACAAATGTGTGAGTTGGTGGAGTAAGGCAAAAGTAGAGAAATAAAAGTATTTTGAAGCTATATTAAAAAAAAAGGCTGTGCACATGCTCAGGAGAGACTTGGGAATGGAGAAGGTCCTAGTCACTAATTTCAGGCTGACTTTAAGAGTCTTTATAAGCAGAAAGTGAAAGCTGAGACTGTCATAGACTGTCTGAGGTTTGAAGGCGTGTCTTCTCACACAGACTCCCTTGGCAGACATCCAAGTAGAGAATACCTCCTGTTCCTAATGGGTTTTAATTTGTAAGTTTAGAGAATGAATGACAAGACCCAGGACCCCATTCCCAAGGAATGTGAGAAGAGGAGAATTACTCCTCTGGCCAAATTAGAGGAAGAAATGGAGAAAGTGGTAATAATAGTGTGATCCTATAAGCATACAAAAGTGACCTGGCACGGAGGCTGAGCCACAACTCTTGAACTTAAGAATCAAATATATAGGGTCAAAGTGAAGAGCTCAGTGGCTTTTGTCTTCCTCTAACCTATCATGAAAGTCTACCTGATGATCAGTGGGGTATCAAGAAAATCAGGGAAATAGGGGGCTAAGGAAGGGTAGAAATGAGCTAGGTAGGGATCCTTGGTCATAGGGCCTGAACCATGCATTCCCTTCTCTCCTTAGAATTTTCATACTTGCCATATATCATCCCTGGAGGGGGGATAATACCCATGACTGCATGTTCCTGAATGTGTTGGAGACTCACTGGAGCTATCAGAATAAGAATTAGGGGAAGAATAGAAAGAAAGAGTGATATGTCTGTGTAGCCTCAGTACAGTCTTGAGCTGGTCTCCTTTCTAGAGTGAAGGTGTATGCTCCTTTTCAGATTGTCCAGGACGCCCACAGACCCTTTTCCCCATTCCATCAAAACCCTTCCTCTTCTGCCTTGTCCTGGTCTGAATTATTTTCACTCCTCCCTTACCTGTCTCTGTTTGCTGCAGTATTTTATTCCATACTCAAAACCATCAGTTTGTTGCCACATCTCCCCAGCCATAGTTCTCTAGAGGGACCAAGTGCCAAGATATCCAGGTTTCTGTACAGAGAACTCAAATATCAATGACAACTTTTGGGTTTACCTGAAAGCAGAACCTGTGACAAGGAATTGAATGAAAGTTGTTTACTTGGAAAATAATCACATGAGGGAAAAGATTATGTAAGGGCCATTACCTAGGTTGTTTCTGTGGGAAATGGAAGCTCTGGTCAGCCAGGGCCTTCTGAGAAACTATAGGATGCCTCCCAGAATGATCCGTCTGCAGGCCAGCAGGGTGGACCATCATCCCCTCTCATTCCCCTTTGGATAAGTTTGCCCTGGACTGCATGTGTCTATGGATCTAGCAGACTCCTGTGGCATTGGGGAATGTTGTCAGGGCTTCTGTATATGGTCATGGCCACTGTGGGTGTTACACACCTCTGAGCTCACATGGAACTATATCCACCACAGCTGGGACTGCAACCAGAGATGAGTCAAGGGAATATAATGTGGAAGCCCAGAGGTATGCCACAGACCCCCTCCTGTGATTTCCAAAACTTTTTCATCACAAACTATTATAGATGATCTCACTTGGAATGGAGGTTTATTTCTGTCATTTTCTACAACTGACAATATTCAAATATGAAATTCCTGTTTGGGAGAGAGGGAGAAATGTACTATTCCGCTAAACCTAGGATAGATCAACAAGAGGGAAGAAACACAAAAGGGCTTCCATTGACTCAGTAAAAGTGCAGCAACTGATAATTTGACATTTCAAGTACTTGCGTAAGTTTCAGATAGTTTTTCTGTCTTTTTTAAAAAAGATGTATTTATTTATTTAACTGAAAGAGAACACACAAGCAGAGGAGTACAGCAGAGGAAGAAGGAGAAGCATGCTCCCCACTGAGCAGGGAGCCCCACGAAGGGCTCGATCCCAGGACCCTGAGATCATGACCTGAGCCAAAGGCAGATGTTTAACCAACTGAGCCACCCAGTTGCCCCTAGTTTTTCTGTTTAAATGCAGAGTGGATTTCAGTTTTCCTCTGACATTTCTCAAGAGAAGATTTCAAGGATCTTGTCTATAACCGTTCGATGTCTGAGGTCAAGGAATAGGTTTGCTTAAAAGACTTCCAGAGCTTTCAGTTGCTACTCTTATGTGTGGGGAGAGCCATGATTTATACTTTTTGCTAACAATAAGGCATCTATCGAATTCTTACATGATCTTCAGGATTTTTGGTTTAGTGGTTTTCCTGCTGGGTATGGGTATTCTATGCTGTTGGGGAGTGAATATACTAATTACTAACTTCCTGTAATTGCCTAGCACCTGAACCTTTACTGCTTCCCCAAAATATGTTGCTACCACAAGAGCTAACAACTTGTGATAGCACGATAACACGAATTGGAACAAGTATTTTCCTCTTAATGATTGTAATGTGATTAATTTAGAGGGAAGCAGAAAAGACAAGAGAAAAGGTAATGGTCATCAAAGGCCATATAGGCTCGATTACATGGTGAGTGGACCCAAGCAGTGGGTTAGTTCACCCCCTGTGCACACTCTATTATCCCCAGTGACTTTGTTGTAACGGGTTGTTACAATGGAAACTATTCTAGTTCTGACCACCAGGGGGCATTTTCAAAATAGAAGGGATAAAATTATGTGGCAAGATTTGCTCTTGCCACATTGGGGAATGATCCAAAGTTCTAAAGTTGACATTCAGTTTCAGAGTGCCTCTTCTGAAGAAACCAGGTCCTTTGAGGACAAATGTTAGCAGAAAACAAAGATACTAAATGTCGTCAGGATGTAAGAGAGATTTCTGTTGCTAGTCCATAGTAAGCAATAGAGACTCAGGTGTCATCTGGGTTCCAGACTTTAGCATACGATGGACTGAATCCTGATGTTTCACAGGATCATAGGTAGGTTCTGTTTGGTTAGGAACACCTGAACTTCCCCCCCTCTTTTTTTTCTTGGGGTAATATTAGACATTAGGTCTAATGCTTTGATCCAAAGCAGGGAATTTTCTTATTGCCTCACAGAAATCCTAATCCACCCAGTGGATAGGAAAGTACCAAGAACTGATCTGTAACTTATCTCTAGCAAGTCAACAAGAAAAGAGACACCTCAATCAAATTTATACAGACCAGATGGGTGGTTTCTTTGTGGGACCCTCAAGTACTGAAGTACTTGCTACTTTTATCTGCTTGGCATCTTTGCCATCATTTTCTTCAGGTAGCAGGCTCATGTTCCAGGCAGAAGGAATATGACCAAACCAGGCTAATCATAACACCTCATCTGCAGGGATTAGGCCACCAGCAGTCATGAACACATGAACAGCAGTCTATCCCCCAGGAATTGCAATCTTGTATGGAGACACATAGAAACAGTTTAGAGTAGAGATGCCCTGTGCAGCATACCAAGGACTTCTCTGAGGGGCCTGCGTGTTCTAGTGCCTATTCTTTCCAATATAGACAGAGCACTTAAGAAAGAAAAAGAAATAAAAGGTATCCATATTAGAAAGGAAGAAATAAAATTATTTCAATTTGCAGATGGTATGATCTTATATGTACAACATCCTCAAGAATCCACAAAAAAACTGTTAGAGCTAGTAAATGATATTAGTAATTATGCAAGATACAAAATAAATACTCAAAAATCAGTTCTATTTCTATATACCAGAGCTACAAACAATAAAAAGGAAATTAAGAAAACAATTCCAAATAACTCATGGGAATGTTGTGTACAGCATAGTGACTATAGTTAATAATTCCGTATTGCATATTTGAAAGTTGCTAAGAGGGGCACCTGGGTGGTTCAGTGGTTGAGCATCTGCCTTTGGCTCAGGTCATGATCCCAGGGGCCTGGGATAGAGTTCTGCATCAGGATCCCACAGGGAGCCTGCTTCTCCCTCTGCCTACGTGTCTGCCTCTCTCTGTGTGTCTCTCATGAATAAATAAATAAAATCTTGAAAAACATGAAGAAAAAGAAAGTTGCTAAGAGAATAAATCCTGGAAGTCCACATCAACAAGAAAAAAATTGGGGTAATTAAATATAATGACATATGGTAACTAGACTTTCTGTGAGGATCATTTCACAATGTAAACAATTATCAGCTCCTTCCTCATTAGTATAGTGGTCAGTATCCCCACTTGTCACAATGTATACAATTATCAAATTGTTATGTTGTACACATGAAACCAATATGATGTATAGGTCAATTACACCTCAATTTTATAAAAGATCTCTTGTATATATACACTCCTTTTTTAAAAAATATTTTATTTATTTATTCATAGAGACACAGAGAGAGAGGCAGAGACACAGGCAGAGGGAGAAGCAGGCTCCACGCAGGGAGCCCAGTGTGGGACTCGATCCTGGGACTCCAGGGTAAGGCCCTGGGCCAAAGGCAGGCGCTAAACCACTGAGCCACCCAGGGATCCCCCATATATACACTCCTAATAAACAGTAAGCTCCTTGAAAACAAACAAAAAAATTCTGTTTACAATATCATCAAAAAGCATAGAATACTTGGGAATAAATTCAACCAGGGAAGTGTGAGACTTATACATTAAAAACTATCAAACAGGGTATCCCAAAAAAAAAAAAAAAAAAAAAAAAAACAGGGTATCCCAGGGTGGCTCAGCGGTTTGGCACCTGCCTTCGGCCCAGGGCGTGATCCTGGAGTCCCGGGATCGAGTCCTGCGTCGGGCTCCCTGCATGGAGCCTGCTTCTCCCTCTGCCCGTGTGTCTGCCTTTCTCTCTCAATCTCTGTGTGTCTCTCATGAATACATAAATAAAATCTTTTAAAAAAACTATCAAACATTACTGGATGAAATTAGAGACCCAAATAAATTGAAAGACATTCCATCTAATGAATTGGAAGATTTAATATTGATAGGCTGTCAATACTTCTTAAAGCTATCTATGGATTCAATGTAATCCTAGCAAAATCACCCCCTTTTTTTCAGAAATGGAAAAAGACAAGATTATTTTATCCATCCTAAGATTTCTGACATGATCATATTTAAGAAATACTCTCTAAGTCACAGTAAAAAAAAAGTTACTAAAAGATTAAATTATGGAAAACAGTATGGTGGCTCCTCAAAAAATTAAACACAAAATTAGCCTATTATCCAGCCAGTCCATCTCTGGGTCTATGACCATAAAAATTGGACACAGGAATTCAAACAGATATTTTGGTTTTTTTGTTGAAAACATCATGCTAAAAGAAATAAGCCAAACACAAGAGGAAAAATATTGTACGAGTCTGCTTACATGAGGTACCTAGAGTAGCCGAGTTCATGGAAACAGGAATAGGATAGAGGTTACCCGGGGCTGGAAGATGGGGGAATGGGGAGCTATTGCTTAATGAGTACAGAATTTTTCTTTTTTCTTTTCTTTTTTTTTTTTTTTAAGGGAGAGGCTTTTTTTTTTTTTTTTAAGATTTTATTTATTTATTCATGAGAGACACAGAGAGACATAGACACAGGCAGAGGGAGAAGTAGGCTCCATGCAGGGAGCCCGATGTGGGACTCGATCCTGGGACCCTAGGATCACGCTCTGGGACGAAGGCAACCGCCAAACTGCTGATCCACCCAGGGATTCCCCCAGAATTTGTTTGGGGTGATGAAAAAGTTTTGGAAATAAATAGTAGTGATGTTGCACAATACTGTGATTGTAATTAGTGCCACTGAATTGTACATTTTGAAATGGTCAAAATGGAAAAAAAAAAAAAGAAGACTACTTTTTTCCAAGACTTGTGAGTTGCTTCAGCTGCTTTTCTTTTCTTTCCCTTAGTATGTAGCAGTCACTTTCTGTTAACATCCAAAGGAATTTAACTGATAAACCCTCACTACTTTCTTATTGGTTGCTGATTAGGAATTCTGAATAGTTGTTAGATAACCCCTTACACTTCTGGGTTTCAGTCATCCATGGTGTCCATTCAACAATGAGTGGAAGAATCCATGGGAACCATGTGTGGCTTCTTGAAAAAAAGGGGGAGGAAATGAGTGATATTTTTGGCCTTTAGGTTTATGAAATTTCATTTAAAGAGAATCTGCATTTGGAATCCTCAGCTTTATGGGTTAGGTTAGAAAGACGGAGGAAGGGCCTCTGGCAGAAAAAAAGAATGACAATAGGAAATCTTTTTTTTTTTTTTTTTTTTTGGTAAGATTTTATTTATTTATTCATGAGAGACACACACAGAATGAGGCAGAGACATAGGCAGAGGGAGAAGCAGGCTCCCCGCAGGGAGCCTGATGTGGGACTTGATCCTGGAACTTGGGAATCATACCTTGAACTGAAGGCAGACACTCAACTGCTGAGCCACCCAGGTGTCCCAACTATAGGAAATATATATATATATTTTTAACTATAGGAAATCTTAAACGAAGAAACAAACAGCAATTTTTGTTTTGTTTTGTTTTGAAGTGGGTTCCATACCCAGTGTGGAGCCCAATGCAGGCCTTGAACTCATGACCCTGAGATCAAGGCCTGCGCTGAGATCAAGAGTTGGTCACTTAACCAATTGAGCCACTCAGGCGCCCCCAAACAGCAGTTTTTATACAGAATTGGCAGAGAGTAGATTAGGGGTTATCAGCATGTGAGGGAGCAGAGGACCCTATCAGAAAGAAAGGCTGTGCTTACAAGTAGGGAGACATGAAAAAAAAAAACCTTTACTCAACTATAACGGTCTTGGAAAATAGGCAGTTCATCATTGTTACCATTTCAGGGAGGGACCTGAAAGATTTAACAAAACAGGATCAAGTAGTACTCTCAGAAGTAGCTGGGTCTCCTCCCAGAAAAAACCAAAGTTCAGGAAATCGTTGAAATTTACCCTTCAAGGGATGCCTGGCTGGCTCAGTGGGTAGAGCTTGTGACTCTTGATCTCAAAGTCTTAAGTTCAAGTCCCATATTGGGCATAGAAATTACTTAAAAATAAAATCTTAGGGGTTCCTGGCTGGCTCAGTTGGTTGAGTCATTCTTGATTTCAGGTCAGGTCTTGATCTCAGGGTCATGAAATCAAGCCCCATGTCGGGTTCCTGCTTGGGCAGGGAGTCTGCTGGAGCTTCTTTCCTTCTTCTCTCTCTGTCCCTTTCCCTGCTTGTGCTCTCTCTCTCTCTCTAATAGATAAATAAATCTTTAAAATAAAATAAAATATTTTAAAACAAAAGAAATTTATTCTCTGAAAGCAACTAAATAGTGGGGTTGGTGGTAGGGTGAGGTAAGTGAGGCAGTAGTGCGCAGGAGGAAGCTCCTGCAAGTGCAGGATGTGTATAAAATAGAACTACTCTCTACAATTTAATTGTACTTTCTGATCTTGAGTCCTCATCTTGCCTGAGGCAGAAAACAATCTTGCCAATTTAAGGCAGCCAAATTCAGTTTATCTTAATTCATGTTTAAAATATAGTGTGGGGATCCCTGGGTGGCGCAGCGGTTTGGTGCCTGCCTTTGGCCCAGGGCGCGATCCTGGAGACCCGGGATCGAATCCCACGTCGGGCTCCCGGTGCATGGAGCCTGCTTCTCCCTCTGCCTGTGTCTCTACCCCTCTCTCTCTCTCTCTCTGTGTGTGACTATCATAAATTAAAAAAAAAAATTTAAAATATAGTGTGTTTAGGTTTATTTCTACTGGGTTCTTCTTCCCTTTGGAATTCATCATGGGGGTGGGAGGATGGGAAGGTGGTTATGGGAGTGAGAAGTCATTTTCTCAGTCTCTATTATCTGGTCTTGCCTGCTGGCTATATTTATCTACTTTCTCAATATTTCTTGCTTTATAATACAGAAATGGCCTTTGAACTTACAAAGCAAAATTTACTGACTTTTGTTCCTTATATTGCACAGGGATGTTCCCACCTCTTCCCCTGTTTTGGCAAAGCAACAGGGGAGCGAGAGCTAATTGTAGGTTGTGGAAAAAAATTCTTCTGGAAAAAGAAAAAAAAAATTTGTATGTGTGATCTGAAGGGCAAGGAAATACATATTAACATTTGAAATATTATAGCCCATCTTACAAACGGAGACATATGCTAAATGTGGCTGGGCTTAGAATGCAAATGAAGTTAAGGGAAAACACAGGTGTTGAGAGGCATGAAATGGGAGCCAGACAGGACCACAACACTACCAGTGACAGTACCACAAAAGGTCATGTGTGAGACTAGGTTGGATAATGGGCTAACACTCCACCAAGGAGGTACTGGGTTAAGAGGGAGTTTTTAGACCAGTTGACTTTAGATCTCACTCTAGAAGTTCACCACAAGACAAGACTTAGAAGAGTATATTATAAAAATAACTCTAAGTGCCTATATTCAGGGCAGCCCCGGTGGCTCAGTGGTTTAGCGCCACCTTCAGCCTAGGGTGTGATCCTGGAGACCCAGGATCGAGTTCCGCATCAGGCTCTTTCATGGAGCCTGCTTCTCCCTCTGCCTGTGTCTCTGCCTCTCTCTCTCTCTCTGTGTTTCTCATGAATAAATAAATAAATCTTAAAAAAAAAAAAAAAGTGCCTGTATTCATTTCCTAGGACTACTGCAGCAAATTACCACAAACTGGTTGTCTTTAAACAGCAGCCCCCCTTGTGAGGAAATTGACCATTGCTTCATCTTTTCATCATCACTTAATCAAGGCTCAAATTCCTGGGTAGTTGCATTTGTTTGGTTTTGTGTTCTGGCTGCTGGGAAGGAGAAGGAGGAAGGGAAGATATGCTTCTTTGTTTTCTGTTATGAGAGATAAACTGTTACTTCTCACCATGAAAGAGGTTGGAAGATAGACAGGAAAAAAATTTCCTATTAGTCTGGATCTGAGGAGGAACTATTTTAAGTTTCCTTTTCCTTTTTCTTTTCCTTTTTTGCAAAGAGACAAAAGTAATTCACGTGCTGTTGTCTGGGTAGGGAAAATTTATATGTGAGGTAAATTTTTCTTCTCAGACCATTGGATGCTTCGTGACACAACTTTTTATGGTCGATCTCCTCCCGCTTGAGTTGTAATTTCATAGGTGGTATGTTCTGAATATCTCGAAGGGACTGATAAGACTCATGGCAGATCTAAAATAAGGAAGCCCTTTCTTGTTGTCCTTATTCTCTGGTTCCAGCAATGCAAATTCTGCTAGATTGGTACCTAGCCTGTGGATTTAGATTGCTACTAGATCATCAAAAACACTATTGCTTAGGAAATGAAATTTTGTGGACAAGGGGATTATGCTGAAACATTTTCATGTGTCCTTCTAAAACTCAAGAAAAGTACAGAATTGGATTGGAATGTCCTGAGAATTGCTGGAAGAACTACAGTAGGACAGAAGATGCAGTTGTCAAAGAAAACTCTGATAAGGCACTTGAATAAGACCTTTCCAGCTAAAGCTCAGAATTGGGAAAGGGAAAATTGAGTGGTTTTAATTTTTCTCTAGGAGTAAAAGAGTTTCATTTCAGGGAACATTAAAATACAAGGAAAGGGGATCATTATGTTAAATTCCAAATGTTATGATTTTTACGTAAGTAAATAGCTGGCATAGTATTATTTGGGTAGTGTCATCTAATAAACTAGACTTGAAAATATAACTGAGCAGGAACTAACGCATTCTCAGGTAGTATACAATGTGGCTGGTGTACAATGTGGCTGGTGGATACAATGTGGCTGGTGGATAAAAAGTGAATGTTCTGCCTTGATCCATTTCAAAGGCTTCAGAGGCCAGTATCAAAGAGGCATTCATAAAGGCCTTGAAGAGCTAGACTCCTTGTCTCATTTGCTCCAGGCCAGCATGTGGGAGGCCAGCCCAGGATGTGTGGGTAGGACTTGTCTGATATTACCTTGATCTCCTCCCCCTAGAACATCCACAGGGTACACTGTGTTCTAGGAAAAATTGATACAAAATGGTCAGTACACCAACAAATTAATGAAAAACTTGCCTCCTCCTCGACTTCAAGTATGACAAGATACTAGGAATCTTTAAAAACACAAAATAGAACACACAGAAATTTTAACTTCTTCCAAGGCCAAAAATCACCCTAAATGAAGACAAACTCCAAAGGACAAACCAGGAGAAATATTTTGCACCACTTGACAAAGGTTCATATTCTTAATATATAAGAAGCCACACCCTAGAGGGAGAAAAAGGAGAAAAACACAAATAGGCATCTCATTAAAAAAATAAAATAAACAGATGGCTAATAACATGAGAAGTTTTTCAACATTACCAATAATTTAAAATAAAAAACCACAAATGAATGCAGAAGTGAGAAAATGCAGAAGCGGGAGACAGCAATGTAAAATACCAATACTACCTAGTGAATTCCCAGATTACAGAAAGAAAGCAATCATGTCCTATTAGTGAAAATGCAAAATAGTACAGATTTTTTGCAAGGTTATATGACAATGCTCATCAACCTTTACAACATGTATTCCTTTTAAAGCATCAGTTCTTTACTAGAAATGTTATCTTACAGGCATATTAACACAAATGGAAAAAGATCTATGTACAAGGCTAGCCATTGTAGCATTATAATAGGAATAAAAAAACCCTAAGTTCAACATAAATATCCAATAAAAGGGAAACAGTTAAATAAATTAGTAAACATCCACCTAATGGAAGACTCTGGAGCCATTAAAAATAATGAGATCAATATCCTTTTACTGCATCGGTTGTTCAATAAATTATTGCTAAGCACCCATTAACAGTCCAGATGCCCCTTCATATAACTTCCTAGTCACAAGCATCCTCTCCAGAGGTAACCACTTCTTGAATTCTATCACTATTAGATTCATTTTGTCTATTTTGAACTTTATATAAGTGTAACCATTCAGAATATTTTCTTTCACAGCTGGCTTCTTTGGTTGTCATTGTTTGGAAGAAACAGTCACGTTGAATCTTGCTATAGTTTGTTAATTTCTATTTTTACATGGTATTTTTATTGAATATGCCAAAAATCTATTTGTGTGGTCTACAACTGGTTGTAATTTTTATTTATTATGAATAATATTCTATGATTGTTTCTTTTATATATTTTTAAATTCACATATATCTACATTTTTGTTAGGTATATACCTAGGAGTAAAATTGTATACATTTAAGTTCTTTAAAAAAGGGACGCCTGGGTGGCTCAGCAGCTAAGTGCATCTGCCTTCAGCTCAGGGCGTGTTCCTGGAGTACCGGGACCAAGTCCTGCATCAGGATCCCTGAGGAGAGCCTGCTTCTCCCTCACCCTCTGCCTATGTCTATGCCCCTCTCTTTCTGTGTGTCTCATGAACAAATAAATAAAATCTTTAAAAAAAATAAGTTCTTTTAAAAATAATAGTATCCTTTCTTTAAAAAAAAAAAAAAAAGATTTATTGGGGATCCCTGGGTGGCTCAGCGGTTTGGCGCCTGCCTTTGGCCCAGGGAGTGATCCTGGAGCCCCGGGATCGAGTCCCACATCGGGCTCCTGGCATGGAGCCTGCTTCTCCCTCTGCCTGTGTCTCTGCCTCTTGTTCTCTCTCTCTGTGTCTCTCATGAATGAATAAATAAAATCTTTAAAAAAAAAGATTTATTTATTTTTGGAGAGGAAGAGTGAGAGAGAGAGAGAGCATGAGCAGAGGAGAGGTAGAGTGAGGGGGCCAGAATCTCAAGCAGACTCCCTGCTGAGTGAGGAGCCCAATGTGGGGCTCAATACCATGACCCTGAGATCATGACCTTAGCCAAAACCAAGAGTTGGACACTTAACTGACTGAGTTACCCAGGCTCTAGCATTATTTCCTTTTTAAAAAACTAATATATTTTCTTCTTTCCTATATTCCATTAATTTTATAATTAAAAGAAAGCCAAATCTTGAATATAATGACAGAGATCTGATCCAAAGAAGTGGAAAAGATAATCAGGCTAATTAATAAGAATTAGTAATAACAGTTCAGTGAGTAGATATCAAATTTAACTTTGAGCTGCCTGATAGCCCAGGGAGGATATATTCTGTGTAATTCGGGGTTAAATAGGCTCTCAGTATTGATAAGATATATCAAAAACATGATTCATCATGTGTTGCCTAATGAGACAATGGCCAGTTTTTTGGCATAGTTGAAAACTGGATTTCAAAAATAGGAGAGTAGGATAATGAAAGAAGTGGAAATGTAGGTTTAGATTAGATTGTGAAGAGCTTTAAAAGCCAAATTAAGAAATGTAGACTTTATGATTTGGGCATTGATTAGACCAGAGGTCTTTAATCAGAGAAGTAAGACAGTTTATTCATACTTTAGAACTATACTCTGCTATCACTATGTGACAGTAAGACAACACCCCACCTTTCTAACTACTTGCTCTAAGTAATATAGCTTAATATAGCCATTGGTACCAAGGATCAAGTCTCTACTTCTTATCCATCCAGTGGAACAACAGAAAAAGGGTGAAGCAGAAATGAGTGCCTTCGGTCTCCTGTCAATTATTTTTCAAGCCAAGACTGAGAAACAGACTCTAGTTCTCTTCCTCAACAAAAAAAATTATTTGGGACCACCTCTCCACATGCCTTGCCACATCTTGAATCAATCAATAGACTATCTCCTTCATCTGGGATCTATTCAACAGGGAGGATTGATTCCACTTTGGAGGTATTTTAGAGAGGCTTCACTATTGGGGGTAGGGAGAGGATTTGAGATTTAGCTACTGTTGTTGGAAAACAGACTCATCAAGCCCAATAGAAATTGAGGAGAATAGAATTTGGGACTTTAATTTATAAAAGGAAGGGAATTTCATTTTTTGACTTTGATTTATCTGTGAGAATGCCTGAGTGTATGGGTCTCAAGATCTGAATTCAGGCCAGCAATAAGAGTCTTTATTTTAGCCTCAAACCTAAGCTAAATTATAGCTTAGCATTGGAGTAGTAGAGTTTTATCCATATTAACATAATTGTATTTCAATTAGCATTTGACTAATTTTTTGGGGGGTGTATATTCTTCATTAATCAGAATTGGGGTAGAGATGGGGAAAGGAGCATTCAAAATCTCCAATGATACAGTTCTTGAAGGTGTATAGTGATAATTTTTTGAAGAAAATCTAGCAATATTTATCAAATGTTTATTTATTTTTATTTTATTTTTAAAGATTTTATTTATTTATTCATGAGAGACACACAGAGAGAGAGAGACAGAGACAGAGACACAGGCAGAGGGAGAAGCAGGCTCCATGCAGGGAGCCTGATGTGGAACTCGATCCCACGACTCCAGGATCACGTCCAGGGCTGAAGGCAGGCACTAAACCGTTGAGCCACCCAGGGATCCCTTATCAAATGTTTAAATGTACATAACATACTCTTTCACTTAACAATTTCATTTCTAGGAACTTATTTTATTTTATTTTTAAAGATTTTATTTATTCATGAGACATGGAGAGAGAGGCAGAGACATAGGCAGAGGGAGAAGCAGGTTCTTCGAGGGGAGCCCAATGTGGGACCGATCTCCAGACCCTGGGATCATGCCCTGAGCCAAAGGCAGACACCCAACCACCGAATCACCCAGGAGTCCCTCTAGGAATTTATTTTATTTTATTTTATTTTTTTAATTTTTATTTATTTATGATAGTCACAGAGAGAGAGAGAGAGAGAGAGAGAGGCAGAGACACAGGCAGAGGGAGAAGCAGGCTCCATGCATCGGGAGCCCGACATGGGATTCGATCCCGGGTCTCCAGGATCACGCCCTGGGCCAAAGGCAGGCGCCAAACCGCTGCGCCACCCAGGGATCCCGGAATTTATTTTAAAGATAGTGTACAGGCATATAAAGATGTAAGGAATGTTTATTGTTTATTAATAATATTGAAAACTTGAAATATTTTTTTAAAGATTTTTATTTATTTATTCATGAGAGACACACACACACAGAGACAGAGACATAGGCAGAAGGAGAAGCAGGCTCCATGCAGGGAGCCCAACATGGGAATCAATCCCGGGACTTCAGGATCACGCCCTGAGCCAAAGGCAGACACTCAACCGCTGAGCCACCCAGTCGTCCCAAAACTTGAAATAATTTAAATGTCCAAGGACAAGACAGGTTAAATATGATACCTCCATTTTATACTATCTCTATTCCTCTGCTAGCATTAAAAAGAAACAGACTCTGGGTGATTTGGGGGGAAAATGAGAATATACTAAAAATATCTTGTATGTCATGAAAAGGAAGGAAAGGTTGAAGAATTAATACTCAGGAATAGATGTAATCAGGGCAGTTTCAGAGGATGAGGGAGTTATCCTGTTTATTGCAAATAACTCTGTACTGTGTGTGTGTGTGTGTGTGTGTAACAAGAAGGACACATTATGTTTATAATTTTTAAAACTTTAAGGAAGAATTGTTGTTTTTTTTATTCTTGTTTTTGTAAAACCTAGCATGACTAACATATTCTTAGGGCAGTAGTTTAGATTCATTTGGCCTAGTTTTCCTAGATGTATAAACCTTGAGTTAACTCTTAAAATTCTCTGGTCATAGTATATTAGTTACCTATTACTGCATAGAATATTACCCCAAAATTTGGTGGCTTAAAATAACAAATATTTCTTATTTACAGTTTCAGTGGGTCAAGAATTCAAAAGGGGCTTAGTTGGGTGTTCTGACTTAGGGTGTGTCATCAGACTGCAATTCAGATGTCATTTGGGGCTGCAGTCATTTCAGACTTACTGGGGATGGAGAATCCACTGCCAAGATGGTTCCCTGACATGGCTTTTAGCAAGAAGCCTCAGCTTCTTTCTGACTATTGGTTGGGGGCCTCAGATCTTCACTACATGGACCTCTGTGCAGGGCTGTTTGAATATATTTATGACATAGCAGTGGCCCCTCACCCCACTCCCAGTAAGTGATCTAAGAGAGGGCAAGGCAGAAGCCATAACGTCTTATTATACTCCAGCATCAGAATGGACATGCTGGGGTAACTGGGTGGCTCAGCTGGTTAAGCATCTGGCTTTTGGTTTTGGCTCAGGTCACGATCTCATGGGTTGGGAGGTTGAGCCCCGTGTAGGGGTTCAGTGGAGAGTCTGCTTGAAGACTATCGCCCTCTGCCCCTCCCCCCTTAAAATAAAATAAATTTTTTAAAGAAGAAAAAAGAATGGACATATCATCATCTCTGTAGTATACTACTGGTTATACAGACTAGTCCTGGTACAGTATGAGAGGGGACTATATGTGGGAGTTGTTTAGGGAAAATACACTCTTTTCCTACTCTACTTCTAGTCACCAAATATGTGGGGGGTTTTCCACACACCGACAAATACTCCAACACCATCTGGTGTCCTACAATTCATTTCAGTTCTGACACTATGTACTTGGAGTTAGTATCATATCCCATAAGTCAGGGATTCAGTCCTACAAGACCATCTTCAAGACTTCAGATGTCAATTTTTTTTTTTTTTTAAATTTTTTTTATTTATTTATGATAGTCACACAGAGAGAGAGAGAGGCAGAGACATAGGCAGAGGGAGAAGCAGGCTCCATGCACCGGGAGACTGACGTGGGATTCGATCCTGGGTCTCCAGGATCGCGCCCTGGGCCAAAGGCAGGCGCTAAACCACTGCGCCACCCAGGGATCCCTTCAGATGTCAATTGTAAGTCCCAGGTTGTCATTTATACTACTGATGGCTGAAGCTATAAATTGGAGTTCCCATAACTCCATCCTTAGGTTTGATAATTTGCTAGAATAGTTCACAAAATTCAGGGAAATACTTACTGATATTTATTACCATTTTATTATGTAATAAAGGATATGACAAAGGATACAGATTACAGCCAAAGAGATCCATAGGGTGAAATCTGAAACGGTCCCAAGTGGAGGAACTTCTGTCCCCGTGCAGTTTAGATGTGTCACAATCTCAGAATGTAGATGTGTTCACAAAACTGGAAGCTTCCTGAACCCTGTAATTCAGGGATTTTAATGGAAGCTTCCTAATGTAGGTATGATTATTAACTCCTCTTCTCAGGTAGGGCAAGGGCCTAAAGATCTTCTAATCATGGCTTGGTCTTTCTGGTGACCAGCGCCCATTCTGAAGCTATCCACAAACACATTGAATCAACTCATTAGAACAAAAGATACTCTTATCACCTGGGAAATCCAAGAGACTTAGGAACTCTATCAAGAAAAAGGTCAAAGACCAAATATTCAAACAAAATATGCTCCTAGCACCATCATTACTTAGAAAATTACAAAGGTTTTAAGAGCTCTGGCCAGGGATTGGTGATAAAAACTAAAATATATGCTTCTTGTCACATCACAATATCAAAGGAGCAAACACCAGGAGGTATGAATTGGTGGAGGCCATCTTGGATGCTGACTACCAACATATCATTTTGATTGTTTTGGGGGAGGGGAAATGGATAGTTTGGGCCAGGGTGGGAAAGGAAGCTTTTATTTATTTTTTTTTTTAAGATTTTGTTTATTTATTTGAGAGAGAGTGAGAGAGCATGAGTGGGGAGGGGCAGAGGGAGAGGGAAAATCAGGCTCCCTGAGTGCAGAGCCCACATGGAACTTGATCCTGGGACTCCAGGATCATGACCTGAGCAGAAGGAAGATACTTAACTGACTGAGCCATCCAGGTGCCCCAGGAAGGGAAGCTTTTTCACTGTATATACTTTTGTGCTTAAAAAAATTTTGAACCATGTTGAATGTGTTTAGTACAAAATTTTAGGGGGGTCTGGGTGACTCAGTTGGTTAAGCATCTAACTCTTGGTTTCAGCTAAGGCTGTGATTTCAGGATCTTGAGATTGAGTCCCACATTGGGCTCCTCATTCAGTAGAGAGTCTGCTTGAGAATCTCTCTGACCACTCCCCCTCCCCCAGCATGGGCTCTCTTATTTATTTATTTATTTATTTATTTATTTATTTATTTTCAATATTTTATTTATTTATTCATGAGAGACACACACAGAGAGAGGCAGAGACACAGTCAGAGAGAAGCAGGCTCCATGCAGAGAGCCCACAATGTGGGACCCGATCCTGGGACTTCAGCATCACACCATGGGCCAAAGGCAGGCGCTCAACCACTGAGCCACCCAGGCGTCCCTTATTTATTTATCTGAGAGGGAGAGAGAGAGCAGAGGGGAAGGCAGAGGGAGCTGGAGAGGAAGGCCCCCCACTGAGCAGGGAACCTGAATTGGGGCTTGATCCCAAGATTTGGGGATCATGACCTGAGCCAAAGGCAGACACTTAATTGGTTGAGCCACCCAGGTGCCCCAATAAATAAATCTTTAAAAAAAAAAAAAAAAGAACAGAATTTCTACTACCAGGTCCCCAGGATTTAAAAGTAAAGGAAAAAAGATTCTCCTATCAGTTTCCCATGATTTAGACTAATGGTTCTCAAATTTAACATGTGACAGAATCACCGAAAGACTTGTTAAAATGCAGATTTTAAGCTGGGCCCTACTGTCAGTTTCCAAATCAGTAGGTCAAGGGTAAAGATTGAGAATTTGTATTTCTAATAACTTTTAGGGTGATACGGATAATGTTGCAGGATCGTTGAGTGTGAAGGTCAAGTAAGAATTCTTGAGAAGTCTTACAGTGCAACTTGGTAAGTTTAGTTAATAACTTGGTAAGTTTAGTTAATGGAAATAGGACCCCTGGGCAGAAGCAGCTGCACTTTTGCTGTATGAAGCTGGCAGTTATATGCTTAGTGCTCAAGGGGGAGGGGACATGCAGGGAGTATGAGGTCATAAATGTTTCTTCAAAGTTATACTCATAAAACTACTTTCACAAGATATCTCTGGTGCTTATCATTCAGTTTGATATTAACTATCAGTGAGATTTATAGGCAGTCACGAGACCCTTTAAGAATGTAACAACCAGCACGTATTTGATCCTTATCGAAACTATGCAGGCTATAGGTTAGTCTTCTGAGCTAAAGGTGAATGTTTTCCCCCCCTTTTTTTTTAAGATTTTATTTTTTATTTGAGAGAGAGCAAGCACAGAAGGAGAGGGAGAAGTGGACTCCCCGCTGAGCAGACAGCCCGACATTGGGCTGGATCCCAGGACCCCGAGATGATGACCTGAGCCGAAGGCAGACCCAGAGTGAATGTTTTTGTTTCTTTCCCTTATCAGTACTGCTGGTCCAGGGAGCACACTTTTAGAAGCACTAATTTAGACCCACTCTGTCCAATACAATAGTCACTAACCACACATGACTATTAAGCACTTCAAATGTGTCTAGCAAATTGATCTGTGTTTTAAGTATACACTGGATTTGAAAGACTACAGAGGCACCTAGGTGGCTCAGTCTGTTAACTATCTGCCTTCGGCTCAGGTCATGATCCCAGAGTCCTGAGATCGAGCCCCAAGTCAGCCTCCCTGCTCAGTGGAGAAAACCTGCTTCTCCCTCTCCTTCTGCTGCTCCCCCTGCTTGTGTTTTTTCTCTCTCTCTCTCTGGGTCAAATAAATAATTTAAAAAAAAAAAAAGACTGAGTACAAAAGAATATAAAAGATGTCCTTAGTAATTTTCTTTTTTTTTTTTTTGAGAATTTTACTTTCCTCTTTTTTTAAAAGATTTTATTTACCTATTCATGAGAGACACAAAGAGAGGCAGAGAGAGAGGCAGAGACAGGAGAAGTAGGCTCCATTCAAGGAGCCCAATATGGGACTCAATCCCGGGACTCCAGGATCACGCCCTGAGCTGAAGGCAGACGCTCAACCATTGAGCCACCCAGGTGTCCCTCCTTAGTAATTTTCTTCATTGATTCTATGTTGAAATGATAATATTTTAGATATATCGGTTTTAAAAAAAAAACTTTTTTTTAAGAGATTTTATTTATCTATTCATGAGAGACACAGAGAGAGAGAGGCAGAAACGCAGAGGGAGAAGCAGAGACACAGGCAGAGGGAGAAGCAGGCTCCCTCCCTGTGGGGAGTCCAAAACAAGACTCCATCCGGGCACTCAGGGATCCTGCCCTAAGCCCCTAAGCCGAAGGCAGATGCTCAACCACTCAGCCACCCACACAGGCATCCCCGGGTTAAAAAAATATTTAAAAATAATTCCACATGTTTCTTTTTACTGTTGGCTATCGGAAAATTTCAGTTAAGGTATGTGGCTCATTACATTTGCATTACATTTCTATTAGACAGTGCTAATTCAGACAATTCTTTGTTCTCTTCAATGCTTTCTGGTCCTTTAACACTAGGATTTTTTTTTTAAGTCTTTTTATTTATTTATTCATGAGACACACAGAGAGGAGAGAGAGAGAGGCAGAGATACAGGCAGAGGGAGAAGCAGGCTCCATGCAGGGAGCCCGACGTGGGGCTTGATCCCGGGTCTCCATGATCAGGCCCTGGGCTAAAGGCGGCACTAAACTGCTGAGCCACCCTGGCTGCCCCAACACTAGGATTTTGCCAAGAGACTAGATCTGATAAACTATTGTCTAAATTGTTAATAAGTGACTTAGTAAATTTGTTTCAATTGAAACCTATTTCAATCTGCTGTCCACATATGAAAGAGTAACTAATAGAAGGAATTTTCTGACATCTTGACAGCCAGGTGGTGAGACACCTTTGGTTAAGCAGATCTTCTTAACCCTTCTTGGCTTCTACTGATCTCCAGCCACATCTGTGGCTTCAGCACAGGAAATGATAGGACCCGCAGGCAAAAGAATTCATTCCCTTTTCTCAGGCTTAAGTTTTTTTTACCATAACACAGACATGTTAAAAAAGAAAAACCAAATTAATGTTGAACTACAAGACACCCGTTTTAAACGCCTTTAAGTTACCCTTTCATGAATGTCACAATCTTTTTTTTAGGTAGGTCAAAGGAATTTTTAAAAATATTTTTTATTTTAATAAATTTTTATGTTTTAATCTCTCTAGTGAACATTTGGGGCTTGAACTCACAACCCTGAGGTCACATGTTCTTCCAACTTAGCCAGCCAGGTGCCCCTCAAAGTAATCAGCATGGAGCCTGACTCAGGGCTCGATCTTAGGACCCTGAGATCACAACCTGAGATGAAATGAAGAGTCAAATCCTTAACCAACTAAGTACCCAGGCATCCCACTATTGAGATTTTCATTTCTGTGATCATATTTTCAATTTCCAAGACTTTTTATTGCTCTTTAAAATTTAGAGTTTAGGACAGCCCTGGTGGCTCAGCGGTTTGGTGCCTGCCTTCGGCCCACGGCATGATCCTGGAGACCCGTGGATTGAGTCCTTGCTTCTCCCTCTGCCTGTGCCTCTGCCTCTCTCTCTCTCTCTCTGTGTCTCTCATGAATAAATAAATTTAAAATCTTTTTAAAAAAAAAAATAAATAAAATAAAATTTAGAGTTTAAATTCCCTTTTCAAATCACACCTTATCCAAAAAATAAAAATAATTAAAATTGCACTTCATTCTTGTTTTTTAGACGAAATGTTTCTGAAGCTATGAGAACTAGTTTTTGCTTGTTTTCTTCTTCTGTATCATATAGGTTTCCTTCAAGTTGCTTTTTCTGTTTGTTTCTAGTTACTGTGTTTTTATTTATTTATTTGGGAGAGGCAGAAGGAGAGGGAGAGAGAAAGCCAAGCCAACTATGTGCTGGGTGCAGAGCCCAACAAGAGGCTCAATACACAATCCAATCCAAAACCAAAAGTGGAATGCTTAACCAACTGTACCACCCAGGTGCCCCTAGTTACTATGGTTTTGTTTTTGTTTTTTTATTTTTATGTTTTAAAAGATTTTATTTATTCTTTCATTCATGAGAGACACAGAGAAAGAGGCAGAGACTTAGGCAGAGGGAGAAGCAGGCTCTCTGCGGGGAGCCTGATGTGGGACTTGATCCCAGGACCTCAGGATCATGACCTGAACTGAAGATAGACATTCAACCACTGAGCCATCCAGGTGCTCCTCAAACTACCTTTTTAACTAGAAGTCAGGAATATTTAAATATTATTTAGTAAAAAATAATAATAATAAAAAGGAGATGTTGAATTGGCCAAGGTGGTAAACAAATTACACACAATTTCCTGTATCTCCAACTTTCTGATGAATTGATTCAAGAATTATAAAAAGAAAATTTTTGTTTTGCTTCTGAAAACTAAAGAGAAACCCCTTTCCCACCTTAGTCTTGAAGGAATTTCCATGGAGTTGAATCAGATGAAAGATTTGGAGCAAACAACTATATAGAGGACTTTTTTAAAGTTTGGAATTATCTCATTTGGAGATAAAAAAGAAGGCTTGTGCATTGAGAATTTCCCAAAGATTACCTCTATTTGGGGAAAAATATAAGCTGGTGTTGTCTTTATTTTAGGTTACTAAATGATAATCCAGATCTAGATATATATTATTCATTCAATTCAACAAATACTTATTGAGCACCTGCTATATGCTGGGTACTGTTCTAGTCACTAGAAAGAGAACAATGAATAAAACACACAGAAATCCCTACCCTTATGGAACTTTATTTCAGCAGGAGAAGAGACAATAAACAACTCACATAATAATTACTAGTATATGAAACATGTTAGAAGACTATAAGTGTTATGGGAAATAATAAAGCAGAGAAAGGAGAGGATCCGGAGTAACTGCGTTGGAAGGCTAGTCACATTATTTAGGGTGATCAGTGAAATCAGGGCCTCATTGAAATGTATTATTTGAGTAAAGACTTGAAGGCAAGAAAGTTAATAGTAAAGTTATCTGTGGGAAGAGTGTTCCAGGCAGAGAAAGCAGAGGAGCAAAATGACCACTATGGTTGGAATAGAATGAGGAAGAAAGCAGTAGAAGACCAGGTCAGAGAGGTGAGATAGGGTGGGGGGAACTGCAAATCCAGTGGAGTCTTGTTAGCTATTGTAAAGACTTTTGTTTTTACTTTGAGTGGAATGGGGAGCCATTGCAGGGTTTTGAGTAGAGAAATGGCAAGAGCGAATGCAGTGAGTTCACTTTAGGAAACTATCTTAGTGTCCAGAGGAGAGATGATGGTGGCTTAGACCAGGGTGGTAGCAATAGATATAGTGATAAATGATCAGATTTTACATATATTTTGAAGGTAGAAACAGCCAGATTTCCTGGTGGGTAGGATATAGAGTGTGAGAAAGAAGGGAATCAAAGATGATTCCAAGTGAATCCTGATGACTTTTCTATATTTCAAAGATAATAAGAAACTCCTAAGTTTCTATGCATTCTCATATGCAACAGTAGATTGCATTCCAAATGCAATCTCTATTCCAAAATGACAATGGAACAGTGTTAACTGTTCTAAGGGAAAAAGATCATGATTCTAAGCTGCTACACCTAGCTCTCCCTGAAGTGGCAAATTACTTTGGCAGTCAGAGAGATTAGCTGGCTGAGATCCAACTAATTTAGGCAACCACAACAGAGAAAATAATTTTAAAAAAAATGCTCTGCACAATAGTCAAAGGACATCAATGAAATACCTAAAGCCCCCACCACCTCCTTTGCTTTCTCACCTGGGAGGGTCTTCTCTTGCAGATCTGTTCCGTGACCATGAATCACACCAATGGTAAAAGCCTGCCAGCAGAATGCTGCAGCCTTGTAATGAGAGGCCTAGCTCAATCGAAACTGAACAGCTTAGTGACTGGCACAAGTTCTGCAAACCATCTATCAATACAGATTTTTTTTTCCTTAATAAAAAAAGAAACATAAAAATCTAAAAAAAAAAACAAAAAAACAAAAAACCCAATCCACAAAGCATGATATATAAGAAACAGTGATAAGGAAAGAACTGACAAGCTAACAAATATAAACACTGTTGATAAAGAGATTTTAAAGTTTAATGCAATTCCCCAGAAAAGATTCTTAAAATAGGGCAGCCCTGGTGGCGCAGCGGTTTGGCGCCGCCTGCAGCCCGGGGTCTGATCCCGGAGACCTGGGATCGAGTTCCGCGTCGGGCTCCCTGCATGGAGCCTGCTTCTCCCTCTGCCTGTGTCTCTGCCTCTCTCTCTGTGTCTCTATGAATAAATAAATAAAATCTTTAAAAAAAAGAAAAGATTCTTAAAATAGAAAACAAAGTAAGAGGGCAGCTCACGTGGCTCAGCGATTTAGCGCTGCCTTCAGCCCAGGGCATGGTCCTGGAGTCCCAGGATCAAGTCACACAAGTCACACATGGGGTTCTCTGCATGGAGCCTGCTTCTCCCTCTGCCTGTGTCTCTGCGCCTCTCTCTCTCTCTCTGTGTGTCTCTCATGAATAAATAAATAAAATATTAAAAAAAATTAATGGCAATCTTGAACTGAATCACAATAAAAGTGGAAGTAGGGTATAAGACAGGGGAGAATAAAATCCTGCTAAAAGTATCCTCTGTAATATGCAATAGGAAAAACTTTCTTCAACAAATTGTGTTGGGAAATTTGGACAGCAACAAGCAAAAGAATGAAACTAGACCACTTTCTTACACCATACACAAAAATAAACTCAAAATGGATTAAAGACCTAAATGTGAGACCTGAAACCATAAAAATCCTAGAAGAAAGCACAGGCAGTAACTTCTTTGACATCAGCTATAGCACCTTTTATCTAGACATGTCTCCTGAGGCAAGGGAAATGAAAGCAAAAAAAAAACCGCCCAAAAAAACAAACAAAAAAAAACTACTAGGACTTCATCAAAATAAAAGGCTTCTGCACAGTAAAGTAAAAGGATTCTGCACAGTAAAGAAAACAATCAACAAAACTAAAAGACAACCTAATGAATGGGAGAATATATTTGCAAATGACATATCTGATAAAGGATTAGTATCCAAAGTATATAAGAAAACTTAAAAAAAAAAAGAAAGAAAACTTATACAACTCAACACCAAAAATCCCCATATAATCCAATTAAAAAGTGGGCAGAAGATATGAACAGACATTTCTCCAAAGACGACATCCAAGTGGCTAATAGACACATGAAAAGATGCTCAATATCATTGATCAACTGCACAGCTGTCAGAATGGCTAAAATTGAAAACATAAGAAACAATAAGAGTTAACAAGGATGTGGAGAAAAAGGAACCATCATGCACAATTGGTGGGAATGTAAACTGTGTAAAACAATATGGTGATTCCTGAAGAAATTAAAAATAGAATCACCATAGGATCCAGTAATTCTACTACTGGACATTTACCCAAAGAATACAAAAACACTAATTTGAAAAGATAGATGCACCCCTATGTTTACTGCAGCATTTTTTTACCAAAAAAAATAGCCAAATTATGAAAGCAGCTCAAGCATCCATTGATAGATGGATAGACAAAGAAGAGGTGGTATATATAATGGAATATTAGCTATAAAAAAAGAATGAAATCTTATTTGCAACAACATGGATAGATCTAGAAGGTATAATGCTAAGTGAAATAAGTTAGTCAAAGACAAATACCATATGATTTCACTCATATGCAGAATTTAAGAAACAGAATTAACAAAGAAAAAAGAAACAAACAAAAAAAAACAGATTCTTACACATAGAGAACAAACTGGTGGTTACCAGAGGGGAGGTATGTGTATGTGGTGAAATAGGTGAAGGAGATTAAGAGTACACTTATGATAAGCCTGAAGTAATGTATAGAATTGTTAAATCACTATATTGTACACCTGAGAACCAATAAAACACTGTACATAAATTATACCAGAATTTTTTATAAATTTAAAAATAAGTAAATAATTTTTTTAAAAGACAAGATTAGTACAAGACATGCATAGAAGGAAGGTCATGTGAAGACACAGGGAAAAGGTGGACATTGTAAGCCAAGATGAGAGGCTTCGGAAGAAATCAACTCTGTTTACATATTGATCTGAGACTTCTAGCCTCCAGAATTGTGAGAAAAATAAATTCCTATTGTTAAGCCAATAAATAAAATAAAATAAAATAAAATAAAATAAAATAATAAAATAAAATAAAATAAAAAATTGTAAGGGAACAAAATTATAGAGAATGTATCGTGATGGTCATAAAAAATATTGGTTCATATTATAACTATTAACAATGGGTAACCATATTCATATTATAACTATTAACAATGGGTAACCACCAGTAAAAGAGGAAAAAGATTTATTTATTTCTAAGTATTTATGTATTTGACAGAGAGAGAGCGAGCACCAGAGAGACAGAACAAGTATGAGTCAGGGGCAGAGGGAGAAGGAGAAGCAGACTCCCCACTGAGCAGGGAGCCAGACAGTGGGGACCTGAGCCCAAGGCAGATACAAACTGATTGAGCCACCTAGGTGCCTCGAGAAAAAGGACTTAAACAGAAATTGAAAATCCAAATGGCCACAGGGTTGGAGAAGTAACATAGAAGTGGGCAGTCTTACTTTTTTTTTTTTTTTTTTTTTGAAACATGGCTGTATTATTTAGCTCAGGCCACCATAACAATACTATAGATTGGTTGGGTCAAACAACAGAAATTTATTTTCTCACAATTCCAGAGGCTAGAAGTCTGAAAACAGGATGCTAGCATAATCTGGTTCTGATGAGAGCTCTCTTCTGGCTTACAGATGGTTGCCTTCTTGCTATGTCCTTACACAGAACAGAGAGAGAACAAGACCTCTGGTATCATTTCTTATAAAGGCACTAATCCCATCAGGAATGTCCCACCCTCATGGCTTCCTCTAAACCTAATTATTGCCCAAAGGCCCCATCTCCAAATACCATTACTTTGGGGGTTAGTACTTTAACATATGTATGGTGGCAGGGAACACAATTCAGTCCAGGGCAATGGCCATCTTAGGTTTTTAATAAAAATGATCACCCCATTGGAACAGAGGCATATTCTACCATAAGAAAACAAGAGTGCAAGCAAAGATTATAAATATAAACTGAAATTTACTTTCCACTTTGGAAAAAAAAAAAAACACAAAATGATGGGGACTATGGTGAACCAGAAGGCACATACCTCCACTGGGTAGCCAACCACTATATAGTTCCAGATGATTGTTGCCGTGTGAGACTAGCAGTCCCTTATAGATCTTCTTTTAAGTGTGGCTAGACAGGTATCTGAATTTCTGGATAAAATAAACATAATTTTAAATATCAGATTAAAAAGTTTTAAATACTCTATATGAGACCAAAACAGAAACAAAAACAAAAACAAAAGACCCAGCCATGTCTGTGGGCCAAATACAAGCTATCAATTTGTAACCACCTATGTATGACTTCAAAATTACTAACGAGCAAGAAAGCAAGATACATAGAATGCATAAGCCAAATAGCAAGAATAAGAATAAATGTATGATTAAGCACAATTAAAGTAAATGTAAATTCTCCTATTCATAGACAGTCATGGTGAGAAAAGAAAAAAATTTACATTTGAATCACAGCAGAAAAAGAGAATTTCTCTTTCCCAATAGTGTCAACCAAAGTTCCAGAATTGTTTGCCATTAGCCTTCCTGGTCTATCATCACTGACCAACCCTGAGTCTTGTGCTAGTCCTTGGAGCTGAAGGGTGATGGGGTCAGTCCCATCTGAAACACGTGGACTTAAAGTGAGCCAAATATACACCTAAAATAATATAACTAAAAAAGTTTGAAAATAGAGACATTTTATATCAAAAGATATGTTAACAGAAGAAAGCTATTGTGGCTAAAATGATTGGCTCATGTAACTGGAAGGCTAAAGTTAAGGTGGGGTTTATGGCTATTTCTGTAACTCAATAAGTTTATCAAAGACCTACTTTTTTTGGTCTAAGTAATTTGCCCCTTGCAATATTACATTCATCCTAAAATTGGCTTTCTGTATGCTAACAGGTTGGTTGCTAGTTATATAATCTGAATATAGGTTTTCATGCTTGTGGGTAAGTGGAAGAGAGTTGCTCACCAAACTGTTTAAAAAAAAAAAAAAAAGAAAGGAAGCCTGTCCATTTGGTTGATCTAGTAACATGCCTGCTCCTAAACTAAGAGAGTTTATCTGGGAATGCCATCTTCTCATTAGCTTCAGTTTGGATTCCTAATCTTATATTAGTTATCTATTGCCACTTAACAAATTACCCTAAAACTTTGTGGCTTAAAGCCACAACAAATATTTATTATCTCTCAAGGTTTCTATGGATCAGGAGCAGCATAGCTGAGCAGTGCTGGAAATCCAGAACCAGGATTTCCCATGAAGATTTGGTCAAGATGTCAGGTAGAGCTGTAGTCTTCTGAAAGCTCAACTGAGACTGGAGGGATCCCCTTTCAAGGACTCACATGGCTGATGCCTCAGTTCCTCTCTTCAGGGTCCATTTTACAAGGTTATATGAGTTATTTTCACAACATGGTGACTGGCTTACCCCAGAATGAATAATTATAGAATGCCAAGCGGAAGCTATGTCCTTGGAAGTCACACAGCATCATTTCCAATATATTCTAGTTGTTACATTTGAGTCACAGCAGAGAAAGAGAATTTCTCTTTCCCAATAGTGTCAACCAAAGTTCCAGAATTGTTTGCCATTAGTCTTCCTGGTCTATCATCACTGACCAACCCTGAGTCTTGTGCTAGTCCTTGGAGCTGAAGGGTGATAGGGTCAGTCCCATCTGAAACACATGGACTTAAAGTGAGGGAGAGAGAGTTCTCCAAAGGAAAATCAGGGTATTATTACCAGAAAAAGAAGAAATTGATACTGAACAAGCAAAAATAAAAGATTTCCACTATAGTGCCCATGTATTAATTGAAATTGTTACAGGAAGTGTGCATTATATCCTTAAAAAAATTTAAAAACACAAAAAGTTTAAGGATAATAATAGTGATTATCTCTACATGGTAGGATTACAGTAAAATTTTCCCTAGTATTCTCTGTATTCCAAACTTCCTTTCATAGGTATTTATTACTTTTATAATTAGAAAATAACGGTAACTATGATTGTATAAAAGGTAAAATTCACCACTCTAAGAAAGGAAATAGGGTGCAGTACTTCAAAAACAACAGATTTTTTTTTAAAAAGATTTATTTATTTATTTATTCATGATAGACAGAGAGAGAGAAGAGAGGCAGAGACACAGGAGGAGGGAGAAGCAGGCTCCATGCTGGGAGCCCAACGCGGGACTCGATCCCAGGACCTAGGATCGCGCCCTGGGCCAAAGGCAGGCGCCAAACCGCTGAGCCACCCAGGGATCCCCAAAAACAACAGATTAAAAAAAATCGATGTTTTTTTAAAAATATATATATATATTTTTTTAATTTATGATAGTCACACAGAGAGAGAGAGAGAGAGAGAGAGAGAGAGGCAGAGACACAGGCAGAGGGAGAAGCAGGCTCCATGCACCGGGAACCCGAAGTGGGATTCGATCCCGGGTCTCCAGGATCGCGCCCTGGGCCAAAGGCAGGCGCCAAACCGCTGCGCCACCCAGGGATCCCCTAAAAATATACTTTATTTATTTGAGAGAGAGAGTGTGCACGAGAAGGGAGGAAGGGCAGAGGGAGAGGGAGCAGACCCACTGAGCAGGGAGTCCAACTTGGGCTCAATCCCCAGACCCAGAGATGATGACCTGAGCCAAAGGCCAATGCTTAACTGACTGAGCCACCTACGCACCCTTCCATTATATTTTCTAATTTGTTCTTATTGTTATATAGGAAAATCCTTGCCACTACTGGCAGGAATATAAATTAGTAGAGTATAAAGTACTTAGAAAGAAGTTTGGTCTTCAAAAATGATTGTATCTTTCCAAACAGCTGGAACTATGAGAAGGAAGGTAAGAGCATCAGAAGTTATAAGTAAGCAGGAAAATGAAAAAGATTGTTTTCTTTTTTCTTGTTATTTACTTGAAAGACAATGTTTAAAACAAAACAAAACAAAAAAGTAAGGTGGGGTTTATAACAAATGTAGAAGGAAAATATATGACAACAATCATACAAAATACAGGAGGGCAGGTAAGTTTATTTGTAAATTTTTATTCGTCGTCAAGTTATTTCATTGTGAAGGAGGAAGCATCATAAATAGGGGCTTTCTAATTAGAAAGTAGGAAGTGGGAAAAGATACAGTATTGACTCTACATAGACTGTAATAAGTTAAGAATACATATTATTAGCATTACAGAAAACACTGAAAAAATAAATGGATAGCTAAGAAGTTAATGGGAAATGAAATATTTAAAAATAATAATTATTCCATTTATATAAAATTCAAAAACAGATAAAACTAGTCAATAATCTTAGAATCATATCAGTGGTTGCCTGGGGTGGGGCATTTAAGGAGGCTGACTGCAAAGGGGCAGAGTACTTCTGGAGAGGTGGAAATGTACACCTTGATTGGGGTAGTGGTTAGATACATTTGTACATTTGTCCAAAGTCATCAACTTGTTCACTTAAAATGTGCACCTTTATATAAATTATATCTTTAAAAAGTAGATTATTTTTTAAAAGGTTTTATTTATTAATTCATGAGAGACACAGAGAGAAAGAGAGGCAGAGACACAGGCAGAGGGAGAAGCAGGCTCCATGCAGGAGCCCAACATGGGACACAATCCCAGGTCTTCAGGATCACGCCCTTCGCCAGAGGCAGCGCTAAACCGCTGAGCCACCCAGGCTGCCCACAGAAAATAGATTAAAGATAGTATTGGGGCACCTGGTGGCTCAGTCGATTATCTGCCTTCAGCTCAGGTCATGATCACAGGATCCTGGGTTTAAGCCCCACACTGGGCTCCCCTCTCAGCGGGGAGTCTCCTTCTCCTCTCCATCTGCCCCACACACCCATTCATGCTCTCTCTGTATCATTCTTTCCCTCTCTCTCTCTCTCAAAACACATAAATAAAATCTTTTTTTTTAATGGTATTGTATCTTTGACCCAGGAATATGCTTGGTAAATTCAATACATATCTGTAGTTTTTGCTTGCCAGATATCCCTGACCTCATTTTTTGGTACTATCACCTGATTTATCTTTTTTTAGGTAACCACCCCTTTTCTACTTGATATAGCCTTGGTAACCAGTCAATTATATTGCCTCGTACTCCCCTGGCCAAAGGTAAACATAACCCAAGCTAGCTAATCAGACTCTCTGTCCCTGACATTTGAATCTTGAGTCATGTTAATCTAAGAACTAAAAAAGGTTAGATCTGTTATCTGGCTAATGATCAGCATCCTATTTTTTTTTTTTTTTAAGATTTTATCTATTGGGCAGCCCGGGTGGCTCAGCAGTTTAGTGCCACCTTCCACCCATGGCGTGATCCTGGAGGCCCAGGATCGAGTCCCACATAGGGCTCCCTGCATGGAGCCTGCTTCTCCCTCTGCATCTGTCTCTCTCTGTGTCTCTCATGAAATATAAATAAAATCTTTAAAAAAAAAGATTTTATCTATTTATTCATGAAAGACACACACAGAGAGAAAGGCAGAGACACAGAGAGAAGCAGGCTCCATACAGGAAGCGTGACATAGGACTCGATCCCGGGTCTCCAGGATCAGGCCCTGGGCTGGAGGCCGTGCTAAACCGCTGAGTCACCCAGGCTGCTCATCAGCATCCTATTTAGATCTTTGCCATGGTCTGTGCCCATCACTGCTGTACTTTTCTCCTTTTGCATTTCAGAGGTTCTTTTTTTCCTTTTTCAGAGAGAGAGAGAGACAGAGAGAGTGCGCACACACACAGATGAGTGTGTGCACCTGAACAGAGATGAAGGAGAGGCAGAGAGAGATGGAGAGAGAATCTGAAGCAGGTTCCATATCCAGCATGGAGCTTGACCTGGGGCTCAATCTCACAACCTTGAGGTCATGACTGGAACAGAAATCAAGAGTTGGCCACCTAACCAACTGAGCCACTCAGGTACCCCTGGATCTCAGTGGTTCTTAAAGAGACAAATTTCTCTCTCTTCCCTCATGGGCACTCTCTGGTACTTTGGAATTATCAGCCCCTGTGACAGGTTGCCAGTGGCTCTGGGAGGCCATGTAAGGCTCTTGGGCACAAATTATTCTGAGAAATTCTTGGGCTGCTCAAAGCCCTTCATAGATGCTGGTTACCCTCAGGTAATTAAAGAAAGTTATTCTACCACTCCCATATCATGCTGCGGGGCCCTGTGATGTTGTCTTAGGCTCACTTGCCTGAGCCTATCAGGCAACCATTCCTACTATGCATTCTTACTGCTTTTCTTATTTATTTATTTATTTATTTATTTATTTATTTATTTATTTATTTATTTATTATTTATGAGAGACACACAGAGAGGCAGAGACATAGGCAGAGGGAGAAGTAGGCTCCCCAGAGGGAATGTGATGTGGGACTTGATCCCAGGACCCCAGGATCACGACCCAAGCCAAAGGCAGATGCTCAACCACTGAGCCACCCAGATGCCCCTTCTTACTGCCTTTCTAGACTCCACTTATGAAAGTAAACCTTCTGCACTCAGACCACCATAAACCTTTTTTATCCTATACTCTAGGATCCATACAGAGGTGCAGAAGTAAGTGGTAGTCGTGGTAAGGGGACAGGGTATAGGGCACTTCCACCATTATCAGGTTCCTATATTTTTTACTTTGGGTTTTCCCCTTTCCTTTCTTTCTCTTTTCCGGGGAAACTGGAAGGGAGGGAGAAGCTCTATTCATCAAATCTACTGTATTGTCTATGCATATAAATTCTTTCTGTTTCCCTGCAGGGCCTAGAATTTTAAAATGCAAAAGTAAAGAAAAGGCTCCTTGTTTCCCTCTTCTGTGTCCTCTCACTAAAAACAAATAGCATAGAACCATTCTATCCGCTGTCTACTGGGGGGAGGGCTGCTCTTCATATTTTAAAAGGGCATAAACACATAAGCACATAAACAAGCTGTTTGAACATCCTTATACATATGTCTATTTGAACATGTGAGAAAATATCTATAAATTAAGTTAGAATTTGCATATTTTTAAGGCTCTTGGTGTGTATTGCCTGTTTTTTCCAACACAACTTTAGCCTCTTCAACTATGTATTTAATATATTTTTTCTTTTTTTTTAAGATTTTTATTTATTTCAGACAGAGAGAGAAAAAGCACGAGTAGGGAGGTGGGCAAATGGAGAGGCAGTAGACTTCCTGTCAAGCGGGGAGCCAAGCTCAGAGCTCGATCCCAGGACCCCAAGATCATGAGCCGAGCCAAAGCCAGATGCTTATTTGACTGAGCCACCCAGGTGCCCCTATACTTTCTCTTCTTATTGGGCTAGCTCATAATTCTAATGTGAATTTTGGTGGAACACAAAAATATTTTAATACACTTATAGCCCTATGGCTATTATCAAAAAATGAAAAAAATGGAAAATAACAAGTGTTAGTGAATATATGCAGAAACTGAAGCCCTTGTGAATCACTGGTGGGAATATAAAATGGTACAGCTGTTGTGGAAAAGTTTGGCACTTCCTCAGTAAGTTAAAGGTAACATTACCAAATTATCTGGCAATTCTACTCCTAGGTATATATCTAAAAGAATTGAAAACAGGGATTCAAACAGATGTTTGTATATTTACGTTCATAGCAGTGTCATTCACAATTGCCAAAAGTTGGAAACAACCCAAATGGCCATGCACAAATGAATGGAAAAACTAATGTATTTTATACATATAATGGAATATTATTCAGCCTTAAACACTAATAAAAGGGGGTAAAAGCAAAAACAAAAAAAACTGAAAGTGGTGTCTGGCTGGATCAGTCAATTGAACGTGTGATTATTAATCTCAGGATTGTAAATTTGAGTTCCACATTGAATGTAGAGATCCCTCAAAAGTAAAATCTTTAGGGGCACCTGGGTGACTCGGTTGAGCATCCAACGCTTGGTCTCAGCTCAGGTTTTGATCTTGGGGTTGTGAGTTCAAGCCCCACATTCAGCTCCACGCTAGGCAAGTAGCCTACTTTTAAAAAGGAAATAAGTAAATATGCTGCTTCTGGATGGCTCAGTCACTTGAGCGTCCAACTCTTGATTTTGACTCAGGTTATGGACTCAGGGTTGTTAAATCAAGCCCTGTGTAGGGCTTCACACTCAGCACAGAGTCTGCTTGTCCCTTTCCCTCCCTCTCTGCCCCTCTCCCTGCTCACTGACTCACGTGCTTGCACTCTCTCTAAAATAAACAAATTTTAAAAATATTTTCTAAAAAAGTAAATAAATAAAAATAAAAATAAAATCTTTTTAAGAAAATGAAATTCTGTTATGTTACAACATAGATAAGCCTTCAAAACATGCTAAATGAAATAAACTAGGCACAACAGGACAAAGGCAGGATTCCACTTATATTAGGTACTTAGAATAGGCAAACTCATAGAGACAGAAAGCAGATTACAGGCTACCAGGGGCTGGAAAGAGGGGGAAATGGGGAATCATTGTTTAATGGGTACAGAGTTTTTGGTGGAGCTGAGGAAGAAGTTTTGGAAATGAATGTGGTGATGACTGCGCAACATTGTTAACATACTTAATGTCAATGCTTAGTATATTTAAAAATAGCTAAAATAGAAAATTTAATGTTATGCATATTTTGCCACAATTTTTTTTTTTTAAAGGAACAATATATGAATGCTTGGGTGGCTTAGTCAATTAAACATCTGCCTTCAGCTCAGGTCATGATCCCAATGTTCTGGGATCAAGCCCCACATACTGCTTCCTGCTTCGTGAAGAGTTTGCTTCTCCCTCTCCTGCTCCTCCTCACCTTAGGCCCTCCCCTCATGCTCTCTTTCCCAAAAAAAAAAAAAAAAAATATATATATATATATATATATATATATATATATTTTTTTTTTTAAAGGAACAAGGATACCTGGGTGGTGGTTGGGCGTCTGTCTTTGGCTCAGGGTGTGATCCCAGAGTCCTGGGATTGAGTCCTGCATCGGGCTTCCTGCATGGGGCCTGCTTTTCCCTCTGCTTATGTCTCTGACACTCTCTCTCTCTGCCTCTCATGAATGAATGAATGAATGAATGAATGAATAAATAAATATTTAAAATAAATAAAAAATAAAAAAGAAACAAAATACTTTAAAGTATGTGTTTTTGAAAATTTGAGTGTAAAGGAAGTAAATATTTTGCAATGTAGCCAACTGTGTGGTTTTTCCCCAAGAGAGGTAGGAAGGCCTATTTATTAATCTAATTATTAAATGCTCATGTATGTCTGCACTAGGCTTGGTTTCTGAAATACACAATATTTACTATCCAGTCCTCAAGATCTTCATGCACCCGTTGAGGAAATAAGGCATCCACACATGATATAATTGACATGATATCATTATAAGAGATGTTACAGAGTAGATTATAATATGATCTCTTAGTTTTTTCTTTTCTCTGGAATATACATTCTTTATTTCAATATACTCTCTTGTCTTCAATGATCATAAACAACTATGAAGGTTTTTGTTCTCCCCCACACCTGAAACCTTTCCCAAGTCTGCCTGTCTATCTTATAGATATATCATAACTTAAAAAAATCTCAAACTAGGGGTGCCTGGGTAGCTCAGTCATTTAAGCATCTGGCTCTTGATTTTAACTCAGGTGGTGATCTCAGGATTCTCTCTTCCTCTCTCTCTGCAACCCCCCCCGTGCTCTCTCACAAACAAACAAAATCCAAACCTGGACCCAAATCTTTCAGTATGTTGTTTAACCTCAGTAAATGGGTTCACTATAGATTTTGTCATCTAAGTTAAGTATCTGTGTCTTTTGTGTATTTTATTATTTATTTTTAATATATTTTTAAAAGATTTTATTTCTTTTGGGGGGGTAGAATGCATGAGTGGAGGGAGGGGCAGAGGGAAGGGGACAAGCAGACTCCCCTCCCAGCAGGGAGCCTGATGTGGAGCTTGATCCCAGGACCCTGGGATCATGACCTGAGCCAAAGGCAGATATTTAACCAACTGAGCCACCCCAGTGCCCTTCATTTGTATATTTTAACTAAATTATTTGGTGAGTTGGACGTGGATGGGATCCACTCACGCAGGATAATGGTATTTCTCTCGGATTGGCTCAAGTTATTATTATATGACTACATCACTTTGTATATAGCTTACCTAATTCCTATTCCTATTTCATTGAAAAAGTCACAACTTTTCACGGTCACAATTAAAGAACTACAAGTTTGTTTCACATTTTTTCCTGTATTTTTTACATTCTAATAATTACTAAATTTCCCAGAAATCAGAGGTATAGTGTCGTGGCAAAACAAACCTACTTTTAATTGTCCAAGTAAATCTGTTCAAGTGTTCTTTTCCTATGAATTTCATTGCAACTAAAAATACTTTGAGAACTGACCTACATTGGAACTGTTATAGCATTACTACAACCCCAACCAACTCATTATTTCCTCTTTAGCACTCCCACAATGTCCTATGCAAACTATCACAGTATTTCTCACACTGTATTATTTTGTGTCTTTCCAAAAATGACCCGTAAGCCTTTATTATATACAATGGAATCAGCACAAATTTTCTACGGATGTGGGTAATAGTACAGAGGAATGAGAATTGGGCCGAAACTCCTATCTGCATTATTTCTCCAAGTGACAAGAATTTGTTGACAAACCCTCGCTCTGTTCTTTGGTGATAACAAGTTATAGGACTCAATCATTTTGCCTCTATCATGTGTTGTACCATAGATGTACCTCGACAATCTTACTTATGAGGTCCATGTGATTTTTTATATGTGGCTAATGGGTGTTGAATAAGCGGGTGTAGACTTGGAGGGCTCTGAAAGATTCTTCAAGTATTGGATAAAAATCATTGTCTCTATGCTGATACTCTATGGTTAGGCAATTCAGTCGTATAAGTAGTGTAGCAGAGCCATCGTCAGAGAGTTAAGACTGTCCAGTACAGGTTATGAATTTTATAATTTTCATGAATGCATTTATATCCTTAGCAATATGTAGCCCTGAAAGGGAAGAGGTTCAATATGCAGTCTAAAGTGATGGGTTCCTGGGAACTTTATAATAAACCATCCAACCTTAGTGATACATCAACAACCATTTTATTATGCTCCTGTGGGTCAGGAATTCAGATGGAGTAGAACAGGGATGCTTGTCTCAGCTCTGTGACTCTTGAGCCCTCAGCTGGGAACACTGGAGTGGCTGACAGTGGCTCAAATGTTATGGAGTTGGAATCATCTGGAAGTTTCTTCACCGAAATAACGGGTACCTGATGTGGTATGACTCAAAGGCTGTACTCAGTTGACTTACACATAGTGCTTACACATAGTCTTTCCATGTGGCTTGAGCTTTCTGAAAGCATGGTTGCCTCAGGCTAGTTCCTCTTCTTAACATGGTGCCTCGGGAATCCAAGAATGAGAATTCCAGAGAATAAAATGGACTCTGTATGGCCATTTCTGACCTAGCATCACTTCTGCTGGACTCTACTTGTGGGAGCAGACACAATCTAACCAGATTCAAAAGAAAGGTACTTATGGAGTACCTGGGTGGCTCACTCAGCTCCTTCGATGCTTAGTCCTTTGTACACAAGGCAGCTACTGGTCCTGACTCCTCCAACATTTAATTCTCAGGGGCCCTGTCTTTTCAGGTAATCTGTCTGCCCTATGTCAGGGCCTCCCAGACCATCACATACATTTTAATAACTTTCAATCTCAAAACAATGAAGATGGGATCAAGAGGTCCTTTTGTCCATAAAGACTCCTTTGTCTATATACATTTTTGGATGTTTAATTCTGCCTAACAGCACTAAGGTCCATATAGCAATCAATGTGTGTCCAACACAGCTTAATCTGCTTATAGGAACTGAGCCCAGTTCCTGATTCAGCCAAAATGTCCTAGAACATCTGCACTCAATTTCAGGGGATTCATGGATCCCTTGAGGTAGGGTTGCTGGATAAAACACAATGCCCAGTTAAATGTGATTTTCAGATAAACAATGAATATTTTTTTTTAGTGTAAGTATGTCCCTTGCGATATTTGCATGGAAAATTATACATGTTTGTGGAAAGAGGTTCAAACAGCCTCAAAAGATCTAAGAACTCCTGATGCAGAATTTGCTGAAGGAACTCATGTGCTTGAGAGACTTGAAACGGGTGTGTAAAACTACTGCATGCAACATACTTAGATTAAAAACTATTCATTATTTACCTGAAATTAAAATATAACTGGGCATTTGTTTTTGTTTTTACTTAGTAAGTCCGCAACCCTTAAGGCCAACCACATCTATCTTATTAGGTTCATGGATTACAGAGCTGGCCGGTATTGACTGAGAAAAGAATTAAGTGTATTTCTTGTATTTCTTTTTTTCTTTTTTTTTTTTTTTACCAAATTACTTAGCCATTTAACATAGAAATACCGGGTAAACTGGAAGAATCACTTCCAATTCCTTTAGCTCTTAATGTCAGGACATATTATTGTCTTTAGGTTTTACATTGTTACAGGGTGACTATCAGACGGTGTCATCAATTACAGACAGCAACTGTTAAATTCCTAGAACAGAAATATATTGCACAAAGTTCTTGAGGTGGCCAACTTGGAAAATTAAGTTACATAAATAGCAGATGTTCAGGGTGAATAAGGAAGGGAGCTGAAACAAGTACTCTCAATTATTCAATAGTCTCTTGAGACTGGGACTAGAACTATGAGAGAAAATTGAAACCTTCCATTTCTATCTTACTATTAAGCCCTGACACAGTCGGCAATTAACCCCTTTCTTCTCACCACTATTTGTAATTCCATAATCAGGCTAACCTTCCTGCCAAATTCTGCTACAGTTCTTTTTTTTTTTTTTAATTTATTTATTTATGATAGTCACACACAGAGAGAGAGAGAGAGAGAGAGAGAGAGGCAGAGACATAGGCAGAAGGAGAAGCAGGCTCCATGCACCGGGAGCCCGACGTGGGATTCGATCCCGGGTCTCCAGGATCGCGCCCTGGGCCAAAGGCAGGCGCCAAACCGCTGCGCCACCCAGGGATCCCTCTTCTACAGTTCTTTTTCTCATTTTTTGTTTGTAAATTTTCTTTGGAAAAAGTAAATATGGTAAAAAGTTCAAACAATGCAAATGGTTATACAATGACCCATGATAAGCCCTGGTTTCCCGGACCAGAGTTTCCTAACTTGGCTTAGGGACCAGTGTCTGAGGAAGGGTGTTTAGATCCCTTCTGAATTCCCTGAATGCGTAATTTTCATTGTACTGATAATGTGCATTTTTCTGAGGAAAGGATTCAAACTTTTACCTGAACCTCGAAAAGGTCCATGCCTAAGAACCCTCCAGGCGGAATCTGCTGAAGGGACGGAGGCGCCCGCGTAATTCGGCACGGGAGAGAGTTCCTCATCCCAGGGCAACCCGCCCACCCTCATCCACCACCTCGGGCCCCCTCGGAAAATACGTCCTCGGCGGGAAGCATCACGACTCTTTTCTTCCCAAGTTTTCCGCCTGCCGCATTCCTACCCTCCGGCGCGTCAGCGTGCGCTGACGTCATGACGCCGCACACGCAGCCCCGCCCCTGCAGAGCTCCGCGCTGGGACGGAACTCGGGTTTCTCTCAAACCCGGAATGTGACGCCTGGGCTTGGCTCTCTCTGGCTGCGTGCCCCGCTGTTTACCCGGGCCTGCGTGCGCCGCGGCTACCCTACAGCTCGCCCGGGAGGAGCCAGGACGGCCGTGCGCTTCTGCCCTGTGCCCGCGTGGCTGCCGCCGCCCGTCCGAATCCTCCGGGGCCGCAGACGAGTTCGCTACGGAGGGAGGCGGGGGCCTTCGGGAGGAGGAGGCGGAGGAGGCGGAGGAGGAGGGAAGGAAGATGGCGGCCGTGGAACTAGAGTGGATCCCAGAGACTCTGTATAACACCGCCATCTCCGCTGTCGTGGACAACTACATCCGCTCCCGCCGAGACATCCGCTCCTTGCCCGAGAACATCCAGTTCGATGTTTACTACAAGGTACGGGCCGTGGGTCTGCTCTGCTCCCCTGCCGCAACCCCTGGGGCCGCACCCCCTTCCACGTCTGCGAACCCCCGCAGTTAACCCCTCACCCCTCGTAGCAGGATCGCCTCCCGAGGCATCTGGTGCGGTCTCGGCGTTGCCAGTGTAGGAAGACCCTGTCTCCGTATCCTCTCTCAAGCTCTTGGGCCTTGATCGCTGCTGTCTCTTCCTAATGAGTCTCCTCGTTTTTCGGTGTTCCCTCCTACCCTGTGCCCCCTCATCTTGGGCAGGCCTTTTGCGTGCACTTCCTCTGTTGTCCCACTGTCCCACTCAGTCCTTCACTTCTAGCCTGTGTCTTCACAGGCTGCCCTTAACCCAGATTAAATGTCAGCATCAGCTGAACTTTTTGCCCTGCTCTTAAACCCCCTTCCTACTTTCTCCTTTTGTCGCCCCTTTTCCCAAGTCATTTTTTCTGCTTTGTGTACTTCGTTTCTCCTTTTTCATCCTAATCGAGAGGGAGTTGAGGATTTACTGGGAATAAATAGTTGTATGGTTTTTTTTTTCGTATATTCTTTAAAGCTTTGGTTTTTGTTTATGCCTGGGAATTTTGTTAATATGTGAGTGGTGATACACTATTGGAAAGGAAAAGGAAAAAAAATCTTTCCTGAAAGAAAAAAATACTTAAGAATTTATGTTCGTGTGTTTGAAAGTTGCAATCTTGCAGCATTCCTAAATAGCTCCCCCTCAGAAATCTGAACAAAAAGTCTCCCAAGTCACTCTCCAAGGAGTTTCAAGGGTAAGTGTCTTAGACGTGGACAATTTTTGCAGTGTTTAGGGAGGGAGGAGAACTTTATGGACTCGGAGCCTCCCTTTCCTCCTCCCTCCCGCGTTTGAATGTGCACAGTGGACTTATTATTCGGTCCTCATTGCCTTGAATCGGCGTGGATAACTCGTACTCTCTCCAGTAGCTACCCGTGCAAAATGTGACCAGAAGTGGAGTCGGATTTATTTTTTAGATTTTAAATGCTTCCTCTTGATTAGTAATTTGGCTAGAACACAGTGTAAACTGATATTTAACAGATGTGTATGTTCTTATGTATGTATGGTTGTTTTATGGCAGTTGTTTAATTGGGAAGCTCGCCCACTTTCTCCACCCCAGAATATTTTTTCAGAAAGCAGCTGACTTGCTGCATTCTACTAAATCCAGCCTCATTACACCAGTTCTAATAATTCAAATGATTTTTTTACTCCATAAATATTTGGAGAAGATTTGTTTGGTAATTCATTTTATTATTTGGCCCTGGTGTAGAGAAAATCTCCCTTCATCTCAAATGTCTTTGATACATTGATTTACTTTTGTATATATCTAAGGAAATTTTGTGTATTTAAGATTCATTCCTAAGGTAGGGTTTGTTTAAATTTGGCTTTCTCAGGGGAAACTACAGCTTTGTGTGTAGGCTTACTCTGTCCATTTTATTAAATCTTATGTAATCTTTTACACTCTAAGAAGAAATAATTGGAAATTCAAGCAAAGTACGATTACTGCTTGAATTCTCTCAAAATATTCTTGACGGGTCATCTTCTAGTAACTTTTGCTTCTAATTGAAGCTTTTCATTTGAAGATTATTACTAGTATGAAAAGATGGTGCTTTTGCCACGTTTTCTGTTTCATGTAGTTGCAAAGTTTTAATATTGTTTCTTTTTGGTGCACTTCTAAATAATTGTATGTTTGATGAGAGTGTGGCATTGTGTTAAAGTGAAGGAAGGCATTTAAAATGTGCCTGGAACTATGCTAAGTGCTTTTACACATGTTGTCTTGTTTAATCCTCACAAACTATAGAGTAAGGCATAACCCTGTGTTAAAGGTGAGAAAGTAAGTAACTTAGACAAGGGCTAATACTTAGTATTGAGTTCCTGTGTTCCTTGCTTTCTTGATTGTGAAGATTTTGCATTTTGAGATAATTGATGAAAGACATTTATAGAACTAATTACTTGACTTACTAATCTTTGTTTGCTCTAAAACACGGTATCACTACATAAATATGGTACTTTTTAAGCATTTTTTTTTCTTTTTAAGCATTTTAATGCATATGAGTATGAAGTACTCATCCCCTGCTCCAATTTGTGAACATTTTAAGAGGCTGTTTACAGTTTAATTTTATCTAACTTAGAACCAAGGAGAAATTTATAATCAGATTCCTTCAGCAGTCCCAACTTCCACCAATAGGCACTGTCACAGATAAAGTTGTAATATTTGTGGAACCAAAAAATACCCCATTCCTCTTGATGGTTGTAGTCCAGTGTCAGTGTGTTAATTTTTTGAGAATAGCTTCAGGTAAAGGCACAGCTTTAGGAGATGGGGTTATGGAATGAATGGGAGGTGAAGTAGGCATTCTGACTGCTCTCTGAGGAAGGGAAGGGAGAGAGGTGTTGATATGTAGAAAGGGTAAAATAAAACGTAAAAGGAATTTTTTTTTTAAAGAATGGAAGACACTAGGGTATATTTATTGGCTGAATGGCAGAAACCAAAATGGAATGACAGTTTAATTGTACAAGTGAGATGGGAAATGAATTATGGAGTAGAGCCCCTAAGCAGGAGAATTAATAAATGAGTGTTGCTTCTTCCTTCATTGTGCATAAATTAAGGTATTGGTCTTAAACTGATCTTGGGGAAAGAATACTTATTTTTCTAAGATCAGATGGAAAGAGTTAGGTACATAAAGTATCAGCATAGTTAAGTTTGCAAAGAATAGTTGTCATGAATGGTAAGATCATTTGCTGAAAATAAGGGATAGGAGTGGTGGCTTCTAAGTATGTAGGAAGACTAAAGTTGGAAATGGCTGTTGATGTATATGGGAAGGGAAGTTCACTAAAAATGTGTTTTAAAAAATGACAGGTGGGGAGCACCTGAGTGGCTCAATGAGTTAAGCATCCTACTCTTGATTTTGACTCAGGTCAGGATCTCAGGATGGTGAGAACCAGCCTGGCATTGCATTGGGCTCTGGTCAGCAGGGAGTAGGGTTGGGATTCACTTTCCATCTCCCCCTAGCCCCCACCGTGCACGTGCGTGCCCTCTCCCTCTCTTTCTCTCTCTCAAATTTTTTTTTTTTAATGACAGGTGGAAAAAATGAAATTAAATTTTTTTAAATGACAGGTGAGGGGGCATCTGCCTTCGGCTCAGATCATAGTCCCAGGGTCCTGGGACTGAGCCATGCATTTGGCTCCATGCTAAGCAGGGGAGTCTGTCCCTCTCCCTCTGCCCCTACACCTGGTTGTGCACGCGTACATTCTCTCTTTCTCTCAAATAAAATCTTTAAAAAAAAAATGACAGGTGGTTCAATAAAAATTTGTATGTTACAAAATAATATCTTTGAATTTGAATAGCTTTTAACCAAGAGCGCTCATTTAGGTATAGAAATGGAAAGATAAATAGAAGGAATTGTAAAATTGTACACCAAGTGAAAGCAAATAGAGTGAAGGGCTGGGTATTTTATTTTATTTAAAAAAAAATTTTTTTTTATTTATTCATGAGAGACACAGAGAGAGAGATGCAGAGGGAGAAGCAGGCTCCATGCAAGGAGCCCGACATGGGACTCGATACCAGGTCTCCAAATTCACATCCTGGACTGAAGGCGGCGCTAAACCGCTGAGCCACCGGGGCTGCCCAGGGCTGGGTATTTTAAAGACTGAAGTTTATGATCTTTTAAACTGCTGAGCAATCTTTTTTGTGTCCTAGTCTGGTTACAAAATTGTCCATAGAGTTAAATTTTGGTCAGGTGAAGTGTTTCAGTAATGTGTTCTATTTATTATTTTCAGTCTTAACCTTAATGATTTTGACTTTTATTATTATTGTAAGTCTTAGGCTGAAAACCATACAAATGCATTAATGTCTGACTTTAGAATTTTTTTCTTTTTCTACATGTATTTCTGTTGTATAGCTATATAATGTGTCAACTAATATTCTGATAATTTTTAATTGGCTGGTAACAAATTGAAAAAAAATTGCAACATTTGACAGCAAAAGAGTTAACAATCTTTTCATATAAAGAGCTCTTGGGATTAATAAATTGAGAACTAAAACTGTGGGGGAGGGGCATAATGGACCATAAATAGCCCACCATACTGTGTATCTCTGGATGGTAAGGTAATATGTTATAAATAATGTCAGATCATCTCAGTTTAAGCTGTGAATTTATTTGATATATGAATCAAGCGCTCAACTTTATTGGTATAGGAAAGTGATTAAATATGAAGTTCATCTGGAGGAACTGATTATATGAAGAGTCAAAGACATTTTGAAGATGCACAATACTTAGGAGATATGTGCATTATAAAATAGTCAAGTATGTTAAAAAGTTACATATTTTATTTTATTTATTTTATTTATTTTTATTTTTATTTTTTTTTAGAAAGTTACATATTTTAAAACAGTATAGCATTGGCATAAGAACAGTAGAGAGAGGAGCACCTGGGTGGCTTAGTGGTTGAGTGTCTGCCTTTGGCTCAAGTTGTGATCCTGGAGTCCTGGGATCAAGTTCCGTCCCCATCAGGCTCCCCAGAGGGAGCCTGCTTCACCCTCTGCGTGTCTCTGCCTCTGTCTCGATGTCTCTCATGAATAAATAAATAAAATCTTAAAAAAAAGAGATAAATTACAGAACATGGTAAACAGTCTAGATAGAAATCAAAACAGGGATCCCTGGGTGGCGCAGCGGTTTGGCGCCTGCCTTTGGCCCAGGGCGCGATCCTGGAGACCCGGGATCGAATCCCACATCGGGCTCCCAGTGCATGGAGCCTGCTTCTCCCTCTGTCTGTGTCTCTGCGCCTCTCTCTCTCTCTGTGTGACTATCATAAATAAATAAAAATTAAAAAAAAAGAAATCAAAACATTTAAGAATTTGTTAAATGATAAAGTTATGATGGGCACCTGAGTGGCTTAGTTGGTTAAGTGTCTGCCTTCGGCTCAGGTCATGATCACAGGGTTCTTCAATTGAACCTCACATTGGGCTCCCTGCTCAGCGAGGAGCTTGCTTTTCCCTCTGCCTGCTATTCCCCCTGCTTGTGTACCTGCTCTCTCTCTCTCTTTCTCTCAAATGATTAAATAAAATCTTCTAAAAAAATGAGAAAGTTATGAGACAATGCTATATTTTAAATGGGGGACATATCTAAAAATACCTTGGGCAACTGGCTCTTTGGGGGAAAAGTTAGACCTTTACGTCTTATCATATATTAAAATGACTTCCAGGTGAATTGAAGATTTAAATATGGAAGGGGTGACTGGGTGGCACAGTCTGTTAAGCGATCAACTTTTATTTTTGGCTCAGGCCATGATCTTAAGATTGTGGGATCGGCCCTGCACTGGGCTCTGTGCTCAGCACAGAGTCTCATTAAGATTCTCTCCCTTTCCTCTGCTTCTCTCCCCATTTGCGTGCGCGCGCGCGCACTCTCTCTCTCCCTCTCTCTCTAAAATAAATGAATAAATCTTTAAAAACAGAGATTTAAATACGGCAAATGAAATCATAAAAGTATCAGAATAGGAGTGCCTGGGTGGCTTAATTAGTTAAGCATCTGATTCTTGATTTTGGTTCAGGTCATGATCTCAGGGTTGTGAGATGGAGCTCTGTGTGGAGTTCCAGGTGCAGTGCATAGCTGCCTGTCTCCCTCTGCTCCTCCCCCTGCGCACCCGTCTCTCTCACATAAATAAAATCTTAAAAAAAAAAAGTATCAATTATTGGGTCAGTATGTTGTAGTGGGAAATGACTGAAATTTCTTCTTTAAAGAGATTATTTAAAAATTAATCGGGCTCCCGGTGCATGGAGCCTGCTTCTCCCTCTGCCTGTGTCTCTGCCTCTCTCTCTGTGACTATCATAAATAAATAAAAATTAAAAAAAAAAGGGGGGGGGGATCCCTGGGTGGCGCAGCGGTTTGGCGCCTGCCTTTGGCCCAGGGCGCGATCCTGGAGACCCGGGATCGAGTCCCGCATCGGGCTCCCGGTGCATGGAGCCTGCTTCTCCCCCTGCCTGTGTCTCTGCCTCTCTCTCTCTCTGTGACTATCATAAATAAATAAAAATTAAAAATTAAATAAGATTATTAAGGGCACCTGGCTGACTCAGTTAAGCATCTACCTTGGCTAAGGTAATGATCCTGGACTCCTGGGATCAGTCCTGCATCAGATTCCTGGCTCAGAGAGGGGGAGTCTGCCCCTCTCTCTGCTCGTGTTCACTCTCACTAAAATAGATGAATAAAATATTTTTATTTTATTATTTTTTAAAGATTTTATTTATTTATTCATAGAGACACAGAGAGAGAGAGGGGGGGAGAGAGAGAGAGAGAGACAGACAGACAGAGACAGACAGGCAGAGGGAGAAACAGGCTCCATGCAGGGAGCCTGACGTGGGACTCGATCCCGGGTCTTCAGGATCACACCCCAGGCTGCAGGTGGCGCTAAACTGCTGCGCCATGGGGGCTGCCCGACTAAAATCTTTTTTAAAAAATTAAGGTACTTTGCAAATTTAAAAAATGTCAAACAAGTAATGTAAAAGGTGAAGTCCTCTGTTACTCCTCTGTTACAGTAGCCAAGGTTCTAATGCCATCTTGGCATGGGTAAGGCTTTTCTAAGTATAAGACCAGAGCCTAGAAGGAAAGAAGGAAAAAAAAATGATACTTGTAAATACATTAAAAAAATAGGGAAAAAATTGTAGGCATTTCTTTAAAGACTATGGAAATGACAATATTTGACAGATAACAGGTGTATTTTCTAATACTGAAAGATCTAATACTAACCAGTATGTAAAGGATAATCAGCTCATTTCCAGAAGGCCTGAACAGACAGCTCGTAGAAGAGGGAGATATGAATGGCTAATAAACATCAAAAGATGCTCAACTGAAATGCAGAATCAAGTCAAGATAATCATGAGGAAGAAGAAAGAAAATCTGGAGAACTCACACTACCAAATATCAAGCCATGGCAATTAAGATAATATGGTATTGGCACATGAATGGACAGATAGACCAGTGGAACAAAACATTCCAGAAACAGACTGATACATATACTATCATCTGACTTATGATAAAAGTGACACAGTGGTACAATAGGGAAAGGAAAGTCAGATTAATGGTATTGGTCAATTAGGTATTCATATGGGGGGGGGGAAGTATACAACCTTACCTTACACTGTACGCGGTAATTATTTTTGGATGGTTTGTTGACCTAAATGCGAAAAACGGTTTTTTAGGAAAACAATTTTCACTATGTCAGCAAAGATTTATTTAATAGTATACAAAATGGCCTAAATATGAAGATAACTTGATAAATCAGACTATGTTAAGATCAAGAACATCTGTTCATGAAAAGATACCATTAAAAACAAAAAAAGATACCATTAAAAGTGTGAAAAGCCAAGCATGGAGTGGGAGAAGTGGGAAAAGATACTTGTAGGACATACGTGTAATCAGGGGCTCATCCTGCATCTAAAGAACTAATATTAAAGAAATGAAAAATGACCTTTTTTTTTTTTTTTTTTAATAGTGAAAGAACTTTACTAGGCATCTAAAAAGAGGATATTCAAAGAATCAAACATTTGGAAAGGGACTCAACCTTATTTTGTCTTCAGGGAAGTTGCTGTCTTACTGTTCATTTCTCAGAACGATTAAGTGAAAACAAAAATGTTAGTAAGGACACGGAGCAATCAGAACTCATACATTGTTAGTGGGAGTCTAAATTGATGTACTATTTTGGAAAACTAGCATTTTCTACTAAGACTGAACATATACCCTGTAACACAGTAATCCCACTTCAAGAAATGTAAACTTAAGAACATTCAAAATGGGGGCACCTGGGTGGCTCAGTCGGGTAAGCTTCCAACTTGATTTTGGCTCAGGTCATGATATCAGGGTCCTGGGATCAAGCCCTCTGTTGGGCTCTGTGCTCAGCATGAAGTCTACTTGCCCGTCCCCCCGCCTCCCTTTTTCTCTCTCAAATAAATCTTTTTAGAAAGTTCAAAATGAAAAAAGAAGAGACTTTTAAATATAGAAAAGACTGGGAGCACCAGTGTGGCTCAGTTGGGTTAAATGTCACAGCTCTTGATTTCAACTCAGATCATAATCTCCGGGTTGTGAGATCAAGCCCCACATTGGGCTCTGCACTGAGGGGGAAATCTGAAGTTTCTCACCCTCTGTCCCCTGCCAACCATGCATACTCTCTCAAATAAATAAATCATTAAAAAAAAATTGATGGTTACCAGAGGGGAGATAGGTGTTAGGGGTTGGTTAAAATAGGTGAAGGAAATCAAGAGTACACCTTGTGATGAGCACTGAGTAATGTATAGAAATGTTGAATCACTGTATTGTACACCTGAAACTAATATTTGTAAACTAAACTGGAATTAAAATTTTAAAAATTGGGATGCCTGGGTGGCTCAGTGGTTGGGCGCCTGCCTTTGGCTCAGGTCGTGATCCCCGGATCCGGGATTGAGTCTCGCATCGGGCTCCCTGCAGGGAGCCTGCTTCTCCCTCTGCCTATGTCTCTGCCTCTCCTCTCAATCTGTGTCTCTCATGAATAAATAAATAAATCTTTAAAAAAATTTTTTTTAAATTCACACACAAAGAATGTTCATAGCAACACTATTCATAAAAACCAGAAAGTTTGTAAACTATCTAAATACCTATCAATAGAATTAATAAATAGTGGAATAAATAAATAAATGTAGTAGAATATTATGCATTGAAAATGAATGGATGCACCTGGCTGCTCAGTTGGTAGAGCATATGACTATTGATCTCAGGGTAGTGAGTTCAAGCCTCATGTTGGGTGTAGAGCTTGCTTAAGAAAGAAAAAAAGAAAATGAGTGAACTGCAACTGTTTGACACAAGATGAATGAATCTCACAGGTGGATATTGAGTATAAAAAGCCAGTGACAGGGACGCCTGGGTGGCTCGGTGGTTTGGTGCATGCCTTTGGCCCAGGGTGTGATCCTGGGGTACCAGGATCGAGTCCCACATCGGGCTCCCTGCATGGAGCCTGCTTCTCCCTCCGCCTGTGTCTCTGCTTCTCTCTCTCTCTCTGTGTATTTCATGAATAAATAAATAAAATCTTAAAAAAAAAAAAAAAAAGCCAGTGACAGAGATAGACACCAGAGGCTCTCATACTTTCTCCTTCACAGCAGTTGGTTCATGGCACTGTTAGGCCAAAAGAAATATCTATTTATTAAGTAGTAGATACAAACAATCTAATAATACTTTTGTCATAACAAGAGCCATTAAGAAAGATGCACAGAGGGATCCCTGGGTGGCGCAGCGGTTTGGCGCCTGCCTTTGGCCCAGGGCGCGATCCTGGAGACCCGGGATCGAATCCCACGTCGGGCTCCCGGTGCATGGAGCCTGCTTCTCCCTCTGCCTGTGTCTCTGCCTCTCTCTCTCTCACTGTGTGCCTATCATAAATAAATAAAAAAATATTTAAAAAAAAAAAAAAAAAAGATGCACAGAAATTAAAAGAAAAAATAGTATTTTTACTTTACTATTAAACACAATTATTTATTAATGAGATGTGTATGTTCAGCACTATACAACTTCTCAAATCTTGGAATCAAATTGGATACCCACCACCCTCATTTTCTGTTCCACGTTGAATTTTTTTTTTTTTTTTTTACAGATTTTACTTATTTGAGAGAGCAAGTATTGGGGGGGGGGTGCAGCCAGAGGGATAAGCAGAGTCTCCACTGAGTGTAGAGCCTGACATGGGGCTCCATCCCAGGACCCTGAGATCATGACCTGAGCACTGAAGTCAGACACTTAACTGACTGAGCCACCCAGGTTATCCTGTTCATTGTTGACTTTTATACATTACTTATTATAGCAAACATTGAAAGTGCAACTTATTAACAAAGATCACTGAAAAGAATATAGCGATCTAGTAGTTGGTATGGTGTAATACAGTTGAATATCATTTCTCTCAAATTTATGTATTTATTTTTCTCCCCTCCCCTATTTCTCTCAAATTTAAAGTACCTTGCAGGGCACCTGAATGGCTCGGTGATTGAGTGTCTGCCTTTGGCTCAGGTTGTGATCCCAGGATCGAGTCCCACATCAGGCTCCCTGTAAGGCGCCTGCTTCTCCCTTTGCCTCTGTCTGCCTCTTTCTGTCTCTCTCATGATAAGTAAATACAATCTTTTTAAAATAAATAAAGTACTTTGCAGTGCTTCACGCACCCTAGGTCCAGTTTGGAAACTGTGAGTATATTGTGCATGATTCCATCTATATAATGTACAAAAACATGGGTCATCTGGGTGGCTGAGCCAGTTAAGTGTCTGACTCCTGATTTTGGCTCAGGTCATCATCTTGGGATCAAGCCTGCATCAGGCTCTGTCCTCAGTGGGGAGTCTGCTTGAGGTTGATTCTCTCCATCTCCCTCTACGTTCTGCCCCTTCCCCCCATGCATGTGCACACTCTCTCAAATAAATCTTTTTTTTTTTTTAAATGTACAAAAGCAAGCAAAATGTTAAAAAAATTTGGAAGTCAGGAGAAGTTACCCTCGGAGGATAGTGATTACACAGGGGCACAAAGGGAGGTGTCTGATATTCTAATATTCTGTTTCCAATCTGGATGTTGGCTATGTGTGTTCCCTTTGTGAAAATTGTTGACGTTTTAAATATGAGTTGTGGGGCAGCCTGGGTGGATCAGCGGTTTAGTGCTGCCTTCGGCCCGGGCCGTGATCCTGGGGATCTGGGATCGAGTCCCATGTCGGGCTCCCTGCATGGAGCCTGTTTCTCCCTCTGCCTGTGTCTCTGCCTCTCTTTCTCTGTCTCTCATGAATAAATAAATCTTAAAAAAAAAAAAAAGTAAATGAGTTGTATGCTTTATGTTATACCTCAATAAAAAGGTTTTAAAAAAATAACCTCTATCTTCACTTATTGTCAAGGTTTAAAGATTGAAATCACTCATACCCTTTAACCACAATACCACTTAAAGATTTTTTTTTTTCCCTATAGGAATGCTTGTTGAATGTAGAGAAAGTTCTGTTCAGGGATATTCACTACCATATTGTTTATGATGGCAAAAATTGGTTACAAACTATATGCTAATCAAACAAGAGTGGAATATCATAATGTAGTGATAAAGAATGAGGATGCTTTATGTACTGGGGTAGAGATGCCAGAGCACATCAAGTTGGGAGAACAAGAAGCTTATCACAAAGTAGTATGAATAACACATCCTCTTTGTGTTTTAAGTAGGGGAATATATGTGTTTCTTTTTCTTTTCTTTCTTTCTTTTTTTAAGTAGACTCTATGCCCAATGCAGAGCTTGAACTCATGACCCTGAGATCCAGACCTGAGATCAAGAGTCAGACACTCCACCAACTGAGCCACCCAGCACCTTTATATGTGTATGTTTCTATGTTCATTGAAAAAAAAAATCTAGGGACACATGGATGGCTCAGTGGTTGAGAGTCTGTGCAGCTTTGTTCAGGTCATGATCCTAGGGTCCTGGAATTGAGTCCTGCATCAGGCTCCCCATAGGGAGCCTGCTTCTCTCTCAGCCTGTGTCTCTGCCTCTCTCTGTTTCATGTGAATAAAAAAATAAAATCTTTAAAAAAAAAAATCTAGAGGAACACAAAATTTTAGTGGTAATTATTCAAAGGGTAGGATTGCAGTTGCTTTATACTTTGTGCATATATCCTTTCTGTTTTAATACTTGGATTTTTATAATCATGTATTATTTTGATACATGAAAGAAGTAAAATTGAATTTTTAAGATAAGATACCTGGACACAAAATTGTGCTAAGAGGAGAATAGTCTAAAAATTGATATTCTCTGGGATGCCTGGGTGGCTCAGCAGTTGAGCGGGGTCCCTGGATCAAGTTTCACCATCAGGCTCCCTGCTGGGGCTTGCTTCTACCTCTGCCTATGTCTCTGTTCTCGCTCTCTTGAGTCTCATGAATAAATAAAATCTTTAAAAAAAAAAACCCTAAAATTGATATTCTCAAAAATTTGTCAGTGTGAGTGAGAAATCCATGTGATTTAATTTAAAAATATTCAGCTAATTAAATAGTTGATTCAGTAGCTAGATGAATCAAGAAACATGTAAGATCTCATTCCCATAATTAATAAAAAAGGAAACCAGATACAATAAAAAGAGGGAAAATAGCTTTTTAAAAATTTTTTAAGGGCAGCCCGGGTGGCTCAGTGGTTTTGCGCCTGCCTTCAGCCCAGGGCGTGATCCTGGAGACCTGGGATCAAGTCCCATGTCTGGCTCCCTGTAGGGAGCCTGCTTCTCCCTCTGCCTCTGTCTCTGCCTCTCTCTGTGTCTCTCATGGATAAATAAATAAAATCTTTAAAATAAAATAAAAATAAAAAATAAAAAATAATTTTAAAAATTTATTTTAGAGATAGCTCAAGCACACAGCAGGGAAAGGGGCAGAGGGAAAGAGAATATCTCAAGCAGACTCCCCATGGAACACGGGGGCGGGGGGTGCGGTGCAGGGCTCAACCTCACAACCCTGAGGTCAGAACCTGAGCCAAAATCAAAAGTAGGCTTCTCAACTGATTGAGCCACCCAGGCTCCCTGGAAAGTAGCTTTTTAGATGGCTTCTTTAGAAGAGCTTATATAATTCTGTGCTAATCTGTCTGAAAGTGTTACTGAAATTATGTTTCTAGAAAAATACAGACAACCAAATGAGAAGTTAATAGACTAAAAACCATGAAAGAAATTGAGAAATTATACATCTTCCTTTGTTCATCTGCCTTCTCCCTCAGCAAACAAGAACTCCTACCAACTTCAGGCACTTCCTTGAGTATATATTCAGAGAAGAGTTGATGCTACTGATACTTAATTTCTTCCAAACCAACATAATTCTTTCCAATTGAAAAAAAAAAAAAAAGAAAAGAGGTCAGGACGCCTGGGTGGTTCAGCAGTTGGGTGTCTGCCTTTGGCTCGGGGTGTGATCCCAGACTCCCGGGATTGAGTCCCACATTGGGCTCCCTGTATGGAGCCTGCTTCTCCCTCTGCCTATGTCTCTGCCTCTCTTTCTGTGTCTCTCGTGAATAAATAAATAATTTTTTTTTAAAAAAAAGGTCAATATAACACTGATACCTAAACCTAAAATAGGAACAAAAAAGAAAATTTCTAGAAAACCTCACTTGTGAATCGTGAGGCAGAAATTCTATATAAAATAACAGATGCAAATCAGCATATCTTAATTCACCATATTAATAGGACAGGAAAATTATCATCATAATATAAAAACCTAACATCTCTTCCTTTAAACTTTTAATAAGAAATGTAGATTGACAATATAAGCATATACCTAAGCAAAAGGTAATATATGTAAACAAGAATACTTAGTGGTGAAACATTTCAAGCATTCTAATTAAAATCAGGACTACAATAAGATATTTTCTATTGTCCGTATCCTTATTTTGTTGTTTCTTTTGCCACTGAAGCCAGACTGATTTTTTTCTTTTGTTTTAAAGTTTAAGTAATCTCTATACCCACCCAGTGTGGGGCTCAAACTTGCTACCTTGAGATCAAGAGTTGAATGCTCTACCAAGTGAGCCAGCCAAGTGCCCCCAGACTGATTTTTTTCTTTTCTTAACAAATATAGTTGTCATTAGAGTCTTTTTTTTAGATTTTTTTTTAAGTAAAGACGTTTACACTTATATCTGGAGCTGTATGCTGAATATTCAACATTCCTGAAGTGCTGATTAGTGCAATTAGTCTAAAGAAATTAAAAAAAAAAGAAAAAATAGCCAGCAAAATCAACTGAAAACCTAGAGCCATAAGAGACTTCAGGGGCACCTGAGTGGCTCAGGTAAGTGTCTAACTCTTGATTTTTGGCTCAGATCAAGATTTCAGGATTGTGAGATGGGCCTACGCTGGGCTCCAGCCTTTAAAGAAAAAAAATTCAGTAAGAGGGATGATTACACATTTGTGATTAAAAATCCTATAATTTGGGCCGTTCGGGTGGCTCAGCAGTTTAGCGCCACCTTCAGCCCAGGGTGTGATCCTGGAAACCCAGGATCGAGTCCCACGTCAGGCTCCCTGCATGGAGCCTGCTTCTCCCTCTGCCTCTGTCTCTGCCTTTCTCTCTCTCTTTGTGTCTCTCTCTCATAAATAAATAAAATCTTTAAAGAAAAATTCTATATTTTTTATATGCAGTGTAGGAAAGAGTATACTCAAAATAACAACAGAAAAAATGCTGTGGAGTAAATCCAAGAGGAAGTATACAGAAATCCAGAAGTTTTCATGTCAAATGTAGTAAATGTAGAAGAGACCTATTTTGTTTCTAGTTTGAAAGATTCAGGATTTTAAAGATAGGATTTCTCTGTAGAGGTGTATATTCATTGTAAACATAAAACCCCCAGAACATATTTTGGAACCAAGTTCAAGAACTTAAAAATGTGAAATGGAGGGACGCCTGGATGGCTCAACGGTTGAGCATCTGTCTGCCTTTGGCCCAGGGCATTATCCCGGAGTCCCAGGATCGAGACCCACATTGGACTTCATGCATGGAGCCAGCTTCTCCCTCTGCCTGTGTCTCTGTCTCTCTGTGTGTCTCTCATGAATAAATAAATAAAATATTTTTTTAAAATGTGAAATTGAAGTAAAAGTCTTTAACTTACATAATAGAGTATTGAAGTTTATGTAACATATTCAAAACTCCTACAACTGAAATGAAATGTGCCATTATATTGACAGTGATTTTTTTCTAGATGGTAAAATTGTGTGGCATTTTTTTCATTCTTATAAATTCTTTTCCAAATTTTCTAATTTAAAAATTTGTAATTCTGAAATCAGAGGAAACAAATTGTTTAAAGTTGGTTATCTAGGATACAGAATGAGTTTTCTTATAGAGACAGGATGTATTTCTTAGAACTATACTACTGTTTTTCTACTGCCTAATGGGTACACCTGATTTTCACCACAGATGAGTAATGAAACTTTAAGAGAAGCTGAGGAACTTCTTACCCAGATATAGAGATCACAGACGCAAATTGAGTCATATATGGCTGGTGGTTATTGTTATCATTGTTAGATACTGCTGCTAACTAGATTTTTTTGATCTTCTATTTGTATCATGGTAGCCTCTTCTACCATTAACATAATCATGCAAATTGACCCATCAAATGAGGGATGGAGTTACAGAGTCTGGGTACTAGACTTGAGTTCATCCTCATAATGATTGGGGAATAAATTCTTAATTTCTTGTTTAATGGATGTGACTCTAAGAGCATCTTCATGGGCAGCCCCGGTGGCTCAGCGGTTTAGCACCACCTTCAGCCCAGGGCGTAATCCTGGAGACCCTGGATCGAGTCCCACGTCAGGCTCCCTGCATGGAGCCTGCTTCTCCCTCTGCCTGTGTCTCTGTCTCTCTGTCTCTCTGTCTCTCTCTCTCTCTCTCTCATGAATAAATAAATAAAATCTTAAAAAAAAAAAAGAGCTTCTTCATATGTGGATAGCATTTTTAAACTTCAGTAAAGTTTTGCCCTCTTATTTGAATGTTAACTGCTCCTTGTGCTTTTTAATTATATGAACATGTTCACTTAACCTTTTGGCCTACTTAGCAATAAGCAAATCATTTGCCTACAAACTATGAATAATCATGTTGGTCAATTGCATTTTGTTTTAGAATCAATGAGTGGGGCAGCCCTGGTGGCGCAGCGGTTTAGCGCCGCCTGCAGCCCAGGGCGTGATCCTGGAGACCCTGGATCGAGTCCCATGTCAGGCTCTCTACGTGGAGCCTCCTTCTCCCTCTGCCTGTATCTCTGCCTCTCTCTCTCTGTGTGTGTGTCTCTATGAATAAATAAATAAAATCCTTAAAAAAAAATAGAATCAATGAGTGTAGAGCAACTAAGAAATTAAGATTGTTAATAAGCAAGACATTTAAGTGTTGGCCTACCTTCAGAAGAAAACATTTACCTTTTAATTGCATGTATGTTATGTTAAAATACTTCTATGGTACTTGCTTTAATCCAGGAATTTATAATCTGAGATTGCAATGTAATCAGTTACAGAACTTTTTTTTTAAAGATTTATTTTTATTCATTTATGATAGACACCGGCGGGGGGGGGGGGCAGAGACACGGGCAGAGGGAGAAGCAGGCTCCATGCTGGGAGCCCGATGCGGGACTCGATCCTGGGACTCCAGGATTGCACCCTCTGCCAAAGGCAGGCGCGAAACCGCCGAGCCACCCAGGGATCCCCATTTTCAGAACTTTACATATAATATACAACATAGGACCAGAGGAGAACTAGAGTATATTATGCTAAGTGAAATAAGTCAGAGAAAGACAAGCATATGGATTCACTCATATGTAGGATTTAAGAAAGAAAACAGAGGAACATAGAGGAAGGAGAGGAAGACTAAAATAAGATTAAAAAAAAAAAAACAAACAGGGAGGCCAACCATCCAACCATAAAAGACCCTTAACTATAGAAAACAAACTTAAGTGTTGCTGTTGGAGAAGGGGAGTGGAATGATGGGTAACTAGGTGATGGCAATTAAGGAGGGTATGTTAGGTAATGAGCACTGGGTGTTACATGGGACTAACGAATCACTAAGTTCTGCCCCTGAAACTAATAATATACTATATGCTAACTAACCTGAATTTAAATAAAATCTTTTTTTAAAAAAGGACCAAAAGAAATGAATCTTGTTATATTCCAATGTGGATTTTTTTCAGATCTACATTTCAGATGAAATTTGAGAATAGAGAACAAGAATAAATGTATAAGTGAAGCTAGTATATGTGTATTTAATAAAACAAAGTATTGCTAATTTTACTTATTTTAGAGGTAAAGAATGCATACTTTTTTTTTTTTTTTTAAGAATACATACTTTTGGGATCCCTGGGTGGCGCAGCGGTTTGACGCCTGCCTTTGGCCCAGGGCGCTATCCTGGAGACCCGGGATCGAATCCCACATTGGGCTCCCGGTGCATGGAGCCCTCTGCCTGTGTCTCTGCCTCTCTCTCTCTCTCTCTCTCTCTCTCTCTGACTATCATAAATAAATAAAAATTTTTAAAAAAAAGAATACATACTTTTAAAAAAAATGTTTTATTGACAAAATTAAACACAAGGAAAGAGGAGTGCCTGGGTGGCTCAGTCAGTTAAGTATCTGCCTTCAGCTCAGGTCATGATCCCAGGGTTCTGGGATGGAGCCCCATGTCCGGTGCCCTGCTTGGTGGTGAGCCTGCCTGTTCCTATCCCTTTGCCCCTCTCCCTGCTCATGCTCTCTCAAATAAATAAATAAAATCTTGGGGAAAAAAAATAGAATAATGGACCTCCAAGTGTCCATTGCCCAGCTTTAAGAGTTAAACTTTTTGGCCAGTCTTGGTGGTAAATCTGATCTACTCATATCTCCCTTTCCTATACTATTTGGAAACAGATCTAGCAGATAATTATATCTGCAGATATTTTAGTAGCTACCATCCTATTGTAACACTTAAAAAAATAGTAATTCAACTCATTGTTATTAAATATCCAGTCATTGTTCTGATTTTCAGTTTCAGATGTCAAAGGTGTACACTTTTACAGTTTGCTTGTTTGGATAAGGATCCAGATAAGTTGTACACCATGCCTGTTGGTTGATCCCTCTTAAGTCTCTCTTGATCTGTAAGTTTCCTTTCCATCTGTCTTTTTATCTTTGAATTTATATGTTGAAGAAACAGGATCCTTTGTCCTATAGACACTACAGTTTCCTGCAGGTTGATTGCGATATAAAACATTTTCATCATCCCTTCTAGGCGTTACAGCCTTTGTCTTTGTGGGGATTTCATGGGTTTCACTGGTTTCAAGCCAGTTTTTATTTCTAATTTTTTAAGATTTTTTTTTTTTTAATTCATGACACACACACACACACACACATAGAGGTAGAGGGAGAAGCAGGCTCCATGCAGGGAGCCTGATGTGGGACTCGATCCTGGGACTCCAGGATCATGCCCTGGGCCGAAGGCAGGCGCTAAACCACTGAGCCACCCAGGGATCCCCCAGGCCAGTTTTTAAAAACAAGTTCTGGGTTTGGGGTTTGTAAATCATTTAGGTAGTTTGAATTTGGGCTTATTATTCATATGTGTCTTAGGTTGAAGTTTTCCATTTTTTTATAGAAGACTTTTAAGGTTGTGAATGTTTTCTGAATTTTTTATTCCTGGTTTAGGTAGGTAGTTCCGCTCCAGGTCCCTTTGCTTAACAAGATATGCTTCCTAGACTCCTTCCTATTTGGTGTTTGCATTCTGCCCACAACCACCATTTAGAGGTATAACCTATTCTGTTTTTCTTCCTTCTTAGCTGTTCTTGAGTGTGTGCCTTCTTAATTTTTGTCATCTGTGAAGTTTTTGCTCTTGGTTTCAAACTCAGCTCTTTATCCAAAAGTTATTTTCTGATACTTTATTCAGCATTTCCCTTTGTTTGGAAAGGAGCTGGAAGATTTTCATAATGTGTCATGCTATCTGCCCTATTGCCTGGAGGCTTACTCCTTTTCTTCTTCAAAACTCAGCTAAAAAATAAATAAATAAAAATAAAAAATAAAAATAAAAAACAAAACAGCTAAAATTTTTCTTAGAGAAAATATATTTTATTTGTGTGATTAAAACACTGCTATTGTATAATCTGTGAGCATTATTTATTTTTTTGCACTGGCAGATTCTAAACTTTTTTAATATCAGAGGACAATTATTACTGAGTCTGTCTTCCTGTAGTGATAGTATCTCTAATACCTAGTACAGTATCTTACACAAATGTTCCTGACATTTATTATTTTGACAATAGTAAGAATATTCCTAGCTATAGTTTTCTTTCCTTTGTTGTGAAAAATCACAGACAAAACGGCTTCGGTAAGCTAAGAGTTTCATGGACAGAATATGTCAGGGTCCTTGGTAAAAGATCAAATGTTAAAATAGAAAATGCCTATTTTTATCTATAAATTTAAGCAGCTATTATTTAGATTTTGTTCTTGATTTTTCCATTTAGGTACTGGCAGTTTATGTTCTTCATCACTAGCATATTAAGTTTGGATGCAAATTTGTTCTCAGAATTTATTGTATGAGCACTGTTATATACAGAGTACTTTAGAAACAGAACATAAGATTATGCCTAATAAATGTTTCTTTTTAGGGTGCTTACAGTGTGGTTGGGAGAAAATAAGTAACTGCCTATGAGTTGAGGTTTTTTCCCCTAAGTGTCAACTGTTTTAGATGAATTTGGGCACTTTGTTTCTTCTGAGGTTGAGTTCTATCCAAAATAGATCGCTGCCAATTTGGATTATGGATTCAGAAATCACTGAATGTATATCCAATGCTAGGCCCTTGTGCTGGGTATTGGGGATACAGTGTAACAGTGGTCACCTCATAGAGTGTAGAGTGTAATGGAGTGATGTTTTTAACAAGTTGAGTGTGTGCATGCATGTCTTGATACTACTATGGAGGAAAAACACAATGTGTGATGAGAAAGTATAATAGGAAATAATTTAGACTGGGGAGTCAAGGGAAGATCTCTGTGAGGAGGTAACATATTAGTTGAGACCATTAGAAAGAGTTACAGATCAACTAGGCAAAGAATCATGGTACTAGTGCTTCATGTGGCAGCAGTAGCATATGTGTGCAAAAGTCATGAGGTGAAATAGAACTGAAAGAAAGCTAATGTGGCAGGAATGTAAGGGGTGGGGAGAAAGAATGGTAAAATAGGAGTCAGATGACTCCTTTAGAGATTATAAACCACATTAAATATTTTGAATTATGTTTACATTGACACTGCCATTGAAAAGTTTTAAACAAGGAAAGGCATGAAATAATTTAAATTTTTAGAAAATTGTTCCAGCTACTGTTTGGACAACAGTAATTGTTTGGACTACTGTTTGATTAGAAGTGGACAAGAGTGATAATGGAGAAGCCAGTTTACCAAACCTTCGCAGTAATCCAGGTGAAAGATTTGAAATACAAACCTTATCTCATGGGTATACAGTTGATTGAATATCGTCCAGATTTTAAAAAAACATACATATATATAATGGTAGATATACAATTTAAAAACAGAAGTGGGGCCACCCCGGTGGCCCAGCGGTTTAGCGCTGCCTTCAGCCCAGGGTGTGATCCTGGAGACCCAGGATCGAGTCCCACGTTGGGCTTCCCTGCATGATGGAGCCTGCTTCTCTCTCTGCCTTTCTCTCTGTCTCTGTCTCTCTCTGTCATGGATAAATAAATAAAAATCTTTAAAAATTAAAAAAAAAAAAAAAAAAACCAGAAGTGGATTGGAATCCCTGGGTGGCTCAGCAGCTTAGCGCCTGCCTTTGGCCCAGGGGGTGATCTTGGAGTCCTGGGATCAAATTCCGCATCAGGCTCCCTGCATGGAGCCTGCTTCTCCCTCTGCCTGTGTCTCTAGATTGTGGTATGTGACTTTTCATAGTTGCTCTTAGACCATAATTCTTTTAAATTCTTTCTGAACCTTTCCAAGTTTTAGTTGTTGGGAATTAGCCTAGATTATTTTGTATACTAATCTGATGTCAAAACTAAGCTGTTCACTCTTAGCCTGTAGTGATTTTGAAGTGGTCAGGAAAGCAACCGTGCGAATTAAAATTTCCTTGGATTAAGGAAGTCTTTCATCCCCATCTTTATCTCCCAAAGAGTTTTCTGGGTTTGGTGCTGTCTTGCATTGCCCTTGCATTAGTTTTTCCTTTGTTATAAAATTTTTCTCTAATCTATAGAAGCTTTTTCTTCTAACATATCACCAGGAGTTTCATCCTTCTGTGTTTTAAAGATTTTAACTCTTATACATGTATGTTACTAATATTTTACTCAGTTTTGTTGTATTTTAAATTGTTGTTTTTAGGGGTGCCTGGGTGGCTTAGTCAGTTAAGCATCTTCGTATGGCACTGGTCATGACCCTAGGGACCTGGGATCTAGCCCCACGTTGGGCACCTGGAGTCTGCTTCTCCCCTTCCCTCTGCCTACAGCTCCCCCTGCTTGTGCTCTGTGTGTCAAATAAATAAAATCTTTTAAAAATTTAAAAGTTTCTAATATTTTATTTTTACGGGCATTTTAAGGTTTTATGTGATTACTTCTTTATGATTCTTGCCTGTGATACAGTGTTTCAAAAGGTAGTGTTTAGCACATGATTTTTTTTTTTTTTAAGATTTTATTTATTCACAAGAGACACAGGGAGAGAGGCAGAGGCACAGGCAGAGGGAGAAGTAGGCTCCCTGCAGGGAGCCTGATGGAGAACTCAATTCCAGGACCCAGGGATCATGACCTGAGCCAAAGGCAGTTACTCAACTGCCAAGCCACCCAGGTGCCCCTAGTAGGTGATTTTTAACACTAATATGATTTAAGTCTGATATTTATTTTTGCTATATTTTATTGAGAGGCATTTTACTTTGTTTCCTCATCTTTATGTACTTTATGAGCTACTTCAGTGATTTAAAATTTTTAAAATTAAAAATTTTTCTTTCATATGTTGATTTTTTTTTTTTTAACACATGCTGAGATCTGCTTTTGAACTTTTAGATTTCGTTATACTGGTTGATCTGTCTTCATACCTGTACAATATTGTTCTGGGTGCAGGGCAGGGGGTTGTTTGTTTTTTTTATTTTTGAAGTGGAAGAGAGGGGCAGAGGGAAAGAGAATGTTAAGCAGACTCCATGCCCAGTGCAGGGTTGGTGTGGGGCTTGATCTCACAACCCTGAGATCAGGACCTGAGTTGAAATCAAAAGTCAGACCCTTAACTGAGCCACCCAGGCACCCTTATTCTAGTGGTATTTTTTGTCTTTTCATATCCATTGGGAGGTAATTTACCTACTTCTAAAAATAAACTATTTTTCCTTAAGGAACCAATAGCTAAAAGTAGTTGATAAGAGTCCTTTAATAGCCTCATTATTCATTGGGTGCAGAATATGGAACACTGTAATAATGAACTGAAATAAGATTTTTAAAAATCTAATCAGAATTATTACCCAAGGAATCTGGAGCCTCAGTTCCCTTTTCTCCAAGCTCTACTCCATAAGCTGTTTTGAGTCTATGAAGGAATTATTCTTTAAATCTTCTATAAAATGTGAAACATTATCCTTTTCTATATACTCTTACTTCCTGATAGATTACCTTCAAGAGGCTGTCTAGTTAGGTTTAAAAGCATGGATGTAAAGACAGACTGCCTGGGGCCAGCTTTGTGCTTTACCACTTCTTAATTGTGTGGTTTTGAGCAGGTTATTTAACTTTCTATGCCTCAATTTCCTTATCTGTGGAAGAATAGAATGAGTTACTTACGAAAAGCACTTAGAACAGTGCCTGGCATGTATTAGATCTTTGTAAGCATTAAGTGCTGTTTTTATTCTGAATCAATGTCCAGAAATCCTGTTCACAGAATGTGTAAGCTTGCATTTTTTGCATAAACCTAGTAAGGATAATTTGAAACAAATAATTACCCTCTTCCCAGAATTTAAATGTGAACCCATTTTTAGCTAGAAAAATTGAACAGCTAAGTAAAGGGTGTGTGTGTGTTAATAAGGGCATATTCACGATATAATTCTAATTGTAACTAAGGAAGCAACTTCTCTAAATTTTAGTTTCAAGTCCCACTTAGTAGGATATATCAATTTTTAGTCACTGAAGGGATACTGATGAGTTGGAGAACATACAAGGTAGTTTTTATTTGATAGTGAGTACAGGCAAAAAACTTGTACAACTTGTTTTCATTTCTGCTGTCTTAAATTCTAAAGCCTTAAGTTTGCTAATGATGAACAATTTTGGTAAGAAGTGAAAATTTTTTTTGTCCTATACTGTTTTTGGAGTATGTGTATACATTTATTTTGTTAACTACATTTATTTTTCTGCCTCAGATAAAAAATTTATCACATTGTTAAACCCTCAAATAGGGATTAGGTTATAAATTCTCAGCTTTATTTTCCCTGAGTTATTCTCTATTGGTTAATAGTCAAAGTAAGTATGACAGTGATTAATAATAGTGAATTTTACTGTGTACATTCCTAGAAGCTGTTACTATAGCAGAAAACATAATCATCTCCCAAATTAGCAAATCTTACTATTAATACTAATATCCATTTTATGTGAAAATAACATTTCTGCCTCCCTTTCCTGGACATGTGGTGATCCCTTGTCTCTCTTCTCCAGTCAGCAGTTGTTATGGACTTTTCACAGCTGTCGTTATTGATTTGCATTAAAATATCTACCTAATTTGGCCTGGCTTCTGTTGTGGCTAGTGACTTATGCCCAAGAACTTGCTGACTGAATTTGTGGTATATTTTCCGAGCACTTGTTAACTGGCCCATTTGGCAAATGAACTCTAGATCTTGTCCTTTTTCTGAAACCCATGTTTTTATCAACTGAGTTAAGAGTTAAGTGCCTATAAAGTGAATTAATAAAATAAAATTCCAGCCTTCTAAGGCACTATATTTTTATAACATATATAAATTCAAAAGCATTTGATGAAGCTGGGGTTGGAGAAAGAAGGGCAGTAGTATTTGCGTCTTTTTAACTATGTGCATGTATTATTGGTGATAAACATTTAACATTTGTTAAAATGTTATTTTTCTTTTTTTTTTTTATTTTTAAATAATCTCTGCACCCAATGTGAGTTTGAACTCAAAACTCCAAGGTCAAGATTCACATGTTCTACCAACCAAGCCAGCCAGGTGCCCCTAAAATGTTATTCTTTTAAAAAGATTTTACTTATTTGAGAGCACGCGCGAGAGAGCACAAGCAGAGGGAAGAGAAAGAAACAGAAGGCAGATACTTAACTGACTGAGCCACCCATGCACCTCTAAAATGTTGTGGGTTTTTTTGAAAGATTTTATTTATTTATTCATGAGAAACAGAGAGAGAGGTAGAGACACAGGCAGAGGGAGGAGCAGGCTCCATGCAGGGAGCCCAATGTGGGACTCCATCTCCAGGATCATGCCCTGGGCCGAAGGCGGCGCTAAACTGCTGAGCCACCCGGGCTGCCCTAAAATGTTATGATTATTTTTTAAAGATTTTATTTATTAATGAGAGACAGAGAGAGAGAGAGAGAGAGAGAACACGGCAGAGACATAGGCAGAGGGAGAAGTAGGCTCCACACAGGGAGCCCGACGGGGGACTCCATCCCGGGTCTCTAGTATCAGGCCCTGCGCCTCTACCCAGGGTGCCCTAAAATGTTTTTTTTTTTTAATTTTTTATTTATTTATTTATTTTTTATTTATGATAGTCACACAGAGAGAGAGAGAGAGAGAGAGAGAGGCAGAGACACAGACAGAGGGAGAAGCAGGCTCCATGCACCGGGAGCCCGACGTGGGATTCGATCCCGGGTCTCCAGGATCGCGCCATGGGCCAAAGGCAGGCGCTAAACCGCTGCGCCACCCAGGGATCCCTAAAATGTTATTTTTAAAAGAAGTTCTAGGAGCTCCTGGGTGGTTCAGTCAGTTGAGTGCCTGACTCTTGCTTTCAGATCAGGTCATGATCTCAGGGTCATGAGATCAAGCACTACATGGGGCTTCTCATTCAATGCAGAGTCCATTAAGATTCTCTCCCTCTTCCTCTGTCCCACCTCCCTCCCCATGCACCCATGTGCACTCTCTCTCAAATAAATCTTTAAAAAAAAAAGTTCTAGGGGATCCCTGGGTGGCTCAGCGGTTTAGCGCCTGCCTTTGGCCCAGGGTGCCATCCTGGGGTCCCGGGATCGAGTCTCACATCAGGCTCCCTGCATGGAGCCTGCTTCTCCCTCTGCCTGTGTCTCTGCCTCTCTCTCTCTCTCTCTCTCTCTGTCTATCATAAATAAATAAATAAATAAATAAATCTATCTTTTTTTTATAAGTTCTAAAAAGTCAGGCAAAATGAATAAATTATTGTGACAGGATTAGAAATCCTGCCATCTTGGGTGTGGGGTGCCTGAGTGGCTCAGTCAGGCATCTGCCATCTCAAATCATGATCTTCGGACCTGGCATTGAGCCCTGCATTGGACTCCCTGCTCTGCTCAGTGAGGAGTCTACTTTTCCCTATTTCCCTCTCTGTTCTCTCTCTCTCTTAAATAAATAAAATTTAAAAATCCTGCCATCTTGGATTACTTTATTTTTGTTTTTATTTATTTATTTTTTAATCCTTGATTGCTTTATTTTTTAAGGGTTTTATTTATTTGAGAGAGCAAGAGTGAGCACAAATGGGAGGGGTGGGGAAGAGGGAGAGGGAGAAGCAAAATCCCCACTGAGCAGGGAAGCCCGACCTGGGGCTTGATTCCAGGACTCTGGAATCATGACCTGAGCCACCCTGGCGCCCCTTGGGTTACTCTAGATGCCTTTTAGTCTGCTTGAAATGCCATGCCCAGAATTTAACTGAGATTCTTGTGGTATGAGGAGCCCTTTAGTGGGGCACATTAACCCTATCCAGTTTTGTTCAAGGAAAAAAGTTAATTTTAAAAGTTTCTTGAATATACCTTCTTATGTTTATTTAACATAATTATATAACACCTTGTATTTAATATGTACCAGATATTATTTTGTAAATATCAGTGTTTCATTTTACATACAAGTATTAAAATGTTTTATATGAATTTTAGAAATTTCTAAATTTAGGGGTGCCCGGGTGGCTTGGTAGGTTGAACATTTGACTTTTGATTTTGGCCTAGGTCATGATCTCAGGGTTGTAAGATTGAGCCCCGTGTCAGGTTCCACACTGGGTGTGAAGCTTGTTTAGGATTGTCTCTCTCCTTTTCCCTCTGCACCCCCCACCCAGATTTGTTAATTTAGTCTTATATTTCTCCTAGCAGAAGTATCTTTCCTGATCCTGCTATGTGATCGTACCAACTTTGAGTAGTATCCATTAAATTCATCAAATATTAAGTCCATCAAATTATATTCATAAGTATAACTAAAGTAGAAATTAAAATTAACATTTTAAAATTACCTTTTTCATTTTCATTTCAGCTTTACCAACAGGGACGCTTATGTCAATTGGGCAGTGAATTTTGTGAATTGGAAGTTTTTGCTAAAGTATTGAGAGCTTTGGATAAAAGGTAAAATCACGTTTTAAAAATTATGGTAAACTGTATATTTAAAATGCTAAATTTTACCATTGTAGCTTCTTAAGTATACTTCATTGGCTTTATGTGTATTCCCATTGTTCTGAATCCATCAATACCACCTTGCTTTTCGTGTTCAGAGGAAGAGAATGAGTTCGATCTTCTCCATGTAGCTGTTATCATGTAGTAAGAGCCACATACAGGTATGGGTGACACAGCTTTTGATTATGTTTGCTATTCACTTGAGCATTCTTCCCAAAATTTGTTTTAAAGCCATTTCTTTTCCCTAACCCTAGAAAAATAAGTTTTCACAAATTACTGCTAATTTCTTATATGAATATTGCCAAGTTGCTCCATGTGTTCAACAAATTAAGTATATACTTGTTGAATGGTATTACAGCAGTGATTAAGATCTACAACATCTCTTCCCATGGATTTTGTATTTTAGAGAGGAATGATAAAATAATAAGTAAATAATATAATTTAATTGTTCAGGGGTAACTTTGGAATGTGGCCTTTGTACTATAGAGAAACTTTTAGTTGGATAATTAAAATCTAAAAAAAAAAAAACATAACCGAGAACTTTACTTTGGTAAAAAAAAAAAAAAAAAAAACCTACAGAAAACGTTTTAAAAACATTCTTTAAGAAAAGGTTGGCTTTTGAGATATGGATTTCTCTATATAATTCTAAACATGGCCATTGTAAAGATTTAGTGGAATACCTCTCTTTCATCTCTCAGGTTATCTTTCACCAAGTCCAAATCCCTTGGTAAGTGTTTAATATATTTGTGAAACTAAAAGCATGTAGTTTGAGTTTTCCCCCCTTTATCCAAAGCAGTGATTCCATTATTTACAATTTTGTTATTTAGAATTTTCCATTGAGATATAATTCACATACCACCACACTCACCGTTTTAAATTGTACAATTCAGTGGCTTTTAGTGTATTCACAAGATTTTGCAACCATCACCACTGTCTAATTCTAGAATATTTCTATTACTCCAAAAAGAAACCCTGTACCCATTAACAATCACTTCCTATTTCCTCTTACCCAGGCCTACCATTAATCAACATTCTGTCTCTGAATTTACCTATTCTAAACACTTCATATAAAGAGAATCATATGATATATGGTCTTTTGTGACTGGCTTCTTTTACTTTTATAATGTTTTGAAGATTTATTCATGTCATTGCTTATATCAGTATTTCTTTCCTTTTTATGGCTGAGTAATTTTCCATTGTGTGAATATACTGTGTTTTGTTTAATCATTTATTGATGAACATTTTAGCTATTTGGCTATTCTGATAATGCTGCTATGAACATTTATGGACAAGATTTTGTTTGGACATATGTTTTCAATTCTCTTATATATGTAACTAGGGTATATACATATGATCACCCTATGTTCAACTTTTTTATGAACCTCAAAACTATTTTCCATAGTGGCTGTACTATTTTACATTCCTTCCATCAGTGTATGAGAGTTCCAGTGTTTACATATTTTTGGCATCACCTTTTTAAAATAGTAATCACATCCTACTGGATATGAAGTGGTATCTTGTTGTGATTTTGGTTTGCATATCCCAAATGATTGATGATGTTGATCATCTTTTCTTGTACTTATTGGTCATCTGTATATTTTCTTTGGAAAAAAAATCTCTATTTAAATCCATTGCCCATTTTTAAATTGGGTTATTGTTGAATTATAAGATGGCTTGGTTTTTAAGTTAGTTTTACGGGATGCCTGGGTGGCTCAGCGGTTGGGCATCTGCCTTTAGCTCAGGGCGTGATCCTGCAGCCCCGGGATCGAGTTCCGCATCGGGCTCTCTGCATGGAATCTGCTTCTCTCTCTCTGCCTCTGTCTCTCTGTGTCTCTCATGAATAAATAAGTAAAATATTTTTAATAAATAAAAGTTAGTTTCACTCTTTACTGTTATTTTTTTAAGATTTTATTTATTTATTCGTGAGAATACACAGAGAGGAGAGAGAGGCAGAGACACAGGCAGAGGGAGAAGCAGGATCCATGCAGGGAGCCCGACGTGGGAATCGATCCCAGTCTCCAGGATCACGCCCTGGGCTGAAGGCAGCGCTAAACTGCTGAGCCACCTAGGTTGCCCTCTTTACTGTTATTAATTTTCACATACAGGATCACTTAGTGATCTACTGAATAAACATGAGGCTAAATTGTGGATTATTGTGGCCTCATAATTTATAAGGCAAGAACGTTTTTTATCTTGTTCCATCTTGGAAAACAATAGTACTGTTATTTTTAAAAAGAAAGCTAGCACTTTTTAAAAATATAAAATATATTACTTTTATAAAATAACCTTTTCTTCTCTTGCAGACATTTGCTTCATCATTGTTTCCAGGCTTTGATGGATCATGGTGTGAAAGTTGCTTCAGTCTTGGCCTATTCATTCAGTAGGCGGTGCTCTTACATAGCAGAATCAGATGCTGCAGTAAAAGAAAAAGCCATTCAGGTTGGCTTTGTCTTAGGTAAGTAATAGTAAAATAGAGGAGTGTTTTGTTCTATGACATGACTCGTTAAACCTATTAACAATAAAGGATTCCACTGGGACATTCCCAAAGTCTACATAAGGAGGTTATGAGAAAAACATCAGAAAAATTAGATATGATTTATTGAGTGTTAACTTTGGGTCACACACTACTGTAGGAATTTAAATGATATCTTTGGGTTGGAGGGTGCAGAGGGAGAAAGAGAATCTTAAGCTTCAGTCTCACAGGGGCTCAATTTTACAACCCTGGGATCATGACCTGAGCTGAAATTAAGATTAGGACACTTAACTGATTGAGCCACCCAGGTGCCCCAAATGTTATCTTTCTAAATCCTCATAACATTTCAGTATTGTGATGGTATTAATAGATTTTACAAGTGAGGAAGCATTCAGAAAAATTAAATAACTTGCTCTAGTCACATAGCTGGTAGTGGACTAAAAGTTTAGAATCCTGCATCTATGGATCCATACCATATACTTTGCTACATGTCATGCTGCCAACAGCCTCTTTCACCAGCTTACCATATGCTGTGACTGAGACTTAATCCTTTTGGGGCTTCAGTGTTTCAGTCTCTAAAATAAGCATTATCTTGTATTTCCTCATGGAGATGTTAGGAGAATACGGAAAACATACTTTGGAAAGGAATCTGAGAAGTTCTTGTATGCCATATGTAGAGAAATGTTTAAGGTTTGCATAACATTTTATATGATTTTTACAAATCTACATAGATTAGTTATGTTTCAGGCAACTACTTATTAAAGATGTTGCCACCCTTTTAGCTTTCTTTTTAAAAATTTTTTTTGAGGGCAGCCCCAGTGGCTCAGTGGTTTAGCGCCACCTTCAGCCCAGGGTGTGATCCTGGAGACCCGGGATCCAGTCTCATGTCAGGCTCCCTGCATGGAGCCTGCTTCTCCCTCTGCCTGTGTCTCTGTCTCTGTCTCTCTCTCCCTCCCTCTGTGTGTCTCTCCTGAATAAATAAGTAAAATGTTTTAAAAAAAAAAATTTTTTTTAATGATTGTAGATTCCCAGGCAATATCAAAACCAGGAATTGACACTGGTTTAATACTGCTAACTTGACTATAGACCTTATTTAATTTTCAAGTTTTTACATGTACTCCTGTGTATGTGTGTCTGTTTCTGTGCAGTTGATTCCATGTAAAGATTCATATAACTGTCATTACCATCAGGTAATGGACTATTCCATCAGCACAGACTTTTGTTTTTAACTTCTCACATGCATATGCATCTTTTAGCTCTCTTACACATGCACATACACTTTCTTTGCCAACAAATTTTCATGATTTTTTCCTTCAGTCTTAGAATAATTATTTGTAGTCGTCATGGACAGTTTGCTGGAGAAACTTCAGAACCTTTTTTTTCTGGAAAACAAAAACAGAAACACTCAGCATTTATCCTTTGGTAATCCCATGGAATGTAAACTGCAACCAAGAATTGTGACCAAAGAATGTCTTTAACCAGAGTGTGTGATCTTGATGAATGTTAAGGTTGACATTCCCTCTAGTCCTAGGTGGTCATGTAAAAGTCTGTGGTAGAACAACTTTAGAATCAACAAAAGTGAAAGGCAGGAAGGTTAGTGTTCATTAAGGTCCTCTGTCATCTCCACAAACATTTATACCAGTATCTGGCCATTGTAATGAGCCAGATTAAAGAAATATCTTGGAGATAGAACCAAGTTCTAATGAACTCATAGTTACTTTATTGGTCTGGATTCTAAAATTACCAAAACGATGAAAAAAACTTCATATCGAAGTATACAGTGATGAAGATAATTTTTTAAATGGCAGCTTTATTGAGATGTTCTTTGAAATTGATTATGGAGAGATTGAAAAGCCATGTTTACCCTATAAGTTGAAAATATTAGGATCCTTTGAATTTATGGCTAATTAACTGGAAAATGTCAGTTCTTAGGCTATGGAGTAATTTTAGAGAGTTAAAACTCTTGACTCTTTATTCAAGGTCTCAACTTTAATCTAATTCTCCTAGTTTAAAAGTTTTTGTTTTGTTTTATTTTCTGTTTCACAGTATCTTTGTTTTGGGCCAACACAGGACTTTAATATTATGGGTGTTTTCATTTTAGATGATACTCATTTTAAGCATGTCACTCTACCTTTCGAGTGATTTGTTAAGTTATTTAAAGTTATTGGTTTCCTTGTCCTTTAGGTGGCTTTCTTTCAGATGCAGGCTGGTACAGTGATGCTGAGAAAGTTTTTCTGTCCTGTCTTCAGTTGTGTACTCTACATGATGAGATGCTTCATTGGTTTCGTGCAGTAGAATGTTGCGTGAGGTGAGTTGGAACAGGTCCTTAGTGGCTTTATTATAGTTTTAGCTTTTATAAGCATACTCCAATATTTTTATAAACCTCTGAGGTGATATTTTTATTCACAGTTTCATTAGTTTGGCCTCCTTTCTTTCATCACCAAAATATAGTTAACTTATTGTGGTCATCTAAGCTTAATATTTTTTGCTTTGTCATAGAGCTTGTGTGTTCTGTTCATTGAACAAATATTTATCGAATACCTCTGTGTACTCACAACTGTGCTAGGTATTAGATGCTGATAAAATATATGTTTTTCTCAGATGTTATTTTTTTACTCTTGCTGTTTAGATTTCCAGAATTGTATATAGAGGATTAATATTTTACTTATAAGTAACTGTTTTCTTTAAAAATACATTATTTAACATGTACTTAAAGGAAGGCAAGCAAGGCTAGAAGTAACTTTGTTTTTACTGTCTTTATTTTTTCTATGCATTTAACATTTAGTTACAGCTATTTTCTTATACATGTTCTCTCTGCAAAATTGATTTGACATTTCTTAAAAAAATTTTTTTATGAAACCAGCGAGAAATCAAAATAAAGTAAAAAAACCAAACCAAAAAACACGCAGAAATTTCTTGTCGTAAGTTAAGTTTGGTCAATTTACTGAATTTATGTTCTATTTTTATTGAATAAAGGGTCATATTTCCTTGATATCTTAGAAATGAGTTAATTAAATTGGAACCTTCAAAGCTAGAAGATAGATCCTACTTTATAATACTATTGTTGATCTAAAATTGAATAAAGCACTCTTTTTTTTTTTTCTTTTTTTTCTGCTGGGGTTCAGTCTTCTGAGGTTGTCATTACCTTGTTTTATACAGGGATTATCTGTGTTAGACAGACTTTCAAATTCTGAAATTATTTTGTAGTATGCTACCTTAATTATAAATAATAATAAATTATATATATATAATATTTTATATATATAATATTTTATAATTACTATATATAATTTATAAGCCCTAGTAGGACCAGGGCTCCCTCTCTCCTTCCTGTGTTGTCATCTTTATCATGTAGCTCCTATCATTGTGTCTACACAGGTTATAGGCAGGGAGAAGGGCAAAAAGCTCATGCCAGCTGAGTCTGCTTTTTCTTTTTCTTTTTCTTTTTATTTTTATTTTTATTTTTATTTTTATTTTCTTCTTTTCTTCTTTTCTTTCTTGTCAGAAAAAAATAGCTTTCCCAGAAGTCTAGCCCTGTTTCTTTGCTTAACTCTCTTCAAAATTGAGACACATTCCGCATATCCTTCAGCCTGTATAAGGTGATCGGGGGAGCAAAGCATTTTTTATTGTGTTTTTTAATTCCTTCCTTGAATGAACTTATGGGTCTACATTAAGGAAAGGAGGGGAGGGAAAAATTGGATAGGTAATGTCAACACAGTATCTTTCTTGGCTGTTTTTTGAAACAGGCATATATGAAATTGAAAAAAATACCTGAACTAAGAATACCTGAACTAAGAACTATTTATAATACAAGGTTACTGCTTATGTACATAGACCTTTTGTTCTTTTTTTTTTTTTTTTTTTTTTAAGATTTTGTTTATTTATTCATGAGACACAGAGAGAGAGAGAGAGAGGCAGAGACACAGGCAGAGGGAGAAGCAGGCTCCATGCAGAGACTCCGATGCGGAACTCGATCCCGAGCCTTCAGGATCGCTCCCTGGGCTGAAGGCAGGCACTGAACTGCTGAGCCACCCAGGGATCCCCAGACCTTTTGTTCTTAAGAATTTTAAGTTTCAAAATAAAATGTGCTTCTATGCAGCTATTATACTTGCCAACGTCCTGGCCATTACAGGTGTATTTAATGTAATTTATATATAATATATAGTTTAGTCATCCCCTTAGTATTTAAAAAAAAGATTAAATTTTTTACTTAGCTTTTTTTAAAGCAAAAAAATTGGGGGGAATTAATTGATCATATGTTTAATTGAATTGAAAAAGAAGTGTATTGCAGAACAGATACTAAAGAAATTCTTTGCCTAATAACACAAGCTTTTGAACTTAATGTGAGAGTATGGGTTTTGTTTTTGCCTTTTGTTTTTTAATGGGAGTTCTCTGCCCTTTTTTTTAAAAAAATTAATTTATTTCTTTTAGTACTTTACACTCAAAGTAGAGCTCAAACTCACAACCCCAACATCAAGAGTCACATATTCCACTGATGGAGTCAGGCAGGTCCCCCAAGAGTGTGTTTTTTTTTTTTTTTAATTATTTATTTATTTATTCATTCATTCATTCATTCATTCATTCATGAGAGACACAGAGAAAGAGAGAGAGAGAGAGAGAGAGGTAGAGACACAGGCAGAGGGAGAAGCAGGCTCCATGCAGGAAGCCAGACGTGGGACTCGATCCCGGGTCTCCAGGATCACGCCCTGGGCTGACAGCGGCGCTAAACCGCTGAGCCACCCGGGCTGCCCAAGAGTTTGTTTTTTAATGTAATATCATAAAGGTGGTTTCTAATCTGGGCTGGCATGGAAGCAGTATAGAGCAAATGTCAGAGAATCTTCTTGTTAAATCTGCTATCACTTCTCAGTCCTTTTGCAATCCTTGAAGACTCTGCCTGTTTTCCTATACTCATTATCTATATAATAGCTTCATTTTTTCTGCCTTTGTGTCTATTGCCAAACAAATTTTTAAATACAGAAAATTATGAAAAGAATAAATATTATCTATAATCCTGTTGCCTAGAAATAACCACAATTACTCTATTAGTGTATTTTTTTAATTTTAAGTGTGAAAGGAACTTCTGAACTGATGGAGGAAAGACTTAAATTTAGATTAAAAAGAACTCTGAGTCCTACACAATTGGATTTCCTAAAATCAAAGAATACATAGAAATTGGAAGCTAGAAGACAGTAGAAGTATCTCCTTTATTATTATTATTTTTAAGATTTTATTTATTCATAGAGACACACAGAGAGAGAGGGGGGCAAGGCACAGGCAGAGGGAGAAGCAGGCTCCATGCAGGGAGCCTGACGTGGGCCTGGATCCAGGGTCCCCAGGATCACACCCCAGGCTGCAGGCGGCACTAAACCGCTGCGCCACCGGGGCTGCCCAAGTATCTCCTTTATTGAGAGAAAATGGTATACTTTGCCAACTTTTAGGGTAAAATAAAGAATTTTCACATACATAGGGATGCAATATACTTCCATGTACTTGAGCTGAAGAAAATACTCAAGAAATTTCCCTAACCAAATAAAAAGTTCAGTAATAACAATTCTCAAGATAGGAGAAGATATAGAAATGGTGGTAAGCAGTGAATTTTGTAATACATAGTTACATGTAAATGGGGTAGAAAGAAAATGAAGACCAAATTGGGAATCTTTTTTTGTATACATTTTTTATTGGAGTTCGCTTTGCCAACATATAGCATAGCACTCAGTGCCCATCAGCCAGTCATTCCAATGCCCCGCCCACCTCCCTTTCCACCACCCCTTGTTCGTTTCCCAGAGTTAGGTATCTCTCATGTTCTGTCACCCTCACTGATATTTCCCACTCATTTTCTCTTGTTTCCCCTTTAATCCCTTTCACTATTTTTTATAGACGCCAAATGAATGAGACCATATAATGTTTGTCCTTCTCCGATTGACTTATTTCACTCAGCATAATACCCTCCAGTTCCATCCACGTTGAAGCAAATGGTGGGTATTTGTCGTTTCTAATGGCTGAGTAATACTCCATTGTATATATACATACCACATCTTCTTTATCCATTCATCTTTCGATGGACACCAAGGCTTCTTCCACAGTTTGGCTGTTGTGGACATTGCTGCTATAAACATTGGAGTGCAGGTGTTCTGCCATTTCACTGCATCTGTATCTTTGGGGTAAATGCCCAGCAGTGCAATTGCTGGGTCGTAGCTCTATTTTTAACTCTTTGAGAAGCCTCCACACACTTTTCCAGAGTGGCTGTACCAGTTCACATTCCCACCAACAGTCCAAGAGGGTTCCCCTTTCTCCACATCCTCTCCAACGTTTGTTGTTTCCTGTCTTACTAATTTTCACCATTCTCACTGGTATGAGGTGGTATCTCATTGTGGTTTTGATTTGTATTTCCCTGATGGCAAGTGATGTGGAGCATTTTCTCATGTGCTTGTTGGCCATGTCTATGTCTTCCTCTGTGAAATTTCTGTTCATGTGTTTTGCCCATTTCATGATTGGATTGTTTGTTTCTTTGCTTATTGAGTTTAATAAGTTATTTATAGATCTTGGATACTAGCCCTTTATCTGATAGGTCATTTGGAAATATCTTCTCCCATTCTGTAGGTTGTCTTTTAGTTTTATTGACTATTTCTTTTGCTGTGCAGAAGTTTTTTATCTGATTAAGTCCCAATAATCCGTTTTTGCTTTTGTTTCCCTTGCCTTCGTAGATGTATCTTGCAAGAAGTTGCTGTGGCCAAGTTCAAAAAGGGTGTTGCCTGTATTCTCCTCTAGGGTTTTGATGGATTCTTGTCTCACATTTAGATCTTTCATCCATTTTGAGTTTATCTTTGTGTATGGTGAAAGAGAGTGGTCTAGTTTCATTCTTCTGCACGTGGATGTCCAATTTCCCAACACCAGTTATTGAAGAGACTGTCCATTTTCCGGTGGATAGTCTTTCCTGCTTTGTCAAAGATGAGTTGACCATAGAATTGAGGGCCCATTTCTGGGTTCTCTCTTCTGTTCCATTGATCTATGTGTCTGTTTTTTTGCCAGTACCACACTGTCTTGATGATCACAACTTTGTAGTACAACCTGAAATCTGGCATTGTGATGCCCCTGGCTCTGGTTTTCTTTTTCAATATTCCTCTGGCTATTCAGGGTCTTTTGTGATTCCACACAAATCTTAAGATGATTTGTTCCAATTCTGTGAAGAAAGTCCCTGGTATTTTGATAGGGATTGCATTAAATGTGTAAATTGCCCTGGGTAGCATTGACATTTTCACAATATTAATTCTTACAATCCATGAGCATGGAATATTTTTCCATCTCTTTGTGTCTTCCTCAATTTCTTTCAGAAGTGTTCTGTAGTTTTTGGGGTATAGATCCTTTACCTCTTTGGTTAGGTTTATTCCTAGGTATCTTATGCTTTTGGGTGCAATTGTAAATGGGATTGATTCCTTAATTTCTCTTTCTTCAGTCTCATTGTTAGTATATAGAAATGCCACTGATTTCTGGGCATTGATTTTGTATGCTGCCACACTGCCAAATTGCTGTATGCGCTCTAGCAATCTTGGGGTGGAGTCTTTTGGGGTTTCTGTGTACAGTATCATGTCATCTGCGAAGAAGGAGAGTTTGACTTCTTCTTTGCCAATTTGAATGCCTTTTATTTCTTTTTGTTGCCTGATTGCTGCAGCTAGGACTTCTAGTACTATGTTGAATAGCAGTGGTGAGAGTGGACATCCCTGTTGTGTTGCTGATCTTAGGGGAAGGGCTCCCAGTGTTTTCCCATTGAGAATGATATTTGCTGTGGGCTTTTCGTAGATGGCTTTTAAGATGCTGTGGAATATTCCCTCTATCTCTACACTCTGAAGAGTTTTGATCAGGAATGGATGCTGTATTTTGTCAAATGCTTTCTCTGCATCTATTGAGAGGATCATATGGTTCTTGTTTTTTCTCTTGTTGATATGATCTATCACGTTGATTGCTTTACAAGTGTTGAACCAGCCTTGCATCCCGGGGATAAATCCCACTTGGTCAGGGTGAATAATCTTAATGCACTGTTGGATCCTTTTGGCTAGTATCTTGTTGAGAATTTTTGCATCCATGTTCATCAGGGATATTGGTCTATAATTCTCCTTTTTGCTGGGGTCTTTGGTTTTGGAATTAGGGTGATGCTGGCCTCATAGAATGAATTTGGAAGTATTCCATCCCTTTCTATCTTTCAGAACAGCTTTAGTAGAATAGGTATTGTTTCTTCTTTAAATGTTTGATAGAATTCCCCCTGGGAAGCCATCTGGCCCTGGACTTTTGTGTGTTGGGAGGTTTTTAATGACTGCTTCAATTTCCTCTCTGGTTATTGGCCTGTTTAGGTTTTCTATTTCTTCCTGTTCCAGTTTTGGTAGTTTGTGGTTTTCCAGAAATGTGTCCATTTCTTCTAGATTGCCTAATATATTGACATATAGCTGCTCATAATATGTTTTTTTTTTTAAAGATTTTATTTATTTATTTATTCATAGAGACACACAGAGAGAGAAAGAGGCAGAGACACAGGCAGAGGGAGAAGCAGGCTCTATGCAGGGAGCCTGACGTGGGACTCGATCCAGGGTCTCCAGGATCATGCCCTGGGCTGCAGGCGGCGCTAAACCGCTGCACCACCGGGGCTGCCCTCATAATATGTTTTTAAAATTGTTTGTATTTCCTTGGTATTGGTTGTGATCTCTCCTTTTTCATTCGTGATTTTATTAGAATCTTTTCTCTTTTGTTTTTAATAAGGCTGGCTAATGGTTTATCTATCTTATTAATTCTTCCAAAGAACCAACTCCTGGTTTTGTTGATCTGTTCTACAGTTCTTCTGGTCTCTATTTCAAGATTCGAGTTCTGCTCAAATCTTTATTAACTCTCTTCTTCTGCTTGGTGTAGGTTTTATTTGCTGTTCTTTCTCCAGTTCCTTTAGGTGCAAGGTTAGGTTGTGTAATTGAGTTTTTTCCAATTTTTTGAGGATTGTTTGTATTGCGATGTATTTCCCTCTCAGGACCGTTTTTGCTGTATCCCAAAGATTTTGAACAGTTGTGTCTTCATTCTCATTGGATCTTCTAATTCTTCTCTAATTTCCTGGTTGACCCTTTCATCTTTTAGCAGGATGCTCTTTAACCTCCATGTGTTTGAATTTCTTCCAAATTTCTTCTTTTGATTGAGTTCAAGTTTCAAAGCATTATGGTCTGAAACTATGCAGGGGACAATCCCAATCTTTTGGTATCAGTTAAGACCTGAATTGTGACCCAGTATGTGGCCTATTCGGGAGAAAGTTCCATGTGCACTTGAAAAGAATGTGTATTCAGTTGCTTTTGGATGTAAAGTTCTGTAAATATCTGTGAAATCCATCTGGTCCAGTGCATCATTTAAAGCTCTTGTTTCTTTGGAGATGTTGTGCTTAGAAGTTCTGTCATTTGCAGAAAGCACTGTGTTGAAGTCTCCCAGTATTAGTGTATTATTAATTGATATACTTGGCAGCTCCCACATTAGGGGCATAAATATCCATGATTGTTAGGTCCTCTTGTTGGATAGATCCTTTAAGTATGATATAGTGTCCCTCTTCATCTCTTACTACAGTCTTTGGGGTAAACTTTAATTTATCTGATCTGAGGATTGCTACCCCACTTTCTTTTGAGGACCATTTGTTGTTTTTTGTTTTTGTTTTTGTTTTTTTTTTTAATTTTTATTTATTTATGATAGTCACACAGAGAGAGAGGGGCAGAGACACAGGCAGAGGGAGAAGCAGGCTCCATGCACCGGGAGCCCGACTTGGGACTTGATCCCGGGTCTCCAGGATCGCACCCTGGGCCAAAGGCAGGCGCTAAACTGCTGCGCCACCCAGGGATCCCTTGAGGACCATTTGAATGGTAACTGGTTCTCCAACCTTTCATTCTCAGGCTGGAGGTGTCCTTAGGTCTAAAATGAGTCTCTTGTAGACAGCAAATAGATGGGTCTTGCTTTTTTATCCAGTCTGGAACCCAGCGTCTTTTGATGGGATCATTAAGCCCATTCACCTTCAGAGTTACTATTGAAAGATATGAATTTAGTGTCATCATAATACCTATTCAGTCCCTGTTTTTGTGAATTATTTCTTTGGGCATCTTCTTTCTTTTACAGAGACCCTCTTAATATTTCTTGCAAAGCCAGTTTGGTGGTCACATATTCTTTCAGTTTCTGCCTATCTTGGAAGCTCTTTATCTCTCCTTCTATTCTGAATGAGAGCCTTGCTGGATAGAGTATTCTTAGCTGCATGTTCTTCTCATTTAGGACCCTGAATATATCCTGCCAGCCCTTTCTGGCCTGCCAGGTGTCTGTGGAGAGGTCTGCTGTTAATCTAATATTTTTCCCCATATAAATTAGGGATCTCTTGTCTCTTGCTGCTTTAAGGATTTTCTCTTTATCTTTGGAATTTTCAAGTTTCACTATTAAATGTCAAGGTGTTGAATGGTTTTTATTGATTTTGAGGGGGGTGGGATCTCCCTATCTCCTGGATCTGATGCCTGTTTCCCTCCCCAAATTAGGGAAGTTCTCAGCTATGATTTGTTCTAATATGCTTTCTGGTCCTCTGTCCCTTTCAGCGTCCTCTGGAACCCCAGTTAAACGTATATTTTTCCTTCTGATACTGTCATTTATATCCCTTAACTTTTCCTTATGGTCTTTTAATTGTTTTTTCTCTTTTTTCCTTAGCTTCCTTCCTTGCCATCAACTTGTCTTCTGTGTCACTCACTCTTTCTTCTACCTCATTAATCCTCATCGTTAGGACCTCCAGTTTGGTTTTTTTTTGTTTGTTTCTTTTTTTTTTTTTTTTTAATTTTTTTTTAATCTTATTTATGATAGAGAGAGAGAGAGAGAGGCAGAGACACAGGCAGAGGGAGAAGCAGGCTCCATGCACCGGCAGCCTGACGTGGGATTCGATCCTGGGTCTCCAGGATCGTGCCCTGGGCCAAAGGCAGGCGCCAAACCGCTGCACCACCCAGGGATCCAAGGACCTCCAGTTTGGATTGCATCTCATTTAATTGATTTTTAATTTTGGCTTGATTAGTTCTAAATTCTGTAGTCATGAAGTCTCTTGAATCATTTATGCTTTTTTCCAGAGCCACCAGTAGCTTTATAATTGTGGTTCTGAACTGGCTTTCTGACACCAAATTGTAATCCAAATTCTGTAATTCTGTGGCAGAGTACTGTTTTTGATTCTTTCTTTTGTGGTGAGTTCTTTCTAGTAATTTTGCTCAGTGCAGAGTGGCTAAAAACGAGTTGTACTTGTTAGAAGTGCAGACTCTTCTCTCTGTTGCGTTCCAGCTGATCTCTCTTTAAGTCTCAGGTCGAATTTGTAGGTCTTCAGGATGATTTGAAGGTTGTCTAGTAAGTTGGTGGGGACAGGTGACTTGGGGATCCTACACCTCCGCCATCTTGCTCCGCCGCCCCCCACCCCAGGAATTTGTAGTATGTTTTAAGGTTTTTTTTTTTTTTTCAAACTGGAAATGAAAGGGAAATTTTAGAAATAACATAAAACCTAGAAGAAAACATAAACCTAGAAGAAATTAAATTCTAGGTTACCACTTACTATTAAATGTCAGGTAAGATTTCTTTTTTCCCTGAAAATGAATTGTTAGTAAGTTGCCTTACAAAGCCCCTCATGTAATGTGATGTTCTTTCAAGTGTATCATTTTTAACAACAAACTATTTGGGAAAGAAATGTTAGCCTGAAAACTCAGCCAGTGCCAATGTCAGGAAGTTCAGAGACCACCTGGCCTAATTTTCATTTTGAGGAAGTAATTTAATTTAATACATTCACGATTATATTTCCATTAACTGCCTTCTTAAAGTTTATTTGTTTTTAGTAACCTTTATACCCAATGTGGGGCTCAAACTCACAACCCCAAGATCAACTGAGATCGAGAGTCTCATGCTTACCCAACTGAGCCAGCCAGGTACTCTTTCATTGCCTTTTTAAATACTACTTTAAAAAATGATACAGGGATCCCTGGGTGGCGCAGCGGTTTGGCGCCTGCCTTTGGCCCAGGGCGTGATCCCGGAGACCCGGGATCGAATCCCACATCGGGCTTCCGGTGCATGGAGCCTGCTTCTCCCTCTGCCTGTGTCTCTGCCTCCCTCTCTCTCTCTCTGTAACTATCATAAATAAATAAAAAAAAAAAATTAAAAAAAAATATTTATAAAAAAAAGATCTATTTAAAAAATGATACAGTGAGTTTGGTCAGGGAGATTGTGGCTATCTACTTGCCTTAGGTGGATCAGAAAAGCCCAGCAATTTTAATGCTTTGCAAATGGTTATGGTGTCTTTGGATAAAATTTCTGGCAACATCATATCAGACTCAAAAGTGCTGATTTTCAAACAGTAAAAACATTTTACTCTGAAATACTGTTAGATGACTCAAAAACTAGTTATGGTGATGACAAAGGTAAATGTTTTAAGATGTATGTGGATAGTTTGGATAAAATTATTTCATAAATTGCAAAGAGAAAAAGCAATTTTTAAAAATCTAATTTAGATTTTAGATAGGTATATATAACATAAAGATGATTTAAATATTATAGGTTTAAAAATGCTATCCTATATATCCCTACAACTTGATATATTCAAGTTAGGGGAAAAAAAACTTTTTGTATAGAAAATGGAGGCTCTTGTTATTATATTCAGGTTGTTTTATATTGGGTATATGTGATAGCATATTTTAAAAATCAAATTTGAGAAAATGTAGTGGTACAAGGTGTTACAAAGGTCTCATCTGGGAAGCCTAAGTGGTTCAGCGGTTTAGTGTCTACCTTCAGCTCAGGTTGTGATCCTGGGGTCCTGGGATTGAGTCCTGCCTCGGGCTTCCCACAAGGAGCCTGCTTCTCCCTCTACCTGTATCTCTGTCTGTCTCTCTCTCTCTCTGTATGTCTCTCATGAATAAATAATTAAAATCTTTCAAGAAAAAAAAAAAAGGTCTCGGTAAGCGAAGTAGGACTGGCTATTATTATTTAATGTTCAAACATTACTGATCCTAGGGGTGGATATATAACAACTTATATAATAGACATTTTAAATTAGGTAGTAGGAGTATGGTTAAGATAAGAAAGTTGTCCAAGCTAGATAAAAACAAAGAGAATAGAGGAAATAACTAAGTATGGTAAATGAAAAAAAGCTAATGACAAAAATAATACGAAAAGCTTAAAACCCAAATATAACTATCATCACAATACATGTAAATAGTCTCAATTGCTCTATGTAAAGGAGGCAACTATCAAAAGGGTTAAAAAATTAAATTTAGCTATATATTGTTAAAACACCCTTTAAACAGTATTAACAATAAAGCAAAATTTAGGATAAAAACCATTAGTTGATACAAAAGGGATATTGTCAATAAAATGTATAGTCCACCAAAAGCTTATAAACTCCATGTATAGCAAATAAGATAGCAGCCATCTATATAAGCAGTATACCCTAGAAATGCAAAGAATTTGATAAAAAGATAATTAGTACGATGTTGAATGCCCCAGTGTAGGTTAATTCGGAATTCATATAGGTTATCAAGGAACTAAATTTTTTCTGTATGTCTGCTTCTCTATCCTCAGTGCTGGTTTTGACTTTGGCCAGCTCCCAAGTGGTTGTAAGAATGCTGTCATGTTTTGAAATACCACATGCAGTTTTCATATTGTCCAGCACAGGAAAGACTTCCTTTCCAAGTACCATATTTTATCTTTAATGACAGGGAACCTTTCTCAGGAACCACCCAACCAGCCTGTCTTGGAGTCTCATTAGCCAGAGCTAGTTCATTTGGTGACCTCCGAATCAATCACTGGCAAGCAGAATAGGACCACTACACTGTGATTGGCTGATTTATTCTTGAGTCCTATGAAAAAGGTCAATGCCTAAACAAAATCAGACTTCTGCCAACAAGCATGAGGTGGGGAAAAAGACTGTTCGGGAGCCAGCCATGTCTGCAACATTTCACAGTCTGCGCTCACACTTAAAATCACACCAGACTAACCAAAAAAAAAAAAAAAAAAAAGTCCAGGCATCACTACTACCTTCCAGAACTCTATGAATACAGATGTAAAAATTCTCAACAAAGGACTCCTGGGTGGCTCACGGTGTGAACCCCAGTCCCAGGATTGAGTACCTTATCAGGCTCCCTATGGGGAGACTGCTTCTCCCTCTGCCTGTCTCTGCCTCTCTGTGTGTCTCTCATGAATAAGTAAGGAAAATCTTAAAAAAAATTTTTTTTCTCATCAAAATACTAGCAAATTAAGCCAGTAGCATATAAGATTATACTCTATAACTAATTGGGATTTATTCCAGGAATGCAATGATGGTTAACATAAGAAAGTCGATGAAGTAATATGCCACATTAAAAGAAAGAAGGAAAAAAAACACAACCCTCTCAATAGACACAAAAGACATTTGACAAAACCCAACACCTTTTCTTTTTTCTTTTTTCTTTTTTTTTTTAAAGATTTTATTTATTTACTCATGAGAGACACAGAGAGAGGGTCACAGACACAGGCAGAGGGAGAAGCAGGCTCCATGCAGGGAGCCTGATGTGGGATTCGATCCCGGGTCTCCAGGATCACGCCCTGGGGGCGCTAAACCACTGAGCCACCCGGGCTGCCCCCAACACCTTTTCATAATAGAACATTCAGAAAACTGGGAACAGAAGAGTTCTTGAACATGAAAGCATTTATGAAGAACACACAGCTGACATAGTGAGTGGTGAAAGACTGAAAGCTTTGCCCCTAAGATAAAAAACAAGACCAAGGATGCCTGCTTTTAGTACTCTTATTCCACATTGCCTTGAAAGTTCTAACTAAGGGAATGAGACAAGAAAAAGGAAAAAAGGCATCCATATTGGAAATAGAGAAGTAAAACCTTCTCTGTTCACAGGACAGTTGGATTTCATCAAAATAAAAAAACTACATGCATGTTATTATCAAAAAAGTGGAGTTGGGGAATTGAAAATATTTGTAGATCATATATCAGTTAATGGTCTAGTATCCAGAATGTATCAAGAACTACAGCTCTACAACAACAAACAACCCAATTAAAAAATGAGTAAAGGACTGGAGTACATATTTGTCCAGGGAAGAGATATAAAACAGGCAATAAGCACATGAAGAGATGTTCCAGGATCATTTTTCAATAGGGAAATGCAAATCAAACATGAAATACCACTTTACACATACCAGGATGGCTGTAATTAAAGAAAAAAAAAAAAACGTGAAGTGTTACCAAGAATGTGGAGGGATTAGGATCCTTGCTAATGGGAGTGTAAAATGGTACAGCTGGAGTAAAGGGAGAATGGAAAGCAATTGCTTGTTACAGAGTTTTCTTTTTGGAGTGCTGGAAAAGTTTTGGAAATACATGGTGGTGATGGTTCAGTGACATTGTAAATAAAATGGCACTGAATTGTATACTTCAAATGGTTAGTACGGCAGATTTCGTGTTATGTATTTCACAACAGTTTTTATTATTTAACCCTCTCCTTTCAGTCTATCTTTATTTCCAAAATTTTTTTTTAAAGATTTATATATTTATTCATGAGAAACACACACACACAGAGAGAGGCAGAGACATAGTCAGAGGGAGAAGCAGGCTATAGGCAGGATCCCAATGTGAGACTCAGTCCCGGATTCCGGGGTCACAACCTGAACTGAAGGCAGCCACCCAACTGTTGAGCCACCCAGGCATCCCTATTTCCAAAATTCTTAAGTAGGTCTTAGAAAAATATTCTTATAAGCAGGAGAAAGATTATTTTCCTTCACATTCACCTTTTTTTTTTTTCACATTCACCTTTAACATATTTATTTTTGTTGTGTTTAATGAGGATCTAGCTAGTCCTCTTGCTTAGTCTTATAATGAATATAGTCATAAACCAATGGCTTCCAAACTTGTAGGGGTGTCTGACTGACTTAGTAGAGCATGCAATTCTTGATCTCAGGGTTGTAAGTTTGAGCCCCACATTGGGTGAAGAGATTACTTTTAAAAATCTTTTTTTTAATTTATTTATTCATGAGAGAGAGAGAGAGAGGCAGAGAGAGAGAGGCAGAGACACAAGCAGAGGGAGAAGCAGGCTCCATGCAGGGAGCCCGACATGGGACTCGATCCTGGGTCCCCAGGATCACACCCTGGGCTGAAGGCAGCGCCAAACCGCTGAGCCACCCAGGCTGCCCTACTTAAAAAAATATATTTGCCTTCAAAAAAATGAGTAGTTTAACCAGTTAAATAGTGATTGCTTTTGACAATAGCTCTTGATCAAGTAGATGTGATTGTATTTTCTCATAAAAATAACACTGTGGGAAGGAGGGTATAGGAGAAATCTGTACCTTCAGCTCTGTTTTACTGTGAACCCAAAACTGCTCTTTAAAAAAAAAAAAAAAAAAAAAAAAAAGATTTATTTGAGGGGATCCCTGGGTGGCTCAGTGGTTTAGTGCCTGCCTTCGGCCCAGGATGTGATCCTGGAGTCTCGGAATCGATTCCCGTGTCGGGCTCCCTGCATGGAGCCTGCTTCTCCCTCTGCCTGTGTCTCTCTCTCTCTCTCTCTCTCTCTCTCTCTCTCTCTCTCTGTGTCTCTCATGAATAAATAAGTAAAATCTTTAAAAAAAAAAAAAAAGGATTTATTTGAGAAGGAAAGTATGAGCAGTGGACAGAGTAGGAAGCAGAGGGGCAGACTCCCCACTGAGCAGGGAGATCAACAGGGCTCAATCCCAAGACCCTGAGATCATGACCTGAGCCGAAGTCAGACACTTAACTGACTTAACCACCCAAGTATCCCTAAAACTACTCTTAAAAATAAAATATTTTCTAAAGATACTAAAATACTATACTTAAATTGAAGAAACCCATTTGGAGAACCTTGAGAACCTGCCTTTTCATTAGGCTGAGTTTTAAGGCAAAATTAGATCCTCAGTTGGACCAAAAGTTTCTTGGATCCTTCATCCTGTTCCATGTCAGCCCAGATGGGTGTACAGACCCTGAAGAGTCTCCATATGTTTAATTTGCCCTTTTGTTTCAATAGACAACCAGCAGGGACTGGAGAAAATATCAAGCTGTGCTTCTCTGGCTTAAAATACTTAGTTTGCTATTCCATCATATGCCAATTATTAAATAATTTCTAGAAATCGTTTTTTAGAAGGAGTATCTCCAGTGAATGTTGTTAGAAATGCAATTCTTAGTATTGTAGAAATGAGAAGTGAATACTGTGCTTTTCATTCTGTAAATTTACAATCTATGCTTGAGTTTAACCTTTTCCTATTGAACCATTTGGATAATTATCAACTCATCTCTGATACCTATCCTTTTTTCTTAAGGTCTTTTTTCATCTGGACTTTTGTAATACCTTCTGTCCTGATTCCCTTGCTTCCACTCTTGGCTTTATTATAATCCATTTTCTTTTTCTTTCCTTCTCTTTCTTTTTAAGATATTTGTTTGTTTGAGAGAAAGAGAGAGCTCCAGCAAGAGAGAGAACACAAGCAGTAGGAGGGGCAGAGGCAGAAGCAGGAAGCCCAATTCAGAGCTCCATCCGAGGACTCTGGGATCATGACCTGAGTTGAAGGCAGCCGATTAACCAGCTGCGCCACCCAGGCACCCCTATAATCCATTTTCCACACTGTAGCCAGAGCAATCCTTCTAGAGTTACACTGTTCAGTATTGTAGTCATTATCCATATATGACTATTTAAATTAATTACAGTTAGAAATTAAAAATTAAAAAAAAAAGAAATTAAAAATCAGTCCTTAGTCACACTAGGCACATTTGAGATACTCAGTAGTCACTTGTGGTTACTGGCTCTACCAGATTGAGCAGAGCATATCAAGAACATTTTTAGGAAATTCTATTAGATAGCATTGTTCTAGAGGATAAATGAAATCACATCTCACTATTACAACCAAAGTTTCTTACCCTGACAAGGCCCTATAAAATCTTTCTAATCTCTGCCTTTTTATCTCTTTTTATATAACCCTTTATTCATAATACCTCAGACAGGTTGGTCTTCTGTCAGTTCTTTGGTTAATGCCAGAATTTTTTTCCCTTTCTCAGAGCTTTGCATTTGTTATTCCTTCTATTTGAACATTTTTTAAAAGATTTATTTCTTTTAGAGAGAGGGGGCCAGATGGAGAGGGAAAGAGGGAATCCCAAGCAGACTCCCCTCTGAGCATGGAGCCCGACATGGGGCTTGATCTCACAACTTGAGCTGAAATCAAGAGTGTGATGCTCCATCAGCTAAGCTACCCAAGTGCCCCAGTTATTCCTTCTGTTTGAAACATGCTTCTTCCCACACCTTTACATGATTGCTTCTTCATCATTTAGGCATCAACTCAAATTTACCTTCTCAAGAGAATTATTCCCTGTCTATCCTGAAAACCTCCTTTTAAGAAGTTCCTGGTCAGGTGGCCTGGGTGGCTCACACTCTCTTTCTCAAATAAATAAATGGTTTTTTTTTTTTTGTTTTTTGTTTTTTTTAAAGGAGTTCTTGATCATTGGGGCACCTGAGTGGGTCAGTTGGTTGGGCATCCAACTCTTAATTTCAGTCAGGTGGTGGGATCAAGCCCTGAGTCAAGTTCCATGCTCAGCATGGAGTCTGCTTGAGTTTCTCTCCCTCCTCTCCTTCTTTCCACTCTTGAGTGCACATGCACGCCCTCTCTCAAATAAATGGATAAATCTTAAAAAAAAAAAAATCCTGATTATGGGATGCCTGGCTGGCTCAGTCATGGAGCATGTGACTCTTGATCTCAGATTTGTGAGTTTGAATTTAAGAAATAAAATCTTTTAAAAAAAAGCATCTCCTGATTATAATATCTTATTTTTATAATATTCATAGCATTTTTAAAAGATATTTATTTGTTTGTTTATTTATTTATTTATTTATTTATTTGAGAGAGAGAGAACATGAGCAGAGGGAGGAGAAGCAGATACCCTTACTGAGTAAGGAGCTGGATGGAAGGCTATATCCTAAGACCCCAGGATCATTTCTGAAGAGAGGCTTAACTGACTGAGCTAATAAGCAGATGTGCCAATAGAATTTATGTTTAAAGGGAAGTCTTACTTACTAGTGTGTTTGTCTGTCTGTCCTAACACTCCTTCCCTCTAGAGTGAAGCTTCTTATGGTCTTGTTTACCACTGTATCCCTTTCACCTAAAAAGATGGTATATAATATGGTGGTAAGTCAATAATTGACTGTAAGAGTCTTTCAAAACTTTATTATATGAACTACATATTTCTTTTTCAGGTAATCTTTTACTAGATTTCAGTTTTCTTTCCTACATAATGGATTTCATTGTAACAGATCATTGCAAACTTCTTGGTTATTAGATCACCATTTAGCAATTAAGTGACATTGTCTCTTTTTCTGTACCAGTACACTTCAGCAGGAAAAATTTTCTGTATACCAAAACATTCTTTCTACTTTTATATTTCTGCATAAAAATATAAATCCAATCAACTCACCATTCTAGAGTAGCTTAAAATTACTATATGTATTTCTGCTTTAATTTGGAATTTGGTACTATAAAAGATCCTCCACTCAGAACTTTTCATTAACCTTAGTATATTATTTTGCTTGAGAGTGTTTTATTCTTTTCTAAAAGCAGATAACTATATGGTGAGTGTTGCAAGGATGCACATTGGCATTAAATAATATCTCCTAACCTTGGGATGCCCGGGTGGCTCAGCAGTTGGGCATCCCTGCCTTCGGCTCAGAGTGTGATCCTGGGTCTGGGGATCGAGTCCCTCATAGGGCTCCCCATGAGGAGCCTGCTTCTCTCTCTGCCTATGTGTCTCTACCTCTCTCTGTGTGTCTCTCATGAATAAATAAATAAAATATTAAAATCTCCTACCTCATTGAATATGTTGATTCATTTGAAGTTCTTCCATGTTTTCCCTGACTGTACAAAGAAATCATAGAGGTTAGAAGATTGTTAGATGTTTCTCATCCTGGGTCATTGATCTGTTAAAGTTTTTGGTATAGATAGAAAAAAAAAATTTTTTTTAAATAACTGTTTTTTTATATTCCTGAAGAATGCTTCCCAGATTCTCCATACTTGGTTTCTTTTAAATGATTTTTATGCCCTTTTGCCTCTCTGGGATGAGCATTTTCAGACAGTTGTATTGGCCTGATATGTGCACATAATGCATAATAATAGATCATAAATATATGTCTGGTCCTCCCAGTTCTTACATCGTCTATATAGATATATAGGTATCGTAGTCTGATCTAATGCATTTTACTACTCTTGCATTTCATTAGATAATGCACATGGTTTTACAGTTACTCCATATGAAGAACTATATTTTTCCACCATAGAAGATAAAGGTTATAAAAGAAATAGGTGACAATTCTATTTTCAGTGAACTTTTACCCTTACTGGAAAGATAACAAAAAATGAGCTTTTATGAAGCAATATGAGATGAGGCTACTGATCAAGTGTTGCAAAAATATGCTAGAAAAAAGAGGGATCCCTGGGTGGCGCAGCGGTTTGGCGCCTGCCTTTGGCCCAGGGCGCGATCCTGGAGACCCGGGATCGAATCCCACGTCAGGCTCCCAGTGCATGGAGCCTGCTTCTCCCTCTGCCTGTGTCTCTGCCTCTCTCTCTCTCTCTCTGTGTGACTATCATAAATAAATAAAAATTTAAAAAAAAAAGAAAAGAAAAGAAAAAAGAATGGAAAGTAATGGTAGGTAATAGTATTTCATGTTGATTTTAATTTCCTCATTTTCTAAATTTTTTATAATGAGACTGCATTACTTTTGGATTTGGAACAAGAGTTAAGTATTAGATGTAGCACATACTGAGTGTACGATGTATACAAAATATTTAAAGAAAAAGAATCAGTTGGGTGAGATTAATCGTGAGTGGTTTTCTGGGAAGAGCGTATGCTATTAAAGTGCTTTGGTCAGTCTTGGTTTGGGCCAGACTGTTATTTTCCATTGCTGCTTCAGTTTTCACATCCAGTTTCCTTAATCCATTTTTTTTTCCTTAATTCATTTTGGTACTAAGTCATGATCTATAAGAGGACCATGCTGGAATATCAAAAATAAAGGAATGTTATTTCTACTTTTGCAGGTTGCTTCATGTGCGAAATGGAAACTGCAAATATCACTTGGGTGAAGAAACATTTAAGTTAGCTCAGACATACATGGAGAAACTCTCAAAACATGGCCAGCAAGCAAACAAAGCTGCACTGTATGGAGAACTGTGTGCACTACTCTTTGCAAAAAGTCACTATGATGAGGTAAGTGTTTTTGAATTGCATTTCATTGTGATCAGCAAGTAGCTATAAACAAAGGGTAAAATAAAAACAAACATATAAAAAAAAAATTCAGAGCAACCTGATAGTTGCAGGGCATGGTAGACAAAATAGGTAAAGAGTATTAAGAGTCTAAAATGTCCAGTTATAAAATAAGTCCTGGAGATGAAAAGTACAGCATGGGGAATATAGACAATAATATTGTAATAATGTTGTATGGTGAGAGATGGTAACTACACTTATTGTGGCGAGTATAGCATAATATATAAAATTGTCAAATCACTATGTAGTACTCCTGAAACTATTATGACATTGTGTGTTAGGTATACCTCAATTTTTTAAAGAAGAATAAATCGTAACCTTCTATTTGTCTTAATTTTATTTTCACATACTAGGTTTACTTAGAGCAGTATACATTTGTAATGGAATATTTAAAGTGAGACAAAGAGTATTCCACGAGATGTGTTTTAAACATACACGTGTAAAAATGAAGTAAAATAAACTTACACATGTATGATTTATGGCCTTTTTTTTTTAATTTGACCAACTATATCTCTACTTAAATTATTTTGATGGGCATGCTCTATCAAATGAACCTTTAATAAATGCTTTTTTATTGGATGTTTAGCTCTGTGTAAACTCTTATAACTTAAAGGCATTCATTTTATTTTTTAAGATTTTTTTTTTTTAATTCACGAGAGACCCAGAGAGAAAAAAGGCAGAGACACAGGCAGAGAGAGGGTGAAGCAGGCTCCATGTAGGGAGCCCGATGTGGCACTCGATCCCAGGACCCCAGGACCATGCCCTGGGCCAAAGGCAGGTATTAAACCACTGAGCCACCCAGGCGTCCCTAAGATTTTGTTTATTAGAGAGCATATTAAAGAGAGAGCGCGCATGAGCAGAGGAAGGGGCAGAGGGAGAAGCACACTCCCTGCTGAGCCTGATACAGGGCTTGGTACTGAGGCGCTGGGATCATGACCTGAGCGAAGGCAGACCCTTAACTGACTGATACACCCAGGCACCCCAGAGGCATTCATTTTAATGGGAAGCTAGATTTTATTTGTCCTTTTTTTGCATTGTTTTGCTCCTTCTTCTGCCTTATAAGATGGCTTCCCTCCTGTCTTTATGCTATCAAATTAATGCTTCAGTGCTGATGAATATATAGTTGAAAAGTGAACTATAAAATCTGCTTAACTCCTATACTTGGTTGTTTTCTCTATGGAAGAATATCATAATTATTTTATGTTGCCACATAGCTGTCATTTAGGTTTCATATTTTATAATTATCCCTATCAATTTTTGCCCCATTAATATTCCATATTTAAAGGAAAATTACAATTAGAGGTAAAACTAGAAAATTCTATGTCTGCAAAGTGATATTGTGCAATGCTGATGCTAGGATCTTTCTTATTCATAGAAGAAGGCATCAAATCTACATGTAAAAATCTAAAACCCTTATCAACAGGCCTACAATTTCTTAGGGGGGGTGTTATGTATGTTCTTCTGGTTATTTTTGTTGATGAATTCCTACATCTGCTGGATTAGTACTGATGATGGATTGTTTTGCTGCCCCTTGTGTGCAGTGATTGTTCCATAGCTTATCAACCCAAATATAGAATTTGGTCTCTCTCTCTCTGTAATTTTCACATGCCAAGAACAAAGAACCCCATTCACAGAAGGCCTTTATGTGGATAGCTGACTTTACTGGAAATGAGAGTGAGATATACAATAGTTTGAGTATTAGAAATGCCTACCTTAAAAGTAATTCAAGTGCTCAACCATCTTTATATATCTCTGCATAGGAACTCTTGTTTTTTGTTTTTTTTTTAGAGTAAGCTCTGCACTCAGTGTGGGACTTGAACTCATGACCCCAAGATCAAGAGTTGCATGCTCTACTGACTGAGCCAACCAGGCGCCCCAGATAATTTATTTTAAATCTAGATGTTTGGGGATCCCTGGGTGGCGCAGCGGTTTGGCGCCTGCCTTTGGCCCAGGGCGCGATTCTGGAGACCCGGGATCGAATCCCACATCGGGCTCCCAGTGCATGGAGCCTGCTTCTCCCTCTGCCTGTGTCTCTGCCTCTCTCTCTCTCTCTCTCTGTGACTATCATAAATAAATAAAAAAAATTTAAAAAAAATAAAATTCTAAAAAAAATTAAAATAAATAAATAAATAAATAAATAAATAAATAAATAAATAAATAAATAAATCTAGATGTTTGTCATTGATGGCTCCAGGAAAGTACACAAATATTGAGGCTATAGTTTGATAAATTATCACCATGTTTTGATATTAGCATGGACCAGGCTATGCTGAGGCAATATAAGCTCCAAAATAGCAGTGACGTAGAAAAATAATTTTATTTCTTACTCATGCTACATCCTGTCTTAGGATGCCTGTGGCTCTGCTTAACATTCTGTTTACACTTTGATCAAAATCCCATGTGATGGAGCATCCTCTATCTAGAAATTACCGGCTTCAGAGCAGAGGCAAAAACATCATGAGGAAGTGCCACTTGCTCTTAGAGCTTTTTCCCAGAAAGTGCACTTTTCACTTCTCATATTTTAATTAATTTTTTAATTGACCAAAGAAATCACATGACCACTGTCATCTTTAATGTGTAAGGGAAGTATATCCTTCCCCAAGGAAGTAAATATTTTAAAGCAGTATCACAGTCTACTACAGTTCTAAAGATTTTAACTTACTATTCTGGAACAAAATCTGCTTATTTAGCATCTTAAAAACAAACCAGGTATTTTGGCCTAAATCACATACATTTCATTTTTTACATCAAAATTGATTCTGAATCTTTTAGGTGGAATGGAAGTGAAGGAAGCTTCCAGAGGAAAACTAATGTTTATTTTTTTAATATTTTCTATTTTTCCTCCCCCCCCCACCCCATTCTTTATGATCCTTTTATAATATTGGGAGTTTTTTTTAAAGATTTTATTTATTTATCTATTTCTTTTTTTTTTTTTTAAGATTTTATTTATTCATGAGAGCTACAGGGAGAGAGAGGCAGAGACCTAGGCAGAGGGAGAATCAGCTCCATGTAGGGAGCCCGATGTGGGACTTAGTCCCGGGACTCCAGGATCATGCCCTGAGCTGAAGGCAGACGCTCAACCACTGAGCGACCCAGGTGTCTCTATTTTTTTTTTTTTTTTTTTTTTTGACAGAGCATGCGTACACAAGAGAGAACACAAGCAGGGGGAAGGGTAGAGGGAGAAGCACTCTCCCCATTGAGCAAGGAGCTGAGCTTGATCCCAGGATTCTGGCCTAATGCAGATGCTTAACTAACTGAGCCACCAAAACACCCCTATAATATTGTTTTGTTTCTTTGAAACAGTTCTTGTTATCCAAAGTAATTTGTTCTACTCTTTTTTTTTTTTCCCCCTTCCACTAAGTACTAGGAGAGGAAGAACAACATACTATGTTTTTTTCTCCCAGTAGGTACCTAGGTGCTAGCATATTGCCTGGCACTTAACCTCTCTGCACCTCAGTTTCCCATAATAGTATGCATCCCATAGGACTGTTGTGTTAATTAAATGTGTTAATGCATATAAAGGGCTTGGAACAATAGCTCTCACAAAGTAAGCAGTCAACTAAACAGACAGTTGAGATACAAAATAAATATTACAGTAGGGGAAGAAAGTGCAGGAAGTCAAATATAAGGCTGAAACCTGGAAAATAAGTTCTGTGGGTTTAGTTCAGGAAAGAGGAATATATATATAAGGCAGAGGGAACAGTATATGCAAAGGCTTTCTTTGGATAAGAAAGAATGTGCCTCCTAGGTTTCTTTTGTGTCACTTTATTCAAAGGAGAGTATAACAAACTTAAACTTTCAAGAAAACTGAGTCTCAGAAAATTTTAAGTGTAGATATTTTGTGTGTATCTTTTTTAGGTACTTGAAAGCTTGGAAGAAAGATACATAGTCATTTCATTAAATATTGTCAATTTGATTTATCAGTTTTTGCTCTTTTGTAAATATCTTTTAGGCTTACAAATGGTGCATTGAGGCAATGAAAGAAATCACAGTGGGCTTACCAGTCAAAGTTGTGGTGGATGTTTTAAGACAAGCTTCCAAGGTGAATATAATGTTAAAATTATTAATAAATTATAGGATTTAGCAAGCTTTACATTTGTTGTGTTATTTAACAAGTTAGGTATTGCATGCTTCATGGACTAACAAGGTCTATTTGTTGAGTTTCTGTGGTAAGTTTTAGAAATCTGGTTTCTAAAACTATTTTACATATAGAATTTTATAATTTTCTCATACTCAGAAAACCCTTGAAAAAATAATTTTAATGATTCAGCTCACTGAACTACAGATTGAGGCAGTATTTTGGTGCTATTCTAGTTTGAGTTTGCTTTTGTTTTTCTCAACCATTCCAGCAACCTGAATTCCTCATGCCACAATTGTATGGACTTGATCATTTTTCTCCTAAAGGTTAGCTTAGTTCTAAAGCTTTGATAGTGTTGCAGCCTCACAGTGTCACAACTTCCTGTACTTGACCTGCTGGGTGACACTTGCTTGATATCCCCTTTAATTTCTTCTTATTCTGTAAACAAATGCATTCACTCTTTGAAGCCATTTAGTAATATTTTAAAATTGCTGGCTTGATGTACTTGAGGCTTTAAAGCATTGATGTACTTTTCAAATACATTCTTTCTACCCAGAGGTTTTTTTTTTTTTTTTTTTTTTTTTTACCCAGAGGTTTTTTGATTTTGAATATTTTATTTTGGTTGGCTTTAATTATGGAGATTTCAATTAGGAGAAAGATTCTAAAATTATAGTTTTAGAAGAGTAAGATTTCTGTGAAACTAAAGTCATTTTAGACAAGTACATAGCATAACTTCAGAGTCTTATCAGAGCTAGAAGAGGGATATTAATGTATTTTTTAAGTTTTTTTTTTAAGATTTTATTTATTTATTTATAAAGAGACACAGAGAGGCAGAGACACAGGCAGAGGGAGAAGCAAGCCCCCCGCAGTGAGCCCAATGTGGGACTCAATCCCAGGACACCAGGATCACACCCTGATCCAAAAGTAGACACTCAACCACTGAGCCACCCAGGCATCCCTATATTTTTAAAGTTTTAAATTAAACATTGGATATGCAGTGATTGTAAATACAGTTTAATATATGTGTAAGATTTATATTTCTATATGCAGATAATATTTAGAGTTTGAAAACTATTTTTATGAATCAAAATATTTTAAGAATAGGAAAACTTGAAATTCTATGCATTTTAAAATTAACAGATGAAAACTAGATAGAACTCTATAACTGGGATATAAATAAGTAACTTAAAAATACTATGTTTAAAAAAAGAAGAAAATACTATATTGAGCGAACCCTCCCCCTACTTATTTATTATATAATCTGGAAGGATGGGAGTATACCAGCTTTGTAAGGTAACTTTGTTATAACAAGTTTGTATTGGCATGAACGTCAAAATTTTAAACTTTATAATTTCTCAGGATATATATAGATCTGTTTATAATAGAATTCTTGAGTACTTGGAAGAGAAGAAATTACAAGAGTGTATATACACACACATACACACACACACTCATGTATATATATGTTTGAGGATGCTTTTGACCATCATAGTCTGATTATATAATCTGTACTTATTTTAGCACACTAACTGTTTGAGAGTTATTTAATAATTTTTCACTTTATCCTTAGGCTTGTGTTGTAAAACGTGAATTTAAGAAAGCAGAACAGTTAATTAAACATGCAGTGTATTTGGCACGGTAGGTGATTGTTATTAAAAATACCATTTCAAATTGTCTCCCTCTACCTTATATCCTAATGGTTTTATATCTTTTTATAGGGATCATTTTGGATCCAAACACCCAAAATATTCTGATACACTGCTAGATTATGGGTTCTACTTACTCAATGTAGATAATATCTGTCAGTCTGTTGCAATTTATCAGGTATGTTAACAATTATGCTGCTTTTATTTCAACCTGAATTGACTTGCTGCCCTGTATTTGTTTGCGGTATATAACCCACTCTCTAAAAACAACTCTTTTTGACCCCCTCCTCATATATGAGACAACATTCTTTTATTAAATAATATGTAGAAGGACTAGAAGTAAAATGTTTTAGGAGTTAACCATCCAGGAAAAAAATGTTTGGCTTGTGGGCTCATAAATAAGAGTACTTTTCCATTTTTCATTTGCTCAGGTGATGGCTTATCTTCTTTGTTGATTTAGTATAAGTCATTACAGCTGTCTTTGTAATAACAAGGAGGGTTGATAACAATTATTTTAGGCCTTGTATTAGTCACTCTCAGGTAAAGGTGTTACACCATCACTCTAGACAAGGTATCCGTGATGTTTATAGTTCACTTATGAAGAAGGATATAGAGAAAAATACTGATGTGATTTCCAGACATATGAATAATTTTTATTGTGAAACCTTTGCCTTTTAAGTTAGATTCAGTCTTCAGAAAATCAGGCCTTATGGGTAACTTTTATGTTCTCTTGTGATTTCAATATAGGACTTTTGCTTCAAAACTGATGGTATTGATATATAGAACATATATTTAAATTACTAGGATGCTTAATATTACTGGGTAATGTTTTCTAAGGATTTATTGTATTAATTATTTTCACGACTCTTTCAGGCAGCCCTTGACATTCGGCAGTCAGTATTTGGTGGCAAAAATATCCATGTAGCAACAGCTCATGAGGACCTGGCTTATTCTTCTTATGTTCACCAGTATAGCTCTGGGAAATTTGACAATGCACTGTAAGTTCCATGTTCCTTTTCAGTGAGCGATTAAATGCCATGGCTATTGTTTTGTTTTTCCTGATGCAATAGTATTTAATGTATTTATGGATTAAATTTGTCTTCCTGGAGCTTTAACAGGATGCCTGTAATGTTCTTGAAGCCATTTAAAATCCTACCAATTGGGGGCAGCCTGGGTGGATCAGTGGTTTAGTGCCACCTTCAGCCCAGGGTGTGATCCTGGAGACCCTGGGATTGAGTCCCACATCAGGTTCCCTGCATGGAGCCTGCTTCTCCCTCTGCCTGTGTCTGTCTGTCTCTCTCTCTCTCTCTGTGTCTCTCATGAATAAGTTAATAAAATCTTTAAAAATAAAATAAAATCATACCAGTTTATAAGCTGTTCATTTAGATTTTATGTGGTTTAATATTGGGCGTTATATATCTTCATAAGGAATATGGCTTGGGAATCCCTGGGTGGCGCAGCGGTTTGGCGCCTGCCTTTGGCCCAGGGCGCAATCCTGGAGACCCGGGATCGAATCCCATGTCGGGCTCCCGCTGCATGGAGCCTGCTTCTCCCTCTGCCTGTGTCTCTGCCTCTCTCTCTCTCTCTCTCTCTCTCTCTCTTTCTCTGACTGTCATAAATAAATAAAAAATTTTTAAAAATTAAAAAAAAATAAAAAAGGAATATGGCTTATCTCCTGAATACTTCAGTAATCTTTGAGTAATACAGTAGCCTCTGTATTACTAAACGACAGACTTAATCTAAAAACATTTTGCTCAAAACATGCAGAAATGCTGGATAAAATATAACAATTGTCTTTGTAGATGCATAACTGAGCTTGTAGGAGAGAAAGTAAGTCCCCAAGGGCCATTCATGGACCAAAATCCAGCAGGGTAGACATGAACTATGGTATAAGTGCCCTGGGGTAATGCGAAAGCTTAGAAGTTTTTGTAACTTTGGTTGACAACAGTCCTGGATTTATGAGGTAAGGCATTTAGTCCACAGGAAGCAGTGAGTTAGAACTGAAACCTTCATCTGAAGCCAAGATCAAGCCTGCACCCTCAGGGAAGGGGTAAACTAGGAGGAAAAAATTCTCCCACTGACAAGAAAAGGACAAGAAAAGTCATTCATCTCAGGTTGGGCTCTCAATTAAACAAAAATGGAGCCTCGAAACTGAATTTATAACTGCATCATGCATTCAGGAACCCCCAAACTGAGGACAACATTAAAAAGCACTTTGAGACTGCTAGTTCTCCTAAGATGCCTTTTGGGAGAAAATGCAAAACTCTTGGAAATTCTCAACCCAAACCAAACAGATTTCTCATAGATCTAGCTCTACGACTAAGATGAATTCACCATAAAAATGTTTCTGAAATAAAGTAAGGAGATATTTCCTCTATGAGTGAGAATCAGCAGACATAAGGAACAGGATTAGAACCCAAGAATATTGGCTGACAAAGCTTCTTGGTTGATACTATAGAGTAGGCATCCTTAAATGATTAAATATATAAAATTTTATATAAATACATAAAATGGGTTAGCAAACTATGGCCTGCAGGGAAAATAAAGTTTTTATTGTAATATAGCAATACTCATTCACTCATGTGTTGTCTGTGGCTACTTTCAGGCTAGTATGTGGCCCACACAACCTAAAATATTTGCTCTTTGACCCTTTACAGAAAAAAATTTGCTGACCCTGGGATCCCTGGGTGGCTCAGCGGTTTAGCCCCTCCCTGCCTTTGGCCCAGGGCACGATTCTGGAGTCCTGGGATCAAGTCCCGCGTCAGGCTCCCAGTGTGGAGCCTGTTTCTCCCTCCTCCTGTGTCTCTGCCTCTTTCTCTCTCTCTCTCTATCATAAATCAATAAATAAATCTTTAAAAAAAAAATTTTGCTGACCCTGATGTAAAAGAAGGAATCCGTAATATTTTGGAGGGACAATAAGGGGGAGAAAGGGCAGATTTAAAAATAAAACAACTGATACCTGCTACAACCTGGATGAACCTTGAAAACATTCTACCAAGTGAAAGAAGCCAGTCACAAAGGACTACATATCGTATGATTCCACTTATATGAGATGTCCAGAATAGGCAAATCTATAAGAAACAGAAAGTACATTGGTGGTGACCATGGGCTGACAGGGATGGAAGACAATGGAGAGAGAGACTGCTAATGGCCCAGTGTTTCTTTCTAGGGTCATGAAAATACTCTGAAATTGCTTGTAGTGGTGGATACACAATTCTGTGAATATGTTAAAAACCATTGAATTGTACATTTTAGTGGATGAACTGTGTGATATGAATTTTATCTCAGGAAGAGCTGTTACAAAAAATAAAACGTAGTAGCTAGAATTAGAAAATAGTCATTGGCATTAAAACTCAGTAGACAAGTTAAACAGCACATTGGACACAATGAAAGTGACAGTGAACTGGAAAAGAGATCTGAGAAAATCAGTAATTACCTGGTAATGGGGATAGAAGCCTTGGAGTTATTTGAGGGAAACTGATAGATAAAACAGGCAGATAGCTTACCTTCTGTTTGGTGAGATGGGCCAGAAACAAATAACTAGACTTATCAGCTGAGAATACATGCTGTGTGAAAAAGAATAAAGTAAATAAGAGTAAAGAGCCATGGTACATTTTTTAGGGACTTTTGTATAAGCTAGTCTTGGAAAGGCTTTTCATTGAAGAGGGAGCTATGTGGATGGATATTCAGGGGGAGAGTATTCCATTAGAGATGGTAAAGCAAGTGCAAGAGTCCTAGGTGAGAGAGTATGCTTTGCATGTTCAGAAGAAAACTGTGAGGCCTGGGTGGCTGGAAGAGGAGGAAACGTCTGTTTCTGAGGATGGTTGATGAGGTCAGACAGCTAGCTTGGGGAAAGATGGTGAGTCCTGTAGGCTGTGATAACAGCTTCACAGTTTATTCTGTGGGAGATGGAAGTCCAGTGGATGTTTAAAAAGTTCAGTCCAGGAACACCTGGGTGGCCTAGTTGGTTTAGCATCTGCTTTCAGTTTCAGGTTGTGATCCCATGGTCCTGGGGTCGAGGCCTGTGTCAGGCTCCCTGCTCAGAGGGGAGCCTGCTTCTCCCTCTCCCTCTGCCTGCCCTTCTGCTTGTGCTCTCCCTCTGTCAAATAATAAAATCTTAAAAAAAAAAAATTCAGTCCACAACAGATTGGAAATTTAAAAAACAGAAAATAGTACCTTTATCACAGATAGTTTTAGAAATTGCATCAGTATTATAAGTTGTGATTTTTTTTAAAAAATGCAATAATTATTTGCAACTAAAAAGAAATGCCAGAATATATTTATCTGTATTACAGATTTCATGCAGAAAGAGCTATTGGTATCATCACACACATCCTACCTGAAGATCATCTTCTTCTGGCTTCTTCAAAGAGGGTGAAAGGTACCTTTTGTAATTAGTCTCCAATATGTGTGTGTGTGTGTGTGTGTGTTTTAGATTTGCTGTTAATTGTAATAGATGTCGTATTGTGTATTTTAATGTTATATGGTTTATTTTTTTGTTATATGGTTTAAAATAGGGGTATTTGTTTATTTCTTTGGGTAATAGCATAGGATTAGATTATATCTGCGTATTACTAAAATAGCCAAGTCACTGATTTAAAGTATCTGCCTGCAAATCTACTTACAATTTCCAGTGGTTCATAATAAAAGGTTCGCTTCTCTCATATAGCATTGTTAGTAAGCCAAAGTATCTTTTATGCCTTTTTTTCTTCCTTCCTTCCTCCCACCCCCTTTTCCTCTCTGTCATGCCTTCATTTGTTCATTTCTTTTTGATGAAAAAAAGAATAACACATGATTATTGCACAGTAACCTGAGTTGTTCACATACCTTCAGCTTTAGTGCAGAATTTTGAAACTACCCTTTCTGTCAGGTTACCCTTAATGTCGCAAGGCTCTTACCAAATACCACTTTCTTCTTATTTTAACTTTTCTTCTAATGATTACCAAAGCGCTTTCACTTAAAAAGTATTTATTTTGCCAACATGATTGGGTGACTCATTTGGTAATTCCACACATGTTGGAGAAGTTTAACCTTAATTCTGGAACTGGTTCTTTTCCCTCCTCTAGGTTTGCATTTTTAAGTTACACAAGTAATACATAGTTGATATAAAAATTAAAAGTTAGAAAAGAGAAAATAATAAATCATCTGAAATCCCACCAATCCAGATTCAGCATTTTGGTGAATATTTTTTAGACTTTTTGCCTCCAAATAATGAAATGAACGAATGAATTTTTTTAGGTTTATATTCTGCTTTTTTGACTTAATACATTATAAACATTTTTTTTCATTGCAGTACATGTGGATTTTTTTTTCCCCTAATGTTTTTAACCTCCCCTCTATTATTGGGCCCTTAGGTTGTTTTTAACCATTTGTTCTTTAAAAATGCTACAGTGAAAAAAATTTTTTTAAAAATGCTACAGTGAACTAAACTTATTCTTTTGTGCATATGGACAATTTTCCTAGAATAAAATTACCTCATAAAAGAATATGTATTTTTAAGACTTTAAATGGAATTTGAAAGTCTTATATGTGACTTTGAAATTGCACTGTCTTCTTGCCTGATTCGGTTGGTCAAGTGAGTGGGAGGAAACCAGTTCTTTTAGTTGTATTTGGTTAAAGGTTATATTTGATAGAGTATGGTTTCAAAATGTTCAACAGTGCTTAGGTACTCCTTGACACAGTTTCATAACTTTAAATTTTTGCCTTTGCCTGCTTACATTGCTTTAAATAAGAAATTCACATCAGCAAAATATAATAGTCCACTAAAGCAGAAATTCTGCAAAATATTTGATGTATACCATTGTTTTTCTTACATTTGAAGTCATTATACTATGCCAAGTAGAATGACCCCCAAAAGTATACTTTTTCATTAATGTGGAATTCATTTTTACCAGTTCTAAACCATAACCACAATCATTTATAGAATTTAATTTTAAATCATATGCTCTGATTAGCTTTGATAGATGGTTGGAAGTATGCTAATTTTATTGCTTTCTTAATCAGCTCTTATTTTAGAGGAGATTGCAATTGACTGTCATAATAAAGAAACTGAACAGAGGCTGCTTCAAGAAGCTCATGATTTGCACCTGTCTTCACTCCAACTAGCTAAAAAAGCTTTTGGAGAATTTAATGTACAGACTGCAAAACACTATGGAAACCTTGGAAGACTTTACCAGTCAATGAGAAAATTTAAGGTAGAAGCACGTTTTACTATCTTTTTTCTCTCAGTAAATAATTTCAGGTAATAAAGTACAATCTTAAATAATACATCTTCAGTAATCTGAACTAATAGAGTATACATATTTTTTTTAAAGATTTTATTTATTCATGAGAGACACAGAGAGAGAGGCAGAGACACAGGCAGAGGGAGAAGCAGGCTCCATGCAGGGAGCCCGATGTGGGACTTGATCCGGGGACTCCATGATCATGGCCTGGGCCGAAGGCAGGTGCTCAACTGCTAAGCCACCCAGGCATCCCAAAGTATATATATATATGTTATACTCCTACCTTATTCCACAATAGAATTGAGAAAATAGAGTATAAAACAACAGTCAAAATATAAATAAAATTCAAAATCCAAACCATGGAAAAATAAGACGTAATATCAAAACATAAAGCTAAAATGGCTATTATAATTAGACTTAAAACATAGCTGTTAGCGTGGCACCTGTCTGGTTCAGTCAAAAGAGCATGTGACTCTTGATCTCAAGGCCATGAGTTCAAGCCCTACATTGGGTATAGAGATTCCTTAAATAAATAAAAGCCTAAAAACAGAAAACCAGGGGCACCTGGGTAGCTCAGTTGGTTAAACATCCAGCTCTTGGTTTCAGCTCAGATCAGGTCATGATTTCATAGGTTGTGAGATTGAACCCGTGGTCCGGGCTTCCACTCAGTGGGGAGTCTGCTTAAAGATTCTCTCCCTCTGTTCCCCCTCACCCCAACTGGTACACGTGCACTTACGGTCTCTCTCTTTCTTTCACTTGCTCTAAAATTAAATCTTCAAACGACAAAAACATAGTGTTATGGGCAGCCCGGGTGGCTCAGCGGTTTAGCGCCGTCTTCAGTCCAGGGCATGATCCTAGAGACCCCAGATCGGGTCCCACGTCGGGACGTCTCCCTCTGCCTGTGTCTCTGCCTCTCTCTCTCTCTCTCTTTCTCTCTCTCTCTCTCTCTCATGAGTAAATAAATAAAATCTTAAAAAAAAAAAAAATAGTGTTAGCTATGTTAAGTATAGCCCTTAGCGAGGGCACCTTGATGACTCAGTAAAGAGTCTGCCTTCAGCTCAGGTCATGATCCCAGGGTCCTGGGATCGAGCCCTGTGTCTGGCTCCCTGCTCAGCATCGAGTCTGCTTCTCCCTCTGTCCCTTCTCCAGCTCATGTGCTCTCTTGCTCTCGCTCACTCGCTCTCTTTCTCTCTCAAAGAAATAAAATCTTAAAAAAAAAAAAAAATGTGTTAGCCCTTAGCATAATGTCTGGCATATGGTAGGTATGCAAGAAATGTCAGATATCACAAGTATTATTATTATTTTTTAAGATTTTATTTATTTATTAGAGACGGGGGAAGAGGGAGAGGCGGAGACACAGGCAGAGGAAGAAACAGGCTCCACATAGGGAGCCTGACATAGGACTTGATCCCAGGTCTCCAGGATCATGCCCTGGGCTGAAGGCAGCACTAAACCACTAAGCCACCGGGGCTACCCACAAGTATTAATTGTAGTGATAAAAATTTAACTAAATTAGTTCTCCTTTAAAATTTTGGGTTATAAATTATTAATATTGTTCATTTTAGGGTTACAATAAGGAAAGGATGAGAGTCACTACCTAAGACATTCTTTTTCACCTAAAAATCCATCTACATATCCCTCAACCTGAGTTTTGTTTGTTGGAATAAAAATTGTCAGAATTTGAAAAAATAAAGCGTTAACCTATGTAATTGAACATTTTATAGTATGGAGTTTCTTAACAAGGTTCAATTAAATTTTGGAGGATGTTAACAAATAATTTTCATTTTAGAAAGTTATGATGTTCGTTTCTTCTAACAACTTATTATTACCAGGACAAATTTTCTCGTTTTTGGCATAGAACATAGTTACTATCGTGAGCTTATATGTATAGCTTCCCAAACAAGTAATGCGTCCCTTAGGCAACTTTTCGATTAACATAGTATGTCCTCTGATCTGATCATCTTATGCCATCCATGCCTTTGCATTTAGAGTAGTCTTACTCATTGTGTAAGAATTGTTTATATAAAAAATAGTATAATCTAATGGCTAATACAGCTTAATTATTTTTCAGGAAGCTGAAGAAATGCATATCAAAGCAATTCAGATAAAAGAGCAACTTCTTGGTCAGGAAGATTATGAAGTAGCCCTTTCAGTGGGACATCTGGCTTCTTTATACAATTACGACATGAATCAGTATGAAAATGCTGAGAAACTTTATTTGCGATCAATAGCAATTGGTATGTTATTTTAAAATTTTCTTAGTCAAAAAAAATAAAATTTTCTTAATTGATTAAAAATCAACATGTCAACATATCTTATATGTTGTGTAAGGGAAGTGTAATTACTAAGACTTAAATGACTTTAAAGCTGCTAAGGATATCCAGAAGCCACTCCAAGATCATCTGAAACATTTTGCTAAAGATGATTTATTGATGTTGAAGCTAGTAGTAAGAAGTATAACAGTTTAGGCAGAGTTACAAGTATAAGCAAAAGCAGTTATTGTAAACTAATTATGTAATTACTACTCCCTCCACTTCCCTTCTTCTGACTTTGACATCATAGATGAGGTCTACCTGTTTTTGAACTTGATACCAGTGGAATCATACAATGTATGTTTTTACATGTTCAGTTTCTTTTGGTGAACATGAATTGTGAAATGCATTTGTGTTGTTCCATATCACTATCACTTATTAATTTCCAGTGCTATATAATATTTTTTGGATTAATATATCATTATTTATCCATTCTACTGTTAATGGATATTTAGAACATTTGGATTGTTTCCATTTCAGGCCTATTATAAAATAAGATACTGTAGTCCTCATCTAATGTGCCTGTTAAAATTTTTCCCTGTTCTTGGGATTCCTGGCTGGCTCAGTTGGTAGAGCATGTAACTCTTGATTTCAGGGTCATGGGTTTGAGCCCCATGTTGGGGGTAGAGTTTACTTTAAAAATTCCTTATTTTTATATTGAATTGTCTGTCATTCCTTATTGGTTTGCAGAATGTCTTTATACACTATGGATGCAGCAAGCCCTTTGTCGGTTATGTGTGCTGCAGATAGGTAATGAGACACAGGTGGAGGGAGAAACAGGCTCCCTGCAAGGAGCCTGATGCAGGACTCAATCCCAGGACCCTGGGATCATGATGTGAGCCAAAGGTAGAGGCTCAACTACTGAGCCACCCAGGTGCCTTCTGCTGCTTGTTTCTAAATGGTGCCTTTAAAAGAACAGAAGTTCTTATTTCTCATGTAATCAAATATATTTATCTTGTCTGTGGGTACCCAATCTCATTAGTTTCTCACTTATCTTAGGGAATAAAATGAAACCACTCTATATTTTAAAAATTGAACTTATGTTGTCTTTTAAGAACCTCTTGAAAAAAAAAAAAAGAACCTCTTGTTTCATTGTTTGAGCTTTCTTTCTCTCTTTTTTGTGCATGTGTGTGTGTGTTACTTTCAGGGAAGAAACTGTTTGGTGAAGGCTACAGTGGACTAGAATATGATTACCGAGGTCTCATTAAACTTTACAACTCCATTGGAAATTATGAGAAAGTTTTTGAGTATCACAATGTTCTGTCTAACTGGAACCGGTTACGAGATCGTCAGTATTCGGTGACCGATGCCCTTGAAGATGTCAACACCAGCCCCCAATCCACTGAAGAAGTGGTACAGTCCTTCTTGATTTCTCAGAATGTTGAGGGACCGAGCTGCTGAGGGAGGACCTCAGTTAACTAATTTACCTTTTCCCAGATTCCAGGGAATTCATACTGTGAAATCAATACCATGTTGTTTTTTAGGGCTGGAATTTGCATTGAAACACTGGTCCAGTCCACTGACCCTATTTGGGTGATCCCTATCTTGCAGAGTGTCTGTAGGAATAAGCATATATTCAGTTATATTCAGCATGTACCGCATGTATAAGTAGTCTGGCCCATATTTTCAACTTAGTAGAATAAACAACAGGAAATCTTTTTTTTTTTTTTCATTTAAAAAAAAATAATTCATTTTGCAGAAGCCTGAAAAGAACCCCTAAATAAAACTATTTAAGAGTTTAAAAGAGTTGCATTCTTATTATGTAAGGATGATTTTAACAACTTTTTAACATATTCTTCCTTGTGGAGGTATTCAATACTGTATCGTAAAGAAATTTTATGGGGAAAATCTTTATATGCAGTATAGAAAAGTTCACACAGTACTAGTAGAAGAGGGACATCCTGACTTAGGTTTGGTTACCTTACCCAGAGAAGTGGATACAACCACTCTAGAGCTCTATTACAAGGGAAGGATTGTCAGATTCATCTGAACTGGACCAGTGTTGATCTGTAAGTAATAGAAAAGCTGACAAACCAGCAGTTTTATTAACCCTTTGGTTGTTTCAGGGTTTTTTGGTACAATGCAAGATGCTCTGATAGCGTTTGCTCTTAGGACCAGGAGGACCTAAAAAGGACCAGCCTAATGTAGAAAGGGGTTATTGGACCAGAGGCTTTAGGTTATTATTTTAGCCCCTGCATATACTTTTATCAGTAGAATGTTTCATTTAGATGTATAATGGAAAATAATAATGCAAAAATTATATTCATGTAATTAGACACCAAACTAGGGAAATTTGGCAACTTCAGTGGCATATCTTTAGTCAGTGTGCACAGATGGCAATGCCATAAGCAAGTCTATAAATATCTGCTGCAACCATCCCCCTCATTTTAAATGTTTCCCTAATAATCAATGCAATTAACAAGTATATTGGCTAAGAGTCATGAAATAGTTCATGGGTGGCAATTTAAGGTTACTGTATGGTTTGTGGGGATTAATGGAAAAATGAATGTCCAAAAGAAGCAAGTCTTCTTAGAGAGCCTTCATTTTTATGGTAAATAATAATACAGCTGAGTCATTTTATTTGAAATTCAAGAGTCAAATGCAGAGATCCCCTAATTATATATCTATTTCACTAACTTATCTTCCTGTTTATTGGGTTTTGATTTTTTTAATCTTAAACCGGTCAGGTTATTTAATGTTGAGGTAATTAATATTCAAATTTGGAAAGTTGCAACATGTAGCGATTCAAGAAACAGAAAGGTCTTTTGCTGTTACCTCAATTCTTACTATAGTGGCCTATTTGGTGCTTCTATAGTTAAGAATCAGGGTTTCCCCCCTATTTTCAGGGGTTCATGATTTGGCTGTTAGAGATGTTGCTCTTGGCTAATGCTTGGAGTAGTCTGTGGGTGAATGGATGTGTGTTGAATTTTGGTTTTCTTTTAACATGCACGTTGGGATTAGAGTGGGGAAGAAATCTAAACTGCCACATTGAGTACAGAAAAAATTATTTGGAGATTTCAGGTAAATTTGATTTTAAACACTTTTTTGAACTTTGCAAACCTAATCTTGTTTAAAACTGTTATTTACAGTCTTTTTAGTTATGAGCCAGTGTTTTTAAGTCCCCAGGAGGGTACTGACTACTGGGGGAGGCACATAAAGAGATGAAGCAAGCCTAGATCCTAATATTATAACTATGATTTCAAAACCTGGGTTTATTCCTCAAATTGAATTATTTTCTTTTTAATTTTAAGAAGAGTACATTGGCACACCTGCACCTCCCCTCCCAGTTCAAAGCCTAATGCCAAGAGGCACGTCTTTATTAATTACCAAATAGTCTGTGTGACCGAGGACTGACATTTATTAAGTTACTCAGCTCTATCCTCATGGGCCTATATATTTAATACCTCCAAAGATATTTTCAGGATAGGCTTTGTATACTTTTGTTGGTTATTTAGAGTCCTGTGGTATGTTTGTGGTATAGGAATGTCATGGTAAATTGTTTTTCAATAAATATTTTGAAACTTACGTTTCCATATGAAGTTTTTTTTTTTTTTAATCAATCTGTATCTCTTGGTTTTGTGCACATATAGCATTTCCTAGGATAAAACCAAGCAAATGATTTAAGGCCTCATCCTCTCTTAATTCAGTTTGAACTCAACCTAGCTCACACTCAATGATAAAGCAACATGATATTTAGAAGCCTAAGATCACAGGGTGATATTGTTAAGTGGCAGCCAGTTTTTCTAAAAAAAAAAGTTAGTTTCCCTATACCAGTGTTTTAATGTAGTTTTCTGTAAATCCATACAATTGGATTTAATGCAAACACTGTAGGCTGAGAAAAGAGATTGACAGCCTGTTAATGATAGAACAAACAGTATGCTGTTAATTCTGGTTCTGATGAAGGATAATACCTTAATTTTTTTTTAAGTGTGAGATTTTTCCTTTTCCTAGGGATGCTTAGGGTCATTTAGAGAGGTGAATGTCACCGTGCTTTATGGGGTTAAAAAGAATCTCGAAGAAAAGAGTAAAATTTACCTCACAATAACCAATAGCTTGCACAAACTTTTCACATATGGTGGGGTAGGTGTAAGGAAGCCTAGACCAACTTAAAGATTTTTCTGGAACTTCAACAAAATAATGTTAAATAAGGGGTCTTTGGTCTCATCCTTCCCTGACTTTGATTTCTTCTCTCTTACCCAGTCTTTTTTCTAAAGTTTGGTGCTACTCAAATTGGGTGCATCAGGGGGCTCTGTAATACTCCTGTGCCACACAGATAGTCCTACATCCAGTGTAATAGAACCAATTGGGCTTTTTAGACCACAGTTTTTATGGGTCCCCAAAGCCCACTTTGCCCAAAGCTCTAGGACCCTTATCACCATCAAAGCTCTGTCTCTGCTTGGTTAAAAACAAACTCAGTGTTGTCTGTAATAATCCTTGTGCAAGTATGCGCTCATTTGTGAAAAAGGATTTGACAAAGGCCTTCAATCCTAGCCTGTTTGGGAAGAATTCATAATGTTGTGAAAATTAAGTACAGAGGCTGCTACCTTATAAATAAATGAGAGTGCCATTTGGGGGCTCCTTGCATGCAAACAGAGTGCTGAACAGTAAACACACCTAAAATATGACTAAAGCTTTTGGCCATACTTTACAAATTGAAACAATAGTTTGCTTAGTAGCAGGTATTCTTAACTGCCACTTGGTCTTTATTTTTTTTCCCCCAGAATTTGTAGCCTTGCTGATTGCAAATTGTTCCTTTTCTGGATGACAAAGTTACTACTGGAAAAATACTTATTTATATAAGTACAAACTTTTTTAAGAGTTTTATTTTTGCTTCAAATATTAATGTATATATTTCACCTCTTGGCTTTGGAGGACCTCAGTTCTTGCTAGGAAAAAAAATTTTTTTAATCTGACATTTGGATTAATCTCCAGCTTGAACACTAGTAGTTGTATTGTCCACAAATCTCAGGAATGTGTTAGGCAGAAAACTGGTTTTAACCCTGTTGGTGATCTGAAGGAGTGTGCTTTAGGATTTATTAAATAATACTATTCTTTAATTGCAATCCTAGGTATCTATAGCATGAGTGGCCTTAGTGAGTTTGTTGAAGTGCACATTTTTTTTCAAAAGTAAAATTTAAGATTAAAAATATATGCTATATTATAGATATCTAGAAAACCTGGTTTGTGGTGCACAAGTTAAGTGTTGGATCACTAAATAATTGTTGCAGGTACCATTTGTGTAACATTACTCATTTCTGTATATTCCTTTTATGGAAAGATGTTGCCATGGTAACTAAAACTTTTCAATTTAGTTCTACTTTTATGATGTGAATGAATGCTACATTTTATTAAATATTACCAAGTCAGTACTATTTTTATACTTTATTAAGCGACAGGGGATTTTAGTTTAATAGGCTCAAGAGCTCTTAATGAAACAAATTACTAACAATTCTTTACATGAAAATCCCCACTAATAGTGCCACAGTAATTTCTATAGAAATATCTAGGGTCATTGATAGATTTTTTTAAGACAATTCTCCATTGTGTCAGAATGACCTTTCTTATCATCCTTAACACAAACTTGTCGTGCCCATCATTATTTGTAACCATTGAACCATACTAAGTATGTTTGTAACCAGCATTGTGATATATTCTGTACTTGTATTGCTAAAAATGAATTATTGACCTAATAAATATAGTGTTCCTGCATTCACAGTGTGTATTCGTTTCCAATTCAGTTGTGATCATTTTTGGTGGGGACTTGGGATTATTATTGCAACCTGTTTTTATTAGAGAACAGTATGAGAGAAACTTCTAGAACTAGAATAAAAGTGCTCTTGTTCATGAAAAATTAAGAGGTGTGGCAGAGGAGACATATGGTAATGGCATCTAGAGATATGGTGGCTCATGAAAGTACTTTGGAAAAGACAGAGCAGTATAGGGATCCCTGGGTGGTGCAGCGGTTTAGCGCCTGCCTTTGGCCCAGGGCGTGATCCTGGAGACCCGGGATCGAATCCCACATTGGGCTCCCGGTGCATGGAGCCTGCTTCTCCCTCTGCCTGTGTCTCTGCCTCTCTCTCTGTGACTATCATAAATAAATAAAAATTAAAAAAAAAAAAAGAGCAGTATATTAATCAGTGGGAGGGTAGTGGTGATTAGTGTCTACAGAAATAATTACCCCATTCTTTTCCCTATGCATCAATCTCAGAACAGCTGAGGCTGGTGCAGAGACCTGGGAAGTTCTGTTGGCAATAGTGGAGAAAACCCTGGGTCTGGATTTGGGTTCCAGCTCTGCCTCTGAGCAGTAGGAATTTGAGATATGTTATTATAAGCCTCTTTGTGTTTCATTTCCTCATATGAATGGTGGGGTCAATGAGATCTTTAAAAAAATCTGCCATGGAAGAGCATGAATCTTAAGCATGTAGAACAGCTAGTGAGGAAATGAAACCAAATCTTAAATTACTATAAAAAAATTAACGTTTAGACAAAATCCCCCTTCACTTGCAGTAGTCAACACTGGTTTCATCTTGCCTGCCACTTGCAGGGACACTGACTTTAAAACTTTTTCCTTTTACATTTCCATGACTCTGAACATGCTATTCTTTTGTATGGAATGCTGTTTTCTGGTAGGAGGAGGCAAGATGGCGGAAGAGTAGGGGTCCTCAATTCATCTGGTCCCACAAACTTACCTAGATAACTTTCAAAACATACTGAACACTTAAGAATTCAACCTGAGATGTAAAGAGAGAACAGCTGGAATGCTACAGAGAGAAAAGTGCTCACTTCTGACAAGGTAGGAAGGCAGGGAAGAAAAAAGGTGGGGGAGGGGAGCCGCGGCAAGCTGGGAAAATCAGCCCAAGAGTGGAGCTACGACAAGCCAGACCAAAAGCCGAGCCCTGGACAAGCATGAACTTTAAAAACCCACACCTGAGTCTTCTCTGACTGTAAAGTGCTCAGCAGGGAGATAGGGCAGAATCGCAGGAGGGGCAGTGAAGCCTCAACATTCCTGGAGGCACAATAAGAATAGGGCTGCCTGGGAGAAAGCTCACCGCAAACTGCGGTCAGATCATGGTAAAGGGCTGGAATGCTGCAACCCTCTGGGGCATTTGGGAGAAGCTGGATGTTTACACAGTGGGGCACCAGAGCTCCCTTTACCCTAGAGCCTGGCATTGGACGGAGGTGGCTGTCCTCTGTTCCCTTCTGGAGAGGCAGACCCTGGGAGGACACAGGACAGCAAGAATTCTCCTGCTACTGGATGCCCTTCAATTTGTGCAGATCAGTGCACCTGCACCTGTCCCCCAGAGCACCTAGGCCAGTGTGGACTGAGAGACTACAATTTGGTATTGCTGGGAGCTCTTGCCTCCGGAGCTAGAGATCTGGACGCCACCATTTGTTTTTCTTCTTTTCCTCTTTCACCTGGGAGAGGCGGGGCCTCTAGAGAACAAAGGTCTCACAGGATAACAGCTCACACTGAGCTCCGCACCTGGCAAAGGTGGGGCATCTCCACCCAGGCACAGACACCTGAGAATCAGCGCAGCAGACCCTGCCCCCAAAAGAACTGCTGGAAGAACGGGAACAGCAAGTTTACCAACCAAGCAGCACTGGAAAGCTCCAGTACTGAGGGAAAATAGTATATAGAACTAGAGGGCTTTTTTCTTACGATTCATTTATATTGCAGGTTAAAATTTTCCAATATTTTTTCTCTTTTCTTGCCTTAACTACAGTATTTTACCTACTCTTTGTTTTTAAGATTTTTCCTTTTTGACTTTCATATTTCTACAATTACATGTCTTAGATATATTCTTCATTACTGGATTCCCTTCAACATAGTCAATTTAATTTTGGTAGATATATGAGTTATGGGTTTTTGTTTTTTGTTTTTTCTGTCTCATTTTGTTTTATAATGGTGGAAATTAGTACCTTCTAACAAACGGACCAAAATACACCCAGAACCAAGTGGAACACCATGTCGGTTCATTCTGTGAGACTATTCCCTCTTCCTTCCCATTCTGCCCCCCTTCTATCTTGTTTCTGTTTTTGTGGTCTATGTTGGGTCCCTATATAAGTTTTGCTGGTTTATATAAATTTGGAATTGAAGCCTCATCTAACATACAGAACAAAATACACTCACCTTCTAGGTCCCCTTGGGGAGAGAACAAAATACACTCACCTTGTAGGTCCCCTTGGGGAGATTATATACTCTTTCTATCACCACTTCCTCACCACCACCCCTTTTTTTTCTTTGTTTTTGTTTTTTTTATTCTATTTTTTAACATTTGTTTCTCATTTTAGTGGTCCTTTTGTTTTATTTTGTTCTGTTCTTTTTCTTTTATTTTCTGCCCTCTGATCTCTTTGGAATCATCCAGGGTGTATTTTACTTTGGTCGTGGTTGATATTTCTGACTCTTCTCACTCATACAGCCACTCTACACTGGACAAAATGACTAGAAGTAAGAATTCACCACAAAAGAAAGAACTGGAAGTAATACTCTGTCACAGAATTGCTGGATGTGGATTTAAATAAAATGTCAGAAATACAATTCAGAAGTACAATTATAAAATTACTGGTAGATCTGGAAAAAAACCATAAAGGACTCTAGAGATTCTCTTACTGCAGAATTGAGATCTAATTAGGCCAAAATTGAAAATAACTGAGATGTAGTCTAAACGGGATGCTCCAAACTGCTAGGGTTAATGAGGTGGAAGAGAGAATGAGTGACCTAGAAGACAAGTTAATGGAAAGGAAGGAAGCTGAGGAAGAAAGAGAAAAACAATCAAGAACCCACGAAGAAAGGCTTCAGGAAACAAATAATAGCTTGAGAAGGAATAATATTCGTCTTACTGGGATTCCAGAAGAAGTAGAGAGAGCGAGAGGACCACAAAGTATATTTGAACAAATCATAGCTGAGAACTTCCCTAATTGGGGAGGGAAAGAGACATTCAGATCCAACAGAGAGGACCCCCCAAAAATCAATAAAAACCATTCAACACCTTGACATTTAATAGTGAAACTTGCAAATTTCAAAGATAAACAGAAAATTATTAAAGCAGCTCAGACAAGAGATTCTTAATCTATGTGGGGAGAAATATCAGATCCACAGAGACCTGGCAGGCCAGAAACGGCTGGCATGATATATATTGGGTATTAAATTAGAAAAACATGCAGCCAAGAATACTTTATCCAGCAAAGCTGTAATTCAGAATAGGAAAGAAAGAGCTTCCAGGATAGATAGAAACTGAAAGAATATGTGACCACCAAACTGGCTCTGCAAGAAATACTAAAGGGGACTCTAAAAGAAAGAGGGAGCCCAAAGAAACAATCCACAAAAACAGGGACTGTATAGGTAATACTATGACATTAAATTTGTATCTTCCAATAGTTACTCTGAACATGAATGGGCTAAATGACCCCATCAAAAGACATAGGGTATCAGACTGGACAAAAAAGCAAGGCCCATCTATATGCTATCTACAAGAGCCTCATTTTAGACCTAAGGACACCTCCAGCCTGAAAATGAAGGGGTGGAGAACCATTTACCATTCAAATGCTCCTCAAAAGAAAGCTGGGGTAGCAATCCCCATATCAGATAAATTAGAGTTTATATCAAAGACTGTAATAAGAGATGGAAAGGGACACTATATCATACTTAAAGGGTCTATCCAACAAGAAGACCTAACAATTATGAATATTTATGTCCCTAATGTGGGAGCAGTCAAGTATATCAATCAATTAATAACCAAAGTAAAGAGGTAATAGATAATACAGTAATAGTAGGAGACTTAAACACAGCACTTTCAGCAAAAGACAGATCTTTTAAGCAGACCATCACTAAAGAAACAAGGGCTTTGAATGATACACTGGACTAAATAGATTTCACAGATATAAACAGAACATTCCATTCTAATGCAACTGAATACACATTCTTCTCAAGTGCACAAGGAACTTTCTCCAGAATAGGCCACATTCTGGGTTACAAATCAGGTCTCAACTGATACCAAAAGATTGAGATTGTTTCCTGCATATCTTTAGACCATAGTGCTCTGAAACTAGAACTCAATCACAAGAAATAATTTGGAAGAAACTCAAACACATGGAGGTTAAAGAGCATCCTACTAAAAGATGGGTCAACCAAGATGAATGGGTCAACCAGGAAATTAGAGAAAAATTAAAAAGATTCGTGGAAATTAATGAAAATGAAAATACAACGGCTCAAAATCTTTGGGATACAGCAAAAGCGGTCCTAAGAGGTAAATACATCGCAATATAAGCCTCCCTAAAAAAAACGTAAAAAACTCATACACAAGCTAACCTCACACCTAAAGGGATTGGAGAAAGAACAGCAAATAAAGCATAAGCCAAGCAGAAGAAGAGAGATAGTAAAGATTAGAGCAGAACTCAATGAAATAGACACCAGAAGAACTGTAGAACAGATCAACAAAACCAGGACTGGTTCCCTGAAAGAATTAATAAGATAAACCCCTGGCCAGCCTTATTAAAAAGAAAAAAGACTCAACAAAATCACAAACAAAAGAGGAGAGATCACAACCAATACCAAGGATATACAAACGAGTTTAAAATCGTATTATGAGCAACCATATGCCAACAAATTAGGCAATCTAGAAGAAATGGATGCATTTCTGGAAACCCACAAATTACCAAAAGTTGGGCAGCCCATGTGGCTCAGCAGTTTAGCACCGCCTTTGGCCCAGGGCCTGATCCTGGAGACCCTGGATCGAGTCCCACATTGGGCTCCCTGCATGGAACCTGCTTCTCCTTCTGCCTGTGTCTCTGCCTCTCTCTCTCTCTGCCTGTCTCTGTCTCTCATGAATAAATGAATAAAATCTTTTTTAAAAAATTACCAAAAGTGGAATAGGAAGAAATAGAAAACCTGAACAGGCCAATAACAGCGAGGAAAGTGGAGCAGTCATCAAAAACCTCCCAAGACACAGAAGTCCAGGGGCCAGATGGCTTCCCAAATTCTACCAAACATTAAAGAAGAAATAATACCTATTCTACTAAAGCTGTTTCAAAGGATAGAAAGGGAGGGAATACTTCCAAACTTGTTCTAAGAGGCCAGCATTACCTTGATCCCAAAATCAGACAAAAACCCACCAAAAAGAATTATAAACCAATATCCGTGATGAACATAGAAGCAATAATTCTCACCAAGCTACTAGCCAATAGGATCCAACAGTACATTAAGAGGATTATTCGCCATGACCAAGTGGGATTTATGCCCAGGATACAAGGGTATTTCAACATTTGTAAAACAATCAACATGATCGATCACATCAATAAGAGAAAAAACAAGAACCATATGATCCTCTCAATAAATGCAGAGAAAGCATTTGACAAAATACAGTATCCATTCCTGATTAAAACTCTTCAAAGCATAGGGATAGAGGGAACATTCCTCAATATCATAAAAGCCATTTATGAAAAGCCCACAGCAAATATCATTCTCAATGGGGAAAAACTGAGAGCCTTTCCCCTAAGATCAGGAACACGACAGGGATGTCCACTCTCACCACTGCTATTCAACATAGTACTAGAAGTCCTAGCTGCAGCAATCAGGCAACAAAAAGAAATAAAAGGCACTCAAATTGGCAAAGAAGAAGTCAAACTCTCCCTCTGCAGATCACATGATTTTGTATATAGAAAATCCAAAGACTCTACCCCAAGTTTGCTAGAACTCATACAGCCATTCAGTAATGTGGCAGGATGCAAAATCAATGCCCAGAAATCAGTGGCATTTCTATACACTAACAATGAGACTGAAGAAAGAGAAATTAAGGAATCAATCTCATTTACAATTGTACCCAAAACCATAAGATACCTAGGAATAAACAACCAAAGAGGTAAAGGATGTATACTCTAAAAACCACAGAACATTTATGAAAGAAATTGAGGAATACATAAAGAGATGGAAAAACATTCCATGCTCATGGATTGGAAGAATAAATATTGTGAAAATGTCTATGCTACCCAGGGCAATTTACATGTTTCAAGGCAATTCCTATCAAAATACCATAGACTTTCTTCACAGAGTTGGAACAAATAAGATTTGTATGGAATCAGAAAACACCCCAAATAGCCAGAGGAATATTGAAAAAGAAAACCAAAGCTGGGGGTATCACAATGCCTGATTTCAAGCTGTATTGCAAACTTGTGATCATCAAGACAGTATGGTACTGGCACAAAAACAGATACATAGATCAATGGAACAGAATAGAGAACCCACAATTGGACCCTCAACTCTATGGTCAACTCATCTTTGACAAAGCAGAAAAGACTATCCACTGGAACAAGGACAGTCTCTTCAATAAGTGGTGTTGGGAAAATTGAACAGCCACATGCAGAAGAATGGAACTGGACCAATTTCTTACACATACACAAAGATAGACACAAAATGGTTGAAAGATCTAAATGTGAGACAAGAACCCATAAAAATCCTAGAGGAGAACACAAGCAATACCCTTTTTGAACCACAGCAACTCTTGCAGGACACATACATCTATGAAGGCAAGGGAAACAAAAGCAAAAATGAACTATTGGGACTTAATCAAGATTAAAAGCTCTGCACAGTGAAGGAAACAATCAACAAAACTAAAAGACAACCTACAGAATGGGAGAAGATATTTGCAAATGATATATCAGATAAAGGGTTAGTATCCAAGATCTATAAAGAACTTATCAAATTCAATGCCCAAGAAACAATCCAGTCATGAAATAGGCAGAAGACATGAACAGACATTTCTCCAAAGAAGACCTACACATGGCCAACAAGCACATGAGAAAATGCTCCGCATCACTTGCCATCAGGGAAATACAAGTCAAAACCACAATGAGATACCACCTCACACCAGTGAAAATGATGAAACAAGACAGGAAACAACAAATGTTGGAGAGGATGTGGAGAAAGGGGAACCCTCTTGCACTGTTGGTGGGAATGTGAACTAGTACAGCCACTCTGGAAAACTGTGTGGAGGTTCCTAAAAGAGTTAAAAATAAAACTGCCCTACAACCCAGCAATTGCACTACTGGGTATTTACCACAAAGATACGGATGTAGGTGAAACACCAGGACACCTGCACCCCAATGTTCATAACAGCAATGTCCACAATAGCCAAACTGTGGAGTCACGATGTCCTTGGACAGATGAATGGATAAAGATGTGGTGTATGTGTATATATATGTGTATATGTGTGTGTGTATATACATATATATGTATATGTATATACACACACACACTGGAATATTACTCAGCCATCAAAAATGATGAATACCCACCATTTGCTTCAATGTGGATGGAACTGGAGGGTATTATGGAGTGAAGTAAGTAAATCAGAGATGAACAATCATCATATGGTTTCACTCATACGTGGAATATAAAAAATAGTGAACAGGATTATAAGGGAAAGGAGGGGGGCAGCCCAGGTGGCTCAGTGGTTTAATGCCAACCTTCAGCCCAGGGCATGATCCTGGAAACCCGGGATCGAGTCCCACGTGGGGCTCCCTGCATGGAGCCTGCTTCTGTCTCTGCCTCTCTGTGTGTGTGTGTGTCTCTCATGGATAAATAAATAAAATCTTCCCAAAAAAGGGGGGGGGGGAAGGAGGGGAAACTGAGTGGAGAATAATTAGGGAAACAAACCATGAGAGACTCCTAACTGGGAAACAAATAAAGGATTGCAGAAGGGAAGGTAGTTGGGGGGGATAGGGTAGCTGGGAGAAAGGCTTTAAGGAGGGAACTTGATGGGATGAACACCCTTGATGGGTGTTATATGTTGGCAAATTGAATTAAAAAAATTTTTTAATGCCATTTCTGTCTAAACTCTTACTTATCTGTCAAGCTCAAAGGATGCCTTCCCTGAAACTTTGAGTTGCCTCTTCTTGGTACGTAAGCAGCATTTTATTTAAAGCTTAGTTAAAGCTAGTTATATGATCATAAAACTCACAGAATTAAACTAGCTTAGTTAAAACTAGTTATCATATTACTTACAGAATTAAAAATTCCCAGCTTCTAAACATTGCTGATTTGTGCATTTATTTAACAAATTTTATATAGAATTTGCTCTGTAGCAGATACTGTTCTAAATATGTTAACAAACCACACCCACTTACTTTATACACATTTATTTCTACAGTTTGAAAATTCAAGGCAAACTCAAACTCCTCAGGACAGTTATTATCAGAAAAAGCATTGGCAAGAATATAGTGAAGTTGGAAATCTTGTGCATTATTGGTGGGAAGATAAAATGGTGCACCTACTATGGTAAACAGTAAGGGGGTTCAACAAAAAAATTGAAAGTAGAATTACCATGTGATCCAGCAATCCTTCTTAGGGGTATATACTCAAAAGAATTAAAAACAGGATCTCAGACACTTGTATACCTATGTTCATAGCAGCATTATTCATAATAACAAAATGTGGAAACGCAAATGTCCAACAATAGATGGATAACAAAATGTGATATATCTATACAATGCAGTATTATTCATCCTGAGTAATAATATTCAGGAATTATTTTTTTTAATTTTTTAATTTTATTTATTTATGATAGGCACACAGTGAGAGAGAGAGGCAGAGACATAGGCAGAGGGAGAAGCAGGCTCCATGCACCTGGAGCCCGACGTGGGATTCGATCCCAGGTCTCCAGGATCGCGCCCTGGGCCAAAGGCAGGCGCTAAACCGCTGCGCCACCCAGGGATCCCTGTTCAGGAATTATTATTCCTTAAAGAGGAAGGAATTTCTAACACATGCTACAACATTAAACCTTGAGGGCATTATTCATTGCGTTTGCAAGCCAGACACAAAAGGGAGGGGAGGGTAGAGGAGGGTAGATTGTAAGATTCTACTTACACGATATATGTGGTCGAACTCAGAAAGTAGAATGGTAGTTGTCAGTGCCAGGAGGAGCTGAAAATGGGGATTGGTTTATTAATGGGTAGAGTTTCAGTTTTGCAAGATGAAACAGTTCTGGAGATTCATTATATAATAGATATAATACTACTGAACTGTACACCCTAAGACGATACATTTTATGAGTTGCCACAATTAAAAATTTTAGTACAGGGCAGCCCCGGTGGCGCAGCGCTTTAGCGCCGCCTGCAGCCCGGGGCGTGATCCTGGAGACCCTGGATTGAGTCCCACATCAGGCTCTCTGCATGGAGCCTGCTTCTCCCTCTGCCTGTGTCTCTGCCTCTCTCTCTCTGTCTCTATGAATAAATAAAATCTTTAAAAAAAATTTTTAGGACAAACTTTCTAATTGCATAAGCAGTTAAATAAGACATAAAGTACAATAAAGTTTGAAATAATCTGAATGCTCACTTCCACTCAGTGTCTTAATAAAGCTTAAGTGCATCTGCTATCTTGGTATCAGAGTAGCTAGATTACACAAGACCAAACAAATAAAAGAGCCATTTAAAAACCATCCTTAGGGGCTCCTCCCTGGCTCATATGGTAGAGCATGTGACTCCTGATCTTGGAGTCATGAGTTTAAACCCCACATTGAGTAAGATGACTTTTTTTTTTAAGATTGTATTTATTCATGAGAGATACACAGAGAGGCAGACACATAGGCAGAGGGAGATTACTTTAAAAACAAACAGGGACGCCTGGGTGGCTCAGCGGTTAAGCATCTGCCTTGGCTCAGGGCATGATCCCGGGGTCCTGGAATAGAGTCCTGCATCAGGCTCCCTGCATGGAGCCTACTTCTCTCTCTGCGTATGTCTCTGCCTCTGTGTGTGTGTGTGTGTGTGTGTGTGTGTGTGTGTCTCGTGAATAAATACATCTTTAAAAGACAAACAAGAGTTTCTGTGTGGCTCAGTTGGTTGGTGTCTGCCTTGGGCTCAAGTCATGATCTCTGGGTCCTGAGGTAGAGCTCTGCATCGAGCCCCGCATTGGGCTCCCTGCTCATTGGGGGTCTGCTTCTCCCTCTGCCCCTCTACCCCACTTGCACGTGAGCTGCCTGTCTCTCAACTTGAATAAAATCAAGTTTTATTGAAGGTAAGAGTTCTAGGGAGACAGGGTGCTTATGAGAACAAGGACTTAAGAGTCCGAAGAAGGTACCTGTTACTAGTTAGGAGAACTTAGACAAATTACTCCATTTCTGAGCTTGGCTACTCATCTTTCAAGTGAAAAGGACACTACATGTCTCTTGGATTATTTTGAAGATTAAATAAAATGAGTGCAATGCCTGAGTCAGTACCATACCCATTATAGACATTGTGAAAATGTTCGTTCCTTTCTCCCTCGCTAGACGATTATGGAGGAGAAGAAAGAGGAGCCTTAAAACTTCTTTTACTAAATACATGATGATGCAGCATGCTTAGCCAGGTGATTCCATCTGCCAAGATGGCACCTATAAGACTCAGCTGATACCCAGCACCATAGCAGTTACTCAAGGTTTTAATAGTAAGTAGGGTTGAGCAAAGCTCTTTGACTTTAGGTCAAGTTTGTGGAGGAAGAGTGTTAGGTAGATTGTGTCTTATTAAAGATTGATTCCAATGACAGAAATCACCACGGGTAAGAAAGAGGAGTCTCAGAAGAAAGAAGTTGGAGGGGAGCACCTGGGTGGCTCAGTGGTCATGATTCCGGGGTCCTAGGATCAAGTCCCACATCAGGCTCCCTGGTGGGAGTCTGCTTCTCTCTCTGCCTGTGTCTCTGTCTCTGTGTGTGTGTGTGTGTGTGTGTGTGTGTGTGTGTGTGTGTCTCACATGAATAGATAAATAAAATCTTAAGAAAGGAAGAGTGAGAAAGAAAGAAGAAAAGGAAAAGTTGAGAGGAGTCTATCAAAGCCAACCAACATTTCCAGGAAGCTCACAGTTTACTAGCACAACGCAAGACAGAATGGTAGCATGGACAGATTCATTCAAGTCTAAGATTGCCCCGAGTCCTCAAAGATCTCTCTGACCCTAAGAACATCCTATATCTGTTTCTTAACATCTCCCTGATGGAGGGCTTATCATATCCTAGAGACATCTCTAGTGTGGTTGAGGCTACAGATACTGGAACTGGACTAGAATCTTCCATCTGCCATTTACTAGCAAAAAATGCAACCTGACCACTATAGCAGTGTCCTTGCCTCTGATCATCTCAAAGCCATAGACATCATCAGGCTCTCTGGCTGCAGATTCCTAAGGCCAACGTGAGAATTTAGGAAACTACCCTCCCACACCAGGAAAAGCTATACATACCACAAGGGGTAGAGGTAGGAGGAAGGAGTGTTAAATGAGTTCACACAAACTTTAACGAAAATCCCAGAAGGAATTTTATTTCTAATAGAGGTGGTGTATATTAACTATATTGGAAAATACTAAAAAGTATTTTTTTAAGATTTTATTTATTCATGAGAGACACAGACAGAGAGGCAGAGACATAGACAGAGGGAGAAGCAAGCTCCCTGTGGGGAGCCCTATATGGAACTCCATCCAGGATCCTGGGATCACACCCTGAGCCAAAGGCAGACTCAACCTCTGAGTCACCCAGGTGCCCCAAAAAGTGTTTTTTTTTTTAAATACTTGTAACCTTAAGAAATCAAAATTACATAAAAATAAATGAAAATGAAAGCAAAACAGTCCAAAATCTTTGGGGTCCAACAAAAGTGGTTCTAAAAGAGAAATTTATAGCAATACAGGGCTATCTCAAGAAGGAAGAAAAAAATCTCAAACAACCTAACCTTATACCTAAAGGAGCTAGAAGAAGAACAAACAAAACTTAAACCCAGCAAACGGAAGGAAATAATAAAGATTAGAGCAGAAGTAAATTATATAGACTAAAAAAACCCCAAAAAGCGATAGAACAGATCCATGAAACTAGAAGCTGATTCTTTGGAAAGATCAACAAAATGGATAAATCTTTAGCCAGACTTATTTTAAAAATGAAAGAAGAGGGATGCCTGGATGGCTCCGTGGTTGAGCATCTGCCTTGCCTCAGGGCATGATCCCGGATTCCCGGAATCCAGTCCCACATAGGGCTCCTTGTGTGGACCCTGCTTCTCCCTCTGCCCGTGTCTCTGCCTCTCTTTCTGTGTCTCTCATGAATAAATAAAATTTAAAAATAAAAAAGAGAGAGGACCCAAATAAACAAAATTACTAATGGAGAAGAAGAATAACCAACACCACAGAAATACAATTATAACAGAATATTATGAAAACATACATGCCAACAAATTGGATAATTTAGAAGAAATGAATAAATTCCTAAAAACATATAACCTACCAAAACTAAAGCAGGAAGAAATAGAAAACTTGAATAGACCACTCACCAGCAGTGAAATTGAATCAGGAATCAAAAAAAATAAGTCCAGGACAAGATGGCTTCACAGGCAAATTCTACCAAAAATTTTATTTATTTATTTATTTATTTATTTATTTATTTATTTATCTATTTATTTTATTTATTTTATTTACTTATTCATGAGAGACAGAGAGAGAAAGAGAGAGGCAGACAAAGACAGAAGGAAAAGCAGGCTCCATGTAGGGAGCCCGATGTGGGACTAGATCCTGGGACTCCAGGATCCCGCCCCAGCCTGAAGGCAGGCGCTAAACCTGCTTAGCCACCCAGGGATCCCCCTCTACCAAAAATTTAAAGAATAATTAATATCCTTTCTTCTCAAACTATTCCAAAAAATACCAGAGGAAGGAAAACTTCCAAATTCATTCTATGAGGTCAATATCACCCTGATACCAACTAGATAAAGACACTACCAAAAAAGAGAACTACAGGCCAATATCTCTCATGTATGTAAGTGCAAAAATCCTCAACAAAATATTAGCAAGTCATAGGGATCCCTGGGTGGCGCAGCGGTTTAGCGCCTGCCTTTGGCCCAGGGCGCAATCCTGGAGACCCGGGATCGAATCCCACGTCGGGCTCCCGGTGCATGGAGCCTGCTTCTCCCTCTGCCTGTGTCTCTGCCTCTCTCTTTCACTGTGTGCCTATCATAAATAAATAATAATAAATTAAAAAAAATATTAGCAAATCAGGCAGCCCGGGTGGCTCAGCAGTTTACTGCCTCCTTGAGCCCAGGGCCTGAACCTGGAGACCCGGGATCGAGTCCCAAGTCAAGCTCCCTGCATTGAGTCTGCTTCTCCCTCTGCCTGTGTCTCTGCCTCTCTCTCTCTGTCTCTCATGAATAAATAAATAAAATATTTTTAAAAATTAAAAAATATATTAGCAAATGAAATCCAACAATATGTTTAAAAAAAAAAAATCAATTACCACAATCAAGTGGGATTTATTCCCAGAATACAAAGGTGGAAGAACAAGCAACGTGGTTGCTTATTTCTCACATCAATAAGAGAAAGGATAAAAACCATATGATTATTTCAACAGATGCAGAAAAAGCATTTGACAAAGTATAACATCTATTCATGATAACAACAACAAAAAACTCTCTGCAAAGTAGGTCTAGAGGTCTATTATATCTTAATATAATAAAGGCCATTTATAAAAAACCCACAGCCAACATCAACTTAATGGTGAAAAACTGAGCTTTTCCCTTAAGGTAAGGAACAAGACAAGGATGCCCACTCTCACCACTTTTATTCAACATTGTACAAGAAGACGTAGTCACAGCAATCAGACAACAAAAAGAAATAAAAGGCATCCAAATTGGTAAGGAAAGAAGTAAAACTCTCACTATTTGCACATAACATGATGCTATATAAAGAAAAACCTAAAGACTCCACCACCAAAAATCTGCTAGAACTGATAAATGAATTCAGTAAAGTTGTAGGATACAAAATCAATGTACAAAAATCTGATGCATTCCTATACACTAATAATGAAGGAGCAGAAAGTGAAATATAGAAAACAATCCCACTTACAATTGCACCAAAACCAATAAAATATCTATGAATAAAATTAACTAACGAGGTGAAAGACCTGTATACTGAAAACTATAAAACACTAATGAAAGAAACTGAAGATGACACAAAATGGAAAGACACCCCATACTCATAGGTTGAAAGAATAAACATCATTAAAATGTCTATATCACCCAGAGCAATCTATAGATTTAATGCAATCTCTGTCAAAATACAATAGCATTTTTCACAGAGCAAGAACAATCTTAAAATTTGTATGGAACCACAAAAGACTTCAAATAGCCAAAGCAATCTTGAAAAAAAAAAAAAACTGGACGTATCACAATTCCAGATTTCAAGTTATATTACAAAGTGGTAGTAGTTAAACAGTATGGTACTGGCATAAGAATAGACCCATACTTCCCCGAGAGGACACCAAATGGCCGATGGCACTGGTGCTGCGGGGCGGGGGCGGGGGGGGGGGGCGGAGGCCGCAGGGGCTTCCGCGGAGGCTTCGGCAGTGGCATCAGGTCGGGGGCAGTGGCGGCGGAGGGCAAGGAGTGGATCCCCGTCACCAAGCTGGGCCGCCTGGTCAAGGACATGAAGGACATGAAGGTCAAGTCCTCTGCCCATCAAGGAATCTGAGATCATGGACTTCTTCTTGGAGGCATCCCTCAAGGATTGAGGTTTTGAAAATCCTGCCCGTGCAAAAGCAGACCCGTGCTGGCCAGCCGACCAGGTTCAAGGCATTTGTTGCCACCGGAGATTACAAGGGACACGTGGGTCTGGGCATCAAGTGCTCCAAGGAGGTAGCCACTGCCATCCGTGGGGCCATCATCCTGGCCAAGCTTTCCATCGTCCCGGTTCGGCGAGGCTACTGGGGGAACAAGATCGGCAAACCCCACACTGTCCCATGCAAGGTGACTGGCCGCTGTGGTTCTGTGCTGGTGCGTCTCATCCCTGCCCCCAGAGGCACTGGCATTGTCTCAGCCCCTGTGCCCAAGAAGCTACGGATGATGGCTGGTATTGACAACTGCTACACTTCGGCCAGGGGCTGCATTACCACCCTGGGGAACTTTGCCAAAGCTACTTTTGATGCCATCTCCAAAACCTACAGCTATCTCACCCCTGATCTCTGGAAAGAGACTGTGTTCACCAAGTCTCCCTATCAGGAATTCACTGACCATCTTGTAAAGACCCACACCAGAGTCTCCATGCAGAGGACCCAGGCTCCAGCTATGGCTACCACAGAGTTTTATACAAGAAAAATAAAAGTGAATTAAAGCTTGTTTAAAAAAAAAAAAATAGACCCATAGATCAATGGAATAGAAAACCCAGAAACAAACTCCCAATTATATGGTCAGTTAATCTTCAACAAAGGAGAAATGAATATACAATGGGAAAGAAGACTTCTTTTCAACAAAAGGGTGTTAGGAAAATGGGAGAGCCACATGCAAAAGAATTAAATTGGACTACTTTCTTTCACCAAACACAAAAATAAATTCAAAATGGATTGGGGCACCTGGCTGGCTTAGTGGGTAGTGCAACGCCAACTCTCAATCTTGGGATTTCTGAGTTTGAGCCTGTTGGGTGTAGAGGTTACTTAAATAATATTGTTCAGTCAATAAAAATAAGGAATGAAATCATGCCATTTGTAACAACAACAACATGGATAGAGCTAGAGAGAATAATGCTAAGCAAAGTAAGTCAGTCAGAGAGAGACAAATACCATATGATTTTGCTCATATGTGGAATTTAAAAAACAAAAGAAACAAGCAAAGGGTGAAAAAAAAAAAAGAGAAAAAGACAAACCAAGAAACAGACTCATAACTATAGAGAACAAACTGATGGTTACCAGAGGGGAGGTGGGTAGGGGAGTGGGGGAAATATTGGATGGGGATTAAAGAGTACACTTCTCATGATAAAAAAAAAAAAGAAATTTGGGGTACCTGGGTGGCTCAGATGGTTATGCATCTGCCTTCAGATCAGATCATGATCTCCAGGACCTGGGATGGAGCCCCGGCATCAGGCTCCCTGCTCAGTGGGGAGTCTGCTTTTCCCTCTCCCTCTCCTTCTGCTTGTGTTCTCTCTCCCTCTCTCTCAAATGAATAATGAATAAATAAAATCTTAAAAAAAAATTAAATAGGGGTGCCTGGCTGGCTCAGTCATGGTGGAGCATGGAACTCTTAATCTCTATGTTGTGAGTTCAAGCCCTACACTGAGTGTAGAACCTACTTAAAAAAAAAAAAAGAAAAGAAAATTTGACTAAGGAATTAAATAAATAAAGTAACAGGCTAAATACACATTAATAGAGAAGTGGTTAGGTAAGTCATAGATTCAGTTAATGAGCAATATGCAGAGGATCAAACAATTGAAATGATTGGAATACCGAGGTGTGTTTATATAGAAATCACTAAGAAACATGAATATAGGAAAAGCCTATGATAAATAATTACTGGTTACTTTGGGTATATAAAAAACACATAGACATATTTGTATAAAAATACATGCAGAACAGGGGATCCCTGGGTGGCTCAGCGGTTTAGCGCCTGCCTTTGGCCGGGGTCACGATCCTGGAGACCCGGGATCAAGTCCCACGTCGGGCTCCCTGCATGAAGCCTGCTTCTCCCTCTGCCTGTATTTCTGCCTCCCTCTCTCTATGTCTATCATGAATGGATAAATAAAATATTTTTTAAAAATACATGCAAAACAGCTTTTCTCAAAGGATATATGTTATAAAAACATATTGACAATGAGCACATTTGGAGAGTAGGATCAGGGTGGGAAAATAAGGAAATAAGAGAGGAAGAACTATTTCTTTTCATTCTATAACTATCTTTACACTACTGAAATATTTTTACCAAGAAAAAAAATTCTTGAAACCCTATAACCAAGAGATAAGTACATTTCATATATTGGTGCATTTCTCTATTGTCTTTTTTTTCTGTATGTGTGTTTATTTGCATTTCATTCATGCCTCATTTTGATATCCAGACTTCATTCCTATCGTGACTGTTTCCCTACACTATTATATATGGAAAGTGTTATTTTTAAGTTAATTTTTTTAATTTTTTTTTTAATTTTTTGATTTTTAAAAAAGATTTTATTTATTCATTCATGAGAGACACAGAGAGAGATAGGGACATAGGCAGAGGGAGAAGCAGGCTCCCCACAAGAAGCCCAATGTGGTACTCAATCCCGGGGTCCAGGATCACGCCCCGGGCTGAAGGCGGTGCTAAACCACTGAGCCACCAGGGCTGCCTTCAAAAACAATTTTTTTTTTTTTTTTGCAAGAATACAGCCTCACTGGAGGCTCATAATGTCTGGCTATTTCTCTTTATGATATTCAGATTGATCTATGAATTCAGATGTTGTCTACTATTTAACTTGACCATTAGATTTTTAATATCAATGATGTATTTTTCATTTCTGAAATGTTCTATTTGGCTCTTTTTAGAATCTGTGTACCCTTTTCCTGTCATATACTGTTTTGCTTATTTTAGTTAATCTCTGCACCCAATGTGGGGCTGGAACTCACAATCCTGAATTCAAGAGTCGCATGTTCCACCTACTGAGTCTGCCAGGTGCCCCTTTTCATATACTCTTTTGTTATGGTAGTATATTTTTCTCCTTTTTCGTAAAACTTCTGCATGAAAGACAGATCAATGGATCAGAACAGAAAGTTCATAGATAGACACAAATAAGTCAGGAATTTAATGTATCATAAGAGTGACATTTCAAATCAGTATAAGAAAGATGAATTTTTTCCCCTATGTTATATCCTATAAATACACTCCCACATGTGCAAGGACAACTGTTTAGCCATCTGAAAAAGAATATGTTGGATTCCCTCTTATACAATTTATAGCAAAAAAATTTCAGAGAGACCAAAGATTTATTTTTTATTATTTTTTAACATTTTTTTTAAGATTTATTTATTTATTCATGATAGAGAGAGAGAGAGAAGCAGAGACACAGGCAGAGGGAGAAGCAGGCTCCATGCAGGAAGCCCGACGCGGGACCCGATGTGGGGACTCCAGGATGGCGCCCTGGGCCAAAGGCAGGCACCAAACCACTGAGCCACCCAGGGATCCCAAGCCACCCAGGGATACCTTATTTATTTTTTTAAAAGATTTTTATTTATTTATTTATTTGAGAAAGAAAGGAAGAGCACAAGTAGGCAGAGTGGCAGGCAGAGGGAGGGGGAGAAGCAGACTCCCCACTGAGGAGGGAGCCCAATGAGGGGCATGAACCCGGGACCCTTGGATCATGACCCTATCCAAAGGCAGACTTTTTTTTTTTTTTTTTCAAAGGCAGACTTTTAACCAGCTGAGCCACTCAGGCTCCCCAGACCCAAAATTTAAATCTAAAAATTGAAACCCGGGATCCCTGGGTGGTGCAGCGGTTTGGCGCCTGCCTTTGGCCCAGGGCGCGATCCTGGAGACCCGGGATCGAATCCCACATCAGGCTCCCGGTGCATGGAGCCTGCTTCTCCCTCTGCCTATGTCTCTGCCTCTCTCTCTCTCTCTCTCTCTGTGACTATCATAAATAAATAAAAATTTAAAAAAAAATTTTTTTTAAAAATTGAAACCCCACTGCTAGAAGGAAATTTTAAATATTTGCTGAGTGGGGAAAACCTTTAAAAATTATAAAGAAACCATTAAAGGAAGGACTGATTTAACTACATAAAGATAGAAAATGTCTGCATGAGCAAAGGAAAAATCATAAAGTCAAAAGACAGAAGCAATTGGTGTGGAGTCAGGAGACCTGGAAAGTCAGTATTTCAATTAAGTTGTGCCAGCCCTAAGTTGCTGTTTTCTCTGTAATGGGGAAGAGTCTGGGATGGAAGTGGGTCAGGCAGTGGTCAATCATTTCATCTGTGGTCAGGACCCTATTCCATTTAAGACTTTAGGAAAATAGCCATTATTCTCTACGGGAGGAGCCCTCCTTGCTGCCTGGTCTGGCTTTTGGTGAGGCATTTTTCCTACAGTGAGACTACCTAAGGCACCATAGGCCAAGGTATGATTGGGGGTTCCCACGTGGGCACATCACCTCCAAATAGTCTTCCCCAACCTGCTTCTGGTGTCCCCAAGTCCAGCTTAGAAAGTCATACTTTGGGTAGAGATATCTTAACTAAGAAAATACAAACTATTCTGGAAGTAATGCGTTGAGTCTTGTTATTTGTGGGTTATTTGTGGGATATGAGCATTTTAGCCAAGAGTAGGTGGAGCATGTGTCATTGGTGTAGGGGAAATGTGCCCATCCAGGGACATCAAGTTTGAGTTCTAGTCCCAGTTCTGTCATTGACTTCCTGCCCATCCCTGGTGAAGTCAACATTTCTTCTGGGGCCTCTTTTTTTTTTTTTTTTTTTTTTTTGCCTCTGAATCAGGAAGGGGTTGGACTAAACGCTCTAGTTTGATTTGTTAGTTCATTCATTCATTCTCCAAATGTTTACGTACCTACTATGTGCTAGGGGACTGCTGTAATTAATTGCTTGGGATAAGGCAATGAACAAAACATACAAATGCTCTGCCCTTGTGGAACTTAAATGTTAGTGGGAGGATATCATCAATAAACAAGAAATACAATTAACTAAATTTTAACTAAATTAACTAAATTTTATAATATTTGAGAGGCATAAGTGCCTTAGGAAAACAAAAACAGAGGAAGGGATATTCAGAATGTGTGTGGGTGTTGGAATTTGAAATGCGGGTACATGCTAGGCTACACCAAGAAAGTGACATTTGAACAGAGATTTGAAGGCAATAGCCAACAGGGTATCTTGGGAAAGAACATTCCAGACAAAGGAAAGAGCCAGTGAAAAGGCCCGGAGGAAGGAGTATGCTTGACAAGTATGAAAAAAAGCAGGAATGGGATCAGACAGGTAACAGAATGAACAGTGAGAGTGAGGGTAGATCATTAGTAGGCTTTGTAGGCCCTTGCAAAATCTTTGGCTTTTGATTTGCATGAGATCAGAAAAAAGTCTTTTTTTTTTTTTCATTTATTTATGATAGTCACAGAGAGAGAGAGAGAGAGAGAGAGAGAGAGAGGCAGAGACACAGGCAGAGGGAGAAGCAGGCTCCATGCACCGGGAGCCCGACATGGGATTCGATCCCGGGTCTCCAGGATCGCGCCCTGGGCCAAAAGCAGGCACTAAACCGCTGCGCCATCCAGGGATCCCAAAGTCTTTTTTTTTTTTTTTTTTTGAGGGTTTTATTTCTTTGTTTTAATACTTAATTTTTATTGCTTATTTATTTATTTGAGGTGGGAGGGACAGAGTGTGAGGGAAAGGAAGAGGGAAAGAATCTCAAGCAGACTCTGACTCTGCACTGAGTACAGAGCCCCACACAGCGTCTTGATCCCAAGACTCTGAGATCAAGACCTGAGCCAAAACCAAGAGTTGGACGCTTAGCCAACTGAGCTACCCAAGAGCCCCTTAATGTTTTATTTTTCAGAGCAGTTTTAGATTCACAGCAAATTTGAGCAGGAGATTCAGGGATTTCCCATACACCACCATCCCCACACATGCACAGCCTCCCTCATTATCCACATCCTGCGCCAGAGTGTTACACCTGTTACAAGGACACATCATCACCCAGAGTCCGTAGTTTACACTAGGGTTCACTCTTGATGTCTCACACTTTTATAGATTTGGACAAATGTATAATGACAGGTATCCACCATTCTAGGATCACACTGAGTATTTTCACTGTCCTAAAAGTCCTTTGTGCTGTCGTAGGGTTTTGAATGAAGCAATGTCCCATGATCTTCTTTTGTGAAAATCCAAGATCCTACCAAATTTGAGGAGAGTTAAGAGGGCTGTAAAACCATGACTGTTGTCTATTTTGCCTTCAGGCCTTCTCCTCATCCCCTTGCTGGCTGTAAATTCCCCTATTTCCTCCTGGTCTCCGCCTCTGCGCACACCCTGCCATGGCTGGAAGAAGGCTGTAGGATCCCATAATTCCTCTAGGTGGTGGTGCTGCCTCACACACAAGGTTCCCAGAACCACCAGCCCTTTCCTGGGACCTCGTCAGTGAAACTGCTCAGGAGTAGGGAAAATCGGAGGGAACCTCCATCATCAGGGACACCCTCCACCCTGCTCACCCTTCTCTGGAAAATCCTCTGTGCTTTGTCAGGACTATCAGGGACCACTGGAGTGAGGCTGGCCCCCAAGCCTGTATTCTCATCTTGCCTCTTCTGGGGAGCAATGAATGTGAAGAACACAGAGAGAGCTGGGGCCTTCTTTCACTCTTTAATGCTTCCCTGTACTGGTTCTTCGAATCTTGATATTCATTTTAGCACTTAATATTTGATGACACTCACTCCTGACTATGAATTGACGGAGAGGAGGAGAGTCACACACATGCATTCTGGTGCCACCGCCTCCGGGCCAGCCCTGGGCACTGTATGCTGCTGCCTTAGGCAGAGTTCAGATTCTCCGGTGCTTTTGGAAAGTGATTGCACCTGCTTCCCCTCCTGGAGTCGACCATCATCTACATGGTCTTTCTAGCCAGAAACCATGTATTATCTTCATTTCCTCCTCCTCCTCTGCTTTTATCTCTTACATCTGTCACCAAAAACTGTCCATTTACCCTGCATAAATGTCACAAGTCCACCCCTCCCCCTGTTATGCATGTCTTCACTGCCTTTTATTTCCCTAGGGGAGCAAATATGAAAACTGAAAAGAGTTAAAGGGTTGATATAAACGAGGGAAGGGGGCACCTGGGTGGCTCGGTGATTAAGCATCTGCCTTCAGCTCAGGTGATGATCCCAGGGTCCTGGGATGAAGCCCCGCATTGGCCTCCCTGCTCAGTTGGGGGCCAGCTTCTCCCTCTCCTGCTGCCTGCAGCTAGCTCTGCTCTTGTTGGTGCTATCTTTATTAAAAGATAAACATCTTTAAAAAATAAATAAATAAATGAGGGAAGAAGGCCAGTGTGTGAGGCAAGAGGGATGGGGTGGAGACTGTGGTGAACTAGAAAGAATATCAGTGGAACCTGAGCCACTGCTTCTCAGCCCCAGCCACATGCTGCTGTGGGGAGGCACACCCATGGGTGGCAAGCTTTTAAAAGCCAGAAATCTGTTGCTGTTTTTAATGTGAACTGTACGAAGTTAATATTGGCAACTTATTTTTTAAATAACATGTTTTAAACAATGAGTAGACCACCACAAGGGGCAAACAACACACCGGCGGTCTGAATTTAGCATGCAGCAGCCGATTTTTGACCACCAGTTTAAACCATCGTCCTAGCTACGACTATTGATGTGGTTTCTTTTCTGGTCTCCAGCCTCTACCGTCTCTCACTTCCATGCACTTTGCTCACAGCCTGCGGAGCATCTCCCCAGTCAAGTCACACCAGCTCCTCCCACTGCTTGACCTTGCCACGGTCCCCCAGATTACCCAGGAGACCAAGTCCAGACAGTTGAGGCAGGCCGTCAGACTCCTCTGTCACTGCCTCCAGGCCCGCTCCACTCCCCACTGTGCTCTCCTCTGGCACACATCACTCCTTTGTCACCAGCCAAGACGTCCCCGGGCACCTCTCTTCAACCCGTTGTAATGTTTATCCATGTGTGTCTCCTGCACTAGATTGTGAGGGATGGTCATTGACCCAGGTGACCACCTCTTATCTGTCTGTGCTTGTGTGGGGCACCTACAGCTCAGAAGGTAGCTGGTAAACATTTTTTTTGATAAATTAAAATATGAATGAATGGGGGTGCCTGGTGGCTCAGTTAAGTGTCTGTCTGCCTTCGGCTCAGGTCTTGGGATCGAGCCCCTGCTTCTGTCTCTCACACTCCCCCTGCTTGTGTTCTGTCTCTGTCGAAAAAATAAATACAATCTTTTTTTTAAATAAAAATTTAGGGATCCCTGGGTGGCGCAGCGGTTTGGCGCCTGCCTTTGGCCCAGGGCACGGTCCTGGAGACCCGGGATCGAATCCTACGTCGGGCTCCCGGTGCATGGAGCCTGCTTCTCCCTCTGCCTGTGTCTCTGCCTCTCTCTCTCTCTCTCTCTCTGACTATCATAAATAAATAAAAATTAAAAAAAAAGTTAAATAAAAATTTAAAAAATGAATGAATGATGATTGTTAGCCAAGTAAGGTAGAACTGTCTTAAAGGATGTTTATTTCCTGCCCCCTTTATACATAACTAAGACTTGAGCATCCTTTTGACAAAGACAGTTTTCTTCTTTCCCCCCACTGGTCTCCAGCCCCCAGGATGCAGGGGTGTTGAAGACAAGTGGTCTGGGAGCCAGGACACGCTGGCCTTCTGTCCCGGCTGGCAGTTCTTATGGGCAGGTCTCTGGGGTCTCCGGGGCTTCCTTAATCCGCTTTCTCTTGGGCTTTGTTTTGTGAGGAAGTTTCCTTAGAGAACCTGAAAAGGGAAGGTGAAAGAGTCCTGATAACATCACAAATCGTAAGAGAATCTCAGCCTGTGACATTTAGGGGGTGTGGTAGGGACAGAAAGGAAGAGTAACAAAATGTTATCTTCACTTGCAACATAGTCCCTTCCTCTTTCCTCACAGGAACCCTGCGGCGTAGGAAGATGGTATCACCCCCATTTACAGATGAGGGATCTTACCTAAGCACAGAGTCCACCCAGCCCAAAGCCCTAGGCAAGTTGGGGCACAGTCAGGACTAGACCACATTTCTTGACTCTGAGTCCTCCCCACACCCAGCTCAGATTTCATGCCCTACTTCCCAGGACATGCATAAAAAAACATCTGGAAAGTGCTAGCAGTAGCGAGGACAATGTGATGTTTATATATTCTTGTTTTTACTTATCAATATTATCTTATTTTCTATGCTATGCTTATGTTTTTAGGAACAAAATGTTATTTTAAGAATTACATAAAAACCCATCCAAGGCTTTTTCCTATTATTCCCCATCCTGCACTTCTGCAACCTGCTCTTCCATTCACCTCCAGGCCCAGACTGTGTGCTCATCACCCCTCACCTCTGTACACACCTTTCCTCTTTCCCTCCCTCCCCCCTTCTTCTCCTTCTCCTTTTCCCTTTCTTTTTTATCTTTGATCTTTTAAATTTTTAAAAAGATTTATTTATTTGAGAGAAAGAGACAGAGAGAGAGAGAGCGAGAGAGCATGAGTGGGGCGGGGGGAGGGGGTTTGGGGGAGAGGGATGGGGGAGAGGAAGGGGGGAGAGGAGGAGCAGAGGGAGAGGGAGAAGCAGACTCCCAATTGAGCAGGGACCCTAAAATGGAGCCACCCAGGCACCCCCTTTACCCTTTATTTAAAGCCTGTCCCAGAGTAACCTCCTTTAACCAGCCTGTCCTACCCTTTGCCCTATGGCCTCGGATTGCTCCTTTGTAAAAGGGGAGTAGTAATACCCATCTCCTGTGAATGCTGCAGGGGTTAGGGTTAGGTAAATAAAGAGAGGCCAAGCACCTGGTATGGGGATAGGCTGGCCCCAAAGCCCAAAGCTCACTTTCTTTATCTGATTCATGAATGACTTGGCATGGGGTGTCTGAGTGGTTCAGTCAGTTAACCATCTGCCTTCAGCTCAGGTCATGATCCCAGGGTCCTGGGATTGAGCCCTGCATCAGGCTCTCTGCTCAATGGGGAGTTTGTTTCTCCCTCTGCCCCTCCCCCCTCACTCATGATTTCTGTCTCTCTCAAATAAATGAATAAATAAAATCTTTTTAAAAAAGGATGGACTGGCTTTCATCCCATTGTATATTTTGCTTCCTCAATTTAAACTGTAGGCAGCAGGGCCAAGGGCCCTCACAGAGCCCAGAGAGGGTTCTGGGCCTCAGTAATTGTCTGACTCATGCCCACTGCCCCTGCCCTGTTCTCACTCCTGCTATTCCACTCGGGGTAGCTGTGACCGGTGGCAGAGGCCCAGAGAGCTGCTGACCTGCATCAGTCCAGCCAGCCTCTCAGAGGAACACCTAGGGCCAATTTAGGACCACATTTTAAGATTCTAGGCCAGTTTGCCTTCACTTCCTCCCCCAGTAGCTAAGCAAGACCAGCTAGCTAACTGTAGTCCCAGAAGCCAGATCCAGAAAAGTGAGGAGTACGTGGCTCCAATATCAGTGCACAGGAGGGGACTTCATAGGTTCCAATTTTGGCTGGGACCCCTCCCCGAAGAATCTCTGTCCCCTAACCCCACAGCCTCTACCCAGAGGGCCAAGCAGTGCAGTCATGGCAGAGACCAAGGCTGCTGGGAAGGCCATGCCCAGGCCATCTGACTTTCTCCGCACTGTGGGAATGAAACGCTCCCTTAGCCCATATCCCACCTGACACTGAGAGTGGGCATCCTGCCACTGCTGGGACAATTCCTGAGAATCCCCACTCTTGGCTGCTAGAAACAGTCTCTGCTTCCAGTCCTACAGGAAAGTACCTTCAGTTAAGTTGAATCCTTAACTGAAAAAGGCAGGATCCAAAATGGTATGTATGGAGACCTCGGGAGGGAAATCCTACAGAACACTGAAAGAAACTCTAAACTCTTAACAGTTGTGGCCTTTGAGTGGTGGGTGACTTTTCCTGTCTCCTGATTTATGCTTATCTATACATTGCAAACTTGTTATGATAAGCATACCTGCAGGGAGGGGGACAAAAAAAAAGAGAAAACAAAGTGCAGAGGGGGAAGGAGAAATAGAGAGGGAAATGCAGGGTAAAGATGGAAAGGGGAGCTCATCTGGCTGTACCATAGCAAGGCCCCTCCTCCAGGCGCGCCCCCAACTTAAGGGCATTACCTTTCCTGACCCGGGTCAGGGATGTGAGCTCCCCCAACAGAGAGGCCTCTCCGTGGGGAGCCTGCATCTTGGACAGCCTCTCCTTCATGCCGCTGATGTTATTGTGCAGTCCCCAGGCGCTGCAGAGCTTGGGCAGGTTGTCTTCCTGGTCCGCCAGCAAGGAGCTCTCCGGGGCGTCCAAGGGGCAGACCGCCACCTGCAATGGGCCCGTAACGTTGAGGAGAGTGTGGAGGAGAGACAGCTCCACCTTCCAGAGGCCCAGCCCTGCCCTTGTTAGGAAATTACTGTGGTTGGCTGTGCCTCACCCCTGCCTAGCCAGCGGAAGGAACCAGTCACAGATGGGGGAAGAGAAAGGACCGTGGGGGACATGCAGGCCAGGCTGCCAACTGTGTCTTCTTGGGTGGTTCCTTACTTTGATATATGTCCCCCATCTCTTTTTAAAGTTATATATAGGGCCTCTCTTATTTGATTTTTTATTTAAATTCGATTTAGTTAACATAGTGTAATATTGGTTTCAGGTGTAGAATTTAGTGATTCATCACTTACATACAACACCCAGTGCTCATAACAATACCTTAATACCTGACACCCATCTAACCCAGCCCCTGCTCACCTCCCCTCCAGCAACTCTCGGTTGCTATACTTGTCTACAGCTCCATAGTTAAGAGTTCTCCATAATTAAGAGTCCCTTATGGTTTGCTTCCCTCTTTTTTTTCCCTTTCTCTTATTTTCATCTGTTTTCTTAAATTCTACATGAGTGAAATCATGATATTTGTCTTTCTCTGACTTATTTTGTTTAGCATAATATACTTTAGCTCCAAACATGTCATTGCAAATGGCAAGATTTCATTATTTTTGATGGCTGAGATTGTGAGATAGATAGATATACATCATCAGTCAATGGACACTTGGGCTCTTTCCATAATTTAGCTATTGTTGATAATGCTGCTGTAAACATCGGGGTGCAGGTACCCCTTTGAATCACTGTTTGTATCATTTGGGTAAATACCCAGTAGTGCAATTGCTGGGTTGTAGGGTAGCTCTATTTTTAACTTTTTGAGGAAACTCTAAACTGTTTTCCAGAGTAGCTGCACCAGTTTGCATTCCCTTAACAGTGTTAAGAGGGTTCCCCTTTCTCCACTTTCTCACCAACACCTCTTTTTTCCTGTGTTGTTAATTTTAGCCATTCTGACAGGTGTGAAGTGCCATCTCATTGTAATTTTGTATTTCCCTGATGTTGAGTGATGTTGAGCATCTTTTCATGTGTCTGTTGGCCTAGAGTTATGGTGTCTCATGTGCTTGTTTGTAATGAAACAATGGTATTTGTTTCAAAGTCCTGGGCAGGGGCACCTGGGTGGTTCAATGGTTGAACATCTGCCTTTGGCTCAGGTCATGATCCTGGGATCTTGAGACTGAGTCCTGCATCAGGCTTCCCTAGGGAGCCTGGCTTTTCCCTCTGCCTGTGTCTCTGCCTCTCTCTGTGTGTCTCATGAATGAATAAGTAAAATCTTTAATTAAAAAAAAAAAGTCCTTGGCAAAATTAAAATTGAGAGCCTAAAAATATTTTTTGAAATTTTCCTGGCCAGTGAAATCGAGAAATCACTAAAATGACACCTCATATTCAGAAGATTCACTGAAACGATCTACCCATTCATGTTCAGAGGAAAAAACAGAGACCCAGAGGGGGAAAGGCTTTGGTTAAAGCTGCACAGCTAGAGTGGGGTGCCGTAGTTAGAGCAGGGCTTTCCTCTGAGCAAGATTACATTTGAACCCAGGTCTTCCCTCCATTTGCTATGTGGTCTGGGTTATGTTATTTTAACTCTCTGCGTTTGACATCTTCATTTACACACTGTGGACACTAATTCTAATTACCATGTTGGGTTACTTTTGAAGATTACAGGAGGGAACATAAAGTGCCTGGCACATAGAAACTGTTACCTATGATTATTATTTTGAACTAGTGATCCTCAAAGTGTGCTCTGTGAACCCATGGGGGCCCCTGAAATATTTTTACCTCACTGACCCCCTGAAAAGTGGGGTCTATTCAAAGTGCAAGAGAGAAACCAATGGATTCTAATGTAACCCAGTGTGAAGAGGTCATTGATAAAATCTGAGAAAGCTACATACTTTATATATGATTTCAACTGTATGACATTCTGGAAAAGGCAAAAACACTGAGACAGTAAAAAGATCAATGGTTGACAGGAGTTTGAAGGGAAAGAGTGGAGGGGTGAATACGTGGAGCAAAGGGTTTTTAAGGCAGTGAAACTATTCTGTATAATATTGTAATGGTGGATATGTGTCATTATGCATTTGTCAAAACCTATAAGGGGCACCTGGGTGCCTCAGTTAAGTGTCTGCCTTTGGCTCAGGTCATGATCTCAGGGTCCTGGAATGGGGTCCTACATCAGGCTCCTGGCTCATCAGGGAGCCTGCTCCTCCCTCTCCTCCCCACTCGTGCTCTCTCTTGCTATCTATCTCTATCAAATAAATAAATACAATCTTAAAAAAAAAAGTATAGAATGTACAACACAAAGAGTGGGCACTAATGTAAACTATGAACTTTAATAATGTGAACTTTTATAATGGGTCAATACTGGCTCACTGATGTAATAAATGTGCCTCTCTAATGTAAATGCTAATAATGGGAGCAGGAGGGGATATTAGATGAGAAATCTCTGTACTTTCTATCCATATTTTCTGTAAACCTGAAACTAAAAATATTTATATATTTTAAAATTCATTGATTTGGTTTCATTTATTTATTTATGAGAGACAGAGAGAGAGAGAGGCAGAAACATAGGCAGAGGGAAAAGCAGACTCCCTGCAAGGAGCCCCATGTGGGACTTGATCCCAGGACCCCAGGATCACGCACTGAGCGTGACAGCAGACTTTCAACCACTGAGCCTCCTGTGTCTTCCTCATTGATTTGGTTTCAGATTCCACATTGCTACTAAGTAGCTGCCACTTGCTGAGTTTTGGTATCAAGGAAAAATATCCACGACTATGTGACAAGGCTAATAGAATTCTCCTCTCATCTCTAAATATACATCTATCTGTACAGGCTGGGTTTTTTTCAGTCAAATCACTGATCTTAAGAGATTGCAGAAACGATTATTTTTTACTAAGACAGACACTGAAGAAGTTTGCGAAAATGTGAAACAGTGCTACTCTTCTCGCTCACTAAATTTTGTTTTGGAAAATATAGATATTTCTTGTAAAAATGATCTATGTTAAAATGCAATGGGCTCCTTGTTTTTATTGTTAAATGGATTAGTAAGTACATATTTGAATTTTTTCTTTAGTTTCAATTTCAATTAGGGCAAATATCAATAGATATAACCAACATAAATGCTTTTGGGCTTTTGGGGCTTCTCGATAGCTTTTAAGAGGGTGACCATGACTTGAGACCAGAATGTTTGAGAGTGACTGTTTTTGAACAAAGCCAGGCCAGGCTCTGTTGATAGTCATTGGAGCCTTCCCCAAGCTGGCTGTGCCCTTCTGCCCCGACTCTGCCATCCCCACCCATAGCTCCTCGGGAATGTCCCTGCACCTGTTACCATCAGGGTGTGGGTGTGGAGAGTGAATATGTATCAAGAACATGAAGCTAAGCCTCTGCCCTCTTCAGCCCCATTTGATCCCCTGCAGGGGTAAAGATAGGGGTAGTGGGGTCTTCCTGAGGCAGTGTGGAAATGAGCAGAGGGATGCTGGCGGTATCAGAGGGCCCCCTCAGCCCCAGGCCTCCCCCCATAATCCAAGAACACACCAGCCAACCCTCAGCTGGGCCCGGGAGGAGCTTTCCTGAGCGCCTCACCAGGAGCTTGGCCGTCTGGTTGCTCTTGGTGTACTTGTAGAGCCTGCGAAGCTGTTTTGCCTCCAATTCTGAGAAGAGAGAAACAAATCGCCAGAGCATCCTGCAGGGGAGAAACCACGGCTAAGGGAGGCAGAGCACAGCCCCCTTTGCCCTTCAGTATTTGTCTTGTGTTCAGGACCCACCCAGGGAGAAATGGGTCACATGCTGCTTCCTTGGATTTGGTTGGACACATGGAGAGATGGAGATTTGCTAAACCTTGAATATCCCATCCTGGTGATGGACACCCACACCACACAGCAGTTGTTCCATCAGAGGTTATTCTCCACAGGGTCAGGAGAGTTCTTTGTCCACTGTGTATGCAAGCTGCCATGAATCAGCACTGCCCTGAATAACTAAAGGACTGTTCTCTCCACCCCTTTTTCACCATGCTCACTCCAGGATCCTGACACTTTCACATAAAGATGAAGGACTCAAAGATTTTGACTGAGGTGTGTCCTTGAATGGAAGGGCGTGGGTGGGGCATGACCCAGGAAGGGGTATAGTGGGAAGAGCAAGGAGGCCGCCCTACTTCCTCCAGTGCTTGATTTCCCAGGTTCGGCAGTAGTGCTGCAGAAAGGTGTTGATGTGGTCCCCTAGGACCACCAGGCTCTGCTTCATGTACTTTAGCTTCTTCTTCTGGGGAAGGTCCTTGGGCAGGTTCAACTTTCGCAGGAACTTCTTCAGTGGCCTTAGATATTCTTTACACTGAGGAAGCAACAAATGAAGTGAGGGACTATAGGAGAGAAGAAGAGGCAGATGGGGAGTCCCAGGTAAACAGCAGCCCTTCTGGGCCAGGAAGTGTTAAGTGAGTTAGGTAAGGAGACTCTAGTCAAGGTTTTACCCCACTTCCTTCCCAAAAGCACGACAAGTGGACAGTAAACTATGGGTTGAGGCCTTCCAATTTCTGTCTCTGGGGGAGGGACAGGGAGGAGGGACAGAGTCCCTTACTTACAATTTTGAAGGTGTCCTGGCCCAGGCCCTTGGCATGGCGTACAAGTGAGTCTCCAGTGCGGTTGGTGCTGGAGCTCTTCTCTAAGAGGTGTACATCTGTCACCTGGGAGGAGGCAGGGGGCAGTGGTCAGTCGGGGGGGTCGGGGCTTAAGTGAGTGCTCCTAAGGGGCAGTGCTAGGCAACCGGTGGTCCAAATTCCAGCCAACGCCCTTCTCCCTTTTCTCTAGGACCTCTTCCTTGGTCCAGCCCTGAGGCAAACAAGCCCTTCACAAAGAAACCCATTCCTGAAGATCCCTGCTTAGAAAACCTAGAATGCCCTACCCATTTCTTTTATAATAATTATAGCACAGTATAGTAGCTAATTTTGCAAAGCATTTGATAAACATGAACTCATTTTGTTCTCCCACAAATTCTGCAAAGTGAGATATCCTTATCCCTGGTTACAGATAAGAACCCTTTGAGGCACCAAGAGATTTAAGGAACTCCTTGAGGGGAATGAGCAGGGAGTCATTTACTCCTTCATTCAGCAAACATTTAGTGAGTGCCCAAGTCCCAGGCCTGCCTTTAACCTCTAGTATCAAGCCATGGTAATGGGCACTCAGAAAAGCACATGACAGTGATGGTAATGAGAAAAAGCTTTCTGACAGCAAAAGTGGGGCCAGAAAAAAGCTAAAAATTAAGGAAGACAAAGTGACTATGAAATAATACTTGCAGTCAGAGCACAGGATTAGACTGACACGGTAGGATTTGCACCTGACCTTTCAAAAGCCTCTCAGAAAAATAAGCATTAATCCCCTCTTGCCTGTGTTCAGGGGGAACAAGAAAGATCCAGGCCCAGATCGCTCTGGAGGTGGAGACCAGGGAAAGGGAGAGAGGTCAACGGAGAGAGTATGGAAGTTCGACTGCTCCAGGCCCCAGAGAGAGGAGGCGCTCGAGCGGATTGACTCCACCAATACACCACTCACACCACACAACCATGCACGCAGACCCTAAGGCAAGTGTACACACTCATGTGCAGACACATTTGAGCACTTTTGTCTCCATAACCAACAATCATTTTGCCAGGAATCTATGTCTTTGATAAATATGTTTGAAGGAGTTAACATCCTCTTGTTCTTTCTGTCTCGTGCTGACTCGTGTATATCACCATCTTTCCATCATGTTCTCTGCTTTCCAAGACCAGCCCCCCACCAAGGACTCCCCTTTCTCCTCTCCCTCACATCCTTAGCCCTACTTCACCTTTAATGGCTTGTCCCCTTCAGCCCCTTGCCCACAGGAGGCCTCCGTCTCAACAGGTGCACTGGTGGACTCCAGAATGGCACTCCTTCTGTTCCCTCAGGCTTCTGACCTACTGCTTCTGTGACCTGAGTGTCTCTGGGAGTGGGCAGGTTGGCTCCAGAACTCAGAGCAAAACCATGGCAACTGCCAACACAGAGCCAGGTTCCCCTCCCCCTCCCCAACCCTCATTCTCAGGGGTGGCCGCCAGCCAACTCCTTCAACTGGGAACCCAACTGGGGAAGTGAGTAGGATGTGCTGGGCAGACACAGGACTTTGTCAGAGCTCACCGCTGGCCAGGGGGGTGGGAGACGGCACCCCCGCTCCCAGGAGAATGTCAGAGGCCCGTGGTGGTGAACCCTGGTAAGACCTTTGAAATAAGTTTCCTGCGTGTGCACCATCCATGACTCCTGGGGTACACCGCGGGGTCCCCGAGATGAGAGCCATGGTTTCTAACACTTCATTCTAGTTTGGCGACAAAGGCCTAGAAAGTGCACGGAGAAAATGGAATCCAGTACGTCTCTCCTGAAACGGATCTTTTGTTCCTCTGCAGCCTCCAGGAAGTTAGTAAGCCCGCGGCGCTTGGCGTCGGTTGAGGGGGGTAGCGTTTTTAGGAGGGGTGCAAAAAAATACAAGCTACCGTGTATTATCTCAGTTAATCCTCACAACAGCCTTCCCTGAGGTGGGTGCCAGCGGCGATCCCGTTGCACAGAAGAGGAGCCGAGACGCATCGAGGTCGGGGACCTGCCTTAGGTCCGCGGCCACCAAGTGGGGCGCGGGGCTTTCGGTGGGATCCAGGCTGCTCTCGCCCGTCCCCCCGGGATCTGAGGCCCGGAGAGTCGCTGCTGCCGCCGGAGTCCCGGCGCCTCCCAGGCCCGCCCAGCCGGGAGCTCCTCGGGGCTCTCCGGGGTGCGGAGCCCCAGCCGCGACCTTGCCCCCCACGCGGCCGCGGCGCCCGCTCGCCTCCTCCCTGGGCGCGCACGGCGGGGCGGCGGCGGCGGCGCCGCGGGGACCGGGGAGCCTCGGCCTCCTCGACTCCGTCTTCTCTGCGGGGACGCTGAGCTCCGCGTCCTGGCCCTTGGCCTCGTGTCCTCTAGGCCCGGGGTCCCGGCCCCCTGCCTCCGCCGGTACTGGGTCGGACCCGCTGGGCCCCCCGAGCGGGCTGGGCTCCCCGCCGCGCCCCGCCGCGCCCCGCGAGGGCCTCCCTCTCGCCATCTGGCGGCCGTACCCGCTCATGACAGGGACCCTGTGGCCCGGACCTTGGGGAGCGCGGGGGGCGGGGGGGGGTGGACTGGCCCTCCTCCAAACTGGAAGCTCCGTTGTCTGAGCTCTACACCCGGACTATCTTGCCGCTGCTAGGAAGGAAAATTATATCGGCAAGAGTAAGGAAAAAGGGGGCTCTCTTACACACTTCTACTGGGAACGATGCACATTGTTAAATGAACATTCCCTTGGGCCCACAAATTCTACTTCTAGGAGTTGGTCCTAAGGAAGGATGATGTATTCCTTAGGACTATTACAGTGGTGACGATTTGGAAACAACTGAAGTGTCATCTGTAGGAAAGGGTGAGTAAACTGTCGAACACCAATACTTAAAAATACTGCTCTGCTGGGACGCCCGGGTGGCTCCGCGGTTGAGCGTCCGCCTTTGGCTCAGGGCGTGATCCTGGGGCCGGAAATCGAATCCGCAACCGGCTCCCTGCAGGGAGCCTCCCCTCCCTCTGTCTGTGTCTCTGCCTCTCTCTGTGTCTCTCTTGAATAAATAAGTAAATAAAACCTTTAAAAAAATACTGCTCTACCAGATAGTAAATAAATTTTTAAAATACTGTTGAAATACGAATTATTAAAATATTTTTTTTACATTACTACTTTATTTCTCTACTGAATGATGTGGAAAACAAGAACCAAAACTGCATTTGTGGTATGTTTCCATTTTTGAAAGTATGTATTTATATATGCATAGAATAAAGGCTTCGGGGGGATTCTTGGCTCAGCGGTTTAGCGCCTGCCTTTGGCCCAGGGCATGACCCTGGAGTCCCGGGATGGAGTCCCGCATCGGGCTCCCTGTATGGAGCCTGCTTCTCCCTCTGCCTGTGTCTCTGCCTCTCTCTCTGTGTCTCTCATAAATAAATAAATAAAGTCTTAAAAAAAAAAAAAAGGAAGAAAAGAAAAGAAAAAAGGCTTGAAGGGTACACTTCAAAATATAAAGGGTGATTTTTCACTTTTTTTTTTGCATATTGTCTGCATTTTTAAAAATAATGAATATGCTTTACATTACAGTCAGAAAAAAAAGGAGAGCTGAGTCTGTTTTTAAAAGTTACTCACAAGGAATAAATAACATCATTAAAAATGTTATATAATGATAAGTTTAAAAACACAACACAAAAGAGTATTATACTATAACTCAGATAAGTCGACATGATTATGGTCCAAGACTGGAAGAAAACAGTAGAAAAAAGGAACAAGGAGTTAAATATAGATATAGATATTATATATCTATTCCTCCCCCTGCCCCAAATAATATTTATGATTCAGAAGAAGCTAAGAACTTCAAAGTTTATCTGTCCCTGCCTGCTCCCTCATCCCACTCCACTTCTCCTTTTCCCTCCCAGAGCCTCCAACAAGTCCTAGACTCCAGATGCCTGCCCTATTCCCATAATGGTTTTATTATCAACCATAGGGAGTAGCCTGAAGAGACAATTGAGCCTACCAGCTGCTAGGAATGACTCAACACTCAACATTAAAACAAAAATCCATCGCCTTTGGGAGACATTCTTCTAAATACAATTGGTTAGCATAAAATGACACTATAGGGCAAGTCAACTCATTGAACTGAGTTATTCTTCCAATATTTAATTAAAAGAAAAAAAAAACCTCTATGTGCCGTGTACCTCAGGCAGGTGCAGTGGAGAAGGTGAGGTTAAGGATGTTAATTCTCTCTCTCTCTCTCTCTCTCTCTCTCTGTCTCTCATGAATAAATAAAATCTTAAAAAAAAAATAAAAAGATTTATTAAAAAAAGGGACGCCTGGATGGCTCAGCGGTTGAGCGTCTGCCTTTGGCTCAGGGAGTGATCCTGGAGTTCCGGGATCGAGTCCCACATCTGGCTCCCTGCGGGGAGCCCGCTTCTCTCTCTGCCTGTCTCTCTCTCTCTCTCTCTCTCTCTCTCTGTGTCTCATGAATAAATAAAATCTTAAAAAAAATAAAAAGATTTATTTAAAAAAATTAAAAAAAAAAAGGATGTTAATTTGTTCACCCTCCACTATGAAGGTTGGTATATTCCTTGATGGTATGGGCCAGTTTCATAATGATCATGTCTCACCCCTACCCTCTAGTGACCAAAATCTTGTTGTATGCCCTAAATTCAGTGGACAGGGAAAATGACTCTTGGCATCTACTGCCTACACTTCCCCTCATAGACTTGAAGATCTCTTTCCATATCTCTCTCTGGGTTTAAGAGTGACTCAGACTTTTTATTCCCCTAAAGAACTCTCTCTCTATCCCTTTCTTTAATAAGAAATCCAAGAGTATCTTAGCATTGCCAAAAGAAACCTCTTGATCTTGCTCTGAATTATCCAATTAGAATTGTATCAAGTCTCCAAGAAAAGGAGGACCATTCAAATTCCTACCATAGCTGAAGTGCTGGGTCTGGAGGAAATGTGACAGTTCCCAGCTGAGGGCCAAGGTATCCCTAATCCAAGGCCACGAGGGACTCTTATCACTACCCAAGACAGAGTCTCTTAACATGAGGTCCACTGATAGGCCTGAGGGAGTCAATAAACCCTTTGAAACTCTTAACTAGCAAGTTCTATGTGGAGAATCATAGTCTTCATCAGCGATCAGAGAGGTCTGTAGCCCTAAAGAGGTTAAGAATCAATGATCTAAGAGGTCTAACCTACTTCTTAGCAGTAGTTTTCAGGTGGGTCTTTACATCTGAGCTCATGGAAGCTCTCAAATGGAGGTAATGTGAAAAATGCCAGAAACACAGTTGATCTAGAGAGAAACAGGATAAAGGAAGAAGACAAGGGGGTTTTTAAGTCTTACTAACCATATTTCAGACCTGACTCAAGAAACCAGTGACTGAGGAGAAGGCCAGTGAGATCCTTGCTTTGTCCAGTAAAGCTGAAGTATTGCACCCCCTGCCAGCAGCCTGCGCCCTTCCCTCACCAGTAGGAAGGAAGCTCCTGCACTAACCTGAGGGTAAGAGCCTGTCAGGATGGAGCCTGCTGGCGTGACACCTTTCCCTCTCACCTTGGCAGGATATAGTACCTCTCTGTATGCTGATCAGGAGCGTCTCTTCATCTCTCTCCTCTCAAAATATTTCTCAAAAATAGTTGGTTCTTTTTTCTTCACTCTTATCTGCTGTTTACTATAGTTTTCCATTTATGGAGCCCTAGTTTAATTTCACTTTGGGTTTTTTTGTTTTGTTTTGGTTGTGGTTTTTTTGTAGCAGTGTTTTAATTGGGGCTTTATGTGCTTTAAAAATATCAGGATATCAAAATAACACCACAGAATGGCAAACATAACTTCAGAGCATTTTTTTTTAAAGATTTTATTTATTCATGAGAGACACACAGAGAGAGGCAGAGACAGAAGCAGGTTCCCTGCGGGGAGCCTGATAAGGGACTCAATCCCAGGACCCTGGGATCAAGATCTGAGCCTAAAGAAGCTGCTCAACCACTGAGCCACCCAGGTGCCTCTGATTGTGTAAGTTGATGGAGGTAATTAAATTGAGTGTGGTGATCATTTCAGCATATATACATACATCAAATCATTATGTTGTACACCTTAAATTAATACAATGTTGTATGTTAATTAAAATTTAAAAAAAATTTTTTAAATTTTTTTAAAATTTTAAATTCTTCAGGTGATAGGGCCCATCAGGGCTCAGCGGTTAAGCATCTGCCTTTGGCCCAGGGTGTAGTCCTGGAGTCCCAGGATCGAGTCCCACATCAGGCTCCCTGCATGGAGCTTGCTTCTCTCTCTGCCTATGTCTCTGCCTCTCTCTCTGAGTGTCTCTCATGAATAAATAAATAAAATCTTAAAAAATAAAAATAAAACAAACAAACAAACAAAAAACCAGAAAGGGCCCATCAGTGTGCCTGACACATAAGAAGTGTTTGGTTAGTATTTACCTTTCACTGTAGACCATGAGCTCCTTGAGGACAGAATCCTGCTCAAATTAGCTTTCTATCCTCCAAATCTCTATTGCAGGAGCTCAATAAATGTTTGTTGAATAAGTGAATGAATGGATGGCTGTTCCCATGATAAATGGAGAAAATGTTATCTTAACAGTGAGCACCAGAATTACTTTTAGGAAAGGAAACAACTTCACTAGCTGAGGGCATAAGGTAAGATCTGAGGCTAAGGCAGGAGCCTTATCACGAAAAAGAGGTAGTGAAGCTGCTTTGAAAGAGAAAATGAGAAGAATTTGGCCTTTGGTTTTGCTTTTGACCTAGAAAAGGATGTCAGAAGCCAGAGGAAGAGAGAGGGGAGCACTACAGAGATAAGATGAGAGGTTGAGTCACCATGGGATGAGGTGGAGGCTCAGTAGCTGGGTATGACACTTCCAATGAGGCATGCCTGGGGAAGAGTGGCCCACAGGATGAATATGGGTTGTATCCGTTTTCCATAAGGTATGAGATGCAACATTTCATTAGGACCCTCTGTGTCTACCCTACTCAACAGCTTTAGATTTGTGTCTGTTTTAGAATGAGATGAAGCAAAGAGAAGCCAGGCTATCCTATTTTGGGCCCAGGCTGCCAGTGAGAGATAAGGGGCAACAACAAGATATGGTACAGAGACAAAAATGGGGCAAAGGGAAGAAACATGATCAGAAATGACCACTGTGATGACATCAATTCCTGGGAATTTGTAGAGAAAACTAGAAACTCACTTTAGACTTCCATGGTTTATAGATTGGTGACCCAAACCAATTTTCTCTAGATGTTAAAAAGCTAGGAGTCTTGGTTGCCAATGGATTACATTCAATTATGTTGAAATTTATATAGCTATGTAATATTCCACTGCTTAACCAGTGGATATTAATATAATACACTTTGGCTTATTCCTATAGTTCAGAGAGTATATTCCTCTAGTTCCTATATACTTTGAGAAGAGTTTTGTGTTTTTCGACTCCTGCTGGAATTAGGAATGTTCTGGATAAATCCATAAAATCTAAGGCCCTTATACAATTACCCTACTCTCTTACAAAATGTTTTGTGATGTCCAACAAAAGTTGAGCTATCTAAAGGAGAGAGTAGGGCAGCCCCGGTGGCGCAGCGGTTTAGCGCCGCCTGCAGCCTGGGGTTTGATCCTGGGGACCCTGGATCAAGTCCCACATCAGGCTCCCTGCATGGAGCCTGCTTCTCCCTCTGCCTGTGCCTCTGTCTCTCTCTCTGTCTGTTTCTATGAATAAATAAATAAAATCTTAAAAAAAAATAAAGGAGAGAGTAGGGAAATGGAATGGCAGTAACAGATAGTGGAGAAGCCTGGGAAACACTGCATTAACCTAGTGATGAAGGTTAACATTACCAATGATGTCATGTGAGTATCATGTACTCCCATATATGATGTGTTATGAGAAGAAGACTTCAGGGGTACCTGGGTGGTTCAGTTGGTTAAACATCCGACTCTTGATTTCGGTTCAGGTTATGATCTTCAGTCATGAGATCGAGTCCCACATAGGGCTCTGTGCTCAGAATCTCCTTCAGATTCTGTCCCTCTCCCTCCTCCTCTGCCCCTCTCCCCATTCATACTCTCTTTCTCTCTAAAATAAATAAATAAAATCTTTAAAAAAGAAAAAGAAGAGGGATCCCTGGGTAGCGCAGGGGTTTAGCGCCTGCCTTTGGCCCAGGGCACGATCCTGGAGACCAGGGATCGAGTCCCAGGTCGGGCTCCCTGCATGGAGCCTGCTTCTCCCTCTACCTCTCTCATTCTCTCTCTCTCTCTCTCTCTCTCTCTCTGTCTATCATGAATAAATATATAAATAAATAAATAAAAGAAGAGAACTTCATTTCTGCAATATTATTGTTTTTTAAGATTTTTATTTTAAGTAATCTCTACACCCAACATTGGGCTCAAACTCATAACCCTGAGATCGAGTTGCATGCTCTACCTACTGAGCCAAACAGGTGCCCCCTGTTGTATTCTTAAAAAAAAAAAAAAAATTATCCCAATCTAATAATGAGAAAAAATCAGACAAAGCCAGGTTGGGAGAATTCTACAGGATATCTGGCCAGAACTCCTCAAGATTGACCAGGTCATAAAAATAGGGAAAGACTAAGAAACTCTCACAGACTAGAGGAGACTGGGGCGACATGACACCTAAATGTAATGTGGTACTCTCAGTTGGATCCTGGAATAAAAAATGAACTTTATTAGATCCAAAGCAAACCTGGAATTTAGATAATATACTAATGTCAATTTTTTTAGCTTTGACAAAAGTAGCATGGGAATTTGTTAACAATAGTGGAAGTTGAGTAAGGCGTATACAGGAACTTTTTATACAATCTTTACAACTTGTCTGTAACTCTGAAAGTATTTCCAAGTAAAAAGTTTATTTAAAAAAATCTGAGGGCCCCTGGGTGGCTCAGTCAGTTGGGTTTCTGCCTTCGGCTCGGGTTGTGGTTCTGGGGTGCTGGAATTGAGCCCCACTTTGAGCTCCCTGCTCAGCAGAAAGCCTGCTTCTCCCTCTCCCTCTGTTGCTCCCCTTACTTGTGTTCTCACTCTCTCTGTCAAGAAAATAAATAAAATCTTAAAAAAAAAAAATTACATCTGAATTACATGGCCTTTGGTCTGACCCAGGGAACCCACATATTCTTATGTTTAGCTTTTCTGTTTAAGGGAATATAATTACATGGTTTATTTGTGCCACCTGACAGAGTACATTTCAAGGAATCTTCATTTATTCACCTCAGGAAATAAACAATAACACTTTTTCTCTAGGTTCTGCTAGCCTACAAAAAAGAGACACATTCACATTCCAGGAACCTGGTACCAGGAAAGACATTCTCCATTAGGCTGTTTTGGTAGGATCAAACCTGACTTCCTTTTCAGGTCTGCCCTCTGGGATAATTATTCATGGATGCTTCATTTGTGCAATAGTAATATATAGAGATCGAGTGCACCTCTGTGCAGAACTCTGTCCTGAATACTTACATAAGAAAGGAAAACACATACAACTGAAGTGATAGCACTAAGATTATTGTCAACCTGGTAAGTGTTTTCTGGGCAGCCAATAAGCCTATGATGGCCATGAATGAATTTGTTAAATTCTAAACTGGGACTCCTACTAGTGATTATTCTCTGCTTGTCTGGGGATTGTGGCACTGGCTAAAAAGACCAGTTTTCTATTTAAGTGTCTTTTTCAAACTGGAAACATGAGAAGATTGTTTCTCGGCAGCCACTATTTTTAGAGTATGTGCTCCGGGAGCACAATAGTGTTGCTTCAAGGGAGCTAATCTCAGTCTCTTTTGAGGCAGATGTGCATCCTTCTACAATTTCTCTAAATAAGTCCAAGTCACACTTACAGATACCTTTGGCATGGTATGTAACACAAAGACCATTGAAAAGCTGTGTTTCCGCATGGCCAAAACCCCCTCTCAGAAAGGGATCTTTCCCAGACCAGCTTTTTAAGGAAATGAGATGTGGAGGAAGGTAGGCTCAAGTAGGAAGTGATAGTGCCTTCTCATAGGCATCTGGGCAAAGGAAGACCTAAAGGGTCTTCTCTCAACCCCCAAAAGTTAATATAAAGATCAACTTAAGACTTGTCCCTGGAATTAAAAATATCAAAAGACTAATGCTTAGGACATATGTTGTATGCATCACCTTGAAAAAACTTTTTACTTAGAAATAACTTCAAGTTTACAGAAAAGTTGTTAAAAAACCAAAACACAACAAAGAATACTTGTACATACTCAGATTCATTTCTTAATGTTTTAATCAAGTTGCTTTATCATAGCACTCTCCCTCTTTCCCATTCTCTCTACACACACACACACATTACACATATATGTACATACAACATATATAGTCTAGAAATGTGTGTGTTGTGTGTGTAAAAACTTTTTTTTACCTGAACCATTTAAAAGTAAGTTTCAGGGGTGCCTGAGTAGCTTAGTAAGGTAAGCGTCTGCCTTTGGCTCACATCATGATTCCAGGGTCCTGGGATCAAACCCCTTGTCAGGCTCTCTGGTCTGAGGGGAGTCTGTTTCTCCTCCCTGCTTGTGTGCTCCCTCTCTCTGTCTGTCAGATAAATGAATAAATTTTTTTAAGTAAGTTTCAAAAAAAAAATGTAAGTTTCATACATCATGGTCCCTTCCCCCTAAGTAACCCTGGTGTATATTTACTAAGGAACAAGTATTCAAGTCAAGAGATACTCTATTTGATGGTGCCTGGCTGGCTCAGCTGGTGGAGCATGAGACTCTTGATCTCAGGTTTGTGAGTTTGAGCCCCACGTTGGGTGTAGATTACTTAAAAAAATAAAATCTTAGAGAGAGAGAGATACTATATTTGATGAAACACACCCAAAGAGCCTCATTCACACCTGGATCAGATCTTAGTGATGAGATCCTACAGTCCAGGCTTGAACCTGATATCATAATGCAGATTTGGGAGAAGGGGGTGAATGTATATTGCATACAAGAGAAATATAAGTCCTTGTGACCGGTGGCAGGCTGTGGCACAGCCATTCCCTTGAGTCTAGGCAGAACTTTGTGACCACATCAATGTCTAGAGTGCAGCAGAAATCACATTGTGTTACATCAACGCTGGGTCATAAAAGGTGACACAGCTTAAGCTGATTACTCCCTCCCCCGACTCCATGAATGTATGCAGACACTGCACACCTTGGGAACCTAGCCACAGTGTTATGAAGGAAGAGGAAGCACATTACATGTGTAGTTGTTTCAGCCCACAGTTCCAGCTGAGGTCTCAGCCAACAACAGGCACCAATTGTCAAGCATGTGAGTGAGTGAGCCTTCAGAGGATTCCACTCCCTAGCTTTCAAGCTGTTGCTGTTGACTGGATGGAGCAGAGGTTAACTATCTTTGCTGAATCTTGCCCAAATGGCAGATTCATAAGCAAGATATGTTCTATGCCACTAAGTTTTGGGAGTAATTTCTTGTGCAGCAATAAAAATCAGAAACACATGCAATGACAGGTACACTCACATGTAGAAACAAATATGTATGTACCAGCATGTAATTACACTTAGTGCTCTAAGTCCTTCAGAATAATGTAAAAGTTTGAGATCAATGAGGGATGGTGTATTGAAGATGGAGAAAATCCTTATATTAATGTTTGCATAATGAAAAATTGGGTGCAGTTAATAAATGCACACAGCGACCTATAATTAGAATTTAAGCCTGCCCACCTTTGTTTTTGTTCCATATCCACAGAAACTAGAAGATTTGGGCTAATTTAGCACTGTTTTTTTGGAAAGGTTGCCCGTGAGTCTGGATGTGGTCTGAGCTACTAATGAAGAGAATTTTTCTGAGTGGGGGAAATTGAACCCTTTTCCTGTGGAATTTCTGGGGACAATCTTAGTATCTATTGGGTACTCCCTCAAACTTTGGCATTAATTAATTAGGATGTCAGTATTACTAAAGTACACAAAAATATGTGGGCCTAAAAACAATCTCTCTTGAGTGACATCCAGCCTGAAGTTCATGCACAGGTAGAAATCTAACTTCAACTATTAATTATCATACTTTAACCTAATTCAATTCATTCTTTTAGAACAAATTTTAAGGGTGCCTATTGTCCCCAGAACCTCCTGACAAGTATTGTCTATTGAGAGATCAAAGAGATCATAACAGAATAGTAATCTGATGCAAAACAACCAAGCTCTTAAAATCTACCTGAAACCATTCCTCAAATTCTTATAATTCTCACCAAGTGTTAGAAGTGAGAATTTTTGGGCAGCCCAGTGGTTCAGCGGTTTAGCGCCGCCTTCGGCCCAGGTTGTGACCCTGCAGACCCGGGACACCCGGGATTGAGTCCCACTTCAGGCTTCCTGTGAGGAGCCAGCTTCTCCCTCTGCATGGGTCTCTGCCCTCTTTCTCTCTGGGTCTCTTATGAATAAATGAATAAAATATTTTAAAAAAAGAAGTGAAAATTATTATCTTGCTAGTTAATCATGCATTTTGATTTTTCATTTGTGTTAGTAGCTAGCTTTTTGTTCATATAAAGGGCATTTCTGATGAGGCAGAGCTGTTTATCTTTTGAGTTCTACTCTGTTCCTTTATTCACACTTTTTTTCTTTCCTAGAATGCTCGTTCCTCTTTTTTTTTTTTTTTTTTAAGTTTTATTTGTTTTAGAGGGGGATGGGCAGAGGGAGAGGAGAAGGATCATGCTGGCCCAAAGTGGCACTCAGTCCCAGGTCCCTGAAATCCTGACCCTGAGATCACGACCGAAACCAAGAGTTGGCCACTCAACTGACTGACTTACCCAGGCACCTCTCACTCTGCACTCTTCTTTGCTTTCCTACCTTACTGGTTTCACCTTCTCAGTCTTTTTTGCTATTTCCCACTTCTGAACTTTTAATGTTGGAAGCCCCAGTTACCTTGGAGATCTCATCCAGTCTCATGACTTCTAATATCATGAATCTCTAATACTCCTCAATTTATATCTCCAGCCAGAACCATTTCTCACTTCAGACAAATATTTAACTCTCTATTCAACATCTTTGCTTGGATGTCTAATAGGCATTTCAAAAGTAAAAGTTCTAAAGCTGAGCTCCTGAACTTGCCCCACAAACCTGCCCCTCCTATTATCTTCTATATCTCAGTGAATAGCAACTCTAGTCTCCAAGTTACTTAAGCCACCAACTTGGAAGTGGTTATTCTATGACACATTCCGATTCAGTCTATCAATAAATCCTGTTGGCTCTACCTTCCAAATATTATCTTGGACTCAACTTCTCACCCCTTAACCCTCCCTGCCTGGAAATCTGCAGTAGCCTAACTGGTCTCCCCATCTTTACCCTTCCTTCCTTCCTTCCTTCCTTCCTTCCTTCCTTCCTTCCTTCCTTCCTTCCTTCCTTCCTTTCTTTTTTCTTTTTAAGTAAAATCCATGTTGCTCAATGTGGGGCTCAAACTCACAACCTGGAGATCAGGAGTCATATGCTCTTCCAGCTGAGCCAGCCAGACACCCCTGTCTCTACCCTTTCATCTCTTTTCTCACTCTAGTTCATTTTCAACATATCAGAGAGATCCATTTAAAGTGTATGACAGATCTCTTCTCTATGCAAAATCCCACAATGGCATCCCATTTTCTAAATAGTAAAAGCCAAAGTCTTCCTGGAGGATGTGCCTCTAAGCATTTCCCCTCAGTGTTCAGTCACACTTGCTCCTTACTGATCCTTATACCTGCCAGGATGCTCTTGCCTCGTTGCCTAGGATATCCACAAGGTTTACTCCCTTGTCTCCTTTAGATTTTGGCTTAAATATCACCTTTTGGCTCCTCTCTGACTATTCTATTTTAAATAGCAACCTTCATCTTCATGCTATTTAAATAGCAACACTTCCTATCTCCTTTCTCTGAAGTTTTTCTCCACAGAACTTGTTACCAATGCACTTACCGTTATTTTACTTATTTTGTCTTTCTTTTTCCACTAAAATGTAAGTTTAATAAGACCAGGATTTTTTCTTCCTTTCTTTCTTTTTTAAAGATTTTATTTACTTATTCACAAGAGACAGACAGTGAGAGAGGCAGAGACACAGGCAGAGCAAGAATCAGGCTCCCCACAAGGAGCCCAATGTGGGACACGATCCCAGACTCTGGGATCAGGCCCTGCCCCGAAAGGCAGATGCTCAATTACTGAGCCACCCAGGCATCCCTGACCAGGATTTTTTCTTTGTTTAATTCCATATCTTCAGTACCTAGGACAATGCCTGCTATATATTAGGCACTTTGCACTTGTTGAAAGAGTGAATGAATGGCTGATTTCTTACTTTGTCTTCGAGACTCCCATCCCCCAAGGCTTCCCTCCCTCCCCCATTCCTTTATTTTGGACTCTCCCTATTTTCAGTTCCTATAATATACTATATTTGTCTTGATCATAGTACTTCCTAGAGCTTTAAAAAGAATCCTTTTTGTATACCTTAGGGTTTAGCACAGTCCCTTGCACACAGAAAATGATTAAATTTTAAAATGAATTATTTGCAACATTTATACCAAATACAGGGCAGTGAGAAGATGTTAGATAGACATGAGTGAGAAACTTCTCAACTTCCTCTGTTTTTATATGAATTTCCTTCCTTTTTCAAAGAAACCCAGATTTGATTCCGCCCCCACCCCTTGTATGCCAGTAGGTGAATATAATTGCCGAAAAACTTTTGGCCAAATACTATTTTATAGCTTTCAAATCCTTTTGGAGGAAAATATTGGGATTTTTAAAAATCTTAACTGTTGCATCAGGACCAACCAAGCAAAAAATTTTATCTAAATCTTGATCACAACTCACATACTGCATATCTAGCTTCACCTACTAACTGCTTTGAAGACTAATGATTTACCCTATCATCACTCCCACTGTGAATGTCAGAGTTTTTGAATTATACCACAATTACTAGCTATTAAATACCTACATGTGGGCAGGTACCTCTCTGTATCAGAATTTTTGATTAACACATATTTTTTGAGCAGTTTTAGGTTCACAGTAAAATTGAGCAGAAAGTACAGAGGTTTCCCATATAACCCCTGTTCTCACACATGCATAGCTCCTCCCATCAAAATAATATTAATCAAATGGAAGCCTGGAGTGAAGAAAGGGAGGACAATTAGACAAATAGCAAACTGCTAGTTCAGTAAAGGGTGGAAAACAGAATAGAAGCATTTATTAATAGCCAGGTGAGAAAAAAACTCAGCCTGAACCTAAAAATAAAAAGATTTGAGCTGGCAAGAGAATGTACATTTCAAGAGATAATAAGATAATAGGATTTAAGAACTGGAAAAAGCCTGATTGAATTTAAATCCTCATCTACTAGACAAAGAAATCAAGGTCTAAGGTATACAGCTAGAGTTGGCATTTCTCAAACATCTAACAAAGCATATTAGCTGGACTTCAGATGACTTGATAAAGCTATTTATACTCTAGAAACTGAAGTAAGGCACAGCTTATCTGTTCAGACCCGGATTCTGTATTATTCTGTGTTTTGACTGCTGATTAGAATTCAATTAATGTACTTCTTCTTAAACTTGGAGTTTCTATTTTGATGGAAAAGACTGGCCTAAGAGTAAAATGCAGTTGCCATATTAGAAGGAATAAGATCAGATGAGGACAAAAGAGAAGCTGCTTGATTTTTCAGGAGCTAACAACAACAACTACTGTGAAACTGTCCACAATACCCATTCCCTAACCTTTGTAAACTATTAATCTCAAAGAGACATAAATACAACTTCATTGCAGTTGGGGTGGAGGAGGGCAATTTGGAGTATTATAAAAGAGTGAACGTTTACTCATAGGTTCAATGTAGTAGAAATGGTTTGCCAAGCTTGGATTGTGGTAAGACAAAAAAAGATTTTCTGAAGTAGATCTAAGTTAAAGGCCCTCACTTTGAATGTGTTACTTCTTTGCCATTCTTAGTTTTAGCTTATGTATCTTGTGAGTCAGAAGCTCTTAGGGAATGGGCGCTGTTGAAATTTTGCCAATTTTAGGCACCTTTTAAGTAATGATAAACAGAAACGAGAAGCATCTTTATTTATTTTTTTAAAGATTTTTTTTTTTAATTTTTATTTATGATAGTCACACAGAGAGAGAGAGAGAGAGAGGCAGAGACACAGGCAGAGGGAGAAGCAGGCTCCATGCACCGGGAGCCCGATGTGGGATTTGATCCCGGGTCTCCAGGATCGCGCCCTGGGCCAAAGGCAGGCGCCAAACCGCCGCGCCACCCAGGGATCCCTATTTATTTTGTTAAAGATTTATTTATTTGAGAGAGAAAGCACAGGAACGGGGGTGGGGGGGGGTGGGGGGGGGGAAGGAGAAACAGGCTCCCCATCTGAGCAGGAAGCCCCACAACTCAGGCAGCTGAGAACGCTGAACCATCTGAGCCACCCAGGCACCTGAGAAATATCTTTAAATGCAGCTGAGAGAATAAAATTTCTTTGGTCATTTTTTAAAAAACATTTTATTTATTTATTCATGAGAGACACAGGGAGAGAGAGAGAGGCAGAGACACAGGTAGAGGGAGAAACAAGTTCCATGCAGGGAGCCCGATGTGGGACTCGATCCCCGGGGACTCTAGGACCACACCCTGGGCCAAAGGCAGACGCTAAACCACTGAGCCACCGAGGGATCCCCTCTTTAGTCATTCCTAAAATATTTTGTCCAGGTTTAAAATGAAAATGAATTTTTGTCTAGAAAACCAGGGATTCAGTTCTGTGTTGGTAGGATTTGTGATAGGTAGAGCGTAATGACAAAGATCAGTTTAAAAAGATATTAATGTGGGGTGCCTGGGTGGCTCAGTTAAGTTAAGCGTCTGCCTTCTGCTCAGGTCATGATCCTCAGGGCCTGGGATCGAGCCTTTAGTTGTTGGGCTCCCTGCTTCTTCTTCTGCCCCAGTCCCTGCTCATGTTCCCTCTTCTTCCCTTTCTCTCTCTCAGATAAATAAAATCTTTAAAAAATTGATATAATGTTAGGAAGGTGAGAGGAAATTGGCTCTCTCAGATACTCTTGATTAGAATGTAAGTTGGTCCAAATCTTTAGGCTAACAATTTGGCAACATCTACTATTAATACTTAAAAGATACATACTCTTAAACTCTGCAATTCAGCTTCTGAAAATTCCATCTACAGATACACTCACATTTGTGAAGATGATATATGTGTTAGGATGTTAATTGCAACAATGTTTGTAATATTGAAATCCTTGAAGCAATCTAATGTTCATCAACTGGTGATTGGTTACTTATACATTAAATACACAAAATTGGCACATTATGTTAAAAAGAATAAGGTAGATCTATAAATGGATATGAAAAGCAATTTGAGTGAAAAAGAAATTGCAGATCAGACTATGAAATAAAAGGTGTGTAGTGGGTATAGTTACAGAAAATTGGAATGATATACATCTCCAGGGAATGAGACAGGGTGAAATAGAAAGTGTGACCTTTTACTTTATATATGCTTTTTTTTTACTTTTGGAAAATCTTTTTTTTTTAATTTTAATTTTTTATTTATTTTTATTTTTATTATTATTATTATTTTATTTTATGATAGTCACAGAGAGAGAGAGAGAGAGGCAGAGACACAGGCAGAGGGAGAAGCAGGCTCCATGCACCGGGAGCCCGATGTGGGATTCGATCCCAGGTCTCCAGGATCGCGCCCTGGGCCAAAGGCAGGTGCCAAACCGCTGCGCCACCCAGGGATCCCCCTTTTAAAAAAAAAACAAAAAAAAACATAGAATATATACTATTTTCATTAAAAATAAAATAGTAAAGTTATATTTTCATTTACTCTAAAATACATGTATTTAAAAAATACAACACAGTAACCACATCCTCATATTGTGTCATTACAAGGCAAGAAGTATATAATACTGGGGGAAAAAAACAATTTTCTTACCGTATAGTCATGTTTCATACACTGTTGGCCCCATTTTGTGGCAGTCAAGTTATACATAAATTAGGTGGTGTTGCATAGCTTCTTTATTGTATTGACCTCCCTGCCTATGACCTAAGCTTCTTCTTCTTTTTTTTTTTTTTTTTTTACCTAAGCTTCTTTAGCAAGTCCTAAAATGACTCTATCCTACTCCTATGTTATTTCTTTGGGAGTACAAACTGAGGAACATTGTCATTTAGGTTGCTCAACTGGAAGTAGAAATTACATGGCAATCTCCCATGCTTTAAATTTTCATATGGACAAGTCTTTCACAGGCATGTAATTATAGTTAAAACAATGGTTCCCCAAGTGCAACCTAATGCTTAATGTCAGGTGGCTGGCCAACTCTTCAATAGATTAAGTGAAATACAATGAAAGTGAACAAACTAAATGATTAATAGAATTCCTTTCAGCATAAGCAGACTTTAGATTTTCTACATCATCAAACTTAAGTACTGTGTCAATTTTAAGTTATAGAGGGATATTTAACATTTGACTGCCTGATACTGTGTAATACAAACCAAAAGGCAGGTTTTAATCCCAGTTTAACACTTAAAATTCCCATCAGGCATAACTGTCTGCTTCACTGCCTTCAATAATATGCTTAATTTAACTCAGACAAAGGAGAAATACTATTTCCTAGCTTGCTATTTCAATTCACAATTTTGAGAAGTGTTTAATCCATGGTAAACTCTGTGATTGGTATGAAAATTTTTATGGCCCTATGGGAAGGCATGCCTGAAACCATGGAGGAAATTTTAAAAGTTGTGTGTTACTACTGCTGTAAATCTTTCATTATAAAGTTTATAATCTATTCTTTCCTGAATATTTTATAATAATTTACTATCATGCCATAGATTAAGTCCAACTCTTAGTCCAACCTTTTTTTTTTTTTTTAAGATTTATTTACTCATGAGAGACATAGACATAAGCAGAGGGAGAAGTAGGCTTCCTAGACATAGGCAGGGGGAAACCTGATGCAGGACTTGAACCCAGGACCTCAGGATCACTACTTGAGACAGAGGTAGATGCTCAATCACTGAGCCACCCAGGCACCCCTTAGTCCTATCTTTTAAGCGGGCCAGGTACTACAAAGAGTTAAAACAATCTGCCTCCAATTCCTCTGTAAATCAAATGGGTAGATAATCACCCAGGCTTATCTTTTGTACACCAAGGTTCCTTTTAGGTATTATTTGGGACAGTAGTAATACTTAGGTATGCTGCAGTCGATCTCTTAGGGGGTCTTTTCCCCTTCAGCTGAGCCCTTAAGATTCACTTCCCATTAATTATGATAATCTAACTGCAGATGACAGAGTTGTTTTGTCTGGAGACTTCTGTCTATACCAAACTAATGATCTGGAAATTAAAGGCTTTGGAGTACATTCCCAACCCCTTCATTCATGACCTTTTAGTAATGAAACTAATCTGAGGTCTTAAAATTAACTGCCTCATGGTGAACTGGAAAGGGCAGCACAGTGACTAATGCCACGCTGCTAATCTGGTCTGCCAGGAAAGGTGAGTGGAGAAAACAAGAGTATTGCCTTCTTTCTCGATCGGGGCATATTCTAATCTGTTGGTTTTAGGAACTAAAATCCTTTTGCTAGCTCTGAATTACCTAACTGGCACCTCCCATCTAATGTCATCCAAATGGTTATTTTTGAAAGTTATTTCCTTATCCAAAAACTTTACATTGTGACTTTGAGGGTGAAGACTAACAAAAACAAATTGAATAACCTTAAAAGGCGAGGAATTGGAGTCAACTGTGTACCTACACACAGACACCTATGCACATATATGTGTGTCTGTGTACATATATACACTCACCAACCGTCTTGTGTAGGCAAAAATCCTTGTGTAACTCCCCCCAAACCTTTACTAATAGCCTACTGTTGATTAACCAGAACCTTGCCAGTAACAGTTAACACAGATATTGCGTGCTATAGGTATACTGTATTCTTAAAATAAGCTAGAGAAAAGAAAATGCTAAGAAAACCATAAGGAAAATACATTTACAGTACAATACTGTATTTTTTTTTTTTTACAATACTGTATTTATGGAAGAGAATTCACATACAAGAGGACCCATCCAGTTAAAATCTGTGCTCAAGGGTCAACTATACCACATCTATTCATCTGTCCATTGATGGACATTTGGGTTATTTCAACATTTTGGCTGCTGTGAATAATGGTCTATAAATGCCCTGCATAAATATGTCCCTGCATCCAATCCTTTTGGTACAAGTGGAATCTTGGGTCACATAGTAAATCTGGGGGATTCTGACACATAAAACAGAGACAAACCCAGAGGACATTGCGCTAAGTCAAATTAGCCAGACATAAAAGAATATATTCATACTGTATGAATCCATCACGAGGTACTTTAAAAATGGTAAATTCTGTTGGTATTTTACCCCAGTAAGAAAAAATTTTTTTTTTGAAACGCAAGGATCTCTCCGTTGTAAGCCTCACATCCCTGGTGGGGAGCAACTCTCGGGAGTCGCTACGCCTTTTGCACAGTAGCTTCCAGAGATTCTGCACAACAGGCAGGCTCACGGCCGGGAGGTGAGCTTGCGGACAGGAAACAAAACCTAGAGTAGTCAACGTGGGTGTGCAGGGGGGAAACGGATAACGTGAAAAGATACCCCAAACTTCCCACGAGGTTCATTTCCCTTAGGGATCTCCCCACCAGGATTAAGAACGCTTTCGTCACAGGAGATCCCTGAGAGGCTCTTTCCCTTCACGACTCCCTCCCAGCCAAAACTTACTATAACGTTATAGGAGTTTCTCCCCAGCCCGCCCCGTCCTCACTGCACCCCTCACACCCCGGTTCCCTAAGATTCTACCCAAGATGGGGCCTGTCCAAGGACAGACCAACCGCCGGTCGCTCCGGCCCCGCCCATCAGACGCCAGAACGGGTGGGCGGGAGACTCAGCCCCTAACGCTCCGGAAGTCGCCCCCTCGGGTGGGCGGAGGCTCCCGGGCCCTGCGGCTCCGGATTGGCGGGAAGCGGGGATATGATGCGTTACGCGCGGGATCCGGCCACTCCCCTACGCTCCTGCGCGCCGAGAGCGCGGGGCGGGGCGGAGTGTGTGGCCCCTGGCGGCCATTACCCGGAACAATCCCCGGCCTCGGGTCAGGTGACCCTCGGCGGGGCCGGCGGGAGGGGGGAGGGGGAGGGAAGAGGGCGTGAGGAGGAAAGGGAAGGGAGGAGAGAGGAGAAGGGCGGAGTAGGAGGGAGGGGAAGGGGGCGGGGTGGGAGCGGGTCACGTGATTCGGCATGGAGGCGGCGGCGGCGGCCGGGAGGAGCTGCCGGGGCAGAAGCCGCACTTGTTAGTGTTGGGGGAGGCGGGGGCTGGGGGACGCCGACACCGTCACCCGGGGACGCCGAGTCGTGGGCGGGAGGGGGGTGGGGGCGAGATCAGGCTCCGACCCCCGGCCGAGGGGATGAGGGGAGCATGGGCGCCAAGGAGTCACGGATCGGATTCCTCAGCTACGAGGAGGCGCTGAGGAGAGGTGAGGGGGGAGGGGTCTGGGCGAGCTGTGGGGGAGGCCAGCGACGGGCTGCCCCGAGGGTGGGTGACCGGGGAAGGGGAGGGGAGGTTGAGGGCGTGGGGCGCCAGAGGCGGATGGGAAAGGAGGCCAGCGACGGGGAATGTAACTGGGGGAGAAGGGTCGGGTGGGAGCGGTGTTTGGGAATTGGGACCGTATGGGAGAGGGAGCAGCAGCTTTCCCAGACAGACGGGTATCTGGCGCTGGTTGGGAAATGCCCGTGCTCTTTGGTGGCGTTGTTATGCTGGATGTGTCCAGGGAGGTCTTCCTCTCCCTCCTTTCTTGGGTGGCACCAGCCCTTCCAGCCTCCCTCATCCTTTACTGCCATTTTCTCCTATCACTCCATAAACCCCGACAACATCCTAAGCTTGTCCCCAGCAGCCTTGGTCAAGGAAGGGAGAGGGGAGGCGGCTGCACAGCCGTCTTCTCTGTCTGCTACTGACAGCCCCTTCCAATTGCGAAGTCTCCGCCTTTTCCGAGGGCCTCTGCCAGCCTCTAGGGGGGCAGTCATCGTGCACTCTTGCCACCCGCCTCACCCCTCGAGCGACTGACTTTGATAAGAACGACCTCAAATTAAGTTGCATTGGAGGTGAGATGAGACTGGACAGCTGGTGTTGCCACAAGACCTTGTCTTAGATTTCCTCTCCTTAGACGTTGGCCAGAGCCTTACATTGCACTTGATCCCCAGTTCTCGCCCCCTCCTCCCGGTAAAATGGCATATTCGGAAACCCAACATTCTGATATTGTGTTATAGCTCCCTTTAGAGACCGGCCCTGCTGCCAGTCCTCGCCTGCTGCTTATTGGCTCTGATGCACAGTGTTAACAGCCCCAACCCCCTACCACTTACTCTGATACTGCTGTCCGTGATCACTAAAGCACACGCTAACTGGAAGTGCCTATTGCATGCAGTTTATGGCCGGAATGTGACTTAATTTTTCATGACGGGATTGGAGTATGTGTGTATGTATGTATTTCTTTTCGGACATTTAATGGATCTTCTCTGTAAGAAGTGAAACATTTAAGCAGGTTGGATGCTTGGCATTATTGTTAACAGGTTTGTAAGTCAAGAAACCAGCCATGCTCCAGGTGATAGTTTCAGTAGCTAAGGATATAAAAATAAAAACTGGATTAAAAGACAGGCATTCAAAATGAGGATTTAGTAAGTGACCTCTTGTTGATATGTAGGAAAAAATATAAATTCAGAGGGACATCACCGGAAAATAGGTACAGAATTTAGGTGTATTCATTGTGGCCTGACCAGAATAACAAAAATATGCTCTTTATATCTTTTTTTTTTTTTTTCTACAGAACAGTGTAATGATTGTTCCTATGGACAATATCACTTGAACTTTTTTCTCAATATGAGAAATATTCCAAATTCTTGATGTGTTTCCAGCTTTAGTAGGCTAGTCATTTCCGGGATGCTGTCGAGCCTGACAGGTCTGGGCTCAATTAGGCAATGGCTTACATGGCATGAAAGAGGACATCAGTCAGATTGGTTTACAGCTTCATGGTTCAGAAATGTTCAGTTTCTTAAGTTTGGGGGTGATGTAGCTGGCATTAAGGGAATTCTAAAATTTAACTTTTATTAAACTACCTTGCTTACTCTCGTATCAAACTAAGATGTTAGCACCTTTGTAAATATAAATGAAATTAATAGTTGGTGCATTTTAAACTGCTTTAATTGAAGGTCTTTGCTCAATTTATTAAATTGAATTTTAAAAAGAATATTTGAAGAGGTGGCAAAAATATTTGTTAAAACCTTTTTAAACTATTCTTGGGATAAGTTTATGTTTTATCAGTTTTACCCCAGAGGAAAATAAAAGCAAGAGAGAAGCTTGTTGATAAATAGTATTTCTAGATATAAACCAGGAGCTTTTTAAAAAAAGTGGATAATTTTTTGAACCTACTGTTTACTGTAGTAAATATCAGACTTTATTTATTTTTAAAGATTTTACTTTTTTGTGAGAGCGTGCACACGTGATGGGGACAGGCGAGAGGGACAGAGGAAGAAGGAGAAGGGGACTTACTGCTGAGCAGGACCCTAGGGTCATGACCCAAGCTGAAGGCAGACACTTAACTGAGCCACCCAGATGCAGGGTGGCTTATAGAATTTTTAGTTTTTTAAGATTTTATTCTCTTGAGAGAGTGAGCACCAGAGGGGGGAGGGGCAGAGGGAAAGGGAGAAGCAAAGCTGACTTAGCTGTGATCAGGGAGTCTGACTCAGTGTTCTCCAGGCTTGATCCCAGGAACCTGTAATCATGACCTCAGCCTAAGGCAGATGCTTAACTGACTGAGCTACCTAGGGACTCCAACTATAGAATTTCTTTTACTAAGATAATAGAAAGATTTTTTTTTTTAAAGATTTATTTATTATAGAGAGAGAGAGGCAGAGACACAGGCAGAGGGAGAAGCAGGCTCCATACCGGGAGCCCGATGCGGAATTCGATCCCGGGACTCCAGGATTGTGCCCTGGGCCACAGGCAGGTGCCAAACCGCTGAGCCACCCAGGGATCCCCTATAGAAGGAATTTATATAAAGCTTATGATAGAGCTAAAAAATGGTTTGGGAAATTTGAGGGAAATGTGAAGAATCTAAGTAGGTACTGAAACCTCTGGTAAGTAATTAAGACTTACCAGGTGAATGTAAGGTGAATGGGGGTGGAGGATAGGGAGGGGATTGGACACATTGTAGGTTATGTGAATCACTATACAAGTAAAAAGCTTGATAAACTACTGAAATACCTATCCCCTTGGCTTTATTTGAAATTATTAAGCAGTAAATAATGCCCAACCGTAATTAGGTAGTATTAAAAAAAATAGTCAACCATATATTACTGGAAACAGACATGGAATTCCGGGCAGTTTATCTTCTAAAATGGAGCCTTGGAAATGGAGTGTTCTGTTAATGACAAATAAGGCTTACTGGTCCTAAGTGAAGGGCAGTCTGGTGACTTCTCATTTACATTGCAGAAGCTCTAGAAATTAGGAAGATTGGTATTGTATGCCATTTTGGCTAGACTATGTCAGTTATGTAAACATTAATAGTTTTCTTTTTTTTAAATTTTTATTTATTTATGATAGTCACAGAGAGAGAGAGAGAGAGAGAGGCAGAGACACAGGCAGAGGGAGAAGCAGGCTCCATGCACCGGGAGCCCGATGCGGGATTCGATCCTGGGTCTCCAGGATTGCGCCCTGGGCCAAAGGCAGGAGCCAAACTGCTGCGCCACCCAGGGATCCCCATATTAATGGGGATTAATTAAATAATTAATAGACAACTATTAAGTTTTCTGAAAGCATACCTTAAAATTTTTTTTTTAAGGTAGACATATTAGCAGTAGCTTTTATTTTTGGTATCTCTGTATATATCTGTCATGTCTTGTATGAACAGAAATAGGCTGTTCCTTGAAGGCTTGGCCCTTGCTTAGATTGCATGTATTTCCTCAAGTTTGTCTACTGTACTTCATGGGTCCTGAGAATTTTAGCAGCTATGTTCATCTGTTTACTTCACTTCCTCTTGCATCTAAGTTTGTGGCTTGTGTATTCCTAAAAATATATTCTAAATGCTTGGAACATAGCATTAAAAAAAAATTGAATGAAAGATGAGTTGCAGTTTAGAGTATTTCAGAACTCCAAGAAACCTTAAAAACCTCCAGTTCTTTAGTTCTTCTCTCCTTTTCATCATTCTGGAAACAGAATTATAAGGCTTTATTTTCTTCCCCCCAAGAATTGGCTGAATTGAAATTGTCCTTAGCTTTTAAACTGTGTTAATAAAATATAGTGGGTGAATTTCTTCTAATCCCTTTAAGAAAAATTTGGCACTTAAATTAGACTAAGTATAAGTAGTTGGGTGATGAAATATAGCATGTCAGAAATTATGCTGTGGTTTAATGTTTTTGAGTGCTCCTTTGCTCATTCATCCAGCAAATTTTTACTGAGTGCTGCCTATGACTTAGGCATCAAAGAAACAAGGATGGCTTACTCTCTGTCATTGAGGGGTATAAGCTGGGCAGTCCAATGAAGTGTGTATACCTCAGGGTGTATTCAGGACTATCCATGGGATGTAGGAATAAAATAGTAAAACTTCTTTTTAAAGTTCTATTATTTATATATTTGATAATGGACAATATTTTCAAAAAGTAATATATATATTGTTTATAAATGATCAGCATATAGTATGTAAATGCCACAGTGCTATATATAGAAGGAAGTGCTATAGGGATGTAGAGTGGGTGTTGGTGTATTGGCCTGAAAGTGCCTAACACTACTCATTTTTTAGTATGTGCTTAATAATTGTGTTAAAGAACTTAATTTCATCATCACTTAAAGGTCGTTGTGTTTGGGATCCCTGGGTGGCTCAGCGGCTTGGTGCCTGCCTTTGGCACAGGGCGCGATCCTGGCGTCCCGGGATCGAGGGCTCCCGGCATGGAGCCTGCTTCTCCCTCTGCCTGTGTCTTTGCCTCTCTCTCTCTCTCTATGCCTATCATGAATAAATGAAAAATTAAAAAATCTTAAAAAAAAAAAAGGTCGTTGTCTTTGCTAGTGGGATAATTAAGTATGTAATAGTTGAAGATTCCAGTAGTTTTTTTTTCACTTATTATCCACCAGCCCTCATATGTCAATGTTTTGACTCCCCAACCAAAATTTTATTCACCAAGTTTCATAGGTATTAATATTAAAATTTTACTGATATTACACTGCCTATGATGTGAGGTTAGCTGGTTTAGCATAATATATTGTTGTATAAATGAAAATTTAATTTCATAGTTGGTACCTTCTGGTATGCACTATTCTCACTTATTTGCCTTCGTTTGAATTTATTAAATATACCAGTCAGCTTTCTTGCATTAGGGTGAAATTGCAGGTTTTTGGTTAAGCCATTTACACGTATACCTAACCAGCTGTTATTATACGTAAAGAGAAAAATCGGGCAATTTTAAGTTAGTCTGCTTATATGTAGTCACCTAAATAATCACACAGGTGATGTTCTTCATAATTTCCAGTTTGACACTCCGTACGGAGTGTTCATGACAAAGCAGAGATAAATACACCAATGAACCCTGGATTTGGGGAGGATGAACAGAATGAGGTGACATCACTTGATGGTTAATGGCCTCCCCATTTACCAAACTGGACAGCTGTTGTTTGTTTTTTCTTGTTCATTGTTTGTCTTTGTGCTTGGTTAGAGAGACTTCACAGTGACAGCATTCAGGGTTGCCTTCCAGAAAGATGTGTAAGTACCTAGAGTTGGGAATGTGGTGACCAACCAATCGTGAGATGTTTTCTCAGGAGAAAGAGAAGATTTTAGGCATTTGATTGCATGGTAGGTCACAGGAAAAGTTAGAGAAGTGATTATTATTCTTGCTGTGACTGTAGGAAATCCATTTTTGGATTTGAAGTACTAGAGATTAATGCTGAGAGCTGGATTAGAAGCTTTGATGTTAAGCTGCAGAGGTGGAGAGATTTTATTTATGAATTAAAAGTTGGTGCTTTGATTTGGGACAACATAGATAGAGCTAGAGGGTATTATGCTAAATGAAACAAGTCAGAGAAAGGCAAATACCATATGATTTCATTTATGTGTAGAACTTAAAAAACAAGTGAGTAAACCAACAGCAACAAAGAACAATAGATTCATAAATACAGAGAACAAATTAGTGGTTGCCAGAGAGGAGAAAGGTGGGGGAATGGGTGAAATAGGTGAAGGAGATTAAGAGGTACAAACTCCAGTTATAAAATAATTAAGTCATGGGGATGGAAAGTACAGCATAGAGAATATAGTCGATATTGTAATAGCTTTGTATAGTGGCAGATGTTAACTACAGTAATCATGGTGACCATTTTGTAACGTATGTAATTGTCAAGTCACCTAAAACTAATATAATGTATGTCACCTATTCTCTGATTTAAAAAATGGTTGATGGGGCAGCCCGGGTGGCTCAGCAGTTTGGCACTGCCTTCAGCCCAGGGGAGGATCCTGGAGTCCCGGGATTGAGTCCAGCGTCGGGCTCCCTGCATGGAGTCTGCTTCTCCCTCTGCCGGTGTCTCTGCCTCTCTTTCTGTCTCTCAAGAATGAATTAAAAAAAAAAAAAAAAAAAAAAGGTTGATGGTCTGATAAGTACTAAGTACTTAGAAGACTTAAAATGGAACTGAGAGTTCTATTCATATAGTATCCAGAAAACATGGCTTCTTTGTTTAGGGCTTGTTTATGCTTCTGCTTTTACCTTTTGGGCTTGATGATAAATGTGTTTAAATTGAGCCAGTCTAAGGGTGCCTGGAGGGTGCAGTCCTAGGAGCATGTGACTCTTGATTTCAGGGTTGTGAGTTCAAAGCCCATGTTGGGTGTAGAATACCTCAATAAATAAACAAGATCTGCTTTAAAAAAAATAAATAAATTGATCTGTTCCACCTTTTTACTGTATGCTAATCAATTATCTTCTTTCTCTTATCTAATAATAAAGATCTCTTGGAAGTCAAGAATGGATAATTAATTACTGACAAAAGCCTGATAAAACCAGTATAGTATTTACTGTTAAAGTCAGAGACCTATCTATTAGAAGATCTATTCAAAGATGAAGGCCTTCTTTAACACCCTTCTTTATTAGGGATTTAGTATTCATTAACATAAGGCTCTTTTTATTTCAGGGAAAATCTCAAGTTTATCATTATTTTGTAAACAAGGTTGGAGTCCTTGATATCGGACTGCATTAAAGGAAAACTATGCTAAAGTGAAGTTTTACAGAGAAATTTTCCAGCTTCTCTTTCATTTCCATGAAGTTACATTGTCTCAGTATTGTAGCCCTAGAGAGAAAAGCCTTTTAAGGCTTCTTGTGGTTTCTTGCCTTTTTCTAATGACTCTTGAAAGACTAAAGAGGTTCTTTTATGAAAAGGACCCTTCTATCAAGCAGTCCTCCCCTGGTGTTTTTTCCACCTAAGTAAATGCTACCACTATTGGAACATAGTTGCTAAAACCAAGAATCTGTAGACTTGCTCAGTTCTTCCTTTTATTTTGCCATCTGACTTATCTTCTTATCCCCAGTGTGAGTCTGTCATCCAGTTCTGTTAGTTTGGTATCCAGTCTAGTCTGTTACCTTTGATTCACTTTCATTGCTACTACTTCTAGTCCCAGCTGCCATGGTCTCTTGCTAAGATACCATGCAGTGGTTTTCTAGTTCCACACAACAGCCAGTATAATCCTAAAATTCAAATCAGATCCTGTTATTCCTTTCCTCTCAGCCTGGAAAGGCTGCTTACAAATTTTCACAGGTCTGGCTCATCATTCTTCACACCTGAAGTCTGAACTCTTATGGTCTCAGTGAGGCCTTCTTTTATCTTTTATGAAGTGTTCTTCTGTCAGTATTGCACTATTCTGTATGGTTCATTTATAGCTTTTATCATAATATATAAATTAACATGTTTATTGTCAGACATGATGACGAATCTCCAGTGCCAGGATAGATGCAGTGCTGGGTATATTTTAAGTGCTAAGTGAATATTCGATGGCTGGGTGAATGTATAAATGTATAAATGATACAAAATTTGGAGAACTGCATAATGTTTGTAAGGTTGGAGGGTAAAGGATCAAGTAATAGGGAATGAGTAAACTAAGCAATGTATTGGTATCAAGATTTCTTTTCCTTTAATCAACTTTGAAAAATGTGCTAAAGGGATCTCTGGGTGGCTCAGTGGTTTAGCGCCTGCCTTGGGCCCAGGGCATGATCCTGGAGTCCCGGCATCTCTCTCTCTGTCTCTCTCATGAATAAATAAAAGCTTAAAAGAAAAAGAAAAATGTGCTAAAGATTTTGAATGAATGTTACATTAAAAATGTAAGAGCCTTAAATATAGTATGTAATTTTGTCTGTTCAGATATTTAGGTTAGATACCTAATAGTGTAAATTCCTGAGTAGACAGACATTAAGAGATTAGTATGGCATTAAGTATTATGTTCATGAACACTTGAGAAGTCTTTCAGTAAAATATTTAATAATTTTATTCATGAAATGATTTATTTTTACACAATGATCTTTATGTACTTTTCTTCAGTGGTGACAAGTATCATCTTACTGCCAAATGTAAGGTTACAGTTGGAAACTTGTTTGCTTAAATTGTTGTACAGCGTTACTTTGGAAGCTGATAATAATTTTCACATCAGCATACAAGTGCTCTCATTGTTTCTAAATAGTCCAGGTGATTTAAGAATAAATTTTAGGGGTATCTCGCTGGCTCAGTGCATAGAGGATGCAGCTCTTGACTCGAGCCCCACGTTGGGAATAGAGCTCACTAAGACAAACAAATAAATTTTACATATAGTTTATTTATTTATTTTTTTTGGCCCAAGATTCTTTTTATCTAATGTTTCCATGGCTAATGCTCCTCCCCCACCTTTTTTTCCCCCAGTCTTTTAGTTTTAATTTTTATAGCAGTGATATATACACATAATTTAGAATCAAATGGTACTCCAGGGTTTGTAATGGAAACAGTAGTACTGTTATACTCTCTCCCTTTCCAGTTTTCCTCTGCTTACTGTCCAGTACTTTTAATATTTTAAATTTATTAATTTGGTTTTTACATTGTATTTCCACATAATACTTTTATAGTGATACTTTTTCTTTTTTTCCATTTAAGGAATATTTACTGGCATTCCACTGTTAAAGATTAGGATGTAGCTCTTAATTTCACTGCTACTCATCCTCTAAGTACACACATGTATGCTCTTTCTATAGTCCCATTTCCTCATATTGATACATGTATTTTAAAATTTTGGTTAGATCATTGTTCAGTTTTTATGCAGTTAGGTCTTTATAAATGCTTTTCACAGCTAAGCTGTTTAATATAGTAAGATTATTTTTCCTTTCCTGTATAATTGATTTCCTCCTAAATATTTCCTGTAATAATTGCCTTCTGTTTTTATTTGCTTAGGTTTCTTTTTACTGTAATTCAACTCCCAAAGTTCCCACCAATTGTTAAATCTTTCCATATGTTAATATACATCACATGCTTACTCCATTATGTTGGAAAATTTTCTTGGAACTTTTTGGCCTACTCCAATCTGTACCTATTGCCCCTGTGCTCGAAGCATAGCTGCCATCTTGGGATCTTCCTTCACCATTATCCTGGAGCTTTCCTTCACTATTCTGTGTTGGATCCCCTGTTCTCTGTATCCCTTGTTTCCTGTTTCTTGAATTACTATATTATTTTGATGGAACTCATCCTCTGGTAGCTTCCTAAAGAAGGGTTCATGGGAGGTAAAGGTTTAAGACCTTTACTCTTGAGCTCTTTTTCTTACTTTAAAATAATTCTTATATTTTTGTTCTGCTATTCAATTTCCAAGAGGCTCTCTGTTTTTTACCAAGTAATTGTTTTTGAAGTTCTTTTCAGTAATCCTTATACTTGATCTCTGGTCATGTGGGTCTTTTTTTTTTTTTTTTTTAAAGATTTTATTTATTTATTCATATAAGACACATAGAGAGAGAGGCAGAGACACAGGCAGAGGGAGAAGCAGGCTCCATGCAGGGAGCCCGATGTGGGGCTCGATCCCGGGACTCCAGGATCATGCCCTGGGCCAAAGGCAGGCGCCAAACCGCCGAGCCACCCAGGGATTCCCTCATGTGGGTCTTAATGTAAGCCAAGGGCAGATTCATTGCATGGTCAGTTAGAAACTGACACATTGCCCTAGAATGCAGTTTTCCTGATCATGTACTACTAGACTATAAAACTCCATGAGGTGACAGCATGTCTGTTCTGTTCACTGCCATATTTCTAGCAACTGCACGTAATTTGCCCTATTTTAGCTACTCAATACATACCTGTTGAATGACTGAATTGCATATCAAAGCAATCTTTCCTAAAAATTAGATTAAACTTTTAGAAAAAAACTTGGTTCAGGATAAATGTTTGTGTGCTTATGAGTGTATGCCTTGAGGCTTAAAACTCATATTCTTATGTCTAGTATATTTATGTATTTATTTTTAAAAGATTTTATGTATTTATTCATGAGAGACACAGAGAGAGAGGCAGAGACACAGGCAGAGGGAGAAGCAGGCTCCACGCAGGGAGTCTGACGCGGGACCCGATCCCGGGTCTCCAGGATCAGGCCCTGGGCTGAAGGCAGTGCCAAACCACCGAGCCACCCAGGCTGCCCTATGTTTGTTTGTTTGTTTGTTTGTTTATTTATATGTACATATATTTAAATGCATCTTTTGCCTTTTAAGAATTGTATTAAAATCTTACTGTGTCATTTTTGGCTCTGCTTTAAAGTTGGTTTTGGAATCTATTGATGAGCAGCTGTGGTAGGAAGCTGTGGTAGGTTTAGAACAGTTGTTTGATTAATAAATTTGGTTTAGAAATTCTTTATGCAAGCACCAATAAATGAAATCTTCCACTGCGTGGAGTGTTACAGATCAGAAGTTGTCATTTGTCAGAGATGCTGAGGTAAGAATACCTCTTTATAGCTAATTATGGAAGGAGAACAAATTGCTTATTCTTTATAGGCTTAGAGGTATAGTAAGAAGTATTCAATGGTGGAAGCATTTTTTATCGTCATATCATTGGTACCATACAGATGTCAATTGAAGTTGACAGAAGATTGCCAAGCAAATATATTGAAATAATGAAAGAAATAGGATATCAACCGATTGAACAGTTGGTAGTAAATAACATCTCATAGAAAAAGGTGTCCTTTTGTGTGGAACATTTTTTTATGTTATTTCAGTAGAGTCCAAAGCTAAATGCAACTTAGATTTTTACAGACCTGCTTATATATTGTATATGAGTGATTTACCCATGGGCCCAACCCAGAAATCTGGTTATCAGTTGAGACTCTTTTCTTTTCTCTGTTCACATTTAATCAATCACAGTGTCCCTTTGGTGCTACCTTCTTACTATCTTCTGTTTCTTTTCTATCTTTAAAGTCATTACCTTAGAAAAGTCCTTCATCTGTCCTCTGGACTATTATTAGTCTCCTACCTTTTCAGTCCATTTTTTATATTTCCACTAGAATAACCTTTTTGAAATATACATCTGGTCATTTTACTCAGATGCTCCTCAGTGGAAGGTACCCAACACCCTGTAGTTTGAAGTCAGTCTTTAGTGTGGGAAGTCCTGGTAATTTCTGTGACTTGGCCTTTGCCTACTCTGTGCGCTGCTTCCCAGATCTTGGCATGCCTTCTTTTATTGCTTACATTCACTGGAGTGCACAAATGATGCTATATAGCTTGATGAAATTTTAGCTCTGTACGCAGGCAACCACCATGCATAAACCAAGGTAGAGAATGTTTCCAACACCCCAGTAAGCTTTCTTGCCCTCTTCCAGTTGATACTGCCCCTCAGGTAACCACTGTTCTGACTTCTGTCCCTATAAATTAGTTTTATCTATTTTTTCAGTCTTGTATAAATAAAATCATAGAATGTTTACTTTTCGTGTATGTGCATGGTGCATTTAAAAAAAATGGGATGTGAACTCATTTTTAAGACCAAATTTTAAGCCTTTTCTGTATGAAGTAAATTTCTGACAAGATAAGTAGTGTCTTGAAGTTAGGGCAAGTGTATTATTGTGGTGGCTGGCATGAAGTACATGCTTATTGATTAATTGACATACATCTTTATCCCTGAACTGTCTGCCTAACTGGATCCTCATCCATCAAAAGTAAGCCCAGGCATCAGGTCCTCTCAGCAGCCTTCCCTGATATTGCTCCTACTTTTCCTCCCCTTCAATGCTGTACTGTAACCATACTTCTATTGTAGTGGTTATTCCACTGCATTACAGCTGCCAGTTTAATTGACTGTCTACTTTATATGAGTTCTGAAAACCTTGAGAATAACTCCGGGGCCTAGAAGGTAAATGACGGGGCTTATTAAAATGTTGATTGAATGAGTGGGACAACAGTGCTCTTTGAATAGAAAGAAAGCTGACAGAATAAAACTAATAGTAATAATCTGGTAAATTGTATTTTTACAGGATAAATTATAGTTGTTTCATGACCTTTATACAAATATTCCAAATGTTCCAGGAATATAAACATTTAAAATTTGGGTTAAAAAGAATACCTGCTGGCCCTAAACTAAAATTATCTGAATCCATGAAGCACTCAGTAGAAAATGTGAAGGAAAAAGGAAACACAATCTTGTATGCAATGACTCGTAGATTCGTAATTTGTTATAATTAGCAGCTTTGATTAAATTTAGTGCCGACATTTTGCAGATGAGCCTTGATTTGATTGGTTCTAAGACACTCAAATTTTTCATAAATAGCAAATACTTACTGGTGTGAATAGGAAAACATGGTAAAATCATGACAAATTCCATGCAATTTTTGGAACTTTTTCAAATAATTTGCGTAATTTAATATGTACTTCTACATAGCTTTTTTTTTTTTTTCTTTTGAGAGAGTGTGCATGTGCTGATTGAGGGTGGTGGCGATGGGGGACAGGCAGAGTGAGAGGGTGAGAGAAAGAATCCCAAGCAGCCCCATGCCCAGTATGGAGCTGGATGTCAGGCTCCATCTCACAGCCCTGAGATCATGACTTGAGCCAAAATCAAGAGTCAAGAGGCTTAACTGACTGAGCTACCTGGGTACCCCTCTGCCTAAAATGTTTAATCTCTTAAATTTGGGACAATTGGTTTGCTCTCTTCATTTTGTGTTTCTGTGATTTCTCTTATGTGGAGTGACTTTTTCTCTATCTTCATCTATTCTAATAATTTTATATTGTACAAAGTGGTGAACAGGAAAGATGAAGCTAGATTATGAAGGGTTCATTTTCATTTGATTTTACTTATCTTTCTGGACTTCTAGACTTTATCTAGATCTTACCTTCTCTGAAACATACCTGGACTATCCAGCACTTATCTCCTTTGAATTCCTATGACTCTTAGTTTGTATCCTTGGTATTTGAATATTTTTACATATACATGGTATTGTTTTATGTGTATTAATTTAATCTTCCCACTTGATTTTAAGTTTCTTGAGGAGGAATCTTTTTTTAAACCACTTTGCATTGTTTTAAGTACAAATAGGTATTCAGCATATGCTTGATGATGGAGAGAACCAGAACAGTTGTTGGTGCCTTTATATAATTGTGATGTGTTGTTTTTTATTTATTTTATTTAAAAATTTTTTTATTTTAAAAATATTTTTATTTTTTTATTCATGAGACACACACACACACAGGCAGAGACACAGGCAGAGGGAGAAGCAGGCTCCATGCAGGGAGCCCGATGTGGGACTCGATCCCAGGACCCCAGGATTACGCCCTGAGCCAAAGGCAGATGCTTAACTGCTGAGCCACCCAGACGTCCCGATGTGTTGCTTTTAAAAATTTTTTTTTAATTTTTATTTATTTATGATAGTCACACAGAGAGAAAGAGAGAGAGGCAGAGACACAGGCAGAGGGAGAAGCAGGCTCCATGCACCGGGAGCCCGATGTGGGATTCGATCCCGGGTCTCCAGGATCACGCCCTGGGCCAAAGGCAGGCGCCAAACCGCTGCGCCACCCAGGGATCCCCCGATGTGTTGCTTTTAAAAATCAATTAGTTTTCTTTTAAGATATATCTTTTAACTTTCATTTTCATGTTTTCTTCTAAATGTTTAACATGTGGCTCATATCTCAAACTCCCAATTTGTAAGTTTGTGGGAATGTGACTGAAAGTTAAAATTATAGGTCCAAGAGAACTGCATGGCATGGCAGTTCTATATGTGCTAGAAGAATTTATTAGGGGACGCCTGGGTGGCTCAGTGGCTGAGTGTCTGCCTTTGGCTCAGGGCATGATCCTGGGGTCCCAGGATCGAGTCCCATATCGGGCTCCCTGCGTGGAGCCTGCTTCTTCCTCTGCCTACATCTCTGCCTCTCTCTATATATATCTCTCATGAATAAATAAATGAAATAAAAAAAAGAATTTATTAGAAGTTAGACAATTGTAGATTGCAAAAGAATTTAGGAGAGTTTTGCTCATCTTTATGTATTTGTCAGTTTGAGGATGGGTGAATGCACCCAAGATGACAACTGCTTATCAGTATCTCTTGTGATTCTAATATTAACAAATAAGTAAATATGCCTTTTCTTATATATATGAGAGAAAAAGCAAAAATTGCACTAAATTATGATTTCTGACTGTATTTTCAACCATATATTTTAGTATTGTTATAAGGGGTTTGTGAAATATTTCATGTGAATTTTTGACTGATTCTCACAAGTTCAGGTATATACATACTTTTATTTTCTGGCTTTAGTTATTACTGTGGTAGATTATACATAAGATGAAATTTATTGTTTGAGCCATTTTACTATTCATTTTGTTTCTTTAAGATTTTACTTGTAAGTAATCTTTATACCCAGCATAGGGCTTGAACTCAAAACTCCGAGATCATGAGTTGTATGCTCTACTGACTGAGCCTGCCAGGTGCCCCTGAGCCATTTTAAATTGTATAATTCAGTGGCATTAAGTACATTCATGATGTGTGGTCATCGCCAATATTCATTTCTAGAACTTGCTTATTGTCCCTACCAGAAACTGTGTAATCCCTAAATAACTTCCCATTTTCTCTCCCCTCTTGCCAGTCCCTGGTAACCTCCATTCTACTTTTTTTCCTCTGAATTTGCCTATTTTAGGTACCTCATATAAGTAAAATCATACATTATTTATCCTTTTGTGTCTTTCCACTTAGCATGTTTTCAGGGTTCATCCATGTTGTAGCATGTAGCAGAATTTAATTCCTTCCTATACTGAGTAATGTGTGTATACCATATTTTGTTTATCCATTCATCTGTTACTATACATTTGGATCATTTCCCACCTTTTTGCTATTGTGAATAATGCTATTGTGGATATTGATAATACAAAGATCTGAGTCTCTGCTTTCAGTTCTTTTAAATGTATGCCTAGAAGTAGAATTGCTGGGTCATATGGTAACTTGATGTTTAACAGAGGAACTACCAAAATGTTTTCCAAAGTGGCTGCACTATTTTACACGCTTACCAGTCATGTATGAGGGTTATGATTTTTCTACATGCTTGCCTACACTTGTTATGTTTCTTATTTTAGCCATCCTGTGGTTGTGAAATAGTATCTCATTGTAGTTTTGATTTGTGTTTCCTTAATGGCTAGTGATGTTGAGCGTGTTTTCCTATCCTCAGTTATGTAAACCAAGTATATATTATATAGTAGTCTATTAAGTGTAAAGTAGCATTGTGTTTAAAAAAGGAATTTAAAAATATTTATTATTTATTCTGTAAAAATTTATTTATTTATTTTAGAGAGAGAGGGTGTGTACACTCGTGTAAGTGAGGGGGAGCAGAGCAGAGGGAGAGAATCTTCAAGCAGACTCCCTGCTGATTGTGGAGCCTGACTTGGGGCTTGATTCCCACCACCCATGAGATCTTGACCTGAGCCAAAACCAAGAGTCAGATACTTAACCAACTGAGCCATCCAGGGGCCCCTGAAAATACTTTATTAAAAAGAAAATGCTAATTATCACCCAAGCTCTTAGTGAGTCGTAATCTTTTTGCTGGTGGAGGTTCTTGCCTTGGTGTTGATTGTTGCCGATTGTTCAAGATCGTGGTTGCTAACGGTTGGGGTGGCTGTGGCAATTTCTTAAAATAAGATTGCAGTGAAGTTTTGCTGTATTGATTGATTCTTCCTTTCACAATTTCTTTGTGTGATGCTGTTTGGTAGCATTTTTCTTGCAGTAAAACTTCTTTCATAATTGGAAGTTGGTCTTCTTAAGCCCTGCTGCTGTTTTATTAACTAAGTTTATATTCTAAATCATTTATTGTCAGTTCAACGTTTTTTATAATTTATTATTATTATTTTTTAATTTATTATTTTTTAAAAAAATAATCTCTACAGCAATTGTGGGCCTCAGACTCATGACACAAAATCAAGAGTTGCATGCTCTTCTAACTTAGCCAGCCAGGCACCCCTCAATAGTGTTCACAGTATCTTCACGAGTTGTAGATTCCATCTCAAGAAACCACTTTCTTTGCTCATTTATAAAAATTAGCTCCTCACCTGTTAAACTTTTATCATGAGATTGTAGCAATTCAGTTAAATCTTCAGATTCCACTTCTTATTCCAGTTCTCTTGCTGTTTCCACCACATCTGCAGTTTCTCCACTGAACTCTTGAACCCCTCAAAGTCATCCATGAAGGTTGGAATCAACTTTCTTCAAACTCAGGTTAATGTTGATATTTTGATCTGTTCCCATGAACCACAAATATTCTTAATGGCATCTAAAATGATGAATCCTTTCTAGAAGGTTTTCAGTTTACTTTGCCCAGATTCATTAGAGGAATCACTTTTTGTGGCAACTATAGTCTTAGAAAATATGGTTTTTAGATTTTGCTTATTTTTTTAGAGAGAGCGAGAGCCTGAGCATAGGGGGCAGAGGGAGAGAGAGAATCTTAAGCAGGCTCCATGCCCAGCACACAGAGCCCAACATGGGGCTTGATCTCATGACCCTAAGATCAGGCACCCCATGAAATGTATCTATTAAAAAAAAAGACTTAAAAGTTAAAATTACTTCTTAACATGTGGGTGCAGAATGACTGTTGTGTTAGCAGGCATGAAAAGAAAATTAATCGCTTCTGTTTCCATCAGCACTCTTAGGTGACCAGGTCCATCATCCATGAACAGCCATATTTTGAAAGGAATCTCTTTTTCTGAGCAATAGGTCTCAACACTGGGCTTAAAATATTTGGGTAAATCATGTCGTAAATAGGTGTGTTGTCATCTAGGCTTTGTTCCATTTGTACAGCACAGGCAGTAGATTTAGTGTTAATTCTTAAGGACCCTGGGACTTTTCAAATGGTAAAATAGTATTGACTTCATCCTAAAGACCCCACTTGCATTAGCCCCTAACAAGAGAGGCATCCTGTCTTTTGAAGCTGAAGCCAGGCATGGACTTCTCCTCTCTAGCTATGAAAATCCTAGCTGACCTCTTTTTCCAGTATAATGTTTCATCTATGTTGAAAATCTGTTGTTTAGTGTAGCCACTCTCATTAATTATCTTAACTAGATCCTCTGGATAAATTTCTGCAACTTTTACATCAGCACTTTCTGCTTTACCTTGCATTTTATGTTACGGAGATTGCTTCTTTCCTTAACCCTCACAAACCAAACTCTGCTAGCTTCAGTCTTTTCTTCTACAGCTTCCTTACCTCTCTCAGCCTTTATGGAATTGAGAATTAGAACCTTACTCTGGGATTAGACTTTGGTTTAAGGGAATGCTGTGGCTGGTTTGATCTATCCAGATCATTCAAATTTTCTCTATATCAGCAATAAGATTGTTTCACTTTCTTGTCATTTGTGTGTTCACTACAATAGTGCTTTAATTTCCTTCAAGAACTTTTCATTTGCATTCACCATTTGGCAAACTTGCACAAGAGGTGTGGCTTTTGGCTTGTCTTAGCTTTTGACATGCCTTTGAAGATTAATCAGTAAGCTTAATAATTTCTAGTTTTTGACTCAAAGTGAGAGATGTAGGGCTCTCCCTTCACCTGAACACTTGAGGCTGTTGTAAGGTTATTAATTGGCCTAATTTCAATATTGTTTTTCCAGGAATAGGGAGGCCAAGGACAGGGAGAAAGACTAGGGGTGGCCAGTTGGTGGAGCAGTCAGAACATATGTAATAACGTTTATCAATTAAGTTTGCTGTCTTATATGGACATGGTTCGTGGTGCCCCAAAATAATTACAATAGTCACATCAAAGATCACTGGTCATTGAGCACTGTGACAAATATAATAATAATGAAAAATTGAAATATCCTGAGAATTACCAAATGTGACACAGAGACATGAAAGGAGCAAATGCTGTTGAAAAAAAAATGGTACCAGTAGAGTTGCCACAAACCTTCAATTTGTAGAAAACACAGTATCTGCAAAGTGCAGAAAAGTGAGGTGTGATAAAATGAGGTATGCTTGTATTCTGGATATTAATACCTTATCAGTGAGTGATTTGCAATTATTTTCTCCCTTTCTGTGGGGTGTCTTTGTGTTCTTTATAGTTTTTAATTTTCATGATTGTCAGGTTGTTTTGAATTTATTTTTTTAAAGATTTATCTATTTATTTGTTTATGATAGACATAGGAGGAGGGAGAAGCAGGCTCCATGTCGGGAGCCGGACATGGGACTCAATCCCGAGACTCCAGGATCGCGCCCTGGGCCAAAGGCAGGCGCCAAACCGCTGAGCCGTCCAGGGATCCCCTTGTTTTGAATTTAAGTTTTAGATTGTGCCAAGATAAATCCACAGAGCTCTGAAACATTGACCTCATGGGGATCCCCGCGTGACTCAGCGGTTTAGCGCTGCCTTCAGCTCAGGGCCTGATCCTGGAGACCTGGGATCGAGTCCCGTGTCAGGCTTCCTGCATGGAGCCTGCTTCTCCCTTTGCCTGTGTCTCTGCCTCTCTCTCTCTCTCTCTCTCTCTGTCTCTCATGAATAAATAAATAAAATCTTTAAAAAAAAAAAAAAAAGATTGACCTCATAGTTGCAGAAAACCAGGGCAGAAAGCACCCTACTTCCTATACTCAGAAGGTCCCCCCTCCCCTAAAAGAGAATCCTTTAGAAGTAATTTTCCAAATAATCCACACAGCTCATGGATAATTAAGAAGCAAACAATACTCATAAAAACAGTGCTGTCTGTAATGAAAGCACAAGAGAGCCAGCTTTATTATTGAATTTTAGCCAGGGTGGAAAGTCAGGCTATTTGAGGAATGTCAAAAAGATTGGCTTCTCTCACTGCAAACACATACACAAATGGTAGCAGGTAGTATCTGTCTTGAGAATGAGAAGTGCCGGAGGTGCCTGGGCAGTTCAGTTGTTTGCCTTCCGCTCAGGTCGAGATCCCAGGGTCCTGGAATTGAGCCCCACCTTGGGCTTCCCTGTTTTGCGGGAAGCCTGCTTCTCTCCCTCTTCTCTGCTTGCCCCTCCCTGTTTGTCCTCTCTCTGTCTCTCTGTTTCTCTCTGTCAAATAAAATAAAAAAAAATTAAGGAGAAGTGCCGTGTGTCTCCCATAAATTCTGAAATTGAACCTTTGTTAACCTAAGTGCTATGGAGGCCTAAAGCTTACCTACGTGTTATATATATACTGCTGGAGTAGAGATTGCTTCTTAGTGATGCAAATGACATATGTTTTAAAATCTTTTGTTTCAGTAGACACTCTTTTAAAGAAAGGTTTGCCTGTGTGTTTTTTTTTTTTTTACAGTATACTGTCTGGGGGTAGGTTCTTTAAAGTTATCATACCTTAATGGATGTATATAGATTAATAGGTGAGTTTAAGGGGGTGATAAATACTGGCTGTATCACTTTCCTTTTTAGCTATGTAATCCCTTAGATGTAGTCCTTTCCAAATCAAAATTTTATTAGAGCAGTGTTCTATGCATTTTTAATAGAGGTTATCAGTCATTTATTTGATAATTCTCCCAGAAGATTTTTTGGCAGTGGCTTTTTGTAACATCATATATTGGAGATAACTTTTATTCTAGACTGGAAGCTGATATGCTCTATTAGTCTGAAAATTTTTTCCATATTTGAACATTGTTTAATTTACTGGCTTTAATTGATTACTAAAACTTTAATGCTAAACATTAATGTTATTATTGACATATTATAACTTAGAGCAGTTAGAGTACTCCAAGAAAGGAATTAAATTTTCATCTTTTAGAAGTTGTTATTTTTTATAGAGAGTATAATTGACAAAAAAAATTGGTAGTGAAAATGCAGTGCATATTCTGATTTATTATTTTCTGATTACACACATTGAAATATATGGATTACCCTCTCACCGTATTAGTTAAGAGATGAAAGATTTGTCAGAAAAATTAGAAATGACATGTAAAATTCATATTACTTTTTTTACTTTGCTATTGAAATTTTTGTCCCGCTGTCATTTTGTGCTTAGAATTTACATCTCAACTCTAATTGGCATTTTAGACTTATTTCTGCAGCTTCCTGTCAGATTGCCTCTATCAAAGTTGATGGCCTAAAGATAATCATAACTCTGGCTTTATCCATGAAATATGCTCAGCTCTACTGTATTTTTTAATTATCTACTTATTTCTGTTACATTTATAATAGGAAAAGGAGAAACAGTGTTAACCACGGAGATAATTTAGTGTGTATTATTCATACACTTCATGGGTTTGTATACATGTTTATGGTCCTAAAATGCAAATTCCGACATTGTGTTATATAATTTACAGTACATTATAGATGTTCCTTTAAATGCCCAATGATATTTATGTGGTATGGTATAATTTTTATTTTTATCTATTTATTTTTAGTTTTTTTTTTGGTATGGTATAATTTAAAATATCAGAGCTAGCGTTTTATTTCTTTGTAGAAAAACCCATCAAGAGTAATTTCAAGTTTCCCTTGTATAATGTAAAATTTGGAGCGGGTGTCTTTTCTATGCTTTGCTGAATTGTCATTCCTTTCTAAGTTTGGATTAGCCTCCAGCATTTTTTCTTTTGTGTTTTCAATGTTGTGAAAGTATCTGCGGGCTCTCTAATAAAAGTTTTTTTTTTTTTTTTTTTTTTTGCCTGTATTGCTTTCTCTGGGACATCATCCTTTTTGTCATGGCTGCTTTTCCATTGACCTTTCACTGAATTCCTCTGAATGCGTATCTAGTGTCTCTTGAAAGGTAGCAACGTTTCTTTTAAATCTCTGTTTATGGGGCATCCTGGGTGGCTCAGCGGTTTAGCACCCCTTTCCAGGGCGTGATCCTGGAGATCTGGGATCGAGTCCCACTTCAGGTTCCCAGCACAGAGCCTGCTTCTCCCTCTGCCTATGTCTCTGCCTCTCTCTCTCTGTGTGTCTCTCTCATGAATAAATAAATAAAACCTTTAAAAAATCTCCATGTTAAATTGGAATTTAGCATTATCACTTTTCATTTCTTTGCTACATTTTTATCTTTGTTGTCAAGTTCCCTCTTTTGATTATGCATTTTTGTAAAATATCACTTGGATTTATCACATAACAATATTACCTTCTCTGCATATGAACTGAATAACAGCTTTGTTTGTAGGGACAAATTATAGGCAGATTTTGAAAGAAGTGACATGATTGGTCACTGATCATGATGTGCATCTTTTATTAACATAGGGATTCATGGACTGAAGAACCAGCCATGCAATTTGTATTTTATGAAATTACATATACTTAATATGTGATGACGGGAATTTGAACTGTGTTTTGTGTTTTTTTGGGGGAGGGGGCTTGTGTTATTTAAACAGTAGGAACTGAAATTCATGAATATGGTAACCTTGCAAAGCAAGGACTGCCTTTATGTTTAAGAATTCACCTTCGTTTTCTCTTACTTGGTCTTAAAATACATGTTTTGGTGGAGATTTGATTTCAAGAAAATAGGGATGTGTTTGTGGTTTGTAGAGAAAAGGATGTGAAGCTGACCTATATAACCTGTTTTTTTCTTAAACTTAAAAGATCCTGTGAGCTTAGTGCCTTTAATATAGACAATATATGGTGTGCTTATTTCCATAGGTAGATTTATAGGATTAGAGGTTTTTCATTTGTTACTTATCTTGTAGAACTGATTAACAAAATTATTGTTTTTTGCCAAAAGGATTTAGTAACAAGACTATTTATTTTAAAGAGTTTTTTAAAGTTTATTTATTTTTTAGTAATCTCTTTACCCAACATGGCTCTTGACTCACAACCTTGAGATCCGGAGTTGCATGTACTACTTACTGACTGAGTCAGCCAGGTGCCCCTAAAGGCTATTTATTTTAAATTCTTTATAGTTCTTAAAAAATTATAAATAGCGTAAGCGTACACCAGCAGATTAGTAAAATAAATTGTTATATCCATAGAGTGAATAACATATACCATTAAAATTGATACTTGTAGGAGGATATTTTAATAACTTGGAAAGCTGCATGAAACAATATATGATGTCATTTTTATAAAAATTACATACATGTAAAGAAAAACAAATTTGAAGAATATACAGACTCTTAACACAGGTTTAAACTGTGTAGGTCTACTTATACTGGAATTTTTTAGATAAATAACAATGTGGTCCTGTATGTATTTTCCTTATGATTTTCTTTTTTTTAAGCATTTTCTTTTTTTAAAAAAATTTTTATTTATTTATGATAGTCACAGAGAGAGAGAGAGGCAGAGACACAGGCAGAGGGAGAAGCAGGTTCCGTGCACCGAGAGCCCGACGTGGGACTTGATCCTGGGTCTCCAGGATCGAGCCCTGGGCCAAAGGCAGGCGCTAAACCGCTGCGCCACCCAGAGATCCCTCCTTATGATTTTCTTAATGATGTTTTCTTTTCTCTATATTACTTTATTGAAGGAACATAGTATATAAGGGCGCCTGGGTGGCTTAGTTGGTTAAGCATCTGCCTTCAGCTTAGGTCATGATTACGGGGTCCTGGGGTCAAGCCCCACAAGGGGCTCCCTGCTTAGTGCAGAGTCTGCTTCTCCCTCTCCCTATGCCCTTCCCTCTGCTCATGTTCTTTCTGTTTTTCAAATTAAATAACATCTTTAAATAAAAAGAATGCGGTATATAATACGTAAAACATACAAAATAGGGATCCCTGGGTGGCGCAGCGGTTTGGCGCCTGCCTTTGGCCCAGGGCACGATCCTGGAGACCCGGGATCGAGTCCCACATCGGGCTTCCGGTGCATGGAGCCTGCTTCTCCCTCTGCCTGTGTCTCTGCCTCTCTCTCTCTCTATGTGACTATCATAAATAAATAAATAAAATTAAAAAAAAAACATACAAAATATGTTCAAAATATACAAAGTATGTTCAAAAACATACAAAATATGTGTTCACTGACTATGTTATCAGTATGGCTTCTAGTCAACAGTAGGCTATTAGTTAAGTTTTTGGGGAGTCAAAAATTATACATGGGTTTTCCATTGGAGGTGGGCTTAGTGCCCCTAAACTCCCAAGTTGTTAAAAGGTCAGCTATACTACAAAACATTAATAGATTATTTCTGTGTTGTGAAGTTGATTTTCCTTGTCTATCTTTGTTATCTAAAATAGTTTTAGGGATGCCTGGGTGGCTCAGCAGTTGAGCCTCTGCCTTTGGCTCAGGGTGTAATCCTGGGGTCTAAGGATTGGGTCCTGCTTCGGCCTCCGTGTGAGGAGCCTGCTTCTTCCTCTGCCTCCATCTCTGCTTCTCTCTCTGTGCCTCTCATGAATAAATAAATAAAATCTTTAAAAGGATATGCAAAACAATTTTAGCTGTATTTAAAACTTTTTCTTGGGGCACCTGAATGGCTTAGTGGTTGAGTCTGCCTTTGGCTCAAGTGGTGGTCCTGGGATAGAGTCCCACATCAGGCTCCCTGGAGGGGACCTGCTTCTTCCTCTGTCTATGTCTCTGCTTCTCTCTTTCTCTGTGTCTCACGAATAAGTAAAATCCTAAAAAAAAAAAAAAAAAAAAGTTTAAAAAAACCCTGAAAAGCTGTTTTTCTTATTACCAAAAAAAAAAAGCATTGCTTTTTAGTCCTGTTCATGAAATACTATGTTTCTTTCACATTTAGATGTAATGACAAATTCCTTTTCTTTTAGTAGTCCAGTAGGATTAAAGTCTCATTGTAACTTTTTTGTGACTTTTTAAAGTTAATTTTTCAAGTGAATACATAAGTGCTTTTAGTGTGTATTGTAACCAGTAGTTTCATGAAAATAGATTTGCATTTTGTGAAACCTTTAATAGCTGCTTTTGTTTTTTTTTTTAGGATTTTATTTTTTAAGTAATGTCTCCACCCTACATATATCTTGAAGTTACAGTCAGGTGTTGCATGCTCCACTGATTGAGCCAGCCAGATACCCCTTAATAGTTCTTTTAATTTATTTATTTCATTATTTAACAGCTTTAAAAATTTTTTTGGGCAGCAGCAGAATTGAAGTTATTTATTGACATCATCGTTAAAAGTGTTTGTGGTGACAAAATATGTTCACGTAAGAGTTCTAGGAATCAATATATTGAAAAAAATTTTCTTAAATATAAAACATTCTCTTCAACATCAAAGTTTAGAAAACTGTAATAGCTATCTCTTTGATTAGCTTATGAAGAATTTAAGACATTTTGAGTTTATCTGTAAGGTAATCTAGACAAGTTGCTGCTAAAGATTTGAATAATGTTTTGCCAATCTAACTTATCTATAGAAGTTAGATTATTTATTTATTTAAAGATTTCATTTATTAATGAGAGACACAGAGAGAGAAGAGAGGCAGAGACACAGGCAGAGAGAGAGAGAAGCAGGCTCCATGCAGGGAGCCTGACATGGAACTCCATCCCCGGTCTCCAGGATCATGCCCTGGGCGGAAGGCAGGCACCAAACCGCTCAGCCACCCAGGAATCCCAGAAGTTAGATTATTTTAAAAATGTTAAAGTAGAAAAAAGAAGAAATTTCATAATGAATTACATTTCCTTTAGAGATGTCTTTTGTGTATAATTTATTAGTTCCTTTTGCCTTTCTGAAATCTTTTTAAAAATGTATGGTCTATGCTTTGATGTGACAAAAGTACTTAATGTCTTATGGTTATTGGAATAAATACATAATCGAATAATTGATTAGTTATTAAATGTCTCTATACTGTTTTAGGCTCTGTTGAGTGCTGGGGCTACCAAGACAAATTAGAGATGATACTACCTTCAAGGAGCTTATTATTCATATAAGACAGAGCAGGGTCATAAAGGACAGAGTAGTCTGGGAATGAAAGGAAGGAGGTGATTTTTTTTTTTTTAAGATTGTATTTATTTGTGTATTTGAGAGAGGAGGAGGGGAGGGAGAGAGATAAGCAGATTCGACACTGAGCCCCAGGTGGAGCTCTATCTCCTGACCCAAAATCACGACCTGAGCCAAAACTGAGTCCAACACTTAAACAACCAACTGATCTACCCAGGCACCCCAAAATAGGTGATGTTTTAAGTCAAATTACAAAAGAGGATTAGTTGTTCTGGTGACATTGCAAGAAGTAGGGTGGTATCCATAGAGGAGGGAGCATTATAAGTAAAAGCAGATAAGAATGCCAGCAAACAACTAACAGCACTTTTGTAAAATTTGTTTAAAAAGTATAAAGCAATATAACAGTATTTTACCAGGGATTCGTTGGGAAAGGGAGAAAATCCACTAATCCTGTCACCTAACAGCTGATTATATGCTTTTATTTCTTTTTCTCATAAATGCTTTATCTTTTTATTGTTTTAATCATAATATACCTACAATTTTGTATCTTTTTTTTTCTGAGGTACCTATTTTTATCAGTGTTATATATTCATATAGTTTAAAATGTTAAGTAGTTTGCATAAGACTTGTCAAATTAAAAGGAATTGTTGAATAAGATGCAGTTGCCTAATCTTGGCATTCTCTCTTTTCCAGAAGGTACTGTTGTGTACTCTTTTAGTTGATCTTTGGGTATTTGGTACTGATTTTTTGGTTTTAGGCGTTATCTGTTGACTTCCCACTTCTGAGCATGAGAATTTAGCTTTCTTCCCCCTCCTTCTCCCTTAGCCACTTCCTCTTCCCTTCTCCCTATTACTTCATCCTGCCACTATAGTTGTATGGTCATTTTGGTTAGATAAATATTTAATGTTTACCTTATGATTATGTACACATATGATTCACAGCTCAAGTTATATAGTAAGCTGTGATTATTTTTCCAGCACAATTTATTGTTTTCCCTAGAGCTAATAATTGTGGTTTTATTTATGTTTGTGTAGGATTCTAAGTATTCACTAATTCAATCCTGCATACACTCTTGTCACTTGCCCAGGTCTCCTTTCAAGATTATCACATGTTAGTTTCTTCTGATGTTTTTTTTTTTTTTTTTTTTTTCTTTTTGGTCTTCTGATGTTTTCATGTGTAGCATGTGGACTGGTTTCAAAGTGGATTGGTTACTCTTTGAACCTGTTCCATAGTGATGATCCTGGGAACTCCCTTTACCCTTATCCTGGGGATTCTTCCTACTTGATCTTTGGTTACCTCTATCCCATGCCTTCTGCCTTCTGGATTTTCTCTTGTTTTGGTGGGTGACTTCCTCCAGGAACTTTTTGAAAAAGAATTTATGTGAGGTAAATTATTTGAGATTCCTTACTCTAAAAATACCTTAAATCTGTCCTCACATGTGACTGTAAGTGTCTGAGTTAGAATTCTAAGTTAGAAATAATTTTTCTTTAGAATTTTGAAAAAATATTGCTTAATTTTTAGGCTGGTTTACCTTGTTGTTGAGATATCCAGTACCATTTAAATTTTTGAACCATTTTATTTGTTTCTATTTCTGGAAGCTTATAGGATCTTTATCCACAATGTTCTGAAATTTCACAGTGATGTCATTTAGTATAGCTCTGTTTTCACCTATTTGCTAGTAAAAATGGGCTCTAATCTGAAAGTTGATGTCCCAAATTCAGTTCTGAGAAATTTATTTTAATTATCTTATGGATCATTTCCTCTCTTTGATTTTTTTTTCTGAAACTCTTGTATTTGGATATTGGAGCTCTTGGACTGATCCTCTAATTTTCTTACCTTTTTCTATCTTTGCCTTTTTTACTACTTTTTGAGAGATTTAACCTTGTCTTCCAGTCTTACCTGATAACCTTTCTGCTCTCATTTTTTAATTTTTAAGAGCTCTTACTTTTTGAAAATTTTCATGTGATAAATTTTATATGTACAATGCATAAATCTCAAGTTTACACTTAAATGAATTTAAAAATACATACACCCAACTTCATCAGAATCCTTCCCCCTGGGATAAGGCTGTAGGCCGATGCTCATAAAGAAATGTGCTAATAATAAAGCCTATGTCTATGCAAAAAAAAAAAAAAAAAATTCCCCCAAACAAAAAAATTCCATCCATGTAACCTATACTCCTATCAAGATATACATCTTTTAAGTTACTGAGTTCAGTTTTGACAAGTGCTTTATATTTATCACCAAAATCAGGATATGGAATATTTCTATCACTTTAGTAAAATCCTTCATGTCTTTTTCCAGTTAGTCATTCCCCCACTGCCACCAGAGGCAACTACTGATCTGATTTTTCTCGCCATATATTAGTTTTGTTTGTTTTTGTATTTAGTACAAATGGAATCATACAGTGTGTATCCTTTTGTGTTTGCCTTTTTTTTGGTCAACATAATACCTAAGAGATGTGATATTCATCCATGTTGTTGCTGAGTAGTATTCTACTATATGAATATAACATTATTCTTCAGTTGGACATTTCCTGGTTTGGGCTATTACAGATGAAACTTGCTTAAATATTTTTGTACAAGACTTTCTAGACACGTATTTTCATTCATCTTATATTCCTTGGAGTGCAGTTGAATCACGTGTCATAGAATAGTGTATGTTTAGCTCTTTTGGAAATCACCAAATAATTTTTCAAAGTGGTTTTATAATTTTTTTTTCCACTTCTAGTTCAGTTGCTCTATTTCCTTGCCTGGTATTGTGAGTTCTTTTAATTATAGAACTTTAGGCTGGTGGATAGTGTCATCTCAGTGTAGTTTTCATTTGTATTTCCTTGTTAATTATTCATGTTGAACACCTGTGCACACTGACCATTCATATACCCCTTATGAGCCCTTTTTTGTTCTATGAATTTTGTTTAATAGCATCTTTTTCTTTTTTTCACCTTTGTTGTAATCTTACCTCTTTGAGGATATTATTAACACATTTTTAAGTTTCTGTTCTTCCTTCTGTAGACTGTTCAAATTTTTTTCCTAATATTTACTTCTTTCATATCACAGGCTTTCTGCAGATGCCTAATAATCTTGTTTCTGTGCTCATAAAGCTGAATACAAGTTTTGTGTTTGTAGTGCTTGTTGCTGAGCATTTTCAGTGTGGAACACTCCCCCCAACCCCAACTTTACTCAGAAAAGTCTCTTCACCTCTTCTGTCTGGAGGTAAAGGTCTAATTGCCAGAATCTGGAAGCTCAAAGGAGGAAGAGGGGAGATGTCTTTACATTCCCATTCATTACTTAATACCTGTTTTTAGAGTGGTTTAGTTAACCTTATTTATGTCTGGTGTCTATAGGTTTTCTGGTGTCCATAGATTTTCTACCAGACAATACACCTTTAGTCTTTTGCCATGATTGGGGAGGCTTGGTAGCCAGGCTGTGTGGAATGGGGTTGGGGATCTCTGGAATGTCACTACTTAAATAGATTTGAGCTGGTAGCACCACTGCCTTCTTTACCCTGACTGTCGTCCTACATCTTCTGGAGGCACCCTGGTCCCACTAATTCTGAATCTATATGGGATTCCTCTGTATAAAAAGCTCACCTTTCCTATTGGCAGGTTATGATTCAGCTTATATCTACTAAGTCCTTTATGTGTCCATTTTCTTTTCAGCTTCTAAATTTTTCTTAGTTTTATCTCCTATCCTGATTTTTTTGTTTTGTTTTTGGGTTTATGCCTTAAAAAAAAGAATCCCTTTATTGAAAAGTGGGCTTTAAGAAGGGAATGAAATTAAATGTGTTTCAATCCAGTGTTCTTTTATCAGAACGCTGTATATTTTTTGTCCCATAGCATGTCATTTTGTTTTTTTTTTCAAATTATTTCCTTTTTTTTTTTTTGAAGATTTTATTTATTTATTCATGAGAATACACAGAAAGGAGAGAGAGAGAGAGAGAGAGAGGCAGAGACACAGGCAGAGGGAGAAGCAGGCTCCATGCAGGGAGCCCGACATGGGACTTGATCCCTGGACTCCAGGATCAGGCCCTGGGCTGAAGGCGGCGCTAAACCGCTGAGCCACTTGGGCTGCCCTCAAATTATTTTCATAATTATAATTTTTATTGGTTGCTTGATATTCTATTGCCTAGATTGTCCATAATTTACTATTGCCTTTATTACTTGATACTTAAGTTTCTTCCAATTTTTCAGTTATTACATTATACTGAAATAAGCATCATTTAAATTTCTCTATTTTTAGAATTATTTCCTTAGATTTCCAGAAATAACCATCTTTTGATTCAGATCATTTTCTGAAAGTGATATATGAGTGTTGCTTCTACTAAACATTTATCGGAATTTGGTATTATAATTGGCAAAAGACCCACTTCTGCTAATTAATCTAAAATGGCAGCTTGTTTTTTAAAATTTATATTATTTTTTTATTTAAAAATTTTATTTGAGAGAGAAGAGAGTGCATGAGCATGAGTGCAAGAGCAGGTGGAGAGAGAGACCATGACTTGGGGCTCGATCCTGGATCCTAGGACCCTGGGATCATGACCTGAGCCAATGGCAGATACTTAACCACCTGAGTCACCCAGGTGTCACAAATGGCAGCTTGTTTTAATCTTTATTTTTTTGATTAGTTGTCAAGGTAGAACCTTTCTCCACATTTTTGGTAGTTGTATTTCCTCATCATTTGTCTTTTTGTCCTTTAATCTAACATTTCTAGTTCTTAAAATTGTTTTTAAAAAAATCAGTTTGTAGAGCTCTTTACTTTTTTTTTTAAGATTTATTTATTTATTTATTCATGATAGACATAGAGAGAGAGGCAGAGACACAGGCAGAAGGAGAAGCAGGCTCCACATCAGGAGTCTGACGTGGGACTCGATTCCGGGACTCCAGGATTGCGCCCTGGGCCAAAGGCAGGCGCCAAACTGCTGAGCCACCCAGGGATCCCCAGTTTGTAGAACTCTTTATAATAAATGCCTTGAGGGGCATCAGGGTAGCTCAGTGGTTGAGCATCTGCTCACATGATCCCGGGGTTCTAGGATTGAGTGCTGCTGCATTGGGCTCCCTGTAGGGTGCCTGCTTCTCCCTCTGCCCATGTCTCTCTGCCTCTCTTTCTGTGTTTTTCATGAATAAATAAATGAAATATTTTAAAAAATATAAATGCCTTGAATGATCACCATCAGATGGATTTGCTGCAAATGTTTTTGCGGTGGGTTTGCCCTTCTTTGCTGTTTTTTTTTTTTTTTTTAAAGATTTTATTTATTTATTCATGAGAGACACACACACACAGAGAGAGAGAGGCAGAGACACAGGTAGAGGGAGAAGCAGGCTCCCTGCAGGGAGCCCCACGTGGGACTCGATCCCGGGTCTCCAGGATCACACCGTGGGCCGAAGGCAGCGCTAAACCACTGAGCCACCCGGCCTGCCCCTGTTTTGTTTCTTTTAATTGTTTTAAAATGATGTATAGTTGACATACAACATTGTATTAGTTTTAGGCATATAAAATAGTGATTCAACATTTATATATGTTATGAAATGCTCACCACTGTAACTGTAGTTACCATCTCTCACTATACAAAATTATTGACTGTATTCCCAAAGCTGTGCATTACATCCCCATGACTTACTTATTTTATAATTGAAGTTTGTACCTCTTAATCCCCTTTACCTATTTAGTCTATTTTATTGCCCATCTTTCCTCAGGCAGCCACCAGTTTTCTGTATTTATGAGTCTGTTTCTGTTTTATTTATTTGGTTCTTAAAATTCCATATAAGTGAAATTTCGTATAGTATTTGTCTTTCTCTGACTTATTTCACCTAGCATAATACTGTTTGGGTCCATCCATATTGTCACAAATAGCATTCTATCTTTCTTTCTTTTTTTTTTTTTAATGCCTGAGTTATATTCATGAGCTCAAAATTTGTATATAGTCAGATTTGTCAACTATATTTTGTATCATTCTGAAGTTTCACATTTTTATTAACATGCCTGAAAAATAATTGATTCTAATTTATGACTTCATATTTTTAGTATTCAACTTTGTTTTATTCACCTGAGATTTATTTTGGAGTATGGGAAAAGGATCTAAATTTGAGGGTTTTTTTTTTTGTGTGTGTGTTTTGTTTGGCTGCTAAGCAGCTAATCTAGTATGAGCCAGGGAATCATTTTCATTTTCACTTAAAAATAATCTTTAAAATAATTTGAGTATGTATAGCAATTTCTGTTTTGCCTCATAAATTCTAATTATTCCTTCATGTAGTCTTGCATCAGAAACTTGTGTGTTTTCTCAGAGAAACTTTTATTGCATCATATTAAGTCTAGACTTCCTTATTTTAAATTATTTTGTTCTTTGGTTGTTTGGGAAGTGTTGATACACTTTTGCTTTTATGTAATAGAACTTGAGAATGTTGCCATCTTGAGGTTGCTTATAAAACCATGTATGGTTATCAGGAAATTGCTCACAACCATGAAGTGCTTACAGTGAGGAATAAGGAAAATAAACTCCTGGGCTTATTTTGTGTTTATCATATGATGGCCAGAATCAATTCTTAGTTTTAACTGTTGTTTTGTTTTTGTTTTTTTACTTAGAATCTCAGTTTAAAATGTATTTACTCTTCAGCTTTTATTTATTTTTTCTTATAATGGCTCTACAACTAGTAGCCTTGTTTCTGACCCAAGGTGACGAGATTTGGGTAAAAAGATTTTTCTCTAGTCAAGAAACTCCTTTAGATTTTTATATCAAGATTTCTTTATTTATTTATTTATTCATTCATTCATTCATTCATTCATTCATGAGAGATACAGAGAGGCAGAGACACAGGCCAAGATGAGGGACTTGATCCCATGACCCTGGGATCACATCCTGAGCCAAAGGCAAATGGTCAACCACTGAGCCACCCAGGCACCCCTGTATGAGGATTTCTTACTGAGTTACAAGCAATAGAGCTCCTCTCCCCCTTGATTTCTAGAAATAAAAAAACAACCAACCAAACCAAAAAACTATCTATTGGAATGAAAAGCAATCTAATGTTTATAGAACTCTGTCAAGCTTAAAAAAATTTACATTAAGGAATGCCTGGGTGGCCCAGTTGCTTAAACATCTGACTCTTGATTTGGGCTCAGGTCACAAACTCAGGGTTGTGAGATCAAGCCCTGAGTTGGACTCCATGCTCAATTGGGAGTCAGCTTGTGGTTGATTCTCTCTCTCCCTCTGCCTTTTCCAGTCTTGTGTGTACGCTTGTGCTCTAAGATAAATAAATCTTTTAAAATTTTGCATTAGAATAAGCAATTGGTACACTATCCATTATAGAAGTATATAGCATGAAGTACTTCATCATATCTAAATTTTTATTTATTTATTTATTTATGATGAGAGAGAGAGAGAGAGAGGCAGAGACACAGGCAGAGGGAGAAACAGGCTCCATGCACCGGGAGCCCGACGTGGGATTCGATCCTGGGTCTCCAGGATCGGGCCCTGGGCCAAAGGCAGGCGCCACACCGCTGCACCACCCAGGGATCCCCTTCATCATATCTAAATACAGAGAACAACATGGGTTTGTTTGTTTTTTTTAACAACATGGGTTTGAACTGTGTCCACTTATACGCAGAGTTTTTTCAGTACACAGTGTAGTACAATAGACATATTTTCTCTTATGATTTTCTTAATACTTTTCATTAGCATGTGGTATTGTAGAAATATAGTATTTAATACTGATACAAAATAAGTGTTAATTAACTTTATGTTACTGTTAAAGCTTCTGGCAGACAGGCTATTGGTAGTTAAATTTTTGGGGAGTCAAGTTTATGTACTTTTTCAACTGTGCAAAGTGGTGGGGGTTGGTGCTTCTAACCTGTGTTGTTCAAGGATCAACTGTACTGTATTTTGCTTGAAGAAAGAAGGAGGGAACTATGTTTTATGAAACAGTAAACTTGGTTAGATGGAATGTTTACTGACTGTTAACCCTTGCAGTTTCTTTTTTAAAATTTGTTTCCTTATTGCCTGTTGGCTTTTGTGGTTCTTTGAGGTAGGAGTATGGGTTTCTTTTAAAAAATGGGCTTCAGATTCTTACCCACTTTGATAATAGCAGTGTGTTTCTGTCTCTGGAAAAAAAGAAGTATCACAATTTTAAACTATAGATTTAAATTAGAATATTTTTAGAATTCTAGAAATCAAGAATCAATAGCAGTGTGTTACCAAATATAACTAAATTAGATATATTTTTCCTAAAAGTATAGTAAAATGATTCATTTTAGTTTTAAGTGTCAGAGTATTAGAACTATTATTATTAAAAGTACAAATTAATTTCTGATGTCATTTTGTAACCTACCCTTTTAGCGTAGGGAGTTTAGATTCAAAGCCAAACTCTTTTGGTAGCTTCATTCTAGTTTTTCTCATATGTATTTACTCTGGGACATTATTTTTGGTATTTTAATAAAATTGCTTATAAAATTTTATTTGTATAAATGCCTTCTCTGAATAGATTCTTTTAGTAATTTATTTCCTGATGACTTCATAACCCCTACCATGAAGTCATGGTGTATAGTAATGAAAAGAGTAATTTTTTGTACATAACTAGGACAAGAATTCCTTGGGGGAAATATTGAGTGAATGATTACAGGGAAGGTAATTCTTTAGTTACAGATTAATTGCTTGAACGTTAAATTCAACTTTAAAATGCAGTCATTTTTAAAGAAATAAACTCATTTATGAAACTAGAGTAACTGCATAATTAGAGCTTGGTTGATAAGGAAAATTGAAAAACAACATTTTCTTCATTTAAACAGATGAACTTTCATTTGTTAAAATAACATTCTTTTCATTTTTCTTCACAGCATAAACTAGAAGTGCTGTTGTCTGTTCCTCTACCAGAATGCTTAGTAGAATAGTAATGACTTTTTCCCTCATGCTTATGGGTGAACTGTTGTCATGTCAGATACCTGTCTGAAAGTTGTGAATGAGAATGTGTTATGGGACACCTGGGTGGCTCAGTTGGTTAAGCTTTTGCCTCCAGCTCAGATCGTGATCCTGGGATCCTGGGACCAAGCCCCATTTTGGGCTCCCATCTTTGTGGGGAGCCTGCTTCTCTGTCTCCCTCTGCCTCTTGCTCCCTCTTGCTGTTTGTGCTCTTTCTCTTTCTATCATATAAATAAATAAAATCTAAAAAGGAAAGAAAGAGAAAGAAAAAAAGAATATGTGTCATTGCTACTAGAAAATCTGAGATCAGGGAACTTAGTAAGGAATGATACCTAAAATACTCATGGAAGTTAAGTATCTGTATGGTACATGAGCCCTTTCTACAAAAATTTTGAAGCTGTTGTATTTTATTATCATTTTAATTAAAAAATTTCCAATTAAAACATGGTCATTTCCAGACTGGTATTTTCTAATCTAAAGTATTGGTAAACACTCTTGAGAAATCAAGAACTCAGTTTGACAGTTGTAAATGTGTGAATTTCCTTAAAGAATTCAGAATTGGCCACACTTGACTCTTAACCATTTATGTAATTTTTTCAGAATTGCTTTTGATATTAGAAGGAATAACATGAAATTTTGTCAGATGTTGAATGTTGATACCGTTAATCGTACTGAAAATGACATTTTGTCACTTGTTAGTTGTGGTTTCCAAGATATCAGTTTGTTTTCAGCAGTATTTCTTTTTTTTTTTTTTTAAATAATTCTCCTTTTTTATTTATTTATTTATGATAGTCACAGAGAGAGAGAGAGAGGCAGAGACACAGGCAGAGGGAGAAGCAGGCTCCATGCACCGGGAGCCCGATGTGGGACTCGATCCCGGGTCTCCAGGATCGCGCCCTGGGCCAAAGGCAGGCGCCAAACCACTGCGCCACCCAGGGATCCCTTCAGCAGTATTTCTTCCCAAGTGACAGCAGCATTGAGAATAGAATACTATATGCATTCTTTTTCACCAGTTTGCTAAAAAGGAAGTTAAAAAATTCCAGTTATTTCCACTGTGTGTGGAAGGGACAAGGATAATTCCAAATTTCATTGATATGTTTTCTTCTGACCAATTTTTAAAAAAGAATTATTTATTTATTTAAGAAAAGACTTTACTTATTGACAGAGTTAGAGCAACAAGCAGGAATGGCAGGCAGAGTGAGAGGGAGAAGCATACTTCCTATTGAGCAGGGAGTCCAAAGCAGGACTTAATCCCAAGGACCCCAGGATCAACACCTGAGCTGAAGAGAGATGTTATTGACTGAGTCACCCAGGTGCCTCTATTTATTTTTTTAGAGAGATAGCGTGTGTGTACAGCTTGTAAGCAGAGGGGTAGGGAGAAGGAGGAAGGAGGAAGTGATCTCTGCTGATGCTGGTCCTCAGGACCCTGAGATCATGACCTGAGCCAAAATCAAGAGTTGGATGCTTAACCAACTGAGGCACCCAGATGCCTCCTGACCAATTGTTTTTTTGTTTCCAAATTTCATTAATTTGTTCTCTTCGAAGGTAGTGTTTTTGTAATGCCTTTCAGCAAGGATCTAGTGATAAACAAGGATGGGTGAGTTCTCATGTAATTGTAGGAAAGATTTCATGGTTTCTTAATTAAAAGGCATAAGAAAATAGCTTACAACTTGAATATTATGTTTAGTTAGTAGTAATGGTAGACTGTAAAAGTTCTTACTTTTAATTCTCTAGTCACTTGATGATGTAAGTGTGGGTTGTTTATAAAGTTTTTGGAAAGGAGAGGTGTTTAGGATATGTTATAAAAGACTAGTCTTTTTTATTTTTATTTTTTTAAGATTTTATTTATTTGAGAAGAGAGAGAGCATGAGAGGAGGTGGGTAGGGGCAGAGGGAGAGGGAGAGGCAGGGAGCCCGATATGGGGTTCAGTCCCAGGACCCCAAGATCATGACCTGAGTCAAAGGCAGACTCTTAACTGACCGAGCCACCCAGTTGCCACTGTAAAAGACTAAAGTGCAATAGAATGGAAGTTATAAATAATTTTACATTCATGGATATTTAATGTAATTGGCTTAGCAAGTTTTGGGGGATGATGGTGAAAGGGAACATCACTGGTTCCTTTAGGGAGTCTGAAAACATACATACTTATGTGTGGGCCTACTTTTGTGTGGGCTGGCCTTCCCTCCTTCCTGCCTATCTTCCTGCCTCACTGCTCTTCTACCTTCCTGCCTACTTTTCCACCTTGCCTTCCATCCCTTCCTTTCTCCCTCTTCTCCCCAAAATGAAAGCACCAACACAGATATATATGTTATCCTTATCTCATTAAACTATTGTAAGAGGGACACCTGGGTGGCTCAGTCAGTTGAGTGTCCAACTCTTGATTTTGGTTCAGGTCATGATCTAACGGTTGTGACATCAAGTCCCGCATTGGGCTTAGCTTGGTGTCTGCTTAAAATCCACCCTCCCCCCCAAAGAGTACACTTATCACCATAAGCCCTGAGTAATACATGGAATTGTTGAATCTCCATATTGTACACCTGAAACTGTTAACTATACAGGTATTAAAATTTTAAAAAGGAGTAAAATGCTAGATTAGATACAACAGTGTTATTAATCTTAATATATTTAAGATTAAAGCACTGATGACAACCTGTCATTACTACATTTGATTTAATTTGCAAAGGGATTTGGGCTACTAGATGTCTTGGCTAAGTTTTCTTTCCCCTGTGGCAGAAAGGAGGGTACTTGGAAACATATTTTAATGTAGTTGAACTGATGAGTGCCATGTTGCTGATAGCTCAGAAGTTTATGAACCAGGACAATGATAAATTGTGTGTTTGATTTGAGAAACTGCTGGAAGCACGTGAATGAACTAGAAAACTTGTCATCAACATATGTTAAATAGTCATTTTGTTATATTATGGAAAATAAAAAAAGCTAATGAATACTTCAAGGCATTCTTTTCATGACATTTTTAAGACTCTCCTGCAGTGTTTAAGTATACAACAGATTTTCTGCAACTGTAAACTAAGTGGTGTGTTTTGTGATTTATGTTCTTATCGGCAGTTCTCGAAGACTTTCTTGAATTATTTGTAGTTGTTAACTATAAAATGGCATATTTGGTATCCTTCAGAATATGAGCTGTCATTCTTAGTAGAAGAAAACTTACACAACTTGCATGTTTCTTCATTTGTATTCTAAGTTTTTAAGTTACCACTGTTTCATTCATTGACAGAATAGCTTTGTTGTCTAGCACAGACTCTGTTCTATGTTATTTTTTCTTCACATTTCCATGCTTGTTAATAAAAACCAATAGGAAGGAGGAAACAGAATTTTCTCTTAGACTACTTCAGTTTTTTTTATGCAGTACACAAAGCTCAAAGCTTAGGGATGCTGAGGAACAGAAGTAGTGGCAGATGGTCCAAACTGACACTTTGCAAAGATAGGGTGGTTCGTTTTGATTACAGACACTGGCAGTCTGTGAAGTAAAGATATGGAGACACGATATATTCTACAACCTGCACTAACCATGTGTGTTGTGGTAAAGCCAAGAACAACTTTGTATGGATGTAGAAGAATTGATGACTGGATCCACTTTTAGTCTACACACACCCAGAGCAATACTGTCAACATTATATCTTTGAGCACTGAGGCCAGTTTGTGAATTGCACACTGTTTTCTGCTTTGAATTACTACTGATGTGCTCAGGGATATAAAGTAGGATATAATATTTAGAGAGATTTATGTCTTCTCAATAACAAGAGAAATAGAGATTTATTTTCTCCATTGATTAAACAGCTATTCAAAGATGAGCTATATGGGATTCTTTTAGAAATTTTTGTTCGAATTTTAGAGACACTGTAAACAATAGTGGATAAAGGGCTAGGGAAAGCATAATTGTGGGAATGTAAATTGGTAGTCATTTGGAAGGGAGCTTGGCAATATTTATTAAACCAAAAAATGTGAATGACCTACTGCTTATTAGAGAAACATATGAGTATGTGTATATATTTCTCCAAGGAGATATGCCCATGATTTTTCATGGCAAGTGTTGCATGAAGGAAAAAATGAGAAACAGCCTAAATGCCCAACAATATGTGAATAGCTAGATAGTCTATAGTATTATTAGGTAATGGAATACTATGCAGTACATAAAGGAATGAGCTAGATCTATATGTAACAGAGTAAGTTGCACTGTGATATGTATAGTAGGATAGATATCATTGTAAGTTTCACTAACTATTTATAAAAGCATTGCAAAAGATCTGAACAGAGACAGACCAGACATTGATTATCTCTTGGGAAGGGTGAGGGAGAGGTAGGGATTAGGACTAGAGGGAAGAAGTGACTAGGATTTGGTAGTGGTGATATTTTTAGCCTTATCTGTATGTATTGTTTGAATACACTTTAAACATTTTAAAAGAATAATTCATTTACTTATAACTTGTATAATGAAAAATTAACTTAATTATCCCCCAGGGGTGCCTGGTTGGCTCAGTTGATTAAGCATCAACTCCTGGTTTTGGCTTAGGTGGTGATCTCAAGGTCATAGGATTGAGCCCCTCCCTCATTGGGCACCACACTAGGCATAGAGTCGGCTTGAGATTCTCTCCCTCTCCCTTTACCCCTCCCCCTGTTCACATGCACTCTCTTTCTCTCTCTAGAATAAATAAATCTTAAAAAAATCCCCCAGTGCTACCCAATACAACCACCATTTTATTTACACATTGTCATTCATTTGTGTATATATTTGTCTACTTTTAATAATCTGTGGTTGTTAATTTATTATATTACAAATCTGTTTTCGTGTTTCTGTCAAGTTTTTATTACCATCTATAATAATCCTTTTTTAAAGATTTTGTTTATTTGAGAGAGAGTGTGTGTGTGGGCACACAAGCAGAGGGAGGGGCAGCGGGAGAGGGAGAAGCAGACTCCCCACTGAGCAGGGAGCCCAATGTGAGCTCAGTGCGTGACTTTGGGATCATGACCTGAGCCGAAGGCAGCCCCTTAACCATCTGAGCCACCCAGTTTAAATTATTTCTTTAAATGAAATTCCCAGGAATTAACCACATGATCAAAGGATAAGAACATTTCTAGCTCTTCTTAAGTATTGCTATATTATTTTACAAAAGGATTGCACCAGTGTAAAATGCTGCCAGCAGTGGTGATGTACGCCAAGTTTACCACACCTTACCATTCAAATTTCTTTTTAAAACCATAACAGAGAGATTAAAGATATGGAAACTGGAGTCTGATTCTGTGGGTGCAAATCCTGCTTCTGCCACTCATTAACTATGTGATCTCAGGAAAGTGACTTAACTTTGGTGCTTAAATTTCCTCATCTGTAAAGTGGGAATAGTAACAGTATTACTCTGTTTTGCAAGGATTAAGTGAAATACTTATAAAACAATTGGAATGGTGTCTGGCATAGAGGAAGTATTTGATAAAATTGAAAACAACGATAATTTGGAGGAACTTTGAAACAAGACTGTTGTGTACAGATTGTGTCTTGTTTGATACTGTGTGATTATTTTTCTAAAATTTGTCACTTTGTCATTTGAAGCAAAAGCATACTACATAAGTGTATAAAATGTAATTTTTGAATATAACGTATATGTTTTTAATGATAAAAAGATGCATTTATCAAATGTAAGGGATTTTGAGAAAGCCATTAAACGTTTAGTTTTCTGCCTCTGGGCAAGTAAATGTCTAAATTATACCTATTCCATCACTTACAGAAATAACATACTATAAACTCTGTTTCTTATCTGGGTTCCATTTAGTAGGTTACTAAACATGATTCCAAATTGGATTTTAAGCTAAGGAAGGCTGTGAGGAGGTATTACTTGTATTAATGGTCACATTTGCATTATGGTCACATTTTGTGATATTAAACATCAGGTATACGATAATGAAAAAATGTTTTATTGAGCCCTTACTATGAGTCAGTATTCTAGATGCTGAGGTTCAGTAATAAGTGTGTGCAAGAGAATATGTAGGACATTTATTTGATCATTACAAAAAAATCTAAACTTTATCCAAAAATTATAGTACATCAGTATTATTTAAGGTGCTTTGATAAGTGTTGGGATATAGATAAGACCATTTCTTTGTTTTCAAAGAGCAAAGTGGGTGTACAATTAAATCAGAAAATACAGTATTTTTTTTTTTTTTTAAGATCTTACTTGTTTATTCGTGAGAGATACAGAGAGAGGCAGAGACATAGGTAGAGGGAGAAGCAGGTGCCCTGAGGGGAGCCCGATGTGGGACTTAGTCCCATGATCCTGGGATCACAAGTTGAGCCAAAGGCAGATGCTCAACCACTGAGCCATCCAGGCATCCCAGAAAATACAGTATTAAGTTGTGTTAAAGTTAAAGCACAGAAAGTTTAATACTCAGTAAGTGATTATAAGGAAGGTCATTCTGTAGAAAGGACACCTAACAGTAGGTAGTATGGCATGGAAGTGAATGAATAGGCTTCTAAAAAAGAGAGACATTAAACCAAGTCTTGAAGACTGTTGGGCCAATTAGATTAATCAGGGACAAGGGGCAGAGAACATTGTAAAGGTGATGACAGTGAGCATAATGTGGTTAGAGAATGGTAAGAGTTTGGAATAGCTGGAGCCTTTGTATAGATCTCTACTTTGAGTACTAAGGTTTATATTTACAATTTTCATCAACTTATTGTTGTCAAAACATTTTAAATTCTTTTGGTCTAAGCCTAGGATTCTGAAGTCTTGGCAAGTGACATTCTTCTTGGCCTTATAACCATAGCATAAGCTATATTTTCTTAGTTTCTGATATGCCCTATAAGGTAGAATCAAAGCCTTAGGAAGCATCCTCCTGATCAATATATTGTTCTTACTAGTTTTTAGTGGCCTTTAATATTCTTGTTGTACAGAGTAACATTGCCTAATTGAACTATTTTGCCTTTTTAAAATTTCATTTTTTAAAAAAGATTTTCAGTTATGAGAGAGAGCACACACACATATGAGCAGGATGGGGGAGGGGCAGAGGCAGAAGGAGAAGCAGGTTCCCTACTGAGCAGGGACCCTGAGATCATGGCCTGAGCCAAAGGCAGACACTTAACCAGCTAAACCATCTAGTGCCCCAAACCTTGCCTTACTTTACTGGTGTTCTGCTCCTTTGAATTTTGAATTGTTTACATTTTTCTTTTCTATTTTTCTTTTTAAAAGGTTTTATTTATTTATTCATGAAAGAGAGAGAGGCAGAGACACAGGCAGAGGGAGAAGCAGGCTCCATGCAGAGAGCCTGATGTGGGACTCAATCCCGGGTCTCCAGGATCACGCCCCAGGCTGAAGGCAGCGCTAAACCACTAAGCCACTGAGGCTGCCCTGTTTACATTTTTCTAGTACTGTTTCTCAGTTACTGATCTGTAACTGATCGTTTCTGATTGCTTTCTATACATTTTTACGTATTTCAAGTAGCTATTGTCTTTTATATACTTTTTTTTTTTTTAAGATTCATCGTTTTATTTTAGAGAGCACAAACATGAGTGGAGGGTGAGATGGAGAGAATCCCAAGCAGACCCCCTGCTGAGTTGGTAACCCAGCCCTGTCTTGATCTCATGAGATCATGACCTGAGCTGAAACCAAGAGTCAGACACCCAACTGACTGAGCTACCCAGGTGGCCATACTCTCCTCATTATATTTGATACACAGATCGATTCTGGAACTTGTTCTTCTCTATAATGTATGTAGTGCTTAACCTTTGCAATCTACTTGTGCCAGTCATAATTTAACCATCACTAGTTTGCTTTTTGTGCTTTTCCTGGATCATATTTGTAGAAATTTGTTTTGTGGGATTTTTTGTGTATGATTTCTACTTTTATGTTCAGTTGTTTATATTTTACCATTCTTTTTCTAATAGATATTTTGGAAACTTTGGAGGGATGGTTATTTTTGACTTTACCTTCAGAATGCTGCTATGTTTCTGTGTTTAAAGTTAAAACAGAATACTGTGATGACTTAAAGGGATCCGTGAAAATGTCATTTTGGTAGACTTGTTCATTATCAAAGATTAGATTTGTACCATTGATTTAGGTTAGAGAAACCTGTTGGATTAATTAAGCTATTGGAATGTGTGTTTTTTGTTGTTTAATCTAAGGGTAAGCCTATTTAAAGTACTCTATTCCAAAAGTTTATTCAGAATTGTTAACCTTAAAAATAAAACTGCTAGTTACTTTACCAGCAAAAGACTGTTTTATTCAGGAATAACAGAATATTATAATCCAGGAAAAGCAAGCTATGGCAAAACCATAGTCAAGTCCATGGAACAAAAGATAAGTAAGCATGCCCTTTTTATAGACAAAATGGGGGAAGTTGGGAGGGCTGTTATAAACAAAAAGTCCATGAGGGTAAACTGGGAATTCTAAGTATAGTGGCTGTTTGTTGGCTGAGTTGTGACTGTTTCTTACTAGCTAGCTGGGCTGTTAACTACTGTGCATGAAGAGAACTTCCTTCTTCCTACTGGGACAGTCCAGTAGTATATACTTCTTGTTGGATCCGCAATAAATGAGAGGACCGGGCATGAGCACTCCCCTTTTTGGCCTCCCAACTCCATTCTAAACGATGTTTCCTTTTATGAATTTTCACAGAATTTAACGTTTATTTCTCCATGGAAACAATGTTATAAATGTTGATCAGGTTTATAGGATTGTGGCTTACAGAAATTTTAAGTCATTGTTTAGCTGAAAACCATACATTTGCAATAAAACGTAGTAGAAATAATACTGTGGAATACGAGATGAAGCACAATAACAATGACATTAGTCACACAGAGGGATAAAAGTTATTTTTAGGGAGTTTTTGTTCATTTGTGAAAAGCTGGGGTTATTTATATCTGTAGGACTGTTCTTGTATATCTGGGGTAGGTTTATTAGTTTTTCATGTAAGCAGATTCTACACTTTTCAAAATCAGCCTTCTGCCCAGTGTTACTATGAGTTTCATTCATATTGTTAAATATATCAGCTTTTTCTTTTTTATTGCAGAAAAACATACTATCATATTAATGTATTAGAATGTTTTGGTCTTGTTCGTGAATGTTTGGATCATTTGCAGTTTTCGGCTATCAAGTTGCTGTAAATACTTTGTATAAATCTTTTGAGATCCTGTGTTATCATTTCTCTTAAGGAAATACCTAGGTGTGAAATTGCTAGGTCATAGGACAGATATATGTTTAACTTAATGAGAAACTGCTAAACGTTTTTCCAAAGCAGATATTTCATTTTACATTCCCCCTAGAAATGGATAAGATTCCATTTCCTCTATATATCCTTGTAATGTTCATTGAATATGTTTATTGATTTGGTTATCCTCTTCTATGAAATGCTCATTTAAATCTTTTTCTGTCTCTCAGTTGGGCTCTCTCTCTTTTTTTAAAGATTTTATTTATTAGAGAGAGAGAGAGAGAACTAGCACGGGCAGTGGGGAGGGGCAGAGAATCAGCAGGGAGTCTGATGCAGGTCTCCCACCCAGGATCCGGGGATCATGACCTGACCTGAAGGCAGACACTTAACTGACTGAACCACTCAGGTGCCCTTGGGTTCTCTTTCTAGTATATGCTTTCAAGGAAGATGAAGAGTCTGATACTTAGAGACATGACAAATAGATGTTCACAAGCAATGTAGTTCTCTTTAATCTGTAATGATTGCTTCTTGGATTGACCAAGGTTCTTAGTATTGAAATTTTAATGATTTCATTTGCTTTTTATATTTTGATAAAACAATTCAGAATAGGTATAAAGCTTATTGAATTTAAACTATAATAAGAGTTTGGGGCAGTGCGGGTGGCTCAGCGGTTTAGCACCTGCCGCCTTCAGCCCAGGGTTTGATCCTGGAGACCCAGGATCGAGTCCCACGTCAGGCTCCCTGCACAGAGCCTGCTTCTCCCTCTGCCTGTGTCTGTGCCTGTCTCTCTCTCTCTCTCTCTGTCTCTCTCTCTCTGTCTCTCATGAATAAATAAATAAAATCTTTAAAAAAAAAAAAAGAGTTTGTATTTTGTGCTCACAGGTACAGCCATAATTGAATCTACCATTATTGACCATAGAAGCAATTTGTATAACATTAACATTAAGTCCTATGAGGCATTACTTTTTCCTTCCTTCCTAACTTCCTTCCTTCCTTCCTTCCTTCCTTCCTTCCTTCCTTCCTTCCTTCCTTCCTTCCTTCCTTCCTTCCTTTTTTTTTTTTTTTTTATTGAGAGAGAGAGAATGAGAGCACAAGCAGGGGGAGTGGCAGGAAGAGGGAGAAGCAGGCTCCCTGCTTAGCATGGAGCCTGAAGTGGGGTTGGACCCCAGGACCTTGGAACCATGACCTGAGCCAAAGGCAGATACTTAACCAGTTGAGTCACCCAGGCACCCCAGTCATTACTTTTTCTGAGGGTAACATTGCTTAGGGATCACAATCTGTAGTTCCAGTGTTAGCATTGTCCTTGATTAGCCAAATTAGTCTTCTGGCCTCACTTAGAAAAGCTAGGAACTTCTTCCCCACCTTATGGAGGTACTGTGGAAAACTGTGGCTCTCGTCAGTCCTTTAATCTTTTTAGAGGAATAAATATATAATTACTAAAATTATTTTTTTACATTGTCTTACTTAGAGGTAATTTCCTTCTATACTTTTTGTTAACCTTTAAAATGTATACTAACCAATTTAGAATAAAAATAAAAACCTAATTTTGAAGGAATTGATCCATTTATATTGTTAGAGATTCTATTTATAGAACAAATATCAGACCAGTTTCAGAATTTTCAGTTTTGTGCCACTTGATTAAAGGTTATGAATATGTGTGAGAGTTTATTTTTTTTTTTATTTTTTATTTTTTTTATTTATTTATGATAGTTACAGAGAGAGAGAGGCAGAGACACAGGCAGAAGGAGAAGCAGGCTCCATGCACCGGGAGCCCGATGTGGGATTCGATCCCGGGTCTCCAGGATCGCGCCCTGGGCCAAAGGCAGGCGCCAAACCGCTGCGCCACCCAGGGATCCCTGTGTGAGAGTTTAACTTTTCAACTCTGCTTTGCCCCTTTTCATAAGAAAAACTTACATCATTTAGCCCATGATCCATTCTCAAGTTCTGGTGAAGTTGTGTTCTTGACAGAGTCACTAGTGGCAAAAATCTTGCTGTTTGTAGGCTGGCTGCCTCTTGATTGAGATGTTCCATCTAGGTTACCCTTTTATTATCTACCTGAAGTGGCTTTGCAGTAGCTTTTGCTATAGATAGCCTCTTGGAGAGTCTTTGGTAGGTAAATTCATCAAGCACATTTATAAATTAAGGTTGGTTGTGATTTCTTTGCTGTGTTCCACTTTTTGCTTCTTCCGTATTTGGAAATTCTTACCCTACTTTGGCAGTGAAAAGCAGATTTCCCAGTGTTTGTTTACCTCTGTGATTATTCTTTGATTCAGATGTTGTTAAATTTTTATCCATGCCTTTGGAACCAGACTGTCAAAACAGTAACTCCTGTATTTAGCATAAATCTGAACGTAAGATACTGCCTTGGCTCTTTGAGAGAGAAGAAATAGATTACTTAGTCCTTTCTTTTGAGAGTTAAAATCTGCTTGGAGAGATAAAACTTAACCTTCACCTTTGGAAAAAAGTTACAGTATAAGGCAGCATATAATAGGAATGTAGAACACCAGTACCATGGCCTGTTGTGAAATATTTTATAGCCATTTAATGAGTAATATGAAGTACTGACTTCGTGGGGGGAAAAGCCTACCTTTATGAAAGTGGATTAAAGTTCATGTATTTCACATATGCATATGATTTCTTGATTGGAAATAAAAAAATGTAGTTACAGCTATGGTTCAGGGAATGCCCATGAAATGAAAACATCCATTTTGTCACTGCAGAAAAAGGTCGATAACTACTATAAAGAACACCCCTCCCCCCCAAATTGTAGGAAAGATGAGCATTGTACTGTTCTTTCTTTTATACTGAGGTGTATGTTTTGGTGCCATCATTAAAGTACATATTTTATTTTCCTTTCAAGGACAGCAAGTTTTAATCTCTTCATATGATCCTGCAAAAGCCATTTAAGTAGCATCTCTATCTGAATGAGAAAGGTAGTACTATTTATTACTGCTACTATAGAAATTGTGTTTAGTCTTGGGCTGCCATAACATCCCATTGACTGGATGGCTTGAAAAACAAATGAATTATCTTACAGTTCTGAAAGCTGAAAAATCCAAGATCAAGGGTCTGGCAGGGTATGGTTTTTGGTAAAGGCTTTCTTCCTGGCTTGCAGATGGTTGCCTTATCTCTGAGCTTCCATGTGGCCTTTCCTCTGTATATGCCTGAACTCTCAAACTCTCTGGTGTCTCTTGTTATAAAGATGCTAGCCTTATTTTATCTGATCAGGACCCACCTTTATTTATTAAGAATTAAAAAAAATTAAAAAAAAAGTAATCTCAACACCCATCACAGGGCTAGAACTCATGACCCTGAGATCACGTCTTCTGACTGAGCTAGCCAACCATCCCTTTGGAAAAATTTTTTTAAAAATTTAAAAAATTTTTTAAAAAATTTAAGGACCCCAGCTTTACGACCTCATTTAACTTTAATTTCTTCCCAGATCCAAATACAGCCTCACTAGGTAAGGGCTTTAGGGTTTCAACATGAGTTTGGGGGGACATATAAATGCAGTCAGTAATATTCTACCCCTGGTCCTCCAAATTAATATTCTCCTTGCATCTAAAATACATTCATTACATTCCA